>NC_071403.1:52193128-54693128 GCF_017976375.1 Cuculus canorus
ATTAATCTAAAAATCTTGCTAGTGTAACTTCCAGGCTCCTCTTCCCTCTCCTTCTCTTTGGAAGCCTTCCACTGGGCACCAATCAATGTTTCTAAGAATAAATACCACGACGACATAGATTCTTCCCATCAAACTTTGAGCATTTCTCTGTGCACAAGGCAGGGGCTCAGCTGTCAAAGACACAGGTAGCCTGAGTTGCTCTTTGAAGATACTTCTGCCCCTCCCAGCTGACTTCAGCGGGAATCTGAAATCCTTCTTTCAGAGAGGCCTTACAGAAAAGCCATACAGAGTCTAAATCTTGCATAACTTTTTCTGATCACCACGATACCTGTTCATCCCCTCCCCCCCTTCTAGTTCTCTCCCATTTAAAAATCTCTTCTTGGCACCACCCAACCTGAATGCAATTTCTACCTGTAATCTCACCAAACTTGTACAGAAGAGGTCTACCAATATCCCAGCTCCAATATCTGTGTATTTCGAAGTACCTCATTAGGATTTTTTCTTACCTTTTAAGAACACAAATGCACAGGCTACTCATCGGACATTTCCTCTAAGATCCCACTTCTGATTTTCAACACAGCTTCAGAATGCTCTTCTCTAGAGGTAGGTTAAGCACAAAAAAAGGAAGGGTATTTGCTTTATAATGCAAGCCACCAAGGAAAAGAGAACGTGGCTGATGGAAGTAGGAGCACCAGCAAGACAGGATTTGGAAACCAATAGCTGCTAAACATTGTCTGATGCTGTACAGGAACAAATTAACAACAGGACTGGGCAACCACCTGTATATGCGAGACTGGAAGGAAAAGGATGTGCTCACATGTTGGAAGACGGTACGGAAATAGGTGAGAGAAAATGAGACCAAAGAAACAGACTACATCGGTGTTGTATTTAAGAAAAAGAAAAATATGTGACCATACTTAACGCTATCTCCTGCTAAATGCTATGAGAAAACTAAAGTCGTAATAACTCTAATCAATTACTGTAGGCATTCACAAAATTACTGTCATCTGAAACTGAAACTGGTTTATCGTGAGATAAATTCTCAAATGCTTTCTGAAACAACATTTCTTGGTTTCTTCTCACATCTCCCCATGTTTCCTAGTCCCTTCACATCTCTCTGTTTCAATACAAGTCTCTGCCATGGAGCAAAAGTGTACAACTTCATATTACAAATAAACAACTAAAAAAATCCAAACCCAATCTATTCAGAAAAACAATGCAAGTTCTAATCTGCACAAGAGTTTCCAAACACAGTTTAGGAGATCTGACAAGGTAAAAAGACACACAGAATTTAGATTTCATGAGCATGCTTTCACTTTGGGCTGAAACATTCTGTAAAAATCTTTGAGACTATCAGTTTCCTCCAAAGTAACCAGCCATCCCGAGCAAATGCTGAGCACCAATGGAGGCTTCACAATAGTCCCTAGCAGTAGTGAGGCAAAAGGTATGAAATATTCACGTATTTGTTTCAAATTTGCTGTATGTATTTTAGAAACACTTAACAATAAGCTACAAGGACAGCTGTAGGGAGGAACGTCTCCCCTCAAATCTCCAGCACTTTCCACATTGAAAAAAACAATAATGGAAATATTAAGTCAGATCCCCTTGGCTAGTAGCTTTTATCCAGCCACTGGCTATTCATCTCACAGATTTGTTACTTTCTAGCAGTTTGGTGACTTTGCACCAGTACAATGTTATGCTCGCATCCTCTCTCTTGGGCAGATACATTAAACTGAACTAACCACTTAACCAGAAGAGGCTTTTAAAATAAACATTCTTGGGGGTGCTAAAACATTGTTTACATATGGCAGAGATGCACTGCTTCTTTACTCAAACCACCACCGGCTCCATGATCTCCATCCCACTCTCCTGATGACTTCTACCCTGAACCATGAAGTGTGATAAGAAGAAAGCTTTGGCAGGCATCCAAATGTCTGTTTCTAAAGCATTAGTATTCATAAACCTTAGTACAAACCTAATCATTGTGCTTCCATGCTGACAAACAAAGCCATACAACTATTTTCCTCACAAGAGGGGCTGCTTCCCTCCATGCAGCTATGCAGAATCAGAGAATAAAATAAATTTCACTCTAATAATTGCTCTACGCTTCCTATCCATCCCTCCAGTCTCCAAACATCCTCTAACCCAGATTCTAAAACAAAGAAAAACAAATGCCTCATTATATAAACATAAGCTATGTTTGAAAATCTACTTGCCGGCTCACCAGTAATGATGGGTAAACTTTACTTGGTGAAAAGTCATGTGTCATCATTTTCCACAGCTTTCACTTGAAAGTTAAAAAAATAATAATAAAAAAACCCAATCCATATGCTTTTAGCTTATGCTTCTGAGCCACTGCTGCACCGGTCAGACTAGGTTTTACAGGCAAGCACCTCTGCTGCCCAGGGAAAGGCAGCAGTGTGAGCATACTCAAGCCCAGAATTCTCTTCCAAGCTAACAGCTACAGGCTACTGACATCTCTGAAAAGGAATGATCCTACTTGCATCCTATGTGTGCCACAAATCATAACAACCTGGAAGTGCCTCTCTCCCCTCACTGATATGACAGGAAATACAGATAAATAGGTGAGAATGATAAAATCTTACAGTGAGATCCAAAGAGGAACCTAATTCTCATCAATTTCAAAAGGATTCTTGTCCCTGTCTTGCCCCTGTGGTAAGAATGCACACCCCCTGGACCCCTGCAATACCTGGCTCCAAAAGTTAACTATACACAGAAGGGAGGCAGAGGGACATGCCCCATCCACCCGATTCTTCAGGAAAGACAATCTAATTAGAAAGAGGTGCAAACACATCCTTGAAAACTATCTGCCCTGAATAATAATGTAGCAATTTATTTTGGTAAGCGTGCTCATACACACTCCCATGAGCACACAGAGTGGCTATTCACCCCTCGGCTCTGACAGCGGAAGCACACAGGGCTTCCTTTCACAGTGCTGCAATTTAAAACAGCGCTCACAGGGGGTCAGCAGCAGGTGCAAAGTCACAACTTCCAAAAAAAAAAAAACCCCACACCTATAAACAGACTATTTTCTCCCGTCTAAGATGAAAACAAACTCTTAGATCTCACCTGTGAATATGGCTTTGCAAAGAGAGACAGCTACAAGACCACAATAACCAGCAGTGCTCTTCTTGAATGGGTAACAAGAGCCAAAAGTTAACAAGTGCAAGCCTTTCACAAGGCTAAGACAACAATCCAGAAAGAAGGGCTCTCTTAAGTGCCCAAAATCTACATTCAAAAAAATTGGAGTGAGTATCATACAAAACACACTCAAGCAATTTCGGTAATTCCAGTTTCTTGCTAGACACAAGAGATATTAGAAACTGTCTGGTTATAAATATATGAATTCAAATGACGGGATCAGAAGAGGAGGACAGGGGGGAAAAAGAAACAATTAACAACTGGAAATAGGGAGTAGAAAAGGATACCTGAAAAATATCAGATACAAAAAAAAAAAAAGCGTTGCTCTTTTTCTCCCACTGTGTTACAGTTTCAAGCTTCTGTGTCAGAACAGTCCTAGGATCTTATTTGACCTGTTCAACCACTTTACAGAGTAATTCCACCAAAAGTCACATCAAACTTAAGTCCCTTCATTATACCTTCACCATATGTTCAACAAATTTTGACAATATAGACCTATACTAAAAATAACAAATGAAAACTTTACACTTAATGTCACTGCTGATTTTAACATGCACTATTGATTTCAAAACAGTTTTATCAAGAATCAGTGCAGCAGAGCTAGCACTGATGTTAATCTCAGATCCTTTACTAGAGTTAAGGAAAAAAAATTAGACAGTCTTTATTTCCCCCACAGAGCATTAAGTCTTGAAGCTTTTTTTTATGAGTTATTTTTGCTAGAGGGTCTTCTTTTCTGGCAGCCTTTAATGCTTATCATTCTTTGTCAAACCCTAAGCTGAAGCAATCTTCCTCCCCACTTATTTCATATGAAAATATGAGAAGCACTGCATCAACCACTTTTTTCCTTCCATGACAGCCATGATTCATTTTGGCTGAATACTCCCTAATAGAGCTCAAAGTGAGTGTTGCCACTCACTTTGGGTGAACAAAGCTTCAAGAAACTGCATTTTTATTTTTATTTTTGCAAATCAATTCCAAGCAGCACCACTGGAAACGAGAAATAAGTGACTCACTTTCTCCTGGACATTGAATCTTTTATATGAGGACACATATAAAAACTGATGAGAATCTGGAAAACAATTATAGCAATAACTCCTGAAGTAAAACTACACAGAGACTGTTAATGAACAATGACAATACTCTTGAAAGAAAAGTAGCTCAACCACTGACTTTGTCTCAGCCTACACAGAAGCTGCCTTCAAACATTCTTTTTCTGCCTTATCGCTTTGATACGGCCAAAATCTCTCCATAACAATAGGATTTATCACAAGAATCTTTTCCTTTAAGTATTTCTACGGCTACAATCACTGTAATCTGAGAATATTATATTCTGTTACGCATTTATCTTCAAAATGTCCTTTGGACAGAAGGGGATTAAATGCAGACAGAAATAATACACAACTTGTTCAATGTCACATGAAGTCTGTCAGGGCAGGGAACTGAAGCCTCCCTCATCTCCTCAAGCCCAAGTGGAGCATCCCATTTAACCAGTAGACTTGTCCTCTCACAGGTGTATACACCCCACTGTCATACAACCTAAAAGTAAACTAAAACTAAATACATTTTTGAAAAAGCTGTAGTAATATTCCCTCTCATCAGAAACTGAATTAATCCCTCAAATTCCTTGCCAACGAAATTGACAATATGAAACAGAAAAAATGCACACACCTGCATATATGCAATACCCGATTCCCAAACTGAAGTCTGATTTTGAAAGCAGAAAATACACCTATGAATAAATGCTGTCCAATTTTCCATATATATTTAAAGTAACATCCCTGCACATTCACAGTCCTAAACATTTTCTGCTATGACTTCCCTGTACACAGTATTTTATGGCTAGTCAGGATAATGCAGTTGAGTGACCACTTCATCTTTTTGAAAGGAAAAGACTCAAGACAGTCATAAAACGAGATTCACGATGGTTCTCCATTCCTTAACAGTCTCATGCATTAAATAGAGCTTTGTTAACGTTACAATTAGATGAGCTGTGTGTGATGAGCCAGTCATGCAGCCTTTTAACAAAGGCCTCTTGGAGAGGAGGCACATCTTTTGTCCCCAGAAAAAGCTCACTTGTAACCAAAAAGCTTAGATAAGTGGAAGTCCAAATCTATTTCATCTAAAAGATAATACGTATGGCATTTACAGTAGAAAAATGAGGAAGTCCAACGAGGACAGAAAAGTTAATTAAGAAAGATATAGGTACATACTTGTCATTTTGGTTCAAATCATCTCTTCTCAAGGCGTGAGGAAGCAGATTCTAAACTGACTCTTCAGTTCCTCACAATGTTTATCAATTTTAAAATGCAATAAATTCCAAGTGCAATGGAACTAAACAATCCATTGAAAAGACAGATAAAAATCAAAACGCTTCAAAGTACAGAAGAGCTCTTTTGAGAACACTACATGTTCTTGAAAACAAGAAAAAATCTGTCAATAAGAACATAACCAAGGCCATGTTAAGAGCATATTAATTTAAAACACAGGTATTGTATCCCCATACAGTAAACCTCATCCATAAATCTGGCTGTCTTTCCCGAGTATGTTTCTCCTAATCACACTTTTGAAGGGCCTTCAAAACTGTAATGAATCCATAATGCAAGTGCAAAACAAAAGTGGATGAGAAAACCCTTTTTGGCCATAAGACAGCAGCATACTGCTTACCTACAACAGATCATGCTAGGTGCTTTTATTGTTTAGAAAAGCTTGCCCTGAAGAATTCTGTGCTTTCCATCATTTTAGATATGAAATCACTATTACCAGAATAAAAAATTCAAACCATCCCTCTAAGAAGTCCCCCAGCTGTTGCTTCCCCTCCTCCCCACAGCTTCACTGACAGCCACTTTTACTGCCTGCTTTGGATAGTCAAGTCTTCTTTTCTGTCCCTCTCTTAACATGTTAACATGTTAAAAAGCCAGACACCTCAGAAGGGGAGGGGTGGAACCTACCTCAAAACACCTTACCAGAATAAAGCAAATCCATACTGTTTCAACTGAAAAAAAGTTTCATTTTGTCTTTAGTTTTAAATATTTTGAAGACTTTTGTTACAACCTCCTCAAACACTCAGATTTCTTTCTGCTAGTTCTGTTTGAGAAAATTATGGTTCTATTTCCCCACATGTCTAAAATAAATAACTGTTGTTGTGACAACTTTAAGCCTACTGAGCACATTTGGCCAAAATACCTGAGAGCATTCAGTGGCATAAAGAGTGACAGCAGAGAGCAATATAGAGATTGTTTGAAGAACAATCTGGCCTCTAAGTCTTTCATCTTGCATAGGAAGCGCACAGCACAGGCAACTTCCATGTGCAATCAAACCGGCGTACTTTTTGGCAGGCTCCGGGGGAGTCCAACAGTGGAAATGCTTAAACTGACATAAACAAGTTTGCACTGCAAACACTGAAGATCAAAAGATATATTTTTTTTTTTACTGGCCATTAGACAGCTGCTACCAGCCCCCAGAAAAACTCCTTTTTTTGTATTGTGAAGTAAGTATATATCACAAGCCAAAGCAGGGAAGAATAAAGCAATGCAGAACCACTGCAGTTTCAGGGGAATGGAGTCCCCAGCACATTCCCGTCCCCAGCGCGTTCCCTAAAAGCCACAGGGCTGTCCAAGATTTACGATTTCTGTCTTACACATGTAAGGGAAGACTCTTCTCACTTCCTCCCACTGCTGGAGCCGGGTTTTGATTACCGAGCCAGGGTTACCTTGGCAGAATCAACAAGCAAGACCTCATAGACGTTGTGCAAGTCCCAGTACTCCAGTTTATTACTGGAAAGCCTGGCGGATTTTAAGCTTTCCATTTTTTTGGAGCTCTTGAATGAACTGCTATGCACCCCCATACAGCAAGTTTAAGCCTACTGGCAACAGACATACTTCTAAGTATCTTCTACAGATTCTTTAGAAATAACCCACTAACGTCCATGCCCCCACCAATTACATGCAGAAAACCAGGAGTATAGATCCACCCTGATAGCATGACTACCGTGTGAAACTTGAGCCACATTCTCGTGACCCACAGCCAGAATAGATAGCAGAAACTGTAAGCTTTCCACAGACGTTTCTGTCCTCTGAACTATCACCTTATGAGCCTGAAGTCAGAACAGCATAAATAACGAAACACAGCCTCATATCTACTAATCTGCTGTCACTTCCTCCATGTAACGCTGCTAGAATTTTACAAGAAAAGAGAAGGCACGGCAAAGTGGAAATTATGAATATAGCTACCTTCTCCCCTACATAAGCTGACACAATGCTTTTTCAACAGTTTCCCCTAGTCAGCATGGCAATCAAACAAGAAGGGAGATCCATAAGGACAGAGAAGTTAGTCCAGGAGGAAAAAAATTACTACTAGCCTGAATATTGTGAAAACGCACTCATCCCCACCACCATCAAAGGAAAGTTCATAGAACCTGCAAATCTTCATACTTAATTCCTTTGAAAAGAAACTTATTCCTGCTCCTCCACTGAGTATGATGCAGGCCTAAGAACAAAACGGAAGTTTCTCAGCCCCAGTGGTTTCACACTGTCCAGATTTTCTCTGATGCACACACCTGTCAGATATAAGTATGATTTCTATCCTGATCACTATTGAAATTTTGTGTTCTGACTTAGGAACATCCTTTCAAGTTCTAAGGTAAAAAAACATCCAACCATTCCCTCCAGAGTAACATCACTAACCACGACCAGCACACTGAAACTTGCAACGTAAATAAAAACCCCAAAGCCAGGCAAGACGACCTCTTCCCACCCTGTGGAGGCCACAAGTAGTAAAACAGAGAAAACAATTTTCCTTTTGGTCTAAGCCTTCTTGATTCTTGAAAATTTAAATACAATAATGGCGGTTGCAAAATTCACATGCTGCAAACATGGTTTGCAAATGAACTATTCCTTTCTGCCTGGGGATTTAAATTTTAACACCGTAAATTGTGGGTTGGGAGGAATGGAAGGAAAGAGCTGCTTGTACACCGGATCTGTGGCTTCAGGGGGAAAAAAAAAAAAAAGTTATTTTTTTTGTTAACATCATGAGACTTCACGAGTCCAACTGTTGTTTAAAACACATGCAAATATATAGGGCTTCGGTAATTAGCTGGACTGGATGGCCAATACCTATTCCTTCAAACATTTCTGTTAGTGCCCTAGAAAACAAACAATATCTACTTACAAAAAACCTGTTCATAATTTGCAAAACTTGGCAATGGCTATTCTAAGGAGTATGCATCATTTTTGCAAAACCTACACTCAGTAATAAAAATAATAATCTTTGGCAATGTCATCCATATGGATCTCCTTTGATATCTCAAGTGAAACTGCACACCAATGAAGTGTAAAATAACTTCAGAAGATAGCATGCAAGCATGCATCTCAGCATCCAGGCAAAATACGCTCTGCTTCTCTGCAGAGACAGCAGCACAGCTTGCTTAGCAGTCCTAGGACTCCAGCCACAAGGGCTCTGCTTTCCTCTCAGCCACTGGCCTGCTGCAGGATGCAAGATAAGTCCCCATCTTCTCAGCATCCCAGGTGACCCAGGCACAGGGAGGAAACTCCTACATTAATTGATATAACAAGTGCAGGAATTTATTAATGCGTGGATATTAATAGGTTTGTCTACTTTCTCCCAAGAGGAGGCAACACTTCAAAGCAAAAAAAAAAAACCCAAACCAGTTTCAAAGAAGACTGATCTCCCTCCCCAGAGGCTTACCACGTTCAGGCACACACAATAAAGGCTTTTCTGCACTTGCACAAAAATTATCATGACCCATTCACCAAGACGCAGTGGTTTCCAAGCCTTTCATCTACAGGCCTCAGAAGATTTTCCAGCAGAGACACAACTACTGGCTAGAGGAGTTAGGGTAGCAGATCCTAGCTTTTATTTTTCAGATCCCTTAAAAGTAGACAAGAGACCAAAGTGAGAAGATGCGTAACTCAGTGTTTCTCACCGTCTATTCCCACACAAGCCAACCTTACATTCATCCCTGATAAAGACTAAAATAAAAAAAAAAAAAAAAGTTGACATCAACTTTGCTTTGAAAAAAACAGAGATCTTTGCTTGTTCCAATTAAAGAGTCAATCAATTGTAACAAAATCTGCTTCCAGCTTGGTGGAAAATCTGTCCTTTTCTTCTTCAAAGGAGAAACTGCTTCCTAATTGTAACATTAAAGGAAGAAAGAAAAAAAATCATTAAAATCCAAGCCTAAAAGGCAGTATGTTCTCCTGTTCTTATTTGAACTTTCATTTAAGTTGTTCTCCAGTTACAGCAGAATCACAGAATAATGTGAACTGGAAAAGGCTTCTGTTCACCTGGCCCTATCCCTACTCCACTCTGACCCAAAGCAGGGGAAAAATTGTGTTGCTCAGGGGCACATTCAACTGAGTTCTGAATATCTGCAAGGGAATCCCAACCTCCCTGGATAGCCTGCTCCAATGTTTCACTACCCTCACATTGAAAATTTTTTTACCTAATATCTCACTGGAATTTCCCTTGTTGCAACTTGTGTTTGTTGCCTCTTGTCCCACTGCCCTGTGTCCTCTCCATACCCTCTCATCAGATATCTAAGTCAGTTATCTGGGACAGTTTTCCCTTAAAGAAAAGCAACACACATGCAGAGTTCTATTCACAACATATTCACAAAATATGTACACACAGATATTAATTTTCATCTTATTTTTCTGAAATATAAGTACTGTATTTCTGTTCACAGTCTAACACTACCTTTTATCATAGAATAGCAGAATCATAGAATAGCCAGGGTTGGAAGGGACCTTAAAGATCATATAGTTCCAACTCCCATGGATTGCCCTTCTCCGGCATTTACCACCAGAGACTTACCTTCACGGACAAGTAACACAGCCTGCCTAATGTGGTAAAACCTCACACCACAAATTCTTCTGCAGCAGTGCTTCCATATGGAGAAACCCTTAATTTTCATCCCTTATTTGAAAAGCCCTGTGAGTCTGAGGTACTTGCATGACCTCGGGAGACACTGTTTTTAACAACTTCACCATCAAGCAGGGAAGCAACATTTATCGATGGGGAAACCGGGCACCAAGAGAAAAAACACGTGCAAACTTGTGGACATCGAGAGGATGAAAACTGCATCCCCCAGCATGGGGCTTGTACCTGCATCCCTGTCCGGGTCACACAGGCAGTGCCGGTGTGAATCACAGAATCACCAGGTTGGAAAAGACCTCTTGGATCATCGAGTCCAACTATTCCTATCTGCCACTAAACTATGTCCCTGAGCTCCACTACCTCGGCGCTGCTGTTCCGACCCTGCTAGCTCACCTTTCTCTCCAGTAGCAAACCAGCTGCACAGGGATGGATGCTGGTTTCACCAAGTGTATGTGTTGGGATGGTTTGTTTGCTTGCTTGGTGAGGGGGGGAGTTTGCTTGCTTGAGGGAGGATTTTGTTTTCTGTGCTGTCGGGTTTTCTTTCGCTAGAGCATCTTCTGCCATCTGTAACTCCGTCCCCCCACTCCTGCCGCACCCCACCCCCTCCGGCAGGGGACGGCACTGCCCTCCCGGCCCCGAGGGCAGGCGGGGGGAGCCGGAGGACTGCGCCCTGCGGCGGCCACCGGGCAGACAAAGAGCCCTCCTCGGCTCTCACGGGGGACTCCACCTTTCGCTAAAATTAACTTCCGACGGGGCGCATCCCGCTCCCTAGGGCGACGCCTGCCCTTCCCACCTCGCTATTAGAACTCACCGTCCCACCTGCACAACCCTCCCGGGTACCACAGCACCGGGCAGCCCCCCAACATCCTCAGGCTACCCCCTAACATCCTCGGGCAGACCCCCATAGGCCCCCCGGGCTGCCTCCCAATGGCAGCCCCCAGCCTCGGGAAGCCCCCCCAGCCTCCTCAGGCAGCCCCCCAACATCTTCCTCGGGCTCGGGCTGTCCCATCGCCCCCAACCTCTCCGGGCTGCCCCCACCAGCCTCCTCCGGCAGCCCACTCCCCCACTCCTCCCAGCTGCCCGGGCTCTCCGGGATGCCCCCAGCTTCGGGCAGCCCCCCAGCCTCTTTGGGCTGCCCCCCAACATCCTCCTCCGGGCAGCACCCACCAGCCCCCACAGGCTCTCCGGGCTGCCCCTCAACATCTTCGGGCTGCCCCCCAACACCCTCCTCCGAGCTGCCCCCCCCCCCCCAGCTTCCTCGGGCTGCCCCTCAACATCCTCCTCGGGCTCGGGCTGCCACCCGCCCCGGGGCTCTCCGGGCTGCCCCCCAACATCCTAGGGCTGCCCGCCAGCCTCTGGGGGCAGCCAGGGGGTGGGGACGCCGGGGCAGCGAGGCTGCAGCCCAGCCGCCACGGGTGGCGAGGGAGGGAGGAGAAGCCGCAACAAGTCTCCGCCGCCGCCTGCCCTTACCCAGATAGTGCCGCAGGTCCAGCAGAAAGTGCGGAGGCCCCCCGTTGAGCTGGTAGAAGAGGGAGCCCGTGCAGAAGAGCAGCAGGGCGGCCATGCAGAAGCCGTAGTCGCGCAGCGAGAGGAAAGGCAGCAGCGAGAGGGGCCGCCGCCTCTTCCAGCCCCCGCTCTGGCTCGGAGCCGGGGCCGGGACCCCTCCGGCCGGGGAGCGGGGCTCCGGGCAGTCCCCGCCGCGCTGCTGCTTCTTCTTCATCCTCCCCTCTGCAGCCGCCGGGTCACGCAGCCCGCCGGGGAAAGCGCATCCTCCATCCGCCTGCTCGGCTGCCCGCGGCGGGGAAAAGTTCCCGGGAGCTCAGGGGACTCGTCCCGTCCCCATCGCCGGCTGCGCCCGGCCCCGCGAAGGGCGAGAGTCCCCGGCGCTGCGGCGGAGCGCCGCTAAGGGGAGGGGAAGGAGGTGGTCACCATCCCGCTCCCCGCGGCTCCTCTCCTCCTCCTCCGCCGCCGCTCTCGCTGCCGTCTCTCCGCTCGGTGTCGAGTTACAGCGAGCGCCGCCGCCCGCCTGCAACTCGCGCCCGGCTTGTGCGCGACGCCCCCCGCACGGCCCGGACCCCGCGGCGCGACCGGCGCCTCCGCCAGAGCGACCCCTGCGGGCGCCGCCGAGCACCGACCCGCCTGTCGGCACCCGCGGCGGCGGCTGCACCGGGCTCTCAGGGAGCCAGCAGTGTGCCCAGGTGGCCAAGAAGGCCAATGGCATCTTGGCTTGTATCAGAAACGGCGTGGCCAGCAGGACCAGGGAGGTTATTCTCCCTCTGTACTCGGCACTGGTGAGACCACACCTCGAATATTGTGTTCAATTTTTGGCCCCTTGCTCCAAGAAGGATGTTGAGGCTCTGGAGTGTGTCCAGAAGAGAGCAATGAAGCTGGTGAAGGGGCTGGAGAACAAGTCTTAGGGGGAGCGGCTGAGGGCACTGGGGTTGTTTAGCCTTGAGAAGAGGAGGCTGAGGGCAGACCTTATTGCTTTCTACAACTACCTGAAGGGAGGTTGTGGAGAGGAGGGAGCTGGCCTCTTCTCCCAAGTGACAGGGGACAGGACAAGGGGGAATGGCCTCAAGCTGTGCCAGGGGAGGTTCGGACTGGATATCAGGAAAAATTCTTCACAGAAAGGGTCATTGGGCACTGGCAGAGGCTGTGCAGGGAGGTGGTAGAGTCCCCATCCCTGGAGGTATTTAAAAGACAGGTAGATGAGGTGTTCAGGGACATAGTTTAGTGGCAGGTAGGAATGGTTGGACTTGATGATCCAAGAGGTCTTTTCCAACGTGGTGATTCTATGATTCTCACTGCCCTCCTCCATGACCCGCGAGGCAGGGGTTGGATGGGGCTTATCATTGCCCTATGCTGTGGGGGTCCTTGTGGGGAGCCGGGGGTCTCATCATGCCAAGGCCCCATGTCTTTCCTTACAGTGATGATAGCAATAAAAAGGTTTAATATTACGGTTGTCTCATTGAGTCTAATGCAGCATTAAAATCCATCATCTTTATAGACACGGAACATCATTTGTGAGGGAAGAGAGTGGTCGTGCTTCATAGAACAGTTTAGGTTAGAAGGGACATTAAGGATCCTCCAGTTCCAACTTCCTTGCGATGGGCAGGGACACGTTCCACTAGACCAGGTTGTTCAAAGCCCCATCCAACCTGGCCTTGAACACCTCTAGGGATAGGGCACCCACAATTTCCCTGGGCATCCTGTTCCAGTGCCTCATCACCCTCATCATGAAGCCACTTCTCATTGTGGCTTTGCTGGGATGATTAAAGCTGGGCTGTTGTCTACTGGGGACAAGGTTTTAGACAAGCAAGGAAATGACAAAACTCAGATTGCTCATGTGACCTTAATTTGACCCTTTTGTGCATATGGCTTATGATACAGCCTCTAATTACTTGACCAAGTTATTTTCCCTAGAGAACCATCTTCCACTGTGTGTAGGGTGAATGGTGTTCACTCAGCACTGAGCTGTTTAATAGCTTCATCCTCTTTATACAACATATGTCCCAAATATGTCCTGATGGCTTGCTTGGAGCTAGTCTTGTCCATGAGCACTGCCTGAAGTAGAAATAGATTTAATTCCCTCATGCTGCTGCCTTCCCAGCACAGCATTGGAAGGAGGAAAGTTTGGGGTGCTACTGCCATTTCAGCGTTTCATTTTATGGACGTGGGTGGAAGGGAGGGTCTTCCCTGGATCCTTCTGGTGGAATCACACAAGACTCTTCACTTCTAAGCAACAGCAACTTCTGTCCACTGTGGTTTCAGAGAAAAGTAGGAAATAATGACCCAAGTGCAACTTGCCAGGTCAAAAATTAAAAAGCAATCACCATTTTTAGGCTTAAAAAATGTGTCCTGATTTAGGAGGCCTGACTGGTAATCCTTGTGCACTCGCAGCTGGAAATTTTGCTCATGAGACTGGATTCAGATGGTTTTGCTACTTAAAGGTTCAGGTAAATGTCTAAATCTTACCTACACTACTGGCTTCATTTTGTTGCTGGCATCCAGCAGCAAAGGAAATCTGCCGAAATATGGAAATTAATCTTGCTGGTGTGAACAAGAGGACAAAGCCAGAACTTGACAATAACTAACCAATTCATTGCATTCCTTGATTAAAAAACCCTCCATATAGGGACTGAAAAGAGCAGATAATCTTAGATGGTTTGGAGATTAATCTCCTGGGTTTAGTTAAACTGTTCTACAGCATCACTGCACTGATCCTTCACAATCTTACACAAAACCTGGAACAAAGACAAAGTGAGGCATGACACCTGATTTTTGAAATAAAGAACAGTAATATGATACAAAAAATTAATTCCACTTTGGGCTTTTTTTTAAGCAGAAAAAAAAAGAAAAAAAAAAGAGACAGCAAAAGGTAAGTCTTCAAAACTGCAGTTCACTTTAAACGGAAATACCCAACACCTTTCACCAGAAAAGTTGTGGAAGGTTATAACTCTAATTGCACGGTTAAATGACTGCTTCATAGTTCTCATGGATATTGCTTTGAAACGCTTATTGGGGGCTTACTTAACATGCACTGCTGCCATGGATATTTTACATTGTTTTACATTCTTTTAAATACTTCTATATCTACTGGCTTGTTTGAATGACCACACTGCAGATTGCTTTCATAGTGCTACTTGCTGTAGCAGATGAGAAACAGGTATTCACTTATGCTGAATGTTTGAGAAAAATGGAGGCTTTGGTGAGAGGAGAGACAAAACCTGTAAGGTGAATCAATACATTTTTATTTTTCTCATTCTCATTGCAAGGAATGTCTTTGATGTCTAGGAGCAGATACTCTTTTTAAAAATAAAAAAGGGGAAAAAAAAGGAAAAAAGAAAATATCGAAAAACGGTCCAATCAATAGAGTAAAATTTATGTAGAAGGACTGACTGTACTGTTGAGAGAGTCCTTGCTATATTTCTAAGCATTGACAGGTAAAAAAATCTCTTGGGAGGAAGAAGAAATGGAATTCTTTGTTGCTGAAACATGGACTTAAATATATAAATTAGCTGCCAAATGTGTTACTTTCACATATATGAACTATCATACATACGATATACTATGAGTTGGAATGCCTAAATGCAACCAGGGTAATGATCAGGAAAGTAAATGCTATTTGCTATGTGCTATAGCTTGATACAGTGCAACTGTTTTCCTATTTTTAATTTCCCTGTTATTCAACTACTTTAACAAAAACAGTAGGATTTTGAGTGCACAGCATAAAGCAATTAAAACATATAAATATCCTTAACTTATTAAATTCCCATTCACACAAAGACCCTCAATGATTCCAAAACACAAGCCCCACACTGAAAAAATATTACAGTTGAAAAAGCAAGCGTCAGCCCTTTAGGATAATCCAAAGGTACGATTTTTCAGGCAAACTTGTTTTGACTTTCAGGGGGTATGACTTACAATTTAGCCTTTAATCATGCAATGATTTTTTTTTGCTTGTACAGTGCATGGGACAGACACTATTCACTGTATGTGCAGCTTTTCAGTTTATTTTTAATCTCTTTGTTCAACGTATGTCCTCGGGCTTTGTTTAAAGCTATTTAAATCCTGCTTGTAATCTGGAATTATTAACACCATAGCAGGCTTTTCTACTGCATTCATTGTTACAATACCTTGAGTATATGATGAATGCTTCTGAATTGATTTAATGAGATGTGGCTAATATCACCATTTTACTGATTGGGAAATGAGACACAGAGAGATTAAGGTTAAATGCATCTATTAATTTTGGTTGCCAGCCTTGAGATGTCTGGGGTTCGCCTTGGTGAAATAGTTAGCATTATGCAGCACTTTGTATGTTTGAAGCATAGCTCCCTTTGACTTCAGATGCAGCTGTGAATGCTAACTACCTCTACAAATCAGACCCCAGGCTCTCAAACTGAACACCAAGCATAAAAAGAGGACTCAGTGGCCACTTGTAGTTCAAGTAATCTGCCTGACATCATACAGGAGTGCTCCAGTGCTGGCAGACACAGAATCAATCATTTTCAGAGTGATGTTCGCTGCAGCAGTCCCCATCATCTGCCTGCCTTGACCTTGTCCCACTCCTCTTTTTCCTTCTCTCATAGATCTAGTCTCAGCTCCAGGTCCAAATCTGTTTCCTTCTATGACCTCATCCAGTCCAGGTGCAGATTTTGCTCAGACTGAATACCCCTCCTGGCTGCAGGGGTTCCAGCAAGAAGGGCATAGCAAGCACAGAGGCACTCCCCCAAGGCTGGAAGAGGATGCTCCTTACAGTAAAAGGAGTGGAAATCATAGCTGCCAGAAATTTCCAATGGGTCCACACTGGTGGTGTACTAGAGTTTCCTGAGCTGATTTGTAACTCAAAATGCATGGATTCAGAAACAAGTTCAATGAGTGAGATAAAAAATGCATAAAGGTTGTATGTCTGGCAGTACTCAGTAGAAACTGATTTGGCCACATAAGCGTGGGTTACTCACCAGCTAGTCAGACCTGTTGCTCAGTCAACCTGGATGTAACATCTTGCCAACAGGGCTGTGTGCACATGATTCTGAGCCTATGTCACTAGTATCTTGTCTGGGAATGTCTTTGCCAGGCTGCTGGGGTGCTGCAGCTCTCTGTTACTATCACACATAATCTGATGTTCCAGAGAGACTTCTAGTCTTTCATAGGAATAGAAAAACCCACAGGCTTAAAAAACATAGACCAAGTGACAGATGCGCTGCATTTTTGCAGTGGTAGGATTTTGCTTCTAACGTAGGCAAAAAAAATTAAAAAAAATCTTTCCCCTATTCTTAGAAATAGCAGAATGTTTTTTTGTTTAAAATTTCTAAATACATTCGCTAAATAAATTCTCATTAAGCAAAATTCCCCAGCTGGGATATTTCAGAATGGGCAGTTTGCAATGGTATGAATAACTAGAAAGCAATAAGATATAGCCTGGGCCCTAATTTTCATCCAACAGTAAGGGCAGAAAAAAATTAGATGCAAGGCTTCACTGAGTAAAGGTTCACTGGTGTAACAGAACAACATAATGTAATGCCATCTGGGAAGCACTCGTGAAAGATCACAGCTTTAGATTCCACCACCACTCTCTGCAATTCAGAAAGGGTTGTGAACGTAACAGAGTAATTGATGGCAACCGTGCAGGCTTTAGTTTGCTCTATGTAGCAGCAGTTGATAACTTGATGGAGATCAAATAAGGGTGCACTGTACCCTTTCATTTCATGCATATAGAATGCTTAAAAGTTTAATCCGCCTTGACTGAATTGGAATTGCAACCCTGTGCTGGCTGATTGTATTCATTTCTGTCCATTGTGGAAGGTTCAAGAATATATCCCTTGGAAAAATATGGCAGGAAATAACTGAAGACAGGGAAATGAGCTTGTGTGCCAGATGGATACAACCTAGTGATGCTCGGATGGAGCAGGTTCACTTCAGAAGAGGTATTTCTAATTTGTAATTGAAATGGTACTTGGAATTACATAAGCATGTTCTATCAACGTCACTTGGAGTGTGATGGGTTTATCAAAAGGACTTTATATTAATCTCTTGGAAATGATGGTTGTCTCCGGAAAAGTGCTACTCATAGTGCTGTCCTAACTTCTAATACTACTCTTTTCATTTGCTTGCTTAATTTCCTCAGAAAACGAGTAACGAGAATTCAACCACAATGCTTTCCCTTTTAATCAGCATGCGTATCATTCAGAAGAGGCAATTGAAGCTAGAGCTACAAGAGGATGTTGTATAATGTATAGTCTTGATGATCGATCCTTTTCTCTCATAAATATCTACCCAGAACACCCCAAATGAGTTCCCTTTGACTTTGCATCCAGTTTGTATTGATTTTCCAATAGCAGTTTAATTCCTGCATTTATCTGCAGAAACTACTAATAGAAAGGCAGAACTTTCAATGTATAAACATGAATTTTCACACAGTAGACACCCATTAAAAGCTACATTTATTTAGACAGTTAACAGAGTAACACCATATGACATACTGGACAGATTTAGACATGTAAATATGGAGACAGTTACATGAGGAAAATACAGTACTGGTGCTAATTAGGCACTAATTAAAGCAGAAAGTTAGGCACTTATGTCTAAGTCCAGGAAATGCAAAAATATGTTTGCAACACACAGCTACCTCCAAAACAGATGGTGCATGCGTGCAGAGCTATGCCATTGTTATACCGGGAGCAGCAGAGCCAGGTTAGCACAGGGCTCTCGGCAGGATTAGCCAGGGTCAACAGACAGTCATCCTAGCGCTGGTTTACCTTGGCCAGTTCGAGAGACATTTTATAGCTTCCTGTAGTGCATTACCTTCCGCAGCACAGGGAGAAGCTTCAGGGAGAAAGAAGTTAATACACCAAGAGATGCATTGGTGTTGCAGCTGGGAACAGTATTGAGAGGATGAAACAGCTGTCTAGTCTATAAGAAACCTCAATCCACATCTCTGAAAGTACTCCTAAAATTAGTGTTTGAACTCCTAATACTCTATTAATAGTAACACCATCACTGCTGTCTTATAAAATAAGGCAAACCTACAAACAACGTCTCTCCCACAGATGAGGGCTTCAACCAGTGGGATGGACTATCTATCTTGTTTAGGTTTTGGTTTTAGGGTTTGTGGGATTTTTAAATTTTTTTTTTGGGGGGGTGGGGGAACTGAGAGAGTAGGAAATTGAAAAAGCCGAAGTGGAAAGAAATTGGAAAAAGAAGCAATGAGGGACCGGAAGAGTGGTACACTAAATGTGAAACGGAGAAGATGCTACACATAGTGTGGAGTGAAAAGTGAAGAGCTGATTTGTACTTATGGGGGAGAAGAAAGAAATTCCTTCCTAGCAGGTAGGGGAAAACAGCACCTGATGTGGTGCATTTAATGGTTATCAGTTTCAGATTCCTGTAAGGATTTTCAAAAGCAGCTGTCTGAACAACTGGGCTCTGAGTCCTTCAGTAAATTTGCCCCTGTGTTTTTTAAGCTGATCTCAGACCTTATATACTAAACAACTTACAAGCTCGAAGTTACTATACTGAATTATTCATAGACAGACTGCATGTAATTGAAGTATTTCAGAAAAACTGTTTGTTTGCATATAAAAAAGCCAGCGCACATCAAGCCCTCTAGCATAGATCCCTCACTTGGTGAAGTGATATTCACCAGAAATGGAATTATGCATTGGCTGCTTTTGTGTAATCTGCCACAGGACTGTCATTACAAACGTTAGGTCGAATTTGGAAAAAGCAATATACAAAACAGGAACTGATCTACAAAATAAAGCTTACTGTAAAGTCTGTAAATCAAGTGACTTCATCTTCTAACTTCCCACACGAGTGGTGGCCCCACAGTGCCCGCGCTGCATGAAACTGCCTTTGCTCTTCCTTCAGCTACAAATGCATTGTTGTTTACAACCCCATAACAAAACTACACCATATTTCAGATGATAAAAACCTTACTTGTGAGTTACAGGGGGGCAATGTCCTTCAGAACTGTTTGCCTTTGCCTTATAGGTAAATTGGTCTCTTAGGCACTCAGTTTTATTAGCAAACGCTTAACGATAGAGTGGCAATACTTTGCTGAGAATGGAAACAGAAGGTCAAAATTTAAAAACTTTAAGCCAACAGAGTAATATGCAAATTGATAGAACACTATCCAATAATTCTCCCCTCACATAAGAGCCTGGAAAAGAGTGATGCAGCCAGGGTAAGTAATGCAGCAAGGGTGAAGACACTGTCCTGTATACGAGTAAACACACAGACATCAATGAGGTAGGTGTAGGTGTAAAATGCTGACTTAGACAAACTCAGGCAGTTTATTTTAACAGCTCAGAGAATTCCTTTTTTAACTTAGTTTTGACTCATTTCCCAGACAGTTACACATATAACCTTGGCTTCCTATCATTTCCTTGACATATACGTATGTAAACCTGAAAGTTTTTATGTTGTATGTAAAATTTCATTTTGATCCTATATGGTCAGATTAGGAGTTTTGTTCAGTGTCAGCTTAGAGAACAACTGTGGGAAATATGAAACCTTTTAATTTTTTTTTAATTCAGTAAGAACAACTCTCATTTACAGAATTTATTCTTGTTCCTCTTGCAGTTTCAAGTTGCTGTTAAAATATGAACTATGCAGAGCACCAAGTAGATCTGCATATCATAAACTGTTTCCCCCCCAGTGTTAAATTAGATTCTTTGGCAACATTCTTTCTAGAATGCAGTAATTTTTTTAAACTTATACAAGATATATCTAGAAGATAACATCTACGAAAATGCCTGTTTAAAAAGTAGACTATATAAATCAAGTATTTAGGACCTCTAAAGTAGAGAAATAAAATCTTAAAATGAATATAGAAAAAGATACACTGCAATTAACATAATCATGAATGTTTACACTAAAGTAACAGCCAAGCATTTGCAAGAGGAGAAAGAATGTCATTCATTTATAATGAATTAAGGCGAATGAATCAAAAGTTCCTTGCTCAATTTGAGTTTTACCCAACATCAAGGCTTCCTCTGGACTAGTTTGATTTTTCTGCAGTCTTTGTCCAGATCCACGTGACTGGAGCAAAACTATGAATTGCTTTAAGCATTCCCAGATGCTGGGGTTGTCAGTCTTAGATCACACTATTTCCAATTCTTGTGGAAAAAGAAAGTATATATTCTCATTACACTGGGCCTTCAACTGAGTAGTCTTGTGATTGTGGGACTTGAATTTGAAAACCAGAACAACAATTATGATCAACTGGTCTGATTTACCTTGCCTGATGAAATAAAAATTGACTCTGTTGTTGCTGCTAACATTATTTTCTCTCTCCTACTTTTTACTTCCCTGCCTCTTGCTGCAGCAACCTTAGCTGTTTCAATGCCACTGTTTGTGCGCTGCTGATTGAGCTAAGCCAGACATTAACATCACACCTTATAAAGGCAGCTCCTATTGCCCTTATGGGAGGTTCTTTCAAAAGATGTCACCTTTCTTCCCGTTCTTTTTACCTCAAATTAACACAAGCAGGCTCAAACATATGTCGTTTGCATTTAAGAAAACAGTATGCCCTGTCTTTTGAGGATCTGCTTAAGGTGTTGTTGCCTTTCGTATTCAAACAGCACGAAGGAAAAAGCTGTGTATTTGTAACTTTATGAAAAATATTTGTTAACTTAGGGTAAAAGAAAGGTCATACTGCCTTCTTCCCAGTCTTGCCTTTTTATTCACAACCGCATTTATCCATGGACAGAAGACTGTTGCAAGTTGAATGTGACAATCCCTTCAGCCCTCAGATGAGTTACAGACTTCTTACATTCGTAGAGCCTTAAGTTAGCTGAAGGATGGGAGATAACATGTGCTTCTGTGTAGGAAATCTCACTCTGACTTGCATAACAGAAACTCCCAAATACATATGGAGGTCATGTGGTGTGTAAATCCCTCCTTCCTGTAGAACAGATAACAAGAGAAGGGTGGTAGAACAAGGTTGTTGCTCCAAAAGATGCACTTTGCACCAGCTGCATCTCCGCTCTTCTGGACCTCAGCCTAGCTACAACTCTAGAGAAAAGCAAATCCTGGCTTGTAAGCATTATAGGCTGCTTTCCCAAGCTTTTTTTTCCCTTTCCTTTTCTGTTTGCTGCTGGGGCAGAGCCACAGCTCACCTGAAGACAATCCCACATACTTCCTATATCTCAATCAGATGGATGATCCTTCCACTTTGTTTTGTTTGGTAAGTGAAAAGTGGCAAAATGAAAATTCAAATCATTCCCCTGCGCTACCTGCAACCCTCAGGATGCCTCTGCTTCTCATCCCTTTTCTCTGCTTTAGAAGTCTTTTCTATCCAATCGATGCAATAAGTTTGCTACAGCAAACCAACTAAAGAACCAAAACTAAGAGAAGGTGATGGTAGTCATTTTACAGGAGTTTTATGGCTGGGAAAATTCAGACATGCAAACAAATCAATATAGTCAGAAGAGTTTGAATAACATTGCTTGATGGTGGTACTTATTATATGTGGAACGGTGAAGGCACATGAGTACCCCACATGCTGTTTTTCTGCATAGCTTAAGACTTTTGCAAATTAGAGCAGGGCTGGAAGATCCCAAAAAAGTTTGGCAGAGAGACTGTGAAACATTTTATGGCATTTACATCATTGTCTTATGTTTTGCAAGGGAAATTAGTCATAGTGTGATTTCTACTGTGAGTAGAAATCTACTCTCTCCTGAAGCACTGCATGCTAACTTGCAGAGAAGCAAGGATTACCTGATAATAGCAAGGTGAGAATTCGCCAAGTTTGCCCAGTGTCTCCTAATTTAAACTCTAATTGTCCCTTACTGAGTGAATATGGAAACACGTTAATGCTTTGGGGTTGCTGAACATACTCACTTCTCTGCTTCAGAGAGGCTGCCAGATGTTTGCACTTTGAACATGGTTTGTAATGTAGTTCTAAACATCATAGTTTGTAACACCATTCTGAAAAGAATGATCGCATACCTGCTCTGGCAGTGTGTCCAACTAGATGGAGTTGTTAAAAAGCTGCATCAGAGACAGTAATGCTTGAAAGAAAAAGTTTTGAGAAAGTTAAGATGCGAAAAATACCAGAAGTCTTGAAGTGTGCAGAACACATCTGTAACAACCACAAAATGGGACAAGCTGTATTTTTGCAAGCAGATCTGTTTCTAGATGAATGAAAGCAAACTATAGAAAGGAGATACTAAACAGGAAAAGAATGAAAAAAAGACAAACCACCAAACCAACAACAATCAAAACATTACAGCAGGGAAATTTCCAAATTCAGAGCCCCGAAATATTTTCTGTTGCCGCTATTTTCCAGCAGTCGACATTCTGGTAAATGTGAAATGCACATAATGTCATTTTGTCTTTTAGAGAAAGCATTGCTTATCAAATAAACCTAAACTGCCACTGGGGAGTTCAGTTTTGAGCTGTGACCACTGATGCAACATGTTCCTTTTGCACTTGAAAATACTAGTACTAGACTTGTTAGGAATGAAGAACTGGATCTTACATTGAAAGCAAGTGGCTCATTAAGAAGTAAAGTAAAGCCTATAGGAATCCTGTTCTGTTTCTTTTTACGTTATACCCTAGAAAGTGAAAAGAAACTGCTGTCATTGAAACTGTCAAGTCCTGTTGGGATTTGGCTGAGAAATAAAGAATGCAAATAACTTAGAATAGGAGAGTGTTTTAAGAAATTCCAAATGCATCACGTTCAGAATATGTGCAATTTTTGCAAAAGCCAGACACAGACAGCTGACATTGTCCACAAACATAGGTCCTCTGGCTGGCGGGGTGGTAAATGTACTGCAAAGGAAGCTGTGGAGTATGTTCTGATTAAAAAAGGGCCACATATGGAGACCACCTTGCTGCATCCTAGTGCTGCTTTTTAGTTTTCAGTTGGAACCACTCTAAAATAATTTGAAATTTGTATTAGTCATTATGTGGACTTTCCAAGCATATAGTTACTACGTTTTGTTATTACAGTGGTGGTATCTGCATTATTCTTTCACGCTGACATTTTAATCACTGGTACTTACTATTGCAAGACTTCTCACAGGCAGAACTGATTTGTAAAATCAAATCTTACATAATTTACAGAGTTTGACATCTTACATAATTAACTAATTTACTACACACCGTAGGTCATTGATTTTCCATGGAAAAAAAAAGAAGTTAGACTGAAACTTGCATCTATTATTTTTTTCCAATGGATCACCCTGCAAGCTATAAATGTTCCTTTTTTTTTTTTTAATCCATTATCATTTCCATGAGAGAAATTTTATTAGTTAGAAAAATGTGTCATGGTCTTGCAGCCTGGTTATCAGGATTATTACTTCTCTTAGAAGTGAGTTTTTGTTTCTGAATGTGGTTGAAGTAGTTAACCCTAAAAACCTATTTGACAAAAGGATGCTTTATATCTTTTCATCCCATTTCAGCCTTTCCATAAAAATCAATATTTGCTTTCCATATGACTTGTAACTAGCTTACAGAATAACCTACCTAGCATAGCAAGCTTTTCTTGCTTCTCACTACTGTTAAAAATAGAAGCAAAAAGGGAGGATAAAAAGACAATAGTGTTTTAAGTCATCTTTTCTTAGTATAATATTAATGTAGCTGAATGACTGAATGGATTTTTCTAACTCAAGTTGCAGAGTTAGTGTTTTGGAAGCAGAACAGTTTTATATGTGGTGGACATAGAAACATTATGCATTGCATCTTAATTCCTATTCCCTCTACAGTACAAAAAGGTAGCTTATTTCTGCTTATTTTATCCCCTTCTAGTTAATTAAATCCCCCTTTCAGGTGGTGCATAGATAGTTGAAAATAATTTAGCTGAGTAAAAATGTATTTGCTTATGGGAGAACAATTTCTTTGGTGTTTTGATATCACAGATGCACCTATCACAGAACTGATTTGGTTACCGAACACAGGGAGAATATATAAATTAGTAAGTGATAAGCAAAACTTGTCCTGTTCAATATTCAGGGATATAGATTAAACTGTAGTACATAACTTTGACATGGAAACTTTCCTGTGGGGTTTACAAGTCATTTAGAAACACTAACTGTTCCTTTAAAAGTGTAGAAAACCTAGGTTCTTGATTAAGGAAGAGGCAGGCTGCTCTAGTAGAGGTTTCAGATGCCTATTTCCTTAATCCAAAGCTGGGTGCAGAACTTTTTTACACCCATTAGGTGTGTAAAAAAGGTGCTGACTCTGCCTGAAGCTATTTTCTCCTAGGCTTCCCCAGCCATTATTGGTCCCTTCCTCTCTCTCCTGCCCATTCTCTTGGAGCAGCCTTGCTGTCTTCCCCAGCTTTCTGTGGGCACTGTCATTCTTTCCTTCCTCTACATCTTATTTCTGGGAAATATGAGTGATGAACACAGAAGTAGTTAGCATTGGTTTGTTGTCCTTCAGATTCACTTCAGGTCTGCCTCCTGTCCAAGTTAATGTTGCAGCTCTTGTACTTCATGGATCCTTAGCTGTTAATACAGTAGTAAAAGAACTCTCAATCGTCCTCTGCATCTTCCTTTTCTATTTTCTTCTTCGTGCATTTGGCCATTCTGCCAGTCTATCAGCCCTGATATCTGGGTATTACCTCTGAGTCCAACAAACCAGGCTATACCTAAACATTACCAGTTTATTGTGACCTACTTTGCCTACCCATTTGTTCAGTTTAAACTGCTCCAGGCACTTGTTTTGCACTTCAGTAATATCTACTTCTCTGTCCTCCTCTGATCACACATTAAGCAGAACACAGGAGGAGGCATTAACTACAGAGTTAAGTAAGGTTTTGTCCCTTTGGAAATAAAAGCTAATGGGAGACAAGGAAAGAAAGAACTTTTAGAAAGAAGACCAGAAATTTAGTCTTTTAAAATAAAATACTCATTCTTGGACCTTTACTTTTAGTCATAGGGCAAGCAGGACTCTGCTCCAAGAGACTTCCCTTTGGGTGGGCCAGAGCTACATGTGAAGACCCAGGGTCCCATCAGTACTCAACAGTCCTAATGAAATGCTCAGGTGAAGCACAGTTTGCTCATCTCACAAGCTTCATGTCTCGGTTACTGGTTTTAACCCTGGTCAGAGCTCTCAAGCATAATGCTGATCTTTCCTGATCTCACTTTCCAAGCAAAGCATTTGGGAGATACATGCCTTTTTTTTAGCCAGGATCTGAGTTAGAACATTTTTATATGTCCTTTTGCACTTAATGTGGGGCTTTCTGATCCTGCTGAAGCCTCAGAATTAAAACCCTGGGGAGTATAGCATTGTGAGGAGGTGACCGATTCTGATATATATCAATGAACAACTTGAACAGCAAAAGGCATAAATGAAAACCAGGAACAATTACAAAAGTAAAAAGGATGCTTATCTGCTCCTTTACTAAGGAACAGACATTTTGAGGGACAGAAGCAAGCAGTGGATACTACACGGACTAAGACAGACAGAAAGGACATTTAAAAGCTTTGATCTTAATCTAAAATGATCTGAAATGAGAAGGAATTATAGAATCAAAGACGACAATCAAGGATGCCAAAGTTAAGAAGGGGACAGTATGGCAGAGGAGATGATGTGCTGAATGATAAGTTGAAAGTCACCAGTGGTCAACAGAAGATCTTCAAAAGTAAATGACCGAGTCAGCTAGATTGGGCAGCCTTCAATAAACATAGTGGGTCTAGAAAGAGAAAAGAGTGTAGATTAGAGGCATATGAGTAGATTGGAAGAAAATAGAGCTGCTGTTCTTTGTGTTGTGCATTTTCACATCTTTTTTCTACATTTAGGAGGTACTTGAGTTTCATCAGGGAGCACTGTGCTCCTCAGCTCCAAGGTTATGAACCAGCGAATTCTAACAGTATTGCAGTTGCGAAATAACAAGGCCTGTGACTGAGCGAGTTCATGCATCAAGAACTAAATGGATTCCAAAAAACATGTGTACACATTTTGCTGAATGGATACCCATGTCATTATTTTAAAAACTTCTCTCAGGTATACTTCAACAAGGCCAAGAGGCTTTAATTACAGAGACAGGAAGAGTTTTCAAACCTTTGAGTAAGATTAAAATTTGTGTGTGCTGACTCCAGGAACAATCCCAGACAATTATGGAATCTGAAGGACATAACAGAAAAAGGCTGTGTTGTAGTTGTGGTTTCTGCCATTACCTTCAGTGAAAAAAATGATTACAGCTATAGATCATTCACTTTTTGCTTCTATAGCCGAGATCGTAAACATGAAAAACACTTTCCAAAAAGGAAGGCAAGTTTCTGCTCATGTAATGCACCTCTTTCCAAGTTACTGTGGTGAAGATGGAGCATCAAAAGATTATTTTTCCCTCTGAGCTGTAAAGGATTTTCTAGGACCATGTAGAGGGTGGGAAGGGACAGAAATGATACATTCAGACAATGGCTGAACCATTGCTCAAAAGTCCTCCATCACAAAATTCCCTATATCACTTGTGACCTTGGGGAGAATAGCATTAGTAAACAAAAGCAGGATATTTTTACATATACTGTAGCTGAAGAGTGCTATGTTTTGTCTTAAGAGTAATAGAATGATGGAAATCAGTCCACAAAGGACCTTGGTAGGTTGTTTAGGCCATTCACCTTTCCCAAGGTAGAACTGGCTGTGCCCAGACTACCCTTACAGATGTCAGTACTTAAGCACAGAATCATAGAATGGTTTGGCTTGGAAGGGACCTTAAATATCATCCAGTTCCGAACCCTCTGCGACAGTCAGGGGCACCTCCCACTCGATCAGGTTGCTCAAAGCCCCATCAACCTGGCCTTGAACATCTCCAGGGATAGGCCTTCCACAAATTCTATGGGCAACCTGTGCCAGTGTCTCTCCACCCTCACAGTAAAAAATGTCTTCCTAATATCTAATCTAAATCTAAATCTCCCCTCTTTCAGCTTAAAACCATTATCCTTCATTCTATCACTACATTCCCTGAGCCCCTCCCCATCTTTCCTGTAGGCTGCCATTAAGTACTGGAAGGCTGCTATAAGGTCTCCCTGGAGTCTTCTGTTCTCTAGGCTAAATAAGCCCAACTCTAAAGAGATGTTCTTAAAACCTCCAACAATAGAGAGTCTACCACCTGACTGGATTACAGTCCTTCACTATTTTGACTGATGATGTCTCAGCTACATCTCACTTCACGCAGTTTAAAGTCATTGTTTTTCATCTTGTTCACAGAGGTCACAGAGAACTGTTTTATTCCCTTTTTTTTTTTTTCCTGGTGGCTTCAAGCATTTCTGAGGATTGTTATTACCATTTTTCTAAGACATCATTTCTCCATGCAAATCAAACCAAATTCCTGTGGCTTTTGTCACTGGTCACATATATCCTCATGCTCTGCTCACTGCTGTTGCTGTCCATGACTCTTCAGTTGTTCAATACCCTTTTAATATGTACGCTATTTACACATAGTGCTGAAAAGTAGGGCCAATGCTACAGTTTGATAATCTCACCAAGGCAGGCTGTTCTAACTTTTGGCATTTAAGTCTGCTCTCTGGGATTCAAACTTCTCATTTTCACAGACAATGAGAATGGCAAAGTGATGAAGTGAGAGTCCAAATTAAGAAAAGTATCTCTGAAAGTTGGACACTAACCAATAATCCTTCAACTAGAATTTTCTCTGAAAGGTAACAAAAGAAGTCCAAATTCTTTTCTCTTACAGATACAGGAGTATTAATCATCGTTCTGACTTCTTAGGGAACCTTTCTTATGCCCTACACAAATGATAAACTACACAAACCTCTAACTTAAGCTGTTCTATAACTAAGCTGTTCTTTTCTAAGAAAGTTAATTAGTTACTTAGAAAATGGGAGGAGGGGATTGCTTTCTGCAACATGAGTGATATAGGAGGTTAATTATCCATGAAGATATTAGGTTTTTGAAATCTGCTTTTGAAAATGTGGCCCAGACCTAAATGACAATATAAAAGCAGAAATAAAATGTTTATTTTTAATGCATGCTTACGTTATGACTACTGTATGTTTACATATTTTAATGTATGTTTACCTTCTAATACTTCTTTTTGTGTCCTGCTCGAGTCTCAATTTGTTTTGTTTTTATTGACTGATTACTTTTTTGTAGAGAGAGATATTTGCCAGATGCGTTTTAGTCCTCTTGACCATTAAAGCCATATTAAATGTATATATTTTTAAAAAGTTGCGAGACTCATCTCTGTTTCTCTTTTCCCAAGCTACTAGCATCCTATGGCTCAAACAAACTGCTCTTACATAAGCTGGGAAGCAAAGTTCCTCCTGTAGTCTGTTTTCCCTTGTTACAGTCTACCTCTGCAAGGATGGGTATTGTAGCTCATGGCCTCTCCTGAGATTCACCGAGCACACTCCTACTGCTAAATTTAGGAAAATTACCATGCATCAAGCCTTAGCTTGAGTAAGGTGTATTGCTCAGTTGCTAGCGAGGTCCCTATTGTGGTCTACAACTGATAAACTTCTCGAGGAGAAAGACTAAGTGTGCATTTCTGGAACTATTCCACTCCATGGATTGTTCCTGAAGAGCAATATGGATACGTCTCCCTCCACCTCGCTCAGTTTTCTGACATTATTGCAGCAGGCTTTGTACTACAAAACGTTTCCTACTTGACCCCATGGCATGTGGCACTTAAGGGCAGCTTCTGCTCATAGGGCAGCCAGGCATGAGGAGGACTGACAGGGTGCGTCCTACACCATTCAGCCATGTATTGCTTCCTGCCATGGTTTATTTAGCAGTACAGGCATACCCCATGAGACTTGCTCAGAAGCAGCTAAGAAGAGTTGTTTAATTGTAAATACAATCACACATAATCCTCTCAGTGCTTCGAAGACAAAAGTACATCACAATGCGCACAGATTGTGGGTGTAGTTTAAATAGAATTGTAATAATTATTGCCACAGAAGTCGACTGAAACATAGAGATGATAACTTCCTCAGAGCTCTCATGTGCCAGAGAGGCACACAAAGAGGTTTCATTTCCACTAATAATTTCTATCAGACTCTTCAGTGCGCAGAAAAAATTGTACACAAGGTTCAGCTCCCTCTCAGCCATCAGTGAACATCCTACCCAGGGACCTGCTGGGCAGGGGCAGACAGTCTCATGCTGGAATTCTTTAGATCCTCCACTTTGCATAAAATCTTCATGATCCCTGGGCCCAGGAGCAGAGGCCAGCAGCCTCTGAAGGAGGGAGCTTTGCAGAAAAGTGGCAGATCTGATTTTTTTGAGACAAGAGGAAGAGTTGATGCTCATCTCTTACACCTTGCATGGGAGGGCTATGCTTGCCTGGAAATCAAGTCTTGCAATGTTAAGACCACTACGTTCTTTTGTAAATTTGACTAGAAATGAGAAACTGGCAGTAGAATTAGGGATGGGCAAACAGGTTTTAAACTGGCAAACCTTCTGCCATATTATTATGTTGCATCCATGCCTCGTTATGGATAAACATACAGAATTGTGAATAACATCAAGAGTGGAAAGATACAAAATACATTTACTACTGCAGGGAAATAAACCGCTCAGCTGAGTGAACAGTCCCAAAATTACATATTATCTCCTGTTATATGATGTAAAACACTTTCTTTTTATACCAGAAATGTACACCTTTACTTACCAAACTTCAGTTTTCAAGTTCCTCACAAGCAGCTTTAATTCATACCTGAACAGGCCAAGCAGGAGCATGCCTATAAGGCATGTGAAAACACATTCTGCTACTTAATTCCACTAAGATGTAAACAAAAGCCATACCCCTCAGGATATAAGAATATAAGAAACAGCAATAAATATTTCACAGACATGGAAATGAACAGGCAGAAGGAGTTGAAAGATGATAGCTGGCATGAGTATACTGTGTGCTATGTAAACAAATACTAATCTGAACTTAAGTATGACAAGGAGAAAGCAAGGAGGTGGAAGGAAAAGGGCATGTTCAATTTAGTTCTTGTCCTTCTGAAATTTCTTGTGCCGTATTCACACAAGACTTTATCTCATTATTAAATTTGTTATGAAACTGGTGCTCTGTAGTCTCACATCCATTTAAAATAAAATTATGTTTCGGAGAATCATTGCTGTGAAGAAATCTTTGAAGACATGAATCAAACAGAACTAACACAGTCTTATCTTCAAGAGACCAAAGGCAATCAAAAGAGGAATTTTCAATTGGTCTGAGCTGTTCATCGCTATACAATACTGACTCTGAAATCTGAAGATGACAGACTAAATGTTGACATTTTTAACTCTTTTACTGCTGATTGTTCTAGTAGAAAGGAAGACAGGAAATATACTTAAGACAAGTATATGTTTATGTTCCTCCTAGAGCACTGAATCAGCCTGATTGTATGTACAACCAAACTGATGGTACTTAGTATGTCTGAACAGAAGTAAATATCACAAAAATGTGTTCATAAAATACTCTTTTCTGATGTTTGTGATGAGCTCAATAATTTTTCAAGGCCATCTAGGAAGAAAAATCTAATGTCAGGAGCCATAAAAAGATTCACCTATTCAAAAATGAAAGGTGTGTGGGTTTTCTTAACGTTTATTATTATCTCCCGTACTCCTGTGTGAATTAGCTGGTCCATGGATTTCAATACAGTCAATATCAGTCAAAATAGTCCCTAACCTCATGGCTGCTGTGGGCCTCTCCTTCCCAAATTGCGGTGGTATGCACAGAAGACAAGGAGCAGACTTTGCCCATGAAAACAGCAGAAAACCCCCACCAAATCAAAACCCACACCCACAGCTCTTCAGTCTTCACGTTAACAGTATAGGCAGATGAGTGCAAGCCAAACACCCTTGTTGGCACTAACACGAAATTACAAAAGTAGAGTGCTAGGTAAATGTTTAGTTTTTATGTGATAAAAAATTGATACAACAGAGGACCAGATGGGAGATTTAGGAGAGAGTGCAGAAGTGAAAAGTTTCTACCTGTAATTTAAACCACCAGCAACAGTGTGAGTGGCCAAGACCAGTATTTGAAGACCCAGTAATGCAGTCATAAGAGCTGTACTTAGACCTTTACTTTTTAGGATGGGAAAGCTTTAGATAGCTGGAACTTTTGTGGCCTCTTACTTGATTGCCAGGCTCCTAGTGCTTCATCCCACAGTAGACTGGCAGCTCCACATGCAGTTTTTCTCTAGAGGGCATCCAGAACGTGAAAGTGTTGGAGCCAGGACGCCTGAGCTAGCCTTGTTCTTCTCTCCAGCTCAGAGAGTTCAGTGCCAACATTTACATGTATATAATTGTTTACAAAACTTCTAAGACAAGAGAATGTCTTAGAAAGAAAGACAGAAAGAGAGAAAGGAGAAGAAAAGGAAAAAAAAAGGGCTGGAGTAGAAATCACCACTATTAGTTACGCAAAAATGCCAGTAACCTCTCTTGAATTGCTGTGGAGGTCAGCAGCATAGGTTACTGTTCCCTTCTGAAAAGGGCACCTTTCAGCACTGAGACAGAGAATGTGCTCTGTCTGAGTAGGAAATGACATCTATTGAGTCACAGGAGAAACACAGTGCTTATATGTCTCTCTGATGCCTCCTGCCCAGCTACTGCTCTCATCTGCAGTGCCTTAGCTGATGAGACTTGACACCATTTAAAAAAGCTGGCAATCTCCAGTTGCTGCAGACAGTATTTGACTGTGTGATTTTGACCATCTGGATACAGCATCCCTACTTTATTTCTTTTTTTGAAATACCTCTTTTCATGAATTCCCGCAAAATTGGGTTTCAGTTTTATGCCTGATTCAAGCTGTCAAAATCATCTGTCATTGCCTTCCAACTTGTTAAGCTTTTTCCTTCAAATTCTTTTGGCTTTGGTACAGGTCATTCATCCCAGATTTTACTGGGTTTCTCCTCAATAAACTATAACCTGCCTCTGAAATAAGTTTCCAACACCTTCTCTGCAGGCTACCTCCTTCCTGCACAGGTTTGATAAAAAATAATGTAAAAGTGTTTTTTGTTTACTTAACCTAAGTTGTCACATCCTTTCTGAACAGCATGCACCCCCCTATTGCTTATAATGCCAAAAGTAATTGTAAATTACTTCGGCATTACCACTTGAGCCTTAAAAAAACATTTTCCTCACTAAAAACACCCTGAGGAAAGTTATTTCTCTTGACAATGGATGTTTTAGTATATACTTCTTCAGTGATGAAGAAAATCTAAAGACATACCAAGAAACGGTAAGACATAAAGGGGAGGTGAAGCTTAGATAAGTTGCTGAGGTCACTAATAGAAAACTATTGCAACTTGAAGTGTCAAACTGTACATAGGAATATATACCCATAGTATGCGTGTTGCAGATATGTATTGTATATTGGACTATGAAGTTTCCTTTTTAATGAAAGATATGGCTAGTTACTAAAGTGTGCTCAACCCCTATGTCAGCTTTTTATTTGCATATGTCATTGATTTTTACATACATTTTAGGTTCTGTCTGAGTTTTGAATAGAGACAATAGAAACACTCAGCCACAGGAAAACAGAAAGATCCTTTTCAGAAAAGCACCTAAACATAAATCAGACCAACAGCAACTCTCTTTGTCATTCTACTCCATAGATTTTCCTGCATTATTTTCCTTAAAGCCAGCATGCTGCTAGATATCATGAACCCTTATCTGCTTTTCCACTGGGAAAAAAACAAATCCAGCAATAAAAGTTTGCGTTGATTTTACTGAAGATTTCCTAAACCTGACTTTGAATCTGGCTTTACTTGTGTACAACGTACAAAATTAGGCAAGCTTGATGATATTCACCTTAATTTGATTCTAATTAAATGTACTCTGCAGGTGATTTGCCTTTTTATCAGGGCATGTTTAATCAATAGTATATCTGAGTAGGTTAATTTTCCAACATTAGACATTGTGATCTGGATTTGCATTGCAATATTGCTCCATAATCTCTTTATCTATATATAGCACTACTGGGGATGAAGGACCTCTTCTCAAGCGATCCAAATATGTGGGTGTCCCTGAGCTGGGAGCCTGTTTTTGCACCTATTCCTTCACAGAGTGTATAAAGTGTTTATTCAGGTAAGGGGAAGAGAGGACTGGCCTCCAGCAAATGTTAGATCATCTGGGAACCTAAAGGGAATTCTTGCAGCATTGGCAATGTAGGACTGGTGGTCAAGCAAGGTAAAGGTGGACAATTACAATCAGCCTGAAAATATTATGATTAGCATTTCAGTCCCTACATTTAGACTCAGGTGCTCAGGTACACCGTATGATAAAGATCATGAATTGAATCTCTTATTCAGTTTGCTATACTGTACAGAATCTTGCATATGTCATTAGCTTGTGAATATAGTTCATCAAACTCTACTATATCCAGCACATGACTATAAGCATTACAGAAACTATGCATTAGATGTGCACATTAAGTAACATGCAGACATTTCATTGCTTGAGTTCTACCCTGTGAAATCTGGGCAACAGGTCATAACACCATTTAGTGTATATAAGTGTTGATCTATATATTCAAAAATTCATGAATTCCCAGAGGGCTTGAGTCTCATATCAAGACAAAAAATCAGTGTGATTATGACAGACAGTTCAGTACTTCTAGAAGAGTAGCAGTTAACACCCTAAAGACTAATTCCTGTGGTTTTCCGTATCCAAGTTATGGGTAGTATCATTCCCTCCAACTGCCTTGCCAACACACCACTTCTCTGCTTCAGAAAGGCCCTGGGCAAATATACCAGCACAACATGAAGGTTTGGGAAAGTGACACAGAGACAACCCAGTAGTTCAGGTCAGGACTCAGCCAGGAGCTGTTATGCCCAGTGCGGAGGCAGAGCAAAGCCAAGAGATTGCCCAGTGCTCCGGCAGTGAACAACGTCACTATGCTTTGCTCAGCTATCCAGATCTGACGAGGCTCCCACTGTGGTGCAGAGACACTTTGGGAGTGTCAGGGCAAGATGCTGAGCACCCAAGCAGGACAGCCCTCTGGGAACACGGGCAGCATCACAGCACAGAGCAACCCTCACCTAGCTGAAGAGCCAGACTAAGCAGCAGGGTAGCCGCTTGTAGAGCTCGTCACATACAGTTCAGTGCCAGCTATCCTCCTAACAAACCCTCCTGGAGCCCTGACTGTGCAAAACGCTTTTGTTATTATCCACAGTTTTCCATTGTGCCAGTTTGTCTTATTCTGGGTGGGGTAGAGGTTGCTGAGTTTGGAAATCAAATCATTTAGATGTCATACATATGATTTAACGGTATACAAACACAGCATCCTGCATTATTGTGTAGGGCCCTAGTGGAAGGAGAGGACCATGGAGCACACTAGAAAACATCTAATTATTCAAATGGATACTGACTGGCTCCTAGATACTGCAGGAGTCAGTCCTCCTTGGTGTTACGCCCTTTGTTACTAACATGTGCACTTAAAAAACAAAATAAATCCCAGCCTCAAAATCCCACCAAGCATGAGTCCTATGGTAAGGTTCAATAAAGTCCAAGCCAAGACACACATATCTCATATCTTAATACTAGAAGAATGTTGTCTTCTGTATTCTTATGAAATAATTTTTTCACAGTACAGAAAATCAATATAACAGTATTTCACAGAAATAACTAAAACAAAGCTGTTACGTGTTGGCTTATTGTGTGTGTGTCTGTAATCTTCAGTGAGTGATATAGAAAATTCATTAGGTCTGTTTCACATTCCACAAAAAGAAGTGCTGGAAATGTCATAAAGCTCATGAAACATGATGGTAAGTGGCAGATGAATGATCTTGTTGGTTGCCAGTGGAAGATTGCACTTTACTGAGGTGCGAATGAAACCTTTGATACTTTCAGCTTCTTTTGACCAGACCAAATTCTGAATAAGTCTGTTAGAGTTGAAATCAAGGGAAGAAGTGCACATCATTTTTACATGATTCTTCATTCAATATGCGCATATGGGACAAATGGCTTTTTTTAAAAAAAAAAAAAACCAACCAACCCACCCACCCAGAAAAAAGGAAATCTGCTTTCATTTCTATTTTCAAAGAACCATCTTAAAACACTTTAAATAGGTTCCCAGCATTGAGGCTGTTGAGCACATCCTGAAGAGGCAGGCAGAATGGGAGGTGTGTTACTGTGTGAGAGGAGAGGATCATTGGAGCAGCTGAAGGGATGTCTATTCAGGTAGTTGGCAGTACATGTGAAGCTTGACTGTTGGCAGGGATAGCATCTGTGAGTGCTGGCGGAAGTTGAAGCTGGATGCAGCTCCATCTCCAGAGGACTGTACCCATCTCCAGAAAGCATTCTGGTTCTACTAGACTGATCCTTTGATATCCTAGACAAGACCTTGTCAAGCAGCATACTCTAGTTTTAATTAGGCCTTTTTCATTCCTTTATTATGTCCCAGCCTCTTGTTTCAAGAAAAGGGGTGTTTAAGCATATCACTGTTGGCAGCGCCAACAGCACTAGCTGCAGAGCTGTCCCCTCAAAAGTCAAGCTGTTGCAGGGCTGGAAGAGCAGGATGAAGGTTAGTCTCTCTAGTCCCTCTGCTCTTGCTGGATTCCCACAGCCACCTGCTACGAAGTAGATATTACCCTCCAACAGCACTATATGTAGGAGGAATACTTCCTACAAGCAGTTTATCATCATCTGCTTACAAGTGCCATCACTTCTGTGCAGAGACTTAGACAAATGATGCTCTGGTAAATCTCCCTAAGGTAAGGCATTGTAGAAATTACAGCCACCAATAGATCAGATTAGACTGAGCTCAATGGTCTGGTGCTCCCTGGAGCTACAGCAGTCATAAAACAAAATCAATGAGTAGTGTAGTCTTAATCTGTTTTGTGGTGTTCTTTTCTCTCCTTTGAAAAAAACCCTCCAATTTCCACAGCACAGAGAGAATTAACTGCTGGTGGCTGGTGAGAACTGAACCTCTTCTCCCCCTGTGCCATTGATGAGGGTAAACAAGAGGCTGGTCCCCCCCACCTCACAGCCACATGCTTTATCCTAATTAGAAGGTATTATCTTCTCCTTAGTGTTGTGAACGACCCTTGTCTCTCTTGCCTTCTGTCATAACTGCCAAAACTATTTTAATCATTGTAAGCATAAGTCTGTTTACTGAGATATAAGTGAACTGGAAACAGTATGTATATATATGTATCCCGTAGACCCATGATAAAGGTTCAATTGTCTTTTAGCCTCAAAATAAAGATGGAATAACTCCCTGCAGATTCAGCATTGTGTGAAAACTGTGCTTGCATCACCACAGACCATCTTGAACTCTTACACCCTGAAGCTGTAGCGGTTGATAAATGATACTTTCCTTTCTAGGGGAGGAAGGAATGGTTTAGATTTTATAGCTTAAAGATGATAATATGTTTATTAATCACACAGCAATTCTTTACATCATCTTTGCCACTTAAAACCAATTTGTAACAACACTCTTGACTGCCTATACCATTGCCAGATATCACCCCTCAAATAAAAGACCTCACCCATTTAAAAGCATAACTGCACTGACACTGATTTAATTAATGAAACAGCTGCCAATTTTTTTCCTCTTTAAAGTAAACTGCTTGAAAATAGATGGGTAGTTACTCATGAAAATAGTTTCTTCTCATTCTGCTAAGTGAGAGCACAGATCAGACTGGTTCAGAATAGGAAAGTTTACGCCTGCTTGTAATGCAAGGAAAATGACCCTGTGTTGTGAGGCAGTGAACTCTGTTATCAATGTATACAGAGTCACACATACATAGGTGAGAGAGAAAAACTGCCACTGAAGGGGAACAGCATATCTGGTAGAAACTTAGCAAAGGAGAGCTTAGACAAAAGGAAGAGGTCATTCAAAGAATTACACAAGCAAAACATAAACAAGTTGCAAAGCAAGAGGAAAATATGTTAACAGCTCTCCACCACTTCTTGGACAACAAGAAGGAGTTAAATTGCAATGAAAGTTTTAGCTGAAGCTAAAAAACTTCAAAGCTTTTAAATCCATTATCTTAAGGAGTCAAAGCATAGCACAGCAGGGAAACCTATAAAAATTTAAAGACGGAGAAAAAGGGAAGGAGTGATCCTTCTGGAGACACAAGTTAAGGACTCACCCACAGCGAGTAGGGCCAGCAGTCAGTTACCCTTTGTACATTTCACGTCAAGCGCACTAAGACAACAAAGGCCCCCACACTCCCTCACCTTACCTTTTGCTTCCTGACAAAGCACAATTTCATTTTTTTAAAGGGTAAAATACAAAAGGTTTCCCCAAGAAATACAACTGAGCATGGAGAACCATCAGTTCTGCAGCCACAACAGCTGGTGAGCACCTCAGAAAAATTTGGTTTGCAAAAGAAGATTTAGGATGACTCAGACCTTCCTGCTTTTGAGTCAAATCACACACGTGCCTCGCTGATGCCACTCGCTCTGCCTCAAAGTGGAGACCCCCGTTGCACAGCATCTGCACTACGTTAGACTGCAGGTCTGAGTAGTGTTGCAGAACTTACCTTAGCAAAACCAGCTCAGGACTCCTTCTCTACTTCCGACAGAGACTCCAAGATCCCTGCAAGCAGGAGCTAATTAGCAATTATCAGATTAACCCTCCCCTCCCTTTTTCCTTCCTTCCTTCTCTCTCTCCCTCTTTTTTTTTTTTTTTTTTTTTTTAACTGAGCCCAGCCCAGCTGAAGGTGCAGCTCCACTTGTCCTTCTCTGCTTGGTTTCTGGGTCTTGCTTCAGTCTTCATCCTCACTACTCTGTTTCTGCCTTTGCCATCCAGCATAGGCTCAGTTCCCAAGGAGGTTTTAGTGTCTCCCCAGTCCCTAACTCTATGGGAGCAGAGCCTGGGCATTTCCTGCAGATAGGCTTGGCATTTGGCGGTGTTCAGGCGGGGCCAGTGGCTCCCTCGATAGGACATCGTCCCTATGGCCACAGGCTGAGGACATCCCCTGGGAGCCCCTCTGCCCTGCAGGGTCCTCACGTTTTCCTGGTGCTCTAGAAAGCTATGAGGTATTTGTCTTCTGAGATGACTTTCAATTATAAGTCTATAAAAACACACGAAGAAGAAAAACAAAAACAAAACCCCCAAATTACTTAAATTACCTATCCAGACCATTTCTTCCCTGTGTTAGGATTTTGCTTTTCATGTGACATAACTGAACTCTTCCTCCTGAGAAACATATTGGAGAGAAAGCCAGAATGTTGTGAGGAAGCTGGCCCACCTCACTAAAGGAAGAGCAGTGACTTTTTCCATTAACTACATGATGAATATGCACCACCTCTCACCTCTGCTTTTGCGGCGCTTAGCTCCACCTCAGGTGATTTCTGGAATGCTTCAACAGCCAGCAGATTGAATACATTCAGCTTATAAGTAAAAAAAGATGCTTTTTAAGGCTACCAGCCCCACACACCCTCTCAGGGCTCTGAAAGACAACCTGTGTTCTTCCTGGCACTGACCACCTTGTCCATAATCCCAGCCCAGCAAGATGCCTTGAAGGCACTGTTAAGGTGCAGCTGAAGTCTATGAGAGATGATTTGTGAGCCAGGTGCAGTTTAAGTACTGGCAGCTAGAAAAAACATCTTTTTTATTTTTACATGGGCATATCTGAGGTTTGAGTGAGTGAGAACCAATAAATACAGATGTGTTTGTTTTACAGAATATCTTTTCAAAGTAGAGCTGGAGTTAGAGCTCTTAAACTCAGAAGTTGGTACAGAGCTATACCATATATGTTTATGTGGCAGTACAAAAATAAAGGTTATCATGTTTTGGTTAGCTAAAAGAAGTTTAGTCTGAAACGTTAACTTTCTGCTAAAACCAAACGTCAACTCCCTCCCTTCCCCTTAAAGCACTTTCACACTGTAAAAGTGGATTTTGAAAACACAGCTGCTTGCCCTGACTCCCTGGTCAAACTAAAACTGAGAAAAATAAATCTGGAAGATTTAAAATGTTATCTTTCTTCCTATTGAAAGTTTCACTGGATCATCTACTACAGCCCTAACTAACCTCCAGAGCTGGCATCTTCACTTGGCCATCCACTCGTCCCTCTCTCTCTCCGTGTAACTGGAGGCATTGTTTTCACAATCATCTCTTTTGGCTTACAGCGATCACTAGTAATGCTGCTCTGGGAACTGCCAGTCTTTGACAGCAAATCCACCAATGTCTTTTATCTGGACACAGATGTCTTCCTCCCCAGTTATTTACAGAATGCCAAGAAGTGTTAATCAGGAAGCTTCAAAGTATTTCCAGCTAAAAGCAGCTTTGCCCTGAGCGGTAACTATTCTGTCTTCGGGAACACCAACCCATGAGCTCAGTGTTGGAGTGAGCACAAATATCCGGTCAGCACATTTAGATGATCTTTGTAATTCTCAAAACTCAGTAGTGTAGGATCTATTAAATAGAATACATTGTGGAATTGCATCAAGATCTTGTGAGACAAAAATTATGAAAACAGAGATCTGGTTCCTGTGTAGGTTGTTACTATCCAACATCTTTGGGCTATGAGGTTTAAAGTTTATCTGGAGATCCTTTGAGCTCCACAGCACATGACATGCTATTACGTATCGTATGATAAATTTTATATATTTCATCCCTATTTCTATATGACATGTCTGTTTGTATCACAGTTTTACAGATTATTTGGTGCAAAATTCCTTCTGGCTTTTCTCTCCTTTCTGAACCTGCCGTGTAGGGCTAATCCAGCTGATGATAGGAGTTGAAGGCACTTGTGGTTATGGTTGCTCATGTAAGAACTCCTGCCTCGACTCAGCTTTGACAAGTGCTTTCCTGAAAGCTGAAGAGCGCAGAACTCCAAGGCCGCAGTGTGTAGGTCACACGGCAATGAGCAAGATATCACTGCTACGGAACAAAGATTGTCTAGCATCTGTCCTGAAACTGGCAAATTGAGCAATAATTTCCACCCCAGATGCTGTACAGTTTGAGAGAGTTTGGCTCAAGAAGTTAAAAAAATAATGGTCTGGCAGTAAACAGCTTTTTAGAAATATTATTTGGAGACTTACTTAAACTTATGCAATACTTTGCCTACAGTAATAGGAATTGCAGCAAGTAACAGTATTAGATACACAATACGTATTTTTAAATTATCTGCTTCAAAGAGAGCACCCTGCCAAACTTTTTCTATTAGGACATTTTTCAGTTTCTTTCTTTTTATCATGCTTCAATCAGTGGATAACAGGAGTTGAACACCCACAAACTTTAGGAAAACTTGAATCTGGGTCTAAACATTGTATTTTGGTTGTATTCTACAGATATGTGAATTTGTTTGCCTATAAAGAAATCTCACAGATAATAAATAAAAGAATGAAATATTAAGTGATCCTCAGGGCAATAAACAGCAGCCAGCCCCACTTCCTCCTTTCCCATCAAATTCAGTCACTATTAAAACCTATGTTTCTTTAAAGTCAATCAGTAGAGGCAAACTTTTCCCCTGTGACGATGAACCATTACTCAGCCTGTGCATAGTGATATTCAGCCTAATGCTTGGCCCTATCCACTCTGCGTTTCAGATGTGACAGCGGGGGCACGAAGCATTCTTCAGCTCCTTGAGGGATCTGGATAACAGAAAAGGTCAAACAAACAAAATAACCATGAGACTTGCTGGCTAGCCAGTACTCCGAGTCCAAGATCAGCGGTACTGCTGTTTGGTGACTAATGCAATTAAATCAGCTTTTGGTCCTGTACGGCAGAAACAAATCTTATAGCACTGCACACTGCTGCCAGATGGATTGCTTAAGCTTGGAAAGCTCCCTTATGCACACATACTTAATCACGACAGGCTCTATTCGTGGAAAAACATGACACTGATGGAGGGATTTTTAGCCACTTTCCTGTAGAAAACAATGACAAGGAGCAGGCTTCAATGCACAGGCTGTGTGTGGTGAACACCCAATTTGTGCCTCGCAAAGAGCCACTTATCTATTGAGAATAGCAGTAAAGCAGAACCATCCAGCCATGGCAGCCCTCAGCTGTGGGATGTTAGTGGGAAGCTGGAAGGAAAGGACAGGAATGCAAAGGTAGTGTCCAAGACATGTTTATGTCGCTCACTGCACAGCCGCTTAATTCACCAAAATCTCCCCAAAGTGACCCTTGCAGTGAAAACATTTCTGATTTCTTTCCTTCTCCTCAGGTACTCCTGGCATTGTCACAAGCTTCGTTATCACACGGAAGGAGAAAAGCAGCAGCTCTTAAAGGCCATATGTTAACACTAAGCTCCATAAATCGTATAAAAAAATTGAGTGTTGTCCATGAGGTATCATTTCTTTGCTGCTGCTGTTGGCATCAATTGAAGTTTGAGAAGCCCTGTGGAGTAACACAGAAGAGAGCTACTCAGTTTTTAACAGGAAAGCCCTTTCTTATTTCATTTGAATTCTCACAGGTTTCTGGCCAGTTAGACTGGGGGTTGAGGTACTGCAGATTGTCTTAGTAAAAAGAAAAGTGATATTGTGATATCATATTTGAGAACTGTGGCTAAATCCATGCTGTTACTGTTAGTCTGGACTATGGAAAAACTCAGGTACAAGGAGGAAAGCACAAGCTGCACCCTCCAGTCTACCAGTAAATCTCTCAAATGTATTAACATAGGAAGAGTTGTGTTAGGTCAGACTGAGGGTTTATTCATCTTGATGTCTTTCCTTCCGATGCATCTTAAACTATGTTTGTGGAAAGACTGTGAGACCTTTTCCACTGTATACTCTCCCAGCTGGCTGTTTAAACCACAGACACTTTACATCAAGTGTGTCCTGATGTAAAGCTTACATTCACACTATAATCTTTTCAGCAGCCATAAATGAAGCTATATTTCACAACTTCTCCAAGACCATAATTTTAGTGGTCTCTGAAGCAGCTTGCTGTAAGGAATGCCTCAATTTAACTTTACAGTCATGAACAATTATTTTCTCTTGACGATTTAATATCAGTTGTTCACTGTGTAGTGAAGACCCTGAGTAAACAGTTCTCCATTCACCTTTTCCCTTGCCGTCATCGTTTCATTGGCCTTCATACTACTCTCCCTTCAGACCTCAGAGCTATGTAATCTCTCTTCATACGAAAGCTGTGCTGCACTGAGGATCCCTGTACTGCATAGAATTCTATACATAATATTTTCTGAGCTAGCAGTGACCTTAATAACATCCAGTAGATAAGACACAGATAAACAAACTCCACAGCTACCAAGTTATGAAGTTATTCAGTTAAATTTTAGTAACTTAGATGACTGCACTAATGTGGAGACCCTCGTTTGCCTTACAGCAAATCCAGAAAGTGTCCTCTTGGGAGTCTTCTAGTTATGCCAAGGCACTTCTAGAATCGCCCTAGCACAGAGCGAGGTTTGCCCAAAACATCTGCCACCCTGAAGACGTGCCTCAATAATGGCATGAACCAGGCAGAGGCAGCCTGCTTGGTAGGACTAACACTATGCAGAGGGAAAAAGATGGGCAGTTAACAGATGTAGGAACTTTGGTTAATTTTGAAGACAGTGAAGGCTAAAATAACGTTAATATCTTGAAGGGAAGGCACTGAGGGAGAGGGTAGTGATAGCAGAAAGACAGTGGCTAGGGTCATTGGAGTCTCTGCAAGAATAAGACAAGGACAGCATATAGGGAAGTACTGTGTTTGTGGATAAAGAAGGCTAAATGTGCATATTTTGAGCAGGAAAAGTCTCTCTTTTTGTCCTCAAGGCACAGCACTGAAGGCAAAGGGTGCACAGAATAAATAAATGGAGTGCCTCAAAGCATGCTTCCATGATGAAATCAAGCTATCTGCTAGATTTCAATATGGCACCAGGGCCAGCAATATGTTGGTTTATCATTTTAATGAATCAAGATGGGCAGAAGTAAGCGCCTTAGCTCAGGGCAGCCCATGTTGCAGCATTTCACTATGTTTTGTCGTTGTAAAGAGAAAGTAACAAAACTTAAATAAATAACATGTAAGCTTGGCTGTAGTCTCTGAATAAGATTGTTAAAAGGTTTTTGCAAAAAATAGTTCACAGACTTCCTTCTTCCCGTTCACTTTGCAAAAGGCTTCAGCTTCTACAAGGCTTAGCTGGCTATCCAGGCTAATTGCTTTGCTGCCCAACCACAGATGGGGGCTATGAGCTGACTCAGGATGAGGCAATGGGAACGTGAACATTCATTTTCAGACAAATATACAGTAGCCCCTTGAATGACAGCAAATCACAGAGCTTTTTTCTTTCGATGCCACTCAGAAAATCTTTTGGACAAAAGGAATATACTATTTTTTCTGAAGTTTCCATCTCTTGCACACCATCTCCCAGAGCTCTGCTTGGAAACTTCCCCTGTTCCCCATCCTGTTTGGCTCTTTGATTTCAAGAAATACAGTCTCATCAAAATTGAAAACTATCCAAACTGCTGCACAGAAAATGGAAACAATAGACTGATCTCCTGACTTGGAGTCTGGAGGGTAACTATACAAATAGCAAAGTGATTTTTTCAACTTCTTCCTCCCAGTCGTACACTGCGTAACACTGAGATTTGCCTCTGTTTTATGGGTTGCTACAAAGTGGAATACAATCAAAGTCAGATGGTGTGGTAGATTTTCTTCAGAGAGATACAGTGTGCTCTGTGTGAGAGGCAGAGAATAAAACCAATGTGATCTGTTTTCAAGGAAAGGAGATTAGCAGAAATGTACTTTCTCCTGAAAAGGAAACTCCCAAGTCTCTTAATGCAGAGTCAGGTTCTGTTGCAATTGAGAGGAGCATTCTGTAGAAAACATGTTCAGCTCATCAAAAGCATTTGTAGACCACTTAGTACAGTGAGCTGAGGCTGTACCACCAATTTTAATTATTCTTCTTCCTCTTTTCTAAGAATGTTTTTTATGGTATTTTAAAAAAAATATTTGGAAGATATCAAGAGATTACTGTACACCAATAGGCTTAAATACACAGATGCTTTACACAGGCAAAGGCAGCGGGGAAAGGGAGAAAGCTTTAGCCATTTCATTTTAATTTGTGTTTGGCATAAATTCCGCTAGTAGTAATTTTATCAATAAATAGTAATATTATCTAGATATGCAATAGCCATTCTTAAAACTGTTAGACCACAATGGTCACACAAATTCAGAAAGTCCAGAGCTAAGAAAGTTTTAATCCTTAGCCACTTTTTTTTTTTTTTAATCCCCTGGCTGCTTATCTAGTAATTCCAGCTCTAAATGGACCATAAATGCTAATTTTGAAGAAACATTTTTTTAAGGAGTTTTCAAGTGTCTCACTCTAGAAGTACTATTTCTGTGGTCTAATTTTGAAGCTAGTGAAGACCAGAGGAGGTTTTCTGTAACAGAAGCAATTTTATAGGCCATCAAAGACTTGGATTAATAGTATAAAAGCAAGGAAAGTTAAAACAAAAAAATGCACAGGCAACAGTTCCCTTTCTATGCAATATCTATTTATTGGATTTTATTTCTTTACTCTCCAGTAGATGGCAATCCAGTACTTGGCCAATAAGATAATCATGTGAAGAGACTTCTCTGTATCCAAGTCCACGCAGGCCTTAGTTATATATTCAAAGTGCAACTTTGGACCACGAATGTTATCCCAGTGAATCATTTGACTCGTGTTTTATTATATTGCTGGCCAGCATGAGACAACACCAAAACAAATAAGACTTAAGAGAAGCGTGTGTGGAAACGGCAGTGCCTCTCCGCAAAGGGGAAGATTTTTATGTCTTTAAAGCTGCTGGTTGTTTTGGTGATGACAGACTCTTACATCACCGTTTTTAGAAGCCATAGGAGGTAAGAATAAAAGTGTTGGCATCTACTTGTTTGGAATTTTACTCGCTCTTGGAGTGCTGTAAATCCATTTCTTGTTTTTAAGAAAAAAACTGCACAGAACCCCCTGAACACTCTCCTTTCTGTTTGACCTTCTGTCCAGATCATGGCTGTGTGCCATGCCACTGCCTGTGCTCCAGGCACATTGCTCCAGGGCCATTTCTGAGATTGTCGCTATAAGACAAAACTCCCTGAGTACATCAGGTTTGGCATGGATCTTTTTTCAGCTGGTAACCTAGTTATCCACCTATTCCATCTGTACAGGTCACCAGAGCCCTCAGTAGAGTTTGGGATGGATGAGAATGGTGGTATTTCCCTCCAGAGCAGGGAGCTGTGGGATGTGTGGATTTAGGAGCACCAGAAGGGAGGTCAGGGGGTTTGGCACCAGCTGTGCATTGTGTGACACGGTGATAGCTGAAGTGCTCCTTATCATCCCACAGCTGTGTCCCAGCTAAGGGCTGCACAGGCAGAGAGAGACACAGTCCTCTCTAAAGACAGGTAGGACATGTTCTCCGTGAAAAAGAGTGGTGCTTTGTAAGCAACAAAGTGAAGGGAAGGCAGAGGAACAACAGAGATTCAAGTGCATTTTGTTAATACTAAATAACCTTTCACATTTCTAAGTCCTAATAAGTTTTCTTCATGATTTCATTTATACATTCTTTTTGAAGCTTTGTGATTTCTAAAACTATGGATTGATCGAGGTAAAAAATGGCCTTTTGATAAATATTTGACCCTTCTGTAACAGAGACTAAAGCCGCATTTGCACAACAGTTTTCATTTTCAGAGCCTTGTACCAGCATTGATTATTGTTTGTATTCCACTTTGGATCAAAGAGGAACAGGAAGCAAACTGCAGGTTTGCACACAGTGCAGATAATGGGCACCAAGTGGCAGAATTTCTATGTGAATGTGGTACAGAGATGCTCACACTGGGTTTGGCTAACTGGCTCATCAGTGACAAGTGTGAGGCTGCTGATTTCTTGTGCTCTCATCATTTGTTTTTTATTTGGTTGTTTTTTCAAAAGGCCTTTAGGTATTAGAGGTAGTTAACACAATGGTGATGACAAACCTTGTAGCTGCTACTTTATTCATAAGTCAAGCTAGTGAGGAGAAACTATATGTCTGGGAAAATTAACAATCTATTTTATGTTCCCACTGCTATGTGTGAGAAAGCATGAATCAGATACCGTTGTGATCCTGAGTTAGTGACAGCCTGCTCAGAACAACAAGGAAATGGAGAATGGTGCTCCATGCTGAGAGCCTTATGTCTCATCCAGTCGTAATTGTCCTGAGCCATGAGATGCCACGTTTGGGGAATAACAATACGTAGTTCCCATGAGTGTTTAGAAATAAAGGAGCACTTTCTTCTTTTCCTTCAATGCTGTATATATATATTTTAGGTAGTTCATCTTTGAAAAATATGATCTTAAACTAACTCATTAAATGCATGGCACATACTTGTTTAATACACAACAAATATACAGCTGAGAATGCAAGATCTCCATTTTCCCAGCAGGTAGAAATACTGCTTTTCTTTTTACGACATTCATTAGCTTTCCACTACTTTCTTCATCCAGTATTTCCTTCTTTCCTTCCTCACTCTCCCAGTAATCCTGACTACTACCTCATGAGCAGGTTGATCCATTTTTCATCCTCCTGCACCCCTAACACAGACAGAGCAAACACATAGAATCATAGAATAGTTTGGGTTGGAAGGGACCTTAAAGATCATTTCGTTCCAGCCCCCTTGCCATGGGCAGGGACACCTCCCACTAGATCAGGCTGCCCAAGGCCCCATCCAACCTGGCCTTGAACACCTCCAGGGATGGGGCACCCACTGCTTCCCTGGGCAGCCTGTGCCAGTGCCTCACCACTCATGGTGAAGAAATTCTTCCTAATGTCTAGCCTAAATCTGCCCCCCTCCAGTTTATACCTGTTCCCCCTGATCCTATCTCCACAAGCCTTTATGAATAGCCCCTCTCAAGCTTTCCTGTAGCCCCTTCAGGTACTGGAAGGTTGCTATAAGGTTTCCTCTGAGCCTTCTCTTTTCCAGGCTGGACAAGCCCAACTCTCTCAGCCTGTCTTCATAGGGAAGGTGCTCCAGCCCTTCGATCATCTTTGTAGCCCTCCTCTGGACCCAGGCATACTCCCAAGACGGATTTTCGCCTGTCTGGCTCAGAATATCAGCCGTGCTCTGGTGGCTCAGGCAATCCCTTTACAGGCACGAAGGAAGAAGAGAACCACAGTCTACAAATGTTATTCCTGCAGCACATGGAGAACTAAACGATAAAGAACACTAATGGGGTTGATAATGGAAATAACAGGAAAAAAAAAAAACAAAATCAAATGTTTCCTAGTCACACTGTGCAAACCTTGCACAAGTCTCAGGGTGCAACCTGACAGACCTTTGCAGTTTGCTCTAAAAAGGATTTATCTAGATTTACTTCACTTATAACAAGAAGATGGTGTCTGTGGGATCTCACTGTCAGCACTGTACCTTCCTGCTCTCCTGGGCCTCTCACTGCTTGTGCCTCTGGACCTAACGCTCCTGGTAAAAGCAACATTACTCAGAACTAAAGAGTGCATCTGGCCTGGATATTCACCCTTCTCTCCTACTCAAACCTATCTAGTCTTGGAAGCAATTAATCCCACCAATCATCTTTCTGTTTGACCTTAGGCACTTAGAGATTTTATTAACTCCAACCACAGCCTAAACAATAAGGTTCCCTTGAAATAAGACCTATGGCTTTGTTCTGGTCTGACTCTTTTTTTTTTTTTTTTTTTAAATACTAATTCCATAAATATTCCGAAAAGTCTCTAAAGGTGGGGCTTTTTTTCATTAATGTAAAATATTATAAGTTCATTCATCTATGTAAAAATTCTTCTGCATGGAGCTAGGCCCAAATCTACTGGAGATGACAGAATCTCAGTAATAACACACCTTTACTGGCAAGGTTGAACGTCACCACTACACTGGCATCTGTAAGCACAATTATACAAGCCTAAATTCAGCATAAGCTAATTGTGTTGTGGAATTGAAGAAAAAAATAATTCTGTCCATTCATGCAATGAAAGACTGCAGTACCTGCAAAAGGGCAAGCTTACGAGCTAATAAGACTTTTGCTTTATATTACTTCCTGGATGTTACATTATTAACCTTTAGTAGTCTCATGAGGTAGCTCTGGTGGTATATTTAACATTACATTCATAGCTTTTAAGTCCCCATGGGCTTAAACGTGAACCTTCCACTCATGCATAGAATTTCTTTTTATAATTATTAGTAGCAAGAATCTTAACACTTTTCTTCCATGTCTCTTTCTTCTCATGCAAACACTTCACTGTGGAAAGAGAACTTTTGGAATAAGGATAGGTATGCATATGCTGAGGGTGGTGGTGTTTGATTTTGGCAGTGGCTGCGGTGGTTAGCACACGTTTGGATCGAACACACGAGCAAAATACTGAGAGCAATAGATAGGGGCTTTGTGTTTCAGCTGCTCCCAAAGCAAACCCCGACCATAGCAGTCTTTGAAGGGAAGCAATACTCCTTCCAGCTGCAGAAATGGCAAGCACGCTGACTTTTCATGTTGTGCAGTGTTTGTTTTGTTTTTATTTCTATTTTGTTACTTGAGAGACTCTTGGAAAGGGTCTGTGTGTGAGCCAGCTGCAGTCCCCAGAGGCTGCCGGAGTGCTCTCCTCCTGCCAACAGAGCAGTGCCCTCTAGTGCACAAGCACAGCAGCGGGCTGGTCCTCAGCTGAACCGAGAGATATAAATAGAGGAGAAAAATTAAAAGTTCACATCTGATACGCTACTTCATTCCCACGAACTGTTTGCCACGTTGTACAGTTCTGATGGGAGCATTGCCTGAGGGGGGAATGAAGATTCAGCTGTCTGGATGCAACCCAAGCAACAGATTTTTTGCTTTCCCTTTACACCATTTCCAGAATGAAGCTTCTGGTTAACAATAACTAAGGCAGGCACAGTCCATCCTATGTTACACAGGGCTAAATCCACAAAGGATCAACTTCTCGCTCTGGTGCACTGTTGCCCTGTGAACTTGCCAGTGCTCTCTGTTAGGTAGGTAAGCACATCCATTCATTACACAACAAATTTAACTAGACAAACAAATGCAACATGCTCAGCAGTAAGTCAGTCACTACAGTGAGCTAGAAGGAAGTGCCGAGTCACGTCCTAAGGCTCCTTTAACCTAAAACCCAGAGGACACTGGCATCTTATTACAGACTGCCAAGATTACCTGACTGCTCAGGAGTCACAGCTGCCCTCCCCAGAAGGAGGCACGTCACCAGCCCAACAAAGTGGAGCTGCATGTGAAAACCTGGTTTGAAATCCCTTCTTGCAGGCAACAGCTATAATTACTACTCCAGAGCATTACACTCATATAATCTTTCTCTGGTTTCATCAATTTTTAATTATTCCAGTGCAAAGGTGCAAAGCTCCCAAGCAGAGACCAGGGAAGACGTCCTGAGCCCAGCAGCTGGACATTCAGGGCATATTAGAGACAAAGTCTGGACAGTGATGATTCACACCCCACACAATCACATTTTGAGCGTTGCTTCTAGTCCTGGATGGTCAGTGCTTTTAATCTTTTTGGGTGTTTTTAACCTCCTTCTCCTGCTGTAGGTATTTACTGAGAGTGCTAACAAGGGGAGTAACTTAGTAAGCTGGAGGGAGAGGGCTCAGGAATCAAGCAGAAATTAGCTGGACACTCCTACCAGACCAGTAAACAGACCATCGGTCAGCTAAATAAAAAACAACCAAAAAAAGAGAGAGACCAAGGAAATTTATTTACTTTTTAGCTATGAACAGTATGACATATAATTATAGACAAGTTTTGATACACAGGAAAACCCTTTTGTCAACCATTTTTTTTGCTAAATGAAAGAGCACAATAATCTTTACACATTCATATTTTGTTTTTTCTTTTTTTTTTCTTTACAATACACAGCTTTCTCGGGTTGAAGCAAACTGCAGGACATATTGAGTACTGGTATATTACAGCTACTTACATCATTTAAGAACAGCAAATGGAGAAAAATAAGTTATTTAAATATTGATTTCATATACAGAAAGTGCAACTTTGTTAGTTGTTACATAACTTGCTTGACAGTTTTGATTCCCCAGAGAGTGTCAATTAAAGATAGAAGTATCTTGGACCAAAAGTATTATTTATTCTAAAAATAATACAGTACAACTGCACAGCTGTGACTTGGTGAATCGACCACTATTGCTGCTCTTAGAGATGATGACCCATTTGAATAATGCAATGTTTAATGCTTCTGATCATGTTCCCAGTTTGCATTCAGAGCCAGGCTCGTGCGAGAGCACAGGGAACTACAGGCGTCATTGCCACCTGGGTACTAACAGAGGGTTATCGATCGAAGCTTACAGTTATGATGGCATTTGGTAATATTTTGGGTGTGCTGCTTCTATTGTTAAATAGCTGTTTGAGTTACAATGGTACAATGGACAGATACTTTACATTGTTAGCCTGAGCAGGGCAGAGATTAGGATTCCAGCAGCAGGTAGCTTTAGTGTTTCTCAAGAGTTACCTTTGCTTAGAGCACTGAATGATTGCAAGAAAACATAAGAGGTTAGGTTAGGGCTCTCATACCGCTCCGCCTCACCTGCGCGGGGAATGACACAGGTCCCTGAAACCACAGCAGGGAAGCTCAAACACTGAGAAGCTTAAGGCTTTGTTAGATTAAAACATAAACTAAAACTGCAATTCAAGTAAGACCACAGAGTAGAGTCTTAAAAAAGAAAAACAAAGCAACTATTAAAACTTACATACCTCAAACTGCTCACTCTACTCCTGGTGGCTGTGATTTGGTTTCCCTGGGCTACATTATAATTTAAAAATTATGGATTTATGAAGAGTGTTTGGCACACAGATTCATCTTATTCTCATAATTCTCCACTACTAAGAGAGGGGAAAGTAACTAATAGGGGAGAGCTTTATTATGTGAATTGCCTTCCCTGCAACACGAGGAAATTTGTTTCCTTTTTTATTGCATACAGCCAGCCTGGACTTCTTTGCTCCAACACAGCTGCTGTCTACTCAGTTCTGGCCTCTGCCAGTAATCCCAGGAAATCTCAATACTCTTTCCATCTCCTGCTTACTGATAGTCACCACATAAGCCTCTGAGAGGAACAACAAATAAACCACTATTAAAAAGACATCTAGTTTTGGGGGTTTTGTTTACCTTTTTTTCTTTTTAGATTTTCACCAGCTGTGCAAGGCACCCATGCTGTATGTTTCCTGATGCTGTCATACTAGAACATGCTGATTATCCACTCACCAAGGAGAACATTACAGAAACAGATCCCAAGGAACTTTGCTTGAGAACAATTTCATGTAACATCACATGATGCAGTGCAGCAAATAGTAGTGAAGTATGAAACAAGGACAGTAAATCTAACACCTAACAATTCTACCAAAAGCCAAATTAATTACCATCTGTAGTAAAACGCATAGTTTATTTGACTTAAAACATGACCATGAAAGGACCATATACAGTAAGGAATCATGGAGTAACCGCAATTTTTGGTTCATCAATCTGAGAGCATATTTTATCAGGAAGTGTCATTAGCTCAATACAAAGCTGGGATAGCTAAGGAACCAAATCGTGATGCGCTTAGTCTGGTTTTATACAGTAAGTTGATGTCAGAACTGATACTGGAAACAATTACATATCCTGGCCTGTGCCCAGGTTTCTATAGGATCTCCCTTAATCTGCCAGAGTAAGTTCACTCTGTCTCCCATGGAGGGTTTGTGCTACAAGAAGCTGAAGGACACAGCATACACAGATCCCAAAGAAAAAGCTAGTTTTGTGCTATTCATGATAATCTGTATTTGGTATATAAAATGTGTACCCATATAGAAAAATAAAATCTCTCATTAGCCACATATGCCAATGGAATGTTTTACAGGGATTTAGGCAGAAAAATATCACTACATGATGGAAAAATGGTTCATTACATATGCTGGAACAATGCTCTCTTCCAGTGAGAGGTAACATTAACACACAGTCATGAGAGATCTCAACTGTTGTAAAATCACAGTGGAATTCCTAAGACTGTATAAGATTTTTTTCATCCATGAAACGGAATTATTGGACCTGATGATTTCTATAGGACACAATTTGCTTTTTTGATGCATTTTATCTTCCACAAGTGAATTTTCATTTGCAGAAACCCACTGTTTGGAATTGATATGGTCAGGATACCAAGTCAAAGCTGCAGCATAATGATTGACAGTATAACACAGTACACAGAATATGATTAAAATGAAAAGCAGTTACATATATACAAGGCAGTATATCTTCAACAGTTTAGTAACAACAGTAAATGCAGATTATAGTGAACAAGAAGTTAGCCTGACAACAGAAACTTAGCATAACCCTGCATTTGTAAAAGCATCTCTACAAAACAGAAGGTGTTACGATGAGGCATTTTATAGAAGCTACTTCAGCTGGATATCACCCTAAGTGCAGCTTAGAAGTGACAGGTTGAAACAAGGCTTCAGAACCATGAATACAGATAAGTGAACACTAGGTAACTGCTTAAAAGCTTATTTTAAGGCAAATAAAAAGCTTATTGCTAGAAAGCAGTTATAAAAAAATGACCTCAGCTCTGTACAAATAAAAAGAAGCTTTCTGACTCTCTGCAGGTTAGTTGCACTGGAGTGACAGAGATGGACCGTACTAAAAACTAATTCCTGTCCATTAACTTTGGCCTAGCTAAAGGCTTTGCGGCGTAGTGGGACCTATACCAAGCAACAGCAAAGATGACTGGGGGAGGTTTATGTTTTGTTCTAGACTACTAAAATAAACAAAAGGCATTTGCCAAACAGCTTCTACTGAAATCTGTACTGGCTTGTACCTGGTCTTTAGGACTGATGCCAGGTACCTTAAACCTAGAAGACCTCCTGAGTCTGAGTAGCTCTCCAGAGAAATAGGGCTTATTACTACTATTACCTCCACAAACATGAAGAAAATGTGCAAGGGTCCCTTAATTTTGTGAAGCTGTCCGATTCTCAGGCCAATCCTCTGCATTTTATGAAGAATACTTTACAGGGGAGTGAAGGGTGAGGGAAGTACACCACATCTATGTTACCTGGTGGTTGCTTCTCTTCTCCTCCAGTTGCCAAAACCAGCAACAGCAACATTTCATATTCTTTGAAGAAGATACCTGCCTGTCCTTGTGAGCCACTTCCTTGATCACTTTAGCTAAGTGAAGTAATTAGAGCAATACTGGTGCAGGAAGAAGCAGTGGATTCTTAATCAGGCAATGCCACACTACGGAGCACATTAAATTGCCTCTGGATCAAGAGGTTTGAAGAGTCTTGCTGCTCTCAGGAGCTTGCTTATGTGCCTTTCCTCTGTGATGCCAGCTTCTTGAAGGCAAGTTTGTGACAGAGAAGGCACTTTGCTCAGTGTGTTGAATCCTGCTTCTGTGAGCAGGCTGGAATACATAGGTAGACCAATGGAAATCAGCCAGTCAGATACAGAGGTGATTAGTCCTGGGGATACAGGTTTTCGGCAAATTTCAGTGAGCCCTCCACTTGGAATCTGGACAGCAAAGGAAAAAAAAAAAAAAGAAAACAACCCTTAATGTTAAACATAACTGCTTGTTTTACAGCAAGTCTTCTGGTTTTTTTTTTTTTCCTTCCAAACTGGTAGAATTCCATAGCAGATGTTTCAACTTCTCTCATTTCACATTCATCAGTATGAGCACGGTGTGGGTTGGAAGGCTAAGATCACTTGGCACAGGAGCAACAGCAACAATTTTGGTGATGCAGATGCAGTGGGCAGTATCCAGCTGCTTGAGCTACCATCACGTGCCATTCTGAATTAGTTTGAGATCTGTAAAAACTATCCACTGACAAGACTTTCCAGAGTGATCCATTTAATTTCTCAGTAAGACAAAAGAACATCAATTTTGCCTATTACCTCCTCGGAGAGTTCAAGTTCTCTTATAGAAAGCCACAAAGGCTTTTGATCATTTCCCCTCCTGTTTTTGCTAAGGAGGAGTGGACAACTGTAGTTTAAGAAATGAAAAACGAGCGTAAAATGTTTCAGATTACAATACAGAAGCATTTAATACCTGAACCCTCAGCGAAGAAGTCTCTCCTACCAGTGCTTAGAGTCTGCTTAGACTTTAGAATGACTATTCAGTCAAGACAGAAAGCTGTGTGCTCTCCTTTCAACTACTAACTGTCCTCCTTTGGGAGAGGAGGAGGTAATTCCTGCTCCTGTAGTACCCTTACCTACAGTGTACCTGCTGGGTGAACACGAGGAACGCTTCTGTACTAGGATTTCACAGGTATCTCCCTTTACGAGTAGTCAGTCCTTTTTAAAAGTCTGCTCATAAGTAAGAAAAATAGGTTTATGGAAATACTCACTGCCATGCGATGCTGCTTCCTCAGCTGCTTTACCCGGATTTGGTCCATGTTTGTGGCAATGTCCTTTTCAGGCTGGTCTAAGTCTTCAGAGTATCTCTGTACCAAAGCCTCAGGAATACCACAGCGCCCATGCTGAATGTTCCCAGCCAGACACAAAGGAGAGAGGACAGATAAAAGTGTATCAATACAGCCCAATCTATGCAAACATAAAGGTGCAGGATGGTAGCAAGAAAGGGCTTGAGATTCCATGAAAACTGCAAAAGCAATCTCTAAAGGAAGGACTGGATCTCCGGAGTCCTTACTTCCCCAAAATATGTCCTAATCACTATTTTATCAATTCAGATTTTCTTAGAAGCATAAAATCTAATCATGACTTCCTTTTTCAGCTCTGAATATGAAGGTTCAGAATAAGCCTGGGATTTCTCAGTCCCCCCACAACACAAGAGTTAGACATCAGGCCTGGCAGTGAAGACATAGTTACAGAATGTTAACGTCCCAATGACTTATATTTTATTTAGGGTGGTTACTTAAAAAATACAATAGATAGAATGAATGAAAGACTATCCCTTTGAAGGCTAGTAGGATAAAACAATGAAGCAATGTCTTCCACTTACCTTGTCAGAGTATGGTTCTTCGGTAAGATCAATGTCTTCAGATTGCAACTTGTTTTCTATTACCATTTCCAGATCCATTCCCCTGCTACAAGAGACTTTCCTTGCTGAAGCAGGACCTAGCTTTATCACATGCTGCTGAACACTAGCAGTCTCTGGAAGCTCTGACAGCCAGGGTGGCAGTGGGCTGGGAGGGGTACCGGGCTCTTGTTCAGAAGATGTCCTATGGACAGGTACCCCGTGGCAATCAATGGGAGTGGATGAGCTGCTCTTTTTTACTGGCAAACAAGGTGCTTCTAGACTTGAGTGGTTCCCACTTGCAGTCGTGGGAGGATGATATAATCCATTAGAAAGGCGTTCTCGGCATTTTTTGGCAGGGACAGGTGGTGGCTGAGAAGGATTTTTTGGTTGCATTCTTGCCTCATTTGTGCTTTTGTGCTCAGCTTCTAGACCTCCCTTGAGGACTGGAGCATAATCAGCTCTAGCAAGGTCATGAAAGCCTTTACTTTGTATTTCCAGAGGTGTCCTTGTTGCAGGATGTGCCACTAAGGGAGGCTGAGCTTCACAGTTTTTCAAGGGGAGTGGAGCAGGCTTTCCACCTGCAGTTTCCATTACAGAGCAGTCCAGTTCCTTAGCTCTTCCCTTCTGAGAACTAGCAGCTCCTTTACCCTGCTTAGCCATTAAGTCATCTACCATACAGCTGCCTCCACGAGACTGAGGTGGCAGGGCAGAGCCAGGTGACTTTTTTGCTGTATCCAGTGAATCCTGAGGAAAAGAACCTACTGCCTTGCTCGTGTCCTGTAGGTTAGTATTGGATTCTCCCTGGAGATCATCCAGCGAGTGAGATCTTGGCCATGTATCTACATCCTGGGGGCCATCCAGAGTTTCATAGCTCCGACAGACAGCAACCGGTAAACTTCTGCGGTTCTTCTTCAGACCTGTAACAGCTGGCAGTTTGGCAGAGCTCTTTAGAGCATGATGCGCACAACCCAACCGGCTTTCTTTTTCCCCTTGCTGGAGCATTTCTATTGACTTGGTCATTGGAAGCATAGGATAATTTGATAGCTGGTTTCTGCTGAAGTCCTTAAAGCTATGCTCACTTGCTGATTTTGCAGGCAGAAGACAGGTCCTTCGAGTTTTACCTAGAAGCAAAGAAATCACAATCCATCACTATAAAAAAAGAAAAAGCTGCAGTGTAAATACTGGATCACTTCTAAACGCCTTTGAAACTAAACAACTTACTCTTTTATTTAACTCTAAAAGTACACAAACTCACTGCCATTTTATGCACATGAATTTGTGAGGTCCAGCTTTATTAATTAAGAACTGATAAACGTAACCACTGAAGAAAATATATTTAAAATGCTTAATAACCTTCCTAGTGCCCAATTTGCAAAGATTTGAGGTTTAGCTCATGTGAATCTTTTGCAGTATAAAAATATCCTACAGTTAAAACTGATAACCTGTACCTACTACCTGAACCTGTTTGACCCCACACAGAAATAACTCAAAGGCCTACCATTTTTCTCCAGTTTTCTAATTGTTTTAGGATACTGATAATTATGCTCACCTTCTAATTAAGTTTAATAGATCGCTCAGGAACGTTTTTTTTTTTTCCCTAAAAAAACCCCTTGTTTATTCATTTCAATAACAAAGTGTGCCAATAATGTTATTTTGTTTTCTAAATGAGCAGCAAACTATTTGCAATGTCAAACCAGGGAGCAAAAAAAAAGTACTGCATCACAGTGTTTTATCAAAATGGAAGGTCTCAGAAATGTGGTGTTTTACTATAACCACTTGAAATGTCATGAATCAATATGAAACATATGTTCTTTGTAAGCTTTATTTTATATTTTTGTCAAACAGTGAAGTCCATCAAATCTGCTTGACAGAAAAATTCTGATAAAAGGGACTGAGCTCATTAAGAGTACTTATTACAATGAAATACAAGTTCATGTCTCAAATACTGCACAGATTGTTTACATTTTCTTTTTAACATGACAGATTTATATGTCTTAAAGTAGATGACCTGTCAGAATAACGGCACATCCTGAACACTTACTGTTTTCAGGGTGACAGGGATACTTTCCCCATGTACAGTAAACTTAATAAAATCAGGATAGATAGATAAAGCTTGATATTTCTTTTTCCAAGGCAGGGTGTGGAAACCAACCCAACCTCAAACCAACAGATTTGGCTAGATGGTATCAAAAGTCTGTAATAATAGGCAACCAATAGCTGTCAATTAAAGGATCAGTTACTTTCAGAGATCTGAGAAGTTTTCTTAACTGCAATGCAACTAAATTAATCTGGTGCACTTTTAAGTAACCGGCGCTTTCTTCTCATACAGCTTGCCTTCAGGGCTTTATCCTGAAAGTGACTGAGTGCTTGGCTTCTGAATAATATACACTTCTTGCTTTGAATATGAATGAAAGAAGCTGTTGAACCTAAAAGAGAGATAGCTTGCTTTCTCTCTTTCTCTGCTCAAAGAGTTTAAAAGGCAAAGTATCTAGAAAACTAGCAAAGAAAATTAAGTTTACATTTAAAGAGAAATAAGGAAAAGGTTCCCCTAAAAATAAAAGTTGCTTGCATTTCCTGGTGTGCCAGCAAGGTTATCCTACCTAAAATCAAGGTGTGCCTATAAGGACGAATGCAAGCATACAGGAACTCCTTTCTCAGAAGCTGTACAGTTCAGAGTTCAACCCAAGCTAAATATTATCCTTTCTCCAAAATGCTACTAAAGACACATCACAGATTAATTTGGTTCCCTTGCTATTATCTTGTGTTCAGGTAGCTCAAAGAAGTAGCAGAAAGACTGCCCGTACCTCTCCATGGAGCAAGGCTACTGCCCTCTGAAAACGACTTACAACTCCATTAAAAAGTCATGTATAAGAAATGTTAAGATTATTTTTTTTTAGTGCCTTCAGGTACTAATGTCAATATGTAATGAGTGTAGAAAGGAGCATTCTCTTCACATTATTCATATTTGCTAGTACATGTCTAACTTGTGCAGTAATTCACTGGAGCTTGTTGTCACAACTTATGTAACAAAATCCATGTACCTTCTTTTCAGTCTGAAATACTGATTGGGGTTATACTGGTTTTAGGAAAGCACACAGAAATGTCAACACTGAAAGAAAAGTTGTGAGAAATACTACTACTGTGGAATATAAGCCTCTGCTGAGGTCATAAGGATATCTAGTAAACAACACATTATTTCTTTGGAAATGGACTATGTCTGTCTAAAGCCAGTGGCCTGGGAATGGGAGAAAGAAGAAGAAATGAGGAAAGGAAGAAGAAAAAAATAATGAAAATGAGGAAAGAAAAATTTTGGAAAAGTAAAATCGGACCTTTAGTTCATTGCAGCCTCGTTTTGCATAAGAATATAATGGTGGTCCCTTCACAAAAGGAATGGAAAATGTATACTCTTTCCACATTCAGTTCAAGATACAGGCATACTGCAACTCTTTTTATGGTGTAGTTTTTGTTAGAAAGGCACTGTCTACCTCTCATGATACTTATTGTTACTAGAATACTGAGACGGAACTTTTCAGTTCCCTGTCATCACCTGCCTCAGAAGAAAGAAGATTATCTTAGGGTATATTTCCAGAGACACCAGAGCTACAACAACAATTTTTCAGTGTTTCTCTTAGTATTTTTTCTGTATGGAAGATCATTCTCAGAAATTTAAATGCTCAAAACCAGACACAGAACACATTCAGTGGCCTGTCCAGATCCCAGCTTAACAACTTCATTCTGGCATTGCTTTCTGTGGCTGTATTGTGGGTGCATTTCAAACAGCTCTGTTGACACAACAAAGAGGATGACATGGTAGACAATCCTAGCCTCACTGATTTTTTTTTTTTTCTTCTGATTAAAAACTAGTAGAAATGCACATTACATTAGGCACTGTGGCCACCTGTTTTCTTGCTTCCTCTTCTGTGCTTAGGATGCCTACTTGGCACCATGGAAACCTGGGCTTCAGTTTCTGAACTAATCATAAAACACCCTTATCTCACTTGATAAGCCATGGTTTGTCTGCTTCTTCAGCCCTACGCACTACATGTGAAATTCTGATCTCTTCACATCCCCTCTCTCCTTAAAAATGCTATACAGCACAACAAGAAAAGGTTCAAAGAAGACAGGCATGATCACGGACACGAATGGCCTATAAGGAATAATTAACAGGCCTTCTCAGACTAGGAAAGAGATGACTTGGGAAAGAGTATGAGAGAGGTCTATATACAGACACCGTTAGGTATGGAGGTTCTAAGGAAGATCAGGGATGTTCATAAGGAGAAATGATTTCAGGACAACAGATGAATGTCAGGAAACAGTACACAATTTTTTAAGTTCTTATGTCCTCCAATGATTCATTCCCCAATAGCAGCCTGGGAAACATCAAATAGGCTTGCTCCATTCCTATTCTGCTGATAACTACATTTCTGATACAGTTTCCAAATGTAACTCAGACAGACAACACTCACAAGCAAAACAAGTCCAAAGACTGCACTGTTACCAGAAGTCTAAGGGAGAGCTTGGTCTCTCTGCTTTGTCTCAAACTGAGGACTAGACTATGTGGACTAATGGTCTGATCATGGATGGTTGCTTTCTGCTCTTAGGTTCTTCTTGTCTAACACTGACTAGATCACAAACTGTATATTCCTTGCCCTCCGTAAAATGAAATAAAATAACAATGCTGCTGTAAAGTACATTGTGGATACCTATGAGAATACCCAAATATTTCTGCAGTGGGACCCCAAGAAGTACCTATAAAACATACATCTGTACCACTGTCACAGTACATAGCATTTTCTAGCCAAAATGTAAGAGCATCTCAGAAATCTTGAGCTGATGCCAAACAGTCCAGTGTCAGCCTAAAACCAGCAAACCATACTAGTCATCAAAATATTATACATAACCATTCCCCAGAAAATCTGAAGACGAATTTCCTCTCAGAATGCATCTTCCCTTTATGATGTACGGTTTATTACTGCTGATCTACACATTATGATGCTTATACTAGATAAATGATTATCCTTATTGTAACAGTTGAGAAAGCAACGTATTTCAAAAACAATATGCATATCAACAACCATGGCCTATGAATTTTGAAAAACCACTGGAGCACATTTCAGGTTAACTGGCCTTGACAAAATCTCTGAATGAATCCCATACCAAATGTTCTTTTCATAATGGGTTTCAAAACAAGCACTAAATGCATTTGTGAGTAAAAATGATGCAGAAATGCAGTAATCTATACATGAGAAGCAATATAAAAAATCACCAGTGGTATTTCACATTCTGCAAAACTCAGATAGAAACATTAGTTTCAGTGTAATAGTAAGTATCTAAGCAGACAGGCAATGACAATTGCCTTCTACAGCTTTTATTATATTGTTAAAATAAGGAAAATGTACAGGCAGCAATTTAACTTCAGTGCAACAGCTATCATTATGATGGCACTTAGAGATAAAAATGAAAGAAGGCTGTCACATATGCCATATATTTATCTATGATTATATTCCAGCATGCCTACTGTATGGGGACTCATGTTCAAGAAAAAAAAATTTCTCTATGCTTTCAGGAATTTAGTATATTGTCAATTTCAGGCATTCAGCTCCAAAGCAAATTGCCATTTTCTTCAATAAATAGTTATTTCTGAGTTGCAGACTGACAGAAAATGCACATACTAATGGAAAAATCTTTAGCTCGTATTTTAAATTGGAAAACCAGCCATGACAAGGGGCATAGGGTACCTCTATTTATTCTGCTCCTGGTTTCCTGTTGATGTCGGATGTTAGCAACAAAATCAGGCAGTCTAAGGCCAAGCCATGCTTCAAATGTTTGGAATGATAATGCCAAACCCAAAACTACTTAATCTATTTTAATATTTCATCTCTACTGACAACTTTACACCACCCTTCAAGTGAAGCATGCTCAGTCAGCACAACAACCTGATTTCTTCAGAACAGAGAGGGTAATCCCTATTATCATCTGTCTTGGCAATTTTTCAGTGCACCACCTTTCACTGATGCAAGATAAGGTAATGGAAGTTGATTTCACACGCATTTTTTTTCATCATTTATTTAATTGCCAACTTCTCCAATAATGTAACTTGTCAGTGTTCATACACTGAAAGATCCTAAATCTCTGCAGCTGACTTCTGAGCAGAGAAGAATGAAACACGCAGCCTTAAGCAAACATAAAAATATGACCTAATACAGACAAATTTTTTTCTAAACAGTTTTTGTGTTGGTTTAGAAGAAACCCTGCTAATCTCAGTGGAGTTTGGTGACTTCTCCATTGCCAGTGGTCCGTCAGACAGGCTTGTAGTGCAAGCCTCACGAGACATGGCTGCATTAGAATATGACACAGAGTGGAGAAGGTGGGAAATGGCAGTGAGAGTGCCTGTTGCTTCAGGATCACAAAAGAATGATTATTTGTGAAATCTGATCTGTTTCCTACCTATGCAAATCAATAAACTAGAAACAGTATCAATGAAAACCAGTGGCTCAAGCCAAGAGGGAAAAAGAGGCAGTCAGAGCAAAGGAGAAATGCAAGTAGGAAACAGTTTGTGTAGCTAGGAACAGGAGCAGAAAGCATATGAAGTTATCTACTAAAAAAGGCTGCAGGGATTATAGGCTCATCGCTGTCATCCTTACCATTCTCCAGGTTTTCGCTGCTTTCGTAGCAGCCAGAATCCCGAGGAGAGCATCCGGTTAGGCCTTGGCCTTCAATGAGAAGTTTCTCCTGAGATCCTGACTGGTCGCTGTTACCTAGAGGATGTGAGAATACAGTGAAAAACAGGCAAACAGAAGATCTGGCTGAACTTCTCAACCTTCCATTTCCAACACCGTTATCTTGTGCTTTCAAAGAAAGGCAATGAAGCCAGTGAAGGGTCTAGAGCATAAGTCTTATGACGAGCAGCCAAGGGAACTAGGGTTGTTTAGCCTGGAGAAAAGGAGGCTGAGGGGAGACCTTATCACTCTTCACAATTACCTGGAAGGAAGCTGTAGCCCAGTGGATGCTGGTTTCTCTTTCCAAGAAACAAGTGATAGGACAAGAGGAAATGGCCTAAGGTTGCACCAGGGGAGGTGGATATTAAGAAATATTACTTCACTGAAAAGTGTTGTCAAGCATGGAAACAGGCTGCCCAGAGAGGAGGCTGAGACACCATCCCTGGAGGTATTTAAAAGATGTGCAGATGTGGCACCCAGTGACATGGTGGATTTGGCAGTGTTAGGTTTACGGTTGGACATGATGATCTTAAAGGTCTTTTCCAACCTAAACAATTCTGTGATTCTGAGATCTTTCCTGTTGTATTAATTGTATCAGATCACCATTTCAGAAAAGAATGAGCATTAGGAACTGCCATCATAAATGCCTGAAATGTTCATTCTGTTTAGTAAAGGAGTAATAAGCAGCCTCAACATGACTGAGGGAGCAGTGCATAATGAAAACAGCATGGACTGCCCATGCTCCTTGGCTGCCTTGCGGCCAAGTCCTGCAACTCACAATCATGGGAAATTATTTATAAATTACAGCATCAAAATTATTTTTAATATTTGAAAAATCCAACACCTAAAACAAAACAAAACAAAAACTCAACTCCCCCCCCCCCCAAAAAAAAAGCACTGAAAAGAATGAAATCAAGGAAAAAAGAATAAAATCCTCACTCTGACCTACTTTCCAGAAGGGATCAAGAGGAAGGATCAGGAGTGGGTCTGGCGAAATTAGATATTGTCTCCTAGTGACGGGGGAAGTGACAAGTGAGAGACTAGTGGCCAAAAATCGTTCTTTGGTCTGTGCAAACAGCCAGCAGTCAAGTGTGGTCCATTCAGGCTGCACTGACTGTATTCCAGGAACTTACCCAGATGGTCAGAAATCATATCTTGTAAAGAAACTAAATCTGTAGTTGCAGATATAGAAAACCGACTTGATGATGCAAAGATACAGTTTAGCCTGTGTTGTGTTTTTTTGTTTTGTTTTTTTTTTTTTTCCCCCCCCTCTCTTGGCTATTGCAATTCTTATTCTCAGTGCACGAAAAGTAATTACGGGGTGGAACTAAGTGCTGTTGCACCTCCCAGGTTCCAGCTGCCTGGCCTCCACTTCTCTTTCTACTCATCACCCTGACTTGGGGATAGAATTTCTATTTTCCAACCACTAGATCACATAGCTCTTCAAGTTTTCAAACCAAAACTGAAGGCCCCAAAAAAATTACTACTCCAGGGAAGGGAGCATTTTGAACTGGTTTGCAAATAACGAAGAACAGCTCATATTAGGTGATAAAAAGCTCCTCTGATACAAGTGGAAATAAGCTAATTTTGCAACTGCAGTTTTATGGGGGATGGGGGGGGTGTAGGTAAAGGAGAGCAGAAAAAAGGTGGATGCCTCTTTGGGAAACAAAACGATCAAGAAAGCTACATGTCAGTGAAAACCCAGGCCACACAGCCTGTCTAGAGATACTAACCACAAATCTCTCTATAACAGAATAAAACACTGCCCACTTAATAATCAGCTATTTAAATTGCTTTTATGGCAGCTAAAGCTAAAACAGGATTTTGCACAGAAGCTGCTGAGAAAGCCCTCATACAACCCATTCCATTGATTCTGATTGGTGGGATACTAAACTTTTGCTGACACTTAGGGAAGAAGGAGAAATTCAGCACTGTCTTCGGTTCCTGCGACAAGGTACTGAGTCTTAATTCCTGTCTCAAGCTACAGGGTTTCAAAGAATTCTACTCTACCACGACTCTACCATGACTACTGCGGGGATGGTACAGTCCTGCTTCCTCCTGTGCAGCAAAGACACCATCAAGTTTGACTGCCATAGTTTACTTTGCTTTCCCTCACCTTTGCAACCACTTGCCTGAGACCATCTGTACAATGAGCAGAATTGCACTGCTGCATCTTAAGATAGTTGGGTCACTGTCTTTGGCTCTTTGCACTTGACTGATTTATTTTCTCCCTTTGAAAATTGCTGTGTTGTCACGCGCACAAACTGAAGCTACCTGTACAATCCTGCAATTCACAATTCAAGAATCACATGCATGTGCAGGTAAAATAAGAGAAAGTTTAATTCGTACTACCCTTCTCCACCACCCTCTGGGCTTTGATATTTTTCTTACCCTTGATAACCTCAGTGTCTTCCCTCTAGTCTAGAAGTTTCTTCTTTCCTATTCTCCATGTCTCAGCTTCATATTTGCATAGGTTATCTCAGGATTTATTTCTGAATATCAGTATTCTAAAGGGTGTGTGTTGTACACTTGACATCACTTGAATAAGCTGGCTAGCAGAGCTCACAGGAACAAAAGAATTCTAGCAAAATAAATGCAAGTCTTAAGTCACTCCTCAAAAAACTACGCGTTGTTACGCAGGATTACCCTGGAAATTATATTAGGGGAGAAAAAGATCAAAATCCTGGAATCGGTTTTCTGCATTAAGTGGTTGACAAGGTTCTTGGCAGAGCTCTAGTAAAACTGAAAACCTCAAATATCCCACGTACTGTCATATTCCTGTAGAAGTTCCACTGCTGTGAGGAGAACAGCTCTGTGTTCAGGATCTCGGATGTTAAGTTCATCCAAATCTTCTTCTTCTAAGAGCTTAAATGTGTCCAGATCTTCATAGCCATTGAACAGAAAAGTGGGCATGTGCTCCTGCATAAAAGGGAAGGAAAAAAAAGAAAGAAAAACAGAAGAGCAGCTGTAAGACAACATATTTATTCAACTTATTTAGTCAATGAGGATACTAGAAGAGATTTTCACAATCAGTAAAAAAAGCAGTAGATCAGCAAATGCAAACCACTGCATAACAGCAAAATTATAGCCTCTATAAACATTGCTTAGAGTTCAGGGAGGTAGCTGTGCCAGAACTAGAATGATGCACATATTTTTGTATTTGGAATGCACTGTATTAAATGGCCTGGGTAGCATGCTACTTGGATGCACAACGTGGCACAGCTCTGTATGAAGGGACAAGTACAAAAGGAGAACAAGAGCCATGCCAGTTTATCTCTAGCTCTTTTGAACAGAAATGTGGAAAAATACTCCCTCTTTAAAGACAGGGTAACAACTACTAATTGTTTTGCACTTTTTGCTTGCTTTTTAAGCGTGTTAGCTAGTAGCCATACTATGTAACGATTTACAGTCTCCAAGTGCATACAACTTGCAGCCTGCAGCACTTCATCAAGCCTCACAGGTAGTTCTGCCTTGCCTCAGCTACTTTCCCTCTGCAGCTGAGACCCATTACTGCTAAGTGATGCCACGATCCTTAGGATTATGAATTCGGTGTGCAGCTTTCAAAAACTAACAACTCCAAAGGTGTGGCCCTCTTCCCACAAACAAAATTGAAGAGTAAACAGAAATACAGAATTCAGACCTTTAAGTTGATGCGATCCAAGAGATCCTCAACTGACTTGGGCTGGGGCGGTCTGCTTTTCCGGCGTCTCCTGGTGGGGCGCTTTGGCTTCTCTTCTTCTTCATTTAACACATCCACATAGATAAATTTGAAAGTGCCCACTTTGTTGTTCAACAGGCCCATCCAAGTGCCCATGGGGGGTTTGCTGATTATATCAATAATGTCACCTTTCTGCAGATCAAAGAAGCAAGAAAACCATTAGGCATGCTTTCTAATGGATACTTTAGGTACTACTATCCAATGGGTACTTTCTCCTAGATTTTCATGTATGCAGAATGGACAACACTCTTTAGTTTTCAAAAGGTTAACCACAGCTCTTGCAAAGATGTCCGATTATACTTGCTCTACAAATGGAAGGAAAGGGTATTAAGTGACATGCCTAAGATCACAGAATCAACCAAAGAACATGGAATGGACCCCAGCTGTCCAGATTCACAAACCTTACACCTCAGTGGTGCGTCACTGATGTTTTGTACAAGGGTCTCTAAGCTGTGCAACTACCTGAAACTTGGGCAAAGAAGAATACACACAGTGCATATGGGCACAACCTCATATAAGAACTCCTGAGGAAAGGAGGCCTGTGCAGAAGGAACCATGCAACACTCCTCCTTTTCCTAATGTGCTCCTGATCACAACAAAGAAATAGATGCAAAACTGCTTCTGTATCATTAAAGAGATTAAAGCAGATGTTTATATTTATTAAAGCAGATGTATGTAAGGCAATAGCTGCCCTTGGAATTCTAAGTAATGAATGTTAGGAGTCAGATAGTTTGAATTACACACAGCACAATCAAAAAAAAAATAAAAGCTGATATCCAGAAACATTAAAGGGCAGTGACAACTCACAGCCAGCAAAGTAATTCAATATTAATTCAAACCAAAACATATTAACTGAAATGCCTTTAAGAGACACTATGTGCAGGCGCAACCACATTTCTTCCAAGCATTTTGAAAATTTTTCCATTGATGGATTAATCCATCGTGGCAGACAAAGTATTTTTCCAACCTTTCAAACAAATTCCTTGCAACACAGAAATGATCTTTGTGGCATATTTTTATTTTTCTGGAAACTAAGGATGTAAGTGTCTTTCCCTGGACATGGAGAAATACTAATATATTCTATATATATGTTCTATAACAATTTGATATAATTCAAGCAAATGTTAAATTTATAAAAATAGGGCCAATTAAAGGGCTTCAAAGACCTATGTAAACTCATTAAAAGACTAAGAATTGTATAGTTCTTGCAAAGAGCTCTTAATTAAGAATTCCGACAACATAAATGTTTGACCCCTTAAAACCGCATATAGCTTGTACCTTGAGCTTCAGAGAGTCTGTATCATAAGGACTTGGAGTAAAATCAGTGTGAACCCTGGCTCTTCCACAAAAAGGTCCTCTGTAAGGAGGCTCTTCATCATCACCATCTTCCGATTTCACACTCTCCCTGTTGCTAGTTGAGGAATCTGTTGTGCTCACTGTCTGACCACCTGTGTGACAGACATAGCATTAGTTCACAAAAAAGCATCTTTTTGTGAAAAAGATTCAGAAACAAACAGAGGCAAGACTGAAAATGGGTCATCTTTCTACAAAACACGGTAATATAAGTTAAAAGCCCTTAAATGTTATCATTTCTTATATGCACACGTGATATGAGAGTTAGTTAATCTACCTGGTACTCCTGTTTTCCCAAACTCAGCTCCTCAATATTTGACTGTGTATTTAACTGTAATATAAACTAGCATCTCACCTATAGTACAGCACAGGAGATGTCATCTTTCTGGGAAATTTTGCCCAAGAAGAAAGCATAGTTGTATGTGGAAAATAAGCTCTGAATCCTGCATGAGGGTTCCAAATCCTCATCATTTGTTTTTACGGCAACATAACACACTTTCAGTTATTTAGAAATGGAACTTTCTCTTCAGTTTTTTTCCCCCAACGCATCCTTGGTTTCTATTGGTCACTGATTCATAGTGAAGCAACTTCACACCATCAGCGTCTCACTTAAGCTCTGATTTGTGTAGAGACAGCCTTAGAGAGGTTTTAAATAATACTCCTCTAACTAGTTAAGGAGAGAACCTCAAGGTGTCTCTGGAGGCAAGGGTGCAAAGCCCACCAGGATAGAGATTTCAAGAGAAATTTAGTGTAAAGATGAGCCTGTTTACTAGTGGCCAAGGACTGCTATTCTCAATCCAATCATGAGTAGACCGAGCCAGAAAGCAGGATTTCACTTTTTCATGGCTCTAAATAAACACAAAGGAAAAAAATACCATCTCTGCACCAAAGAGCTTATGGTTCTTTGTAATGCTTAATGATTAACCCATCAGCCTTTCTGCTTTCTAACGACTGCTTCTGTTTTGACTTTCTCTGATTCTGCTTACTGTGAAGACCTCTGCTCCCCAAAGCCACAGAAATGGAGCAATATAATTAAAATCAAACTTACTCATTGAGCTCTGACCGCTTAAGGAACTCCTCAGGCTCTCTACTGAGCCACCGGCTTTCAGCTTCGGTTTGTCCAGGGAGTCAGTGTCCGGTGGTGGCGACTGGGGAGAACCCGGCATGACTCCAGGGCTGGACTCCTGAAAAGGATTGAACCATTTCAGTCTGCTAACTGAACGTAGACACTCAGAGAAGCTGCTTCTTCATTTCCAAGGAATTCAGTTTTCCTGCTCTTTACCAAACAGGACGAAAACTTCTACACTTATCTATTTAGTGGCACTCAGCAGTGGCAGATCCCCACTTTATTAGGCATGATAGCAGGGACCAGAGCAAACAGTCAGTCTGAAAAGGCTAGTACTGTAAGTCGGAAGAAACATTACACAAAACTTCCAATTCAATGGTTTTTATGATACACAATATTTTTGCCAGCAGTACTTGCAAACCAGCTAGTGCCAAATTCAGCTCTCTGAATCAGGATTTTGTACAAAGGTAAATACAAACAAATCAGGCAATGCAAGTGAGACACAAAAATTATGTTTTTTTCAGACATTTGTTGATATCCTTGCTCATTTATCTTGCGGCAAAAAAAGAAAAAAAAAGAATTAACCAGAAAATGCAGCCTGTGTACAGGCTATGTTTATAAACACATATAAACATAAAATGATTTTGATACATGTGCAATAGATGAGGTAATTCCTCTTTTCATTCAGTCAAGCAGTACAGGAAATCAGAAAGAGTCTTTCCTAAATCGAAATTCTGTCAGCCTCCATGAAGCACAGTTAAAGTAAAGCAGCAGATACTTGTGGTTAGAATAGCTTTTGCTTAATTTTTTTGAAGGCAGAAAGAGATACTGGCATATAGTTTGAATCATTATGCCAGAAAGGTACAAGTATTCCGGAATGACTCTGCCAAAAGTCTGAAAAAAAAAAAAAAAGAACTGTAGCTTGCATAAAAAAAGAGTTTGTGTTGGGATGTGCGGTCATAAAGCTTTTAGATGAAAGCTATTATTTGCAAGCTGCAGAATCATCAGAAAAAAAAGTCATCCCAGCATATGACTTCCAATGTCAAGTTAATATTGGAGAGAGATTGAGAGCAGAAGTACTGTTAACCCACTCTAAACCAATTTCTCAAAGTAGGCAGACTTTGTAGAAGGGCACTGTAAGGCCAGTCAGACATGAAAGCATCTTTTTATCAACATCAAACTGTGTTAGACCTTAAAAAGTTTTAATTGTAAATTTAAATAACTGAAACTGTAGCATTGTCCCTGGTTATAAGTAAGTATGGCTAATATTCCTACAGGAAACGGACTCTAATGTTGCAAAGCATCATATAAAACTGGTCATGTTTCTGACGCTGTGCTTTCTCCAGATTCTACAGTCTGGGGCTGTTATCTTGAATGTTAAACTGCTGCTTTTACAGGCATTAATATTTTGCATTAATACAAAAAGACAGATCTGGTGGGACATGACTCCCTTTTCCTCCCCCTTTCTCTTTGGCTGCAAGCATCCCCGGCCGGTGCGAGGCCACTTGAGGGCGATGTTAGCCAGAGAGAGCTCTGCCCTCCCAGCTATTACACATTTCAAGTGCCAAGATTGGTTTTAAACAAATGCTGAAGAATTTTTGACACTCTACCAAAGCAAGGAACCCAAAGTATACCAAAAGGAAAAAAAGAGCAATTGTTCCTAGGCCACCGAAATTCAAAGCCTAATTTAGAACTAATGTACTTCAGGTTTGCCTTTAAGAATAAGCTATAAAAATCTGTAATGAAAGAATAATAGGAAAATCTTCTGTGGGATGCCTCTTCCTGACTAAATTGTGCCTTTGTTTTAATGGGCTGCAGCAGAGGGCAAATTATGATGGAACAAAGATTTGCAGTAGCAGAGAGGAACCATGTATGTGAAGTTACGCTGGGAATTTAAACTAAGGTGTAAATTGCAGATCAAATACATTCCTGTGACCCTGTGTCACAGACTGGTTCTCTTAATAAATAATGATGATAGATAAAGAAATGGAAATATAAAGCCAGACGTGTAACTCCATCAACCACAGGCTTCTGCTGATGAGCTGCCTGAATGAAAATCTGAAAGTGCATTTTCATGGTTCGGCTTCTACAGGAAGCCATTTCACAGTGAAGGATTTTATAAGAACACAGGAATAAGCCACACCATATAGTCTTGTTAGAAATTTCTTCAGAGGTGCCTTGAAGCATGGGGATCAATACTGATTATCACTTCTACATTATTAGGTGGATTCCATTGCAGACCTTGCATACCTGCTCAGACAGAGAGCTGCTATACTTTTTAGACATCCTTTTCTTCATGGTTTCTTTTACAGACTTCACCTTTTTGCCCAGAGATATACGGGATGCAGAAGGTGATTTGATCACTTCTTTATAAACAAAGTCTCCTTCTTTGCCCTGCAAAATAGAACAGGGTTTAAGCATATAAAATACTTAACAGCCGTTTTATTCCTTAGTCAGTAGTCGTCATGGAGGCATCCAGGGAGACACAAAACAGCTGCATGGTATCCTGTTTAGTGCTCTAAATTCACTGTCGAGACCTTTTGCAAATACTGTGGGAATAAGGTACAGTGGACTGGTAAGGCATGATTTGTAACGTTTTCTGCAGGTACTGTGTGTATATGTGTTGGGGTCTGCTAGGACACCCTTTGGCTTTCAGACCTGATAGAGAACCCCAGTTTCAGACTAAGCCCTTCTGCAAGATATACAAGAGTAGTTGTGGCTCATATTGGTCAATACTACACACAGTGTAACAGGAGGTGAGGTGAGATCCTAGCCAAACGTGTGTGTGTGTGTGTGTGTGTGTGTGTGTATACACACATGTGGATAGCTACATTTGGCAACGAAAATTCACTTTTTATTTTCAGACAGGCATTCTGTTAACCTCTCTTGATGACCACCTCTGTACTTTTACTGAGAACTACAGTGGCAAAAAAAAAAATGGCAAAAAAAGCTACTAACTCCACCAATCATGGTAGAAGGCTACAGTTGCACAGCTGTTCTTACATAAAACAGGCTACTGCTGAACTAAATTAGCTGGTCTATATATACTGGATGACAAAGGCTCCTTTGAACACATTTAACCTTTTCTAAATCAGCTTAAGATACCTAGCACTTACTTATGCCACAAGCACACAAAAAGCATGAACAGGGAGCAGTTGACACCTTGCCAAACTTACTCGTATGACGCAGCCCTTACTCAAACTGTCCAGGCAGTATGATAAAGACAGTCTTTAGTTATACAGTATGTCAGGATGGCAGCTCTATTAGAGCCACTATCAGCATCCTTCCCATTGGGTGCACCAAAAATCACAATGCAAAAATGACCAAAATCTGTTTGGACAAATAGAGTAACTACTAAATTTGGCCTCTGACTTGGTTCAGTAATCCTTCTGAGGACCATTTAGGTACAAAAGATATCAAATTCTAAAATAAATATACACTATATTATTCATAAAAGATTTATCTCTTTCTTTTTTTCCTAAATATTTGGTACTTCACTAACGTTCTCCCAAAAAGTTTCTCTGAAATTAAGCCAGTACTTCATTTCTGACAACTCTATTTTTTCCTTTACAAGTTCTTTGTGATTACAACTTCTTTGGTAACTTCTAGTCTTTCAGCAGAAATTAAGGACAGCTCTTTGCCTTATTTTTCTGGGAAAAAAACCCCAATCTCTAAAACCAACAAACAAAAACCTTTCCATTTAATAGACTTAAATGTTTTCAAGAAATAAACCTTGATTTGCAGTTTGGCATACTGCACCTCTCCCACTATTGATGCCTAGTAGGGAAAAAAAATAACATCTAGATTTCACACCTTCCTATATCAAACCCAATCTGAACAAAATATGCCAAAGTATCTATGTTTAAAGATAAACACTTTAAGTTTGGAAGTTAACTTTTCTACTGTGTTGAAAACTGATGAGTAAAGTAACCATCCTCAGTTTTGGGCAATTTATGGGTAATTTATGATGTACAAAAAAATAAATCAGAAAAACAAAAAAAAAATCAAAAAAAACCAGCTGATACAAAAAATAATATAATGCTGGCATATAAAATGTTTCACAATTTAGACCTGATTTAAATGAACAGAGAAGTTATCAGAGCCAATGTTGAAACAGAAAAGAAAAACGCAGATGGATAAAAGGAAAGAATACTTTTTGCAATTTCATTTGGTATAATGTTCTGGCTCTTTTCTGCTCTGTTATTATTGGCCACAAGCTGACCAACAGTAACACTGGGATCAACATGAGTAACACAAAATGGTATTAATTCTCAGGGGAGGTGTTTTTTTTTTTTTTTTATAAACACAGAGAGCTCTGAAATCAACTGCACAGCACCCAGCACAATGGAATCCTGGTCTACTCCAGAGCTCTTGGATACAGTGAGAAAACAAATAATAAATCTCTTCCATGATGACTTCACCCAAATAACTTGCAGATCTCCAGCAAATGAAAGTTTGCCTCATCATTCCAAATAGTAAACAGTTTTACTCAGAAAGTATAGCAATCCTATGTTTTATCTGATGTGATGGCTCTGAGGAAGTCAGACATAAGAATAGCCCCCCGAGATGTGCCCCCAGATACGCACTTATGGCTCTGAGGAAGTCAGACATAAGAATAGCCCCCCTAGATGTGCCCCCAGATACGCACTTCGATCCCTTGCTGCTGCCTCTTCACATATATCATATATAAATACTTATACACACATGGATATGGGTGGGTATGTTATTCTCAAAGCTAAGGAAGTTTGAGGTTAACAAAGATACTCCGCTTTCTTGGATCCCCAAACTGTTATTACAGATCCAAATTACACTTCAGTCTATTATAACTCCATTACACATTTAATTTTATGCTATTTCAAGTCTGTGCCGCCTTGTCTAAAACTTACCATTTGGTCAGAACTGTTTCCAATGTGAAGGGAACGATTCGTCAAGTCAAATCCTCCAAAACTACAGGTTCTCTGCAAAAATAATAATAAAAAAAGGATGGATACAGTTCTATCACAATGATTAGCTCACTCAAAACATCTGTGATTCAGAGAACATCTGTGAAAACAGAAATGTCTGCAAAAATGGAAACAAACAAACAAACAAAAGGATGGTAGGTTATAAATCAGGTAATTTGTTATAAAGCAATTTGAGCAATTTTTCTTTTCCAGAGACAACTCCTTGGCCTAGAGTCTGCTTGCTGTACTGTCATCTGTTGTCTACTCTTCTTTTTAAAAAGAAAAAATATTTTTGGGTCTGACTAAACTGTTGATCTTACGCATCAGGTTTTCCAAGGTGCTGGTAACTCCACCTCAGCACTCACATCTGCCTTCATAGAAGTCCACAGTAGCACTGAAACAGAGAACCACCCATCTTATAAAGTATTGAATAACCTATTGAATAGCTGCACAGACTCCATTTCCACTGAAGTACAGGGAAATGCCAGAGGCCTTCTAGGGCAAGCTTTTGGTAAGAGGAGGGAAAAACCAGCCCAGCTATCCATAAGCGTTGCATCCCCAGAGACTCAGCAAGCCCTGACTCCAGATTAAATATTTACACTCACACATGTGATGATATGTGACAGCTACACTACTTCTGGGAGAAAGTATGGTATGTTTACAGTGACACAATCACCTATTGGAGTGACTCAGTTTTGGCTGAATGCACAGATGCAGTTCATCATAATCGACCTGAATAAACAATCTAAAATCAGCACTATAACACTGCTTTACCTCCCAAGAGTAGAGGGCAACCAAACTCAGTACAGTTCCATTTCCACAGTCAACCATTGCTTAACTGTGGCAGACAAATCTCTGCTAAAGCTTTGGTATCACTTGAAAAAAGATTAGACACTTAGGAGGCTCAGAGAGAAGCCAGCTTTTGCTTTGCAATCCGAAAGGTAAAACCTTTGACCTTTATGTGGCCACTGAACAACTAGCCGCACAGCACTCAAATACAGAAGGTACCACAGTTACAATTTACTTGCAAAACTTCAACTCTGGGCTCTAAGCATGGGTTGCAAGACAGGCAGATATCTAAGTATTCGCTTCAGAGCTGGAGTGGAGACAAACAGGAAGCAGAAGATCAACCACTTGCGAAGTTTTTAAGGCCTTAACTACCCAACAGAGCAACTTCAAAGATGCCTTAATAGGAAGCAAAGATGAAATAAGACCTATTGCCCAATCACAATCAGTATTGTGACTCTGTACTTATGAGTCAGTGAAGATCCACCAACTCAGAACTACCAGTTTGCTTTGAGATTCTACTAGGAAGAAGCAAGTTCTATAAACTATGCCACTTAATAAACAGTTATATCAATTAGTTATATTAAACATTCTTCCTGCCTTGTTCACTGCTAATCAGCATGTATATCTAGAGCTTTTAAAAAGTTTTCTTTCCTAGCTTTTATGTTGGCTGCTGTGTACCTACAGTGCGCTTGGATGACAGTTTTCGTACCCACCAAAACCCCACCATAACACAAAGTCAACTTTGTCTAGGCTCCTCACACATTAAAACGAGTGCTGTGATGTAGAGTTTTTTAAGTGTTTTTATTCCAGAAGGCAATGTGACTATGGCACAGCTTTTAAAAATTGTTTTTGGAAAGTGTTTGAGACCAACCACAAGTAATAAGATCAGTTTTTGAAGCACAGCACATTTAGCTATGAGTAATGTCGTCCTGTGAAAAGTCCATTCTAACTAATCCTACAGTGTACAGTGACTCCAGCAACAAAGAGAGGACATCTGGAACTGCTCTGAGCAAATCTGTCTGTCAAACCAACCAGAGCTCCTCCTAAAGCAGCCTTCTCAGAGAGCAAATTGTCTGTTGGTTAAAAGTTTCTGAATAAATGCACCATAGTAAGGATGTTTATTGTTTCACTATGGACCTCCCCATACATTTAACATTTAACTTTCACCTTCAGATTCCAGTAGCAACCCTAGCAATACTGTACCAAACAAAAGGTCTGTGGATGAGGAGAGGGCTATTCAATGGAATGGCCATGCAATCAAAAGTATTATCGTTTTGGGAGAAAAGAAAAACTGATGCAATTTGAAAATTTCATGCATGTCCAGGTCACTGAAACAAATATAAATGATAAAAATGAATGGCAAGGCAAGACAGAGTGACCAATTCCACTGAATACAGAGGCATTGCAATTTCCCTGAGGTTGCAGCAAAAAAACCCATGAAGTGCTTCTAGGAAGGAGTGGCATTAGTTGAAGTTTGCCATGTTTTTGCAGTTTCAGTGTTGAAAAAGTTAGTAAGAAAAGCATGTCTCCACCGTTTATGCCATTCAAATGAGGCTGGCGGAGCAGTTGACCAGAGAGTTCCTCAATAACAACAAAACACTATCCATCTATTCTCCATTTGTATCTCTGTGAATTAGCAATAGTCAGTCCAGATGGTTTTCATAACAGAATTACTATAGCAAGACTACCTACAAGACCTGAAAAGCTTGTTTCCATCATCTCTATTTACAAAGACAGTTTTAGAGAGTAGTTTTAATTATGGGGCATCTCTAGCATCCATGAGTATGCTCTTTTGCCTGAGATACCCCTATTGTTCAACCCACAGAAGGACAAGTAAGGTTTCTCCTAGCATTGTAATATCCTTATGGGAAAACAATGTCTTCTGAATACATTGTCTGTGAAAATAAACAGTACCCTGTGAGTGGCAGGGCAAGCAGTCAATGCAGAAGAAATAGTGAAGCTGCCAAGAGAGAGTGTTCATGGTATTGGGTAGAAAAACCCTATCTACTTTGTGGATGAAAAGGAAAAATTTAACCATGAAGGTTTGGTCAACTCCCACAGGTTATTCAAGGACACCAAGGCTGTGACTCTTATATGAAGAATACATCACACCTGAATAAACTAAGCAAACCTCTCAAAATGAAATCTGTGGTTTACAGGAAAAGCTGTTTCTGCTTTATTTTTCAGTGGAATATCCTGCTTAACATTACGGGTGCACTGCTGTTTCCACCCACTGAAGCAGTGAACACATCTATATTGTCAACTAGACAACAGACTAACTGGGTCAGCCTTGGAGATCTGGCTGGCCCCAAAGACAAGTTCCTAGGAAACTCAGCATCATGGCTAAGTGAACTGTCAAAATCGGATTATATAATCAGGAAGCAGCTTTCGAACTCTCTGAAGTGGTCAAATCACTTAATTTCCCATTGTACAGCACAATTTCCTTTTCTGGCCATCCCTTGTTCCCTTTCCACAACATTCTAGGGGAAGGTGCCACCTTCACCCCATGCTAGAAAGAAGGAGCAGTGGCCAAGGACAGAGCAGAAGGGACACTTCTGGTGGTGGCGCGCAGTAAGTAGGAGGGCAGTGTACACATAATGTGAAACTTCTCATCTTTCTGCAGCTGTGTATTTAACAGAGAATACAGAGCTGGGTACATGAATTGATGGAATGCAAATCGAGAGGGAGAGGGCCAATATGAGGCAATGACAGCAGGAGTTAGAGCACAGTTGACTAAGGATGCTCTAATCCTCTGAAAATTTCGTTCACTTCTTGGTATCCCTTTAAGAGAACACCGACTCCCAAAGCATCACAGAAAACATATCTATAGCACCTCACAGCTCCTCCGTTCACCAGTGATCTCAATTTCTGCACTAGGTGAATTTGAAAAGCAGCATTTTGTAATATTTGCTCTCTCACATTGAGTTATTCTGTACACATAGAAACTGCAGACTCAACAAACTCTTCTCTGATGGGATTATATCGAACTATTCCCTTACAGCTGAATTACAGTGCTTAAGAGTTTCTAACAGCAAGGGAAGCAGAAGCACTGAATTTTAGCTAAAAGTATAAAGCAAAAACTGTTGACTGCAACCTCACAGAAACTGGAAGACCATCTTCATGGCAACTCTTTGACTCACAGACTTTTGGTGGATTCTCAAGAGAACCCTTTTAGTACAGCGATCCACTGTGGCAGCCCACTTCCTCTTGGCCTCCTCATCCTCCTCCAGCAGGCATCTCCTCAGGTCCTGCTTGTCGGCCTTGCTCAGGGTCCTGTCAGTAACGGGATGTACCAGCTGTGAGAGGTTGAGGTGACTGTACAGGCTTCTCTCCACCACATAGGTAATATTGAACTCGCTGACAGAAGTGCGCCCTCGTAGCCTTCTGTTTGGGAAGCCACAACCTCCACCCCCTTTCGTTTTGTGCCGCAGTAATTGTAGGTCGCAAGTTGTGGGAGATGCTCCTTTCCTAGCAAGGCGCTGGCAAAGAAAAGCTCTGGAACAGGAATAGTTAGTATCCATTTTCTTCAATCGGATCTGCTTCCTTACACTCTGAATCTCCTCCAGGGACACCAGAAGATGGTGCTTGTGCCTGTTGCTGTCATAAAAGCAAATGCTTTCTGTACTTACCCCGTGGCTCAGTGAGCCGAGGCTCTTCTTCATTTCCCCATCTGTCAAGGAGCGGCAAACTTTCTGGGTCTTCTCCTCTTCTGGGTAAGAGAAAAATGTCCCGAGTTTCTTGGGAGGCTTGATAAGGCCACGGCTATCAGTTTTGCTGTAGGTCTTCACCAGCTTCCGGTTAGGTCCCCATGTATCAAGACTGCTGGATGAGGGAGAAGTAGTAAGTGAGTCCGAGTCGTCCTCTGGCTGTTTTTCGCAGGAGCCATCAAAGTAAAATTGCTTCTTGTGAACTCCAGTGTAAAGTGCCGATCTGTCATCCAGTATAGGAGAGTTGTCAAGTGAGTGCTCTTCCACACCTATGGGTCACAAAAGAAACACAACACATATCATCATTCATAATTCTCCAAGATGCTTCCCTGTAATGCCTTATTGTATTTATTTAGGATATCATCCACTTAAAATAGAATAAAACTCTTCCTGATATAAGCAGCCCAGAAGGTATTTGTGAGTGGATAAATCTGAAGCAGTTACTCCCATTTGTGAAGTGAGAGTTCTGAGATAACAGTAGACAGATGACAGCAACCTGTAGGTAAACTCATCATTGTTTTAAGTTTCCCTATTTCATCGGCAGCTAAGTAAGACCACAGATGCTCTCACTAAGAACTCCTTGAAAGCTGCAACTGGGATCTATTTCTCATGTTTTTCTTCTGATACTTGCACGTGACGCTCAGCTCTAGTGAGATAACAATAGGTCAGAAACATATCGAGGTATTAAAATCCAAACCAGTATCTCTCAGGTCCATTTTTCCATACCCAGTGCTGCTGCTGCTGCAGAAAGCAGTCTTTCTCACAGAAAGTTATGGAGCTGAGCCCTAGGATGAAATTAAAAGTTTTGGGTTTTCGATGGGGGAAGAAGCACCCATTTCAATCACACAGAACTTACGTAAACAGATGCAAAGAAAAAGAAAAGGTAGGTTAAATTGAGGGCTTGCCAGTTTTAACAGTGTCCTGCTAATGACAGAAACACTTAGCTTTCACCAAACACGCATTTCACAGAAAGGGGAGAAGACTTTTTGCCATGCAAGTACTAGAGATGGGTAAGCAGCTAGCTCTACTTTTTGGAGAGGAGAAAAGGGAATAAAGGACATGAAATTGCAATTCCTTTTTACATTTATCATCTAGGAAGCTTTTCTCTGGTGTTTTCTTCTGAGCAAAGTACAGGCTTGGGTATCAGACACGGTAACAGGGGAAGAGTCAAACAAGAGTACGCATTCTCCTCAGTCCTGCCTGACAAATTTCACAGCTTTCGTAGGTACATATCAGAAACACACACAGAAATGTGACTGCATTTATTTCTTGCTAAAATAATTTTTTGGTGTGACCCAACTTTGCCTTCATCTTTGATTGCTTCCACAGTCTTACAGCACAGCTAAATTTGAACCATTACCAAAACATCTATGATTTACTAAAAGCAATAATAGGGGATGCATTTCAAGATAAAAGGAGATTAGTGGTCACGTACAGGCTTCCTGTCTCACCTTCAGTTCACTCTGTTGGCAAAACATATTTGACATGTATTTGCTGAATCTTAAGATGCTATTTCACCAAGGTAAAACTCGCTGTGACAGCGACGGGATAGCGCATCACAATTTTCACTCTTAGAACTTCACTGGGGTAGGTCTGTAGACTAAAGTCTGATTTTGACACCACTTTCACTGTCCAACTTGCTCTCCTTCCTCTCTGCTTCTCAATCTGAACGGAAAATAGACATTTTCCTGGGACTGAATATGTGCTGATAAACAATTTTAGTCCACTGAGTAAATATGTTTTTAAACAGCTTGTAAAATATGCATTGTGTATCAACACTGTAACAGATGTTATTTGGAGTGAGTCCATGACACAAAGCCATAATGACACAGAAGTAGATGAGGTTTGTTTTCAAATGCTATGTAAGAATGGTGTGCAGGAATTAGGAAGCTTCAGTTATTTAGCTTCAGTTATTCAGTTATATAGGAGCACACTAACACAAAATACACATGGATTCAGATATTGGCACATTCTAGTGAGTATCAGATCATACAGATGTCTATTGACTGTGATAACAGAGTCAATAGTAGAAACGTGAAAGAATGATCTGGGACCAGGATATTTTTCTTTAAAAACTACAGGAACATATAAGGGAAATTCATCAAAGTTCTTCTTTGTGAAGAAATTCTTGAGGAGGATTAGGAGGAATCTTTCTTATGGGGAACTGCACATTAGGTTTTCAAACCACTCTCACGCTTTGTTAAAGGCTGTTCAACACTGATGAATTAATTGAAATTTTACTGATGTTACTCTATTGATTTTCATCACCAACTTCCCAAACTCTAGCCATCTAGGATCTCACATTACTTCACATTCATAACACAGATTCAAATAACAGCAGCAAAGAGCTCAAGAACTGATCCAGTCACCTGCAGGTAATTTCGAAAGCCAGACAGCAATCCTCAACTCCAACTACAATATTTATTGTGATCTTATAGAGGACTCTGACACATCCAAATGGGAATATAGACCTACATTATCAGATATGGGGATGGACAGCATTTATGAAGCACTTTAAATTTGCCATGTGAAAACTTGGGTGTGGGAAGAATTTACTGGAAGTCATAGATATCTACTCCTAATGTAGTCTTGGCTACTTAACGGGCCTTCTATTTACATAGAATTCATGCAGCAGTAATCCATGTTGTTATTTAGAAATAATTGTTTTTGCTACAGTTTCCCAAGAGGCCAATCTACAAAGGAACTCCACAATGCTAGATAAAGTTAAAAACTCAGAGTTACAGATAATTTGTTCAGAAAAGCCTGGAGTTAAAGCAGAAAAGATAGTCTGGAGATGAAGAACAAAGGAAATAGAGCAAATCTTTTTTTGAGGCTATTGTTAATGCAGTGAATTTTCTGTGGGGGTCAGGGGTGGAAAACTGTAGGAAAAAAAAAAAAGGCTGGAAGAAACGGGGACACTGGAGTGAAAGGCTGAAAGAAGAAAGGAAATAATGAGATGAAGTGCTGTAAGAGAGGGAATAGCAAATCAGACAATTTAACATGCTGAAGAGAAACTCTGGTCAAACTACAGGAAGGCATCTGCACACCCAACAGCCCTTGGCTGCCTCCTCCTGCAGCTGCTTCCACTCCTGAAGCCTCTGGCTGATTCCTTCTTGAAGCTTTTCCCAGGCCCCCAGAGAAAGAGGGGGTAGGACAGGCCTCTCTGGGGTCCTTCTTTTCCCAGAGCAGGGGAAATCTAGCCCTGTTTTGTTTGCCGTCTCATAAACCATGCTTTTACTTCCAAGATAACCCAGCTTTATGCTCACCCTATGAGGCGACAAAACCTTTCCAAATCAAGGCAGAGCTGCCCCATTCAGAGCTCTAGACTGGCCATGTCTTTCATTCCAGCCAGTAACACCACCATCATGCAGGAGAGAAGCAAGTTACATCATAAATCTGCCAACAGCTTCCTGCCACATACCCAAGAACATGCACACGTTCTCCTTAAATGCACTAGGAAGGAATTGTAATACAGCTCAGCTCACTGCAAAGCCGAGGGGAATCGGCACATGATTCCAGGAGGGTCACTAGCATAGAGAGGTGCTCATAACTCCAGTGAGGACTCAAGCAGGGCTGTACAGAGAGGCTTGTGAGGCTCAGGGTCTGTTAATCTGAGTGCTCACACGTGGATACGGGTCATCCAGAGTTAACTCTGCGGCATGCTGTTCCCAGGGGCTGAACTCTGCTTCCCATTTCCCCACCCTCCTCCTCCTCCCTTCTCTCCCCCTCTCTCTTGGCAGCAGCGCTCATTCAGGAGCCAAGCTGCAAGCAGGCTCCCCCAGAAGTAGGAGTTAATATCACACAAGGCAGTCACTATCCCACAGGAATGTCTGATTGAATTTCTGTACTTTTGCCACAGGATAATTCCCTGCGGCGGAACCATACCACCAACCAGCCCCTTCACCCACAACAGAAGGGAGAGCATCACCTGTATGCTGTCTCAGGCCTCACAGGAGGGAGCAGCTTACCTCCTTGCTGAGCCTGTGAGGCAGCCGACCATGACTGCTCCTAGTCTCACTCCCTGCCCAGCATGGGGCACAAAACATAAACCAAGTTCTAATCTCCTAATGAGGGGCTCTCCAGTGCTGCTCTGGGAATACCAGGAGATAGTAGTAATCACATCCTAGACTGTCACTTTCCTCCTTCCACAGTCTCAAAATGCGATTAGTTGGGTAAGGCATGCACCATAGACAAGGCAGTCTTTCCTACCATCCCTCAAAACCACTCTACCGGTCTGGACTCTGTCCCCTCTTAACAGAAACATGTATTCACACACACAGTTTTAACCATCTGAACATTGCTTTTTACCTTCTGTGCCGGGTTTTTTCATTTCTTCCACTCTTATGAGTTTCTTCCGGACTCTGCGAGTAGAATTCACCAGCTTGTGCAACCTCTTAAACTTCACCGACTCCTCTGTTTCATCATCCGATTGTTCTCTTGACTGGCAAAGAAACAAAGGGAATATTAATAAAGCAGTAGTTCCTCGGCTTGCTCCTTCAAGTCCAGTTAACACAGCTCATCTGCTGTGCTGTGTCAATGCAGCTTTGTTAACTGGTGTTATATTTTCAGCCCAGGAGAGGTAGAAACATTTAAATCACTGAGGATTTTCTTTTTTCTGTTTTTTTTTTTTTTCCCCTTTTTCTTTTTCTGAAAGCATGACATACCATTTTGATTTCTAAATCTGTGCACCATAAGATCCTAGGCACTGAAATGCATTCCTGCCCTTGTCTTTCTTCCCATGCATTGTGTAATAACTACTTCGACGTCCTCTCTCAGTATGTTTCAGGCAGGGCTCTTTCCCAGGGCTCTTCTTACCATACCAGTTATGCTCCTGTGGTTTGGGTCAGTCACTGGTCTGTCTGGCATCTCAGTACTTGCTCTTTAAACCTGGTTATAAACAGCTTCTCCAAACTGAAGTTCTGTCATTGACGACTTCTCTTCCCCACCCCCGCTCCCTAGTATTCCCAGAAAATCAAAAACAGTAGAAGAAAGGGACGGGAAGGAAAAAGGAAGGAGGAGACCTCATCTGCCTCGCTCACAAACTGCCACAGCTACAAAATATTCCTTTTCTCCTCCCTGCTCCCTACACTCCTCCTAAAGACTCTTGAGGCTGGAATTAAGATGGACACAGCATTCCTCCAGCACTGACCAAGGGAAAACTCTGACCTTTTCAGACATACAGTGCAGTCCATATTCCCCAGCATCCCGTTTCATTTTGCATCTGATCCAGTATGCTCAGTTCCAGCTGTTTTCCCTCAAGTATCAAACATTACAGAGACAAAAAAAAATTCCCCTCTCTCCAGCAGCAGTGACACAACAAGCTGAAACAATCCATTCCTTGTGAACAAGAAGACGACTTCAATTTTCGAGCCAGATCCAACGTTCAATATGCTACTTCCTCTGTTTTAATCAGTTCAGAATGTGGAAGGCAGCAGGGGGAAGGGAAGAGGAGAGGAGGCTGGCAGGGCTATCCAGCTCAGCTGGGACACCCCCTGGCATCGTGTGCCGCTGCACATTACTGTGCACGGGGCAGACTCCAGCTGGAGCACAGTATGGATCGTATACCTTACTCTGTTTCCACGTGGAGTCCCAGCCAATTTGCCACATTCCTAACGGTCGACCCTAAAAAACTCTCATGCAACTTCCTGTCGGTGCAGCAATCTGAGCTTCCACAGCACACTCATCTATTTTTCTCCTTCTCCTTAATTAAACTTCTTAAAAAACACTGTCTGCTTATCCAGAGGCTGAACAGAAGTCAGGCCAGACAGAAAAAAATGCTTTCTGCTTTCCTAATACACTTAAATATCAGGATGTGGCAACAACAGTAGATGACATGGGGCAGCACACCAATTAGCAGTTGCACAGGTACCTTTTCAAAGGCATAAACAGTGCCCAAAGGAGCTGGAGCAGCTCTGAAAGCCTACCTTGCAGGCATGCACCTCACAAGGCCACCGGAACCACACCAGAGCAAACTTCAGCCATTTTTGGCAAGGGCACAGCCAATTACCATTTTCCCCACAAGCTGCATGTTACTCCAAAACAAGAAGGAATACCAACTGGACCACATATGGCAGCAGGAATTGCCATTCTGCCATCTGAGAGCTGTAGGAATGCATTTATTATGAGTACAGGCTGGATAGGTAATTAGTAATCTTCCTTCAGGGAAAAATAGGTCTGTAAAGAGGACAAACGAGATTTGTTTATATCAAGATAAATTAAGCAGCAAGATGAGCATTATTTTGGAGACTATGCCTGGGATGACCCTGTAAGACGCCAAACAACAAGACAGACATATTTAGATAAGATGATGAATGGATTATTGACTGTAATCAAGAAGCGCAGTCAAAACTTCTTAGGTCATTAAGGGCACCCTGGCAAACCACCATCATGCATACTCTGCACTTGAGATATGTATATTTTATATACAATTACACTAAGTTTTTGCTTTCCTTCATTGCTTTTCATCCACCCTTGGTTTGCAAGACTACTATTTATAAAACTGCGAGCTCTGTGAGACTTGGAGAATGGCTTATACTGGTCCTGCTGCCCAGGATTTCATCAAAGAATAAACAACTAGTCTTACTTTTTTACCACAGGTATCTGATAAAGAACTGACTCCCTCAGGATTAGAAAGATCCAACAACGACAACAAAAGCCTTTAAAACGTCTGACATTTACATTCACAACTACTATCATGAAAGTAAGTACTAAAATAGCCGCAGCACCAGGTATTGACATCAAATCCCGAGTGGGTGGTACGGGGGTCTCCACCACACTTCAAAATAAATGAAGCCCCATCGTACTCAAGTGCCAGCTGGTTTTCAATGCGTTTCACCGTGGACTCTTGGCACCCTTTGAGCTGGGGTCCTCCACAGGCAGCAAACCAGACGCTTCCTAGCACTTGTGCTCAGCCAAGACAGGCAAGAACAGCTCGTGCTAGTAACAGGAGCCATCGGGTAATGGGTCGACTAAAACCAAGTCAGTTCCTCTCCAGCAGCCTATTTCCTATCATATTGGGTAACATGTGACATGGAAAATCTTCCGCAAAGGAAAAGGATGGCTAATAATTTAAGCAAAAAGGCCTGAAAATGTCTGCAACTACGCCAGTGCTGCCTCTCAGGAAACTTTCTTGTCAAATAATGCTGATTCCTTTAGAAAGAAACTGCTTTGAAAAAGAGTTACTTTTGATTTGCTTCCTGGTTTTGGAACAATTTTTTTAAAAAAGTCCTTGAAATTATCAAAAGTTTCCATTTTGGCACATGGGAAACAAAGCTTAATTTTCCAGCTCAAGCAATGCTTTCTTTTACAGCTTATACTAAACATAAAACAGAAATGTAAAACATTCAGGCTGTAACATATCTGTAAATCATTGAACTTTGATGCTTTTGACTTCCCCGACCACTCTACCCTCCCTGTATCTACTATGACAGAATTGCTTTTTTTGGTGGCCGTCCCTGACTTCAGATGGGAAAATCACCCCAATCTCTCCCATGTCTAGCAGCCAGGCCTTGGCACAGGGCTTGGATGCAGCTGGCTGCCAGCCCCCTCTCACCCTTTCCCTCCCTACAAGCGTTTAAACGTGCTGTAGCACTATAAAAGGGGAGACAGTCTGTTAAAGACGGAACGATGTATCTTCAAGAGGCTAGGCTGGAGGCTCCCCGGCACAGGTGGAAGGCACGCTGTACCCCTCTTTGCCAACGCCTCCCGGCCCCCAACTCCTAGTTGTCCCATTAGACCAAGCTTCAGTGTTGTTCAAGTACCAGTAAAACAGCCGAGGTCCCTCCATCTCCCCATGCCCCTGCATGCTGGAGCAGTCCTCTGCCCATGCTCCAAGGGGAAAACAAACGGATTTGCAGTACTGTAAATAGGAACAACTTAACTTCCATCTCCTCCACTCCAAATTTTTCCATCCAAAAGCCCACATGGCTCAACTTTTAATTATTTTGGCTAATGCTGTATGTAGTAATACTGTGTTGAATGCTTAAGTGTTTCATTTCTGGTTTCCAGGGCAACATTACATCAGACTGCAGACAGCTGGCTCCACAGCCTTAAACCATAACAAATTGGCCAATCTGATGCACAAAAATCGCGCTTGCTTTCAAAAGCGTGTGCAGGGCTCAGCCGGGCTGCTGGCAAAGCCTGCGAGGCCCCCTTGGCAGGGCTGGCCGGGCGGAGTCACCTTTCCCCACGTTGCTTGGAGCAAGTGCATCCCCAACACATCTGCAATGCTCTCACGGTACGGAAACCTGCCAGCTTGGAGAGCTTGGCTGCACAAGCACGTGAAGGACTACAGGGAAACAGGGACTAAATTAACAGCATCTGGAAATACCAAGGAGTGCATGCAGAGGACTGCAGCCACCACGTACCACATGGCTGGAAAACTATGGGGAGGCCAAGGCCCATCCCCACCACCCAGCTCTTCGCCGCTAAGAAACGTGGCCACAAACCTATGAAGATGCTATCAAATACGGGACAGATCAATTCCCACTGTTACCTCTAAAATATCTATTGCTTGGAACACTTCTCCTACTTGTGCATCTTTAAAGGTCGTATGATCTCAAACGTAAGATAAAAGTAAAAGCCTTATGTTCAGGAAAAAATAGGAAATTAGCACATGTACTTTCATATTCAAGGAGCTCTCTTTTTCTGCTCCTCGCGCCCTCTTTACTTTCTCTCCTACTCTTCTCACACAGGCTTTTTGCTGCTGCCTGCTTTGGAGGCAAGGCACACACCCTTGCTCTGCCACTCTTACATCCAGCCCATCTCACACGCCACAGAAATAACAATCTTAACCTCTCTCTTTGAATTACTGCTTCACACACACGCAGGGAAAACTAACATTTATTAGGGTACTTGGAATTAATTGGCAAAATGTAAACCAGAAGTAAGTAGCTAGCTTTCGGCAGGACTATTGTTTGGAACCATTTCAAGGTTATGGCAGCAGCCCTTAAAAAACACAAGATAGGCAAAGGCTGCTAGCCAGGTCCTAATAAAAACATTTTAGAAGCACTAGGACAAGATCCAGTTAAAGCTATCATAACTGATTAATCTATTTCATGTCCATAAACAAAAACGTAAGTGACTTCTACATGAGCTGTGTGAAGCTAATTAGAGACATATTAAAATTTTACAATTCACTTTACACCCAATAATAGGTCAGCCTCAAACTGAAATCTCTAGGACACCTCACATCTAAGAAACTAGGAAATCTCTTAATATCTGATTAAGCCCAAGCTGCAATTATTTTTGGATACCAGACAATTCTTGTTCAGCAAAGTGGGGCAAAAATACACATTCAGACTTGTGGGCATATCACATCACATCCCCCAGCCCTGGCAAGCTCATGTCAGAACTACGAGCACCGTAGTAAACGCAGAGAGATTTTGCTGTTCCCTTCAGGAGACGTGGCTACACGTGTCCTTTTTTTCTTTCTCTCTAACAGGCTTTACATTCGCCAAAAAAAACCAAACCCACCCGTTCTAATTTTTAAAACTTTTTTATTAAAGATGCCTGCATAAAGTCAGAGACAGAAAAATAGAACATAAAAGAACTTAAAAGCCCAAGGAAAGGAGGAGGAGAACTGAGAAAAGCTGTGCATGCTGTGCTATGCCTAAGAATAACCACAAAAGCCTTCTCTCTTTCTCCCTCCCTGAAACAGGAGGCACATCCTCTCCCCATCACGCTACATGCTCAGTGACTTACCAGCTTCGGCATTTATAGGCCTAAAGCTCAGTTTCGAGTAATTCCCCCTGAGTCCTCAACTGCTGTCAGCTTCGTAACCTAAAATTTAGGAGCAGACCCTTCTTCTCAAGTACCGTATTCACTCCGAATTCTGCAAGCAAAATGCCTCTTCTCTAGAGTTACATTATCAGACACCAAACTGGCTCCGATTCCAGCGCTGAATATGTAAAGAAGAAAAAAACGTGATGCTGGACTCAATTAGCTGTTTTCTGCTCACTGATTGATTCCCCCAGCTACTTGCTAGCTGCATAACTTGCAAGAAAGGCATAAGTCATCAGCTCTAAGCAAATCTTCTATTCACCACTAGGAAAAAAGGGAGTGTTGTACATGGCAAACAATCCCTGTTTTCACTGACGAAGGCTTGCTGACCTCTTGCTGGCCTCCAGTTCCTTAATTACTGTCTATGGAATTTCAGTGAAAGAAAATAATACAGAGAATCTCTGCAAAGCCAGGACGAAGACTGACCCTCAAACACGACCACTAGAGTGGAGGCTGTGTCTATAGGAAATATAACTTAAGCCCTTTACCAGCCTGTTTTTATTCCTACTTTTTAATTCTTTTGACAAAAAGCACCCCTGAGGATTTTCCTTAATAAAGGGCTAATTTGACAGAAAAATTAACCTCACCCAAATGTTTTTTAAATTAGTGAACTTAGATACTTATTTTTCTTTCCCCTTGGTTTCAGAGAAAGAACATCACTAAGAAGTGGAAAGGCAGATAATGTTTAATTCAGACATCTCAGACCGGTCTAGAATTAGCCACGGCATGATTTTATGAAGCACTCTAGCATGACTTCCAACTTCTCCTCCTAGGAGGAGACCAGGCTCAAACCTGCCCTCCTAAGAAATAGACTCTGAGATGCTCAAGTAAATTTGCACTCCTCTTACAGTCAATCACACCTGATCCCGAATCTTGGGACAAATAGAGAATCTGGACATTTCTTCTCAGAGCACAAGAACACATGGACCAGACTAAAACCGCTACTGATTAGGAACACTACAATCCAGTGGTGGAAAGCAGCAGCAAAAGCATACCACAACAGCACCATCAGTAAGTCAAGAAATGATTCCTCTTACTCAGGACCGTACCATCAATGTCCAACTAATCCGGATTTACTACAAGTCAATCATACAGTGAAATCACAGTGGGAATAAACATAATCTTCCTTTGATAAGTGGCTTATTTTAATGAGCTACCTAGCCAAATTTCCTTTTTCAATTCCCAATTTTCTATTCCCTAGCAGACGTGTAACCTAGTTTTACTGGTATTTTGTATCTGGGCTCTTACCCTTGAATTACTTCAGCCCCAAAACTCTGATGTAAAACCCTATGGAAAATTCTAAGCATCAGACAAAACCAGCTAACATTCTCCAATTTCAACAACACGTGGGCTGGTGCCCACATCAAGTGAAACATGACAGCAACTTCCTTGAAATGCTTCCTGGATTCCCTTAAAAGTTCATGGCCACGAGTGAAACTGATCTAAGCTTGGGGGCTTTGCAAGTTGAGTTTTCGAGGTTTTAAGTTTCATTAAGAAATTTTCACAAACCTCTAATCCTCGCAGAGGGTGTTTATAAGAAAACTCTCTGAAGCTCAAATATGATAATCTGCATCATATCCTGAGGTTACAAATAAAGGTTTCTAAAATTTTCAAGAAGATTAACAGAGGTCATACATGGGTTTGCCACTTCACATAATTAACTGCAAGAGTATGAATAACAATGGCTGTGTAAGTTTAAAAAGTGCAGTGATAGTATCAGTTCCTCCAGGTAAGCTGAAGGAAACAGCAATCCCATGTCTGGATTTGGTCTGTGATTACTTACAAGGAAATCAAAGGAGCATCTAACGGCTACTTTAGCATAAGATTGATATTACACATTAGCTGGTGACTACACTGCTTGCTGAAATTAGTGGGAAGTATTTGTCATAAGTAACGAGAACACAAAAACTTAATTCTCCCAGGAGGTCTGTTTTGATACTAGAATAGCTGCTTAGGCAAATTCCTAGATGTTAACTACTTCCAGGTTTTATTTAAATAATTTTGAGAAGCACATTGCTGACATTTGCATCTGCAAGCCAGACGTTTCCTCACGGCAGAGTGTTTCGCTCACTGATTAGCACAATTAATTTTAATGACACTACAACTGTATGCACGTACCACTTGTTATAGGTGTATGTGGCAGAATGAATCTCTGCACTACATTTTTCTGTATTTGTTAAAACACAGCACTCCTTTCCAATTTTCCTGCAGACTCCTCTACACATGCGAAAGGGAGTCTCTAAGAAGGCTCTCTCAACTGCACCTTGTGTTTTGGCAAGGCTAAGAGGGCCTGGGGAGAATCTCTATCCTTTGCTGTAGGCTGTACTATTAAAGAACACAGTACACTAATGGTGCTGGAAATCAACATCCCTGCATTTCAGAAAACCAAGGGTGGAATAGCAATACAGAAAATACAGTGAAATTAATATCAGAGAAGATAAAGGATAAGAAAAGAAGAAAAGAAAAGCAACTAATGACAGCCCTTTAGTGAAGGATATAGTAATTTAAGTTACATTCCGAGAGTATTTTCAAATACTCAAACTATTAAATTCACCATCCTAAGTGCAAGGAAGGAAACAGCAGTGGCAAGGAGGGGGGAAGGGGGTAGCCAACAGCACAATTAAAATTTTCTATTGTACCATGAGTAAAGATTATTCAGCCTGGGTCTGCCAAATAGGGCAGTGAAACACATGGCTTTTGAAATTCCTAATTCTTGAACTGAGCAAGGCTTTGTTCCAGTTTAATAGGCTTGGTCTTAGAAAAGATGGGGGAAGGAAACCACATTATGGATTACAGCATCTCCTGCTGGCTGATACATGCAGGGAGAAGTCCTAGCAAAACCTGTTACCACTCTCTTCTACCCTCTAGGTAATAAGCAGAGATATTAGGCAGCTGCCCAAGGGTGAAAAGGTATTAAAAGGCCAAGTAATGTGTTAGAAGGAATATTAAATTAATTTGCTTTACCCTCTTCCAATACAGGACCAAACATTTTGTGGTAAAGTCAGTCAATTGGGCTTGTCTGAATGCAGTCAAAACAGAAGTGGTTATGAACATGCTTAATCACAGTCACTGCCTACACGTTACTGTATGCCCTCTCCTCTGAGTCATGATAACAGGAAGATTTTTGTCAGAAACCTTATGACAAGCTAATTACATCCAGCCTTCACATCTGCAGCAGCAACTCCTCCTGGCAGCGTGCAGGAGGTTTACTCGGGCCACATTAACTGCTGATTGCCCAGTACAATCCTGTGGTGATAGTGTTTAGTATGGGGACACACCTAGCCACGGTAAATCTGATGACAACATAGACAGATCTTGTAACACTTAAAGAAGTCATATACTTCTATTCCTAAACAAATGCACTTCTCTTGCACATTTTTCAGCATTCTGGAAAATTTCAGATCAAATGTGTAAAACACTTCTTACAGTGTTCTACAAAACCAAATATAAACACATCAACGGTCTCTTGCTCCACTATCCTCACTCCACAGCACTGACCTTACTTAAACCTTTGTGTTGTGTCCTGGGAAATGTAACAACGATTTCTGGTTCTCTCATGAAGGCTTTTGTGCTACTATACCCATGAGAAACCCTGGTCTTATGCATGGATAGAGAGTGGGGGGGAAGACCTTTACATGCTGTAATTCTTTTGCTACTAGCTTTCACTGAGAGATACTGGACACCATCCCTTAGATAAGGAGGAAAGGAGGGCAGCCAGCATCCCCCAGGATAGGTCACCGTGGAAGGCATATAGCATGGGAATTTAGCAGTAACATTTTGAAGTCACGTCTTATTATTGTCTCTTCCTTGATAACTGTTACTAAGCACTGTAAGAGCCTGGATAGTAATAATAAACATACCATCCAATAGAATGAGGCATATCAGTGCCTTTCAGGACATCTTAACAGAAATTGGGTCATTAGAGTCTTTGGATCGAAGATGAAATCTCTGCGTTCATGCACAGCCATGCTCAGCATCAGCTCCCCTCCATCACTTCAAAGAGCACGCAAGGTCTGGAGGAGGCAAGAATCTCCAAGAAGAACCGAAACAGCAACATCTTCTTTCACTCTTAGCTTTTCATATTAAAAAAATCCTTACAAAAACTGATAAGTCCTGTGATAACAGCACAAACGAGGCTAATGTAGCAAAGCTTTCAAAAAAGTATCTATGTTGCTTCAGTTTAAATAATATTTACATTTTAAAAAACAGTTATCATACTGTAGCCTCCACTGATATCCCATGCTGGTTCCCAATATGCATTGACTTTGAGATTAGTTCTAAGAAGTTAAACTGACTGTATCAAAATAAGGGCATTTACCTGCTTACTGTAACAGTCATATAATATGAGTGATAATAAAGTTAAATGGTTAAAAATTTTAAGACTCCATCAATAACATCAATAAAAATAAATTTTAAGACTGCTGTATTTAGAAAGCACCCACAATCTCAAGCACTGCAATACAGTATAACTCTGAATAATGCAGATTTGGTGTAGTTACAGTTAGATTTACTCTGGAGGTAATTGGTGCAACAGAGGTCACACTGGAATTATTTTTTCTTCCTACTCTTTACATTTAAAAATAATACAGTAATAACTCTCGTGAATTAGAGATAATTCTACCAGACTTCATCTTTTGTTAGAATCAGCTTTGTATCGTAGGTAATACAATTCTGATTCAACAGCTACAGCATCTCTCGGACTCAAACAAATAACGACTCCAAGTCCATTCTCATGTGTTCATCTGCCTTTGACAATGGTGGTAGACAAAAACCGGCTACTGAACACACTTTCAACTTTTGGCCCCATTTAAAGACTAGGTAAATGAAAATGTCTTCAGGAAATAATATGAAGAACAGGAGCAACAAAAAACTATCTCAGTCCAGTTAGAGTTGTTGCTTTGTGGACTCAACTTGCTGCCACTCATTACAAAGCAGATCAATAGAAGATGGAAAAGAGTGGGAATACAATGGAGAGTTTTCTGCAGCATCAGCTTCATGGCAGATGCAGATGTGCATGGCACGCTTCCAGGTCTGCACAATTCCTGCCACTCTGCCCACGAAAACAAACAAGGTGCCAGTTTCCTACTGGTATAAGTGCCATGCTGACAGCCCTAGGTAAAGCAGTGTCAGGAGGATAGGGAAGTAAAAAGAGCACTGCAGGCTTCCTGCCACCCACCTCCATGCAACTCCGTTGGAGGGGGATGTTGTTTTTGTACTCCCTGCACATAAATTTTACGGCCTCTCTGCTGAGGCTACCAAGGCCACACACGGCTGGTGGGGAGGTCTCGGCACAGCTCACTGTGACAACCTTCAAATGAAGGCTAGCTACACTACCTGGAAGCTCGCATTAATGATGCCTGGATGGCTGACTGTTATCCATTGATCAAAAGCGAAACACAGAAGCCTGACAAGACCAACAGAACAGTTCAGTCCAGGGATAATTACACCTTCATTTGACTTCCATCTACAGAAACTGGCAGCAAAGTTAATTAGTGGTTTGTTTCAGTGGCAGCACATGTATGATGCACACTTTTGTCACAACCTCCCCCTTCATGCTTCTCTCATTTTCCCCACTCCCGCATCAAACACGACAATGGTACCAATTAGCAGCCTTTCAGCACAGGGCACAGGAAAGGATTTATACTGGTATCTCCTAATGCTGGGTCTCCAAGCTGGGCTGGAGCCGTACCAGTGGGAATGAAGCAGCTCCGTTTTAGTTGAACTGAGAATTTCAGCCCCAAAAGTTATCAAATGAGCTTCTATCTTTAAGGAGCATAAAAGGCACCTCAGTGTAAAGAAAGAATGTGATACAATTTTGAAGGCCTCTCTTTCCCTGGACTTTCTGACTCCTGAGGACAAACAGGCCCTTATCTAAAATCCAGAAAGGGGTCCATTTGTAGCCTGCACCTGCTTTACATCCCAACACTTGGCAGAAGGCAATGAAAGCTTGTCTAGTGTTACTGTGAGTAGCCTTCTCCCCAGTGGAGATGAAACATAAATATTCATAAATAAATAATTTTGTAAAAAAAATGATCAGGCATTTTAGACTTTTGAGACATCTGACTAAAAAGAAAATAAGTTTTAATTGTGTTCTCACATTAGCAAATAAATAGCACACACACTTTGTTGTGAAACAAAGGGACTACGATAGTGAGACTGGAAGCTACGAACTGCTCTCAAGTGGTAGAGAACCAAGTCACCTATTGACTTGCTAGGGCTTTGTTTGTTTGTTTGTTTCTTAAGAACCGACAGCATAGTGGTGACATCAGGCTGCCTCCCTTATGATGCTGAGATGACAACCTTTCAGCCCTTTGTGGTTCATCTTTAGGGTTTAGTTTTGTAAGGGTAGGAAAGGCAAGTTTCCATTTCCTGCTACAGTAATTTAGAAAAGTAGAAGCTGGGAAAAAGAATCCTTAAATCAATTTTTAAAATGAATTAAGGATCAACACCAGCGATATTAGTCATCAACACGTGATAGTTATACAAGTTTTTTGGTTTTTTTTAAAGTAGTCTTTTCCTAAAAAGAAAAAAAAACAACTAATGATACTTGCCCTTTAGATGTTATTTTGTGGGTGGCTGTTCTTATGCTACAGGCATAGCCAACTTGAAAGTAGTAGAGCACTCAAACCCTTAGAACACTCCAGACATCTGCCTCATTTTTACTCATTTTTAGATTCTCGGATTGCTTAGATTCCACCTCCTCCCCCACCCCCCCACGCCCCCCGCTTCCCCTCCGAAATGTAGTCATTGGGCAAAGTTAGGCTAAGATTCTCCACAAAAACCTAGTGATCCACCCTTCCAAGCCCTCCTAACTACCAGCAGGTCTCTCTGCCTGCAAATATAAAATGCGAAAAACAAAAACCCACCAAACCATCATACCAGTGTCTTGATACCTCTTAAATGCCCAAGGTTACCAAACATACAGCAAGTGAACCAAAAAATATTTTTTTCCTAAATTCCCTCAATCTATAGTTACAGTTCAATTTGGTTTTTTTTTAATCATTTGTGTGTACAAGATGTTTACAAAATCATCAAGTATGATCACAATGTTCCATTAAAAACTGCCTAGTAACAATTTGGCCATGAGAGTGACAAAAAAAGAAAAACAGAAAAAATGCCAACAGAACAAGAGGAGCCATTGCCCAAGGAGCTTTAATTCAATCCAGAAACTTCAATTTCAGTGACTCATTTTCAACTACTTTCTGAGGTTAGAAGGCAGTAGGCTATCTAACAGAATATTTTTAATATATGGAGAAATATCTTTGCTTTATAGCCTCTACAGAGCGTGTAGGGTAGTTTCAAGTTGGGATTCCAAATTCAGAGAGTACAAATCACAAACCTGAAAGTCAAACCATTTAGCAGAGAAAGGGCTTGAAAACAGAATAATCTTTGCACCTCTCAAAAGCTGCTCATTTCAGATTAACAGAGATATCCTTTGCCACAACAGCCTAGGTGAACGACACGGCCTACCTCTACAGCCATACCTGATACTTTGCACTGTTTGTTTTGCCCTCTTGCGTGTCAATAACAGACCAATTTTGCCCCAGTTAACCCTAGTTTCTTTCCTGTCCACAAAAAAAAGAAGTCAAGCTGACTTTTGTTCTGTCAGGAAGTTTCATTTCTGCAGATAATATGTTTCGCCCTTGAAGGCAAGCAGTTCCACAGTTTCTGTTAAATGTAACCAGGATAAAAATCAGGATCAAGGGCAAAAATCTTGAGAGGCATCTACAACAATGGAATAGAGATCTCCCATCGAAGTTAACAGAAATATGGTTCAAATCCTACCAGAACAGCATAGAGAGGCAACAGAGTTCTTGATGTGCAAAGATGGCCTAGGACAATAAATTAGGAGAACGGAGGCCAAGTCATTCTATCAGGGAGCAAATGCTGAGTCATGTTCAGGTCACAGAAGGATATGCAGCCTTCAACTTCAACACAAGCATGAGCCACTATCAGAAGATTTAAGAGAGGAACTCAGTATCCTTCTGAGATTTGACCATGGTAAATTAGCGTTTCGAAGCATTTATTCTCTAGATACCTTAGCCAAAAACCTTAAGAGGGGAAAGTTCAAGCTATAAACAGTAATGAGGAAAACATCAAGACATCTTCCAAATAGCTAAACAACCAGTGCACAAGAGTCGGGATCATTCCTTCTCTAGCTTTCACATATTTCTGATATATCAGAACAGAGTATAAGGCAACATCAGTCCCCCTCTGCTCTCATCTAACTAAGGATGGGCATTATTTTTTTTTTTTAATACAAACAAGAAAATCTTTCTTCACCACAAAATATTTTAAACATCTCATAAAATGACATAGCATTCCCCTTTTAATTTAGGGAGGAGAAGCTAACTGTCTGCTGCAGGAAATTCCATTGACAATAAAACAAATAAATCAATCAATAGTCTCAAAAGCCTATGATTCAATTATATGGGTTACAAAGAACTTGGATTTGACAGCTGAATGTGTTCTTCTCTAAGATTTATCTGCAAGCTTTCAATTAAAGAAATGAAGTGGAATAAAATCATCAGTGCAAATGAAGATTTTGGAAGGAAAAATTAATGAATTCACTATGGCACGACAGAAAGACTGTCTGGTGCCCATAATTACAACAGAAGCTACACAGCTCAGAAGTAAAAATGAGAGAGGAAAGCTGCCTTACTGCTTATGTACCTGGCAAAAGCTGCAAACTCTGTTGGCTGAGAGTTAGCAAATACAGAGACAGAACTGTTTGAAAGCAGCAAGCAGCTAGGATTTAGCCAGACCCTCAGCTACAACAGATCAACAAGGACTAGGAAGGCCTGAGAAACTTTGCTGATTCACAGTAACTGAAAACTAAAGTGAAACAACCTAAAACCCCTTTTCTGTGCATTTTGGAACAAGGGCATTTTTGCCTGGTATCATTCATGCTTCAAAAACTCAGTGGCAAAGGGACAGATTAAAAAAAAAAGAGATTGTACAATAAGACTATTAAGTCTATAAAGACCGAATCACTTAAGATTTAAAATCCATGTTAAAGACCTTCTGCAGATGGAACACAGCATCACATGGTCAAACGATACATTTGCTATTAAGGAAATCACCAGGTAAATCAGTATATTTCTGTACTGCAATAAAAGAATTTAAATATTATATGATACTGGTGAGCTATGTCAAAATGAGAAGTACTTACATTACAATTAGAAGATCCATCAAATGCTGAGTAAGAACTATCAGGCCATTCTGTTGCATCTACAGTGCTCGATTGCCTGTGCTGGGCTTCATACTCTTTCAGCTGAAATTTGAAAAGACAGAGAGAATATTTTCCAGTGAGAAGAAGCTATCAATCTTCATTAAAACAGCAAATGTTAATGTCCTCGCAGGTTCCCCCATACCATTGTGGAACTGGTAAAATCAAGACATTTGTGCTGTATATGTCACTTGTTCAAAATAAGTTAATTTGCTTTAGAATCAGAAGTTTTAATGATGAGGGTTTTTTTAAAGGAAGTGATCTGTAAACACAGAATTTTGATTGTCATTGGTAAAATACAAGATACATATTCCCATACATACAGATACATACAGACTAAAGCACAATAGCACACCAATTGCCTTCATAAACAATCCACACTAAAGACTGAAAACCATCTTTCATCATTTTAAAACTAAAGACTATCCTTCCCCTTTCCCAATAAAAGGCTTAAAATGTAAAACCAATCCTACTGGAGTCAAATTGTTGAGAGGATCATCAAGAACCGATGATATTTGAGGGGAAAAAAAAAAAAAAAAAAAGTTGCTGCTAGTAGTTCAAGACCACTAGAGGGAAACAGTATAAGCACATATATTAGCCATACAGATTAAGTACAAACCCCACAAATTTTTAGCAACAAAGAAGTGAAAGAATTCCCCAAATTACCACTTGGTAATTCTAAAATTTAGCTTTTTTTTTTTCCTTCATTATATGATTCCCAGAAAAAGACATATTTTCTTAAGACAACAACATACATCTTTATATTTCAAGATGTAGTATGACAGTACAGAAATTTGAGTTCCAATTCACGAATGTTTTCTGCACCTCTCATGAAGCCTGTACAGAATTCCCTGTGTTCCATCATAGTATTTTACAGTAGAGTACAAAATCAAAAGTGGTGTGAAAACTTTAACACCGTCCTTTCCGCTCCAGAACAATTAAAAACTCAGCCCTATTGCTGCACAAATACAATTCCTTACAGTTGATTTTCTTTTGTTTTATTAACATTTAGATTTTGTAAAGAAACACTTATGACAGCCACTGTATTTTATCAAAAAAATACACCTGTGTTGATTTAATGTCAAATGCCAAAAAGGCTGAATATGTTTTCTTGAAAGCTATAAAAACAGAACACCACCCTTTTTCCTAAGAAACAAGTAGAAGAAATTTCAGCTTAAACGTTAGTATTTTTCAAAGTCTTAATTGCTGTAAATGGAAGCCTTCAATCAAACTGTCCTTCAGCCATTAGCAGCAGGAAAATAATAAGAAATGTAAATGTTCTGAATCAAGTGAGACAAGTCCAGCAAAACTTGAAGCATTCCTTTTAGTACTTCAACAATCCTATAAACAAGCATGATAAATAAGGAGTACAGGTGGGATTCATCCTTCTTGCCTGCAATGAAAATGTCTAGACTAAAGCTTTTCTCTGACTGGCACACTTATTGCCAATGGCAAGAGGCAAATGCTTTTAGGACTCAATTAATTTGTCATACTTCAGACGTCTATTTTTGGTTGAGTTATGTCTCAGTTTTTCTCATAAACAAAGGAACTGCTATCTAATTTATGCTACCTAGTGAGATGAGACAAGCAGGCAATCTTTCTCCCTTCTCTGAGCAAATGAAAACTCCAAATTGGTATATCCCATGTCCTAAAACACGTTTGTCCAGGAAAATGAAGTGTGTGCGTATCATACCCTAGCAAGTGCTTCCTCAATGGTGATCATCTTCTCTTTGACCATCATCATGAGCTGGATGCGTTCTTCATCACTCATTGTGATCTCACTCGCCACATACCCTACATCCTCTCCTGCAGGAAAAAGTAGAGAGCATGAGAGGTCATGCACTGAAACTGGATTTTATCCAGTACTCTGAAATCTGGTCACAACATGGATCTGGCTGGTGAGAAGCAGACCTTCACCAGATCGGTCTCACAGGATGATTTCAAAGGACGGAACAATTACCAAGCAAAGGTAAATCAGTAAATTAGGCCTAAATAAACTAAAACTGTTTACTCTGACACTGAAAGCAGGAGAGCGTGACAAGTAGAAATAAAATGTTATTGTCATCATGCAGTTATTAATCCTGAAAAACAAGAATCGAAAGAAAAAATGCTAGTGCCAGAATAGTCCTGCACTCAGCCCTGAGGAATACTGTAGTCAATTGCCAGAGCGGATGGGAATCCCTTCCAGGAACAGCACGCTGACCCTCGCACTTCTCTGCTGCTGACTGGCCACGTCCCCCAGTCTTGCCAGACTATACAATTGGCCACTGAGCTGGTACATGGTGCTGGGTGTACTTGGGCTGTCAACTCCATCCCTTTTTGGTATGAGCCAGGTGTGTCAGCATGGACAGTTGTGAGCCAGCAAGGATCCACGCTTAACTGAGAATGTAAACGTGTCCCTTTTGGACCTTAAAACTGGGGTCCTGTTATGTTTCACAATGCATGAGAACACAGACACACTGACGTGGGGAAGCATCTGTTTGGATCTATCGGGAGGATCTAACAGAAACATATAGGGAAACAGAAATTTTCTGCATGATGAGAAATACTTAAAGCAATGCACAGCTGCATCTTTTGGAGAATTACAGAAAGTACGCCTGACAGTTTAAGTGGAATTGATCCTACATTTACATTATTCACCAGATGCACTATTTTACTACTTCTTTTAGCGTCTTCTCCTACAATAAGAAGCTAGATTCAAGCCTAAAGAAAACAGGTCAACATAACCAAACGCCAAAGAAAGGAGAAATATCTTTCTAATTAAAACAGATCAGCATCTCTCTCATCAAGTCAGGATCAGAAAAAAGTGCATCCTGTTAATTTACAGATATTAATTATAAAAAGATACCAATATCATCACCTTATGCATGTGCATTCACTGGCAGTCAGGACCAAAGGTGGGCCAGTCTCATGCAGATGCAGTCTCACAGAATATGACTCACCTTTCTGAGCTCTCACAATGAATCAAATCTGTAATACAACCAGATCTACAGACCCCCAACTGCCACACGGCTGCAAATGAATTTTAGTCCTTTGTGATGTTGGCTCCTTTCTCATATAGCTAGGTTATGTGTCCTTAAAAAAGATTTACCTTTTGAAGTCTGCCTCATTAGTCCTTTCTGGTTCTTTCGGAAATTCTGCCAAAAAAACTTATTTTTCTTTTTCCAGTCTGCTTTCCCTAAAATGAAAGTGGGAAGGGAGAATGTGGGGAAAGGGTAAAAGAATTTCAGAAAGAAACATTAGTTAGTAAATGAGAAATGCTTTCGAGTCTTATGTTATATTTTCTAAGTCAAAAACAAGATTAAAAAACCCTCAATTTTTCTGTTTTTCTTGATTTATTCTGTACTAGAACTATGATGATGTAGCTATTTCAGGGAAATGCACATTCTTTTATAATTGTCAATGCTACAGAGGACTGAGATAAGTCAGTAACTTACGTATTTTGAACTATAAACAGAAAATATTTTACATTCATTTTGATACCTGTTCAGTAGTTAATGTCAAGTCTGGATGTGTTTTTGAAGTACTCTGTTGGTTTATTCTCTTTAACTGAACCATGCTTATGCAGCCTATGCCATAACTCAGATAAACAATTTTCTAATACATGTGTGCATATCTATACAGAGAAGAAAGACTTTACATATATATAAATATACACGCACATGCTCAAAAACACAAGCACGTTCTGAGAGAAATTTTGTAAAACCACCAGCTACACCTGACTCTTACTGTCTGTATGAGTGGACTGTCCAAGGCTGGGTCTCCATGTCCATTAATATCAGATCTGTGTATGGCTTGATGATTCAGAAGTAAATAATTTGTTGTAAAAAAGAGCAGAATCTGGCTCAAGGTAGGGCATATAACTGTTCCACTGAATTAATCATGGCACATGCTATAAAGTTTATGCCATCTGCAAAAGAACATGCTGAGCCTGATCTGGCAGAAATGCTACTCATACAGAGCTACTTCATCCCTCTTTTTAAAAAATTCAAATGAACACAGCTTACATCGTGCCACTGAGCTTCAGTGTGCAACTACAGTATTTTGGATCTTGCCCTAGGAGCCCTAGAGCTGGGTATACTGATGCTCTGAAACACAGCTTAGGTTTAGACTGTGTGGAAGTGTCCCTACTAAAAAATTAAAAAGAAACAAACAAAAAACCCTCTCAGTTTTTCTTTTCCACTCCAATGAGCAAAATAAAATTTGTCCAAAATTGTATCAACTCAGCTAATATTAAGATAGCAACATGAATTAATTATAGTAAGTTTTTCAAACCAAAAAGTGAAAGACAACAGAAAAATACATATTAAAGAATGCAAAATATTTCAGAAACACAGGAAGAGACTCTGGCATGACATTCAACAAAAATAGCAGAAACCTCAGTTATTCACTGGTGGTGGTAATTTTCAGAGTACAAAGGGGTAGGCTAAAAGTGATCTAACATGCAGACGTTTGAAATTCAATAGAACAAGTCAAAAGACACATATTTATCACATGACAATGCCAGCTGGGCATTCTCAGTGATCACTGAGACATCCAGTATCTAACTTTTAAAGCTGCTAAGACTCACCTCCCCCCCCCCAAACGCTGCTGACTTCTGCTAGCATTGTGTTTACTCAGCCCTTCACATTCCAGCGCAAGCAAAACTCAAAACCTGATTAAGAATTCCATAGGAGTACCAAATAAAATGAAATACACTGACCTACAGAGCCTTCTTCGGAACTTGATTTATGAATGGAAAGCCTAGAACAAAAAAGAGAAATGGACTTATTCACGTAAGCCTCTCACATTTCATGGGAGCTGTCTGATTACAGTAAATTATAGTTTCCAAACAATACATCCTGAGCTGTTTTCTCTTCCCTTTTTTTTCCAACACAGCAAGTTGGAAAGAGAAACAGAATCCACTGGTCTGACCACAGTAACTGAGTTCCCCTCTTAAGCACGACATTTGTGAACAGCACAGAAAAATACATACAGATAGAAAACTACTCTTAAGGTAAAGGAGTCCCAGGATCCCTCAGAAAAACACTTTTTCACATACTTTCACCCTTCCCATTGGTAAAACAATATTTTGGCTGCCTCCGAACTGTAGCACTAGGATGCTGTATTTGTTTAGCTGTATAACGGTTTTCAAACTATTTCTTTGTTATCTGAAAATACTTTATAAATATGCATTCATGAAACTTTCAGCAGCTACTCTGTGGAATAGTGGAGCGGAGAACTTTTAAAGACAAATTCCTTCTTTTTTAAGAAAGCTTGTCCAGACCCTATGAAGTGCAACCATAGATGACTGAAGACTACTGCTTCTCTTTCCTGAGATCCTTCTGTGTGCTTTCCCACCAATGTATACTCCATTCCTCAGGAGCTAGTTGGAGAGACGTATTGTAACAGAACATGGACTTTACAAACAACCTACTAAAACAGTAAGTAAATCTTTTGTTCTCAGTCTTTATGTTCATTGAACTAGCTTTCCATAATGGATTCCAACTCAGTGCCAACAGTTCATTGTGGGATCTCTGATGAGACATCACCCCCCCTTCACTGCCTTTTTTTCTGTCTGTATAAATGGAGCTAATGGAAACTACCAAATCTTGTGCAACTCTTTGAAGCCTTCCTATGGGAATCACTATTTAACCAAGCTGTGCCAAGCCAGTAAAAATGACTTCTGCCAGCTTCAATGGCTTTGCTGGAGGCTCCAAGTGCAAAGCATTGCTGCAGTGTCTTTGCTGAGAGCTCAGTCCCGTGACATGACAATGTCCCATTGTGTGCTGGCTGTACTGCAGCCATGCAGAATGGAAACATGCACACCCCAGCACACCAAGGCAAATTCAAACCAAATAATTCTTTGAATGAGGCCATACTTTGCTTGCTGTTCACACTGTTCGCACAGGCTTCTTGCGTTTTCTCAGATCCCCAGAAGAGGGCAATAAAGAGTTTTTGATCAATTCAATAAACCACTTGAAGAAAAATTTTAGTTCAAAGTTCAGTAGATGTAAGCAATTGCTGGCCAACGGTTTTTAAGCATGGAAAACATGCTCACCAATTTGCAAAGACATCATTAAAGGGGAAATGAGATAGTATGAAGTTTCAGTTTGACTTGGTAACTCATCCAGACACAGAGTGTTTGGCACAGCGAAGCTCTGAAACGTAACCTTCATCCTGTCTGGTTAGAAATTTAATCCAGCACAAACTGCAAACCAATTGTTGCAAACAAATTTCAGATTTGTAGTGCACCAGGCAGAGGAAGAAAGTTAGTGTTTTCCTTGCTAATAAAGTTCAATGTTGAAGGGGAGAAGATAATAACTTAGGTGATATACGACCAAATGCTTATTTTTTTAAGAAGTCTAAGTAGCAAATGCAGGAGAAAAATAAACCCCCATACTTCCTGGGTAAAAACTCAGAAGAGACAGTGTCAAAATTTAAAAACTTTCAACAAGGCAAGAATTTCATCTGGACACTTAAAAGCTGTCAGCAAGTATTCTTCTGCATAACGGTAAATTAGATAAAAATTATGTGGACTTGCACATGAAAATAAAATAACAAAAAGCCAAGTTCTGTTGGAACTGATAGAATTGATTCACTACATGATTTGCATCCAAACACATACCTCACACATCAAGCAGTTATTCTATTTATCTTACATTAATTTAGTTTCCATGAAATGCACCGAATCACAACTCTTAGAAAATGAAATCCGTTAATGGACAGAACTTTGCCTCACTAGTGAAACCAACCTCTAAGTAGAGGCAGTCTCTCACACTTTTCAGCCTCTGAATTCATTTTAATCCTTTTCTTCTCTTGCACAGTTGCCAGCAACAATGCAAGTAAGTAGCAGGTGTAGTGGCAATGTTTGTGATGTGGACATCTGTTCACTGCGAATTAGTCTGAGGCCACCACCTCGTGGCACACTGGCCTCCAAAGAAGGGGAAGAGCAGTACGAGCAGACTTCTGACATGCCTGAGACAGAGAGAGTGAGGACAAGGAATCCACAGCAAGCAGGCCACCTTCTCATTTATAACTGATTTAAAAACTATGCTGAGTTTCATCAGAGGATGCAAATTCCTATTATCAATTCATTCATTCCCTAAACAGGAAATCTTCCATGCCTGGACTGACCTTGAAAATGCCAACAGCTGGTCCAAAGAGACTGAAATGCAGACAAAATCTACCACAGAGAGCCTGAAAAGGCATTTGCTTTTTAGTTCCGCGAGACAACTCTGACGCTAAAAAAATCCTCAGTGAAATCAATCAAGCATTTTACTTCCTAGATGTCTGGTGAAAAATTCCAGAGTACCAAAGTCACTGTGTGTTTGATTTGCCAATTACACTCCCTTACTCTGTTAAATGTGCAGCTCCTTTGTGAACGTGCACTGAAAGTGATTGGTGTTCTTCCATTCATTGACTGATATCTTGTACTGAAAGTTAATGATGCAGTGACACTTGGCAGAAGTTTCAGAACTGTGCATCTGAAAGGGAGCCAAATGTCATTACTCTACCACAGAGGCCTTCATTTCTGTTGTGGTCCGATATACAAATTCATTAGTAAGCTTTCACATGAAATGTACTCTGTCACAGCATATAGCAGGAGAAATGCATGGATATACGTTCAGACAAGAAGCAAGAAAAAAAGATTTATGGCCAAAGGGAAGAAGTACTTTCACATCAACCCATAATCTCTAGAAGTGAGCTGCAGAAGGGGTCAAGGCCTTAATCCATTAATCTCACAAATTAAAAACCATCTCTAGGCTGTACTTTGGGCCTCTTGGAGCCAAACTGCTGAAATAAACAAATGGGAGGGTGGGGGGAACAGCACAACAAATAATCTAAAAGTGGAGCTACTTTGGGAAGTAACCAAATATTACAGCCTTAGATGACAGGTTTCAGCAGAGTTTGATCACCACTCAGTGATCAGTGACACAAAATTTAATAGCAACAGCTGAAGTGGAGAACCTGGACCAGGAATTAGCTGTTTAAAAAGACTGGCTTCGCAGGAACGAGTTTAAATTCAACGCTAGAAAGTGCAAGTACGCAAACAGGACAGCCACAAAAGTAAGTCTTCCAAATGCTGGAGGTTTGCAAATGATGGAGTACCTGGGAATACCAGCTGAATAAGAATGACTGACAAAAACCCAATGTGTTAATCCTAAAAGGCATAAAGATGGGCAATTCTAACAGCAATACAAAGAATGAATATATATGGGAATAGCTGTAAAACCATCATCACTCACAGTCACGAAAGATGAATTCAAACCAAAAGCAGTAAAGAGAAAAGCTGTTGCAATAGTCAGGAAACCAGACAGCTTATCTTATGAAAGAAAGTTAGTAAAGGTTTGCCTGTTCAGCCTGTTAAAATTGAAAGCGGCAAGAAGATTAATGTACTGCCTGTTAATAAATCAGGCACAGGGACAAGTAGACATAAGCTGGAAAGAAATTAGAAAACAGGAGTTAACATTTCCTAACTATCTGGACAAACTTCAAACAGTAGGTAGAGGAAGGAAGGGTAGCTTTAAAAACTAACTGACTAACTGCTTTTAAGTGAGTGCTTGAAAGACAGAGACCAGACCACACATCTTTGACAACAAAGATTTGGACATAAGGACTGCCTCTGGAGGGCACTTCTAGTTCTTCTTTTCCAGCCTGTGGGTTTTGTATGAACAATGGCAAAGGCAGAATCGAAAATGGTCTTTGAACCTATCTTTCCATACAAGCAATGCAGCAGGAGTGACCTTGTTATACCCAAGCAACCCCTCCCTTTTCAAAATTAACCCTTGAATCCTGGAAGTGGGCTCCAAAATTTAGAGCGCAAGGAAGAATGACATTCCTGTCACAAGCCAGCTGAGACTACAGCCAATTAATAAGCTGGGTTTTAACTAGGCTGTATCAAGCTACTAGGCTGCAGATTTCCCTGTTAACTCTGTACTGATTCTGACCTCAGAGAGAAGAATGCTGGGGCTTACCTTGCACACAGAGCAGTTGATTTTGCAAGAGACACAGTAATACGTGCCCAGAGATGCGAATGTGCTAGGACACCACAGAACCAGGAAAGGAAACAAATGACACCATGTACTGCTTTCATGAACGCAACTGTTCATTTTTGAAAGCTCACCATTCTTGAAACAGAATGAACATAGGAACTGAGAACGACAGGATTCCTGAACCGTTTTTGTTTCAACACTAAGTATTTTAAATGCAGATGTGCCTTAACCCATGGCTACATCTCATTTACAGACCATAAAATCCACAGGTGCATAGCATCATCTGATAATGAAACCACTACTTTTATGATCTTCAATAAACTGATTGTAGCCCTCTTATTTCCTCCCAATAACTATTTATAGCCCATTGAAGAAAATGCTTTGGATGGGATTTTCAGTTTACAAATATTATGCACATTCATAGTCGTGAATAAACCAATGTAAGAGCACATTCTGGCTCTGCTGAAAAGCTATTTGGTTATCCACCTACGTTAAAAATGGTCCAGTAACATAATTAGTCTGAAAAAACTGACAGGCTTCTAACTGCTCCTGACTGAATATAAGATAATTTATCTAACTGAAGCTGGCACAGGGAAGAATATGGGCCTTTGGTATTTTTATCAAATTTGCATGAATCTGAAGAGAAAGCAGGCCTGCAAGGTTCTGACCTTGCCGGCACCACTGTGAGAAAGGGATGGAAAGCAAAGACATTTCATTCAATTATCTTCTCATTAGGTTTCCATAGCAATGGCTCTTTAAGCAGGTCAAAACTTTCTCAGTGGAAATAAACACTAAGCTGCTTGTGGGCCCTGTGTGCGTATGTGTATTTTCTGCCACCACCAGCGCAGAAGCCACTACGCTGGTCCCACAGGTTTGGTCTGGTGACTGTCAGCAGGGGCTACATCATGTATTTAATAAGAGACTGGTGGATCCTAGCCAGAAGGCAGATAATTGTCAGCTAAGAACTCGCAGATAGCAAAGAGCAGGGCCTAATGCACTGTGTGCTTCGCTCACTCCGTGCTGTGTCGACTAGCTGTGACAATTTGGGTTTCCTTGTGAAAGACGCCCTTCATGCTTCCTCATCCAAAATTACCAGGCTTGAAATCTTCTTCCAGCTGCTCCAAGCCACACTGGTTCCCCTCCTCACGTGTACCGGGTGGCTTTGGCTGGCCTCTCGCTCCCATTGTGTGGGTTATTGTGGGAGTTTCCTGCCCTACTTCTCTTGAGAAGGCTGTTTAAAGGCAGCATGAATAATTTGGCTTTGACTAAATCAAGCCTCAAACAAGTGAAAACAGGGCCATACACATTCACTAATTCTTCTCAATTCCTGCAAGCACAGGGTATAAAAAAAAGTATCTTAAATGCAGACATCCAAGTACAGCAAGCTCTTACTTCTTCTTTCTTCTAATGATCCTTTCCATTTTTAAATTATGCAAAAGGAAGAGTTCATTCTGTTAGTAATTAAGTGCAGCCTTTAACATCCTCGGTTTGGGAGACTTGTTCGTTTTCTGCCTTGTTCTTCTCAGTTTCTGCTCTCTCTCTGCCTCACATCCTCCGTCACATCCATGCCACTGTTTCTTTGCAGATGAGCTTACAAATATCTGCCAAAGTTAATTTGGGTACCTTGAGAACCTGCGAGAATCGAATGTGATGAAATTTAAGACCCCTCCATCCATGACCTGGAGGAACGATTTAATAACCCTCCGCACTCAAAGCTTGACCTGCAGTTTGGATGCTGCAGGGGAAAACGATTAGAAAATCCAGTCTTAAAAACTACTGGCAAAGATCAGTGTACCAAAGAGGGGAGAACTGAGGCTTGCACGAATCTCTTCGCAAAATGAAAGCCCTTTTTAAAAAGACTGCTGCTTTCACTAAAAATCACTGTGGAAGATGGGAACACTGAACTGAAGGCACACCCCCAGCCTGAGGCTAATTTGGAGTTCAAACTCATACCACAGGATGGTGACTGGCTTTACTATGGCACATTTATTGCAGAATTTTTTTTAAATCGATTCAGCCAATGTTTTTTCCTGCAGAGACAACAGCATGTAGATAGTAGTTACTCACGTGTGGCCTCACTGGCTGCCTGCTTAAAAACCTCAGGGAAAGCCATAATGCCCAAGCAGCCTACTATTCCTCCTCTGACATTCCCAACAAGTCATTGGGGATCCGGCCAAACTGTATGAATTCAATGTGTAAGGGGCTCAGTTTAAGATATATATCCTGCACAGACAGAGAGGATGACAAAGACATTCACTCTTGGGAGCAGCTGAGGCAGGGAGTTGAGGACACAGCTGCTGGAGGCAGGGCAGTTTGCCCAAACTGGGGGAATGCAAAACTCCCAAGCAATGCTGCCTGCATCCAACACATGCCTGTTTTTCTCCAGCACCTTCTGTTGACAAGTCTGTTTCTGCTCAGCTCCTTGCACTGGCAGAGTGTGGAATTTAGGTCCTGAGGATCAGAGTTGAGGAAAGCATAAACTGTACTGTCCTGTCCCGCAGACTGAGAAGTACAGCAGGACAAATTGTGGTGCTTAATATGAAGAATAACCATTTACTTGATCAGAAGTGTGCTTGGGTTAAACAGTTTAAGAAATAGTAGGTGATCTACGCAGGCAGTGACAATTCACAACACCCACTGCCACGTAAAGGTGGTGGGAATGCCTGGAGAACCCTAGATATAGCCACAACTGCTATTCTAAACATTGGTTTTTGTCTTTCCTTTCTCTAGCAGCTGCAAAGAAAAAAAATGAGTATATAGGAGTGACTATACCTCATCCTATCTGCATGCAGTGCTCTTAGGTCTCTCATTCACTTTGGTCTCTTTCCTGGCAGCTCTCTGATACACCACATTTGAAAATTGCCCAGAGGCCATTGGAGCCAAAAGTGACAGCAAACAGATCTATTTCCCAAGAGGAAAAACACACAACTTCCCCTCTGAAACATCCCCAGTTCTTCTAAAAACAGGATGAGAGTCAGGATGCAGAAGCCTGAGTTCAGGGGACTGGGTTTAACCTGGATTTCCTGGCAAACATGCAGAGCTCATCAGTCTGTAGACATCAGTCGTGGAGGCTTGAAGCTCTAAAGTGGAAACAGGCTAAAAGTTGGACTACATTGTTTTAAATGCTTGTTTATAATTATGAGAAAACCTTGCTTAGCCCCCTGCCTAAGTAAACATCCTTGGGGTGTTGCCATCTCTTGGAAATAATAGGGATTGTATATACAATAGTCCCCAAATCAACATGGTATGGAAACAAAGAAGCAATAGTAACCGCTAAGAACACATTTTACTACATATTTGTTACACTGATCATTTTTCTATAAAATGCAGAAGTCAGTGGATCCATACAGGAGCACCTGCAGTTCTGGGTTTAAAATGAGCGCAGTTTGTTTAAAATGAATAATATCACTGTTAAAGATGCTTTTGCTACTTGGCTGACGGCACACTGAGAACCTGCAAAGTTACGCTAGCACCACAGCTGACAGAAAGACTGCACTTTGAAAGACAGGAATCTTGGAAGAGGCAGAGGGAAATGAAATTTATCATTAAGAGAAGAAAGCTACAAACATCTCATTCCATGCTTTGTGTAATTTGCTGAATATTACATGACTTGGAAGCCTGCCCGACTGTTTCGATTTACAGAAGGAACTCCAGTATGGCCAAAAAATCAGAACAATTGTGAGGCAAAGTTTGAACAAACATGACTCTGTTTTCTGTTGTTTATGGATAGCTTTTCAGGCTGCATCAGTTCCCTTGCTGTTATTCACATACATCTCAGAGGCCTTTGCTAGAGCAAAGATTCTGCTCTTTTTGTCAGAATCAATCAAATTAAATCCATCTTTGGTAGGGCACTTATAAAGCACAGAGCAGGTTCATAGGTGCAATTTTTTTTGTAACTTCATCTAATTAGGAGGAACAGTGTTATCAGCAACAGGAGAAGGTAGCAGTGCCCCAAAATGCCTTTTGGAGGGACAATAACTTGAAGTGACAAGCAACTCTGCCTTCAGGCTTGTTTAACCCCTTTTACCTCTTTCCAGGTAATACGGCTGCTCTTCTGCTACAGCACTTCATCTACTAGACAGGTAATTGTTGAAAAACTTACTGGACTGAGGGCACTGACTAATTTCACACTGGCTTTGAACAGGGAGTAATGAGTAGCGTTAGTAAGACTCAAGGCAAGACCGAACATACACTGCTTATCCACACAAATGGGATTTTTTTCCTACCACAGAGCACCAAGGCATATCTGTTTTCATTGCGGTGCACAGTGGAGCCCATCAGGCTCTCTCTTCAGTTGGGCACCATAAAAAAGGAAAACCAAAGTAGGTTAAAAAAAAACATAGCTTCTTCCAGACTCCCTCAAAGCCTCTTTCTGTCTGGAATCGCTCAACTTTGACAAATTAAACAACCACCCAGATGTGTTATTTTAAAACTTTAGACCTTGACAGTGTTAAGCTGTGAGGTGTGCAGGCAGCAGTGCTGGGCAAGAGAACTACGGAGGGCAGCCATGTTCCACCTGGATGCTCACTTTCTCCTCCCCATCCCAGCATGGGTCTTTACTTTTACTTTCTGAAGCAACCCACTCAGAACACCAGACCAGAAACAACTCACATCAGCTCACCCTTGGAAATTGTTTCTATTTTCTGTATGTATAAATACAACTTTTTCTGGCGCAAGCTTCTAGTTGGGATTTGGAAGAGTACTCATAACAACAGATTTTTGAGCTCCTGAAGGTCTGGATGGTTAATATGGGATAAATCTTTACTTTTGTCCCCCATATCTTTGTGAGTACAAGAAACTAATGCACATCTGCACTGAGTTTCAAGTTTGGCAAACTGGAATCTTATCACTACAAAAGAAGTTCTGTAAAAGGTTTACTGCATATCTTTCAAGTGGCAGGAAATGGCCACAAAAGCAGTGTCCCCAAAGGGACGAGCTTTCCTGTCTTGTAGCATGCCACGCAGCAAAATCAGTTGAAAGCCATAACCAGAACACTGAATTCCCCCCAAAACCTCTAAGGCCAACATGTCATCCTCTCTTAGAAAACATGTTCAACAAGTTAGTGGGAAGTACAGATGTACTGGATGGACTTAAAATGGTCATTTTCCAGCAGATCAATTTTATAGACTGACTCTCTGGAAGAGGATTTCCTGTGACAATTCATCCCTCCATGCTATAGGATAAAACCAGCACCAATGTGGCAGGCTGCCACTAACAGGCACAGGCCTGTATAACTTCAGTTTTGTATAATTTGTATTATATTGAGCAGATATCATTCATTATTTTCAACACTTTGCCTAATTATCATGCATCATGTTGCCCTGGTTCTCATTGCGCAAATAACTGACACAACCTGCCCTGTGCCAATTTCATGTATCTGATGAGGTTAATCATGTACACCCTTTAAGCGACAGAAAAATCCTCAAACCGGACCCCTTTATCCTTGAAAGGTTCACAAAAATCACAGGTCCTTCCACCTGAACTAAGATAACAAGATAATTGTTTAATTTAATTGGTTAATTAAATTTCAGTGACGGAAATGGGCTCTCTCGGAAGATACTGTCTTCTCACTCAGTTATTGTCAGCACAACGCCTACACAGAGACACGTTTTAGGAAGCTGACTAGAACTTGTTAGAGGAGTTCACTGCTAGTTGTGTGCTATCCTTCTGCAAGATCTTTATCTCATTGTTACCTGAGGAGGTGCCACGGTTTTAACCCTGTCCAACAATGGGCATGATGCAGCTACTCTCATTCTCCCCACCCTCTGGTGGGATGTGGACGAGAATTGGAAAAAAGGAAAACTCATAGGGTGAGATAAAGACAGGACAACATGACTACAAAGGAAGAAAGAATAATGATAACAATAATAATAACAACAACAATAATAATAAATTATACAAAACAAGCGATGTGCAATGAATTGTTCACCACCCAACAACCAACATCCAGCCCGTCCCTGAGCAGTGAACCCTCATTCCCAGCCAACTTCCTGTTTATATACCAAGTACGACATTATATGGTATGGGATATCTCTTTTGCCAGCCTGGGTCAGCTGCTCCCTCCCAGCTTCTTGTACATCTGCTCACTAGCAGAACATGGAAAAACTGAAAAAGTCCTTGATTTCTTAGCAACAACTAAAACCAACTATGTATTATCAACTTTCTTCTTACATTAACTCTAAAACACACTCCGGCAACAACTAAAACAATACATTATCAACATTATTCTCATATTAAATCCAACACACAGCAGCTACTTGGAAGAAAATTAACTCTACCCCAGCCGAAAGCAGGACAGGTGGGATGATGATGTTTACCCACAAGGGAAGTGCTTTGAGACTGAGAGAAAAGTATTATGATTACAGGATAGCCTCAAAGGCTTACTTCCCAGATTACAGTTCTCAATATTTCCATCCTCTTGGCATGTCTGATTTCATTATAATGTTAGATGGGGAGGTATCCTTGAAGAAAACTTTTCCATGTTTCAGTATCTGAAGAAGCACCACTTTTAAATGCCAAGCCTTCTAGGCTTTCTCTGTCAATAGCATGTAACATGTGGGCAATGACGGAACCCAAGGTAAAATCCACCTTATCTATCTAAAGTTGTTTTGAAAATGAGCATCTACCTCAAACAAAACTTTACTGCTTTCTCTCTGAATGACGAAGAGAGAAAAGGCACCTCTAAAAGATGATTTATCACTTTCCAAAATCTTTAGCAATGAACCAGCTTCCAGGCAATCCCACAGGAAGACCCTAAGCAGCTGTTCCCTAGTGTATAACTGACTTCTATGTGACAGCGCTCAGGCAAGCCCCATCCACTACAGCTCCCTTTGGGACTGACACTCCTTTCACTAAATCAGCAAAAGCAAGGGCAGCAATTTCTTACAACTTTCCTATTACCGTCCAGTGTTGAATCACTATCAGATATTCAAATGCAGGACTGTAAAACCTTACGAAAGCACGTAACATCACAACTGGATTTCTGTAGTCCCTCTGAACCAGTCCAGATGGCACTAGCCCAGGAAGTGCAGGCAATTGGAAATACAGTGTCAGTTGTCTTCATGCAGTGCGGCATGTTACCCTTAGCAGTAGGGATCCCAGATCTTGGAATCAAAGGAAGGATATGCAGAAAACAAGCACACACACTGCAGCAGGAGGTGACAGTAAACAGAAACCCTCTAAGTCCTCACAGAGAGGTTTTTATTAAAGACTGCTAAAATTAAAGCTCCTTTTAACTTGTTTTTAAATACTTTATTCCCTTGGCACCTTCTTCAAAACCACAGCTACAAACCCAGGAGCGCTCAGGAAAAGGAAAGTGATTCAAGTCTGCAACTCTCCCATTCCCTCAACTATATCTTTTGGGCTGCTTTTATATGCAGTTACAGAAAATTCTCTAAGGCTTAATTTGCAGAGAATGCAAAATCAGTGACATTCCTCCAAAAAGAAACACAGTTCTACTGGTGTATGCACACCCCAAGTGAATACAGAGGGAAGAAAACATAACTCTCCCTTGATCTAAAAAAAATCCCAAATAATAAAACGTAAAAAGAGAATAAAAGAAGGAGCAGATTCCAAAATGGGTTTCATTAATAGCAGCTGGATCTGAAATCTTGACACCAATACAATATAAAATTAATTTACTCCAAGGAAAATAAAAACACATACAATTCCTCCTCCCTTCTTACCTCCTGTACCTTCACTTACTTTCTTTCAGTGTCAGGTGTTGAGGCGGTGCTGCTCAGACCAAGTGACTCCTGCAAATGAAGACACAGAGCAGTGAGAGCAGACATCAGAGCAGCCCCTGCCCAATTTATGCAGAATATCAAATCAAAGAACAAACAAACAAAAACGAGTGATGGAAATCAAAGTGCTTACCTCAATCTGTGATCGCAGCTGTAGAGATGTGGTGCTGGCATCAGGTTTCTCCTAAAACAGAACACATGTAAGGTTAGTTAAATATCCAAACACTAGAAAGAAGACATCTGAAGGGCAAAAAAAGGAAAGAAGAAACAGGGTAACAGAACCCAGGACTACCACAAAACTTTTCAAACAGGAAGCATTAACCTCTCCAGAAGGAACCACTTTCAAGGATAAATTCTGAAGTACACCCGTCAAACAGCTAAATCCATTGCAGAATATAGAATAAGGTTAAATTGCCAGACAGAGGTGATTCAAAACATAATAGAAAGAGGAATGTGTCATTTTTACTATGTCATCGCACAATTTGTTAGGCAATTTCAAGTGAAATTTCCCAAAATTTACCTGTAGGAAGACTATACAGGGGAAAATCTATCATTAAAAGAGCATTCTTTAAGCTAAAAATACTGAAAGGATTCTGACAAATTTCATCAAGACCTGGTTCTCGCATAGAAATTTGTCAACAAAATGGAATTCAAATAATCTTCCCTCAAAAATCTAGGCTATAACCACCTACTCCAGGACCCAGCTATCCAAGCTCTCTTTGCAGCTGATGGAGAGAGACAGGAACTCAGAACAAACTCATCTGACAGGTTTCAGCTGCCTCAAGTTAGATGAAGTGAGTCCCACTAGTGGTATCTAATCCAAGATTGCAAGCAACGAGTCACTGGGAGAACTGCAATTAGAATGGAGGAAGAAATTACAGTTGTCAGTACCGATAACTATACTTTGTTGGTTGATCTGCGTGTGAAACCATGGGGAAACCTACTTATGGCTGTTTTATTCTCAGAGAAGAATACCCCCAGTGAAGTTATTGCAAAGTGAGCACCGTAACCAAAAGGCCATCATAGATGAGTAAGCAACCACACTAGCATACATGCTCAAAAAAAAAAAAAGGATATGGAATTATTTCTCAGTACTGGAGGTCTTGTTCTCGCATTCCTCAGTCCACATGTAAATCTCTTATCTCTGTGAAATTGTACTTTCTATGCCTATTGTTTACAGAAAGAGTGACAAAACATTCTCAAGATTTAACACCAATAAGAAAAAGACACAATTTACTGGAAATACAGCCTTTTACTACTGACCAGGAAATTACCACTGACTGCCACAAAGCGATGTTGGATTAACCCGCCCAGAAAGTCTGCAAGATCTAGAGTAGAGAGGAGTCTATTCTGCCATCACACAACTGAGTCAGCTTGCACCGCTGGCCACAGCAGCCAGGAGGCCACAGGATGGTTCACAGCTATGTGCTTCCTAGTAAACAGTGTTGACATAGGGTTATTGCCCAACTGGGGCATTTTGCCTGACCATGCATGGTCTGCATATCTGCTTTTGCTGATTTTGCGGTATGAAAAGGGAACTGAAGTCTTTGAGTTCAAGTCCACGTGAAGAGGTGACCACATTCATGTACTAACAGATCCAACAGGACTCTAGTCAAGCAGAAGCTGAACGAAGCCCAGGGAATTTCACAGTTCAGGAAAGTGAAATGAGCTATTTGGCACCAGCCATCCCTCTCTTTCTCCATTAGCTCTGTCAAAATGGAATCTGAGAAAGTTTTGCATCCGGAAAAGACTGTAGGCACATTGCTGTGAATCCTCCTCGGGCACTCTCCCACCCCCGCCTAGCAGTTCATAAGGGGGGAGGAAAGGCAAGCCTCATGCTCAAAACATTTCCCATTCATGAGCGCCTCATTTGTCCACACAACACTGCACAGATGAAAAAAGAAACATTCCATCAGCTTTCCTATCTTAAAGTTTCGTTTAGCCAGTGAGCAGAACCCACTGTGTCCCCAACATGCCTTTAGACACTGACTTTCTGATGCCTTATCTTTTGCCTGCAAAAGCTGCTTTCTGCAAGTGTGTTTTTTTTTAATACACTATGTTTTGTAATATACCATTTATAGGATGTTATCTGAGTTCCCAAAGCTTTACAGAAGCAGTTGCTCTTGAAGTCGTAGCCTGAGATTGCAACTGGGTGGAAAGTTACTAATCCAGCCTAAAACTACTCAGCTGTATAGTCAGCTGCATCCCGTGTAGCCAAGTCCTAAAATAAGCTGACTGTATTTGCTTTCTTTTTCTCTCATTTACTGTCAAGCCCACCCTGTTAGAACAGGAGCAGTTTTATAGGATCAAGATGACTGTGACTGGACAGGAAAAAGGACAACTGTCCTCTCCTTCCTCAAAAGCTATATTTTGCAATGCTGGAACGCAAACCACCCGATAGTCACTGTTTTGATTAATATACCATTCTGCTGGAAAAGCAGAATGGTATTTTTCCTATTGCTGTTAGATAAGAAACCAAAGGAAAATACTACTCTTGACTGAACTTCTGGCATAGATCTATAATGCAGATCATAGAACTTTCATTAGCCTCAAGCAATTTTATTTACTTAGGTTAAAATCCATTAAACCTCGTATTAAAATCCACAGGTTGTGTTGACTTTAATCCAGAAGGATAAGAACCTTTTTTATTCCAAGGGCTAATTCTAGAAGGTTGAGCAAATGTTGTACCACTGGCATGCTCTCAAGCATGCTATAACATCTTTTCAAAAAATATTTTCAAAGATTAGTTTCATGAAAGTACATCTTTCACCTGTCTGAACCAAACCTTTAAAACTAAATAGAGGAGAGCTTGAGTTTATAGAAACAGCCAAGGCAGTAACAGACATCCCCATCCTGCATCTCTAGGACTCAGGTCTAGACAAAGCAGGCATCAGAGCAATAGGTATTTTCTGTCCTAGCAGTCTGCCGTCCCAGATAACTGCCCTCCACATGTGCCAATAAAACTTCTATGAGTTGTACCAGACATTCACATCACCTACACACAATGCAGCGTCAGAAGCAATGATCTCAGAAAAGACATGATCAAGTGCAGACACGATTAAACGGAGTGTTTCCCAAAAGTGTCTGATTTACTGGCATGGTTTCCAGATTTAAGAGGCCCAGCCCGAGGCACCCATCGTGTACCCAGACACTGCTGGTGCATACTGCATGCTGTAAAATCACACCAAGATCTCAAGATTCTGTAGAAACTAAGGTATTCATAAATTGTGTCCAGCCCCCAGGGAACACATAAGAGGGAGGGCAAACAGTGGCTTAGCATTAGCTTGTCCAGCTGGTCCAAGGTTAGCACAACACAGAATTTCAAATACTGATAATAAAGCCAGAGGGAGATGTTAAAAATTAGTAATGCTAATGTCCTGCAGAGCGAAGCCCACTGAATTCAAACTAGGGATTCCCCCATCAAGTCACCTACAGGCAATTCACAATACTCTGAACTTGCAGAAACATTTTATTCTCCCAACTTTAAAGCCATATTCTTAACAGTCTGTTTCCTTCCTTTCTCCTTCTTCACTCAAAGCTCCATCAAGAGGACAGCTGCAGGACAAGGCCCAAGGTTCTGGCTGAAGCAGTGATACAGTAGCTTAAGGAAGGGAAGGTCCACAGGTGTCATGTTGCCCAGGTACTGCCTGGTAGCATCAACCCTTCTGTGCTGTGGGCGCTATAGAAAGTGTCTGTGGAGCAGAATTTATAAGGCTTGGGAGCTCTGATACAGAAGTCTGAATCAGCAAAGTGCTTTTTACAAATCTCTCTTTTTGAAAGAAAATGCGAGCTGTAAGCTTAACAAGCAGGATCTGTGGCTTACACTTCAATCCTTAAGTTGTTCGCCTCCAGGCTCAAGAAAGAAGCTTCCGTCACAGGTAGCTTTTCTCCTTGCTTTGTATACTGTGTGATTCATGTCATTATTTGGATACATTTTCTTTTCAAATTATTGCAGATTTTGGTTTTATATGCTACCTTCCCTGTAAAAATCTTGAAAATAGTTTTACAACCGTTTATGAGCTAACCCTAAAAAATGCATATGGGAAGAAAGTACAAAGCACAAAATATACTGGGAAGAAGCTGGAAACACATTTCCTGACTGGAATGGCAAGTTCTGAATTCATGAGGGATTTTGCCTCCTGTGATAACTTCAGTTCAGTTGTTTTGCGCCTAACATAACAGATAAGGGACATCTCTGCCTATCTGAAGGCGTTGCTGTTCTGCTCCTGAAACAGACAAGCATAGTGGAGAAGAATTTTCTAGGGGGAATGCACATTTATTAATTACCTAAACATTAAGCTTCATCTATGCTCCACACCACAACTTAGTAATTTTAGGAAATTATATTCATCGAATGAATCTCTTTGTAATTAGAAATTCATGAACCTCTTCACGGTTTCTGCCATGGGAGCTGTATCCCTCTGAATTATAAATTTAAACAGTCCTCTGCAGATCCCAAGGCTGGATTAATCTCACTGTCCAGACAGCAACTGTGCAAAATGAGTATCAAGAAAGTGCTGGAAAAATTCAGTGACATAATCAGTGGAAAAAAGAGATAGCTATAATGCTCATAAATTTATAAATAGTTATATGAAACCATTTCAGCAGGTGTACATAAGGCACCTAGTGCAGAAAACATCTGTAAGAAAATTTCACCAGTCTCTTCCCTCAAACATTTTCCCCGTTTGCTATGAACTTGCACTGCGTGTTCTAGTCTAGCTTCTGAAATGATTAAACAAAACTACATCTAAAAGACTGCCAAATCACCTTAAACAAAACTACATCTAAAAGACTGCCAAATCACCAAAGGTCTCTAAGAGTTTGTTTTACTTTGAAAGCAACCATTCTGCCTCATGTCCTCCACCACACACTGTATTTCAGCCTCTGCAGAGGTTCTAGAGAAGGTGAAGGGAAGCCCCTGTGCAAAGACAGCTCAGGTATGCAGGTGTGTAATGGAAATTGCCTACAGGACACTAGCTACAGGTCACAGGTCAGAACAGAGAAATATAAAAGACCTATCTATCCCTGTGGCAGCCCTCTTAGCAAGCGTCTGAGAATTAACCAGCTCAGTGAGATTCCAGTGGTACAGATTAGTGAAAGTCTCATTTTGAGTCAAACCACAAGCTTTGGACCATCCCCTTAGCTGTTTCAGTGAAGAGTGAAGGCTTTCTGCTCCATTACTTTCGCACATTGGAGCCAGAGCTGACACATGCTAAATGATAACATCCCACAGCAGCAGCAAAACTCTGCACCAAGGAACGAGCTGTGCTGAAGGAATCATTAAAAAAAAAAAAAAAAGCTATTTCAAACAATAAATACTTCTACACATAAAAAAACAATCCAAGTGTCTCAGTGCCTTGTACAGCAGTGCAGTTACAGGTAAACACTTAGCTTAACCACTGATGAAATGTAGCTTCAGAGTGAGCATGCTGCTACAGCATTCACATGCCTGCTTTTAGTATTAAGTAGGGAAGAAAAATCATGCCTCTCAGCTTGACACAAATGCTGAAATCTATCGAACGTAACACATCATGGGGGGAAGCATTTGACACTCTCCCCTCTGACAACAATAAAAACAGAAGGGTTTTTTTTTTTTTTTTCTTTCCATCTCAAACACACTGCATTCAACACTAAGGCTGGAAGTCACGAGGGCTGGAAAACATTCCAGGATTATTTTGAAAAACATAATTCATTAGCAATTACAAAGAAACTGAGGTTTTTGTACAGCCCTGTAATGATAAAAAGGGAGGCATAAATCCACTCTAACAAAGAGAGGCCAAATCCAGTGAGATTATGGCACAAAGACAAAAACCCAACAGCAATGAGCTTTAGAGAAAGGAAAGTCTATATGAGAACACAGCATTCTGCAGTGGGGAAATGAAATACCTTCTGATGAATTTTCCAAACAAGATTAAGCAGGCCAGGAACGATGGTAAAAACATATTAATATAAAATTATTATTTCTGTCCTAAAAACATTAATATAAAGGTGTATGTAAGCAATTGGGACACAGTGGTTCTTTGACTGATGTATTTTACACTCATTACCAAAGTGGTAAAATAGTAAAGTGCTCTTCTGTTGGCATAAGTGCATCTATACTAGAGCTCTTGCTGCTATTAAACAGAACTGGTAAGAACTTCAATTTTTCATGGTGTGGTGTTCGTGCTATTGGGAACAGCTGTGATGTTTCAGAGGGATGGGAAAAAAAAACCCAGGAGGGTTCAGGAGGTGATGCAGTAAGGGAGGCATGAGGCAACGCCCAACTGGACATCGCTCAAAGCAAGAGGGCCTTCATGTACAGGAGCTCACGAGGCTTTGGTGTGTGTGAAAACAACACAAGGAAGGGACAAAACAAATAAATAAATAAAGAAACAAACAAGAGTTTGTTACTGCACAGTCCAGAGTAGGAACAGTTTGACCAGCCAAGTACAGACTCCTTGTCCAACTGCTGGCCTTGAGGCGAAGATGGATATGGCATCACATGGGTACCTTGGCCCAACAACCTCAAATAACTAGGATGTCAGCACCTCTGTGAACCACAGAACTCACCACCACCATGCGCCTTGCTTTCCTGTAACTGCAGGGTCAGAAATTTAGAGTGGTTTTGAAGTGAAGTACTCATGGTATCAATGATTAAGATGAAAATAATCACAAGGAGCTCCTTGCCTGGAAGTTCATGGCAGAATATGCCAAACTCCTTTCTGAATATTGGCGGTCCTAATCAGTTTTTATGTACTCTGCAAATTCAGGATGCCCATTCCTCAGGGTCAGTGATGCTTTCCATATCCCTCTGTGAAACACTTTGCACTAATGAATTTTTCATTTTCATGTATACAAAGCTATACTACATTTGTTTTAAGCTTATTTGCCATCTTCTCAATTTCTCTTTCAAGATCAGAAAAATATATATTTTCTTTTTGAAAACTGGCAAGGAATGAGAGAGGGAAGACCAAACTAAGACCAATCAATGGCTGCAGGAATTCTACCAATATGCTATAAATCCTTTTAAACAGACACACCGTGGTTATAGGCTAACAATAAAGGTCCACTGTATGTTATTTGTATTGACACTGTATTTAGGCATCTACAGGCCAATATTGTGCCTCCAGTACACAAAATTTAAGATGATCTATACTGCAAACGAATAGAAGCTTTTGTGCTGAATCAATCAATACACTTAAGGCTCAGGGATTCTTGTGAAATGGGTTGTTACAGCAATACTGATGAATTTTTACAAGTATACTCCATTTCACATCATCATTTATAGTGCTAGCTAACATTTTAAAAAAATCTATGTTGTTTTTATTTTATGTTGTGACAAACAATAAGCGACAAATGAATTATTCATAAGCTCTATGCAGAAAACACAAACTACAGTTGACTTTGAGTTACTAAGGCCTTAAAAACCCTGGTGAATCAGAAGATAAAGAAGGTAAATCAGAAGAAAGCACTACTCACTACAAATCAACAAAGAACAGTTTTTAATATTATCACAGATGCATGAGGTACCAGCTGTGGGGAGGGGAGAATACTAAAATTTTCTATTAATTTCATTCTGAGAAATCAGTGATTTGTTTTACTTTGTTAAAAAGGAGATAGACAGAAAAAAAAAGCTACAGAAGTTATCTATTGGAAAACGAATATTGAGTTTAAAACTTTGACAAGCCAATAAGCCGCAATGCATTTTGTGTCAGCAGCTTTCATCATTACAGTCAGTGTAATGCACAGATTGGCTATGGCAGCAAAATCAGATCGTTCTCCTCATCTCACTTACCTGAGACCTTGTTTTACAGAGACTCAAAACAAAATCCCAAAATATATCTCTTTCTGTTGGATCCTTTAGCTGTGGTGAGCAAAATCAAAATTCAGAGCTCAACAGCATTATGGGTAGTGGAAGAAATGCACCAATTAATGAGAAACCTGGCCCCAACTTTGCTTTTGCAACTGCTACCCTTTGGGCTGCCTTCTGCTGCTATCAGGCCATGCTCTTCAGAGCTCATGATCTCATCTTGGCTTCAGACACTTCCAGTAAAATCTGCACCTATATCCAAGTTTCCAATTTTTAAATGGAAATGTACGTATAGTGGTGCATATATACACCTTCTATATGTTTTCTTTTAAATGTGAAATTGAATCCTTCAGAACAGGACTAAAATATTTGTTTAATTAAAGAAAATCTACCAAATTTAAGATTTTCCCACACCCAGTGCAGAATTTCTGGCAGCTTTAGTGCTACTGCTCAGGAAATTGATTTTTCTTTTTAAAAGAGGTGAAAGAATCCAGTAGAAAACAGGAAAAAGAAGCAACAGAACCTTGTAACAGAGTTAAGCTAACCCAGGACGTGAGCCACATTATCCCACATGCTCAATGAATAGTCTTATGCTGCGGCTATACCTAATTGCATATTTGCTGGTTTTCTCACCTTTTCATGAAGAAATTCAAACAGCCTTCTATTACATCTTTTCATGCAAAAAGTATTATGTCAAAAGCTTTAAACATTTGGGCAAAATGGATTCTTCCTTTCCAGCTGACGGCAAAACTATTGCTTTTTTCCTCTTTCAGAGGTCAAAAACATCAACAGTGACAAGATCAAAGATGTAGACAACCTGAACTCAGGTCTTCATTGCTAGAAAGCCTTGCAGTTCTGGTTTTCAATCCATCCACTCGCAGTGGTTTAGATTCAGCAGGCCTTTTCTGCTGATTTGCACTTTCAGTTTAATATTTTTAATCTAGTGTAGTTCCCCCTTAGGGACTCCTACATTCAGTACTTCATGAGAAGACCCCAGTCAGAAAGCTGTAATGACACGGGACACATTATGTATTTCATCATTTATAAACATAGAGGGCTGGTGAGCTATGAACAGCAGTTCAGCCGCACTGACAGTGGAAACAGCAGGAATACAGATGAGAAGAGGTTTTGAAAAAAACTTTATCAGACGAACACATCAGTATACGGAGAAGTGACTTTTTGCTAACATTTTTTATTACAATAAACTCATTCTGAAGAAACCATTTCTTTTTAAGTACACACATTTGAAGAAGGAAATAAACTGGTCATATTGGGAGAAAATTTTATGTACTTTATTGTAAAATCTGACTTTTGTAACTATTTAAAAAGCAGAATCAATGTATTACTTGAAATCAAACTGGTTTTGTTTACTATGTAGGTATGCGAAACTGAACACCTGAAAATTAAGATGGAAAATATGAATTCATTCCCTAAAGCTAGACACTGAACTGTTCACTCTCAACGTGCATAAACACACTCCAGGAATGCAAGGTGGTTAGGGAAGAGACAAAGGTGAATAGTTTGATGCTAACTTCAAAGTCTCCTAGCAAGTGAAGGAGAAATTAATTTCTTGAACAAGGGAACTGAAAACAAATTAACCATATTAATGCAAAAAAGGACTAGCCCACGAATTGCTAGTCTGTATTTATACATTCTCCTTGCTATAAATTTGCTTTTGTTGAAGAGGCTTTTAAATTAGCCATTCTATCTTTACCTTTTAAATTGAAGCCTATATTTGATGGATGCTTTGGGCCAGATCCTTAGTTATTCAAGTCTTCATCATTACCCATCACATGATTATCATACAACTAAATTTCAAATCAACTCTGATGCACTGTATCTTATTTTTTAGGCACAATGATGACATACAAGGTTGCTCCCATCAGAGGGAAAAAATATTATTGATGGCTACTATACTACTTCAACCAACTCTGGGTATTTACAAAGAAGACGCATAGCATCCTTGTTTGATCATATTAAGAAGTAATTTTTACAATCTACACATTGATGATAGAAATCTGTATCTACACAACTATTTACATCTTAAGTGAGACTGGACTTGGAGCCCTTATGCCACAGTTGGAGTAGTTAACAGTAAAGGCCCTAAATGGTAGTGCAGCAAATGGACGCTGTGCTCTATGGGATTACAGCTGCAGCAAGCTTTGCTTTAAGGGTAATGGTGCAACAGTGACATCTGACAGCTCCGAAACTAATCAGCCCAATTGCTAGTAAGGGCTCCAATCACCCCGTAACAGCTCGCACTGTTGGGCCCTCCAGCCTAGCTGCAAACCTCGAGCTAGTTCTTGCAAAGCTCAGCTGTTCTGCTGAAAAGGTACAAGTAAGCTCCTGTCACATAACCAGCATGTGGGATAGAACCTGGTTTCACCCTGTGTACCAGCCAGACAGCAGAAAAGCGATCAATACAGATTTCAGTGATTTTCAAATTTAAAGCACATGTGAATTCTGAGGATCCATCAAACAGCTGTATAATCCTAATCCTTTTCTTTGTTCAAGGCAGGAGGCTGAGAGATTTTCCTCTACAGATGACAGTGGGGACCAGAACCATCTCCCCAGAGCTACAACAGCCTCCTGGTGACACAAGGCTTATGCAATTCTCAGGGCTGACTCCCACTCCTTGTAGCACAGGAGCATCACACCTAGTGTGGGACAGTGATGCACAATTTTGTTTTGCCTTGTGGTGTTTTTACACAGCATGGCAGTTATCCCATCGCAGGACAAGTCAGGGTCTTTTCTGAACAAAACGCCAATTGCTGAACAATGAATAAACCTAGTACCAAAAATACTCATGGAGAAAAAAATAATTACAACACTGTTATATGGTGTTTACAGAGAAAGTGTTTAAACCTCAGCGAACAGCCATCCTTCAGTAATCACAGAAAACTTGGACCTGTGGAAGCTGCAAAGAAAGCTACCATAGCCGCTACAAGTAAATCATCTGCAATCATCACCTACAATTATTCACAGGAGAAATAAGAGTGTCCAGTAAAGCCTTACAAATGATTCTCTCACATATTTCATTATTTTCTCCCTGCACAGTTAAGAGTACATACTCACAATTCAGCTGCTTAGACCATTTTATTCCTGAAGTGGCAACTACAATAGCTTCTTACCCATTTCCACACGCAACTTCAGCGTTTCTCTCCACCAATCTGTGGGTCACACTTGACAGTAAGGACGCACAGAATTGGCAATACAGAAATAAATGTAACACCAGCCCAGAGCAGATTTCCACTCCACCAGCCACCTGCAGTTTTTCAGTAGCGCAGTGTGTATAGGTAACACACACGCTTTATTCCAGCAAGCCTGTACAGCTTTGCAGTCCCTCATGGACCTTCTTATTCACCCCATCCACTCAGTGATGAATTTTCCTATTAAAGGAGTATCACAGTCACAATTAATCAAATTATGGTATCAAAAATGCTGCCATGCATTGCTTTGAATTTTCGTAACTTGTCTTCCAAATGTATATAAAGTGAAACAGAGCCTTCAGTAACCAGTAACTATTTCTGTTTGGGGGTCCATTCAAAACCTGGCCCCTTTCATAACAGCACTAAACAGTGTGCTTATGCAGCCTATCTAGTTTCACATGAATTGGCTGCAAATTACAGGGATGTCCTGACAAACTCGGTAAAACTAGTGAATTGAGCATCTGTACTACTGCTGAGGAGATTCAGCCCTCCACATGCCTCAGCAGAATTATAAAACCAAAGGAGGAAGGAGGTCACTTAACTGTAAATGAAAGCTCCACATCAAGCCCAGCCGATTTAAGTACAATATAAAGGCCACCTTTTACCACCTTGCTGCAGCAGCTTGGGGCTTCATCATGACTCCTACTTCATATAACTAAGCTTTCCCAATCATCCTCTAAACAAGTGTGTACACAGAATGGAAATAGAGCAAAACCAAACAAAAACCCAACGGATAAATAAAAGTGTTATGGGCAATGAAATAACAAAGCACAAGCCTAGAAGTGACAAAGAAAGTGTTGACAGCTGCAATGTGTGTGTGCTAAAAGAAAGAGCAAAGCATATTGTATATTGCAATCATCAAGGTAAGAAGTGTTGGGCCAAACCTCGTCCTGCAGAGAGACAAAATATCTAGAATAAAGAACCATCAGCAAAACCATTAAAAAACCCCAACCAATTGAACAAACACCTCAAAGAGAAAGGCAGTAGCAGTGGTACAAAATAAACATAAAACTTGCAAACAACCAGTAAATCAGACCTAAAAGTTCAGAGACTCTGGTGCCTCTTAAGGACATTATAGTACTGCTATGAATGATAAGGAATGTCAATTACAATCTAAACCAAATGACAGTGAACAGTCTTAGACTGGTAGAAAACTACTGAAGTCAAATCATTTCAGTCAATAATTTGCTGCCAAGTGCTTTCAGTGCTGCTTTGTCATCACTGGCAAGCCCACAGAGCAAGCGCGCTGTAAGCTGCCTGCCTGCAAAGGGTTAGCTGTGGGAAGAGAGCGTGTTCTGTCTTGTCTCATCTTCCCTCCAGCCAATATAATTTATGCATGCAAAACCTGGTGAACAAATGACCAAACAACCCATCTTTGCAAATGTCTTTGTGTAAGCATTCTGACTCAGTTTACTGGTAGGCCCTCGAACTAAATTAATTTACTGTGGTAAGGAAAATCTGAGCAAAGTAATATCCAAGCTGTACAAACACCTGCAAGAGTTTCTAAATGCCTGCATTTCTACAGCCAAGACTTGCTTGTTTGGGCAGGTGCTGCCACTGTTGTAGGAGTGTCCATAGTGCAAATTCCTCTGTTCAACCCTCTTCAGAAGGGAAAGCTGCCCTGACTTCTTAGAAACAAGTCTGCTCTAATCACGACAGCAACAAAATGTCTTGACTGAAAGCTTCATTCTTTTCCCCTCAGAATCTCCTTAGTATCTTCCGATTTCTTCCCAAGCTTGAGACTCTCATCAGTACATACACCATTTCTTTACAAGTTTTTCTTGTTTCATATCCAGTTCTAACACAAACTGCTCCTCAATATTTTCGTATTTTATTCAAGGTTATGTGCACTCTGAATAATTTCATGCCAATGGATACAGAGTGGGTTTTTGATTACACAAGATTTAATTAAAAACAAGTGAAACAAAAACAGTACATCAGTCAGCGTAGCTAGAACTACAGAACAATCTCCTACAGGCAACACTAGAGATTCACACATACCAACAGGTCCTGCTATATAAATTAGATCAGGTGTATTACAATGCACCCAAGGTGCAACTTAGTCCTATAAAGAAACTATGGGTTTACACACTTCTACTGGCTTTCAAACCAGAAACACATGGTGCAGCTTATTAGCACTGAGTATCTTCCCTGTCTTTTTAGTCTACTCTTCACTTAGCTTAATCTGTGATCATTCTTATTTATTTATATTTAACATCATCTTCAGAGGAATTGATAGGTTAGAACAACAAAGTATTTAAGCACATGCCTGGCAACAGTACTTGTGTTTATACTTTGGCAAGTTTTCACCTGCTTTACTAGATAGAGTCCTGATCCCACAGGACAGGGTACAAGCAGTAAGAGGAGGAGTTAGTTAATAATACAGGATACCTTCATTTGTCAAAGAAAGGAATTGCAGTTCCCACATAAACAGCATCTTTCACATTTCACCATACATAAGCTGCAGTTTCCACACAACTAAAGAAGCCCTTAGAGGACAGACAGATCTTTTTAAATTTGGAAGCAGATTAAATCAGTCACTGTCTAAGCATATCCAGAGGCTGCTCTTTGACAATTATTTGGATCACACAACGAAAGAAGACAAGAGGGTGGAAACTGGTCAGCACTAGGTAGGAGTGAGGGCTGCAGCAATGACAATGAGATCCCCTGAAGCCAGTTTCATTATTCCTCATAAATGCACGCAAATCCTCACACCCAGCTCCTCAGACACTGAAATTCTGTGAAGACTCCTACAACTGCTCAATATTAAAGGTAGGTCATAGAATCATAGAATCACTAGGTTGGAAAGGACCCACTGGATCATCGACTCCAACCATTCCTATCAATCCCTAAACCATGCCCCTCAGCACCTCGTCCACCTGTCCCTTAAACACCTCCAGGGAAGGTGACTCATCTCCATGGGCAGCCTCTGCCAGTGCCCGATGACCCTTTCTGTGAAAAATTTTTCCTGATGTCCAGCCTGAACCTCCCCTGGCGGAACTTCAGGCCATTCCCCCTTGTCCTGTCCTCTGTCACTTGGGAGAAGAGGCCAGCTCCTTCCTCTCCACAACCTCCTTTCAGGTAGTTGTAGAGAACAATCAGGTCTCCCCTCAGCCTCCTCTTCTCAAGGCTAAACAATCCCAGCTTTCTCAGCCGCTCCTCGTAAGACTTGTTCTCCAGCCCCCTCACCAGCTTCATTACTCTTTTCTGGACACGCTCCAGAGCCTCAACATCCTTCTTGTGGTGAGGGGCCCAGAACTGAACACAGTATTCAAGGTGTAGTCTCACCAGTGCTGAGTACAGAGGGAGAATAACCTCCCTGGACCTGCTGGTCACACCGTTTCTTATACAACCCAAGATGCCACTGGCCTTCTTGGCCACCTGGGCACACTGCTGGCTCATATTCAGTCGGCTTTCAACCAACACCCCCAGGTCCTTCTCCTCCAGGCAGCTTTCTAGTAAGACTTCTCCTAGTATGTACCACTTCATAGGGTTGTTATGCCTAGATATCAGAGACCTAATGGTGTTCTACACTTACGAAAACAACATCCAAATCTTGATGAAATTGCAATGCCACAACCAGATTAATTTCCAATTTGAGAAATGCCTCAAAAAGATGAGAAAAAAAGACCTGAAAATCAATTAACCATTTGCTGTTATTTTTTTCAAAAGTACATGATGACCCTAGACCAGATCCAGGTCAGTTATACTTGTCTTTATAACTGATTTCACCCCCTCCTTGTGTTTCCCTGTTCTTGACAAGTACCCAATTCTATCTGCCTGCAAAAATATGCATGGCAAATATACACACAGAGGCCTTTTTTCAAATCACAGGTAGCTTGCTAGAACTTTTAAATGCCAAAATTTAAGTTTTAAAAAAGTAAGAGCCTTGATTTGACATGATCCTTATCTTTAGACTTTTTAAAAAATGATTAAATTGCCTCCCAGCTGCCAACTTGAATTAGATACTATTAATTACATAACATAAAAGGCTAAAAATTGAGTTTAACAGTTTTGTTGGCCCTTTAGAAGGCCTTCGGTGCCCTTCAGATCTATTAAAAAAACAACTTTTAACAACACAACATTGCACATTTCAGAAGGTATGGACTGAATGGATTCCCACAACGCTTCTGCAGCTACCATCCTTGAGAAGACCTTGAAGTACCTGCAAAGATTCAAAATGCTGCTACTGTTGTTTAGGTATTAAAATGTGAGGTTATCTCAGTAGATCACGCCCACTCCAATCCCTTTCCCTGGCTATGCAAGATATCTGCTGCAATAAGTGTTCTTCTGGGCCTTTGTCTATTTCCTACTAAATCAATCTGTTTTCTTCGCACGTCCTTGGCTTCTCAAGCACTGGCAAATGCTGTCTTTTATATCATCTCTTTCTAGCACTTCAAGTCTCTGTGTTAGAGGACAAGACATTTTGCAGTTTACTGAAAAATATTAGCTGATCAGGATGAAAAATGAATGATCTGTTTACTTTAATATCTTGAAGAATCAGTTCCTCAGTATCTATAAATGTGCTTGTAATCATTATTTTCCAAAAAACTTGAAAATAATTAAACAGTTTTGTTTAGAAGTCCATGTGAAATAAGAGAAAAAGAAGGCAACTGTAGTTTTAGACCTGGCATGCAAGGCTAATTTGAGCCTGATCTTCTTTTCAACTGCATCTCCCATCTCTCCAATTCCAAGCATACTGCAAGACAAATTTTCATGTCCTCCACACCAACAAAACGGGAGGTGGAAGTCTTCAAAGCGGAAAAAAATCTCCTCCAGATTTTTCTTCTGCATATTTGGCATTTTGTACTTCCTCAAGAGAAACAGTTGCTTCTTCGACTTATTTTTAATATACTGTCCTACTCATCGTGGGACCTGCTCCCAAGGGACTTTTCCACACAGTTACAGAAGTGATTTATGTAGTGACCACAAAATACACAATGGCCTGCTATTCCCAAGAAGAGAACAGCTAAATCAAAACCTACCCAACCTTGAGACTATACCTCCCACCAGCAGAGCCACTGGGTTCATATCTGTCACGCTGCTTTGAACTCATTCATACTGCTGAAGAGCAGATCAGCAGCTCTGCAAGCAAAACTGGGAAGAACATAGGTGTGAGGGTCAGAAGAGCAGACAACAAAACCTAAGCAGACAGGATACTGTTTCAGAAGATGTTGCTCTTTGGGGAATAACAGCTTAAGACAAAAACAGCAGTGCAGTGGTAATGTATCTGGAGATTACACTTGATTATACTTAGACAGCTATAGCCTTCAAATGGATGACAACGCTCCTCATATCTACTGCTCCTCCTGCAATAAACTAGCTCCATGCAGCACTGGGTGACACCAGCAAACGTACCAAGAACAAAAAAATCCCCCTTCATTATTTTTATGTGCTCTTGCTGCAAATACTCTGAACAAGCCTCTCTAAGATTTAAGAGCGTGAACCGGCGCAACTGATCTATCACAAAAAAAGTAAGAGGTAGCTACTTCTGGTGGCTGTTCTGCCCCAAATTGCCAAAAAGATTCATAACAGACCTCCTACAACACCCAAAGACAACATGAAAAATCGTTTGTTACAAAGATAAGTAACAGGTCATTGGAGGCATTCCCAAAAGAGCAGAACACAAATGTAGACAAAAAGCCAGTCCCTCTTCCAGTTTTTCTACTGGCTTTCTATATTATCTCAAAGGAGTTTCTTAATCCCTTTGCGTCTCAATAGTTCTGTCTGGAAACAAGAATTATTACCTACTCTTCTTCGTGGCTTTATCAAAGCTTTTGGGAAGCTGCCTGAGCGCCTCAGAAAAGACGTGTAGTGGTATACTTAACCAGAATTACAGCACGCACCTCTTTTCCTCAGTGCCCTGCATTTGCAGCCAATGGCTATCAACACACAGTCTCAACTTGGGCCATAGCACACAGCTGGCTGCCCAAAGAGGACTTTGCTACTGCAGCTGTGAGATGATGGTAAGAGAAAATGACCACAGAACACTCTGTCTTCCACACAGCCCCAGACAAACCTCTCTCTCTCTCCATACTCTTACAGTAACCTGTATATGGTGCTTCTACCTGTGTATTTTTATTAAACAGACTAGATTTTAATTAGACTAAAGACAGGAGCATCTATCTCTAGGGGTCCAAGAAACCAGAAAGAGATGACACAGAGAGGAGCTATTTTACAAATAACCTTTGTGAAAGCAAAGTTGGCAAAGGTCCCAGCAAATAAATGAAGTCTTGTTGAGTAGGTTAAATACTTCACCCTGCCTTATCTAACTGCATGGCTATTGTCAGGTCTTCGATTTTTAGAGTAAATAAGCCTTTCAAAAAAATAAAGGGAGAGGAGGGTAACACACAAAAGAGTATAACTGCTTTATTATGACAATCCAATTCCCTGAAAACTTGCTCTCCTCAATTTGCCCCACTTTCTTGTAAGCATGGATGCCAGGCTGAGATTACAATTCTTACTGTTATAATTTTGATCTACACAGCAACCCATGATTTGTTCTTTGTCCACACACACACATACAGTAGCCCTGCAGACTTCATGGACTGTGACTATACTTCCACCATTCATATTAATAAAACTGAAACACCCAACTTAATTTTCATCCTCAAACTTCCCCTGCTTTGAAAAAAAAAACATTTAGTAATTGTGTTCTGAAAGAAGAATGAGGAGAACGTGTCAGCAGTTAGCACTATGCCCCTGATTAAACCAACATACTTATGGTGTCCGTAAATTCCCTCTGTAGCCATAACGTAATTGTTTCTATATGCCATTTTCACAGTACACAAAAATGTTCTTCATATCAGCACTGCCTCACTGACTGCTTACGATAAGGTCCTCATTTAGGAATGCAAAGAGACTTAAGCTCTATCAGTTATTTATTAATGAGAAATGGGAACCATCTATGAAGAGCCTTCTCCTCCAGAAAAACCTCTCCTGATTGCACAAGAATATTACCTTTTCTGGATTATTTAAAGAGACAGCATTATGAATATTCATATACATATAAATATGAATATTTATCTTGGCAAATGAAAATCCAGAAATGGCCCACTGTCAAGAAAACATGGAAACCAAAAGCAGTAGAACATCCTGTATGCCAACCAGGAACACCACTGGGCTTTGTTATTCCCGAGTGTCACTGAAGAGGCATCATTTCTCATTAGTTAAATCCAGTCACTGTCCCATCACAGGCTTGATCAACACCCAGTCACAAGAGAATGGACTTTGGTCAATATGTGCTGAATCAAAACCAAATACTTCCAACAAATTATTTAACTTCTGTAAACCTCTGTTTAACCATGTATAAATTGGATATTTTATCATCCACTTTTGTGCAATGCAACTCACATGTAACAATAATCTGCCCGCATACACAGTAATACCATGGCACACTGCAGGTCTCCTTTCCTTCACAATTTCAAACTCTTCTGGATGAAGAATGTTATTTTCCATAGAAAGGGAGGAAACACGAAAGCAATTTCAGCAGAAATTTGTGAGTAGGGTACTATTTTATATTAATGAAAACCAGATCATAAAATAGTCTGAACTAAGAAAGTGGCAGAGAAACACCTATATTAAAACAACAGAGTATTCCTCATCGTAAGACATGTTGAGGATACTGTTTTTGAAACAATAAAAGCTAAATTAGGATTTTAAAATACAATTCCATAGAAAAACAGTGTCAGACAACAGGAAACAAGTTACACCAATAATTTTCTTTCATAAAGCAATTATATAATTGTAAGTCTATGCAATATAGTTTGTCAGTTGATCTCAAAGCGATCAGGCACAGGAGGAATGCAACGGTGTTTTGCTTGCAAAGTCTCTGGAAAATTTAGAAACATACAAAAAAGGAAGTATTAATATTACATACAATTGATAAAAAAATACACATTTTTACAGCTCAGTTCTACTGAAAGGAAGGTTGGATAGCAGTTGTATTACAGCCCAAGTTGACCTCTTGCTTTTTCTTCACTGTAGCAAGCAATAAATAAAACCTGCAGAGTTCAAGATCGAGTCATTCATTACTAAGTTTAGGGAAGGCTCCACTACAAAAATCAATAAATACTGACTAAAGAAGGCATTATGAATAAAACAACTTCATAATACTGGTAACTCCACTTGAAAGGATGGCACAAAATTTCTACGTAGTAAGTATATACCAAATCAATCCATGGAATATAATTTGCACTGAATAAACTGCAGCACTTTGCACGCAACCTCAGCATTTAGACAGGTTACGTTCTCTCCCATCCTTTTGCAAGGTTACATGTAAATACAGGGAGTTCTCTGGACCCTTTCTTACACTCTCACTCTTACTTACAGACTGACCCTTTCCTACAAACATCCACAGTGGCACGTGCTTTTCAGAAGTGGCCGAAAAAATACCTACATGACTTAAGACAACTAAGAAAGCACATAATGGGACTGCTCAGGTAAAAACTGCTACCCTAGAACCTTACCTGATTTTTCACAAAGCTAGTGTGATCTATATAAATAAATACATATGTATATATACACATACACATACCTATCAGATCAATAAATATATGCGTGATCTTAGCTGATAGATCAAAGGAGAAAGGTGCAAAGAGAGACTGTTTTCTGCTTCTGTTATCAAGGAGCAAAAGGCTGGAAGGTACTGTCATTATCCATTACACAACCGAAGGTTGTTTTCATATAAAGCCTTCATTCTATATAAATAAACATGTCAATACACCACAACTGGTAGGGAAAATAACTGATGAAAAAGCAGGTTATTCTGGCCTAATGTTTGGAAATCAGAACTGAAAGATAGCTGCATTTAAACAGAATTACCCAGACAAAGAGATTCAGGGTGGGAAACATTTGGATAGCTAATAGAGTGGCAGAAAAGGATCACAGAATCACCAGGTTGGAAAGGACCCACTGGATCATCGAGTCCAACCAATGCAAGGGTTACCGCAAATCATAAACTAAGCATGAGCCTTAGTGTTATGCTGTTGTGTGAAGAACCACCACTGTATTACAAACGCAAAAAAGATAATGGTGTGCTATCAGCCCTTCTGCTCCACTCAGGGCTGCTAAGACCTCAGGTACAATCGCATGCTCAGTTCCTTAGTACTGTTAAAAAAAAGAGGCAGCAAATTGATCCGAGTCCAGAAGAAGAAATAACAATATTTGTGAATGGTCTAAAAAAACCTTATGCTGGAAATTGGCACTGTTTAACCTGCAAGGAAAAAAAAGGGGGAGGGGGAAACATAATGCCCTTAATAAATATTTAAAGAGTTTCTGTAAAGAACACCATTTTTTGCACCCATGGAAGACAGCCAAAGTTAGAGAGAGATGTCTGTAAGATACCAATAAAAATACTCAGTGGCAAGGACTATGCAACACTAGAATAGCTTTTCTAGGGAGATGGTGGAATTAACATGTTGGGTACCGGGACAGTTTTAAAGACAGGTCAGATCAACATCTGTCAAGAATGACAAGCAGAGCTGAATATGAATGTCTTGGGGCAAAGGATGCACCAGGTGATTTCTCAGAATTATAAAATGAAGCCAAGGTAAATTCTATAAAGTACAATAGTATTAAAAAGCAGAGACTGAGGCAGCAGAAAACTTTAAAGAATATGCTCGGTAATCCACCTTCCACCACCACAATAACAAAACAACCCTCAGATCTTGCTACAATTGTGTTTCACTTCTGGTTTATACATTTCACACATAGAGCATTTCCACTCCTCCATTTGCAGTAACAGTCAACTCTACGCCAGAGCAGATGTTGAAACCTTAATGTGGTGTGTTCAAAATGCAGACTGCTTACTGTGATGTCTAATCCAAAACTGGAAGAAAAGAAGCCAAATGCACCCACTTAACTTTTCATTTATTTTGTGTATCAGGAGACATTTTACATTTGCACCATCCTCAACTCATCAGTCTTTAATGGTACATTTTTGCATACATTTCTCAGCTTTCACATTCCTTCTACTGCTATTCTGCAGAAGTAACATAGCCACTTTCACAAAGCTCCTACTCTCCATGACAACATCTAACTCTGAGAGGTAAGTATGCAAAAGAATAAAGAATATGGAAGCGTGGAAGAAATGTACAGTACACAAAGAGAAAACAAAGCATGCGGGACACAGTGAACCGAGAAAGGATACTGCAAGGACTGTTCTACTCCAAGTAATGAAGAAAAGGTTGTGAAGCTTTGGAAAGATGCATGCTTAGAGTGAAATAAGGAAGGCAGGAGGGCATAAGCTGAGCTGCTAAGGAAAGGAATGGAAGATTATGACTAGTAGAGACTAGTAAAAGAAGAACAGCCTTGAGAATAAAGACAGTGTCATGGAAGGAGAGTTAATACAGATAAGAGATGGAGGCTCCTCCCATAGCTTTGAGTCTCCTGTAATAAGGCAATATAGAGGCACTATCTGAACTATCACCGAGAAACAAGTACGTGTTAATTCTGGAACAAGGCAACTGCCTCAGGTATTTTTTCATAAATTCACTCTGGGAAAGAGGCTGACAAATCCAGTGTTTGTAATCTGCCACTCAGCAGCTCTGTAACAACGTTGGAAATGATTTTTATGCTCAAACCAAGAGATAAAACCTAGTATATTACAATGGTATAAATGCCTAACACATGGTAATAGCCCATGACATCCTCCTTTAAACATACATCGCTGCTCAAAATAACAGCACTGAAGTTGCTCTCAAGCTGTTGGAAACAGAAGGGGTACAAAGATTGACATGCTTGTGTTTCAAGAAACCTTTTATTTTGTGAAATGTCTTTCTACAGACTTATAAATTCTTACTCAAAAGGATTTACAATGTTCTACAGGTAATGAATCAGGTTAAGAAACAGGTCCAATTTCTGCAAGCCTTGCTCACCTATCCAGTCCTCAGACAAGCAACAGCAGCTACTGACACCATGATAAGCAGCATGATTCATGCCAAGTAAAGTTTCTTAGTGTGATACATAAGATTAATTTTTGCACATCCTTATTGTAGATACCGAACTCCACCAAAGCTGGAGACATGGACAGCTGATAGGTTCCTTAAAAATCTTCTAGCAGGTCACTTCTAATGAAGATAGCTATTAAAATTACATTAAATACATATGAGTCACACTTGTTCACAAGAAGCCTCAATTTAATTTTCATTCTACTTTTCAGAGAGCTGAAAGACCAATTTATGCAAAATACTCTTCTAGCTTTCTAAAATTATTAGCTGTGAAGTAAAAAGTGCTATTTCCCTCTGGTTAAAGATGCAAGACAAGATGTGGATCACCTTGTAACATTCCATTTTGAGTGTTTTTGTGTTATGAATAATTCAAGATTCTACCTGCGACGGGGTCAACATTTTTAGGTTTTACTCATCGACAAGATGTCTCTCCCTACAAGTAAATTAAGCTGATAACTTTTGAGGTGTCCCTCAGGTAACGGAGATCAACCACAGGGAATTACATTAGCAGCAAGAAACAGAATAGCCCTGTCTCATGTATAAGATTAAATTCAGGGTTTTTTTTAAGAAGGAAATTGTTAGGCCTCAGGTGCTGGCGAACTGCTGCGATCTCATACAGAAAATACTATATTCCTGTTTTCAAGTCTGCTACAGGGTGAAAAAGGTCTGTGGTCACAAAATGATAAAGGGAAATGGGTATGAAAGGAAAAATAACAACCCACATTCCCAAAGATCACGGAAAAAAAATTCAAGAATGCTAGCTTTTTAAGAGAGTCCATAACCTTAGAGATAGAGATTTTAAAAATGCTGTAATCATCTCTAATAAAAGCTTTCACATTTGAAGCATAGTTCAAGCGCTGCTACCGTGCACCCAGAAATACCCTGTCAAAGGAATCATCACAAACTATATCGGACATAATGATAAAACATTCTTAGTGCTAGGAGGACCTCAAGATTCAGAGAAAAACTAAAGAAGCCATTTATGATAAAAGCTGGAAGGAAACGCAACAGGTAATTTGCTATACGGCAAATTTTCTTGAGAGCAAATTGTGACATCTTGCCCTAACTATACTCCATTTAATGTCAACACAGGCTATTACTGAATAATTCTTCTTTTAGAAATCTGAATAATTTCAGTCAGAGGAATCTCAATGCATCACTACTAGGAAGAGAAGATCAATTGTGCTTGCACTATTTAGAGAAAACAATAAGTATTTCCTGTTCTATGTAGCAAAGACATAGAAGAAAACACAAAGCGTGTTTCCTACTATACTTTGCTATGCTTCCTGCGAAAATAATTTTTGGCAAAACGCCCATGTCCTTAAACTTCATTACAGACCTCAGATTTTCAATATCACTCACTCAGCTAAAATGTTTTCTCACTTTCTTCTGCATTCACTGTCTGAACTATGATCGGAAAGACATTTGTGTTTTTATAATTTTTAAGAGCAGAAGAAATGCAATAAAAATGCAAACCCTAGGATATTCATCCTGTCGTTGCTCCAAGTGAGGTTATAACAAAATAAATACCTTTTGTACCCCAGGATCATCTTAGGTTTTCACTGAACTCATGCCATTTATTCTTAGAAGTTAAGTCTCTTAAGTCCTCCCGTCATTTTGAGAAGTGGGTCTAAGATATGGCTGAATTGAATTTTATTTTTTTTTCCCCTTGCTGCTTTCAAGTGCATGCAACATTCTATGAAGAAACTGTTCAACCTTTCCACAAAACTCTTTTTCAATCCTTTCATTTCTCTTTTCTCATTCATTACATCCTGGAGCCTGCAAAGTTTCAGGGCAACCTATCATAGCGGGAATCGGCGCCTCGACTGTGGCTCACTGCTTCTCCTGCAGCACCTGTAATGGAAAGGTCAAAACTGCTGTTCAAAAATCTCCTCCTTTGACCTCATAAAACTGAGCCCACATTATGGCCAGTGACCATGACAGATTCACAGAAAAGAGTGTGCCGCTGAGCGATCATGTTTCTGGCAAGCCATGACATTCGTTCTTGCTCTAACTCAGAATCAAAACACTTTTTAAATCCGCCCTAAAATAACCGAAGTTGTGTTGTGTTACTAGGGGTTTTCTGTTATTACTTATTATCATACTATAAAAAAGTTATACCATTAAAGTATCTTAATCGATGCAGCCAGTTTGGGGCTCAGGTAAGCAAAAAACAGCTCAGTGCTTTGTGGCAGCTTTTTCTCTTGTAGCCAAAGCGCACCATCTGTTTTTCTTCACCTCAGTGTAGTTCTCTAGCTACCTATTTGCTGAACCTTCTGGTATTTCACTCCTCACCATTAAGAGCAAACAATGACCATATTCCCTTCTTTCCTCTTCTTCCACTTGACACTGACAGGTTTCAGCTCCTGAAGCACTTGCTCCAGAGTCTCTTGGATTCCTTACTCAGTTCTCATCTGCCCAAAGCTGAGGCTCCTTTCTTAAACACTCACCACCTCCCGTACCAGAAAAGTCTAAGTATCCCAACAAAATGTACAGGAGTGGAAAAATTGAACAGGAAGCCTCAAAGAGTATATCCTACTGCCAGAATTTATGTTTATCTTTCTGTCCTCCTAAACTCTTTTAGCCCCTTTGAACCAAAAATTCAGTGAGAAAAATTCATGGCTATTTAGCTTCTGTAATAACCAAAGCGTAACACACAGAGAAGTATATATTAAATTTGTTTTTCTACACATTTTTAACAATATCTGTTCCATGTCTTTTCCAGCTCTTGTCATTCAGTCATGGAAGGCTTTCCGAGATATTTCATATTTCCACATTACCAAAGACAAGACTAAAAGTAGATGCAAATCCTAGTGTTTTCAAGACTTCTTTAAACAGGGGAAATGGAGGAACATTAACATTTCTTAGCAAATTAGAGTGACCGCTACAAGACACCTATATATTTCAAGAGCAAAGGTGTAAGTCTACAGGTAACACCTGCAATTCAATAGCCACAACAAAACTAATCCACTAAGGCTAAACACAAATCAGTTCAAAGGAGGAAAACCAAATAAAGTTACCAATTCCCCTGAAGTGCTCACCAGTCTTAGCATTAAGCTAAGTTCTACTCTTGATGTTAACTTGGAAGGATACTCATAAATGACATCAAGGGAGATAATTTCCCTGCTATTGTATATCCTACAAACAAGAAATTATCCAAACTAGAGATGGAGTAAAAAATACCAATCAAGAAAAATAAACTTGAATTTTGCTAGAGGGTCAGCAGCTTGGCTCCTTTTCAGAGCATCATTCTGACGTGAAGTAAACAAAACACATAAAATAATAAAAACGGGGCCCGAAACCAAGATTCATATTACTACTCCATTTCTAATAAAGCTGTTGAACTCTCTTTAAAATATTTAAATTATTTAACCTGCAAGCGAAGAAGAGAAGATTCACTAGTTTTGCAGAGAAGACACCTACCTAGAAGATGACACACTGGTATTCCCACTGCCAAACCAGGAACTGTTTATATAATGTGAACAGGGTTGATCAACAGATATGGTTAAGATGTCTACAGAACATTAAACTGCAGAGCACGCTGCTTCAAGATAAGACTTCAAGCTTCCTCAGGCAGACGAGAGAACAAAATTTTGGTTTTCTACTGGGCTGAATCAAGCTACCATCTCCTACTACTTTGCACACTACAGCCTTCATTTCTCTTACTTTCCCACAGGTGTTCAAAATGAGGTATGCAGTTTAGGGGTTAATGAAATACCATTTTGTTCTGTCATCACCAGCTAACATTATTCCAGTGAAACTAATGCAGCGTTGAAGAAATGTAAGCTTGCTCCACAGTGAAGCAGCACAGCTCTCTGCCTCTGTATTTGTGACTATCCCTGCCGTATATTAGCCAGTCATTTAAAGAAGAGGCAGGATGGTGGAACAACAGATGACTGGAAGTGAGCTATTGACCAGCAGAGCTAGACTCTTCACCAGACTTCCGTACTCCAGTGTGGGATAGTGGACTGGACTTTAGGCTTGAGCCGCAGGTCACCCATGTTGTTGCCACTCACTGGCCATGCACTGACTTCTGGATTAGCTCTTGCAGCCTGTATTTGTTTATGGCTACACAGGAGGAGACCCAGACTAATGCCATTGTCTGTTACTAAGCTGTGCTGAACTTACCATACATTCTGTGCTATTCTGTTGCAAACTTAGTTACACAGGACGAATTAGGGAATTACATATGTTAATCTTCAACAGCAGCTAAATCTCATGGAGCCCAGGCCTAAATAGGGATAATGGTACTCCAATTACCAACCTCAAAGGATGCAACAAAGACTAATTAATGTTTCTAAAGGGTTTTGAGGGTGGAAATCCCTACACAAAGGAGAAATAAAACTATTTTGTGAGCTTCTTTGTAGGCTAGCAACTGAAGGCTCCATTTATGTGGCTTTCAATAGTTAACCACCGAACATAATAAAGCAACTCTGGTGACTGACTTCCTTCTTCTCATTTGCATGAATTTCAGCACTTCCCACATGCTGCAAAACTTTAAAAGCTATCTCCTCTGTCAAAATGGACTTGAACTATGACTTAACCTTTGCTGAGTTTTTCCTCAGAACAGAAGAAACTTCAATAGGTCTGTGGATGCACCAAGACAGAAAGCTGACTGGAGCCTGAAGCATGTGCCTCTTGGAGGTGAAGGGGAGATGGACTTTCTTAAAATACTGTTTCATTTATAAGCCTTACAAGGAAACTTCCAAATACTAGTTTTTCTTTTGCTAGCTTCTTTATCTTCTTAATTTATCATCTGGATGGCTTGTGAATAAAGCCTTACATGACGAAAAGCTTGTCTATTTTTCCACAGCTATATCCACTGATTTAATAAGGCATTATTCCTTCAAACATTGCCTTCTTTACATCCTTAAATGAGCCTGGATACACAACTATACTGCTACTACTTTCATATGGAGCCTAAACCTAATGATGATAACTGTGGTCTTATCAGGAACTTCAACAGCAACAGGCAAGACATAGATAAAACCAGAAATTACCAGTATGTGTTTCATAATAGATTTATGAATTCCAAATTTTGCTAATCATTTCAAAACTTTCTTCTTTAATTAGTTTCTAAACCATGACTAATTTTGTTCATCATGCCCAATAACACAAGAAGTTCATCCATCTGATACGGTACCGAAATCAAATCCTCTGGAAAATACTACCCATTCATATTCATACATATATTTTTACAGGATTATTGCCTTCTCTGACTCAATTCACTTCAACAGCCAAAAAAGCCTTAAGGGTTAGGGAAAATCTGTATGTAGTAATCCCAAATTACTTTGTTCCCGTATGTAAGACACAGCTGCAATCTAAACTGTTGGGGAAAACTCACAAATATAAATCAAGAGGGATATCACATATGGGAGTCGGGAAGAAGGGGTTCCAGCTGATAGCCATTTCTTTTTATTATTTTTTATAAAAACAGACTGATCAATCACCAAATAAATAGCTTCTCTTCAAACTGCTCAAGTTCTCCTTCAAACACCAAATTCACAGACCATCTCATTTGAAACTGAGCACTTCTCTGTGTGCTTCAGGCGACAGTGCTGAAAGAAGAAACCTACACAACACTGAGAAAAGATAAAGTATGGAGAGATCAAAGGAGAGTAGCTGTGCAGCATCAGAAACTACATCATGAAGAGCAGGGCCAGGACGGCAAATTTACAGATGGAGGCTTCTCTTACTCTGGGCATCTTTGTTGGAGAATCATCCTTCTGCTGTGAAGAAACAGATGTTCCAAAGTACATCCAGATGGGCACAAATATTTGTGATGTGTTTCTCATTCTCATCACAAGATGCTCTTGATTTATTCTTGATTAAGACCTGTTTGTTTTCCCTGATGACCTCCAAGGCCGCTATGGTTCTTAAAAGCGTGCTTTTTGAACACCTCACTAACTTCAGGACTTTTGTCTTGAGCAATATCCCTACTATTCCTTGAGGACCTGGGGTGGTGTTCCTCTACCCAAGGACTTCGAAGTGCAAGCTACTACTTGACATCTGAAGTTGATGTCAGCCACCTTGGCACACGCAGATCAATTGGAGAGCAGTGTCTGGAGGACAGAAAGAAGGTCCATAGAGGCTGTATGGAGAAGAGGCTTTGTTCTTTAGGCTGAAGAACAAAGAGGAGTAATCTAAACACAAGATATTATGCCTTCTAAGTTCATTTTCTCTTGGATTAGCTGCTACCACATTACAGGAGTCTAACATTTTTTGACTCAGTCAATATATATTGCTATCCTTCCCAGAGTAACGCCACTCAGCTGGGTATTTTTGAATTTTTACAGTAAGATGTGAATGATAAGATGGGCTGCACACCACAGAAAATGTTCACCATAGAGTTTGGTTGTTTTGGACTTTTTGTTTATTTGTTGGGTTTGTATTTCTGTTTGTTTGTTTCCCCCAGAGATTTACCTTCTTAAATGTCAACTTAATCTGCTTTCTTTGTTAACAATCATATAATTTTCAATGAAATTTACCTAACGGCCCAGATAGCATGACATTGTACTTTTTTTTTTTGCAGTAATTTTTAAATTCAGGGGGCAGAAAGGTAAAAAAAAATTTACACAAGTGGAGCTGAAGTTAGTCAACCAATTCCCATCTCCCTCCAAAGTCCTCAGGCTCCAGTAAGATTAAATCACAAAGTTAATACAAATCTAGTCTGTCAGTTCCAGCAGAGACGCACTGCTTCTAGGATAAAAGAACAGCAGAGTAAGAATATATTCAACTGATCTCAGGTTCAAAGTAAAAGTTCTGCTGAATGTAAAGGGATAAGAAAATCACTACAGATGATGCTAAAAGATTAAGAATAGCTAGAAAAACATTTGTAACATTGAGAATTTCTCCCCCCACGGTCACCAGTCAGACTACCAGAAGCGAGTTCTCTTTTCTATTTATAACAACTACTATCTTATTCATAACAATATCACCAGTTCAGAAAAAATAACCATTACCTTTAAAAATCAGTTCTTCCCATAACACTAGCATTGCCAAAAATAGAAACATTTCCAGAAGACCAAAAGTGTTAAACTGAAGCAAAGGACCAAAAAGCAAGGACCCTCCAAACATATGAAAGGAGGATAAGGTCACCCAAACCACCACAGCTGTGCAGTCTGCAGAGTCTCTAGCCTATAAAGAGACAGATTTTGATTAAGAGATTATTCATAAATAAGCTTCCAACAAAAACAATAGTAAAAATGCAGAAAATCATTAGCTTGGAGAAAGTTGAGAGATTTTTTACTCAGTTTGCTAGTACTAAGTGGACTAAGAACTGTTTAAGAATGGTATTCACTTCGCTGTGTATGGAACAAGCCTTGCTTTATTTTCATGCTTAATGCTAGCTCTGTATTTAAATGCCTTTGCTGTCTCGTAGTGTGATAGATGGAGACTCTAAAAATAGTCCATCTGTTCCAGAATTTCCATTGTGTCTACCTTTGAAAAGCTCCATTAATGATGAAAAAAATACTGTGAATTTAACTTCTGAAGATATACCCTGAAATCTTGAGAGGCTGAGACTGCAGCCACAGTAAAATTCTATTATACATTTTCCGTGTAAATCTAGGCTACTCATATTCAGACAAACTCCTCTCTATTTCAAGCTATACTGGAGGAAAAAAATCAACACATGCAAGTCCATGTCTTTTACTGCTAATTTTCTTTTGTGTGTCTGCCTGATAAGGTCTGGAAACTCTTCAAAATGTAGAAAGTCTTATCTGTGTGTTCTCCAGCTCTTTTTTTTGTGCTGTAGATAACTTTTTAATCCAACTCAGATGTTGTTTATACTATGAAGGGCCTCTTGGAGTCAGCAAGACAAAACAAAACAGTGGGATCCAGTTCCAGCAAGATACAGAGGTGTCCCTTCAGGACAAAAGTAAAAGCAGTCAGTATTGCACTTGCAAAGCAGAGTCGATTGTTTCATGGCTAGGAATAAGCAGTCTATTTTAGGGTCTTGAGCTTTTAATGTATGCAAGATGGAACAAATAGCAGACATGGCTAGAGCCAGCTATAGAGCAGGCACACACAAACTCCACAAAGATGTTCAGCATTGCAACTCTGGCTTCAGTGGTTAACTCCCATGGAGATTTCTTATATACACATCAACCACTGCAACAATTCTGGGAATTTTAGTCTTCTTCAGTGAAGGCTGGCTACGTTCTCCACTAGTCTTATGACACCACCAACCAGCTGTACTGTCTCAGCCAAATAGTCTCTATAGTCTAATCATTCTATCACTCAAATTGCTAATTACTCTCCTTTTGCTACCTTTCCTCTACTCTACCTTGCTGGACACGTGCCATTTATATGTGATGACGTTATCTAGATGGCCAACTCCATTTGTAATCAAACAACTGATTGTTGAGCACCTTTCAAAATCATGCAGAGCCAAGACTTATGAGGACTACATGCATGTTGGGCAACAAGGCAAGAAAGTTCATGTTGGTTTTATGTTAATTTCTATTTTCTGACATTGCATGTGTTCAAGTACTGTAAAAATACACATCAGGCCAGTCAATTTGTCAAAAACATGCAGTGTACTTAACCACCACATATATAGATTGATTCTGAACACATGCCCTTTTAGACATTGAAATTAATTACATGGATGAAGAGGAAAAATGAAAAGAATATTTGTGTGTCAGCTTTCCAGTGGCATGCATTTTAAAATCACGTAATTTACAAGTTAAAAGATTCGTGCAACTTCTTAGTGCCACAACCACTGTCAGAGTCCATCAGAAAACCTTAAGCTGTCCTCTGACTTCAAGATCATCAGCTACTATTCCAACTTTGGTGGCAGCAGCAGTTAGCTGGCTGCTGTCAGTGATGGATGACTCAACAGAATGCAGCCTGCTCTTTCACAGCTACATCAATGCTGTCCTGCCCCGCTGACAGGTAAGGCAAACCTGGTTTTGTCAGTGAAAAACCAGGCAGATATGATCCTGAAGACATCAAGGAAGCAGATCTGAGCCGTAACAAGACACCATCACCACAGAGCCACTTTTCTGGCCGTAACTGCATTTTAGCAGACGTCCAGCTCAGTATTACCAGCGATGCATCCATTATGGGCCTGCAAATTCACTACATCTACTCCTACTGCAGTTTTTCCTCAGCCAAAAACACACACAGTACACAGGAATAGGCCAAATGCTAGGAAATGTGGGCAACTCCCATGCTGTTCACAAACATTAATGTTCAAACTCAAGCACATTCTCTATTACAAAAACAGAGGCAAAATTCCAAATGCAAAAAACAGTTATTGAGTTTAGAGACAGCTAACAATCCTTGACAGCACTTCCATTTGGAAAAATACTCCGTGTCCAGCTCCATTTGCAGCTACTGTTTTGTTACAAGATACGCTGCTTTCCCAAACAATTTTACCATGTGATTTTTAAAAAAATTCCACTCCAGAGGAGGATATTCAGACTGAAATGGCCATGGTCTGATAGGAAAAGTTGGAGAGCTGATTAGAAAGTACAATATAAAATAAAGATATCAACATTTGCCCCTAAACAACTTGAAATTATTTCAAAGTGTACAGAAGCAGCAATAAACAGTTCATATTTCTGTCCTTCCAGAGGACACACTACAAAGGGCATTCTGGGTGAGCTGGCGCTAAATAAATACATGCTCCAGGCAAAGCTCTGCCAGCTCAGGCACTTCTTTGTTAATGCACTGCTCCTCCTGATGCAGCCTCTGCGCAACTTTTGGAGGACATTTAAACCTCTGGGATGACCCACTCTCTCTTTCTTCAGAGCATCCAGTAAAAGCAGCTCCAAACCTAACTTTGGCCTTTCACATTTTCACTACATATTACTTATCGCTCCTACTACATTTCAGAAGAAGACATCAGGATTGCTATCCAAAACCCAAGCTGCAGTCTCCCAGCTATACCACAGCTGCTGATTGCCTGATCTTTCATGATTATAAAACGTGAAGATGTATCCCAGTACCTTTTGCTTTGTGAACTTTTTTACACACAGGACTGTAGATCTGAGATAGTCTTCAATAGAAGCTCTCCCCTCCATCCACCTTACTACCCATTTAGGCTTGTCTTCATTGCAGAGGTTGTGTTTATCCTATGGTACCCTGTTCTCATGATTCAGTCACCTTCACTCCATTAAACTCCTGGAAACTTGCACTAACACTTCATGTATATCAGCCCTGCTCTGTTCTATAATTTTGCTAAAGAGAAGACCACTGAGGTAGGGGGTTAGGGGACAAAGGAAGAAAAGAAGTACAAGTACGGCAGAGAAAAGCCAGGCTAGACTAACAACCCAATAATCACAGAATGAATCATAGAATGCTTTGGGTTGGAAGGGACCTTAAAGATCATCTAGTTCTAACACCTTCTGCTAGATTGAGTTGCTCAAAGCCTCATCCAGCCTGGCCTGGAACACCTCCAGGGATGGGTCTTCCACAACTTCTCTGGGCAACCTGTGCCAGCGCCTCAGCAGCTTCACAGTAAAAAAAAAAGTCTTCCTAGTGTCTAGTCTAAATCTCCCCTCTTCCAGCTTAAAATCATTACCCCTCATCCTATCCCTGTATGACCTAATAAAGAGCTCCTCCCCAGCTTTCCTTATATTTTATTGGTGCACAATAATTTTCAGGCTACATATATTTACTCTCTGGTGCATATACTTTATGATCGTAGCACATCTGGAACATGCTGTGATGCTGACATTTTCCCTAAGCATTACTCCCCATTCACTATTCCAAAACCTCTGCAAATATACTACCTCTCCTTAATCTGTAAAGAGGAAAATCTTCACAACACATGAGTTGCTTTCCTGTTCCGCCTTTCACGTTGGTATGTTTGTGGTCACTTTGGAAGCTCTGCTGTTTAAGCCAAATCCTATTTCTACAGCAGATTATGAACAGGCATATTACTCTCTGTCACACTGAAAACACACTCTAGTCAACACAGCCACTTGCCTCTCCCTCCATACCTAAGTCAAGTCTTACCTATTGATGACAGCAAGTTTCAGCTGCAGTCAGTGCCATTCAGATACTGCTGTTGTAGATGTGAGCTAATATCTGTGGTCTCTCACGTTATCAGCAGAATAGCTATCTGATGTTTAGAAACTGTATTATAGTGGTGATGGACGTGGCAAAAATTGAGCACTAACTTCATTTTCAATTGCAATATCTTCTCTCTGACCTGACAGTTCAAGAAGCCACCACTGGACTACTACAGTGAGCAAACTCAAAATGAAAGCCACTGAAGAGTAACCTCCAGGATGTCTTCACAAAACTATTTTCTCCAACCACAGCTTCTCTTGAGCAGAATAAACTACTGAATTACTCACTGATATGTCTTGGGTTAGCTCACATCTATTTAAACCAGCATGAAGCTCTGCACCTTTGATGTGAGATAATTAAGCTCACATGGCTTTCCCCAGCCTCGCTTCTGCAGCTTTGGAAGTGAAAGGAGCCAAATTAGGCCCATCTGTCTAAATGGAAGGGAGTCCTCTCCTGCCATAAGGCATGCTTCATTATCCAGCAGAGGAGATGCCTTCCAAGAGCACCAGGAAAGAGCATTTCATTGCTGCCAACAGCTACCCAGAATACCAGGTGTGCTGAATGTGGGGGTTTCCACAAGAACCATGATTCTGTGCCATGAGTTTCTTTGCACAGAAGCCTCAAGGATCTGTCTACAAAGTTATTTCCTGCAATAACCTTTTGTTTAACACTTGGAACTTCTTGGCAGCAATAGATTTGCAAAGTAAATGTGAACTTTTTTTATTAATTTAAGTATAAAGAAGGATTAGCAAACTTCAGCAAGGCAGTGAAGATGATTCACTCTGCCTTGATCCTGCAGCCATTCATTGTGTAACTGAGGTCTGTAGTTTGTACAAGCTCTGGAAGCCTCTCAGTCGCCAAATTGGAATCCCAAGATGAAAGAAAGTAGCCTTGAGTAATTCATGTCATCAGGTACAGCTGCTAGAGAAAGGACGCAAGCCACTCCCTGCTGCTAGTCAGTGCTAGGATTTTGGGAAGCAAGGGTAGAAAACACAATAAAGACAAAATCGGGAGCTGAAGTGGTGTGAAGGATTTGTTCTTATAGAGAAACTGCAGAAATGTGATCAGATCTCACGCTGCCCCTGCCCCAGGCGCTATGCCTCAGGAGAGGTATTAACGATACTTTGTTTATGGGTTTCTGTATGTATTATATAACAATTACTACCACAGCAAAATTGTAAGTGACAAAAAAAATAATTCCTTCAGTAATCCATTTTCTGCAAGACAAGACTTGAACAAAATAAGTAAGCCTCTATGTAAAACCATATGATAGTGTTGGGAAACACAAACTTAGCACTGAAGACCTAACAAAGCTGACCTGAAAGCTTTTTTATCTGTCATAGATAATCTTCATGAATTTTATGAAAATTATCAAAAGTTTACAATAGAAAAATGCATAGCAATCAATAATAATACATACCCTAAGCAGTAACAAACATCTACTAATGTTGCAGGACAGTAAGGAATTTGTCCAACATGTGAAAACGTGATGTTTTTGTGATAGGCCTCCTAAAGGATTCCTTCTTAAACCTAACAAAAATGAGATACGGAGGTGATCTGCATTTAAGATTAGCTTTGCTTGAAGCGGGACTCCCCAGGGAATCTACACAATTGAATGGCTGAAAAATTGGCTAGTTTGGTTTCAAAAGCAGTTTAATATGCTGTACTTGGAAGCCACTTATTCATATAAGCAGAACAGTATAGGGGCCTACCCTGTTAGATACTTGAGAAGGAAACAGAGGGCACCCTTGTCAAGGTAGTAGATGATGTCCACCTTGGGCTGCAGTCAGTAAGCTTGAAGGCAAGTCTGTCATTCAGACTGACCTAGTAGGAACCTCATGAAATTCAGCTTGCTTATGAGAAGGAGCAAGCCCATGCACCGGCACAGCCTGGCGACGGACTGGCTGGGCCAGCCTGGTCTGCAGAAGAGGCCTGGGGGACAGCAGACTTAGCACAAGCCAGCAGCACGCATGGGCAGCAATGACAGCCAGCAGCATTCCCCACCGTGCCAACAACAGTGTAGCCAGGAAAGAGAGGGAAGCAATTCTTCCCCTTTCCCTGGCAACTGTCAGGCCACACCTGGACCATCACCTTTGGCTCTGCAGCTCTGTGTGCAAGGCATGCATTGATGAATAAGTCTGGGGAAGGCCACCAAAGTGGTCAAGGACTCGAGACTTTGCCCTGCAAAAACAACTGGGAGACCCAGCTTGGAGAAAAGACAGCTTTGAGGAGACCTGTTGACAACCTACTGGTTCCTATGGGAAGTTATTAAAATGATAGAGCTAGGGTCTTCAGTCGTGCATAGCACTAGAAGGAGAAACAATATGTATAAACTTCCATGAGGAATACCACATAAAATATCAGGAAAAAAGAAAAGTTCACACTATGAAGAGAGTGAAGCAGTGTAACAGGTTGCTCAGACAGGCTGCAAAGCCTCCATACCCTTGCAGGTCTTCAAACCCAATCAGCTAAAGCCCCAAGCTTTGAATTCAACATTGACTCTGATTTGAGCGGGAGATTGGATTAGAGACCTCCAGAGGTCCCTTCCAACCTGAAGGACTCGGTGACTCAATGTTGCCCACTACAGGCTCTGTAATGCATAATAATGGGAAAGGGTTCAAAAAATTGAAGCTTGCTTACATTTGGGAGCCCGAAACCAGTATTTGCACCTCCGAGTTCTGAAAAGCAGTACTTTGTACAGTGCAACTGAAAGACAGCACACAATTTTCTTGCGCTCACACTGGGAGCATCTTGAAGCAAGGAAACTAAGCTTTCAAGAGACATTATTTTGCCTCCAAGAGCTGAGGTTTGCAAGTGACTGTGCACAAGCAAAAAGTATTCTAATTAAAGACGAACTAAGAAACGCAGACTCCAATGCTTAATGAATAGTAGCAAATTTATCTAGGAAAAGAAAATCCCGCTTATTTCCAAATGTTTAATTTAATTGGCTGAAATGTTTGTGTGTGTGAACACAATCAAATATAGTTATTTCCCTGGGTAGAACTCTTCAAGCTGAATTACTGTCTCTTCATCTAAGGCGTGAATGGCAGTCTCTCGTTAATAAAGTCATAACTTCTCTACATACCATATCAAGGTCTTGGGAAATCCTCCGTTTGCGCAGCTCTTCCATCCTCTCACACACATCCGAGAAGCAAGTATTATAGTAGTCTGCATACTGTTGTGCCAGGTCATCAATATTTCCCAGTGACCCATCCTATATTGAAGAAAAAAGAAAAAAAGGTCAATCAATTTTAAAATCAATTTTAAAATTCTAATTTAAAGGTACCACCATAAGTCTGAGGAAGACGCCCACCCTGCAGCGCATCCAGCACAAAGCTCTTGGATTATCGTCTCTATTGCTAGCCCCGAGGATGCTAACTTGCAAGACCAGTTCGAAACTACAGTACTACAGTGGCCTCTCAGAAACAAGTGGGTCCTTGCTAGTTCTGACACACAGAGAGAAGGCAGAGACAGCAATGCATAGTACTGGAACAACATATCCCCAAGCACTATCTGCCTCAATTCCCTCCTACCCACATATATTCATATTCCATTTGATTCTCCCAAAGAGCTGGCCACTCATCCAATAACCAGTCATTACGTATGCTTCACTGACCCTATTTACTAGGGAGTAGCCCTGCTTTTCTTGACAATGACTAACAGCAATTTAAAACATTAACATTCTTGCTTATAAGCACAATCAGCTGGACTGCAAAAAATTCCAGCCAAATAACTTCAACAGGCACATTTATGCCACCCACAAAGACACTGCCAGTCAGTCTTTTAAGATACACTGGAGGCAGAAACATGGTTTGCCTAGTCTCAAATGCCTGCTTTGCTGGGCAGGATTGCTACCCTGTTAATAGAATAGCTATAGTGAGGAACTTAACTGTAATCATCTGTTAATTACAGTCAAAATTAACACTTTTTAAAAAATAACAGAAAAATAAGGAAAACAATACAAAATCCAGGCTAGATGAAGTGGCATGAGAAATTCTTCTAAACTTCAGATATGTATGCCAGAGGGCCAGGCGAGGGGGTGGGCAGGGCGAATTATCTGGATTTTTGATACATTATGCACACGTTTAAAGTCAGTCCAAACGATGGGAATGAGTAATTCTGTTTCTCTATTGGTCTGATTTATGAAGGACCACAGATACTACTGCATACATATTTTAAAAGGTAATAATCTATAATTGATGCATATTCTGAGAAAAGAAGAATATACTGCAGTGTGTTATTTCATTGTTGCTGTTAACAGATGCAACACAAATAAAATTATGCCTTGAATATTAACAAAAAAATGAAGCAATCAAGGAATAATTTAAAAAATAATTATGCTAAAAATATACATAAGTTGAAATGCAGAGTTTCAGCATATGAACAACGAGGAGAAGTTAATTGGGAACCACATCTTACTGAAACTGTAGCCATTTAGGAATAAGTATGTGGTCCTGCTCTGGGGGATCTGGACAATGCTGAAGGGGCAGATCCATTTTAATTATCAGTTCCAGAGAATTGGAAAGAACATTCCAGTCTAAACCAAAGCGAAAGCCTGTTAAACCTCAGGCTCTGTGAAACATACTCTCCACCCTTCTTGGAAGTGAAATTCCACATGCACAATAGTTAACTCAAAATCTCAGGAAAATTTTGTAGAGCTCATGTTCTCAAAATTCAGAACAGCTTGTTGCTTCTTAAAAATACTGTGTACAGTACAGGTGCAAACCAGCCTGCATGTCACTAGCTGGAACAGCAGAAGAAAAATAACTACCCTAAATATGTACCTATACACATAACTATGGATTTTTTTCTGTATTTCCTATCTCTCGATCTGCCAGAAATCTCAAACGGGAGAGGTTTCAAACGTTAGAAGATTGGGTTGCTTAGTGCAAATACACTTCTTGGAACATCAGACCTCCCAGAGCTTTGCACAAACAATTTTCCATACCACTTAGCAAGCGGTTTACAATGACAAGACAACAGCATCTTTGAGAGTGTGACCGTGCTACCCTGCCTTTCTACCAAAGCGGCAGCACTACCCACTCAAACAGTGAGCACACATCTTCCGTCCGCCACCTTCTCACCATTCATCACATTCCAACAAGCTGAGGAAGAAACTGCCATGTAAGCTCCACACATCTGCCTGAGCAACTGGATACTCTTCCAGTGGCTAAGAGTGTGCTTGCTGATCCCAGGAGTACAACAAGCTGCTTTCAGAAAGCTTGCACAACTGGTAGGGATGACTGTTGGCTGCAGTGTTGGGGAGGAAAACAAACAACAAGCAGAAGAAAGCATTCCCAAAACTTAGACCTCATTTGCTTGCTGTTGCAAGCAATAAGAAAATCTGTATGTCTTCCAAAGAGACAAGACACCATTTGAATCCCCTCTCTAAAGATTACCACAAATTCCTACTTTGCACTATCTTCTCCAGGCAGTCTGTTTATTTCTTGATAAGCTTTGCCAGTTAAGAGTATAGGAGCTGGAAACAGTAATGATTGAAAGGCAAGACAGGAAACCATCATTTTATTAGAACAACATGCAATCTGCCTATTTACTTTATCAGTCTGTCATCTCTCAAATCTGGAAACAGTTAAATTTCATGTACTACACTTGCTCAGAAACAGGCATAACTTGGGAAGGTAACCTTATGACTCAAACTGAGTGATATACTCCAAATACAAACATACCATGTGAACTCCAGCTTAACTGAGAGCCAGGTGGAGCTGAGGTAAGGCTCGCAGCAAGCACACTCTAGTGCTCCTCTGCACATCTTCTCACACTTCCTCAGGTCTGTGGTCACAGGCCATTCATGGGATAGCAACAGCGCTACACAAAGGATCGAACACAGCTGAACAAGTGCTCATTTTTCACTGACGCTGGCGTGCAGTCCACTGTGCTTTCTGAAAAGGTGGTCTCTACAAGGCTGAAGGCTTGTGACTCTCCCTAAAGCAAAATTAGCTCGATTGCAGTACCCCAGTTAAAACCCGCAGAATGCAGGTGGCCCCGCTGCCAGCAAGCACGTGGCTGCAAAGAAAGGCCTATTCACAAGCTACTCAGTCTGCCGCTGCTGCAGCATCCAGAGAAGCTGAGCTGCAGGCATCAGTCTGCCAGACTGACAGAAGGGATTGTTGTCAACGCTTGAGGCTCAAATTAGGGGCTATGTCCCAAATACATCGCATTCCAGCTCTCCAGGGAAGACCAGCAGTCCTGTGTGAAAGCAAGCTTAACATCCAAAAAACGATGAAGGAACAGAAAAAATTACAAGATCTTAGAAGTGAGATCTGATGACTGAAATATACGTACTCATTGCAACCCTGTCATACACTTCTGCTGGGTCACCACACTGCAGGTAGCTACCTTTACAAGTTTGCCACTCCACAAAAGAAGTATGCAAACTCCTAACTAGATGCAGACAGCTTTGGCATTTGAAGTTTCCAGCCTCAAAAAATGCGAACGAAACTATGAACATTTGCATTTACATCTCAGCTTGTAGTGGAAGATGCTGATTGAAACATTGGTCTTTGTTGCAAAGAGGCTCTTTTATGATTTTATGCATGCACGTATTCAGAAAGCATTGCTTTTCTCAAAATATAAATACAAATACACAAATCAATTCAAGCCAAAGACAGTGAGTATTTCACCCCCATATTACACACAAGGAAATAACTTCATAACTTAAGAAAAAACTGCATATCTGATTTATACTACCTCATATCTTACCCCTACATACAGTTCTATCGTCCTCCTTTATTCTTCAAGTACTATTAAAAACACGTGAAAGCTAAAAAGAGAGAAGATGCTTCATTTTTCTGCTGCACTCATATTGGCCAAGAGGACCTACTTTAGATCTCAAACAAGTACAATTAATCAGGAGTTTTGTTTGTCTTTTCATTAAATTGAACCAAACTTCTCCAAACAGTTCTAAATTGTCTCACACAAAATTACCAACAGTGTACTTTGTATTCCTGTTTTAGTCTTGAGTTAACTGAGTATTTAAAAAATATTCATGTGTAAAACTTTAGCTCTGGGTTGACAAGTCCCTCATTTCCTTACAAAACACAGGATCACAGGAATTGTCTGTATTGTTAAAAAAAATAATCCTTACCATTACTAATAATATAGGACATTAACATAATTTGTAACTAATAATATTTTTAAAAGAGTTCACTTTGAACCATCAAGAATAAGAGCCAATGTTAATTTTCATAAATTAGTTTTATCTTCTTGCTTTCATATGCAAGCCAAAACCTAGAGAACTTTTAAGATAACAGAAATGAAGTCTAAACCCATCAGTTCATTCATTCCTATTCTTCCTTATAAATAGCCCTACACCATGGGCTCGATTCCAATACTAATACAACAGGGTATAAACAAACACGAACTGTCATTTTAGTTCACAGGTAGGAAAAAAGCTTTCAAGCTTTCATCAAGCTATTTGATATAAAAAATAACAAGCCAATGCAATTTATAATAAGCCTGTAGTTATGTCCCACTTTGATGTAGATGGGTCCCATATCTGCAACACGTTCTGTACATAATGAAAAAGACATAGCTTGCAAGTTTATTCTTACTGATATATTTGTAATTCAGTAGCCACTGATGTGCTCCTAACTGCTTCAGGTCAGTAATATTTTTCAAACCAAGACCTCAAAATAAACTCTCTCTCATTTTGTTACAAATTTTACAGTTAAGCAAAGCCTTACCATGAAGGCTGTTTTGCACCAGTTGTATTTATTGCCACACAAAGTGCAATGTTCCAGCTATATAATCCCCCACACAGATCTTCTCTGGTGGAAAAAAATTAGTAAGCACACAAATATTGAGCAGAAATACCATTCCTGAAATGCTTCAATTTATCCATAAAATGTTACTGCATGTTTATCCTAAAATTAACTACTGCCCAAGATGTTTCCACCAAATAGTCTGACAGCTAGGAAAGTAAATAACCCACGAGTTTTAAAGGGTTAAACCTAAAATGAAGATCTAATAAAATTTTTCTAATGAAAACAGAAATTATCTCAGATCTCTATTTTTGGTTACCAAATGTGTTCCTAATTTCCACCTTTTAATTTTGGCATCATAAAGCACAGAGTAAATGATGAATTGCTGGGAAATTCCCAGAGAATTATTTCTGAAGTGCTTGTGAATACCAAAGGAATCTGTCGAGGTTCCTGTTAATGAAGGGCCTACTAAGAGAAGTTGGAATAATTTGACACTTATTATAAAGTTAGGATTTATTGGTCACGGCACAACAGTTAAATGCACTGGCAGAATCATTTGTATTTGACATCTGAAGGTGTAGAGGAGAAAAATGTTTTGACAGAGAACTCTGCTGGCAATAAATTAAGTAAAAATACATATATATATATATATATGTATAAATAATGATAACAATAATAAAATAAAATCACTATTACCCAAGGAGGAATAATGGACTTTTCTAAGTAACGTATCTATTTAATGAACCTGCATACAACCCTAAATACTAGGCAATGGCACAGCATACATATATAAACTTCCATACAGTATAAGAGTCTTAGAGTTACCAAAACCACAACTGAGTTTGTACTTTCCCATCTCAGATTCTGCAAAATGTATTACAAAGCTGCATATTCCAGCATATCCTCGTCCCACTCCAGTAGACATTAGCAATGTCAGGAAAGACGTCATAATTATCAGACATATGTGCTCACCCTCCAAGCCACTGGGTGAAATTCATGTAACTGCATGAATCCCCAAAATGTGAAAAAGACGTGCATGCTACAAGCCTGTTTGGTCAGCCAGACAGATGGGTCTCCATCTGCACATGGCAGTGCAGATTATAGCACACTACGAAGCTATAACAAGTTCCTTACTCAAAAATCACTCTAGCTATGGCCACAGCACATGCATAAACTAACAGGGTAGGACAAGGTCAGAAACTAGAGGAAAAATAAATCTGACTTTTTTCCAACTAAAATATTAAATATTAAAATTTTCAAATAGTGGAAAGGGCACAAAAAAGGGGAAGATGCTCTTTCACAACACTCTGCAGTTATGCCCGGGCAAAGGCATGTTTTTGACCTTCACAGCCCAAGAGGAGAAAAATCCACTTCCGTGCCTGAAACACAGGACTACTGCGTAGAGAGTCACTGTAAAGATTACCAGCTTATTTCTGGCAGCTGGATCTCAACAGGGACAGCTACCAAAAATTTGTGGAACACAACCCTGCATTTCTATAATACCTTTGGTTTGGATAGCTGAAAGGAGTACATAAATGAAATCAGAAATGTGGGCCAGAGCAAACAGGTTTGTCTAGGGAGGGAAGAGGGGTAAGAGGGAGTAAGGACCAAAAAAGCAGTGAATCGAGAACATTTGCTGAAGGAAAAACACGTTTGTGCCTAATAAACACACTGTTTTCAACAGCACTTCATCTACATAGCCCACATTCTATGAGACGTTTAAAGCTAAGCAGAACTAGCTTAGCTAGAAAGCACGGCGCACTGAGATTTTTGTGGGGCAACTCTGAATAAGATACCAGTCCTTTTTAGATATTTTTCCCAATGTGGGCTCATGAAAGCTCAAGAAACTTGTGTATCCTTCCCTAGGCAACCTCGGACTGGCAGTGTAACTCCCTGCACTGCAAAATATACTAATACATTAATTCAGGGTAAAAGTGATAATCAGAGAGATGCTGTATTTCACCTTGTCCCCAGCTCTTTCGAAGGAGGCAGATTTAAATTGGATCCAAACCTTTTCAAAACAGAAGAGTTAAATCTGTATGCAACTTTCTGGCTAGGGCTTCCATCTCAATTTGCTAATAAGGACTTTTATGGTAAGGACAGGCATCCATAGGAAAACCCATGCTCCTTCACTATAATTGCATCTCTCACACATTTCTGACCCTCTTACACGTCCCTTGCCAGCAACGTTTTTCTGCTAGGAATAAGACTGATGTCTTGCCTTCTGACTTAGCTTCAAAATGACTGCCATTAAAATAAACCCAACAAGCTGTTAGAGAAATGTCCCCTTCTTTTCCTAGAGCTCAGAAGGGACAATCTTCCATTCAGCAGAAGTAACAATTCCACCATCCATGAAGTGACACGTTCAAAGTCTGTCTTAACAGTCAGCGGGGGCAAAAATGTGAATGAGACAGAAGCGTGAGGCCATGCAGCCCAGCGCTTGCCTTGATATTCAGGGGAAGGCATAAAATACTCAGACTAGAAGTCATGACATTTTTATATTGAGAACAGCTATTTTAGAGGATGCTGAAGGGTTGTCATGGTTCTCTTGACCTCTCTATAGCTGGACACTGTGAGAACAAAGAGAACATACAGATCAGACCGATTCAACAGAAGACTTTCCATTAATTTTTATGACATCTAAAGGTTGAGTCATTAAGCTATGAGGCTTTGCAGAATTACAAAAATAGATCTAATAAAACTGTGTCAAGCTCTCTGCAGCATGGTTAAAACAGTTCTAAATTCAGTACAATAAGCAGAATGCACAATGGTATAGTTTGACATAAAAGCTTTTGCAGCAGTTATCTGAAATAACTGATACAGCCCACTGAGTTCAGAGCACAGTCACTCTAGACCCAGAAACTTTATATTAAACTTCATAACTATGTAAGTTTTTTCTAATGTATATGAAGCCTTGCCCTACCTTTACATCAAACCAAACTCTTCACCTTTTCAAAACTCTGTAAAGAAAGTGTTTCTTTCACCATCAGCACATAATCTTTTTGCCCCCTCACTTTTCACTGTAAAGCCTTGAAGTCTTCGTCAAGAAGTTATAACAAAGACTCTCTGAAAAAACATTCCAAACGTGATTTAAGTTTTTCCCTTTGTAAATAAAAATTGATTTGAAAGTATACTACTGGGATCCATCTCTCTGGCACGCAACCAAGGAACTCCTCTATGTAAAAAATAAAAATATGTGTGTGCGTATATATATATATGTGTATGCTAATGAATAACTTGTATCTGTGCAATTGTACATTCCAACATACATAAAAAGTAGGTATTTATCACAAGTGGAGCCAGCTCTTTCACATGACCATTATTTTGACAGGATTACATGCAAATTTTATTCACGAAAAGTTAGTTCAAAGCACCCTTAATGTCTAGCATCCCTAATAATAGTATATTACCTTCTATCCTCCTTTCCCTTAAGTGATCTGCACTTGGTTCAAACTGTAACTCAAAACTCTTGCTCTGACACCTGCCAGGCCACCACTACCCACCCAGCTATCAGGTACAGGTTATCACTGCTCATAAAGCAGAGTAAGTTAACAACTCTTTAAGCCATGTAATAGCTGCACCTGACATTATCTCTCATGAGGTTTGTTTCTCTGGCTCTCACTGCCTTCTCCTTTTGCACTCAGCATTTACTGAGACTTCTTCCTCAAATTGAGTGGAAATCTGTCTCTTCATGCACACCAGCTGCAGCCAGCATCTATCCTGACGCTCTGAGCAGAAACAAATGGTAAACAGAAGAATGGCAATAATTAAGAAATTAACATGTATGCTATTAAAGATGCACTATTAAGGAGATGTAGATTAATTCCTTGTTTCAAAATCTGGAAACTTACAGGGTGGCTTCATGTTTGAGTTAAGTTAGAGTCTAATGAAACAGACATGCAAGAGCCAAACGTCTTAAATAGATAATGAAATAAATTTGTATCACTGAGCTGTCCACATCAATTTTAACAGTGCAGGAGATCTCATTAAAATTCACCTTTTCTTTATACAGAGTAGTAGCACTATAGAACAAAACACAAATTTTGTGACAGTTTGGGTCTACAATAACTGAGGTGCAAACAACCTGGAAAAAAAATACAGAAAACACGTAAACAGAAAAACCCAACAATTTGGATGTTTAAAGACAAAAACTGCAAAGACAACAGTATCTCAGGACAAACGCATAAACTCAGCGAGTGTAGTTTACAGTACTTCCCAAGGTATTAAATTGGATGGTAGATTTGGAGAAAGCAAAAACACTGAGCAGTGTCCAAGTTTTACTACAAAAAGCACAGTAAAATTGATTTCTACTTTATACCAGTTAATGCCCAATTAAGGGGCATTCCTTCATAGATGAATGTATTGATGAAACACAGTAAAACAATAAAATGCACTAACTTAAGTCAACGAACCAAAAGGCACTGAAAGCCCATTTAACAATAAACCCACTGTATGAAATCCTGGTTTCATTTTCAACAGAGGAAAACAAAGTTAGAAACTACTATAAAATAAGGGTTTCTCTATGAACATACTCTTAGAAGCATGCTAAGAACTATTCAAAGGGTGATTTTGTTTTGTGAACAGGCAATCATTTCTCTACCTTTTCCACAACTCTATTTGTCCGAAGTCAACCTCCATACATGAACATGAAATATCCAAAATACCGTCTACTGGTAACACTAATATGGTGGTCTTATATGGGAATTTATTCTGACCTAATCCTTTTATCCTTTAAATGAAGTACTTATCAACATCATAAAATAGTAAGGAAAACACTTACTAAACTTTGTATTTGTGAATCTCTATTGCATCAACGCATGGCAGTAAAATCTTTATACAGCCGTATACCCTAGATATTTATTGTGCATATTAATCCTTGCCTGAGACACAATATTCATAGGTTCCTAGCAGTTAAGTGTATAAGAGGCATATACATAACTGTCACCATGCTATCCAAGGGAAAATAATTGCTTGTACAGTAAAAAATTTCTTTATCCAATTACATGGTCCTTAAATAGTTTCTCCAAATAAAATGCACCAAACTTCTTTTGGCCTATGAAGTGTACTTTTTTCCTTTTTTCCCCCAATTAGGAGGTGCTTACAATCTATAAATTCTTTGTGGAAGGAATGGCATTCCGTTCTGCCATGTGCCGCATAAATTCCCCAATAACAGCAACATGTACCTTCGTTCCTCTCCACTGACATTCTTCCAAGCATCACGGTAGTATGAAAATCATCACTATCTTAAACTTTGCTATGCTTTTCAGCATGACAATTTGGCACAAGCAGAACATACCTCACCCAGAAAAAAAGAAAGTTGACTCAAAAGTTTCTCCGTTCTTCCTGCCCCTTTCCCTTGCTTCTGCGGTGTACCATCGTGCACTCTTCAACCCTTTACTTCTGCTTCTCTGGGTTTGTGGTTTTTGCCCAAACCTTTCTGAAAGCCAGGGCCGAGATCCTGAACAGGTCTCCTGTCTGGTCCTCTCTAAGGACTAGAGCTTCCCCAGGCCCACTGAAACCTGGTGGTACTGGCTTCAGGGATGCACCAATAAAGGAGAAGAGCCCTCCATGCGTTCCCTAATTTCCCACTACCTCAGCAGTCAAATCATGCATCAGCACCTTCCCTCCCTCCCCCAGCTACAATTACCAGAGAGCTGAGGGAAGAGAGAGAGCACAGCTCCACAAGGAAGCCAGTGCCCAGGAGAGGCTGGCAGGGATGCAGTCGCTAAATGTTTCTTCTGTCTGCATAAGCCTATCTCCTCATCTAAACTTACACAGCAGCACTGCGCCTTTATTGATGCGGCACACAGCCCAGCGACGAGCATCCCAGCATTCAGAAATGCTACTATGCTATTACAAAGTAGGTTGTGAGCACAATTACTTGTTCCTCCATGTGCCATTTAAGAAGTTTAATTCCAAGGGACAGGCACTGTCCTGCTATGCATGTGAAAGTTTCAGAAGAGAGGAAAGGGAATCTTGACAAATGTGCCTTCAGCCCAAAATCCAGTTTTACAAAGCATGAAAACATACTGTTCTGCACACCAAGGCACAATAGGGTCTCTCCTCTCTTTTGGAAGTAGATATGAAAAGTAGTGACTTGGTTGCTGTGACAGCGGCACAGAGTATGATGCACCCCAGAGTCACAGCCCTCAACTTTCGGCTGTGAGCACACCTAAGCTTTCAACTGTGGAAAACCAGGCAATCGGTGTTTAAACTGCTTTCTCAAACTCTGCTATTCTTCTGAAATTCGGCAGCTTGCAGTCTGGAGGATACACCCAACATTTGCGTACCCAGGGACTAACCTTGCCTTCACATCTACTGCTTCCTGATAGGCAATCTTCTACTGGGAAAGGAAACACCCGTAATTGAGCATGGCAGTAATCCATGTTTCCCCTTGTAATATTAGCAGTAGAAGAAATGGTTTCCTGTACTTCCTCTAAGCAAGCTGCGTCCATCCCCCTCCTCACTAAGGCCACCCAGCCCACCTACCCATGATCTCCTCACAAACTTTTGCTTCTGTGATTCTTCGGGGACCGCGCGCCCATTGCTGGCACAGGCGCACAGGGGGTCCCACTCTTTGATGGCACTGATAAGCTAGCTTAAATAGACATCATGCATTCATACAAATAATGCAAAACCAGAAGGACTGAATTTGTCCTGAAGCACTTCAGTGAAGCCTCAGCCTTTGACTGTAGTAGAGGTATGGCACTGTTAAGACACAGCCTCAGCCACTGCAGGTAGCATATACATGAACTAAAACGAAAGCTGCTCATGCAAAACTTCATGGCACTGCGCTCCAGATTTTTATCATCTTAACTAAGCATCTTGAAGTGCCTTTGGAGAGCATTTTATTTAGGAGCAGTAATGTACAGTTATCAGGGGGGTTCCGTTCATTTAATTAAGTTGAATACAATTACACTCTAGTGGGTCTTAAAAATGCAGGAGTCTATTTAAATATTATTTAGATGCGTATCTTTTAACTACCACAGACTGCACAGGGCTTCATATTTATATCAATTAGGTATATCAACCTAGCAATAAGAACTCTATCTCTTGCCAGCTTATAATCCTTTCTGCTCTGGGATCCCATATTTTATTTGCTCATTTCCCTTTATCTGTGTACAGTGAAGATGGGCTTTTTGCATTTCTGTGTGCTCATATTGCTTCATCATCGCAAAGTGTTTCCTAATTAGGCCGAAGAGGCCTCTTACCCAAATAAGAGAGAAATATTTCTTCTTGCCTACAGAACAAATCCTACACAGTCTGAGTTCGAATAACTGTGTGTTTGCCACAGCACCCAGGTGTTTCAAACATTTCTCTGAAGGGGCAACTCACAATTTACCACCTAGAGCAGATCCCAGTAAGTAGGATGCTATGTGCCTATTTCAAGAAAATGCTTAAGCCTGTGGGTACTGTCAGTCCAGTGGCTCTGCCCACTGATAGTAGATGTTGCTTTTACTAGTGACTTAATGCATTACACAAGTGTTGCACACGACAGATGTACCTTGAACTGAAGCATGAAACAATCTGAAGAGCCCCACAGGGCCAAAGAAATCATAAAAAGCAGAAGCTGGCAGAACCGCAAGTGTCAATAAAACTCGCAAAAAAATTTGTGTCTCTACAAAACACAGTAGCTGGTTCTGATCAACTCAAGGCTCTGAATCACAAGCTGGAAGACAACAACCACAGGTAAAGACACTTGGACTTGAAGGGTGAGCTAAAGTTCTCACTTGAGCAACCTTTATACACACAGCAATTTGAACATCAAAAGGAGAGCATCCCACTAACCAACCATTTGTCAGGAGAGTTGTCATGTCAAAGAAAAACACCTCACCTAGTTGTAAAAGCAACTACAACATGAGAAGAAAGTCTCAGATGGAAGGAGCTTTTTCACAGACTTCATCAGAGATAAGAGATCAGTCTTGGAGAGCACCAAACCATGAACCTAGCAAGAATGGCAGGACAACCTACGTACCAGGATGCATCTGAATGCCACAAAACCAGCAGGGGCTCCCTGAGCAAAAGGAGGATGGTTACACCACTTTTCACAGCATGCATCACTATCAGTTTCAAATCAAATGTTCTACACAAAATAAGCTGCCTCATGCTTAAGAATCAGGAGATGAAAGGAGACAAAGACGTTGCTGCATGACTCTCCCGAGGACAAAGGAGAATCACATGTTTTCAGATGTGGAGATCTCTCCAAAGCTTGTGAGATAGAACCCGAAATGCAAAGGCTGGTTGAGAAGAAGTTATGTGTGAAGAGAGAGTCAGGGCATCAGACTGTCTCTAGCAAAACAGTAAGTTGTGCTCTCATTCTTAGCCTGCTTTAGCTAACCAGCCCTCTGCTACAAATTACCCATTCAAAGCATCCACTGGCAATACGTGAATGGCATAATTTTACATGACTCACGCACATCAACAGTTACCCACCTATAGTCTGTAACCAAAACCAAAATAAGGTGCAGTCAACGAGACACAAAGCCTTACTTTGCCCTCTGATAATCCCTACTCAGGGCCTCAAGTGAGCCCTGTCATTTCTGACCAGGCTTAAATCTCCATTGCTTAACTTCCCACATGCTCCCTGCCTATCCACACCATTCAGCCACCTCTGGGCCTCCCAGAAGCCAGTCTACCTGCTGATTTTCCCCTGCTAAGGTTCTCGCCCGTGTGCCAGGCACTTCCTGCTGTGAAGGCAGCAATTCTTCCTTTCTTGTGATCCTCCTAAATCTCTCTTCCCAACAGTTGTAAGTTACTTTTCTCAGCTGGGACTTTTCACTTTTCTAGCCACAGAAAAATAATTCTGGGTACTGAGTCACTGCACCTACATCCTTTGTCATCCTCTGTTTCCTCTTTATATGAGAGGTATTTTCCTATTAGAAGTGTGATTCTGGAGGGGAAAAAAAAAACCCTACAGCTCTTTTTTTAAAAAAGTGGTTGTAAACTGCTCAAATCCACACAGTGTCACTACCTAAGAAAGGCAGAAGGAACACAAAAGAACTAACACCCGTTTTTACCCCTCTCCCTCCTCTTTTTCATAGCAGTTTACAAAATAACTATCTGTAAGCATTATGCAGTAGTTGCAATTAGGTTTGGCAGATGAAAAATGAAAATTTGTACAATCTTTTGTATCCTAACTACTTTTGAGATGAGAATTAAAAACCACAAGTAACCTGGCAAAGACTACTTGAAGAAAGTACTGTTCCATCAGAGAGAAAAGGCAACTTTGAGTACATCTATCTCTTTCTTCCCAGTTTTGATAAACTCAAATCTACATGCTGACACAGTGAGACTCATCATGACTAGGTCTGTAATGAGGATATGCGGAAGCACATCCCCTTCCCTTCTCATTTATTCATGAACACACACACACACACCATATGTGGTATGAAGCTACTCTTCATTGTCATGCCAAAATTTTGATTAAGTCCTTGACCTTATGTTCTCCGTTAACTTCCTGAGTTTAGATAGCTATCATGCAAAGCTTAGGTTTTACACAGTTTATCCATCTGCATGTATATACTGACTCCCAGACATAAAATCTAAACAATCCATTGCTGGACCTGGGCTGAGCAAGAAATAATATACCTCACTGAGCCAATTCATCCCAGTATCCCTTCAATTTGGTACGCAACAGCATATCAGGATCACAGCGGAGAAGGATGACACGAGATTAGACTCCACTTCATGCCTCACTGCAAAATGCTCAGAATAAAGTTAGCAGTAACTACAGAGGAAAACAATGTTTAAGGACCAATCACAATTTTGCACTAATTTTAACTGAGTAGTCTCCACTGATAAAACAAGAAATAAACCAGAACTTTCTCCTAGACCTCTCCTAACAATGAGCAGAACACAACATAAAATAATATAAAACAAAAAAAAAACCCCAAACCCTATGCATCTTTCTATTTTTATTTGTACACTGCACAGCAAGTAAGGTGGAAACTTCCCTATACAAGCTGAAACATTGACAGAGAAATTTGGATAATTACAAAGAGACACTAGCAATTGCCACTTTTTTCTAAGTAAAATCTCAGAGAAACTTTAGAGAAGTATGGTAGACAAAAACACAGAGAAAAGCGTCCAAAGAATTTGCCATGTACGCAGATTCACAACATGCCCTGCCAGCAGGAAAACGGCCTTTATTCAGCCCTTTTTCTCCAGTGAGTTGAAAACGACAGACCTAAGGAAACACGTACAGCAGGAGAAGAGAGAGATGCCTGCTATTACAGCCACACCAGTGCCTGCATAACTTCACTGAGGTACCTGGAGCTACCTCTGCCATCACCATTTTTCAAAGGATATAAGCAGCCTGCTCTTACTTCCACGAAAATCAGTGGCAAATCACAAGCGAAAGCAGGAAAGCAAAAGGTTTCTGTGCTGGAGATCTCCCACTGTATTTGCTGCATAAGAAAAAAAACCCATACATATGCCAGATATAGCGAAAAGCAAATACCTGTTCTGAGCCTAATTACTCCTAAGCCTGACACAAAGCATCACATAAATCCAACAAAGAACAGGTCAGAAAACAGCCAACATGGCTTAGTGCCACAGGCATCAGCATCCATGCCTCAATGCCCATCAACTGATGTATTTCTTAGTATCCCCAATGCGACAGGTTTTGATTGATTGCTCAGCTAGAAATTTCCTCATCTTACAATTGCTTTTGGTTTTGGTATCTTTACTAGTCTTCTGATAAAAAGTTGCACATGGAAAATTCTTCTCCCCAACTTTTGTATAAAACATGATATATTACCACAACACGCTCTGAAGCACTGAGTTTTTGAAGTGTAAACAGTCATCTTGAAGATGGAAACTTGAGGACAGAAACCACGACTGACATACAATGTGGAGTCTGCTCCTGCTTTTTCCTGTTTTACAATGGTTATTTATGAATTCTAAGGTGGGAAAGAAGTCTAATAATGGAGAGGAAATCACAACCTGCAAATTGTGGTGCATATTATGTATGAATACATATAAAATTATGTATAAAATGGGATTGTTCTTATTTTCGTCCTCACAGGGTATACATTTCAGTCTAAATGCAAAGCATTTATTGTCAGCTTTCAGAGCTACTGTACTAAGCTGGCCAACCACTGAAAAGCTCCAAAACTCAGAAGTATAAAAAATTATTCTGTACAACTGAAGGCTACATTAAGACTATGTAGTGATACTGGTAACAACATGAAATACATCTAGCAGGTATGGTGAAAAGAGATGAGCCTCAATTTAGCAGTAGAAAATAAGTATGTCCAATTTGTACTCCATCCCCAGGATTGCACTAGAAACTTCTGGTGTGGAAAAATCTTCCAGCTGAGTTAGAATATGCAGGAAGCTCCTGCTGGAAGACTATAAGCACAAAATCCAAAGAGGATGAATGTGTTTCAGAACTGTAGCCGATTATATATATACAGAGACAGTAAACACAGACAAACCAGAAACATTCAAACATCTCTCTGGTTGTAAATGCATAAAACCCAAACATTCTATGGTATATCACTTCTAAAGTTATATGTTATGACCAGTAAGATATTATTCTGGCAAGCAAAATACCTTAAAAGCCTAAAATGCCTTTCTCCTGAAAGGCAATGCAATGCTATGCAATCAGTGTTAGCGTGTGTTTTCACACAAACTCCAGCTGTGGACATACACCGAAAGAACTTTTAACAGTGCCACCATGGTGCAATAAGCTCTCATGATAAGTGCTCTCAAATCCATTTTCTCCTTCATCAAGTTAGACTGGGGTTACAGTTCAGCAGAGAGCAAGCTCTGCACAGCAGGGCTGACTTGATACTGGCACTGAAAGAACCAGAAGGCTTAACTCACCCAAACTTTTGAAGGAATGACGAAAGTTGCTTCTTCCTTTCTTATTTAAAACCTACAGGCCACATACTACTCCAGTATTAATAAAAATTTTGTGCCTTAGGCTCATAAAGCTTTTATGTAAATAGGGCACAAATTAGATCCTTTACCTTTTGTTCTTTTCTTCGTCTTTTGGTTCCATCACACCCATCAGCACTACACAAGCCATCTTCAGTTCCAAGCGAGAAGGTTAGGAACGGCCAGCAATCAAGAGACTGCTCATGTACTCACAATTTAATATTGCAACAAGCATGGTACTGCTTTTACTATATCTATGAACTCTCATTGTGCCCAGTGCCAAGCTGTCAAAGCATTGTTGTTATTATTGTATTAGTTACCTAATCTCCTTTACACACACACTCCCACACAGAGAGAATCTAACGAAGGTGGAGAACACTGCGACATAAAATTTTAGTATGCTGTTACTAAAGAACAAAAAGCACCGTATATTATCAGAACTATAGTGAAAACAATGACACAGAAAAGGACATATTTATATTCCTGATAATAATATTACCATGCTTGTAAGCTTCAATGTCTGTGCTTACCCATGCACATAAGAAAAACTATATTTTTGCCAACTGGAGGCCTGACCATGTAAACCAATCTCAACAGCTCACCTCTGTGCTCATGCTGATTTGATTTCTCTGTGGTCCTGCAAAATCTAATGGGCCTGTAGGAGAGCAGCCCTGCAACTGCGCTCCAAGCAGATTGCGATACAAATGTTAGGAACCAGATCTCTGATTTATCATATGAACTCCCACAAAAAAAAAGCTTGAAAGTGTGATTTATAAATCATCGTTGTATTTTATTCTTAAGCTGGTTTATACTCTGTTTAAAAATGTTTTCAAGACAGGTTATAAAATCCCCACACTCAATTTCAAACTCCTCCTAGGAAAATGTGCCTCTAGAATCAGTACGTAGCTCAAAATGATTACCCAGGTGTCATAAAAACTTAATGGTTTAAGTATTTTATTATACTAGTATTAGTTCTAATAAAAATAGTAATCATAATTTTGCCCTTCCAAACACAGCAACAGACAGAAAAGGTCTGCTCTTACTGTACACCAGGAAAAACGTTCCCTGGCCCCAAGAAGATCAAAGCAGAGCCGGCATGCCCACACCTGACCCACACCACAGCTACTGCACTACGGTGGGGGCAGGTCCTTTTATTTTGAGAGTAGTTATTTCCCATAGTGGAAATCTGTGTTGTGAACTCTTGGGTTTGAATGCATTTCAGTGAACTGTATTGTAATTTTTGTCTGCCAATGGGACAGTTAAATCTTTTAATGACAGGGAGAAACGAAAGCCCCTCGTATCTCTTTACTGATCACACAACATATATCTATGTACTTCTTTGATGGAGAATATGCCTTTATAGTAGAAACTTCATTTTTACAGACTTGCACATATTAAACTTAGTTCCTGCTTTTTGTTCATTTCCTCACAAAACACTTGGGAATCCAAATTCCTGCAGAGTCACCCCAGTGTTCCTGCAGTCACAACCATCTTCCCCCTCCTCTTCCTTCCACCTCCAATAATGGTAACAGATGAAGCAGCAGGTTCGTTAGTCAGGTTCATTAGTCACTGACTGCAACCACAAAGAGGAAAATTATCAGCAGCACTTTATATTAAAACAGGTACTGTGACAAATCACTTCACTAGGTCATTACAAGGTAATTCTTATTCATCCTGTTCTACTGAACCTCCTGAAGCCCAAGCACAATGTGTGCTCTACAACCATTAATTCTATAAACACCAGGGTAAGTGGAAAAAGAGAAATTCTGTGCTGCTGTAAGAAGGAAAAGCAACAACCAGAGATTCCAAATGATAAGGGAGATCTGCGATGGCACAGGCAGGAGTGCCAGTGGATGCACTGGCATCCTGTACTCCACCAAGTCACCTCTGGAGGGAAAAAAAAGTCCTGAAGGAGCCAAGCCCAGTGCTGAAGCTGGACCAGTTCAACCAGTGTCTGGAAGGAGAGGGAAGGAAGTCCCTTCTCCCCTCTCAGAAACTCCTTTGCTCCAGGCACTGCCCGTTTTGTCCATTCCTTGGCCCTGCACTACGTCCAGCAGTGACCCAACTCTGCCATGCTCCAATTCCCCTGCTCAGTACATGCAGTTTAACTCCTCTTTTCCTCTGCTTGCACAGCATCTTGTGCAATCAGGACTAATTTACATCAACTTCTAGACAGCATCCAAATAAGTCAGACTGATCTTTATTTAGTTCTGTAAAATGTCATTTACTCCAAGATACACTAAAAAGCAGCTTTTCATCTGACTACAGAAAATCATAACCAGCATGTGCAGCATAATACATCACATTACATGTTAAAAAAAAAATAAATTCGTTTGACTTTTCTTTGTCCCATATGTGCAACACTATCTTCCATGCCATTTTTTGCAGTTTCTTTCTGTTTAGAGACTGTTGTTTTTTCACAGACACAAAAGGAAGGAGGCATCATTACAGGCAAATTCTGGCAATTTAGTATCCCGCTGCTCTTACAAGACAGAGAGCTTGGTTGATTGACTTGCAAAACGTGGAAAAAAAGATGAGAAATAAAGAGTATTTCCAAACTGACAATGGAACAGGTAATCAGAGCAAATCAGCAAGACACAAAAATAATTTTTTATCACCAAGATTCAAGCTTGTCTTAAAATAGTTCTTCTCTAGTAAACAGCAGCTCACAGCAGACAGAGGATAGGTATACAAAAATCTTCCCTAGAAGAACCAAACCCCCTTATTCCTGTCTGCATAGGGTCTTGTGGGGACTAGGCTCTCTGATAAAGACATCTGTTCAATGTGACCTGACGTGCAAGAAAAGGCCTGGACCAAAGGTTATCTCTCTGAGCTGTCTTTCTTCATAAAGGGATTAGTGTTGCTAGGCGTAACATTGCGTGGAGACAAGAGGGAAAGGAAATGCAACAGGTTAAGTTTAAAATGAAGTTGAATCCAGCATCTAAACTTATAGTCAGGCAGTCTCCATTTTGATTTCTTTATCCAAAAGCAAAATACACCCTATGTTTCTGTAAAACACAAAACCCAATACCTGCTAGTTTGAAAAGCAGAGGCCAGGCATTCTGGGTTTATCCTTACTGTTGCAGCTGGGATATGCTTTAACAATGCTCTCCAAAGTATAAGTCAGAACAAAAATGTTTTGAATCAGAATGTCCCAAAGAACTTTTTGAGCTAATTATATGGTGTCACAGCCATTTTGCTGACATGTCAATAAAAATCAGATAAAACCAAGAACATTGCATTTTCAAAAGCATATTCTGCCTTGAGGGTCTGCTCAGCTGCCAGTGGTGTTCTGTAGAGCTGTGCTGAGTGCCAATGTCTTCAGCTGGACTAACCTCTTGGTGCCAAGCAAATGTCAGAGAAATGGAGTAACCCAGTGAGACACTGGGAGAGCAACGGAGCATAGAGATTTCCACAGGAGGTCACAGCAAACTAACCACGGTTTAAGGAAGAGCAGTCTCCTGGGAGAAATCTGCAGCTGGTGTGAACTGTCATAACTCCTCCCAGCAGTCCTCCAACTGCTTTTATCAGCTGGGGATCTACTTCCCTGATCTCTCCAGATATCCAGGCTCCCTGGCTTAATATCAAATTCCTCTTCCCAAAGTATGCTAGCCAGTATGTAATCACATGTTATCACAGTCGTATTATCAGCTGGCATCTTTCTCTTTTGGTTTGTTTCTTTATTACTTTGATAAGAAATTCAAATAGCCACCGAAACATGGAGAACAAGATAGATTATATATGTAAATATTAGGGCTTCCAGTACAAACCCAAATGAGCTCATTGTCCTCAAAATACTCTGTTCTCTTTAGCAAACAGCAGATGGTGGGAAAGCACAGGTTTTCCCTTAACATAACTGCAAAAAACTATAAAAGAATAAATAATTTTCTTTTTGCCCAGCTCTTACAATTCATTTGATAATTTGAAACAAAAATCTAGCTATCACTTTGATATAAGAAGCAGGAAAGTTTTCTAATTGTATCTCCTGTAAGCTCCTCTGTATCTTTTAAAATTTAGCCCTTGAAGACAAAAGCTCCTCAATACAAACAGATGTTTTCTTCAGCAAAATCCCTGCTCTATCAAAACTGATCAGTTTTGCAGTGATTTCATTCATATCAGGATCTGACCCAAATATCTGTTCCAGCTATGGTATGGTAGAAGGAAGAACATGCCATTAACAAAGATGACACCGGAACATGTTCCCCATACTAAAGTCAATAGCCCGTGCTTTTAAAGGCCACCTTTAAAAGAATAGAGCTCATGATATTCACTTCTGCAATCTGATCGCATACAAACCTTCACATTCTTGGCAACAAAGTTTGCTATCACCACATTAGTACATGATTCTATGCCAAAAAAATCCCTTTTTATTGTGTTGAGTATTGGGGATGCAAAGAATATTAGTACTCATGATCCACCTACTGCCCTCTCTCTCTAAAACCTTAATACATTTCCACCATCAACTATTGCTTTGAGATATTTCAAATTCTAACTAACCAATACATTCCAACATGTGCCTGCTACAGACTAAGCAAAAGCTTTTAAGTATAATTATGTTATCTAGTGAGCTCCATTAACAGCACAAATAGCTCTGAGGTGCTTATAATGCAGCTGCAACTGTGGAGTATTTCATTAGAATAAGTGCAAAAGGGAAAAGTCACATTTACTTCAGCAAAATCTCAGTACAGCTGCAAGTACCCTCAATATTTGTCAAGTATAGAGAGTTATTATGTGACTTCAAAGTCCATAAAATATGCCGCTTACAAGCAGCACTTGAAAAGTATTTGCTTCCCCTCTGGACCTTGAATCTGCTATCAGAGGCTCCTGCTAATGAGGCCCTATTTTAAGGGACCTAGCTAAATGCACACACATAATGAAATATATTTATCCACTGAGCGAGAGTGTCTCAATTTGTATTTTCAGTAACTGTAGTACTGATCTACTGCCTGTGCTGAATTCCCTGTCCTCTCCTCCTAAACCTGCACCTATGGGAGACACCACCAGAGCCACCACTGTGCCCCACAAGGTTTCCAGCAGGACTAGTGGTAGGAAGGTGACACCTTTCCCTCCTCCTCCCACCGTAGTAACTCTTCCATACGAATAGGATGGAACAGGGCATTTCACCATTTTTACAAAGAACAGCTTTTTTACCGTAAGGACACTGAAGTGGTGGAACAGGCTGCACAGAGAGACTATGTAGTTTCTGTCCCTCAAGGTTTTCAAGACCCAGCTGGATAAAGCCCCAAGCAACCCCACCTGGCCTCGGAGCTCTCCCTGCTTCAGCCCTCAGCAGAGCTAGATGTTGGCCTGAGGTCCTTTCTAACCTGCATCATCTGACAATCATTGCTTAAGAATGCTATTTTTTCTCTGCCATTCAATCAAAAAACTTTTGATGGCCACCTTCTTTCCTCCTTTCATTCTAGTTTTCCCCTCCCAAGATCCTGGCTCTTCTGCCTCCTTCCCTATGCTAGGGCATTCCTTTCCATAGCTTTCATGAAGGCTGCTGCAGGGAAAACCTAGCTGGCCTATCCCTGCACCAACTTCTCGGTTCATAGAGCCACTGCCAGTGAAACACTCCAGTGTGTGTCTTGCCTTCAGACAAGGGCAGAGCACCAAATAAGTGTATGTTCTGTTCATATTAAGACATATTTTGCATCCGCAAAGACTAGAAACTCTTTAAAAACCTTAAATCTGAAGAAAGCTGACTGCCTACAGGGAGAAGAGCTTCTGTCTCCCCTCAGATGTGTTATTTGAGACCTAACAGGTCTCAGGTTCTTTATTTGTAACCATGTTGCAACACAAAACACTGCAGTAAGAAAAGATAATAGTGGTGGGTGATGTTTGCAACCTATACAAACCAGAAAATTCACAGTCACAAGATGAATCTTTCTTGTAAAGCAGACCAAGTCCAAGACAAATGTCTTTAGCTTAGTTTTATTAAAAAGCAAATAATAACTAAATAGCTCTGCTTTTCTAGGAAGGAAACTAACTTGTTCAGCCAGGAGAAACCTATTCAAATTATCAGTTGTGTGAGAATCAGATCTTTTTCTGCACTGAGCTCCAGCATGCTAGGCTGTTTGTTTGGCCTCCCCCAACACTCCTTCCAAAGCATCCAATAGCACTTTGCTTTTACTAAATGCAGTACTGAAACCTGCCAGAAAAGAAGACAGAAAGAGACCGTTCATAAAGTACTAACTGTGTGCTCCCTACAAACTGGCAGAACTGACTCTGCTTGCATTCTTAGATTAAAATCATTAACAGTGAAAGAGTGTCCGCAGCCGGGTTCTATTAAATTGAATGCCATGTCAATGGAGAATTTCTATGAGGAAAAGGAATGAGGCAGTTCTTTTAAATCTTACTTTGAATATTAACAATAAAGTCCACCTGGAAAAAAAAATAGCTGCATAAAATGCTAATTAAATTCTCCGTTCAATTCTACAACACTCCTGAATTAGATCTTACTGGTTCGCCATTCATTACATTCCACAGCAGTTTTCCATAAAGTATTTCTTGTAATAATCTTTAATGCCTGTTGGTTAAATGTTAACAGCAAAAATTAATACACATCAAGCCTATTCATTTGCTTTTAAAATGAATAAACAGGCACTCCACTGTTGATTACCACATTCCTGTATCACTGGAAAACTGCCAGCTCCAGTACATATATAACATTAGTGTTTGTTTTTCTGCTGAGTGGCAAGTCCTCTGCAGTAATTACCGTCTTGCACCTAAAGTAAATATTTTTCTCTTCGCTGCAAGTAGAAATAAAGACTCAACTCCTCCTGTATTTTCACTGCTGGCCATCCAGCTACGTGCCCACCAAACGCAATTCCTGGAGCCCTTGTTATTGGAGCCATCCCTTTTGTTTGTCACCGGTGAATTAACGAGGATCAGCGCCTCCTCGGCAGAAACTCCGCGGGGCCGTAACTGAGCAACTCGGTGCCAAAAAAACAAACTACGGGGAACGAAATGCTCCAAGAAGGGGCGCGCGGGAGCGCAGCAGGGCAGCCGCGGGGACCCCCCAACACGTGCGGGGAATGGAAAGGCGGCAACAAACACCACCTTTCCTTCCCCCGAGTTTAACCGAACGCGCCAGCGTGCCGGAGCAACGAGAAACAATGCGCCCATTGATCGACCCAAACAAGCGCTCCTGCGTGTGTAAACAGAGGCAGGGGCCGCTCTGCCCCGGCAAGCGGAGCCGAACCCCAGCCCGGCCGCGCTCCGTCCCGGCGCAGCTTACTCCAAAATCATCATTAGAACAGTCGTCTTGTTTTTGTCGCCCATGGAAGAAGTTTTCCTGGGATGCCGGAGCCCGCAAGCTGGGCAAACCCCGCAGCAGGTGCCGGGCGAGGGGGCAGCGCGTCCCCCCCGTCCCCCGTCCGGCTCCCCCCGGCGCCGCCACTCACCAGGATGCCCATCACGTCGTCCCAAAGCTGGGCAAACGCCTCCGAGGTGCCGCTCTCCGCCAGGGCGGCGGGGCATCCCGCCCGCTCCCCGTCCATGCCCCCGGCCCGGCCGCCGGATCCGCGCCGGCTCCGCGCCGACACCGCCCCGCCCCGCCCCGGCACCGCGGGACCGACCCGCCGCCGCTGCAAACTTTGGAACCGGGCGGGGGTGCCCACCCGCCGGCAAAGCCCCTCCTCCTTCCGCGGGGCGGCAACCCAGCGGGTACCGGCTCCTTCTCCCGCCCCGAAAGCCACCACCGCGCGGGACGGGAGCTCCTCAGGGCAGGGCTGGCTGCGCTTCCGATAGTCGGGAGTTCCGGCAGCCAATTCAACAGCGTTTTCCTAGTGGGAAACGGCGCCAGGCAAGGGAAGACGCGCCCAGGTAACTCAGATTTTAAGTGCTGAGTTTGCACCATTCTCTTGAGAAAAGGAGAGATCACCCAGCCCCTCGTAATAGGCAAAGCTCTTCCTTGGGGAGAGACTGTGGAAACATGCCTCCTGCTTCCTAGTATTAACACCCCAATGAAATTAAATATTCACTGATTACAGACAGCAGTAGGGATGCTCCTGCATCCTTCTTAGGAGACAGTGAGTGCCTGGGTGCACGCACACAAGCCTGCTTGTTGGGGAAGGTGCGTTAGATAACCATGGCCAAACTCACGGATGGACAGAGCGGGACAGGTCAGTGGGAGCTGGGCAGGAGGACAACTCGAAGACTAGCCAGACACCCCATACCTCTCTCCCAGCTTCTGCTGGGACCAGCAGCAAGGAAGTCCTTTAAGTCTTAGGGCTCATCCCTAAGCTTTGAAATGGTTAGAAGTGTCTTGAGAAGCTACTGTTTCAAGCTGTTCTTTATTGGAAGCACCTGTCTGCATGGGGGAGGGTGGGAAGGGATGTATTTAATGGATATTCAGCTGTCATGCACTGGCCAAACGTTTGAAGAGCTCATATCTTTGAGCTGTTAGTGGCTTCTCCAGCATCCTACAAGCCCTGCCTGCTGCTAGGTTAGATGTTATGTGCCCCGCATGACCCAAATGCAACCCAGGGCCTGGTCTGGCACCTGCACACCCTCTTGGGCTCCCTGTCCAGTCCTGGGATCTCCCAGTACCAGTCGCCCCCCAGCCCTGCTGCCAGCCCCTCAGCTGACAAGGCTCACATTGATTGTGTAGCACCAGTGGCCTGGAGCAACAAATGATACCATTTGCTAACAGGGCTAAAAATAGTTTCTGGAGAAGGCATAAAGCAAAAGTGGGGTGACTGCACTTCTCGTCTGCATTCCGCATTCTCAGTGATGCTCTTTTTCTGTCCTGAAAGCTACGATGGCTTATTTTGCTTTGTAGGCTAGCACTAGAGAGAAAAGCTGGTAGAAATGATTACTTTCTCAGCAACTGGTATGCAAAAGAAGGGATGAGACTTTTGTAAGCTGTGTTACTACAGCTTTTGCTGGAATAGCACATACAGAACAGAGAAAAGGAGGATGGGGACATAGGTAGAGAAACTAAAAGAGAATTATGCTGAAAAAGGCAGTGAAACCACTGATGATGTAGAAATAGGCACATTTTTATTGACCCTTTTTTAGGATGCACATGTAGGATAAACACTATGTAATTAATCATATTATTGACTAGTAATGAGAAATAATGAAAGGCCCAAACCAGGTATAAAATCTCTAATCGACCTTCAAATTGTATGCAACTATAAGCCTATGAAGTATGAGGCTAAAGGTGTGCCAACTGAAGTCTCTCGGTACTCTGACATGGCTTGCGTAACTCAAAACTGGTTTAATTAGTCACGGATAATTTGTTTAGTGACCCTCTGAAATCCATGTTGAACCACTTACAGTAGCAAAGTCAACCACCTTTGAAAACAGCTGAACAAGGCACACTGTTGCTTTCAGGAGTTAAATACCCTGGGCTGCTCTTGTGCATGCTGCCTTCTGTATGTTGTCTTTTTCAGTTTGGAAGCATACTTTTTAAAAAATCCTAATAACTCTGGAGCACGAAGTCTAAAACTCCTCATTATTCTGACAGCAGGCAGCAATAGATTAAGATTAAATTGGTGCAAGGGACAGCACTCCTACCTGCCTTGCCTCTCGCTGCTGATGGAGGTCATAGCTCCTGTGCAAGGATGACTACACTACTTACAGAAGCAGATCCTGAATATTCACACTTTTTAGCCTTGCAGTCCAGGTAACATAAACTAGACTGTAAACTGTGGTGGTCCAAGGGCTGCTTCCTGAGCCATTACATCACCTCTTTTGTGGAGGCAGCAACTTTCATCAGAGGAACATGACGCATGGCTGCAGCAGTCCTCCCCTCAACCATCTGACTTTAATTTATGTGAGATACAGAGCCTTTGATTTTAATGAAGGGAGATAAGGAAAAAAGATCTTGCAAAATTACTTGAATCAAGGAGCAGTTGCTTTAAGAAACAAACTGACGTGAGGAAATCACGACAAATCCATGGCAGTTTATGATAGCTACCGCCTTCTATAGTCTTGCAATTACAGTGTCTATTCATCTTCAGACATTCCCAAAACGCTCTTTTCTCAAGACATTCAATGACTATGACATGCAAAAATATTCCCTGTTCTCCTTCCCTGAAACCCCCTCCTTCTAGATATCACAGGGTTCCTCTATTTTAATGATGCCAATGTCCTGCAATAATAAATCCCAGGGGCATTTTGCAAAATAACAGCTGTAACAAGAATATGGAAGTTTTAGAACAAGCAGAAACTCAGGTCTTATAAGGGTTTTGAAACCTAGCTACGACTGTAGTATTTGGGTTGTGTTATAACTGCTACTACACAATTACAAATGAATTTAAATTAGAATATAGTTTTTGTTTGCATTTTTATCTGTAGTTGTCTAAACAATAACTGAGGCATCCAAAAAATATCACATTCTAGAAGCATGTTGTACTGGATCTCTGTATGCTACTGGGAAGAAATAAATTTAATCAAATTTCTGAGATATTATTAGGACACCTCACAGGAGGTTTGACCAGGTGCTTAAACGTTTGGAAATCTTCGAAAAGGGTCACTGTGCACCTACAGGGCAGAACAAGGCAGCGGGGCAGTGATTCTGATACAGTTCCTCAGTGTGTCACACCCACAGTGCACAGGCTTGAGGTTGCTTTCAGAGAAATTCCAGTGCACTCTGGATGGAAAGTCCCTCCACAGAGCAGCTATGATGCTCCACAGGGTTGTTTTCCTGCCAATCTCTACATGGGAGATGGAAATGATCAACATGTACGCGGTGAATCTCGTTTCACCCAGTTATGGCAGATGCACTGTGCACATGAGTGTATCTTCGTATCAGACCATCAGCTATATGTGGGTGTGCAGTTAATAAGAGTTTCCCACATCTACACACCAGGCAGGATTAACCAACTTGGAGAGCACTCTTCTGTATTCAAGAGAGACAGACTTTCTTGCAGAGGGATACTCTGAGCAAGATCCTGACTCCAGGTTAAGGTGGCCATAGAAAAGCTCCTCTTTCTCCTTTCTTTACTGAGGGTTTAGGGAGATTGCCTTCATCAGGCCAAAGTCTTTCTCCACGGAAAGCACAAACCTCTGAGTCAGTAAGACAAAAGATGACAATCTTTCTGTCCCAAGGTAGTGTGGATCATCTCACCACAGTGTCACACAAGAGTGACACAATGCTTTTAACGCGTTTAATCGTGAAAAATTTAAATATGCATCAAATTAAACTGGAAAAGCTGACATGCGCCATCAGAAGCAGACTATAACAACTGCTGGCAAACACATAAGAGGCATTTAATCCAAGAAAACTATACCACAAACAACTGTAAGCACTTTGATATCAAATTTAAACTACGTGGAAGAGACCAGGAGAGATCAGGTTGCCTTGGAAAGTGGATCGTACCCCACAGTGTAATGGTCAGCAGACTTCATGGGTTCCTGATAGATGACCCTCAAGGGGAATGGCTTCCAGTTCAGAGGCCTGGCAGTTAACTCTGCGTGCGTGAACAAAACACATGAGGTTTCTCAACATCACTAACAACACCCTGCCCAGTATATCAAGTCTAAATCAAAACTTCAAAGCTTCAGAGAAATAAACTAGCAAGCCATTGTATGCACAGAGGGTGCAGAGGAAAGGAGAAATAAAAATTCCAGCTAGCCCCTACAGGTGACTTGCAGAAGCCCTAAAACTCTTAACACAAGCAAATTACAATGCAACACACTACTAGCAGTGATTTTATCTCCTTTCAGCTCTCTCCCTCTTTCCCCTTGGTAGAGGTCATCAAATTGAAACATGCAGAGTTTCACGCCACAGCTTTTGAATGGAACTACAACCCTTACCAGTTGCAGGCTCCATCCCATCAACTTATCACAATCCATCTTGGACAATTTTATCTCATTGTTCTTGCTACATTTTTTTGATGGTCCTTCTATAACATCCTTTCTTTTAATTCTCACGTGTTACTTCATTTTTAAAATATTTTCCTTAAGAAATGTGTAAGTATGGTTATTATTTCTGGTAGCAGGATCCTTTGGAGTGGATTCCTTGAGTCTCTGCATCGTCTTTATCAGCCAAAGAAGCTGGCATTGCTCTTCATTGCTCTTCAGCAGAAAGCAGACATGCCAGCAGCCGCTCCAGAAACCCTCTACCATGGGGCAGGATGGGGACCCACCCGCCCAAACCATCAGCCATTCTGCCAAACAGGCTGTCGCTCTATCTTAGACTCTTATACAGGCATAAACTACAAAAGAGTGCTAGATCCATCATGTTCATTTGCACATTAAACTCCTATCTATTCCTGAAACGATCAAGTTCCAGCATCCTCTGCCAGTTAGATAACTACAGAAAATATTCCTGATTTTAAAAGCAGTACAAACAATACTTATCCCAGATGGAGTTAAGTCTGTTTAATTCTATCAGTAGTAAGCAGTTAGGAACAACAAATTGCTTTATTATGATAAAAGTCTGAACTCTCCACATTACACTTGATCCATCCTCTCCCTAGATATCAGTACCCTACTAGACTGAAAAATAAGAAGGAAGGAGACACGCATGCCTAGGAAAGTCATTCCAGTAGTCTTAATGCTTCACGCTAGCTAACACCACGCTTGGTAGACATACAAATGCTGCCAGGCTTGGCAGGCTTCAGGTAAAATACAGTGGCTGTGACTTTGTGTGACAAATCATACATGGAAAAGAAATCTAAACACAGAGAGTATCACAGTCCTTCTGGAAAGATACCTTTTGACTCATAAGGAGAAAGGAAGGATTTGTATCCTCCCTTCCTGCCCACACATATGCTCCACAAAGGCCTCTCATATCCTGTCCAGTTCCTCTTTCAGCTGCACAGCACTTGTGTTACTTAACTGGGAGGCAGCAGCACTAGATCAGCCAGTGGAGGGGATCCAGGAGCCAGAGCCTGACCTGCAAGGAGTACACATCACTGGGGACACCACAGCTGTGATCCTGCTTAGGTGCGCAGTGCACCACTCCAAAACCACCCACCAAATCAGTACTCCGTCTGCTTCCTACAACGTCAGACACTGTCTGGACAGTTTCCAAAATTTACTAAGATTCTTGCTTCTTCATGCTACTTAGTTCTGCCTGCCTTCTCCATCCAAACTCAGCACCCCTTCTTCTCTAGCTACATGGTAAAGCCACCTTTGATGCTCTATTATTTCCTGTCAACATTTAGTTAATACTCTTTTTCCAGTGGTTTTCTGCAGCACTTTTAATAAAATGTTTAATAAAACTTAATTAATTTTTCAGATAGGAGTTCAGCACCCTTTAGGCTGTCTAGGAGTAGTATCTACACTGTTGTTCACAGGAGCTTACTCAATTTCTTATATTATTTTTGTAAGTGTCTGATAGAAAGGATGCACACAAATCTTTTCTGTAAGGGACAGAGACAGAACTATTTAGCTCAGTATCCTTTGGCTGCTCTTATCCAAAATAATTTTAGATCTGGGGAAATGAAAAAGGAGAAAAGCAAGCCTCAGAACTGGGAATTGGACTTTACCCTCTCCTTTTTCCTTTCATTTCTTCGTTGAAACTCCTAGTAAATTACTAATTGAGAAGGAGTCTGATGATCTCATCCCAAAGCGCATCATAAAACCGGCTGAGAACAAGGTACAACTTAGTAGTGTGTGATAGCTGTGTATTTCAGATGCTCAGCACTGGTGTAAGTATCACACCAAGCTGGCTGGAGGAAGATGGGAGGAGCACCAAGAGAGAAAGACAGGCTCACAGTGAGCACACTGTTTTATTACTACTCACACTGTGACTAGCTCAAATTTTTAAAATAAGAATGGAAACACCTCAGGGATGGTGCTTATTGCATCTCCTTTTGAAAAGGAAAATATATTTCCTAAAAGTATTACTTTCTGGAAAAAGAAACATTTGCAAAAGGACCAATTATGAAATGCAAACGAAATCTTAAAAAAAAATAATAAAAATCACCTGCTTGCAATCAATGGAGAGATAAAAATTTACAGAGCTCCCTTTAGCAAAATAATACAGCAAAGTACACATGACACAAACATGCCAATGGTAGGGACTAGCAAGAAAACAAGAGTTGCTTAGATTCTTTTCTAGAACAGACCACTCCCACACAAAAATCACCTCCTCCACACTCCACCTAACACCCACTCCCCAATTTACCAATTAAATATTGTCCCAAAACATAACAGAACACAAATTATTTCCTCAACTGTTTCTTTAAATGTTAATGCACCACCCTGCTGAGCAAGCAGCAAACAGACCCTACCAAAGCCTGACTTGCCCTCCCACAAGGATTCAGTACTGAGCTCAGACTTCGCACTTTTTTAGTCTGTCCCCCAAGTACCACAGATGTGTTATTAGTGAAGAGGTAGTTGGGCCTACTTAATGCAGAAGCCAACCAGACAAAGAAACCTGTCTGATGATCTCAGCTAGGCACAGATGAAGATAATAGACCAGATGTGATCATTTGATGTTTGCTTGCATATCACATCAGCCTAGGGTCAATCCTCCCTAGCGCAGCCGCTTGAGAAGAAAGTACTGTCTCCAACCTCTTCTTTCAGATCAGTTTCTGCTGCAATAATTCCTGCTCCATTGCTCGAGTTTCTCCTCTTGCCTCCATGCCTGGAAACAGCTCTCAGCGGCCAGTTCCAATGAATACAGGGCACCCAGACTTCTCTCCCTTCACAGATACCCTACTTTTTCCTTTTAAGTGTTTCCTCCCCATTCCGCAGGGTGCCAGGTGCCTTCCCCATCTCACAGAGTTCTGCCCCTGGGTTAGCTGACCTGTGCACCACCCAGCAAGCCCAGACATGTACATTAAGAGATAATTTATGGAAAAACAAACAGCAATTGACTAGCAAACAGTAGGCCAGCAGTTGTGTTACATGTGGTGTTGCAATTTCTGCTCTAATGATAAGTGTTCAAAACTCACAGATGTCAGGCACCTGAAAATTACATTTAAATCTAATGGACTTTCTAAAGTAAGACTTTTGGATTGCTTCAGTTTTGGTTGTCTGAGTCATCAGGGTGCACTTAAGTCACATTTTCATACTTCTGTTGGAAAATAAAAGCCAGAATTTACATTTTCATTATAAAAAAAACAGTTGCAAATTGAGATTTTTACATCACTTGGCTCCAGGTGGCAGAGTGTTAAATAAATCATCAAGCTAATGATGAAATCAGGACTATTCACAAGACTGTGACAATGTAGTCAAGATGATAAGAATTCATTTCAGCTGTGGCTGTAAACACAGGCATAGGCTTGATTCACAGAGCCTGTGCTCTTCTGGAGAAGCCTTACTCTTCACTCACTTGCAAGCTGTACAATCCTTCAAGATTCTCTCAAATAAGAGTTTCAAATCGCCATGGAAAAATATATTAAAACCTGCTCTACGCTCACTAACAAGAGTTAATAAGAAAGTGGAGAATCATATCCCATCTATACATTCCATTTTCCCTAAATTGTTAATGACATGTTTCACTTCATAAAACTTCATTAAGTAATAAAGAAAGGAGAGAAACATCTCTCTGCATCCAAGTACACCTGAAGCTCTGGAACTGTGCACTTTTATGTCCATAAATTCATTGTAGAGGCACAAGGATCACAAGACACTTATTACTTTTTAACACTGTGAGGAGAAGTAATTCCAAAGAGCAGCTGCTTCCAGTTATGGAAACTCAGCTGGAAAGCAGAGGTGTCTGTCAAACTAATTAAAGTCAGGAAAAGCCATCTATAAGAAATGCCAGCATTTAAGCACCGTCCAACCCACTCCCAAAATGTAATTAAAAAAAAAAAAAAAAAAAAAAAAAAAAAGTCAAGCAAGAAAGACAAGTGAAAACAGGCTTAAGCATCACTGAAAACATACCTCCAAGCTATTCTCTCAATAAATATTTTGGGAAGTTTGTGAACAGAAGGATTATTGTGACTGTGGTGGTGTGAGTGGGAGGAATTTACCCTCCACAACTCAACCAACTGCATCGATGATTATACAACAGCCCTCGAGGGCAATGAGCTAACTGCATTGGCTCCATGTGGATGAAGTGTTACAAGGAAGTCATTTTGTTGAAGTATATGTAGAGTAGGCTGGTATCTCTGGTTCTCAGAAAAATGAATCTTCATTTGCAAGGACTTAATAATTAGGTAACTCTGTTTGAAGATGGCTAAATATGTGTCTTCAGTACTATGTGTATCCTGTAGCAACATATGCCTAACAAAAAGTAATTGAGATTTGGGTTTCTTAAAGTTACCGATACACTTGATCCCAGAAGTGCATCACACATTCATTTTTAATTCTGTAGGAAGATGTGATTTATGAGAATAAATTGTAACAAACAACTGTTGCTTGGCTAGATGAAGGTTAGAGGGACTGGGAAGGATGCAGTAATTATCTCAAAGCATGAAGGGTGTGTTAACACCAAGGGGAAAGTCAGATGGCTGAAGAAAGCTCAAGAGGGTGTAACTCGGGGCAATGAGATAAATATGTGTTTTTAAGCCATGAAATACTGGCTCCTAAAACAATGACATATTTTGTCTATGCAAAAGAAGCTCTGGTCATTTCAGAAGTCATCACAATTTGTCATTGAGGACAAAATATGTGAAAGTGGACTGAAAGGAATGAAAGAAATTTGCCATATTACTGAGGGGAATATAAGAAAATAGAAGCAGTAACTCTGTATCTCAAAGGCAAGCCAGGTGACCTTCTGTAGTCACTTTATATTATCTGCCATCTCCACCACTGAGGAAGCAGTGGCAGATGTTGGTGAGCCCACAAGGCTCTGGGCTAGATACGATCCATGACTTAATTTCATATAGCTTGCAGCTACCTAAATTATTTTTTGTTGTTTTTAATGGATAATTCCAAGGGGTATGCTATTGAGGCAATTGCCAAGGAAGTCTGAAAAGCCTATGTGGCTCTTAATGCATGTGGCACTTACGCATGTGATGAGATGCCAGCAAGGTATTGGGCGTCATTTAGATGATTTTCACTACTCACCATCTTTCATTTTTTTATGTAGAAATTTAAAAATTCTAGTGATAAAAATAATTACTGTATTTACCATTTATTATTATTTATTTATTATATTTGTATAGGCAAACTGCATAAGCAGACCAAGCTAAGAAAAGGCTGCATTTTCACTTGTCAAAAAGACAAATTCCTTACCTCCTAAAAGCATTCTCCAAATGATGTGATACCTTTACCTTTTTATCTCATAGCATTTTCCAGGTAACAGTATATTAACAGGCATAGACTTCACATGTAAGAAAGGAAATACAACTGTTCTCTTGCGTACTTACTTAAAGCAGCTTTCAATGTATCAAATGCAATTTAAACTTATGCCTTCTATTGCCTGCACTTGCTCAGCTATTGTTTTTGTTTGTTTGCAACCAGAAAGGAATTCAAAAGACCTAGTTATTCACAGCACCCCCAAACATGCACAGTATTATCCTAATCTCAAACAAGTTCAAATGCATCCAAAGATTTTGGCAAGGGAGAAAGTTTTAAAATATTTTAGCACCTACTATTTCCCAAAGAAGTCTATACATATATGGGCAACAAAGGTTAAATAACCTATAAATTGTTTTTATATGGATGCATGAGAAATGACTGTAACAAGCTCCACATATCAGAGATTATTCATGCCAGTGTCAAAGGGCTAAACAATATTAGAGGCTACTTAGTGTGCCTGGTGGTTTCAAATAAGCTTAACCTGTTCATATTTGTCCAAGAATGCCCAGGCTTGGCTTTAAGATAGAAGGACCTTGGCAGTAATAACGACTGCTGCCTCCTTCTCTTGTTCTCACTCCTGCACTACAGTAATTACAAATGAGGACTCATGAAGAGGAGAGTTCAAGAAGGGCAAGGAAGGGCAAGCATGGGGCTGGAAAGAGACATGGACAAGTTATATGTTTCCTTTTCCACCATATTATCCTGTAAGAGCTTAAAACAGTCAAATGGATTTGTCAAGAATTAATTGTGTAAAATCAATCTAATTTCCTTCCTTAGAGGCTAATTGGTACCGGATAAGAAGTAGGAGCAGGGGAATACATATTGAATTTAATAAGGTTTCTAACTTATTCAACACAGACAGTTGATACCATTATAAAGTGGTACGCAACTGGTTGAAATAAACACTTTCACAGATTAATTTTCAGTGGTTGGTACCAAAGTGAAAGAATATATTGAGTGGGGTTTTGCAGCGATCTGTTCTTCAATACTTTAATTAACAGCTTAGCTGGTAGAATAGAGAATACGCTCACTAAATTTACAGATGACAGAAAGCTCAGACAGCTTGAAAATAACCACTGAACATGAATCAAAAAAGTCATCTTGTTGCAGAGCAGCAAGTTTCATAGTAGGACATAGCCAATACAGCCAGTAGGATACACAACCTTATGCAAGATGTGTAGCAATCTAAATACTGCTCTCCAAGCACAAGCTGGAGTACTGTGTTGTGTTTTGACCCAGCATAGTAATTCATAGAATCACCAGGTTGGAAAGGACCCACTGGATCATCGAGTCCAACCATTCCTAACACTCCCTTAAAACTTGTCCCTAAGCACTTCATCCACCCGTTCCTTAAACGCCTCCAGGGAAGGCGACTCAACCACCCCCCTGGGCAGCCTGTTCCAGCATGCCCTAGACCTTAAAAAAGTCATGGAGTAATGGGAGAAAATATAGAAGACAGCTACAAGAATGAGATATTTATGAGCAGAGATTGAAAGGACGGGGATGCTTTATCAAAGACAAAATAAGACTGCCAGAGAATAGGATAATAACTTTCAAATATGTAAAAGCTTTAAAAAATAAAAATCTCTGTCTACTGGGGAAAAGGCAAAAATAAAAAGGCTTAATTGCAGCAGGGGTGATGTTGGGTTAAACACTAAAGAAAGCTTTCTAACTGTGAAGTTCATAAAAATATTGGAATTTGTCATCTGGGGTCAGTACAGTGCCTTCATAACTGTCTAACATGTTCTTGAGAAACTCCCAATAACCCATTATTTTGGTACAACTGGTTCTGCTCTGGGGCCTGGGGCAAGCCAAATAACACCTTAAGATTCTTTCCAGTCTTTTTCTTTTAAATACTTTTTTGTGTTTTAATTCTTTAAAACCAGACTGTGAAAGTCCTATGTGCAGTAGTGAGCATTATTCAAAAGGATATCTAAATGGCATTCATGCCAAAAGGCCTACATACAATGCTGCAAGTTAGAGCTTACAGGTATCACAAAGGGTATTGAAACGCTTTGCATGCCAGTGCTGCAGTGACACAAAAACAACTATTCACACCTGGAGAACTGGAGAATTTGTATGCAGGTTATTTGTAAATGCTGTAATTTCATTAGTGACCTGAAGATCTATTGCAGAGTTTGCTGCTACCTGGCCTGCTTTTAATATTAACATTTGCACAAGAGGTTTAAGCGGCTGCGGCAGCATGTAACTGATATGACTGAGTATGACAGTTGCCAGAGGGACAGGCTGCTGCACGAGGAAGCCAAGAATCTCAAACTCAATACGCTTCATAAGAATAATCCTAAAAATTACAGCTGCTCAAGGGCAAGGGGTTTGTTAGTTCATTCATACTCCAACTGAAATGCATTAAATAATTGTTTAGGTATTCCTACCCCTCTTGGTCATATCCAATGACATAAAATACAATCTAGTTACAGTTCCAAAACTGAAATAATTGCCTGCTTTCTTCTAAGAAGCAATTTCTGGGGAAGCTTGTATCTATCGAGATTTAAATGCTGGGAGCATATTGCAGATGTAGTTTTCCTGTGTAAACCAGACCTGCTAAGGAGTCTACAGCCTTTAGGAGAAGTTATGCTCAAAACAGTTATTCTGTGTTTTTCATATGAGACATATGTACGTGGAAGAACTGAGCATGACAGTGGCATGCTAAGATTAGCCGCAATGATTGGGACAGATACGGTCTTCTCCTAGACCTTCACGGGCATCAACCTTCTGGAAATCAGACCCTCACCCTTTTTTTTTGAATCCCCAAACTGGACATTCACAAAATCCCTCCTTTGGGAGCCTGAGAGAGGAAGAAGGTGTGGAGAGATGTGTGCATTCACACATACCCAGAGACAGCACTTCACAGACATCTTCATATGTTCCACACACATTCAATTACATATGTCATTATGTGATTGCTTAGACAGACAACACTGCTATTTACATTGAAATATATGTGCAGAATAACTTCTGCGGCTGCAGATGTACATAATACAATGTATGGCGGCCAAGTCAACATCAAGTGACCAACCAGCCAAAATGGCAAATTCAGCAGCAAGAAACAATTTCCCCGGGTTATGAATTCCCAAGAGGCTTCGCAGGCCACTTAGCAAGTTATCACTCTCACTCGCCACCCAGTAGTGAGTGAGTTAAGCAAGTTGTTGATGAGGAAAAAGTGCTTTCTGAGACTCCACAACCCATATTTCTGAGGCCGGATGCATGGACAGAGATAGTAAGGTGCTGTCAATTAGATACAACAGGAAAACGGCATCCCATCTGCTCTACAAATGCCAAAGAGCTTCACGGCACCTGTCTGGGGGAATAAAAATGAGCAAGAGTTTACCACAGGTTTAGATAGTCCTGTGAAACAAAGGACTCTTTGTACTAGTGCTTGTGATAGCAAAAGTCCTCTGGAAAATTTTGGAATATTTTTTGCAGTAATATTTTGTAACAGAGGGTGAAAAAAGATAAAATACATACTTACTCTTTCTATACCAAATGCCTTACCATAAAGGTCAGAGTGAGTTTTCTTGTTACTTTGAAGGTGCAATAACTGTACCTAAAGACTCCACTGGTAGCAAAACATTCCCTCCTCTCAAATACAAATGTTGAAAGAGGAATGAAGTTGGCAACTTACACTTTAAGTATCTCATTTCCCTGCTAGAGGGCCTAAACCTGTTCCTAGTAACGTTTAGTTTTGCCTCTTGCAAAAGGTACAATGCCAATCATAATCTTCCTACTCACTTCCCCTGGCAGTTTCTGGAATGGAGCAGCAAAACGTTTCCTTTCTCCTTCATAATCCAGGTGGGACTGAGATGAGCCAGTCCATTCTCCACTGAAGACAGACAAAAATCTCAGTGTTCTCTTTTGGCAGCCTCTCTGCTTGTGCTTTCTTTAAAAAGTCTGAAAACAAATCCAATCTGCACAAAACCCAGAAAATGAATGTTGATATGGATAGAAAGCAATAAACAAAGCTTCTGAAAAGAGCTTTTTTTTTTTTTTCCTCAATATGACTATCTTCTGCGTTAAAAACCAGACTCAATCTAAAGTCGTCAGTGCTTGGACTTTATCGTAGCTGACAATTACCCTGGCAACTGTGAAAGGGCTCTTTCCTAAGCAACTTGCTTTTACTGCCTGAACAGCTATGATGCCAGCCATCCACAATGCAAGATATTGTAAATCTTGCAGTAATAATTAGTGACAATGCTACCAAAGTTAGAGTTAACAAAGTCAAAGGAACATATGCAGTAAAATGGGAGCTTTTGTCTAGAATAGGGTTTTGGAAAGGGTAGAAATAAATAATGCAGGAATAAATTCAGGACCAGGAAAAGAAAGGTAGTGGGACCATGATGAAAATTTTCCTGACAAGTGTTTGCCCAAAATAGATCTTCTATGTTTTTACAGTTTCTGAACATGTTTTTTAACTTCCTCCAATTTTATTTAGGATTTAGCATGCATTTAGTGTTCATTACAGAAGCATCTAGGCATCTAGACACCTCACTTGAAGAACAAGATCTTTCTTACTGTGCTAAACACTGCATATACATTAAAGGTATTTTCATTCTACATCTGCATCAGAAATAGAGGAGGAAGAAGCACAAATATGAAGTTATTTGCACTGGCTCTTGTAATAGAGCCAAAAAGGAAATCAGGGTCTTCCTGTGCTACAGTCCAGGGCACTGCCAACTGGACCACGCCATACTCCTGATGCTGTGAATAATCATGCATCAGTCCAGGCTGCACATCACATGCTCCATGAGTTTAAAAAAGCAAAGATATCTTAGGAAATGATCTGTTTTGCTGGACACCTTTTATACAATGCAGCTTAACAGAAATAAACCTGTTAAAAACATTACAGCAAAACCCACAGAAAATACACAGCTGTAAACAGACACTCTTGTAATTGAGAGGTGGAAATGCTCTGTAATAAAGTCCCAAACCATGTGAAGACATGAGAGTGTTTGCTGGAAAGTAATACTTCTGTACTACAAAGTGCATGCAAAATACAGAGTTTAATAAGAAACTTAACTGAAATATCAAATATTTTTAAAGTAAAGTCTTTTTGCAAGGAAGCTTGATATCTTTGAACTAAAACATTATAATCATCTGGAGAACTTAATCAGCACTGTGATTTTTTTTGCAAGGTAGCACAGTGACAGGTAGTCATATTTCAGTTGTATTTTCCATGTAAAGCTATATTAATGATAACTATAAAAGTAATGGACACTGTAACATAGTCATCCATGGTCATAATTTGCTCACACAGTACTAAAGTTAAAGAATCATGGAGTATTCAACTACAACCACGCTAATCTAGGTTTATAAGAATCATAGCAATAGAGTTTTATCTTCATTTCAGGTTCTCACGCCTTTCTGGATTTCACGTTACCTCCTCATATTGAAAGTCATATGCCAATATGGTGATAGGGGAGAAAGAAAAATGAAAATTTAGAATAATCTATCTCCTTAAGTCCTTTCCATATTGATATCAGTGGAGTGAACCAATTGCTTTTAAAACCTCTACATAATTTTCACTACTTAAATCGATATCAAATGCCTTCCTCTTATTTACTACCAGCAATGCAGGTAACAAACACTGTGAATTAATCATTAATTCCTAATATGTTGTTTCTGAAGCTGTGTTTTTCAGCTTGTGGTTCATGGTCTTCTGAGGTCTTATTCAGTATCTTAATGAAGTCCTTATAAAGTAATTAAGAAAATGTCTTAGTTTTTAATAGCCTTACATTCACCACACTGATTTGCACCTAGACATCTTTAGGAATACAGAAAAGTTGCAAAAGAAGTTGCAAATCACTTTTGCTGAATTTCAACCAGAGTCAGAAACTAGGCAGACAAGTTCTAGTACCAGATCAATGGTTAAACATGCAGAATATGCCATTAAATTATGGTATGTGCTAACAGAAGCCACAGCTAATGTGCAGGAACTGTTGCAAGCAAAAAATACATGGGAAAATGCTGTGCAGTTTAACATGGTGAAGTCCTAGCAGTTAAGTGACTAAATAGCATAGAGGCCCTCAAATAACATGTACACTGTACTAGACTGCATGGTCTTTAAAGGAAGAAGGAAGAAGCATGGAAGAGGAAATAGCTGCAACATATTCAAGGAAGAGACAAACTCTCTTTTAAGACATCTAAGCCCTAGGGAAGCAGGATTTTTCTCCCTTCTATTTGGAAGTTTCTTCGCCTTTGTTAGAGTCTTGAGCCTCTTCCCTTGCCTGTTGTTTGCCTTTCAATTTATCAGAAGCCCAGGCACTCCCAGCCTGAGTGGGAAACACTCCTGCTTCTCTCCAGGTGTTTAGGCACCTTAGTGATGTCCCTCCATCCATAGTTCTGGCCTTTTCATGAAAGGCAAAAAGCTTCTGTTACTTAAAAAAAACCATACAGGAAATGCAGAGAAACAAACCCATGGATTCCTAGGGAAAGCAGGACAAATTTATTCAATAACTGGAGTAAGGGAGAAGGCACAGGGGCTCCCTAAGCATCCCCTTGGACCCTACCAAACTAGTGTAAAAGACCAAGCAGAGGAGAGAGGAGAGGGACACATGCAGTTGTGTGTGCATACATGCACATGCACACATTGGCGCTGGATGCAGAGGCTGTTCTGAGGATAGTGCCAAGAGTACTTTGACTTCTTTGATCACGGGATAATGGCTCCACAGCAGATGCCCTGCTATTCTGTTGTTATCCATCTAGTGGAGAAAGACAGAAAATAACAAAGTGAACTAACCTCTACCCTCTCAAACAAAACTCAGGGAAGTGATGAAAAGGAGTTAAAAAAACCAAAAAAAAAAAAGCCCACAAACTCTGAAGAGGGGAGAAGAGATACTGAGGTTCACTGTAAGGTCACAAGAGGGACAGCAGCAAACAGCAACTCTGTCTTGCAAAGGTATGAAAAGACTGTGTGCTAATAGAAGAGCTATGAAGAACAAAACAGGAGGAGCTGGAAGTCTTAAGGCATAATAAAGTATGAGATTTAAGTGGCATAACAGAAACTTGCTAAGAATTCACACAACTGAAATATTAATATAGAAAATGGACAGCTTGTTTAGGAATGCTAGGCAAGGGAGAGGCTTGTATTTTTATTTCAAAGGTAACCTACAATTGTTCCAACCTCTGGAAAGACAGAGCAGAAATCCTTGCAGACAGTTTTGGGGCATTAATAAGAGATAAAAGTAACAAGAGGTCTGTTACTGTTGAACACCTACTATAGATGACTAATCCAGGTATAAAGCAGGATGAATACGGATTATTTCACAATTGTATCACACAAAGCACAATCTGCTGGTAAAGAAACCTGCAGAAAGACTACCCAAATGCTGCTGAGACAAAACCCACAGGCCACTAAGAGTATCTTTAGTATGTAGGTGAGAGCACACAGCTAGAGGTGGTCATGGAAGGTGCAGGAGCATGAAACAAGGAGAGAAACTGAGCCCTATTCTCCCCCAGAGAGGACATCTAAGGGGTCTGGGTCCCTGTAAGCTTGTTGGCCTCTCCTAGGGCTGCCCAACATTGTCCACCTCTCCCATGCTGTGCCCCTACCCTATGCTGCCTCTTCTCTCTGGTTGCTTCAGCCAGAAACACCAAAATATTCCTGCAACAGGTCTGGTGAGCTCAATAGCATAGCTTCAGGCACTACGATATGGGTGGTTAATATTGCAAGAGACAGAAAAAAGGCAAGTCAACTCTCATCTTTATGGATCAAAAGTAGGTTTCACAGGGGCCCCATTGACATTTCAGTCTGACCTAAATTTACAGGAAAAAATGGTGAGGAACAATCACACACGTTATTTGTAAGCACGTAAAAATTTCAAGTTCACATGCCTTTGTGAGAAACAATGCAAATTATTGTCAAATACAGCTAGTTTTTATTTAATAGTACAATTATATACCTTACAAATAAGAAGGAAGCAGATGACATATATTTCCATTCTCCTACGATTCCCAATGCTGCTTCACATGGCATATTCATGAAGAGAACAATCTACGTGAAATTGTCAGTGCGTGACAAGGAAACCATATCAAAGACTATTTATCAATGGTTCCTTATTAAACTGGAAAGAGGCATCAAGGCAATTTGACACTATTCAATATTTTTACAGCATACTCATGTATCTGCTGTTCGCATTTTAAGAGTTGTTACCCAGGTGTGCGTTTTGAGGCTCTTCCAGGGCGAGTAACTGTCCTCTCCAGATCACGATGCTTGGCAGCAACCTGCAAGAAGTGCCTGAACCTGCAGAGACCGACAGAACGTGCTGAAAACCATGAGTGAGTAAGAGAGGACCTCGTTCCAGGCTAGCCTCTGATGTGGATGATGCAACTTGATTTCCAAGTTTGCAGATTACACAAAGCTAGAAGGAGCTGCAGGCATACTGGACAGCATGATTAGATGCACAGATGGATATGGAAGTTGGAGAAATGGGCTAAGACAAATAGAAGGCAATGTGCAAAAAGGACATATTGTTGCAAAATACTTCCTTGGGAAGAAACAAGTTAGGAGTGTGAAGGGAGATGGGAGACAGCTGGTCCCGAAACTGTTGTCACAAAAGGATCTGCAGGCTGCAGGCTGAACACGAGTCAACTTTCTTCTTGCTGTCATAGAAAAGCAACGGTTCTATAAAGATTTACTGACAGATGGCATGTAAAATAAATCTTTTGCTCTCCTCAGCATTGCAAGACCTCCATCGACTGGGCTAAGAGACTCATTGCTGACACCTCACTTCGAAAAAGATCTGAATCAATTAAAAAGGGACCAGAAGATAACACCTTAAATAACATATAGGCCTAGTTATTAGTTCTACAAACCATGTCCTTTAAAAAAACACCCAACTCGCTGGTAGTTAGTACTACTCAGTTGGAAGATTTTCAACCTAAGAATTTATTACAGCTGGCATTTCCTTGCCCCTTTACAAACACATGAAGTTATATGGCCACAAAATATTTTTTAATGGTAATGGAGATTAGGAGAAGAAAGTAAGAATTTTAACCCTCTTGATTTTACAGTGCACAAAATACAAATTCAGCATATTTCAAACACTGAAAAAAACCCCACCTGGCAAAAAAAAGATACTAAAAATGTATTTGGGGAGAATTGTTTAAAAAATTCTCATTATTCAGGAAGCCTAACATGAGCCTGAGCAGCTGAGATCAAGAATAAAGCCTATTTAGAACAGAATATAAGAGGAAGGAAATTGAAAATATTAAAAATGATATCCTTCATATTTTATGAAGAAAAGAGAATAAAGCCTAGTTTCTTTAAATTTTCATTATTTTCTCTTAAAATAGACAGTCTGCACTTAGAGATATATCATCCTCCCTCCATAGTGATATTTTCATACAATGTTCAAGTAGTATCTTTCAAAATCGTTTAAACCCCCTGTGTATCACCACTACATTGTATTTCCTTTTTATTTACTTTGTCTACTTTCTCTATTCAGAGAAATACATGTTTAGGTTCAGTCCCTTTAGAGTGCAGTGGTTCCCACTGATACAGCAAGGGATGCAAACAGCCAAGTTTTCACCAACCAGAATGACTGAAGTCTGACTTTTGTCAACATTGTTTTCCCTATTGAATCTTCTGAAAGTGTAAGGACTTTGAAAATATACTTTCAGTACTTCTCAGTGGGGATGTGTTCTGTATTTATCATGACTGAAGGATCAGTGAAACTGAACAGTCTAGATTTTTTTCTTTCATTTTAAAATTCTAATGTACTAGTATAATACAATACCACAATATGTGAGACGATTACCCATGTGGAAACCTACTTATTTAGTTGGAACAAGAGTCTCTACTAGAACTTTTAAAATAACTTGGTTCAATTCTATACATAATTCTAGGAATTAAGAATCCTAAACTTCATTTTATACCATCTATTTTAAAGTGTACTGTAAAGTAATATATACTATAAAGCATACTTTATACTTATAAAATTTTTAGAATTCATTTGACCGAAGTGCAGTCTGCAATTTTTTTTGAAACTAGGCATATAATTGAACAGCTTCTGAATTAAAGCTACAATTCTCTTACATAAAAGGCACTAACATTAAAAAAGTGACAGCTCCTCATTTCGGTGGCAACAAAGAACCATATTTTTTCAAGCTTTCACACTTAGGAAATGTGTAAGTTATCTAGAAGTTCCAACTGAAACTCAAACATTTTCTGATTTTATTTTCCTAAAGCCCTTTGGTTTGACACTTAATTTAATTCCCAGAGAGTGAGAAGGGAATATTCAGCCTTATTTTGCTCTGGGATCTTAAAGCTCAGCATGTAGCTAACACCCGTGCATCACTGGAAACAGGCCTCACATGCCCCCAGGCACGTTTTTTTCACATCTTGACTGCATTTTCTCAACTGAATTCCCCCCACCCATTTGGCAGACAAAAGGCTTAGAGGTATGCTCTGATTCAAAGGTTTTACTTTGTAAAGGAAAGCCACTCTTAATTGAGATTTCATTTCATGTGCCCTCTCTGGGAAGTACTAACAGCTTCAGTCACCCAATGAATCACTGAAGTTTTATGTTCTTTTATACTGGTGCCGTGAACAGAAAATTATATCTAGACCAAGTCAATACATAGGAGCAACATTTAGTTTCTGTTGGCTCTAAAACAATGAGAATAGGCAAGCAATCACAGGGTATAGCAAGTGAGAAACAATCTGAATTCAAGCTAAATTCAGGAAACAAGTTATGACTAGTATTTAAAGCAGAGAGAACAAAACCATCACAAACTAACCTTTATCCACATCCTGCTGCTCCACATCTATATTTATTGGTGTCTTTCCTTTCAGTTTAGATATTCCTTATCTTCGTAGTTAGCCACAAATTTTATTTAAAGAGAGAAATTATAAACCAACACTAAAATTTTCCCTGCTGTTGCAACTAACTGTTTGATTTCATATCTTACCTGTCTGCAAGCATCAGAACAGTTCACAAGCAGTAACATCAGAAGTAATGCTCCTATTTCTCACGGTGAAACCGGTTTGAAAGTAACTATGTATTTTCAATCAAATATGCAATGCCAGTAACCGTTAAATTTGGCTATAATTATCTGTGTGATAGCTTTGTAAAAAGAATCAATGTACTCTGAATATAGTTTTGAAATACAGGTAAATAGCTAGAGAAATATATGAGGATGGAGTGATTTAAATGACTTACCATCTGACATCAATGAATAGCAACTTTCTCAATAGGGATTATTAAGTTAATTCTTCTTTACAGCTTAGACTATTCTCCAAAGCCTCTGTGACACTCACTTCTGCACCAACTTCCAGACTCATCAAGAGGAAAAACCCCACCAGCCATCAGAACAGCACTTCGTACTCCAGATGAAAAGCATCAGCAAGCCACAGTCCCATTCCTGAAGAAGAGCTATGCCTCCTAAAAACACTGGCTATTTCCTAAAATTTTAAAAAGTGTATTGACAGGCACACGCAAAGGCTCAGAGAAGCAGAGCCAAAGACCTTGCTGACTCCTCAGCACTATGTTTCAAACAAAGGCAGAGCTGCCCCGCTGCAGTCGTCCAGCTGCTAGCCTTCCTCTGACAAACACCTTTTTCCCTTTCTGCTAGACACGTGTCATTTCCACTGCTGTGCGCTGGCTACCCGTCAACGCCAACTGCCAAAACACTGATGTGGCAAGGCTGTGCCTGGAGTGCAAGGACTCTCCAGGTTGCAAGGGGAATGGCCAATCCTGTTCCCCAGCATCACCTCAGCATCACTTCAGCGTCACCTCGAGGGTGCCCCTCACATGGAAGTCCCAGCCCTTGTGCCCAGCCCAGGCTGGCCTCTTGGCAGCTTCCGCTGCCAACTCCTGTTGGTTATGAAAACTGCTGATAAGAATTGCACCACAAATTTGTCATGGCCCTCTAAATCTTATCTAAACAAAATACAGCAAAACCTTTGTAACTGCACATATGGCAGCGAACCTTGAGTGCAAAAAGCAAGCAAATGTTGAAAATTGTGATGCATTCCTATATATACATACGCAAACAAATTTCTCTTAGACAAATCCAGACACACTCATGGAAGATTTTAAATGCTAGGCCTCTAGAAAAGTCCCTGCATATAATATTCTAAAATACCTTGCTGAAAGCAAATTAAAAGATCTCTACTCTATCAAAGACATATCACTACGAGTTCACGCTGAAATGGAGTGCCATATATTAAGTCCTCCCACATTACTGTTCATCACTGATGTTCTTGGACTTTCCCTTTTCAGGTTAAAAATATTTTGATTTCTTTCTTATAAGAGCAAAACTATCACAGAATCACAGAATCACAAGGTTGGAAAGGACCCATTGGATCATCGAGTCCAACCATTCCTAACACTCCCTAAACCATGTCCCTAAGTACTTCATCCACCCGATCCTTAAACACCTCCAGGGAAGGCGACTCGACCACCTCCCTGGGCAGCCTGTTCCAGTACCCAATGACTCTTACTGTGAAGAATTTTTTTCTGATATCCAACCTGAACCTCCCCTGACGGAGCTTCAGGCCATTCCCTCTAGTCCTGTCCCCTGTCACTTGGGAGAAGAGGCCAGCTCCCTCCTCTCCACAACCTCCTTTCAGGTAGTTGTAGAGAGTAATAAGGTCTCCCCTCAGCCTCCTCTTCTCCAGGCTAAACAACCCCAGCTCTCTCAGCCGCTCCTCGTAAGACTTGTTCTCCAGCCCCCTCACCAGCTTTGTTGCTCTTCTCTGGACACGCTCCAGAGCCTCAACATCCTTCTTGTGGTGAGGGGCCCAGAACTGAACACAGTACTCGAGATGCGGTCTCACCAGTGCTGAGTACAGAGGGAGAATAACCTCCCTGGACCTGCTGGTGACCCCATTTCTGATACAAGCCAAGATGCCGTTGGCCTTCTTGGCCACCTGGGCACACTGCTGGCTCATGTTCAGTCGGCTGTCAACCAGCACCCCCAGGTCCTTCTCTTCCGTGCAGCTCTCCAGCCATTCTTCCCCCAGTCTGTAGCGCTGCATAGGGTTGTTGTGCCCCAAGTGCAGGAAACTAGCATTGCTGTTTTGAAGTACTGGAAGGGCAGAAAAACATTTTCTACAGACGATGGTGATTGTGGTGATTTTACTAACTTCCCAACACTCCATTACTATCATAGAATCACTAGATTGGAAGGGACCCACTGGGTCATCGAGTCCCACCATTCCTAACACTCCCTAAACAATGCCCCTCAGCACCTTGACCAGCTGTCCCTTAAACACCTCCAGAGAAGGTGACTCCACCACCTCCCTGGGCAGCCTCTGCCAGTGCCCAATGACCCTTTCTGTGAAATTTTTTTTCCTGATGTCCAGCCTGAACCTCCCCTGGCACAGTTTGAGGCCATTCCCCCTTGTCCTGTCCCCTGTCACTTGGGAGAAGAGGCCAGCTCCCTCCTTTCCACAGCCTCCTTTTGGGTAGCTGTAGAGAGCGATAAGGTCTCCCCTCAGCCTCCTCTTCTCCAGGCTAAACTATCATTATCTCACCTTTGCAGCTCAGCAATTTCTGTGTTCACAAAGCAAAGCTGCACTCTGATAGCAGCAGCATCTCTTTGCAGTCACTATAGGCGGCATTTCCACCAGCAGTTACTAAATTGGGAAATTCCTAGAGGAATTCTACGCTCCCAGGAGGAGAAAGAGGGCCTGTCCTCAATATTACAGGGACAAACGGTGCGGGCTAGAGCTGCACAACATCCTGACCCCACCGAGCGTCCCTGCTGCTGTGGAAAGAGGAAGAAGGGCTAAGATTAAGTGAGATACATATAACAAACAGCTACCATGCCCAGGCTCCAGGACAGGGATTTACACCACATTTACACGCAGTGACAATGGTCCTAAGTCCAAAGTGAGCAGAAGCAGCATTAGCTCATTGTAGCATACCACCAAATGTTCAAAGGGAGTGAGAGGCAGAAGCTCCAAGGGAAAGGACAGCAGGTGGGCTGAAGGGGGTGCAGGAAGGTCAGGGGTTGTGTACAGCAGCTGAGGATCCCTGGCAGGAACAACAGGGGAAGGGAGCAGGAAACATGCTGTTGTCTATTCTTGGGATTTCATTTTAAGTCTTGAGAATCTCCTGTTTTCGTTGAAAGAAAAGGAAAGAAATCCCCCTGTTTACTTTTTCTGGTACCAGAGAAAAAGATCCAAGTGAGAAAACTTTAAATGCTTCCTTACGTCTCCACAGGGTTTAAAACTCAGAAAGTAAATATGAAGACTTTATTGATCGTTTTTAACATCGTGATTCAGTCCAATTCAAGTATTTCAAATGTTTGTATATGGCCACAGAGGGAATAAATCTTTTTTAACAAGACTTCCATATGGTTAATATGTGTGTGTGAATTTTATATATGTTTAATGACAAATGTCCAATTAGACATATGCATGTAATCAAAAACATGGCACAAATACAAATACACTAGGAAATCAAACAGAAAAGGGACAAAAAGACTATATATACTGCAGAACTCATAAGATAGAGCTAGACAACGAGAATTTTTGGTTTTCACGTTGATTGATTTCCCCACTGAAAGTGGTGCTTTATAACCCCTGCTGAACAGTCGCAATACCAGAAAAAAGCTTCCAAATTTAAAGTATGAGCAGGGAGTAAGCCAGCAAGTTACCTTTAGCTGTTTCTTCTACCTTATACCCACTGAAAATAGCAGGTGCACAATATATTTCCTGAGGAAATTTTATTTAATCTTGTGAAGGGCACTGCTGAGGATGGTCTCACTGTCCTCACTGTGTATACTCCCTTTGCTATGCATTGAACAAAGCAGATGTGGCAAGAAAGAGTGTGATCTTATCCCAGGCTACACAAGAGGTTCCTGCAGCTGACCATCATGTCACCATGCCAGCAATTCTGCGTGTACCCCATGTCTTCCCACTGTGGGTTTCTCTAATCCCTCCATGGCATCTGTGTCACTGCATCCCAGGTACCTGGGTCCATAAGCATGAGACATTAACCCACTTATGACCCTTTTCCCTCTGCTGTGCCTTCATCCCCTGACCATCATTGGATCCCACAGCTTGTTCTGAATACATTTGCGTATGCCCTCATCTTCTGCCTCCACATCTCCCGAACGGGATGCTTTAATGCCTTCCTGTACCATGTCTGACCTTCCAGACCTCTGTCTGTTGCCATTCACCTCTCTTGCTGGATGCTTCTGTCAGCTCTTCAGCTCTTGCTTCTGCATTTTTCCATGCCTCCCAGTCAAAAACTTCTTAGTGCATCTAACTCATCTATCAGAGTTCCTCATGCTTCCTCCTTCCCTCATGCACCCTGTTTTCCTTGCCACTTGTCCTCTCCATTTTCCCACCTCCCACTACAAAGAAACAGCATCCCAGGCTTTATGGGCATGTATCAACTGTATCAGAAGAGTAAGTGCAAAAGCTAGTTTGCTGGTTGCCATTAATGGGTATGACTCCCAGCCACTTATATACTGTCAATAAAGTTATTCTGTTATGTATTACTTGTCAATAATGAAGAGATGTTCTGTTGTTCTCTTTAATTCCTCCACTGTCATTTTTTTGGGCCAAAACCTCCAATTATTTATGTTTAAGACCATGAACTGAGGTGGTCACACAATGTTTATGCATTAAAATGTAGATTTATGCATTGTTTACGCATTTAAACATAAACATAAATGAATTAAATGTTAAATACATTTAAACATTGCATTCAAACAATCCTGCAATGTTTAAATGCTACAGATGTGTAAACAGAAACAGCGCTTAGTTGAATGAAATATCTTCCAGACTGGTCACTTAAAATGGGGTTTACAATCAGTCTTGAAAGTGCAATAAGGATTTGCTTTATGTGTTCCCCTGGAAAATCACAAGTGCAGAGATTAAAACAAAAAATGGCATGGATCGACCCAAGAAGTTATCTCTAACACACTCAATCAGTAAGAAACAATTTTTAAACATACAGCGGTTTTCTGCTTAATGCTCCTGATGTGTTTTTTCCAGGAGTGGGCTCACGACAGCTGATTTGATTATGGCAATAGTGCATTTCATTTCAGAGATGATGACTTTATTGCTTGTCTCTTGCTATGGCTGCCCAGATCTGAAAAAGTCAGCATGAGGAGACTTTTATGAGGGTTCAAATAGACCCTTCTTCACCTCTCCCACAGCAGGGCTTCCTTATAGCCACACCTTGCCCGGCCAGAGGAACGGCCCAAGTGAGGAGGTTACCATGCAGACCAGACAAATTCATTACCCCTTCATAGGGAGTCTGTGTGCTTTTAGGAGCACGTAAATGCATATCCTCTTGATGTAGCTGGGAAATGCATCCACCTTTGATGCTTCAGCAAGCTCAAGGGCTGCTTCTCAGGCGTAACTAGACTTCCCTAGTAAGGAGAAAAAAATTCCCAGGATCCATGCCGGCTTTTCTGTGTCCAGCAGACAGTATGGATTTCATAGAATCATAGAATCACCAGGTTGGAAAGGACCCACAGGATCATCGAGTCCAACCATTCCCGTCCAAATGACTAGAAAGGGCTCAAAATTTATGTAACACAAACTTTTTGAAGCTATATTGAGTGTGAACCTTGCAACAAAACACTGTCTGGAACCCCTAACAGCTTTGTGTGCCTTCCCAGCAGCCCTCTGGCTGTGGGCTCCCTCCAAGACCCCTGCCCAGCAGGGGTGGCCAGGGCAGAATCCAGCCTAGCAGCCTCTGCAGACAGTGTTCACCACTCAGTGCACCCAGGCAGAGCAGTGTGCATCCTCGCTGCAGCCCACTGAACATCCTCTGGCTGAAATCTCACCCAGGGCTAAGATGGGAAGGGCAGTAAATACACACACACACACACACACACACACACTCCTCTGTATGACTGCATGAGCCCCATTGCCCAGCTAAGAAAAAGTATGTGCGTTAAATGATCAATAGACTGGTCTTGTAAGTGATTGCTTACTGCCTCTTAGTTATTAGTCTGTGTAGAAGGTCTTAGGCAAATCGATCACACAAGCACGTAGCACTTTAGGGCCCAACTGCTTTAAAAATACAGCTGGGTTAAGGGACCTGATTACAAAATGGTTCCAATTTGTAGCACCGACAGGACCTTAATAGCATCCTTTAGGCAAGCACAAGCCCTAGGCTGTCTCATTTGTATTATTCCTTGTCCTGCTTTCTCTTTCTTTTTAAATAAGGAACAATACAAAGAATGAGAACTCAAAATCCAAGTCATGTTGTCAGGAAGAATAATGGATCTATTCTGTACAAAAATGCCTGTATTGTTGGTTTGTTTACTTCAGCTGTTTCATGGCCATGCTGCTGTCAGAGCTCTGGAGACAAAGCCCCAGCTCTGAGCCTGCGCCTGGGTGCTGGGCAGGGAGATCTTCTGCCTCTGTTGCTTTTATCCGGGTGGCAACAGAAGCTGATGTTGGAGCAGCACACTTCACCCACCCCTACAAGCAATGCTGAAGATGGGAGCTGTGAGATAAACCGCAGACATCCAGGATTCCCATTAAATCCAGCCCTTCTACGAAGATCCAATCTCTCAATGGCACGTGGGGATTTATAGGGAAAAACCTATTAAGCATGCTAGTTCAGCTTTGCACATCTGTGAGGAGGCTTAAACCATAGTGTCTTTCACCAGCAGGGCATCTCCAAACACTACACTCTGCTTCATGTCACTCTAGTGATGACTAATACATTGTCAGAACGTCTCTATGAGATGGATGACAAGGAGATGGTTTTAGAGAGTCCCAATTCAAATAAATAACTCAACAAAAATAGTCCATTCCCATATAGTTATAGCAATGACAATCTGTTGGGAATTTTCTAAACAAAATAAAGAGTTACAGTCCTTCAAGAAATATAAACAAAGATCTAAATAAGAAAACAAAGACAATGGTTAAAGGAAGGGGTAGATTGCACAACCTACAAAGAAAGAATCAGTACAGCTGACTGAGATGCATATTAATAGCTGTGTGTTTTTGGTTTTGTGGGTTCTGATCTCTTCTACAGTTCTATTTTTGAGTAGTTTTTTCGCTTTCTGGAATGATGAATTTAAAAAAAGTTCCAGTCATGGGCTATAAAACTACGAGAAGAATAACTACATCTGACTTGCAAATTAAACCTCAGAATGGCCAAACTTCAGAAGAAACCATCCTGCTACTTTATTCTGATAATTTTTAAAGAAGACATTCTCATTCTAGTTAAGCAATCTGAGTTTCTTAAGGAAATAGCGTCATATCAGGCCTTTTTGACTAAAACAGGAATAAGTGCTTTTTCATAATCAGTTCCTTTAATTGCCAAGAAAAAGTCTAAATCTCCCCCACTCCCTGCTCAGTGCTGATGAATTAGCTGGGCTGCTGCCACGTCTGTGAAACAGCACATCAATAGAGCGGATGGAGATGCTCTCTCTGCAACACAGAGCATAACACAGTGGAGCTGTAAACAAAGCAGGGACCTCAAACAGAAACACCAAACATTTTGATGGTAAATTTGATTCAGTTGAGCCAGCTTCATGGAATGTTATTTTAATTCAGTATTACAAAAATACGCCTTCATGTGAAGGATTTTCACATTCCTGTGACGATGTTCGTGTGAAAATTTCTTTAACTCATCCAGTTCATTCCTCAGTGATGTTTCCTGCCAGCTACATTCACCACAAATGCTGTCTGGTAAATAGCAGCTGCAAAGGAAGGATAAGGATGCCAGGGTACACTTCAGCAAACACTCCTCAGTAGCTCACTATATCGTGGGCCAAACAAGCTAATACACATTCAGAGCCGTGTTTAAAAATCCTCAAACACAGTAGGCCTTTGCTTTTATAACTCCCCTGAAGGTGAGGATAGGAAATAGAGATTAAGGGCATGCCTGTACTTCGCACCGCCTTTGTGTAAAAGGACTCAGTGAGGCGCAGCGAGTTGGGCCAGCAGCCTGCCTGTACCATGCTGCTGCTCAGAAGGCTTTTCCTTGCACGACTGTGGTTGAGCTCACAGCACATTCTTGCGGCAGCACGTTGCATGCTGGCTGCACAACCGGGGTGAGCATGCTCCCCTGCCATCCATCCCAGGCTCTTCAGGCTACGCCCTGCCTTTTGACTGGCAGCACTGAAATGCGAAGGCTTGGAATTAAATTAAGCTTTTCTCATGCTTCTTCATGTTTCCTCACCATTCCCCACGTGCTGACAGGCAGCAGGGAGGAAATAGGTGTAAAGGCTGTGATGGGTCATAGCTAGGCTGGCTCAGCACATACCCCCTTGGCAGGGCCATAACAGCATCGACATAGGACAAGGCTGATGTTGAGCAATTCTTCCCCAAGATCTTGTCCAGAAGCAGCTCTCCAGGGAGTACTGCTGGAGCTGGACAAGCTGTGGTGACCAGCCTAGAATACTATCGCAGGCGCCAAAAGCCAGAAGGAGAGACAGGGTTTCCAGGAGCTGGAAGCCACACCTTTGGGGATAAACACACACACAGGGCAGGCAGCTCTCCCAGGGGAAAAGATTATTGCCCGCTGGCGTCACTGCTTCTCCACCAGAAGTTATCAGTCTCTCAAAGGCACTAAGGAAACTGCTGGTGTGAATAGCCCTAATCTGCTTCTCCTGCAGTCCCTGATAACCCAAGAAGCTAGCCAAGGGGACGCTAGTGGGTGTGCAATGCTATCCAGGAGCTCATTCCTTCCACATCACTACTAACCTTACTGCTGAAACCTTCCCTGCGTTCTCCTTGGCATCTTCAGTTAATACAATTGTCTCCCAAGGTGGCTGGGTGCCAATTTGTTTGATTAACAAGGCAGTGAGCAGTGTAGGAAAATCATGAATTGAAAGGAGAAGAGACTAAAAAATAGAGATGGCATCATCAAGAAGTTGCATGACAGCTTTTGTCATACAAAAGGAGACAAAGGCTGGAGTGGGCAGAGGGCCTGGTCCATAACAGTGTCAGAAGAATGGAAATAATAATAATAATAATAATAATAATAATAATAATAATAATAATAATAATAATTTAAAAAAAAATTGTTGCTGCCTTTCTTCTCCCATCCCTCTCCTCTCTGCCTCAAAAAAAAAAAAAAAACAAGGGGGAGAAAAGCAGACATATCAGCCACACGTCCAGAAGCTCATAGGGTAGAGAGCACACCTAACCTCCTTGCATGTCTCTAAACAAATGAATTGCGCAGTGGGGAGAACAAAAGGCAAAAATAACTATGCGAGCTTGATAAACCTTTGTTCCAGAGAATGCTGGTACATCAAGCCTAATATTGAATGAACATTACTGGTGCCACCTTCCCAGCAACAGCCTTGGACAATAAATGTGAGATTTCAAAGGAGCCCCCGTGGTTGCTATCACAGCATCAGTATCTGTACGGCTTGAGGTACCCTGGTTATCAGTATTGCACTCTATTAATTAAACAACCTAAGGTCACAGAACCGAAACACGTTCCGAGGCTTAGAAGCTTTTTAGCAGGGATAGCCATAGTTACCACTGGCATTCCTTGAATAGTGCCTTAACACAGAGATTTTCAAAGCAATTGACAAAAAAAATAGCTAAATAACACAGAGGCCCTGTAAATAAGCGCAAGCCTTCCCACATACAGTAAAGCAAGACTCACTGATAGGTACTTGGGGAAAGGAGAGGGAAAAATGTGGACATATAATCACATAAAATAAAATTACCTAAACACTGCAAAACTTCCAAGATTTTTTTCTCTCTTTCAAGCTACCTCTTTCTTATATCTTAGGTTGCATTACATAGATGGCTGAACACACTAAGGACTCCATTTCTAACCATGCCACCTTCTCCAATAGTTTACTAACGTTTATGACCTAAAATATAAAAGTCTAACAGTTCAAAACAAAGAAAACACAGGTCAGGAGAGCTGAACAAAACTGAGAGTGTGGGAGGAAAACAGTCCTGTGAGAAACTCCTTTGGCACTAGCCAAATAAAATCTCCTTTCTCTGGATAAAAAGACATAACTCTTATTTATGTGAATGGGAAACATGCTCATGCACTGAGTGGGGAATAGCTACCATAGATCAGCAGAATGACTGCACTGGAGATAGCTAAAACCAGACTACATGTGCAATGAATGCGAAAACCATTTCAGCCATTTGAGTTATGCGATTTTTCACAGAGGCTTTTGGAGCTGGATAGACCTTGTTGCCTCTCCTTCAGTGACACTTCTCCAACGTTTGCAGATTGTTTTTTGTGATCTGTAGGACTGTACTCCATAACAATTTGGTCTGTTCCTTTCTGCTGTCATTCCAAGCGTTCAAACAAACTTCTGCAGCAAGCTTTCCTTCCAGAAGGATTTTGCCCGGTTGAGTCGGATGCAGCCACCTGGCAGGTATTCAGTGCAGAAATACATCCACACAGACTTCAATATAACCACCTCCACAGACTGTTTCAAAAACTTCAAAAGGCAAACAGCTTAACTCATTGTGTAAAAAGCTTTTTCTTGGGTACCTAAAAAGTACACACCCACACTGACTCATTAAGATATAGGGATGCTGCTCATAGCTGCATCTCCCCCAGTAAAAGAGGACTGTCATAAGAGCAAAACAAGAAACTTATTATCTTCAGCTGCCTCAGGACAGTTTTGCAAGTCTGAGGCATTAAGAAAAGGAGAGAAAAACCCATGCTAGACTTTATGAGCTACTGGTAGTTTAAAGTTTGTTAGCTGGATTTTAACCAACTGGATTTAGCTGGGGAGATTCTATTACATATTTTTTTTCACTCCCTTTGTAGCTCTTGTTCAGAATATCATTTTGTAGTCACTCAATGTGGCAACTCTGGTTCTGGGGCAAATAATACCAAATAAAATAAAATCTAACTATTTGACGTAAGCCCCTGAACCTGCCCAAACCTACATTTCTGGTTCTAATTTGTTTTGAAGTATTTCTGAAGGATGATTTTTATTCTAGCAGTTATTACTCTCAACTAGGAACTGTCTGTCCTCTGAATCCAGCATAAACAGAAGTCTGAAATTCATGTTGTTTTGCAGGCTTGGGCTAATAGAGTAACCATGTGACCAAGCCTGATTTGGGACACATCTGTGTTGCCAGTTGATCTGGGTCTGGTGTTTCACAGGCCTGATCTGAATGGCAAGAAAGCAGGATGGATGCCTGTGGGACCACAGATGTAGCACCACCCATTCCGATGGTCGCTTTTATTTATGTTTGGAGGTTGCTTTTTTAGAGGCATGAAGCTACTTCTGGATTGTATCCCACAACAACCATAACCACTGTGATTCATAGCAATGGCACACTGAGAACAGCCTTCAGAATAAAAACAGATCAGGGTGAGTCTCATATTTGTATACAATGGCTTCCCAATTTTGTAGAAGGTCTTAATGCACACTAAAAGCAGCTGGCAATCTAGACCTGCCCTTTTGTACTTCTTGCAGCTGGGACTGTGGTTCTTGGAGCATTTCTCTAATGGCAAGGATAGTTTAAACAGTCCTGGCTCTCCTTTGGACGCCGGTGCCCTGCCCACTCCTCTCCCTATGCTCTGCCAAAGCCAACTATTTGCTCAGCTGTGTGGTGAAATGTATCAAGGAGCTGATCTGGGCAGGGAGAAAAGAAACATGAAATAAAATTCTAGGCTATTTTTCCAGCCACATCACGATCAGGTACATCAGGAAGCTACATGAATGCTCTTGTTGGCATAGCCTGGGGTGGGAGAAGGGAAAGAAGGGAAGCTGCTTTATGGGAGGTGTTAGTCACACAGCATTGCTACTAGATGTGGAGCCACAGCCAAAGCATTCTCCTATGTCCCTGAGAACTGGGATTTGTGTGCACAGTTCAAGCATTCATCAGTAATGGCTGGGCCTCCTTTTTAAAACTTTCATCCTTCTCATGGGGGTGTGGGAGGAAACAGGCTCATGTGGTTCCGCTAGAATAAAGTTAATGCCTTGTAAAGCTAAATAAAGCAAGGCACCATTTTTATAAGCTTGGTAATAGTGCCCTGTGGAAACTGGCCACGATTACAACCATGGGAGTTTCAAACTGCATCTTTAAGCAGCATCCCAAGTCTGTCACATTCATACTCCTAACGTGCTTTGAAGCAAGAATCATCGCTGTTGTTAAGACTAGGCAGTTTTGCATCTTTTAAACTCTGGCCATCCATGAGACAAAACCAGGTGAACGTTTCATAAAATCTGAGGGAATCTGAAGAAGTTGAGGCTTGCTTTGTGACCTGTCACAGTCACTATTGATCTTAACACACAAAACCAACTATACGTAACAGCTGATCTTGACTCATTGCATTCCCATCCTTTACTCCAATAAACTTGTGTCTACTGTTACATACACAAAAACTAGAGATTGCTAAAGAAAGTAAAAATGTTTACCCTCAACTCTAAAACCCCAACTTTCAAACCACTGTTTTTTTAAAACTAATGCTTATCAGGAATAAGGCTGCCTGTGACCCTCAAGATACTCAATCTCCGTGAAGCTTGGTTTCATGCCTCTTCTGCCATGGGGAATACTGCAAGCTAAAACTTCCTGGTGTCTTCTCAAAGAAGGGCTGTCTCAATGACAGGAACTGTTAAAGGGATGAGGTGCTTTTCTTGCACAATGTCACAGGCCACATGATCAAGCACCGATGAAACCTAAGCAACAAAATGAAAAGGTGGAAGTCTGAATTTCCGTTCACTTGTGATATGGAAACTCGCTTTGTTTAAAGGAAGCAAGAGGCGTTGGACAGTCCAAACGTTTTACAACTGAATCGGCTGCTCTCAATGCTCTCAGCCTTTGCAATGCGTATCAGTTTTGCAGATAGGACTTGTAAGACTAGGGGAAGAGAGAAGAGAGCAGCAGAGATATACACTATAATGTAACAGAAAGCAGAAGTCCTCTAAGAGGCACACTAGCAACAACACCATATAAAACCGAAGAACTAAATACTCGCTTTCCTCCTCCTACCACAATTCACAAACAGAAAACAATTCACAAGAACTGCAAGCTTCTGCTAGGTCATTTTTAACTTTTTTTTTTTTTTTTCCCAGTCTAGAAACAATCATAAGCATGCAAACACAACATACAACATTCATTGCTTTTCATGTGTTGTCTCTCTTCTTATTTAGAAATAAAATGCTTTTCTCTCTAAATAAACCACCATTCCTACAATAACCTTAGATGTGTTGTAGCATTTAAGGACTCCTGAATGAGTTTAAAGATGACATGTAAACTGAGATCTATGTATGATAAAGTGAGACTGCTGCATTCAGCACTGAAACCTAACTGGAGCAGAACGCACCAGCTGGAGCACCATCATGCTGGCCCTGATCAGTGAGGAGGTAAAAGCAAGCAATGTCACATAGAAGCATGCAGGACTTGGGCATGAGGCAGCTACCCCTGCAATACTTTAATTGAGGGTAGCAGAGCATGATTTCACAGTGCACAGCACAAGCCCCGGCTTGCAGATGGTATGCATGAGGGAGCATCACTTTTGGCCGTGCAGGGCCCCCTGGAGCACGGGTTCAGAACTGGGACAGAAATATCACTGCTCAAGTATTTTCCTGCTCCCTGCTGCGGGCTGGTAATTCCTATCCCCATTCAGACAAACACCATTTCTTGAAGAATTCAGCTGGATTTTTGAAATTGCCCTGCTCACAAACTGGCTATCCCACCCACACCACTCACCATATTAAGCCTGCATTTTAAATTTTTTAGTTTGGTCTTGCTTTGGTCCTGCAATCCAAACAGTTATGACCTCAACTATACTATCTTCGCAACTAAATTTTACCAGCTTAACAAATTAAAGTTTGAATCCTTTCATTTCTAAAAATGTTGCCAACTTCTGAATTTCAAAGCTATTTTAAAATAGCAGGAGGATGCTGCATATCACTTTCAACTGGCATCTGGTGTTATCTGGAAGTGCCTGATCACCCAGTGACTTCATTCCTTCCCACCTCACTAGGCAAAAGAGGTTTTGCATAAAGACGATGAGTTGGCTACTATTGTTTTATGTGCTGCTCTCAGAAGCTAGCAAGAAACAACTGGTATGTAATGCATACATACTCTAGATTGTGGACATCCCACTCTAAAATACTGTAGCTTGCATTGCCCAGCACCCTACAGTGCCTTAAATTCAGGTGTAAGAAACAGATTTCATGGCTTTTATTCCATTGAGAGTTTTGCCCCTCCACAGTATATGTTTTCAAGGTTTTTGCAAGGGCTGAATTTTATCACTGATGCAGCTACTCATTTATTTTATTTTAATGAAAGATGTCTTTCTCATGCAATCACTATATTCAGTAACTAGGGATTAGCAAAAATATCATATGAGAAATCTAATAAAACAAAAAGAGAAAATAATATTCACCACTTGTTCTACACTCCCACTATTGCTCTTGCCAGTGGATCTAGGCCAACAGTTTAGATAATGGAAAACATTCGCGAAGAGGTCTTCATGCATGAAGAACACTTAACTTTTCATGTAATGGAATTAAGCAATAGTTAGTTCCCTGACAGTGCGGGGCAGTGCTTCTCCAGTGAGGTTACACAACCTTGCGTGACTGACAGAAGATCAGCTGGCTTAGAAAACTACTGCAGTAGCCAAGTTAGTCTCCTGCATTTTTGCACAACAGGTAAGAACAAATGTTCAAAAGGCTTTTGTTTGGGTTTTTTTGTTTTTATAATCAGGGATGTCATTTCCAGTACCCTATGAATAAAGGGGACTATCAACCATTTCAAAAAGAAACTGTGTTTTTTCCTGGATTCCTTACAGAATACCTTTATTCAATCATCTCGCTAGATGAAATTTGACGTATGAAGAACAATGGTAAATAATTACGTATACTGAATGAAAGTGAAAAGCTGTATATTTTTAAAGCAAGATTCAGAGACACCTCAATCAAAATGTAAACTACTCTGTGGAATCATTACTGGATTAAAACCAGGCAAACACATCCCCTGTATTTACATATCTTATGCTTGAATCAAAGTGCAACTGGAGCTGTAAACTTCCTGTGTTTGGAGGCTTAACAAGAAAGCACAGTAGATTAACTGTAGGGACCAGGAAATGCTTTGATCCACAGTTCAAGAGGAACCTAAAGCAAACGGCCACTACAGAGATGGCTAATGCATTTAAAGATTTTGTTGCTTCTGTTTGACTAACTATGTTAACTGTTATCAGGTGTCTAACACTATTAAGATGAGTGACAAAGGGGTGAGAATTCAGGTCAGATTAGGAAAAAAAGAGGTTACAGACTACTTAGATAAGTTGCATGTTTTCAGACAGGCTAATTCAGGTTGAAATTTACCCTAAGAAAACCAGAGAATTAGCTGAAGCAATCTTGACTTTGTTAGCGATGCCTCTGGATCCTCCTATGCAGAGACTGGTGTTTCAGAGGCTGTGAAAAGGCAAATGCAATACCTCATTTTGGTGCCTTCCCTTTAGACAGCACTTTATTATCTGTCTTTCTATCATAAACCTTAAAATGTAATAATAAAATAAATATAATAAATAATAAAATAAATAAAATGTAATACCTTCAAAAGCTCTCAAATTTAAATTCCCCTGGGGTTTGGCAGTCTGAGAAAGATTTCATGTTTTGCAGACCAGAGAATTTTTGGTTTTGATAATGCAGTAATTGCAACAATCCTCACAATAATGGTAAGAGAAAGAATAAACTTGTTATCTCCTATGTGCATGCCCGAATTGACATATATTCTGAACTTTAAAATACTGGTGTATCATTAAGCAAGCAGAGGTTAAAAGACTCTTAAAGCACTGTAGAATACAAAAGAGTGTATAATTTACACCTGCGTTCTTGACACTCTTTTTTATCCTTTATGTCATATGGTCTATAACTGAATAAATGAAGGCAAATATTTTTGATAGCTGCAGCCACCTGCTTCTAAGATATTAACCTGCTTGCCAATCATTTGGCTTGGTTGCTTACTAATAAAAACATGTAAAGTATTAATACACATCACCTTGTTTCCCTTTAGAAATGTCGACATGGTAAAAATCCTTTAAAATTACTAATAAAATAAACTTGTTTTCCTGAAGTTAATGCATGAAAATATAAGCCCATAGATCACATGTCTTAATATAAAATAAATATTTCTCACTGCAATTAGGGATTTTATTTTTTCAGGAAAAATAGATCCATATTCAAACTATGCATATGCATTGAAGTACCATATACAGAAAGTTTTGATGATATGGTTAACAAGAAGTCATGATCTAGTTTATTATTCTTATTCTTCTATGCTAATATTCCCCAGTCAGAAGTGGAAAGCTGCTCCTTGTAGAGTATCAACCTTTTGAAAAGCTGAGATAATGTACATTGCTGGTGCAGGCAGCTACTCTGGGCTGTGGAAAGAACCCTGTACCCTGTCCTTGAGGATGGTTACAAACAGAGTTATTCCTCAGCATGAAACAAACGTGCATGAAACAAAAATTCTGTCAACCAGCAAACCAACCAGATAAGGAAAAAAACCCAACATGATGGGCAAAACCAGTAGTCTTACGGCTAAATGTACTGCTATAGTCACAAGTGTGGTGTAGACAAACCTGGATGTGGTTTATATTGCTTCATTCTGCCAAATAATAAAACAATGTCTTGATCTGACAAAATTCTGGAAAGTGCTGTGGTGTCAGTCCGACAGGACAATTACACACATATTTAAGAATAAAAATGTGAGTCATCTCAAGCCAACTACTTCTGTGATTACAATTAAACACATACATAAATGTTGCATATCTTGCAACACTGTGCTCTAGTTATGTTAGAACAGGAAATAAGAGTCACTTGAGTATATGAGCAAATCAGCATCCACAGCAGATTTATCAAGGCTTGCAACAGGCCATTCACCACCAGCCCCTGGGCGCTCACAGCAGAGCCAGCTAACTACTGCTACAAAATTCTGTAAAAGTTGATGTATTTTTTCTACACAAAAGCCTAATTATCTAATCTAATAGATGACAAATGTAGATTTCTCAGGGAGAAGCTAAGACAACAGTAACTGTCTCTGATGTTACAGCCAGCCAGTAACATTGGTTCACATGAAGGCACAGCACCCACATTGTTGCATTGTTCTTTCTTCCTCCACTAATCTACACGGTACATTCATCTGGCCTGTTAATGAGAACATATTTCATGTTAATAATTTGTACCTGAATAATTTACTAAAATAACACTTACACTTTTGGCTATTTGCCTGCTGACTATTTCTCCTGCTCTCAGACTACAGCATAGAGATGACAATCTGTAAAGCATACAAGACCAGGAGTAACTCGTGAAATTTTGCAGATTTTGCAAATATTTTAAGTAAAATTCTGTGAATTCCATATAATCTTACAGACACACACACACAAACAGACACTACACGACTGTAGAAACAAATGAATTAACTGCAGAGACATAAACATTTTTCTAACAAATGTTATTTTTCTTCAGTAACAGCACACACATAAGCCTAAATTAATAATAAAAGTGCAGGACATTTTCCGAAAAAAAACCCCAGCCTTTCCAGCCTCAAAACATTAAAATAACAGTTCTCTTCCTTTTACATAATTAATGCAGAGACACGTGAGCACAAACTGCACGTCCCTATCTCACCCCTGTACAGCGCTATGTCTCTATTCTTTGTGCTCCGCTGCCACAATGAGCCTATCGGAGGCAGTGCCAGCGAGTCAAAACCTAGGAATGCGTACTTAACTTTGATCAAAAATGTATTAAAGGACAAGATAAATGCGACCATCAAAAGACAACTTTCCACTTCTATTGATCTGGAGGGATCTGGATTTTCAGAGATGGAAGTTATCCACTAATCTACTTCCTTAACTGACTCTCAACAATTCATTACTCAAATGGTTTGATCTACTGGTAACCTGTTACTTCTACCAATAAACTTTTTCGGTCTGTCAATGTTACGTCAAGGCAAGTAAGCCACCAAAAAAAAACCCCAAACCGACAAATAAAAAATCTGGCTGATCATAAGGCAAAGATATTCTCATGTCAATCTGCAGTCACTTTTGGCATACGTGAAAATCTGATACCATTTAAGGGATGCTGGCAGGTTCTCAAAACGCAACAATTTTGGATCCTCTAATGAAAACATCACCACCTGGCCAATATATTGCTATTCTAGTTCTGGGAATCTCATGTAACATAAATTCTCTTAGCACTATCACAATATTTATGATCAATGGACTTAGAAAAAAGAAAGTCATAGCTGACTAGATCAGATTTTGGTCCCACTTTTCCAACAGCTCTGAAAGAAAGAAATGAAGAAAGTTTCCCAGTGACTCTTATGCCAACTTTCAAAAACCTTTTTAGCTTTCATTATTTCTCTTCTAATGAATCAACAAAAATCCTTCTTTCCACTTTTGTCAGCTATTTGGCTCCCTATCCTTCATATGGATTTAGTCACTGGATGCAATTCATACCTCCTGCAGGGAGTTAATCTTTGATTCACAGCCTCATTTCCTTAAAAATTGGGCCTGCTGCCTCCCTTGGCCTTGCTCTGTCTCAAGCAGACAGTCCAAAAGCAATCAACAAAGTAGTTGTCCCACCTCTTTGTGCTAACCGCTACTTGAACTCAACATATATCTAGATAATTCAATTTTAATTTTTGTCACTGTGTCCTAGTTGCCAAGAAGAGAACTCATTTTACATGCAAATGCCAAAACAATGAAATAGCAAAGCAGTGTAACTCTATTCATTAACTTTTTAAAGGAGGTGAAACAGTCAAGGGCAGCTTCAAAGTAAATGATTAGCTACAGCAAAATGCTCCATGCTTTGCTCAGTCACCTCTCACATAAGCTGGTCCTTAAATATACCAAACTGCTAAGACACAAAATAAATTAATAAGTAGAAAAAACAAACTACTTCAATAATAATGATAGTATGTTTTATATAGTTCTAAAATTTTCAAACTGATATCACTGAAATGAGGTTTCCGTTCATAAAAAAAAAATAGATAAATCTCTGGATTGTTAAAATACATTTTAACAGTTACTAAGAAGCAGCTCTGACTACTGTGTCCTTGTTACCTAAGAGAGGTAAAAATGCTCATGATATAAGTAATTTTTCATTTTGTACCAGAGACAGATCGATCTAAGAACTGTAATGCATAAATTACACGTGTTGAAGTTGTAGTCTCTTGAACAGGAAGAGCAAATTTAAAACACGTATTAGAGCCTGATGTGAGGCTAACGAGGCACCATCATGATTCGAAATGTTAGACCATATTTTCAGCTAAAGGAGGAGGCAGTGAAGACCATTTAACTGACTAAACATCTACTATTTGAGTGAGGCTGAAGTGAACGAGCAGTCCCTGATGCTGTGCAGCACGTATTTCCTTGCTACGTGTGTAGTCCACTCTTTAAGCACATTATTCCTATCTTATTCTCCAACTAACATTGCGAGGTAGTTTTAAGGAACAGAACATGCATCTTAAGTGTTTCTTGCTGCTCCAAGGAAAAAGTTAATTGCTTTTAATTCCATCATATTTTATTTGAAAATGTACTTCCCATCTGACTCATTTCTAGTGTATCAGCAATACTGATGTAATGCTCTTTAATGCAGATCTGTTTCAATTCAGGGCACATGAAGGCTATTTTTTTTGTAGCCATGGGGGTAATCAAACCACTCTTAGCATGGTGTAAAAACCAGAGGAATTGATTCCCGAGGCTTACTTAGGATTTCATCAAACTGTCAATAAGCATGCAGAAAAAGTAAGGCTTACAAAAGTAACCAATTTTAAAGAAAAAAGATGGGGTTTGCAATGTATTCTCTTAAGAAATAATCAAAACGTTAAGCTCTGCCGTTAGGTGCCAGCCATGCTGTACATTTTAAATATGTTCTAAACAGATGCTGTGATTCAGTTGTAGCATAGTTTAATGGCAAGCCATTTCAGATGCAGTTATAAGGTCTTGCAATCCAAGTCTCATTTTCAAAATCGATTTAAAGCTTAACTGCTGGAGTTTTGAAAATCAGGAACAGAGCTCCAAAGTCACTGAAACTCTGCTCAGCACTGTAACCACTCTAAGGTTTCTCTTTATCTTGAATAAAAACCAAGGACTCTGAAATTCCCATTTATGAAAACTGAAAAGCATTAAATGCTCTTGCAGTAATAAATATATAAATTCTGACATCATACGTCTAGAAGAGCACCTGTGTTAAAGAAAAGCTCTGTGAAAACCTTCAGAATTTCTGAAATGTTGCATAATTCCTTCTGATTTTTTAAGAGCAAAATAGGCAAATTACTAATAACTGGTATACACTGATAAAAGCCACACAAAGAGGAATATAAAATTGAAGATGAGTCCATTTATCTTTCTCTAATATGTAAGAAGTCAGCATTATAAAACTAGTCATTTAATTGATTTTCCATGCTTAAAAATGAAAAATGAATGTGTTTATTTGAGCAAGATTACATCTATAATTGAAAAAATGACTATTTGCTCTGAAATTATCAGCGATGTGCCACCCAGTTCTTTTTCTCAAAAAAGCAAACATCCTCACCCCTAAAACAACCACAAGTTGAAAATAAATTCTGATCTCTTAGGATCGTTATTTTTGAAGCCCTGTTCCCTCTGCAGTGCAGGCTTCAGTCCTGCAGCCTGAGTCACATCTCTATGGGTGGACCCCTGCCGCAGCAGAGCTTCCAAAAGGAAAGTTTGCCCTTGTATCTTGTATCTCACTGATGCATACGCCAATGTTTGTTTCCTTCTTGAGATAGTCTGCTCCTCACCAGAACTGGCCTTAGTCTTAAATTTGCTCTTTGTGAAGCCCTTTATTAGCGAAATGAGGATTTTGTTGTATAAGAGAAGTATTATTAAAAAAAAAAAAATCTTCTTATATTATTGTTTGCTTGTGCAAATCAATGCTAGCACATGATCCACAGGGCTGGATCGTGGCCTTGGCCTTGAGGAACCTTGGCCTCAAATATTCATGGCCTACATCAAAGGAAAGGTAGACTTTGCAAAGCGCAAATTTTACTATGGTCCAGCCACAAAACCCTCAGTGTTTATGCACTGGAACAAAAGAGAACAGCACTGGGCCAAAGCCTGGGAAAGAAAGCAATTGCAATATCCACATTGTTACATTGCAGATTACTGTTATTCTATAGTTCAGGTTTTTTGAAAACACTTACTAGTGCCAGGTCTTGATGCCCCAGCATCCTATTTTTCTACTTTGAAAGGCATTTTGTCTGCACTGGAATTTGCAGCTGAGTGGAACGGCCCATGAACTAAGTCCATATGGCAAACTTTGGCATAAGGCAAAGGCAGGAACATCTGCTGCCATCATGAACAGCTTGTTGGCCAAGTTCAGCTGCAGAGGAGTGCCAAGCAACGAATCTGCCTTCCCACCTCTCTGGTTTGGGTGGTAGATCCCATATGTATTAATCTAGAACACTTAATAAACTGAGCATAGCCTACCTGCATTGTTTAGATCGATTTCTCCAGAAAGCGAAGATTTAAGGACCTGCCTTTGCATTCTGAGGACCACACTCCACAGATACTTTCTCTTTTACTGCTCATTTTACTGCTATCTGTTTCTTTTAATATACTTTTGAGGGGATTTTTGTTCCTGTAAATTGTAGTCTTTCTAACACTGAGAGCCAAATCCTACTTTCATTTGTGGAAGTTGAAAACATTTCCTGATTTTCTGGCAATTTATAGGTATATCCTGTCCTAAATGTTTTTTTTTTCAGCAGAAATAGGAACCATTTGGCTAGCTCATAACTTAAAGATGCAAAACGCTCATGCGTTCCTTAAGCCGTCTTCAAGTCTTTTTTATTAAAAATGTAAAGATATGAGATTTAAAAACCACATATAGCATATTTTAGGTGACTGAGTTGGCTACATTCCTGGGGAGATGGATTGAAGACTTTTTCTTCAGGTTCACTTAACGACTTTCTGCATGGACCTCTGGATGAAGCTCAACCATTGTGTCTCAGTTTTCCTATCCTAATTTTTGTGTCTATCCTCATGTCTTCATCACTTCTTTAATAAAAGTATATGGAAATACCAGAATGTTTCCCTTTCAAAAATTAAAAAAAAAACCAAAACAACAACAAACCCTCAAATCCCCACAACACAATGTAAAAAGTCACCCATCAATATACTGAGAGACCGAAGGCAGCACTGATACAGCCTGACCTGCCTGCCTAGCTAGCGGCTTGATGGGGGCTCCCGGCAGACATCAAGTTGAATGTGAGCTGGTGATGCACCCTTGCAGTGATGTATACCAGGTTGCTAGCTGTAAACCAGGTTGCATAAAAAAGATAACTAGCAGGTCTAGGGAAAAGTGTTTTCTCTTTTCTCCAGCACCTGAAACCACATCCAAAGCACTGTGGAAAATCTGGCCACCCAGCACAAAGGAAATAGTGATAAATTAGAGAGAAATGTAGCAGACCTCAGAGTTGTGAGGCTGGACTGAACCCAAACATTGCCACCTTCGCTTACTCTGGAGAAAAGAATACAGAAGGGCAACCTAACCAGTTTTCACCTACCAAAAGTAGAGTCACAGAGAAGATGGAGCTAAACTTTTCTGAGATACGTAACTACAGAAGAGCCAACAGTCACAAATTACAACAAGAGAAAACCAGATTAGACACAAGGACAAAATTCTTCACAGCAAGAGTGGTTCACCACGGGAAGGGGCACCCGGATTGTCAGCAGAATCAGCATCCCTGAAGACAGCCAAAAGTTGACTGGGCCGGATCTGCCTTTGAAGTTAATCCTGCTTTAAGTAGGCGGTTTGGACTAGATGGTCTCCATAAACCCCTTTCAACTTAAATTATTATGTGATTCTATAACTTATGACTAATAAGAGGCATCATTAATGTTCTCATTGTTTGCTCCCTCCTCTCTCTCTCCCACCCCCTCTTTTCCCAAAGGGGGACATTGGCTCGCCAAGATGCACATAATTGTGCAAGAATATACTCAAAAGTACACACTGTCCACATAAGGTGTCAAATATGATACATTGGTGTTGGCAAAGAGCCAGATGCCAAAATATAAACTCCTAGAGCTGAGCTGGATTTTTTGCTTGTCACATCTGTGTCATAATTGCTGTTTGTCCACATTCTTCTCTGATGACATGTATTTGCAGCCTTGCGGTCCCACTGACTTGGCTGGTCACTTTGTGTCTGTAAGGAATTGTATAATTAAATATTGTGATTTAAACCCTTCAAACACATTAATGTTAGTTATCAGCAAAGTTAAGCATGGGAAAGATGATATTTTTAGGGTTTGTATTCATGTACCAGTTTTACATGTTTAAATGAATCTAACCGTCTTTTAGGGCCTGTCCCCACTGGCAAGTATATTTAAATGGAACATGATTCAGGAACAACTCAGCAGAAAAAATTATATTGCAACATCAGAATACCTAAGTTTTGTAAAATATTTAAAGGCACTCTCCAAAATATGAAAACTTAGTGCGAAGATTATATTCTTACTTTGAGATAAACATGTCTACCTGCAGAAAGTTAACCAGGAATATTTGATCTGAAATAATTATTCCTTAATTATTACAGACACAATTATTATCCAGATAAAACTACTGTACAGCCTGTACATGCAATTCAAGCAAAAAAAAGCCAAAGTTCAATTACAAATAAGATAATGATATTACTATATTTTAGAACAATGCCCAATTCTAAAGCTTAAAAGCCTGATCTAGTTCCTCTCAGGGCTGCTGGAGGATGCCTCGTCCAATGGACTCCCAAGACTTTTCAGGCATTTCCAGCTGTCCCGTTCTGGTGTAAGAAGACTTGAATTTTTTTGGTATCTCATGATTGCCAGATAAATTTCATTGCACTGTTAAGAAAGGACAATATAGCCTCAGAAAAAAAGTGAAAGCTAGACCTGTAATAGTTATGTCGCTTTGAAGAAACATCAGAGTCTGGTATTTCGTATTCAAGTTTCAGCTCAGCAGTAGGCATAATTTGACGGCTGAGTTATTAACTCCTGAACATAGAGCTCTGTAATAGAAACGCTGACAGATGCTTTAGTACAGCAATGCTATTGGGCACTGCTATAGTCATCAGTTTTAATGAGAGCTGTTAATATCACCTCAATCAAAATGGTTGCCCTGGGCTGATGTCTTGGGCTGTGCACAGGTGCTCTCAGCCAAAAATGTAATGAAGGTTATTACATTATCAATGAGGCACAGATGTACATCCCATCTGAACTCGAGGTAGTGCTCCTGCCAAGCAGGCATCTCTTTCAGCAGGTCCCAGGTCTGTTTATATCAATATGCTGTTCCAGCTCAGTGAACCCAAGCACAGCCTTCTGCTTCTCCATGGCATTGCCAGTGAGAGAAGGAGCAACTTTCAAGAATACAAGAAGGATTTTACCCCTGACATGCAAAAAAGCCCCACCAAACAACACCAACCCTGAATTGGTTTGTGACAGTCTTTGAGCTTTGAATTAATGCATTTGGGTCTGGTCTGCTTCAGCATTTCAGAGCAGTTCCTCCTTTTTACGAAGCATAGTAACAATATTGGCTTGAGGGAAAAAAGGTCTCTCACATCTGGGTTTCCTCTTTGTCTCATCTGAAATCTTACATACTTTTCATTGGATTTGCGTGCTTTCCAAGACATGCTTCACACTTTGCTAATTAGCGCTTATGTTCACTTAATTTGCTGTACAAATCACACAAACAAGTCAACTTTCTATTATTTTAAAGCATCTCTTGCTTTTATAGTAAATATACAAAGAATTTTAAGGCACATCCTGAGTAATGGGATCTATATTGCCAGCTGTGGATACTACAATGGGTTACATTTCTACTGAAATAACACCTGGGCATTCAGAAGCCAATTTGAAATGTGCCATAACCTCCACTGAAGCTATTCTTCCTTTCCCCTCTGAGGAACCCAGACTGAGGGATACAGAACTACAAAAGGGCTGATGTAAATGAGAAATGGCATCTCATCAGAACAAAGAACATGTTTGCTTCAGTGGAGGAAGACAACTGCTCACAGATCTCAGCTGGCACAGTGATGTTTACTGTGCTCCCCGGAAGCATATGTTATACCTGGAAAGGCTGACATATTGGTAAAGGAGCCAAGCAAATGCAACAAATTCTATTGTATCAAAGACTGAGTGTGTGGGTGTGTATGTGCACACACATACATATGTGTGCATGCACACAGGAAAGAGACAGAGCTGGCCAAGAAAGCCACTATAGGTGAGGCATCTTAAATGTAATTTGTGATAGATTCTGCCTGGAAGGTGATGAATGTGTTGCCTTCCCCTTCATCTTTCCCTACTTCAGAGTTTACTAACCAATACAATCAAAATGTTGCTATTGATGGTTTCACAACTGCCCCTCCATAACTTAAGGGACACACAAAGATGAAACTTTTCCACCAGATTACATCTGGGATCCCTAGTGTTGTTCCAACATAACTGATAGGTTGAATGAGCTCCGTGCTGAAAACCCTTGCATGGCATTGTGCAGGTGATACCAGTGATTGCCTGGCATTAAAATCTGTGCTCTAGAACCATGCTAGAAACTGAAACATCTCAGTTAGAACAACATGGAGCTAAATAGTGCAGACAATCAGAGCAGAGTGGAGTCTGCATCGTAACAACCAAAGGTAGAAATAGGTACCCTGGAGACAGGTAGTGGTTAATACATGACTGGATCATTCAGCTCTGGTTGTGGACACTGCGTGTGCAAAGTAAACTCTGCTTCCCAAATATCCCCCAACACAATGTTTGGAAGGGATCTGACAAGTCAGCCTGGAAACAACAAAAGAAGAAATCAATGAGTTTGATTGTTTGAGCATTGAAATAGAACTGCTTTAGGTAATGATTCTCCTTTAAAAATAGCAGCTTTGTCCTTGTAAAGGATTAGATGACTGTGATAAGCAAAGCTATAATTAAGTAAGCAATACTAAAACTGGAAGGAAACGAGATGGGAGCTATTGCTCCAGCCAAGCTGTAGTACAGTCACAGAGCACTGTTTTCAAATCAGGAGCTAGGGCTGTTTTATTTCTAGCAAGAGTAAAGATGAACTCCCTCATTCCTCCATTGTTGAATGCCTAAGTGGAGAAATTTCACTCAATGCTCATGTTCTGCATTTCTCAGCTGCAAGTATAAAGTAATCAAGTTTGTCATTTATCCCAGCTACCCTAGCATGCTTCTCTGTTCTTGTTACCATCCAAGGTGAAAGAAGTCAATCTGTCTTAGTTTGCATAGACCTCCCCTCTGCCAGCAGGCAGTCTATGTATGCAGAGCTACCTGCCTTAAGCCCTGTCTCTCTGAGTATATACACACAAATCCTGATCTAGCCCTGAAAACCAATCCTCACAAGACTTTGATGTTCTTGACTTGTTTATACATTTCAAGCAAGAGCTGCTAACAGACAGATAGCAAAACCCACTGCAAATGATGCAATTATGTCCTACAGGAAATATGTTAAAAGAAATTGTTACAAAGGAAATGTTCAGGTCTCACAGTCTGAGCAACTTTCAACCTGGGGCTGAAGTGGTAAGGGTAGACCTTTGCTACTGGTGCTTCTCCACATTTTTCTTTACTCTCTGGTCTTCTGACTGCAACAAATCCCACACAGTGTCCCAGGAGGTGGCCAGCAAGAGGTGTGACAGCACAGTCTGGTTCAGGAGGAAAGCTGTCAAAGCTTGCTGAAGCTCCTTTTCCCTAATCATTACATTCATATGAAACAGGCAGCCCCCAACTTTATGTACTACGAATGCAGACAAGCACTTCAAAACAGCCGCAGCAGCAGCAGCAGCAGTAACACCTCCCTCTCCACCCCATATAATAGATTGCTTAGCTGGAAATTAGACTGTGATTTCCTTAATGAAATATAATAGCCTGATTAGCAAACAATTCTCGGTTGAAAAATGGGGAGCTTCTGGATCATTTTTATTCAGCAATAATAAGGAATGCTGTAAGATGATGATAGTGCCTGGTAATGTCAAGGAAAGAGAAACTCCTGATATTGCACAAGAAAACATTTGCTGAGGGGAGAGGAAGGAGGTGGGCTGACTTTCCTAAAACTTTAACATTTCTATTTCCTTCCACCTTTCCTATGCACATCCTTCCTCTAATAGTATAGAAATAAAGGATGCAATCTGTATTCCAGACAGATCGCATGAATAATTTTCTCTTATCACAGACCAGCCACACTGTCCTTGGGTAGCTAACAAGAAACTACAGGATTTGCTCCAACGCCCAGCTGGAGGAAGCATTAGATTTATAAATAAATTTTAGCATTTTAAACTGAACCGCACTACAGTCTCTCTTTGGCACCAGGACACTGAAAAGAAGCAGTACGTTTGTCTGTATGTTGAAATAAGATAAAAGACACCACATTGCTCAAGAATTTATATCTGTACTATCACACAGTAGACCAGTTTCTATGAGTATCCAACTGGCATTGTGAATCTCTTTCTCATACTAACCCCTCTGCTTCTTAAACAATGTGCTTTTGCTAGGACCCCAGGTATGTCCCTAGGGGACTTAACTCTGCACAGGGCCTGAAATGCAGAATGATGCTGGAGCCCCTTCTTTCATCCCCCTGCAGCTCCTGTGCCTCTAACCTCACTGATGTGTGTGTGTTCTGGCATTTTACTGGGAACACAAAGGGGTGCCCCTGGACAGAAGGCAGTGTGGGAAGTGTGGCTGCCCTGAAGTCTCCCCCAGGAGGAGGGGTTGCCCTCACCTCCCCAGAAGTAACAGCCACGTTGGCATTGGTAGTGCCATCCCACTTTGGGAGCAGAGGGGGATAAAAGAAGAGGCACAGAGAGGGTGGGGAATGTGTAATTCACCGATTTTCTAGTTTTGTGAATGCCACGATAGTATTTGCAACTCCTAGTTTCGATGCTGTCTACCAACTGAGTCACAATACCGCCATAATACTGATGCGTGTCTGTCAAACAACTGTAACACTGTCCCACTTGGGTAGCCCATAATAGTCCATTAGAAGAATTCTTTTCATGGTGTCCTGGACCTGACAGCTGCCAGAGAAACAAACTTTGCTATTAGACCTAAAAGAAACAGCCATGACTTTCAGCTGTGTATACTAAAACCGTAACTGGCACATTACTGCAAGGATTCCTGGAATAAACATCTGTATGTAGCTCTATCAATAGTGGCTGAAAATCAGTGTTTTCCTGAACTGTGGTCCAGGAAGGAATCGAGATTAATACTAGCCATCATATTTGATTAACTATAAGTTGATATTACATATGTTTGTGCTAATGAAAAATAAACAAAAAGAGCAAGACAGGGAGATAGACACCTGCAGAAATTCAAGAGATATAGTTATCATAAAATCTAGCCACCCAAAAAAGGAGCACATGCATATACACACACAAACTACCTACTTAAGGTACTAACATTTTGCTTTCCATTTCCTTGACAACTTCTGGGATCTTCCAATTACATTTTTCTTTAAAAATATATGTATTTCTCCTACCTTACCCTTACCTAAAAGACCTATATAATCCAAGAACTAACAGCCATTTCAACAGAGCTATGTAATTAAATGTGAGGCCTTTTACAGATCTATGTAGGAGTTGTTTAAATCAGTTGGCAACTATTTTAGTTGCTAGGAGTTAATACTGTATTACTTCCATGAAAAAAACAAAATCATCGTTTAAGTATGAATTAGCTATCCAAGAAAATCTGTAATTCTTTGTAATTTTTGATGGGTTATGGCCAAAACAAATTTACCTTTGCTCACAAAACTTTTCATCCAGGTTGGATGGGGCCTTGGGCAGCCTGATCTAGTGGGGTGTCGCTGCCCATAGCAGGGGGGTTGGAACTAGATGATCTTTTAAGATCCCTTCCAATCCTAACTATTCTATGATTCTATAACAATACCATTTCTCTCTCACTCTGGCCCACATTTAAGTACTGTGTTTGGTTCCTTCCCCTTTAGCTACACCCAAACCATCTCCCAGTCATTCTACCCCTTCAGCATCTTCAAAACACACCCTTTCATCTTCATCATCAAAGTGCAATTTTTTGCTCCATCTTTCACATATCCCATGTTGATTACCGCAGCCTCCATTCCTCCTTTCTCACTTCCCATGTACACAAAGGCATACAAATCAAAGTGCCACCAAATAAACGTGTTTTGTGCCTGAAAGGTTGACCATTTCTTTTCCTTCCTCTCTCCCCATCCCTTTCTTAGCTTCACTCTTGGCTTCTGTCCAAATCAAAGCTCAGTGTAATTCTGGGTCCTTTTAATTTTGCTTCCCCTTGTTAAGCTTTATCTTAACTTCTTACCCACCACCTCTTTCCTCCCAGCCCTCCCCTCCTTCCTGCCAGGTTTTCAGATTTTCCTTATCTTTTGCCCAATATCACCTATTCTGTTCAAATTTCCCCCAAAGCCCTGCTTTACCTGAATTTGGCAGATTCACTTGTGACATGCTGCTTATAAAAACAGATTGTTAAGCTGCACAGAGTAATATTAGTTCTTTTTGCCTTACCAGCTGTCCAAACTGCCATCCTCCAGTGCTCAGTGACAAGCACACGGCAGGCACTCCTGCAAACACTCAAAAGCAGAAACAGAGGCACAACACTGAAAACTGATTCAATTACATGCTAGGGAATACAGCAAACACAGCTATCCTCAAAATGCTGTCAAACGTATGAAGCAAGCAAGTCGGAAGAAATTAATAGAAGAAAAGAAGTATTTCATACGCATGTAGTTACATGAACTTTTGCTTCTATTTTTATGGAGAGTTGCTGCTTCTTTTTCTAAAGAGTATGAATGCCACCTCTACCTCCTCTGTTTGTCTAGCAAAATTACTGCATATACTACAGCAATTAATTTCTCTTCCATGTCTTAACTGCCCTTCTTGAGGTAGTTGTTCCCCTTTACACTCTAGTAAAATCTATGCTAAAGCCACTGTCTCAAGGGAATTACTCTGGATTTACGGCACTGCAAGGGTTAATATAAGCTGAACCATACTCTTACGGGAATGGGAGAATATGTCTATGACTCAAAATACCTACCCAACACTTTATTTAGCAATTAACATTAATCTACTGCAAGTCCCACTCAGAAGCTACCTGTTTTCATGAATACATGCATGAACATATCCATGCGTGTGGACATTCAGACTTCAGCCTCTCTGCCAGTCTCCTGTAAGGCTGCTGCATCTTTCTGTGAGTAATAACTAGGACTCAGCCCTATAGAAGCCTAATTTTTGACTGTTCCTTCCAAAGGTGTTATAGTGAGAACTCCAGCCATTTTAGCAGAGAAAGCCCCATATTTTCTGATTTTGTAGCTATTTAGTGTCTCAAAAGTGCAAACAAATGAGATTTGCTAGGTGACCTGTCTAGTCCCCTAACTATTGGTGGACAGTTCCAAAAAAACCCTTAAAGATCCATCTTTAGGTCAACAAGCTTGAGGTACCTTAGATTTGAAAATCTGAGCCCATGAGTCAACATCACAGCATTTCCATCCTTTTCTCAATATAGCTTTTCAAATCCAGTTAAGATATATGACTTAATACCAAAGAGATGTCCACTCTTACGACCACTGAAAGCCTGCAGTTACCACTTTTTACCTAAGCAAACAGAAAAAAAATAATCTAGGGTAGTTCTTCAGCCCCTGACTATGGCAAGAAATGAGTTAAACACTGTTTGTGTTGTCAAAGGGGAGAAACTGCATCAATCCCCCAGATTTAAAGCCTCTGGAGCTTTCAGTATTTCCTCTCTTAACCATGAAGCAGCTGTTTCTCCTGGGAAGGTTTCTGGAAGACATCTGAGATGAATGCAGGAGGCTGGAATGTGGGATGGATGAAGGAACACCAGGACAAGACTTCCACGCTCAGACACTGCCCCGGCTCTCCATTTAACAGCTTTCACAGTCCTGTCAGCTGCTCAGCCTCAGCCCTTCTGCACCCCGCCTCACCACAGCAAATTGGGAATACAGCTAATCCTCTTGTGAAGTGTGCGCCTTCCCTTGGAGGCTTACAGGCAAGTACAGAGGGTGGAAGGAGGCCAGCCTTGGCAAGAGCCCCACGGTGACACATCCTCACATGGTCACCCACTGCAAAGTAACCACCCAAGGCTTCCATTAGGAACTACACAGAGGGGATTTTGTCAATGAACTCAAGATAGCCAGTTCAGAAGGTTCAGGCACAGAGTTAATATGCAGGAACACGCATCCCTATGTGCACAGGATACACAGCTACACTGTTAAAAAAGCATAGCACACATTCTCAGGTGCATTTAGATTTAGGATTCTTTAAAACACTTCTAGAAGGAGTTAGAAGGATAAAAGACATAAGTAGAGAATCGGGATTAAAATAGGGTGTTTTATTGTAACAGTGTGCTTTGCGCTCAGTGCAGATCCTACTGGCAAAGAGGGCCATAAAAAGGAAGTATTTCAGTGATACTTCCTGTATCACTGTAGGTCAGTTAGTTTCTGGAGAAAAAAAAGAAATCCCGCGAATGGATATAACTACTTGACTAGAAAATGCAGTATTTAAAACAACAGGAAAAACTGCGTATAAGTTTGCATCCTAAAACACTATTCAAACATTTGCTGCCCAGTTCCACAAGCAAGAAGCTCGCTCTGCACTGCAGTGGCTTCTGTGAGTATGCAGCAGCACTGCTCCTCTGATCCACCGCTAGAGGGGAATGGTATAAATAGAGAGACATGAATTGCTAAAACAGATCATGTGGTGACAAATAATAAACCCCCCTGAGCCTATTCCTTTTTTTCTTAATACAGGTAAGAAAAAGGAATCTCTCTTACCTTTTTGTTCTTTTGATGTTCTTTTGATGTTCTTTTTTTTATCACATGGCAATAACAGTAGGGTTTTATTTATGTGACACACTAATAGTCTAGAGTGGTCCAAAGAAGAGATCTCCTCCCTTATCCCTCTTTCACATCAAGGAGAAAATGCCTCCATCAGAGGAATTTGATGGCAACTGCCACCAGACACGTATCCAGGGAACTGAATGTTTAGGGCTGATCTGAGATGGTAACATTAAAGCTAGGTTTCACATTTTTCCCCCCCATGCAAAGCAAAGCCTTCTTCCACATCTGAACTGATGGACTGTGCTGGCAGAGGGATGGAGGAAAGATCCAAAGAAGCCCACTAAAGGCATGAGGATGGGAATGTGTGTACAAAAATGAGTTCATAAGAAATTGCCTCATTGTCTCAAATAACACATGTAAGAAATTCCTCCTGTAGCTTTAATGATGGAGTGGGAAGCTAAACCCCATAGGAGTTCCTCCCTCTGTTTACCAGAAAGGCAAGATACTGGCTCCAGTGATGAAGTATTCCATTAATATTAGTGCTAGAAGAAACAAAGTTACTTAATTGTAAACTAACGACCTCATCCTAATAATGAAATTCTAAACAGAAAAGGCAAGAAACAGCCCCTACTTTCAGCCATGCCGCCAAATCATAAATTAAGCAAATGACATTGGGATATAATTACACTAATTAGTACTGATGCCATGCAAAGACTATTTATGGATATGCATTCACCCCACTTCTAACCCTAGAGCCTAAATCTGAAATAGTAGCTCAATCAGACCACGCTTTGAAAATTCAGTGTGTTTATGCCTTTGTGGATCTAATTTAATCAATACCATATTCCCATTAAATGCAAGGTCTGTTAAAGATGTTCCTTTCACAGGCCCCACAAATGAACTCTATTGGATTCATCTCATTACGTTATTGCTCTGGGCTTAACTATGCATCATTAACAGAAACAATATACGAGTTAAGTACAAGGCTCTATAGATCACCTTAAAACAACAAAGTCACACATGATTATGGTCATAAGTGATTGGGCTGATGAAAGGTGCCATCCACAGTTATTGTTGAATGCTCCTTGGCTCTTTCACATCAGAAAGGATATTTGAATTCCCAGTGACCTTTGTAGTGTCAAAAGGGAAGATAATGGAGATGGGCTCCCTGTTTCTCAGATGCCATACCGCAGAGGTTGAACTTTTTTTGTTTCCTATTACCACTAGAGAACTCTGAGAATACCATCTTACTCTGAATGGACCACGTAGCTTTTCATTTTCCAGTCACATAGAACTGTAGCACTCTGGTGCAGTGGGTTTTAAGTGGTCAACACAAGATATCTCTACCACAACATCCTAACGAAATCAGCAAACTCTGTATCTTCAACTACTAGAAGCAAGTGTAGACTTATTTGTTCTCTTGCTCCTTCCTAATTAATACTAAATGCGTATTATATACATGAAGAGTGCATCAGTGTTATTTGGCTGTGCAGGCTGCCTCCCTAATTTTTCTTACTTATAAATATGACCCTACATTTGTATTCACCTTACCCAATACTGTTCTCTGTTAATCTGTGTGCTGTGCAATGACAGAGTAGCACATACATGACACACACGGGCCTGTCTGGTTTACATTTGAAATAACAACACATAGAAGAACTGCCAATAAGATTTTTCATTCATTTCCTTATGGCATCAGGAGATATTATTAAAAGCTTGCACTGTCTTGCCAGCATCCATTCACTTTAAGTACGCACTTAGTTGCAAACCTCTAGCAACTACACTGACTTGACCAAGTTCAGGGCTTTTTGTTTGGTTTCAGTTTGTTTTTTTTCCCCCTTCTTTTGCCATTCCTAGAACTAGCCAACAAGGTCTGTGACTGTCATTTAATTGTTTATTGGAAACATACAGGTATAGAAAAAAGAATGAGTGCAGAAACAGTACAAAATGGTCAAAATTCTTTCTTGATATTTCTGCTGACCATGTGCACATAAAGTTCTTCACTGATTGTAATTGCTAGAAAATTGCATGTTTTTGCTTGTCCCTTTGGACAAATGGGCCGAAATTAGTGGTTGCGCAGATCTGCAGCTGACTCATTACAACATAAAGCAGGCGACTGTGGGGCTTGGGGTTTTTTTGGATCTGTTATTTTAGGATGGAAATAGCTGAGTTGGCAGGCAGTCTGACCATATAAATCAAACAGCAACTGCATACTTTTAAAATGACATGGTGCACAATCAATTTAATATGTGATGTTTGAGGGAAAATTGCTTTATTGGGGAAGTACTGCTAATAAAAATTCAACCTATGCTACCTCTTAGGTCACTAAGGGCAAAGCTATGGGACACTATTTATAACACCAGACAACTTAAGCAGCCTGCCTTTCTTTGGATTGCTTCTGGATGAAAAATAGCACCTAATAGGAATGATATAAATAACAGAAACAGACCACTGGTATCTAATGGAGTTATTGTTTTCATCAGCACTTGAGGAGGAACATGATTAGAGTGCAAAACCAGCACAAATAGTTCTGGTGTGACTCCTTGAAGATCTTTCCTTCACTTTGCAATGCAGAGTCATGAGCACCCCTACAGTGTCATCCCCCAAGTCTTATGGTTCCAAGCTCTTCAATTTAGACCTGAAGGAGAAGCACAAAGCCTGGAGGTAATGTGCACGGTTACCTTCTCCCTGTGGTGGAGTGACATGAACTGCAACTTCTCTTTCTAGAGGCATCTTGAGGAGTACTTGAGTACTCCATAAGAGTCAAGGTGTCATATCACACTAAGGAACAGCAATGGTCAAGTCAAGTCCTGGATGAGTTCATAACATTTTGTGTGTGTGCGTGTGAAAATTCAAGCATCATTTTCACATAAGATGCTCTAGGGCAGAACTTAACGTAAGGCGCACGCAAGGCGTGACTGAGGCTACAGTAGGGAATAACTGGAAGCAATGCGCTGCAAGACAGTGTATAATTATAATTGTCACTTATGGATGCCAGTACCCTTTCTGAGGATGGGAATTTTAAGATGGAAGGGTATAAGGACAAGGGGACCAGGCTGGGGATCCACAGCTTTTTCATCACCTAGAATGGCTCACACCCAGTAGGGTTCATGAAGCTGCCATTATCTGTCTTGCTATCTGGCCCTGTATTCAACACCTGAATAATAGAAATGCTTATCCTCATGTTGTAAATACAAAAGTAAAAATCTGCTCACATATAAATGGAATGTATGTTTTCTATTCAGTTATTTCATGGTCTTGACAATGCCTCTCTGGAGGGTTTTAGAAGATATATAAATGTGGCGCATCAGACATTCTTTGGTGGTAGACCTGGAAGTGTTAAATTAACAGTAGGATTCAATGACCTTAAAGGCCTCTTCCAACCTAAATGATTCTAAGATATTATAACTGGGAAAATAAAACCAAAACACTATTTTTCCCAAGCATGGCTGATATTGACCAGGTGGTCTAAAACTTACCAAAGGAAAAAAGCAGAGAGATAACATGTGGTAAAAATTTTTGTTCAGCAAATGTCTTTTGAAAACAGAAACAATCAAATGAAAATTACAGGGGACTAGCTCTTCTGTTTTCTATTAAAAGTGCATTATGGAAAACACAGGGACAGATATAAGACAACATAAAATTGGCTTCTCATCATGGGGTGACCAAGGAGGTGTTCAGTGTATCCCACTCGGGTTTTGACATCAGAAACATCAAAACTGAACAGATTGGATACAACCTATTTCAAATACTCAAATATTGCAGCATAAAACAAGACACCAATCCTGCAGTCAGTCATCAATACATTTCACTAAAATGCTGCAAAGGTTTAGGGGAGGAAGAGAGGGGACAAAAATCGAAGGAGTCCAGATTCCTGACAGGACGAGGATAAGTGTGCCTGAATTAAAAGGGACAAATAAAAAATGGATAGATTTTTAATTTAAAAATATCTTCTGGAGTAATTTATTTATTTCTAACACTGATTTAATAGTAACAGATAAACAATTAAACATATGAAGTTGGTTATTTGAAGTCTTCTGGAAAAGCAAAAGGTACTGAGAAAAACAAAGAAACAGGAAACTGCAGACCCATTTAGTTTGAATAACTTATTTTAAACTAACACCTGCTGCAAAAATATAAAAATGAAAAACCTCACTTTTAAGCAAATTAAAGTCTTCCTGAGAATCAACTATTTGCTTTCATTCTCTAGAGAGCCTCATAAAAAGGCACAAAATATGTTTTAAATAGGAAAAAAGTTGCTTTCTACAATATAATCCCCACTTCGGCATTCATTTTCAGTGCAGGTAATGGACATAAAACAAATTAAATGTTTAGAAAATAGCTTCTAAAAATAACGTGCTTGTGCACCATTTTGTTTTCTTGCATTAACAACACTATTTTCTGTTAACCAGAGGCAAAACAATTGTAATAAAAGTGGTTTCATTCATACCCTTAAACTAAATGGAAGATTTAAGGGAAGATCTTCCAAATGCTGTTTAGGCATACAGGTCTGTCTGATTTAATGAAAAATGTATAGTTCTTTAGAATGGTTTGATGACATATCTCCCGAATAGGATGCGATTACTGATATACCACTGACACCCAGGAAAAAAAATGCCACTGCACACAAATTCAAAGTCTGGAAAAGAGCTATTAATTTCTTGCATTTTTTTCCTGCAGTAAACAGTATTGGCTTTTAAAACCATGTTATCTTGTCATAGCAGTTGTTTTTCAACGTCTGTTGCTACTGAGAATATGTACTATGAAATAAAATGAATTGGTAAAATGAATAACCCTTAAGAATCCAATGCACGCATATCTTGTTCTTAGAACTGGTTTGATCTTGATTATTTTAAATCAAAACCTTAGAAAGACTGAGTAAGCAGTACCTGTTGATCAACATTTGCTGACTCTGTGAAGTGCAGTGGAAATTACTATGCGTTTGTCAGAAACTTGAGACTCCAGTTCTAGGGCTGTAATTAAACCTGTTATTTAAATTACACTTGCTTAGTGTATTAGCTCAGTTTCTGCCCACTCTACAGGACCAGACATGTATGTGAATAAGCAAGACAACAGCTGTCTCTTGCTCACCTAGGTGGAGAACATTTTTCTTTACGTTCAAAGAAGCAAATCAGGCAAATCATACTAGTTGTACCTGCTTTTAGGTGAGATTTCCCCTCTGCTAAACTATTGCACTGACGATAGATGCAGAATTCTTATTTGCTACAGCTATAATACAACATTCACAGTTTTTTTCTCAAACTTCTCAACTGAGTTCTCAGGATTTCTGGATTCAGTAGGACCAGTTTTACAGTAACTGAGTGTATATATCCAAACCTGTGTATACAGCCATAAGCATCCATTACAGAGACAAGAATAGCAACTCTCAGGTTGCATGAATACCTTTGGTGGATCCTCTTGATTTTCATACCTTCACAGCTACAATTGCTATTATTTTCTAGACTCACATCATCTGTATTTCTTGTTCGTGGAGGATGAATTTTCCAAAGTTCAAACATTTTAGAGAACTATGAAAAAATATATATTATTTTCGTGATTTCTATCATTTTATCCCCAAATACCTGAGAAGGGAAATATTTGGTATCAAAGTATTATTTAAGGAGCAATAAAATGCAACTTTCAGTTTTCTGGTGAAAAAAAAGCGTTGTCTAAGTCTCTGATTTCAAACAGATATAGTGGTACAACATGCAGGCCAACCACAAACCAAAGCTGCACTTGTGAAAATGCCCAGCGCGATGCTTTCCCATTGAGCAGATTCCAGTAATGCAGTTCAGAAGGTACTTATGAGAAGGAGACTGTTGTAAGCTCAGCATGGTGTGTTAGGATATGTCTTTTCCCAAGTTTTTTCCCCCCCACATTAAGGATTGCGAATTTTCCACTCCTTTTCCTTGAGATATCAGAGGAATGTATCCATGCAGTTTAAAAGATGTGCCTGACTGAGATGAGACTGTCTGGACCAGTGATTTCAAGGGGGAAGAGGTTGAGGAGAGGGAAGGGAAAGAGAAAGTTCTCAGGGTCCCTCCTCTTTCTTTTCTATGAGCCTCAAATTGTGGCTCGCTGCAAGAGGAAGGCATTTCCTGACTTCAGTTTATAAACTGAAAGAATAAAAAAATGCACATAAGCTGAAAACTAATCTAGCAGATACATGAGGGAGTAAGACACGGGAGAGGAAAACTAAAGCTATTCTTGCATGCAATGAGAAGCACATACAATCTCTGTAAATCAGGAATTATACTGTCATGGCAAGCATCCCAGCCGTCAGACTTATAGTATTAGGGGAAAAAAATGTATAAACTTCATGAAAACTGAAGTGTGAAAATCCACCAAGGTTAACTCTTTCATCTTCTCAGTCAAAGAGCTGATATCTTCTTTATGTGTTTTTGTTTGGTGAAATAAAACAAGCCCAAATCATTATAATTAAAACAGAACGAGGATGTTGTGGTTGCTATTTTTTTTTAAAAAAAGTATTACTGATAGTTTTTTGTATTTCTGATATGTGTTTTGATACAGCAACCTGAAGCAATATTTAGCTCTCAAAAAAACCCCAATGGACCACATCTAAAAATTTACAAATTAAACAACAACAACAAAGTGATAAAAAAAAATTGAAAAGAACTGGCATGGGGGAAAAGAGAAAAAAACCTCAATGAAATATATTTTTAGCTGTGCTTTGAAATTAGATGGTTAACAGATGCTTTAGAAAGATAAAGGAGAGTTCCTTTCAGGCAGCACAAGTTTTAGGCAGCCTGAGGTAGGACCAAAAGGCGTCTGATGCTAGATGAGAAAGGTGAGATCAGACAAAAGTGGTGCGAAAGCAAGGCGAATTTGAAAATGAAGGCCTTGTAGGAGAAAGAGAAATCTTTTGAGAGAGTTGCCCATATATCTGTCCTGTTCATGTAGAACGACCTGCTTCCTACTACCACCTTCTACTACTGATAGCAAAGGAGTAGATAGAGGGTCTTTGCCTTCCTCTGGCTTAACTATCCTGTGTTTCCACGATCTCCAACCTGACAGCTCCCTGTGCTCCACAGCTTCACAGGAACCACAGCAGAAACACCCTTTTTTTGTCAGTCACACATAACAAAACCTTTCCAATAAGGCAAAGCCAGCCGGTGCACATCTTGCTGAGGCATAGGCAGGGAACACTACATGCCATCTTCCAGAGACCTCACTCTGCTTGACCTGTGCTCTGGCTAAAAACATCTGCTCTTTGTATGTCGCATCCAAGGTCTAAAACTTAAATACAGCTTTCTGGGTGTTTGAAACCTAAATGAAAATGCCAGAAAACCTGTAAAGATGAAACAATCCCAAACTCTCTTGAACTGATGGCAATTTCTTCTCTTACTTTTCCTTATCTCATTACGTTGCAAAGAAATTCTAGGAAGCAGCAACTCAAGCCTACTCAGCTGTTTCCAGGAGGTGGATTTTATCATTAGTTCAGAGCAAAAAAAAAGTCCTTTATTAGCATATCAGTCTTGTTGAATGCTATTCCTCTTTTTCATGTCATTTGACACTATGCTATTCCTTCATCAATCATTCAATTCTAACACAGTGAGATTGTTTGAATTTAATCTAGATATTTAATACCAGGCTTTTTTTTTTTTCCCTCTTCCTTTCCCTTCAGGACAGGGAAATTGGAAGAGAGAGGGCCATATGCTATACAAACCAATGTGATTGCTTAAACCAGATTATACTGTAGTCTAGCCAAGGAAACATGTTTTCACCTTGCTTCCTGAGCCCATGGGACCCAGAGTCCTTAACCATAGCCCAGGGTAGGAACTACTAATGGGGATTTTTTCCACATTTTGTATGGGCTTGAAGGGACTACTTTCAAGAGAAGGGCTGAGCCAACTGCAATTTTTTTCAATAAATACATCTTATCTTTATTAAAGATTGTAAATTGCTAACAACAAAATTGATTGCAAAAGCTTGCATATTCTGTGGCAGTATTTTCTGTTGTTGTTTTAAAGCATTAGTAGTTGTAGACCAAAAAGCCTGGCAAGCAGGGAAGGAAAGGGACAGAAAACAAAAAGACATGTGATTAATTTTTCACTTAATTATTTTTATTTTGTGAATTTATGATGCTTCCCAGAATTTAGGCTTTCGATCCTACCTCGATAATGAAAAACATGTTGAAATACTATAAATTTTTACTGCATGAGAAGGTTACCCCTCTACCATGACCAGTCTGAAAAAAACCTTTTCCAAGTTCAGAAAGCTCAAAGGGTTTGACTGTGTTGCAGCAACCCATTAATGCAAACCTTGTCTTATTTTGTGATACTGGTAAAAGAATCAGTCCTTCTTCCAATTCCTCCCATTTACTGATTTACTGAGTACTTATCTCCCAGTGTTTTTTGGAAGAACCTCTCTAGGAACCACACTGATGGCTTCTCTTTCTACTTGTAAAGGAAACCCTAAGCCTTCACTTTGCTTAGGTCCTTTGCTTTGGCAAAAGTTTTTTGGTAAGCATGCAATCACATCTTTCGAATAAAGATGCCAACCACACCTAAAGGTGGCCAGATGTGACATGTGAAATGCAGCTGAGGAGTTATAAAGGGCTGGACAAGATTTAATACAAGCTGTGACTTCACTCATTAAGCTGAAAGCAAGGAGTGCCCAGTAAGTGTGGTGACAAAGTGGTTCTGTCACCCTTGGCTTTGACTTCATAGCAGAACAATTTGGAGACAAATACTAAATGAAGTCCAAAGGCAGGGTATGTCTAAGAAGACAGAGATACTATTTTGATTTACAGATAAGGATGGCATGACAGCTTCTTCTCTGCTTAAGTTTCAAATGCAGCACATCACTGCAGGGGGATGGGCTCTGAGGTGAAGTTTCAGCTCTGCATCTCTGCAAATAATATGCATAGAACTAGAAACTGATAAGATGACAGTTCTTTCTTTTTTTTGCTTTGTGTGGCAATAACAAAAGGTATCGCAAAATTCCCAGTAAGGTAAAAATTTACACGAGGGATGGGTACCTTCACTGCAGATAGCACAGAAATTCAGCATCTGTGGGGTATTACAGCTCTGCTTTGTAGGGGATTGATGTTAAACAGTTAAAAAAAGCACATCCAAGTGGTAGTGGTAGTATGTCTTCTCATAGAGAAACGTCTGCTGCAGCTAGGATAAATTAACTAACTTACCCAGCACTTCCTTGCATGTCAATGTCTAACTTTTTAATCACAACCACCCTGTATAATACAGAAATTAAGAATAGCATAATTTTCCAGTAATTACCAGAAACATACACATTTTCCAACAGGGTGAAATTATGTCATGAATTCCCTTGTCAAGAGGGGAAAAAAAGACAAAACATATCATACTTGTTTGAGAAGGCAAAGTGATAGATTTGTCATAGGGTAATCATCTATAAAAAAAAATCCACTATTATCATCTTCCTGAATTCCTGCAAAGGGAATCATTTTCTGCCTGAGCTAATAATGAACATTTTTGCTCTATTCATCAGCTTCAGTTATTTTCTCTCTTGAGATTCATTTATCACTAACTACTGAACCCAAGAAATAAAAAATAGGCCACATTGCCTTTTGAAGTAATAGCTTAGAAAACTATTAAATCAAGAGGAAAAAGATGGATTTTGAAGATATACATTAGAAATTCTGGTAAGAGCTGCAGGTTTCTCACGAGGGATCTGCCCCACTGGTTTAGTAAATGTATTGGGGAAAGTAAGTTTATCCTGTGACAGGAGAAAGCGGTGAAGAGTAAATTGTTTGGGTGGGTTTTATTTTTCCCAGATAAAACCCACACTAAAAGGAATGAAATTGCAAGAATAATGAGATTATTTGCAATATAAAGTGCAATTAATGTTGCAGAAATTAGTCTAGGATGATAGTTTAGGAACATTTTAAATCTAAAATAGCCCCTATTAAAGCAGGTCACACAGATGTTCGAAGCTCTGTGAACCCTTCTGCCCATGCACAGCTCCCAGCCTGTCAGAGGCTTGCTGGGAGCTCTGATTGACTGTTCTGTGTTCTTAAGATATGGTGTGACAGCCACGCTAGAGGAAACAGCCCAAAATTCTTTTCCTATGGTACTCTGGAGCCTGAAGTTCCCTTGAGGAGCTCAGAGTCTCAGTGTCGCTGAGCTTTCTCTGCTGCTTGCTCTTTGGCAGAGCTCAGAAAGGGGGCATTTCTGGAAGGGAAAGGAGGAATAAACAGGATTTGCATTTTAATTCTTCTCTTATAAGATTCTGCTACTGCATTGTCTTATTATCTCTACCTTGTATTTTCCAACAAAATGAACCCTTATATTATCAACCTGTGGCAACACGGGAAAGAAGATTCCATACAGACAGGAGATGGAAAAGCAGAACTTTCTTCTCTTCTTTTGAGTAGGATAGAGAGAAGAATTGCCCGGATTCCCTCTTACTTCATTCCTTGCTCAACCTTTCCTGGCATACCAGGTAAAAAACATGAACAATCACTTTTGGCGGTGCTTGCCTGTTACTAATGGATGCACTTTTACAAGGTTATTGAGTTAAGTGCATTCAGATCACTCAGCTGGGTTCTGGCAAAGGTCTCTGGACAAATCAACAAGTTTAAATTCCAGGAGGAGACTTTTGAGAGGTGTGCTTCAGCAACTATGGGACACTAGGATTCACATCAAGGTATAGTTTTCTGATATTAATTTGTTCCATACATTCCATGCTGTCTCACTGGGATGCTGTCCAAACACAGCTGCTTGCTCTAACTTGCTATGCTAAAGTAAGTGTGTGGAATTTGAGAGATATCTTTCTTAGATCCTAGCTCATTGGTCTGAATGCAAAATGCAGACAATACCTATGAAGTCACAAAGCTAAGCAATTTTAGTATGCAAGGCTGCCTCTGTGCAGGACAGGCTCAATTTCACTGGCTTGCAAAGTTGATAGCAAAGCACAGACCCTCTGGAATTTATTTCTGCAGTGTTCCCAAAGCCACGGGGCTGCACCAAGGGACGTGTGTAAATTCAGTCTCCGCATTTGGACAACGTAACAATATGCTTTTTGTTTTTATGAAGCAAACAGTCTGTATGGATGTTCCATTAGTTAAGCCAATACAGTGGCCTTCCTCCATAGAGAAAGCTTGTGAGTTCCCTGCTTAGGAAGTAGAGATAGCATTCAATAGCAAATCCTCATCTCTGTGTTCCGTGAAATAAGGGCAGAATTGGCGAAGGAGCAGAGGCTTCAACATCTGGTATTAATGGCATCAAATCATACCCACAGATCAGCAAAGCAATTTTATTCACTAGGTGATTTCTTGACACTGATTGCTCTCATACAAAGTTGCCAACAGGCCCAGCTATCCCTAGCAGCATCCTAGAAGTAAATACTCACAGCTGTTTCTAGAATTTTGCATAGCACATATTGAAATGGATTGTTTACTTAACATAGCAGACAGCGAGAAAGAACAAAGCATGAAATCAAATTCCATCAATCCCTTAAATTTGTTTATGCAACCTATTGTTACTGCTTACAGAACAGCTTTGGCAGGCAAAGGTCATGACAAAACCTACCCTTAGTTTACACAGTGCAATTTTTCCTTTAGCTGCCATTTTTGTTGTCAGTTGTTTTATACTGATTTCTCTTCATGCAGTTCCAAGTATAACCCAGGCACAGCTTCATTGATCCAAGGAAGCTGAAGCAATTTGTCTCTTCTAGTGAGGCAGAAATGGGGAAGGAGACTGTACCTATCACCATTTTTCTGGTAGGAATATGTTAGAAACTCTTTCCTGGAGCAGTGATGGAGATTAAGCCTTTATTTATGGCTTTTCATACAAATATTTTTTGGTAATTCCATTTTATCTGTAGCAACTGAGATGAAACTCACACCGAGGAGCATGTTCTGAAGTAACTCCTTCCTTCGTGGGAATAAGCTAACTCAGCATATGAATTATGGAATCACAACTACATGATGCCATATCATAGCCCTTAGATTCATAAAGGAGATTTTTCATTAACTATAAACATCATCACTTAGGCTGTATACTAGAGAGATTTGACTTGCATCTACCTGGAACCTATTTATTTATTTGCTGAAATATGACCTGTGCCCTACAGGTCGTTCGCAGTGGTCACAAGTTCCTGTTCATTTCTGTGACGTCCCTCCTTTAAAATGTCCCTGGTCACTGCGCAGTCATGAAAGAGAAATTAGAAGCAGCCAGTGTAATCATGGCAACAGAGCATCTAAGGAGAGGAGCAGAAGCTGTTGACCTTAGTAAAGCGGAGTCTGAGATGGAGACCTGCTCACACCAAGCAGAGGGGAGAAAACTAAGTTAAAAACATCTCCCTGTAAGCCGACCACAAAGACGTCCAAATTAAAGGGTTGTTGAAGCAGTGAGGTTTGGGGCTGCCAGATGAACTACCATTAAGTCTCAGAAGGTTCCTCTCAGTTCTTTTGTTTCTATGGCAGCTGAAGCCCTGACATGAAAAATTCCCAGTGGCACAGATCCATTTAAAAGTATTAAATGTAAATGATAGAAATCATTATATACTGTCAGGGAATTAATCTATCTTAATTTTAACATTTTCAATGAGAAGGTTCCACCGTAACAGTAAATGCTGTTAGAAAGTGTGACTGCTTCTATTCATAGCCACCTTTCAATGCACTCTGAAGTCGAATGAAATCCAATGCATTTTATTTACCAACAAAGCTTCATGGCAGATAAAGTGTAATAATGTAAGAAAACTGCATTTCTTTTTTTGCTAATGAGCATTGCTAGATTGTTGTGTGACAGGAAGAATATACCTGGGGAACAGCCCCCTTAAATGTTTCATCCTCCCTAGAATATGATTTTGTGAGATAAGTCATAATAAATGCAATGTGCCAATTGTCTAACCTGTTGGGAAAGAGTAGGTACATGAACAACTCGATGCAAATATGACAGAACCTGCTGACAGGCATGGACATGGTTTAAACGCCATTTCCAATTGGAGCACTGCAGCTAAAGGCCAGGCATATAGCCCAATAAAATAGCATGTGGAAATTGTTCTCTTGCTGTTGACAGGAATGACTGACAATGGTAACTCATCTCTTACAATGCTTGATACAAAAATTCAGGAATTCATCAAAATGGCCAGCAGATGACTGCAGAAAAAAGGAGGCTCCAACAGGCATCTGATTGGAGCCCAAAATGCTTAATACTAGCTGAGAAATGCAAAATCTGCATTTACCTTTGTATTATGAAATGCCAAACTTCAAACATGCTGTCAATGAATGGCATGAAGTGACCTACATTTTAAAGGTCTAAAGACTACCTGGTTTGTTTTTCCAACTAGAAGCTTCTCATTTATTGATTATAAGTCAACTAACTTTTTTTTTTTTTTTTAAGAGATTAAGAGCACAATTCACATTTTCATTTTGCTGAGCACCCAACCAGAATGTCCTTCCCTTCTCACATTTGGACAGCTGTCATTGGACACAGCCTTTCTATCTGCTCCCAAACCAAGCTGTCAAAGTTGCCCCATTAGCTAAGCATATAACAAAAAATTCCAAAAGTTTCCAAGAGGAGAATAACAGAGAGGATGTAGAGTGGTGAATGAGGATATTTGGAATACAGCTGTGGACACGTACTTTGTCATTTGCTACTCAGTGCATCTCCAGCTCAGAGGAATGTATTCTCTTACGCAGCAGCAGCTGTTATTGTTTGGATTGTAAATAGTCATAAGCCATATGGCTGGCAGAAGAAAAAACTTCACACTTTCTCACATGGACAAATATTATTATTGCAAAGGATAAACACATCAATATATGTGTCTTTTCTCTGGGGAACATACAGCCTTCAAACTGATTCTAAAAAAGTAACTGGCTTCCAGATGAACAGATCACCTGTAAATATTGGGGTTGGATTTTCAGAATTTGGATGTCTTGACAGACAAGAACAGGCCTCTCAAAAATGGTGGAAACTTTGCTTGGCAAGAAATGCAGCCCACTCCCTTGCTGTGCCCAAGCTTAGAAATCAGGCTTTCACACCCCTACATCAGAGACTGCAGAAGACCTGTTGAGAACAACAGAAGGTTTGCCTTCTCTTTAAACTATTATTTCTTCAGGGTTCTTCAACATCATGTTTAAAACCTACTGTTGCTTTTATTTATGGTATAGCTAAAGCACTTTTTAGCTTATCTTTTCACTTTTCCACTCTTAATTAAAGGAGAGTGATGCCTTTCTGTTGTATGGTGAAACCAGTAATACACGCAATTAACTTACAGTTTTACAGAGCCAAGTTTCTGAACCACATCCCAAAAGTGACACCAGCCTTGCCAATAACAAACCCTTGCACGTCCTGTTCCTCTGGTTAGACAGACAGAATGAGGCCTGATGAACCCATGAGCTGGCAATTAACAGTTCTGCTATATACTTTGTTTCTCTCAGCCCTTTTCAAACACTGCATTGACACCAACTGGCAAGCTATGGCAGTTCTGAATTTGCATGAAGAAAACCCCCTTCACAAACAAAATGCTTCAACAGACACTGCCTGGCAGGACACTCCTGAGTCCACGAGAGGGACACGTAGGCTCAGGACAATGTCATGAAGGGAAGTCCAGAGACTTTCCACAGTCATCAGCACATGTAGAGAGTTCAAACTGGACTCAGATACAAAAAGAGGTGGCAAATCAGCATCTTACAGGAATTAGGAGTCAGGTTAGTATCTTGCCACAGGATTTGATTGTCCTGCATCAAATAGCCATTTTGGTCTAATGATCTCCCTCCCACCCCCCAGCGTTCAAGGTAAGATGACCACGGCATTAAATACTTTCTTACTACTGTTACATTTTTTTATCCTGACATCATCAACCACATTCTGGTCATTGTGTATTTATTTTGTAAAATTAAATACTGAAACTGAGGTAAGAAAAATGCCTGTGATCAGGAGAACAGGTCTACTACTGTCTTTGAAGCACTAACATACCTCCACATGTTTTCTTCTTTTTATCTTTGACAGGAGACATGGTTCATTCCAACAATCCAATATGGATGAACTATCCTGATTCACTCTCACCAAGCTGGCTAGGTAACCTCATCTTCAGGACATAAGAGGAAACAGCTTCCATCATTGAGATACTCTGCAGAGAGACTTGAGAATCTCCTCCAAACATCAGCTCATCACATCAGTGCTACTGCAAGCCTCAACAATGTGGACACCAGCATATCTTCTTCATGACAATCAGCTGGCTTCTGCCATATGAAGGAGCATTTCCTTTTTTATTTCAAAATTTAAGCCAATATTACCCAGGCACCTTTCTTTTAAAACTCTTTCTGCAAATTACAGTGTTCTAATAAAAAACATCGATATCTCTATTTTTCCAAATAAGTTTTGCTCCTTTGGACATTTTAGATTACTAAACTGTCTTCAAGTGCAAAACTCAAGGAAAATAGTGACTGGAAACATTAAGAAATATGGATGCTTATTGTGCTGGGATATTTTCTTCATAGTGGCTGGTATGGTGCTGTGTTTCGTATTTGTGCTGAAAACAGTGTTGAGAATATACTGATGTTTTAGTTAGACTAAAGGGATGTTCCATACCATGTGATGTTGTGCTCAGCATATAAAGCTGTGGGAAGAGGAAGGAAAAGAGGACATTAGAGTAACAGATTTTGTCTTCCCAAGTAACTATTACACATCATGGGGTCCTGCGTTTCTGGAGATGGCTGAATACCTGCCTTCTGATGGGAATCAGTGAACTAATACCTGTGCGCAGGTTTTGCTTTACCTATTAAACAGTCTTTATCTCAACCTATGAGTCTGCTCACTTTTACTCTTCCAATTCTCTCCCCTATCCCACTGAGGGGAAGCGAGCAGACAGCGCTGTGATGCTTCGTTGCTGGTGGAGGTTTAACAACAATACTTATTCGAAAATTTTATTTCAAGAGATGAGAAATCCCATAGACAGAAGTCTTCACTGCATCTCATTCACGGAGTGATTATAAAGCTCAGCTCTGAGCACAGGGCTCCGCTGTTGGCAGAAAGAGCTCATCCAAGAGGAAACTACATAAGGTGAAGTGTAAGTGCTACTATTCTGGGAGAAAGAGAGTTAAAAAAAAAAAGCAGCCACTACAAAAAGAAGAACAAACTGAGTCACACTCTCAGTTTTATTTTTTAAGAAATATCTAAACTAGTTAGCAAATCACAAAGAAGAAAGATTTCCAAAGTCACCACTGGACAGAAGCTCACGTGAAGTAACTAAAACTGTGAAGGTAACTCCACACATGGGGATCCAATCATGTTTAGACAACCACAGAGGTTGCCTTTACACACAACACTCTTTGTTTACAACCAAGATTGCAGGATCATGACCTAAAGTATCGAAAAGTCAATAATGTCTACTTTCCTGCTGTCATGAGCTAATGATGTTTGCACAAATCATATATACAAGACAGCAAAATGAAGAACTTCATAGCCTGCAAGCTTGAACTAAATTATATGGGAAAAGATTAGCTTAACTGATACATCTCTAAAATGCAGGTTGTTCAGGTACTCCTGTATTTTCAGCAGCTGGACAGCCAAACAGTTACTTTCATTGCCTTTTTTAAAACAAGGAAATACAAATAGGTCCTCACAAATTTGACTAAGTTTTACATTAATTACTCTCTTCCAACTGCGGTGTTGCCTATGGAGGAAGGACACAGAGATGGGTGAAACAGTGTCACCAAAGACTAAGCACAACCAATGACAAAGAATCATAGCAGCCCTGTAAAAGAGACAAAAATTACTGGTATTCTAAAAATATGGAAACTGAAAGATCGGCGGAGGAGTGTGTTATCTTACTACATGAATAAAGTACAATTCACTTTGTAAGCTAGGGTAGTAAAATTGGTTGTACAGTGGCTTCCTCAAACTCATCTAAGGCTGCCTGTGGCAGCGCCTGAGATAGAAAGCCAGACACACTGATTACATGTTTTACCAGCTAGATCACACCGCCTCTCTCCCTCAAAAAAAACCAAAGTGTTCCTTAAGTTACTTCAGAAAAATTCCAGTTGATTTTTTCTAAAGGCTAATATGAATGTCCTGATTACCATCAGCAACAAGAGAAAGCACAATAAAATTTACTTGCCCTAACCTGCAGCTATTCATACGGTTACCTCCCTACACTTGAGCAACACTATTTCGTCTGGGCTTCTTACTCTTAAGGGCAAAACTTGGCCTTATAAAAACACCATCTCCATTTGGATAAACCTGATAACTTAAAGACTGAAGTATTATTTGTATTCTGATAGAAAAAAAATTGAAACAACAAACTCAAAGAAAAAAGGAAACAAAAGAAAATGTTGATTTATAAAACATGCAGATACAGTTAATACAGCGAATGCAGTTTCCAGGAAGAGAACAATCATAATGAGTAATTTAAAGTTTTCCCCTATCTGAAATAAAATCAGATTTTTATTTTTCTTTTCCTTTTTTAAAGTAAGCAACCCCACCCCCCTTTAAAATGCAATGCCACAAGTGATTTTGAAAATCCAGGTTATTGTGATGTTAAAAGCAGCTGCTTAGAAAAAATGCATCTATTTAATGAGCTGATGTTTCCCTTTCAGAAGCAGGCAGATGAACTAACTGTGCGTTAGATTTGTTTCTCAATATTAAAAGAGAAATCACATTCCACTTTCCTATGGAACACAACAGTATCCTGTTACCATCTCACCCCTTCTTTAATCAATATGTTATGTTTTCCTCGCAATAAAAAACATATAACCCTGCAGTCATAATAACAAAATCACTTCCATCTTAGTTTTCAGAAACTGCTGAATAAAACTCAGAACAAATTTAATCCCTCTTTCCCCACTCACTTGGTTTACTCACCATTACTTTACTCCAAAACTCAGTTTCACTTAAAAAATGATCCATAACAATGAAATTATTTCTTCTTTGTCAAAAGTATTGCTCCAATCATTTAAATTACTGAACGAAGAAAAGGAAACATTGTGCTCCAAAGAGCACTCTAAACATGCACTGCTGTTTTTGCTGATGCAATGAGGCTTCTAAGCAAACGAGTTTGCGAGCAAGCTGGGTAGTGGCATTTTCCTTATGATTCAAAAGCGAAGTATGCCTCAGCTAACTGAATGCTTGCACAATGTATAATAAAAGGAGGCTCATGGATTCATACAGGTCTCTAATATAACCATTTGTAAAACTTCAACTCGTATTACCATCTATAACTCTGCCACACCTCAAAAATGACGTGCTAGATACAAACTTTTACTGGGTGCTATGTGCAGCCAAGAGAAAGATAGCTTCGAGCCAGAGGCTTATATTTTAAAGTCTCTGAAGTGTAAGTCCCTAAGGTGTATGCAGTTACATTCTGTGTATGGAACGTAACTGTGCATTCCTGCTTGCTATGTTTATTAATATCATAACGTTTATCATAAGCCACAAGTTAAAAACATCTAGTCTGCCACAATATACTAAATATACATTTAATGCATGAAACTACTGAGGATAGGAAGAAGTTACAAAAACATACTTAAATGTGTGTATATTTGATATTTTTAACAAGTAAAACCTTCTCCAAATCCAAGAAAAGCACAGAAGAATTTGCAGTGCATTTTCTGAGAAATGGGGTAACAAGCTCCACAGACAATGTAAGTTCTGCATCTTCTTTTCCATAGACACGCAGACCTGTTTGTGCCACAGGAAGAGAGGCTATGGAGTTTAGTCACAACTCTCTGTGGTAAATTGAAAACGTGGGGTAATACATAAGAACCTCATAACCGCCTGTTAGTTGGGAGCCTCCAGTGCAAGATTTGTCATTTATTTCATCTGCTGATCTTTAAAGCTTTTGGTTGGCTGCTGTCACAGGTAAACTTTGTGAAGGGTCAAAATCTTTCAAGTCCAGGGCTAAAAGTATCACTCCAAGCAAACAGATACCATTACAGACTTTTACATGACCATCAAGCCCTCACCAGATGCCATCAGATAACCTTTTTTTCACTTTGCAAGCTTTTGCTTTTTCTGGCACTCTACACCTCTTGAAGTTTCCTAATTCCTTGGGACCACTGCGGGTGCTGCGGCTTGGAAATTGCAGAGACAGTGTAGATGAATGTCGTCCGCACCTCCAAGTTTCAGTACTAAAAATCTTTCTTACACTTTCTGCCAAGCTCCTGCCTTTGGCACCCTCCTGCCGCCTTCATCTCCTCCCCGCAGGCGAGCCCGGAGCCCGAGCGCCCCCTGCTGGGAACGGTCCACCCTCCCTCCTGCCCGGTCCAACCTGCAGCAAGCGACCCGGGGAAAACACAGCAATGCTGTTGCCAAGAGACATCATTAAAGACGCGGGAGAACTTCTTACAACTTAGGAAATTCTACCTATATACAAAATAGCTAATAATATAGAACTATAGAATCATTAACCTTGGAAATGACCAATAAGGCCATCCGTCCAGCGATCAGCCGAACACTAACATGCCTATTAAACCATGTCCGAAGTGACATATCTACACATTTTTTGGACGCCTCCAGGGATGGTGATTCCACCACTGCCCTGGGCAGCCTGTTCCAATGCTTCATCACTCTTCTGGTAAAGAATTTTTTTCTAATAACCAATCTAAACCTCCCCTGTTGCAACTTGAGGACATTCCCTCTCATCCTATCACCTGGTAGTTGGGAGGAAAGACCAACACCTGCCTCACTACAACCTCCTTTCAGGTAGGTGTAGAGAGCAATAATGTCTACCATCGGTCTCCTCTTCTCCAGACTAAACAACCCCGGTTCCCTCAGCCACTCCTCATAAGACTTGTTCTCTAGACCCTTCACCAGCTTAGTTGCTCTCCTCTGGACACGCTCAAGCAGCTCCATGTCCTTCCTGTACCAAGAGGCCCAATGCAGAACATGGTATTTAAGGTGCGGCCTCACCAGTGCTGAATAAGGTAACACTTTTACAGCCTGAACTAGTTATGCACTTTCAGACAGTGTTTAATTAGATCAGTGAGACAAAAAGAAAAGGAGAATGAAACTGCCCTTTTTACACACCATTGAGTCGCCCAGGCTAGTAAAACATCCATACTGGCTCTGACTGCACACTTTGGTCTGGGATATATTTGCACTACTATACACACTGATCAACATTTACAATCCAATGATTTGATTTCAGATTTCTCGAGTCTATGCCATCCTCAGACAATGTGGAATAAATTTAGATGCACCTTTCATCAGCACTTATTCTCAGTTAATCACTCCAGCGTTCTACTTATACAAACAAAATTAAACAGGATGCCGATCATCCTGTATCTGTCCAGAACTAAATAATTACAAAGGATGTTGCTCAGCAACGTATCTATTACTAGTACTTTTCAAGCTCTTTGATTTGCAAAACTTGCAGACTCTTCATTATTGGTATGCATGTTTTTCCTGCTTTATTCTGTGGATTGTGCAACTTGGCAAATGAATGCAGCTCTTCTGGAATTTTGTGGAACACAGACATTTGTGGAATATAGACATTTTTGTCCTATTGTTAAAGATCCTTAACCCTCTGGGCCTTCCAGTAACAATCAGGATGTCTCCAACACTTTATCTGTTGTTTTGACCCACATGAACATGCAACCCAGTGGGTTGGAAATATGTTCTGTTGCTGAGCTCCACTGTAAGCTCCAAGGAATTTGTAAACGATGATAATATTACTTCATTTTGGACATTTCATTTCAAGTAGCATTTGAATTTGTCTTACAAAATGTAATTTACATGGAAAATTACCTCATCTTAGATTACTTATTTCAAAAATTAGAAAACAATTTCCACAGTTATAAACGCTGCAGTGAAAAACTGTGGTGAAAACCCTAAGTGACTAAGTTCCTGGTTTTTATCTAATATTTGGGGGGGGAGGGTGAAAAAGAAGACCAAAGGGTCAGTGGTGGCAGTTTGTGCATTACTGGACCCTATGAGAATGAATCGGGTGGGATAGAGATGGCAAGGAAAACCACAGAGATGAAATGGCACATGGTAGAAAACAACTTTAAAAGCCTATTTTTTCTTTTTTCTCCCTTGATTCTCATGCAATACAGCATAAAATCTACCATCAGGATCATAATAAACATCTATCAAAGATCTTTCTCTGCTACCTTAACAGAAGGCCAAATAATTCAGAGACCAGTTGAAGTTCAATTATATTTTTCTGCAGTAAGCCAGAAAAAGGTGATAAGTAAATCACCTTCATGCACCTTTCCTGAAGTTCTTTTATACTGATCCCCTTAGGAAACATGTTCTTCACATGTCCATCATCTAGCTCTATGCTTCTGCCTGCACCAGGATGATCTCCATGCAACATTGTGTTTTAGTTTCAATACCTATGTAAATAGCTCCATGTTAAAATCATGCAGGTGTACTAATGTCTTTTAAATATTATTCCTTAGCACTTCAGCACACTTTACCTGCTTTTCGTGAGAAAGATTTCCAAGGTTTGGTTTCTGCAGTAATCACAAGTGGAGTCTGGTTTTAACAACTGATTTCGCAGATCTCGGTACGACAGTCACTGATGGGCCATCTCGTCTCTCAGCAAGAGGTCGTCTTTACATAATGGTGTAAGAATGTAGATTTCCCTTATCCTGTGGGTGATTAGGACAGCCCACTGTGACACTACCATGCCAAATATGATATGCACCAGTGTCTTTGTTCCAAAATTCAATCCACAGTATTCTCCAGCATCTTCACTCCAATCTACCAAAGCAGAGGAAGATTTCACTTCTGTTTTACTGGGTGAGGTCTGGCTTTTGCAGCATGAAATAAGGCTGCAGATCAACTTTTATTGACTGATTAAGTCTTACACTGGCACTGAAGTCTGTCAGCTTCAATGTCAGGATATAAAGTGAAATTATTCTAACTGCTGACACAAGTATACACATGGGCTAATATGACAGTTAATCATTTTAGACTTCACTAAAAGCAAATTACGTGCTCTTGGGAAGGGAAGCAGCTAACTTGCATCAGAAGCCTATGTACCCTGCAGATCTTTGGGAAAAGATCTCTATCATAAACAAAACAATTTTTACATGCTCTGCAAGTATTAATAAAATTGAGATTATTACTGAAGAAAATATCCAGCCTCCTATTCTTACACCACCGTGGCCTCTGAATTTGCACACTGGAGTTGTGACCAAATAAGGCTTTTAAACTGGAGGCAGTTGGCACCATGAATATTTCTAGATTCAGTCAAGCTGAATATCAATTCAAAAAACTTAAAACCAGACGTTATTGCATGTACCAGCCCAACTGCACTCACATCCTTGGCAGAAGCAAATCCTCCAGTGAACGGGGCAATGTCTAACACTGTCATTAAAAACAGATGGACAAGAGCTTTGCCATACGGCTGTGACCCACCAGCATCTTGCTCTCTACTCGCAACTCCCTATTTTATGGCTTCTGATCATACCTCCCAAACAGGGTTTGATGAAGTTATTCCAGGATGTGGCACCAGTAATTTGACATTCTTTGTCTTAATAGCCTTCAGCAACTTTAACACTAAGGCACACTGTGTACACCAGGAGCCTGACTCGAATTTGCAGCATCAGAAAACTGGCACACTCCTTTTCCTACTTTATGCACAAAGGAATGCTGTCAGGTCAAAGTCTTATCTGCTGCAATACAAGATGCACCTCACCACGTGATGCAGAGAAGAACACGAGCTACATTGTGACTGTCACTTCAACCCAGCTTTGTAAGAAATGCCATTTCATGGGAGAAGAGATTACAGAAATTATATAAAGTGGCTGAACCCTTCCAACATAGGCTTTTGGGGAACTTTAACTTAAATACAGAATATTGCACAGTAAAAAGTGAAAGCACAAATGAAAGATTCACAGTCTGCAATAGTAATTTAATAATCAAGCCCTTATAAAATAATATTCAAAACCAGCTGACTGTGGGAGCTGACAGTACCTCCCTAATCACTGCTAAATAATGCATCCATAACAATTGCCTCTCACTTGATTATGCTAATGTAGTTGATACTAGATGCAATTCAAAAACTATTGAAGCCAATGAGTGTTCTTCATTAATGCCAATAGAATTTTGATCAAATTCATCAAGTTAAAATATAAGAAAGGAGCTAGAAGTGTGATACAGGCATAAGCAGCAAGGGTGGTTCTAGACATTAGATATTAGAAATTATTGTATGCTTACTATGTACCATGATAGAAGATCCTTGAAACAGTTTGTTTGGATTGTTTGAGGCAAAGGTAAGTGGTCAAACATAACCCTGCTATAAATACCCACTGCTATCTATGCACATGATCTCCTTTTGACACTCCAAAATACCCTTTGAGTTATGAAATACCAAGAGAGTTTTGATCAAAAAATCCTACAGTTCTGAACTTCAAGTAAACTCTCCATACTAAATTTTACAGTTGAGATTCTAATTATGTGAAATTAATTTCTAACTGAAAAATCTGAGGGGTGAGAGGAATTATTTTTCCCATTTTATTACAGAGCAGTCCTTGAGGATGCAATAGAAAGGACTGTGGGTAATGGATAAAATAAAGAGGAAATGGGGCAGAAAGGTCTCTAATACTTCTAACTCCAAATGCAAACTATATAGTAAATCAGTATATCCGCACATAGCTGTGCTAAGGAAATCTTAAATTTACCATTTGTTTTTGCTTGTTATACTACAGAGATTTCTAAGGATCAGGACTAAATTTGGCTAGGAAAAGCTTTATCACCCCTTAACTGCATTTTTCTTCAGTCCTCATTTTCATTCATTGAAAACACTTGAAGAGCATGGAGACTTCAGAAGGGCTGGGGCACTAAGTGAGGACAGTAAAGTTCATGACAGATTTGAGAATTCAAAGCAGAAGTCAGCATCTTCACCCTCTGGGAACCCCCACACAGGTCTTCAGCATCAATGAGTACCAAAACTTTGTCACATTCCCAGACACTTCTGCCAAAATGGAGAAGCAAGGGAATACTGATTTTCTAACTAGTTATGCTTTCCCCCCCTACCCCCCTCTTTCCTCCTCTTTGCAGGAACACTATCTTTTGAAATCAAGGCGCTGAGAGGAAGAGTTCCCACTGCTCTTTTCCTCATTATAGATCCTGAGGCAGAAAAACGTGGTATGAATAAAAATTTGCAGTAGGAGGTATCCTCTCACTGCTGAAATGAAGTTGGACATCAAGATCAACTCCTGTGGGAGGTGTGAGAAACATTTAAGTATTGCAAGCAGGGGAGCACAAAAGCATTCCCCTGGATGAGATCTATGATCTTTGGGGTTGTGAGTTAGATGTAGCAGACGGTGTTGCTCTCTCCATCTGGAGCTAGTCTTACTCAAGACATTTATCTGTGCACACACATCCCGTGCACCGATCACGATGCTTGGACGCTAACGCAAGCAAAGCAATGATTTGCATGGAATGCAGGAATGCACTATAAAACATTCACTGTGTTAAAAATGCACTTTAAGCTACTTTCCAAGGAAGTGACTCAGTATTTGGTCCTCAGCAGAGCTCACTGGATCGGACAGATTGACAATGGCAATTTTAAGCTTACTTAGAGAACAAACTAAATCAAAACAAACAAAAAACCATTTCCTTTTAAAAATATGCGATGTCTGTCTTATTTTCATCTGACCTAGGTTTTGTGTACTCAAGCTGTTGACCATGCACACTGTGTTGTACATTGCAGACAGCGTATAGAGAGTGCTGCCACTCTGGAGAGGGAAGAGAAAACCATTATGCAGGTCTAGTACCTCAAGAGGAGTGATTACAGCAAACTCTGTGAAAAGTGGGTTTATGCTTACATGAATTTCTTATACAGCACGTTATCCTACAATTTGCCTGTGCTGGAAGGTAGGACACTAAGTCACTGGTGCTCTTCCTTGTTCAGTCAGGCCTACCTAGACATGAACATTACGTGCTTTTTTTGAAGCAACACAGTGAAGGTTGACCCTGATTTTAGAAAAGAAGTTACCATCTCATTTACCATAAAAAGAAAGAAAGAGAGAGAAAAAAGTCATCTTATTCTGAACTTCCGAGCAGCTCTGTAAATTGTTATTCATGTTTTCAACATCCTACACAACTTTCTTACCCACTAATAGGAGGCTGCTACCAATTATTAGAGCTACTATCCTAAATCCTAGAAGCTAAACTGATTTTCAGTCAACAGATCTTGACTGGAAACAAAAAGAAGTTGAATTTTATTAATCCCCTCAGTAAACAACTATAATCAAAACTCTTCCCCTTTCCTGTTAAGACTTGCAAACAGAGATTTTTAAACATCATTTTCTCATGCAGCACCATTTTCCACTCAGGGCAGGCAGTCCCTGTGTTCAACTTAACATAGCAATGTGACAGCATGAGAAAAACATTTATAGCACAAGCTAGATTACAGCAAAGAGTGATATGATTACCTGTCAAAAATAAGCAGAATTATATAAAGTATATAAATAATCAACAAGATATTTATCGAACTCCTTGACAGTACTATATGGAGGATCAGTCAGGCTTTGATAGTTGATGGGAAAAAAATGTCCAAGTCCAGAAGTCAGTACAGTCCAAACCTATCTCTATGCAAAAGGGGTGGTTGCCTCCCCATCCCTCTCTGGCATATAGCTTTAATAGAATAATACTTAGCAACATTGTTGATCAGTCTCATTCCTAATTACTTATACGTAATATCCACAGATGCTTTGATAACTAAAAATGGCACATAATCCCCCCCCAACCCCATTTACTATAAATTAATGAACATAATTTTCACAACTTGGAGCTTTCTCAAAGGTGTATACAACCATAGCTTTCTTTTTAAAGCTTTAGCTCCTGGAATTTATAAGAAGCTCAGTTTTCATAAGAATATAATCATGTTTTAAGTACTCAGGATCACTGAGAAGGAACAAAGTCTGATGCCTAAAAGTCATAAACATAATAAGATAAATAAATCTGTTTTTTAAAAGGTTTCACATTAGCAATGGGGAAATGAAAATCTTTTAGCACCAATGGATCTTTCAGTCTGTTGTTTAAATCCACAGTTCTTTATCATAAAACACAATGGACTTTGTTGCCTCAACTATTCGGTGTCCAGAATAGCAGAAAAAAAAAACCCCTAGATTTCCTGTCTCTTCTGATGGACTAGGTTCCACTGACTTCTGAAAGGTGGCATGGCACAGCAGGAAAGCACCCAATGAAACTTCTTTTCTGTGCTATAGATAGACTACTGATTGTGCAATGGTTAATACCAAAATACAATGCAAATATTAGCAACTTTACAGTAGGGATTTCGTATACGAAGTGGCTGTAAGTGGCAACTGAATCTCTAGGTTCAAATCCAGGCCTTGAAAAAAGTCGAAAACAAAGTTTCATCTCAATGAATAGATGCCAGATAAATCAAAAGAACAGCTTGAATGTCTAAATGATTTAAGTCACATCATCGTTATCAGAATTATTTAATTTTTAGGAAAAAAACCCTTGCAAATAAAATTATGATTATTAAGTCAGGACAAAATGTCAGCTCTTTCCTCTGTATTATGTACAAGCTGTGATCTTGTACACAAGCAAATCGTGCTTTTGTACATAAGAAAATCATGCTTTCCTTTATTCTTTGGCCTGTTTAAGTTGTCCTATGGTTTTCCCACATGTTCCTTAATTTTAATTTTTTTTTTTTCGGGGGGGAGGGGCAGATGGGCTATTTCATGCAGACTTTTTCGAAGACATGGGGTATTTCTTTGGAAATACAAAAGCAGATGATGATGCTGAACCCTCCCCTGTTACACTATTGTGTGACCCCCCCAAAAGCCCCTGATCCCTGCCACAGTGGGGACCCAGACACTGCAGTCAGCCCAGAGAGTGCCTCCTCGTGCCTCCGCACTGCACCCACTGCCCCTGAGAGCTCCAACGCGGGCTGGGTTGACCCCAAGCCAGCACCTCACACAAGGAACTGCTGGGCGAGTGGAATATTCACCACTTGGCAGGCTTTCCCTTCCTACTTAATGACAAAGACCCCCAACCCAATCACAACCCCAAAGCCCTCCCATTTTGTAGGTTTTCATTATTTTTTCCTTTTTTTTTCTTCGGGGAGGGGAGTAAGCCTGGGGGTTTTTTTGTTGCTGTTGTTTCGTCGTTTTTTCCCCCTCTTTTACAGTGAGGAGGGGCTGTACAGCCTCCAGACACGGATGCTCCAGCTCCAGCTCCAGCACCAGCACAGCAACACCCGGAGGGTGCCCGGGCACCTCGGTCAGCGCCGGGTTCGCCCGGGCAGCGCCGCCGCTGGCCGCTAGGTGGCAGCCCGCACTCGTCACGCCGCGGCGGTGTCCAGGGCGCTCCCGGGGAGACCTTCCCTGGGTAAATGCTTCCTCTAATCCACAGCCAAGGGAGATGGAGACATCGCTGCATAAGGCGCGTTTCGATAAAACTCACTGCAAAATTTAGCTGTGGTCTTCAACGGAATTATTTCTACCCAATACAGCTGCAGAAATAATGTGTTTCATAGAATCACCAGGTTGGAAAAGACCTCTTAGACCATCAGGTCCAACCATTCCTATCTGCCACTAAACCATGACCCTGAGCACCTCGTCTACCTGTCTTTTAAATACCTCAAGGGATGGGGAATCAACCACCTCCCTAGGCAGCCTCTGCCAGTGCCCAATGACCCTTGCTGTGAAATTTTTTTTCCTGATGTCCAGTCTGAACCTCCCCTGGCGCAGCTTGAGGCCATTTCCCCTTATCCTATCATATCTTGTTACCTGGGAGAAGAGGCCAGCACCCTCTTCACTACAACCTCCTTTCAGGCAGCTGTAGAGAGCAATTAGATCTCCCCTCAGCTTCCTCTTCTCAAGGTTAAACAACCCCAGTTCCCTCAGCTGCTCCTTGTAAGACTTGTTCTCTGGCCACTCCACCACCTTCATTGCTCTTCTCTGGACACGTTCCAGAGCCTCAACATCCTCCTTGTAGTGAGGGGCCCAGAACTCAACAGAGTATTTGAGGTGCAGCCTCACCAGTACAGGGGCAGAACAACCCTCCCTGGACCTGCTGGCCACACCGTTTCTGATACAAGCCAAGATGTTTGGGTTGTTGCATTTTTTTTAATTTAGCATTTTTTTTTCAATTTAGCAATTTAATTTTTTTATTTTTTCATTTAATTTAATTGTTTTAATTTATCTTTTACCCAAAGTTCCCCACTATTGCTATTCAGCCCAACACAGAGACTAAGTAAGCAAGCAAGCTCCATCACTGATGAATCATAGAATCATAGAATAGTTTGGGTTGGAAGGGACCTTAAAGATCATCCAGTTCCAGTCCCCCTGCCATAGGCAGCGACACACCCCACTAGATGAGGAAACTGCGCAGTCTACAAAGCATTGTATGTATTGTGTGCTTTCCTTTCAATAGCTACGATTGCAGAAGCATCTCGGATTTTATGCGAAGTTGAATAGTGTCTATCGGATTGGAGGCCCAGTTTGACTTTGCCATGCTGGGTTGCCTCCTCACAAGCCAGCAGCACAGACCAGTCAAGTGATCTGAAATTACACAGCGCAGTTTTGCTTCCCATGTTGAAAGAAACAAGAATAAACTATGCCTGCTGAAAAATAATCCTCTGCAGAGTAAGACTGAAAAAAAAAGAAAAGGGATATTGGATATTCAACCAGTAACAGCTTTTTCTGGCCCGTCTGTCACTGTTGCCCCCCAGGCTGCTCACTAACGTGGGGAGGGAGGAAAAGCAGTGAAAGCTTGGATAGCAAAAGGATCAGATGCAGAAGGTTCCACCCACTAAGCACATCTCCATCATCTCATCCAGTATTCTGACCAAGGACCAGACTGGAGAGCTAGCGTAGGCCATTTATTTCTAAAAAGTTATGGCTCTCCCAGTGCCAGGCAACTAATAATGAAAGAGAGGTATGACTGGAAGAGGGAATAGAGATGAATATAGCTAAAATATTAGCGTATCCCTTCTTTTTTATGTCAGGGATATTGTATGCCTGCAGTTAAACACGTAAACACAAATTCTGAAATAGAGAAAGTACATGTAACATCAGTATTTACGTTCATGAGGGTCTCTTTCTTTCTAGACTGTACAAAGCACAGCAGAGTACTTCCAAGCCTGCTGTAGGCCAGAGAAATAACTGACAGATTACACTGTAGAAATAAATTGCCATCTAACTTTCAATGTTAGGTTTGCATGCCTTTTTTGCAGTTCTTTATGACACAAATTTGAGGCTATATAAAGACGTTTGATTACCCTCATTGTATATCCTTGAGCTAAACTCACAATCTGAATTGTCCCATTTGAAATGAAGGAAAGATTGAATAGTAGGATTCAAACAGCTGCTTTTAACAACTGTATAATAGAGTTCCCACATAAGATATGCGCTTTTTTTTCCCCTCCTCAGACAGAGACTGGTGTAAGACAAGTAAGAGCAAATTATGCAAGCTGATGAACACACACAAAATATTCGGCACTTCAGGAACACCCTGCAATAAACACTAACTAAATAATTGACTCCAGTCCAGGCAAGGCCAGATATGGGAGGCTACATGTGTATGATGAAAAGCAACCTAGCTTCAGCTCAGATTTAGTGGTTTCCCTGCCTTTTTCTTTTCAGTATCCAACACTAACATCCAGTGCTGCCAGTTTTTCTGAACCTTTTGTTAGCAAACATCAACAGTAATGGAGCCTGTCCCATAATGAACTGTGATATCTTGCACATTGAAAAGTAAACTTTAGAACATCTCTCTGGATGAGGTCTATATTTGAAGCCAAATCTTTGTAAGACAAATGATCTGAGAAGTACCATGAACCTACCTACTTTAAAATAAATTATTTCTTCAGGTTTTAATAATCAGAGGTCACAAAAGTTTCAAAGGAATTTATCTCTTTTACTTTTTAGTACACTGAGACAAACAGAAACCTGCATTGGGCTTTAAGGATCTGGAGAACTGCTCAGTAAGGGAAGAGGACGGAGGGCAAAGTGGGATTGCTCCAGAAAAGTAGCCTGTCTGCAGAATGAACAACTTTTCCATCTCTATTTCACAGGAAATGCAACACCGCTGAGATACTGACCAGACCTTTTAGCCTGCCCAACCTGTGCAACTCATCTTCTGTGACATGGTTATCACAACTTGCAACACTTCCCAGAGTCACAGACATGCTGCTCCTCACTTTTGCACGGCACAAATCAAATTGCAGTGTGATTCTCTTACCCAAGACCATACAGAAAAATCTGCAGCAAAGCAAGGATTTGGAGCCAGGTCACCCACACTTCCTGATGGTCACTTTATGTGTTTCCTAGCCTTTCCCTGAGTCAGGAATCACTCTCTAGCCATGGGCAGGGTGGAGAAAAAAAAGAGGTGGTAGGAAAGTAGGGTGGTGAGAAACTGGGTTAAGGATACAACAATCAGAAGCCTGTTAAATATTAACAGTTAAACTCATCTTTTTGTCACACTTAACTGTGAAGGAAAGCTGTGATACGAGATTTTCAAAGGCAGCTGGAGCTTATGCACATAGGGAAATTATTAGACTTATGACTTAAAATGTTTATTTTCAGGGCGTTGATGGGAATGTGTGTCCTGCCTAAGGCCCTGGCACAGCTCAGCGTTTTTTTTTCACCATGTCCCAAGCATCTCAGATGGCAGCCACCTGGCACGCACCAGCTGGCAAACGGCCTCACTATACTTGTATGGCAGCACATTGCTGTGGTTACTCTGGTATAAACCCCCTGTCTGAGCACTCTTCCTGAAACAAGAGTGACTGAACAAGGAGTAATACCTGTGTAACTAGACCAGTTTAATTACACTGGCAAATTTTCCCTGCAGACAAGCACTAAGACAGCTTGTTCAGATTCTCTTCCAGAAGAAAATAATCTCAGATTTCTCTGCATCTTTGCAAAATCTCTGAGTGCTTACAGTTCCTTCACCCACAGCATGAATAACCTGCAACCCTGGACTTTCCAGTTCCTATCGTATTAGTTCAGAATACCCGAGTTTCCTGTGTTCCCACTTCTGCATTAAGTATTCTGTATCTTTCAGAATGCTGATATTGCTTAAAAAAAAAAAAAAAATATTAAAATAAATAAGAAGACAGCTTTCCCCTCCCAAAACCCCCAAGACCACATAGTTTGAGAAATTAATGTCCTTTTTTCCACTATTGTTGCTGTAAAAGGCTTCATTTTATTACCAATTAAAGCTTTTCAGTTCTCTCTGGAGAATTTATAGAAGCCAATAAAGAAACTAAGCATATTGAACAAAAAAAAAGGAAAAAAAAAGAAACCATACCAATGAGGTGTGTGCACACAGCTTATTAACAGCAGACTTGATGAAATGCACCCCCATCTTCCAGCCTGGCACTGGCCCAAAGCAGACTCAACCAAAACAGCATGTGCCAAGCTGTGCCACAAGCTCATTACGAGGTCTCAGCCAGGTGACCTCCTGACACTTCCACTTGTTCCTGCTGCTTTGGAGGCAGCAGACCAAACACATACCCCAAGACCTTGTGTCTGAGACTGTTCAGCATCTTTCTTCACCATTTTAAAAGCAGCCCAAGATAGACCTGAAGAAACTTAACACTAACATTCATGTTACGATCTAGTTTTTGACAGCTCCCCAGTCAGCAGCTTTCAAGCAGTACTGGGCCTACCCAAAACCCTGAACTTCCCAATTTAGGCACACTGAATGTATCGAAGAACAAATTTGATCCACTCCCATTAGATTAGATCCCATCCCCATACAAATGTGAAAAAATCACTTAATCATATAGTTGCACTGTGTTATAATAGCTACCTAACTTATAATAGCTACCAGAGGCTGAGTGAAGGGCAGCTATCAGGTTTTACATGCAATAACTCTTTCAAGTGAAATTAAAAGTATGGACCCTTGAATGAATATGTGCAACACTTGGACCACTAATTGCCAATAATAGGTATTTGTGGGCAAGAAAAGTGCCAATTCCTGCACAGCCTAAGAGTTTGAGTGAGTGAGCTGCTTATTCTGGAATGAGAGTTTGCTGGCATTATTCCTGGTTTGAGGTGATGGTTTCTGAGATATGAAAACGTAAGTGAATATTTACACTCTCTGGAAGGAAGCATTATGGGATCCTTTTCCCTATTTCTGTGTTTCTTCACAGGTGAAGAAAAAACCTGCCCCTACTCAGCCCTAAAGACATACTTAGAAAATAATGGAAACAAGCGTGACTAGAGCAGACCTGAAGGAAATGGCAACACTGACTGCACATGCTGTATGCTGACAAAATTACAAGGGCCTTACAAGGAGTTACCAAAACCTGCCAGAGTACTCAGACTTTGGGCCAAAACATGATTTATACTACAGTAATTCTACTCATTTCATTGGATCATTCCAGTTCCAAGAAGTTTATTTTAAGGTTTTTACAATTCTTCCCTCATTATAACTTTCACGCATCTTTCATATAGCAGCAACAACTGTAGAAAAAGGTCTTATTAATAAGTTCTCGATTCTCTAACATTTTATTTTCAGCATAAAAACTATTTTGGCAAGAGTAAAAGGAGATGAGATTTATGGATATGAGACAATGCCAAGTAAACATTCATCTTTATATGATGGAAAGTCATTTTTTATGGTGAACAATGGTCAAATTAGACGTTCACCTAATATTTGCCTTTCCAGGACCAGATGTAGTTGACTTTCTCAGAGAAGTTCACTGATGAATACAGTTTTCAAGATGAAAATATTATAGAGAACTTATCACTTTTGAACACCATTCCACTGGTTTTGGCTTTGAACTGGAAGATTAAAAGAGGCACCTTGTTGTAGCAAGTTGAACAGAGAATGCACGTGCCTGCAGCAGAAGGGCTGCAAATAAGACCTCTCAGATGGCCATTTGAATTGGGGAAGGAGGTTATTTTTACTCAAAAAAGAGTAAACAAGCTTAAAATTAACAAGCTGTTGCTGCTGCCACTACACTCTCTACAGAAAAATGGGCAACAGATCCTTGTTAGCAGGTTTAGCAAGGGGTGACTAAAGCTGCTGGAAGGAGCACAGTGTGAGCACAGTCCAAGGGACTATCCCAGAGGGCAGCCGGATAGCCTGCCAGCTGGGAGCTCTACTGCATTTTCACATGCAGCTACAAAGTCTATAAATTAGGATTTTTGAGCCTGGAGTTAATACGTGCATGACTCGCAAATCTTTATTAGGGAGGAAGGAGTGACATCTCCAAGGGAGCTCGAAGCTTGGGGTGGGGAGGTACTGAAGTTTTGTGGAGCATCAAAAAGGACCTCATGTTTGTCACTGATCATAGAGACTCGTAAGACCAACATAACATCTTGATTTAGTTCTTCAGCATTTCACCTTTTCATCCAGTGTGACATTTGTTTGTTTCTTTTCACCTACAGCCTGGTTTCGTGTAGAGATTTTAACATGTTAGAAGTGAAGAAGATTCCTGTCATTTTAGGAACATTAATTGTATGTGCAATTGTTTGTGTGATATGTGATATTTTTATGAGTTTACCATTGGCAGCTAAAAACAAGGTTTTTTTTCACTAATTCTGCTAGTATATGGATAGAGAAATTAAAGAGGGAATGACTTGCTTTATATACACTGCCTTCATTACTGTTTGCCCTCTGCAGTCAGACCACTCAGTTTGACCTGGCACTTGTTAGTCTGCTGAGTTTATTTTAAATCAGAAGAGCATACAAATATACCATCCTATTGGAGGTGTTTCAGTGAAAAGTTGAAGCAGAACTTCTTTCTCTTTTCCGTGATGTTAAAGATCTATTACTACACATGGAGATGACATCCTGGCTCCTTTCTTTCCCCAAAGTCAACTGGAGTTTTACTACCAATATCTTCAATAAAACTTTGTTACTACTGGGTAACAATTTTATTCACAGGAGGACAGATTGTTCGGCAGAGCTACAGCCCAACTTTTTTGTGCATTCTTCATTAGTTAGTCTCAGTTAATGACTACTAGAGATTACACAGACATTTAATTGGGGAACATTTGAAATAGAAGAATTATTTGCAGTTCTTTAATTGTACTTTTTCATTTTTTTCTCTAACATTGCATTTCACACTTTTTAATAGTAATAAAAACCTGTAACACTAAAATAATAAAAATCTTAATGGGGTAAAGTGTTTTTAGATAGCTGGTCCTGCATATCAATGCATTTCACTATGCCCTGGTCTAGACTGTTAGCTAAATTAATACTTGTATTTCTCAAATACATTTAGCCACCCATCCAGCAATTTAACAGTCCTTACCCACTACAGACACTTTTGGGGTGTCTGGGAGGCAGAGGCTGGTTATATTTCAATCAGGCCTGCAGCTACTTCACAAATACAGTAAGAATTCTAGTGACAAATTCATTTGTAGATTGGGGAATCTACAAAAAGCTGCTTACAATATACACCATTGGAAGATATTTTTTTCTTTCTGCGACCTCTTTACCTTTGCTGCAGCGGAGCAGAGGGTCAACAGACAGGGAAGACTTAAAATAAGAGAAATCAACAGACCCCAGCCCATGCCCACCTGAACCACACTGTAGGGCTGTAGTTTTTTGTCCACAGTTGCGTCAATTCATCTTTACACCTCTGATATTCCCAATACAGCTTTGTGGCACTTCTTCCTGACCACTTCCCTAGCCCCTGCCCCCTACTCACAAGCTTCTTTGCATTACAAGTACTAACTGGTTAATAAATCTACTGCCTGGAAAAAAGACAGCAAACAGAAAATGGTTTGTAACTGCACTCTCCTGCACACTCAACTATTCCAACAGATATTCTCTAGACAGCCTATGTCTCTGCTCTCTCCACTAATGCTTTTAACCTTGTCTGCCCTACTAAAAACTGCCATTAAGTTACTTCCATTCAGTTTGTTAAAAGAGCATATATATCAACTTTGGAAACTCTGACTTAATTCACTGTAAAAAAGGAATGACTTTCTATTAAGAAAATAAATCCATTCGATTGAGATAAAACTAAAGGTTTGGTACTTAGAACAGTTTTAGAAATCATTTTAATTTTTCAGTGTTTTCAGGAGTAGAGTTGCCATATTTCTTTGACCAAATCACTATAATAGCACTGTCTTTGATGATACTGGAGTTAACTTCTCTTTCAAGAGATTTCTTCATGCACATCCTATTGTCGTGGCATCATAGAATGGTTTGGGTTGGAAGTGATCCTCAAAGATCATATAGTCCAGCCCTCCATCTTACGAGATATTTTGTATCCTGTATCAGAAGTACCTCAAGGCACTTTCAATAACATGGTGCACAATGCAAAATACACCTGCAGTAAGTGAAATGAAGTTGTCACTGTAGAGCAAGGACTCGAGGTGCCTGCATCTACAAGTAACCTCTGTGAGCACTCTGTTTGCACCTCTCAGTACAGTAAGTGCACCATTCTAGCACCACCAGTGCCAATGCTCTGGCTTAGCCTGGCAGTAGCTCTCCAGCACTGCTGAGAGCATGGCGCGTCATTTTCTGCAAGCTATCTCACTGCTCAAAGAAAACCACCCTCAGATACAAAGTAATGTAATTAATTAACTGGTCCCACTAGACAGGTAGATCTGTGAAAGATATAAAAATACATATATTTTCTTCATGCCAGCTTAAATTATTTGCAGTCTAGCAATAAAGAGAACTGATTTACTGTATCTAATATCTGAATTAGCATTGATAATGGTAGTTAAGACAAAAAAGAAAAGCCCAACGAGAACCTATAATCCAAATCTTCTCCACTTCATTGCTGTGAAAGTTCAAATAAAAACAAGGAACTTTCCTCAGATTTTTTGCAAAACCAAACTCTGACTGATAAGGCTTTACAAACATAAAAGCTCCCTTGGGCCATCTTTAAGTGCTTTGATTTATTACAGCTTTGAGTTACTTTTGGAGGGAATAAGGAAAATACAGTTCCAGTTTGTAAATGGTTGCTTCGGAATGTGGAAGGATAGCAACAGCTAATATGCCTCACTGAGGTGTACTGCTTAAATAAATTGCAAAATTAGGACCTATAAGGGGGCAGGTTTAACCCTGAGCAAAGCCCTCAGACCCCAGCCAGCCAATGGACCAACAGCAATACTGTGTGCCTCACTGGGGATTAACGCTGGATAGGGGTGACAGCAAGCTGTAAAATGGAGAATAAAAATTACAGATACTAAAGGGATCCATCTGGTTGATCTACTTGTTATAATTTCTGAAAATGCATGGACATAAAAACTGAATCCAGATCATTTTCTCAAAGAACACCCTGGGAAACTTAATTCAATAGTCAACATTTAGACACTAAACACAGTAAAAACATAGGTGCAGGAAATGCAGTGTTGTTCAATTAATTTGACCTGCCTTCTCTGCCTTGAAATAAATCACGTCCCTGAATAATAGTTGTGGAGTTAGTAAGGTTTTGCACTTGGTCATCGAACGTGTCATGAAAGAAAACAGCATACGATAAGCTCTTTGCAAACACTGTTATGCTTTGGGCCATCATTTATTCTCCTGTATTATGAGAGTGACGATTATGCAACCAGAACCATTAACAATATTGGAGCTTGATTGCAACCCTACCGCTGTTACAGAAACACTAACAAATGCAGTATTTGTGATTTATTTTTCTGGTATATATAACTTGCTGATTTTTGAGTAACTGAATGTAATGCTTTGTAAAATCCAGTACAAAGAGTATTGAAGAGTGATGCCTGACTAATGGATTTATGGAAAAGCAAATGCAAGAATACTGGAAGCAGCAGCCTGTGGTTTGGTGCTTGTGCATCTAAATAGTTTTAAATTGTATGAACTAAAGTAAGTCCATTTAACTTCTCCCTTCCCAGCTGTATTCTTGATTTACTGATTTTCAAAACACAAGATTTTATTTCTGTATGAAAATACTTACAAAGAATTATAGCTTTATATTTTCTGTAATGGCTCTTGATATAACCTCTCTGCTACCCACTACAACATGATCACAGAGAATACTCCCAAAACACTGGGTGGCCTGTGTTTATGTTAAGACAATACTGATCTGCCTAACTGGATTCACTGCAGCAGTTTCCAACAGCCAGAATAACAAAGTGAGATAAAACCTATTACCACTAAAGTAGATATTTCCTTCCATGAAATGTAAAGGAATCATCTAATCACTTGAGGAAGGGCAATAAATATTATGAAACAATGCTTGTTCTCTTATTCCTTGCTAATAAGTTGTTTATATTGTACCAGAAAGAGGGTCTAATTCTTTTCAGATAGAGAATTATTACAGATACTCTCTCAAAATGCTTGAGGTCATTGTGATTTTGCTTATAAATGAAATTATAAACATTAGACAAAACAGCAAATCAACATTCCCTTCCACAGAAAAAGAGCAAGAAAAAGTCCAGTCACACCAATTAGATTAAAAGAATATTTATCTCACAGGAAAAATACCACCATTTTATCTTTTGCCCTTCCCTCAAAGACTGGAACTACGTGCATTTTTAAATTTTCCCTTACATTCAGAAAGCAACTAATTCTAGGACATAATACAATGCACCACAAATAAAGTTCTAACACTTTGCTATGGGCCAACTGTTTTCAAATGGTATTTCTAAAGGAATCACATCAATCCAACCAGTAGACAGAAACGAGGTAAAATCAATGACTACTAGTTAATCAAGCCTGTAGGCTGAATATCACAAATTTCATAATCACAAATTGCATGATAAGCCGAAGAGTATAAAATAAAACAAACAAACATAAAACTCCAAACAGTCCACCAGTTCTAAAGAACCAAATTTTTAGAAATTACAATATGTTTGAGGACACTTGGCGAGCAGACATAGAGGCTAAATTTTCCAAGAAAATTATTCATTCAGCATTAGCATTACAGCTGTGTTTTGCCTACCAAGACTTTTGCCTTCATTTGCAATTGTGTTGATTATGCATATGCAAAATATTTTATGTATTCTATCTATCCCTTTCCCCTCTAAATGACGCGCTAATCTGCAATGACAAGCGTGGCACAGCACATGGAAAACTCATCTTCAGGGCAAGCGTGTGCACTTGGTTCATATCTAGCAAGTTTCAAAATTCTGAACACAGAATGAAATTGATATAAATCTTCTCTAACAACATAAGTGTGCTGTGTTAAACAAGAATGATGCTCTGGTTTCAGGAAATAGTTGTGGCATGTCAGTTGAATTCATCACTGATTATTCTGAAAGCATGACTGCAGCAGCAAACTGGCACTTCAGTTTTAATTTGCAAGCCTTGTGTGGGGTGACAGACATTTGCATGAGTGACAGTAACTTAAATCCCCCTATACCCTTGACTTACATCTTGGTTTCTTTGAATGCATTTCTAAATCAGCAAAGCTTCAGTCAATTAGGAATTATCATTCTTCTTGGGAAAGAAAAAACATTTTCAGTCCCAATACAATTTCCCTGAAATTTGCATAGAGCACAGCCAGTGCCAGTAAATGTATTAAAATGCCATTGCTAATTAAACTGTATTCTTTAAAGCCTGACAATCTTGAGCAGTAAAGAAGGGAAAGCGTTAACTAGATGTATAATTTCAAGCAATATTCTAAACACACATTACTTGACAAATATTTGCTGAATATTTCCTGACTAAAACGCACAGTGATAGCTATTTTCCTATTCCCTCATACAAAAAGGCAAGACGACAAAAGCAGCTGTCTGATTAGGGGCACTGTTGTCCTGAATCAATTACATCCCCACAGCAGACAGCTCCACTTATGCACCTGCTTTTAAATAGAAAGCTTCTGTAGCTCCCCAGCCTTGTACTAGGGAGATGGGGAGAGAAACCATGAGTGAAAGAAACAATAATTCTTCTGAAGGTCAGCCAGGGCATCCTGCATCCCTTGCTCTTCACACTCACTGATTGCCTCTGAATAGGAAATCTGCCCAAATCTTCTGTTATGATCAAGAATAGGGGGAGGAGATCCGTGTTGAACATGTGCCACTTCTCAGTCGCTTTTGGAGGAATATAATTATTGTGTTTAACTGACTGACTTATCTCTTTCCCTGAGTTTTTTTCAAGCTGAAAGGTGGCAGAGTGGAGGAGCCTGAGAACTGCCTGCTCATCCTGATTGCCGGGTGCTTCCAGGTACCCACTAGTGTGTGCCCACCTTGCTCCTCTCTTACCCTTCTGGCCAGGGCTCACAGCAGGGGTACCCAGGTACCTGCCTACCTCACTGCACAGCATGCTGACACAGGCAATTCCTATTTATCTTCCAGTCTTAGGTGCTGGGCCTTAAAAAATGGCTGCAGACTGAAAGCCCACAATCTGGTTATTTTGATGAGTTCAAATCCCAAACAAGGATCTTTCTCTAATTTATCCTGTCCTATAGCTTCTGGTAGATGCCTTTCTACAAGAAATTCACCACCACTCACCACCTGGAATAAAAAGGAGACTGTTTATGCAGTCTTTTACTATATGCATAAAGATTTCCATATAATGTGAAATATTTCTTCTGAGTATTTCCCATTTACTACTACCTATGACCTGTCTAAACCCCATTTTTTTGTTTAATATTAATAAAGTCTTAGTCATTCCTTCATACATATTTCTTTTTCCATTACAGGTTGAAGTAATTAGAATACTTTTTCTTTTTATTGTTATCTGAATGCATGAAGAGAAATGTAATTGAACTGATGAGACAGAGTGGGCTCTGGTCAGGGCAGTCTGCAGTTTGTGCATATATTCTGATTTTGTTGGCACCACTGAAGTGTAATGTGCCCAAGGTCACATTTCCTTCTGTACATAACAGAGGACAACTCCATAGCTACCTTCACAAAAATTGCTGTACAAATACTACAGAAAGAAGAACAAAACCCCTCCCAACACAGAAATATGTTTTTGTATAAAAATTAATGCTTTTCATTTTGCCATTTTGCTTTTACGTGCACAAAGTAGTCTGCAAAGTCTTTCAGACTTAAAGGCCAGCCTTAGGGGCTCTGCAATAAATATGGACAATAAAATCAGGTCTGAAAAGTTCTTACACACCATTTTGTAAATGCTTTCAAGAGTTTGATTTTTCAGGCTTGAGCTATTAAATCATTAATTATAGACAATCATGTTATTTAGTCCCAGATATAAATATCTACTTAATCACGGCAGCACTGCACAATCTATATTTGTAAAGGGCACAGGCAGTCCAGGAGGTATCTGGATTGCATTGAAGAATTCACTGTGTGGTGGATCTGTCTCTCTCTACCGATAGTGGCGGGAATCTAGGATACTCTATTTGAATATCCTTAAGATAGCTGAAGTTGAGACAGGTAAAGTATGATGAAGACAGCTACCCAGATGCTTTTAATAATCCCACTACTAGCACAAAACCTTTGATACGTAGGTGGCTTTAGAAACACACCCTGCAGTACCTACCATATCAGAAAATGGAATTAAAGTTTTTTCATGATTTTGGTCTCAAAGATGCAAGGTTTTTGTGCATGCACATACAGACACAGTGCTGTTTCTTACCTTCAAAGATTACATTCAATTGTGACTGTTACTGCAACTACTTTGAAATGAACTTTTGTATTCTAATAGGACTTACCTGGACAGGATATCTTTAAGAACACATTTAAAAAACAGCGTAAACAGAGTCTGCTGGAAGGCAGTTTCTGAGGCTGATGGGTGACCTTTTTGAAAGACACTGCTATGAAAAGAAAGCTTTCCACTAGACTGTATTATATGTTTTCATTATAATTAATATTAATCATTTCCACTACAGATACACATTTTTAAAAGCCTGAAAGAGAGTCTGCCTCAAAAAATTTTTACTTATTGAACAAACTACCTGGCCACAGCAGCAAATGGGTGAGCGTGGTCTAAATGGCGTGTGTCCCAGAGCAGGCTTCCCAGGCAGTGCCTGGCCCTGTGCAGGCACCTGACCCCAGGGCTCACACCCCGGCGGAGGGGTGAAGCTGCAGCGCACACCCCATAGAGCTCAGCCCAGGCCCACTGCCAGAGCAGGACTTAAGGCTTGGCAGAGATGCGCCGACACAGGGCTCATAATCCGATCTGGAATTCAGCTGCAGAAGCAAACCCCAGAAATTGTTGAGTTGGGATTCATCGCTGAAGACAAGACCCTCTGCAGCTTGAAGATCTATTCCCTGGCTGAATGCTTTTTACCTTCTCAGACTGCCCTGATGGATAAATACTACCACGCTCAGGGACCATCTACACCCATTATTCACAACTTTTACTTCTCCCAGACAGCAAATCTCGTTTCAGTGATATGTGGGGATGGAAAACATCAGCAATAAAATATGATAACCACAATGCCTCAGCCCTGACAAGATTACCTATTTTCAACAATTCACACCATTCCTGTGGGAGCCCAAAGCAGCTCATGCCATCTTATCTCCTTTCCTTCTAGGAGCAGTGAATGTGTCATGGGGGCTGTGTCCAAAGTCTGAGTTCAGCTTCAAATCTTCTCTTCTCCTATTCTCCATGTGTGTTATGCCTTGTAACCCTCTGTACTCTTTTCAGCTCTGCTGGTTGCAGCTCCATTATCTCTGGAAGCTGCTTTAACACCTGCCTCCCACGCCAGCCAAAACACTACCATCTGTTGCACAGCCTGTAAGGTCTATGAGCCACGGTGTTTTTTGATTTACCTAAAATATAATGAATCCTTTCTCCCTAGGCATGCCAGGCCCAGCAGCCTTTCCAGAGCTCTGCCGGGTGCTTGTTTTGCCCCCCTAGCTCCCTTTGTTCCCTGGGGGTCACAGAGGCCAGCCTGATGCCAGCTCACAGCATCAGCTGCCTGAGAGGTCAGAACAAAAAACTCCCTGAAAACAGCTTGCAAACGTGTGCCAAATCCACAGCCAAGGCTGCATGAGGTTTCTAATTGTGGTCTGTGGGACAGAGCATGACGTTTCAGACTCCTTATTACTCTCCAGTTCAGTTTTTCAGCAGCTGTCAGGGGGCAGGTTAGTGACAGGCTGGGTTGTGCTGTTAGCAGAAAGCATGTGCAGGACTCTGGGCCAAGACTCACACACCGCTCTGCATTCCCATTCACCCTGTGCTCTGCCCCATTCCTGGCCTCTTTTGTTTCCTTCTCAGTCCTTCCCTTCTCTACTGCACTATCTCAGGCTTCTTTCCTCTTCTGACTTAAAAGACTAATTGGCACTGGAGTAATTAATTCATCTAGGGGAGGGTTGGAACGGATCTCTGGAGATTATCTATTATTAATATCTAAATCACAAATATTACATTTAATAAGAACAAAAGTTAGCTTTCTGGGATTCGGTTTAGCTGAACAGGCAACATTCAGCTCAACAATAAAACAACACAAAGCCAAGGCTTGTTAGAAATCAGCAGTACTTTCAAAGGAATTGAAAGTCACAGTGGTCAGATGAAAATCAAGTCACGAGCATTTCTTCCAATAAACAGACTGTTCTGCTTCATCCCTGCCTAACACACATTTCTTATCTAAAAGTGCAGGACTATGAAACTTTCCATCTTTGCCATAATGAAGGAGGCTCCCAGCTGCGCATAAGAGACAGTGATCTTAAACATCTGCAGTTATTGTTGGTAATGGTACTGTTAAATACCAACATTTCCTTCCTACCTGTAATCTTCAGACTGTACACCAAAAACAAAAATGAGACCATTGAAAGTTGCCGGACTCCTCACAAAGATCATGCAATTTGTGTGTTGGTACTTAAGGACGAGGAAGTCTTTATATAGACATATGTCATTTATGGAGGCTGCTGTCTTACCCAGCTGGCACAGTTCAGAGGTAATGGGGAAAGCCTGGTTTCAGCCTTAGACAAATGAGTGTTTTTTAAGACTAAGGTTCCAGTTTACTTTATGCCTGGCCCTGATCCTTTACTGCTACCAACACAGGTGAAATTTAAACATCTTTCTCACTGCAGCTTTGTGTCTACATCACCTGTGATTAGTAAACAGCAATCATTTTTAATGTTCTTCGGAAGATGTTTAGGCTGTATTTCAAGAAGTTTTTTGTATTCTCATTGTGATCTTATTCTGTAATTAAATGTAAGATAATTAACATTTTCCTTACAGTCTGTATCTGCATGTCTTTTTACCCATGTTCCAGAACATTAAATTACGTTTAGCAAAACCTTCATTGTATCCTAGAAAACAACTCTGTATCACTGAAGGTCAAAGTCTAATTTTTATTTCATTTAAATAACAAATGAGAGTGCATACAATAATGCAATATTTACTTCAAATTCTCATATGGCATTTGACTGGAAATTTGTTTTACATAGCTATTTACTTACGTTAATATCCAAGATAGGTACTTTATAAATATGAAGGTGAGGTGAGTCACTAGTTCAAAAGAGCAATCCACTGTGGATTCAATGATAATGCAAGTGACTATGGTATGCCTGAATTGTTTTTTAAGTGTTAAAAGATTAGCAGTGGAAAATTTTGTGTCATGACAAAATCAATAGACGCATTAGGAAAAACAAAAAAGTAATTATAGGCTCCAATATTTGCATATATCAGGCTTAAGACTCAGCTAATAAATATTTAATATGTTGATTTTAATGTAATTTCAGCTTTAACAGACTACAGTATTTCCAGAAGAACTATCATTAATTGTCTTTGTTGAAGGAAAGCTTAATTCGTATATCAGTATCTAAATTCACAGACTTCACTTTTATACTTACAAGTCTTGTAAACTAATTCTCAATAAAATAGTCCATCTGCATTCCACAAAACACTAAAATGAACACAGAAAAGTTTCTACTAGTAATTTTAAGAATAAGAATATTATAAATGTGATCTATTTTAGAAACAAATTAACAATTTCATAGCACTGCTTCTAAGATTATGCAAGGAAAGTATTTGTATAAATGTCACTGATAACTGTCAAGATGCATTTCGTTGAATTTATGTTAAAAGAAAAAATAACCTGAAATGACTTCGAACAGCTAATATTGCAAGAAAGCTTCCATAAAGAGCCCTTAGTCAAAGTGACTGTAGCCAGGATCAAATTAAATGTGCAAAAATGCGACTTGCCTGTGATAACAGGATAAGTGAAACATTCTTCCAGGCTTTTCCACAATATTTAAATAATACACAATCCTCACAGATATCTTAAACTCAGAAAAGTAGTCAATAGAAAGGAACTTCTTCTTTGCCCCTAGCAAGGAAGACTGATGTTTCTTTTCATACCAACAACTCCAGACAACTGGATTCTTCTCAAAATTCTGTGTTTCAGTTTACAACCAGAACTTTAGTCATGCCGATTTTATTTTTGCAGAAGTTATGAAGAAGAGGATATCATTTGTACTGGTGCCATTTATTGAGAATGTGCTCTAAAAATTGCTCAGTGACTTCCAATCTGTTAAAAGATTAACTATTAAGTATAACACTCTCTATATAGGTAAGAAGTACCTATATTTAATAAATTACAAAGCACAGTAAAAATATGAAAAATCTAAAAAATGCACGATAAACCCATTGGTCCCTCTGTTATTCTGCAGAAGGTTAACCATTACTAGAACTAGGGCAATAATTTTCTAGTCTGTTTTCTAAACAGTGTGACAATCATCATCTGAATTTATATGAATTCAGTGAATGAATATTCAAAGCAAGCTGTCTAAACCCAGAACATCTTCTAGGGATTTTACATTCCACCGACAATATACAGATCCACTCTTAATCAAGTTAAGCAGCAGTACGGTCAGAAATTCCACTTGTATTTTCACTGAGAAAAGGCTCATCTTTCAATCCTTTACTTTCCAAATACATGAAGGCAATTTACTTGCAGGCACTATTTCTGCTGACTCTTTGAACTCACAAACATTACTTGATATGTAATTATTGAAATAACTAATCTATAGTAGGTAAATACGTAAGTGAAAAAAGTTCCAAGTCACTAAGCATACTTGGCTATAGCTCCAGTGGTTCCTCTAAAATGATTTTCTTATTAAAACCACATAATTTTTTCTTTAAATGTTTACATCTATGACAAGTGAAAATTATTCCTTGACCTCTATCACTATCATAGCTGTTCATAATGATGAGGTTTTCATTCTCCTGTCTTTTTATGTCTGTTGTGGTTTAAGTACAGTGGGCAACTAAGTGCCACGCAGCCTCTTGTTCACCTCCCCCTCCTTTCCCTGGGGGATGAAGGAGAGAATTGGAAGGGTAAAAATTAGAAGACTTGTGGGCTGAGATAAGAACAGTTTAATGATTGAAATCTAACATAATATAAAACAATATAATATAGAATAATAGAATGTAGAACAATATAATATAATAAAGTTCAATAATAATAAATTGTAAATAAAAGGCAAATAACAAAAGAGAGAGAAATAAAACTCAAGTAATGCACATGAAAAACAATTGCTCACTACCTGCTAACTGATGCCCAGTGATCACCACCCTTTGGACTACTCCCACAGTTTATATGCTGAGCAGACATCATATGGTATGGAATACCCCTTTGACCACTTTGGGTTAGCTGTCACAGCTGTGCCCCCTCCCAGCTTCTTGTGCACCTTCCTTCTCCCAGGCAGGGCATGAGAAGCTGAGGAGTCCTTGACTTAGTGTAAGCACTGCTTAGCAACAAGTAAAGCATGTTTGTTATCAATTTTATTCTCATTTTAAATTCAAAACACAGCACTATGCCAGCTATTAAGAAGAAAATTTATTCTGTCATAGATGAAACCAGGAGAGTGTTGCTCTCCTTTTATTTTGAAGATGAATTTATACTCTTCCCAAAATTTTAAGCATTTGTAGCATCAGCAGGAACTAAGTTGAAGCTGGATGCCTCTCTCTTCCCCAAGCTAACATTAAGCCTACCCTGCCTTTGTGAGAAATGGGAGTCCAATGTATCCTGCAGAATGCAACCAAGAAACACAGCAAAAATCACATCAGAACCTGCTGATGAACTGACTGAAGGTGCCACAGACCTGGGTGAGATACAGGCAGTGCTTCTATGGAGCCTGAACCCCCTCCCATGCACATAATATGTGGAGCACTGGTTCATACTGTTCACCCAAGTCCCACAAAAGCTGCAGGTGAGAGAGAAATCTAAATGCAACACAACGGAAGTTTGTACAAAATACTAAACTTCCATCCTTCTCTTTGCAAAATTTCTGTATTCCTCGTGATTAATAAATAAAATGTAGTTGTGTTACTGAAACAGAGCTAACACCTGTCATAACAATTGGCAACTGATTTATGTTTCCTAGTATTTGCTCATGTAACGTTTATGCTCATGCTCTCTTTTGCAACCAACTGTACTCAGTTGGCTGCAACATTTAATACTGCTGTAATTCACCATGGGTTAATATCAGCCTGTTTCAACGCATCCTTAATGCAGAAATATTTTTGATTTTTTTTGCCATATGGTCTCTTTCTAAACCCAGAATTTTCATTCCCCCATGCCCTTGCAGGTTTATTTGCTCTATCTCATTTAAAACAGCCCTGTGCCCCCCGAACTTCTAATGTTATGTCCTCATCTAGAAAATGCGTCCAAAACTTTGAAGAAAACTATCAAGCCATACAAGACAGCCTTTTTACACTAATAAAAATAAAAGCCTTACTTTCAAACATGTGGAACATTCAGCAGCTTTTACTAAATGCATGGCATGCTCCTACATCTAAGACTAGCCTTTAAAAGCTTTTTTAAAGCTTAAGACACCACCTTTCTGAAGGACAAACTACTTATGTGAGTAAATTAAAATTATACATAAATGTCTGTAAAATCGAGGCTTTTAAATGATATAAGATGCAGTGAGTTAGTAACAAGCAGGAGTACCGAGGTAAGGTGCAAATGCTGCTCTTAAGCGGGCACGCTTAGGTTCCACCTGTCAGTCAAACTCTGTATGGAAATCACGAATCCAGCTGTTGAAAAACTCTAAAGACTAAAACCAAGATTAAACAACTAAACTAGTAGTACTACTAGCAGCATCTTGTCATCTGCTGATAGTCTCATCTAACACTATCCTTTGCACTACATTTTATCTTTGTATTAGTATAGAAACTCTTAACCATTCTCCTACTAGACCTAGCATGACAGCTTCACAGATCTACCTGTATGCAATGTATAAAGTACAGCACTAATTATTCCTTTAGCAACGCCTTGGCATGTGAGGTCAATCACATACTCAGGATTCTACCACACATTTTCCTGGCTGGAGAAAGCAAAAGGTGATTGAAACTGGAGAGCCATCACTTGAGCTGAAATGCCCTACTGTAAGATCAGAATAATCTGGAGCTGCAGCCAAAACACAGTGTTTAGAAGATGAGGAGGGAGCAGGCAGACTCTGATGTTTGAAGCAGTGGAATATATTCAGAATAATACAGCAGTAGCTCTTAATAGCAGATTTTAAAAACAAGATCCAAGAGCTGGTGGCAGGATTTACAGACATATGCCATTCTGTGAAGGGAAATCAAGGAGTGACATTTCAGTAGTAGAAAAAAAGAAGCCAATTGGCTGTACATATGCAAGAGCAAAAAAATAAATACACACTATGGGCTGGATGAAAAGACAGGTGCAGAAGTCTGATCTTAATGGTCTGTACCTGGCTCATGTTGGGCTGATGAGCTCTGTGCAGCTCTGCTGATGTCTCACAGAGAAGGCGTTCATAGTCTCCCTTGGCACAAATGCTGGAGAACTACTGACTTGTTTTTACTATGGCATGGATACAACCTCTGAGACTGAAAAAGTCCCTTAGGAACATGTTATAGTGGGATCTTAACACAATAACTGAGTAACTGTTCAGCTGGGGAAATTTTAACAAGACAGTAATAAAGCTCTTACTATTGTTCAGTCTGATCTATAAGAGATTTTTTTCTCCATCCTGCTTCATTTAAGCTTTTTCCCGTCTGTGCCTCCTCCCTTAGAAAATCCAATCAACTAAGTAGCCATTTAGTTAAAATCCTCTTAGGGTCAAAGCCCTCAATTCCTTCAGGACTCTTACAGTCCTATCATCATTTCTTCAACTCTATCTTTCTAGATCATTGATTTTTTTTTTTTTGATTTTTTTTTAAGGGCCATTTGAAACTGCTCCTCTGGTAGCATTTGTGTAATAGCCCATTGTGTGGTGAGCATCACCCATGTCTGATGCAGTTCCACACCAGAGTGTGCCTCTGATAGTCTGTTAAAGCTGGCCTCCACCACCAAGAAAACCGCATCAGTTTTGATTGGTTTACTTACATTTCCCCCCCCACACACACTCCTCTGAAGTCTGTTGAATACCCTGGAGAACGTGCATGGGTCTAGCTGCTATCTTATAGACAAGAGTTCAATCTCACAGTAATGCAGTTAGGAACTGTAGGGCCTGCTTAGCAGAAGTTCACACAGACCTCTCTGCCACTTTGTGTATCTTGGATCTGCACCATAGCTACTGCATTTTGCTCAACAGAAAACTTCAAGGAGAAGGCATGCACTGCACCAGACCCAGCTAGGACCTGCAGTAGCCAAGGAGAGAGAAAGAGAGCAAAAGTCAATACTATGTGGGTCCTGGAGGATGCCATGAAAACAAGTGTCTGTGATGGATAACTATGACTGTACATAGCAGAAAATCACAAGAAGTAGATGGCATTGCATGAAGCTGCCAACCATGATAGGTTCTTTTGATACAGAAGTAGGTGGTGTTATCTTTCCCACATCCCAGAAGAATGGGATGTTGTTTTGCTCAAGAAAGTCTCAGATGAGAACCACAGCAGAGGAAACCACTGAGAATGAGGCACAAGCACAATTACCTGAATTAAGACTGCTCACATCCGGTTTTACTTCAGGGTAGCCCCGTCAGTCAACACAAAACAGTGCAGGACCCTTCAGTAAATAATTACATATTGCCATTTAGTTAGAACCAATGGCTTGATTGTAATTGTTTTCTTGTGTTTTTCAGTGGTATTATTGTTGTGTTTGGCTTAGAAATAAAAATGGGAGAAAGTGCTGTTAATAGGTCCTGGCATGAGGTAATTGGAACATGTTATCCAATACTGCTTATTACATTGCACTGCTCAGCCTGATTTTCTGGTATGGCACTAAGTACAACTGCCAAGCACCTTGGTTCCAAGTAATTATCTCCTATCATGAGACCAAGAGTAGCTACAGCAGAATTTGATAGGCTTTAGCACATTTCTAACTCCAAATAACTTTTCTTCTTCTACACTTCTGGAGCAGCATTGAACAATAAGCTACAGGTCGAACTTTTGTTCTTTCTTGGAAAGAGTGCAAGAGATGGAGAAGCATCTCTCTGTGTTAACAGAAATGGTGTTTTACTCTCATAATTTAATTTTCCAGTATTACTGTGGTTGTGGTGTTAGGCAGTTGCGACAGTGTAAAGTCCAGCCTTTAAAGCTAAGTTGCTTTAATGCAGTTCTTAATTTGGGATGTCAATAAAGTTGATTAATTTTCAAAAACTCACATGAGGAAGAAAGTAGCTGAAAATCTGTTTTAAAAGCAGGTCATTCTGGCTGCATGACCATGTACCAATATACTCAGAATTATCAGGCTGCTGAAATTTACTGCCCGTTACTTCTTTCCTGTCCTGAGTATACTGCATTTAAACGCAACAATGAGCTTACATCTGTATATTCCACAAAGGAGAAGGCTGATAAATATTAATGAAATTTGCTCCTCATCTATCTTATGAATTTTTATGTATTCTTTCATCTAGGGGCATCATTGTACAGCTTTCACATAAATGATTGTAGAGATCCCATTTCAACCTTGAATTTCCACTTTGCACACAGGCTCCCACAGAGGAGAGCACTCACTCGGCTGACAATTCTACCTATTGACAAGTCTCTAACCCTGGCAGAAGAGGCCTTTTCTCATGTATTTGAAAAACACTGTTAAGATTAATTCTCTCCCTAAAGAGATTAATTTTAACTCAGCAGAAACAGAATAAGTCCTTACTAGATCGCCTTCAGATAGGCACACTGCCCTCTACACCTAACCATGCAGCTCACCACCATAAAGCCAATGCAATAGATCAACAGTATTAAGCTACATTTCATAGTGTGTGAGACGAAAGAAAGGAGAAAATCTCCAGTGGTAAATAAGACCTTCCTTGAATACACCGATATCTTTCAAATGCAAACTGCTTATTCTTCTCCTTTTCCATATTTCTCCCTATTCCAAATTAATACTGCAGATTCATTGCTCATAAGCCTTTTTTACAAGAAGAGAGCAAAAAACCACTTGATAAATGCAGCCCACAGCAGAATACCATGGCTGTCTGGCCCTTACAAAAGGAAGCTTAAACAAAACCCCCCAAAGTTAACTTCAACTTTGACCAAATGCAACGCGTAGCTTGTGGTATTTGCTCTAGGAATCCAAGGTTCAACCTCCGCAGAAGATCGATTTCATTAGCCAAGAAAGCATGTTCAATTTAAGTTTCTAATTTGTTATAATAAAGAGGAAAGAAGAAAATATATACTCTATAAACTACAGAAACTCTTACAACTATTTCTGCAGTGTCTTCTGAATTTACAAACCAATCTTAGTATCTCATGCATTAGAATATGCAATTTTAAAATGACTCTATACAATCATATATGCATCCCTCAAGATTTATTCCACAGAGTAGTGTTTGCTGTTTCCAGTCTTTCCTTACCGTAAGGTAATCATGACAGTTGAATCCTTTTACCCTAGGGACCAGAACTTGTTTTGGAGTAACATTAACCACAAAATGCCTCCAACATGCACCACTTCACCTTCCATGTTCAGTGATCCCTTGGGATTAGGCCTTTCCACAGTCAGGCGAAAAAATTATGAACACAAGTGAATCATGTTTTTCTATTCTTTGTTCCTTTACTCAAAGCTGCATTGTATTTAATCACATTATTGCTTTGCTATTAACAAAATCATTGTTTATCCAAATCCAGCTAAGCTATATCACATGACCTGAATAAAATCACAGTCATGCTGACCTGCACCTAACTCAAGCACACAATTTGGATGGTGCACATCCCAGAAAAAAATTTTATATATATATATGAACAGGCCACTCACATAGGTAATCACTCAACTTCAGACACTAGGAACAGACCGGCTGAGTGCAGAAGACTCAGAGCAGGCAATGGGGAAAGTCTGTAAGAACACTCTGCACCAAAAAAGTGATCTTCCTCAGATATGTCAAATACACACACTTGTATGCAGCTTCCTGATGCAAAATGACACAATCATACCATGGTGTTTTCAAAGACACAATGAGCCTGAAGAAAAGTAGTGGAAGCCTAAAGTATTTTTCTAAAACCATGCTAACAGCTATAGAACAGAAAGGTTTATTAAACAGTCATGACCTTACAGCTGATTAAATAACTTACAGCCTGATTCAATACTCAGGTTGTTGGATAATTTCTCCTTTCAAACATAAATCTCTTCCAAAAATGTGATTTAGTGCATCTGTATAAAATTGTGCTGATAATCATCCCTGAAACATATTCCTCCTTTCAATGGTGATATATAAGAAAAAGAACTAGTAAGACAACTTTACTTCAGTAATTAACAGTTGACTTATCACAGTGTTCCCCCTTTCATTATAAAACTAAACAATTTCCTGAAAACGATCAGTGTACAGGCAAAATCCATCAAAAGCCTTTAAGCAAATTGTGCCTAAGGTATTTTGATCTTTAATTCTTCCAAACTGTAAAAAGACACTATCACACTCATGGTGAAGATACTGTAGTAATAAAAAAGAAGTTGCATGAACTTTAAGCAATGGTATCATTATAAGGGCTGCAGCCTGCCAAACCAATAAGCTGGTTTTCTTTTTTTCCTCCTTTTTTAATAAATTGTTTGCTATACAGTTGATATTGTCACCTCTCTCAAAGAAAGCAAAAAAGTAAGAGATTAAAATGTGGCTGCCAGTCTTCCAGGAATGGGTGGATGGTATGATAGGAAAGCAAAAGGCCTAAGAAGTCAATTATACTTCTATGCACAAGATGCAAGCAAACCCAGGACTGCTCTCACCTGTTACAGAAACAGGGTATTCCTTTTTCTTCTTCCATTAGCTTGCTCTACAGGTTAACTGAGAGTGGAGAGGTTACTGTCAGACAGCTATTGTCTTTTTCTTACTTTCACTGATGCATGGTGCTTAACTGAACCTCTAAATATTCCCCTGTTGCCATGGAAGCTGTGGGGAGAATGATATTACCCCAGTACAGTACTAAACTGCCCAAACATTCTTATCTGCTGGCATTTCCCAATACAGATTCTCTAGTAAAAACTGCATCCAGATTTTCATTGAAAATATAATTTTGCCTGAAGGTCAAAATGTTTGTTTGTTTTCATTTGATTAAAAAAAAAAATCATAATTAATTTGGTACTGTGTTACCATAGATTTTTTGATAAGCTGATTATTCAGCTGGAAAAGGCATTTTAGAGAGGAGTTTGACCTTGAAAAGCAAAATCATTTCAGAGTTGAAAGGCCAGAAACTTTATATGACCTTCATGAGGGCTGAGAGAACATCCCCACAGATTCAATCCTACTAAGCAATGAATCTGTCAGAGAGCACACAGCCTGCACAATAAGTAGCATGTTCACAGCCTGAATATAAAAGAACTGCATTTTTGCGTAAGATCAGTATGTAACAGCTGATTTAAACATACTTACAGTATGGATAGTTCTGTTAGAAACATATTTGTGTTTTATAAGGAAGAGAAAACAGATTTCTTAATATAGAATGCATGCTGTCTGGTTCTTTCCTTATACTGCTACATATTCATGAAGAAGCAATATCTGCACTACCATATCAGAGTAAAAATTCATGTTAGAAATAAAAATCAAATCTACAGCATCTAAACTATTCAGTGTAACTTTAGAATATTACACCTTCGATAGAAATGGATGATTGTATTTTTCACTACCTTACGGTACAACATAAGTCTCGCTGGTAAGATCATTAAAAGGTTAAACACCTCCCCCCCCCAGTCCTGAAAAAGTGAAGCCAATGTAATTTTATTTTAAAAGATTGCTTGTGTTTGACACCATTATACAAATTAAACAGTCTGCCAGGCATGCATTCATATTGAAATTCTATACAGGGTTTAGCCTTGGAAACTGTGCCCGCTTCCTGCTGGTTTATAATCTGTGGGAAGTCAGACAAAAATTAATATTCCCACAGTGTGCCCCTACATTGTCTAATCCAAGATGCCTACTAAACTAAAATCCTAGTAAATTAAATAATGTCAGCATCATAAAACATATAATTTATATCCATTCAAACTTATGATACTCTTTTGATTAATCATTCCTGATACATTGTACATCAATAATTAAATGTCTTCCAGAAATGTCAATGCTTATCAGAAAATGACTTAGTTGGGAACACGTTAGCCTTATAATTTACCTAATATTTATCTTTAATACCTGAATTTATGATCCTATTTCTTACAAAGATTAGTAGTGAATTACATGTTTAAAACTCAGATCATGAACCTACATAAAAAAAAAAAAAAAAAAAGTGCAGCATTCTCGGAAGACCATCTAAAGTATGATTCCAAAGATTGTGGAATGACTGTTATACAAATTTTAGGGATAAATGGAACAGGTAAATAAAAAATAACAACATAATAACAAAAGAAATCTCAAGAATATTCTAGCAGCAACATCATTTATTCAGTTACCTACAACCAGGGTGAACAATCATTCTTGTCTTTCAATTGCAACATATCAGGTTAGTCATGAAGAGTAGTATGTTTATAAACTATCAGTTAGATCTTGTCCTGCTGTGAAAAGCAAAATAATCTCTTTTTATTTTAACATTAATTTCTATTACTTTTGAACAGCCACTGCACAGAATTGACTTTTAAAAAACGTAATCTTGCAGGAGGATTAATACAGGGATTTGGCATTTATAGGACTAATATGAAGATGTACAATTACATTAGAGAGAAAAGAAATAGCTCAAGGTATCCTGTGGTTAGGAAGGAACTCTCCTTTAGAGCAGCTTATTCCATAATTGTCCACTGTGGGAGTTTCAGCACTTTTCTCCAAGATCTAATACTCTCCACTGCTGGAGACAGAACCACTGGGACAGATATATAATTGTGTGGATAAGATTTGGAAATACCTTTTTTCAGAATGGTAAAGGCTTGTCTATGCACTATTTTTTTTTTTTTTTTCAGATATTACTCATATTTATTTTGAAGACACAGATCAACAGTGACAGCACTGCTGAGAAAGTTGTAGGCTTTGCTGCCCTTTTGGTCACTCCCTTTATTTGAAGCCACTTGTCAGCCAACTCTCCATAAAACGGTTCCATTCCATAGGTTTTTTAAAACAAACGGTACCACTTGTAGTCGGTCTATCCATTTACACATGAAGCAAATAAAGCTTTAAAAATACAGTGCTTCACATTCTCAGAAGTGTCATGCTTCATGGCGAGAACACACCAACTATTAAAAAAAAACTTTTAAAATCAGTGAGAGAGGAAATACAAACAGTATATGCTCAACAGGGAGTATCTCTGAGAATATAAATAATTTCTTATTTATTTCTCAAGTGCATTTTTGGTTATACTAATCTCTTAGAAGCAGACTCAGATTCTGCCACAGCCAATATACTTCTGGAATATTCTTTTCTCTTCCCTGTCTCTCAACCTGCTAATAAACCTCAGGTGCAGTCAGTTTTTTTTCCTGTTGCTGCTGCTGAAATTCTAGGAAGTATCAATTAGAAAATGTCAGGATGGGCAGAGATGTAGCTAATGAAAATGGAAGTTACTATTGTTTCGTCTGTATTCTTCTTGTCATAAAAAACCAAAAAAACCCACAAACCCAAAAGCATTCCTATTTTGTAAAAGGAACCCAAGACATTATATCCACTTGAGAAATAAATGCAGATATAAATATTTAATCCCGAGGGTGAGGAGGTGCAATATGCTGGTGCTTGCTGGGAGCACATTGCCATTTTCTCAATTCTGAGCATGAAGTACTGCAGGCGCTGAACCTCTGTTCTTGAAAAAAAAAATAAAAAAATCACCAACATAGCTGCCATCCACAGTCCTGGTGAAGGCTCAGGGGACTGTACAACTAGGGCTCAATTTCAGGAGATCCATGAAAGGAATCTGAGTGAAGGACTAGGCTTCAGGAATGATTACTACAATGCCCATTTTTCATTAAGGTAGTAAGTTTAACAAAACACTGTATACAATCCTAGAATGGTTTGAGTTGGAAGAGACCTTTGAAAGCCATCTAGTCTAACTCCCCTGTAGTGAGTAGGGACGACTTCAATTAGATTAGGTTGCTCAGAGCCCTGTCCAACCTGACCTTGAATGTTTCTAGGGATGGGGCATCCACAGCTTCTCTGAGTAATCTGTTCCAGTGTTTCACCACCCTTATCATAAGTTCTTGCTTTTATCTAGTCTACATCTATGCTCTTTTAGTTTGAAATCATTACCACTTGTCCTATCACAACAGGCCATACTCAGAAATCTGTCCCCATCTTCCTTATAAGCCCCCTTTAAGTATTGGAAGGCTGCAATAAGGTCTCCTCAGAGCCTTCTCTTCTCCAGTCTGAATAACCCCAGCTCCCTCAGTCTGTCCTTGCAGGGAGTTGTTATAAATATGGTTGTTAGAATATTTTTATGTGAGATTAGAATATTCTTGGATATGCTTCTGCTATTCCTGGCACTACTGTCTATTTGAGTTAGAACATCTCTTGAAAACACTGAGTCATGTTCCACCACTGACAACGTTTAGAAAATCCATCTTTGACTGCGGTACATTTTGTCAGTATTTATCACTATTAAAAGCAAGCATTATATTTCTCTCAATTTTGTTTAGCCCCTAATTGTTAGATATATTTGTCAGCTGGATTGCAAAGCTCTCTAAGACCATGCTTCTGTTCTCTGTATAAGTACTACTAAACTAATAATTTAGTTCTTAATCATTTTCTTGTCCAACTAAAACAGTTAAGATCCTTTAGTCAGTCACTGCAAGGCTCTCACCCAAGACCTTTCCAACTTGCCAGTTTCCTTCTTGTACTGGGGACATCAGAACCAGACACACTACTCCAGAGGCAGTCATATCAAGTTCAAAATCTAAAGTTGCTAAGTATCCAGATCATAGATTGCATTGAAGTCACTGTTGCCCTGGGAAATAGTGTTCAACTGAATCTACTGTGATTAACAGATACAGAACTGCTGTTTCACTGGATAACATCTCCCAACCAGAGAAGGCCTGCTTACATTTCTTCTTCAACATTTGAAGTCCACCGCTGCTAGTGGATGGAAGATTTTGTCCTACTTACAGCAGTCACATATTCCTCAGTTTGCTCACCCGTCAAAAAGTTTGTTTTGGTAGAGAAACCTTGATCCGCTTCAGCCACAGAAAGTACGAGGATAGGTGAAATTACTTGTCTAACCTGGTCATACAGGGAAGTCTCACAACTTTATCTTAAGCAGCAAGAAACTTGCTCTGCCTTGATAGGGACAAAACACTGATATGAAAGAGGGCTCTTCATGAAAAGCACTGCTAAGACAAAGGAATGAAGGGATGATTTGGATTAAAAGTTTTCCAGTCATGCAGAGCTTTTCAACAAATGCCTGAATTGATGTTTAAAAGATAAAGGAAAAGTTTTTCTAGTAGCAAGGAAAAATTCAGTAAATGTCATAATACCATATAACTTGGAAATTGCAGACAATTGCCCAAATATTTTACAAATGGAGCAAAGATGAAGGCATATGGTGAGAAGAAAAAATACACAATTTCATGAGACTAAGACAAACCTGTAAAATACACTGCTGCCTTCTCTCCATAATGTGAGTGGCTGATTCACAACCTAAACAATTACTTACTGCTGGTAACAAATTTATGGCCATTAGTTTGGCACAGCCAGGCGAGAGACCTGGTGCAACCCAAAGACCTGCACAAGGGTGGTAAGAAAGCGTGTACCCACGGGAGAGGTAAGCTGAATCCATATCCCCACTGTAACACTGACCATTCACTGCTAGGACACGCCCAGGCTAATGCTTGCAGCCTTTAGAAAAGCTGAATACCTCTTGAAGTTCACTCTAAGTGTGACTAATTTTACTTTGCACCAGGACTCTAAAAAAAAAAAAAAAAGAAATGCCAGTCTGAGGCTCATCTTGCTCAATCAACCCATCAAGATCATGGTGATCAGCCTGGGCAGTTGCTGGAAGTAGCAAATCTCATCCCTGATTTTAAGTGCTCAGAACTGATGAGAAGCACTTTAAACCTAAGTAAGAAAATACTAAGTGAGTACTTCACACTGAAATGCAACTTGATAATAGTTCAGAAAGACTGCAAATGTACACCCTATGGAACTCCGCAGGCACCTGCTCTGGAAAGGATGTCTCAAATGTGTACACTCCTCCCCTAATTTATGTACATAGCAAAATACATTCCCAAAGCAGCCCAATTCCTTTTTTGCGTTTAAAAAAAATGGGTGTCACTAAAATTTGGATATGAGCAGGCATTCGAAAGCTTGGCATTTCTCCTTGAATTTTCAAAGGTAAAGAAAAAGCTGTGTTTTCCTTTTAAGTTATGCTGTCTCTTGTTTTACATTGTAAGGGAACCTGAGCTGCAGTGGCAATACTGCAATTTCTTATTTGCTTGAAGCGTGATTTTTTTCCAACATGTATTATTATTTTATACATATCAGCAAAATTATTTAGTATAGCCTACCTCTGCAGAGCAAAAAAACTATGTTCAATACTGTCCCTTCATGCCTCTATTCCTTTTTAACCAACTGTCATTCATTGCCCTCAGGGTGCTCATTAATTCTGAGATTTAAAAGATATTCATCAGCAGTACCATGAATTCATAGATAGCTACAACAGGAATGCCTCTCTCCCTCCATTACTTTTTCTTTTATAATTTTACCACTGTGATTACCTCACACTTTTGTGTCTTGCAGCATCTTTTATGCAAATGGCAGAATATCTTACAGAAAGATCTTTCCTTAATATTTAACACATCCTTCCTTGTCTCTCATCTTCAGAGCACCGAGAAATAATATTTTCTAGCTTGTAGCACATAACTGTGCATGAGAATAGCTACTAAAACATGTAAAAGTGCTTACACATTCGTGAAGTTTCAGTGCCATGTCTGGATTAAATAGGGTAGGAGAAGGTTAAAACTTTTCAAAGATTAAACCAGTCTGTGAAGTTTTAATTAACTCATGTTTTCAAGCCATCAGATTGTGACTTACAAGATGCAATTACTACTTGGACCATTAATGGAATTTTTCCCCCAGCTTAAACTAAAAATGGTTTATACAGGAGACTATAAAGAGGATTAGAATGATTCAAACCGCAATCTAATGAAAAAAAGATAAAACATCCCATAGTTTTGTGGATGTCTGTTATGTTTCACGAAGTGAACGATTTTCTGCTCCTCTACCTCCAACTAAAACCTTGCCCCCAAGTCACAGCCCAAGCCCGTTGTAGACAGAAGGAGCCTTCCTGAGTATTTGGCTCTGTACCATTACTCACTGCAGGTGAGCCCAGACTGCAACTCCAAAGCATTTATCTTCAACTACCAACATCTGCCAAATTCAAGCATGATGTGTCAAAGCCACATTCAATATAAGAAATCTAAAATAAGCTTGCTTTTCCTGCCAGCTGAGTCACAATTTCAAATTCTTATTAGCAGAGATTACAGAGAGCAGAGCAATAATGGGATAGCATTACTGTAAGCTAAAGGTGTAGCAACATAATTACAAAAGCTACAACCAGCCTCTATGTTTTAGCACCACTAATTGTATCTAAATAAAAGTGCAATTTCAAGTAGGGTAACTATTAAAGGCCCATTCAACAGAAGCTAAACATATGAAGGGGTGGGAGAAACAATTCCACATGGCTCATCTATATCTCAAAATTACCAGTGTGGTATTTCCCACCTGTTAGCGGTGTAACGCTTTACTACATACCATCGATGAAAATGGTTAAAGGACAAGAAGGGTACAGTGAGGAGCTACTGCTACATAGTAGTGGTGTAGCTGCATAGCCAGAGCTGCACAGATTTTCTCTACCTTCGTGTTTACTTGCAACTTAATTTTGGAATGTTAAATTCTTTTGAAATACCCACACTCGATATACACAGCTTTCCCAGCTTGAGACGTTAGGCTGAACAGCTTGCTTCAGTTCAATTATTATTCAAGTGCTGATAGCCAGCATTATCCTCGATGAAATGCAAACCAAGTGAAAAACAGATTCCACATAAAAAGCTCACAAGCTAAAAGAAAATGAAATGAATCTTCAGCCTTTCAACTCCTTAAAGTGATAGGCAATAACAGGGCTGCCAAACCAGAGTAAACCTGAAAAGAAACACTTTGCAGCCCGTGATTGAAAGCAAACATAAAAGGATGTCAAGTAGATGGATGTTTTATTGGTATTTTATATTTGAAACCAGCAAACAAGCCCAGGTTGTAGCTGAAAACATGAAATTGCAACTCTTCCATCTCTTTTAGGACACCTGGCTGATATCGCTAACCTTGTTGTCCGATCATGATCATACCTCTTCATCTTTTCTATACGTCAATCAGCTGTTTCCTTTGAGACCAACTTGTCACTAATACCTCTAGAGATTTATATTTATATGCATGTCCTTTTCTCCCCATTATATTTTTATTGCAAACAACCTATGAATACAGCAAGTATATTAGTAGTAAGTTCGCAGATGACACTAAGCTGGGTGGAAATGTGGATCTGCTGGAGCATAGGGAGGCTCTGCAAAGGGATCTGAACAGGCTGAATTGATGGGCTAAGGCCAATGGGATGAGGTTTAACAAAGCCAAGAGCAGAGACCTACACTTGGGACACAACAACCCTGTGCAGTGCTACAGGCTTGGGGAAGAGTGGCTGGAGAGCTGCCTGGCAAGGAAGGACCCGGGGAGTGTTGGTTGACAGCTGACTGAACATGAGCCAGCAGTGTGCCCAGGTGGCCAATGGCATCTTGGCTTGTATCAGAAACAGTGTGGCCAGCAGGACCAGGGAAGTGATTCTGCCCCTGTACTTGGCACTGGTGAGGCTGCACCTTGAATACCGTGTTCAGTTCTGGGCCCTTCACTTTATGAAAGACATTGAGGTCCTGGAGCATCATGTCCAGAGAAGAGCAACAAAGCTGGTGAAGGGGCTGGAGAACAAGCCTTATGAGAAGCGGCTGAGGGAACTGAGGTTGTTTAGCCTTGAGAAGAGGAGACTGAGGGAAGATCATATCACTGTCAACAGATATATCTACTAACTGAAAGGAGGTAGTAGAAAGGTGGGTGCTGGCCTCTTCACTCAAGTGATAGGTGGTAGGATAAGAGGGGACAGCCACAAGCTGCACTAGGGAAGGTTCAGATTGGACATTAGGAAAAACATCTTCACTGAAAAGGTTATCAAGTACTGGAACAGGCTGCCCAGGGAGACAATTTGAGTCACCATCCCTGGAGGTATTTAAAAGACAGGTAGATGAAGTGCTTAGGGATATGATTTAGTAGTGGATGATTTAGTAGTGGACAGGTATGGTTGGACTTGATGATCTCAAAGGTCTTTTCCAACCTAGGGATTCTGTGATTCTAGTAAACACAGCTCCATAGCAGGAGGAGCTGATACCAAGTTCTTATCCCTAAAAGGAAAGACTTGACCTATTTCACTGTTTCCAGAGATAGGTCATCACAGACTATGGTGCGTTGATGCTGTCTGGCAGCTAAGCCCCTACAACCCAGTTCAATCACTCCCCCCTGTGCAGTGGAATGGGGGAGACGATCCTAAGGACAAAGGCAAGAAGAACTTCCTCACTCCTGCAGATTGAGATGAAGACAGACTAATTGTTGAAGAAAAAACCAAACAACCAAGTGATGCAATCACTCAACCTCCTCTGACCAGTAGAATGATGCCCAGCCAGCCTTTGAACAACATCTGCTTTGGAAAAACTACCCACCCTGATATTATTGCTGTGCATAATGTTATATGGGCTGGAATATCTCTTTACTCAGTTCAGGTCAGCTGTCCTTGCTGCCTGCCCTCTCAACCTCTTGCCCACCACTACTTGCTGGGGCAGATAAACAGAGAAGAAGGTGAAGCTGTGTGAGCTTTGCTTAGCAATAGCTGAACATCGGTATGTTTTGGCCACAAATCTAAAGCACAGCACCAAACAGGATGCTCTGAAGAAAATTAATTCCATCTCAACCAGAACGAATACAAAGACACATGCTACAGCATCCTCATCTTCTGGTGGCTCTCTCCCTCAGCTCTTTCAGGAAAAGAGGTATCAAGACAACTCTTTGCTATGTCTTTCCAATTTTAACTTGGATTTCTCCAACCAGTTAAAAGTTTTTTTTTTTTCTGAAAACCAGCATGCTTTAGTATTTCGAACACATGTAATTTTAATAAATAGGAAAGAAATCTAAAAAAATTAACAAGAAAAAATATGCATGTTCCTGACTGCATCAAAAAGCAGCCTGCTGAGTGAGTCTACAGAAACATTTAACTGAAGAGCCAAATACATTAATGCTCTTCCAGTTCAGATCCACACTGAATTAATAAGGGAATTAATCACCTGTCAGCATCAGAACTTCAAATTCATTGAAAGGGAAATAGCGTAATCCAAGTGTTTTCCTTTTTGACCTGCCCTAGTAGAAACAGAATAGAAACATTGACAGGGAAGAAATGGGCCATGTCTGACTTGGTAACAAAGGAAAAGAAACTGCAAACTCTGAACTTGGCCTCTACCCTTTAGCCAAAGGATGGATTCTCAGATATTACAGACTGAACACTGTCTCAAATGCCTCAGAGTTACGGCTGAACAAGGACAAAAAAAAAAGATATGAAGTCCTCTGTTCCTCGAGATCACCACATGAGGAAGTTTGTCGCCTGAAGAGAAACAAGCACTCTTTCCTGAACAAAAGCAGGCATGCCTCTTGCTGCACACAGCTGGTCATCTTCTTTGCTTATGAATAAGAGGTATGACCAGAAAATTGTCTGATCTGAGCAATAGTGGAGGTGCGAATTTAACATCTGTAATCTTGTGGGTAACTTGTGATCACGCTGACTTGTTCCTTTTATTGGTTCTTCCTCAGGGCATCTGGGGTAACATAAGAACCTCCCAGTGCTGCACAAGAGCCTTCGAAGATCCTACCATGGGTACAAATAGACTGAGCTCTATACTAATGACATAAGATTGCATTAACAATCACAGATTGCACAAATAGCTACACTGAGTTACTGCACTGTATTTTGTTGCACCTTTACTCTATTGTGCCTTTTAATCTAGGGAGTAATGAAACCCATTTTTTCTTTTACACAGTCTGTAATGCTGATCATTTCTGAAGGCAAGATGTAGATGCTTGCTATGATATGTATGGGATGCGGTTTATGTGATCAGCATAAGACCCGAGAGCAGTTCACCATGATGCCCTTCTACATGCTTGGGAACATAGCACTGAAAGCCATTAGTTTCATTTTCTTAAATATTCTCTTTTTCTTAAAACAAAGAAACAAATGTGAAACTTTCGGTTTTGTTTTGCATTTCCTTTTTCCTGTCTCTAGATGGCTCTCTGCTCAGTACACCAGAGAACTGCTTATTTTTCAAAGCTTAGCATTTCTGAACTGCCAAGTTAAAATCTCTACCACTTGGTGATACATTCAACAGCGTTATTCCCAGTTAAAACTATGGATAAAGTAATCTTCACTTTCTCTCTTTGGCATATTGCCCAATTAGTAGTGTGAAAAAGAAAAGCAACTTCACAGATGAAAGAAAAGACATGTAAAAGGATAAAATATTCAAAAAAGAACAGTTTAGAAAAATGGAAATTAAAATTTTAGTTTGGAAATCTTGCAAGATAAACTAGAGGTAAACATTTTTCAGAGAAGAGCTCTGAACAACTACATTTTATAAGGAATCGCTAAAATGAGCCTGTCTTGACAGTTTAGAAAGCCCTAGATCAAGCTTTCAGATAACAAACTAGAAAGGAAATAGCAAAGCAGCTCTGGATATCACACCTTTTATTCAACTCATCTAAGGCAAATAGGGAACAGCCTGAGATTCTCCACAATTGGATTGAGACTTGGACTGGATATCTAATGCTAAATTGATAGGTCTTCAGATACCAGTGTGATAAGTAGGCAATAAATACACAGAGCCTGACATCTTTAATAGTTTGCTAAAATAGACAGCTCTAAGAGCTATTCTGGATAACCATTTATCTATCCATACATCCAAACTCACTCTCTAAGCTGTCAGTCTGAGTTTTCAGGATTTTAGCAAGACAGATTGTTGTGAAATATAGCTATAGCAGCTACAGAGAGATAGATAGCTATAACAGATACGAAAGCTGAATTAGATACTTGGTAATACAGAGAGAGCTCCTGGAGTCGGGGGTGGGGGAAAGGATGAGTATGGGTGAGTGAAGAACAGGTTTGCACGTTACAAAAGAAATATAAATAAAAATTCTGCTGACGGCAACTACATTTTCACATAGCTTTCTGCTTTGGAAAGAAGGTGCCTTGAAAATCCACCATCAAATTCGTCTCAATCCAATTCTTCGGACTGAGGGACTGCGGTTCAGATACAGCATTCCCACCAGCGGTGTAGAGTGCACATGGGTTTGTATGCACTATACACCTGCACTAGTGCTCTAATTCAATGATAGTGAAAATCACTTTCTCAGTCGTTCACCTCCTTTAAATGTCCAACATATCCTTCAGCCCCAGAATTATTTTTTTCTTTCAACTATATTTTTCTGCAGGTTGATGTATCTTATCCTTCTTTTGTATTTGGCATGTGGCTTCCTGCTCACTAATAACAGTGAAAAAGTGTGCAGTGAAACTTTTCCTACCACAGTTAGGAAACTCACTTTCCAGAACACAGCCCATCCCTGCCCCCTGCCTCCTTTCAGCTGTTCACGAACTCCACCCCCTCGAAACCTTAAAATAATTAAAACCGTAACTGGATTTTTCCAGCTAATTGGAGTTCTGAATAAATTTGTGCATTCAATAGCCACATTTTTAGGTAAATCTCACTACATCACAGCTAGATACCAGAAGACATTTAAAGGTCTTCTATGTAACAAGTTGCTAGTTGCCAGCTGTTTTTCTGATTTTAAGTACTGCATTGAAAGATTGCTGCCTAGATGGAAGGAGCTGACAATGATGTGAATCTACTAGCCATCTCTGTAGATCGGACACCATGATAACCAGTGGACTCAGTATTCCATTCATAGGCTCTTATTTTTCCCCTCTTGGAAGATGCTTTACAAGAAATAATGTGGAAATATATATATATTGATAGACTATGATTACATATACTGTGTTCATCCATTTACATGGATTTCAGCATAGCTTTCTACTGGATTGTATGCAGACAAACTGTATCCTACCATAACACTTTTTTAATATACCTGTCTTCCACCTAAATGATACAACAAAGGTGTTAATTTAGTGGATAAATACTGGTATAGTCCCCAGAATTTTGCTCCTCCTTTAGTGTTTCTTTATTATTTCACATATGGAAGAGCATTGTAAATATAAAACATATAATATATAAAGTAACAGCTATTCTAGTTCAACTTAGGTACTTAAGTATTATTATTATCTGATACATATAAAGGTCATGGTGTGCAAAAAAACAGCACAGCAAGACACAGAAGATCTGTCTGCTTAGTACAGGCAACAGTAAACAAATAAAATTGTCTTAAGTTGCTATTGTTAATTGGAGATGACACATCAAGCAAAACAAATTTTGAATTAGAAAAAGACAAATAAACAATTTTGTCATTTCCTTTAATGTGCCGAAGTGCACCACAATCCATCGTCTTCAATATCTTGACCACCCGTGTCAGTGAAATGGAAATATGTAGGTGCTGATCAAACGAACATCTCAGTGAGTGGTAAAAATTTTGGAATTAGACATTGTAGTGAGTTAGATTAAATTTTTCATAAAAATTATCAATCACCATCCAGGAACAAGGCAAAGATCCATGCATTTACACAGCCCACCGCACAAAAAAGCCTTAATATGATATGTACATAGTTCAAAGTGGGTTAATGTGTTTTTTCAGTTCTCAGCTAAGGCTTTTAACTATAGAATCTTGAGATAGCAAAGCATGTGTGCTTAGATGCAAGTGGCAAACACTATACATATAAATGGTAAAGAAAAAAAAAAACAAACAAGGAAAGGAGATGAAAAACATGGAACAAACCATAAAATGCACAGATCAGAACTGTTAAAAATGAGTCTTGAGACATTAAAAGAACACAAAAAGTCACAGAAAAAAAGAAACCAGCCTCTTGAAGACAGCAAATCATTACAGGGTGCTAAAGATTTCTTAGTATATTAGTCCATCCTTAGGGCTTTTTGAACATAATCCATTTCAATAACTATTGTCTTCTCTATTTCCTAGTGCAAACAACATTGCAGATTAGATCAACTCAATTCTTATGCTAGTACTATTGTCCTGCTACCCACTAAGGGGTATATCTTAAGAAGACTGAGTCACAGGTATGCCACTTCTGCAATCTGTGGTTTAATCTAGGGTTATATTATGAACGCAACACTGAAAGAAAGGCAAAGTTACAGGTTAGACGCAGCTTCTAACTGAAAGTATTACAATATCAATATTGTCTGCCAGAGGCAGTGCAATTTCCAAACCAAGAAGTATTTAACACTTTTCTCTGCCTCTTGGACTCCTGTTCAGTACCTTTAATTTTGTCTTCAAGTTATCAAAAACTTGGTGTCTCAGGTCTATTGCTCTAGGGCACTACATTGCTCACATCATTATACCTCTGCATCATATTCATGCTTAAGTAAACTCAAGAATTCTGCTGCTCCTACCTTGACTGCTCTCCTCATGTAACATATCATTCCCCATCTCTTCTTCTTTTAGTAATTCTAGACTTTGCTGTGCACATACTTTCTTTGCGCTTCACATTCTTATTGTCCCTCATGAGTGAGGTGCTTTTCCTGACTTGAACTGTAGTACCATGAACTACTCTTCCTGGAAGGCCCAACTCCATCATGCCAATATACGGCTGCAAGATGGAGATGGCTAGCACTGAAATAAAATCTTATTTCTACATTTCAGGTTACTTATATAAACGGTGGAACAAGGTACAAAGCATCCAAGAGCCTGGAACTAATATTAATAATGGTATGTGTATTTGGGTACAGGGTGTGAGAAACAACAAGGAAAGGAAAAATGGTGGAAGGAAAATGGTGTTTCTGAAAGGGAAGCTGTCCCACAAGCTGGACTTCACTCAGCTACAAAAGCCTGAAACTTGTCACCTGCAAAAGAGAGGTCTACAGAACGGGTTATAAAACTGTTAAAACTACATTATGGAACAAGCAGTAGTTCCTTTAAGAGACATCTACACCTACTGCTCTTCCCCTAGAAACTGGAAAGCTTCAAACTGTCTGTACGTACCCCAGAAATCAGAGATAGAAGGATGTATTATGGCAATCTTTCGTTCTGTAGCCACTAGTAAATCATTCCCTATTACTCCTATTATTCCCGAGCTTGTTGTCCACTAGTTTTAAATGACTCAAATGCCTGGACTTCTACCACTTTCCCTTGGGAGAATAATTTATTCCACAGTCTAACAGTTCTCACTGTCAGGAAATGGCCTCCATTTGCCTTTTCTCAATCTTATCCCATTACTCCTAGTAATGGTAGTTTTTTCTTGTTGTGCTCTGAAACACCCTTATAATGGCTTTTACACCAGAATCAGAATGGAATAACAGCCATAAATGGAAACGTCTCGCCTTACATTAAGTGCTCCCTTGTCCCCTCACTCCTGCAGCCAAGAACTACACACCAGGAGAGACAGGAGTTGCAGCGAGCAGGACCTGGACTAACGCCACCTGAGGGAGGCCATTGCACAAGGCTCAGCCATAATTATTGCACAACGGGACAGAGGGAACAGTATGGCATAAAAGCAGTGTCAGCAGGCAGGGACAATTCCTTTTAACTGAGGCAGTCTTTAAGTAACATGCTCAATTTTGTAAATAGCCCAATTTTGTAAATGGGCATTAATCATCTTACTGAAACGTCTCATCAGCATCAGCGCTCCCGCGTGGTGTGCCTGCCTTGCTGCCTCACTCTTCCCTTCTCATCTTTTTTGCTGAATTGTAGACAAACATTATGCTGTGAACAATATGACTAAACTTTCACTACTTCAGGAGCTCCTGTGATACTGAATTCAAATTCCAGCATCGTTCCCCTTTCAGCATGGCAAAGGTGAAGGCGTGCATTAACATAGCTTCCCAGTTTTACATGGCAGAGGTAGGGGTTCGTGTCAGTTAATGATCATGCTTTGACTGAAAGGCACAAGCAGTTTGCTTTGATCTCTTCTCTTGAAGAGTAGTGACAGCAATAGTAATGCAGAGATAATGATGGGTGGTTGGCTACTAGCACAAAGGAAACCCCAAACCACTACAGAAAAGCTCAAAAACATTGCCAGATGATGGAGATTCAAAGCTACCTAGGTAGCAAAGATATAAAAAGTTGGTATAATTTAGCTACCAGTTCACGTTTTCTCCTAGACAGATTTTAGGCAGCAAAACTAATGCAAAGGATTTTACTTACACCACAAAAAGAAATTATCAGAGAAAAAGGAACTTTACACGGATTTCCTAAGGGATCCAGACACAGATGACTCAATTTCCTTTGTATTTTTCTAATTTAAGACAGCTTCTAATTTCATACAGTCACTTCTGCTGCTCATCTTTTTCATTCATATGCTTAAGTTTTTGGGTTTTTTTTGTCGTTTTTGGTTTGGTTTTTTTTCTGACTTACTCTGAAGCTTGGTCAGTGGTTAGCTTCAAGGGTATTTTTGAGAGACTTTTTATTTGTTATGATTACAGCCTACCACAGCCCATTTTGATTTTCCCACAGGTTTCCCTGTGGTGTCCTTGGAAATACTCAATCTGTATACTGTAATCTGGGGATTGACAGAGTAAAAGAAAACATAAATATCAATGCTGAGTTGTCTGTAATATATTATGCCCTTTTTACACGCTGTTCTTTATCAACTTCTGCACTATCCTGATTCACTTCAGAAAAATGAAGTAGCCAAGGGAAAGCTAGTGGAAAATATTTCTTCAAGTTACACTTTAGTCCTGAATAAATACTATCAAAGTAAACAGCACAGGAAAGGGTGCACTATCTCTCTGATAAACAAAGAAATGCAGGTTCTTTCCAACTAACTTACTTCCTAACCACTGGAAGGCACACAAAGTCTTTGGGTAGTAGGACAGATGACAAGGTATTAGCTACACAATGCCTCTAAATCTTTAAAGAAAAAGATGACAGAAAAAGGCACCTAGAATGTATAAAGAAATAAAAGTGACAATGGTCTAGGCCAAAACATCTTACACTTGAAATGCCATGCAGGCAAAGGAACTCCCACACTCCATGTTCCTGAATATTTTTTCTTAGGTACGTTAAAATACAATACAAACAAAAGTGAAAATGAGGAAAGAGTGCAGACTAAAGTCCAACAAAAAGTCCAGGGAGAAGTATTAATAGAGCCACAACCTATCCCCACCATAATAACCTCTCCTAATAAGTGGCATAATGCCTGGAAATATGAGTAATTCAGTTCCTTATTAAGATGAGCCTTTTAACAGCTATGCATTTCGCATTGTGCTGGTGTTCATTCACCATCTGAAGGCCTAAATCGAATGTTCTTTTCTACTCTGTACATCAGAAAACCTTTGGTATTTCTGCAGAGAATGGTGACTTTTGTTCCTATTTGAATCTACCTGCTCAAGTCCCATTATTTTCATTTGGTATCAGTTCAGGCTTATAAGATTCAACACAAAATCCTTATGTTATATTAGAAAGGATACGCACTGCAGTTGCTATACAGTGTGACTCCTTCACTTAGGGTAACACATCAGTGTCTGGAGCACTGCTTCACAACTGTTCTCCCTTAATTTTCATTCATTTACAGCCTTAAAGTCCAGAAAAGTGACACTGTTATTGTGCTAGCACCTGTTCTGCTTCTCTCAAGCACATCATAAAGAATAAATTGGATCCTCCATAAGGATCCAGACATTTCTAGCTGCCATAAACACCTTTGATACACAACGCACAGCTTTTCTCCTTGCTCACTCCTCCACAGAAATACACATTCAGGGTTACCCAAGCTCCATGCCTGACCTCTCAAGGCATGATAATGCTGTAGGGTGGGATCTGCACTTACACTGAGGCTGTGCCAATGCAAAAAGTCAAGCCATTAAATTGGTGGCTAACTACTCTTTTGAGGATTTGATGGCTTGATGTGTGAATCGTCTGTCATACCATTCAACTAGGATTAGCTAACTGTCTGTCTTTTTGACAAGAAAAACTGGGAGCATAGTCCAAACTGACAGAAGTGTATTTTTCTTTTTTTTTTGTTTAAGCAAAATTATTTATATTTACTTGATATGTATAAATAAACATGAGGAAAAAAACTGTGGCAGACTTCATTATTCGTCTAGTGGAAAGCACTGTATTGCAAATTTAAACTTCTTTGCGGAGATTGCTCCTGACTGGGCAACAAACCCAATGAAAATAGGACTTTCGCTTCAGCTTAACTGTATTATACACTTTATCACCCAGCATCTGTTGTAATAAACGTTACTTAAAAGACTGATTTAGGATCCGAATTTATTTTAATTAGTCTTTGTAATACTGCAGCAGATGTTTGCTGGTCTGAAAGCAAACCTGCACTTGTGAGGAATCTCAATGAGAAGGCCCCTAACATTTTATATTCTCAGACATGATGCCTCGGATTGCAACAGCAGACAGGAGAGAGAAAAGGAAACTGAAGAATGAACAAGAATCGAGAGGGTGAGGAGAAAAGAAGGCAGAGATCCATTTTGTTATAAACATGTCCTGTTATCAGTCACAGCACTGTAAAGGTGAGGCTGCAGAGCACCATTAATAACTGACAGTTGTTGTTAACTACCAGGGAACACCAGATAACCTTCTCGAGAATATCTATACCCTCATCTTGGGCAGCAAAGTAATGAGTCCCAGTGGAAAGAAAGCACTGCCCGTCTTTGTTGTAGCTATTGATCTCCTGATGTGATTTAGATAAGGGAGGAAGAGATAATGGCATTGATTATTCTATTTAGGAGCCAGACCGAGACTAAACTCAAGTATAATACATAAAGAGAAAAAATCTACACTCAATCACTCCTTGTCTGTTCTTTGCAGTTCAAAGCAATGCTAGGCGGTCACGGCAACAGGGACACATATCTTACTAAACATGTGGGTTTTGGTTTCAGACACAATTTGATTTAAACAAATATGTGATGGTTGATTTGTTTTGTGGTTTGTTTTTCTTTCTTCTTCCTTTCCTCTTTTTAATGAGCATGTATTGTTTTCATAGGGCTGAATAGGTCGGTTGTTTGCCTGCCAAGGAGGTTGACAGAAGTTAATGATGGAGATCTCAGGCTGACAACAGGACACACATAGCTAATTTTACTTTACGCTCCTCTCCCTCACTGTGAAAGGCAGTCATCTCAGGTCAGGCGGTTTACAGGGAAGAACCTTAAAAAAGACTAAGAATGCTTATGCACATCCACAGAAAAATGTAATTACTCTGACAATCCTTAAGTGCAGGTCACCTAGAGACATGGATTAGAGCCTTGGGCCTCAGAGTTAAAAAGAATCCCTGTTGCATATAAGAACAGACAGCAGTGAGATTTAGAAGTAAAATGAAAAACAAAAAAAAAGAAAAGGATTTCCAGTATTTTTAACACTGTTGAGCTCAAAGTACCTCTGAATATGTTAATAGGTTACAAAAGCCACCATTCTACCAAGGGAAGCCACTAGGATGGATCTACAGGTATGCTGTAGATTCTCTTCCATCCTCTTCCATATTCTTTAGAATACTATCCTAGACCTGAAAACCAACATAAATTTGTAGCTTTACTTCTGTCCTTGGTGGAAGTTTTCAAATGCCATACTGAGCTTCTCTTAAAACAGTGTGCATTTAGATTAAGTACAGATTATTTATCTTTTATCGGTGTGACTGGTAGATATACTTTGGCAAATATAAAAGGAAAACTACATAAAGCGTAAGATGTAGGACTCAAAAATAAAATAAAAGCCTGTGTTCAATTCTTGGACGTCACCATAAAGTTTCTGTGTGTGATGAAGACACTACTTTCACCTCTGAGTGGCCCTGCCCTTGCCAGTGCGAGAGAGCTACAATTCACATCAAGCAGAGCTGGCCAGAAGATTTTTCAGGGAAGCACACATTACTTTTAAAAATAAAATAATAATAATAAAAACTTTATAGCCTATTTACTAGGGTTTTATCACTGGTTGCGTAGAACACTGTACAATCACCGAGTATCTATATGGTAGGTCCTTGCTTTACTATAAAATAAGAGAGCAGAAGTAGCAAGGGCAACCAATGTCATGTAGGCAGAAGCACAAACTGCAATGCTAAAGCCAGTCCTTGAAGAATTAATTGAAGTATGCATACCTCACACATGACCTGAAGAGCAAACAGTCTAGTTGGTTTATGGGGAGAAAAATCACTCTAAATCCATTGCCTGAATATCACAGTTGAAATACTGGCATATTGTCTGAAGGTAAAAGAAGCAAAAGTTTTCCCTTTCAAAAGGAAACTGAGCCATGGAAGGATGGATTTATTTATTCCCTTAACACAGAAAATAGGATTAGTTGTGTTAAGGTTTGAAATTAAAAAAAAAACCCCACTTCTGTACGCTTCTCTAGACTCCAGAGTTCAGGCTGAAGAACAACGAAGATTCAATGGCAGGGGGAGGAAATAGCCTGGTGTGAAAAAAAATACAACTTGGAATTTCATTACTGTGAATAAATAAAACACACAAAATCATTGGCACAAATCCTTGATTTTTTTCCTCTGTATAGTCATAAAATACTATGACCAAAAAGTGATTTACGAATACTGCACCCAGGATTTGGATGCAGGCTGAGATGGCCCCACAAAGTCACATTACATAGACTCTGTGAAAGACCACTAGGATAAGCCAAAATCCCAGGCACAAAACACACCAAAATTTGGTAGGACCTTGAATATCTGAAATTCAATAGTTTTAGTTCTTAAGAAGATGGAAACCTAATCTGACACCATCTTTACAGTAACACTACACTATCTACATTGCTCCAAGCAACTAAAATCTGATCTGCTAAGCTTTTAATTTTAGCACTACTCTTCTGATGCAGAGATTTATTTTCAAGTGAAGTTTGCCTTTAAATATTCCTTGTGCTCTAAAAATTTGGAAGGTGATTTTTTAAAGTGTTAAAATGAGACTGTGGCAGTTGACTTGTCTGTCAGCAGACATAAACCAAACTAAGTCATTAGATTAAACCAAGTCCTCCGCAGTGGTATTTAATTCCATTCAATATTTTTCTTGCTTTAAGGCTATTTGTGAGTGTTTGGACTGTATCACCACTTCTTTTTCTTTTGCTGTTTGACAGATCTTCCAGAGGTAGGTGAATTATTAAAGAGATAATAATTAAAAATATTTTCAGAATCATTAACGAAAAAGAGTGAAATGCTTTACTAGTGTTTTAGAAATAGATTCATACTTGTCAGCTATAGGCACTAGAAATTCTATCACAGATTACCCATTTCTACTATGATTCTCAGCCACTCCCAAGTCAAATTGCCAATTTCAGTACAAACTCTCAAAATATGACAGAAAAATCCTAGTGGAAGTGATTATGTTTGTACCAATATCTTTTGTGAATTATCTTCTACTGTTATTTTCATTTCACAAGAGAATTTTTTCTTTTATTTCCTGATTTTTGCAATTCTTTACCAAGAACCCTCAGGTATATGGTTAAACACAAACTGGATATCAGCTAAGCTTCATTTAATAAAATTAACTGACACTATCTTCTGCTTAATTGTCAGTTAGGCACAGCATCAGTTCCTCCAACTTCTGCTTCATGTTATGAAGTGATACTGAATGGTCCTGTCTGATGACAATTGACCATTCTAGATGAGGATTTCAACTAGTTACACAGATAGTTAATATCTAAAAAATACTTCTGTTGCCGGGCAAATGACGAAGAATCACACAGTAGGTCCTAGTCCAGTTTGGTTGTAGTTTTTGAGCAGACAGTGGAAATGTTATCAGGCATCTTTACTAGCTGTCAGGTTTAACTGGCAAATGCCCTTTAGATCACTTTCTTTTGTTTAATGTTCCAGTCCTTTCTGGTTTCCATGCAAGCTGAACAAGCACTGAATCCAGCACTAGAAATGTGCTATCAGGCATTTCAAGCCCTTGGGCCTGCTCTCAAGCTAGCTGAAGACCATGGAAACAACTGTTCAGTGCTCACCTAAAAAAAAGGTTCTGATCAAAGTGCTTCTAGACAATGGCATTCTTTTTTAAATGGCTAATTTGTTTTCAGGAAACATATGTCAGTTGTCCTGGAAGCATTTCTTCCCCCCATGAGGGAAGTCATAATGCTATGTAAAATAAACCAAAAACTTGAGAGACTAGTTTTTATGTTGAAGAGAAATATCTTTCTCACTTGAAGAATTTTTGAGAGCGAGGGAAATTGTGCTAGAATTTAGTATATTCTTTCTACTTCTTAATCATTCTTCATGGTAGATAGCTGCCTGTGTATAGAGGATGCAAATAACCAGAGAACAGACATTTAGTTTCCAAATTAACAATATTTTTAGTTTATCATAAAATGATGATTGAATAATTGCAACTTTTCTTAAAATTTAAGGGCCCTAAAAATGTCTAGCCCTACAGAGAATATTCCACATGCATTGCATATGGTAAGGGCAACTACAAGAGAAGATCACAAGACACTATTTCTTAAGTTTAATAACCCATTTAATACAGCCTTTCAATTTCATTTCATGCTCAGTAAAGCAAGAATAACAGAACCTTTCACTGATGTTGGCCTTAGATGAACAGCTTTTGTTTTGAGGGCTTTGGTTGCACTGCCTTATCATGGTTGACAATGAAGGCCTTGTAGCAAGTGCCAACGAAAGCGTTAAGAGGAACTGCAGCACACCTTAACAAGGATACTTCTTTAATGAGCTATTTTTCTTAGCTAGGCTCTCACTAACTGCTCGCCTGCTTAGGAAAAAGGTATGACATGCACTGCTTTTGTCCTTTCCCTACTACATTCCCTCATCTTTCTTGTAATGAAATATAGCACCTGCAAATGGGCAAGGGGTAAAAATGCGCATGACATGCTGAAATAAGCAAAACAGTGCACTGTCCCATCAGAAAGGTTAATGGCAGAAAGAAACAAGACATCTAAACTTGTGACATGCTAGAAAGCTACTTTAAAAAGGTTAATGGTTATTGTTCCCAGCGCTTACTTAAAGAACAAACTGTGCTGAGACTCAGCCAACCACGAGCGAAGAATAGAAAAAGAAAGAATGAGCAATAGCTTGAATCAAAGATTACAAATTGAACCTCTACTAAAGCAGACAGCAAGGTTTATAGCTCAGTTATTCACACAGTACAACATTATTATCTTATACTATATGCTCATAATAAAAAAAATTTTCATCATCAGATTAGAGAAATTGTAATGATTTTTTTATTTTGGGTCTCTCCATACAGCACAAGCAAGATGACATGTCATTAATTCATCAGGAAGCTCATAGCACAGGATTTGGTATTTGCAGTATAAACCAGCTCCAGCCATGCTACTCTAAAGCCTTTAAAAAACAGCAGGTCTAGTATTTGCTTTTGGTTTTGCATAACTTACTAAGAAATAGTTGTTCACCTTGGAAAAGGCAGTATATGTCAGCAAAATTAAGATAATGCAATATTATAAGTGTCTCAGCCATCACCCATTATTGTAACAAACTCAAAATGGAAAATCAAAAAGACTTAGCAATGTTTGCTATGAATAACCACTAGAAATACAAAAAAATATTTCCTTGTAGACATGCTGCCTAGCTACAGATTTCAGCAGTTTAGTGACTGCATTAAAGTTGTACCAGGACAGAGGGTTAACCTACCTACCTTGTAGAAGGGTGAAATTCTTACGTGTCTTAGACTCCAGAGCAGTGCAGAGAAGCCAAAGCAGAGAAAACAATTCCCATTATCACCTCAGAAGGATAGACATTTGTCTTTAATTTTCATGGAACCCTCTTGTTGTATAGTTCTGGGGTTCTCTGTAATCCCTACTGTCTTCACAAAAAAAAAAAAAAAAAAAAGAATGACTTCACTATATCTGTGCTCATCATAGCGCTTTTTCCCTTTTTCTGGCACAGGCCTCTTCAATGTCTTTCCCATTGGATGTTGCTTCTTCCTCTACTCCTACAGTTTCACATTCCCCTGCACTCCTAGGACTTTCTGAGAAGATAACAATCTAAACATCTGTTCACATTGCCTCAAAATGTGATGATCCACTCAATCACAATGTGATTGTGCAATATCGCCACAAATTCCTCCCAAATTAGTCTGCAGACTTGTAGATGTGACACTACCGTAGGACTGTAGAGGCCACAGGGAATCAACAGCTAAGAAAAGATAAGAGTGGATCAAGAAAGAAGGGAAAGGGAGGACGATTATCAAACCAGAAAGGGATTAAGTTAGACTTTACCATACACTCATTTACAGTAGGTTGTGTTACCTCTTTTTGATAAGACCACCTGTGCTATGCTCTGTGCTGTGATGAACATACCAAGTTAAGGGAGAAACTATGTTCATAAAACTGTCTTTAAAATATCAAGTACAACATCTGGAATACTTTAAAAGGGTATATGTAACAAAATTTGGTTTGGAGAACATATACTATTATAATTCACATGAAAATGATGTTGTTTGAGCCTACAGGTGAAGTGGCAACTACTTTCTTCCTGCAGTGCTAGTACTGTCACTACTAGCAGAAGACATCAGTTCTAGGAGGGGTGTCACTTTGAAGTCTCAAAAGTAGCACAGAACAGACAGGGTTTCAAAAGCTGTTGTAAGTCTATAGGCATTTGTATACAACTTTTTTTACTTTTAGCTTCTTGTTATTGTTCTATGCGGCAACCAAAATCTATAAATCACTTCAAATCATGGATGACCAACTATCTCAACTTCTAACACATAAAGCACATAATAGTGGGAAAAACCACAATCTACTGATGTGATCCTGTACCATGATCAGAGAATCATAAAACGGTTTGGTTTGTAAGGGACCTTGAAGATCATCTAGACACCTCCCACTAGGTCAGTCTGCTCAAGGCTCCATCCATCCCGGCCTTGAACACTCCCAGGGAGGGATGATAAATCTCCCCATTAATACTTTCCGTTCCCTCACATTTTATGGAAACTGATTTACAAACCCAACTCTATCAGATGTGACAAAGCACCTATTTTTAATGCTGCATTCCTCCTTTGATAAACACCTTAGGCTTCTTAGGAAAAAAGTGACTTTCTGATATTTTACTAAAAGCCCTCTCACCTTAAACTAGTGACAGATTTGAAATTAAAGTAGTTGAGAAAAAAAAGGCAAACTTAAAACTTATCTTCTTCAACCCCATCAGCATCTCCATTTTGTATTTTCAGTAACTGGTTTGTCACAAAATTGAATTGAACTCCTATACAGAGCTATTACCTCCACTGCTGTGTGATTGTAGGTCTTCACATCATTTTTTTTTTTAATATCCTCTTCAAAAAAATACAAATATGTAATTTAATGTATGGCTACATTTTGTGAACCTTCCTATTTTTCTTCAGAAACTTACTAGCTTAGACATTTGATGTTACATATTTTTCAAGTCAAGAGATTAACCCAAAACTTCCACTATAAGATGATTTCTGCTTACTTTGCGAACGTGAAAGAAAAGCTATTAAGACTGATAACATCAGCAGGTAAAGAAAATGTCTTGGTTGAGAGAGTAAAAGGAGTTCAGCAAGAGGATCATTTAAAAGAACTATTCAAAGTCATGTCACACTTTTTGGGAAAATAATTTATTTACAGATTTTTGGGAAGACATTTCTTCAGATGTGTAAATTCAGTTATTAATCCCCATAGAAGACAAAAGTAATCCAGTGCAAAACGCTCCCTACTTCTGCATCATTAGTTACACGCTGTGCACTTCACAGAGAACCAGGAGTTACTGTACAACTGCATACACAGCCCTAAAGCAATGCTGTTTCTACATTGAACTATTCACTGCAGGAACTGTGAATCTTAAGTAGTTCTGCTGTCTGTGTCATGGCACAGGGAGCGTCTAGGTATCATATCTCAGCTGTTTTCCGTGCTGTGGCAGGAGGGACAGCAAGGAGGAATCCCTCCTGCAACAGGCAGAAGGACACAGCAAGCAAGGGAGCCTGCGCTTGCCTGCAGGAGCCTTCCTGGGCCACCTTCACCTTCTTTCTGCTTTGAAGAACACAATCCAAGACAAAAACACAAGGAAAATAAACCCTGGGTATAACCAATGGCAGAGGGTATTTTAAAAACAAAATTTACTTTTCTCACAGAATAATAAATAGTCTCAAACTAAACCAGGTTACTAAGGGCCATATTTTTGATGTTTTACCTAAAATGCACACTGGAGTATTGTTTTCCTGCAAGCATTATAAACATTGATCTCTACAACAGACCACAACACTATGCATCCCATTAGGCCTACATATTCTACAACATAATTTGGAAACAAGACTACATTTGAGTTCAGAAATTCTCATGGACGCCTGTATATGTCATCCAGTTATTTTTCAATAATAAAAACTTAACCTTATTGCTTGAAAAGGAGTCCAACTTTTCAGGAGAAAGCACCCCATTTGAAAAAGGATTTGAAATAGCTCAGAAACACACAATTGCCCTTCACAAAGACTCAAAGACTATAAGACACACGATAATGTGAATATGGCTATTTATACTGACTTCTCCCCTAGCTGTTTTTTCTCTATATTTTGAGATTTATTGGAAGTATAATATGAAGTTGAGATCTTTAGGGAAAACATGCATCATCAAGCATAATTATATTGACTTATGGTTTTGGCTGGTAGCAAGATTCATTAATCTTTGAGATATAATAATGTCATGGATTTGCTAAAGTCAATATCTCTTGTGCCAATAAATCTTCATATTGGCAAGAGAAGTCAATGCCTACTTAGGAATTTCCCAACCATTGACAAAGCCTCCTGTTAATATCAGATCTGCAATCATGCAATAAACACTGCCTCTGATACTTCATTCTGGCAATGCAATCTATTTTACCCGAAAAGTAAATTTCTTTCCAAGTTCCATCACTTGCTTATGCTGATGATAAGCACAGAGTCAAGTAGAGAGAGATCCAAAAAAAAAAAAAGCATTGCTTCTGTACCTGGATAGGTGATGAATGGTACATTCTTACACTTAAGCAAGGTGGTGAGTAATTTTTGTTGGTATAATTATATTTGCTTCAACAATGATGTACAATGCTAACAATGACATCTTTGATGTGAAATAAAATAATAGCAACAACAATAATAATTTGGAATCTTTAATTTTCGAGCAATTTATAAATTATTTGTTCACACAGTCTATTTCATTCCTGGTAGGCTATTCCTTCATATAACTGCTCACATCTTAAAACTAAAATTCTCCCTTATCATCCAATCTGACATATCTTTTCCTGACAAAATAACCACTTCATAAGAAGGGAATGCATTTTCAAAACAAAATCCAAACTTTGTTAAAAACCAAAAAATATTGAACTTGTCAAAACACTTCAAATATTTCAACACTGGTTTCTAATTTAATTCTACACTTACTAATCTGTGTTACAATATACTGTGGAAGTCAATGTCTTGATGGATCACTCATGGAAAACTGAAGTAATTACCCTCATCCTAATATTCCTATTTAAATGCATGGAAAAATGATTAGCTGAAAGTTCTTTATGTAGCAGAAATGGCATCTGCTTAATATTTATGCTAATGTGAAATACCTTTTACCCTAAAGGTTAGGGGTGATGCATGAATGAAAAAGGAAACCAAATAAAAACAAAATAAATACAAATTCCTGATACATGATGCCACTTTAATTAATTATCTTTCCCCCCGTAGAGCACAGATTTGGCATTCTTTCTTGAGTGCAACTCAGTTGCATGGACATTTCTTTTGCTAATATAAGCAGAATCCTACTATGGAGACATCCCTCTGCTCTTGCTAATACCTGTGAGACCTAAGTTGGACTTAATCCAACTTAATATTCAAATCCATTCCAAATATGCATGTGAGGTAAGAAATGGCTACTGTTACCCAAGTATGGGATAACTCTCTACCTGCTCATCATCACACAAGTTCAGTAAAGGAAGCAAGAACTACAACAGCATTTTGTCTGCCCCATGTCCATCCTCTTGGCTCATCCAAGAACTTGCACTTCAATGAAAAGTCCTGAATCAATTCATTCTCCTTTTACTGATTGCAATGGCAAAGTATAAAAATGCTTACTTAAGAATATTAAGGCCCTTTCTGCCAGTCATTACAAATGGTATGGCATTTTTTTCCTGTCTGTTTTCCCCCTTTTGCCTTTTTATAATGAATAAATGAAAAAATAGTATTAAAACTAACAGATTGATTCCAATTTTTAAATATATGTTTGATAGCTTAAAATGAGGCTCTTACCATTTAAATTTTAAACAAATAAAATACTTCAGAGGTGCAAGGAAAAACAAAGGACATTGTCAGGAGTTAGAAGACTCCCTTCCCTCCTCTTCTCCCTAAGCAAAATATTGGAGACAGGCCCACTTCAGTTGCCCTACTTCCTTGATCTCTGGTATTCCCCCTCTTTGCTCGCAAATTACTCAGGACGTATTTTCTTCTTTTTTTTTTTTTTCCCCCCTTTTAAGTTAAGCCCGCTATTTGTACTATTTTGTTTGATAATGAAGTTACAAATGGATTAAAACAACTCCTCTCAACATAACTTCACTTTAATGTCAACATAGTGATTGCAAATAACAACAAAGTAAGTTACAACTAACAAAGAATGAGAATACTTTGCCATGAGATTAACATGTTTATTCTCAATGACAGCAGGGAAGGAAAAAAATTCAGACCCAAATCTCACTTCAAGTCCCAGCCTTCCCTAGTATGGGGCTCACAACAGACATGGGAGGTGGGAAGAGAAACAAGTTACAATTTTGGATGCAAGACTGGGCCAACAATCTCATGGAAAACTCAAACAGTGATGAGGACTGTGAAATGAAGCAAGAATAAAAGAAGAATGAGGATTTTTGAAAGACAAGTAAGTTTAAAGTAAACTACAGTTCTCTTGCAGCAATTCAAATACACGCAGAAGATTTTGTATATCTTTTCACTCCTACTCTCTATATTGTATTCCCACTTTATAAGGTGTTTAATAAGAAAGAAGGTATGAGTTTCACTTCACGCTGTGGGAATCAAAATTTTCTTCTAAGACCCACAGTCAGTTTTCTTCCTGGTAAGAACGTATTTTTGACAGTAGGAACACTGTAATACTGTTACAATTATATGCATTTATTTACTAAGAAAAAGCTTTATTTTTCCTCCCCAGTCATTGATTATTTTCTATGTTGTGGGAGAGAGTGGGGTAAAAATTAAAAATATTAATTAGCAATTGAACAAGAATAAATTTCTACAAGACTCAAGTAAAAAACACTCCCTTGGAAATCATCCTCCATTTACATACACTGGTTAGCAGTTTTAAAACTATTTTGTGTATACCATATTAATTTTGAACTTTCAACCATGTGATTTCAAATCAAATGCCATGTAGAAGATTTAATCATAATCATAAAGTCACCAAATAATTTAGCCTGGGAGCAACTTCTGAAGGCAACCCGGTTCAGCCATCTGGCCAAAGCAGGGGTGACCTTCAAGTTCAGATGCAATTCCAAAGCTGGATCAAGTTGCAAAGGGCCACATCCAGCCAAGTCTGGGAAGTCTTTAAGTTTGGAGAGATGACAACATCCCTGGGCTTCTGTTCCAGTGTTGAACTCTACAGGACATTCTTCCCCCTTGTGCCCAACCAAGAGTTTACTGCCACTTGATATTTTTCTGTGCACCTCCAAGATGAATCTAATTGCTTTCTCTAAAACCCTCCCTTCTTACACACTAACAGAAAATTGCAATTATATCCCTATCTTTCTCTTTTTCAGGCTATGAAACCCACCTCTCTCAGCCTCTCTTCCTATATTCTATTCACTAGTCTACTAATCATTTTAATCATCCTTTTCTTTTTTTTTTGAGCTTTCAGTATTATTCCTGTTTCATCTTTAAAGTGGCATGTGATTAACACGGCCATGGCTGATTCCTGCTCAGAAATATGCCCTGAAGTTTCACTTTGAAATTCAGTGTCCCAGAACACAAGCCTTGAAGGGCAGAGCTGTTTACTCTCCACACCTAGCTAATCTCCCGTAGAAATCTTAAATAACAGCGAAGATAGTATTACACACATTCCCTATCTATATTGTTTTGGGGGGCTGATGTTACTGTAGACTATGTATCACCCAACATGCCCTTTGGTGTTTTAAGAACTGCAAGGGATGGTTTTAAGTGCTAGCGATGCTAGGGAGTTTTTTGGGCTTGCGCTAGATAGAGCTTCTTTTTTCCATAATGCATGTTGGTTTTATTTATAATTGCTACTATTAACCTACACTTCTGTCTGTTCCTTTTAACCAGCTTGCCCTTCTAGGGATCTAGGCATACTAGGCTATGGGGATTATCCGCTAGTGACAGTCAGGCAGCTGTAGGCTCTCCAACGTGTGACATATCTCTAGACAGTAGGTTTGACCTCTAACAGAACTTCTATAAACTACTGCAAGTCCTTACTCAAAGGGAGATCAGAAGAAGGATATCAGAATAGAAGATCCATATGCATCCCCCTCCACCCCACAAAACAAAGGGACTGTTGGGAGTGAAACAACAACATCAAAAAAACAAAGTACTCGGAAGCTGAAAAGATCTAGGAATAGTCTAATATCCACAGAAAAAATATTTGTACAAAGCTTCAAGATCCAGAAATAAAGCAACTGGGCTTGGAATGAATGAAAACTCAGTAATTTTCTAAGACATCACAGGACTGAGAGCTGTGGAATTACTATGCACTAAACAAGATGAGTCGGGCCATAGGTTATAGCGAGTACGCTGAAAAATACTGCATAAATTTTGGACAGGAGGCACTAGAGCTATAGAAGGCTGGAAAAAGAAAACATGACAATGTTTTTGGTTAAGCTTAAGCTATTGAGTTAGACACAATGATAATGCAGAAGATTTCATGACAGAATCAGATGACTAAAAACAAAGATATTAAAAAGCTACTGAAAAGCCTGGAGAGTCTAGATTTGGGACAAGATATGGAGATGTGTGCAGTCATTCAGAAAGAAACAAAAATGCATGATGTCTATTTAGAGACTGTATCTGTATATCTGAACTAAACATTGAATATTTACAGTATTTCCAGGCCTAACATTTACATGATCACCAATAGCCAACCTGTGGAAAAAAAAGAACTCCATAAGGAAAAGTTCAGTAAAACTGAGGGTACCTAGCAGGGAACTAACATTTACTGAATTACTGTATGACCATGAGTTCAAAATGAAAAGGAACTAGTATATTTATTATATAGAGTTTTTAAAATACCAACAGAAACAAATTCCTTAAACAATCCATTGAGTGTCTTACAGGAAATTAAAAACCTCAGAGAAGAAATACTGCTGGCACATAAGATAATGTTGAAGATATCATCTGAAGCAGACAATATTTACACACAGAGGTTACATTTTACTATTAAATTATTACATGTATTTCCAGACACTGTAGATCTGTATATACCAGATCAGTGCATTAGAAACAGTAGAACCTGATAATGTCTTTCAGCTCAACAACCAGGACTCACAGCAATCTGCAATTTTAACCTGCACCATCAAGTCCCAGACAAATTCATTGAAATGGTCAGAGGCATAATAGAGCTTAAAACTATTTTTGAAATTGTTAGCAAATAAAAGGATTTGAATTCAATGATGCACCCATATTTAGCTGTATTTGACATACAGTAGCATTTTTTGAACAAACAGTTAACAGCCAACATTTCACTTTAATCTTAATTTATAGTCCAAATTCACATCCTCACCAGAGGTCTATCGGAAACAGAAATGAACCGAGTAAGCAAAGAGAGCCTGTTGAGTCTCACAGAAGGACCTCTTGCACATTATCGAGGTGTTTAATTTTCAAAAACATAACACTCCTGAAACACCAAAAAAATTTAAAACACAACACATTCCCTTCTGATCCACTCCCCCAACTAACCACTAGTTTTTATACACCTTATTTCTTCTAAGTTTTGCTTCTGCACATGCTTTAAAGTCCTTTATCAAAGCTAGCACAGTGGTTTTAAAAAGCATGACAAAAAAAAAAAAATCAGAAAATCCTTCCAATCTTTATTTATAGTTACTCATCAAATTGCCTTTGATTTTCTTGATAATTTATTTTAAAGAGAATCTGGTGAAACTGGTCTCTTTTAATATTTAGAATTAAGTCCAAACCACTAACAGCACATGACAAGTTTAACCATACACACCTAATTATCACCAGTTTTTGTCAGGTGATCAATTTTTTTTATCAACTTCTTGCTTGTTAAAATATGATTTTTAGATGGACTTCACAGTTAGGTGCAAACTTGAATTTTAGTACTGGAAATCATGCCTTACAATTTTTAGAAATAATGTTTAACCCTAGAATATAAATTACAGCAACCACAATCCCTCTGAAGTGAAACAGTCAGAGTTGCTATTCTGTTACAGGCAACTGTAATAGAACTGAAATACATAGCTCTGTAGAATATACACAAAATTGATTAACATTTTAGTTCTTCGTGGAGGAAAGAATTCACACAGTAATAAGCACCCCTAGAATGGATTCCACTCACTGGGAAATATCTTCACAGTTCACATGGGAGTTTCAGCATTCTCGAGTCATAAGAATTTATTTCACTTCCAAATCCTTGATGTGCCCTTTAGGTCACCTCTTTCTAATCCTTTCAGCTTGATGTTAGTGGGTGATAATCTCATAGATTTAATACCTATACTATATTGGTAGGTCATGTCAATCATTGTGCCTGTTGCACCAAAGTAGTATAAAAATCCTAATTTTTAAATTCTGCAATTTAAAAGTCTGCAAAAATGACTCTATTTATCATAGAGTGTTTCTATCAGCCACTGATTTATGAAGGTCCCTTATCAGGTACATTCCACCACAAGCAGGTTTTTGAAGGGTTAAAAAGGCTTTCATATAGGTGAGGATGTTGCTCTATGAACTGTAAAATCAGTATTGAAACAACTTGGCAAAGGATCTTAGGCGCTATTTTAATTAAAGTTGAGCTTGTTGTGCAAGTAAATGGCACACAGTTGGGATTTGCTCTCTGCATAATTTACACATCCCTTGTTGGCTTGCTCTCAAAGCAAGGGACTTGCCTGATTTGGTTCAGGGGTCCTGTCATTGGAATAAAAAGAAAGAAAAATCATAAAATGACATGTTTAGGAAAGGTTAGCTCAGAGTTTCAAAGACCTACACATCGTTAATCATAGTACGCAGAAGCAATGACATTCAGTTCGATAGCCGCCAGAAGAAGAGTTCAAGATTCTGCACGCAAACAAGACAAGTGAAAGATTTGTAACAGTTTTATTCAATTCAGTAATACAGAACACTACATCAGACACCCACAGAGTGAAGTATTATAATTATTTTAAAATTATGGTTACAGTTCCTTGACTGATCAGCTCAATGCAAATGGGAGAGCTACTGCAAATGCATTTTTATATTGAAACCCATACATGTCCAACTGTACGTTTCACATTTTGTGGGTCAAATGATATCTAAGATTCCAAGTTCTTTAGTGAAAGAGATCTGTACCACTGTATGTGCGTTTGGGCCCATGAGTCAGACAGTTTGATGTTTTTTTGGCTTTCTACTGCTGTAGTAAGTTTGTTATACTCTCCATCTGTTGTTTCTTACACTGCTGAATTTTGGTAACTGGCAATCTTCTTAAAGACATGGGGTATTTAAATACACATGATATGTAAGCTATCTGCACTTGCTGGCAAAGATAAATATTTTCAAGTGTCTCAAACACAGAAGATTGAAAATACTTGGGGTGTGAATTGAGCTCATCTCATATAAAGGAAAATTATGTCTGTAATGCCATCATATTTTAGACCAGAAACATACTTTTAAATAGTGTCAGCAAAAATGAAGTCTTCAGAAAGACTGCAAGAACCTACATTCTTTGGTTATATAGGACTAAATTCTACCTTTGATACAAAACCCACGGGAAGTAGTTGCAGTTGGATCAGGAAGTAACTCAAAGGCAAGGGACATAATCAGTGATGGCCTTACTGTGGTCCAGATAATTCACATCTGTCTGTGTCATCTGAGACTCACTAGCTAGGAGAAAAGGAGCAGTGAGGAAGGGTATCTGCCTTTCCTATCCATGCTTAGTACCAGCGGTTTGGTACCCGCTGGGCTCTTACTTATAGCCCACACCAGTGGTGAGAAGACTTGGGGAAACTTTATATGATTCTTCCTCTTGCAATAGGCATCAGCCACAATCTGGGTCAAAAATGAGCAAGGTGATACTTCACTATTACTTGCCTAGTCTTGCGTTTGAAACATTAATGCATGAATGCAAACGTAAGATTCTCTAAAGAACAACAGAAGAAAAAATCTTTCCCTTTTCTTTTAAAGGTTTCACTACTGTAAAATGGATACTGTGAAAATATGCAAGCAAAGACCTAAAAACTATTTAAACTCAGACAAGAACAAAGCCGTAAAGCAATTTAACTGTATAAAAAGGCAGCCATAAAAAGAATACACTACAGAAAAAGATGATTTTTTTCCTTCTACATGCTGATCACTATCACACAATGAATCATGATTTATAACACAATCTTCACAAATAGACTTTGTGCATTGGATTGTTCTAACAGGTCATGTTTTTTTATATCTCTTCAGAACCCTGCTTTCATAATGACAAAACTTAATGTACAGACCTTGAGATTACTACTTGGTCATAAAACAAGGTGATTCTTCTTGCTTAAAATGAATTAATCTTAGAAAGTCATTCTCATCAAGATATAAGACATACTACTGGCATAGATCCTACTTCTCATTCTTTTGCCCTCTTCTCTACAGGTCATTGCTCAGATGGAATTTCTGTTTTCACACAGAGTGACTGACATGAGTATATTCACAGGCAACTTTTACAATATGTTTTTCACATGGCACAAAGAAAAATGGGAAATACAGTGAAAGTTAAAAAAAAAAAATAAAACAAAGCAAAACAAAACCAACCCTCCAAAAAGCTCTCTTGGTCTTGTAAAAAAGTTCATGTTTTACTTTGCTAAAATTTGACAACATGTACTGATACTTCCCCTTAGGAATATCCATCTCGATTTACTATCTCTATTTTAGATTCTAGAACAAACCCTATATGTTTGAAATTAATAGATCTAGATGTGAAATCTTACTAGTAACTTGATTCTGTCAATTATAGTATTTCTAATACAAATCTTCTTATTAATATCCAGTATTAGAACTCAAAGCTTTCTGCCATCTAAAGTTACAATTTCATTGTTACAGGTCATTGTTTCCATACCTAATACTTCTCAGGTTAACAGTCATCAAGTGCAGTCATCAAGTGCACAGGAACAAAAATAACAATCAGAGTCATGGAATTTTTTACAGTCACTTTGTAGGTGACTGAAGAGATTAATTCCTTCTAGGCTTATGAATTCATCATGCTAAGAACTAACATTAAATTTCTGAAAATAACACTATAGATAATGTAATACTTGCTAACTTGTGACTTCTCTGTTCTCATTTACTTCTTACATTAGCCAAACAAGTCTGCCACATTAATTTTATTGAAATACTTTGTTAAAAGCATACAAGGGTTCACAAAACTGTAACAGTAAGGTCACCCAAATTTATTTCCCATGATCTAGTCTTGATTACAGACGTATGTAATAATTGTAAACCTTGTTTAGTGTGAAGAGTTTATACCTGCAGTCTCAAGTTTCATTTTTAATGTGGTGTAAAAAATGTTCTAAGGCAGACGTCAAGCATAGGAAACTACAAACTAGACATTTAAGTCTGGTAAGACTATAAGCTACAGGAAGCAGGCTTTAATAATGGAAAGTATTAGGCAACCTTATTTCCTTGCTAGTTTGCCTGTAAGTATTCTGTCAGAAGCAATTTGCCTATTTCCCCTTCAATATGTATGTTCCTTCTTTCCTAAAGCAATTGTTTTATAAAATGCAATCATACCAGACCATATTTCAGGAGAAGATACGATTACACTATTTTACCAGAATCACAATGTAGTCAGAGGACAATTATGTAAAGTCAAATTTGGTCTGGACATCACTAGTTGTCACTTCTGAGAGCAATTTATGAGAGGTGAAATAGAACCTCAAGTGATCAAACCTCAGATTTAAATCTTTTCCAAGAAAAAAATCTTTATGTAATGTTCTCTTAACACCATCATTTATCCTCCTTTGCCTTCACCAACCACTCCTATAAATTGTCTCACGCTCCTGACAGATTTCCCAGCCAAGTAGTAACCAGCTTCCACTGTGCTTTGTTCTTTATCACCGAGAGCGGATGACAAATCACCACAGCTATATAATATACTATATTTTTTTGCAATGCTAACACTGACCAGTTATATTCAAAGAGCAGTCCTCTGACCATTAACCGAAAAAAGAAAAAGGCAGGCACTCAAATATCTTGTAATAGGAAGAGGCTTGCAATACCACGTTCCTCCACCTTTACTTAAGACAGAAACAGTGCCACAGCAAAATGTGTGCCAATTCCCTCTAACCCCTTGAGCTGCCCCTCTACTCTCTCATTCTGGATTCCTTTAAGCCATAGCTCTGGACACAGAGCAGCGCTCGCTCTTAATTTGCAAACCCTCTTGCCCTGTCCTAGTAGAGTGCTATTTAAGCATATTTCATTGAAACTGTTCCCACTATCGTAGTCTGTTTCTTTCTGAAATTGCTCTTTCAGTAAAATGTTTTGGCTTGAAGAGAGGTATGTATCTGCTATTCCTCTGCTATTACCCCTATTAATAACCCAGGTGTTAGCAGCTGTGTTCTTGGAGTCATCAGCCACAGCTACCTTAAATAATCTGCAGGCCTGAAAAAATATTGCTTCAATTAATTTGCTGGCAAAGGCAGACTGATAGTAGTGTGGACAGTCAGCACAAGTGCTCTATTGCAGACTTGCTCCATTTTACCTACTAATTCTTCTTCCTTATAATCCTTCTCCAGGGAGGAATAAAATGCAAGTCTTTTGTTCTGTAGATTGCAGGTGACACAGCAACAGGAAAGAAAATTTCCCATTATAACTCAGTACAAGAATTTGAACTATTTCTGGAAGTTTACTAATTTATAAAAATAAACAAATAATTTCATTTAACTTGTGAAGGCCCACTTAACTGGGAAAAAAAATAAAAAATCCCAGAGCTTGTTTCAAATCAGCTAAATTTACAACTTTCTTTTACAAAAGCAAGTTCCCCACATACTAGAATTTCAATTAAACCCAAGTTTGTTTTGTAATACCAGTTAATGATACATTGCTGTCTACAACGCTTAGAAAATCTGATGGATTTATAACTTGCTGTTTAATGATTACTTGGCAATTCATCTCCAAGTCTATATGTTGTCTTAAAATGTTGGTTGTTAGATATAAGGCCTACAAGGGAAAAGCTTAAATACTGGTATAAAAATGTCTGTGATAAAACCAGAAGCTCTGAGTTCCATGGTGTTTTAATGTTACTTCTGAAGCGATGGAAAAGCCATTTTCCAGCACTTGCTTCAAGGACTCCACTAATAATATTTTTCACAAAAGAACTACATCTTTTCCGAAAAAAGTTATTGTGAGTTCTAATAAGGTATTTAAAACTGCGCAACTAAGTTTGATCAGGACTTCTCAGCCTTTTAATTCTGTTTAAAGAAAGATTTCTTAAACAATTTTAATCATAGTTTCCATTGGAACTATTGGAATGACAAGAACAGCATTACCAATTTATTGCTTTAACACCACCTCTTCTGCACAACTCATTCTGCCAGCCTATCACCATGAACTAGTTTAAAATAAGCGTTTCTGGTCCAAGTTGAAAACTGATCTGGTGGTTTCAGACAAATCACTATCATCCAAGCTTAGCATCTATTGCAAAGAAATAAAGGGAGTGAGGGGGGCTAAACAGTGACAAAATAAGAGCTGTGCATGAAAACACAAAAATATTCAGTGCTTGCCTGGAATCTAGACAAGGAAAAGATACATTACAATGGGAAGTGCAGCAAGTCTTGTCATCAACAACATGCATGTCCTGATAGCTCTGCACAGAGGTTACACTCTGCTCCCCATCATATTACCAAAACGGCCATGCTGCAACTACGTAAGAGCTTGCTTACTTTCAGCAGCCAATTAACTAAACCAAAGCTGGTTTGCTTTTTTTGAGACAGCAGTGAAGATTATGCTGAATGAATTACAAAAAAAAAAAATAATATGTAGACCAGGAATATAATTAAAGCGATCCTTCGACAAATGCTGACTTTCATTTTTCAAGAGACAGCAATTTCTTTTAATTTCTAGCACTGAATACATAAATTTATTTTGAGCCCAACCCATGAGGATTCAATCTAATCAAGATTTAAAGTCTTTGGGCCTGAGGACTGTGCTTTCTCAAGAATCATTTGATGCAAAATTATTCATGAGCTACCCTAACTGCTTTCAGAGACATGAAATCCAGATGCTCTTCTGCCTTCCAGGAATTTTAACCAAAGCTTAAGGGCCTCTGGATCTCCCTTGTTCAATCTACCCAAAGAATATAAATCTGTGCTGCTCCTCCTTCTTCTGATTTGTAACCCGTAACTGCACAGGTAAAGGGACCTCCAGATGTACTCTTCCTAATCAAAGACTTGTTATCAGTGGGCAGAAAGGAGAAAACTGCAGAAGCCTATATTTGCTTGCCTCCTGCCAAACGTTCACTCTGCACTTAAGCTTCCTTCCCTGCAGCCCACAGAGGAGCATTTCCTTGACTAAAGAAAGAGGTACAGCTTTTCTCCTTCTCTGGGGTACCAGAGCATCTATTCCATGCATACTTTCAAGTCCCTTCATCTGAGAGTACTAAAGAAAGAAATTATCTTGAAGTCTCCAGAGACACAAAAAGGCAAGTCCCCACAAAAAATGGCTGAAAAGACCCAAAAACATTAAAAACCCATCCGCAGAAAAAATAAACACCTATTTTTTTTTTTGAAAACTTTGAAAAGTTTCAGAAAGCCTGACATTTAAACCCTGTATTGAGATAGCTTTCTATTAACTGAATACTCATATACAACATTTCCATGAGTTTATTCAATTTTTAAGTTGAAAAGCAATTGAACTAACTTCTGATTTACCAGATAACAGGTTTACTAACTAAAAGTCTAATTAGCCATAAAGTGGTAGCAAGACCAAAGGACCATTTTCAAATGGGAAAAAAAAAGATTATACTGACTAATAACTAATATGCTAATAACTGCGCATAGTATCAGTTGCCCATAAGCTCATCACTAAGCTTCCATGAGTCCACACCTTACCATTTTGTCCAAAGGACACAGAGTCAATATGAAACACAGTACAAGGGTAACATATTCCAATTCAGATAAATAACTCTATGGCTATTAAAATGTAATTCAAGTTTTAATGTATTAAGGCTGTTAGTGAAATGTTGGAACCTGAAGCGAGTTGGCCAATGCTCCAGTTCACTATTGAACAGCTTAGCAAGTATAAAATTGTTTGCTGTCTTGGGCTGGAGTGGTTCAAGCTGATGACTGTTAAGTAGTCAATAACCCACAAAACAATAAAGCACTACAGCATTATCTTGTGATTACTGCTTAATTCTGTACACTTGCTTCAGATACATTCAGTTTTATTTTTTCCTTCATGTAATTCAATAGCAAGAAGTATTAAGTTATATGAACAAGCGTTAAGTTTCAGAATATGAAATATTTCCCCCAGTTAAGTTCAGAAATACTGAACCATGACATAACTTCTACAGATATAACCGGTCATATTCATAGTATTAAAAAATTATCTCTACATTTAAATGTATTGATTATGTAATAATATATATTTGCAATATCTATCTATCTAGACATATATTGTTACCCTTATTTTTCAAAGAAGTGAACCAGAGATCACATTCTCAGTATTACAATCATATGGACAGCATGAAAAAAGAGCCTCCTAATTTTTTTTTTTTTATGGAAACTAAGTCCAGAATGAACTGATTTAAAAAGACATACAATTTACTAGTTTTGCTCGTGAACAGAAAAAATAAAGTTATTTCATTTATTCACAAAAAAGCATACTGATGTAATATAAAGACCAAGTTATTTCTTACCTGCAAAGCCACTACTAATATTTGCTAAAAGCATACATGAGTTTTCAGATTACAAGGTAATATACTTACTCCACACAGGATACAGGTCTGAATGATCTAGGAACAGCATGGGTACCTTTAAATTTGGGGCCTTTGAGGGCTGAGTTTAGAATACAGATTTATCCTGCTGTTCTGTTTTCAGCTTAGTTTTCTTCCTAGTTGCTGGTATAGCGTTGTGTTTTAGATTTAGGATGAGAATAATGTTGATAACATACTGATATTTTAGCTGTTGCTGAGCAGTATGTATACTGAGTCATGGATTTTTCAGCATTTCACACCACCCTGACTGGGAGTAGGCTGGGAGTGCACAAGAAGCTGTGACAGGATGCAGCTGGGCAGCTGACCCAAACTGTTCAAAGAATCATAGAATTACCAGGTTGGAAAGGACCCACTGGATCAGCGACTCTAACCATCCCTAACACTCCTTAAACCATGTCCCTAAGCACTTCATCAACCTGTTCCTTAAACACCTCCAAGCAAGGCAACTTGACCACCTCCCTGGGCAGCCTGTTCCAGTGCCCGATGACTCTTTCCGTGAAGAATTTTTTTCTGATATCCAGCCTGAATTTCCCCTGGTAGAGCTTCAGGCCATTCCCCCTTGTTTCCTGTCCCCTGTCACTTGGGAGAAGAGGCCAGCTCCCTCCTCTCCACAACCTCCTTTCAGGTAGTTGTAGAGAGTAATAAGGTCTCCCCTCAGCCTCCTCTTCTCCAGGCTAAACAACCCCAGCTCTCTCAGCCGCTCCTCATAACACTTGTTCTCCAGACCCCTCACCAGCTTTGTTGCTCTTCTCTGGACACGCTCCAGAGCCTCAACATCCTTCTTGTGGTGAGGGGCCCAGAACTGAACACAGTACTCGAGGCGTGGTCTCACCAGTGCCGAGTACAGAGGGAGAATAACCTCCCTGGACCTGCTGGTGACCCCATTTCTGATACAAGCCAAGATGCCGTTGGCCTTCTTGGCCACCTGGGCACACTGCTGGCTCATGTTCAGTTGGCTGTCAACCAGCACCCCCAGGTCCTTCTCTTCCGTGCAGCTCACCAGCCACTCTTCCCCTAGTCTGTAGCACTGCACAGGGTTGTTGTGCCTCAAGGGCAGGACTCTGCATTTGGCCTTGTTAAACCTCATGCCATTGGCCTTGGCCCATTGGTCCAGCCTGTTCAGATCCCTTTGCAGAGCCTCCCTATGCTCCAGCAGATCCACACTTCCACCCAGCTTAGTGTCATCTGCAAACTTGCTGAGGGTTCACTCAATGCCTTCATCCAGGCCATTGATAAAGACATTGAACAGGACTGGACCCAGTATTGAGCCCTGGGGAACCCCACTTGTAACTGGCCTCCAGCTGGAGTTAACTCCATTTACCACACTGTGTGGATATTCCACACTATATGACATCATACTGAATATAAAACCAGAGTGAGTTCTCTGAGGAGCGATGACCTCTGTTTGGGGACTGGATGGGTCTCAGTCAGCAGGTGGAGAGCAATTGGACTGTGCATCACTTGTTTTGAGCTTCTTTTTCTGTCCTATTAAACTGTCTTTATCTCAATCCATTAATTTCACTTTTTTTTTTTCTTCTGATTCTCTCCCCCATTCCAACAGTAGGGAGGGAGAGAATGGCTGCGTGATTCTTACCTGCCTGCCAGGTTAAACCTCAACACCTCCACATGCAATTAACTAAATTCACATGGCATTCCTGCAAAAAATTTCTTAGGTTCCTGACTATCAGAGATAAAAAGCCCTGTCTAAACCCATGTTTCCAACACTATTAAAGTGAAAATTAAGGTGTTCTTAAAGTTTTTATGCCTGTAAGCAAATGAAAGAGTACAGAATTATTTGTGGACACAATAAACTTACATATAGAAGTCAGATAGGTACAGCAAGCCAATGCACACAGACCTTCAGCATAACTAGATGTTGCAAAAGATAAATCTCAGAAGAAGCTTTTCTCTCCTCCAGCCCCACTGCAGTTAGAATACTCCTTCTGCCTCCATACTCTTTCCAAATCTTTAAACTGCTTTGGCAGATCAATCGTTTTCTTGCTAGTTCAGAAACAGGCAACACTTGGAGGCAATGTAACAGAGGCAGGGAAAGGTCTGAAATGGATAGTTGACGATATTTTTGGTGATACTAGGATAAACTAATCTTGCAGTAACCAAAAAGTCTGTTTATCAAAATGCAACCAAGGAGTACCAGACCATTAAAGGGGCAAATCTTTTGCTAAATAATAGAAAAAAAAATACACAGAAAACCTTTTAAGGTTGACATTACTATCATTTCCTATTTTTATATTACTCTATGACAAGAGGACGTTTCTTTGCCATCTAAATGGCCACACTAACAGCAATGTGTTCAGTTCAAACGAAATGACCTTTCTGAATGAGGCAGAGCAAAAGCTGAAGGAGTGTACTTTTTCCTGAGGTCAGCAGGTGTTCACCTGGCTCCACAGGCAGCTGGGGCTGGTGGCAATTGCAATTACAACCAATGATCCTCTGTTCTTTCTTACTTCGGGGAAACTTTAGAAGCAAGTGCTATATGAACGAATCTGTGAACATGGACCATACACATGTTTTGATGTACTGTATTAACAACAAAGTGAGTTCCTTTAGGCTCAAACAGCCTTTAGCTCCAGTCACAGAAAGACACGTCCTTGTCAAAGGTTGCCCTTGACCTTAGTGGAAGTCATAGGCTGAGAGATACAAATACATGACACGAGAGGAAAAAACAGCCAACAACAACAGAAGAGCACACACCACACCACCACCTCCCCCTCAGGCACAAAGCTGACAAAGGCGAGCCCTGGAGATCCTTTTTTCTGTGGAAGGGAGACTTATGACCTTTCCAAGTTACTTTTATACTTAAATAACAGTGTAACACCTACTCAAAATGAAAGGTGCAATTTGTATCTTTAAATATTACACTTACTGCTAGAACATGGCAAACGGCTCATTTGACTAATAATGCTTCACTGCAGATCAGCTAACCAACAGTTATTAGGAGTACTTCAAAAGATTATTAAAATAGCCTGAAAGTTTAAACGTTTTCACAGCACAGAGGAAGCAAAGAAGACAAATATATCCAAATGGAACACAACCTAATCCAAGGACAGAAAATATCTGGGACTAATATATATAGTAGAATTTATTTTTAATGAATATAATCTATTTTCAGACAGCCCTGTGAGATGGTTTCTGTATACTTGCTGCTCTCCAGCACTATCATACTACATTTAGGGCTGCCTTAGAATGTGCAGGAGGACTATAAATTTCCAAATTGTCTAGTTAACAAATAATAGTGCTGAAAAAATTAATATATTCAATATCATAAGTAAACCATAAATTATTAGGTTTCTTAATAAAAGATACTCTATACAAAACTCACATTATAATAACTGCTGTTTTGAGAGGAGATTTCTGAGCAGAAGATTAGATGTTATACAATACAAATTAATCCATGGAAAATACCAACAGATTTGATTGCTGGTTTCAAATATTTGCTGGAAGCTGTTTATTGACTGAAGATGCATCATTAACATCAACAAATGTTGCAACTTCAATTCATCATTAGTAATACAGACAGAATAAAACTGTTAATCTAGAAACGTAAAGTTTCATGCAATTGATTATTATTCAAAAACACTGGAAATGAAATATCCTTTAATACAAGCACAGAATTTGAAGTAGTCTTCTGAGGTATCCTACATTGTACCCAATTCTGTTCTATATATAGAGGGAAAGAATTTATTTTAGTGTTAATTTGTATTTTTCAGATTTGACAATCAGGTGTAGTTTACCTTAATGTATGATGTCTTGCACCTAGTCAAGAGTCAAGGTGATTTGAAAAAAATTATGATATTAAAAAAATATATACACCCAGAGTTTACACAACTCCACAGTGGCTTTGTTATATTTAGTTTCAGAGACAAATCTTGAAAAATTTCATTATGTGCTTCCAAAATTTTATCTCTTCTTAAAATAGCAGACAATACCCTCATATAGACAGATTAAATTAGGATACAGGCTATTCAAATAAGACCTCTTGTAAGACTGAGCAATCTTCTGTTCTGTGGTTCAAGAAGAAAAAAAGAAAAAAAAACACCACAAAAAAATCCAAAACAAAAAAAAATCCCAACCCAAAGGCAAGCTCACTGCACCAATCCTTCAGTATCTTCCCTTAGACCTAAAGAAAAATAACTTTCCATTACTGTTGGGTGTTCTGTTAACTCAGTCATCATTTGTGGGTAGTCCTACATTTTCCAGTCCTGACAATGACATAAGGCAGATAATAAACAAGATGTGTTACATTGGTTGCTAACTGCATTATAACTCTCTAAAACTGACCGGATAATCTTTTTCTTCATTCTGTATGTGAAATGGGGTTGGATATCATGTACCTACCCTTGGGGATACATAAAGATTACTAAAACCCACAAAACTCTTGTATCATGCTTCAGGCTTGAGGTTCCTCCCCTGAAAGCTGGATAGATATGTGGCAGGGGGGAGAAAAGGGATGTCTTAAGCAGGTTGCCATGGTGAATTGAATTCTGCGTTTACATATTCACTGTGTCAGAAGTTGTAATACTGGAAAAATCAGAACCTTAACTTTCATAGGTGGTTAAATATCTGCATTTCATTTCCTCTAGTTTCTCAGCTGAGGAGTCTGATTCTTATTTGCAGAAGTGATGTAGGGCCCTACTTCTCAGCCGGACCCAAGTAGGAGCTATATTTTTAACCAAACAGTACTCTTGAGAAGCATGATGCCAGCCATCTCAGACCAGGTAAACAAACTCAATTGCTATTTTTTACTGTAATCCATTTGCCTCAATTCTGACTTCCTGCTACATATAAACCAGCAGTTTTGATGCTTTTGGTGATAAAACTCCGGAAAGACTAATCTCTAAATGAGGATAATAATACCAATACCATTTCACAATAGTACTGTTGATAGGTGTATTAATATTTAAATTTTTTGACTGTGCAATGATAAAACACCTTAGAAAACACACAAGAACATCAGTAGTTCTGTTTGAACAGGATTTGAATAAACATATAGTAAGGCAGGTATAGGGACTGTACACAAAGAACAAACAAGAGTATAAGAAAAAAGGAACAATCCTCCTTGAATGAATTAAGAATTTAGAGGTGAAAAAACAGTGTATGCAATATAACTCCAATGTAGATGTATAAGAAGATTAAGTGGATACCATTAGAACCTTCAACGACATCTCCTAGCTCCTGCAAGTTAAATTTTATGACCAAAATAAGGCTACTTTAACATTGGTTTTGCATATGATATTATATAATCTTGGCTAATTTATGACTTATACAATGTCAACGTGCACACCTACATTCCCCAACAAACAAACCCTCACATTATTATTTCACAGTGCATATTTTATTATTCCTGTTTCACTTACACCTGGAATATTTTGTCTTGCGCACTTGCCCGGTGCAAGACAAACAGCAGATTGCAACACACTCTACTATCACAGCATTTAAAGCACGCTCATGTGTTTTTATACTACACTGCATTGAGTATATAGTGCTGAAATAGCACTATTCACTACAACATCAATGCTCTTGTAGGAAGCCTTTACTGACACCATTTTCTCCTCCTTCATCTCACCTTAAGCTGCTGCCATTGCCCCATTCATTTTCACAAAGCTATCCAGACAGGGCAGAGTTTACAAGATCTGGTACTCCCAACCCCCTAAATGCTGCTGTGCTGGCACTAGCACACCAGTGAGGATGAGGGTGCTGTGTTGGGTCTTACACTATGTAATCTTGCATTTTCTCCCAGCTCCGCATTGTATCTATGAATGACCTTGTGTGTCTCCTTTCAGCTTACCACAACACTGGTTTTACTTATTGACTTTGCCTGGTCTGTTGGTGATATTTTGGAAGACAGATGCTCATTAACACATATAACGTCAAATATGATAGAGCTCATTTTGAAAGGAGCCTCTAGGTGCTACTATAATACAAAAAATAAATCATTTTTTCTCTATTCTTGATAAAGTCAGAGCTGTTGATGCTTTATATGCAAAACCCCAGAGAATGTAACATGTCAAATAAATTCCCCTCCTTTACTACTATTGCTTAAGAGAAGCTTGTTTTAATGTCTTTCCCTTTAACAACAACATCAAAGAAGTGAGGAAAACAAATTTGGCATTAGGAAGGCTTTGTCAAAAAATAATTCACTTCAAACAAAGCACCACACATAGAGCTAGAAAGATGAGGGATTTAAACACTAATTAGCATCAATTTATTTACTGAATTATGATTTATAGAAAATGTTGCGTGAACCTCTTATTTAAATACTGTTCCCTTCAAACATGTTTTTCACTGCCAAAATGGGTTCTTAGATTTATAAGCATGGATCATACATTTTGAAAGTTTGATTTTTACAGATTAACCCATGTTTCTACATTTATAACCAAAGGCTGAGAGGACTGTATTAATCACAGAATGCATATTCAAGATCAGAACTGTTACAGAACACGCAAGACACTATATCACATTTCTATGTGAGAAACAACTAACTTCTTCATATATACTGAATGGCAATAGAAAATAGAGTCTTTACTCTCATTTAACTGCAAGTCCCACCTGACAAGCAGGCAAATACTCTCTGGACTTCACATTTCTCCACGAAGGCTCTACAGCAATGGCAAAGCTGCACCTAAGTGTCTTCTCATTTCTAGAAACTTTTCACAATCACCCATTTGTTTCAATGATCACACCGATGTATAGATTCACAAAAGCATTACAAGTTAATCCACATCTACCTCATGTAAATCCTTTTCTTTAATATTCATGTGTGAAAAACAGATTTCATGGATGAATGAACTTAAGGAGAAATGGAAGCTATAGACGCTTCTGTCTATACAGCTTTCCCACATGTAATAAGAAAGGGGATTTACATAGGGAGACGAAAACTGACCTAAAACAATTTCATGATGCGTCGCATACACAGAGCCAATAATAAGGATTATAAGCAGATGTGTTGTGACTGAGATGCCAGAACATCAGAAAGGCTCCCAGGGGACTAACTCACCTCTATCCTAATGATGTTTCCTTGACAAAGGAGAAATGTGATGACATAGGCAGGCTATATATAATTTATGAATTCTTGGCACCATTATAATGTTGACATGTAATTGCTTTAAGGAGGAGTGTGTGTCGGTGGGAAAGGTGACTAACATGCCTCTGTGGAAAGCAGGATATGGTGAAGCAGTTAACTCCAACATCGCTGCCTTGACCCGAGGATGGGCAGAGTAACAAGCTATCTAGATGGGCAACTAGTTTGTCAAGGGTTCTATGAACAGAGGTGCTGAAGTGGTCAATGAAAAAGTTGCCAACATACAATAAAGGAATCGAGCCTCTAAAGAGCACTGGCACAATACAGAAAGTGAAAACCCTGCTTTCTTATTGTGGAGCCCTTTCCAACTACAGGATAAGACAAAGGGTGAAAGCAAGTGGGGTTAAAACAGAAGGAGAAGGGTTTTAAAGGACCTTGATACAACAGAGAATACACTGAAGTGATTCCTATTTTTTGTATTTCTTGTGCAAGTTAAGAAAAAATTGCATTCTAATCCTATGCAACATGTACCTTATAGCCTACCAGGCATCATTGAGAAGATACATTTTAAATATGTATCTTTCAGGGGGCAGATTACGTGATTTCCAGGTCACCCTGAAAGTATAGTTCTCACATAAGTAGGACAAGAACTTTTACTCATAACACATACAGACACACAAAAAAGCAAGTGGAAATAAAAAAGGCAAGTGAACAAAGAATCTATTCACTTTGTATGTCAAGAGAAGATTCAGTGTACAACAGCGCAGCATGGAAACTCCAAGAGTTCAGAGCTTCTACAGGATTGTGACAATTCCTAAACTTTGATGGCACTATATAGTGCATCTGCCAGGCAATAGTGGCAACAGGGATAAGAACTCAAAGTCATGGTCATAATTAGCTTTCAAAACACATACAACCTACTTTCCTGCAAGTATACCAGACTAACTTTTAGATCTCAGTGCTTTCAGAAAAGGAAAAGCAATAAATATAGCATAAACCAAAAACCTAAATGGAAGGCCCTACTCTATCTTCCCATGTGCTAAAGGGAATAATTACAGTTTATAGCAAAAGTAAATGAGGGCTTATCTACATTTACACTGCAAACATTAACTTTTGAAATAGAAGAGTTTACGTATTTCATATATACTAAGCAGGAGATTCCGAGTTGAATTATGCTAGCACACCCTAGTATGTTTATCCAGAGGCACTAGAATATCTGTCTACATTAATATTCAGAGCAAGATACATAGAGAGATACTGTGGATTGTTGTGATCCCTTTCCTACTCCACTTGCCTTACCAGTTGGTGTGGTAACATGCTCATTGCTCAATGTTTTTTAATCACAGAATGCTGTATTCTACCCTGCGTAGGAGGTGTGCCCAGCTTTTTAAACTAGTGATCTGCAAAACCAATTAGAACATTGTTTACTAGATCACACAAAATGCTCAAATGATACACCACATCTATGCGAAGCACAGGACTCAGAGATAAAAGGATTATTTCAAATTAAACAATCATGATTCTTTCTCTGCAGTTTATACCACTGTGTTGTGTGTTAGAATATTCAAAGCCTATCTCAGTACTTTTGTCGTAATGAGCTTTATGACATCTCTAGGGAAACATCTGTGACTTCTTTCAAAATATACAAGATTTACTTTGCTGAGTGACACCATGGTTTTGTCCTCTGATTCATTAGTAGGCAATGAGAAAAAAAAGCCAGAGAAAAATGTTTTGAATCATTTTAAGCACAAAGGAAGAGATTAAAAAAAAAAATCAGATGGCATAATGCCACAATTGTTTCAGAGGACCTGTCCTTATGAAATGATCACAGATGTCTAGACCTGTAAGACCTTCTGTTATAAAAATAAAACATATCAAGAGTGTGAATGGCCGTAATCCATTTAAAGTATTTTTTAACTGACAGTTGGTTTATGCTGAAAACGGCAAGCTGTTCAGCAAAACCAACCTGATTTTCAAAACACATTCAAAGCCCCACTCCGCTCTCGATCTTCAGGGACGAAATAAAAATTCAGAGACATCATCGTGTGTGTCTTCTGGAAGGTGATTTTAGTGCTGTGGATTGCTGAGACAAATAAGCAGCTAAATGCGGGCATTTATCCCTTATGAAGTTAAACCCACGCTATTTATGTTTAGTTGTCACTGAAGCTCAAACAGATTTGAAGACAAAAGTTGCCCAACTTATCCCAAAAATTCCAAGCAACACTACTATAATGTACTAAGCAAGAATTCAGCAACCTACAGAAATGCTACTACCACATCCTCATCGAGGTACTGCAGTTTGAGGAAAATAATGTTGAAAGCTTAGGACTACATTCACTCTTATCCCAAAGAGAGTATAAAGCCCGATGTTCTAGCCCTAAATGACAACCAAAACGTCCAAGGATGGTGGCCTTTCCCATTACTACTAAGTGGTGCAGTTAACCAACATAATACTACCTCTGCCCAATGGAAATAGACAGTGAGAGACTGCACATCATCATAGAGAAGACAGGTGAGGCTGTCAGCAGCACAAAATACAGCTACTTGATGTCAATTCCTAGTACCAAGGATTGTAGATGACTAATTAGCCTCAGCTATGCACACATAATCCCCTATTCCCTCCCCCTCACACCCCAGCACAAAACTCAGATGGAAATTTCTTAGGATTACTGCAGTTTTGCTGATTCTTAAGATTGCCTTTGTTGTATACGAGGCCTGCTGAGTAGAAACACTTGTAGTTACTTTTTTTGTTTTTATCCGGGTGTGTTTTTCTGGTGATGTGTTGTGGTTTTGGTTTTTAAGTTAAAAAAAATACAGGCAGCCATACAATAAAACTTATTTGATTAAACCCAAAGGATGGTAAGCATGAGGAATAGATCAAGATCATCTGCTTTCAGAACTGCCAATACAAGTAAATGAATACTTCTGTGGTTATTTTGCTTTCATATGTTAATTTCTGATTCACAGTTGATACCATATATTTGGAACTTAAAGCATAAAAAGGTTTAAAAATACAGACTCCACTGAATAAAAGCCAACATATCTATCTCATTAAGCTACATGAGATAATAAAAAAAATTGACATCAAAGAAACTACCTCATTCAGGCCTTTCAAAATACTTGTCATTAAAAGATGGTTTGTTGAAACTTCAGACAGGCTAAATGTATGCCACATTTTGAGTGAAAGAATTACCTTTCCAGGGCTGCAATTACAACTGTACTTAGTTGTCATGGTAACCTGGCAACATATAGATGTTGTCAGATGAAGACATCAAGGGGCAGACAGCGATTTTTAAATCACCACATGCCAAGTGTCATTTTTCACGGTGTATCTGTGCTCAGTTACAAAAAAAAAAAAAAAAAGTAAAAAATTGGCAAATTAGCATTTAAAACAATGTTTGAATAGCATTCAGATTGCAATACCAATACCCCATTTTGCTGAGCTATTTTAGTGTTCTTAAACTAGTGTTTGCTTTTTCTTCTTTTTGTCAGTTAACATGTTCCCAAAATAAAACCACAACATGGGGAGTTGAAAGGCAAAGAGGTCGTGCTCAACCATGAAGGTTACCATGCTTTGGTGATTGCTTAAGTCCTGCTATCGTACTCCCCCCTTTCTTCCTATTTTAATTGTCCTGCTATCTTGACTTGGCTATTTTCAGTTAGACCTTCTTTTTGACCTGTTATGCAATTCTTTCTGGGACAAAAGGAAAAACGGATCTATACTAAAAGTCATTGTTGGGCATGCCCTAATGATGTTAAGTTCTGCAAATACTCCAGCTGTGATCTGTTTGTAAAGGTTGAGGCAGAATCCAGAAAACATCCAGTACAAACACAGCCTTCAGTTCTTTTCAATAGGCAGCTCCTACTGTGGTGCTGACATCTATACCGTTATTTTTACCTGTACTGACCAAGGTGGCTTAGCTCTGTTTTATATTAAGGGTTTCAGCAAAGTTTTCCGAGCTGGTGTTCAGTTTGGCTTCTCACACCATGATGCCATACTTATTAACACCAGACACATAGTACCAGTTTGAAATGGGTCAAGTGTGAAGATACGCTTTGTGCGTCCTTCCATCTAATCAGAGTGCATGCAGGCATTTATGCTTTAGCAAGACAGACACCATTCCAGCATAAAGTTTGCCTGAAGAGCAAATAGTGTAAGCAAGCAGAAAATGACCAATATAATGTGAATCTTCTTTGGACAAAGCTATTTTTTCAGACCTTTTAAACAAATTGGAGCTGGACTAGATTTTTCACCATTTATGAGCTTGAGAACTGTTTTCATCAAGTACTAAACCGTGTCAAATTCCAAATTTATCACCTTATCAATACCCATCTTACTATAAAACTGCCTGGCTCACTAAAATACACACGCAGTACAAAACTAGAGACTAAAAATGCAGAGTGGAAGTGAAAAAATAACTCATTAGTTAAGTAATAACTGAAATTACTACCCCTAATGTGCACAAATTTAAGGCAAATGTTGGGTTGAGTTTGTTTCAGTTTGACTGTTGGGTTTTTTTTTTTTTTTTAAATGAATTCAAAAGCATTTTATTCTGTTTTTCCTAACCAACCTCACTAACCTAAATGATTTAACAGAACACTTTCTCTTCTTTGTACGAAGATATAGTGCCTACAGCAGAGGCTAACAAAAAGATAATAAAAACTGAACTGAAATGGATATACGTACAGACTGAAAAAAACAATTTCCTTAAGGGGAAATAGTTTTAGCTAGTATTTGTAACAAAGGCTTAGACTGTTCTGACTATCTAGAAGTTTCTCCATAAAATTATATGTTGATTTACACAGCAAGATGACTGGTTTTGTGCTTGCAGATTTTCACTGTTGGAGTGCTGAAGAAGGATCATCAAGAAAGGTAAGCAGTGCTCCACCATATGACTTCTCACAATTACGATTCAGTATTTTTCTTGTCTTTTTATTCCCTTCACAAATGCTTCAGAAAAAGACTGCTCTTATTGTTAGATTCTATTCCCTCTCAAGCATGTAGAAATGAAAACATTGATAAATTGAAATAGTAAACATTGTTATTCTTTGCACAAGAGAAGAAAAAATCTTATTAAATTCGCTTCGCACAGGACAAGAAAAAGAAAAAAAAAGGTTATCTAAGGAAGCTCTCAGAGCCAAGGTATCCCACTGCGTGGTAAAAATAATGAGAAAACAGAACTTACCAAACACTGTGTAAGAGAAAAAAGAAAGAAGATTGGAAGTATGTATATGTGTATAAAGAAAGAAGTAGAGGTGTTTTATTAGTACTAGTTCTATATTATATATTTGGACATTTGACATTTCCTAATAAAATTAAAATATATTAGAGATTTTCCTGACACTCGGCAAATTAAATACAAAATCTAGTCAATAATTTGAAATTCCCATCTGAAAGGCCCTTCTGTATTCCATTAATGAATGCTGATCAACTCAGATGTCTATATCTATTTTTTAAAATATTTGTCTGGAACTCATAGCTGTATCTCCTCTTGTATTCCTGATGTGAAACAAAAAAATCAATTAGATACTTGGGTTCAACAAAGAGTACGCTCTGATTTATGATCTCAACATGAAGACAATTTAAATCAATTCTGGCTGAGTTGTGCCTTTCCCAATAAAAGAATCTACAGAGGTACAGGCATCTGTCAACCCAAGTTTTGCCTGAAAGAAGCAGCTCATTTTATACAAGTTTCCAAATATCCAGACTACAGTGACCCTCAGCTACCGCTAACTACAGTTGGCTTTGAGTTGTCTCTGTACAGAATTAGTTATTAAGACTTTATGTGCTTCCGTGGGCAATCAAAGGTCATTGTTAACTTGTAGGTTGTCTGGGATTGTATTTATCACTCATGATCTGAAGCACTAACTTTCCCAGCGAAGCGGTGTTTCTGAAAGCCTACTGATCTCTCAATTTCCCGGCATTAGGGATTTTAAGAGGCAACACCATTTTTGACAACCTTAGCACACTAGCACATTTAGCCACAGCTTAAGACTTAAGGTACAAAACAAATAGAAGACGTGTCAGATCTCCAAGAAAACTCTTTTCGCTAGCTGCAAGACTGAAAATGCAGCTGATTAAGAGACACTTATACTTTCCAAGCAGGATCAAAAATTATCCTCCGGTACCAAGAAGGAAGAATAATGCGGGTAAAAAATTGCTCTAAGCCCATAATTTTTCTGAAGTTAGGTGATAAAAAGATACAGATCCAAAATTGAAACAGAAATTACTAAGAACCAGCCAGAGTACAGGCTAACCCTCTAGAAAGGCAGCAGAAACAAAAAGCCTCTCCCCAACCACCTCATCCATTTATGTGAATAAGGACACCAAAATCTGCTCAACTACAAAACAAGCTAACATCTTAGTGAACTTTCTTACATGCTCTTTCTCTCAGAAATGATCTCTCTCTCCAGTTTGACTTCAGAATCAAGCATGGCTATAAAGGAGCACAGAACACATTACATGAAGTCACAACTCAAAGTACCCAAAGAATCTCCAAGAGAATTTTAAAACCCAAAACTCACACCTTCTAATTTTTTTTTCTTTTGACTAGAAAAGAACGTCAATATCTTTGATATTCTAATCCTATTCATTTTGGATATAATAACAGATTTTTACACAGCCCAAACAAATGTCGCTCATCAGGACCCTAAAAAGTTGTTCTCACGAAGAAGAATCATCAGTAAGGTGTTACTAGATCAAAGCAATTAAGTTCTACCCAGTTATCCCTCTATGGAACCAGGTACCTTGCATTTGACTTAAAGCATGCTCTGGAAATATGAAAAAAACCCTAAAAAAGTCATTTTAGCTTATGTACCACCAATGTCCTTCACATGTAGGTGCTGCTCTGAATTTCAGCATGCAAAATCTTGCAGAAGACAAAAAAAAACTCTCTATAAACCAAGTGTGGATTAGAACACAGGGACTCTGGATTTCCTGCTCCTGAGACTGAGCCTTGTAAATGACATTCAATTTTATATTCTGTTCCCCTCTTCTTTCCTCTACATAAATATCACACTTATCTATCTCAGAGATACATACAACATTAACTAAATGCCTTCCAAGTATATTAAGGGTGAAATGAAATTGATTATTTCACATGTAATTGTGGGTTTTTATGCTGTTTGTTTTTTCTTTTTAAACATGATCTCCCTGCTTTCCTCACACATCAGAAACACCTATAATCAAGTAAAGTTCAAGTATGATACCATGTCAACAGGACTTGTGAATAAGTCAAGTCCCTATGTCTTCTAAGTCTAAACTTGTCTTTCAAGGCACAGGTGGTGTTGGGATGAGTCAAACTCGAATCTGAAGCATCACTTGAGGAACAAAAGTAGTGCAGGGAGAAGCCACAACAGATATGAGACTTAGGAGAAGGAGATCCAAATCAGCACCCTGGTACATGGCAGAAGAGAGAATTGGTCTTATAACTCCATCTCTTTCCTCAATACAAATCCAGAAAATTCTATTCATACTTTGAAATTCTATTAATACTTTTCCTGTCAGCACCTTTCTTCAGCTTTCATTAGCTTCCCCTTCCAAGCTACACCGTGCCTTCGTAAGGCATAGGGGTCTCTGGTGTGATTTACAAAGGTATCTTGCCATAGGAAGTTACAAATCATCTACGTAGGACACAGAAATACTGAACAAGCAGCAGAGGAACTTACTAGGCAATCTCTCAATCCATTTGTCAAAGCACCTGCAGGACTCATTTGAAGGCAGATGAACTAATAAACCTCAGCAAAACAGCCACCAAGAGAGCATTCTGATTTACTAAAAGGATTTGTAGCCTTTCCTCCCAGCCCCCAACAGAACATACACACTTTAACTTACTGGCTCTTATTGCACTCTACTATATAAGAGGTTGGAGAAGCTAGTGGAAAGCAGAACAATAGAGTTGGAAATCATGACCTTTGTGTGTAGTAATTGAAAACTACAGAGAGTTCAGGGTGCAGAATGGACTTCTGGACACATCAACACTGGGAGCTTTGAAGCCTGAAATTACCCGCTGTTATAACTCTAGGCTTACATGGCAGTGTTGTCAAACTGTAAGCTAGGCGGGCAAATTAAATAATTACAGTTCACAGCGTTAGTAGGTAATTACAGCATTAAAAACAAGCCTATACAGATATACTATTATCTTATTTACAATAGCAGACTTTTGATTTGTCTCTTGGGACAGCCACTATCTGTACCACCTGTTAGAAAGTATCAGTGGTAGACGTGCACAGAGCAGCAGCTAATGAGATGGCAGTGTTTGTAAATAACTTCAGAGGGCAGCTGTATCTTTACATTAGTAACGCTGCCACCACTGCACTGTGCAGATAAAAATAACATAGAAAATATTAAAAAAAAAAAAAAATCCATAAAAAAATCCAAGCATAGCTAAGGACCAGGGTAACGATCGAGAGTATTTAAAGTGCAATTCTCTGTTATCACCTCAACCTTTATAACTTTACTCACCAGTTTACCGTACTGTTGCCCAAACACAGTTAGATCACTCAGCTATAAAAAAACTCTACGCTGAAACGTCTGTGGTTGCCACCAGAAATGAAACAACAGCATCAGTGGATTCTAATGAATTCACTAATGAATTCTGTAAGATTCTTATTCTTCAACTTCAGATCACTCAAGTTGAAAAGAAACGATCGTCTTGGCAATCTCACAATTAGAACCTCACGATCCCTCTGCCTGGTACACCTTTCAGTATAAATTTATCAACACCTGTGTCTTTGGAAGAAGTGTTGTCTGACTGCAACAATACAATTTATCACCAACAGGCTAAATGCCTTTTGATTTTTTAATAATAATAAGTTTCCTTCAGTCGAAAAGACACTGTCTTCATAGGCAAAGGAAAAGCTCCAGAGGAAGAGTTCTGTCATCCATGCTGTCGACCAGAAGAGTGCTGAATTTGATACCTGGACATTTCCATATGAATCAGTGCTAGCCTCCAGTTTCTAAAGACTTGAAAAAAAAATTAAAAAATAAAGTTGCAAACACACTGCAAGGGAATTAAAAGCTCAACAAACAAAATTAAAACAAAAACATATTAAGAGAAAACATTCCAGAATTAGATTACTAAATCCAAACATTAAGCACAGTAAAAGACAACCTGAAGCCATATCTTCTCAGTGGAAAGAAAAAAAAATGTTTGATTAAAAAAAAGTGCATTATTACGATTTTAGTGGAAATGAGCATCCCCCCCTGCAATAGTCATGTGTCCCCTCCCCCCTTTTCTTTAAAGGTAAAACTTATCACGAACAGTTTGGGGATACTGACACATGACACAATATCATCAGTCTACCACCACATAATTAAGAGCTTAATTAACACATCAATAGAACAACATGTTAGCCTGTATTAGAAACCCATTTAAACTCTATTTGTCTGAAACTGTTGCAAATCAATGTTAGCACCATTGAAGTCAGTGCTAAATTTAGAATTCTGTAAATTAAATACAGAGATGGCGTAAGAGAAGACTAATGAATAAGGCTTATAGCCTCCTCCAGAAAAAAAAAGTATCATATCTAACCTCTTCAACCACATACTGCAAGCATATTTCACTTCATCATTCTGTATCACAAATCATACAATCATACTTATGCTCTAAATGCTCTAAAACTGGAACCAGTTTTCTTTTTACATCTTAGTATCTGCATGCAGATCTTTCAAACTGAGGTTCAAAAATATATTTCCATTACAATTTTAAAACAATCTTTTTCCAGTTGATACACAAGAGGAAATAAATTACACCTGCATCCTCTGAGCAGCATATTAGTCACAGCAGCATTTTATTATGCTTTCAAAGACTTACCTAGTATTGGCATCCTATTGCTATGGAAATAAAATCTCAGTCCTCTCACTCAATTTAATGTGAAGCAAAACAACCCTTTTGATCTTAAAATCCTTAGCAGAACTGCACTGTTTCATAGAACCATAGAATCATGAGCTTGGAAAAGACCTCTTAGATCATCGAGTCCAACCATTCCTATCTGTCTCTAAACCATGTCCCTGAGCACTTCCTCCACCTGTCTTTTAAATACCTCCAGGGATGGTGACTCCACTACCTCCCTGGGCAGCCTCTGTCAGTGCCCAATGACACTTTCTGTGAAAAGTTTTTGCCTCATGTCCAGTCTGAACCTCCCCTGGCGCAGCTTGAGGTCATTCCCCCTTGTCCTATCACCTGTTGCTTGGGAGAAGAGGCTAGAACCCTCCTCTCTACAACCTCCTTTCAGGTAGGTGTAGAGAGCAATAAGGTCTCCCCTCAGCCTCCTCTTCTCCAGGCTAAACAACCCCAGCTCTCTCAGCCACTCCTCGTAAGACTTGTTCTCCAGTCCCCTCACCAGCTTTGTTGCTCTTCTCTGGACACGCTCCAGAGCCTCAACATCCTTCTTGTGGTGAGGGACCCTGAACACAGTACTCGAGGTGCAGTCACACCAGTGCAGAGGAAGGAAACCATCAGGAACAGAACTATACAAGTATGCTGCCCGTCATCTTCAGGTGCATCTGTGAGTTCACTTTTGACAGACACAGACGATTTTATTTCTTTCTGTGCTCTGCTCTTACATGTGAAAGCTACAGTACAGTGATAGTAATTTAGGCTTCTATCATGCCAGCCTCAGATAACATATAGTTGTCTCCACATTACTATCTTAGCACTATTAGTTTTATGCCTTAAGACCTAACAGCAGGTTCTAAAACAGGCTCTATTTCCATACTTCCTATACTTCACAGTTGCATTTTGATTACAGAGGATTATACAGCATAATGCCAGACTACAGTGTCATGTCTGAAGCGTAGCATGTCTATGCAAATCTTGTGAATAACAGGGAAGCTGGAAAAATGACAGAAACAAAGTAGCTGCAGAACTACACATGGGCTCATTTCCCTTAGGACAAAAAACAGACTAAAAGAAAAACAGCATGAAAACACAAAGTTCTTTGAGAGTTAAAAAAAAAAAAAAAAGAGGAAAAAAAAGTAAACCAAAACCCAATATCTCCTTAAAGACACAATATGGCATATAAACTCGGCCCCCAAGTGCAGCACGTAGGCACATATGTAAAGGGCAGCTGTCAAAACCTTGATATCAAAGTAGGGAAAGGAAACCAGAAATCCTATGTTTACAAATAACATTGATATAATCTCCACTATCATATTTTATATACAGCTTAAGACATGCCACACAAGTTTAAGAGGAAAAAAGCAGCTACATGCAGTGGCATAAACTGATATGAGACATATAGCCAGGAATCAAGTTCCCCGTAAGCATGGAATTTAAGAGAATACATTTATTTTGGAACAGGTACTAGAATATGTTACTTTCTCTGACTTATGATTCTGGTTCTGCCACACTTTTCTCCAGACCTTTGTCAGCCTCTCTGATAATTTAAAATAATAGAATGACTTGGGTTGTAATGGACCTTAAAGATCACCCAGTTTCAACCCCCCTGCCATGGGCAGGGACACTTCCCACCAGACCAGGCTGCCCAAGGCCCCACCCAACCCGGCCTTGAACACTTCCAGGGAGAGGGCATTTACAACTTCTCCAGGCAACCTGTTCCAGTGCCTCACCACTCTCAACGTGAAGAAATTCTTCCTTGCGTCTAGTCTAAATCTGCTCCTCTCCAGTTTGTACCCATTTGCCCTAGTCCTATCGCTACAAGCCTCCATGAACAGTCCCTCTCCAGCTTTCTTGTAGCCCCTTTCAGATACTGGAACGTTCCTCTAAGATCTCCTCAAAGCCTTCTCTTCTTCAGGCTGAAGGAGCCCAGCTCTCTCAGCCTGTCCTTGTATGGGAGGTGCTCCAGCCCTCTGAACATCTCTGTAACCCTGCTCTGCACCTGTTCCAACAGTTCCATATCCTTCTTACATAGAGGATTCCAGAACTGGACACAGTACTCCAGGTGGTGTCTCTCAAGAGAGGAATAGAGGGGCAGAATCCCCTCTCCTGCCCTGCTGACCATGCTTCTTCTGATGCAGCCCAGGTTGGCCTTCTGGGCTGCATTGCCAGCTCATGTCAAGCTCATCAATCAGCACCCTCAAGTCCTCCACAGGGCTGCTCTCAATCACATCATCCCTCATCCTGTATTGAAACTGAGGACTGCCCTGACCCAGGTGTAGGACATCACACTTGGCCTTGTTAAGCCTCATGAGGTTCACACAGGCCCACTTCCCCAGCTTGTCCATGTCTCTCTTGATGACATCCTGTCCATCTGGTGTTACAACCGCACCACTCAGCTTAGCTTCATCTGCAAACTTGCTGAGGGTGCACCCAATCTTTCTGTTCATTGATGAAGATATTAAACAGCTCTGGTCCCAGTACAGACGTCTGAGGGGACACTACTTCTGACAGATCTCCATCTGGACATTGAACCACTGATGACTACTCTCTGAATGCAATCTTCCAACCAGTTCCTTATCTACCAAACAGTCCAGGCATCAAATCCGTCTCTCTCCAATTTAGAGAAAAGGATGTTGTGGGGGACTGTGGCAAAGGCTTTACAGAATTCTAGATAGATTACATACATTGCTTATCCCATGTCCACTGATGTTGTCACCTCATCATAGAAAGCCACTAGGGTTGGTCAGACACAACTTGCCCTTGGTGAAGCCATGTTGGCCATCTCAAATGGTTTGGAAGAATGGCTCTCTGGGAAGTACACAGGCTGTATTCATTACAGAACCAGCCATGACTCTGGAGGAATAGCATTATTTGAAACACAGGATAACAGTAATTTTGAAGGAGCAGGCCTGTGTAATGCAAAACAAAGTAAAAATGGTTTGAAATGCAGATGTTGATGGTTCAGCTTGCTAGAAGCTTCAGTCTTGCACTTGAGTCAGTGACAACTCATTGGAAAAAAACACAGAGTTGCTTTCTGCCATTTTATTCCCATCAATAAGGAAACAGGTTGCCATGTGTAATGATAACAATCTGAACTGTAGTAAAATTAGAAGAGGCCAGAGTTCAAACAGAATGGTATAGACAGATATGGTGGCAATGTAGCTGAAAAGGCAACTCCTTTTAACAACAGACTACACTGACTGACAGCTGAAGAACACAGCAGAGGAAAAATAAACAAGTGGGTAGCAGCAAACTCTACATCCCTATTATCTTTATCAGCAGTTCAGAGGAAGGCTGGGCAGCAGAAACTGAAGAAACACACACTACGCTCACACTAAATATTTAGCACAAAGCTTCTCCCATGAGATAGGTGTGCAAACATTTTCAGGGTTTATGACAGAGCAGGGAACTGGAAGAGCTGAGGATCTGTCATGATGCCCATGCTTTGAAGGAGGCATATGCAAAGGCCAAAAGAAGTGGCAGGGTCACTGAAGGGCAGCTCTGCTGCTTTTGCAGCACATGAGGACCCAATTCCCTTGTCCTTCTATAGAAATTTCCCCTTAGTTGAGTAGAACACCACAAGTCAGGAGTCTGCTACTCAAAATGCCAACCAAAACAAAAATACACCACTGACTTAACTATTATATGTTTTTACTTAACACAAACATATGTTTCTTTCTTCAGGAGAAGATACACTGGAATGCTGAAAGATTATCGTGTTATTCACTGATGGTTAAGCGAGGCAGTTTCTATTTTACTTGGCATGCTAAGCAACTGACAAACCACAAGAAGATTTGTTCGTTTTGTTGGGTTTTTCTCTGTTTTTGTTTGTTTGTTTGTTTTGTTGTTAAATTTCACCTGGTACACATTAAGCTACCAAACATTTATATACATGCACACACAGTTATAGAAATCCTGAAGCATCTGTAAGTACTGTACCATTGATCTGCTGTATGCAGAGACGAGATAGTTACCTGGCAACAGGTGGAATTGACCTTAACACTGTTCAAATTTGGAATTCCAAACGGTATTGAAGGGAAAGGTGAAATAATACATAAGACCAAATTCTAATATAGTCAATAAACTTGATTATTTCTAACCAATTTTCAATGTATTTGTTTTTAAAATTATAGATTTGACCATCATATAAAGGATTTCAATTGTAGTATCACAGAAAACAGATATCATATCAATGAAACTATAATAACTGACTGTGCAGAGTCACATCACTAAACAAAATTCTGTTATACTGCAAAATCACCGACCCCCACAGACGAAGCTACAGGTGTCAGATGAATTTTAGAAGAAAAGGTTCATACTCTAAGCAAACTGTAAAATCTAGCCTGCATATAATCTTGTTTGATCTTCCACAAAAAATCCTTTCTTTCCATGATCAAACAACACATCTGAGAGTACTGAAAACATGTTGCTGCTCTCAAATAACAAATTAATTTTACAACATGTTACAGTTTGATATATTATCAGCTCCAAACCAGATTATTCTGTTCTGGAATATTACAACTTTCCTTACAGCTTCACTTTAGGTAGAATTACATGACGTGATTATTATAAACATGAACACAAATAGATTTACCAGAGAGAGGGCCTCCAAAGTGGATGCATGTACTTTAGAGACATTCAATGTATTATTATTTTTAATAAGCAAACTAATACATTAAGCTTAATTTAGCATATCAGTAGCTTATAAGTACATGCACAAGAAAACATAATATTTTAAGATCCCAGCCCAAGGTATTAAAAAAAAAATCTGAGAATAACTTCATTATTATGTTTTCCTTCTTTTTTGAGCAAGGCAACTAAGAGACACTAATAAAAGAAACTTCAACCAGACTTTGAAGTGGAAAACAATCTAATATTTTCACTTAATTTCTGTTTAGTATCACAAATTTTAAGTTTCAAGCTCTACTCCTCTTAAATTTCCTTACCTCAAAAAGAAGTCAGAGTGAGAACAACCTCGACTGCTGCTGTGACCTACTACTTTTCTTTAGAGATGAAGAATTGCCGATAGAAAAGTTCATGTTGCACATGGACAAACACATCCATGGGACATATATATTAGCAGATATTTAATATCCAAGCTACCATCATGGCCATAGAGTAGGCAAAGTAATGCCAAAAGCATTCTACTTCCTCAACATACAGTGTCCAATGAAGCACTGGCAGCACTGACATCGCTAAGCATATGGAAACTGAGATCCTGCTATCATGGTCACCCTAAGAAGTCATCCATGTGTTTTTTAGGATCTACTACTGTTTCTAGCAATTCTTAACTGTGTTAAAGATTCTCAGGTTGTCTTGAGGATTACTAGGGCATCAAGTATCCATGATGTTCTAAAGCAGTTGGGCAAAAGTAAGGTATTTATCTGCAACAAACTTGCTTCTCAGAAGAGAGTATAATAGTAATTGCAAAGATGTACGTACAACAGCATCTGGATGCTCCATTTCTTATGCAAATATGCATTCATCACACTTAAATGAGTTGTCATCCATGTCTGTGATAGATGAATCTTTTTCTAGTCAATAATTTTCTATATTTTTTGCATCACATTTCAGTAGCTTTCTAAATGTGTAATACAATTCCTTGTGAGAAATATAAATAAATGTCTGATAGAGAAGATTAAGTCAGCTATAACTTCAATTCACAGGAGTAAAGCTCACCAAAGATGATTTTGCTAGATTTCCGAGGGAAGTATAAATATAACTTCGTTTTCAGTGATACACATCTGCTGAGCAAATACATTGGATGGAGGCGAGTTTCGTTATCCATTTCCTTGGTGGTGTCCATTAACAGCAATGAGGCAGTTGACTAAATGACAACATCTTTGACTCAAAAAAGAAATGATGGTTTGAGTATATTATGCAATATAGATGTTACTGCCAAAATGCTATGCTGTTTCTACATTCAGCCTTCTTTTGGGAAAAAAGTTAACTAGAAAGGAATAAAATAAAATTTTGAGGGGTTTATATTCTTAAAACAGAGAATAGGAGGAATTTCAGTGAACAGACATCTTTCCTTGAGTAGCTAGGTATAAGACAGACTGAAAGTATACACAGCTTTTACACAACTCCTACACAACTCAAAATGTAGACAGATACATACTGATTCTAGCTATTATTGCATTTCTGTTGGTAACAGCATTTTCCTCAGGAGTCAAGTTTATAAACCTGCTAAGCAATTCCAGAACTCATATGAAGTGAAAAGAAGTAATTCAAAGCATTAGCATCATGTGCTTTCTAGCTTCTTCAGTTTATTGTATTACTGTTTATCGGTATCATTCATTTGTTCGTGTTTGGTGTAGAAAGAGCTGTGCTATCTTCCACAGTCAAGAATACTACGCAGGCTGCTAAGACCAGCAATAGGAATTTGATCCCTTCTCCAATCAAGTTGTCTGTATAATACACATACATTTTACTTACACAACATATTCTTAATGGTGTTCAACTATGTTAAGAACACATCGTTCATTAGCTTTCGAAAACATTTAATTTCAAATCACTTCTCTAACTCTACATAGTTTCATGTTATTAAAATAGAGGCATTATTTCTACTAATAATGAAAATTGAAGGAAAAAAACATTTAATTTGTAATAAAAGAGAGCTGACAATCTTGTACACTTGAATCCTACAAGTTTTCCTATCTCTTCTTCAGTACGCTCCTGTAGCAGGTATAAACTAGTTGAATAGTTAGGTTTCAGCATCATCCAGCAAATCCGTTCACAAGAAGCGTTTTTTAGGACTGAATCTTTATGTCACTGAAATCAGAAGGGGCAGAATAGTTTCAAGAATATTTATTCTAAGTCATATGACCAAGACAAACAGATACCTAAAAGAAGAAATCTCTGTAAAGAGTGTATAGGCTATACCAGCACTATCAGTGAGTCACTCAGAATAAGGTTAGTTAGATATCTTAGTGCCTTTTAGTCAGTCTTCTCACATAGATTGTCTTGCCAAATTACACAAGATTTCCGTCTACTCAAAAAAACCCTCCAAACATCCTGTCAATTTTGCAATTTTACTTCTGTCTTGAAGAGGAAGTATAGAGTACATAGGTCTCTTCAAATAATAGCAATATTATTACATACTTGAGATGTAAAAGTACTGAACCACTTTGCAGTTTCGGGTAGATAGCTCCAAGGACTATTATCAGGTGCCAACAGCTCCAAAGTCAGCACTTTGAAACAGATGCCAGTAAAGGGCATGAAACATTGCTAATGTTTCATGCTATTCCTTCTTTCAGTTTGAAAAAACATCTTTGCAGATAAGGAAGAATATTTAAGTAATTTACTACTTCTTCCATACAAATTAATCATACCTTAGTAAACAGGCCAGGCAGGATGAGGCTCTGAGCAACATAACCTAGACAAATGTATCCCTGCCCATAGCAAACAGGCAGGAACTAGATGACTTTTAAGGTCCATTCCAACCTAAACCATTCTACGATTGTATGATTTACCAAAACAAACTCAGAAGAAGTAGATACATGGACATCTCTGATGATGAAGATCAATAAAGATGGATACAATAAACTAAAAGTCACCAGCAAAAAACGCACAGTAAAAAAAGTAAGTATCAGCTTTCATTTGCACACATCCAGCTGCTTCATGCCACATGCTGGGAGGCAGGGGGGAGAGAAAAGAAAACTTCGCCAGTCTCTTCTTGATGGAAATAACTTAGAAGTACACTTTAAGATCCCTTATTCACTTCCCACATGTGAAAGCGTGCAGTAACATAGCAAATAGCTATTAAGGATATGAACCTAAGCATAAATTGGTTATACATATCTGAAGTTTGACAAGTCACTTGTATCTTCCACAAAATTTATTCAAGTTTTTCCACACTGAAGCCCTTAGAAATTGGTCATATAAATAACTTCAAGAATCTGGGCTTTGATGAGTAAATAACACACTATTTGTAGATAATGCTAATTGGTAACTGGTGCAGCAAATTATCAAGGAAGTTATTGCTGAACTCCTGAAAAATAAACCTCACTAACAGCTCTGTTCACTTAATGCTGGTAGAGAAGCCCACCTTGCTACCCTGGGCAACCTCAGAGAGTCGAGCACTTCCTAGACAATGACAAGGTCCCCAAGCATCCTCTCAAGCCATAAGCAGAGAGAGGGTCTTCTAGAGGCAATTCTTGTGAAGGAGAAGTCTAGGGGCAGCTACAAAATACAACCAAAGTAGTAGGTAGTTTATGCAAACATTTCTCTTTCAAAAGAGTTTCTAAGTCAGTGTCCCATCACCTTCAAAAATACTCATCAAAACAAACAAATACTGCAAGAAGGAGGGGAAGAAAAGTCAGGAACGTTTCACAGGACACACTACGATACATGGCAATAATACACATGCTGATAAAAAGAGATGTACACTCTGGGCTTTGGAGTCTTCAGCTCAGGAAGTTGTATGTACCAAGTCAGTCTCTACAATGCTGTTATGATTAAAAAACCCACAATCCCTGCACATTTTCCACGGCCAGCAACATTGATAGAAAATCATGTATGCTCATGCAAAGTGGTAGAGGAAGGTAGCTTACGTAGATTCAGTTTAACTAAGACAAGACCAGTCAGCAGGGACAGATAAAAACAGTGAGAGAGAAGGGGGACCTAGATGAAAACCGGTATTTCTGAAAGCAAGGCTCAGGCTGACAGGTGAGTCAAGAGGTTTGACAGAGGCTTCCCTCACTCCTCAACCCCTCAGCTACACTTCCCTCACAACTAGCTTTTCTTACACTGGTGAGTTTGTAAAAGTATTTGTAGGTCACCTTCAAGAAATACAACCAGAAAACTGGAAAAAAACCCTAGGACTGATGCATTTTACCTACTGCATTTATCTCTATGTAGAAACAACAGGAGATGAAGTGTTAGCAGCTGGTTGCCCTCATTTCATCCGATTAATATCTGACACTGCAGAGCAGCAAACAGCATTTCAAGATAGAAAAAGTGCTTACAAAATTCCAAGTCTGAGACTCTGAGGTCCTAAAAAAAAAAAAAGAAAAGAATTACTCCCTTTGATCTTCCAAACTATTATTCTGCACCAGAAATTACAGACCACAAAGTAGAAAGGCAGAGTCAGAAGTTTTGCTTGCTTTTCAGTAAACTGCAGGTTGAATCAAAGATGCAGAACTGTTTGTAAGTAAACAAGTTGACAGAGAAAAGGTCAGATTGCTAAAGAATAAATCTGCTGAGAATCTTCCTTGTCACTGAGATTCAGTAGAGAGCTTCATATCTTGAGAATGCAGGAATATATAATCACGGATGAGAAATCTGCCAAGAACAAAGCCAAGAGGAAGAGAAAAAGAGGAGATAGTCACCAATTTTGCTTGCTGCTTTTGTTCGTTGTTTTATTTTAGTAAAAAATAAATGGAATATTTAATTCTGTCACAAGATAACATCTAATACAGAGTTATTAGTCAAAGGCAATTTACACTATTTTGGCTAATGTTAATATCTTTTCTCCTATGTACAGGTCTTGCTTTGAATTTGCAATTGATTCAGAACGCATCCTGAACACAAAAATAAGTGTTTATTCAGCATTAAGAACTGTCTTTCATTTGAAAACAGGATTATAAGCAGAATTCTCCAAAAGACCTACTTATTCTTCTGATGTCTTTTAAGTCCTGATATTTTACCTATAAAGTGTCAAGTGACCTGAGGTAAGCAGCATTAACTAAACAGAAAGACACATACACGCCATCACATTCTTTATTTTTTGTTGAGGTTGCATGAAAAACATACTTTATAAATACATAAAGAAACTTATAAACACTTATAGATTTCTTTAATGATTAAAGTCAGGAATATTATTCCTCTTTGCCAGACCTTCCTGAAGCCTACCTACAGAAGAGAAGCTGGGGAGGAGGAGGAGAAAGAAAGCATGATGAGACCACAGCAGCTATGTTTTGCCCTGCTCCCCATATGAAAAATAGTCAGGTTCTCCACTCCTTTAATTCCTTCATTTCCTACAGCAACACTTCCAGTTAAACAGATAAGGAAGAATGCATGTGGAAGGAATTAACGTGCTTATGGCTGGATTAAATTGCATAGAAGGAAGAAAAGAAAATTAGAGGTGACTGCTACTTACCTACTTTTTCACATCACTTCATGTGCTCAAGGACCTGTATCTTGTCACTAAGATGGACACTGACAGGTCTGAGGCAATGCACTGTCATCAGACCTGTTTCTTGATCTAATTTCAAAAGGCAAATAAGGCAGCTGAGTAACAATCTTACCAAATATTCAGCTTTGTGAATAACAAGAATCATGTAGTCTTCTGGTGAATGTGCTACATCTTACGGATGATAATAAGCTCTTTGAAGACAGATATTGGGGGAGGGGGGTATTTTTTATTGAAGTTATTTGGATAATTGGTCACTTCCAGCAATTAAACCAGAAATATCCTATTTTTCAATTTGAAAAGGATCCAATTTGTGCTTTATCAAAGACAACAGGATACTCCACTCCCTGTGGCTTTTAAATGGTACAAAGTTAACCTTATTTGTCCCTGCAAAAATATTTCACTTGCATTTTCAAACAAGTTGCCAGAAATTCCCTGCAATGGAACAAGGTAAAAACGTGTCAGACACAGAAGGAGAGACGATTGCAATCTCCAGCCCTGCACTGAATTTAATTTCCTGCTGTAGCTGCATAGGAGTATTGGGGTGGGGGCAGCAGTGCGAAGGTTTAGAATTCAGTGGAAAGAAACTCTAGCCAGTATCCAGGTCTTGCTTTTATGTAGATATAAGTCTTTGTATTTTATACCCAAAATTCAGGATTTCAAATGCAGCATCTTCCTCTGTCAAAAAGAAATTCTACGTGTTACTCAAGTAGTATTTTAAATCACAAAACCTTCAAATTATGCTTAGCCCTCCCCAAGCCTAGAGCAGCTCTAATTCCATAATACTGTTTCTTCTTGCGCTCGCAGTAAACCAAATTGCACCTCAAAATTTCCTTCTTCTGAATAACACATATGAAATTCACACAACAGAAGGATGAATCAACAGGAAAGTCCCCTGCCTCCCTTTTGCTAAGATTTAGGAAAAAAGAAAAAATGGGGAGGTTCACTGGGGAGATTCAGAAACTGCTCAAACTTACCTCATTGCATCTTTCAAGATGTCCTTGTATTATATTCTAAAGAGCACGTGAATCACAGACCCAGAGATATGCAAGAATTTCTCTTTTTCTTTTTTTAATCTCATTAGCATTCCCTTCATCATCTCTCGGAGGTGCTACCCTAGTTCTCTCTAGTCTCCTTCACTCTTTCTCACAATGATCTGCTCTGAGTGGAAGCATTAACAATAGTAGTTTTTCATTGCATTATAAAATACATGGTTATGTCACTTTTAAATATGTTGTTTGATTTTCATATTATTCAAAATTACTGGATAAATGAAAGGGAAAGGCAGGCATCACTGCTGAACTGTCATGTATGTGTTGAAAAAACCCCATGATTGTAAGGCCCAACAGGCTTTCGTTCTGCTGGACTGGGACCTATTTAAAACAAAATGATACATTTAAAATGATTTCCTAGTGGATTCGATTAGAGAAATAAATTAATGACTGCTATTAAATAAAACATTTTGGCACTGAATATTATGGCAATTTGATTTGCATAATTTAACAGTTGCAGGGACTTCAGGAAATAACAATGTAAATGAGTGCTGAAAGTGTGCAGTAATGAAAGAATAGATTTTACTATGCATAAGGCTCTCCCTCGTGATTTTATTTTAAAGGTTTTCTTTTCAGTTCTTAATTACATTTGTAAATAAAGGTTAAAAAAAATTGTTGTCAACACCTCTGCTGTCACTCCATTCTGATATTGTTATAGACATTTACAAGCATCGCTTCCCATCTCTCTTCCATAAAGGAAAAATTAAGTTCTGAATATAGAAAAATGAGAGAGAAATCCTTACAGCTGGCAAAACATAAAAAAAAAAAAACCACAAACCCAAAACAAGCCATTACTAATAAGCTATAAAATAGCACTTCACCATTTCCTGTCAGGCAAACCCTGAGGAAAACAGATATTTCTTATAATTAGGAAAGTGCTCATACAAATAATAATAGTAACAAAATAACAAATGTTTCATTTACTTAAATATTTCATAAATTTTAAAACCTGTTTTCAGTTGCAGTTCATAAATTCCAGTTAGTTTCAAGAAAAGTTCATGGTAGTAACTGCATGGATTAATACTTCTGTGGCAATCCATGACACGATTGTTAATTTTTGCATTTTCACAGCAATTAAATATTCTGGAGTCATTCTGATCCATAAAAAATATTTTTTTTTAACATTCGATTTTAATACACAACATCAGAGAATTTCACTTTCAGCTTATCCTCCCTCACTAGCTGATAGAAAAGCACAAAAATATCAATATTTTCAAGGCTTTATAGAATGTTTAAAGCTAGCTGACAACTCCATTAACATGTAAACCAGCAGATGCTTAGTTTCAACCTCATGCTTTGAGTGGCGTAAATACAGGCAGATAAGCATTGAACTAAGCACTCTCAATAGGATCTCAGTGAGATCTGAGAGCTCCAATTCAACAAGACAGTGTGTCACCTCTAACTTACTGCACAGTGGGTTTGTACAAGGGACACTGAACAAGCCAAGTAAAACAAGTGATCTGAAACCCTATCGCACAGAATCTCACTATTATTACTGTCCATAGTTCTACTCCCTCTAGCATAAAGAAACAAATCCTGAGACGGAAGATCTTCTGGGACTACACTGATTATTTCGATGCAAATTCACCCCTCACCTGCAAAATTAAGAAACAAAAAGGCTGCAGCCACGAGGTTATTATTAACCCTTCTGAATTAAGCATAATAAACTAAAAAATAAAACAAAAAACTTCTAACCACCACCTCTTTGGATTGAATTTCTGGATTAATGAAACTAATCCTTTTTCTGTTGTTTATGGAACAGGATTCAGACTAACCCCACCAAAACTGTGGTAAAGGTGAGGCCGTGGACTATAAGAGATCACAATACAATACAAAATACCAGTGTACAAAACCAGAAAAGTAATGTAGTTCTGAGCATCAAAACAACAAATGCAATCTTGGTAGATTGGTATTATTAAACTGCTTGGTTATATATATGTTTACGCATACATGTGTACATATATATTCATACGTACACAGTTTAAAGATTTTTATATTATTATTCTAGTGCTTTAGTTCAACAGAAGTCATTGGGTCTTTCTCAGAGAAGGCTAAAGTTTATTTGACAGATAAACTCAGCCAGCCCACTGCAGAAATAAGGTTGCTTAGGAAAATCTCTATAGTATAATCATGAAAAGCAAAGTTAGATTACTTAACAGCTTAATCCAGTGGAAATAAATATATTGGAAGATATCTGTCATTACAAATTTCACATCTGTTCCAAAGACAAGATAGGGTCTGAGTTGTTGTTTGGTTCTATTTTTTAATTTTTTTTAACACCTTGTTCTGAGATCTTATTTGCTTCATTCTTGTTCATGAAACATCTTGAAATGCATTGATTTTTCCTTTAAGATGAAAGATAAAAAAAACATACTTTCTAGAACCAAATATTTTAAAAGTCAATTTTGTTACTAAACAAAGTTTAGCAATACACAACAATACCGAGTACAAATGAAGATCACTGAGGTAAGCAGTATTAATAAAAAAGAAACCATGACAAATTGGTAACCATGGCTTTTACAGTGAACAACGTCAGGTGTCAGGAACCAGCACCTCTGAAATCAAATGCAAAAGACAGATAGATTGGTACAGCATTAACACCTGAAATTGGGTGCAGCTGTCAAGCTGTTGGACTGCAAATGGTCATGAAAAGCCACAGCACAAGTTTGCCCTGACACTGGTGTCATTTCCTCTGACCAATCTCCTTTGAGGTAGCTCTTCAAACAGTATCTATTTTTTTTGCGCCTCTATTATTTTCAAAAGGGCTCAAAGCCCAAGTATGAAAAAGCCAACACAAGCACAAAACCTGACTTTCTTAACCTTCCTATTTTTCTGCTTTCTGATCATTTTAGTCCTGCTTCTTCAATAGAAGAGAAAACGATAAAAGGGGTGCAAATGCTACTGGGCATGAACCTCCATGTAGTCTTCAATACTTTTCAAGGCAGAATTATTTGTCTGCCAGGAATTAATTTTTAAGTGTTTCTAACGAACAAGAAGATGAAATTTAAAAGCTGAAAAATACATAACTAGGCTTGACACTGATATAACCACATTCTCAAGCACAAAGTTTTCTTCACACATAGACCATTGGCAACTCACACGCACAGGCTTCCTACCCCAATTATGATAGGTATCACAGTAGTTTCTGATCTTTGCAACCACACAGCCAACATTCAACTAAAGCAAAAGGGATGACAGTTTCCATGAGTTTGTTTGTTCAACTTTGGCATGAAATGTTCAATTTGCACATATTCTGCTTTTAGAGATATCAGTTTTCTACTCTATATTACCAGGCACTAAAATATTATTTGTGTCAGTAAGGGCCGATTGCACTTGTTTTCGTTACTTTGAATTTTTCTACCCGTCTCTTTGACAGCAAATCTAATCTTCTTTTTTGAAGGAGCTCAAAAAATCCACAATATGTATAAATTTTTAGCGAATGCTAAAAAAAAATCATTTGAATATAACCAACTTAAGACTTATATGTTATCGAAAGGTGGTGGGATATTCTGTCATCATTTTTTGTTTAGTTTTTGTTTTTAAAGTTACTGTAATCGCTACGATAAGTTTTAATTAAAGATGTCATTCAGTGATTCAAAAGTTTGTATATTTGTATATGTACATAATCACTTATATGTGTTGTAATTTCGTCTGCTGTACTAGCTCCTCCTTCACCCTCGTATTAGTTCTGCAGTTGCAATAATATGTAGCCTTTAAAAAAAAGTACATCCAAATTTTGATCTAGGTACAGCATTGAGTAAATGTTTCCCTTAAGGCAAGCAAAAAAAAAAAAAAAACCCAAGAAGAAAAAAGCACAAAGAAGTATCCTCCAGCTAATTCACAAATGCTTTGAGAAAAACCTGAATTTTACAAGTATTGGCTTAACTATACAACGATCTTTTCTCACGTAAAACAGCCATGCCAGCATAGATGAACTGTACCAAGCCTTCATATGATCATTCTGAAGCAGGACGTATTACAGATCCACCACTTTCCTATCTAATAGCAGATAATTTAAAATTTAAGATAAATGTCACCACTGTTATCTTTTTTCTTTGATAAAGCAACAAAAAATAAATCACAGTACAAATAAATCAACCTCATTTGGTTAAAAAAAAGTGAGCTTCACTTTTCTGTTACAGTGTAAAGACTGCATGTCCTAGAAAGAGGCCATTTTAATGAAGTAAAGAGCTGTTCTACATTCTCATAACCTTCTTTAAGGGCATCCAAAAATACCATCAAGATAAGTAATTATATTGGCAAAGGTTAAGCATACTGAATACACTTAAAATACTACCTTAAGTAGTAATGCATTCTTTAATCCAATATATAAATAAAAAACACATCGGACAAACGTTTACAGTCACAAAATTCCCAAGCCCCCCAAAAGAAACCAAAACTCAAGCAAGGTCATAGAATTTCACGTCAAAGCTATGACTGAATAGATGATTCTGGAATGTGAGATCACAACCCTTTAAACAGGAGGATTACACACATATTGCCATTCCCAGGACAATGCCAGAAACACAAAAGCACATTTCTCTCTCCTGCAGTCTACTGCTTCATTCACGATACACCTGCTTAGCCCATAAAAACCTCTGAGATTTGCATGCCCTAAATAGAAAACTCCCCTCTCACCTTCTAAAAAAGGAGTTCCTAAAAAATAGCCTTTCCTACTCTTTCACACAGATATGCTATATTAGGAACAGGGAGCACACAAAAGGAAATTCAAGCATTCATTTTCATGCCAAAGAACTCATGGCAGGTCATTCAATTTTTTCCCCCTTTCATACACACATAAAATTTATAAAGTAATCTGCAATTAAAAAACGCATACAGTAATAAGTCTAAGCCACTAGCAATAAAAACCAGGCTAGTGCAAAGCAGTATGAGATAATGCTAAGGACACAACAACACCAACATTTGTTACTATCACTGAACACAGGAAATTTGGAGAACAAGCAGCAAAAACAGAAACATGGGTCAACCGCTTCAGCTAACAAGCTTCTGATCAAACACAACATAACAAGCGAATGCTATAGCACTATAACATTAATAAAAATGAGTACAAAAACCTGCAAGGTGTACAATTGAGCAAATCCACAGAGGACAGATCATCTTCAGCAAGTTCTACAGGAGAAGCAGCACATAGAGGCATGCTTACACGCATGGCCAATTTATGGTGCTAATTGACACACAGCTGATCCCTATATTCATGTAATGGAGAACACTTACCACAGCAGTTAAAGGCATCCGCAAGTCATGAAAAGAAAGCTTCTACTTACCTAAAAGAAAACAAAAAAGAAAGGTGAAAATAATATTTCAGGAAACGTACGTTACAGATCTGACATTCAGGGTGGTAGGAAGGAGGAAAAGTTTTATTTCATTCAGTTTTGACTCTCCCTTCTTCCCACTTTCTTCCCAGGAAAAAAAGCTAGGAGATGTTCTGCAGGAGTTAAACTACAGTACTCTGCATGTGTACTACAACCAGCACATACATTTAATCAGTACACATCATCATTGATATGACTGTTATCCAAAACAGTGCAGGACTTAACAATACTGTGAAAGGAATATACAATCTAGAGTGATGAGGAGAAATGAGGTGGGGAGACAACACCCACCTGGCAGGGATGGACAGAATGGCTGCTCTGGGCAATTTCCTGACCAGGACTGATCCTTCTGCCCACAGCAGCAGCCAAAGGGTCACTAGATCAAGGCATGCCTGAGACAGCTCCATCCCTTCTTAAGGGGTTGATTGATATAAGTGGTTTTACTCAAGAGCACTGAAAACTGAATTAATACATTATTATAAAACCAAACCGAATACAACTGGCATAGTGCTTGATCCAGGACTTATAAAATAGTTCTTAATAAATGGAGTGATGTCAGTTCAGAAGTTCACTATTATTTGTTAGCTTTGTAAGCAAAAATTGCGATAATAAATAAGAATTTAGTGAAACCTAAAATTAAGTAGTGTCTAAAAGTTACTGGAACGTGGTATGTTAAAAAAATACAATATATTGTTTCCACTGGAAGTGCGTATGCAGGCATTCAAAATCCTTTTAATTACTAGCATACGTTATCAAAGAAGGGGTAGTTTGAGAATACACCACTGTTCAACCACATGAAATACTTAATGTGTCAGGACACTTAAAGGAAGCAGTTTGGAGAGAAAAAGGAAAAGAACAAAGGTCCTCATTTAAAATTGATACTACCTTTGAACTGCACTGCTCTTTTTTGCCATCAGAGGAAGTATTTTAATCATTTAAAACACGACGTGCATTTAAATAGGGAACTTTGAAAGACTGCTTTAAGGAAAAACAAGAGTTTTCCTACAGACTACTGTTGACTTCATAATAAACCTCTAAATCTCAGAAGATTTTAAATAGTTCGTATGCAGTTGTGTCCATCCAACATATCCTTTTATTTTTTTTTAAACACAGCGAGAATGTTCCTATTATTTTGGACATAGAGACGCCAGCTAATCAGCACAAGGTTGTGTCATAGAGAATAGTTGCAGAGCCCTTTTCATCATAAAGCTACAGAGAAAAATGGATGATGTGCCATTCCCTGGTGCAGAGGGACTGAGCTTCTCCTCGGTTGATCCTTGGCAGATGGGGGTACTCACTCAGCAGCTCCATAGCGGACTGCTTTTCCCCTGAGACCTCCTGCCTGGGCCTGAGAGTACAGACTGATGCTGGGACACCGTAGATGATTTTTACCCATAGGCAGCATTCAGCAGATTTCACTTTTTACCCCTCTTCTTTACCCCGGGGAGACAGGGAAGGACAGGGGTCGGGGGCAGGGATACGACAAAACAGAGATGACACAATACCAATAAAACCCTCTGTCAATCTATTAACTCATCTTTTGTCTAAAACTTGTATCATCTATAACTAAACTAAGACCTTTTTAAATGCATTTCCCTTCAGCCTTTCACTTAATGTTTGCAGATCACTCATAGCTAAGATACTGCTTTTCTGTGTCCTTTCACCCAAACAGACACTCTGCAGGGAAGGACTCAGAATGGGCCCTAAACAAATGGCTCATATTTAGACAAGAAAATTCATATTTTTATAAAAATACGTTTTACAAACCAGAGCCAGGGACACCAAGCATAGGTCAAATACTATTTCTAAGATACTTCATATTTCTACCACTATCTTACCACTACAGGACAGTTAGAGACCTTGTATCATCATCCTATTCATGATTATAATATTAAAAAATAAAGGAAACACAAACCGACCCCACAGAGCATAGATACTGAAGGTGCTACCATTAAATTAATTAATACTAACAGGTATAGCTGCATCCAGAAAAGAGAAGCTGTGCCTCAAGATAAGCCTTTGGTATGAATGGCTTTCTGCCAAGTTTCCAGACTTCAGTCTCAGAGGACACCTTGAAAACCCAGATTAGAAAAACCTGTATGTAAAAGTTAACTTTGCTTCTGAGTCACTTGAGCTTCAAATCTAAATGCTTTACCAAACTGAGATTTTAGAAAACAAAAGCTTGCTATGCTGTCCAATGAAAGCTATCTTTTATTTAATTATAGTTTAAGAAAAGCTAAATCACAGAAAGTTATTGCTCTTGAACATATGCAAACACAGTTTATTCCAGTCTATACACATTAGCAGAACCAACATAGTGCAAGCAATAAACAGGAAAGCTTTTTTTGCCTTAAAATTGTTTCTGTTCTACTGCCTATAACGTCACTAAACCTGTTAGCTTCTACATCTATTTTATTTTAAAATAAATCTGAAGTATCCTAATGTCAGACTATTTGCCTCCTACCACTTCAATCCTGAGCAGTCTAGGCATCAGCACGTAGGACACTGCCTTGCTGCTGTATATAGCACATAAGGAAAACCACACAACCAACAATATTTTTCTTTCTCTCAAGCATACTCAAGAATATCTGTAGTCCTTTAGTCGGTATTGTAACCACCCATTTTTATTCTCCTTCATTAAATTCAGTTTAAAGAGATTTGTTTCTGCACCAACTGTGGTGAACTCAGAAAAAAAATGCCTGTAAGACGGAGATAAGCTATGACCACAGTTGCTGCTCTATTAGTTTGCTTGCATGGTGGATGTTTTTGTGATTATAGTTACTCCACGATTTAACGGTAGGAGGCTAATGGAAATGTTACTTGCTACAGTAGCAGACTAAATCAGTTGGGGCAAGGAAAAGAAATGTGTTTACACTTGAAGATGTCACATAAAACAGTGGGAAGCTCCCACCTTTGACACCAGAACTGGCATGCTCATTCAAGGACTCATCTACATTATTATAAGCTCCTTCACACTTAGAAATCTATTAATTTACAATTAGCTGTATTGATTTTAAAACAGATTTTAAGTTCTGCAATAATTTACGGACTACTGAAGGAATTAACTATGCCCCTTCCAAAGACAAGCATTATTGATAAAGAAGCCTTGGCACGAGTTACTAAACACATCACTGGCAGTGTGGATTTTCAGCTGTAAATTCTATATTAATTATAGCAGAACTGATTGGTAGATCCTATCTGTCCCATCAAGAGTTTCTTACCTCACTCCTGACAGTAATCCACCAGCAGGAAATGTGATCAGCCGCTGGAGATAATGTCAGTTCAGTCCCATATGCCTTGTTTAGTAAGAGACATTTAACATAATGTAGTTATTGCACATATGATCTCACTGGCAAGGGCACTGTGTTTCCCAAAAACTCAACAAGTATAAGTGAAAAAAAAACCAAAAACCCAACTGTAAAGAATGGCTGCATAAAATACAATTTTATCATATTTTGAGAGCTACGTCTACTGTGACACTGAGAAAATTAACAGAGGCACAGTGTTCGAGAATGAACTACTTCTATATATACTGTATAAAACATGGGAATATGTTTCCCAGAATAATTTCTGCTGCTTATTATTTTATAAAATATTCTGTAAATTGTATGTGTGTCTGCATTTTTTAATATATTTTAATATATTCAGTATTATTTTAATAAAAGTATTTAATATATAAATAGTAAGGCATTTTCTAAAAGAGGCTTCTGCATTTAGTTCTGGTAAATTTTTGCAATTCGTCCATACAAATACATAGAAATTAGTTCAGATAAAAATCAAATATCAAATATCAAGTATTTTCTGCTCTGCTCAGTACTTCACTCAGTGATAGTGTGAACAGAATTAATTTCAATGTTGGGTGAATCCCTTCCAACATTTAGTTGGTCACTACATAAAATTAATGTCTAATTCAGAAAATCAAGCTACAGAAACACTATCAATTCTAGTCACAAAAATCTCTGTGTTGTGGTTTGACATTAAAATTAGAGTCAGTTTTGTGACTAACTCAGTTTTTCTAAGTAAATTCATTCTCTGAAAGCTAACTGCATGTTTTTGAGACACTGTTCTTCTCTAAAAGTGATAACACAGGGCATTGGTATGCAAAAAGGCCATTGCTTATATTTATTCCTATAGCAAACAAGGCCATCCTTGAGCTGATGGAAAAGGGCCGCACCTGTGAGGAGCGGCAAATAGGGCAGGTGACCCTAAACTGACTAACAGATTATTCCTTCCCATATACGTCATACTCAGTACAAAACTGAAAGATCATAAGGGTCTCACTCTCTTCTGCGATGGCCAACGTCCAGTGAGGACCTCATCTGTCTGATATTACCTGATCTGTGTGGTCCTGAGGTCAGCTCCCTCCTAGCTGTGAACCAATTCCGTTGTGTCTGATCTACAGTATTTGCGGTGACAAATACTCATCAAGGGGTGGGGATGCGATCTCATATGTTTTACTACTACTACTACTACTACTACTACTATATTGTTGTTGTTGTTATATTATTATTATTTCATTAAAGCTGTAGTTTTAGTTACCAACCCACAAGTCTTTTTTCCTCTAATTTCCCTCTCCCCTTTCCTTGGGGGTTGAGGGCACGGGATTTGAGGTTCCAACTGCATGGTTTTAGCTGCTGAAATTTAGCCAGGATGGGACTAACCTGTGACACTGCCAAACATTGCTGATCTTCAAAAAATCTTTTGGTTCTGTCTATATCTCCTTTAAAATAAAAATTCTCCATTTCACTGACAGGCCTTCAGTAAGGTAACCTTGTAAACTCTCTGCAACTGGTATTTTGGCATCTAAACGGCTTACTACTTAAATTGCATACCAAAATAAAACAAACAAACAAAAAAACCCAAGTGGCTAGAACTTATATACATAAACATATTTCAAAATTGTAAAAGTATTGGTTGTGCAATATTGCTGCCAAAACTTTTATATCTGTGCAGCACCTGCTCAGTGGACAGTCAGACTTCATTCTTGTCACATTTTATCCTTGTGAAACTATTTTTTAGATCAATTTGTATTTACAGGACCCCACCAAAATCCTGGCAGAATTGTTAAATTGCACACGGGTAGTTATCTAAACAGTACCTTTTCCAATTATCCCAATATTCCTTAAATCAAAATATCACAAGAAGCCCTTTGCTATAAAACAGCTGCCCAAAAATGTGAAAATGAAGGTTCTAGAGTTACAAAATAATTTTTTCTGCAATATTTAGGAGCTTATCAATTACTAATGTAACCCAGATCTTGACTACCACTTGTATTTCAAATGCAGTCCTACCTGTCCCCATGTGCCTTCTTTTAGCATATCTTAACCATAAGCAGGTGAGCAAACTAATAAAACAAACGTGATAGAAATGTGGAGAGAAGAGGTCACGTGCTTATGATAGACCATGTCAATGTGCTAGATAGAACATTGGAATTTGTACAATCCCAAGATGATGCCAGAAAGAGTGGGAAGAGAAATCAAAGGAAATGCTACAAAGCAAAACAATGTCTTAACTGGACATCAAGTAGCATTTCCATTTGATGAAGCCACCAATTTTAACACAGATACTCTTTTGACACACACTAACAGCTGTAGATAGAGTGCACTTATAGGGACCTTTAAAATACCTTTTATAGAAAGCATTATCAATTTTCTCTAATTTTTATTAGAAGCATTGCCTAAAAGATTTATTTGAATAGTATATGCATAGACATTCAGTTACCCTGTACTAACACATTCCAAGTGCTACCAGAGAATGCCAGGCACTTGCTGTTTACCAGCCTTGTAAACCCCCATTCCGTATTTCATGTCTGAAAACTTGTGAAGTGTAACATTATTTGACTGTCTCGTTTTTTAGCAGCATGCAGCCCTGCTTTCCTCCATCATTGCCTGTTGCCATCCCCTCACCTATCTCAATAACAAATGAGCTCTCGGTGTTTACTCTTATCAAAATTCATAGCTACAGCTAACTGCTGCAGTTCATGGGAGTAAAACAGGCTGTGGGTCTCATTAGTGATCAGCTGGGCTATACATTGTTACTAAATAAATTCCATGGTGCTACTGACAGTCACAGTTCATTTATGCCTCATTGTGATAGATGCACAGACAGTCATGAAGCGAAGGTTGGGAGCCACTTACACATACTTAGACCATTAAAACGGGCAGTGTAAACCTCTCTAGGTAAATCACAAATACAGTGGACAAGCAATATCACAAAACACTGGGTTTACTATGTGGTAAAACACTGCCATATGTCAAAGCCATCACACTTCAGATTGAGTCTCCTAAAGACTCACTAGATCAGGACAGACAAACTCATAGTCAAGGTGTTCTGTATGTACAGGGAGCTAGAAGTGACCTAACAGGAGTAATCTATCTAAGAGCCAAGGCAGAAGATGTTTTCTTGGCAGGGGAGCTCAGAGACATATTTCCTGTTGTTGTAGTTCCTCCTGACCACTCTGCTAGGAGCTACATAAAATTGTGGCCATCCTAAGTAATTTCATCCACTGCTGTTAAAGGACACATCCTCTTACTTTTTTTGTGATATAGGTCATAGGGTTTACTTAACTATCTGCACTGTTTTTTTGCTGGGATAGAGTGAATTTTCTTCATCGTAGCTCGTATGTTCCTATATTTTTGATTTATGATCAAAACAGTGTTGATAACACAAGGGTATTTTTGCTAGTGCTGAGCAGTGCTTACACAGCATCATGGCCTTTTCTGTTTGTCACTCTGTCGTCTCAGTTAGGAGGCTGAGGGTGCACCAGAGGGGGCACAGCTCCGATAGCTGATTCAAAATGACCAAAGGTACATTCCACACCATATGATTTTGTGTTCAGCAATAAAAGTCAGGGGAAGAAGGAGGAAGAGGGGGACGTTCAGAGTTACAGCATCAGTCTTCCCAAGTAACCATTATGTGTGATGGAGCTCTGCTCTCCTATGTGTGCCTGAACACTTGCCTGGCAATGGGAAGTAGTGAACAAACTTGTTTTGCTTTGCTTGTGCACACAGCTTTTGCTTTACTTATCAATGTGTCTTTATCTCAGCCCACATGTTCTCTTCTGATTCTCTCCCACCTTCTGATGCCAGAAAGAGTGAGTGAGCAGCTGTGTAGGTCTTAGCTGCTATCCTATGTTCAACCACAACACTATCCTAATTTCAAACTCAGTCACGGGGCTGTTAAGGGAAACTACAGCTACTACGCTGAGGTCAGAAAGGTGTCTAGAAGTGATCCAGAGTGTTGCGCAAACAGATGAGAAGGTGGATGAGAAGTCTGTATCTCTCAGAAATATAATGTATTTCCACAAGGAAGGCACAAAACATAGAGCTTTAGGAAGGAAGGAATGAATGCAATAGTAACTGTTCCTTGCATATAAATAAGGACAGAAAATTCAAGAATGTAGGCAGTTATATAATGAAGAAAGTTCAACCTTTAGAAGAAAAAACACATGACACAGTAGTTAGGATAAGGAAAAAGCTACAAGTCTGGCTCAATGGAATATTGTTTTCAGTGCAGAGAGCTATTTACACATATCACATCAGACCGTGATGTTATCTGTGAAACGGTAGATAGCCATGGCAGCAGTGACCACACAGCGCTCTATTAATACAAATGCCTGTTCCGCTCTGCATGGGCTCAGATGTAACAGCTTTCCCCAGAGGGAACAGAACAATTTATAGAACCAATGCTTAATGTGTATCTAAGGAGGGCAATATTGAGCTTCACTGTAAATATCACAAAGATTACTTATACAGCTTTTTGCAATGTGACTGGAATGAAGATCACAAAAAAGGAGGAAAAGCTGACTCTGACAATAAGAAAATTTAAGGTCATCATGTTTCTGAGCATTGTAGACAAACAAACAAATAAATAAAAAACCCCAAAGCCACCTCCAAGAAGCTATCACAAAGTTCCTTTGCACACAGCTCAAACCTGTCATCTGCCAAATCTAAAATTATAGACCAGCTCATTGCCTCAGCTCTGCTCTCAGAACAATAAATCTGTATGTAAGTAGAAAGCACATGTGAGAAATTATAAATTACTGAAATCCTTAGAGGTATTCCAGTTTTCCTTCTTTTGTCTAAGTTCTGTGTACTGTTAATATGCTCCAAACACTGTAGAACCCAAAACACAGCTTGTGGAATGGCAAAGGGCAGATGTCTACAGAAGAAAACATGCCCAGCTCTAAGGTTTTACTGTCAGGGCCCCCACTGAAGCTATCTGTAAACGTAAGAGCATGATCAAGCTCAGTATTGAATAAGTTATTGTGCACTTGTATAGTTAATATACACACATACACAAACCCACAAAATGTTATTTCATTTACTCACTTTGGTTTTTTTGTTTTTTTTTTTTTTTTTTAAATTATTCTAGAGGCCGCAAATTGTACCCAAATGATTGCTTTATTCCTAGAAGAGTACAAATACTGAAAGGTAAATTGAGCATACAGTAAAGAAAACATCCCTCTTTTGTAGAGTCACACTATGATTCTGAATATTCAAAGCTGCAATTGCTATTTCTTTCAAAAGTATGCTAGATTAAATATATGAAGCCACACGAGTCCTGTACATCAAAACGCACAAAGCGGAGAGAAACAGCTTCTCACTGAAGATTGCTAAAGCCATAAATTTGGAATAAAGGAAAACAATATATATGGATTCATTATATTTTTTCCCTTAAACTTCAGTTTAGAGAAAACTAAATACATAAAACAAGAATACAATTTTACAACACTATATAGTAGCATACACTATAAATTAAATGCTCGGAGCTCCTTCTGTTTACCTTTATTCTGTTAGCATATGCATGCAGACAGGAATGGAGGTATAAAAATTTTCTATCAGTCAGTAGAATAGCAACATGTTTTGGAAATACTATTATCCAAAAGCAGATGTTTGAGCCTACCTTTGCTGGTTAAAACTTCAGAATAAACAGCCTCCCTAAATTATTCTTTACTCCCTACTTATCATCTATGTGCCTGGAATATCACTGTGGAAACCATACAAAAATACTGGCGACAGAAATAAGAAAAAAGAGATAAGAAAAAAGTGTACCAAGGAATCTGCAGATGTAGAAATAGTGAGGGCTACAAACAAGAAAATAAGGAAACAAAAAACGGGGCTGATTAAATGCTGGGTAAGAGAAAAACAAACAAAAAAAAACCCCAAAACCCCATAACCCTTAGCCCAGCCACAGCACTCCTCATAATTAAGGTTCAAACATGTTGAAATTTATTATTCAGTATTTTACTCAATTATCAGACCGCTTTTGACATTTAGGGTTTGTTCAGTGTGATTTTGTTTTGCACCATTCCATTTGTGAAACAAAAAACTCTATAAAAGAAAAAGCTGTGTTTGCTCTGCAATTTTATTAATGACAGTAAGGTTTGCCTAAGGAAACTTAAGAAGAACCGTGTAGTGTTGAAAACATATTTCACATGGAAGACTCTCCAAATATCAAAGGAAAAGTCTCAGTGCCCACAAAAATAGGTATCCCAGTACTTGGGCAGGCTGAGAGAGGTGGGGTTGTTCAGCCTGGAGAAGAAAAGGTTTCGAGGAGAACTCATTAATGACTTTCCAGTACCTGAAGGGGGCCTACAAGAAAGCTGAGGAGGGACTTTGTAAAAAGGCATGTAGTGATAGGATTAGTGGTAATGGGTATAAACTGGAGAGGAGCAGATTTAGACTAGATATAAGGAAAAAATTCTTCACCATGAGGTTGGTGAGGCACTGGCACAGGTTGCCCAGGGAAGCTGTGGCTGCCCCATCCCTGGAGGTGTTCAACGCCAGGTTGGATTGGGCCATGGGCAACCTGGTACGGTGGGAGGTGTCCCTGCCCATAGCAGGGGGGTTGGAATTAGGTGATCTTTAAGGTCCCTCCCAACTCAAACTATTCTATGATTCTAAAGCAAAGAGGGGGCTGGTAAGTTGCTAACGGCCATAAAAAGCTGAGAACAGCACTGCAAATCCCCCAAATTCTCATGTTGCAATACCTGCAAAATTCTACACCAGAGGCTGTATCAAGTCATGATTTCAGGGCTGCGCACATGCTGGGAGACAGAGCTTTTCTCATGTGTATGAGGAGGTCCCTGCACAATGATCTAAGGTATAAGATTATATCAGAACATGATTATTTCCCACATGAGTAGGCTTAGAAATGCTGTGATTTTAAAACATGATTTTACAAAGAATTTCATAGGTCGTATCAGCAAAAAGAATTAAATTAAAAAGAATTACAGAATGGACTTTATAGGAGCATTTTCCAATTGAGGTGCCCACTGTGATTCAAACAAGAACTCCTAAACATGCATTTAGAATTTTCTCACTTTTACACCTTTAAATAGAATAAATAAACCCTGCCAAATTAAACAGCTCATTGCAAGAACAAAAAGCCACATCGTGCTAAACTGTTTCTCTAAGAACCAGCAGCCACAGTTTTATGAATTATAGTGGAGTCTTATAACAGTATAACATTATCAGAGTTTAAAATTGCAAAAAAAACCAAGATTTGAATTGACGAGCCAAGTCATATTAAAGTGTAAGTGGCAATATTCCTGAGGCATGATATTAAAATTGATGAACGCTGCTGACTCATATAGTAGAAGCCAGTATCTTCAACAAAACTCACTGGAGCAGCAAGTATCAGAATTTGTACTAGATGGTTAGACCCTATCTAGTCAAGGGCATATTGGCTGCTAAGTCAAAATAAAGCAACCGTAAAGCTGGTTTCATGCTTTTCATCTAAATTTTGTTAGTCAGTCCTGCCCCGGCGGCTCAGATTTGATGCTTTTGAACAATCTGTTTTAATCAGCTTCTACCACATCAAAAACATTAATGTGCCAGCAAGTATCAGGAAAAAATAATAGTACACTTTACATATCTTTTCATTAAAACACAATGTTTAGGATGCAGGGGAATCACCCCTTCAGAAAAGCACTCTAGAAGGACGCAGCACTTTGGAACATTAATAAACAGTTCATTTTCTACAGTTATGAAAAAATCACTGAAGTAATTTATAAGGAGTTTGCAAGCACTTTAAACAATGACATTCCAGTCCACGTCTCTTCTCAAGTCAAGAGTGCTTATAATCAGTTATTCCTATGGTCATTTCCACATTTTCCTGTTTGAAATCTTGTCCTCAGCAGTTCATAAGTTTTCCAGTAACTTAGTCAAATGACTATACAAGGACAGAAAAGTACATGACTTCCTCCAGCCTTACCCAGTTTTCTGATAGCTTGGCTTGATCTAAGTAGAGCCAAATCTTCAGCTCTTTGTACTCCTTCAGAGAAAGAAATCAGATAAACTCTTAATAGTTTGCTACTTATTTTTTAAATATTGCATGATATACATTCATGATATATATAAAATACAAAAAAATATGTGCTCTATCGTGCTCTATCATTTCACATTGATATTGATGTAATGGGTACAGAATTGGGGTATATTTCAGAAATCTCATGTCAGGTCACCCATGAGGAAAAAACAAAGTAAAAATATCGTCACAAAAATAACCTAGTTGAAAGAGGTACTAGGAATTAGGGAGAAAAATAGGGAGCTACTTGTCACATCTACCAACTTCAAAGATCAATATTTCTTACGAAAAATCTCACTGCCAAATCTTTAACATGGCATTCATGTACACTGAAACACACACTTTAGGTCCACTGTAATTACACCTCTTCCAGAAGCTATAACTTAGAGCTTAAATTGTTTGGGTTCATTGGCATTGAAATGCTGTGCCACTAACTTTTCCATCAATTGTAGAAAATATTGTTTACATGCAATTTCTATCATGCCTGTTGCAAATTGTGGTCTTTCAACAATATTTCTCTATATGATTTGCAGTTAATTAGGAACAATTCATCGTGTTCTCTGGTTTGATTCAACTGATGTGATACATCCCAGCAGTACTCCCTCCTGAGTTTTAGCAGCCAGCACACTGAAATATTTGCATTCAGAAAACTATACTTCCAAATCATCAAAAGTTGTCGTTACAACATCTGACGTAGAGAGTGCAAATGATGCTTAAAACATTGTTTCTAAAGTCAGGAGTAATTCTTTTATGTCAGGAGTGATTTCTGTTTACAAAAAAAAAAAAAAAAAAAAAAAAAAAGGAAATGTAAAGAGGGAAGGGGCAAAGATTAAGATCTGTTTTCATTAACTTCTCATAAATAGAAATTTTTTTTGGTTTACTTACATTTGTCAAACCCTTTGTCTTTCAAGTAGAAGCATTGCAACTGAACTCATACTAATTTGATTTAACATTCTCAGAATGCTTTGATACATCAAATACAAAACATCTAGGTCTTACTTTCAACTATGCCTTCGATTGGTTCGTTCTTATCTACAAGGATAACCAGCATAGAGCATGGTATTTTAACTGTTTTGCATTTATCTTGATTTCTTAATATATCCAGGGTCAGATCAATCATAACCTTTTCTCCAGTTCTGCAATCCTTGGTGCACAGGTCATCAGATTCTTCCCTCCTCTTACTTTTTATCAGTTATTTGAGTCAAGCCTACAGGTAAAATAATTCCCTGTATTATTTCCATGTGTACAGCTTTATAGCATCAGTGCACATTTGGAGGACATGCACAAAATCCTGTCGTGGTTTACCATCTTATTCTTTTATTTATTGCTGAGGACATCTCTTTTAGTGCTTTTAGCAAATGTGCTGGCCTCAAATTCTATTTTCATTTCTGTATTTCAGTCTGTGGTACAGACATATGTCACCATCGCTGATGGGAATATGCCTAAAAGGAACTAAAAAGGACCCCAATAACCTACAGCCCTGAACAGGATGAATAGATCCTATTCAGAATTCCTAAGGGATGACAAAAGTAATACTGTCTAACATGAATGCTTAAATGGCAACTCCTTCTTTCAGGTGAAAAAAACCTGCATAAACTCAGCTGTAACAGTTGCATTTTAATGCCTTTTCAATGCCATTCTAAAAAATAACTTGTTTTCTGACTGCACCATAAATAGTTGAGATTGATGTGAATGAAAAAAAATCAGTTAGTATTTTGACCTTATTCCCACTTTGCTGCTAACTATGATTAATTATTCCGAATGGTGATTCTCTTTGAGAATTAATACACATACACAATGCAGCATGACACAGCCCTTTCAGAGGATCAGTGGCTGTGTTATAATAAAGCAGGCTGCTGCAGCTTAGACTGTCCTTCCCATGACTCGCATTGTACAGGAGGAAACTACAAACTCAAGTATAACCATAAAGTTTTCAAAAGGAAATTTAAAACTATCTATAGCTTTATGCATGTGTAGTCAATAACATAGCTGTATAAAACACATACATTTATGAATGAATGAGGAAAGAAGTGAATGAATGAAAGAAAGAAGAATCTCTAATATTTTCAAATTAAGTGTGTGCCAAGTATTAATAGTTATTCTACAATAAATCCGCTGTGTGGATTTCGTTTTTGAAAATGTAGACAAACTTTACGCATTTTCTCATATACTGAAAAACATCTGAAAATGTTTTACTAACTAGGAATAATGTAATTGTATTAACACTTCACATAGAAGTCATAAGCCATACATCTCAACAACTGCAAGAAAAGAAGAATTTTATTATGAGCTCAAACTTATTTGGGTATTTTCCTCCACAAATGGATTTTTGATGTAACTGTCTAGCTTCCCTCATATTTTCTTCTTTCCTGTTGGTTCTATGAACATAGTGAGGTTTCACAGAAGTTATGAACATTTCAACATCACTTCAAAACAAGAATATAACTGAAAAGGTATTTTTCAGCCAGGGCTTCTATAGATACTTCACTGTACTACTTGCAACAAATTACCACTATTTCATTACAGAAGGTAACTAATAAGCATTACTTCACAACATTTCCACTAGCACATGGCACCTGTGTACAGTTTTTCTAAGCACAGTGAACTGAATTAATTCCTGTAGAATGCATTCTCTGATATCCCTGAGCAAAGATTCAGTCAGGCCATCAGAATCTCCTTCTAGTAGATGTGTTAAGTTTCTGCTCTATGCCTTTTCCTGTTCAAACTCGCTTATAGCCCTTACTTAGTACTCAGCAGCCAAGAGAGATTTTTCAAAGTATGAACAGCTGTTTTCACACAATAACACGGAAAAACTAAAAGAGCACATACAATATACATTGACGTTTGTGGCTTTAATCCCCAAAATTATCTGCCTGGACACTCAAGAGTATCCACAGAGTAAGAAGAAACTTTCTCATGCCAACTTAAGGAACAAGAAATAATTATTTTAGGGATTATAAAAGTGAACTTCTAATGCAGAAGACTACTAAATCCTATGAGATGAGTGAGGCTGATTTGTTGAACAAACAACTCCCTTTCCCTCCTTCACAAGGATGTTTAGAGAAGAATCTTGTCTTCAAAAGCATTGATGTGGAACTCAGCATGTTGAAAGAGCAAAGATTCAAAAGAAGGAAAATTCTTCTTGAGCTCTTCACAAAAATTAACTTAGAGAAAAAGTAATGAGAGAACACTGTGCAGTGAGGATGTACCCAGCTATTGTACTGAATGTAGCATTCGACAGCAAGAAATCGCCTAATGGGCTAAATCCTAACAGCTGTTTTTGTGGCTACCTATTTTGCAGCTGAATTCTGCACTCATCTTTCAGATTTAAAAGGTTCATTTTTTAAACCTATATTTGCAATAGTAGTATCTACTGTTGTATCCCTACTCTTTTCCCCAGAAGAGAGAGTTTGGTTCCTAGGGTATTTGTGCCTCTCTTTTTATCCAGGTTTTCCTCTCTGCCATCATCTGCCATTAAATCTTACATAAAGGTGCAAAGCAATTTTCAGTGTATAAGACAATTAGAAAGTTTTTTCAAGTTCCAGAAATGACTTAAAAGCTGCAAGTTCCCATCACTTTCAGAGTGCCTAAGGTCATGGTATGGCCAAACTTCTAATTAGCTGCATCTTCACATAGACTCGTTCCTCCACGCTGTCTCAAGGAGGTACCCGACAAATCAATAACATTCAGATGCACGTGACTCCAAAACCCTGCCAAGCGTTCAATGCATCTTTAAGCACTCCACATGCTTAGAAATCTTGTTCTAATTGCTTAAGCTGGATTTTAGGAAGAGACATGGAAATTTTAAGTATCAAAGATAACCCTTAAAATATACAGTCCTTGTGGATGCAAAGTTTAATCAAGTAAAATTAACTTCAATTTCATCCAATGTAGTCAACATCCTGTTTTCAGAAGTTGCCTATAATTCAGCAGCAAAACAGATTCTTCTACAATGCTCTTAAAAATACGTGGTGGGTTCTCATATACAACATATTAACTGCAGATATATTACAGCACCACTTCTAAAGATACCGAATATGAAAACCACTGAAAGTTAAAGGATTTGGAGATCAATGACATATTTCTAGCTCTCTAAATCACCAAGCCTTAATTCTCATGGCTTATATTTCCATTTTTCTCTAAACTTCAGCCTATTCTCAAACAGATAGGAAGATGCAAGTAACTGAAGACGACTTTGCTTCTCTTCATGGAAGTGCTATCTATTTTTTTTTATACTGCATTGATAAAGATTCCCACCCATTCTGAAGGTTCATATGGACTGTCCACTTAGAGAACAAATAGATATTTGCATTTCAAAATTTATATACATTTTCCTAAGCACAATTTATACACTTCATACAGCATATACAAATTAATGCAGGAACATTATGAAGACATTGGACCACCCTTAAAGACGTGCAATTTCATACTGGTTTATCTATGTAAGAGAACACAGTTTTTCTTGGAATATATTTCTTTGAAGTTCTAAAGATCACCATAAAAAACTGCCAACAACAAGCCCAATTTGCATCTGCTGGACCACCACTCAAAGCCACTCAGTCAGTGTGAGGGCAAGCCTGAAAATTTTATTCCATCAAACAGAAACCTTAAATCTATCTCTCTCTATCCATATTGCAAATGAAGTATCTTTCTATTCACATTATTTGCCAAGGTCAAATGGAATTTAATGCAATTAATGAGAAAAATAAACAAACAAAGTTTGAAAAACTCCTGTTAAAAAACCCACAAAAAATTCATAAAAATCAGAAGACAATATAGTTTTTTTTCCAGCAGCTCCCTTTAACGTAGCTGTCATAAAATGAATCAGAAAGAGAGAGGAAAAGATATGAGGAATATTTCTATCAGAACAGAAGATAAAATCCTGTTTTGATTCATGTTAACACATATTTGTGCACCAGTTAATAATTGAGTAGGTTTTGCAATACTGAAAAAAAAATTTATGTTATACATTTAGAGGGAAGGAAACATATTCCGTACATTTTAAAAGCATGGATATTCAGATAACTGGTTTAGATCACTTAAGAATTGTCAACTCCCCAATTGTTAGCACTTATTCTCCACAAAAGGTCTCCTTACATAACCATAGCTCAAGCATTAGAAAACGCAATTCCCCAAAGCATCAATCACTTCTGAAAATTTAGGTCAGAGAAGATTTCTATACTTCAACATCAAAATTATATTTCCCTGAAAACTCACAGGGATTTGATTCTATTTCCTTGAAAAGTTGTACTGAATACAACAGAAAGCAAAGTGCAACCATCAAACCTTTACCAGGGCCTCGTGCCTGCGTGTCAAAGAGAAAGCTCAAAGACAGAACACTGGAAGGACAAGACCTCTCAGGAGATTTGTGTGAAGAAAGGAAAAGTATCATGCTGATTTTCATCAACTAGACTCCACGAATACTTTCTTTAATTGCAGAGCATCTCTTCTCTGCCTACCACCTTAGAAAAGCTATAGAAGATTTCACAGTTGGCGGAAGCATTCTATGAGAAAATATGAGAAATGAAAATATGAATAAAAACAAAAATATCCCTCCCAGCCCTCTGGGTCATGGATATTATCATCTCATGGATTGCACACATTATAAGCAAGTGACACTTGTCTTTTAAATTTCCCTTCTAAACTAAATGAAAGTTAGAGACAGAAGCATAGAGGAGAAAAACCTAAATTTGAATTATTTTTTTTTAATAGATAATTAGCAGGTAAGGGTTCATATAACTCAATTATAAGTGATATCAGTGCCATTTTAGCATTATCAATATCTTGAAAGTGAATTAAGTTTCCAGTAATTGCCCAAGTTAAGGACTGTGGCCATTATGTAGCCAACAAGGAGAACACAGATCTCTCCTGGCCACTCAACTCCAAAGACAGGGAGGAAGTTTTTGAAAGCTGTGGGTCGAAAACGTACCTAAAATGTAGCTTAAATGTATGTATAATGTAGCTAAAATGTATCTAAATGTATCTAAAATAGACCTAAATGTATCTTAAAATGTATCTATAATGTATCTAAAAATAATTATTTTTTTTTTTCAGTTCTTCCAGTTACAACTGTAGACCTGAAGTTACTACAAACTCTGTCCATAACTATTTTCAAATGCATGCTCTCTCTTTTTAAACATGGATCCAGTATTTCAGCATTAGGTATAAACCAAACTTGAAACAAACCAACAAGCCTGCTTCAAATCACAGAGCCTTTAAATTTCTTTGTCACTTTACAAAGTGCTAATTCTAAGAGAAGGGGGAAGTGTGGAAGTGTCATGATTGCCACTTTTAAAAATCTGTTCTCTCCTTAGCGGTTTGGTAGCTTCACTACTAAGAAATGAGACACAGAAAAAAAATCTCAAAATCTAGGCTGTAGTGCAGATTTTAGGACTTCAGCTGAGACCTTTGCTGTCAGACAGAAATTTCACCATCCCTCTATAGCTGTTTCTAGGTTGCGAAAGATCAGCAGAGACTAAACGAAGGTTAGCCTGCTCAGCTATATAATTACTTAAGGGAAATAATATTATAAAGAGAACTGAGAAAAAAGAAGTATACCAAAAAGTGAGCAAAAAGCTCAAATAATTGTTCACTTTAAAGCTCCTCTCTAGAGATGCATTTACAGAATCATAAAATATATAAATTAAAAAAAACGTTCAGCAGATCAGAACTGAGTTTTAAAAAGCTTTTGCACACCAGAGATACTGGAAGTATTTAACCATGACTTCAGTGCTTCTGCTGCAACGACTGTGTAAGAAAGATGTGCTCCTTCACATGTCTTGTAATGCCCAAAGAATGCAATTTTGGAGATTACAACTTGTCCACATAAACCTTAAAGGAGCCAATAATGTAATATTAATAACCTTTTTTATTAAGAACTACTGAGGGATTAAAAGAAGGATTGTAGATTAATAAACCATTTGAAAACTAACTTCCCTTAAAAGACAAAAGTTACATATAAAATATACATTGTAATATTTATATTACATATGTAAATTATATATATATACACAATATAGTTGCAAATCTGAGAGAAACTCTTGATGAAGTTTATACAGTTTGCAAATTGACCGTTCTTCTTTGTCTGGTAACAGTACTCTTCCATGTTATTTCCTGAACCTAATGAATTTTTCTCCCACCCTTGTGTTACTTGAAATGAGGCATCTTATCAGTGGGTCACTAAATTCCAGGCTTGCTTTTAATTTCCACTTGTTCCAATCAGTTAACTGTGAGCAGAGAACAGACTCTATTTAGCATAGAGTTTCAATTTTCTGCCTCATTTAATTTTCATCTGCATAAAGTCAGAAATTCACCTAAATAACCAAATTATCCCATTCATTCACAGAATCACATATCAGAATATGTTAAGAACAAATTGAAGTTTTTGCTTTCGTCTTTGCATTTGAAGGAGAAAAACAGCTGTCTTCTGACTTTTGTACTTGTTTTCCCAGATTTACGTTACAGTAACTGCTCTTCCTTCACACCATTCACTGATATTATAATTTGAACTATATTAATTCTATGTGCACACAGTGATGTTCAAGTTGAGAGCCACCTGGAATCTTCAAATGATGCCCTAGGAGGTTACAAACACCAGTAGTAAATCCTGGTCTCATTAGCTCTCACATAGTTTATAACACAACACTGCACACAAACATTAATAGCTCACTCTTGTTCAGCAGAATTACTTTGATGAAAATTTTTCTTTGTTGTCTGGGTTTTTTTTTTTTGGTTTTGGTTTTGTTTGTTTTGTTTATTTTTTTAAGGCATAAGTAAAAACTGCAGTAGTTTTTACTCTAGAGCTTGCACAACATTAATTACTTGAAGTAAATAAATGCTTTAGATTCTGTCATGTTTCTGTCAAAGCTTTCCTAAATGAGGTATTTGGGACTTCAGTAGTATCTGTAGTGGTAACATGGGCTAAAATTCAGTGTTTTATGTGAGAGGTAATCTCGTAAAAGCCGTATCACAAACACCATAGAACACATCAGCCTCTCAGACAAAAAGATCTCTTTTAATTTTAGGATGCTGTGGCTCATTATACAGCACAGAAAAAATTTCCTCATGTAGAAAAAATGAGAGGTACTGCCTGAATGTCAGTCTTCTTTTACATTTATATATTAAATGGGTATCGTTATATGGCAGAAAAGTATAGGTAGTTCAAAGTTTGTACTATATTTACCCCTCAAATGATATAAACTTTCACCTGCGGAGGTGTTACGCCTGTTTGTCCGATACATGCATACCAGAATTCTTTCTTTATTAAAAAGATTTTCTGTGCCTTGGAGATTTTTATCAGCACAAACCCCAATTTAAAAAAGCTTTTTAAAGAAAAGAAAAAAGGAGTTTCTTTCCTTTGATACTTTGTCCTGTTAAACAAACACAGAAGCTTGTCTTTTATAATCCCAAGAAGCATAAAGGTTGCATTCTTTTGTCAGTTCAGTAAGCAGTTAGGGCATAAAAGACAAGCTTTATCCAACTATATTCTAATTCCTTGAAACTGCAGACAGAGATATACAACAAAAACTTAGGTAATGTGTGACACAAATCAGAGCCTCCAAAAAGCTTCATGAGAAGCAGTGTGGAAAATCATGAGCCTCTGCTAGTGTCCTGCATAGGAACAGGACAAAAGTCATCATTTACTTTTTGCTCCCTGTAGTGGCATGAGAGAGGCACAGCTCATGATGAATCACAGCAAAAAATGTTATGTGGTAACTACCTACGGAATAAATTGAATTTTTTGTGCAGTAAAACTACTTGATAAATTGCTTTCGCTGTGAATCTCTGACCATCTTCACCTGCCCTCTGCCCACAAATCCATCATTCTCTCAGTCTAGTATTTCTGACATCCCTAGGTATTAAACTGTAAGGCACAGCTGTTATTTTAAGATTATCGCTCATCTAAAAGGAAAACATTGTTTTCTCAAAACTCAGCATTTTTCTTCTGAAAGAACTTAAAAACCACCCAGTGAATAACTTGAACACATGGAAGTGTTACTGACTCCCAGTAAGCAATGCTCTCAAACTTTCATCTTCCTGTGCACTTTCCACAGCTGAGGGAGTGGTTGAAAGAAATGTTGCTTTACTTCTCTAAAGAACGAAAACTTCTAGATGAGGTTAATATTGTCAGTGGAGAGAAACAGACATTTCTGTTGTACTTTTGGCCCTAATCTTAGGATGGTATTGACCACCCCCTAGAAAGGCTTTTTGCTCTACACTGACTATATAGGGAGGCAGAAACCACCAGTTCACATGAAGATGCCTATGTTGGGAATGTTTCAAGTTAAGCAAGGTGTGCCATACCCTCAGTGTAAAACAATGACGCAGCCCTGTCCTGCTTAACATTGCTCTAGGTTACACAACAGAGAAGAATGTATAGAAAAATTAAGAATAAGAGCTTTGTGTGGCAACACACAGAGGAATATCATTCACATACCTTGGCTGTGACATACAAAACATCTCACTCAGTGTGTCTGGAAGGAAGTCTTGCAATGACTGATTATCAAAAAAATACAGCTTGAAAAAAACAAAGCCAATATCTTCAATGAGAGTGTTATTTCCACTTTCACACATAAAGCATAAACTGATCTACAGAAAAAAACAGATGCTTAAGTACTTTTGAATGCCAGAGGAAAATATCAAATATTAAATGGTTTGTAGTAAAATCCAATATTCTGAGATAGTAACTCCTCACTACGATCACTCACAAAAACTCAACAAAAAGTAATGTTAGATAAGCATAATCATTCTGCTCTGAAAAACAAATTGCTAAGCAGACAGAAGAAACATGAAAGATGCCAGGTGAAAACGTTGTTCTCTCAAGTAGCACCTAACTCCTACAACTTCTTTCTCCCTCTTTCAAAAGCCAGCATAAATCAGATCCTTATTTGTACTCCCCATGTTGTTTAGCAGGGTGAGAAAGGCTCAGGAAGGAGCCACAAGTTTATTTCATATTAAAATTCTGTTACTAGAAAACAGGATATAAGAATGAAGCTTCAAATTAGCAAGTGTACATTCTTTAAAATAACTGAATTAGAACAAAATAATAATCATCTGAAGATAATATTGACGCAGTACCCCATGTAATAAAGCTGCTGCATAATCTTCAGGGGGCAGTCTTTTACCTAAAAAGCCCTCTCATACATCCTTCTTAATGCCCAATATTTAAGCAGAGCAAAGGCTTTATAAAGCTGACTTAATAACACGCAGCACAAACTGAAAGACCGAGGCAAACATGTAAGAACAACCTTCCCACCCCCTAAATCTTATCAAGCAACCAGCTGTCTGTAATAAGTAATGTTGAGAACAAACTGAAGAACATCTTTGTGGAACAGAAAGCTTTTCAGAGCCAGCACAAAAGATCTAGCATAATGTGCTGTAAAGCTGGCTTCCCAATAAATGTAAGAAAAGGTCATTTTTGATTGAAAACAGCATTTTGATAGTAAGAATTATCTAATCAACTTGTGAATATGCTTCTTTTTATTACTAAGATGTCATAAGCAAAGGACCATTTATGGAACTGAAGTATCCATTATTAAAGTATTCCATTATTAATTATATTAAAGGAAGCAATCCAGCATGTTTTTTTTCCTGCCTCCATGAAGGATATGGCAGAGCTTTGACTGACAAGGAATTAAACCTAAGGAAACATTCTAAATTTTAGCTGGGTTTACTGTCTGAAATACTTGGAAGTGATATATTATATAACATATCTCACCAGTTCTCTTCCCTTTCCCACAAATATATCACCTTTTAAGCATATTTAAAATAGCACAGTGTAGTATATAATACAACTATTTCCATTCACCCTGTAAAAAGAAAAGCCTGTAATACATAAAAAAACCCATTAAAATGCTACCAAACCAAATTCAGCATATTCTTTAGGTTTTGACCTAAAAACTTTTGGTTCCAGCCAACACCACAGCCAGTTTTCCAAGTCACCTACTAAAGACTGTCTTTTACAAACCCAGCTCCTTGCCCATACTCCTTTTTTTTCTCCCATACAGGTTTCATGTGTGGTTCTCTTTGAGACTTTTGTGCAGAAGTCCCTGCCCTACTCACGTGTGAGGGATCCTAGGCCATACTGGACCTCTGCCTTTTGGTTCAGACCACACCAACATCCAATACCATTGAACTAACAGTGAGGCATAAAAATAAATACATCAGTATAAGAAACATTTATATAAGTAGACTTGCAGCCTAAGTAATAACAAGTTATTTTAGAGGGATTGATTACTTGACTACTACAGGAGAATATGCTATTAAAGAAGTTACAAAATGATCTGTAACGTCCCATGATTACTGTTATCATGGGACAAATTCAATCTATATTTCACAGAGTTATGCTTACACCAAGGGACAGGGAAAGCTTTCTGCACCAAAACTAGGAGCGGGGACACACCACTTTCACAGACGAAGCTCAAACAATACAGGTCTGAAGAGAGTTGCAGATGTAATTCAAACCAGAGACCACTGAATGTTTCATATATTCCTGTTCACAGAAATTTCAAAGTAATTTTTTGTTAATTGCATTTTGAATAAAATTTAGTTTTATAAGACAGTCAGGGAGGTTTTCTGTAGACTGAAGCAAATTTCATCTCCCTCTCCCCTCATTTCCAATTAATATTTTCATGGAGCTTCTTCCTGTAGTGCTTCCCAGTGTATTTAATGGAGGAGAAAGAAGGAGAAAGGCCAAAGAAGGAGAAAAGATCCCTGCGCGAAGTTATAAACAAATATTGTGGAAAGAAACATTACTGGCTGAAGAATTATAGTGACAGCACATCCAGGTAAGGTCATGAATAAGGTAACTGTTTTTTTGGTGGACAGGGGGCATAGATTGCACAGAAGACTTCCCATTAAGATTTTCTTGTATATTTTTCCAATATTCCTTACTCATTGTCTTGGGAATTCTCACGAAGGTCTGTATGGATGACACCATCTCATAGATTTGCAGTTTGAACACACTAACAGCACTGAAGAACTCCTCTCAGTACAGATAAGGTGATCAAAGATACTAACATTTGGTTAAAGGGGAGAGACATCATTATTTGTTTGTTTACACCTGCATTTTTTAAACAAAGTTCAGGAAGCTTTGCAAAGGTTAAATTCACTACTGGATGACTGCCATCATGTAGCAGAGACCAGGCACGTAACTGTGCCCAATTACAGACCAGGTTTAATCCACCAGATGATCTGGCTGTGCAGAAGTCTGTCAGGAGCCATTAAGAAACATCACCTCGAGGGGCTGAGTACAAGCAGGCTTCGAAAGCTCTACTTCACTTTTGAAACATTTCTGCAAGTGCACCAGAAGGCAGCTTAAAAATTAGCTGTTTTCCACTCTAATGAAGCTTTTATAAGACCGAATATTGGTGAGCAAATTCAGTACATATCCAGAGTCAAGGAGCTATAATATGCCACCTAATGATGTGAAAAGAAGAGTAATCTGAGTGTGTCTCCTGAATATGACCATTAGTTTTCCAGATTACTTTATTATGCAGGTATTTTAAATAGTATCTCTTGCCCTAGACAACCAGCAGTAAATGGAAGCCTCCAATCTGTCTTGTTGTGGGAAAGAAAGATTTTACTGTTACCAAACACCAACAAAGTCATAAACTGCACAAACATCCCCCCATATTTGAAATGCCACACCTGAGAGCTGGCACAGTGTGCACACTTCAACGTGACTGCTCCTGCATGTCACGGCCTCTCTCTTTTTCTTTTTTTCCTCTCATTGCCAGATGCTACATTTCTTGCACCTCCCAGCACTCAATAGCTGTTTTTCCAAACAGTCAAACATACAAACCCTGCTTGGAGTTATATAAAATCTCCTTAAGATCCATTTCACAACTGCAGCTTACACTTAGGACAGTTGTATGCATGTGAGTAATGATTTGAAAAAGAAGAGAAATGCATAATATTATTTAAGTAGCTTGAGAAAAGGTCATCATTCTTCATTTTAGTAACATTCATAGTGAAAATGACTAAGAAGTATATGACAACAAAGAGTAATGTTTTGAAGATGGCTCTTGTGGTTTTGGTTTGGGTACTGCTTTTTTATTTTCCCAAACACATAATAAAGGAACTGAATGCTTTCTATTTTACCCAGTTGTAAGAATTGCTCTGAAAAACCATAAATCATGCAAGTCAGCTTAACTTACTTGCAAAGAATTTCACAGGTTGAAGTCACCTACCATATAAGCAGAGATTAACCTCTTTGAGTGGCATCAGTACAGGATTTTACAATGAGTTGCCTTGGAAGCTTCTCCAAGCCAGGCAAACCAAACACCTTTTTTAACCCCCAAAATCTGAGGCAAACTGAGATGCATTAACATCAGGCTAACGTACAACAATCTTTATAATGAAAAGCTTTTCAGAAAATGACAGAGGCAATCTAGCCCTGGAAGGGCACCTGTCTCAGGTTTTATGGACTATAGTAGGGAAGGGAACTTGCACTGCATCTGTCACTGCCTGATGTTGGCTGTCAGCAGCCAGGCTCCAGTGAGATAGATCAAGCTGACTTCTACTAGGACCGCTGCCTCTGTCCTGGATCCATCACATATAATGGGTCATCTTGGCAGAGAATGTTGTTCTGCTAGACTCCATATTCAAACTCCTCCACTGACCTTTCAATTTGTTTTGAGAGACTTTCTTTACTAGTTTTTTTCTTGTTGATTTTAAGACTTTTGGCAGAAACTATTTCATTGTTGTCTTGGCATGTGTGCTTTAATGCCACAGTCACTACTGCTACTCCCACTGCCAGAGGCATAGGAGCAACCATCACTTCTATCAATCAATTCCTTCAGGACAAAGTCAAAACAGCAGAGTGGGCTGTAGCAGGGTTGCAAAGCTTCATACAGTAAGCAGAACAGCCCCTGCAAGGTCAACAGCTTATGTTTTGTTGGAGTCTGAGGAACCACGACGGCAGCATCAGCTAATTCAAAACTCAGGCTCCTACGGATGCTGGAGAGAGAGAGTGTGGTCCTGTGATTCATTCCAGTGATGCTGTTGGAGCTGTTCAAGGCACTGACCTGTCATGCTGAGGAGGGCAGCAGCCAACTAAAGCCTGTCCGCAGGGCTTTGCTTCAGCAGTATATGACAGCTACTGACAGCTAAGATATTTTCTGACACTTTTCTCATTCAGCTGCACTTTCCTTACTTCTCTTTATGTAAGCTATTTTGTTTTTTTTTCTACAATGTTGAATATTTTACCTGGGCTCCTTAAATACACTTTCATCACATGGATGCAAAAAGGGGAAATTGAATGGAACTTAAAAGAAATGTAAGATTTTGCAAGTAGCTTTGATGTTCTCTAGCTTTTTATTTATAGAATATAGATTAACTTCCTTTTGTTAACATCTATTGTTGTTTTATAATGAGTGCTGCAAATGCTTTGATAAATGAATTGAAAGAGTTTGCTGCAGCTCCTGCTAAGTGCCCTGACCTGCTAAAAAAAAAAAGTGAGTTCTATAAAAATGTATTTCTGTCTGAAAATGGAATAAGAAAAATTCATCTGATTTTGGGTGGTTACGAAATACAGCAACTGCTTTGAAGCTGTGAAATGTGGTTTCTTTACTCACATGTAACCCATAAAATTCAGCATCAACCTAACCCACATAACCCACAAACACAATCAGTAAGTCTACTCTTTAGCTATTTACCCTTCTTTATATAACTACATTGGTTTGCTGAGACTCTACACATCCTCCTTCTGCTCATTCCATCTCTCTTATCAGTACCTCTTTATAAAATGTCGCGGGATTTTGCTTCTGAGGTGGATATCAGACTCTTTCTTCATTAAATATGGACCTGTCTGAACTTTTCTACGATGTCTAGAATCATCACAAAGGTGGCAAATATTCTCAGGCTTTCTAGGATCACTAGAAAGAACTAGTAGTAAAATCTATTATGCATGAACCTAGGTATGTGCACTCTAGCAGTAGCGGCTACCGGGTGGCTACTGCTATTTCCCTTATTTCTATTTAGACCTGTTGCTGTCCTCAGTGCCACTGTTTCTAATACTAGTGCTTTGGTCAGAGGAGGTTTTCAATTCAGTACTTTCACAAACAGATAATCTGAAACTCAAGTGACAATGGTCTAAACCAGCACAAACAGTGAGGCCTGTAACACCCAGATTAAGTGGATATAGTGGCTCGGGATACACGGAGGATATTTCACTTCCAGCAGTCCCCACAAGCCATAACCATACCAATAAATTAAGCAGGCATAACATGAAGTTTGTTGGTAGTTATGTAGTAGTTATTGATACCAAAAAGTCAGAAAATAGTCATAGATGAACTGCCCTTTTCAGCCTGCCGTTTCTCATCACGTAGTCTGCAAATAACTTATCTTTTCCATCACTCTCACCTTTGATTGCTCATCCTCTGCTCTCCCACAGCTGCATTCAACACAATGGTGCAGCTCCTTCTACCAAACCTAGATGGCCTCTTGCAAGGCAATAATATGCATTTGATTCTTCCCAAGACACAGACGAAACTGAAGCCTGACACTGAGATCACTGGATGAGTGCTCCAGCTGTGAGGATACACATAAAGATCAGGAACTTGACTGTGTAAAAGAAAAATCAGGTATTCGCCCATACTCGAAAGGACCATTTTTCAGGGATTAATTCCAGATTTGCAGCTATGAATTTTGATCTTGTAGAATTCCTAACTCAAGTGTTCAAGGTGGAATCTAATTTGTAAAATACACCCTACTCCATAGCATAAATTGGTAAATATTCTCCTGAAAATGATTTTTTTCTCAGATTCATATGATCATATGACTATAAACCTCTGCTATTTTCTCTTCGAACTAGCTCTAAGTGCAATAGCAGCATGATTCACCACTGCATCATTTGAAGGTACCACCTAATGACATACACTAACCCACGGTTACTACAACATCCAGCTTGGTTTATTGAAGAAAGAATCTCTTCTTCCAGTCTAGTAAATTATACTAATTTAGCTGATTTTATCTGCAAGGTGATTTCAGAATAGAAAAACATTTCACTCTTTTTTCATTTGTTTGTATGCTCTTTACGTTATTCAGGGCTCTTTTCTCATCCACCTCTTACATCTAATTGGCCAGATGAGTAAAAGGAGCTTAAGTAATTAATGCATTCCTTTTATTCAAATTTAAAGCCATGTCACTTTTAGTATCTAATGATTTCCAGCTCAGTTTTTCCATAAATAATATTTGAGGAATTGGACACACTATTTAGCTGCTATTCCTTTCCAGTTTCAGCTGCTTCCTGCTCTTTTCTGCAAGCAGAATGCTTTCTTTTCATCTCAGCTTTTTAACCTCAAGGATTTGAACTCTAATTTTAGCCTTTGTATGAATTTCCTATCTAACACATTTAAAAAACCTATCACAGATGTCTTAAACCTTGGAAGAAATTAATTAAGTCCTGCTATTTCTAGACTACACCAAAACAATTTGTCATTGCATGTAAAACAGTATAATCGAGTAGTACAAATGTTTTCAGGCCAAGTCTTGCTATGAATTATTTAGTTCATCTCTCCTAATTAAAGACCTATCGGAGGATTAATGTCTCATAACCTGACAAACTTACTAAGTAACAAATCACCCATATAATGACCTCAAACTAAATTTATATAACTTGAGTAGTTATTTGCATAAGTATACAAAATCCATTGAAATAGAGAATATTCTCCCTTGACATTCAAAACATAGATTTTCCATCTGCACTCAAGAAAGGAATTTGGACCAAATATAAATCTATACTGGAAAAAAAATTTCACTGAATGCCTGTTTTTTCATCATTTACATAAATACCAGTTTATAAGGACTGCTTCTATGTATACAGCAAGATAATATAGTCATGCTGTGAAGTGAAAGCACAGGTGCCCTCATGGAAATATGACCTATATTCCTCTGTAATACACACAACACATACATTTCCTGGCTATAGAATATGTATCATAAACTTGCAGCATATACTACACACCTGAAAGTGGTTGTGAAATGAAAATGATATAAATGATTTTAAAAGGTAGTGAAAGATTAAATAGGTCAGTACATAAACATAGGTCAATGCAGAAAAATTAAATATTGGGTCGATATAGAACAACTGTCTATTTGATGTAAGGAGGAAAGCAGGATGCAATGCTACCACAAACTTGCTTCCACAAACAAAACGTTCAGGACTGTTTAGTTGCAAAAAATTGATAAAGGAAAATATTAATAGTAAAATAAAAAAAAAGGCTCTAGTAAAACCAGACAGTGCTGCTTTATAAGCACCCCTCCATCTCCTAAGGCCCTGGCTGCCTGTAGTTCCAGGACTGGAGATCCAGCTCTGATCCAGCCCCACTGTATAACTATACCTCTGGTTTCAGAGAGAATTAGTAAGTTGGGAGAAAAGAGGTCTGTAAAACAGCAGAAAGGTGAGAAAAAAAAAATTACAAATGGGGTACGGTTCTGGAGTAGGGGCTTGTTAGTAGCCTGAGGATTCAAGAGGGAAGGATAAGCCAACTTTCAAGAGGGAAAGGTGAGTGAAAATGGAAAGGTAAAAAAGCCTACAGGGAAAAGCCACTAGTGCTGATCAAGCGAGTTGGGAATTATCAGGTCACAGGTCTGAACTGCTGGTGACAGCAGTGGTGACAGAGCTGGTGGCAGACGGCAACTCAGCAGTGCTATGGAGCCAGTGCTGGGGGCTGCAGAGGCTGACCCTTCCCCATGGGGCTCATGCTGGCCGGAGGTGCTGCATGCTTAGGCTAATAGCTAGTGCTAATACTTATGGACTGATGCATAGCCTAATAGCTCATTTCATCCTTCCTATCTTCTGAGTGTTAGTTAGACAAAAATTGCTTTATTCTTTATGCTGACTATACCCTGTATCCTACATCTTTTTGTACTGGCTAATGACACCTGAACAAACTGATCCAAACTGGCAAAAATGCCTGCGACTTATATTACTTCCTTGAAAACATGACCTACTTCTGTTCAACACAGCAGATCAGGTTATGCCTGGACAACTTCTTAGTCCCAGATTTTCAGACCCTAAGCCAAATTACACCTTACTTTTGGTTTCTTTCCATCCTGCTTTTACCAGGCCACAGCTCTCCCTCAAAATTTTTCATAAAATGAAAACCAAATGTCAACTCTTGTCTACATTTAGCATCTGAAGAAGAAATTACAATCAACATACGTATTGCAGCCTGACTGGAGACAGATAAGTGCTTAGAGTACATAGAGAAGAGAATTTTTAGGTCTCTCTGTCTTTGATCCCGCAAACTTTACTATAATACACGTAATTGTAACAGACAATGCTGAGCACAAAAAGGCTGCACTCATATATGCACCAGATGCCCACAATAAAGATGAAAAATAGCCAGTCAGAACTTCTTACTTGGTTTGTAAATAGAAAGGGACAAATTAGTCAGGAGCTGACTTCCATAGCTTTGGGAAGAGCACACAAAGAAACACGTTTTACTGAAGAACCCATAGCAGGGAAAGCTAGCAAATTCCTCAAATCCATAACAAACATGACTTTAGTACTCATCCAAACCCACAAGTAAAATAGAGAAAAAATCCAAACCAGAGTGAACAAACAGTCCTTCCTGACCAAAGGTTTAACAAGTCTCTGAATTACCTAACCTTACAAAAATTGATTCTTGGGAGGAAAAAAACCTTCGGGCTATAGAACAGATGTCTCTGAAAATTGGGCAATACTTAAAATGCATAAATGTTAGCAAACCTTACAGAATGGTCTTTAGGGTTTGGTTTGTCGTACTCTTGGAATAGAGAATGGCATAACTTCCAACACACTAAGATTTTTCAAAATTCCTGTATGAAAAAAGGAAGAGAAGAAAAATCAAATGCCTGTACTATATCCTAGACATATGAGAAAGTATTACAGGCTGTTAAACTACTGGAGAAGTCTATTTTTAAAAGTCAGAATTATTACAATGCAAAATATGCTCAAATTTCTCTTTGAAATAATGTTCAGTAATATGTAGAGAATAAAACAGAAAATACAGTGCCTTCAAATCAATTACAACTATCTTTGTATTATCCATTCCCTATTTAGGAATGTCAATGCTTCTATAGGAATATCATTCCATCTTTAGAATTCAGGAAGTAATAGCTTCACTGTAGGTCTATATTCTGTGTTTTACTTAAGTTACATATGCACACAAGTGCTTCTGCTGAGTTGAAGAAAAAAAAAATCAGTTTTGCAGGATTCACTTTTCTCAGGGTCCCAGTCTTTACATATCTCTTACACAGCTACTCTCTATAGCAGCCAGCTGTTATAAGACCTAGTGGCTGACCTGGGTGCTGTTCAGTTTGGCTGAGCCCACTGGTAAAATGCTTAACTGCTTCCTCAGCTGGCAGTTAAAACCTACTTGTGATATACCCTGCTCTATCTATACTGCTTCTGGCCTATCCTAGTAATCCCCACTACCAAGCTTGGCACATGGCACAGTACTTTCCTACACAGAGATTTAGGGAGACCTGAGGTTAGCAAATGGTGCAAACGAGGACTGAAGAAGTTATTTTGATGGACTTCTGCATTACTTTAACCATTCCCAGAAGGAGCACATCGGGTTGTTAACAGGTTATCTTTAATATAGAGATTGCATTTTAAATGCTTCCATGGTATGTTTTCAATGTATTTTTGAAGGTTTGTTTCAACAATTCTGGAAGGCACGAAAACTTATTGAAAACAGCAGGGGAAAAAAGCAACAAGACAAAGTCTTGTGTTTTCCCCTGGGAGCTGCAAGGTCAATGCTGATTTAATTGAGATCTGGGGAGCATGGCTTTACTAAGAGGTATAAAAGAAAGATGCTACAAGGAGATGTCTTCTCATAGAAATTTCAATTCAATCAACATGAAAGCTATGTATTTGGATCAAAAATGGCAGGGAATCCTTGAGGAATCTTCTTACAAAGAGCTCACATAATCTTAAAGCAGCCTCTGATAGCCTGAGAGAGATCATTTTGTGGCTTTGAAAATGTTGAAATATTTGAAAAAAATCAATGTTGCTGAGATCTTTACTTTAAAATTAATGTCAGGCAGTGACATTTCTAACTACTCTGAGTGCTTCCATGCTAGTTTCTTTTTTCACCAATAAGGCTCTTCCTAGGAATGCTGTGTGATCTCCAAGTCCTAATAAGGGTACTTGAAGAATTATGAGGGAAAGGTGGAGGGCCACCCCAGGTTGTGCAAGAGAAATGTTTAAAGCTCTAATATGTTTAGTGTCTCTGTTTTCCTGTATGTCTCCGTGTGTGTGTGTCTTTTTCTCTTTTTTTTTCGTTCTGCAATATGTATTTTAAAGAAAGTCCTGACCGATTTTCATCCTTCGAAGACTAAGTTAAAAACAAAACAAAACAAAATAAAACACAAGCAAATGTTACCCTATTATAGTTACAGTATTGAAATATTTCCATCTATAGCATCACCTCTGTTGGATGTTTTTCTTCATATAATCATATACTAACACGAAAGCTGTTTCTTCTTAACCCATTTGAGACCAAATTATACAGGTCTGGATCAAAGCACACTCCATATTAGTAGGTAATGTGGTCTGAATATTGGGAATTTTATTTGAATTTGACTTGCAGTTTTTTCAATCAGCTTACAGTAAATGAAAATATGTATATAGTGTAGGCAATATTTTATTACATTTTTATTAAATGCACTGTGCATACTTACATTTATAATTTGTATCCTACTTATTTATTACATTTTTAAAAATGAAAAAGTGAAGAAAACACTTAGAAAATAAAGGAATGATGTTTAAAATTAGCTGAGATTTGTGAGCTACAGCATTAAGTATATTTAAATTTTGCTACGGAAGCATTTTTCCTTTGTTTTATTTATATCATAGTTTACTTTGGAATGCCAAAGCACTGATAATCTCTTTGAATAGGTACATGCTCAAAATCTATGACTCAAACCACAAACCATTTGAAATTAAATAACTATCAGGGGATATGTGTAATGAAGTGAACATTAAAAAATTATAAGCTGCTTCTATGCTTATTTGTGCATTTTCTTCTCTTGTGTGGAACAGATGGATATGCACTTTGCTTTGGATTTATGTTTAGGTTTAATCCATATCTGAAGAAATGTTGCTGAATGGATTTCTGGGATAACCAGAAAATCAGACCACATTAAACCACTCGTTGGTCTTAGCAGATTTGTCTACCCTTTAAACATATACATACATGTGGAGACATGGTTATATAAACCCTCCAACTCATCATTCACTCTTTCTTCTCTCATGGTGGTGCTATCATCTCTGGGTCCCACAGTGGCTATTGCATCTTCCTTGTTGGACTGCAATGAAGTCATATGGGAAAGCTGTATTATCACTGGCCAGGTCACTATCACCAGTTACAAAATGTACATGGCTTTTTTACAAAAGCAATGTATTTTGCCAGAAAAAGCATATAAGAAGCGGTAGAGAACTCATACAGCACCGTTCTGTTTCCACATACTGCATGCATTTGAATCTGGATGCAAAAGACCAATAAATAATTGAGCTCCATTGTTTGGCAGAAGTGCCACAAATTAGCACATTTTTAAGCCATGGCATTTACTACCAGGATAACTGCATGTACTTATAGCTGAGTCAAAATTATGTAGCTCACATGCAAGGGGAGAAAATATATAACAGGAAGAACATGGAAGATCTGGGAAACTGTTACTTTAAATACAAATATTTGTGACTTCATGATTTTTCCAGAGTCCAACATTTCTGACTACTGTTCACTTAGATGTGACTAGCAGGGCTGGAATTTGCATGGCAGACTTGAGTCTGAGAGTACACATGGCACCAAAACTTATGAATCTGACTGAAGCAAAGCAGGTGCTGTGACGGGGCACAGGCATAATATATTTAATTTAATATTAAAGAAGAACACTCCTAAACTGGTCAAAGTTTAAGAGCCATTGACTATTAGAGATGAAAGGTATTACTAAATAAGACAGATAAACAGTATAATGGTGTGAGACTTCAACAGAAGACATAAAAGCTCAAGACCTGAATATGACAGAAAATAGCTACAATCTGAAATGCCAATTAAAAGGGGGAAAAGTGCCTTTACTCATAATGACCTTGAAAGGAGTTCCCTAATAGTATCACCAGATTTAAAATATGACTAGCAGTAAGTGACCTACCTTTTATTTTAACTATCAGTTGAACCTTTTAACAGCCCCAGAGGCTAAGTGTGAACTTTCATGCAACCAGAAGTGAGTGCATCTCACACACTTCCACAAGGCAGTTGTATAAAAAGATAAGTAACGACCACAGTAAAAACGACCACAGAAAACCTCTCGCTCCCCAAGCAAAAAAATGAACCTTATTCTGCACTATAATCTTCACATGAGACTAATTTTTGCTACCAATCAGTCAGATCCAAGCCTTTCTCCTCCTTTCTTCTGTCCTTCTAGATTTATCAGGTTAGTAATTTGAAAAGTTTATGAATCAAGTAGTTTGTTCAGTCACTCCCAGTCTGAAATAACCTTCTTGCAGAGGCTGAGACCAGTACCTGTCAAGTTAAGAAATTTTATCTGTTCTGCAGAAGCAAAAGAACACTGAGTTTCACAAAAATTAATCTCCTCCCTTTACTTCTCTGTAGGCATGAAGTCATGCACAGTGTGTGTCAGCCAGAAAGCCAGGCCAGCAGGGTCGATTTCTTACCTCAGCATCTCATGCTTTAACATTGATATGAAACATTGGGGTGAGATTAAGAAGCAAGACAGACTGAGGCAGATATGCCTTCCAATGACTTCTGAGAGTCAACTAGGAGTCATGAAACCATACATATAATTTCAACAGCATTTCAGCATTAAGAGAAAAGTAGTCATTGTGCACTACAGAACTGGTTAAAATTTATATTTTTGTAACTGAAATCAACTGAAGGAATGGCAAACTGCTCCAGATCTCCTATTTTTGATGCTGCATAAGATGAATAGCAGAAGTTTAGAGGAATATTCTCCTTCCTACAAGCATAATTTTAAATGCATTATGTTGCATAAAGACTCTCTGGACACCTCTGATGTTTCATTGCCTCTAGTGGCTCTGCCAGCCTGCACCTCCTCATTCACTCTCAGAATTCTGCCTGTATTCTGGTGCAAAGGGGAGAAGGGTAAATGCCTCAAGTCATTCAAGTGTGCCTCGTCTCCTGGTTCTATGCCATCAGGATAAGCTAAAGCAAGAAAGAACTGAGGACTGTTGTGCTTTCTCTCTCACACATTTTTTTTTTGTGCCCGAGATCAGCCAAATGAAGCAGATAAATGGCCCTTCCCAACCTGTCACATATCTTTTCAGTCTGCAAGGATTCAAGATCTTCTTTTTGTATTTAATAGTATGTGAAATTTCACAAGAGAGACAGTAGGGGAACATCGGACAGAGAGAAAAATTCAAAGTAAAACACATAGAAATAGGGAGCGGGTCATCATCCTGATCCTTACTCTCTAATTGAACCTTACTAGTACCCTTAAAAATAATGTTAAGTCATGTAGAATATTATAGAAATATCACTTAACAAAAAGAAAATCTCTTTAAGAATTTAAATGGCAAGAGCCTTGAGCAGCTGACAATAGCTTTCTCCCAGAGCCACAAATCATCTATACAGAGGAGTCAGGATTACTGGAGCTAGCTGTCATGAAGCTCTGTGAACTTTCTACATTTCTGTTAGCTGAGGGTATTGGCCCGCGCTGACCTTCTATACTCTGCTTGAGGCAAACACATCAAACTCCCTTTCTGATAAGCCAATGTGAATGGCATTCTGCTAATGACTCTTCCTGCCACATTTCAAGATTCATGACAGTTACATCCAAAGGAATTATGGACTCCCTATCTTTTGCCTGCAATTAAAGAAATCCTTTCAGTTCAAAGATCCTTAACTTCAATGCTAATTCAAAGGGTATCAAAGTAATTGATAGCCTGCATGAATAAACGTGTGCTTTAAAATACTTAACCTTCAAAAAAACCATCAATTTATAATCATGGCACCTTAAAATGGTGAAATCACTAATCAGAAGAAATTCCTGAACCTTACACATACAGTTGGTTAACCTATACTGGGAAAAGGAGTTAATTTCCTTATCAACTGATTTCATGGAGGAAAGTCTAACAGCAAGAAACTACATCCTCCTTCTACACAGGAGCTCTTGCTTGACCTCTGCTTGGAAAAATTCTGCTCAATGCCAGTTCCACAGCTTGCATTTCCAGTGCTACTCCTGATTAAAAACATCCAAACTAATTAGCATGTAACAACCAACATTAACAACATACGCTGAGACTTAAATGAACTCCTAATTTGTAAAATGTTCTCAAGGATGCTGTATTATTGATTAAAAATTAACATTTTCTCTTGCTCTAGAGCAATTAGTGAAAATGTAAGACAATGAATATTTATAAAGCTAAGGCAAAAACCTGATCATACCCCAAGACACTGATTTTGTGCTTAATAGCAGCCAGCAAAATGATGGGAAGCAGATCTGATATACAAGGCTTCCAGGGTAGAAGTTTGTTCATTGCAGTCTTTACAGCTAGACCTGAGACTTGAAAAAAAAGGGCAATTTCCCTCACAAAAGCCAAAAGGTAGCAGCAGTAGTACCAAACAAAGCACAAAAAGTCAAGTCAAGCTAACTTCTAGTATATATTCCCAAGTGTTTGTCATCAGAAGAGAAAGGTCAAGCTGTCAAGTTAGCTAACACCTTCGATAAAGTCAGCAGCAATGCTAGTTAGAGCTTTGCAGTTTCAGTTGAGAAAAACAGTATGTGTATGCTGCCTTGCGCTCATTTGCTAGGACTCCTTTGATGGAGTACAAGGCAATAGCTAGACATCTTTACTGCGTTGGCAAAGGTTAAATTTGGCCTGTCATTCAGTCTTAGTAACAGCAGCTTATTTTTATGAGCTGTTCAGCTAGCTACATACTTCACTCTACACTCACCATAACAATTTCAGCTATTAGCACATTGTCTTAAAATCAAATTTCCTTCCCTACAAGATGTAATCCTTCCGTAATCCTGTCTGGATTGTCAACAAAACCTTCTAATTTTGTATTTTCTGCTTCTGGTTCTCATAACCCAGAAGATTTCGTAGGCACTAAAAACTCTTACACTAACTAAAGAGAATGCCCCTGGACTTGCCATACCCAAGGTGATAAAAAATAGGTGTAAAACTTGAAGTTATATATATAATTTAGATATATTCTACACTCAGAAATCAGTTATGTTGAAAGAAACACTTCAATGTAGTTGCTAATACTGGAAGTGCTAACTTCTAAGAATTACAACAGAAGAAAACACAGAGGAACAGCCGTCACCACGGCTTTTCCTCCAGACCGAAACAAACATTATTGTGTAGCCCACAGTTTTAGAAACAGGGATATATTATATAGCCACCGAGAGGGAAAAACCTGACAGTAAAGGACATTGTATCCCTCCAAAATATAAATACATCTCTAGCCTGAATGGAAACTTTGGTGTAAAGGCAGACACATGAATGTTAAATTTCTTGCTTCTTTTTTGTCTGGACCAGATGGGAATTCAGGCTCTTCTTGGGAGTTACCAACTCAATCTTTCCATAGGCAACTGGGACTTCATGTGTCTACAGAGAGCGTCATCAAAAAATATGCTCTTCTCTTTGAAAAAGAGTCTTACTTACATAATAGCTGTGGCAGCAGAATCTGTTGATCACAGCTGTAGCTGCAATATTCATCTAGCTGTAGCCTTCACAGCAATGCTTCTGACAGTGATGGAAAGGTTGTTAAAAGCTATGTCTGTCACAAACTGAAGCACCATAGAAAAGGGGCAGTGAGGCTGATAGGTTGAACCTTTCTTAGAGCTGTTTTGGTTTTGCGGGACTTGCTGGATTTTTTTTCTATAATGAATAGTTAATATCTATAAAAATAGAATGAAAAAAAATCTAAAATTAGGTTGCAATGTTATCTCTCTTCTTTATTTGCTAACTTCACAGTCCTGCTCCTCTCAGGTGAAGCCACAGGTTCGTAGTAAGTAAAATCTTAACACCCACATCTGACAAAAAAGGAAGGTTCAATGCTTTTATAATGTAACTCAGAAAAAACCCTTTTATCATCACTTTTTAATTTTGCTAGTTGACTTTTTGAAATATTAATAATATAAGTTAATGTAAAAGCTATAAATTAAGTCCTTGACTGTAGAATTGCCATTACCAATCGCAAATGAAATGCTGCATAACAATAACTCACTTCTTAACATACATTTCCTCTTATTAAATTCAGCCAATACCCATCAAGGGATATTGCTTCAGGTTTCCTCATTCTCAAGGAAACATCCAAATCTGTTCTTCAAAGACTATAGTTTTATCAGGGTAGATTTCTTGCTTTCTTTATGTATTTATCTTTTTTCTTTTTTTTTTTTTTTTTGTTTCCACAAATCTAGTGAACTCAAAATTAGGAAGCAATGTGTCATTCTTTACTTGATTTGAACAGAGGAAATCTGAAATGTTGTAAAGCAAGGCTGAGCATCCCTGTGCTCAAAGATGAGGAAGACTGAAACCTCCTGTTAAATCCACTGGAGATCTCGCCTGTGAATTATCTGTCCTGTTGAAATCTTGAGTGTGTCAGAGATAATACTCAGCCACAAACTGTTATGTGTGGAAAAGAAGTTAACCTCTTCAAGACAAAACACAGAAGCATCACAACAAGACCCATACACCATATCTAGATAAAGGATGAAACACTCCAGGCTCCATTGGTCTCTGGAGAGGGGACTAGAGCTGAGTGAAGCAGGGAATTCCCCAACATTGCCCTGCCTCTCCAGCTTGGAGGAACTGTACCCCTACTCCTCCGAGTGGGTAAGTAGTGTTGAATTACAGATAAACTTAATTACAGTGATAACTTGTCTAGGACAATTTAATTTCTGATATATCTGTGTATTCCAGATTAGGCAAACAACAATTTTCATTCATGCTATCTTTGTAAACTCACAAGAGTTTGAATATTTACTTAAGCATAAACCCAGCAAAACCAAGAGATGTGTAGTCCTGCTGCCAAGAGCTGTTACTTTTTAGTGTTCTTGATATAGCTACATTATAGGTGAGTCCTCCACTGTGGTTTCCAATAGACTATAAATTGCTATTCTACTATGCTTAAGTTTAATTACCTCTCCTTTAAGATCAGCATGATAGCTGGATATCGGCAGAACATGGCTTTAGCTATGTCCCATAGGGAATAAACAGGGTAACTCCAGAGTGGAGGACTGATGTCTGCAGCTCTCAGCTCTGGGGGTTGCACAAGCAGGCATGTTCCCACACCCCAAGGCTCACTTTGGCACGTAGACTTTGGCAGCATAAAGGAGGATTGATTTCTGCTCCAGTCAAGTCAAGGTGGCAGGTTGAAGATTTCACATGGGAACAGCAGAAATTTGTTTTGTTTCTCCTCTATTTCCAGATTTCACCTTCTTCATGATCTCCTCATGAGTTTGAAAGTTTATCAATTGTATTGCTCTATACAACATATACTCTTGCCATTTAATTTGTAAAACAGTTTAATAAAAAAATCAGATGTTTATAGGTAATAATTTTTTTAAAAACCTATAATTTCTCTTAAATTTGAGTATCCAGCATGCCTGTAAAACATTCAGCACATACTTTTTATCCATCTTGTTAATTTTCTCAGATGTCCTCTTATATTTTCTTTGCCTTTAGTTGCCCTACTCATTATGAGAACTTTTAATCTCTGTTCTATTTCTTTTGATTTTCAGTAACGTAGACTACTCATAGTCTTATCAACAGTTTCTTTCTAGATATTTTAGATTCTCATTTCAGATGTTTTAGTCTTAAACGAAATTATTAAAGAGAAGCTGTAATACAAACCGGTCTGCAAGTCTTCTACTGTTCTAATTCACCATAGCTTTACACTTGAACTTTTAATTTAACAGATTTAGTGTGTGTCACTGTATAATTGTTACTCAACCAAGTCATGTAATGATCAGTAAGATATAATGGAATATTAAACATAGATAATAGAAACCCAAACCTTTTTATAGCATTTGTTAACTCAGAAAAATGGGGGAAATATGTAAGGGACAAGCATTTTTCATCCAGAGGATTTCTTCTCTATATTTTTTTTTATATCTTTGGTGACTTTTGTGGTAAAAGACCTTTTATACACTTGTGCACAGCTGACACTAAGCATACTACCCTTCTAATTTGAACAATTGATCTTAAAGCAGTATGGATCAGCAAAAATCTTCTGTCACTATTAAATAATGGTAGAAAAAGAAGTTTAACAACTTCCATTAAGCATTTTAAGCTCTAGGATACTGCAGTATGTTATCACTAACATACAGCTTTTGCCATCATGTCTAAATTAATCAGAGCCCATGTTCTTAGTGTTTTTTCAGCTTTAAATGAAGAAGGTTCATGGTATCTTTTCCTTTGAAATCTTGGTGATTTTAACACAAAAATAAGAAGCCAGGAAAGGAGGGTTATCACGAACAAAACATACTTAGGCAACAGGTGAACACTCAAATAATTAAGAGGTTCAAGACATGAATTACTACTGTGGTAATTGACATCATTGCAACCAAGCGAGGTATAAAGCTGAGGCCACTCTGAACATCTTCTAAGATGGACTGAACTGAATTGTGATTGTACCAACTACTGCTCCGCAATATTGCCCCTCAATTACCAGAACACACAGCCCCAGTTTCTCTGCGTTTGTTTTTAAAAGGAGCTGAGTATACACATAAACTACTGACAATACAGTTCTCTGCAGCTCCCTGCAGTGAATTATGATGAACCTGGGAACACCTTACACCTTGAAAAAGCATTATGTAGTTGGCACGTTAAAGCTCCCGTTTTCAGAAGTACTTATTACAAAGCATCAGTGACAGAACTGCAAATAACTGGTAAACTTGCAGGCCTCCTTTTTCAGAACTAGTTATGAACCTAGAGAAATCCAGCATTATATTTCAGTTTCCATAAGCTGTAATTTATTGTCCAATGAGAGTTTCCCAGCAATACAATTTAGACTGTGGCTTCTTAGTTTCAAAAACATCAAATGCAAGTGTCAAAACAGAATCTGTGTGAGATTTCAGGAAAGCTGGCTTGTTGCATTTCAACTATATTTTACACCAGCATTGCCCAGGCTAACCCAAATCAAGAATTTTGCTGTGTGACACTGACTGGAATGACTATTTTCTTTGCTAACTCATGGCTAGAAACCTTCTGAGTGAATTACTCTCTGGCCCATGTCAAAGGTGCCGTATAACATAACTACTTGCTTAGAGTTATCACTATTATACTTAATTTATTGAGATAAATAAGGAATCCCTTGGCACAACTAGTATTTTACACCACAACGGGCAGGCTATTTCAACACAAATCAGCATTATGGCTTCATGAGTAATTACTGACATAAATCAATAGATGCTGGAAATATTGAATATACATTCACTGTTAATTTGCTGGCACCATATCTCTTGTATATGACCATCACATCTTTCACTGAATTCTTCCAAAAAAGCCTAGAAATAAATACAGAATTTCAGGCTCTGGCAAAGATTAAATAATTGGCTAATGACTCTTCAATGAAAACCTCTGTATATCACTGCATCTTCAGACTTTGAACGATTCATGCAGAAATTTATTACCTCTTTCTCAACTAGTTTAAGATGATAATACTTTAAAGTTAAAGTGAACTTTCCAACAAAATGAAAGAAATCTGATGACTGTTAAAGGGTTTTCTGGTTGCACTTTTCCCAGTTCTAGTGAATGGAATTAAATGTCATCTCCACCTTTAATGTCTTCTGCTTTGATAGAGTTGGGTAGGAGGAATATGTTCAAAGATCAGCATTTCATATTGCTTCATGACAGGAGAGGTTTTTAGCCTGAGCTGCTACCATTGGGCAGTATAATTTCAGAAAGCTTAAATGTGGTTAAATGGAAAAAAGGAGGACTTGATAAGAGTGCAGTAATTAATTCTAATTGGTTTTTTTTTGTGAATTATGGACATATGTTTAAGTCAAGGAAAATTCTGCTAGATGAGGAAGGTAGAAGCTAGAGTGGACATACAAATAATATAAGACATCAGAGGGACACTTGGGCGCACTGCCACTAGGGAAGAGCAAAAGACATCAAAGTGAACTGGTCATGATGTCAAAAAGAAACCTGAATATAAGCTAAGTAGAAATTAATTTGGCCTGGGAATTAGAAGAAACTACTAGCCTGTATAAGCAGGGGAGGCAACTGTTCTAATTAGTTTTCAAATGGAAGTTGATGAATTTATTACCAATAATCCATCAAGCTGTAGCTGTAATCACTGGAAAGTGAAATCAGTTTTTCCCTGTTAGAGCACATCCCCTGAGCTTGCTTTCCCCAAGCACACTGGTCCCCTGGATTCTCACCTTGAAAACATGTATTTACATTTTGTGTCTGCAAATACCACCAACTCTCTTTTCCTAATGAGAATTCTCTGGTCTTAGAGGATTTCTTAGCCTTTTCTAAGAAACACCAGCTGTATTCATGCTATCACTGTTCCAGCCTCGGCCCTAGGTCAGGCACACACATTTCTGCACAACACCATCCATTTCTACACAACACTAGTTTCACAGCAGTACTTCTTTGCAAGGGTGCAGCAGGACCCCCGCAGCAGGATGTACTTTTGAGTAGACCTAATAGAGAATCAAACTGCTGATAACTGAAATTTCACTATTTTACATGCTTTGTTTAGTAGGGTCAGACCCAGGGGCCTTCCAGAGCCACTTCTCACGTAAAGAGATCCTGATCCTGGGCCATTTTCTTACTACAACATGCTTATTTACAAAAAATTATTTGCAAACTCCCCCTTCCTCAAGGACAGAGGTCTTATACTTAAGGATGTGCTGGTAGAGGGATAGCCCCTTGTCCTTCCTCACTAATTTTTCCTCTGAGGCTGTTAACCAGTGTTCACCCCAAAAAGAGAGAGGTCATTCTCTTCATTGTTGCAAGAAAGCTATAATGACCTCTGCCTTCGTAGGATGCTGGAGAGTAATGCAGTCTCAGTCATCTTAAAATCACTCAGATCCATGTGTACCACAAACAATTTACACTTTCTCTTTAACTCATGCAATGACCAGGCAGACAAGAGCCTTTACACTGAAAATGGGACCTCTAATATTTGTCTTAATCTGAATCATGAATGTCCTATGTAATGCATACAAAGTCACATGCCTCAGTTTAAAATACATTTTCAGACTGCATATTAAATTAATTTTACCAGGTTAATTTTGTTCATTTTAAAGAACTGCACACTAATCTCTGCTACAATGAGTACCACTTATTTGGCTGTATTGTATGTGCTCTACAAGTAATAAAATTAGACTGCAGATTATCTCTTTTTTATTCTATTGATTCATTCTTAAATCTGGGAAAACCCTGTTGTGTAATGTTTTATGTCTGCATGTCTTTCATGATGACTTCCAACACCTTTTTGTCTATGCATTAAAATAAATGAAATTTTAACAGAAGACCAAAACCGATTGATGCAATACAGTTCATTTTAAAATGCAAGTAAATCAAGTTAATTCCAAATGGCAGCCTGGTTCACTCTCCTTTGTCTCTCCTTTGTATCACAGTTTTGCCCTGCTTCACACTGAATATAGTAGGCTATCCTTTTTAAATAGGGAAGAAAATGACATCTTTGTGGAATTTACCTCTGGCCAAATACCATCACACCTGCTTTTGGCAATGTCATCAACTACATTGACAGTCAAAGGTCTGTCCAGAAAGGGATGGCAGCAACTCCACAACCCCAGCTGTGATCTTCAGAAGGCAATTAGACCTAGATGCAAGGAGGGCAACTTGAGACATGAATTATTTTGTACACCGGCACATGCACCATCTCTCCAAACACCAGTGTTACCATTTGATGCTGGAACCAGAGCAGAATTGAAAAACAGTTAGCTGGGTATTTATAATAGGCTATTGTACAAGGCAGACTATTTTTACACATGCCAAGTACTTGAACAAGCTTTTATGGCCTGTCAGGTAGCGTCTCTCAAATGCTAAACAAGGCTTCAGGCACAGTCTTTCTAACTATGTTTTTCACCAAAGATGAAACAATTCTCTAAATCCAGGTGAAAGATGCCCCATGTGCCTATACACTCATATTTTAACTCATGAAGGAACCTCTGTAAAAGAGGCAGCATCTGCATAATCAGCGGCTGTTCACAAAGAAGTCTGTGCTCTTCCAGCAGATGGGACTGCTAATGACATTGAGCATGACCCAAGGTGAGGAATCGCTTCTCCAAAAATTTACATATTTAAAAAAGGCATCCTTTAGACTTTTCAAATTGAAATAGAAGTTACTTTGTGATTCTTACTTTGCCACTAAAGCTTGCCCAAGAAAACTTTTATTTTTCCTCTTTTAGTAAAAGATATAAAACTTTCCGTATCCATACTCCATTATTAAATTACAGTTGGCTTTTAAATTGCATCTTTGAAGAAAGCAAAAATATCAACACGGGCTGTTTCATAAAAAGCTACTACTTTCTTGTTGTTGTTCTTTTACAATTTTGAATGTAAAATAAGAATGTCAAACTATTATTTAGTTATAAAGTACCTACACAACCACAAGAGTGTTATGACTGGTTCCACAGAACCTCTGTAAAATGCAGTGTCAGACATTGTTTTTTTCTGAAATACTCCAACATAAAATGGTTTCAGAGAAAGAATGGGGTCCTAGGCAGCAGATTCAATCCAGCTTCAGAATGTTTTTAATTCTTCTTTTGGGATCATAAATAAAGTTGATGGTGGGAATTGAAAAATCGTTGACATATAATTTGTCTCCAAGATGCATTGTTAACTGACTCAGCTGTTGCAGCTACAAAACAATAAAACATTCTGATGTAACCTACTCTGCTTTTGGCATCATGTTTCATACCTCCCTCTAGAAAATACCACTTAGATCTAAGATGTTTGTAGATTTTCTTCCTTTCTGACGTGAGTGAAACATCCTTTTTCCCACTAGTCCCAACCTCAAATCAGTTTAAAATTTGGAACAGCAGCCACAGACCTCACTTTAATGAGGAAATCTAGTCCAATTCCTATTTAGACATAGTGCACTGGCTATGTTCCAATCTTGTTAACCACCATATTCCTCTATATCCATCAATCTCAAGGGATGAAATATGTACTCACACTACTAACTTTACTTCCAGTTTCTCAGTGCTGCTGAATGCAAAGACAGTAAATGAAGCTGAACTCTTCTACAGAATGTGGGCTTTATCCTGTTCTTCCCCCCTGAAAATATCTCACTGTTTTTGACAGAAGTTTCTGAATATGCCGCACTGATGTTATTTAACATTCAGCATTATTATCACCTGTGTTCTCAGAAATTTTCTGATATCCATTTTTATACGAATTGACACTGCACAGGGTTCCTGAAGTCAGGCAGAAGAGGCTGTTCTGACCTGCACGGTAACATCTTCCGAATTGTCATCTAAAAGTCCTGCCTAGAAAGCTGTAGGTCAGTTCTTATGAACTTTGCAAAAAGACTAACTGCTCTATATAGTAATATATTATGAAGAGGTGGAATACTTTCCACCTCGCTGTACCCTCAGTCATATCATTAACACTTCATTCTTGGCAATATCAAATCTACTTTCAGCTTCCCATTAGACTGTATACACAATGTAATACGTATATTATATATGTAACATTGTATCCTATGTACCCTTACATACATCCTATAAATACTGCTGAATCCCTATCCTTGACTATTTTCCATTTGTCATGCCTACTGTTAAAGCCTCATGAGGCTCAAATACTGCTTATAAGAGTAATTACGATTTTTTTTTCAGTCACCAATCAACCACTAACAAAGTATAGCTGCTTTACTACAACAGATGAGTGAGACCTTATTAAAAAAAGAACATGACTTTGGGCAAAAAAATCGCATTTGCTAACAAAAAATGGGCATTAGACTATCTCATTAGGCAAAATTTGGGCATTATCTGCCTTCCTCTGCAAATTAAAATATTTGATCTTTGCCAAAAGCAGAAGTACACAGTTTAATATAATAATATAGGGCCTGTTGTGAGGTAACACAGTCCAAAAAAATCATAACCAGGTCATAAATGTTAAAATGCAAAAGGAAGGAAATGCCTGTTATTCATCTTCCAGGCAGTATTCAGACATTCATGAAATTGAAAGTTAATGTACCAGAGACTTTCATTATCTGACCCATTCTACACTATCCATTAGAATCCCGTAGTACTGGAGACAGAGGACCAATATGTCACTAATACAAGATGGAAAAGGTCACAAAAACTAAGCATCAATAAGACATTACTTCTCTATTAAATTTCACAACACTCAGCAGAAAACTCACTTGCTGAAACCAGAATATTTTATTATGTAATGCAGCTAAACTGAGAGAAATAGATGTTTACCAATGCATGGGTATAATGATTAGTTGTCGAGTAGAAATAATTACTTTCTTCCTCCATTTCCTCATTAAAGACATTTTGTTTGTTTAAAGAAAAAGAAAAGTATTGCATCGTTCATTCTGCCTTTTAAGGCTGCTCCTTACAATAGAAATATGTTGTTTCTTTGGCTGCAGCAAAAGCTTCCTTTCACGGCACTAGAAACACAATATTTATTGGTATGTTATGAGTCAAAACAAATTTGCTTTCTATTTCCTCTAGTGGAATATTTCATTTATTTAGAATGGCTTTCAGTAAGAATGATATCACTACTACTGCGACAACATTTTCATATAGAAAGATGATGTACTGATTCACTTGAGCTTTCTCCATCCCATTTCTCCCATAATGCTGTTGCCCAAGCCTCTCGACGCATATTGTTCTTACTACACAGCTGAGAAAGATGCAGAACAGAAACTATAATGTGTGATTAAATTATTATGAAGTAACTTATAGAAACACTTTAACTTCACTACTTGCTATTACAGAACATTCAGAATGCTTATTTTGAGTGCTGCAACTAGTTCGTTTGTGAGGCAAAGCTCACTGCCAAAGATCTTGGGACTCACTCAGAGCATAACCTCTTTCCTCCTACTACTCTCTCCAGAAATGGGTAAAAAGAAGGGCTTCTCACAGTAAACCACTTGACTATGTAAATAAAATGCAAGTAGTCAGGTGGTTAAGTGCTGGTGGACACTGGGCCACAGGATTTCATTTACCACTTTATGACTTGTGGGGAATGTCACACAAATGGTTACAGCTGGCCAAGTTCTATCTTGATACATTCATTTAATGGTGCTATGATTTTACAGTATCACCAATAAACACTTCAAGACTGGGATGAAATTTTTATTATTTACAATAGACCCAACTCCTTCAGCAAAACAAACTCTATTAAAATTATTTGAAAAGGTATAAAAGCATCTTGCAGACTGACTAGACTACTTAAAATGTTTTAAAGAAAATACAAAAGTGAAAATACGATGACATTAAGGACAAGAGATCATAGGAAGGAAATTTTCATTTGGGATTCGTAACAGTAGACTTGACAGTGACACAATACACTACAGCATGCATGATTTAAAGAGCAACTCTAAACTGGATGGGTAAGGGACACATTAGATCATTACTGTCTCCCTGCCTGACTCCCCTACCCTTTTCTATCAGGATGCTTTGAATTTCAGGTTAATGGTGCAAACCAGAAAGCAGCAGAAGAAAAGCCAGACATAATTTCAAGTCAGCTGGAGCCCTGGGATACTCCCTCTTTCTTTCAAGAAAATTTAAAGAAATTTGAATTTCTAAGAGTTAGGGGTTTTTTTAAGCTGTAAGAATTACTAGAAAAAGATAATTGCAGCTAAAGAAATTCAGAGCTGATGAGTGACAAAAATAAACAAAACGGCTTGAAGACAAACTATTGTGTTGTCTTCAGCTCAGCGACTCTCACTGTCTAGGTTTAAACTCTTTGCCAATGAATCAGAGGGCATGGGAAAGCTCCATTTCTTTTCGTCAGCTCAGAGACTGAGCTTCTCAGTGCACATCAAGCTTCCAGCTTGCCACAAGTCTCCCTGGTTGTGTTGCAGGTGAAGGCTCCCGCTAGCTGACCTGCTCTGCTCTGCTGTGAGTGACAAAAGTGGAAGCACGATGGCTCTTTGGAAAGTGAATCCTTCTCCAGCATCCTCTCTAGAAAGCTAAACCCAAGGAATCGGGTCAAAGGGAGATCCATCATCCCTCCCTCCTGTCTTTCCTCAATGATTTAAAATTCAATATTTAAGCAATAAATATGAGCAAACCTTCAGAAAGTTCTACTGCTTATCAGAGAACCCTATATCCATTTAGGTTATTAATCATAGGGCACATGTAAAGCATTTGCATTTACTTAAAAATAATCCCACCATTTAAGGAGGAGACAGAAGGGTATATTTTAGATAGTTTTTACTTTTGCTTTGGTAAACACTTTGCAATGGACTGTGACACCATTTTTATTTAGTAAGTTGTCTTTTTAACTGTGCCTGAAAGACAGAATCAATAGTAACACAGCCAATGTTAGCAGTTACTAGCTAATCTCTGTCCAAGCTAGCAGGCTCCTGAGGCACATGGAATTCATGCAAAATCAAAGTTAATAGCACTGGAGTGACCCCAGCACATAAAGACCGAAGACACTGAATTGCAATCTGAAGTTTGGTAATATGATTCCTTTCTAATTTATTCAGCCTCTGCTCCTGAAAAATTAGAAAGCCAAGAGAACATTTCCAAGCTCTGCAATTCTAAAAGAACTGCTTATTCCTTAGTAGGTTACAGTCAACCCACCCCATATGTCTTTACATAAAGACATCAGTATTACAGTACTAAGCACTAGAACTCAGAATCTTCTTTTTCCTGTGATGGGTGAAAAATGTAAAATGCTTTGCTATCCTTTCACATAATCTCTATCTTCCATTGATGGGCTGCACTCCAAGAGCAACAGGTATGGGTAGGAAGAGAGAATCAAGGTACAAAAAAAAGCAATTCATATGCTGCTAGAGACAGAAGTTAAAGGAAGATAAGAAGGTCAAAATGAAGAAGAAGCTATATTCTCACAGAGAACAAGGTTTATAGCAATCTTTGCGCCTCGTTCTTCTTCCTGGGCATGGAAAGGCAGTATCAAATAGTTTCTGAACAGCTAAGAAGTGGAGGCAGCAGGCTTAAGTGAAGAAAAATAAATGGTGCAGTGCCCTGAAGGCCTGCTACTTATCCAGGGTACAGTTTCACACTGTAACAGCAGAGAAGACCTGAGGAAGGAGGGGAGGAGCATTAATTAATTTGATTTGGCTAAGGTACTAGAATTAACTGACTTCATTTGGCCGGGCACAATTCAATTGCAGAAGGGTTAAACTGATTATTTTGAACACAGATATTATTTATTTCAGAGAAGTAAGGATATATGGATAAAAGTTAATCTAAGAAATGCTGAAGGGGGAACAGGTAGCATCACAGAGCATTTCTCACCCCCTTTCTGGTAAACCACCTTAATGCTTAAACTCTTAAGAATCTGAGAGATTTGCCCCTAGGAAGAATCCTTAGCAAACAGCATCTATAAATATTTGGCATGCTTAAATTCTTGGCAAAACAAATTTCTAAACAATCCAGCTAAATAAACAAATGTTCCAATTTTGAGAGTCTGACATTGTAAACCAAATGGTACACACAAGGAACAAACAATTGCATGCAGAGCCACTTAACTTATGCGTGGCAATGAATGCTTGTTAAAATGTACTCGAATAATTTCAGATGCCTCACTGAGACCCTTCTGAAAATATGACTTCCCTATTTTATTGAATTGCTTATTTTTCCAAGTAGAAGATTTAATGCCAGATTAAAGTCATGTGTTAGTGAATTTTTCACATGTAAAGCTTTTAATATCAGGGCATCTGTGTTACAAAACAGAATAAAGAGGTGCTGTCTTGAATGAAATGCTCCAAATGCCAACAGGTTGGAAGGAAATAATTTCCTCTTTCATCTTCGTGCTTTTACATGGCAAAGATAAAAATTAGCATCAATCATACACTGGCAAGTGGCCCGAGTACTTAGTTTGAGCAGACTTATGGGACTTATCTCAAGTGGGTTTGAATCTAAGTGGACCAGCAGTCTCTGCAACCTTACCGGCAAGTGAGCACAAGGGATGCTGGCACCCACCTCTACAGGGATAGTATGTGTAAGTTGACATGCAGTATTAATTCTATCAAGTGTGGTTCAAGTTTGTTTCTCACTTTCTGAATTTGCATTTTATTCACCTTGTGTGTGAGAACAGCAGCTCCTCACCCAAGAAGACTGTACGTACAAGATGCTTCCACAGTGTTAACTTCAGACTATTTTCAGTTTAGGGTTAATGCGAGAAGAAAAGCTAATGTTGGTTCTAAATACACCTTCCCTCACCTTAATTTGAAGAGTCTGATCCTTGCATTCCTGAGAAACAACTCATTTCAGTCAAACAAATCAATCTCTATTTGCAGTCTGAGCTAATATGTCACAAATACATTCACAAAACGCCTTCATTTGTCCTAATTCTTTTAGCTTATCTCATTTTCTCTTCTACATGTTTCCCTGCCCAAGGAAGATGATCTGATTAAGACTCCTGTTAAAAGTAGCACAGTGTTGGCTGAAGTCTTCTTTTGTACCCTTGCCAGCAGTGTTTGATATTAATAATAACCTATATTGTAGCTAGTCACAATAGTGAAAGCAAAGCAATGACTGTTGCAAAGCCAGGACCAGCATTTTGAAACAGGCAGGGGAAAAAAAAAATGGGCCCGCATACCTGGCAGCAAAGAATACCTTCACTGATGGATGGGAATAAATATAAAGGCTGATAGCACAGTAATAAAACAATGATGATAACCCAAAATTATTTATTACAAGGCAAGAACACTGCTGCCTTCTCAGGCTCTGCTGTAAATGGAATCTGACATCAATGGATGACTCTCAGTGAGAAAACACGGCCCATTTTAATTTGGGAAGTGTCATCTCATTTTTTAAGGTGAAAGCCATTATCAGAGGTGACAATGATCTATAGTGAATCAAAAGAAAAACCAAAATCCCATATTTAAGCCCTCAGTCCACTACATTTTCTACAGATAGCAACTTCTTTACAAACACCAAAATGACATCTTAGGAAGTTGAAAAACACTAATAACACCTTCTTGGACATCAAAAGTCGTATTGCACTTATTAAAGAAAGACCAGAAGTGATGCTGATACAATCCTTTCTTTGAAGATAATACCATCAGCCAATATTATTCAGAGAATGACTACCAGTGAAAAATAGGGCACCCCATCAGAAATAATAAAAGAGCACAGAATAGAAACCTGGAATAAAGTAAAATTCTGATGAATTGTGTTCAATAACTCCTAGAGAGTCTAGTCACCAAGGGAAGCATTTCTTCTCACTATTACCTGCCTTAATATAGCTAAGCCTATATTGACATATTTAAGACAGATAATGTGCAAAAGAAGCCTTATGGCACATCCCGTGTAAGTTCTATGGCCTCCAGTAAAATGTTACCATAGAAACGCCTTTGCCACATGGAAGGTGTACTTTTGCAAAAGACTAGGGGTAAGCATTCAGATTCCCATGGCAACTGTTGTGTCCAAAGGCTGAAGTACCATGTGTCAGTGTCTTCTGGAGTGGAATACAGGAGAAAGAAGAAAAAGAAAAAACAAGCCATCCAATATTTTTTCCACTAGAACTGGTAATCATAGTTGATAATCAAGGCACCTACCAGAAAGAGGAATAGCTACAGATGGTATTTTGAGTTAAAAACCAAGTGTGAGTGGGAAAAGAAAGCAATGGAAAAATAAAGAAGAAAAGTAGTATTGATTAAAATAGCAGTGAATAATTTGAAACACTCTCAGTGAGTGGCTTTATGAGGGCTTTACGTTTTTAAAGTTAGAAGAGGGTCTCAAAATTCCCCAATCATGCCATTCTTTGAACAACTTGTATTTTCCCTATTCTATTTCCTTTTATTATAAGTGCTAAATGTGGAAATGCACTGAAAAATCCCAAGTCAAGCAGCAAACTGATACAACTGAAATATTGCCCTTCTTTGCCCAAGAAGCAGCACTGAGCAAGGGCAACATTTTATGAAGCGTTACACACGCTCAGAAATGTTTTATGTATATAGACTGAAAGTAGTGGACAGTTGTTAGTAGTACCTACTAGTCATAATTTTTCTTTTCTGTTATAACTGTTGCATTAAATTTGATTGAAGTTGCAGTCAACTAGTTCAGTTGTGAAAATCCTAGAACAGTGACAGTGAGACAGTCTTTTTTGAATTCCAACCAAACTTTTTTGGAAGATAGAAAATGCTGCTTTTGGCCTGAAAGCCACAGCATAAAAAGGAAAAATACACACACAAACATTCCAGATGCATAAGCTGTGAATACGTACTAACTCCATGGGCCTAGTATAACTGTTAATAGGAAATGTTTTAATAGAAATTTCTGTTTTATAAAAGAAATGCCAATCTGTAAAATTATCAAGTGTTTGGGCAATAATTAGAGTGAAATTATTAAGTCCAAAATTTTCCTGCTGGCATTCTCTATACTTATCCTTGCAGACTTAGTTTAAAAATTTGGGAAATCAGAATGCGCTGGGAAAAAGATTCAGAAATGGAAGGAAAATTAAAGAATTCTTCCACTAAAATCGAAAACTTCAGAAAACTAGGATATCAGTATAATTAATGGCATAGAAACATTAACGCACTCCTCAGCTGAATTTTGAAATCTTGTCCTTTCTGGAGCACAATAAATGTCAAGTACTTTAATGAACGTCTAAGCCAAAAACTATGTAAATTTTCTAAGGCTGACTGAGAATGCAATGATGTTTATTGTCTGGAAGGCAAATCTCTCAGTTTCTTGCCCTGAAGGCTAAGATACAAATGTCTAGGATTCTGAGAGAAAACTACTTGTGGATCCTGAATTGATATCTGTTAAACCTCTGATAGTAACTGAATTATTACCTTTCTGTGAACTGTCTAAGGACTTTGTTATTGTCATTCTCATGAATTGTATTGGATCTGGCAAAACTGCTGACCTCTTTTGTTCAGATGTAAGCACTTGTAATAATTAGATGCGTGTTTTCTGAGGTCTCTGAAATGATCTTTAATGAGAACTTGGAAAGTAACCAGCATTATATCTGGTCACTGTCAATGTAATTGGAGTTCCTTGAGAACAAATACTTAGAAATTCTTAGGAAAAAAAAAGCAATGGGAATTTTTTCTTTAGTACCTGAGCTAAAACTAGGAATATTTTTTAGAATAGCCAAACCTGGGCTAAGAATAAAGTGTCTCTTCCGGAAATACAATGAAAAAGCCACAAAGCGTCTTCAGCTGAAAGACGTTTTCATTATCAGCAATTGCTTGTGCACTTCTTGTCACAATCCAAACACACGCTGCAGACAGAAAAAAACTCCAACAGGACAAAAGGCATTGCTTGGAATCCGTTTGCACTATCACAACATTCAAGAAGGATGGTGACTCAGAGAAACTAACACAGAAGGGCAAGCTTTTAGAATGATGAAAAATCATGAAACTCCAGGACATAAATATTATTATTTCCAAAACAGGGAAGCCCAGATTCTGTGAAGAAAATATTCTTCCCATCAACACCATCAAAAGAGTCAATACTGTGCAAAACTCTCCTTCTGTTACAAAGAAACTTGAACACAGCCCTCCAGTATCTCTTATAGAAAAAAAAAAAGGTAAATAATTCTGGCAAAAGCAATTCACAGCTCTATCCCTCACTGCCTCTTTTGCAGAGGTTAAATAGTCATGGGAATGCATCTCTCTGATGTGGATTATTAAATTTTATTTTCAATGCTTGAAAACGTAAGAGCTCTCCTCAAAGAGAAAATGTATACTTGAAGCAATTGCACGCAACCAAATCTAGTTCCCTGCTATACTAGACAAGCTGTTGTGTCACATAATGCTGTTTATAACCTTATCAAGTGTCATCTTAAATCTGGTTAGATTTCTTATTCCTACTGGAAAGCTAGTGTAGTGATTGTTTCAGTACGTGCAGAAATTTTCTAGGTAAGAGGCACACACAACAGGCTGACATTTATTTTTTCTTAAACAAACATGTCCTTTTCCTGATAACCTGCAATGTTAGGAGGCCTTATTTGCAGTGATTTCAACATCATATTCATCCTTCTTGAAGACAAACATGCCCATGACATTTCAGAAGGAGACCCATCAACAATTAAATAGTTCATACTATTTAGTATAAGGGTTAGAAATATCATATGCCTCTTGCTATCATGTGTTTTGTACAGTCAGATCTCATCAGTATTTCATAAACATCCTACGACTGCCTAATACACCTAAGACTTTCTTTTTTATTCTAACTGATGAGAACTCAGAATATAGCAGAAATTATTACTTGCTTCTGATGCGTGGCTTTGTCTTTCCTACTATCAAAATCCATCTTTTTTTTTATTCATTTCAGCTCTCAATATTACTTACTTCATCCTACTTGTTATTCAACTCCTCCTCTGCGCGGAGATTGACCCCATCTCTGCTTTATTGGCAAATTTCATTCGTGAGTCAAGGTCATTAAGAAGAATATTAAATAAGATTGTTCACTTGATGAGCTCCTCTAATATCCTTTTTCCCTGAAATACTTCCACTTTCAAGATAACCGATCATCCCGGATAGATAAGGAGCATACATGTAATAGACAAAGGATCAGGAATGAAAATTTCTTGGAGCCTCTTCCTAGAACAATAATAAACTGAAATCTGTTAGTATTATCAAAGGTATTACATATTAATGTTACTGTGGTGTTGGTGGTACCAGACCTGTGCCTCATTCTGCAGTTCCACACATGGTCTGACCCTTTGCTAAGCCGCTACATTTTGTTATGCCTCATCGCTGCCTGGCCCAAGCATGGAGACAGCACTGCAGGCATGGTTCGTGCACATAAGCAAAATGACAAAAGGGACTTTGGCCAGCAAAATGCCATGTATGCAGTCAGGGGCTGATGGAGAGACCTGCAGGGAAGAAGGAGGCCACTAATGAGGGAGACACCTCACAAGCTGCAGCACAAGAGCTGATGAGGCAAAGTCTCCCACAGAAATGTCCTCACATCCACAAAACATCCATAAAACCAAGACCTGCTGGAAGACAGTGTTAGTGAGGAAAGAAAGAGACCTCCAGACTCTTAAAACATAAATGAAACAGTTCCATAGCACCACATATTTTGCAGTATCATGATTCTTACTTTTTCATATCAATATTGTGAAAGGTTCAGATGGTATTATGCATTCTAGTACAATAACGTTATGCAATCCTTATGGCTTTGCTGAAGTGGTTTTATAGCTGTGGAACAAAATATTGCCCTCTTGTCTTTTAGTGCTGATAGGTTCACAACCATTTAGCCAGTCCACTGGAGCTGGCAGGCCAATGCTGTGAGAAATTAGACAATGGTGCTTAGATAAAAAGCCATTGCTAAGTGTAGTAAGATTGCAGGCTAAGCCAATCTGGCAGAAATAAAGAGAAAATGGGAAGGAAGAAAGAAAGGAAGCAAGGAAGGAAGGAACAAGGAAGGAAGGCAAAAAGCTTATTTGTACCTCTTCAAGCATATTCCAGTTACTTTTGCACCTGTTGGCCTATGCAGACTGGCAGTATAGGCAATGGCAATAAAAGCAGGTATGGAGACGAGACGGTGCCTAAGCAGAAGAGAAGCCAAATAGCAGCCGTGCAGGCTCAAAAACCATGCTAGAGCTTTCTGGACTGCAGTCAAACCATGAGGTAGAAAATTAAGGAAGGAGAAGAGGAGAAACCAAAGGAGAACTGAGATAAACGGATCGCATCTGAGTGACCTTGATCCAAGCTCACTGTCTCATGATACAGGGAAATACAAATTGACTTTTGAAGCACATTGCTCTATTTTATAACAATTTATTGATGAAAATTGTGTTTCGGTTGCAACTAGGTTACAGGAGTTCACACAGAAACTTGATACAAGCAAAGAAATTCTTGCATTTCTATTGTTTCTCTGCTGAAGTACAAAAACACTCAGCTGGTGTATAGTGGCCATACAGATATATTACGAACACAGCCAGGATGGCAGCTTACGTACAGAAAGCTAATTTACAGAACAGCCTGATGGTAAGCTTTTCCTCTGTAGGTGTGACTAAGTTTTTTGGGTCAGTCTGAGGAATTAGCAATTTTGAGTTAGAGTTATGCTTTATAGAATAGTTATAAATTAAGTTTTAAAAGCCTTTACAAGTGTCTCTAAGAAAGATACCCATAAAATCCAGTTAAATACTATTTATTTGAAGATAGAGCCTAATAGTATAATGGAAAAAAAGAGCTGTGCAGTCAATAGCCAAATGAATCAAGAATTAATCTAGGATTTTCATGGAACCTTGAAGAATTAGGTGAGCCTCTGCAAATCCCTTCCTTAGAAAAATCGGTATGGGTTCAAGGAAAGTCAGTTGTCAACTAGTCTCCAAGAGCAGATATTGCATGCAAAGATAAGATGTCAGAATTCGAGGTCAGGGTTATAAGTAGATAGACTCTCTTTCATTAGCTATTTTCCTTGGATATTAATTGATGTAAGAAAGCAATAACAAATCTATAAATGACTGAAGTGTGATTTGAAAGAAGTTTCTGATGACAGCATCAAGAACTGAATTGGCACTCATATGACACTTGAGTATAAAATCCTCATGCAGGGAACTTTATATTTAAGAATAGATGGTAATTAAGGGTTATATAAAAAACCCGCAAGAATGTGTTATAAAGATATGAAGTATGTCTCAGTAATTTAATTATTTTAAAAGCTATTATACTGATGTCCCTTTCTTTGGGCCTTCATCAGTTACATATCAGTACTATGAAGCAGACAGAAGAGAAAACGTTATCTGTTGCATTTGCACTGAAGCCTTGCATGAGGTTCTCAGAATACTTCAGCTGAAAAATAGTACGTGTATAAAAAGAACAGCCCTCACCCATCAAAAAATCAGCAGACATAATTCATAGGAGGGGAGAGATATTAGGTGCTTTTTTGAAATGGATATGGAATATTGGCTGTTTTAAAGGATGTCATACCACCTTACAAATTAGGACACAGTTTCAAGAATCTTTTCTTCTCACTTGCCTAATCTGGCATTTGCAACACAATGTGGAGGATATACACCTGTAGGTGTTCAAATAAGCAAAGATAAATTGTCACAGGAAATTTACATTTGGATCCCATAAATTAGCAGCAGAGAAAGAAAGTTTGGAAACTCTGCCTCCCCAGGAGACATAATCACCTTCTAACAGAGGGAAACTAAAATGTTCTGGTGTAAGGGTAATGACCAGTACACCACTTAGTGTTCAAATCATAATATTCTCGCTGCACACTGTTCTTATTTAAGTTCTTCCTGCAACTGAATTAAAGAAATCAAAGCATGATTTTATTACTCAGCATTTTAATTTCATAGGCTGAGACTTATTTTAGAGCAAACTACTCTTCCATAGTAGGCATCATTCTTAAAGTTTTACAAATTTCCTTTTCTAGGTCTGCTAATATTACCACCTATGTAAATGAAATTATAAGCACACAATCTACTGACCACTTTATGAGAAAAACCTAACGTGTAAATGAGTACAACATCCTAAGGTTTAGTAAGTAAAAGTGACATGAAATTCCCTTTTGCTTTTTAAGATAATTACCTAATTCATGCATTTGCTTCATTAACCTTCAGGGTTTTTATGTTTTCAAGTAGCAAAATGCTAGCTGCCATGAATTTTAAAAAGCTATCACTTTCAACCGAACATTTTAAGGAACAATTCTTAGAACCTTTCTGCAAAAAAAAGGATTTGATTACATTTTATAATGACGTCATAAAGATCAATATTTTAAAAGATGCACAAATATTATTCATAAGAACACAGACTGCATTATCCACCTTGAATATCTTGACACTAATTGTGCACAATAGAGGTCCTTTTCCTGTTGCAAGATGTACGAACTTTTAAAGCGCAGCTTTACAGAGTTAAGAAATTAGGTGATTCAAGTTAATATAGATCCATAAAAAAATTACCAAGCACATTTTTGCAAAGAAGAAAAAAACAGTACCAGATAAATGTAATTATTTAAGCCGGTAAAAAAGATTGAACCATCTGTGAAAAGCCTATTCTTTTGTAACAGGTGAAAAGTCTTTTCAACATGAATTAAAGTTAATCTCATCAGGATATGGCACATATTCAACAGAATAATAGTTTTTTTCCTTATCTGAACTGTCATAAGGGATATAATTGATTTTCCACAACATTGTTCTTTCAATTGTACTTTATTAATAATAGTATTGAATGCAATCATTAAGTATCATTAAATTGTGTTGTAGCACCACACAGACTGTTGAATCTGCTAGCTAACAATGGATCTAAACTTAGCACAGAACTAAGTAGCTACACTACTTTACACAGGTTTGGAGAAGTATGTTGTCTATTCTAGATGCAATTCACTATCTGCTCTGCCTATATCAATTAAGAGGATTATGGCTACTTTACATTGAGGTTTCTGCTTTAGAATCAGATTAGAACACAGAACAGACTGTAAAATATCTTAGGTTTGTGAAGAGAAGAATACTCACATGTAATTAATTAACTTTTCAGTCAGCCTTCAGTAACTACTAGTAAGGTTTAGGCAGACCAGCTTCCAGCCACAACTGCTATTTCCAGTATCTATAAAAACCAACAAAAATCACACAGGATGGAATCAGGTACCACCACCACATTAAAGCAGCTGAAGATCTAAGATGGGTGCTAAAAGATGCTGGAATGCAAAAGAATACTATTTTGGAGATGTGACAGAGAAAAAGTCTGTTTGAAAACTGCATTAACTGTTAAGCAAAACCTACAAGCAAGGAGACAAAAATCTATTTTAAATTTGACTCCTGTCGAACATCTTCTTTTCATCTATATGCCCGTGTGTTTGAAGTGTCAGGCTGGAAGACAGATCCTCTATCTCTTTGGTGTGCAGATGAGACACCATTCGGGAAGTGAGTGTTCAATTCACAATATCCATCCAGTCACAGCATTAGGTTGTGTGCTACGGCAACAAATCCGAAACCCATGTAGGTAAACTTTTGGTGATTTATACATAGCTGATTTATGGATTTCTCCTTGAGGCTCCAGGCGAATTCCAATAAATTCATCACCTGTTTTACCAGATTTGATTATGTTAATTAACATAATCTCTCTTGCCCCTTCTTCCTCTCCTTTGATTTCATGGACAGAACGAGCAAAGTGTATATGGAAAGGAGTATATAGCTGCAATCTCCAAGCTTCTGTCTCTGCAGACTACCAAATTCAACCTCAAAATACAAACTTAAAGGGCATTTTTATGTTAAAAAAATCACACGTTAATTGGATGCTTCCCTGCGTGGCTTTTGAAAAAGTTTGCATAGTGTTAAAACTGGTGGTGCTGAAAGAACATAAACTTCACCAGATACGTTACTATCTTGATTGTCCTCTTTCTGTAGTGAGGCCAGATGGACACAATCATCCACCTTTCTGCTGTGCTTCTCAAGTGTATATTACAGACTACGAGCACTGTGTCTGGATTAGAAGGGAGAATGGTATCATCGTGAGTTCAGTGAGGAGGTTTCTGCTATTTCTGAATAAATTATGAAAAGTGCAGGAGTATTTACTGCCCTGCATTGCAGTCTCCTTTCCTGTCACATCTAAAACGTATAGCAGTCACACAAGATAGAACGAGGTTTTACCACTATATTGAGTAACTAGATATCCCACTAGACTTGTGGGTTGAAACAGAAACAGTTTTAATAAAACAATAAGAACTACTACTACCACTAATAATAATGATACTACAAACAAAGCTATACTCAGCTCATATAGTGGTTGCAGACTCCACGCTCCCAGCAATGACTACCAGGCAGTGGATGCAGCGAGCACAGCAGTTCCAGAGAAACAGCACAGTCACAACAAGTGGGAAATGAGGCACCAGGAGCAGAAGAACAAGCAGCACCCTTTAAGTACAACAGCCATTGGGGAAGAGGGCCATCCCAAGAAAGGTTCTCACTTACTTAGGGATCATGATGTTTATGGTATGGAATACTTCTGTTGGCCAGACTGGGTCAGCTGTCCTGGCCGTGCTCTTCCCAGCTTATACTTGCACTATTTTGCACATGGCCTTTTGCTCATGACTTTGGATTTCCTAAAACCATTCCTATGCACTTGGACAGTGTCTCTATATACCTCCTGAGACACCTCATCTGCTACCTTTTTTATTCTTCGGTACTGCTGTGACGTTCTTGTTTATCCATGCAGTCTTCCTGCTAGTGCTGTTGGACTGTTGGTGAGCTTGGAAGAGGAGATCTTTGAAAATCAACCAGATCTCCTGACCCCTCTTTGCTTGAGAGCCATATCCCATGGGATCCTTCCAAGCAGGTCCATCAACAGGCAACAGTCTGTTTTCCTGAAGCCCTGTGATCCTGCTGTTTAGCCTTGTTACCTCATTGCTGGATCCTGAACTTCTCCATTTCATGATCACTGCAGCAGAAGACTGCTCTGGCCTTTAAATCCCAAACCAATTCTTCCTTGTTTATAACTATATGGTCTAACAGCACGTTTTCCTTTGCTGACTCATTGATCACCTGTGTCATAAACTAATCTCTTTTTTCCTTCAATTAACCCCTTTTTCCTTCATGATGTCTCTGCCCAGGAGAGCTTGCAATGCAAAACTAACAGAATAATAAAGAATGAGAACCAGAGGACAAGATGAATTATAAAGCAACACTCGATGGTATGGTTTCCTACTTAAAACATTCATGCAGCTTTTACAGAAACAGCATACATTAAAATGCAGTCAAGTATTTTTTTTGAGAAACTAAGGCAACAGACAAGGTCATCTCCAGCTGTCCAGCAGGCTTAAGAATCTCCGATGGCAGGTACTCTGGTGATATGCCTAAATTAAGAAATAGTGCAAGGGGAGATCCAATAGTCTGCTTAGAACTGATATTTTAACATGACATTCCATGGTGAAGGTATTTATCTCCTTGTTCCATATGATAGGAGCATCCCTTCTGTGCCCGGTCTCCTGCCCAGGTTTAGGAAGTTGCCTGTGAAACCCACTGCCACTCACTCAAATACTGTCTTGGACCAGATAGCAAAAAAATAGTTAAGAATTCAGTAAGTTTTGTAGTCTTAAGGTTTAACTACACAGTGGCACCTGCCGTACTGTGTCATTGTGCTCAGCAAACCACTTATAACAGTCCTTTCAGACTGCCATTACATTTCTAGCTTTGACTCTGCACTTACAATACCTTCACTTACAGTCCAAATTATGCAATACATTAAAATATCTTGAAAGAGGGAAGCAAACAGGCACCAAAAATTAGTTTCAGTAACCCTTGCTGTGTGGAAATTGAATAACAACACCCCCCACAGGGGTGCAGAGATTTCCAAGTAATCATATCTGTTCATACCAACCATCCAGATCCTGGACAATATGTAAATACCAGGCTCCCTATGGTGTATCTAATAATTTGCCTATGCTTACTTTCAGCTATTAAATTTTCTCTCCCAAAAGAATTTTATAAGGTGTACAGGTTTTATTCAAATCAGATTTGAAGCTTTGTGGATAAAAAGACAGAGTATTTGGGGTTTAGCCATAAACACAACGTAACTAAGTACTTTAAATGATCTTCTAGTTAAAACAGAACAAAACAGAGAGAAAACCTGTACTACACAGCACGAAAGACTTTAAAAAGTCATTAATCTATTATTTAGTTATGCTGAATGTGATTCCTTTTGACAAACATGAACTTAAGAGAAAACTTGAGAAGAATCTGAGAGTTTGAAGGATTTTAGATACAATGCCTCCAACACACAGCATGATGGTAATTTGTGGGAGCTAAGATCAGAGAGAAGTTTGTAGTTCAAGAGTTGTGTGTGTACAAGAAATGCATTTATTTCTTTGGTATGGTAGGCAGAAAAGAGACCATTAAGCATTCAACTATCTCTTTGTCTATAAATTTAATTCTCTCAGGCTAAAATATGACGATAGAAACTCCAAGAGGTTTTTCTTATCCTCTTTTTTTTTCTGGCATCTCAGCTACTTCCATGGCTTTTTGTTCATTTTACATAAAATACAGTTTTACCTTTTTCTTTTTTTTTAACCAAATTTTGCCTTAGAAAGAAGCTGATCCCACAATGTTATTCAAAATAAAGACATACACATCTACACACACACCCCCTGTCATCAAGATGCAGCCACTGCATCTCATCTACACACCAACAACCCTATCATAATCAGCTTGCTCACTTCCAGCTTCTCCTGGCTTCTAGCTTCTCCACTTGCAGAGTAGGTGTTTCATGCTATGCTTCCACAGAAGCTAAAGAACTTTATGTGTCTTTCAGATTTTCTTTAAAAAATTCCTCATCTTTCACTAATAGAGTCAACATAAAGCTTCTTCTAGAAATACTACAGCCTTTATCTCTGCCAGCTCCATCTTCCTTCTACCCACTCACTGCTAAACACAGCCACTTCCAGGTAAGTTTGAGAAAGTGAAAATAAAGCAAACCTGCCTGTTAGTGTGCTGTATATCACTTTTACTATGCAAATGATTGTTTAGAGAAGAATAAAAGGCTGTAAATATTTTGAGAAGTGGGCCCCCAGTGCCTCTTCAGTATGCCAAATGGCACCGTGCGCTTCGTAATTATGTAATATAGAGAATACCAGCTGGTTTGAATTGTTCTCAGGGGCCTTGGATGATATCGAAATGCTAAGCTCCCCCAGCGAGAGCAATAATCAAGCAAGTAATACCGTAAAGTCAAACCAAATTGACATTGAGTTGTTGACTCTTAATCCACTTCAAACCAGATGTTAATGCTGTACACTATGATTTTAAAGTTTTAGGGTTTTTTTTTTCTTAGATAAAGAAGAATTTCTTATTTTTCTGAAAAAGCAATGCTCTGGTATACGCACTCTCTCAGAAACTGCATTTTATATTTTCTGGAGAGACACATAGCCAGATGTTTATTTTCTACTGCTGTGGCAAAGAATGGAAGAGGTTCTTGTTTTGCTGTCACAAAGCAGGGAGGTGCCCAACACACAATTACATATTGTAATACATGCAGCATGACAATTGCTTAAAGCAAAGTTTTGCGAGCAAACTTGTCAATTCTTATTGTGACGCTAACTGAGAAGAAGTTGTAGCAGCTTTTTGTTAACATGTAAAAGAAGGCAAGCATCTACATTTGTAAAATTTTTGTAATAGGTTCTCTAGTGCTTTACATAGCAATAACCACCTAGAATTTCTCCAGAGGTTGTGGTCTTTAGCTCTTTATACTTTTGTAGCATGAAACTAATCCCATAACTAGAATCTATAATATTCTATCCCTTTTGTGTAATCTATTATAGAAACTGTGAAAGTCCTCAAACTGTTGGTACAACTACTCCCTTACTAAAGCATCACAATTAAACCACTCTTTTTCCACAGAAATTACAGCTCACTTAATCATATTCTTAGTATTTTTTTACAGTCATGTTTTTAATTTTTATGACGGGGCAAAGAGCTTCTTTCCTTTGCATACCACACATTCCCAAGTCAAAGACCCTGTAAGCCAAAGAATGAATCATGAACCATTTATCACTTTTTCTACATCTACAACTGTTAGTGGAGCTGAACATAACTGGAGTGGCTGCTTTTCTTTCTGTTCATAGTAGCAGGTGAAAAAAACCCACATCTCATAGAATCATAGAATGGTTTGGGTTGGAAGGGACATTAAAGCCCACTCAGTTCCACGCCCCTTGCCATGGGCAGAGACATCTTCCACTGCATCAGGCTGCTCAAAGCCTCATCCAACCTGGCCTTGAACACCTCCAGGGATGGGGTTTCCATGACTTCTCTGGACAGCCTGTGCCAGTGCCTCACCACCCTCACAGGGGATCTTTCCTCCTAAGATCTCACGTAAATCTCCCCTCTTTCAGCTGTAAAACATTCCCCCTCATCCTATCCCTGCATTCACTGATAAAGAGCGCCTCCCCAGCTTTCCTGTAGGTCCCCTTTAAATACTGTAAAGCAGCTATAAGGTCTCTGTGGAGCCTTCTCTTCTCCAGGCTAAACAAGCCCAACTTTCTCAGCCCATCCTCATACGGAAGGTGCTCCAGACCTCTGAGCATCTTTGTGGCCCTCCTTGGGACTTACTCTTAACAGATGTATGTCCTTCTTGTGCTGAGGACTCCAGAATTAAACACAGTACACCAGGTGAGGTCACATGAGAACAGAGTAGAGGAAGAGGAGATTCACCTCCCTCAACCTACCAGTCACACTTTTTTTGATGCAGCCCAGGATACAGTTGGCTTTCTGGGCTGCAAGCACACATTGCTCGCTCACATTAAGCTTCTCATCCACCAACACTCCCTAGTCCTTCTCTTCAGGGCTACCCTCAATCCATTCTCTGTCCAGCTGGTATTTGTGCTTCCGATTACCCCAACCCAGGTACAGGACATTGCACTTGGTCTTGTTGAACTTCATGAGGTTAGCACTGGCCATCCCTCAAGCCCATCAAGGTCTCTCCGAGTAGTGTCCACTCCCTCCAGTGTGTCAACCACGCCCACACAACTTGATGTCAGCAGACTTGCTGAGAGGGCCCTCAATCCACTGTGCCTGTCTGCGACAAAGATATTAATCAACACCGGTCTCACCTTCTGCAGGTGTCTAATGCAATCACAGAATCACCAGGTTGGAAAGGACCCACTGGATCATCGAGTCCAACCATTCCTAACACTCCCTAAACCATGTCCCTCAGCACTTCATCCACCCGTTCCTTAAACACCTCCAGGGAAGGCGACTCGACCACCTCCCTGGGCAGCCTGTTCCAGTACCCAATGACTCTTTCTGTGAAGAATTTCTTTCTGATATCCAACCTGAACCTCCCCTGGCAGAGCTTGAGGCCATTCCCTCTTGTCCTGTCCCCTGTCACTTGGGAGAAGAGGCCAGCTCCCTCCTCTCCACAACCTCCTTTCAGGTAGTTGTAGAGAGTAATAAGGTCTCCCCTCAGCCTCCTCTTCTCCAGCCTAAACAACCCCAGCTCTCTCAGTCGCTCCTCGTACGACTTGTTCTCCAGCCCCTTCACCAGCTTCATTGCTCTCCTCTGGACACGCTCCAGAGCCTCAACATCCTTCTTGTGGTGAGGGGTCCAGAACTGAACACAGTATTTGAGGTGCAGTCTCACCAGTGCCGAGTAGAGAGGGAGAATAACCTCTCTGGACCTGCTGGTGACCCCATTTCTGATACAAGCCAAGATGCCGCTGGCCTTCTTGGCCACCTGGGCACACTGCTGGCTCATGTTCAGTCGGCTGTCAACCAGCACCCCCAGGTCCTTCTCTTCCGTGCAGCTCTGTCCTAACAGAAAGTCCACTTTGCAGTATGGACTGGAGGCCCAGCAACCGTGGAGCAGCTCACTCCCCCGGTGTTTAAAAGGCAGTCCTCCTGGACAACCAACAAATACTTTACACAATGCCCATACAAATCCTATTCACAACTTATAATTTTCTTACATTGAAAAAAAATCTGTGAAGTCTCAAGGACAGAAGCATGGCTGCCACGTGCCACATATGATCACGAGATCAGTCCATGTTCCTCTTCACCCTTCCTCCCCTCCAGAGTGGGGAGTGCCAGTTTGCCACTCTGATCCCCTGAGTGCATGTTTTAATCTGCTTTGTGTGCTGCTGTCTGATCTGAGCTGTGCGAAACATAGAGTGCTAGGAGATTACAGTTGCTATTAAACAAAGCTACTGTGTTAGGGAAAGAGTTCAGCAACTGTTTGGCTGAAAGAAAATGACAGGAAAGCAAAAATGTACTGACTACCTACTGTACGTTATAACCTTCCAAAGTGAACCGTAGTGACATTTCCTCCCTAAGACACCAATATAGCACAGATTTTATATAAATATGCAGCAATTCTTCACCAAAAATCAGCATAATACCCTTTTATTCTATTGAATAAGCACTAAAAATGTTTTAAATACTACCAAGTAGCCTCCTTCCAGATAGCTATGTTAAAGCAGCAAATAGACAAGCCCTTAGGTAATAGGAAGGAGCACAAGCAATTATGTTATCAATTATTCAGACAGATAACGACTTTAAAGAAGACAAAACAGCTGCTTTAATAATTAACAATATTTAGGACAGTAATAAGCCACAAAGTCACTTAAAAAGATCTTATGGCCTACTGGGCAAATATTTTTTTTGAGAAACACAAAAATAAAGGAGCATTTGAGAGACTTCAGCTTGGGTTACAGAAAGATTGTATCAGCACTTCAGGTTAGATTGCACTATATTAAAGTTACTTTCCTCAAGAGCCTTCTATCCCAAACAAACTATTCTAAAAAAAGATATGGCAGTCTTGTACTTCAATAGTTAATATTTTATTTTCTGCAGTGTCTATCTTTCTGAGATTTGCTTTTTTCTTATAAGCCACATTATTTCCAATATATTAAAAGCTGACTTTCCATTTTTCTTTTTCCAATGGGAGTCTGTAAAGAATCCATATAAAAATGGACATTTGTTGGGAATGAGTGCTGAAATAAACCTCTTAATCAAGTTTCCTGGTATTTCAAGAAAACAGGAACAAGAAAATATCCAATCAGTTGCTGTATTCATAAAAAAAATTATTTTGAGGAGCTTAACAAAAACGTATGCAACAGCATTTTTGTACCTAGGATGTTAACTCTACTTTCCCTACCTGTTTTATCAGGATTTCTTAAGTTCCGTTTATTCAGTAGGAGGGAACAAAGATTTTTGCCCTGAAAAAGCATTCAGAATTTTCTTTATAAGATAGACTCCCAAATCTATACTATAATATCTAAAAGGTTTAGCTTTTTGGCATGATTAACAAACAGCTGTCTCAGAAGGCATTCACCACCTTTTAAAATACCTAAAGGTAAGTGCTTATTCAATGTCTGTTAAAGATAGAAGACTTTCTAATTCAGTAAGACAATTCTTGTATCATTTGAGATTAAAATCATTACTACAGACTTGTTCCTTTTCAAGACCTAGATCCTGAGGCAGGTTCAATATACACAATTTCAAGAATTAACCTGGAATTGATTGTAGTATCAGAGCTATGGTGTTATTGCTTACATTTGTCCCTCTAAAAGGTAGTTATCCTGGATGTTTCTTTCCCCAAATCATCTCCTGCAACTCTACTTCACTGATGGCTTATGATTCAGCAACATGACTGTGCAGGAAATTCGTCACAGCAGGCTGCAGGGGTATTCCACTTATGTTTGAAAAACCGCAGACTGCATGGTAATATGTCTTCAGACTTGTCCCAGCACAGTAACTACACAGCAAACAGCTTCTCAGAAAATATCAACACCTGAGTTCCAGAGGGTGCAAAAAGCAATATGATTTTTGATTCACAATGTGGCGTCTAGCCTACAGATACAGACGTATTCAGAAAACGATCTGCACATGGAAGCAATTTAACTACACTGAAGTTTCAGGTAATAAAACCTTGTTTCAAAAGATACATGCAATTTCTATGTCAGACCTTAAATATCTGCAAAAAACAATGCATGAATCCTTCAGCTAAAGTGATAAAGACATTTGCTTTACTAAATATAATTTATATCTATTTTTGACATTTAAAAATCCTTGACTTCAGGATTATTAATTGAAGCTGCTTCCCTCATGGTTTTTAGGAGCTCATTTAAAACTATTTAGAGAATTCTATGCAAACGACAAAATATTAAATATGTCACCGCTTTGGTAAACCTAAAAATAAGCAAGGATGATCTTTGTCCAAGCACAACTACACAGGGATTGAACTGGAATGAATCATAGGATTCAACTGGTTGATATTTCTTCCTTTCTATCCCTATATTCCCAAGGGCTTTAGCTATTGCCAAATCCTTATCAGATATTTTCACTTGGAGAATGGTAAAATACAGGGAAAATTATTTAGCTATCATTACCAGTGTGATGGATGTTATTAGAAACATAGGTATGAGTCTCAACCAGAACACATACAAAGCCATTACAAAAAGGCTTTAAAACATAGTAACAGGAGAAGACTTAAACAATAGTAAAAACTTCAGTTACAGATGGAAATGATAAAACTTCACAACAGGTCAATGAGGCTCAAATATTCAAATGATTCTTGTATTTGCAAAAAGCAAAATGTGGTACTCATCAAATAAGAGCAATGAAAGACTTTTTCATCATGTGAACAACATAAATGAATAAATACCTAACATGGACTAGGGATAAGGATTACTAAATCAGCTTCTCTTTTATAATGACTTCCCAAAGTTCTACTGAGATGGTTGGAGAGAGATTTCAGCCCCCACTACCATTTTTCATATAAATTTTGTAATAGTCAGGAAATTTCAGAAATTCTGAAGCATGCTAACATTTTAGTATACAACAAGGGCAAACAAAGAAGTATGAATGCCATGCATGATAAAAGAAAAGATTGTTAAAGACCTGTTCTCTAGAGGATGGAAATACAAATAAACACTACATTGGAGGTTAATTATGAAAGTCTTGGCAGCCATACCTAGTTCCTCTCTGTTAGGAGGTTATAAATTTGCTAACTAGGAAGTTGGGATGGTCTTAGGATTTTGTATTGGTTCAGTTGGAACCACATTAACTACTAATTAGAAAATAGTGCAACAGTGGACAATACTAGTAAAACATAAATTCAGAATACTAAGTAATCTAAAATTATCTAATATGGAATCATTCTCAAAATGCTGAAAGTGTGCTTTTTGCAATGTGCAGTACAAGAGACAATACCATTCAACATTAAAAATGACCTAGGAGTAAATACCAGAAAACATGGCTGATTTTTCAGATCACACAAAGTTTGCTTGTAGATTCTGATATGAAGAAGGAAGTAGTGGACAGCAACGAATTACTGGGAAGGTAAAGATGTTTAGAAACTGAGAAAACAGGACACAGTTACAGAACAGGAGGTGTGAACTCCGGAAAATGGTGAAGATGAAAAAGATTCAGAGGGAACTCCCAGGATCATGTTATGACAAGAAGTACTAATGAAATCCTTGGGCACGAGCAAGGAGAATTAAGCAGAAACAGACTTCACCACAGTGCTAAATTGACATGACAGCATTTCACATGTATTGGACATCCATAATTCCTAAAATGATTTTCAAAAACTGAAGAAATTTCAGGCACAACTTTTAAAAATAATTTGATTTAAGATATCTCTATGTAAAATATTCGGAACAGATCCATACATATCATATATCAAGAAAAATGGTGCAAGACAAACAGATAAGCTGCTTTTTGTTTTGTTTTCTTTTTTCCCTTATACTCCCCAGCAGCTCTATCCCATCCCATGCCTGAAAGGCACCGCTGCCTTGCAAAGGCGCCAAACCTCACCAGACCAGGAGCAGTTTGGTTAAAGTTCCAGAGGAGGTAAGCGCAGATGGGTTGGTGAGGAATGAACTCTGTTTAAAAATTGAATTAAATTCTGAGGTAACATCCATTTAAAAGTCTGTCTTTCACTTGAACCTGTTTCTCCTTTTACCCACAAAACGCTTAGTAAGAGTTGGAGGAACGGAAAGAAACAGGCACAATACACATTCACCTCAGACCCCTGTATGTGATAACCTTTCCTCCTGCCCCAGCTCATACTGCTCAAGAAGCAGGATTTTAAGGGTTTTGACAGCTGATATTTTAGATGTTAGGAACCCAACATTTGAGCATGTGGTAGAGAAGTTTAACCACTTGGCCAATCATTTTTATGTCTCCCAGACCTACTGAGTCAGCATTCCAGTTGTGTACTGTTGGAAGAAGTAAAGCAGTATCAGGCTGGTTTGAACATTTCTATGGCAATTTTTTGTTGTAAAGGCCTTATTTATTAAAGTTCACAAAGATTACTTTGCTTCAAGTTATAAATGAGGTTAGCCAACATCCAAAGAACTCATCCTAGAGCAAGAAATGGTCAATATTAACCTTCTGGGCACTTACTGCAGCACTGGCAGTGCTGAGTTTTCCGAAGTGCAGTTCTGGTTATAGCGAGGCCCTAAAAAGGCACTTACTCCTTCTAGAGAGGATCAGGAATGTCATTCTATGCCAGCAATAGAGAATACAAAAGCCACAAATGAGAATGAGAAAATAGCAGTCTCGTTTTAATCTGAAGAAAACATTTTAATGGTTAATAAAGAGAAAGGGTCATTGATAGAAAGATGGTAGTGGAGGTGTTCAAGGCCAGGTTGGATGGGGCGTTTGGCAGCCTGATCTAGTGGGAGGTGTCCCCGTCCATGTCAGGGGGGTTGGAAATAAATGATCTTTAAGGTCCTTTCCAACCCAAACTATTTGATGATTCTACAATTCTATGAAAATATGAGCAGTTTAAGGAAGAAAATTCAGGGAATTGGGATGGGATTTTTCCACTTCAAAAGGCTGACCAACTACTCAAGAGAGATGCCCAAGGTACACAAGATACTGATGGATAATTTGAGTGGAACTCAAGAAATATCAGAAGCTAAACCAAAGATGCAGTAAGCAGAGAGAAGCAAATGAGTGTTGGCAACCAGAGACACAAAGACTCCCTATATTCATGGCAAATGGTAGAACGAGCATTAACCATTCTAAGCAGCCTAAATAAGCCAGTAATCAATCAAAGTAACATATGGAGAAATAATATTTACAAGTAGTTGAAACCACATATGTTCAGGATGAACAACCAGGAGTTTCATCAACTTCCAGAGGTCTTTAGTATATCCACCTGCTATATTCTTTTTTTTTTTTTTTCATATACTGTACACCTGCAGACTAAAAGATACATTAACAGCACTTAAGGATGGCTTTCTCCAAATACTCATCTCAAATTGATTACTGGAGTATATATTTACTGCCTATCTAAGCTGCAACTTAAATGACTGAAGGACTCAAAACAATCTTAGAAGATGATGATAAGAAATATTACGCAACAAGCACTTATTATTGTCTTAAGCCCTGACACAGAGTAGACATGTAGACACATACTGTGATATTGTTATGAAAAGATCAGCTGCATTAACAGGAAATAACTTGACAAAGTAAAAGGAAGAAAAGGCACTATGTTCTTTTTCCCCTTCTGGATGTGCACTTACAAAAATGTCACACCTTGTCATGATCAGAAGGAAAAAACCAAAGTTTTTAGAAGAAATTTTTTCTACCTACTTAATCAAATACATGTGAAAATATATTTGAAAGTACACATTTTGGCAGAGGTCTGAAAAGTTACTCAAGTCTCACTTGTCTAAGAATCAGAAACTGAGATAGTGTTACTCCCAATAAGTCAGGCAGCTTCTGTGATTCTCTAGAAGGGAGTTATTATTGCACTTTGTCAGCAGGTATCCATCAACCTCAATCACCTTTGCTGGTGTATTTATCATATTTTGAACTCCTTCATTTCACTTTATCCTTTCTATCTCAGCTTTTGGGACTAGGAGTTCAGAAATGCAATTTCTTCTCTTTTCATCACTTCAAAAGCATCCTGTTCAGCTGCATCCTGTTCAGCTGTCCTGATCCCCTATGAGTGCATCATCTATAACACCTTAGTGGTTTAGGTTTTTTTTCTCATTCAGAACAGCACAGTACCTGTTGCATTCTTCTTTCGAATCTTCACAAGACTGAAAACAGTACCAATGAAGCAACACATCACAGATTTGTCAGCATTATGATATAGCTGATTGTGAAAGATGCTGGCAGTAGCATAGTTCAGAAGATCTGCCTGCCAACCAAAGAAGGTTATTATTTGTTATCATTTCCTTGTACCGATATAAGCCATGTTTTGGGACTACCAGAGAGAGAACTATCCTTGAAATACTTTTTAGAGCCATTTTAGCTTTTTGGCTTTAACACATAAGAGCTTGGGACAGAGCAAAGTTTTGTTCTGTGTCATGAAGCTCCACGACTGGTGAAAAATTGCCCCCTTTTACTGTTCCAAACCTGCCTTATGTTAGCTTCAGTTCAGCCTCGTCTTACTTGTAGATGAAGAAGTGATGAGACTGTTGTCACATTCCCATTTGTCAACTCTATTCCAGTTTGAAGAATCATAAGAAGGATATAGAGCTGTTGGAATGGGTCCAGAGGAGGGCTACAAAGATGATCAGAGGGCTGGAGCACCTCCCATATGAGGACAGGCTAAGAGAGTTGGTGTGGTTCAGCCTGGAGAAGAGAAGGCTCCAAGGAGACCTTACAGACTTTATAGAGACCTTCCAGTACCTGAAGGAGGCCTACAAGAAAACTGAGGAGGCACTTTTTACAAAGGCATGTAGTGACAGGACAAGGGGGAATGGCTACAAATTGGAGAGGGGAAGATTTGGACTAGATATTAGGAAGAAATTTATCATGGTGAGGGTGGTGAGGCACTGGCACAGGTTGCCCAGGGAAGCTGTGGCTGCCCCATCCCTGGAGGTGTTCAAGGCCAAGTTGGATGGGGCCTTGAGCAGCCTGGTTTAGTGGGAGATGTCCCTGCCCATGGCAGGTGTGCTGGAATTAGATGATCTTTAAGGTCCCTTCCAACCCAAACTATTCTATGATAGTTGGATATGATGACTACATGTTGTTTCAAGACTTTGGCGTAATTAAGTTAATATTTAATTATAACTTAAAATAGCTAAATATCCATGAGAGAGCTGTTTAGTTGTGAACTTTTTTCACCATAAAGACCTCAATCGAAAGACTGTAACAGATAAACAGAATGAAGTATCTCTGATGTAGATACCTGTCATTACGTCAGTGCTTCTCAACAAAAACATTTAAACAATTTTGTTCTTCTGTCTCACCAGCAACTGCTGCTACCCTGCATTACTTCTAAGAAATACAAATTCAAATTATGTACAGAAAACATTTATTAGTCATAAAGCAATATTATCTACAAATGTTGATACTAGCTTAGGTTACTCTGAGTGCAGAGAACATTTGTTCTTCTACCCCATAAATGAGAAAAACATGAAGGTAGATAACATATCCACATAAATGACCAAATGGTACTTAATATGTTGAAAATAGACTGTACATACACAATCTCATTTTATTGCAGTTACAAACATTGTGTCTAATAAAGACATAATAAATGGCACATGACTGAAACACCAATGCATATTCTTCCAGTCTTGATTCAAGGAGGGTTCTCTGTGCTTCACCAAGCAGAGGAAGTGGGGCTTCTCCCTTGCATCAGGCACAAGCAAGTAGAAGGTTTGGTGTATTTGTCGCATGACAACATTTCATCTTAATACAAGCTAGTCACAGCAGCTACTGCAGAAAATTGGTTGCAGTTTGCTGGCACCATGGGAGACCATCATTACTGACCAGATTGAGAAACTCATCAAAGACAATTCAGGACTCAATCTAACTGTGGCATCCAAGTGTTGTGCTTTTTTATTAGGGCTATTTTCTTGCATCTCTTTAATTCTTATTCATGTCCATTGGTCCTTGACTCACATTGTGATTGAATGCAATAAAGGCTTCAGCTCAACTGAATTCAATCTCAGAAATCATCAAAAAGTAAGATTTATGTAGTACTTTTTAGAAAACCTTATGACAGCCAGCAATTCAAGTGAAGAGATGTAAGCTCTTCTTCAATGGTATTACAAAGATGTTCGCCTGCCTCCTTCACAAAGGAATCACACAGGGCAGCCTATTCCGTATTATGTTGTAATGACTTATGTCCCTTTCTTTGTGGATGTTTCACAGAAAACAGCTACCATCTGTGCCCACATCTTTGTTTAATGGGTTTGTTGGTTTGTTTGAAATTCAACTATTATATGGTAGTTTTTAAGAAAAAAATAAATTCACTTTCAGTCTTATGATCACTGACTCCAAATCAGACTAAAGCCATAACTGCTTTAAAAAATTACTTGAATAGTGTACAGAACTATTATTTTGAAAATATATGACTTGCTGGACTTGCAAATGTTGCACAACAACAGTAAAAAACAAGAACCACAAACTACAGGTCTATTTTTGTCTAACTAGTTACTGCAAATGATATACCTATCCCTGCAATGAAGAGCAACACTAAAATTCTAGAAACAGGACAAAATTACATCCTTTTCATGAACATAGCGAAAGACACAAAGATTCATACTGTGTTCAGCTGAAGTTGATGCACTTGTCATTCCCATGCTTCACCAGGTCTTTGGTCTTCATCTGCAGTACGAATCACTTTTCTCGTATAAATGTATTCCAAACAGTGGCAAAAATTTACAGCTAGCTTTTCCCAAAGCAGAGTTAATCAAATCTGTAATCAGAACCTCATGGGGGAAGGGAGGGAGTGGAATTTTTCTTATGTCTTGTTTTCTTAGACTAACCTTCAGTCTCTATTTGGAAGATCTCTCAAAAAACCTACATACTTGCTCTCTCACTGTTAAGTAGTATGGTATTCTAGGTTTTGATTTCCACCAGGTATTGAAAAATAATCTCTTGAAATACACTCAAAATACTTTTTTTTTCCTTAGGGTAGATGTCCGATTTCTGAATATGCAATTCAGAGAATTAACTCTAGGGCTTTTGAGGGTTCAGGGTTTTTTTCATGTTACATAGTCAGGCACAGAGAAAAGGTTAGGCAGGAGGGTGCTAAAGATAGCTCACAAGATTTTCTGAAGGTATTAAAAATATATTATCTGTCTGGCCTCCTTTTCTAGCCTAAGGCTTGTTCCATCCCAAATGAAGTCATCACAGACTAGATTCATTATGGACATCATATTAAGCTATCATGTCATTAAACAAACAGAGTGAATTAGGTCAATGCTAAGAAACAATTCCTCTCTCTCTTTCATCATTACATTACACAGATCTAAAGAGAGATACTAGATAGATCATGGTCCAAAGCCAGTATTGGCAAACTCACAAGCAACTCAGCAAGGCACAGCGAAACTTTCATCTGGGAAAGCGATACTGCGCAAATGGAAAACCACATCTGTGTGCTAGGGTATGCTGACCTGTTTTGAACTATGTGCTCAAATGACTCTCAAACAAAGCAGGTGGCAAGATCTATCCATTCTTTTACCCAAGTAAAATAAATGTAAACCCCACAACACATAACAATATGTCCAGCACTTAATTACCATCAGGAAATACGATAAGTAGACACACAGTTTAAGAAGCCAGGATGTTTGAGTTATTTTTGCCAAAATTAATTTCTTCATATGATTTTTTATTCTTTTTCTAGCCCTAATCTGTTTTTAATCTTTAGACTGTGAACTGTTCTTTTGCCTATCTATATTCCTCATTGTGATCTTTTCTTCACTGAAATCTTTGAATGATACAGTAGGATAATTATTACTAATATAACTAGGATATTTTTTCCTTCTGGTACTTCTAAATATTCAATTTTTTATTCATTTTAGGATGTTTTTTCAATATTGATGTTTGCTTATTTTTTGAAAGAAATATACTGGGCAAAGATAATTTCACTGTATCTTAAGTGAACCTCTGTCTTATCAGGTACATGTAAACTTATACTGAACAGTACTTACCTTGAAATGGTAGAAAACACAGTATGTAATTATTATTAATACCGAGTTTTGAAGTCTCGGATTTGAGTATAGAATCATACAATGTCCTGAGTATAGACTAATATAAAATTGTCAGCTTCACATACATACGCATTTGTGCACACACATATTTTTTAAAGTTTTCTAGTGGGACGTGTCCCTGCCCATGGCATGAGTGGTGGAATTAAATGATCTTTAAGGTCCCTCCCTACTCAAGCCATTCTATGATTCTATTCTATGAGTCTACAGGTTCTACAGATTCTACCTAGCAATCAAATAAGGAAGGAAAAGGAACATATTTTACTTTAAAAAAAAGCTTGAAAATTATGTTATTAATGTTTGTATCCTATGTTCACATAAGGATTTGCAAAGTAGAATGAGCTTACTCTTGTTCCAACTTATTTTAGGTACAGTTTTCAAATAGGAAACAGTGGATTCCACAGGTTAAATGCCACATTACTTTTGCTATGCAAAAAAATGAAAAAAAAATAATCAATGGACTGAACAAAAATCTATGCAACTCCAAAGTCAGCAAATTTACTGTTCCTTAACCTGAGGTATAACAGAATTTCCCTAGGAGAGAGACTTAGTATTTTTTTTTTTTAGTGTGAGATGTGTCTTTGTATGGCACTAGTGAGAAAATAGCACTGACAGAAGTTGGTCAAAGTGAGGGGTGAAGTCCTTGTAACAGTGATTTAGATAGAAAACGTACCACTAATGATGCAAAACCACATTTACACTGCATTTCTGTTCACCGCAGCAAATACTGTATTTATAAAATGACCGGATTGTGTGCCAGAAATCTGTACAGAAAGAATACAAGTCTCTGCCACAATACAGTTCAAGTTCTTTTTTCTGAAACCACTCTATAGAACTGGGATATGCCCAAGTGCTTAATCAGAGATACACAGAAGTTCACATGTGCTCAGGCTAATCAACAGTTCCTGGAGACAGGAGAATGGTGATATAACCTAAGCTGTTCTGGCTGGACAAATCACCTTCGAAGAAGTTTAATAAAATGCTGGCATTTTTTAGGTACTTGTGGAGTAGAAGCTAAAAGGGATTGCTTGAAAACCTTCTACATACACTGAGAATGTAAATATAAAAGAATTTGCTGTCCTTACATGTCTTTAGTTACTCACACTTTCTCATGGCAACACATCCTACTCATGTGCAGGACTTTGTTTGCCCATTATGCTAATTCTTTGTAGTCAAAACAAAAGCTATGGAAAAATTTTGCCTAAACCAAACGTCTTCTAAAAAGTGCTCCATTAACATACGGAGAAATTAACTGAAAAGAAAATTATTTGATTGGTGAAGCTAGCCTGTGTTATTGAGTTTTATGTAAATGGGTATCTTAAGTTCATTCACTCTTCAGGTGTTTCTGGGGGCAGTTGTTTATTCCCAGCTACTACCTGTGAGATCAGAATCACATCAGTGTCATGCCTCTGTTGCTTGAAGCTAATTTTGGTTGCCCTTTTAGAACTTGTGAAAAGGTAATAAATAATCACACATACAATTAGAGCAGGATGAGACTGCCGTTAAAAATATTCAACATATGTCTAGTTGCTCAATAAGGATAAAGGCAGTCTCTCTTTAATACAAATCTAATTAAAATTAGCTTTCATATAGAGTCTCCAGAGTATGCTGAGACAATATAGAAAACATGCACATTTAGAATCCCTGTATTTAAATCTAGCAGAGCAAAGAATGGAAAAGCATGTAGAAGGAGTACTTTCAACTAAGTTTAGAGCCCTAATTATTTTTTTTTTTCTCTCTGGCAGGTAGGATCTTAGGCTGTTTGGGCACATTTGACAATTTTATCTTTGATATATAAGACAAGTTTTCCAACTGGGTCTCAGATTCTGAGGACAATTCTCCAGATAAGTAACCTAGTTGATATCATTACAAATATTATGTGATAGAAGAACTGGAGCTTTATGTAATTCTGCTCCTTCTTTGGAAGACCCAAGAAGGTCTCATGAATAAGCATATTCCCTTCTCAGGAGAAGCGACTGAAAATGCACCCCTAAATAAAGATCTCTCTCAAGCACTGTGGTCCAAAGTGGTTTCTGAAGCTAGCACTAGGAAGGAAGTTAAATTCCAGAAAATAATCTGAGCAGGAAAGATGGAAACATCTGCATATATGGAAAGCAACTGCAAGAGATCTAAACTTCATTCTGTATTTTAAGGAATGGATGTTGGTGAAAAGAAAAACAGAAAATAGTCTGATAACAGCAGATTCCTGTGTTCCTGATATGTTTTTTGGCAGTGATGCAGAGGGAGCTAAATGTGTAAGTGCATTGCATATACCTGCAGAGAGTCATACCTCATGTAAGACTTACACATTTCTTTTAAAACATGAATGTTTTAATTTTGAGGACAGAAGATAAATTAAGCCTTGAGAAAGGTTCACAAACAACTAAGGCAACCTATGTGGACTGAAATGGGAAGCTCATACGGGGTGGAGTAAGCCAAACCTACCTCTGTGGGGTATTCAATAGTTAGTGCAGATACTGACAGAGGCAGGACCCAGACATTCCCAGTCTAAGAGTTTTTAAATCCCATCACTCAGGAGTGCCCTGCTCATCCATCAAGAGGAAGGCGTGAGAGGGAGCTGCCTCCAATCAGAGATGGGAAATCGAGAATGGAAGAGGCAAAAGGCTGAAGATAGAATGAGCGTGAGAAAGGCTGATAAAGTAGCTCTATTCCCATTCAAGGATCATTGCATGTACCTTAAAAATGGTTTTGAGAACAGGGATCAGCATCCTGAACTCCCAGAGGTGTTTGTATGCATTGTGTACTTGACATTTAACTTCAAATTTAGTAGCCTACTATTACAGTAGACTACAGTTTGCAATTTGCAATACAATTTCCTAGGAAACAATCATAATAACTTACAAAGCCTAAGCAGCAGATTAAAGTGCTTATAGTCTGGTCCGCTGTAATAGTTGACTATATCAACAAAACCCCAGCAATTTATGAATGCTTAAATTACATAGGTAGGAGAGAATGGGTGGAGGTCATATTTCTGTACTTTGTATTTCTGATTTTAAACAGAAGCAAAATATGCAGGGTGGCTCTCCGAAGTTTTACATGTCATTCAGTTGTGCTGCTGACCTGTTTATAAACTTGAACATTATTCTCATGGAATGACTGAGAGAACAGTATGAAACCGCATTTTCCTTGATACTTCAGATCTCATCAGCAAATGTCCAGTTTCTGAGTCAGTAAGTTTTTTTTGAAAAGCTTTTCCACAAAGCAGCTCTAATACTAGATTACTTCCAGCCTATTTTTTGTCCCCTTGTTGAATTATGGAGCACGGATTTTTCAAACAAAGTCCTCACTGCCTGCCATTAATCCTGTTGGGTAAGCAAATCACCAAGCCTTGTAATCACTGGGATTGATACAACCATTCCTAGCAAAACATCACAAACCATCTGCCAATTTCACAACTATCAGATGCATGAGTGAATGAAAGTACAAGATAAACAGTATGGTATGGAATGTCACAGCTGAACAAAGAATTAGAACAATCACAGAGGAGACAGATTACTGCTTTGTTGTATTACAATCCATAGAGGAGTTAAATCTTGACATATCATTCCTATTACATAAGCTTTTGCTCCAAACTGCAAGTCTAAGCATAAACACATTTGTGTGTATTATAAGAACAGTATGCAGTCATGTACCTCACAAATATGAATATAACATATGCTTTCACATGCTGCTTTGTTCGACTGCCTAAAATAATTTACATCTGAAACAGCACTTTAAAATAAAGTCTTTGTACCCTTCTCCTTCACAAATATTGTAATTTGTGTCTTATATAGCTACATAAAACCAAAACTACCCCATGGGATAAGAAATACTGCTCCAAAATTAAGACAGGTGAGTCTCACAGAACACTAGTTGCTAATACTAGGCACAAAACAGAACCCACAGGAGGTCTCCTTCAAAACAGTTGGGTATGGAGGGTTGTGAGGGGAGGGGAGCAGGGGTCAGAACTCCGTCTCCACATTTGGATTGGAATCATTTATCCACGATCTTTTTAACATGCCTAATCCTTGTAGAGAAAATAATGAAGGAGGAAAAAACCTAAGTTATGTTGAAACCTAAAATCACAGAAAAAAAATATGTCTACTCACCATCGCAATTCATAAAAATCAATGCTGGCTCTAAGCAGAATAAAGGAAACAGCTTGGAGCTCAGCTCAAAAGCACCAGCAAGCATTCCTGTGGACAGCCTTCAGAGCCTCCTTGAACTCTGCAAAGATCACAATACTCACCCCCAGGCCTTCCCAGGGTAAGTTTAAAACCCAGAGAGCCAATAGTTTAAAAGTTACAACTAGAAAAAAAGGCCAATAGTAAATAAAACCTACAAAAATCCTAATTGCTGTTTCCCTTCCCCTTCTCTCAGGCAGAGATTTCTGTCTCCACAGATAGCAGTTGAATCAGAAGTTTAGAAACGGCACTTGATTGGGCATTAACCACAAATTACAACTGACAGGCACATATTTCCAGTGGGAAGAGAAGACAGTGAGAAGGGGAACACTCTTCTGTACTAGCTTTGGCTGCTTCTCCCCAAGTCTCTGTTGCAACCAAAAGCAGCTGCTCACCCCTACAGCTGGGCAAACTCACCCCTAGCACGGTTCCTCAGAGCTCAGGAAAATCCCACTGCTGGTGGGGCAGAAGCAGGCAAGAATGTTTTAAACTGATGTTTGACCAATTACAGCTTATGAAAATGAGAATTGATAAGGAAGGTGTTGTTGAACAGCTCTACCTGAATGTTGAGAAGGGAGTCAGCCTGGACCCACAACTCCTGGATGGGTTCCTAAGGCTAAGGCAATCAGTAGAAATGCAGAAGAAGACAGATCTGCAGCCCATTCTCCCCCAGCAGCATGTGGTAGCTCAGCCAAGCTCCATGAGGAGCTCCGCTGGCTGTCACCTCTTTGAGATCTTCTGAGGCACTCAGTCGATCAGGTCCCTCTGAATATCGAGGGAGAGGATGGCCACATTTCTGGATCCTGACTTAGAACAGGAACCAGATGAGTTGGAAACACGGGTTCCCTCCATGATACTGAAACAAAGGATGGCCAGAATCCTTTGGAGTTGGATGAGTTGGAAACACGGGTTCCCTCCATGATACTGAAACAAAAGATGGCCAGAATCTGCTCTATTCATGTCCCTTTTGCTTAGGACCCTTCACCACAGCTGTGTCTGGGGCAGAGCTAGCTGGAGAGGCCAAAATTACCCCTGTGGCTGCTCCTAGGAGTAGTGTGGAGGCCCTTAGCTGAGATAGTGTCCTGGGCCTCTTTATTATCTATATAGATGTATCTATAGAGAACACAAAGGACAGTTCTACTCAGTAAAAAAAATAAAAAGCATTAAAACATTTTTTTGGCCAGGCTTTTAATTAAGCCTGTACCTCAACTAAGCTTTGTCCTAAACTCTGACAAGACGAAGAGGAGACAGGTACTCAGTTTTAGCTTCATGACCCATGCCAGGGTAATTCTCCTCTGCCACCCAAAGAAGTGCTCCTGCCTTCCCCACACATCTGCATTCCTGTTTCCTCTTCCTCCCTTGAGGCAGCACATAATTTTTGCAAAGGTACTACAACTCCTGGAGAAAAAAGGAAAACAGATGTAACAGTAGTTATGACCCAGCTTGAGAGACTAGAAAAACTAGAGGAAGAACATCAATAAAAGAGAACTGGCTGGTTTGTGTAAAATCCCTACATAGTCCAGGAAGCAAGGAGAAGAATCAGAATAAGAACATGCAGGCAGCTGACCAGAACAGCCCACGCTTGCAATCAGCATCCTGCTCTATGTCACTTGTGGTCTCAGCACTTTCTTAAACTGATCTAAGTCCGTGCCGACTCTGAAGATGGCAGTTTCTCTCCTCCCTGCACTCTCTGCTTAGTGTTTCTAACTTCCACCCCTCAGCCAGCCTCAGGTCTCGGGCAATCGCCTACAGATTTTGAAGGGGGAGAAAGATTTTTCACTAGACCAAGTCTTGACGCACTAACCTAAACAAAAGTCATTGCTGCTACATCAGGTTATTTGTGATTTACTTGAAAGATACTGGTTACTTCCAGGCACTTAAATAAAAATAATAGTTTGATATTCCTAGTTCCTGTAGAGAACCACTACAAAATTATGATTTACAATCAATGTCTTCACATCTCAAGAGAGTGCTATGCTTTTTACTGGTGATTACTACTGAATAAAGTTACTTAGATGCTGAAAGGATGCATAAAAAAACAATACAGCTGCTTTGTGAAGTCTGAAGCCCTATTGTAAAATCACAAAATACATCTCCCTACAGTTATTGTGAATATACTTGAAAGGAACACAGTCTATTTTTTTTTTTAATACTGCATTCCGTGCCAGAAATAAGGAAGTGAAGATGAAAATTGCTCTCAGATTAGAATCCCTACAATCAAGCATTCATTAGAAACTCAAAGGTACCCTATATGCAGACATACATGTACATATCTTACATTTTGCATCATAAAGACTACTCAGAGGGTGTATAACAACTTTGAATCCTTTGAAAACTTTCAAACATACCCTTACAGTAATTGTATGACCTAGTTGGTTTGTTCTATTTTACATCACAGTCATTCGCAATTGAAGACTAGACTGACTGAAAGAACTGTCAGCACAATTTTAGAGCATTTCGGAGCATTACATAAGCAAGAGTACACCTGCTGCTTTCATTATGTGAACATGAATAAGAAGTGACACTGCAGCAGCTTCAGCATACCTCTTTCTTCAACAAGGCTTTCTTCTCAGCTTTCATCTGCAACTTTTGTACTTAAGTACGCTTTTAAGCAACTTACCATAAAAACATAGGAATTACCTACTCAGTCTTCTCTTGGATGGAAATATCTCTAACACATGACCATACCTGTTGCCTCCCACGTGATCTAAAGCTTGCTGAGTCTAATGACTAATGACATCTTGTAGTCTTGAAGCTCTCTAATGCACTATCATTTCCGTCATCCCAGAAATGAGGGGGATCAATCATCTTTTCAAGTTCAGCCAGAGTATCCTCTACTTTGTGACTTCAGCTATTTAGGTACATTACCTCAAAGTGTGTGGATAATTTTGCTGGGAACAGGCTCCAGCATAATCTACTCTGCAAATGCGCTAAACCTCCTGGAGAAACATATGGCAAGAGGGCAAAGAAGCTTGTCGTAGCAATGAAGTTTCTTAACTTTATAACACCCCCGAACCAAATATATTGGAGAGTTATCAGACTGACAAAGAGCCATGAAAAGGTATAGTCCTTATGTGGCACTGTTCCCTTTGCTAAGGAGTTTCATTGGGCTGTGCAGCTAAGCCTGCCTACGTGGACCTAGCTAAATCTGATTACTTCTCATTGGAAAATTTCGGGGCTTTGCTTCTTCATAGTCCACTCCTTCAAACACCCACCCCCACCCAGCCCCATTCCCTTTTATTTTGCCATACATACACACTCCCTCTTATTTTCTGTAAAGAGTGATTAATAAATGGGGAACTATTGTTGTAACAGGGAATTCTGGTTTACTGCGTTAGTGCTTGATGTTACTGCATTGACCTGCATTCTTCAGCCACTTAGTGTGAAATCCAGCAGCTTAGCCCATGCCTCATTTCCATGACAACAAAAAATAAAAACACTTAATTTTGCACCAGCTGAGGAATTTTCACACTGCCTGTTGATGCAGGTGTCCAGCAGGAGCAGGCAATTAGTAGGTTGTTCTTAAGCTTTTGCAACTGATTGCCATATGACATTCACTTAAGATTTTGATTGTGAAAAGCTGAGAATTAAATACAAGCTTACAATTTGTACCCCTAATTTGCTCCTTCAGAAGCCAGACTGCTCTCTGAAGCATTTTTTTTTGGTCTGGTTTGCAAGTAGGACTGCTCACAAGTCTAGAATTATGCTTCAGACCTTTCTTCAACTAGCTCAAGATGAATACACAGGTTCAGATCTCTCTATAAGAACAAAGTGGGTTTTTTAAACGCAGTCAGGATATGGAATTTATTACTCATTTTCTTCATGCTACACACTCTAAGTAAGCTATTTTAAACAAAGGAATTTGGAATTTATGGTTTGCTAAAGGCCTAAGGAGATGTGGGTTGCAAAACTAAAGCTGTGACAATGTGTACAACACATGAAACCATAAAAATAAGTGACAAGTGAAATCATCAAGCATCTGAAAAGCAAAAAAAATAAAATTCCATTCTCTACATAAGAAGTTATCAATACAATACTATCAGTATACAAAACTTACATGACTGAATTAAGCATGTATCACAATCAGACTGACGGATATGAAGATGTTCTGTATTGTCTGAATAGTAGCTCAGGACACAAGTTTTCTAATAGATTGGAGAAAAGTGCTAGTGGCAGGGGATCTGAGTAAAAAATGCTATCTTCAATTATTTATTTGGTCAGCTTCTACATCACACATCATAATCACTTCTATAAATTATGGAAACTTTACTCTTGTTGTAATGACTTGGTAATAAGTTCAAATGCATTGAAGCATGATATACTATCCAAACTGTTACACAAACTGTATAAGATCATTGCCTGGTTCAGAAATTATTATTATTATAAGTAATACCTTGTACAAACGATTAACAATCTTCACTGCATTTATAAAATGACAAGTCACTTTCAGGCAGCCTATACATTGTGTCTCTAAGATTGGTGTATTATTGTGAATCAAAGACATCTTTATAGTTACAGCCAAAACTCTTGAAAATTTCAAATATATGTGTTCAATGTGGATGTCTTCACTGGATGTGCATCTGTTTTGGATGTTGTCTGTTTCCAGCGTATATTGAACTCCAGGATGCAATAACCTCAGACACACTGTGAACTGGATATACATTTGCTAATTTTCTGCTTTGCAGTCCTGTCTATCATATGCTATCCATATGCTTCTTATCTCTAATCAAAACATAATAAACTTGTTTCATCATAATATAAACTTGTGGAATTCAGGGGAAAAGACTTTTAGATCAGTGCATAATGAAATGAAAGCTACCTTTGTGGCCCTCTTCTTCAGAGGCACAAGACAAGTTCAGTTTTGAATACCACACAGTTGGAAAGTGTCTTTTAAGTTTTCTGAGAGCACAAAATCCATTTTAATTTTGATATTTTATGGGTTTGGATCCTAAACCATCGATGTTACTGTTTTGTAGTGAAAAGGTAAAATGATTACAATGACAGCATCCAACTAATGACAGTGTGGTCCTGTATTTCCAGAGACTGCACTCTTTCATAAGATCATTTATCAAGTGAGATACTAAAAACTTTAGCATTTTGCCACCCTTTTATGTTGAGGCCTTTACTATCACAAAGTAATCGAAGTGCCGCTTGTATCCTTCCATGCTTCACCAGAGCTCCTCATTAATAAAAAGCAGGAAAGGATTTTCCCCAACTAGAGAAAAATCTAGGGCAGGCTCTCCTGTCCCTGTCCTAAATCCTGGAATTCAGTACCCACAAGATAGTGCTTAGGTGCTCATTACACTATTGCTGCATTTTTAAAACTTCGTTTGCCTCTTCATTTACGTTACTTTTCTATGCATTTCTTTCTTGTACCTCTTCATCTTTATTCTCAGTGTATAGAAAACACACCAAATACACTAACCCATGAGTTTTTGTCCCATATTTCAAGACTGGGCACATTTCTGCTTCTGAAACAGAATCTTGGTTCTCTAATCACAGCTACAATCAAGGAATATTAACGTATTTCTTTAAATAAATATAGAAGCGTAAAGAAAAAAAACAGAGGTTGAAATAAACACAGAAGTATAAACCATTGCTCTTTAGATCTTCATAACATGTAACATCCAGAAATAACATGAAATCAGATAAGCAGCAAAACCAGTCTTGACAGTAAAAACTATGTTCTCTTTCCACTGCCTCTTTATCCAAAATCCAAATCACAGTCAAACTGAGTATTTTTTGAGCTCTGAAAAACTCTGCTATTTTTTTTCCATCAGGATTTTCTTTTTCTATGATTTCCAGATCATCTGAATATCAGAAAAAATGCAGCCCTTGTGACTGATGAGAAGCAGAGAAGCAGTTTCTTTTCAGTTGTCCTGGACTGGGTTGTAAAGCCAATGTGTTCAGTGACGGAACAATCCTCTAGATTGCTGGAAACAGTCAAATAGTTAGAGATTCTTCCAGAATTAATACTAGGAAAGGCAAAACTTGCATTCTACTAAGCGCTACTTTTATTAGCTAACCGCTCCACATAAAACCCATGAAGAGCATCAAGACCAGCTTTATACAAATCCACAGCCCCCACTACTAACCACTTTTCTTACAATAAAGCAGCTGTTCCAGAGACTTAACCAGACTTTTTAATATATTCCAAGAATATTACCATGACTGAATCAAAGCCCCCTTGATTTCTATAGGATATGTCTAAAAATCTAGTTCCTACGGCTACTGAGCAAATGCTGCACCTCAGCTAACAGTTCCTAGATGTGTAGTATAGGAAGTTGTTAATTTATGACAACAGTCTTAAACAGTTTTTGACACCGACACAAAAGATGTGGATGGGATACCAGACACATTCAGTATGCTTTAGGCAGTGAGATTTCATGAGAAACCATGTGACTGAACTACGTCCCAAAAGAGAGATTCACCAAGGCAAAGTTGTAAAGCTTTGACATATAGCTCATATACATAAACCAGTCAGCAACTTTTCTGGATTCTCCTTCTAGAGGGGGTACTTGAAACCTTGCAAATTCCTTCTTCAGTAAGAAAAACAGTAAAATACTCCAGGATCACAGCATGATCATGTATACAGATAAGCTGGATAACGCACCATCTTACACACAACTATTATTTTTCTACTTTATGGATCTGCAGTTGTAGGTGGCATCTGAATCACATACCATACTGTACTTTAAATGGCTAACTGTCCACACCATATAGCTCATTAGTGAAAAAGCAAAGCTGAACTCTCGAGCTTACTGTAGTTCTTTAATTAGCACAAAATCTGCTCTCTCACACTGTTATAACGTATATTAATGAGATATATTTCATTCATCTACTAATTTAAGATTTCTATTTCAAAAACTGGTTTCTGAAAGGAAGATTCACAGTTACTGTTGTTTTCACAGTTCAGTTCTTTGATCATCTGATAGTTAGGAAACACAGCATGAGATGCCTTCTTTCAGAGGAGTAACAGGGGAATTACCAAATCAGAGGATTTATCTATAGTTAGTTGTGCTATCAATAAAACAACAGATATCCTGCTAAGGAAGCAGTCTGTTGGGGGCATGTAGCACCATAGGAACATCATGTCTGTCTTTAAAGGTGACCTGAAAAAAAAATACGTGAAACAGCTGAGCTGTTTATTATGGGGTCTGTTCATTTTACAGCAGTCACACTCCAAAATTACTCCAAAATATTACTCCAAAAATCCTTGTTTAAGAAAACCTGCAGGAAGTGCATCCCAGTACAGAGCGTCTGCAGACATGCATAATAATGATGTAAGCTAGACGCAGCACAAGTCCACACTCTAATAGATGACAAACATTTACCAGGGAACAACATCACTTATCTTCTGCTATGCCCTGCATTCCTTCAGTAGTGACACATTTTTATTTCCTTTTCAGAAGACATAGATGATACCTTTTTATTTTCTTCCCTACATTCACCGTATCTCAAAATACAACCAGCTCAGAATGCTGAATGACTCTAGATGTGGTTCAAGCATCAGAGCTGGGCTCGGCAGATAAAGGTTCAGTTCCACAGTCCACTTCACTAACTTTTCCCTCTCTTGTCTTTACCTCACAGGCCCTTTACACCCTTACCGTGCTCTTTAGGAGGAAGATCATGTTTTTCTAAACATGAGTACTCTATATAAGCATTGAAGCACAATTCTCAGTGCATCTCAGGGATATGCAGGGAGATAAAAAGGCCTTATAGGCCAACAGTAGGTGCCTTGATCATATAAATTGTGTCAGCTCTACAAGTTATCTCAACTCTATTAATTCACAAAACATCTCCCTCATCTTTTTAACTATGCTAGTCACCTCTAACTGCTCTATTAGGTGAGATGACAGTAGCTTTTGTAAATAAAGATGACAGTAAAGTACATAAATAACTACAATTTATCTACATTAATTTGTTATCCAGCACTTCATTCGTTTAAATTCATACTAATCTCTTCTTAGGCTGAAGATAAATATCTCCATAATTTCAGCCGATAATTTGCTCAATATTTTACTATCTTCACCCTTCAGTTGGAATGAAAATGTGATTACAATCTTTAATATACATATGTACGTAAAAATAAATCCTCTCTTGATGGTATGGGCAGATTGCTTAAATGGCAGCTAAGCTACATTACATCCCCCGACTAATGATTGTGCAGCCTAAGTTCCATATTTTACATTTTTCCTTTTGGAGGCTTGGATTTTTTTTTTTCCTGCATTCTATTCAGTACAAGCACTCATAGCCCTTACAATAAAGAGTTACCACCAACACACTGGCCTTCATATCCATGTTAAATATATATACTGACCTTTAATTTGTGCTAGATTCAATGGCATTGCAAATGACCATGAAATATCTATTAGCACACTGGTGAAATACACATTTAATTGCTATAAAATGTAAGGATAAATACAATATAATTTTACCAGGACCTACAATGCATGTCTTCAACTTTGTATTTTGGCAAAAAAATGTCATCTGTCTTTGAAATGGAAAAATAAAAATGTCTCATGAGAGCATATCTCTCCCAGAATGTGGTACTCTGCACCAAGGTCATAGAGTTATGAAGATGTTTTTCCTCCGTTAGAGCATAGTGCCATTATGATTTATGACTGCAAAAACCTTTTCAAATTACGATTTGTTTGATTGTCTGTTTCTATTAAGGGTATCATAATAATATTTTTTGCTTTTCCAAACAAATGTTCTACACAGCCTAGCATAAGGCACAAGGAGACATGCACAAGGATGTGACAGTGATTAATTTCTGTTGCTGAATTCTTTATTTCCAATAACTAATTTAAGGTAGTCACCACTTTTTTAATAACTAAAAGATATGAATTCTGCAGGGTATTTTTGCTTAGGTAATTGATAAAACATCTTCACATTAATGACTGTAAATTATGACTCTATTATATAAATCTGCTTCCTTGGAAGTCTCCTGTAGAACACAGCAGTATAGGCAGCATAAAATTTATACTCTGAAAAAGAACATATCAGCACAATGCCAGAAGTTGTTGGAACAAATGTAAATAATTTTTTTTTTCCTGCTTGAGTTTTACCTGCATGATAAAGTTCTGATGAGATCATACATTCCCGATAGGGAATGGCAAAAGCACAATTTGTTTTGGGTTTTTAAAAGCAGACAAACCACTGGAAAATTGCCTGTGGAGTACAATGGTGCAGTGGCTAACAGGACATGTAAGAGCAGAACTTTCCTCATATCTATGAATTTCTCAACCTCTGGTCCTTCCTTAGGCAAAAATATAATCAAACATATACAAATTTGGATGAAATTGCAAAAATTACTGATAAACTGACTCTCCATACTTAAAGCAAGCTTGTGAAAACATTATCCTTGCTTCCACGGGTTCCTTCTTTAAAGTTGAGGTCCACATTAGAATACTGGGACATTTTCTTGTGTAGTACCAAATGTCATACATGATTAAAATCCTCTCAATATTTAGAAAATTATTTGGTCCTATGGTATCTGTAGGCATGCCCAAGTAGCTTTGAAGAAGCTACGGGAAGTATTACTACGCAGTTATGAGCCCGAGTCATAATACAGATGTATAATCAGACTTCTTATGAAAGAAGCTAACAGTCTGGTTCCATCATTTCATTCATGTGTAAACCACTATATCCTCCAGCAATTACTTGGCAGCAGTAAAAATTTGCTGATATTTCATCCAATGTTAGTATCCATAGGCTTATATTTGATTTTACTGTACCTTACAGAAAATTACTGTCCAAATTTTGGGGTTAATAAAGGTCAAGATGATTTCCCATGGTGAACATAGGCCTGAGAGAAAGATTTGTTGAACAGAAATCCACTCTTTTGAAATATCGTGTCAAATATTATCTGCTGAGAACAACGTCTGTTTGGGCATTTGACAAGACCACAGAGGGGATTAAAGAAAAGTTCTTCAGAAACTCAACAGCTGTTCTTTGTTGTGTATTTTACTGGAATTCAATATTTCAGTAATGCATATAATCACAAGCATTGTATTTATAAATGCTTGAAGGCAGGATCATAATTTATTTGTACTGCAGCTATCCTTTCTAGCTGCACAGACACAACAGGAGCTATGGAAGATACAAGGACATTGACACAGTCACTTCATCATACCATACTTGGATAGCTGTATTATACAGGTGATTAAAATCTCCCTAGTCTTTCTATCCAAGAAACCTTATATCACTTCTATTCATGCTAACATCTACCATTTTTTGTGTGTACGAGATTTTGTGGTTTATCAAAAAAACCCCACTAACAAGTTTCTGCCAAACAGCTCTTCTAGGACAATACACAATACAGTAGAGACCTTGTACGTGAATATGCAGCTGAATATTAACAGCCCTGGAAAAGATGACAGAGAAAGGGTTGTGAAAAGAAGAGGACTCTTAGTCTATAGGCCAGTGTACAAAAATATTATCCTTCAAAAACGTAAGTGCTTCTCAGACAAGCTCTTAAAAGCATTATTGTGTTAGTCGAATTTAACAAGAACAAGAATTCAACAGATGCTGTAAAGAGAGACAAGTTACTATTTTTTAGCATTGTCCTTTTAGCAATATCGAGGGATTCATTCAGTGCCAGTCTGTCATGTTTTTCAGGGACTGAAAGTTTTCCTGGAAGTGACAAAGACATTGTGTTAAACTATTTTTGTACTCTTAAGCAATTTACCAGGTATGGAGCAGCATAGTAAAAGAAAATTGTAGTAAATCTCAAATTGACCAGGATGAACAAGCTCCTACCTTAAGTACACACTGAGTATCACTGAAAAGAGAACTCGTAAGTTCCAAACAAACCTTGGCATGCCTCAGCCTGCAGCTGAACACACCCTCCCCTTCCTCTTCTCCTTTATTCAAAGGTGCTATGCTGGAGTTACCCTAAGCTAGACGCTTTGCTTGGGTCAATTTTGTTGTAGTCCAACAAGGCTATTATGTAGGAAAATTGTAGTTTTCAAACTGCTGCAAGTATAAGCACTGCCATGTTTTTGAAAACAATAATTTAATTAAAGGCTATTATAAAGTAATCAACTCTGAACCATAATTATGCATGCTTTCACTAAAAATTCAAAGACTGTCATTTTAAAGTATTGTAATTATTGCTTTTACCATCCAACTAAGATTTCATGGGAAAGCATCACTAGAGGCCAATTCTGAAAGACCTGATAACTTGAACAGCTACAAAGGCATAAGCAAACTAACCAATCGTGCCTGCAGCTTAAGATTTTACAAAGGAAACATGCTAAAAGCCCTGAAAAAGACATAGATGATATTACATTTCAATATGTCTCAGTAGTAAAAATTAAAAACTAAAAACCATAACAAAAGACAAAAATCATACGCTAAGGGGTATTTTTAGGGGAGTATCAAGGCTACTTATACTGGTAATAAATATCTTTTTAATGGTTCCTCTCAATCAAAACCTTTGGGTTGACAATGGGCGAAACTGTAAGTATGTCATATCACAGAGAGGTTCCAAATTAATGAAAACTTTCTGAAAGATCAGTCTTTAAAATATGCAGATGAATGTTGAAGTATCTATTTTGCTTGTAAGATTTTATTTGAGAATGGACTTCCATCCCAACACCTTTTTTTTTTTTTTTTTTTACTCAGTGCAATACTAAAAATACAATGGAAGATACGAACCTTGTCCAGGCTTAATTAAAATCCTGGCCAAACGATAAGTTCTCGGTACAACTAATCATTTTGCTACTGACACAATCCAATCTATGACCACATGGAAAGAACCAAACATAGAGTAAGCAACACACTCGCTTGCTCCTGAAAAGGACACTACATCATGATATCTGGTATATGCACAGAGCGATACCTGCTTCCTACTATTATTGTGTTCCTCGTCCATGTTATGCCCTTTCTCTACTTTGACTTTTTCTGGTCAATAGCACAAGCTCTTGTGCTATTCTACCAAACCATTCAAAATGTGGCTTTGGATAAGATAACCACACTTATTCCACACAGGATTTGACCATAAATGCAATTTGTAATGGATAAACTTGATCACCAGACAGGTAGAAGAATTTGTTCAGAATAGAAATTAAAATTGGACAGTGCAGAACAGCTGCTCCTCCTCCTCCAAATACCACCACTGCTCTTATTGTCTTTATGTGTATCCACGCATTCCAATTCAACTTGATGCAATCTTTTTTTTTTCTTAAGAACCATTACAGTTGAGCTATTCATTAATCTAGTTTTACACAAAATGTGGCAAAAAAGGTGTATTTAATTTTCTGCATATTCCATTTATTTTTCTTTTTCATGTCTATCTCATTAGAAATCTTTCTCCACTTTAGACACACAGTTTCCTTTTCTTATTATTTTCCTTTGTTATGCAATCCTACATTGCTTCCAACTACCATCATCTCCTTACGCTGCAATTGCTGCATCTATCACTAAACCCATTTCAATCTCCCTGTCTTTCCTGAACATCCCTCTTCCCTTACCCAGCATGTGTATGATGCAAGTCTTTCCTTTTTTCCATTATATTTCTTCCTAAAACTTTGAAAATATGATCACACTTTCAGATGATCATGTATTTTTCCTACTTTATGGTTCTCCCAAATCTAAAATAATAATTTCTAGCAAACTTTAAAATAATCCCAGAATGTCTTGCTTGTACTTATACCCGTCCTTACCATGTGCTAGAATTTAACTCTCTTCCTTACATGATTCACATGGTGACAACATCACCAAAGAAGATTTTTTATTTTCAGCAATCTAGCATTTGATTCAGGAGATCATAGAACAGCTGCAGCACAGCACATTCAAAGACAGGCCTTCAGCTTCTAAAGTGAGGTCTAAAAATCATAGAATCATGTAATTGTTGAAAAAGATCTTAGAGGTTATCGAGTCCAACCATACCTGTCCACTACTAACCTATGTCCCTGCGCACCTCATCTAACTGTCTTTTAAATACCTCCAGGGATAGGGACTCAACCACTTCCCCGGACAACCTGTTCCAGTGCTCAATAACCCCTTCCGTAAAGAAATTTTTCCTGACATCTACTCCAAACCTCCTCTGGTGCAACTTGAGGCCATTTTCACTCATCTTTGTTCCTCTCATAAGTCTTTCCTTATCATGAATTTATATTCTCATTTTTGAGTAACTACCACCACCACAAGAGGCTATATATAATACACAGTGGCATCAGAAAAGCATCAGGATTATTTGCTTTTGGACCTTATTTCTTGCTCAAAACACAGCTGATCTGTGATACAGTCTATGTGTGCATGCTTGGCAGAAAACAGGCATGCAAAAAAGAAAAGATGGGTATCCAAGACAATAAGAAAAGAACTACACCCTAGTAAGCACTTGCAATAACATTCATATACACAAAGTGTAAAATGTTCATTATATAACGTGTTGCATAGTCAACTTAAATACTTATTTTTTTATCAATCACATTATTTGCATAAAATACTAATAAGATTTATTTTACAAATTCAACTTTTTTAAAGGGAGAGAAAGCTGAATTTAAATTTTGAGACCTTGAGCACTGACCACCTCACTTTGGATATTAGACTTTGAATAGATCTTACAGCCAAAACAATAAGTTTCTCTACATTCTTGTGTCAAGGATTCTTGTCTCTCTGTCTTGTGTCAGATTTAGTAGATCATGCAACTACATGGCGAGTTAGTTCAACTGGCTTATCCTCTGCAAAACTAATGCTGCTAACACATGAAAATAGAAGGAAAGTTTTCTGATAGATCAACAAGATATATCAATTCATTTTCTACTGATAAAATCACTTGATCCAACACAAAGTAGAGAAGAGGGAACATGATGTTGGGATAGAAAAGCAAGGAGCCTGTTACTTTATTAGCCACTAGCCACAGGGTCAGCTGAATGATACCACCCTTAACCCGCCCCAACTGTATGAGTAATTCCTTAGATTTTACCATCCAAGACTTCTACTCGTTTTTCTGGGGAAGTGAGATTGTGCTTACAGTACTCTTTGGCAACAGATAAGTTGTTACTGTAAGTGTTGTGATACCTCTCCCAAGTTATCCATGATTACCTATCTTCGCAACTTATTCTTTGATATGTTCTTAAATCATATCTTAGAAGGTGTAGTAAGTGTGGAAAGCACCTAACAAGGAGTGCCTCATAAATTTGGAAAGGGAGCACTATTAAAAGAGATCTTCCTGAAGTAATCCTTGCCTTCTAGTGACCGAAAAAATACAGGTACAAAAGGCAACCATGTACTCAAACTCCTCTGAGAGAGACCTTGGAACAATAGGATCATTTAAAAGAATTTTCTTTGAATGAAATTCACATTCCAGCGAGACTTAAGACATCCAAGGCCTACAGGGCTCCTGAAGAACACGGGCCACTGAGAATAAATGATCTGTTGATGTAAGGAAAATGTCCTCTTTTTCATCTTCTGAAAATAGCTCAATATATTGTCTTCCTCTATGAGATCTGTGATGGGGAAGTGACTAGAGAGAGCGCCCTGGCTTCTTTTCAAAGAGACAGATGAAACAGATAAGGAATCATCCACTGATGGCCTGGATCTACAGAGTGCTAACTTTACCTCATGCTGTTTTATATAGAATTGGAGCTGACAACGACCTGAATACCATATCTTTCATGTGATTTAGCAGTACAGTTTTCAACACGGAACTAACTCCTAAGCTTGGCCAACATCCTGAGCAGCTTCAGTGATAAGATACTCAGTGCTGAGCTACGTGGCCTGATGAGAGTTGACTGGTGATAACATGAAACCTGTGGAAATCACAGGTATGTCTGTGTCTGAGATGCTGTAGAGGTGAGAATACAAGAGGCATTATAGTTCTTTGAGACAAATAAAACATTCATGCTTAAAGGTACAGGTCTTGGAATAATGAGCACGATCTACAGTAACAGTCCTCAAAAGTACCAACTTTGAAGTTTTTCCTCGGTTCTCAGAGACAGTTTGCAGCCTCTAACAACAACAGCTTAATTGTTCAACTGTCTCCAGACCTGATGAAGCCACACTAGCATTTGCACAATGAAGAACAGGGCAGGCAGGTCTAAAAGCCAGCAGCCTAGGGATCTGCCAGAATTACTAAAGTAGCCTCTTTAAAATAGTAGTCCGTAGGGAGAAACTAGGCGTACAGATAAATGAACAGTTACTTTTTTCCTTCCAAAGAAAAAAATTATTGAAGGTCAAAGAACAGAAGAAATAAAACTTAATCACAAAATGAGAATGCAACTGTTCCTTATATAAGTGAATTCTGTCATAGAAAAGACACAGCACATGGCCAGTATTTGGTCTCACACTAAGCTTAAATTGCTGGTCTTTTGTTGTGGTCAACAGCCATTTATTTACTGTGGTGTACTCTCAGAGTCTATGCGAATATTCATTTGAGAACATACAGATATTTGAGGGAAAAACACAGTTACAAGTCAACTAAGCAAATTAACAAAACTGAAAGGTGGTGACTAATTTTCTTTGAAGTTCTTCCCTCTTCTGAATGTAGACTTCACCACTAACTATTATTTTCATAACTGACTTGCTTTCTCAGCTCAAAGTCTCTGATTACTACGTAGTAAGACTAATTTAACAGCCTTAATTCAAGGGAGCATTTTAGAATCTTAAAATATTTTGTAGTTTCCCCTGCAGGACTACTTTTAATTATGCAGTGTCTGCATAACTTCCTCTCCTAGACTGATCAAATACCTCCAGCTCCTCTTTTGTTGCTTAGGTAACTGGCAGCAAAAGTCCCATTTGAGAATCCTAGACTTCCTTCTTCTGTATTGTACTTAGCCCAATGCAAATGAAGCCCTAGATTACACCTAGTACCGAAGAACACCTCAGCATGCCTTCAGCATTTGAGGTGTTGGTTATGACAGTGAAACTCCAGAATTCAACACAAGACTGTGCTACTCCAACTGCTCAAGGTGTGGAATATGGTGACTGCACAGAATCCAGGACTCAGGGATAAATGAAAAATTACAGTATCATTGTACTTAAGTGAAAAATCACATCTGTATTTTTTCCTCTACTAAAAGATAAATTCTCTCTGAAAGTGAGAAGACAGATTGCACTGTTGTTTGCTGCTGATCTGAGAAGAGTGCAACCAACACAGATAAAGCTGGGGACCGTTTTGATCTTTTTTCTGTTAACTTGTGTTGGGAAGGTTGACCTGGGGAAGGCTAAAATATCCCTTCAGCTTCTTTGACCATGAGATTGAAGTCATCGGACAATGCTAATGAGTGGTTGAAGATATGCTGTACATTTTTTTTGTAGAGTATGCAGGAATTGCATGATCTCCAACAACTAATATCACCTCTGGATTTATACTTGCTTCATGTCCACATCCACAATGACCAGCATACATTCCTTTTTCAAAGCCTGAGAAGGTTGCAGGAAGCATCACGAAGAAGGAAAGAGGAAAAGGAAGAGAAGACTGCTGATGAGAAAGCTGAATTTAACCATGTTATTATGCCAGTACCCAGTCACTGTGGTAGCAGATGGGATTACAGGACAGTGCAGATGAGTACAGATCATTTTTTAAGGAACTTCCAAGATGCTGTACCTTCCATCAAAAATGCATAGCTAGGACTATCTTATCAACAATTCTGCAGTCAGCACATAACTGCATTTGCTCTGAGGAGGTACTTTGTCAACAGGAAGCAAGTTTTTAGATAAGCAAAAGTAATCTTCTGCCAGGAATTTTCAGCAATAGTAGCATCCATTGGCCACAATATTTACAGTAGTACTCCAAATAAATCTAGTCTCATGTACATGAATCACATGTGAACCCAATATCTAATCTTTGTAGACATTAATTCAAAGAACAAACAATAGTTGGGTATAAATAGAGGATCAGAAACATCAGTAATTGGTGCTTCATGCTAAGAAATGAATTATTTCATACTTTCTGAAAAAAAATATTAAAAATAGCCCCAAAACATAGAATTGGAACAACAAAATCCAGAAATTTAAAATAAAAAGCTAAAAAAAAATTGGATTGAATATTCAACACTAATTTTTCATTCAAAAATACCACAGGCCTCCCACAACACTGTCACAGATATTAGCATTAGTGCATACTCTGACCTTTAAATATAGACAACCTAAATCACTGCAGATTGTATAAAGTCTACAAGGTGCTCCTTTTACCATCCTACTACTAATTTCTTGAAACTTAAAGTAAAGAAAAAACAAAAAAAAGGGAGAGCGGGAGTTAGACTTAGCAATTTTGTTTGCTATTTGTTTTTTCCATACTTCCTTCCATGTTCATTTTTTTAGTATTTGCACTTTGGACATTTTAGATATTTAGAATCTCAGCAGACCTCCTGAATACAGAGGAAGAAGTCATGGAAAGGAGGGCAAATTACATAAAATGCAGAGCTAAACACAACAGTGAAGGAAAGAAAAACTATTGTAGTCATATTACATGTTACTGTGAAACTACACATGAAAAAATTCACCACGTAATTTTCCATCATATCAAATAAAGCATCTATTTTCTATACAATAATTATGATTTTTTATAAGAATTCAATCTCAAAAAAACCCGCAAGTTTTTAACAAATCACACACAATTTCCACAGAAAACAAAAATCTGTGGTTTTGAACAGTTCTAGAATTATGTAATCAATGCTGCTCTTGAAGCACAGCAGAGACTACCTGTATCTCCAACAGTATGAAAGTGCACTGCTGTTGTTCCCTTCACGTGTCATATCAGAAATAGTAGTTGAGTGCTACAGCTAACACTGTTAAATAAAACACATGATGGTTTTCCTGTTGCAGCCAAAGTACCACGGTGTTGAAGTTCTATTTTGCAGATGGCAATATCTAATTAAAAAGGAGTTGAGGGCAGTGAAATTATATGACTAAATAACATAGGTGATGTGGATTGTTTTGGGTTTGGGTTTTTTTTTATTTTGAAAGCCCACAGTAGTCACTAGAGGAACACACATATATGGAGAAAAAATTCTGTTTGTAAGAAATGTCAATACATCTCATTACAGCGACAGCCCAATAGCACGGCTTAGATATTATTAAATTCACAGCTTTGATAAACAGCCCACAAATTACCTCTTGAAGGGAGCTGCATAATAATACCTGAAGCGTAAAGAGAGGAAATGGAGTTTAATTAAGTGTTGCCCAGCTAAATCACACCGAGAAAAGCATAGGGAGGTAGGAAGAGTACTGAGAACTTCAGCTCCTGCACAGAGGTGGTAATACAGAGTGCTCAGGCAAAAGGCTGCATCTGAAAACATGCTGAAGCTAAGAGTGGGTTACACATAGGCAGTTTCTAGTGAGCAAAATCACCCATTCTCACTCCTCTCTGCATAGTCCCTTTAAACACACAGCATCAGTTTTGCCCCCCTTGTACACAAAGGCTGAAAAGCAGTATCATAAAACAAGGAAAAATGAGTAAGGTTGAACTGCATGTGTTCTGATTCATATTTAATACTTAAAAAAATACAAAGCTATGGTGCAATATGCATTATTAGCCCAGCAAAAAAGAAAAAATGTCCTGGAGAAAAAAATCAAAAACATAAATGCAGATGGGACCAGAGAGAAAAGCTGCCAGTGTTACACTGTGGTTGGAATCTAATAATACTAAAACATTTTTTTGCAGAATTATTGGGTGTTCTAAATCAGGATTGGCACGATGCTAAAATCTAACATGTACACTGTTTTCCTTAGGTATCACAATTAATATCCAAGAGGAGTATTAAATGCCCACTAAAGTAAAAAGCAATGTATTCTAATTTGGAAAGTCTTTACTGTTACCTTTCATTTTTTAGGAGTGCAGCTTGTGTAGGAACAAGCAATTTCACCAAAAGCATGTTGTCACAGTGCTTTGATACTTACTGACAGCTCACAAATTAAAATGAGCTTGAATTCAGATTTGTCTCTCTACTAATAATCCTTGACTTGGACCATTTCATTTTGCATTAATGTTTTACTGCCCTAAATAAATGAACTTTCAGAAGCAGTCAACAGATTAAGCATCCTAAATTTAATGGCATTTTTAAAGATTAATTTTGTAAGTAGCTACTGAACCATTTGATAGGATATAAATTTCTAGGCCTTTAAAACTGTGAGAAATATTTCCAACTCTTGTTTTTCCCCACTCTGATCCCTGAATTGAAATGTACCTTCAATATATGCAAGTGTATATATGCAAATTCAATATGTATCTAACTAGCTTTGTACAAAGACCAGCCAAATTGTAATGCACAGAAATAATCCAAGCAAGCTTGCACTGAATCAAGGAACATTTTGCAGCTGACTCCACTAGCTCTTTACAATAAAGCACATACACTTATTGTAACATCTCTTGCAGTTTTACCTTCGTTAATGAATAGTTCTTCAAAATGTTCTATACAACGTAATCCCACAGAAATATTTCTTCACAGAAATTTCAAATTTCTTGAGAATGTCAATTGGCCAAATGTTAACCTAAAGCTCCAAGAAAGCAACCATTATGCTGCATACGCTTTCTTAGTGATACTCTAACCTGGAGACTGAGCTGTCAAACCTTCAGCAGCAAATTGCCTATGCTAATAATACTGACAAGGCATCATCTACCAATTAACACACCAATAATTGAATATTGATTAGAGTTTGTCACTTTTAAAATAATTGAATCTATCTCACTTCTAACAGCCAAGAGACTGATAAAGATTTGTAATGAAAAAAAAAGATCTTCAATTCAGGAGTGCTTTGTCAGCTTTCCTTTTGTGTTCTATATACTGCTAGATGCATTCAAAATATTTCTCCCTACTTGATAATTTTCCCTATTTTTCAGTTGCCAAAAAAAAACCACTTCGGATATAATGAGCGCATAAAATTCATACTTAACCATCTTGGTCCCATGTATAAAACTAGATCCAAGTATAAGGGATTTAAAAGAAGTTAGACCTGGTGATACTGCTAAATGTTACTTCATCTACTGGAAATTGAGAATAAAATGATAAGGCTTGTACAGCAGTCACAAAAGGTCAGTAATGTAAAACAGAAGGTTTTTTTCTGTTGGTTCCTCCTCTACCCATTTTTTTTTTTTGGAGGCTGACTTTTCGAAAATATGGCTAAATTACAAATTTTGCATGTAACAAAAGCTTTTATGCAATTCCATGGAGCCATCACATCCTCAGAAATGTCAGCACTTGAGATAAACTGAAAGAATAATATCTGGAAATGTATCTGCATGGCTAACAAAAGTAATGAGTTAAGGGCATTATCCTGTTCCATGTCTGGGATCAGAAAGTCCATCAATCTTCAAATATTTTCTTCTTGAGAGTGAGAGGAATATAAGGCTATGAGACCAAAAACCAAGCCCAAACTGGAGAAATGACAGTAAAAGGAATACTGTTTAGAAATATCTCCTTTGAGTGTTTTTAACTCTCCATGAGTTCCCTAAGTTTCAAATGTCTGTAGTCCTTAATAGTAAGACTTCGCAAAACATAAAACTGATTATAAAGCAGTTGCTTTTAAAATAACAATGACCTTACCATCCTCCATTTGATTTTCCCCATAAATCTCACATTTTCGAGACAGGTTACTTTCTTTATAAGTTTAAAATTCACATGTAAGTATACATATGTGTGACATATATGTATACACATGTAATTTGCCAAGAAAATTTTGAAGGGGATGGATACTGATTTAATTTAATATTAATTTGTCATAAAATTGTGTTTTTTCTACAACAGGAATTTAAGAAATACATCCATTTTTTAAAAAGTCCTGATTCTACAATCTCATACTAAACCAAACAATTTTGTTATATTTATTTCCCTGATGTTGAAGTACAGGGAACCTAATAACTGAAACTGCCTCTTTACACAGCTGACTTCTCAGATTCATACTCTCCAACCTGAAAGGAGTGACAGGACTTAACCAAATCATAAATAATGAAAAGTAATTACTATGGTTAAACACTACTTTTTGTAAAACAAAATGAGGTTTTACTGGTCAAATAAATAAAAAAATATATTCCACCATGTTTAACTAATGAGTCAGTCTATAGGAATTCCTTTGGTATTCCATGTTTCTTACAATACTGAAGTGAAGGACCCTCTACAACTTATGCAGCAGCTGCAGAGAAATGGTGACACATATCCTACTAAATAGATCATTTTCCCTCACAGAAGGTTTCTTCTGTGTATGGATTTTGGGGGAGAATATTCTGGATTAAGAAGTTAATTCTTCATTAAAAGTCACTGAAGCTCATCTTTACATTGGTGCTAAAAATGATTCTTGCATTGCCACCTTTCGTGTCTGGATTCATCACATCAGGAATTTTTACAGTAAATTCTACACCTCCTGCAAATCATGGTTTAAAATGGAAGCTCCAACACAACATTAGCAATAGCCATGCCATGATAAGAGAGAAGAGAATACAGTAATTGTTATAGTTTGCTAAGCTCCACCTGGAGGACCTGGTGGCTAAATGGATTACTTGCTGACTTTTCACCTCTGGGAATCCAGCTCTCACTGCAGTGACTGAAAATCATTCTGATCAGTCAAGTGAAAAAAAGACCAAAGTGAAATTGGACTGGTAGTTTCAGCTCGGTTCCCCCAGTGCTGTACTTCCAAATCACAAAACCACAGCACGTTGAACACTGCTAGCAGGGGAGAAAGTGAAAGGCTTTGAGGCTTAATGAGCATGAATCCAGCTGGCTATCCAGCTTGCAAACACCTTAACACAGACTATAACCATCCCATACAAGCAGGCACGAAGTGGAATAAATGCCTGTGGATTACCATACAAATTAATGAGAAGCAATCCCTCGCAAACATGTATTGAAATGTCTCCATTGCCTATCACAATCATATAATTATTAATCATATTAGATTAACTCTGACAGATGAAAAATGTTTGATAAGCGTTCAAAGAAAATCTCTAACAGAATCTGAGTATTTCTATTTAAAAGAAAAATAGGCCTTTTTATTTTCATTGTAGGCACAAACACTAAATAATACCATGACCTATGTGTGCAAGAATTGAAAGACAGGAACAGGGAGGTTGAACTGCTTTATCCATAGATCTTTAAGAGCAGAAAAGGACATTATGATCATCTAATCTGACGTTACATTTCCCACCATCTCTTTAGAAGGCTGGACAGTGAGAATCGATAACTACTGTTGTGATGCAGGAATCCAAGCTTTCAAAACTCAAACTCAATTCCCTATTAATTTATAGAACTAAGCATAGAAAATTGGCCTTGAAGCCAGTGTTTTACTGCAAATAAGAGTCTTGCCCTGTGCTGCTATCTTAGCTGTATCTCAGCCAGCATACAAAATCTCTCTTCCTCCAGTGAGACAATTTAAACGGGAAAGAGAGCTAGCTTATATTAAGTGCGTACAGAAATTACCTCATTAAATTACTGCTTGGAGCCAATCAGGAGAGAGATCTCTGTCATACTTTGAATAATTCAGGGTTAGTTTGGTTGGTTGGTTGCTTTTCTTCCATTGTCTTAAATAATTTTTTTAACCCTGTTACTTTATGGCATAACCTGCAGAAAATATTCATTTGCTACATGAACATGAGTGATAATGTAGATATGGAAGAAAATGTGATTTTGTAGGCTGGAGCTAAGATGTCTCAAAATGATGTCTCATAAAGAATGCTGCCTATAAAGAAAGAACATTATTTATGAGATTATTATTTGGAGGTATCTAGCACATTGTCATGGTTTTCATTAAATGAAAAATCAATTGAGAAAAAACCAGCCTGGGAATTTCTCTAGGGGATCAAGGCATCGTTCTTCGCTGAAAAGCAGTGTTGGTTTTACACCTTGGACTTTTCTCAATTCTCACCTCAGAACAACAAACAGAACAGAAGTTCCTAAAAGCAGCCACAGCAGCTGAACTTCTGCTCACAGAATTCTCTGATGTTATTCTCCTGCCCTACAAACTCTTCATCTTCCATGTTCTGTTTTAAGAGATTAGGGAGTGTTAGGAAATATGCAACACTGGACTGTTATGAAAATGTGTGAGAAAAATTTAGAAGTCGATTGAAACATCCTGTGTACGTGGAGAATTTTCAAATATGGCTCACTGCAGAAGCCTTGATTAGCTGGATATGATTGCAATCACTAATTCTCTTCTTAAGGGTCATATGACTGCTCAGATGCCCAGGAAATTTCAATTACAAAGCAAACAGACTGTGTGCGCTCCATAACTGTTTCAATAACCTAAAATTGCAAAGCCTTCTTAAATACTCATAGCTTATATGAGGAATTTCATGCTTTAGTATTAGTTGCCTTTATTTAATAATGATTACTTTATAGTACTTTTCTTCGTTTATTTTAAAATGGTATACAGTATGAAACTGCTTGTAGAACATTTATACAACTTAAATTTAATGAAATCATAAGCCAAAAGACCTTCTAGAAACACCTGGCAGGTACTTGGTTATTGGTAAAATATATATATTTTTCCAAATTAATTTATTCCATGTATTGCACATAACTTATACTGCAAGGCCTCTCCATGTCTACCGTTCAGCTCACCACCTTTTATGCAGTTCAAAGGAGACTGTATACATAAACTGGACTTTCTTTTTTTGGATCAGTCTTTGACAACTGGGACCTCTATTACTTACTACAGTCTATCGAGTTTGGCTGCTACTGAAAACCATATGACCTTTTATCTCTGGCAAGTCATACACATTATAATAGAAATTGGTTCAGTGAGAATCTTGAAAAAAATAGTCTGAAATTAATTGGTCTCCACACAGACTCAAACATGAGACAAAGAACCTGATGCACTCTATCATAAAGAAAAGATCAGACTTGCTAATGGCATTTACTGCTATGCAAAATTAAGGAATTAGATGCAAGTTAATTGCATCTGATCTTTCATCTATTTCATCGTAGAAACTCTTCATGTGCTCTGCCTTAGAAGAGCAGCACTATAGAAAATGATGTTATCTTCTTTTTGCTGCATCACCAGAAATTGAAAATGGCTTTTTAAAGAGTCTATTGGAGATACAACATATTTTCCACAATTTTTTCATCCTTTGTTTCCCCAAAATGGATTTTTTTATTGATTTTGGAGCAATCATACATTTTAGCTCACAGTAGCCTGGCACATTGAAATGCTGCTATTTCTTTTGCTCTCTGCTATTTAGATTTTGCATTATATAGTCATTCATCTCACAGTGTGCAAATCTGCATCATTTCCACCTGTGAAATCTATCAATAATTTTTAACTTTACTTTCACCTCAACCCTTTTTCTTACAAAGGTAGGTAAATCTTAATTAAAAATTAGAATCTAAAAATCTACTCAGGACTGTTTTAAGTAAGTCTAGAATATTTTGATTCATGTCAAGGGGAACATACTCATTTCTTTCCCATTTCCCTATTTCACACTTGCAGCAGTATCCAACAAAATGCTGCTGCTGCAACAACATACAGACGATAGAAAAAAATGTTCTTTCAAAATATTTCTTCTAAACATGCTCTCTCCTCAGAATGGCTATCTGAAGTCCAGTTTCATTCAAGAGCTAGTAATGAGTCAGATGCATTTTTTCTCATTTAAATGCAGGCTTGCATAAAGAATTTTTCTACATTTGTACAGAAAATGTAGCTCTCAGAGCATGAAAAACCTGAGCTGTGAGCCACTGCCTGTGAATCAGATAGAAGGGTTTACACCAGAACAGGCTAACACTGATACAAGGCATTGCTAAAATGTTGTGAGTTGGTTACAAACTCTTTCCCCTGCCTGGATATAAGATTATAGCTTGATAGCACATCCAGGTCTGCATTTCTAGAAGTTAGACACTGCATTCACTAGTCCTTGAGTGATATCATTAAGGCATTCTGAATTACTCTCTTCCTCTTCCACAGAAAAACAATGGAAGGAAGAGAATGCAACAGCACCCTCAGCATTCTAGGCAGGTTTGGGCACAGAACAAAACCTGCATGTTCAAATCAGGGCTCTACTTAGGTAAAAAAGCTAGAAAAAAGTCAGTATTAGGACTGTATCCCAGCTGTGATGTAATGGAAGTGTCCCGACAACTTGAAATAAAATGTAACAGAAAGAAAAATATTTCTGAGTTAATCACAAGAATAGGAAGATATGTGCTTGAGTTTTCCTGTATTTTGCCAGCTCAAATTCAAATAGAGGTGTTAATAGTATATTTACCATGGTCTAAGTATTAACATTTTAATCTTATGAGAACATTCACCTTTCATTAAGGATGTTTTTTTTCATCCTTCCATACCTGTAGCTATGGTTAGTGGGGGACTCAACAGCTATCAAAATAGCCAACATCAAATTACAGTAGTCAAAAGCAGGAGGCAGGGTGGGAGGGCTCTTGCACAGAGCTGCAGTGGCTGATACAGCAACAGATAACTCAAGGCATTATTCAGAACAAAACACCTTCCAACAACCAGCCTCAGTCAGAGTCCTTAGCGAGCAAGGACTAAGCATGCATAAACCCCTGCGGTTGTAAAAATACAGTAATATTTTTCCTAAGGGAGCCTTTTAGGTTATTTACATTTCTTTGCAATATATTCGTTTTTTCCAGCTTCTTCACACAGTGGGGTCTGCACGCAAGCAGTAGTTAGAAGGTCGCATTCCCTGAATCTCTCAATACTGTGATGAGGTACTTAACATGTAGGCATAAAAAGTTAGACTCATTACACTGCAGTGCCACTCCCACTGGGTTTCTGAGAGGTATAATTCTCCGCTTTCACAAAAAAAAAAACCCCAATAAAACACATCTAATATACCAGGAGGAGACCATCTCCCTACCAGCTACCTTTGCCAGAAGGGCCCTTGAGCACCCTTGAGTTCATTTATGTTGCTGATATTGGCAAGGCTTTGTTTTCCTCTTACTGGTGATTGTTGCTATTTTAGGGAAAATGCTGTTCGAAACAAAAGCACCTGTAATCACTGACAGTTCATAAAGTGCCCTCAGGCATAAAACAGCCAGACAATGGATGCCTCCTCATACATTTGCATATATTTGGTCTTTTTATTCAGGGGAAAATTTATTAGACACTGTTTGAGAATGCCAATATATAAAAATAAGTGTATAATACATTTAAACTAGCCTTTCCCCACCACCGCCCGCCAACAATGCTTGGAAAGGAGATTTTTAAAATAGAACAAAAAGAAATTCCAACAAGACTAGGCTGTCATGTTAAAAAACAGGGGTACATGAAGAACTGAGATTATAGCAGCATATCCTACAAATAACAGCTCAAGTTGGTAGATATCCAGACATGGTCCCTAATGAATCAACATTTCCACAACTGGTAACATTGGATGTACAGCCCCAAACTGCAGGTGCTACCCTGAAAACTCTTAAGTCTCTCACTAAAATAATAGCAACTTTTTTTTCTCTTGAGGAGCAATACATTTTTTACACTATTACTGACTTTCTTCCTAAACTCTCCCTTCCCAAACAATATCTCCAAGAGCTACAAAAGGTATTAGCACCCCAAATAAGACTGTCAAATTAATTGTGGTGTAAAGTATTATTTCGTTACTAAAAGCCGGGAAACACTTTTATTTGGTAAACTTTTGCTATTCCAATAATGTTCTTTAGATACCTGGATGAACTTCAGAAATCACCTTCCCCAGAACTACTGGAAGATTAAATAAAAGGGTGAAGTGGAAAATACAGCATTAAATATGATTATGTATCAAATAGTCTCTCTTAAAAGAACAGTCTAATTACAAATATGTAAAATGTTAACCAACTTAAAAAAATAAACTGGAAAATTGCAGTCCATATATGTCATAGCTCTCATACATTCTATAGAAATATTATGAAGTCATAGTTATAATTAAGAGCATACAGGATTTATGCAATTAAGTTCACTGTGAACACACACAGAATTTGTATTTTTCTTCAGGAACATAAGCTTATGCTATATAGTATGGACATAAGACCTTGAGGATACTACTGGGTGCCCATGACAGGAAAACAAATAAGCCTAGATTTTTTTCCAAACTACATATTTTCTTTGAAAAAGGTTGATGATAAAAGCGGGAAAACACTGGCATTTTATAGAAGGTACTTTCTGTCACTCGAACAAAGATTTAATTAATAAGTAAAATGTAAAAAATGGTTCTTTGCACTGTTTTCACAAAATGTGTTCAACCTGCTGTACGCAGAGTTTTTATTCTTTAGGGCTGGAGAATCACTGAGTGTTTGCAGATGCTTCTGAGTACAACTTAACCCAAGAAAACTAAAGACTACTGTCAGAATTGTCCTTAATGTGTTTGATGGTTAAGTTTATTTCTCTTTGAACAGCCAAAGAGTTTTGCTCATTCTGCTAGACAAAAATAAGAATATAAATGTGGATGGTACAGCCCAGGGAGTGCCAGCAATTTCATCTTTTAAACTTTTACAGTGAACACTACTCCTTTCACAAGTTGCCACTGATCCGTTGTAAAACTAATCAGATTTTCTGCTCCCTCTGCTGCACTCAGCGGGTTACTCCAGACCCCTGTCCATCTCTTGGTGAGAAATCTTTACCCAAGTCAAAAATATTCAGGGACAGTTACATCCATTTGGCTCTTGTGCTACTACTGCCCTTTAGCTGAAACCGCTGTTTCACTTCCCTCTCTAGTGCCTGTTCTTGAAGGAGTAATCACACTTCACAGCCTTAATTGTACTACATTTAACAAGCCAAGCTCCTTTTGTCCCCTCCACATGGCAAGCTTTCCATTTCCTTAATTGCTTGAACTCCAGCTGTCTCAGTTCAAATTCATTTTTAACAATGTGACTAAACAAAATTGTCAGGTGAGGTCTCACCACTGTCCTATACAACGTCACGAATGCTCTCCTGTCTCTACCAAAATGCACTGTATCCCACTGGCTAATAGCATAGCCTGATTTAGGGACCCAGCATGGAAGCGCCACTGGTACACAGAGTCCTAGCAGGTCTCTTTTTGTTCTTGTTAATTTGTGATTGAAAGGGCCATCTGCAGAAACTGGTAGCCTGTAAGGATAAGGAAAACAAGTCCCAGGAATTCTCCATCCCTAAGGCCAGGTACACACTACAAAGCACTAAATACTAACATCTGGGCATATCTGGCACTTATTTGGCCTAAGGACACAATGATGACGATGATCATAATCACACACACACACAAGGTTGGAAAGGACCCATTGGATCATCGAGTCCAACCGTTCCTAACACTCCCTAAACCATGTCCCTAAGTACTTCATCCACCCGTTCCTTAAACACCTCCAGGGAAGGCGACTCGACCACCTCCCTGGGCAGCCTGTTCCAGTACCCAATGACTCTTACTGTGAAGAATTTTTTTCTGATATCCAACCTGAACCTCCCCTGACGGAGCTTCAGGCCATTCCCTCTAGTCCTGTCCCCTGTCACTTGGGAGAAGAGGCCAGCTCCCTCCTCTCCACAACCTCCTTTCAGGTAGTTGTAGAGAGTAATAAGGTCTCCCCTCAGCCTCCTCTTCTCAAGGCTAAACAACCCCAGCTCTCTCAGCCGCTCCTCATAAGACTTGTTCTCCAGCCCCCTCACCAGCTTTGTTGCTCTTCTCTGGACACGCTCCAGAGCCTCAACATCCTTCTTGTGGTGAGGGGCCCAGAACTGAACACAGTATTCGAGGTGCGGTCTCACCAGTGCCGAGTACAGAGGGAGAATAACCTCCCTGGACCTGCTGGTGACCCCATTTCTGATACAAGCCAAGATGCCATTGGCCTTCTTGGCCACCTGGGCACACTGCTGGCTCATGTTCAGTCGGCTGTCAACCAGCACCCCCAGGTCCTTCTCTTCTGTGCAGCTCTCCAGCCATTCTTCCCCCAGTCTGTAGCGCTGCATAGGGTTGTTGTGCCCCAAGTGCAGGACCCGGCATTTGGTCTTGTTAAACCTCATCCCATTGGTCTCGGCCCAGCAGTCCAGCCTGTTCAGATCCCTTTGCAGAGCCTCCCTACCCTCCAGCAGGTCGACACTTCCTCCCAGCTTAGTGTCATCTGCAAACTTGCTGAGGGTGCACTCAATGCCTTCATCCAGGTCATTGATAAAGACATTGAACAGAGCTGGACCCAGTACTGAGCCCTGAGGAACTCCACTTGTGACTGGCCTCCAGCTGGAGTTAACTCCATTGACCACCACTCTCTGGGCCCGGCCATCCAACCAGTTTTCAACCCAGGAGAGTGTGCGCCTGTCCAGGCCAGAGGCTGACAGTTTCTGAAGCAGAATGCTGTGAGAAACTGTGTCAAAGGCTTTACTGAAGTCCAAGAAGACTACATCCACAGCCTTTCCCCCATCCAGCAGTTGAGTGATTTTGTCATAGAAGGTGATCAGGTTAGTTTGGCAAGATCTGCCTTTTGTAAACCCATGTTGACTGGGCCTGATCACCCGGTTCTCTTGCGTGTGCTTCATGATAGCACTCAAGATTACCTGTTCCATGACTTTCCCTGGCACTGAGGTGAGACTGACAGGCCTGTAGTTCCCCGGATCCTCTCTGCAACCCTTCTTGTATATGGGCACAACATCAGCCAGCCTCCAGTCTAGTGGAACTTCCCCAGTCAGCCAGGACCTCTGGAAGATGATGGATAGGGGTTTGGAAAGGACATCCGCCAGTTCCTTCAATACTCTTGGGTGGATCCCATCCGGCCCCATAGACTTGTGGACGTCTAGCTGGGCAAGCAAGTCTCTAACCGCCTCCTCTTGGATCACGGGAGCCTCAATCTGCCCCTCTAACTCTTGGATTTGTAAACTATAATGACTATCATTCTCAGTATTATTACTATTGTTGTTTGGTTTTGGTTTTTTTTCAGAAGTATCTGAAATAATGAGAACTCCACGTTGCAGCCCACTACAGTAGTATTTTTATGCTACAAGACAGAGGTTATGCATAATGTGCCGCCCAAGTGTGCAGTACAAAATCATATAGATATGTTTGAAAGTGCAAAGCCTGTAAGAAGCAAGTGGTGCCAGCTCTGATGTTATCTTGCCCAAAGCGACCATCAGGAATGGAGTTTGGAGCACACTATTCTCTAAGCCATACTTGACCACTGACTTGAAGAGGGCTAGTTCGCATGGCCTAAAACTACATCAGGGAGCATGCTAAAAATTAGGGACCATGCTAAAAGTCAATCGGTACAATTTGTAGTCATTGCCAAATCACATGACTTATCTCCATTTTATTTTATTTAGCAGTCTACATGTCATCTACAGGAATAATCCTGCATTTTCTGAAACTGAATTTCATTATATTTCTGTTACTGTAATCTTCAAATTCATCTGGTTCTTCCCATCCCACTATCTCAATTCCCCTTCTCTGCTGACAGTCCGTCCTAAATTTGTGTCAACTGCAACTGCAGAGCACTACAACTTGCTACGATATTAATATTGAAAATACAACTAACTCCATTAACATCTTAATTTGGGGGAAATTCCACTGTTTCTTACTCCCTCAAGCCAGTATTTTCTTTTTCAGTACAATCCACTATCATGTCTTGTTAGCCAGCTCTGTTAGTTCCTAATATTTCACATACTAAGTCCCATCTTCCTCAGTTTCATAAAGTTTTGTTATTCCTCTCTAAAAATAATTTGCTATGCTTCAATGTTGTTCCTGTGATTGCAGATTCCTTCAAAATTCTTAATTCCAAACTGAAAAACTTATTTGCAAACTTCCTCATGAATCTAGGGTATAAAATATGCAGTTCTCCAAAACTGAGCACATTAATGTCTGGAAATTGAGACACAGTAATTCCCATTGTCACACATGCACTCCACAGCTCCCTGTGCTTGAGCTCAATGCAGTCTCACACTCTAGAAAATCCAATTCTTCATTATGCCTTTGCATACAGAGCTGAAAAAATTATTTCTAAAGTTTTATAAGGATATAAAAGTAGCGTAAAAGTGCCATAATATGTCTTTTACAGTACTATGACTTCATTTTTAATACACCTTCATGGTAGGGTCTCTTCAGTGCTGTTTTACACTCTTCCAACTAAATAGTTATTAAATGTATGCTTTGGTTCAGAACCTCCCAATAGTGGTAATGTAGGTTCACAGCAATTAATACATGAAACTTTCTGAGATTTTCAAATCCTGATGCTACTGGTAAGCTGCTAATGAGCCCAAATTGTACTGTTAAAATAATAAGAAAAGCTGACTTCCACTTTAACTTTACATATATATAGATATTATTTTAAGCAGGCTTTAATGAAACAGCTGTAACATCCAGTAGCAAGAAAGTACTTAGGTTTAAGAATTCTTTATTTGATTAGAAGTGTTCTCTCCCTTAAAAGTGGTATCAAACTTCGTTCTATAAATTCTTTACAGCCTGTTGCTTAAAGACAGTATTTTCTTTCCATCACTTAGGTTTTGAACAATTAGATGATTACAGTATTTGTTTTCACCAAGCTTTCTACTTCAAAACAAATCTGAGCTATTCTCCCCAGCTATTTCAAAAAGCTCCTAAATTTGACGTTTAAAGAAACTGAAAGTGAAATATAGCCTCTGTCAATGGGAGAGAGCATATAAGGTCATCTACTTATAGAAATGTTTTACTATTTTGTGTCTGCAAGCTTGCCAAAGATCACTGGCTACAATGAAATGGTGAGCTCCTGATTCATTCCAGGATGTTCTCATTTTTCTGGCAGTTCATACAGGTTATTTTTTTTTCAGTTATTTGCTTTGTGCAAAAAAAAAATCAGATATGTTTCCTATGAGTGGAATTGGTTTAACAGTGATATGTCTCCAAGAAGTGCTTCTCTCCTCCAGCAACTCTCAAACTGTGACAATAGATTCAGTGAAACTTTCTAACTATCCTAAATGCATTTGTGCCTTACAATCTGAAAGAGACCATAAAAAGTTCTTTGTATGGTTGGGCTCTCAGTTTTTTCTTTCCTAACAGAAGGAAAGGATTTGCTTTTTCTTCATTCATTGATATGTATAAAAATCCCTCTAAGAATTATTTTCCTCTGTTCACCTCTTGTTCTCTTAGTTAAAAGACATAGTATAACAAAAAGCATACTCTGATTAGTATTCCACAAAATAACCAACCATTTGAGCTTATTCTCCTCTCAACAGCTGAAACAAAAAGGAGCTAGAGACTTTTTATCATAAAGAGCTGTCTTTCTGTGTAGTCTAAGGTGCAGTTTATTATTTGTACACTCTTCCATCTATTCCAGCAGCCCCTTTGACTGTAAGAATTACTTACACCTGCAAGACTAACAAAACCCAACTTTTAAAAGTTTTTCTTGGTCCCTCCTTTGCCGTCTCTCTGAAATTAAACGAAAGCCATATGCTAAAAACATGTAACTCGAACACTCTGTTAAGAATCTTATGACTTACACTGACAGAACAATGTGCAGAGGAAAAAACAGCTACTGTCGTGTACCATCTTTTCAGAAGCGGTGCACACATCCTGACCTACAACTACTACATAGAAGCAAAGAATAAATGGTTTTGGAAACAAATCTACCAAGTAATCTGATGGATGTTCCTCTGCTTTTCCAAAACTGGCTAATTGTAAGATTCTTCAGAAGAACTGAAAAATATTCCTACATTTATGCACAGAGAGGTAAAACCATGGTCTGTTTATGGCTTTACTGAGAATATCCATGTAGACAGAAACACATACTGCACTTTGCCAGATTAATTTTCTGATGTCAGATGCAAAGCAATAAAGTGTGAGTGTGCAGCTTATGCAGGAGGAACACTTTAATAGAAAAGAAGAACCAACAAATGCTTCAACATTTTCTGTCTCAGCCATACAGTCCAACAATGATTTCTGAGATGTACAACTACATTCTCACACAAAAGGACTCAGGAAACTGCTCCTTTTTTAAAAAAAAAAAACAAACTCTGACCAAACTGAAATGTCTTTTTTTTTTTTTTTTTTATCAGCAAGGATTACATCATAAATGAACTCCTAGAGAGAAGTCATACAAGAGTGAATCGTGGCTTATAGATTTCTTTCCTACCATAGCAGATAGCCATTTTAGGTCTGCTCCATATATCATAAAATTAAATTCCATTTTTTTAAAAAACTGATAATATTCTATAGAAAATGGAAAGTAAAATCCTATTTGAAGTGCTGTTCCTAAATAGTAAAGATTTGTATGTAACCTCCACTTCTAGTAGAGGCAGTGGCAATTCTGGTGATACTCTCCTAAGTTTCATTATCAGCATTTATTTGTAAAGAATGTTAACAAATTCTAAGCTATGGTAACTCCAGCAAGTAAACATTTAAAAAAAAAAAAACCCATAATATTTTATTTCTCAAAGATATGACTGGAGAAAATGACAACTTCCATGTATAGGTTAGTGTTAATGAATTTGCATAAGTAACTATTGTTATCACTTACAGTTCTTCCTCTGTGGTTTACTGTATTTCACAGAATTGTCTAAGTTGGAAAAGACCTTTAAGATCATCATGTCCAACTGTAAACCTAAAACTGCCAAGTCTACTACTAAACCATGACCCTAAGCACCACAGCTCCCAGTCTGCTGAGAATGGATGCAGGTTCACTTCCCCAGAAGGTGATGAAAACATCTAATTTTCTTTCAGTGGGAGGCTTTCTCACAAATGACTTTTTGCCTGAATGCCCTTCTCTAAAATCTCAATAAAGCTTTTCACAGGCAAAATTATCTTTTACCATTTATAGTTTCTTTTCTTTTAATTAATAACTCAGCATATAATTGCAATACGACATTTCAGAGTGTGCAATTACAGTTTAATAAACCATGCAGGGCATTTAAAGGCAAAGTGCCCTAGGTTTTCAAGTACTCTGCATTATTTGCATACTCTTTGACATGCTTTCTGCCTTAGCCTGATGTGGCTTTCCGAACTAGAAATAAACAGAAGTTAATCATTTAGGAGGCAACAGGAAAAGCAGAGTCAGAAAAGCATACATATTTTTAGTTGCATCTTAATTCAATGCAGTAATTTAAATGTAGCTTATCCTTTTTTCCCCCACCCAAACAGACTGCAGAATTAGAGCAAGACTGAAAAGGGAAAATAAAAAAGATAAAAGAGAAATTTTACAAACATTACGGCAGAAAGAAAGTTCTGTTAATATTTATTTAAGAGTTCCTATATCACCTCTGTCCACACTGGCTTTTCCGAGCAATACCTTGTAGTGTTCTTCCATAAGGAACAATAAACACAATGAATTAACCAGATGATTCAGAAAAGAAGAATTTGATAAGGCTATCACCCCAGTTGTAAATGGAATGGCATGACTCATTTGTGACTTAAGGAAGTCTATAGCATCATTCCATTACTCATTTCCGAATACTTTGGGACTGTCTAAATTCAATGGGCATAATAACTTGGGGAAAAAGTACAATCAAGTTATCTAGGAAAAAGGTCAGATGTCCACACAACGTAAAGGCTTTATTAACTACAACAGCTATTCAGCTCCTGTCTTGCACAAGCTCAGAAAAGATGAAGAAGTTGTTTGTATGCAAAGGTTTTGATACAATTCATTGTGCTGAGTAGGGATATGCTTAAAATAGTCACCCTAGTGAATAAATTCTTGTTTACAGTATGCAATTTAGCCTCCAGTTTCAAACTGCACTGTTTTCCAAAACAAGTCACAATCAGAACTGTCAGGGTCTTTGGGCTACAAGACAGGCCTCTCCAGACCTTCTCAGAATTACTAACTTTGATAGCAAATCTTAAAAATACAACCTCTTTCTACTTCAGACTACTGCTGAAGTCAAGGATTTTTAAAATTAATTTTCTATATTTTTTTTTGTGACGAATCATGCTCTGAATGAGAAGAAAATGAAGAAACAATCAATGCACTAAGGAAAATCTCTAGGAATCTGATCAAAAAGAGAAAAAGTGTTCTTTTTGTTATTGTAGTAATCACAGGATAGGAATTGATGTATGATCTATTTCTTGCAGTTCCCTACTTATCCTTCTTGTAAAAGCTTATCTTCAAGTATCGATTATCAAGTATTATCAAAATAAATTTCTAATTGTTCTTACTAAACATAAGCGTTCTATGAAGCATGCAGCATGTCTTCATTCTTGCTGTACATATATTCTAGGTGCATTAACTTTTATTCATTTGACTACTACTTTCGTTTTGGTTTTGCATATTTAGTAATATACTAGAGCCTCAAAAGAGCTTTGTTTACTTTTGATTTTTTTTTTTGCTTTGTTTTGTTGCTCTTATTTAATAAAGAGCTTCTCAAATGCAGCAACTTCAATTCCACAGCTGACTACAGAAAAGCTCCCAACCACCAGGTGTCTACATTATGCTTGAACTGGGAGACTTTCTTTTCCTAAATTCCCACAGAACTTTTAATGAAGTATTTGGTTCAGAAGGTGCTCAAAAGTGGTTGGCATTTTTACACTGAGAGAGCAACTCTCAATTCCAGTAAACAGAAACTATCTGCTATATGTGCTTAACTTCCAAGCATGTGTGGGAGCTGCTACCAAAGCAGATGGTCGAGAGGAAGATGAAAAGAAGATGGATGAAGGAAAGAAGGAACCAGACGGACAAGCAAAGATGATATTAATCTAATTCTTCCTGGTTCATTTTTTCCTGTTTCCTACCTTCTGTGCCTCTGTCTGTTCCAGTCTGAAAATCAGATGCCCTTCTTCAGGACATTTTACGAATTTACAAGCAAAATAAATGAACATATTTATTCTGCTTTCACAGGGCTCCAAATAGTGACCAAAATAACTGTTCATTTATAATAGCAAAAATGCTAAACAATACATGTGTTTATGCCTACAATAAAATGGCTTTCTGATTATATCATTCTGCTAACACCTAAGCACAAAATTGTTTCACAACAATTAAAAGACTTTTCTGAATTTATCCTGTTCTAATACACACGTAAACCATTACTAAAAAGCATATAATTAGACTTAAATCAATAGCTGGATATCTGGGTTGTGCAGTGGCAAAAGTCAGGCAATTCCACAAAAACAGTCCCTCGGGAATATACTCTGCTGCTCAACAAGGTTTTAGATTTTACTTTCTGCATTTTGACTGATTAATACAAAATGTACCTTGGCATTTCTGCTGCTTATAATGCAAAAGTTTGCAACATTCAGCAAGATACACTTATATTTATCCAATACTTCTAATATAAATACTGTCTTAATTTTTCTGAAGATTTCTTATTAGACTTTTTTAATCCGTGTTGGTAAAAGCAGTAGCTTTTTAATGTCTTTTAATGAAAATTAAAAATCTGTTTATTTGATTTAATCATCTCAGTGAGCATTCTCTTTGTACCTCTAATCCCTTAAATGGGGATGTCAAGGCATGTGACAGCACATAGCCATGACAATAATCTCAGGAGGTTTCCATCGCTGCCATTTGTAATAAGTAATACATTTTAGTGCTAAAGAGACAGCTATACTCATTACAGTAGAAATATACTCCTCCCCATGCATGAGAGCAGCAGCTGGCTTTGAGCAAGGAATTATGTGGGCCCTCAAGGTACAGACCCTATTTTTCAAAGTAGGAGCTGGCTCTGTAGCCTTCCACAAAGGCCCTGCCACCCCATCACCTCTTTTTCTTCAGCTCCTAGACTAAGGACAAAATGATAGCTACCTCTTACTCAGTTTAGCTCAAGAGCATCTTTCAGTTATACCACATTCAGAGGTTGCCATGGAACAACCACTCTACTCTGCCACTGTGTATGAGCACTATGGGACCAAGCAGGAAAAAGCTCTTCCATATCCAGTTACGGATAACTTTCAGCATATAAATACACGTAGTATATATAGCATTAAACTCTGAGTGAATGTCTGTATGCACAAAAACCGTGCCCATTTTTATCTTAGAATTGAGCGCCTTCAATTAGTCACCCCTGCAAAAGAAACTCTGTTTAGAGGTGTTAAGTCATGGCTCCAGCAAAGGCTGCTGAAACTTCAATCAGGACGAACCTATTTTGGCCAGCAGGTTGAGGGAGGTGATTCTCCCCTTTTACTTTGCCCTACTGAGACCCCACCTGAAGTACTGTGTCCAGTTCTGGAACCCTCAACATAAGAAGGATATGGAGCTGATGGAACAGGTCCAGAGGAGAGTGACGAAGACGATCAGAGGGCTGGAGCACCTCCCATGCAAGTACAGGCTGAGAGAATTGGAGTTGTTCAGCCTGGAGAAGAGAAGGCTCCTAGGAAACCCTATAGCGACCTTCCAGTACCTGAAGGGGGTCACGAGAAAGCTGGGGAGGTACTTTTTACAAGGGTGTGTAGTGACAGAAATAGGGGGAGTGACTTTAAATTGGAAGGGGGAAGATTTAGATTAGACATAAAGAAGAAATTCTTCATGATGAGGTTGGTGAGGCACTGGCACAGGTTGCCCAGGGAAGTTGTGGATGCCCCTTCCCTGGACGTGTTCAAAGCCAGGTTGGATGGGGCCTTGAGCAGCTTGATCTAGTGGGAGGCATCCCTGCCAATGGCAGGAGGGTTGGAACTGGATGATCTTTAAGGTCCCTTCCAACCCAAGCCATTCTACTACTGTATGATTCTACTTTAGGTGTTCCAATATAATTTTACTCTTTTTCCTCAGAATTGAATCTTATTTACTACAGTCTGTAGATGCACATATCTATGAGCTAGGTTAGAGAAAAATATACTGCAACAGCAAAGAAAATTTTGCATCTGGAGATGCTAACGTAGGCTATATCACTTATCTTATTATGTTTAAAATGTGGGGTTTTTTAAACACAGAGTCAGTTTCAGAGACTCAATAGCTTGGAAAAAGACCTTAAGAGATCATTGACTCCAACCATACCTGCCTACTACTGAAGGAAGATAAAATAATTCAATAAGGTTATCATGATTGCTGAGTCATTCTGTCTCTGGAGAACTACACAATCATTTCAAGTACGGCATTTTTTGCTTCTTTTCTTCACTGAATGAGATAAGAAAAGTTGAGCCATTACCCTTTCTCCCTCAAAGACAGAAAATGACTTGGTTTCCCCACTAAACTGCTGCTCAGCTCCAAACTTTCAATGAAGAATGAAAAGCCAGACTGCTGATGCTAGCAGAGGAGGACTTCAGTGTTTATAACTGTTAGGTCTGAACTGTATTTTTTTTTTAATGCAGTAGTTACTTGTATTTGTAACACATATTCTTTTACAGTTTGTCCCATGTGGAACACATGGTTGCTATTAACTACACAACTGAAAAAGCTTCTGGGATTTCTACAGAAGTTTAAGTCTGCAGCTGTTATTTAAACATCCATATTTATGTTTAAGCTTTAGTCTGCAGAAACACTGTGAATATCAATCACAAAATTCCCATCTCAAAGAAGCAGCGCAGTATAACCTCTGTGAAGTGACTAGATATTTACTATTTGTCAGCTTGAGATGGCAGGACAAGTTCTGTTCAGCTATGTGTAGAGGAATAATAAACCCTCAGATGCAGCAGAGTTATCCAAAAATTTTACTCAGTGACACTGAAAGCAGAATTCAACCATAGATAGCAGCAGATAGACAGCACACAATATGCAGTGATGCGTACCTCTTTGTGCTGGAGTTGACTCTGATCTAAAAGATGTATCAGTACAGAAATGAAGAACTAAGTGTGAAGAAATATGATATCCTATTTCCTACTCACTTCTCGTGGAGATAAATTTCAAAGACTACAGAATCAGATTCACTTTTTTTATGCAATAAATGGATTTTTTTAAGCATTCATTTGCTAACCACTTGATCAGGTAGCCCAAAGCAGCAATCAAGGATACTACAAAGTATTTGACAAAGAAAGAATAATTTCCATACCATGTTTTTTTGAGTGACATTTAATGGCTGCTCAGTCATCAGCCTGAAACTTGTCTTCAATCTGATGTCTACTCCGGGGAGAGCATTTTTACAGAATGCATCCCTTCCTTCTTTACAGGTACCTATACTGACTAGAAACAACCATCTCCCCACCAGAGCTGGTTTGGGATTTCATACATTGCATTGAGAGAGGTTTGAAATCAGCCTGGGATCCTGACTCACTCCACTAACTAAAGCAAAGACAATTTACTCCCGGTAAATTATTCAGGGTTTCCTGAGCAAGACAGAAAAATTATGAAAGCAATTAAAGACCACTCAAGTGTCATTTTGACCATAACGGTGTCTAGTAAGACTGGTATATCTCACAGATACCTGTTGTATCCTCTCAAAGAAACCTCATATGCATGACAAACTTCAAGGTAACAAATTAAGGTGGGTAAAAATGACAGACACGAGGGTTGCCTTGGGCACTGAAGCATGCAGAGAGGTGGGGCTTTTTCAGCCTGCTGTAATGGATTCTGTGTAAGCACATTAACAAGTCACTTGCCTCTATTCTGATTTATCTTTGCCATCAATTAGATAACTTTTATTTATGCCTTAGGGCTGTGCTGTGTTGGCACTTGCTGTGCACTGTTTCTCCAGTGAATTTATTAGCCAAAGATGTAATTTAATCAGCGATTTCAATTTACCACCAGCACATCACATTCATCATCATTTCCAATAATATTGTTTTTAAACGATGTTGTGCTTTGTTGTGTCTATTTTAAAATAGTGTCTTCAGTATTGTCAATCTGGTCACATTAAGCCTCAACCTGCTTAAAAGAATGTGCTAGTTTCCCTGAGGAGCAGATCTATTCTTACACAGCATACCACACATGTCAAAAATATCATGAAGATTTACACTAATGCCTCAGGACTGCTACTTGTGTACCTTTTCCTGCATATCCTAAAAGCCTCTAAGATACAAATGATTGAATCAGAGCATCGTATGTGCACTGATGATCAAATGATTTTCATACCTCAGTTACAAGTGCTATTACTTTCTAGACGCTAATCCCAAAAGTCTCAATAAAATAACTCGAGAAAGCAAGTCACCAGGTCAACTAAAGCTGTGTGAGTAGGGTAAAAGTGACAAAAAGTAAAGGAGTTGCTACTCTGTCTGAGCTCTTCCTCAGACACCTTTTATCATTACTTTGGGATATTACCATTCCAATCATGGGCATGTCTAGGACAGGAGCTGATACAACTGAGAAGCAGTTACTATAATAACGCCATCTGATTTCCATGGATCTCCCAGCTGATTATGCATTCCATGGATCTTCTGTAGAGCCCCCCAAGTGGCTTATATAGTAGCTGCAGCAGGAAAGACTGTGATGCTCCCACCTACTGAAGCTGCCAAGAGACAGCTATGGGGAACAGTCTGCAGAAGTTCAGAAAGACCCTAAAGTCACAACAAAAGAGGTCTCTACTAGGGGTCCCATAGGCTCTGTAAAAATGGAAACAGAATTCCTCAGAAACTGTCTTATATTCTGAATTCCTCAGAAACTGGCCTATAATTGTCGCTTAAGGGTAATTCCTTGCCTTCTTTCAGGCCTAAATTCTTTTGATAATTGCTTTTCTGTGGAGCAGGAAAATAAGGACCATGATGATGTTTTTTTTTAATACATAAATAAATAAATAAAAACCAAGGGAAGACTGAAGAGCTTCCTCCAAATAAATGTGATATTTATAATTTTTAAAATGCAGGCCAATCTGCATATCTGACAGTTTTACATATAAGCTCAAGGCACTGAGCAAAAAGGTTCTGTAACAATGGTCTTCAAAAGAAAAGTAAGAAAAAAAAGACATGAATGGTGAAAGGGGAAAAAGCAATGAATCAATTATCACTTAAAAGATGTATTCACTTATTAAAAATAGGTTCCCTCATTCTAACTGTTCATGATTCTCTTTAGTTGATATTGAAATGAAACCACTAATTACAGATTATTTTTTCTAGAGAATGTGGTATGTGTATAAACTCTATAATTCAGATGTCAAACACCAGAGTGTTACTGAACGGTATTTTCTGATTTATTAGTTGTGTCGTGCAAACATAATTTTTACTGTAGTTTTATGTACTATGCTTAGGGTTAAAAGTTACCTTTTTTTCATTCAATATTAGACAACATGGACTACCTTAACATTTCTAGCTGATATGGTTAATGGGTCAGAAAAGTCTCATATGAGAAATAAACCTCTGTGAATAAAGTATAACCATATTTTTTATGAGTAAAGACTGCTGAGAGCATCAGTAAACTCAATGAGTGAAAATATTTTTAAGTATTACTCTTTACTTCTTCTACAATTTAGTTCTTCACATTCACATTTATAATTAACAAGAATTATGGAAAGCAAAGAAAGTATAACTCCTTAGGTATCATTACATAAAATATTTTTTTCCTGAGATTCAAAAGGCTTCTTAACATGGCACAAATAGGTGAGGATGAAGAATCCAGTTCTATTAAACTAAAGAGGCAGATGTTTAAATTCATTTGGGACCATGCATGTTGAAACATGAAAAGTTCCCCACCTACTGCAGGTCTCCACCTTTTCAAGTACAGGCACTCATAACCCCATAGTTTCACAGGACTCAGTCTTATTACTTTAAATAACCCAGGCTAACTCCTTAGATGCAACAAGCTGACATTTTGGCAGCTCGATAGGGACAGATTGTAGGTAGATCATCCCATCTGACATATCTAACTGTTATCACTCTATCACCAACTATAACAAATATGTTAAAGAAAATAACATAATATGGTCGAAACTCTGTTTTACTAAGTATTGTAGTAAATTTATATAGAGAACAGACTCTAAAAAACACTGTACGAGGCACACAGCGGCACAGACTTTCATCATAATCAGGAATTGCAACCAAGCTTTTCTTGGCCACTAGAAAATCAGGCCACAGTCAGTTTACTTAGTTTTGGAAGTGGCTTTGGTTATCTTCCTACTGTTATCACCAAGCTGCAGCATATTCACAAAATTAATCATGGTCCCAGGTTATCATTCTGTGCAATAATAGACTAAAATGACCTTTTAGTTGCATGGATACAATCTTGTGGAATTAAAACCAATGGGATATGAACAAAAAACCTTACAAGCCCTCAGAGGATAAACCACGATGCTTTCTGAAACTCCTTAGCTCACAGCACACAAAATAGTGATAAGAACTTGTGACTGATTTAGTAGGAATTTAATTCCTTACTTGACCTTTTCTTTCATCTGTAACAGAAAAAGAATAAAGTTCTTTACAAAATATTTAATTTGTGGTAGCACTGAACTTCCTATTGAAAAACTATAATTTATTACTAGGTGAACCTAAGGTTGAATCTTGCTGTTTTTTAAGAAGGGACACTGAATTAAAACAAGCAAACAACAAAATACCCCATCCTCAGAGCTTTCCAGTTATCCACATGGGACTATCTTTTGGGCAGTGAAATTTCCCTGCACTATGTGCCCTTCAAAATCAGAAGACAGTCATTCTTTTACACAGTATAGCTAATGAATAATAAAGATTGGAGATTAGAGATTTCAGAAGTATCATCACTAAAAAAAAACCTTTGTGCTTCTATACACACTGAAAATCACTAGACTGAAAATAACATCCAAAGACTTAATTTAGGTCTGCAATTCTCAGAGAAGTGAAAACAAGTTACATTCCATTCTCAAGAAAATTTGGCCAAGGGAGTACATTGTTGATCAAAAGTCCTGTTTAGGGCTTGCATATACATTATGAATTACTGGAGGGAGTTGCATACAATGCTAGTCAGGCCAATAAAGCATGGAGTAGTATATGGTTATCCACTCTGATACTTAAAAAATGAAAATTATCTAATCAGAAGTCACCAAAGTGCTAAGCAAAAACAGTGACTCAACAGCTAAACAGTTCATGACGTCCACCTGTATGCTACATTTTAACTTATCAATTTCTAATATAATTATTATAATAACAATACATTGCAAGGGAGAACAAATGTTCTGAGGGCATGAACAGCTCTCATCACATACTGAGGACACTGTGAGATGGTTGTGCTCTGCACCTTGCAGTATCACACCTAGAACTTTGATTTAAAGCCAATGGGAACTGTACCATCCTGAGACAGTCCTCCTTGGATGGTTAAAATACAAAGACATTTGGATAGGGACTCAGTGGAAAAAGCTGATCCGTTTTTCATGAGATGGAATGAAGGGAAGCACCTGTTCAGACAAAGGCCAGACACAGTCGAAGTACATAGTTTCAGTCTGCCAGAAATAGAAGATATACAAAGACAGCACACTGGCTTCTAGATCACTTTTTGAACGTGTCACTGCAAAATTAAAAATTCAGAAAATTAATTTCCTTGAAGGGTATCCAAAAACTTGGGCTCAAAGTGTGAGATCTACAAAATAATAAATATTCTTTGTAAGAAGCTCTTTGTAAAGATGTATGAAAAGGAAGCTTAGCCTTATTAACCATTTAGGCAGTTAAGCAGTGCTTCTTCCAGCACTCTTCTGCAGTCTATATCAACCTCATTATTCTTAATAAAGATGCCTTCGTACATGTTTCATTTTCCACACTAGTCAAAACTGGTGATCCTGGAAAAGCTTTCAGGCACATGACCTTCATCTACATAACTGCAAGTCGACTCCTATTTATGAGTGCTGGTGGTGCGTTTTATCATTATCTATATTATCCGCAGCATAAATTGCATTATAGATCTCAGTTTTTAATGACTTAGATTTTGGACGAAAATTCTGCAAAAAATTCTCCAGGCAAAATAACACTGACACTTTTTAATTTTTCCAACCTATTATTTTCAACCTTCGTATATCTGCCACAAGTCATTTACTGGTACAGATGAGCTAGATAAACTGTAATTAATTAGATTTCTCAACATGTTGGTAAATACTATAGGTTTTATTTCCAAGAGATTAAATGACCTGTTCAAGGATACAGAAATTAATCAGACATTCAGATGGAAGGCTTGAACCCTAGATTTCTGCTTTTAATGGTGACCAACACTTCCCCTCCTTTTGTTGGAGTGAAGCTATCATAAAAATTTTAATAACTAATCTGCCAAACATCTAATAGTGCATTACACAGACTATCAGTATCAGTGTGCATAAATATGTGATCTTCAAGCACTTAATCTCCACTCCAAGACAAATAACTTCAACAATAATGAAAAGGGAGACGTTATCAGAAAGAGAGATCAGAGGTTAATTGTTATCACATTAAACTCTAAAAATATGCTCCCCTTTAACACCTCATGACAGATGCCAGAAAAGCAGACAGAATCTGTCACAAGGGAACAAAAGATGCTAATTTGCAGATAAGCCAACTATAGTCTACAGTAATAAAGTCAGTTCTTGTTGTTTCTTAATAATGAGCTGTCAGATGGCAGGATTATAGTGTGGTTTGACACCAAACTACTCATGGAAAGCCACAGCATTGTGAAGACACTCATCCCCTTCACTCCACTGGAATATTTCAATTCCATTTGTTATAAAATGAAACCCAACTTCCTACATAGCACAAACCAACTTTCAAACCCTTAACGTAATTCTGTGGGGAAGATAGGCATGAGGGAAAACAACAAACAAAATCATATTACTTGATTATAATTTCTCACAAATATACTCCCTGGTCTGCTTGGTACCCTCTCTCTTTTTCCCCTTGCCCCAGGGCACAACACAGTACCGTGTAGCATATTGCCTTATGAATCTTCTTCAACTACCCAATTATCCTGGTGCACCAGACTTGTCATTACCATGACAGCTGTGTACAGAATGCAGCACATGCTGTCAGAGGTGAAAGATTGTACACAGGCATCCAGCATTTCCATTACAATGTGGAAAGTGAAGGGGAAGGAAGAGACAGACACAAACACACCCACCCCCTCAACAAATAACTTTGCTAAAGATGCGATTAAAAGCAGTGTTTAAGATCATGTTTTTAAGCAGTGATATAATTGCCAGACATTCTGGTGCTGTCTCTGCCTCTAGCAAAATTCCTCCTGTTTATTTTTGTCATGATAATCCGTGAGGTGGTGTAAGTACACTTTAAGCACTTTTAACAGACTCAAATAAAACAGTCCATCAGCCTCCAGTTCCTCCAGAAGGAGATTTAAGCTTTGTATTTTCTTCCTCTGACCAGTTTTCTTCTTTTTTAAAAGTAAACACTCCACCACCACTCACATACAGAGATCCATCCACCCACAAAACCCTGGGGGCTGTCACTGCAGTAACTGAGCTGTGCTGGCTCAGATAGGCTCCCAGGTACAAGAAGGTGTACAGAAGTGATATCAGACACTCACCCTCTAGGTGAAAAATGCTGGCTGAGCACAGAGATCTGACATAGGACATATCTGGGAAACTGCACTGTGATGGATCAAAGCTGGCACTCACATGGTGGGAGATAACTGATGTTACCTCTCCAAGCGTATGTTCGTGCAAGGTGACATATAACCACAACCTGCAAGCAACACAGGATCAGTCCTTTTGAGGACAAATATGCAGCACAGATGAGTGGCCACAGTTCGTAAGAATGTGCTACAGATTTTCTCGTTACACACTGCATTTGGCACTTATGTTCTACGTCTCACTTCTTCCTTCCCGAATTATCCCCAGCAGGCCCCTACCACTTCTTCATGTGATTATACAGTTCTTTACAGCTGTAAATATAAGCATCCTTTTTTCACAACCTATCATTATTAGGAAACCAGATGGGAAAAGAATATCCAGATTAACAGTAGACATATTGTGTTTCTTCTTCCCTTAGTAATGCATTTTCTATTTTAAGTCAATTAATAATAAGCTTGTAGAAAACAGTAATTACAGTATGTATAGTTAAGACAGTTAAGGATTCTTCATAAAGACAAGCAGGCAAAAAAGGCTGAGCAATTGAAATAACTCGTCATTCAAAATGAATTTCATCTACATCAATAGAGACAAATAGAAACAACCTGAAACCTCTGGCCAAGTATTCTAATATCAGCACTTCAAGAGATATATCTTCAAGGGTGATATGGAGGAGAAGGGGAGCAGCTGTGGAGAGAGAAGGGAAGAGAAAACTTCCACCTCTCCCTTGCGAAGCAGGAATGAGGTGTTTATTACTCAGCATCAGCTACATGCTTTTCATAGGATGATACAACACACAAAGCTCCTGGATAAGATCTAGAGTTAATACTCTGTGCAGACACTCAGCACATTAGTCTAGCTGGAGGACCTGGGAGGCTGAGGTCACAGGGATTCAGTCTAGCCTGGTGAGATCCCTTTTGCTCTGCTCTTTGAATAATTAAGGGGCAAACTTTGTTTCCTTGAAAGAGCTATACAAAAGATTGTTCTCTGAAATCAGCATCCAATCATGAATCATGATAATCTTGTTCTTGTGTTTGGGAAACACCACTGGTTACAGAACAGTAAGCAATCAGATAAGTAACGTCACTCCTATTTCACAGTTTATAACACAGCAGACACAAAAATGAGTAGACAACATAAGCTCTGAAAGGTAAGGATTCAGGGAAATATTAAGAAAAATGAGAATTAAACCACTTACTCTTCCATATCATTTACTCTTTCATAACTTTGCTCCATACAAAGGCTCAGGAGCATTGCTCTATCTTAATAGTGTGCTCTATTCTTAATAATGTGATCACACCAATTTTGACAACAGACTTAAGCTTGTTTGAAAAAAAGATCTTTGGAGATGGGATGGGAATGATTACAGTGAGTTAACAGAGTGGAAAAGGTGGGAAGATGAACAACAGTACCAATAATGGAGTGAGCTCTAAGAAGATGAACTTAATACGTCTTATCTTGTAACAGCAGTTAATCTGACAAATATAAAATACGCATAATTTTACTAGTTATGAAAACTGCAACTGTTTTATAGCAGAAGGTTATAAATTTCCATATGGTTTAGATTATTATAATTTCTTTAAAAATTTTCAGCATACTGACAACCAACTATAATGCTCATCTCTTTGATAATAACTTTTTTGTATGTAAAATGAATTGCTTTGATTTTAAATCATGCACTCTAATTTCTTTTTTGCAAATACGAATACTTATAAAAATACTTGTGTATGAATATGTGGTTTATCAGATGGTTCTAAAGCTGCAACATCAGAGGCATAAAATGCAAACATGTTAGTGGTAAGAAGGAGCTATAAATATCTTAATTAATTTTATTAGTAATCTAACAAAGTTAGTGAATCTTCTTCATACTGCTGAAGCTTTATATATAAACATCACTGTCTACAGTGACAAAAGCAGCAACTACTTTTGCATCAACCTAATCAATGGGAGTAGTGCATGGCTGGAGGATGTGACAACTTTTTAGTTATAAGTAAATGCTTTATAATACCCAGACAGCATCTATGGGGAGGCTGAAGGAAGGGAGATAGCTCTAGTCGTCAGCTTTTAAAGGGCATTTAGCGTGATTTAAGTTCTAGTTTGTCTTAGCTTGAATAAAATTAATCTCATGTTTCTTTTTCTTTTTTAACATTTATTTTCTCTCTTAGAAATTTGGTGTTTCTGAATGTTAAACCATTTGCAATTCTGGCTGTCAAAAATAATTTTGATAGGCTAGGATTAATATTTGTGAATGACATTGTACATTTTGCTAAACATATACAAGTCTCTTCTTAATGTGCTGTGTAGGAAAACTCGAGATGCTAAATGCAACTTCGATCCTCAAAAACAATGTAAAAAAAATACAAAATAAAAAAAAATAAGGGTATACAAGCCTTAGTTTTTCTGAAAGGCAAAAATTATTTGCTATCTTGATTAACAGAAAGAGAAATTCAGAAACCACTTGGTGGTAAAGAGACCAATTTCCTTGAAAGGAGGAGGAAATTGTTCACTGAATATTTAGTCCCTCGTCTCTCTGCACACACTTAGGCACCCAATAACAGAAATTAAAGATACCGCTCTGGGAGATGATGATCCCAAGTTATCAGAACCCATGGGATCATCCACCGTTCATGAACCACTGATATCAGCAGGCTCTCCACATGTATACCAATCACAATGTATCACCACTCCCTTTCAGGAAGTTTTCTGATTTTAATTCTGGTTAAAATCGAGCCTTTGATTTTGAAGGTAAGCCTACTATCCCAAACGTGCATTTCTGTTACTATTACCATCATTCAAATTACTAATTAAATTTTCCAGATCTATAGATATTCTTAAAGCACACTTTAAAATTACTTAATACAACAAAAGCAATTCAACAATGTAAGTTATGACCTTTTTGATTTAAAGAAGGGAGAAGAAAAAAAAAAGCGTATATGATCTAAAATAGTATTTCCCCTTTATCTCAGTACACCTGTAGAACTATGTTGCAGTCATACCTTAATTTAGCTGTAATTATCATTGCTGTCAATAATAAAAAATACAAAAAAAAATCGTAATACGGGTTAGTGAAAGAGGACAAAAAATTTGTAACTAAGATGTTCTACTTCAGTAAAATTGATAGCGAATACCCTGCTTGCATAGAGTAGAAGGTGAATTCTTCATATCAGAGGAACTACATCCAACAAATGGCAAAACAAATTGTGACATGTAGCACGCGTTGCCCAATTGCTTTTCAGTCACGGTTTGGGGCCAAGCATTGCTTGTCTATTTGTCTCACACTAACAGCTGGACATATTTATTCATGGTAAACTGCCTTCCTAATGAATTACATTTAACAACATAATTTATAGATCTCCAAAACCAAATGGAGACAACTATGTGAACTTGAGATGCCTTACAGGCAAAGACTTACTTTCTCTTCTTACAAGGGTCCAACACAATGGAAGTACACACAGTCAGTATTTCTGGCCACATAAGAGAAGACAGGCTGTGCCATTCCTCTCCAAATGTGGGGAGAGAACTCAAAAAGCCTCCCAGCAGGACCTTCTTCAGCAAGAGGCTACAGGAGGAAGCACACACAGCTGCAGTACAGTGCAGCAGACTCCAAGACAAAAGTCAGATGTATGAGCTTCTCTTTCTGGTATGTGGGGTCACAGACCGAAAGGAAGGCCAGGGCCATCCTTCAAACCTGCAGGATATCATCTAGTTTGGGAGAAGCTGGACACAGAAGCGTGTCTCACATGTACTACGTTGGGCAGGACTAGAAAGAAACTCTATATTTAAAACAGTCTGCAGCAGAAATGGTGCTGCAGACATCTTGTGACAGTGCCCATGCAGACACATACGTGTCTTGGCTACAGTTCCGAGTGATGTTGCTTCTGGTATGCAGTTCCCCTTGGGGGTCTAACAGCCTCTCTATCTCCTCATGTTGGTGCATGCTCCTACTCCACTGCAGTCTGTAGTTTAAAGATATACTATAGGACATAATATCTGAGTGCAGAGGAATATGGGAACTATACATCTTTCCCAAAAACATTCTTCACATTTCACAACTGAACCTCAGTCATACCTCCTCATTGGGAGCTGGGGTATAGTTTCAAGTCCTTTAAAAGAAAGAAATTTTATTAATTTGCAATTAATTATTAAGGCATTTTTACTTAATAATTTTAAGGACGTCATAAAATGATAGCATAAAAATAAAGATCATTATTGTCAAAAGAATCTGAAGTTGTCAAGTCATCTTTATTGCTTTCTGCTGTGTATTCAACTCTGAGTCCTTATAAAAAAATCCACAAAATTCATTAACCATCTACTAGACAGTAATGTTGTAAAGTTCTCATAATCTCAAAAATCTCAAAGAGAACGACTTTTTTTTAAAACAATGTGCACAATGATATATCAGTTCTAGTCTCTGTGTGTATTGTGAAAAGGGGTACAGCTCAGTCTCTTTTTCCAAGCAATATTCCCTAAAAATAACTCAGAATTAGAGAGACAGCAGCAGCCTAGAAGATGACTTATTGGAAGCATTCCTTGGTTACACCTACAAGAGTAAATTGTACTCTGTCTAGGAATGTTCCTGGTTACCGAACCTTAATTGTCTCTACTATTAAATCACTAAAAACACTAAAACATGCTTTTGGGCTGTGATGACCAATGTGCTCCCTACCAATTTCCTGCCACAGTTCAGAGGTTAGTATATACTTTAAACTGTTCCTAATAGGAAGTCTGCCTACAGACATGCTGCTTCTGCTTTGGAGGACACGAAAAAAGTGTGAAAATGTATTATGAGTGTATGGATATGCCATAACAGTTCTTGGCATGATTTGTTTAATAATGACAGTGTATATCAGTTATAGCAGATCCCAGAAGCTGATTCAAATAATGTTCATAGCAAGCTATTAATAGATACTATGTTCAGCAACAGATAAATCTTTTAACTTTTTAAAGTATGTGTTTGCCTTTGCACAGATATTGTGTCTAAAGGGCTGCCATAAATGAAAAGAATAGACATGAACTATTACTAAAGTAAAAATTATCAAAAAAAATTGCATAGAATTTAGAGAAACAGTAAGTGTATTAGGCTATGTTTCTGGGCTCAGCCAGTGAAGTTTTAGTTGCAATGTAATTAAGTTACTACAGTGGGAAAATATCACTTCAGGATAAAGATCACTGTTAACAGAAAGAAGGGGTTCCTACAGTAGCAATCTTATTATATTGTTGACACACAACCTGAGAAAAAAGCCATGAATTTTTTAAGGTGTCTACTTTCTGAGCACTGAGTGAAAATAACCAGTATAAAAACAGAGATTCAAGTACTGCGCAACTCTGCACTGCTACCAGATGTATACTGTATTATTTATTTTTACTTGTTTAGGATATAAAGGAACTTTTGTTCTTCAGAAGAAAAAAGAACTGCAACATTCCACCAAACTCACTTATGTGTTGCACCTCAGGGTTTCGTCCAGTAACTTTATCTTGCTTTTGTTTTGTCTTTACATAAGGGTCTCCATATGCTTTACCAACATAGCCATATGCCTTTTCTTTCTGCCTCTGAATAAAGAATCTGGGGGTTTCTTTTTTTTAATTAACAAAGACTTTGTTAACATTTATCTCATGTGAAATGGAAACATGAAATGGAAACATGAAATGGAAATAATAATAATAATAATAATAATTTAAAATATCTAACCAGTTTTCTTTTCAACTTTAGAAGCCCATAAATGGCTAATCCTTTACTACTGTTCTCAGTACTCAGCAATCAGTTCTAATACTTGAAGTGTAGCACAATACCATGTATCTTAAACATAGCCTTCTGAACAGTATCTCCCTGAAACATACAGCTTAATTCCTCTTCCAAGAACATATAAACAATTTGGAAAAAAAACATATATATCAGATGAAATATGGTATACAATTTTGCTTGAATGTCTGTTTTTATACATAATGTTTTTGTTAAAACTTTAAAAGCAGTGGCCTTAAGAAGTTACCAATTACTACTATATTGCAGTTTATTATATACAAGTGTTCTTTTTTTCCAGGTCACATATCTGCTATTCCTTCTTTTTTTTTGTAGATCTGTGGACTACTAATAATTAAAAGATGGAACAGAATAATTGCAAGTAAAATTCATTTCTCTTTCAATCTCTCTCTTTATTACAGCCTCTTTCTTAGGTTCACTCAAATAGTACCAGTTTGGGCACAGAGGAGGAATTGTCCAGTGTTTACCCAAATATACAAACAGTTGGTCATTTTAGAATTTAACATGGGAAATTGGGGAGACAAACGGTCTTGTATGGATTATCTAGTCATTGTATAGATTGGGTTTCTGTTTTCCAAATCTCTGAAGTCTTTTCTGATATATGACCTCATGTTTTCTATCCTTTGTGCTTCTTTTTTTAAAAAAAGAAAAATTACAATTCCTATACATACAATATTTAGCTATCTTATTATCCAGTAACATTTACATATTTATGTCTATATCTGTACAGCCACTGAAAGAGATAGATAACAAAAAAATTGCCTTCCGCGTATGTGGTGAACATCTGCAGTTGGTCACCCACACTCTTAACAGCAGTAACTCTTGCAGAGAAGTTAAAATACCAAGGTTTTTTTTTTTCTCGAATTGTAATAATATCTGATCTTTACTGTTGCAGAAGAGCCTTTACTTCATATACTGCTGTTTCGGTCTGTCTACATTTTAAACATCATCTTCTCAAAGGTTGTAACCCCTGCATACTAAATTTACTTTGTAGAAAAATGCAAATAAAATACAAGTTAAAAAAAATATATGACTGAGTATGACAGACAGATACTTATTTTATTCTGAACATACAGTCTTCTTGTGAGGTTTCCCTTCCAATGTTGTTCTTTCCAGGATACTCCATGGAAAGGGAATATAAACCCCACAAAGACATCGTCACTGAATAGCATGTCTTTGTAAACTGAAAGATGGATTATGTAATCAGGTAGCTACACTGAGAGACAAGAAAAAAAATAAGTGAACTAATATTACTTAGAAATCCCCACTGTGCAAGTTTGAAAGCAAAAAAATCACCATCACAAGGAAGCACCTGCAAAACTAAATTGTTCTTGCAACGAAAACACACAGGGTATCTGTGTAAATGCTTTAAGTTCCCCTTAAAACATAGTCAATGGATGCTGGCAGCCTATCTTATCAAAATAAAAACGCAACTGAAAATGTTCAAATTCAGACTGGTCATAAGTCAGTACAGTTCCTGCCCACTAATTTTATCTGCAGTAAATGCCCCTGACTATCAAGCAGCCTGTGATTCACTGGAGAGTGTCCAGATGTGAGCCGCGAAGTTGGTGAAGGGTCTAGAGCAGAAGCTGAAAGAGGAGCAGCTGAAGTCACTTGGTCTGTCCAGCCTGGAGGAGACTGAGGGAAGACCTCATAGCAGTTTACTGCTTCCTCACAAAGGAAGGAAGAGGACCTGACCTCTTCACTCTGATGATCAATGATAGGACCCATGGGAATGGCAGGAAGACGTGCCGGGGAGGTTTGGGTTGGGTATTAGGAAAAGGTTCTTCACTCAGAGGGTGGTGGAGCACTGGAACAGGCTCCTGAAGGAAGTAGTCACAGCACCAAGCTTAACAATATTAAAGAAGCATTTGGACAATGCACTCGGATACATGATGTAAATTTTGGGGTGGTCCTATGCAGGGATAGGAGTTGGATTCAGTGATCCTTGTGAGTCCCTTCCAACTCAGGTCATTCTGTGACTTCTGTCATGACAATGATGATAAGTTTTCTCTCTTCCTACTTGTGCCATTACAGTAGATATTTGTTTCTTCCATTGCCCTACCTTAAGGGTTGTGTTTGTGAAGTAACGCGAGCTTCTCTACTTCTTAAAGCAACAATCCATAAACGCCCAAGATAGCCAGAGAGAATTGCAGCACATTCCACTATGAGAGCTCAGAGAGGATATATTCTGCAATAATAGAGGGAATTAAAAGCCTGATAGAGCATATTTCACTCCCGTCTGACATTCAGCCACCATGTTATTTGGATGGTAATATAAAATAAAATTAAAATAAATGTGTTTCATAAAACTCAAGGCTAAGAAAAGAATCACGAAAAAGACAAGCTGACAGATAATAATTTTTGTTATGCAGTGAGACTGGTTAAAATAATCTGTCTGGCTTTCCATATATTCTTATATTGTCAACAATTTTAGAGTAGCTTTAAGTGCTATCTGATCGTTCCATTTGATAGTTATAGAATTATTTTCTTTTTTTTTTTCTGTAACATCATGCAACAGAATAATTTTTGCATATTCTCTAAGTTAAGCAAGCAGAAAAAAGGTGTGTGGACAAATCAAGAAAAAAACACATACTTCATAATTTTCAAATAGTCCTCTGACAACAGCCAAGAAGAAATAGTCCCTCAAACTTCACAGAAGCTAAGAGGTGACATACAGACATGAAATTGGCATCTTCTGTATAGGTACTGCCTCATTAATAGATGACCACTCACAGACAGCCTTCTGGAGTAATTTAGGTAGAAAACTTTCTTGATAACAGAGAATTGTGGCTCTGAATCCCAGTATTCCATTAGCATGCTTCAAAACAATCTCCTTAAGACTTAATCCATACACACACAAAACAAAAATTCCTCTAAAAAACATACATAAAATACAACCAACAAGAAAAAATAACTGATAATTACTATGCTGCTGTGATTTGTGCTACCTTTTTGTGTTTGGTTAGGCCTTTGCTCCTCAGACTAGGCTGCTTCAGGCTGCACATGGAGGACAGCTGAAATATTTTTAAACTTGACATGAGGTACTCAAATGGTTTTGCTTGACTTTGCATATGCTATAGACCTTTCTTCAGCCAGAGAGCCTAGACTTTACTTGAACACAGTGTCCCTCTATCTCTGACTTCTAAGACTTGAAATTAATTTTTTGCCATCAGTAAAATTCATTTGGCTTTGCTCTGAGAAGCAAAACCAAGTTTTTAAACAAGTTCATGGTGAATTACATTTCCTTCCTCTAAACTGCTCCTGTTCTTCATACACAGCTCTGCTCTGCACTGTTGATGACTTGCACATAGTGGAAGTTTTGCCTTGTGTCTTTGTCCTACAGCCTGAAAAAGTGAAGTGAAAGACACTGCAGTTCCAGCTTTATTTTCCCATGTCCACTAAGAAAGAAAGTTGATACTATATAATGCTGCCACAACAGTATGCACATCTTTCCTTACAAATGCTTTGGGTTAGCTTTTCCACTTCTTTATGAATGTTGACAACTCAACTGATTTCACCATTGCTTGTACTTAAAATCACAGAGTTAATTTTCACTTTGATCTTTCCTCTAGGCAGCAGCTTAGTCACATTCCAATGCTAGTGCAACGTCATTCTTAACATCTGCGAGATTCTGCTGGTGTTTCTAATATACAAGTCTCTTACTCAGACCCTCATTTTCTCCCACCTTGTTCACTGGTCATTTTCCTTGGCTTGCCAAACAACTCCCCTCATTCCATGCAAAACACAGCTGCAACAGCCACCTTCTTCATCTGTCAATTTGATCACATCAAGTCATTCTCTCTTTGAAGCCTTCCACTTCTATCACATCAAATTTAAGTTTCTTGTCACCACCTTCAAAGCTTTAAATTGCCTGTCACTGTCCTCCAGTTCCTTTGACCAGTTTTCCTTATGCTGCCAGTTCCCTAGAGCAAAGAACATCCTCCTTGAACACTTGTAAAGTGATTAGTTGTATGACAGAGGCTATTACCACAAATAAATCATGAACAATAAAGATCGCAGAAAGCCTCATTTTTTATTTCACTGTTAACCTCAGAAGCTAATTCTTATAGCTCAGACAATAGTGAGATAAATTTCGCTTTCCGGGTGACATGTGCAAAATTTTAAATTATTGGCCTCAAAAATTCTCTTCCCCAGAGTAATAGAGAAAATTGCAGTGTCGAGATAGGAACAGAGAAATATGCAGAATGCACAGAAATTTTTTCACTGACAAAATTGAGGGCAAAAGAACCAATATAAATTCCTCTTAAAAGAGATTTGCACAACAACAAACAAATCCTCTTTTACCTCTAAATAAACCCCTACAAAAAGGTTTTATGACTCTATGCACATTACATCACACTATGAACTAATTGCTTTCCTATATGTCGCTCTGTAGAGTATCCCGCTGTTTCTCAGGTATGTCAAACATGGAAGAAAATTTCACACCTGCTTTCACTTCTTTATGAGACTATTCTACAGAGTAATATAGCTACCTTATGTGCTTTCTCATCTACTTCAATACAAAATTTATATCTGAGTAATCCATATATGGTAGTAGCACACTTGTGTGGTGCTTGGCTGATCAGAAGGAAAGACTTCAACACTGGAAATGTTGTGAATCTCCTTGCTGTTTCTTCAACAGTTTTGATTTCCACAGTTTCCCAAGAGTTTGCTCCATCTGTTAGGTACAACAACTTCTTTGCAAATAAGCTTTTTATAGATAACCAGATTTCTTAGCCTTAAATGCTGAAAAATAAGAGAATTATGCTTCATTATCCAACTCTTCTGTCCAATGGAGTCATTATGAATTTGAGATGAGAGCAAGCTGGCTAACAAGCTGGAAAAGCCCATACCTACTCCAAAGAACTTTCCTTTTCGTATGTATTCCAGCTTCCTGTGTGCTAAATAAGACAAGCTAGATTTCCACTTTATCGAACTACAATATATCAACACCTGTGACAGGTTTCATCCTTTTCGGTAGCTGCTATTATGTCAAATGTATTTTGATGAGTTCCCTGCTTGCTCATGACAGATTTAAATAGCCATGGCAGCTCAGCATAAAGGGATGATTCAAGCTTTTGATAATTCCAGCAAGTACCACTGGGAAACCTCCTTAGGCCACCACATGCCCTACAGCCTTCACATTTCCTCTGTGTCAGTCAAAGTACCTGTTGTTCTTACCACCACACATTCCTCTCCTTCTATTACTTAAATATTTTATTCACAGACTGAAATCAGCCTGTAACGTTAGTAGTGCATTAAAAAAACCCAAATGCATAAACCTTATCAGTATATGTTACGCTCAAGTAAATACTTCAGGGAAGGCAGAGAGATTCAAATTGGAAAACATCCCATAATAAAATCCATTATACCTTTTTACTTCAGCAGCTGTAATATTCAAAACACTGCCACAAGTTCACAGAGATGACAAGTTCACAATGACAGAACAGCTTGGTGGGTCAAGGTTCCTAAGCTAATTTCCAGCTCTCTGCTGCTACTGGCTTCTCTACACATCTGTTTCCTGGCCTTGCCTTTGACTGCTCCTTCAGTTATGGTGCTGGGGAGAAGTGACACTTGGTGCCCCCAGCATATCTGAAGTATGCTACTGTTGAAGAAGGAGCTCTCAGTGTGGCCAGCTCTTCTGCCATTTCTCCCTTGGTCGCAGCCATTTGATCTGCCCTTTATCCTCCTTTGCACTACATCAAGTGGTTGTCTAACTTTGCATCGGGTAGAATCATTAACCAGAAAAAAAGTCTGAGAAAAGGAACTGAATATCTTCCTGCTGAACTACCAAGTTAAACAAATTAAATTAAAAGTTGGTGAGAGCCAAAACTATGGCAAAGGAGATACGTAGGACCGTGTGGTTAGCAGCAGACAGGAGAAGCAAGGAAGGACTATTCTCTACACCTCTTGATGTAACACACATCTGTATCTCCAGGCTGAGGCTCAGCAGCAGGCTGAACAGACCAGCTACTCGCTACTTAGACCAGTGGTTTACTGGCTTGTTGTGGTGCAACGCAGGTTTGATGACTACCATAACTGGCAGCAAAGAAGGGAGGAGAGTGGGACTATGCAGCCAGCAGTGAGATCAACTGAAATTCCCATTCACAGCTTACAAGAACCTCAGTTACTTCTCCAAGACTGGAGTTTGCCTCATCTGCATTGATGAAATACAACTTCAAACTCAAAGAGACCATTAAGTACAATCGCACTGCACAAAACACCACAATCAAATAGACAATATAAGATGTCAAAATGAAAATCCCACCTGTGATGTTTGCTGAACCGGCCACATACTTAGTACGTGATAGCATCTGATGCATCACAGATTTTGCTTGGAAAAAACTTCAGTATATTTGACAGACCTCCTACCGACATTCAATATTATACAAGCCCAACACGAAGTGCTTTCAGTTTGGAAGATCTCTGGGCATCAGAAACAGAGCGATGATGTTTTATTTTTTTTTTAAAACTATTTTTTGTAAGACAAGTAGGAAAGCTGTATCACCTTAAATATACTGCACTAATGTAGGAATATATGGCACCCTGTTTAGCAAACGGATGCTCTTTCTGTGATGATTTCTAACCCTTTTTAAAGGCTCTTCAAAGCTTAAATAAAATCTGACAGTTTTCTTCCTACCATATGTAGAGGTAATGAATCTATCAAGTCTCTTGAGGCAGCCAGCAATTATCTCTGACATTAGATACAACACACTTGCATTTACCCACACAAGCATAATTTTAACTATGGGCAAGAATAATTAAAACTTCGGAAGCTACTTCAAAGTAAGGACAGAACAGCTGGTGAAATGAAAGAACAGTACAAATAGATTTTAAAACTGCAATGTGCTCAATTTCTCTTGATTGCATTTGTGGCAGTTAATGATGCCCATCACAAGGTGTTCAATGCGACAGTTTGGCCCACTGCACCACTGAACAGTTAGAGCATCTGCAGACCCGCTGGGTCTTAACAGATCCAAGTTTCTCCAGTCTAACATATACATCCTCTGAATATTTTGGTGTCATCTTGGACTCACTCTTCCTCAGTCCTTACCCTGACTGCAGGCTCTCCTTGTTCCTAGTTCTACAAATTCTGGAATTATTATTATCTAAAGGTACTGAGCTTGCCCACTCTTGTCTAATCTCACTGTTTCCCAAGTCTGAAAATTTCTAATGTTCTGGGGCAGACAGAGTGTCTCTTGTTTTCTTGTTTTTTCTCCAGCCACCTTTACACAAGGATGGTCAACAAACCCTTGACTGTGCTGTCCTCAGCCTCAGGAAGGCCAAAAAGTGTCAGATGTTATTAGGTATTCAGTAATGCTTCCACAGAAAATTCACTGTCCCTACTAGCTGGGCCAAGTTTTGAGAGACAAGACAAACTGCTGTCCAGGATCACCTTGCGATGGCTCTCAGGGACAAGCTGTCAAGCACCCCTCTTGGCAATAATCTGTCTGCCACACACTGCCTTGGGTAAGGCTAGATGTGTTCTTGCTGTAAGACAAGATGGAGATCCTAATATAAGATGGAGCAGCAGTTTGACACATGTATCTCACTGTTACAATACTTTGAAACTGGTAGTTTCAAGCCTATGTGAGTTACAGTTAGAGAGCGATTTCCACTGTACAACCCAGTGAGAGGCTTCCCATCTCTTCCTTTTAATCTTTAACTGGGCTACCGAGTCCTCAAGCCCACATCACAGGAGAAACCTGGACTGCTTTCTCCTCATTCCTCTCAGAGTAGATGGTTACTGCAGATAAGCAGAACTTTGTTTCCAGACAGCTGTACATACTAGATAGACTTGCTTAGTGAGTAGCGTATCTGCTGTTTGTATAGGTCAGCAACTACGTCAAGCAGAAAGCTAAGAATAAAATACAGCTATTAATGTGTCTGCTCCCTCCCACATCACCTCTGGCATCCTTCAGCAATGGTGCAAGTCAAGCACTAGACCTCTTCCACAGCACTGCTCATGCCTGCAATGAAATGCTGTGTATGCACCCAGGACGGTAAACTCCATTTGCACTGTAGTCTTATCACCTCGACATGGAAACATCATAGCTTTGTATATGCAGGGGCTGTTGTATAGGACAGAGACACAGATCAGAAATGTGGCATTACGACATTGAGGGGAGAAGTGTAATACTGACTGTTTTCATGAGACAGCATGTCTACACCACAGCTGAGAAACACAGCTCTATTTTTAAATTACTTTTAATTTCCTTCATCCACTCCCTGGAACTCATGAACGCTAGAGACCCCTGAAGTCAAAGTTTCCTGGCACTGAACATCAAGCCCGCTTGGGTTTTGCTCACTTTGGAAAATCCCTGTTGTCAGCACCATGGGAGTTTAATCAGACTTGCTTGAAAAACGTTGCTTTTAGTCTGAACACTACAAGACAGACCCACCCCAACTATTCCACACCTATAATTATAAACCCACCATATGCTTGGAATAGACATATGTAAATTAACATTGGCCTCATAAGCTTACTAAGCCTTCAGAATGGCTATAGTTAAACTTTATGTTGATCACCTCTATAGCTTTCCATTGTGAGAGCATGATGAAAATTAATGGTTTTGATGTATCCCATGGATGTACATGTTAACTTCTGTGCCTACCTGACAGAGCAACTGGAGGGAGAAGCAGAACAGTAATTAACAAACTATCTGGATGTTGTGGCAACGTTAATTAAACACTGCAAAAGCAGATTTAGCTTCCCAACAATTTTCACTGAGGTAGTCACTTCAAGCACATCTTAAGGGGCCTTTCTGTCAATCATATGAAAAGATTCCAGTTTCGCTTCTTTTTTTTTTTTCCCTAACTGTCATAACATACTTAAAAACTCGGCACACAAAAGAATAAAGATCAAACTACGCCTCATCTAATTTTCTCTGCAATCAAAACAAACTCAATACGTGACAAGTCAGGCTTATTTAACTTGTGCAGTATATATCCCAGCATAGCCGTATTTAATTGTGGAGTGACTTAAACATACTAGGCCACAGGGCAAAACAAGAGTTCAGTCACTGCTTCCACTCTATTCCTCGGAGGCAATCTATGTAAAAATCAGAAGTTTTTAAGAAACCTACATATTTTCCACTGGAAGAGAAAAAAAGGCAGAACTATGAAAGCAAGACAGATTTCTGTGGGTGAATAAAATTGTCAGGCTTGTAGCCCTAATGCACCAAGCACGCAAGATACGTCATGTCCACAAATTGTTGCACTTGTAGCTGGCATTTTAGAATGAATTAGGTGGGTGGATGGTTAAATGACAACAAGTACTGTATATCTTTCGCCCTCAAGGAAGAGAGTACTTCAGATACCCTTATACATCTTTTTTTTTTTCTTCATTTAGGTAATACATTTTTCCAGGCCAGTGTGACAGAAAGTAATTCTGATTTGAAGGCTGCTAGGAATCACAAAAGTAACACATCCTACTATATTCAGCCTGGCTGGATGCATGCAGGAAACCGCACAAAACAAAATAAAAGAGTGGAGGGTTGAGAAACAAAATCCCTGCAAAGAAAGTTTTATCAAAAAGACAGGCAACCAAGGGAGGAAAGACAGACAACAGTACTTGCTTTTGAATATAAAGCCCCCTATATATCTTCTAGGTCTATCTTCTACTGTTTTTTCCACATGAAAATAGCTATTTCTTTAGAGTATTTTGGAACAAGTTGGGTTAAATGCATTTTTAAATGGCAGTAAAGCTTTCAATAAGCATGAAGGCCCAACTCCGCAATAATTTGAATCTCTTCCCTTAAAATGCATTGACCAGAAGAAGTGAGCTAATGCAGAGGAAAAAAAAGCTGTGGCAGGTTTAAAGCTTGTGATAACGCAGTGATCTAGCTCCAAGACACATATAACAAAGCTTCTTCAAAGACTTACTTCACTGCATTCTTTACCAAACAAGGAAATCTCCTCTAATCTGCAAGTAAAGGAAATGACAAATGCGAACAAAAAAAATGAGCTGGTTACAGACTATTCAACCTTAGATTATATTACTCTGAACTGTTAATTAAACTCTTTTTATAACTCTCTCCTGAGTCTGCCTGGGGCTATACCTTTAAATTACCTTTTAATGGGAAATCGATGTGAACAGCATGCAGCCACAAGACCAGGGAAATGTGTCCCCATTCTTAGGATGTCTGCTCTACACATCAATGGATATGAGGGGTCCATGTAGAACCGCTACCTCTATTCTTGGCTGCACGAAGAGCTGGCCAATTAACTGGCTGTCAGGAAATGCATACAGAACTATAGCACTCGGATGGAAAATGAGAAAGACCATACAAATCGAAGAAAAGAATATAACATAAGCAGGTCAACTACCACAAAAGTGCAAAAAGGAACAATAGCTACTGGAAATAAACGAACACGGTGGTTCATACTTCATTTGACACTAATACATTTAATCTACAGTGAGGTAAGCAAGGCCAACATGTTTATACAAAAACATATCACACTGTGACATACTCTGGACTATTTCCAAAAGCTTGATTTACACTTAAAAGATGACCCCTGGTAGCACAGGTCAGATGAATGGTGTAAACGAGATCATTAATATTATAAACTCTTACATAAGAGAATTAAGATAAGTAGAAACAGCTTTACAGTTTTCAGTTAGGAATGTCAGCTAAAGCTGAAGGTTTGATGGGGTTTTGTTTCATTATTATGGCTGCCTCATTCCGGAGCAAATATAGGTCTGATAAAGGCAGAAGCTTTAGCATCTTAAAAGCTTTTTTTGTCAAAGACAGCATTTTCCACAAGGTCTGTCCTCAGAAAATCCATATGAAATGCAGACATAGAAGATGTGAGGTATGAATTTATATCTACAAAAAGGCAAACTGCAGACTGTGTCAAATAGGTCACTATTACAATGAAATGAAATCAAGCTATGTTCCTCCCTCATGTTGTATCATAGAAAAAAATCAGCTTTCACACAGTGGACAGAGGAAGAATGTAACTCGGAACCAACAGGACTAGTAGAAAACGAAGAATTATACAATTCAAAGAAAGTCATAAGTCACCTTTTTGAACATAAGAAAAACTACATGAAGAAAACCACTAAATGACATACAAATGGTCAAGGTCTTGGCTGAACTTCAGCAGCAATATAAATCAGAATATCTGTGATGGAGCCTGAATTAATGATAGAATTACAGGTCAGGTTAGCGCCTTACTGCTTAGACATTTCCAGGACTGTGGAAGCAAAAATAAAATAGCTCCGAGGAATAAATACTGAAACAGGCATTTTTTAAATTATATACTCAGCTACATGAAAATCTCCTACCCATACCTAATAAACTGCTATATAGTATAAACCAAAAGGCAATGCATTTTTTCAGTTGTGGGACAGATGTTACCATTTACTAATAGAACCAAAACTATAAATCTAAAAACCTTGTTAAAGTTTGAATCCCATAGCCATTGATTTTTAGACAGAAAATACTATACTGACTGCATCAGTGCAGCATCATGTTGTGCACTTCTGTTCTTAGTCATTTCTAAATGATCACCACGAGTTTAACTAAGAAGTACAAAGTTAATCACATGCATTGGAGCAGAAACAGGCCTGAGCATCTTTGTTCAGCAACAGGAATGTTTATAAGACAGTGCTAAGGATGGATTACTACTAGTACTTCATTAAATATTTCTGAAATAGCACCTATATCTTTGGTTTGAATACACAAGGGCTGATCATCAAATAAAAAAAAAAAAAAGAAGATAATTCACCATTTCATATCCAAAATCTTGGCCTTCTTTTTTCCCTCCATAGGCAGAGCCAACAAAAGAGGAAGTAATCATTTGGTATTCCAACAGGTTATCAGGTAATGGCTATAGTCTTATTCAGAAGAAGCAGAAAGGAGGGAACTGTAGGGATGGGACACGTCCTGCTGACTTAACACAGCTTGAAGAAAAAGCCCTTTATTTGAAGCAGGAATGCAAATGCTCATGATGGATAAATTCCTTCCCATTTCCTCTTAGAAAAGAAATGTGATATTTGCTTGCAAACAGCATCCTCACGAATGATCATTTCCATACTATATTTCAGGATGTTGATAGGTTACCTGGTCTTTATAACTCCTGAATATGACTCTGCTGAACCACATTTATCTCTACTGACATTATACTGCAATTGGCAAGAAACAGCATTTCTTTAGAGAGAACTTGAGCAAAAGTAATCATGTACCCCACAATAAAAAGTTAGGGGCTAAGTTCCTCTCCTAGGAAAGATGTGGCCTTCTTGAAAAGGCCACTGACCACCCAAAAAAACACGATAAAATGTAGACTCGGTTGGCTAAGAGTTTAGCCAACCTAGTAATTTTGAAGCAGATAAGTGAAACATTTTACTGCACAAAATCTACAATGCACAGCTGGAAACGAAAAAGTAAATGCACATCATTTAAAGTTCCAAGTGTTTAAAGGCATATGGAGACATCAAATAGGATATAAAAATATCTTGTCTGAATTTAAGAGAGGTAACCTAAGAAGCATCCTTTTCCTGGAGAGGTTATCTGTAGTGGAGTCTAGCTCTTAAGCAACATGATTTTTCCATTTACTGCCATGCCCACTAATGCTGATAAAATGCCACCACAAGCAGAAAATGAATCTTTACAGCCAATGGCAATGCTGAGAAAATAACTTTTAATAGACAATCAGTTATAATTGTAACAAGTTACTGGAATTTTTTTCCTGTACTCAGCTCTACTTTCTACTTTAAAATGTAATCAAGCATAGTTAATTACTTCCAGTTACTTTTTTTTACACCGCATATTGGTACACGTTGAAAAGAAAGACTGCTAAAGTACGTGGACACATGCTCACTCCTTCCGCCTAGGAAAGAGGAAGATTCAAGGATCTAGGAAAGAACAGAGGTTGCTACTGACCGCTACTTCAAATTGCACTGTATCACTCTTCCATTCAACTGTATAAATGAAAGCTAGAGAATGAAAATTATTACTGATATTCCCAGTGCACCTAAGTAGAACATGCATTTTACTTGTATGTGTTTTTCTTGGGTTTGAATGCTGGTGTCCACAAAGCCTTTATAATAGATTTTCCAGTTTTTTTCCTCATGGGGAGAAAGAGTGGGGGAAGGGGAAGGAGGAAGAAGGGACACACAGACTATCTACAGAAATAAAAGAAAACCCCCCAAACTAAAATTTCACCATTTCAGACAATTTTTAGACAGGATAAATACAAAAGATAAGCATATTCACTCACCATGACACTTGGGAGAAATTTCTTTAGAAACCCCTACCTATTCTCTTTTCTCAAATACCCTTAAAACCCTCTGCTGTCACACCTACCAGAGCATGATAATGGCATAGGCAATGCATTACAGCAGTACTATTCATAACCTTGGATTTTACAATTTATCATGGAATGCTGCTAGGAATATACCTTGATTCTCACATATTTTTTCCCTACACACACTATTTCTAACAGAATTTATTTTTATGCATAGTTCACAGATACACACAAAACTGCAGAATGCATATTTTTAAAAATAACATTTAAATCTTTAGAAAGCACACAGCATAAAAAAGCTGCCTTCAGAAAGGACTCTGTACTGGGATGAATGCAGCGACATAGCCTACAAACACGGAGGACACGTATCTTCAGGCACCCCACATGGCACACAAATACACTCTTTTTTTCTCCTCTCCTTCTCCCAGATGCTAGCCTAGATGCTTACAGCTTACACTCTCTTACGAAACAACGTATATGTCTGTCTAGATAGTTCAGGCATTTCTTCTTTCTACATATTGATATTACATACTGGTTTAGAACACCTCATACGACTTTAGTCTGCTACCTTCGATAGCCATATTAAAAACATCAGTTAACAAAAATACCAAATAGGGAACTTGAATTTGAGATTACTGTCCAGGTACTTTCAGAGTCCCTTACGTTTCATGGACACAATGAACTCTCCTTAAGTTCAGAAATGCTCACAAGTGACAGTTTTCCCAGGTGATATTTAATTTGAAGGATCAGTCTACTGACTTGATAGGCTATAAAGAACTTTACATTAATAAAAGAGTATATTAAGATTAACTTTCCCATGTTTTATCCTAATACATTGTCTGACTCTCTCAGCTATACACAAGTGGAAAGACGCAGGAGGGATGCAATACTGAAGTTTTTATCCACTTTTCATACCACCCATTTAAGATTGATACTACTCAACCAACTGGATAGTAAAACATGGCAGAAAGCCCAACAAAGCTGTTGCTATTACAAGAAAATAGTCTTAGGCACTAGAGGGAGCATCTGCCTTTACAGTCACTGAACAAAATTTGCTATGTGCAAACATAGCAACATATTCTATATAATAAGCAAAAATTATTTTGCATATTATATATAAGGTAGAACTTCTACTTTTCTCACAAAAAACAATCAAATAAAAGAAATATCAATATTACTTAACCAGGATTTTAAACAAATGCACATTCTCTTCTACTTAACTTCTTCCATCATCATTTTAAATGACTTTATCTTAAAGTTCAGATGCTGAAAGTAAACCTTTTTTTTATGCAATTATCTAAATAGCCTAATAGCCCAGAACACCACAGTTTGCATTGCTCAGGAAATGAAAGCAATGGTATTTTATTTTAAGACACATCTTCAGAATTCTGCAACACAGGCATTCACATTTTGGCTAGCTGCCTAGACTCACCATGAGAGAAGGGCATTTCTAGGCTGTGATTCACCTGACCAGCTCTAGACATCTGTCACAGGATGAATGCATGAATAATTTTCTCCAAGCGCCACTTCTATGAACTGCAAAGGCAGCTGAATTCACAGCTGGAGGTGTACACCGCAGATGATTAGGTCACAGGATCCCCACCCAAAAACATGAACAGAACACACTAAGCAAAAATATACTTGACAGCATTAGCGCATTTAAATCGCGGGGGTTGGAGGGGAAAGGGAGAGCATATAATATTATGATTATTAAGACTAACTAACCTTGCTGAATTACTAACAGTAAGGTGAATCATTTAAAATGGAAATGAGTTCCATGTAGCACTGCTACTATGATAGAGTCACAAAGCCTTGAGAAAGCACAGTGGCAACCAGAGTATCACTCTCCAGAGAACTGTATTGGTTGGTTAGCTAGAGCGCACTGGCACCATAAACTTATTGTGGATTTCCTAGCGCTAGAAAACTCTTCATTCTTGCTACATGCAACAGATTAAGTTAAGAAAGTGAAAGAGAGAGACAAAGAGCAGAAATCCCTTATTACAATTTGTAAGAAATTACAGCATATAAAAACCTGCTAAGCTTGTGTACAGACCCATTTGAGACACAAAAGAGTATTTTTCACCTTGAAAGTGACAGGAAACAGAAAGTATCTATCTGCCACCTATATTTCTCTTTAATGCCTCGACCTTGGTATGAATTGCCTTCCTGACTGGCAGGCTGTCCTCGTTTCAGCTGGGATAGTTTTCTTCTCAGTAACTGCTGTGTTTTGGAGTTAGCGCGAGATTACTGTTCGTAACACATAGTTTTAGTTGTTGTCCGGTAATGTTTACATTCGGCTATGACAGAAATTTTCCTTCCAGCAGCCACTGTGTTTTAGATTTAGTATGAGAAGAATGTTTATAATAACTGATGATTTTAGTTGCTGCTAAGAAATCAAGGACTTTTTCCGTTTCCCATATTTTGCTAGTGTACAGGTGCACAGGAAGCTGCAAGGAGCACAGCCAGGCAGCTGACTCAAGCTGGCCAAATAGTTATTTGATACCATATAATGTCATGTTCAATACATAAACGGGATGTTGCCTGGGGGCCAAAGCTCACTGATCAGCAATCACTGCTGGGGACAGGCTGGACAATCGGTCATCAGGTTGTCATCTAGTGAGAACTGCATTGAATTTTGCATCACTTGTTTTATATGTTCTTTAATATTAATAATCTCTCTTCATTTGTTGTTTTATTAGACTGTCTTTATCTCAGCACATTACTTTTACTTGACTTCCCAGTTCTCTTCCCAATCCCACTGGGAAGTGAGTGAGCAGCTGTGTGATACTAAGCTGCTGGTTAAGGCCAAGCCACCACACAGGTATACACGCTCACTTCAAGATAGCCCTCAGCACTCTGCCTTTTTAGATGCCGATCCCTGAAACACTGTTTTGAATCATAGCATACTTTACCTTATGCAGTTTAGTAGCCATGGTTTAAGTATCAGACATCACGCTTCCAGACTCTGTGCCAAGCTCTGAGGAAGGAAATTCTATTTTCAGATCCATCAAATTGGTACTGCTGCAGTCAAGGATATTAAATTATGTAGTTTTAGTTTGTTGTGTGGTTTCCTACTTTTTTCTACAGCCATCAGCCACATAAGACAGGATGTAAATTTTGGGAAGAAATATTATCTCTGCTTATGTCCTCTGAACAAAGTAAAATGATAGTGTTTCTCTGGAATTTTCATTAGAAAGCTCCTTTCTTCTTCCCCTTAGCATGAAGGTCCTTGCTCATTTCCAGATAACAAGCAAAGACAAAACTGCAATGGTATCTTCAGTTATCCTCCTAAATTAGCAAAATGATATCCACATATGACTTTTAATGAAACAGTTTAAGATACCAGCAGCCTCCAAAATTTTAAATGTCCAATGCTGCTAAGAAAGTTCAAGCCTGGAAGATCTCACAAACCCACTAGTTTGGACCCTGATAAAGCTGGACAGAAATTATTTTACTAAAAAGGTTCTGAGCAACTGTAAATTTCAGATCTTGCTTAAAGCATTTCTCTTTGGACTTGTAACATTTTTGCAGTGATGCAGCAAAGCCTCCACAAAGCTAATATAAGCACTTATCATTAAAGTAATAAGGAAAAAAAAATAGAAAAATCACGAAAATAGAGTTTAAAATGTAAAATTTTCAAGATGTAGCAGATATGCAGGGTTTCATAATACAAAAATCACTCTATATGTAACAAAACTTGCTTTGTAGCCCTATGGTTAAATCCTTTGGAGCTGCAGCAACAAGGCAGCTGGAGATTCTCATCAGTACTGGGGCCGGTTAGTCACAAAAATTGTGTCTGAACTGCTGGGCACCAAACCTGTGTGTACGTGGGTGCAGCGAAAAGATAAAAAGAGGGCAACATGAGTAGGAGGAATTAGTGTGTGGTTTAGACATGTCCCAACATGAAGCTGAGATATTACAAGACTCATAATTTAGAGATGAGCAGAGGCAAAGAAACAAGCTTTCATCTTTCTCACTTTCTCCATTCCTTCCGTGTAAGCTTCAGCACAAACACAAGTGCCCAGTTCCCTCAAATTATGGATGCAATATATTCCTCATCCTGCAAGAGGAAAAGCTGTTTTTAAAGTGCTGTGTGTACTTAAATTCATTTGACAGAAGATGTGTATCCTGAGCAACTAAGACCCATGGTAATCCAAATCTTTGATTAACTCCTGTGTATGTGGGAGACATGCTGCTGGCTGCTGAACTGAGCCCTGAGGCAGAGATGATCACGCTACAAGCATGAATCAGACAACCCCAGTTTTCACCTTATCTAAGTGAAACACAAAAGTTACAGTGATCATTAATATTATGCTATGAAGGCAGAACATTTTAAGTCTAGGAAATGACTCCTTCTCATGGCTATTTGCTTTTAAAAAGCAGATACAACTCCTTCTTCTAACAACGTCCTAGAGACTTCCAAATTTGTTATCCAGTTGGTTTTGGTGCAACTCTTTCTAAAATATACTAATTTTAAGAAAGCAGTCACAGAGACATGTATCAAAAGTGATTTGTTCTGATTTACAAGGTTAGTTCTGTTTAATTGGGACCACAAAAATCAAAAGCTATATCCTATGCTTGGTGAACTAAGAAGTACAGCAAAGTAGGTTCAGTACAGGAGAATTAAAAAGCAAAAGTCACCTTTATGTCCCCTAGATGTATTAAACTGCTTAGATGATGCTCCATAACTCATGTCAGCTCCTTCCTTCAACTACCAGGGGACAGCTTCTTACCCTAAAACAGCCAGAGCAATGTTTCTGTTCGGTTCACGTGTTCCCTGCCAAACACAGCAGATCCTATTAGGAGTTTTTAGTGAAAAAGCTACAAATTATCTACATCATTTTGCTCCTCCTCCATTTCTCATGTTTTGAGGAAGCCGTGGAAAAAGGAAAAATAAACAAACAAATGAACAAATACACAAATAAATACATTTTGGGGCAATTTAATTCCTGCCATGTTTCAAAAGCAAAGCCTTAGTCTATACAGTCTATAGAAAACTATACAGTCGTGCTCTATTTTTTTCTTTTTGATTTAACAGTGAAATCTGCTGAGATTGTATCTGTTCAAAAAAAGGTTACAGATACTGTAATTTTTCTGCAAGCTCTAAAAATTACATAGACCTCCGTGAACCATTTTCCATACAAACTGAGGAATACTCGCTGTCATAGAAGCAATGCATAAATATGTATTACTGGTTTATAAATATGTACTGTATTATAAATGAAGAAAACAACTGAATAGAAAACCTCATAATTGGTACGATCCTATATTTAAAAATAATTTTAAAAAATAATTACGTAATTCCACAGAGAATTACTTTTCATGTAAGCATTGAAAGACAGCATAGCAAAAGTTTCTAGTTCTTTCTATTTGAATGTAACATCTGTGGCTTTGGGGTTTTTATTTTGGTTTGGTTTGGTTTTCTTGTTTTTGTTCTGTGATTAGCAAACTGAGGCACTACTGCAAGTTAAAGGAAGCAGAATAAGCTGTCCGGCTTGTTCAGAGAAGAAAGGAAGATAGGATTTTGGATTCATCCATGCAGCTACAATTCTCATGTAAGCCCACAACATGTCACATCTTGATTTATTTTTAAAGCTGGTAAATGCAGCACTGCTCAGTTGTGACCATTTCCTGAAGGTATTGCTTTAAGCGTGCCATTCACATACAGCTTCTCTCATTTTCTATTGCAGTGAAAGATGCAAGTGCAGAAACATGACTATAATTTTATGCAAGTTCTTCCTATCAGCTTGTTTGATAGGTTATTTGAAGTCTGGCCATGTACTTAGAAATTCATAAATACAAGAGAAAAAAAATAGCTAGCTGAACTTCCGTTAGAAAAAGTATGTATTTACTTTGCCAAGTCTATTCTGTGCCCCTAAAATGTTCCCAATTTAGAAAGATATCCACAGATCAATCAGCAACCACATACTCCTCAAAAAATGCTAGGCATTGTCATCCCCAGCTCCTCAACACGCAGCTGACTGAGTACTGATGTCAGCTGTTGGAAGAGACACACAGAGGCCCATTAGTTTAGGCTGTTGAATCCTAGATGTAAGTGAAAACATCAGATAAATGAATCAACGAGAAAGGTAGGAAAAGTCTGAAGCCAAAGACTAGCCATCTAGAAAACTAACTTACTAACATTGTGCTTTAGTGCAGAATTAAATGACATAAAAATGGATTAAAAACAGAGAGAACAATTTAAAAAAAGGATTATAATGAATTGAAGAGTTTCTTTTTTTATTGAGACTATTACCTGTACCTCAGTTGATCTACTAGACATTATCCAACCATACAGAGCTATATCAAAAGCAGGATTTATAGATATTGAAGATCTCTAACCAATAGTTAGTAGATGCACTGCAGGCCTGTTTTACAAAGGTGACGTTGTAAGAATAAGATCCATAATATAAGCATGGTATACAGATGGGAATTTAGTCAGAATTACCTCCATAACCAAGGACATGATCTTTGGACTCCACCTTGTGTCTTTGATGTCATTTATAAAGGCAGTTCTCTCTCCGTTCCTAGGGTTCAGCCTGAAGAATTTCAAACCAAGAAATTATAAGGCAAGATTTGTGTAAATGTGATGCTGTAGCCTTATGCCCAAGTAATATCATCTCCATGTAGCTTTATGTATGAAAAGGTAAAATTTCAGAGATAGAAAGAGGTCTTTAATACTTCCATAACATCCATCACTTTCCTTATTTATCCATACCTAAAATTAATCCAGATAGAGAGCTCTTTAGAAAAGCATGTCAAGGAGCAGGTAGTACAAAAAATGACGCAAAGAAAAGAAGCAGGTGGCCAGGGCTGAGCCCTGTCTTCCTGTGGAACCGTCTATTCTTTTCTGGCAGAGGAAGGTCTGGGTCTCAGGCTCTATGTCTTCTATTTTCAGGAGAAAAATGGCACTGCCATCTGAGTACAACATATCAACATTCTACAATTTAAATTAAAACAAAAGCAGCCTTTGCATTCCTGTAACTTGAGTTTCTGAATTAATGAAAGCGAGGTGAAGAGAGAGGGGAATATAAATTAAAGGGCTCAGTACTAGAATTCCTACAAATAAAGATGCAAAGATTTGTGAGAAACAGTTTCCAAAACCATCTGATTATTTCACTGTTATCCTTCAGTAAGGACTAGAAATACAGTGCCATTTCCTGGCAATCTAGTAATGTATATCTTCATTGAAACTAAGTGTTTTACTACAAAATGAAAAGATAATTTACTGGGAGTTTATGAATATGAAATTATTTTATGCTTTCTAATCTCCCTCCCACCCAAACACCATAAATGTCTCATTGTTCTCCTGGAAAACATATCTCTGGTGGAATATAAAGATGGTGCTTACAGCAGCATTTTGAGACTGTTAGTAGCTAATCTTATGTAAAGCTGTTAAAAACTAGGGGACCAAATAATTTTTAAACCTCCCTCATGCATTCTGTAATTGTATTGTGGGAGCCTGACAGCCTGATGAATACTACTAGGTCAAAGTTTTGCAGAACGCGTAGTGTTTAGGTGACTGAATAGGTAACAGAATAATAACAGCACGGAAATTCCAAGGGAAAAAAGGCTTCAAAAAAACCCCATAATATCATAGTATAGTTAGGGTTGGAAGGGACCTTAAAGCCCATCCAGTTCCAACCTCCCTGCCATGGGCAAGGACATCCCACTAGATGAGGCTGCCCAAAGCCCCATCCAACCTGGCCTTGAACACCTCCAGGGATGGGGCAGCCACAACCTCCCTGGGCAACCTGTGCCAGTGTCTCACCACTCTCATGGTAAAGAGATTCTTCCTAATGTCCAGTCTAAATCTGCCCCTCTCCAGTTTATACCTGTTCCCCCTGGTCCTATCCCCACAAGCCTTTATGAATAACCCCTCCCCAGCTTTCCTGTAGACCCCCTTCAGGTACTGGAAGGTCACCATAAGATCTCCTCTGAGCTTTCTCTTCTCCAGGCTGAACAAGCCCAACTCTCCCAGCCTGTCCTGCTATGGGAGGTGCTCCAGCCCTCCAATCATCTTTGTAGCCCTCCTCTGGGGGAGGATTCCAGAACTGGACAGAGTTACATTGAGGATTCCAGAACTGGACACAGTATTCCAGATGAGGTGTCACAAGAGAGGAACAGAGGGGCAGAATAACTTCCCTCTACCTGCTGGCCACACTCTTTTGATGCAGCCCAGGATATGGTTGGCCTTCCGGGCTGGGCTGTGAGCGCATGTTGCCGGCTCATGTTGAGCTTCTCACCAACCAGCACCCCCAAGTCCTTCTCTGCAGGGCTGCTCTCAAGCACGTCATCCCCCATCGTGTACTGAAAATGGGGATTGCCCCAACCCAGGTGCAGGACCTCCTTACACTTGGCCTTATTGAACCTCATGAGGTTCTCACAGGCCCACTTCTCCAGCCTGTCCAGGTCCCTCTGGATGACATCCCGTCCTTCCGGTGTGGCAACTACACCACTCAGCTTGGTGTTATCCGCAGACTTGCTGAGGGTGCACTCAATCTCACTGTCAGTATCATTTATACAAATATTACTACAGAAAATGTAGACACTTTTAAGCATGTCCCTCAGGAAAACCAGGTCTTGGGCTCCTGTTTTTTTTAGAACACCAGGAGTTCTAAAAAATTAAATGTCTGTTCAGATTCACAGAGAAAAAAAGGACAAGAATGGTGTGTTGTATTTAACATACATCTGTACTGTCATACTGAACTGTGACAAGAGTTGTTTCCAACAGCTCAAGAGATTTAAGCCTTTCCTGTTCCTTTTTGGATTCCCATGTGATTCCTGTTTTAGGCTGATGTTCGTACCACTCAAACACAGCACAGCCTGCAGCTGTCATTTATTCAAACCCTATAAGAAAAAGCAAACTATGCGAGTAGAAATCATTCTCCCACAGGAACACATGCCCTGTGGTGACCAGAGGGCTGATGGTGGCCATCATTACAGGATGACCCTCTAGGTTCTGAATAAAGTCTCTGGATATGTGGAGTCCATTATGAAGGGTTTTAACCATTTCCCTCTTTTAAGCATTGGCCTTAGGGACTTACCCATCCTCAGACTCAACAGGAAGGCAGGAGGAAGGTAACCTAGCATTACACAGTCATCATATAATGAAAGCTGTTGCTTGTCATATAATCTGCTGTAGGAGAGGCAAGTCCCTTAATTGATGACCTGCGTTTCATTGGAGAAAAAAAAAAACCAAACATCTTTTTACAACAAGGTAACAACCCTCAAAATGTGGGGTGGAAACGTGCCTAACCCCGTGAGCTTCATGGGTCATGAAAACAATGGGAGTTCCACGGAGCAGGGACTACATTGCCCTTTCTTTGCAGAAAAAAATAACACTGCAAAGGCCCACAGTTTACACTCTGTGGCTATTTCCACTGGAGAAGCCAGGAAAGGATGGATTTTGTTGGTTTGCTTCTAACACACCAGAGTCAGCAGTGCAGCTCCATCAGTTTGCTGTGAGCAAACTTTGACTTTTGACTGCCTGCTCCTTTTAGACATGCAATAATTTATATGATTTCACCGATCAAATACGCCTCTGAAAGGCACACTGATACCTTTACCACATCAGGCAACAAAAGATGATACCTCAGCTCTCAGCCTCTTTCTGAAATCACTTCTACTGAACCATAATTTGTTTCTGATTTGTTTTCTATGACTAACTTTTTAAAATCAAAATTACAACATTTTAGTACAAGTTGCTTATAGAAACTGTGAATCACAATGACTTGCCTGAAAAGGAAGAAAGGATAAAAAGAACCGAAAATCAAAACTAATTCACTTTGGAGTGTTGGAAGTCCTGTCAACATTACAACGTGAGATTTTGCAATCGAATAGCAAGGCTACACATAAGTCCATATAACTACTGTTTATAATAATATTATAAAATATGTCACAAACATTAAGCTATTCTTCCTGGATGTTCAGTCTATCCGATCATCTTTGCACAGCACTTGGCTATTGTATGGAAACTCATTTTTAATCTTATAAGCACTGAAAAGACTCTCTTAATTCAGGACTTCGGAAATAGAAAAGAGAACAGCCATAAAACCTGACCATGTCACACAGAACTGGAAAATGTGTCTATACTTACTGCTTAGCTAGCAAAGAAGCTGCTTGTGTGATTGCCAAAGAAAATTAAATAATATTCATTTGGAAGCCATTCAGGGTTTAGTTTCACAGGAGTATAATGAATTAAATGCAGCCAGGATGCAGGATTCTCAGCATCAAAGTATTCAATCAAAATGAAAAAACAGGCAAGCAGGCTTGATGATTTAAATATGAACAATTATATCACAGAGCAAATCATTTTCAGTGACATAGCCAGGGGAAAATAGCTAACCCTATCATATATGATGCATTTTGCCTTTTCTTATTTTTTCACCTACTGTAGAATGAACACCATTTGTTTGAAAATATATATTACTACATTAAAAAGTGAAACAGACTTGATTGACAGAGAGGGACAGGGATTAAAATCCCCGAGGTTTATTAGCCTAAAGGCAGCCATGACAAACTGCTGCCAGTTGCCCAAAGCCTGCACAGCTACTCAAGCACACAATCCTCAAAATAGTCATATGTGACTGAGGACAATCCCTGCTGTGCAGAGCTGAATTTCAAACTGGGCTCAAGAGAAGGGAAAACATCAACACAATCACACACCAGTCACTCACATCTTACATTCATTATCAGGTTTTTCAAAGGAATCCCCAAGGCGACTATATTTCACAGAATTGAAGATTTAAAAGAAAAGAAAAAGAAAAACAAAGCAGCTCCCTCCGCTCGAAACTGTATTTATGCTAGTTTATAAAACCACAATAAAACATATGAAATAAAATTGCTCAAGTTGATTTTAAGACAAAAATAGTTTTTGGAAAGTGAAAAATAAATACTAAGAGCGTAGGTAACAGGAATAATACTGTCACTAGGTAACTGTATGCCATCCAATATATAAGTGTATAGCATCCAGCTAGGAATTTGTAAGACCTAACTTTCCAGGAAAACCTGCAAAGAGATTTTTATTCTATGTACAGAAAGCATAGCTACCCATCTTCCCTTTCCTCTGTGAAAATTCTATGTATCACTGCAAGTATATATAATGTATCAGCAGTAGAATGTGATATGTTAATGTGCTCTAATTTCCATTACTTCAGCAGAACTGATGTGTGAAGAAATTTAAAGCCAGTGCATTAGATGGATTAATAGAGTCTATGAATGAATAAAATACACAATTAGAAAATTCTGTTTAAATTAAGAAGATAATTTGCAGAGAGGAAGGTACATTAAATTCATGTGAATGGTAATCTACTGGTTTTTTTGTGCCTTCTGGTGTCAGGCTGAAATTTTCTTTAGTAGCGTACCCTGAAAAGGGTGGGAAAGGATTAATAAAGACTTCTGAAAGATTTATGTATATTTTACTGATGTGGGTATAATATATTTCTTTAAGAAAGCCAGTAGCTTCTGCAGCTAGTAAGCAATCCAATCATGCATCTCTAATTGCAACATTATATATATAGATGAGAATGTTAAGTATAGCCTGAGAGTTGCTGGGTTTTTTTTTTTCCTCTTCATTTTACTGCAAGACATCTGTGGCCCATGTACAGCAGTGTACTGTCCTAGTGAGAACCATTCTTTCACGTAACTCTTTTTCACTAGCAGGAAACATTTCATTAAAAAACCCTGAGATTAAACATATCAGAGCAGTTAGTGAGAGTGACTACAGCCAGCTAAGTCCTCATCACTACCCCATTCTATGAATTGCCCATCAATCTCACAAAGGAAATGAGGCAACTGGCATGCCCTGGTTGTATCAGGCACAGATGGGAAAGCTCCCTCCTCCTGCTAATTGACTGGGAAGAAAACTCATTAAATAGCACTTTTCACCTGTCACAGTCCAAAAGCAAACTCAGCAGCCCTCTCAGCTGCTCACCTGTTGGGGAAGACATAGCTGATGCTACACTGGATTCTCTCCTGTTACTAAACAAATGCCCCATTGCTCAACACTAAAGAGCAACAGATCATCTCTCTGACAATTATGCTCCTGTAAACCACAAATTCACACGCACCACTAAGTACTATCTCCATTACAAAAAAAAAAAGTCTAATCCCTGATTTTCAAAGGCAGTAATAACAAATAAGCTACAGGATGCATTCTGTATTTCTTAGGGCTTTTCCCCTCCCTTTTAAAGCATTGTCAGCACAATGAAGCTTTATGAAAAGTCATTTTGATTAAAAAAATAAGAAAATGCATTAATTGTTTTCATGTGACTCTTCCTTTTTTTTTCATAAAGCAGGCCCATTGTTATTATCTGCACTTATTAGAAAAGAATGTAAAAAATAATACTGAGAGATTTTATTTCTGCTTTGTGCTCCATTTTATTAGTATGCCTAAATTTTCACAGTCCAAAGAACTGAAGGCACCCACGACACTAGTGTAAATCCAAACTAGACTAGCAAATCTTTAACTTCCATGTTACATTGGTATAAAACAGAACAGGATCCAGCTTACGGCATTTGCTGGAATAGTTCAAATTGTTCCTAGGCACTTGTACAACTTAATTGGGCTCTGAAATTTACCAGTGGACTTAAAGAGCAATGCACCTAAATACTGCACCTAAAAATTAATATATGATTGTAACATTAGGTTCAGAGTGCATAATGACATTCTATAAAGGAAGAACCTACCACTATAATTATGTAAATTCATATATAGACAACACCAAGGAAAAAGTGAAAGAAAACCAAAACCAGGGGTACATATCTCACAAGAAATAAGATGTATGGTCACTTCAGAGTACAACAGCAATCAGCAGGAATGAGAAGTTCTTGTCAAGGGACCAGTGGAGAAATAATAGTGAAGGATTTTGTGAAACCTCAGAAGGACATGGGGTGCCCCATCCCCAAAACACAGTTTTCAAGGGAGATCCACCAGCTTCCTGTCAACCAGATCAGTTAAGTGAGAGAGTGAGCATAATCAAATCGATAATTAAAATTTCTCCCACTGCCGCTTTTCCCCCATCTCTCCCACCCTAAGACACCCTCCCTCCCCTAAACCTTTCTGTATTGCCATATATCACAACTAGTCTCTCCTGTGCACAAACCTGTCCTTGTGCGGCAAATTAAGGGAGCTGCAAGAACAGATTTTTTCCTTCAAAGCAGTGCTGCCTTCAAGAGCTGCTTAAATACCAGCCTATTTTAATTTTAACATTTGCATGCCAGCTCTAAACCACAAAAGTATTTTTTCTCACAAGCACTGGAGATAGATACTTCAGGGTGCTGACACTGAAATTGAAAGAGCAATTAAGAATAGCAGTCATGAAATAAATCCTATTGCAAGGCACAGCACCATGTGGCATTGGCTCTAAAAGGACTGGTCCTCATACTTCGGTCCCTTTTCTAATTCAGTAATTTTTGAGTGCTATTCTCCTTATCCTTTCATTGTGTCGTTCCTTAATGCAACATGCTAACAAATACATATAAGATGACTTACTTTGTGCCTTAGCCATGGATCAAGGTATCACTGTTGCAGAAAAGAATGAAGAACAAAAGGACAGTCCTTCCTTTTAGTAAAATATTATCCACAGGGAAGGAGGGAGGAGACAGATTTGGAGAGATGGAAATCCAATAAAACAAGAAGTGGCACTAGCATAGGTAAGTCCAACAGCTACCTACAAAGTCTGTTTACCACAGGCCTCATAATGAAGGACAGTTAAAAGGAGTGTTGTGAAGGGAAGCAATGAAGTAGTTTTGCAAATCCTCATAACGAGCTCCAACCAAGTACGGAAAGCTGCATATGTATACGAGAATCTCTTTAGTAGGCAATGGAGATGGAGATCATTGATGCAAGGGAGAAGATGATGTTCCCAAGAGCAGTTTTATGTTAGACCTATCCAGTGCAAGAGCAGGTTACTGCAAAAAGGAAACAGTTTACCAGTACCAAGAAAAGACAAGCATCTATGTAGTAAAAAAGGAGGAGCAAGTTTCCAGACAGAGTAGCACAGTGAATGCAACAGGCTAGGAAAAGGACAGACCATGCAGCAACCTGAAACGAGGCAAGACAAGGAAGTTTCATTTACAGAGGCAAAAAGAAGGATGAGTGCCTCTAGAAAAGACAGAAGGAACACTGTCTGTCCTCCTTTTTTCTGTTAGCTCCAACAGCTGTTGAAGAAATGATGAATGGAAAACAAATAAGCAAAATATGAAGAGGTATTCCCCAAAATGTTGTTTTCAGATTCACAATTCTCACTTCAATGTCTGCCCGCAGGGTAGAACCCAGGACAAGACTGTTTTCCCTCTTCTTAGATTTCTTACCATAAGGCACGACGGTAACAATCATCAGGTTAGATCAAATTTGCAGCATAGACTAAATTTGCCTATTTTCTACTTTGTATTCTACTTAAACTGACATTACTCCAAAAAAAACTATTGTGTAAGCTCTTTGGTTTGGTTGAGCTTTGTAAAGTTTACCACAATGTTAGAAAATATCTAAAAGAACGCAAACAAAAACCCACATTGTGGAAAGTTATTTGATCACTGCGATCCTATTCAAAATGCTTTTTTTTCCTCCTTCCTTGCTTCAGATGGAGTGACCCCATTATGTTTTCAGATGTCAGACATAGTTAGTGAACACAATGCTGTCAGTCTATAATGGACAATGATTTTTTTTTTCCATAATGTGTTTTGTTTGTGTAAAGAACTGTGCCAGGGATCTGCTAAGTTATATAATTTCCTTCAATGAAACTAATTTTCAAGGAAAATGAATTATGGGAAAGGAAAAGAAGATATCAAGTATTCTATACCCACCCTGTTCCTTCCTGTATCTGTGCCTGGAAAAACCAAACAACAAAAGTAAAATAGATCAAACTCAGATCTGGTGTAATACCATTGAAGTCAATGATATCACAGCATGAATGAATTTGGCACAGTATCGATTTCATTTTTAGCAATGTTGAAGACAATCCTAGCATGTAAAGGTTTGCCAATTACTTGACAATATGAAGATAACTTTTGTGTTAAAAGCACAATATGCTGCATCCATTCTAACTGGGAATTTGCAGGTATGCAGGAAGCATACCAGAGAGCTAAATTAATGCTGTGGCAGAACAACAGAATAACTGCTCAAACAAGCTGCATGAAAGATTAGCAGTAATGGCAGAAATGTATTGCCACAACCAAACAAAATCCACATCCAATACATAGACTTAAGGATTAGAGGGGCGATGTCATAACTATGCCTGAAAAGTCATTTTTATCCTAGAGTCCTTATGTCAGGCATTTGCATACATTTTCTTAGGAAGGTCATCCTTTGGGACAAAATCTCTTATGCTTCATTTGTTCTCATAATTTCTAAGGGAAATCCATCCCCACATAGATCATGCACTTCAATTCGGTTTCAGAACAACTGCATGTCACCTGCCTTCAACGCCATATGAATCTAAATGCCCATTTGAAGTATCTCTCAAAATCTTGTTCAAGTACTGCCATTATTTCATGTGGGTTGTAATGGGGGGTAATATTAGATCCTTGGATTGCCCTCCATGAGCAGTGTTGCATGGCAAACACCTTCTCTCGTCTGAGCTGCAGTAAATATGCTTGTCATTGCTATCCATAGCTTAAAATCACACAATACATAGAAACTTCTATTCCACCTCTTAAAATAAAGCTTTTATATCCTTATTATTGAAAACTTATTTTAGATTAAGAGTGAATAAGCATAAAGATTATTATGGAAATCCATCAACCTTTGTCAATTTAAAAAGTTTTCAAGTTAAACTAACAGATAAGGAAGAAACAGAGATGTATCCAGTACAATATGAAAATGGAAAACTAAAAGTACAAGACAACTGGTTTCAGATTACAGATATATATTTAACAGCATTAAAGGGGAAAAAATACTTTGATTCAAGTTGTATATATTGGATATATGAGCACTGTGTGAATTGTGTGTTTGTTCCTATTATGTTATCAATCACAATTTCACTAACAACAAATGGGCCAAACAAAAATTAATGGCTTATTGTACGGTGTGCTGGGCTGACACTCAGGAGACTAAGACCTGCCAACACCTCACTGCCCTACACATATCACTTTGTCACTTGGTGCCTCAATTTCTCAATGTTCAAAATGAAGGCCAATGGCAGTAACCTATCTAAAGAGCTTTCAGATTTCCTCAGGACAAGCATTACAAATTCTGCGAGCTGGGTGTTGTTGCAATTAGTAGTTTGGCACACGCTTTGAGCCACAGAAACTTTAGTACTTGGTACTAAAATATAGCATTGGGCAGGAGAGTTCAGCAAATAAAACCACTCTGATATCTGTTAAGTGCCTAAAAAGGCATTTCTTTTTATATCTGCAGTCAATGCAGGTCACAAGCAAATAGGACAGATGTGCAGCCTCAGAAACAGTCCTAGAGGGAGACTGACTCCTTGTATTGTTGCAATATATGTCCCCCAACACCCCTCTGCTGCACTGCATTGAGGGGAGTACAGCATAAAATTGTGTAAAAATATGTGCCATATTATTGAATTCCTTAGGTGGAGGGCTCCTTTCTAGGAGGTGCAGTTTCTATTCTTGTTTTCCTACCAGCAAGTCAAGTAAGTGACAGTCGGGTATAAAAGGACACAAAACCATTCTCCACTTCTGCGGCTTGTTTACATTGTCTCAAAAACCAAATCTGAGCCATGCAGAGTACATAACAAGGGCTGTGTAACAAGCTCAGTTTGCTTACTATGATACCATAAAATTTAGGGATTGTACTTCAAGCAAAGGAGTGAATCTAAAGATTGCAGCTAAAAAAGAGCAAGCAAACCTTGAGGAAAGGAAACAGAAGAAATAAATATAAAAGCAGGGAATAAACAGGAATAGTTATGGTTCCAGGTATTTTACAGAGACTGCCAAATAAAAAAAAAGGTAGAAAAAAAGACATTTTAAAAATTGATGTCATAAATGTAACATTGCAAAGTAAAGTATACTATATTGTCAATTAGGAAAGGCTACAGCTTAGTTAAAACAGTAGTAAATATACTACTTTCAATTCTCTGCTAAACAATGTCTGAGCTACAACAGCATGATTCTGAAGTATAGCACCATTTATCCAGAAACTTATCACAGGCACAGATGTAAAGAAATGAAGTAAGGCAGACAGCCAACACTTACTGGAGGGAAATAAATAACAGTATCTAAAAAGACTTCAAATATACACAATGATATAGCCATATATTTGGGGGGGGGGAGGTAGCTATTAAACACTTACAAACAGCTCAGTCTAGAAATCTTAGTGTTTAGTTTTTAGCCATATAACATTTGCATATGTGCACATGTAAAATAGTGAGTAGTATTGAAAATACATTATGTTTTCTTCAACTTGTACAGTAACATGCAGTACCATCTTAATCATTCCCTAGGTATGTTGGCAGGAGGGCGACACAAGTGCAAGTTGCAATTGAATTTTCTTCTGTAAAGACCAAATCAGCTTTGAAAGGTTTAGAAAGGAAAAGTTCTGAAGCAGCTTATTTTGCATGAAACCATTTCTTCTTCAACAGAAAACAAGTTCTTTTTTATTTAGAAGACAGTAAGGAACACAACCCATTAATTAAATTCATTGTTTAAAGGCTTAAACTTAATTAAAATACGCTCTGAAATAACCCTCAATGGTGATTTCTTTTGCAGCATTACGAGTACTGTGTTCACTGTACTGAAATGAAGCATGTATATAATACGTATGCTGAAGTGATGACAACTTATCTTAGTATATTATCACCACACACTGAAGTAGTTATGTTTTCCTCTCTAGATGTTTTTCCCCTAGAACACCACACACAGAACAAAAATTTACCTCTTTGAACTCCCTTCTATGTCCTTTTAACACCATTTATGTTACCAAAATTTATGCATTTTTCATATTCACTGTATTTAATAAATATAAGTTTAGGAAAATTAGCATTATTTAACACTATACTGAAATATCATGTAGTATACTAGGCATAAAGCCAGCATCTATCTACTTGCAGGCGACTGAAAACCACTAGCAAAATTATACTACCTTTAGTCTCAGATAATCACCCAGAGAAATACAATAATTTTGACCCACAAAATTCATTAATCCTAACCTTGCTGCTAAATTCTTTCAGATTGGACTAAACCATAATGTTTAAGAGATATTTCTTACAGGAGAATGCCTTGCTATGCAGACTTACTGCAATTAGCTCTAAAATCACAAAAGGTCTCATTGACTTCAGTTCAGGGGTAAGCATCTGCACTGCTCCACATTGTTAATTACTCAACACCAAGAGATCCAGACCCTTACTGTAAATTGCCATTGATCTGGAAGGAGACACTCCCACCATTGTATCTAAGCAGCGCTCTTATATAAAAAAAAGAAAAGCAATAAAATATTAATTTCAACAGGATTATCTTCTTTTTGTTTTCAAATGGAAAACAATGTAATGGATTCCAAAAAGCAGCCCTTCCAGCCTTGCTTGGCTGGAATTATTTCACTTTTACTCCCTACACCCAACCCCCACCCCCCGCCAAAAAAAAAGCAAGGAGGTGGTCTGCTTGAAATATAGCTACTTAAAACAGGCTATTGTATCTTTCCTTTTCAAGACCACCCAGATTTTCAATACTGAATCATCTTTGCACTAGACAGATTAGACTACTAGCACAGCTCTCTGTACAAAGACCAGCTACTCTGCAATATATTAAGTACTATTTACCACCATCACTGCATAAACAGAGCAATTATGCTGACTAAATGTATACACATAAGAAAAGACAGTGAAATGGGGAAAAAAATGAAATCTTAGGCATTTGGGAAGAGGTGAACCATCACTATGGCCCTCTTCAAAGCTCAGGAGTTTATGTTTTAAAGTAGGCTTTCCTTTAGAGACAGTAGGTAAAGCCCTTTATTTTCTTTACACGTTTAGAGTTTTAAGTCTTATATGTTCAAGCTAGGTGTTTAATTAAAATTGAAAAAGGAAATGGAATTTATCACATCCTAATCTAATTGCAAGCTATAGCATTTCTGGACAAAAGATAAAATTGCCCTAAAGGACTCACATTACAGTTTATCCCAGAGGTAAGGGCAGTATAATAGGAATTAGAAAATACAAATTCCAATTACGGCTTTCTTGTTATCTGCTTCCACTCTCACCTCATGATGCTTCAGTCTCCCACCCAGAAACTGTTATATTGCTACTGGTCTCCACTGTGTTTTGAAATCCACAAAAGAGAAGCAGAATATATGAAAAGAACTATGCTATTATGAAAATGAAGTTGGGGATCACACAAGGGATGGATACTGCTTAGGGGCAGGATTTATCTATCTAGTTTTGGCCAGCTTAAAAAAAAAAAAAAAAATACAAGCCTGTACTCTTTTATTCCAACAAAGGGTAGAGAGCACCTTTGGAGGTAGGTAAGAAATATCACAACACGGAGACGCTCCAGCCTCGTGCCTGTCCAGACAGCCAGAGTTAGGTGAACCAAAACTTACTCTAGGCATAAAAATAAAGCAAAACTATATGTATATGAAAAACATGTCTAGCAATTCTGCTTGGCTCAAAGAACCCCACTGGCTCCAACATTGTACTGTATTTTTATCACATTTAGCATAATCAATTTTTACTGTGATCACCTGTACATATTCATTGTCAATCATGTACTTGCCACCCCACACCTTGTATAACTGGCACAGAAACTACCCTATAAATTACAGCAGCTTCTCAGCAGTGAAGTGGGGCAGGAAAAGGACTGCCCAAAAGGATGATCAAGAAACGGCACTTCTTTCTGTTACGTTACCTATCAAAGACAATGTGAAGACAAAGTTATGTTTGAATTGAAGATGCCATTATTAAATCTAATTAACTAGTATCCACACACAATTAGACTGGAAACTGTAGAAAGGAAAAATTACTCCTATCAGTAATAATATTAGAGTCTATCTGCATGTGCATTATAATTCAAATATAATATTAAGGTACGCATTTTTTAAATTGGAAAAAAAATTCAGATGGAAAACTATTGTATCAGTAGCAACAGAGCAATATGTCACACAAGCAAAACACTGCACTTCAGATGTTGGATTTATATTCCTAATTTCTTGTTCTAGGTCCCTGCAAAACTGAGCTGGAATGTGCATCTCATCTTGGAAAGAAGGCTGCTTATTCTTTCTTTCTTTCCATGACTGTCAGCATGGTTACACAGCAGCATAAGGTAGCTAAATGGGGGGAGGGAAATTTCTCAGAAGCTGACATGGACAGGATGAGCAACATTGACATGGGCTGTCATACAGGAAATTCCAGTGAGGTTTTAAGAAAAGAATTTTCACAACAAAATAGTTGAGCACTGGAAAGGGGCCCAGTCAATACTTATCTTTAGAGCTACTCAAAACTGGGTTGGATGAGGCCCTGGGCAACCTGCTGTAGTTGGTCCTTCTTGGAGTGAAGGGTTGGACTTTGGTCTCCAGAAGTACTTTCCAACCTAAATTATTCTGATTCCAAATCACCTTGAAATATCTTCACTTTTTAAATGTTACTATTTCTAAGTCACTTAAAATGATCACAGTTAAGAATGAGGTATTATTGTCAATGTTTCCATCATGGGTATTTCCCCACCAGAAGCATTTCTGCTTCTTAGGTGGACAAATAACCCACACACAAGTGACCTTGGAGCCTAACTTGAATATCTTAAGCTGGCTCAACAAAAAACTGATTTCTCTCTCACAGGCTTTGTATGCTTCCTTTTCCCTCCATCCCTATCCCCAAATTTTGCCTTATTACTCATTTTTTTGGTTGTAAAATAATCAACAGCATTAGTTCTTTGTGATAACCACATCATACTTAGGCAAAGCTGCAATTTCTAAAGAGTTCTGCTGTTGCCTACTTCCAATCTTGGCTTTGAATTCCTCCACAGGCAAACAAGGAGAAAAAAAACGTTAGGGGTTCTGGCCAGAAAGAAGTTATTGTTTGGGAAGTGCTGTTCCCGAAAACAGATGCCTCAAAGTATATTAGCATATAGCTAGAAAGTGGTTGATAGACTTCCTACCACTCTGTTGGCTACACTGACTCATACTAACTCCCATAAAATCATACACACATCCAGAATCTATGCCAGATTTCGAAACAATAGTATAGTTTCTGAGGTAGACAGTCGTTCACCTTCTGCACTTCAGTGACAACCTAACTTCACAGAAATAACCCCAAAAGGTCAAATAGCAACAGGTATTTCACAAAGGTTGAAATTAATTTATGAATAAAAATGTTCCCATAATTTTTTTTGCAAGCCCTCAATTTGCTCCCTAACTTGGTACTATGGAAAGAACAACTTCCCAGGCATCTGAAATTAACAACTGCATCAGATTAGGCTTTGGACAGAGAACAGAATCATAGAATGGTTAAAGTTTGAAAGGATATTAAAGATCATCTAGTTCCAACACCTCTGCCAGGGACACTTCCCACTAGATCAGGCTGCTCCATGCCCCATACAACCTGGCCTCGAAACACATCCAGGGATGGAGCATCCACAACTTCCCCGGGGAACCTGTTCAGTGCCTCACCACCCTCATCATGAATCATTTCTTCCTAATGACTAATCTAAATCTGCCCCTCTCCAATTTAAAGCCATTCCCTCTCATCCTATCACTACAAGCCTTTGTAAAAAGTCCCTCTCCAGCTTTCTTGTAGCCCCCTTCAGGATCTGGAAGGTCGATATAATGTCTCCCTGGAGCCTTCTCTTCTCCAGGCTGAACAACTCCAACTCTCTCAGCCTGTCCTCATATAGGAGGTGCTCCAGCCCTCTGATCATCTTCATAGCCCTCCTCTGGACCCGCTCCAACAGTTCTATATGCTTCTTCTGTGGGGGATCCCAGAACTGGACACAATACTCCAGTAGTAAATAATAAATGAGTAATAAATTATTCTTCATTATCATCATGATACTGTATATTTGTCAATTACTGAGATTTTGCACACTTCAGGGCAGTAAGAGTATCTGTACCAAAGTACTAAACCCAGCCACATCAGTGAGGTACCACAAAAGGAGCAAAAGAAAAAAAAAAGGAGATACTCAACAAACTTAAGCTATGAGAAGATGTTGATGTGGAGTGGTGGCTGTTGCGTTCAAAATATTTAAAAATACTTTAAGGCAACAGCATACATAAACTTACATTTATGACACTGACTTTGTCAGTTGAAGGTTAACAGTATTTTTCATGTCAGTCATAATAATTTCTTCTTATGTCTAAGCAATAGCTTTACCATCTTTTTTTCTTCCTTTCACTATTTCCAGCAGGAAAAGCTGGGTTAATATAATACTAATGCTAGACTGAAATGGAAGCAGTTTTGTAGTCACACAAAATTTCATACTCTTTTCTAGCTATGAATAAAACATCCTAAATCCAAACATGGTCTCAAGCCAAAAGTAATCCTAAATCAATCTGAATATTTTATTTTTGTGGCTGCAATTTTTTGTTTTACTGTAAATTACTATAGCTTTTGAAATAAACACCAAAGAGCAAAGCAGAACTATTTCATTTAAGTAGCATTAAATTAGAACGTCACAACAATTTCAAAACTCCATCAAAACCATTTAAAGCAGGAAATTCCTGACCATTTTCTATTAAGGCTGAAGCCAGGAAAATTCTGGTGTAGCTTGCTGCTTAGCCTGGGCTTCGTGTGCATGACATGAATTATTTCTACTATAGAGCTGCAGTAAAGAGATAGCATTCCGAACTCAACCATTCTCAAAACAGGAATGAACTGTGAGGTACATTTTATCAAATTATAGTTATATAAATGAATCGTCACAGAATCAGAACAGCATAAACAAGAAATAAAAGAAAAAAACAGAAGCTGTCTGCAGGTAGCTACAAGAAGAAATATTACAGTATCTTACGCTTCAATTTTTAATTCATTGCATTTATTGGTGCAAAAAGTATTTGAAAAATGAGTGAAAAGTTAATGATCTTCTGCTTTATACTCTCAACAGAGTCAATCTCACACACTGAACCATCCACAGGCATCATGAAATACAACAGGAAGGGGGACACAGACCTGTGGCTGAGCATTAAATGAATTACTCTGTCCCTAGACCACCGCATTTAATCTTCAGATGTGTTACAGCTGGTCTCAAGATTTACTGTTAATTCCTCAGATGTATAGGATTTAGAAGTGTTCCTAAGCTTTAGAGAAGACTATCTAGTAAAATCTTTGGCTGCGCAACCACCATGTAACAGTGGACATGCTTAGCATATGCTGCCTCCTTTGTCCTGGTACAAACTTTTTGCTATTTTCAAATGGGGAAATGGCTTGGGCTAATGTTTATCATGAAGTTGAAGTCTTTAAGTAGGCTCCAAATCCTGACTTACAAAAGAAGTTTACAGGTTATTCCTCTTTGACAGAGAAAGGTGCAGCCCCTGCACAGATGAGCTACCTCCTGCCTAGATGTTATTGTTAAATTTCCACGCACTGTCCTTACAGTCTTCAGCTGAGTAACCACACACAGTGCACTGCATTAACATGGAAAGAACATGCCTCACAGGGTGCCCCCAGAAACCAGCAGCCTGGCTAAGGACATAATGAAGTTAACCAATGGGAACCATAAATGCTAGAAGGAAACCTAATGGTGCATCTTCAAACCAACTTCCCCTGTAGCACAAGCAGCAATGCGCCCATTTAAATAGCTTTGAAAGTAGTCCAAGAGTTAGATGCATGAACATTCAAAAAAATCTAAATTCTTGTTTATTGTCTTCAGAGAAGTCTCACATCTTTTTGTTAGCAATAAGCAGTTTCAGCTGAGGACTCTCCCTCAGCCCAGATGAGCATCATCTGTAGGGCAGAATACTTTCCTGAGTCTGGACTAGCACATTTCCAGATGGAAGAGAGAAACAAACTTCAAACTCTCATATGCTTGCTAAGCTCTCTAAAACAAACATGACAAAGCTGCCCCCTTCTTCATGTTTTGGAGTGGGTTTTTTTACCCTGTTTTGCAGCCCCATTGTGACTTTTCAGTGTAGCAAAATGACAGGAACCCTCATGTGGATACAGCAGACACTTTAATGCTTAGGCAGAAACAGAGCTTCCAGGTCCTGGAAAATTTTAATAATGAAAATCTGAGCACTAATTGACTTGAGACATGTGTGTGGTTAAATAAATCTTGAGAACATATTTAGGCTTCTAAATTTCCATCTAGTTTTGGGCCTACTCAGGCTTGGGTCTCAGTACTTCACTGGAATAAAGGAAAATGGAAATAAAAGGACACAGGTGGGAAGAAGCAGTTTGTCAGTGAACACTTCACAAGTATTTACAGAGTGCAAGATGCTCCATGATGTCCAACAGTAATGAAGGATATTTTCTCTCACATCATGTTTTTCACTTTTACATATTTAAAGTGCAATGCTTCAGTTGTTCCCAAACACAAATGTTTTCACCTGTAGCAGAAATGGGAGGCCCTTCACAGCTTATACCTTCTTTAACAGTCCTCAGGTGATGCCTAAGTTATTAGGTGGTTTTACAGAATTCATAATGCCTTAGTTAATAAATATGTAGCAGATTTATTACAACCACAACAAGAGTAAACAACAACTTTTTAAGAAACTTCATATTCTGGAAGAAACAGTATTCTTCATACTTGACAGATCTCTGACATTGGATTTCATTGGCTTCATCTCGCCAATGAAACAGATACTTCGTAGGCACCTTTCTGCTACTTGGGGCAGTTGAGAAATTAACTTTAGTTATCTCAAGCTACTAGTAATGAACTTCATTCCCAACTAGTTTTATAGCAGGATAGGAGCAGCATTGATGGCTAAAGGAATTTACTGCAATAAAAACACATTGCTGGTGCATTTAGAGACTAACACATCATGCCCTGACTGTTTTCCCAGAAAGTTATTCCCTTAGTAAAAACAAATAAAGAAACAAAGAAACCACCTTTTCCATATTATGAGAACTGGTAGGGTTGGTTTGTCTGTTTGTTTGTTTGTGGGTTTTTTGCTAGATTGTGTTTCAGTGAGCTGTTTCCTCTCATTTACCTACAGCAAGGATGATATTAGGTAGCTTAAACTGCTGAACAGCAATTTCAATGGAATTGCCGGTTCATGTAAATTACTTACCCCCTGTGGAATGTTTACTAACCAATCAAAATATTTTCTTCAGACAAAGCACTGCAATAAATTTATCTGAAAATAAGGGCAACCACAACACAAGACACACAATAAAAGATTTGTGCACAGCATGTAAAGTATCTTATAAGTAAGATAATTACGTTCATGCTTTACAGTGCAGAATTTTCAGAATAAACCAGCGTATTTATCATTCACTGTAGTACAGTTATTTCCAACAACTTAATGAAAAAACTCCTGTTATAAGTTGCTACTGGACTCGCTGGGAATAAAAAATTAATCTGAGGAAAGCACTTGGAAAACCATGTATATTCTATCAAAGCAGATCTTTTATCACAGTCTTTACTATAAAGAAGCTTACAGAAATGTACATTGCAACCCTGCAAGAAAGTTTAGTTTGATGATTTCTGTGGTCTATCACAAGTGTAGATGGAACATAACACAGCTCTCATCAAAAATTATGGGACGAGGCACAAATACCAGCTGAACAGAAGGGATTTATACATTGCAAAATAACTTCCCATCCCTTCAAAAGATTGGTGTTAAACACCCTTATCACTAGTAAGTTCAGAAAGTCTTCCTCTTGGTTTTCTTCCCGTTATTAAAGAAATGCCACACCCAGAACAGCAAATGAAATTAACAACTTCAGAAAATGACATCTATTCCAACACAGGGAAGAAAATATTGCAAAAAAAAAACCTCTGCATCTTCTTCTAAGGGGTACAGTCCTTCTATCTGCTTCAGTCTGTGAACTGACAGTCACAGCATCTTTCTGTGCAGCTTTTCCCTTTAGCTTAATTATGATGTTATATATATAAATATACATACCGACACACATCCACTACTCACTTGCTGCCACAGCACAAGGCTGCTTCTTTGGACTTCTCAGAAGAGATCCTCTAATGCATGCAGCTGAAGCAGATTGCCTACAGCAGCAAATTGCTAGAGGCATCAAAATTGTCCTGTCTCTGCTGCCAGCTTTCCTGTTCCAGATCTCTGAGGAGCCAGACGGTTGACTGTCATGCCAACAAAGGGCACAAGGCATGGCAGTGACTCCTGCCAGGGGTAGAAAGAACCAGTCCTGCCCTCCTGGCCAGCTGGTCTACCCCAGCTCTTTGTCTCTCCAGCACCTCCCCTCAACTTTCGGGGAGAACAATTTGGTTTTGCTTGGAGGGATATTCCAGTTGGATCAGTGGCCTTTGCAGGCCCTACAGCAGAACCTGGCAAGCCCTCCACATCACTGTCCCCACCACTTCCCAGCCTCACCACCACATGTCCAACAGGCCACAGTACAGCTGGGTCTATCAGGCTGAGCTTCCAGCCATTTGGGACAAGAAACCAACTAGAAAGCCTTCTTAAAATACAAGTAGCATTCACATTCTCTAGAATAAAAAAAGCACTTCTGTGTCAAACTGTTGATAAAGCAAAGACTGACTGTTGTCTGCAGGTAACTAGGAAAGGCCTCAGACAAATCCCAACCCCATCCTAGCTTCATTGTCACTTTCCCTCACCAAGGAAAGTCATATTCTCTCCTAAAGAGGGTCCTTCCCTCAGCTCTTCATCGCATTTCTGCCTGTCCCTGTCCTGTCACTCTCCAATAACAGTTCTCAGACATCTGTACAAAGTTCACTTTCTGATACTTATTTTCATTACTACTTATTTTTCTACTACTGCTAAACATTACTACTAAACTCAAGTTGCATATGCAAATAGTAAATATATCAACAATATACCAACAGACATATTTATGCAATCCAGGCTCACCAAACAGCGGTTTAAATTCCTCACCCCCATATCATATCAGTGCTATTAAAATGAGTACACCATGAAACAAATTGCCACAGATATTTTACATGCAAGAGACAGAGGTCAACTGGCCAGCAGTTTCCAGACATCTCCATAACCTGTCCAGTCACAGCATATGCTCATCCACACGTATGGTTTGCCTCTTGCCCAGACAAGGCCAAACGTTTGGGATATTTTAAAACAGAGAGGATATCACAGAGGCAAACAAGAGGCATACGCAGCTGTGAATAATTTGAAGGGGAAAAGGGAGAGGTCACACACAGAGGGAAACATGCAATGATCTGCCATGGTCCATCCACTAACATAGGAGTAGGTAGGATATAGAAGTAAAATAGCACAGTGCGTAGAGAAATTAGAATCCCTGATCTCACAATACAAGAACAAGGAGTCGTGCAATGAAACTGAAGACAGAGAAATTCAGAAATAAAAAAGTGACCAGTGCTGTCTTAAAGGAAGAAGAAAAAAAAAAAAAAAAAAGAGCTAAAGTTTTGACAGCCATACATAAATTGCACAGCTGTCAAGGACACTTGGATTTTGTGAAACCAATATAAAATCTTGAAAGGCTATTAAAGTCTCATGTTTTATGGTTTTAAACCTGTCTTTAAATATCTGTAATGAGGGTGAATACAGTTGTGAAGATGAAATTGTCTGCCTACTGCACCATGTTTACAACTTCAGTTATCTGATGCTGTTAAATGCACTGACACAGCCAGGACACCAGCCAAGGCTGCACTGGGAATTAGTATTCCTGCAAACAAAGGATTCATTCCTCATCTCTGAAGTTTCCCATAGCCATGGTTCTGCAAAGTCAGTGATTCTCAAATAAATCAGGGTTCACAGACCAAAGGAGCAACTGGAAAAATGGCTGTGATGCTGGAACTGGATTCACAACACCAGAAAACTAGAAACCACTGATCCGCATACTGTACTTGACTAAGTATGCTGGATTTTGGTTGAAAGTTTAAACATGAAATTATGGTATACAGAACATAGAAGGATATATTTTGGAGGAAAAAAACTTATGTTTTTAATTTACTCTCCCTTTTTGTTTCTGAACCATGGATGATTTTTAAAAAACGTATATAACATCTTTGGCTTAAATAACTATTACAATATCATGACAGACTTAGCTATTCAGTTAAACCAAGAGTAGTATCATCCGTGAACATGAAGCCCAGAGCTGAACTGTAGAATTCTTCCTTGGAATAGTAAGAACACAAACAAAACCACTGATTCCTGTCATGTCTTAAGTTTGGGTGTTTTTTTATAATATTATTATTTTGTATGGAAACTTAGAATTACCAAGCATCTTTTAAAGACTGCAATCTGTTTTTGTATTATCTTCAACTACAGATACAAGAACAAACCATTTCAGTCCAGAAAATTAATGAAAAATAAAATAAGCCCTATCCTTTTTGTATTGTTAATAGCTTTATGTTTTTCCTGAACCTTGGCTGAAATCTCCTTACTACCACAGAGACAAAAGGTTAACTTGAGTCTGGATATCTTGAATCCTGACTAGCTAGCACAGATGGCCATGTGGCTTAGAGCCCAGGATCTAGTTACAATTGAGTTAGTGCTTGCCCATTTTGCAGAGAGAATACAAATAAAATAACATCTAGAATCCTCCAGTGTCCCTCCTGCTGTCCCAGTTTCCCCATAAAAAAGGCTAGTTTTCCACATCTGGCTTAGAGCATCTTAGGACATCCTTAGGGCACCTCAGGTCCATAGGACATACTTGCAGATATGTACTCAGTCTACACTGTTCCTCAACCAGTACAAGAGCTAACTTTAAAGAAAAAGGTAAACTAAATATTAAGGTTTCAAGTTTGGACTTACAGTAGAATCACAGAGCCACAGAATCATAGAATGGTTTGGGTTGGAAGGGACCTTAAAGATCATCTAGTTCCAAACCCCCTGCCATGGGCAGGTACATCTTCCACTAAACCAAGGTGCCCAAGGCTCCGTCCAACCTGGCCTTGAACATCTTCAGGGATGGGGCAGCCACAACTTCTCTGGGCAAACTGTGCCAGTGCTTCACCACCCCTACAGTAGAAACATTCTTGCTAATATCTAATCTAAACCTTTCAGCTTAAAACAACTACCCTTTGTCCTGTCACTACACTGAATACACAGCCATAGCAATATATACTATAGCTGAAATACATACTACACATACCCAAAATCTGTTTCCCAGTCTCCATCACCTTGGATGAACCAGTTTAGCTATCTGTATATTAAACTGTTTCTGCTTAACTCCATGTGTAGGCACCCCTATTGCTAGGTTCTGGATATGGAGCTCATTAGACTGCTATTACACTCTAAATTTCCACCCTGCTATAATAAGAAACATTTGGAAGGGGAGTTTGGGTTGAATTTGCGTAAGTATTGAGTCCTCGTGTGGCTGACAAACCAGGATATGACTGAGATTAGCCAGCAGGAGTTCAACAGCTCTGAAAACTGCAGTAGGTAGCCAGCTGCATCTGCAGACATGGAAGTGGGCTGGCTGGTCAGCAAGTGGAGTACATACACAGCCTTTCCCATCTCACAGGGGCAAGACGTTCTGCAGCAGGCAGGGTTGGGGAAGCAGCAACACTTGTCCACTTCTAAAAAAAATCCATATCTGCCTAAAGGCTTTCCAAAACAGGCACATGGATTTCTGCAGAGGTCTTTCCTCATCTGTGGAGTTCTGGGTAGTGCTTGCACTGCTCGGCTTTATCAAAGAGATAGAAGTAAGATGGATTCAGTGAGTATCTTTTCACTCTTACTGATGCTGTTTGGAGTTGTGTAAGTCCCTATTTCAAGTCCTTCAGTGGCTTTTGAGGTGTAAACACAGAAAATCCTGACCATTTACAGCACAACATTGACTTTAAGAGGGGAATGAAATCATACAAACCATAAATGTAACAGAAAATGTAAACCCTAAAAAATATATAAAATATATCATTTATATAATTTAATAGGATTATTAAAATAAATCATATACAGTAGCTTCTAGTTTTCATACCAATATTTACAAGTTACTTTTCACCCTCTATTCCCTTACAATATTTCAATCTCCAGTTAAGTACAGCACCTCATAACCTTCAATAAGTTTTCTTTCGAGATATCTGGCAAGCAGACAAGTGCTATTCTCCCATGCTTCATAAACATGGTGCATGGAAAATCATTATTCAAACCACTTTTGTGAATGCTTAAGTTCTAATTCAAGAGTTCTCTGAAAGTATTTAATGAAACCAAGATGTCTGATAGTCAAGAAAGTTCTTCCAATGGGCATAAGCAACAGATTTTTCACAACCTGTTAGAAGATGTGCCAAGACTAGTTCCTTTCCTGTGTAATAGAAGCCACAGGAATCAAAGTTTCTGATCAAAGTCAAACACCTCAGCTCTGCCAGAAGCTGACAAGCTCTTTTCCCCCACTTTCCTGAAAACAGCCCTGTAATCACAATGGATTTTAATACGATAACTATCTCTTGGACTCAGGCTGAACTTGGCTGTATTAAACTATGATTCAACCATATGATGGTTGCTACATATAGCATTACTTCATATATTTATTTTTAAAGTACGCAGAGATCCTTATGCAACCTACTACAACAGTCTAGGGTATTTGGGGTTTTTTTATACAAAGACACTTTTACTCTGGCAAGGACAATATATTAAACATGAAACAAAACTTTCAAGCAGTAAAGTGATAATTTACTGTACTGACTGATTATCAGCCCAGATTATATACACCAACTTTAATAAAGCTACTTTGTTTTGACCAGCAGAGATTTTAACACTTGGAAACACATTCTCCAGTACATTCTTTCACACTGCAGAGCAATAAAGAATAACTGTTCCTAACCTTTTCATAGTCACAACTCATGGCTACAAAATTCCCACCCCAAGATTTAGGGACCGAAATAACAAACTGACCATGCAGAAAACCAGTACAGGTCTGGCAACACTCATCTGCCCTCATTTTGCATTGCAGCTTACAGTTTTTCAGCTCACAGTATCGCAGCTTACAGTATTTCCAGCTTACTAGTGAGGCACATCCCACTGGAGGGGGATGTAACCTGAGGCTGTGTCAAGTTGTCTTTAAATTGTGAAAGTGGTATAAAACCATCCCTGAGTAAGAAACAGCCTTAACAGGGTCTCACATAGATGAAAGAAAGGAGATTTAAATATAACATCCTGCACAGCCATTTTACACTCAAGCCATACAAGGAGTGGAGAGGAGAAAGAACTTTGAGTTTTATGCATGTGGCTTTCCACAGCTACACTGATGCGGTGCGTCCCACAGAGCAGAGGCACAACCACACGCAGAGACTGAGCAACTCAAGCCTTCACTGAGGAACTTGTGTGGACGAGCGCCACTCCAGCCAACCAACATCCTGTGTCAGCAACACACCTCATTCTCCCAACTAATTTCATAACACAAGATTCTTTGAAAACTAAGACTTCTATCACTTGTTCTCATACAAGCTGGCAAAACTGCTTACTAGTTTTGGATGTATAGCTAACCTCTACATGTTATTTAATTAGATGTACTGGAGGAAATAGTAGTTTAATAGTAACATATGCCAGTCTGGACTTCTGAATGTCTTAGCTCTTTGTATTAGTCTTTTAGTGCACAGTTACAGCAATTCTCTAGAGCTTGCTGGTGTTTCAGTTACCAGGAGAAAAGGTAAACCACTCCCCAAAGTGAAATGCTTAATTAACATTTGCAGAATGACTTGTCAGTCTTATTGAAAGATTCTGTGGAACTGCAAATTCCAGTTTGTACATTTCTGACCACTGCAAAAGAAATATACTGCATACTTTGAGTTTCATTCCAGAATTTTTTACTGTAAAAATGTTTCAAAGTGAATAGTCACAAGCTTTAACTTAAGAGCGTGAGCTCAGCTCCTTGAGTGTTCCCTGCCATAGCAATTATCCTGGCCAAACAGTGCGTCTGGTAGGAAGGGGAGAAGTATTCTCTGGTACAAAAAGGTCTAATTGTCCTTCAAAAGAAGGACAGTGATGCTAACATATAGCTTATGATGAGAAGTCAGAAGGACTTTAGTACACAGAGAACTGCTCTTTTCCTCAGGGGGGCAAAGAAACAGTTCCAGTTCTTCTGTTTGAGTCAAATCACTGTTAAATGTGTGTGCCAATGACCTAATTCTATTTTCTAAAGATGTATTACTTACGCAAGAAAGACCATAACAACCTCTTCACTACTATCCCCAGTCAGTTGCAGAGTTACATATTCATAATATGTACAATGCATAATGAAACTAAACAGTAAGAAAATATGCAGAACCCAATTTAGCAGAGAGATTATAACAAGTTAATAGAGCCTCTGTTACATCTCAATTCAGTGAGAAAATAATATCTATCACACCCTACGTTTCTGGAAATTTTAGCACCTACATAGAAATGAGACAGCTTCCCGAGGCAATGACATTTTCAGATTTTAGATGTTATGGAAGCATAAAAATACCATCAATAAATGATAACATAAACCTCTAATTTAATGAAATTTTTCTTTTAAACCTACCAGATGGAGAAAGAACCTGTTTTCTCTCAAAGCTCTCTCTACATTTTTACTTATATGCCCATTATATTCTTCAACTTAGTGGGATCTAGCAACTTAAAGTGGTGGAATCACAGTTCATATTCTGAGTTTCTATCAGAAACTTAATTTTCAATGTATGCTTGGACTTGTGCTAAGAACAATTCTTGAGTCTAATTTTTTGTGTTGATTCAGCTGCAAAATGCTGACATAAAGCATTACAACTCGCTAGCTTTGCTAAATTCCAGCGACAAAATTACACCAAGCTATAACAGGTTTGGCTATGACATACCATCGTCTCCGAATTATGAGTTTGTGGTAGATCTGGTAAAACTGTCATCACAACCTAACCTAAAGATAATCAGTCTTTTATACCTGCCTACATTCTACTTCTGAGTTGCTTCTTATGGTCAGGAAACAATGGGAACACTCGAAAGACTCCTAGGTATCTTGTGTATTTATGTCTGTTTGGAGCAGTTCCAGCTAGCCCTGGGCTTCCAGCATGCAGTTGACCCATGCAGTCATCATATGAGAACATGCTGTAGGCATGGCCACTAGTGGAACCAGCTTGGTGTCAGAGCACAGTTCAGTTTTTCCTACCCATTATTGGTCTGATACTCTTCGCAGTCAGGTTCATGAGTTTTTCCTACTGATTTCAGTGAGAGGAGAATGTTAATCCCACAATACTCACATTATTTTAAAAAGCTCATAAAGGCAAACCACCCAAGCATCATAAAACTGGGGGGGGAAAAAAAGGAGTTTCTCACTCTCTAAATGCAGAAACCTTACCTTCACAGAAACAATTCTTTAAAAGCCAAACACACTGAAAATTACCATTTACAATGAAAAAGCTAATGTGCACTACAAACCTGAATAGGTTTTACTCTACGCATTACATTGAAAATGTAGCCGTTTGCATCTTGGCACAACCCAAGCAGCCAGGAAAACGTCTGTGCTTTGCTGTTCTGCCAAGAGTTATTTTATAGCTTAAGCAGGTATTTAAGTTGCTTCCAATCAGCTTGAGTGCAAATTTAACTGAAAAAGTCAGCAGACCAAACTTAATGCTTGGTGAAACGGCCCTTATTCCCCCTCCTACACACATATAGCCACATCCACACCACTTTTCCCTTCCACGTGATAGCTGGTTTTGCTTGGAAATTCTTCCTGGTGTAATCCTATTGCAGGAGAAGCAAAGCAGATCCCTCTGCCAGTGTTAGTGCTTGGCCAGGGTGCAGGAAACATTTAGTTCTCTTCAAGCTGCTTAAGAGGAGGCAGATTATCTCATGTTCTTGCCAAATGGGGGAAGTTAAAGTCACAACAAGTGATCATGTGCCTGATAATGTTTGTACACATGATGATCACACTTCCTAGTGAACTAATTAGGGTATTTTGGCATGTTTATATCCATAAATCTGATACAAGGCAACTATGCTTAGATATTTGTTAGAGAAATTACCTGACATCTCGAAAAAACACAGAGAGCTAGAAAGAACTGAAGGGATGTGGAGCAGTTTTCCAAGTTATTACCCCTAGAAAACAAAAATGTTAAAAGGAAAGCTAAAATTTAGGTATGCCATGCAACATGCTTGCCTTGCAATCAGGCAATTTACTAACCTAGTGGACAGTGTAATCCTTTAATTCCCTGTGCTGCCACCCAAAATCAAAGCAACTAACTCAGAATGGAGGACCACTTGGCTTTTCACAAGACTAGACATATTGATGTCAGTGCTGGAACATCCTAACTACTATTTTGTTGCAGTTTACTACTAATATCATGTTTGAAAATAGATGTGAAAATAAATGCTTTTTTAAAATTATCGTGTTAACATGTCAGTGTTAAAAACCCAGACACACTCATTCATCAGGTCTTCAAATTAAAGCTACTATTTTTTATGGGATTCCGAATAAGAGAGTACACTCGTACAGTAACAAACAAGGAAGTGGGTAAAGACTACCAATTTGATGTACACAACAGAAACAGTGAAATTTGTATTGCAGAATTAAAATTTATTAAATCTGTTCCGCATTTTTCTTCAACTGCATGATGAGAATACCAAAAAATAAGGTTTGAAAAGAAATAATTATTTTGCCAACTCTAGAGATCAATATACCCTTAAAATATCTCCACATATTTAGTCAAAATTCTGCAAAAAAAAAACCACAAAAAACACACTATTTTTCTTACCCCTGGTGGAAGTCACAAATTTACGGTAAGCTGGAAACGTTTACTGTATCTCACATCACATACTTCTGAGATTTGACCAGGAGGCATGAAAGAATAGTCATTCACGGTTATAATTTTCTTGAAACTGGTCCATAAAGCAGCAGCAGCACTGCAGTACATCTTTCCTCACATTTACATATCCAAAACTTCCAGATATAGAGAGATGAGCTTGTTAACTAACTGAAGACAAGTAAGATGAACCATCCTGAAATGGTTATTTTTCCATTAATTGTTTTGACATCACAAGATAAAAATCTGTGAAGAGACTTTCACAGCAAAACGGTGTCTGTAAAGCATTCTGTAAAGATAAGTCATCTTTACACATCAGATTTTTGTCTGGTTCCTCAAGATGCCACCTATTTCAGTGTGTCAAATAAAAACTAGAGAACTAAATAGCTAAGAAATTAAATCAGCACTAGTATATGCTTATTTTTTTTTTAAGCTCCGAGAATCATTATAGATGTAATGTCAGTCATATGCTTAGTACCTAGCTGAATTACTATCAGTTTATCTAATGGCAATTAAGAATTCCCATGTACACGTTGAAGAAATGTAACTATTTGCATATTGCATAAACAATACTGCCTTATAGCTTAATCAAAAAAGAAAACCACACATTCATTTTTTCCTACCAAAATTGAATTAAATTTATTTGAAGAGAAATGACGTATCTGCAGCTTTTTATCTTACATAGACTATGTTATAATATGCCCAAAGAAAATATCAAGGTGTGTATATACATTGGTGTCCAGTCATTCTAATCTCTTATTTCTTCTATCAAGACAATCAATAATTCATTGCAAAAATGTGTGCTTCACATTTGTTTCCAGTAGTCATTCAGTTGCCATTTAACTAACACAGAGATGGCCATAATCCAGTCTTGACAAGTACCCATCTCATTAATGCCTTTTTAATCATCAAGGACGACATCCCTGTCAAGTTCTAGACAAATTATGTCAAAGCACATTCAACACACAAAAGCATCATTCTCTCATACATTTGAGTATAAATGGGTTTATTATGGAAATCTGAAATTAAAAAGCAGTGGGCAACAATACAGGAAAAGAGTAAAAGAAAATATATAAAAGCAAGGGGTTTAGTGATGTGAAGAACCACCAAGGGGGGTTGGTTTTGTTCGCTGGGGTTTTGTTTTGGTTTTCCTCCAATCTCTGTCTTCCCCTGTGTCACAAAAAGATATGAACTGTCAGAATTACTATTTCTTTTTTCTCCCACTGCTGTTGTTCCTCTGCCACCTAAATGCTTCAGTCCTACTCCCGCCCTCCTGCTTCGCATACTCCTGTCTGACAGCTCCTTTCTCAGTGTTGCCTCAGGGCCAGCAGAGGGTTCACCAAAAGCACAGCAAGATAGGGACTATGATTTCAGTTTCAGTGCTAGTTCTTCAGCCAGGAGCATCAACTGCAGCAAAATGAATCCAACTTTAATAATGTAGCTCCAGGCTAAACCGTGTTAAGTATCTCAGGGGGGTTGGTATGTGCACAGACTGGTCAGCACTAACAGAACTAAAAGGTGCAGCAAAAATGCTCACACACAACTTCAGAGAATTCAGGAAACATTAAAAGGAGTATTCACTAGGGCTAACTTCAGTCATCTGTGTTTTCTCTCCCTTCACTTCTTTCAAAAGTAATGAAAGAAGAGAGCAACTCAGCAGGAACTTAACTTTGATCCTTGAAATCAGCCCTGGAAGAACTTGTCTGCCATTAACTACAGAGAAGATGAGATTTTTTTCCAATACTTCTCTGTTGTCTCTATTGAACCCATGCAAGAAGACCTTCCAAGTTTACAATTTAGCAAATGAATAATTTAAGACATACCCCTGACAAAGAGGGACATCTGCTCCTAAATGTCAAGGCTGAGTTATGGAACTTGGTAGATAAAGTAAATAATAAAAGCTGCTGGAATTCTTTTAAAGGTAAAATATTTTTTTCTCCCCATCTCATTTCCAGAAACTATGCAATCAGTTTGTAAAAAAACTTTTAGAAAATAGTAAAAATAGAACTCCTACTATAATCAAAAATTTAAAACATTTATACAAATGTAGCGCTCAGTCCCATCAAAAATATTATGTTGTTCTGGTGAGGTACAAAATTGTCTCAAGTCAAACAACATTAGCGTACCACACCTCCAAATACATGTCACATTCAGAAGAAAATGGCAAGGATTTACTGAGGATTATTGATCAGTAAATTATAACATCATGCAACAGGGAGGAGTCGTGCAGAACAATCCCTTCACGGAGGTCAGATTGCAGCACTACTAAATATTATCATCACTAAACATACATATTTTTTGACCCAGGTCCTTATCTTCAGAAAGGAAACTAAATGATGTGAAGGCTGAAAGCTCTACTAAATGTCTACACTCAAGATTTGTCCCAATGTCCCTCCCCATCAAAAAAGCACCCCTCATAAAGCCCCCAAACCTATCCCTCCTAACTTCCCCTCTGCCCCAACAACATAGAATAGCATTACAGGAAAACACACTAATGTTTTGCATTTCACCACACGTTTTTTAGGTCAAAATTTACAGCTTTATTACCACTGCTACCATTAAATGAGAGCATAAATGTATTCGGACCATAAAATTGTTATTCAAGCATTAATTTTAGCATTTTCTGTATTCAAAAGTTTAACCAAGAAAATGCATTTCATGAAAACATGCTTTTAAATGATTTCTAAATGGATTATCTGACCACAATGTAAAGTGTTCATTATAAAAGTCTCTTAACATTTTAAGATATTAAAAAATTGTTTTCAAAAAGACATCCAGGTAAAGAAAGACCATTTTGAAGGAAATTTCAAATACAGTTTTCCATTCTTTGCTACATACTACTTGTTTCAATAAAGTTCAACCAAGACATAATTTGACTTTTCTGATAACAATGAAACAAACTTTCTGGTTGTTATCTGTGGCTTGCATTTGGGAATGTTCATGTGGGAGTTGACAGCCAAGTGGTAGCTTTAAAGTATTTTATTTTTTGAAACATTTTTAAAAAGAGTAACTTTATTAATACATTCATATTCACTGAAGGCTTCTAGGCATGCCTTTGAAATAAGATTTTGAACATCTGTCAGATGAGTAAAATTGCATATCTTCACATTGTCTGATCTGACTCATATTGGCTAAGCATTTACTCTTTTCCTCACTAACACTAAAACTGAAATTCTACCACTCAAGCTTTCTGATTATCATCCATAACTCCCCCCTTCTCCTGTAAGAGATTATAACCCTTTCTTAGACACAAACTTTTCAAGCTAGAAAATGTTATTTTATTAAATTTCAAAGATTAGGAGAAAAAGAAAATCCAGTGAAATAACTTGATATTAAAAAAAAAATCAACTTCAAAGAATTCCTGCTTTTCCACATATTGCCAATGTTGATGTTTATATTCAATTCCATTTACTGAACTCAGCATCGCGTGAATGTATCTGAGAACAGAATTTGGCTAAGAGTGGTTAGAAAGTATGGCAGTGGGTCAATATTTAGACTTCTTTGCCAAGGGCAACAGAGTGTTGAATATTATAAATATTCAGCTGAAATTCAGTGTCGCCATATGCCAAGTTGTTCTCTTCCCACATATGGGCCATAAACCTCTGGAAGTAGAGGCAGCAATCTGGGCCTTTAAAGCAGCTCATGACAGTTAGCAACTGGACGCCCCATTGGCTAGGCATTTAATTCTTTTTTTACTCTCCCTAAAAAGCTCAGCTTTCTTGCGCTATCTCCTAATATAATGGATGTGATACATATAAAATAATGTTCCCATACATCAGATTTCTAAAGTTATTCCAGAAACTCAATGAGTAATGGGATTTTCAAAAACACTAAGTAATTTAACATTTATTGATTCCAGTTTAGGTAAGCATTCACATGATTACCTGCATCTGTAAATATACAAACAACTGTAATTTAACTGGACTTATAATGAGATCACCTAATTGGATACCCCAACTTTGTCATTGCTACTGCTCTGACTTCCAAAGATGCTGAGTCTTTGCAAACCCAAGTGACTCAGAGCTTTGTAGATGCTCAGCACTTCTGAAAAGCCAGGCTCTAAGCACACCTGCCCTAATCAGAAGTAGAAGGCTACCTTTGATCAAGTATGCCTGACACAGCATGTTTATTTAAAGTGCTGAAGTATTACACACCGTATGCTGAAAGAGTCTGCCGAAAGAGTCTGCCTGAACAGGATAGTAAAGGGCCCTTCCACTTCATTTCAAAACTGATTTGACACTCCAGGAGCTGTGTTTAGGTGGGCTGGAAGAACAAAAAGATGTTCCTATTTCAAGGATCCTTACCACCTACATCAAAAGACAGAAGGTTCAAGTTAAGGTGCCTTTAAAAACCAAACACAGTGTTGCCTCCATGCTGCTGTTCTCTCTGAATAAGCAGGGACAAAGGTACAAATCTATTTCTGTGAAATCTGCTTTGGAATTTATTTATACCTATGTGGAATGCTGGCTAGTATGTCACTGTCTTCCAGCTTTCAAAAGGATCTTGATATTTGCATAGCAAGAATCTACTGTACTTGAGACCATTCTGAGGAAGTAAAAGTTATTCTGAACACTACAAATAGCTAGTGCCAAAGGAATGAAAGTAGAGTAGTAAGAAACTCAAGCGCACAGAAAAGTTTGGCGGGGAGGTAAAGACTATGATTTCTTGAAATAGTCTTACTTTTCAGGCATGCTTTTAACTTATGCTCTTTGGGGGGTTCTCAACCCTAGCTGAAAGTGGAGTTACCTACATTAACCACCCTAGAAGGAAGTTTCCCATTAAGCTGTAGAGATCGTAAAACCATACTTCTTAACACTTAATGTGGAAATCTATAACAGAGAATAGCTATAAACAAGACAGGGAAGACAATCTGTCTTAAGGTAGTTTTTATGAGCACTGGTGTAAAATGCAGAATAATACAGCATAACCAATAGTTATGTGGTGCTTTTTTTCTAAGCAGGCTTAAGAGATTGGAGTAAATATTACAAATATAGCTTTAGTTTGGTCACAAAAAGGAGAAATCACGACAGTAACAGAACCAAGACTGAAATACAGACCTTCAGATTTCACTGCGAGGTGACCATTTCAAAGGCACAAAATACAATGACATGCTCCAAACGGTCTTCTGGAGTCGCAGAACTTGGGCATGTCTTAAGTCTGCCTTACAAAACTTCTAGATCTTTATTTTCGACCACATTGCTTTGAATTTGAATCCATGAAAACACAGAGGCTGAGGTTGGATACCAGGATTTCACAAATGCTTTCATACTGCAGATTATGTTTTAACATAGTCTTACATTTCTTAAACAGAGATCCTTCCTTTCAAAGGCACAGAAAACTTTTTCGTTCATAAGTCATAGACTATCTTTTCAATGACTAAGTAAATTGCTTACATAAGAGAGGAATATGGACAATGTGGTTTTGTCTGCCTTTTAATGCAATTTTAAAATTGAAAATGAAGACAACATTTAAAACCATACAATTAGCTAGCTCTCTAAGGATCAAATACTTGACATATACTTCCTAGAGCACCCATAACTGGTGAACCAGAGTGAAAATCTCTATGAAACAGTGGAAAGTCAAGATAAAAGTAGGAAAACAGCGAGTTTAGCTCATTTCACTTTACTACTCAAAACAATTCTTAGCACTGCTGTCTTAAATCTACAGAATATGCAAGGTTTAATATTATAGCAAAGGACTGTAAAATTCTAAAACTAGGTAATTAATTTAGCTTAGGATAAGGAAGAAAAAAAGGATGACAGCAAGGAAGGATGTGGGGGCGTGGCTGTGTGTGAGAGACACAGAAACTGGTTTGGTTTTTTTTTAGACAGATTCCAAAGATTCTTTAGTCAAAGGATATATTTAAGATATGACTATATAAACCTCTCCAACACCACTATCATTTGTTTTACATGTAGTTACTCTTTCCTAAATGGTTACGTAGTTAAGGTTCTGTTGTTGGGGCTATTGGTTTTTTGGGGGGTAGGAGGGAGCAAGGGGTTGATTTGTTTGGGTTTTTTTTAGAACATTCATTAAAAAATAAACAATTAATGATTTTCACAGTTACTGGAATATAAACATATTATGTAAAGTACAAGAAAAAAAACCAAAATGAAACAAAACAACCCCCCAAAAATGCTACCTGTTCAGCTGCCTCTGAAAGGTTTTCAATTAATGATAAATCAGATTTGGGTTTTATGTCTCAGTGAAGGAATTTAGAGTAACAGGAATACTAGAATTTTTTTTTAAGATTAGCTAAACAGATCTTTTGGCCTTGAAGCACATTGAGGCTTTTCCTAGTTCAAGAGAGTTTTATAGAGCTAGATTTTGTATGTTCTCCTTTTAATAGATTCAGGATTTATATCCTCAGCTGCTCAGCATTCTTTCTATTTTCTGCTTAGTCATCTTTGCTTGGTTAGCCACATGCAGACAGCTATTGATATAGTACAACGATAGGTGTCTACACAACACAATCCAGACAATAAACACTTAACAATTATCTCTAGCTTAGTCTATACCTAGAAACAGAATCGTACCACTACACAGTCTCCAGTTCCCAGAACTCAGTAGGAAAGAGAGCCAATGTAATCTCAGAGTTCCCTAAAATACCCATGTTAACACTAAAGTGGATGGACAGAAGTTGAAGAGACCTAAAAAAGATGTGTCCTGAATAAAGACAGTTTCACTATGATCCGGGTTCTTACAAAGTTTTACTTTAAGTACTTGTTTCTTGGTGCCAATTGCTTGCATAAGTTCAATGCCAGCTTGCTACACCCAGCCTGTCACCTCAGTAAAACTGCCTTCCCAAACAGCACCAGCCTCCCGCAAAACCTGACTAGGGACAAACTCCTATTGATAATATGTGCCCTCGCCTCCTCTGACACTGCCCTTTCTCACCATGGCACCTTTCTCATCAAGTACGTGTGACACCAGGAAAAGCAGCCAACTCCACATATGTTCCAATAATACAATAACATTGGCAGCAGTGGACTGGCAAGTTTTGGAGTCTCACGCACACGGACACAGTGATAAAAGAGGTGTGGACTACATTCTAGGATTTTAGATAAAACGGATAAAATTTCCTTAAGGCTTAAATTCCTCCTCCTTAGCGTCTTACCTAATAAATGAAAGGGAAAAATTTCAAGAAAAAGCAGTGAGAAGAGAAATTGTCCTTGTCTCTGAGGGAGATGAAAAACGCAGCCATGGTAGCTTAGCAGTTACATTGTAGCCTGCTGTACCATAAGTAGAACTGATAAGGTAATTTCTATCTTGGCTTCTACAGAACAGAGAGGGAAGCATGATCACCAGTTTCATTTCTTTTAAATGACTAAGATCTCATTGCTGAATAAACTGAGAACTGTTTTAGTCCTGAAACAAAAGTATCTAAATACCAAGATGTAATGTTTAGTTTTGGAAACTCCAACTTTTTCAAAATCAAACTACAAATGGAGCAGAACAGCACAAGATTGTGGAGCATACCCTATCTATTTCAGCAGGCAGAGAAACTTTACTTTTGTCATACCCATGCACATAAATATATGCATAGTGTGTGGTCAAATTACTTTCAATTCCTGCGGGATAAATAGTATCAGTCAAATTAAACCCGACAGAATGACTTTGCCAGACTTGACCCAAGGAACAGCAACAGCCTGTCGTCAAGCTGCAGTAGCAGGCAGAATACTAGAGATAAGAACACACCTTTGGGAATTACACAGCACACCTCCTTCACACAGGTTGGTCTCCCTGTACCAAAGAGCAAGAAGGGCAACACGTAATCGCTAGGTGAAAGCAGGTGTAATAATTTTTCCTGCCCTTACATACACACTTTGAAAAAAGGGAAGAGATAAGCATGTGGGAGGGCAGCAGGCAGGTTTGCCAGACCTCTAGTAATGGCCTATTATCCAAAAGTTGAACAAAGTAGTGACCTTGGGCAAGCAAGTGTTCGCATTCAGTAGTAAGGAAAATAGCAAACATATCTAAGTACATACAAGCGTTCAGCAACAGCGGTATTGTGGCAAGAACATTACTAACTGACAGAAGCTAAGCAGGTTTTCGGAACTGAAAACAATTAAGTTATTTGCATGTTTATATGGTAATATTCATTTTGCAAGGGCTTTTTCTAGGTTGCTGGAAAGGAGCAATTTGAATAACAATTCCTTAGACTTTAATCACACATTATCCATTCACAAGTATGTCAGGTGGCTGAATAGGAAAAACAACCAACAAAAATTGAAATTACACTTCTACTCAGAGGAAAAGAGGAAAACATACAACTCTTGTACTTTAACAAATCCAGCTGCTATTTAATACGCAACTAAACAAATGAAAGATTCCAGCTCTTGGTTTACAAAAATTCAACAACTAATACTGCTGCTCAAGGGACAGTATCTTAGTAGACATCTGGAGAACCTACTGATTAATTAATAGATTCATTAATTAGGTGGTTGTACTGTTAGTAGAGAATTTAATTGTTTGGATCAATAACCCTACTAATTAGTCTTAGGGAAAATCATCATCAACCCGCAGAGTTGAGAAAACGCCGAGTTCCTAAATGCCCATCTGCATGATTAACTTCATGTTTCTAGAGCATGTTAGCTAACTACTGACTGACTCAGTGGAACATCCAAAGCAACTATAAAAGCAGTGATATTTCTGGTCACTAGAATATATACCACTGTAGACAAGCGCTATTAAAAATAATTTACTTACTTCTTGATTCTGAAGTACGACACCAACGTAGGAAAGAGAAAAACGGTTATGAATACCAAGCCTGTGAAGGATACATAAATCATGAGGCAGCCTATGAATATTACTTAATTTAAAATCAAGGTATGCAAGCGATACAAAACACCAAAGAGAAGCCTATACAATGCCATTACAGGGCCACAGTTTTTGTGAGTAACCTTATTAATTGTCATGTCTCACCTAAGAAGATGAACATATCCCTTTCCACAAATGAAATACTGTAATTATATTAGGTATTTAATATGAACCACAATCATCTACATTGTGTGACAGCCATCTTAGAGTGCTGACTAATAACGAGCTAAAGATCTCACTGCAGGATGTTACTGTCACTATTGTTGGATCTGAGAGTATGTCCATACGCTGTTAATCTAAAAATTCCGATACCGGTTTTCCACTTCTGTGTCTAAGTTATCCAAATGTATAACAGAGGTAGTACATCAAGAGATATTATGAAAACAAATTCATTAACTTTGTGACCAGTTAAAAAGAACTTCGAGATCTATGAATCAGCATACACATGGAAGGAGAGGAGAATGAGTAAAGTTGAAATTGCACAGGTAGCCACAATGTGGTATTTCCTCCATTCTGAGTGCTTGTTTCTCTAGTCGTAGTATTCTGCATTTCTGAATTCTTTTGCTTATTAAATCTTTGCATACTATTATTTTTTTGAAAACTAGTTGTATTGCCAAAGACCAAGACTAAAAGAAACTACTCCACATTAGAATCTAAAAACGAAGTAAAAATTTACAAAGGTGCCTGGTAGACTCTCAATGGTTAAGCACTACCAAGGATTTTTTTTATTAAATCCTACTGTATCCCTTTATACCCAACTCCCCTTGGCCCAGGAAGTCAAAGAAAATTTTTCATTACTATGAGCCATACCACTATTATAGACTATGTGACAACAGGACCAACATCTAATTTATAGCTCAAGTGAAACTATCATTTAAAAAAATACATAGGATACTTGTAATTGTTCATTTTTTTAGGGCGTTTATTTTACCTGCAATGCAATGTTTGGGTATTACTATTAAAGCCAAAAGTCCTGCTCGCAAATGTCAAAAAAATCTGCAGTTGTAGGATAAAGTCAAAGTTCCCTAACTTTGATTCCTGTCGATCGAGTTCATCTGACGCCTGCCATTGACTTCAGTCCCATCAAGCAGCTGCACACTGTTGTGCATGCAGTGTAAGTCCAAAACACATTGTGTCTCACCAAGAACACAATCTGCAGAAAATCAGTAGATGATGGCTGTAGTGCTTTAAGAAGCCTTCACAGACCACCTGTGTGAAGGTGGAGCACAAGGGTATTTTTCAGGTTTTGCACATTACTTGTAGTGCTACTTGTTTTCAAATTGAGGTTGATAGGAAAGTGTGGGTTTGGTGAGAAATTAAGGTCAATACACTGGTATCGTTGCAAAATTAGAGTGTAGAGTGGGCAACAGATGACCTGTGACATCTGAGATCACACACACACACACACACACAGAACCTACACCCTTGCCTGACACTCATGCATAATACATAGTCTATCTTCTCTTAATTTATTCCCATCCTGGGTCTCTTAAGACTCCTCAATTTTTATCTAGTGATGAAAACCTTGGTTTGTGATAATAATAAAGTTATAGGCCACACTGAGTTAAGAGTACTTTCTGTGCCCCGTTGAGCTCTGCAATGCTTGTCTGTACAATGACACAATTCCTTAGGCTTCCAAAAAAAGCACGGAGGAGGAAAAAAAAAAGTAATTCACTCTACATACAGTCTGTGACAAGGGCAACCATCTACTGTTCTATCAACTAATACTTTTTCCTAAAACAATTATTTGTTTTATTCAATTGCCATTTCACACAAAATAGGTATACGGGTAGCAGAACAGAGACCATAACACCAAGGACTTCCTCATTAAAATTAATCATCTACTTGTTTTAGCAAATTGCTTTAATTCTATTGCACAATTCTCAGAACAACAAGTTGAAAAAGTCCTCTGGATAACCTGGGAAGAAGAAAAATTAATAGAGGAAAATAAAATGTGTCATGCACTAGAATGAAGGAGGGGGGAAACATTATTTCAGGTTTATTTTATATCACATTTACAGAAAACACTAAATGATTTTTTATACTGCTAGAATAAGAACAAAATTTTATATGACTTATAGGAAACAAGTACAAAACATAGCAAAATATGTTCAAAGGAACACTGTTACAGGAAGCCATCTTCCTGGATCTGTATGTATTCCAAAAGTTAACAAAAACACTCTAGACAAAACCAAACATTAAAACCTATAGTAGGAAAAAAATTAAAGTAGATTTATGTCAGGGATAAAACCCACAAATTCCTATTACAGAGTGTTAAGGAAAGACAAATATCTACTTAGATTGCTGTGACTGCAGTCAATAAATGTATTTCATCACTGTTGCTTCCAAAATAGTTCATACAGAAATGTGTTTGACAAGCATAAACAGAACTAAGAGAAATCAAATGACTTATTGTTTGCATTAAACTAATAACTGAAGTGTCTGGAGAAAGATGGATCAAGTGGGATCAACTAGTTAAAAATAAATCATCAATATTACATTTTTAAAACTAAACTTTGTCTAGAATGTACGTTGATACTTTTCATATTACTTTTTCTTCTGCATTTGACACAGTTTCCTCCTGATGCCTAGTTAAGAATGTATCACATACAGTTAATGATTCTGTTTATCTGACACACAGAACCCTAACATAACAGTTACCAAATCTTACATTTGAATTGCAAACATCAGCTGAAGGTAGATTGTTTTCTGAGCATAGAAGAGTCCAACTGAACAGAAAAGTAATTTAAAGCAGAATACATTGAACCAAACTACTGGAATGAAACAAAAAGCTTCCCCTTTTCCCTTCTATTTTTTTGCCATTTTATAAATAGATTATTCAAATGATTTAGGGTAGAAAAGATTAAGTAAATCATGTGACTTTTTTTCTTTCCAATTGAAGTATCGGGAGAGAAAACTTGAACTTTTAGCTATGCTGAGATGTAACTGCATTCAGTTTTTACTAACTGACCAGCATCAGTAGGTGACAGGTGATGTCAGCCAGTAGATTAAGGTAAAGCTTGGTTTTTTAAACATATATAGAAAATATTGTTATCATTACAGTTGAAGTTATTGGAATACCTGTTGTAGCTGAGCTAATTATTATTAAAACACTCTGTCCTTAAATTGCTTGCTTTATTATGCTGTATTGAGAATAGGAAAGTGCAATAAAACCCAACTCACCAATACAACAAATATATATTTGTTTTGAGAGGCTAATTTTTATGATGACAGAATATACAGGAAAGTAAAGGAAGTTTATATGGGGGAACGATGGTCACATAAAAATTTTAGAAGACTGAACAATTTAGAAACACAGAAGTGAGGACTGGAGTTCTACTGTGTGGGAAGAAAGAAATCTGAGACACTGTTGTGTTTATAACCTGTGCTTGACCATAGCAAACATGGCATCAGTACATTTAAATGCGATTCTCACCTCTTTGTTTAGATAATTGGTAGTGGAAAAGACAGGGGGTTGGTTTTTGCCTTGGTTTGTTTCTAATATGCATGTCAGCCAAATAATTTAGTGTGTCAAAATATAAGTTTCAAGTCTGCCCTCCCTGTCAAGAACATACAGTATTGAGCATGTTGCCAACTTCTACAACACTGTTGGAAGTGCTATCTGTGCTTTTTCCCCCCCCCCCCCTGCGGCATATGGTTAAGTGACAATCCAATGAGCATCAGCTCTTTAATAATGTTTTCTTTGTGCCTGGGTGAAAAGCTTAAAAAGCACAAAAGCGAAAACAGCAGACAAAAATAAATCTCAGAAGAACTGAAAGAACCTGAATAGATCTCATGATTTTCAATCAATTTATTTCCTTTTTAAGTGGTAACATATTTGTGATGATCTGGAAGATGAAACAAAGAGCTGCTGCACTTTCAGTAACGTCTGTGGATGACAGTGGCCTAAACCTAGTCAGGAAGGAGTTGAAGTAATTAAGAGGCACCACCAAGAGGACATGTACCACCAAGGTAAACATGGCATCAAACTCTTCAGTACATATCTCCCAAGAAGATGGAATAAAAGCACAGCTCCTCACCCCACCCAGCACAAAAGACACATTTACTGCAGAATCCATTATTTATGTCCTTTGCAGGTAAGAACAAGGGTAACAATCCAAGTCAAGGTTTTGTGCAGATATCTTAGTAGGTCTCTGCAGCAAATACCTTCCACTGCTCAGAGCTCGGTTAAATTATGCCCACTGCTGGAACAGCACTCCTATGCCTTAGTAAACAACTAAGATTTTCTGGCATGAGCATGTGACGATTCAGCAATACTGTTATTCAGAACCTTTTAGAAGCAGACTCATACCTATTACCAACCTACTGCACATACAAATGTGATACTATTTTTTTCTTCTTTTTTTAAATGAATGTAATTGTCCTCACTGGTATTACATAGCTCTTGGTTTCCAAAGATCCCACGGAGAGCGGAATTTAAACACAGACCATAAGTCTCAAGTATAACAACCTTTCTCCCCCATTCACATCCTCATCCTCCTCATGGCATGAGTTCATTAACTGTGTTCTGGGCAACAAACTTGGCCCTGACAGGAAGTATTACACATATCCACATATTAGAAATCATATCACTACATTACAATGGATTCTTGTCTCAGAAGTCCCATGTCTTTCCATGAGACTTTCTCTCACAGTATGTCAATAGAAAATAAATAAAACTGCACAATAAACACACACATTTACATCTCCACGGGGCAGGGGGTTCATTTAATGTACACATCAAGGATAACTACACTTTCACCACCTGCTCCATCTTCAGATCACAAACGCATGAAAATATCTAAAACTATCATAAAAAGCAATAGTTATGATTCTTTAATGCATGCATTTCTGATTTTCAAGGGGTAGGGCAGCCTGCATTGGCACTTTCCTGAAACAGAGCAGTATTTTTCATGGCTCTGCAGTATGCTGTATTATGGAGTATCTTATACTAGAATTTATAAATCAAATAAAGAAAATAATCTCTAAGTAACACTGTTGTATACAACTCCTTTTGGATTAATATCTACCACGTAAGAGACTATCTTTACATATTTTCACTGAGCATTACTTAAAACAAACAACAAAACAAACAACAAAACAAAGGAAAAAAATCCACCAAAAAACCTGCCACCACAACAGGCTGGCTTTTAGAAATAAAGCAGATGTTCAAATGAGGGTCACAAATATCTATCATTTGATTCTCAACTCCCTTTTTTGTAGTCTCAATTTCCACGATACTTGATAAATAAGCGGTAATAAAAATAAAGGGAAAAAATCACATTGGAGAGAAAAGGTATTGAAATAAAGAAAGTTCTGAAGCAACTACTTCATTTAAATGCAGTTGCTATGGATTTATTTCAATTCAGCTGTGGACAGTATTAAACCCACTGGAGTCCTCTACATCTTGCCATAAATTTCAGTCTCAACATCTGCAAATCAGCTTGCGGCTGGAAGTACAAATAATGAGATTTATCGTACATGGGAAAGTAGCAACAAACACTTCCAAGGACCCTGAATCAGAAAAACTATTCTCTTTTTTTTTTTTCCAGGAGCTACTAAATGATGTAATGAAAAGGAATGGAAGACATTCTTCTGAGTATAATTCCAGCCATTTACGTTTCCACAACTAAGTATTTGGCAGAACATTTCTTTCCATTTGGGTAGCAGATAATACACGTAAACCTTCCACAATACTTGCACTGAAATATTATACTCCAAATGCTGTGACACTCAAGCCATGATAATTTGCTGGATGGTAAGGGATTGGTAAGTGTTGCCACCTTAAAATATTTTTCTCCCTCTCAGTAAACAGTTGTTTCCCATTTCAGCCTGTCTCTGTGGAACATCACACCTCTCTGGGAATGGTAGCCCAAGACAGTTCCAGGTTCTGCTTCACTCCTCTCCTTGGAGCTCTTTAGTGTTTTCTACACCCATACACACAGTGCTGCTCATGCAGCTCTTCACTGCCCAGAGTCAAAAGATACTTGTTCAATCCCAGACAAAAAAAACACGAACCCAAAATCCCAACCTTATAAATTCTTAAAAGCTCTATGTTTCTAAGTTTTATTTTACTCTTTAGTTCTGTTTATTTTCTCTCCCCTTCATTTTGTGCTTATGTTTTGGAAAATCACAAGGCAAAAACTATTTTGTCAGGAATTCTGAAATCCTCTTAAAATTTTAATCTTTCTCTTCCCCCTGCCCTGGTAATACTTTTCCCCACTGAAATACAATGATGGTCATTCTTCGTATTGCAGCATGCAGGAAGGGAAAGGATAAGATTTACAGAGAAATCATTCTATTCCTGCTACAGATTCCCATTGTATAACTTACTGCAATAATTGATCCTCAGAAGCAGAAACTCAGGTTAAATAAGTATATACACACAGTCAATCCCAGGTAAAAACACAGCATGTAAATTTTAGTTCTGAAATACTTAAAAATCTAGGGCGCTCTGTATCCTTCTGAGCTCATTTATGATGGCATGGGAAAGTAGGTCCAAACTGGGAAACGTGTCTAAAATCAAAGCAATGTGCCACTGTGTTAAGTGCTGCCAACAGTAGCTGCAAAAGCGTTCACACAGCAGTCATAGGATTTCTGTGTAAACAACCACGGCATGTGCCCTCTCTCAACTGAGCTGGCTCATAAGCATCTGACTGACAGCTTGCTGCCTTCAATGAACTGGAAAACTCTATATTTCCTGGCTCTGCAGATTTGAGCAAATTCAGCTGTATGAGGAATTACGAGCTGCTTTCCTTACCTTTGCCCTCACCATCATGCCACTCCTTTCAACAGTCCACTCTGGGTAATTAAAAAGACAAAGGCTTGGTTTGCATTTCTAAAGGTTTTCTTGACTCCTAACACCTATCACTTTATCTTCCTTGTAGCTTTGTGTCATTCAGACAGAAGATTGAGGTATGTTTGGAAGCTACAAGGCCTCGCTGACAAAAGCTTTTATTCCCAAATGAAACGGGGTCTTCCTAATATATTTTTATATCCATTAGCAAGATGACATTTTCCCACAAAATTGCGTCTACAGAATGGAGTATATCACACTGATGGCATGAACACCCTACAAATAATCATGCTCACTCAAGGCTGCTGGAGCCGCTATTCACATAGTATGTAAAAAACACCTTAGCACATTATGGAATAAAAATATCCGAGTTGCCTATCATCTAGTTTTAACTCCAACTTTTCTTTTTCTTATTAAGACTATTAGAGCTTGGAAAGGCATTTTGATTTAGAAAAAAAAAAAAAAAGAGGGATGATAGGAGAGCTGTTTCCTGAGTAAGGCACTGGGAGACAGGATGTGGAGGTTACTGCACTTCTTCCTTGCTGTGAAATTAAATTAGTCTCAATTTAGAGCTGATTAAATGCTGCAACTGGTACCGCTTAGCTGTGTGGCAAGAGTCTAAAGTTCATATCCCACTCTACCTTTTGTATAGTTGCTTTTAATTTCTATTCTTCCTCCTTCCCTCACTTCAGTAGTTTCCTCTAGCCCAGAAAATAAGTTTCCAGATGGGCAGACCCAATTTCCTTCTGGCAGCTCCTCCACTGCGCACATCTCTGTGGTGGCCGGCGTAAAGGTTTTTTTCTAACAAGGCATGAGAATCGCCTCTGAGACTTCTCTTAGAGATGAAACACTTTGCACATGAGCTTCCGGAGGGCCACTGAAATCTTTGCAGACAGTTTCATAGCTGCCAAGGGAGAAGAAATACTGTTTGTGGTGAAGGTTTCAGAATTTGTGCCCTGACACAAGAACTAAAGCAGAACCACTCTTAATCCCTTCAATCTCAAAGCCTTTGAGTTTTAGCTCACTGGATCTCAGGCTACACAACTTTAGATTCCCCCATCCCACACTTCCCATCCCCTTTCAGTAGTTTTCTAATGCTTCTGGTGCATGGAACAGCCATTCCCCTCAGAGGTCTCTCATGACATCTGTTGGAACATCTGCTCAGTTTTCTATTCTGCAAAATATCTATTAAAAAAGTAATCAAGAAAACAACCCACAAAAAAAGTATTTGCATTTTTTTTAACTCAAAGCATAGCAAAAGCACACAGCATTTGCAGAACTTCAGAACTTCCAACAACTTGTTCTCATTTTGAGTAACATAGTAACATGTTTTACAGGGAGAAGGTGGTGTACTTAAACACCCCCATGCCCAGTGTATCCTATGACATTTACTTTTCTCTATCGGTTCCAAAAAAAACATGTACATACACACTATGCAACAGAATGTGGAAAAACTTATATCTCATCGTGAGTCTACATCTGCAACACAGCCAAACTAAACATAATCAAGGGTAACCAAACACTACTTCTTTCATCATATCCCAACTTACTTCCTTCACTCGTCCTTATTTCTTTAGCACACACAAGGACAAGAACTCAAGATTTTTTCAGCAAAGGTCTGTAGCTTTCTGTGGTCTGCTTTAGCCCAAGAAATAAAATCAAACCAATCACTATGCTTCTTATACATTTACAAAACACTTTAAAAATTATTCCTGAAATTGCTGAAGTAATGCACTGATGGAAATCAGATCTACCGATATATTTTAATGTAAGAGTCATAAGTAAGTTTCACAACTGAGAAAGTAAAGGGTTTGTTCTTGTTCTTATTAAAAAAATCTTTTATAATAATGAATTTAGATCTTAAAAAAGATGTGGGTTTTGCAGTCGTTTACCAGGGGGAAAAAGAGAATGTAGATAAACTACGCATGTTTTAGGATCATGCCTAGGCTGTGAAGAGAAATGAGATTAGGGTTTTTTTTTTTTACTGTATAGGATGAAGGCTACTAAAAATGTGACTGTGATCCCACATCTATGTCATACAGTTCCTCAAATGTGACCCTATCTACCATTACTAACATGGGAAAAAGTTGAAATTGTGACCTAGAGCTTAAAAAAAACCTTTCCATCTTATTGTTGACAATACCTTGATCCACACGTGAACATAAAGGGAAAACAGGAACACTGTAATCTCACATAAGAGGGTTAGATGAAGAAACAGCTTCTCAGTAAAACAAAGAAATGCTTTAAGAATAGAGATTTTCAAAATTACTCTTAAGGCAACATTGTTCAAGTGAGGTATAGCACAGTGGAGCTTCGGAAAACAATGCCTCCTGCAGCTAAACATGTTTTTATACTGTTCTTCAAATTCCACTCTAACTTTTCTAGACCTGCCAAACCACCAGGTTTGAGCTGGACCACACAGGTTTCAGGAAGCTTTTCAGGTACCCAAAGGAAATACAATCCACTAAAAACCCACATGTGCTGCACTTGCATCACCTGAACACAGACCTTTCTGAAGACATGACACCACGGGACACGCTCCAAATACTCTAGCTACCTAAGCAGTTGCAATTCGAAACAGCCTAAGGATTTCTAGGCACTGAGCAAAACAACTCTGGTACAGACCACATGTCAGGCTTCCCAGGCTACAGCTTACAGCATGAGACATAGCCTGGTGCTATTTGGATGTGGGTTCGCACAGATCCAGCAAGTCTATTCCTTTGCATCATCTCATTTAGTTCGTATTACTTGACTAGTCAGCATTTCAAACCCTTCATCCTCCCGTAACACTGTTTTCAAGGATCAGATGGTTCAACACAAAGGGTGTAAGGTGGACTTCTTCTCCAGGCTGATAATCATATAAAGGAAATTTAAATAACAAGAAAAGCAAGCAACAAGATCTGCTGGGAAATCTTGGCCTTTTTATAACAGCAAAAATTGCTTCTATTTTAAAACTTAGCCAATGTTATACCTCTTCTCCTGATTTTGAAAACAAGCCTTTTTTTTTTTTATTTTTTTGTTAGGAAGAGCAAGCTATGATCAGCATAAGGAAGTTAATCATAAGCATAAAACTACGTACTATGCCATCCTTGTAAATGCATTCATATGCATTTTTATCCCCAAACTCCCAATGAAACCTCTTTGCAAGTGCTAGATCTTGCCTCTAAAACAGTATTTCCTACTATAAAGCATACTGATTTCAACAGTGAGGATCAAGGAAAAAAAAGTAGAAGTAATTCTGTTATTTTTCAAGTTCATAGAATCATAGAATGGTTTTGGCTGTAGGGACCTTAAAGATAATATAATTCCAACCCCCCCGCCATGGACAGGGACACCTCCCACTAGACCAGACTACTTAAGGCCTCATCCAACCTGGTCTCAAACACTTGCGGGGTAGGGAAGTGTTCAAGTTCTGTTGGCAGAAAAATTTTGGAGTAAAACTTGATGAGCAGTACCTGATTTCTAATGTATCTACCTATACTAAACTGATGGAGGCGTTAAGTAGCTGTTCCATTCCAAATCAACTGTTGATTTCAAGAAAATAATGGGACTACGATATTAAAACCATTTAACACAGCTCTTCATTTCCTATATTAACATTTTTCTTTAACTTCACTGAAACAAACATTTTTTTCTTAAAGAAAATTTCAGGTTTAACTAGTAAGCAACACAATGTGTAAAGCATCATACTGTACTGCAGCATGAAGTAAACTACTATTTATATTGCAAGTTTCCCTAAAAAATTATTTGCAACAAACCCTTAAACTGATTTGGCAGGATTCTGAAATCTTTAACAAAGGCAAATGCCAACTAATACATTTTGACAAGTGATAGACTGGAAGAAGAACATTTTGAAATACTGTGAGAAACAAAAGAGGACGTAAACTGCCTTGTAAATAGTTGCATTTCAGAACTCTTTACAAAGTAAAAGGCTGTCAAATGCACAGACTACGTCTTGAAATACCATCTATTTAATAGATCTATTAGTTTGATGCATTTTATTTTTGCAGTAACTTACTTAATATTGCTCTACAGATCTCTAGGGTCCCTCTGTTCTGAGGTATTTGTACATAGCATACAAGAATTTTAAATTAACTTCTGTTCTAAACATATCCTTTTAAATATCCATCTATGCATTTTATATTTGTTTCACGTCACAGCTTGACATGACATTGCATTTGTTTGCTGTAATTATTACATAAAAAGGCCCTTTTATCAAAGTTGTTGCCTTGATTTTTAATGAAGTATACAGTTCAAAAACCAGTGAAATACAGGCTCCACAAAGAGTCCAAGTGATTGTTCAACTAGGTTTTCTTCACTTAATGTATTTTGTCTGTACACACAAGGGGGAAAAAATTGAAGAAAGACTTGCTTATTTTTATCTGCTTAAGTTGAGAATATTCAGCCTCTGCCTTTAATATTATTCAGAAGGACACTGTAGGCAACTGCAGTTGTCACATTCAACTGCATCCTGCTTTTTGGGATAGATGTAAATTTAACCACACAATTTTGTTTTCAATCTTCTACTAAATTTGTTCTTATTTTTAAGCTAAAAGAAAACAAATAAGTATGATGAGCTTATTCTGAGCAATGTAATGTTAGCTACACAGTAGACTGCTCCTGAATATATTTGCAGTATCACAGCTCAGTGGAAACACTGAGTGAAATGGTCGCATGTTACTTCCATTGAAGCAGACGTGACTTGGTATTAAAACTTATGATCCTGAATAAAATCTTCAGAGACACGAAGTACAGAAACAAACAACTTCTGGATGAACTTCTGGATGAACAGAGAGAAAACACGCAATTAACAATGTAACAATAATTAGAGGACCTAAAAAGGCAAGATAAAATGATGGAAAAGGAAAGCGTGTAATATCCATGCCACATAAATTGACCAATGAGACACATGGATGATCTACAGTAACACAAGACAATCCAATTTAACTGTTCTTAACATACACTAGGAGCCAAACACAATTGGTTTGGAAGAGCTGGTGTCTCATGATAAACACTGGATGCTAGGATGATGAACCTCCAACACACAAAAGTTTCTTTTCTAAATCAAGAGGACAAAGATCTTCAGAAGGTAAAACCCCATTAAACGAAATATTTTTGGGGGTTTTTTTTTGTTTTTCACAAACTCTTGTTTCAAATTCACAGTCATTCACTTTTTCCTTCTTTTTTTTTACATTACTGAATTATGCACACCATGAATAACATAGAAGGAAAAAGCCAACAGATGAAGTCACTTTATGTAAGAGAGAAAACACAGCACAGAAAGGTATAAATGGAATAGCAAAGAGGTACCTTCAACGCCCTTTGCAGAACTGTCCTCAGCACCAGCCTAGGAGGGTTCTGCCCTAGGTTGACCCTAGATTGATCAAAATCAGACCATATCAAGTCAAGACATACAAATCTAACACAACTTTTAGAGAGATGCAAGGACTGAGCCAGCACGGCAAATAACAGTCATCATCCCATTTTTAAACGTTTCTTTCAGTGTGCTCACATCTGAAGAAAAGTAACATTTGTACCTCCATAAAGCAAAGACCTAGTTTCTGAACATCACCTGAAACTTCTACCTGGTATTTATAGAAGGCATTACAACTAAACTTTTTTTTGTAAAAATATAATTTTTCCATTATCTTAAAAGCTTTTTTACTAAAGCCACTGAAAATAATGTAAGCAATGATCATTTGTTATTTTATTTTGATACCATAAGCTTCATATGTGTAGTCTACAGTTCAGTAAAGGAAGAAACACAACTACACAAACATGGTATTTAAGACATTGATTCTTTTTTCCCCACATTCGTGCTGGTTAAATGCACATCGTTAGTTACAGAAATATACACTGCCCTGGACAACCTAAAAATTTATTGATAGTCACATATACAATTTGTTCAGGGCTTCTCCTTATAATTAACTGTCTTAGAGTGAGTAGAGTATACACCAGATACATAGCAGCATATTTGACTGTTTCTTGACTTGTATGAGGCCAGACCTTAAATTATCTCACAAAGATTATGTAAACCAGTGCATTCTGCAAAACGTTGGTTTTCTCTGAAATATTTTTTTAAAAAATCTATTAAGCAACGTGATTTATAAATATTAGCGATCATCAGGATAATAACTACTTCCACAGAGAGATGTGAAATTTTAGAAGTTGTTCTAGTTTTATATGCTTTCAATTCACAAAATAGTCGAATTCTGATCAACTCGTATCACTCAGTCATTAGAATTTGGTATCCATGGAAGTGATTAGTTTTCATATATGACTGAATTAATATATTTAATTGAAAAACTTGACTTTCATCTACCTAGTAAAGGACATACTTAATAAGGCTAATACAGAGCAAGCAAGATAAATCTAGATTATCTAAAATTAGAGCATCCAGTCTAGCGGAAGACCTTTCAGGATGGGAGTGGAAGGGTGTAAAGATGCAAACATTAGCAATTTAAACTCATGCAAAACCCACTATGCAAAGTTTCAGATCTTTTTGTATAAGTTCTCATCTCAAACTAAGGAACATGCACTCTTTACAATTTCTAATAGAACGCTTCAAGTTATTTGTACAGCTGGATTTTCTCCTCTCATCTGTTTTGTACATTGAAAAGGGATGGGGAAAGTATCATGTGAAGCAAATATTTGAACAAGACAATTTATTTCTAAGTTACTATTATTTTCTACTCCGATTAACGACAATTTGACTAGATAGCAAAACAAATTCATATATTGTACAGCAGTTGTTCAAATGTATTGAATGCATAGCTATTTTCTCCCCTTACTTAACATACTCAATATGGAGATTACTTTATTTCTTGTTATTTTGCTTATAGCTTTCAATACTTTTCAGCTCAGGGGCTGGTAAACGCAAGTTTCCAAGTCGTTCTCCCTCCCTTCCCACTCCTATACCTGTTCCATTCAGAAAGCTGACAGAATACATTTGCCAGCCATGTTTCCAGGGGCACTGATTCTTCAGGTTATTGAAAATACTTAGATTTTATTTTTAAATTTTGATGGGTTTGGGGTTTAGATTTTGCTACTTTCTGGTTTTCAATTGAGTGACGCTTCTGGCACCAGACTGGGAGGGAAAAATCCACAGATACACATGCTTTCCTAAAATGTGGCATGAAAATATACATGGAAATGAAAGCCTGGTAACGTATCACCTCAGGATGGCTTTTAAAACAAAACTGTAACCACTTAGAGACATACAAAAGTAGCTGAAACTGCATCATCTTGAATAAAATACAATGAGGAAACCACTACGAAGTCAGGTGCGTGAAAGCAAGATAGACAGACTATTTCTCTTTCCTAATTATAAGAATTAAGGATGGTTCTATCATTCAAGTGTTATCATGAGACTGACTGTGCTAATAGCTCAAGTGACAGTTTTATTAACTCCTTTTTTTTTTTAAATTACCATTTTTGCTGAGTACACTTTAGTTTACCTTAAGTTATAATATAATTCATGATACTCAGTAGAATTTTTGGAAAATTGTTTCAGTTGTAAGATTATGAATTGTGTTTTTACCCTCTTCATACATTCCAGGTGATCACCTCCCTGCACATGAAAACGAGCTAATTTAAAAAAAACAGTTTAATTTTTTGTTTTTTGTTTAGTTTCAGAATGCACCAAGGCCTCAATCACTTATCTTTGACTCTAGAAGGATAGAACTCAACCATATATATGCTTGTGGTTCATTTTGTCTGGTCAGCATTTTAAATGTTAATTTCAACATTTCACAAATCATACCTTTTTTGTTAATAAACATAAGCCCTCACACGCCACTGCTGGCTGGAGCTGGCATATAGTTACAAGACCATTCCCACCAGTCTACACCTGCTTAGCTCACCATTTAGTCACAAACATGATCTGCTTTCAAAGGGAATCCAAAGAATATTCAAAGACAAAACAGTAACAATCACCAAAGATTTTTTTTCTTTCAGAATATGCCCTCATTGTCCAAAATTTGGATACTAAATTTCTATATACCTCTTCCCCTTCACTGAATATACAGAAGGTCTAGGAGCCGCCCAAAGCATACACGTTCTTTCTAAGAAATAGCAGGGGAGAACTGCTGCCACCATTGGACTAATTTGTTGATCTTGCAAAAAATAAAAACAATAAAATCCGGAATTCTGCAAGTCAAAATAAATCTAAACAGTTATTCAAACTCTATGAAAAATTGTGCTTCTTACTTGTCTTGGTTTCTCTAGAAGGGCCAAGTTTCAAGATCCTTATTCTTACATGTAGCAGCTTATACATGGAATTGGGAAGTACTTCAAGGATAAGATGTTATTCAATGGAGATAACGCCATCAAGCATGTAAGTTAAACAACAGAAAGGGAGGGGAAAAGAGCATTTATGCTGCCTGAAAAGCATAAACGAATGGCTTCAGAGTTACAGGTCACTCAAAAAGGAAAAACAACAGGGAAATACTTTTAGGATAGTATTTAAATAAAACTGAAGACCCCACACACTCTTATATAAGCACTTGCATTGCTGAACAAGCCCCAAAATCATTTTTCAGGGGCTGGGCAGATCTCAGCATTCTTGAAGGATTTTACCGAATTAAGCTATTAGTATTTGAACTAGGTGCTAAGAATGTTAAACACTAAAAACCATTAAAGTAAATACAGAAAACAGTGAGATGCATGACACCTGGTCACAGGGATGTGCTATTTTATCCTGTACATATTTGAAAGATTGTTATATTTTTTAAATAGTAAATGTTGTCATATTTATAAAAGTCATCATACAAAATACAGCTATAAAGGATTTTTCCGGTCTTAAATTATGTTTAAAAGTTTATTTCCTTCCTATTGTTCCAGTGGAATGACTTCTTGGCAGAACTAGCTGGAAAGTAGAAACCAGATCTAAATGCAGATTTTAACTCATTTATTTCTGATCTGAAATTAATACTAATATTTATAAAGTTTTGGAAACTTCCCAAAGCTGTAAGTTAGATAAAGTGAATTAAAAAAGGATTATTTATCTAATTTGCTTTTAAATATTTATTCTCCTTATTAAGGGGAGATTACCTGAGAAACTAACTGAGAAGTTTAACTTTTCTTTTTTTTCTTCAACTCATTGACTTGCTTCTTTCTATGACTCTCAACAGTACTTTCCAGTGGGAAAAATTACTACTAGTCTGATTCTGTGGTGCACATGAATGTGCACTATCCACTGCAGCCCTGTAGTGCTTTAAGAACTGCAGAAAGAGGAGTTGGAGTTAAATATATGCATTTATCAAACACTCATGTAAAATATACTCCATTCCATAATTTAAGCTGATCACTGACTATGACACGCAGCTATCGGCCCAAGCCCCAAGTGGAAAAAATGAGATTAACTAATATTTTTCAGTTAGGTACCACACTTAATAACAAAAGGGAAGATGCTTGAGGCTTGAGTGAAAAAGAAATGTCAGTAATGCATGTGCAACATGTTAAACAGAGATGTTTACAAGAAAATTATAAAAACAAAGCAGAAGCCAAAAAAACCCTGAACCCAAACCTAACCTGCTCACAATCTCCCTCTCCTCACACCAAAAAAAATTAAAATTTAAAAAAAAAAAAACCAAAAAAAACCAAGAGAAAAGACCCAAGCCTACCCAAACTCTTGGTCAAAAGTTACTTCTCTTCAGAAAAGCATCGTCTTTCCTGTGGGATGTGCCAAAGTGTAATAAACAAAGTCTTAAACTAACTCCCAATCCACAAAACAACCTCCATGGGGTTAACACTTCAAACATCTGAATATTTCCTTAACTTTAGACATGTGAGAAGCATTTTTTAATTTGAGTGGAACAGCTCACTTGTATAAAACTAAGTTAAGGTCATTAGTGTTTATAGGCTCTTATCCTACAAAGCCAGTTAATTGCTCCATGTATCCATTTTAGTAGCACACAACAACTTTATCTGTATCTTTCACTAACTACATTCATTCCCACAGTGGTGTATTTAATCATAAGCAGTTTACAAATTTCCAAAAGCCAATGTATCCCTCCTGACCAGCTGTTCTTTCTACATTATAAAGAAGTAAGTAATATAAACTGGGAGAAAAAGCCATTTTGCATACAAGTAATAGCTGAAATGCACCTAGGATTTGCAGAGTTTTACATGAAGGTTCTGCAGCACTTCTTGGGACCATTTAACACAAGGAACTCCAATTCTAAGGACATACTTCGGCATTAATTCAAAATTAAGCCAGAGCTCTACTGTACAGCTTCATCATACAAAGTTGTCATTTGCTTATTTTGAATTAAATACCTGCAGTTTGTGTAAAACCAGCTGTCATTTCTTTCCGTAGAAAAAGTATTAAAGAGAAAAATAGAAGCAGCAACGACGAGCTTCTACAGACAGACTATGGGAAAATACCAGTCAGATTGTTGTAAGATGTATAACTATTCAGGGCACAGTAACTATCGCCTTTTCTGTCCACAGAGTAATCTGGGGAGAATGGAGCCAAGTTCTTCTCACCCATCTAGATTTATTTTAGACACTCTTGCTATGTCAAAGTTGAAAGCAGAATTATTTTCTGAATTGCACCTTCAAGGAAAAGCATAAAATGGTTTATTGCCCTCATAGCTGGTGTAAATTCTCCCCAGCTTAATTTGTTCCTTTTAATATGTTCCCACAACAACGTGATTTACCAAGAGCATTACAAGCTCAGGAAGTGGGTGGACATGGGCTACCGATTAATTTCGGTTTGCATCACATTTTCAAATTTGTCTCTAGTGTTCTAACTAATAACACTCTAAATACTCTACAGCTTGCGGATGGACAACAAGACGTACAACTTTCTGAAAGAGATGAAGATGTTTGAGGATAAAACAGAGAAGCCATTTATTACAGTAAAATTGATTCTTGGTAGAAACTGTCATCTTTTGGTTCTTTAAATATCATCTGCGTGTGGGGAGATGAGTATGGACCAGTGTTCGTAATATTTACTGAGAACTTCTAGAGCATTTGATTTCTACAACAAAAATCACATGTTCTCACTCTAAGTTCCTCCTTTTTGTATAGGGTCATGCAATTAAAAAGCTCAAGCCACTTAAACTGCAACAGTCAAACGAGAAATCACACAGAATACACAATACCTAGTGTCAGTCCTAAATGTCTTCAAACAATATTCCAGTTACAGAGACACACACACAGACAGAAAACTATTTCTGTATGCATGATTCTCAGCAATTACTTCACACATTTCATGATCATTGCTCTGTCTAATTACTTTCCTTGGGGATTACTTCATACTAGAATACTTAGTATTCTATTTCATTTCAAAGAAGGATTTTGAAAGCCAGGCCTCATCCATCACTCAGATGCCCTACCAAGAAGAGTCTTACCAAGGCCTCATTCCTCCTACCTTCCTTCCAAAAAAAAAAGAAAATATATTTTCTTCTAGAAAAACAAGAAAGTATCACAAACATTACTAATTGGTAATGAAATTCACTTATACATTGCACTCAACTAAAAGCAGCCACAAAGAAGAACACAAAAATCCAATATATCATATTTTATCACTGAAACCCATGAAGGTAATACTGAGCATGCACTGGAAAATATGTATATAAGTTACATGAAATTATGGGCTGTATTATTGTGGCATATTCATCCATGGCACTGCAATTAACCAGCTGCCAACATCCTGGAGTTGGTTTGGAACACGTTAAACATAGGATGCTTAAATACTTTTAACTTCTTTTTGTTAGCATGCTTCTTTGAGAACAAAGATTTTTTTTACATAAGCACTTAATTATTATGAATGTGTGAATACGATTAAGAGGCTTTCTTGAAATGCAGAGACCCAGTGGATTTCATCTACTATGTGGGAAGACAGCACTGTTCACGGACTTCTCAGGTTTACATTACATTCATTATCTTCAAGCACTGTTGGGTGTTGACAGTTTTAACTGCCTTCATTGGCATGACGGCCCCTGCAAAACTGAATGTGAGCAGAATTTACAATTTACCACCCATCTGTCTAGGCAGAAAGTCAGCCCTTCAGAAACATGTGTCATGGCAAATCTCTCCCAGAGGAATCAGAGGAGATGCACATGGAGAGTCAGTGCAAGGAGAAGAAGGGGACCCCCAGTGCTCCCTGCAAGCTTTAACTGAACAACTACACTCACCTTGCTGTAGCATATCACACAGCCTCCCAGGCACCAATAAAAATCTTACTAATAGGCTTATGTAGAGTTTAAATAGAACATCAAGTCTCTGCCTCAACCTGCTGTTCCAGGGGAGACAGCGTAAGCACATCCTCTGCTAAAGACTTACAAGAATAGAGGCACACGCGAAATTGGAAAAAGATTACTTGATCAGTGATATGAAGATTGTTGTGAAGATAGGCAGTCTTAGAACTTCCTTACTTGCTTTGTCAGTAATGCTGTCTTTATCCATTTTACACCCATAACCTACAAGTTTTGAGTCCATTGTAGTTTTCACATGACAAGATTTGGCAAATAATAAACCCGTTCTGTCATGCTGTAATGTTCCCAGTTGTAACTGGTATTTCCAAGTTCAGAAACATGTAGGCCTGGTTAGCACTACTCTTCCCCTCAACGTACTACTTATGGATATGTTTCTCTACACTATAACTATCTGCTTCCATTTTGCCTACTTGGTTTTGTGAAGCTCCTTCTGCAGCTCCCCAACATCGCCATAGCTTATAATCATCCATAAAATTAGGGATTTTACTGTGTCACCTCTTCTTCACGTCACTGAAGAAGATAACGATCAAACCTTCTCCCAGCATAAATTCCAGAAGGAATCCCTATGACTCTTCTCTAACCTGAACGTTCATTGCCGCCAACTCTTTTCTTCCTGCCTCTTAACCCATGAAAGTACCTTTCTTCTAATCCCACAACAATTCAGCTTCCAGTAGTATGTGTAGAACCAGAGAGCCTTTCTGAAAATCAAATAAACTTATGTCCATGGGGATCCCCTTCACACATCATACACACATTGAAAATTCTTGCAGGATTTCCCTTTACTGAAGCCGTGCTCGCCTTCTCCCAAAAGCATTTAGCCATCTTCTCAATGATCATATTCTTTACCATAGGCTCTAACATTGTATTTTGGATGCAGGTCAGACTTAGCGATCTCTCCTTTCCAAGACAGCCACTTAAGCCCTTTCTGTAGATGGGAACCACGCTGGCAATCTGTAGAGCGGCAAGGCAAAATGGGATATTACTCAATATGGCCAGCAGCTCAGCAATTTTGCATATTGTAGTCAAGTCCCTTCAGAACCCTTTGGTGAACATCATCTGGCCCTGGCGAACTGTTAACACCTCATCTGTTCAGCCTCACATTTTCTCCATATTTACATCAAATCCATCTCGTTTCCTACAGGGACAGCAGGCTGATTAGTACACGAACTTGAAATCAGTCAGAGGTATAGCTAGGTTATAATCAAAAGGGAACTACACAATGTAATCATCTCCAATGACTGATCTTATTTAGCGTTTTCCTTAGCATGTAAAAAGGAGCAAGTCAAATTTCTGAACATCACAAAACAGGGGAAGTTTAGCAACACACAGGAGGGTCACTCTCACACAGGACTGAACAATCTCAAGGATTAATGTACGGAAAAGGGACAGCTATAATATTTCAGAGCGCAAGGTCAGTTTATATCAAAACATTAGAGGAGGAAAGACCTGACAATATACATTAAATTTAACTGTGAGTGTCAGCAGGACAGCACCTCCCACAGGAAAAGCAAATACAATCTGGTGATGGATCAACAAGGTATATACAATGGAAATACGCCATTTCAGCTCAAATAGATCCAATTATAGGTCCAATTTATGCATACAGGGCTCTTCTGTTAAGATAGAAATAAGAGCTTAATACCGATCCAGAATGAATTCCTTTGATCTGTGCTGGAGGCTAAGATCAGCTTTTTCCAAAAGCCAATACTGAGTCCCCTACTCAATCTTAAATAACCCAAGCCAAACCCCAACCACATAAACCAAACAACCTTTATAGAAAAAGAGATAAATCTCACTTTATGTAATAAACCAAATCCCCTCTTCTTTTCATTTTTTTTTGTTGGTTTTTTTTTTTTACATGCTTTCAAACCAAAAAGATGGATGTTGTCATTGGAGAAGAGACAGCTTTGTCTGACTGAATTTAAAAATTATATAAACTTTGTAGATAATTAGGAATATTAATGATACTTATAATGTATAATAAAAAATAACCTTGCCAATAAGTATATTAACCTTGTAGATAATTAGAATAATTAGTGTTTGCAAAGAGTAATGAGCAGGCAAGCAGTATATTTAGCACTATATGTGCACAGATATGCTACCTGTTACTATTTTCAGTAACTGCCAGCTTCTTTTGAAGAAAAAAAAAAAAAAAAAAAATTTCAGGAAGAAAATGGCTGCATAAGGATGCATTTTTTTCTGGAAGAAAAACAGAGTGGCCCAGGAAAAAAAATATTTAATCCCAGATCTTGAACGAGCACATTCAGGTGATTTATTTTGCTACTATTCAGAAGTTTCATTACCTGTCAAATGGTAATTATTTCCATGGTAAAACACTTGAAATCTACTGATGAAGACCTCTACATAATCAAGTACTTTTATTTTTCAGTTCACTAAGTAGGCATCTAAATAAAGAGACTACAGAATCTAGAGATTAAAAGAACAAGAAAAATTATCACTTGCAATATTAAGTATTCCCACAGCCTTGAGAGTACCACTGCTGAGATAACACAGATTAAAAAAAAATCCAAAGCCCTACTAATATACTTGTTCCCACTTTGTAAGAAAAGCATTTTGTCGGAAGGTGATTATTTTATTCAAAAAACTACTTAGTTTTCTTGAAAAGAAAACAAATCTCTCAATTATTCTAAACTAAATATTAATTTAGATTTGTATATAATGTACATATTTTTGTACTTCAGAAATATTACTGCACTGGCTTGAAAACCAAGCAACTCATTAACTATGAACTGGCCCCTTTTCAATTCCCATGAAACCCAAACTGCTGGAGCAGTAAACACTAACTTGAGACCATTGATACTGAGCAACAGTGGTTTTTATAAACAATAACAGCGACAAAAAAACCAAAACCCACAAACAAAAAAAACCCCAAACCTCAAACCAACACTGTTTATCAGAAACAAAAGCCAAAAGCAGCACAGACGAAAGCAGTTTGCTTTATAGAACCACTGTCTTCCCATCTCTGGATAGATACTACTAAGTCTTTGCTTACCTGATAACAAACATAAGGCATTTTTTGCCAACTACACTATGGCATTTATGATCATGTTATTGTATCACTGAAAATACTGTGTATAACACTCAAAATCTTTACATTTGCTAAGTAGGAAAAACAGCTTTGTCATTGAGGGAGTTAGAAACATGAAGCAAAATGACAGTGTTTGAGGGATGAGAAGGAGAAGCAGACAGGAACTGGGAGGCTGCCAGACAGCTCATGCAGTGATCATTGCTACCTACCTGAAGGGGGAACCAGGAAAAGTCTCGTGTTGTTTCTGTATACTCCAGGCAAGATAAAAAATTATGTCACCTGGAACAATGGCAGCACCAGATCAGCAAATGCAGACTATATCCCATGACAATCCATCAGGCTTCATACATTGAGAATCCAACAAAAAAGATTTTCAGAGGAAAACAGCAGGGCTGCTGAACCAAGGACTGGGGTAGCTAGGAAAATGGTCCCCATTTCCCTTTGCCAAGAGCCAGCAAAGCTGATAATCTGAAAAATCAGTTCCAGTTTTTCTATTCAGGTCTACCCTTCACATTTTTTTCCATTTTGTAGTTCATCTTGCCAATTCATATGGGAAGGCCAAGCAACAATCACCTCAACAAATTCATAAAGCAGCATGGCAGCAAGTGCCAACCTGGTACAAATATAATTCTTATTAACAAATACCACAACACTCATTGCCAAGCCAGAGATTTTTCAGCCTGCCACACCAAGTCATAGATTCTGTAGGCTAAGCTGGGCTCTCGGAGATACCCAGCTACCTAATTATAAATTCAGCAAATCTCCATTAGCTTGTAGGTAAGTTCTTTACCTGTAGTCTCCCAGATCATTCATTGTTTGCTGAACTTGGTATATTTCAATTATAAAGAATACAGGAGCTATGTAAGATTTACTGCCAAAAGCACCCACCTGCAAGAATGCTGCCTTGACTAACACTGGGTTGTCAGGGCTTTATTTTGTGGGGGAGGGAGAGGTGTGTGTTTGTGATTTTTTTGTTGGTGGGGATTTTTATTGGCTGGGGGCAGGGGTGTGCAGTTAATGGTACTTGACTCCTTCTCATATTGATCGCTCCCCAGAAAGTTTCCCACGAATGGCTGGTCTACACTTTAACCTCCAATTCCTTCTTCTACCATCCTCAAAAGTTTCTTATCTTCTAAGAGCAGCTGCTTCTAGTTGGAAAACGAACACATGGTGTGCAGAACAATCTTGTGTAGATGATAGCACAAAATCTGTGCACTGATTAACTCTGTGAAATCCTGGAACTGAAGTAGTGCTAAAGAAATTAACAAAATGCGTATAAACCCACTTTACACAAAAATACTTGCCATTCAATTGTAATGATCTATTTTCCTGACTCCAAGACAGTTATAATTACTCTTTCAGTTGTTTAAAAATAGAACACTGCAGTGCCTTTTAATTTGCTAATAAAACCTTTTACTTAAAAAACAAAGGGTAATAATTTTTAAAAAAGCAATGCCTAGTTCCATAAACATTCCTAGTGTCAGGTTTTAAGACTCAAGAACAATCTTCAAGCCCAAATGCCTTGTTTTTCACATATATGGCAATTAGCAGTTTAACCAAGTCTGCTATTGAGATTTTATCTGTCTTAGTATAGAATTTAACTGCATCCATTTATCTCTGTTACAGATCTTCTGCCATCTGTGACATATTATATTTCTTGGTTTCCATCATCAGGAGATGACATGTTTCATATGTCACCTTTCTATGCTACTGTACATGCATTCCAATCACTGATATTTTACCACTAGGAAAAGAATCTTCTGATTTCAAGACACAGAGGGAGACTAATGACAGAGCCCTCAGCAGGACAGTGCATCTCCTCGACACCAATCAGAGATTACATTTCCTGCCTTACACTGCAGCACGAAAGCACCAGCTGAGCAGTTCAGAGGAGATCGAAGTAACTTAGAAAACAAACGCAGAGCCAATCACAACTGCCTGCTGGACACAGTGGTGACAAAGAACTGGATTAGTACGCAGAGCTGGAAGAAGATGTAAGTTAATTGATTAACTCAATCATCTGAGTGCCTTATTAAACAACTCGAGAGGATGCAAAGGAGACAGAATATGATAAAAATTGTGTTAGAAAGAAAAAACAGCCTTCTCCTATGATAAAGGCTACATTGATTGGCACAGTTATTCACATATCAGTGCTCTTAGACTAATGATACAACTCTTCTGCTGTCTTATCTCAACATGGGTTTTCTTAGAGGTACAGGAGAACTGAACAATCTGCTCCCTTCCCAAGTATGCCATCCTACATAGAAAGGCCAAAGGCTGAAAGATGAGGCCTGAGACCCTCAGCCAAATTACCTCCAGAAAAAGAAAAGGTCTATTATCTTTTCTGGATAAATTGAAATCTTGAGAGGCACCACTCTTAGGTTGAGCTGCACTTCTTCACAGCTGTCAACAACAATGTGCAACAAATCATCAAAATTGGTATTTATAAAATGGTAGAATCTCATTCCTGAAACAATAGAGACTAAGAGGAACAATATGTTGAGAGTCTCTGCACATCACCTACAGAAGTCAGCTTGACGGTATAAAGAACACCAAATTTAGCAGTGTAACTTGAAATGTTGCTATATCTAGAGTAATTTGATTAGGATGGAAATCTCAAGTCAAGGTCTGATTTCATTTCGGAGTTGTAAGAATGTAACAAGAACAGTTCTGTGCAAACTGTGTGATATGGTTGTATGTGCTAGCTGCAGCAGAGACCTAGTTTGGCATGTACAAAGGAAGATAGACAATAGGGGAAAAAAAACCCTTGCTATCATTCATCGCAAATTGTAAGAGGATCTGGAACCTATCAGTTGCAAAAAATCATGATTAAAAGAGGTTTAGGTTGTCAGCAGAGAAACAACCAGTCATGCAATGCCAAGACCCAAGCTTATTTTGGAATACTGATGTGCAAACCTTAAATGTAGAAAAAACACCACACAGAGCATGTAGATGTGCTTCAGAAGATTTCAGTTACCTAAAGCAAGTCAAGTAGTCACTTTCAAATCTGACAGCATTCAGGCATTACTATTCAAACATGCAGCAAATATAATGGTATCAGTTTACATGGCAGGTCACAGCTTTATTTAATTCCTATAATATGAAACAAACTCTCCCAAGAAGCAACCATAAGAAGGCACACTCTAGTTTGGTACTTTGGCACAGGACAGCTATGCTAACCTACACTTCTACCTCAGTCTTTTTTGCATTACCTTTACACTGCAAGCATTTCCTTCTCTGTTTCCAAAAGAGAAAGAATGAACTTGTAAGGACACTCCTGGGTGGCCCCACTCTGTCACATCCCTTAATTCTGTTTCCCACACTCCTTAGCTTGCAAGTCTTGCACCCAACTACTTTTATTTCAAGGATAAAAACTGCCACTTCCATTTTCCAGAAGAGGATCCCTTCATTTCCATAGGAGGTAAATCAAAATAAAACAAACCCTAAAACATAACACAGTCGATTGATGTTCAGATTTATTTATTTAAAGAAAATTAAGAACTCCATTCTGAATTGACCATTTAAAATCCTTTTAAAAAACTACAATGAATGTTACTGTTTCTCGTGAAAAATGAAAACGTTAAAAAATGCTGTCATATCAAACCCCACATACTAAGTAAAAAAATACTGCTTCACTAAAATATTGTCAGAAAAAAAAAATTAAACCAGCTCCTACCATCCATTTAAGTATAATAACAACTCGTTTTAAAATTTGGGCAGGGGAAGACACAGGCTTTTGAAGTTTTTGTTTTTTAATTAGAAAATTCTGTTTAAAGAACAAACAAGGGATTCAAACTCCCAATAGCTCATCTGTGTATTGCTGACAACTAGCAGGACAAATAAAACATAGCTGCTCACAGCAATATACATTTGCCACAACAAGAAACCCCCCAACACAATGTCTTCCCTAGTCCTTGTGAGGCAGAGTATCCTGTCTGTACCCCTCTCCTATTCCTCATTTATATTTGGGACAAGACAATATTAAAGTTGCAATCTGCTTTTTCTTCAGTTAATGTATTGCCTCAATACACACTCATAAGATGACCTTGGCAACTAATGATTTACCTCACCTGTTCCAGGAACAAGCCGATTGTAATAAATTACTCTAGCTTTCAATGCTCCTTTCCCATCCATATGGCCCCTAGTATACACTCATCATTTATCTACAAGGTTTTCTGAAACAATGCTCACACAGTAAAATAACATTTCTGTTTATTTACAAGAGGCAAAATTTTGAATGAATAAGAAGCATTCATGCTAAGCTTCAATACCTGTGTCCTAAGACTGAGCAGTCACAAGTGTCTAGTTCCAACTTAACCTCTAAAAATGCACCTTTTGAAATTAATTTTAGGCTAATCATTGAAATAAAGTGTCTACGACATATTCAGACAAGTGGCAGCATTACCGCTGTAGGAACCAATGCACCAGGCATTAACAATCTAGACACTTACTATGAGCACAAGACAATTTCAATTTCACACTCGAAATTATGCAAGCCCATGCCAGCTGCTGCCATTTCACACATGTACTTGTTACTGCTCTATTTCCCTATTTTAATAATTTTTTAGAACTTGTAAGTAAACAGAAGTATAACACAACCCCTTCCCTCCCTTTCACATCTCTGCCACATAAGCCTCAATACTTGGGTTGCTGGTGTACTGTATTGCATGTTTTGGTACTGCATGCTTATGGAGAAACATACCATAGAAACTTATACAATGTACAAATAGATCACTTGCAATGTATCAAGAGGGAAAAAGCAGTGTGCCCCATCCTCTTTCTCATGGTTCTGCAGACCATTACATAAATGAATAGAAAAGTACTAATATCTTTTACAGAAGTCATAATAGGACAAAGAAATGAAAATTCTGATTAAATAAGAAACAGAAAGGATTGCTGTGGTGCAGTTGTATAACTATATCCAGAATAATTACAGGATTAGCCCAAAAGTAAATAAAGTCATGCTTCTATTTTCTTTAAGTCCCTCTAAATCTATCTTGTGACAATATTATATACCAAAAATCATGCCCTAGAATTTACAGTACCTAAAATATAAACCTGCATTTATTTTAATGACTATTGTTCATCCTGCTACTACTGTTTTAGTTTGAAAAGATAAACAGTACAAAACATACCATATTCAACTCTGCAGCGACGCCACAAAAGTTTAGTACAGTACTTAAGGGACAAATCCTGCCCCTGAAGTGTTGTGAGCAGTCAAGCAACCCAATATACTGTCAGCCACACAGGCACACAGATAGAATACATCTACACCTACACAGAAGGAATCCAACCTAGGAAAAAAGCACCAAGCCCTTGGACATTCTGAGACAGTTACCACGCACCTGCACATGGTCACAGTAACCCACTGCATGCTTGTTTTGCACATGCACTTGCTGTGAAAGGGCACAGAGCCCAGCACGGTACGGGGAGTAGGATATCAAAGCACTCCGACTGCGTCAGGTTTGCTGCTAGAAGATATTAGAGAAAAGATGCTGCTCCACCATCAGCAAACTGAGTCTGCCCAAACGGTGCCCTGACTGCCATTCACAGGTACCTAACAACGCTCTCAAGTAACGTATATGGAATTTATAATGTAAACAGTTCATACAAGTGACTAGACTTTTTGTTGATAAACTATATTAAACTATCCAAACAAGTAACGCTCCGATCTCATATGCAGTTACTGTAACATTGCTCAAACTCATGTTTAATATATTTGCCACGAGAAAAACTGTTCAAATAAAATTCATGTAAGACTTCATATGAGAAGACTCCACATCCTAACAGACTTAAAGATCTCCTTTATGAAGACTAACCTCACCAGTGCCTTCAGTAAATTCCATATCATCTTTTATTACTTCCGAGATTAACACATCACTAGTCAGTTCATCCCTGTCTACACTGGTTTAGTCCAGGTACTTCAAATACCCTTTTTGAGCCCAAAGGCTTACCCAGCGGTTTAGCTGCAGAACAATGAAGTTTTAGCTAATTATGCTAATTAATTAAATTAATTAGGCAGCTTCAGCTAATGCATGTAAATGCAGTTGGTTCAAGAATATTTCATCTTAAAAGGCTAACACAATTCAGCATGACTGAAGACAAACAGTCACTTTTATAGTAAGTGTTAACAAACAGCTGTAGCTTGTTGTTTTGCACCAGGAACTGTTGCTGTCATACTCCCACAGAGAGAAATGCTCGGGGGATTCGGCAGTACTTAACAAATCAAAAAGACTGAGCTAAGCTCCACAACACTGAAAGCGTAACTTGCCTAGCTACCTACCTACGTGCCTTGCTGTCCAAAAAATTCCCAGCAGAATTTCAGTTGACACTGAAGTCTGAACTGTAATATTACTGCCATCACCCTCCTAGCTTTAATCTGAAAATGCCTGATTTTGCCTTTGCGCAGGTAGAGGTTATGATTGTAACAGGGTCATGGGTCTGTCTTGCCTTACAGGCCACAAATACTCTATTCAAGCTTCACAAGCTAAACGATCAACATGGAATTAGCACGATATAATACACTTTTGGCTTACATATTCAATCCCTTTTGAAGTAGAATATTCTAAGAGCTTCAGTGTTAAAAATGTATTAACACGTCTTTGATTGTGCTAACAAAGATTATGTATGGATCGCTACAGTCCCTTGAAGGTCCAAAGGCCTCAAATGTAATTTCTATTGTTAGGCTGAGCTTCAATTAATAGATTCATTTGAAGTCTTTCCATTTTACATTCTGGTAAGCCATTCAGATTTGCAAAATATACCTACTCCTCATCTTGCTGCATAAAAGCATTCATTAAGAAGACAAAAAAAAGTATCAATATTAGGGTGGATGAGCATAAAGCCAGTGAAAATGAAAGTGGCAGAAAGCACATCCAAACTGAAACTCTGACTTGTATTACTAGAAAAATGAAAGGCCAAAAGCCTTTAAAACTGGAACTTGAGACCACATATTTTGGTAGAAAAAAGGTACTGAGATCTTAGTAAGAAAAAATTCAACATGACAAATGACAGTTATGATTAAATAAAACTACTGGCACTGTCTCCCATTTTTGCTTGCTGTTTATCTTATTTCCTTGTCATTAAGGAAATACCTCTTTTCCCTATACAGAACTGTAGTGACATTTGACAAAGTAACTAAGGGCAATCACGATTAGCTGCCTTTGCCCTGCTACCAAACACAGTCAATACGCAGTTCATGACTCCAGCACACGTTCATGCTTTACAGATTTATTGGGAACTTTAGGTCTGTCTTTTTCTATCCTTCCTGTATTACATGGAAAACAGCTTAAACAGAGAAACCACTGAATTATTAGCAACAAGTATTAACCCATCCAGCACAATCCACTACAGAAATTGACAAAAAAAAGCTCTCCCAAAAAATTTTATTTCTTCAAACCCAGAACTATTTTGAAACATGCATGCTTGAACTCTTCTGACAAAGGGAAGAAAAGCTAGTTTGAGCAAAGGATTGTGTTAGATCTGTTTGGTACTCATCCACCACTCACTACCCCTACCAGTTAATACTTGGATGAAATAATCCTGCTGACAAAACATGAATCTACAGTGCACAGGATAAAAGGCCACATATTTTAAAGAAGCAGAGGGAAATTCTTGCTCTCAAGAAGCGGTCATGAACTTCCCCCATCCCTCACAGCCTTCTGTCTACCTCTACTCTGTCTCCTAAAGCTCCTTATATCCTCAAATGACTGTGGACTTGCTTATATCACAGGACAAATCCAAATCAAAACTAATCCTTCTCATACAAAGCAGAGGTTTTGTGTGTATGTACGCTCGTAGAAGAGAAAAGCAGCACAGATTTAAAATTAACTGCCTAAAAACCCTTTTTTTTTGTTTTTTAACTCAAACAGTTTGAACTGCTTGTAGAATCAGGGCCTAATTCTTGTACAGACTATTTCAGCTAATACAGTGAAAGTACAGTAGTTAAAACCTAACCTGACAAAAGGCTGAGTCTGACTCAGCAGCTGGGAGGGCAAGCAGGATATATGGCTTCGGGCAAACTTCCTCACCTTGACAATCAATACTTGGACTTTAACTGCTGGAGTGTTGGCTACATAACAGAAACCCACCTGGGCTTCACAATTATAGAACCATAGAATGGTTCGGGTTGGAAGGAACCTTGAAGATGAAATAGTTCCAACCCCCCTGTATTGGCAGGGACACCTCCTGCCAGACCAGGTTGCTCAAGGCCCCGTATAAGAAACTGTTGTAGAAATTGGGCCCAAATATCAGCTAGGGATTCTCAGGTCTTCCAGCGACAAGAGGAAGAGAAGGAGAAATGAGCAATGATGTTTTATAGACCAGAGATTCTGCTGGAAGCCTGGACCTAGTTTCATGAGAAACTAAAAGTTTACTCAACCTGGAAGAATCAAAATGAAACATTTAAAACCCTTAATTTTAATCAAAAAATATTCAACAATCTCTAGACCTGAGTACACCATAGTGAAAAAAAAAAAAACAGCAAACTTTTCAGGTGAGTATTTGGGTTTCATCTCTCCTGCTTGCATCTACAAATGCCTAAGTCTTTAACTATGATAAAATGAAGATAAAATCTTGTTATTCTAATTTTCCAATGCACCCTGTCTCACGGTATCATAACAAGGTATTAAGATGGAAAGAATCTGCCAGAATGTGCAAAACCCTAAAGCAACTAGTACTGAGGCAGTCTTTGCTGCATTTCAAAACACTTTTTCAGGTGAAGAATTTCTAAAGGCCAGCATTTTAGGATATTTCACAAACAGGAAGATGAATACAACTATTAATGCAAGACAGTGTTTGAAAACTTAGCTAGCTACAGATTCCATGTAAAACACAAGCTAGGCTAAAGTACTATAATCTAATAACACTCTTGGTCAAAATTAATAGGGGCACTCTTTCCATGAGATCTTGTAGAAACAAACCATTGCTACCTAAATGTTCAGAAACTTCTCTAGTTTTGAGTTTTTCAGGCAGTATGTCTAACAAACAGCTATATAATCAGTAACTACACAGTATGTTTTGCACATGACTTGACTGCTAATGCACCTGATTACTATCTCATCTTCGTTAAAATCCAGGTTTAATAAGAAGGGAAAAATGCTGCTTATGCTAATGCTCCCAAATGTTCTGAAGAGACACGTATTGTCAAAAAAGCTTTAACTCTTACAGTTCCCAACCACATAGTCCAATTTGGAAACAATACTTCTTACAGGCAGTAATCTCTTCTCGTTGAGTTTTGATGCACAAAGGTACCAGGATAAAGAGAAAATATTCAGGAGAGGAAGAAAATGGACAGAAAGGAGGAATGTAAGCAAATCCCCTCCATATTCTTACACTATTCCAAAGATATTTAAAAATAATTCACAGTCAAAACGTCCTCCTTCTTTCTATACTACTTAAAACGCTCACCATTTCAGTACATTAGCTACCTGTTTAGGATGAAGAAAAGGAGTTATTTACGTTACTTGATAGACAGAAGTGAGTTTGGTAACCAACAAAGTTCTTGGACTGTAAGAGAAACTACAGAAAAAAAAAATATGTGTGTAAATGACTGTTGTAGTCCAACTACTTCATTTCACTTGTAATTAATTTCCAGCAACAAAAGAAGATACAAAGGGCTACATATGTATTCTTTAATGTACAAGACTATAATTAACACTTCTGTTTTAAATTTACTGTTATCATCTAGTAAAGAATAACTAATTTTACAGCTTTGTAACACGTAGCTCCTAAGCTCTAAATCAATGATCGTAACTAATAAGTAGTGTAATACCATGAGTATCTGAAGTAAAACCAGAGGCTGCAATTTTGTTGACTGTAAATCATTATCATTTTTAATGCAAAAGCAACAACAAGTCTCTGTAATTACTGGGCATATTTTGAATCACTTTTATGATTACTGCTCTATACCCATTAAAAATCCAAAACACTGAACTGCACAGGGTATAAAACTAGAATTATGATACACTACAAGCCATAATTGAAAACCATAAATTTCCTTTCTAGTGTTCAGAATTATTTTGCTGCCAAGAATTGCAACCCTGCAGAACTGACTTTAAAAACATTTACTTTATCTAAGAGAGTGGTAGTGGAAGGGACAGTAGTAGTTGCTTTGGGGTATTTTAAAAAAAAAAAAAATTAAAATGTCAAAGATGAAATTTGGCAGTAACACTTGTTTATGTAATACATGTGGCTATCAAAGTCGCCAATGAAAAAAAAAAAATCTGCCTGAAGTGCTATAAGTGAAAACTGAAAAGGCCAGTAGCGACATACAGGCAGTTTGGACCTGTACTTAAAAACTTCAAGACACAGCTGATAACACTTGACATGACTTACCACCACAGCACTGCCCACGAACTATACACAGAGTAGTAAAACACTGTATTTGAATTTATTTAAAAAAAATAAAATCCTACACACTACTAGGGCAATCTACTGCATTTCTTTGGTAATAAAAAGAAAATAAAGAAAACTGGCTTCTGGAAATATATGTTTTCTAGGAGGAGTGGAAAGGAAATCAGAAAAATTGAATGCCTCATAATAGGAAAAGGCTTTAGTGTTTCTAGATATATCAAAGTGTGTGCTAGCTGGACATCTCATTGAATACTATAATAAAAATTCATCTGGAATAAATCCACTTTCAAAAAAACCCAGGGATAATAAAGACTTCGATGGGTGCAGAAAAAGGATACAGTAATGTTCATGGATTTGGATAGCCCAAATGTCAAAGAGAAAGTGGAAGAGCTTTCCTTGTTTCATCTACCAGAATGAAGACATTTAAGAGAGATGACTGCTTTCATGCTGATGAATCTGTGGTATTCCTTGAATAGAAACAACTATTGCAAAATAATCTCTACATGCAAAGAGATACAACCATACTGGAAATTATGCACAGTTGGACTGGCACTGTGGTGTTTTTCTTTTGACATGGTAACCTACTTAAACTAAAATTCATTACTATTTTTTTTAAAAAAGCAATAACAAACCGCTAATAAAATGTGGATTGGAAAACAGAAGACAGATTCTATTTAAAAAGAACAGAAACAAGAATCAAACCCACAGTTTGGAGGATCCTGAAGTGCCTGTATTAGGATGAATGATATGAATGAACCAGTCTCCTAAATCAACAAGATTCTTCCATACTTACATATTGATGTCATTGTCTGCTTCCACTGGTCACCAAAGTTTATTTTAGTGGAGTTAGCGATTGTTTTCTATTCTAGTGGGGTTTCCTAAATTAAAGGCACTTAAAAAAAAAAAATCGTAAGAGACAATTTGCAGATTCACCCTGCAGAACCTCCAGGGAAAGAATTTAAACAGAGCAAGCTAAAAAGTACGCTTCTTCCTTTCCTCCCCAACCCCACTTCCAGCTTTAACATGGAGATTTCTACATGACCAGATTATCACACCCTATTATGAGCCTCAGTCATGGCTGAAGAAGCATCCTTTAATCTAAAAACCCCTTTTCAACTATTTATAATTTCCCCTCAATTATAACCTAATTTCCCAAAGCTCCAGGCTAGAAGCAACCATGAAAAATACTTTCCCTAAAAGCAATATATTGAACTGTTTGTTTTCAGGAACAGGGTGCTTAAAGTGGGTAACTTCAGAATTATTTAAGGATGTTTTCAACTACTTAAAAATAAACTGTTGTAAATGCCAGCTTCTCGTAAGTATGCGTACAGCAATGTGTGGTTCAGTAATTAAGTATAATCTCCAGTAGGCTGCAGCTTGGCCACTTCACATTAAGATCAGCAGTTGTGAATCAAAACATACTCTATCCATTAGAACAATAACGCCAACAACACTTTAAGACTCTAAATAGGTTGCCACTGCATTAACGGAAGATCTGCTGATTGTACAAATAACAAGTAAGAGAACAGAAGACAAGGGGAGAGAAGAGAAAAGCAAAGCAGATTTTAGGATGAAAGTGCTCCTTTTCCTCCTTTACTGGCCATTGCTAAGGCTTAAGGAAACACAAGAGTCATTTAGCTCTGGTTCTCTCTTGCCTGTGCATTCGAACTCTCCAGGGCTTCTCCATAACCCTGACTCCTTTTAGCAGCACATCCCTCCTCGTGGTTATAGTACTGTGCTATGTTTCAGGCTTCTGTACATATGACTGAGCACTTGTTTTAGAGTCAGTAAAGGATTTCTTCTCATTAGGCCAAATGCCTAATGTATGATAGTCAACTACTCTTGTTTCTGCCTTTTGCAGCATCACAGCAGGAAGATCTCCATAATGTATAGCCATCATGCAGTGGAACTAATAGAGGTAGAGCCCTTCTTCAGAAATAATGGTATCATAGATTTCATTACTGGACCATTTTTGACAGAAGAGATTTACAATAATCCCACTCTGACTCTCCCGTGTAAGGGACAGGATAGGTGGGTTTCAAAAGGGATGAGGATTCTGGGGATTAGAAGCATGAATCATGAATTCCTGGCAAAACAACAGCAAGATGCACAACGAGAACAGAAGGCAGAAGGCACCTTTCTCTGAACAGAACGAAGGAAAGTTGTGGTATGCCCTGCGAAGTCCATTCCTCTGTCAGTCATTCAATTGCTCACACTTGTACAGTAGGCTACTCCCAGGCCTTTGTCCCTGGCACGTTGTGTAAACTGGAGCAAACTAATCAACAGTTTCTAGGTTTGTTTGGTTGGTTTGTAGTCTATCCTCCCAAACAAGATAACCAAAACAAACAAACAAAAACATACAAACTGCAGGACACTGTCTGCCCATTGTCAGACCTACAAAAAGTCTATGAAACTTTCTGAGGTCTTGATGCAAGAGAGAAAATGTAGAATAGCAGAGACTTCTTGGGAAGGACCATTTCACTAGGTTATCCAGAGAGGAAGGGAGAGACATATTCTTACAAATGCATACTAAAATAGTAAAGGTCTGTGATTAATAACCACATTAGTCCTACCCCAGTGACCCTGAATTGGGACAATATGTCTGCAGGGAGATGCATAACAGACACATTTATTTTTTATATGACATGTCCAGCAGGAAAAGCGTTTCCTACACTTCATGCTTTTGAGTCAGACTAAAAGAATAAAGATACGTCTGCAGGTTGAGAAATTTAATCATGATTCGCGTGCAATCAAGACCTGTTATTGTTTTCTTTGGCTACAACCTGAACAACAGAATGAATGCCATCAGCCAAAATGCACAGAGCACTCCCTAGGAGATGTGTCTCAAGGCCTTTGTAGGCCCTGACTTTGCACATGCAGATTGCTGTATTGCCCATGGACGAACTCTCCTTGAGCGCAAAGTACTGAAGTGCAGCACAGAGTTGTCCTCAGTTTCCTCTAGCCACTAGAAAACTACCAGGAGCGGAGGACACAGGTGACTGAGCCCGACAGACATTGTATATGTAGGGGCAAACAGCTCTACAAAAGAGTTCACCTACTAGATTGGGTTTATGATCACAACTAGACTAGTAGCATGGAGAGGACATATGCATGAAAGAGACCTTATTGCTGGAATAAGACTATTATGCTGCATAGGAAGAACACCTTATTGATCCTCCCACATAAAAATGCTATTGGTTTCATGAATCAAAAAGTGACAAGATGTTTAACATTAAACATAGACTTGTTAAAAACTAATTATGGCAAATCAGCCTCACCTCATTGTATATCACACAATAAACCTCCAGGAAAAAAGGAAATAAGTAGACGCCAAAAATCTTGCCTTTATTACATCTTCTGATACTATTTCACAAGACTCTGTACTACAAAACTAGGGAAGCACAGCCTAAATGAAAATAACAAACAATTAGAAAATATGAGGAAAATCATATTTACAAGCTGTCTATGCCAAAATTTGATTAGGTGTCAAGAGAAGTTTTGCATGGGGCTATCCTCAGTACAGCAATAATCATTGGTTTTAATACTGATTCGGGCATAGAAACAGAACTTTTTTTAATATCATCAGGCCACATTCAACTGATGAGAGCATTACTGGACAGGAGGCCAAGCTTAGACTCCAAAATGGCCTTAAAGTGGAGGGAGAGCCTGGTAAATACAGGGATGTTATTCATCAGGGACAATGACAAGAAAGTTTACCTGATTATGAAACATTACACATACCAATGACAGCAAACAAATGGTTGCTCTGCTGCCTAAAGGTATCAGGGCTTCCCGTGGATCCAAGGCATGAGTCAGCAATATTGTAAGGTTAGAAAAAGGGTAACAGCCATATGAGGGTAAGCAAACCAAATTATCAACTGTAAAGAGAAACTTTCAATCCGTCCAACACAGCAAGGCCCCATCAGGATACCAGTGCCAGATCCCTTCAAAGCAATAAGGGAAAGAGTACAGAAGCGACCAGCTTCAAAGAAAGAGAATTGGTCTAGCAAGTGTAACCTAAAAGAAGGATTAATAAACCATCTTTATTCTAGCAGACACATTTAGGTAGGACTTAATAGAAACCCCAGCTAGTTAAAGCTTGCCACCAGAGGAAAAGAAACAAATCCTCTATTCTCCATACCCCTGGCAGACATGGAAAGAAATAACAAGCTAAAATCGTTGAGACTGAGGTAAAAAAAATCTAATGGCAAAGACAGCTTAGCATTGCTAAAAGACTGACAGCCAAGATTAAGAACACCAGTAACGCACCCTCTGTAAAGTTAGACAACCTCCTGTCAATCAGTAGTTTAAAAATCCAGCTCACATCTGAGGAAAATGCCACTATGTCACCTCTATTCAGAGGTTTTGGACAAGTATTTCAATCTCAAAAATTACTAAGGGCTGGTACTACCTAGCAGCCAAACAGCAGAAGGATTTTGAACTACCAGTGTGGATCTGATGTCACGTAAACAGAATTATTTTTACAATTTTGGCAACATCCATTTAGTCAAATCTTAGATATACTGAAAGGGAGCACATGGAAAACAGTGCCAATTTCACTGCTTTTTCTGGTCTTTAGAGATATGCAGTTACTTCAGCTCCATTCAGCACTACCCCTTATTTCCACAGTGGGAAAGAAGCTTGCATAAAACTGCAAGAGTCTTTTTCTAAACATATTCTTCAGCTGCAAACTATCTAAACAATATCCAAGGCTACCATTTAAACATGAACCTATGGGGAAAAAAAAACAACTTTACTTTTCCAACTTTTTCTTGTATTTAAAAGACACTGACTGTATTTGGAAACCCAAGGTTTAATTAGTCTTTACGTATCCTTTTGGGAACACAGAAAGAAAACATCCTTAGAGTGTTATTCATACACCTTTTTAGGCCTTTTTTTCTTTTGTTCCAGGCTGACAAAAATAGCCTAAGTAAGCACAAGCAATGGGCTAACTGGTCTAAAAATGCATGTTTATCAGGAAAGGGAGCAGAACCCAGAGATTCTGAAGAAGTGAGGGAGCATATGGGCAGACAGTCAGCAACTCCTCTGAGCACATCACTTAAAAAAAAAAAATAAAACAACCCCCCCCCAAATTAGTAACTATGCTTGCCAATTTCCACCTTTAGGACTCACTGAACACATAAGTAAACCAAATCCCACCAAAGTGATCTCCTCCTTCAGGCATATAGTTCCAAAGCAACGTGATACAAACTTGTAGCCTAAAAACTTTTTCAGCCTCACTGCTCTTGGAATTTCTTTACTACAGCTCAAACCTCCTTTCCATGTTTAGCTTCTCCCAGGCAGTTTAAGCCCAGTAAAGCACCAATCATTAACACTCTTCTTAAATAGTCTAAAAATGTTTTTGAAAGGGCCATATAGCCTCAGTAAATAATTACGGCACAATTATCAACTTTTTCCATTTCTTGGCTACTAAATACTTTTCATGTACCAAAAAGCATCCAATTCTTACTGATTATGTTTTCTATTTCCTTATTTCTAGCTGAAAAATAGTAGAACATCCAGAATTCCACCACACTTGGGCAGACTAGTACTTACTTCACAAGTCTCTAAACTGAAAAAAGAAAAGGAGGGGGAAAAAGAAGAAAGCGATAAAAAAAAAAAAAAAAAAAAAAAAACTAAGAGAAAAAAGAGGTACAAATCAATTTAGTGGTATTGGGATAGCAACATTAACTGGGAAGGGGCACAATCTCAGCAGCTCATTCCAAAGAGAAAGGACTTTGACCAGCTCATGAAAATAGGAGCTAATAGAAATATATTTATAAACCATTTAGATCAAAGCAAGGTTTCAACCAGATACCATATTTTTTTTTTATTTAGTATTTGGAAAGCAGAACAGTAAAAACCTCAGTCTCTTACCAATAAAATCTATAGCAAAATTTCCATCAACTTTCACGATAGGGCATAACAGGGTTAGAGCCTACTACCTGACAGAACCTCTTGTAAATACACTTCTACTTTCAAAAATCTTACTACAGAAAAGGCAACTGATAACACTTGCTGCATAAACTGCAGAAGTTTCCTCTTATATCCAAGAACTATTTCCCTACGTGTTTCAGTTACATATTCTACATGTCTCATAGCAGCTAGCGAACGGACTGCAGGAAAGTACACAAAGACAAAAACTCAGCGTTGCACTTTTTTTACAAAGCATTACAAAATCCTTAAAATTAAAACCTAAATATTCATGCATGCCCCTAAAACGATGTAATATAAATAATATAAATATTGCTTTGTTAACAGATTATTCCTGTCTATGTGATACACACAATCACTAATAGATAATTCAATTCAAGTAACTATCTGATAGTCCACAGAAAAGTGTGGTGTGCAATTTTGTAAATGCAACACTTCACAAGACAAACCCACACTAAAACAAAGCTGTACTGGTCAAAGCAATGCCACTTAGAATGGAATTATTTACCTCTTGTCAACAGAGAATTAAAACAATATATCATCAAATAGTAAGGCAGAGGGGAAAGATGCTGAAAATAAAATAAGAGCAAACTTATATTACGAAAGATAAGTTCCAAGAGGGAAGTCTAAAGAAGCAAAGTATTAGTGATTCAGTGACAACACCTGAATCATTCTTGAAGTCATTCTTAAGACATCACCTCTGAAAGTTCATAATAAAATTTAAATACTACGTTTAATTTGAAGGAAAAACAATGCTACCATTCCACTTACAATGTCCCATGCTGGAGATTTAAAATTAGATCAAAAAACTCACAAGTACATGAAGTGTACAGTCATACTGCAAAACTACCAGGGAAAACAAGAAAAAAAGCAAGATAATGAAGTTAGAATGTGCTAAGCAAAAGGACAAAATTGCTTTTGTCCAGTTATATAGCAAATTCAAATTAAAGAAAGATGTTTTTCCTTGGTAATTAAGACAAGCGAGGCAAAGAAAAGTAAGCTCTTGAAATTCCTTCACTATCTTTGCCTTGAATTTAATTAATATTCATTGTAAGTATGAAGCTATTTCTTACTAAGAAGATCATGCTCATTCCCCTATCCCTGTAAGAAGAAGTGTGCTCAGCACAAAGGAATTTCTGCCTTATTATCCAAATCTAAATCAATACTATTAAATATTACATCAATTTCAGCCACTGAAAGATCTATAAAATGAGTTCTATGAAAAAAATTAGCTATCCTGGAAAAATCTGTGTTCCTTCCAAAACCATCACACACACAGGAAGGATATACTGGAATGACTTATTTCCTGTCAGACACCATAGGAATTAATTACTCCAGTGGTTGCATAAGCAGTTCTTTTTAATAGATGTAAGTTTAGAATATAAATTCTCTTTTAAGTACGTTTCCATCCCTAACATAAGATAATTCCTTATGGAGACACCTCAGTCCTTTACAACTTCCTATATAGGTGAATTAATACCCACTACTGAAGGCTCATGAAAACCACTCAGTTCTGTAAGTGCTGTAATATTTTACAAAATACAGAACAATCACACTATCACATACATGCTACAGTATCATTACAAGTCAAGTTTAACAAGAAATTCAGACTCTCTCTAATTACAATAATCTCTGCTTTCATTAATATGCATAAAACTTACCTATGACAAGCGGTATGGAAAACTATCTGAACTCCATTGGAAAAATATCCCAAACTGATTCGATCCCATGCAGCGCTGCTCATACTTGTAGAAGTAAATGAGCACTGAGGCCACTAGCCTGGGTGTACCCAGGAGCAAGCCTGTCTCAGGTGAATTCTATTGCTACCTGATAGCAATTACGTTAGTTCCTTTCCTTTCACTTTGCAGCACACACATGCCTTCCTATCAATAATAAAATCCTTTCTGTGTAGAATTATTGCATCAGGACCCAAGGTACTACTGAAAGAAGAATTTTTCAACATTGCTTAAAACGCTGAGTTTTTAGACCACAAATCTGGGAAGTAAAGTCAACTTTTTAGGAGAATTTCGACATTAACTTAGCTAGGAATACTAATGTTACTTCTTAAAGAGATACAAAATGAGTGACTGGGGATTTTTTTGTTTGGTTTTGACATTATTGGCAATGACACACACACACATTTTATTACTTCTAGTCACTGGCTGCATGAAGTACATCCTTACTGTATATAATTTTTAGAGCTGGACAGAAACCAGCTAGTGATATTCCTGTCAAACTTCCTCTTGCTCCATCCTACTCCACAAGCTACAGAACGTTATTTTTACCTCTGTGTAAATACCAAGGGTATGTGAAAATCCTCTCTCTGAAATAGTACCTTGGCAAAATCTCATTTAGAAGTTATCATAGGAAAGTCCAATGAATTTTTTTCATATGAAAATAACAACAGCAGGTGAAATAATAATTATTCTTTTTCCAGATTTCTTGGTATAATGTCAGTCACATTTCCTTATTTTCTGGTTTTCTCCTTTTTTTGAATGACAACACCTTAAGATTAACAAATCTTCTTGATCAGTAATTTCAACAGTTCTCTTTATTAACCCTTGCTTTCTTCAGGTTAGTGTTTTAAAATGAGATTTCTTGGTGATGTTTGGTCTGATATGAAAGAGAATGTAAACTCAGAGGCTTAAAGAGTCACTCCTTTTCTTTAGGTTGAAACTTTTACCCTTCGAACTACCACATGAAGATCTGTGACAGACCTTCTCAAGGGAAAATTTAATTCTTGATATTTTTATTTTTGTACTTCTCATTCCCTAGCTATGGAAAAACCTCTTCTAAACCAACACATGGATATTTAAGGAGAAACATTAACTATGAGGAATACAAAAATTAGAGATGCATTTGCATAAGCATTCTCAATGAAGTACAGCACACGCAGTTATTAGTAGCACAGGTTTAAACAAAATTTGAAGAAAAACCATTTTGGCAACTACTAAACAACTGGACAAGTCAGAGATGCTGCAATTAGAAGCAATTATCATGACCACAATTAGCACTAAAAAATCATGCTAAAAAAAAATCTTTCAACAGTTTTGCATTGAACTCATAACTTTCGATGAAGTTACAACTTATTTTTTTAAGAATACATTCTGTCGTGCTTCAAAAAGACCAAGTCAGTCCCATATATGTACTCAAAAGCTATGATTCATCCTCCTTTTCCTAGACTGAGCCTTCCTTTCTGCCACAGAACGGAGGCTGGAAGGACTTTGGATAACTGCAGCTTGAGGCAGTTTTAAAACTGAATTTTTTAAGACTAAAATCCAGAGCTTTGGTATTATCAGAACAACTTCGGCTCAGCCACTTGCACTGGTCAATGGGAAGGCAGCTGGGGACACCGAGCACAACAGAGAGAGAGATGTAACGTCCTGACTCTCCTGAATGGGAGAGAAAGCTTCTTTTCTCATCAGAGCATGGGGAGGAGAGAGATGTTACAGCCTCAGACTCTGGGCCAGCGGGGGAGAGAGATGCAATGAAACGTACTCGTACAGGATGGGATGGAGTGGGATGGGATCAAGCAAGACAGACAGAGCATTGTCTCAAGCTGTGCAGGATGGTATTGATGCATCAATTCTATCTTATCCAAACAGTTCATGATAAACACTCAGCTTTGTTGAGTGAATGTAGCTTAGGGAGAAAAAGGTTAGGGAGAAAAAGGTTAGGGAGACCTAAGGCAAAGAATGTACATTCTTGGGTGGGAAAGAGATTGCTCTTAGGAAAGAAGGCAATGTGTCATGAAGTGAATTAGGGAAGACCATTTGGGAGAAGTCAGGAAATGGGTAGCTTTGGGATATGCTTAGGGCTCTGGGACAGCATGAATAGGAGATGTGGAGTCCAAGGGAAAAGAGCCTGCTACTGCAGAAGAGTCACTCCTAGCAAACATCAATATTCACAGACAAAGGGCGCAGATGCAGAACTGGCACCCTCTCCCAGTTTTGTTTTTAGAGGGTATTTTTTTCTCTACAGAATATTGATTTATTAAGGTTTTGGTTTATCCTGGCTTTTGGCCTTTGTCACAGCATGAATAGCTTAGCTCCAGCTCTGAGCCACTTAAATTCTCAATGCCTTTTTCTGCTAATAAAAATACTTCCTTCTGTGCATGTGAGAGCATGGCCAAGTGGTCACTTAACTAACTCTGGGAAAAAAAACAGTACAAGTTTTTCTTAGTTCCTGTATGAAAGGGACAGTTTCCCAGCTTTTTAACTCTTTCCTTTACCATGCCAAATATGCCATGTGATTTCTGAGGCACAGAAATCAGCACCTGAGTTAATTTCCCCATAAAGTTGTGCCTGACATCATATGCAGTGATAACACTACAACCCTGCTTTAGGGTGTGGGTCCTCAACACAATTCTTATAAGGAAAAAAGAACTTATGGAAGATGTACACTTTTACCCAGTCGTAAGTTTTATTTGCTATGCATTATTGCCATTTCTCCCTGATTTTAAAGTTACTGACAGGACACCATAAACAACAATGTGCACATAATTCCAGCAAAATACGTTAGTGGAGATCCCAGAGAATATTTACCAAACATTTATTCTAGCACAAACCTGTACGATCTGTATTCAGAAGCCTGCCTTGCTGCTTTTCAAGCTGGCATCAGTGATATTTAAAGCCCTGAAAAGTTCTGACTTTTTTTTTTGCATGCTACTGTTGTATTTATCGTTCTCATCTCATGTCATCCTGTTCTCACCCACCACAAGAATTACAGTCAGTGAGAGTGTGCTTGTTAGCTGATTTAAATTTAAACGTTTTATGCCAAACCCAGTAACAACTGAAGTCACTGGCAAAATCCCCACTGACTTCATGGGGAATGAGACCAACTGGAAGAGCAAGGCTCCCGTGAGAGCCATGCATCACTGTCATTCACATCCTGCTGAGTTTGTGAGAACCAGGACAAGACACTATTTGAAGACCCTTCTACTTGTGTTTCATGTGACACACTGCTTATCCTTTGTTTTGCAAAATCATAAGAGAAGTTTTTTACTATCTGTAAGTAACAAACCAAAGAGGCTGGATAGGTCATCGGAGATGGTTTTGGGCCAGCTCAGCTCACAGTCTGCCAGAGTCAGAGAAGGTTCACTCGATTCTCCCCTTCCTGCTGCACAGCCAGTCCCAAAATAATGCAGCAGGGCTAAACATAGCGCCACTGTGCTCTTCTAATAAATGACGATTCCTGCAGCGTGTGCAAGCCACCACATTTGTCAAGATAAGCACATCAATATGAGATGTCATATTAGCATAGACAGAGAGATTGAAGCAGATAGCTTTGTCAAACACCAAGCAAAGAGGCTCATTCAAACTGACAAAGCAAGAAATTTAAAAGTTGAACCTACCAATCTAGTCTTAACTCATTCCATCCTCTCCTGCCTTGGAAAAGTCTCAAACGAGTAAGTAAGCTCCTGTAAGTGATATAATAAATTCATACCTAATCTGCAATAACAATATTCCCGTCACTTCAAAGCCCTCTGCTGTACTTTGAAAAAATTCTGTAGTACCTGTGAGTACATTTCAGATTACACATATGGATCTATATACCTTATAGGTCCTCTGCATAGTGACATATGCATACAGGGTAGCACTAACAGGCAAATTTAACACACATAACTAATTGCCATATAGCCATGTTACTGGTTACTCCTTGATGGCTTTTCTGTTAATTACATGTAAGGAAATTTGCTTTTAAGGCAATGGATAAAGATATTGCAGTAGTGGGTCCCAAAGCTTTGTCTGTCTAAAATTTTCCGTGACTTTAAGCAAATTCTTCAATTTCACATCTGAAATCAGGGACACGGCTGTCCTATTTACTATGGTATATGTGAGATAGTAATAGCAGTCATAAACAAGACCAGAGACATGGTTCACAAAATTACTTCATTGGTGAGAAACTATCTTGGTTTCTTGGTAGTCCTCACACATGGTTGTGTTTATTAGCTTCATTATCCTACATACGACAGAGACAAAAGCTGTAGAGGTGGGGATATTAACAGAAATATTTTTCTTAAAATGTACTTTCTCCTCAGAAAGACTGATGATCACCAAACTTCTTTAAAACAAGACAGGTTTATCTGTGTGGAGAAGTGAAACTGGTAGTTAGACTTCTGCCACACCACTGGTAGTGTGCCTGTCAAGGTGCAGTATACACACAAACCCCCACACTGCATGAGAAAACTTAGTTCAGCTCTGCACCACAGAGGTCTGACTGAACCATGTCCTTTGAGGGAAGAAAAAGCTTTCAAGGAACTACAAGAGCACAAGTCTTGTGAGGAGTGGCTGAGGGAACTGGGGTTGTTCAGTCCAGGAGAAAAGGAGGCTGAGGAGAGACCTCATCACTGTCTACAACTACCTGAAACGAGGCTGTAGTGAAGTGGCTGTTGGTCTCTTCTCTCAAGTGACAAGTGATAGAACGAAAGGAAATGGCCTCAAGTTACACCAGGGGAGGTTCAGACTGGATATTAGGAAATACTACTTCACTTCAAAGGGCTGTTAGGCTCTGGAACAGGCCGTCCAGGGAGGTGGTTGAGTCACCATCCCCGGAGGTATTTAAATGAGTTGTAGATGTACTGCTTAGGGATATGGTTTAGTGGTGAACTTTGTGGTGTTAGGCTCATGGTTGGACTTGATGATCTTAAAGGTCTTTTCCAACCTAACCGATTCTATGAGTCTAAGAGACATTTCTCTTCTGCCAGGGACCTGTAAGTTTAGCTTTTCCTTCAGGCTTAGAGCTGTGTGGAGAAAGAAGGAAGGGTCCCCCTTACGGGGCAGCTGCTGCTGCTCACAGTGGCAGGCTGCTCAACCCCACACCATTCCGCGGAGCTGGAAGTCTCCTTTTCCCTTCTCCTCTGCCAGCCCCTGCTGCGACCAGGGCTGAGAAAATACCCTGCACGTAATGGTAGAAAGGGAGTGAGAAGGCTGTGGAGTTGATATTACTCTCTCCCAGGACTCCACCTTTAGTACACCCTAATGGGATCTTCCTCCCCTCAAAACTGAGAGATAACGAAACCCAGGAAGATTTACATTCAATATTTCCAGATGAGATTGAATACACTTTAAAATATTCAGAAACAATTCAAATGCAAATATGGCACAGTACTGTATTATTCATATTCTGCAACATTTTGCCTTAATGGTCTGATTGGAAGCAGATCTTTTCCAGTTTGTTTTCTGTGAGTTTAATAAACCAGGACTTTGAAACAACTGCCCAATACATGAGGTGCCACATTTTCTTTAAAAGAAAACAGACTTAGGAAGTCAAAGGCAAATTCAGTGGTTTCTTACATAAAACACCTTTTTACTTCCTGAACATTGTCTGTAGCTTTGCTAATTTATTGCCAAGAAAATATTGTTACTACTTAATGCACTGGTACTTTTGTCAATAGGCAGCTTTCCCAAAGGCATATTTGAGAACGCTCTGCTAATCAGAGTTGATAGTTATTCCAAAGCAGCCAGGTCTTTAGAAGAAGGTTCATGTTTAATTTCAGTAAGAGTGACTGTTGCTACTTCTTCAAAGCACAATATTTTTAATTCACTGAATTCACTTCTGTAGATATCTAAAGTGCTGACTATATTATCCAGGCCCAGACTCAGCTTGAACCAAAGTATTTCAAAGTAGTATTGCTGGCATCTTTACCTCTTAACATTTAACTTATGTGAATACTCCCCATTTTGTAGTGGCAAAGATTAAACAAGGATTTAATCAGAATCACAAATCTGTGCTATATCATCAGCACAGAACTTAAAAAAAAATGTCGTTCGATGTTTAAGCAGACACTTACTGGGATTCAACTTCTTGCTATTCTACATCTGCTTGAACTCCTGAGATTATGACCTCCAATGCAGTTGAATTTTTAGTGCTTGCTTTCCAAGCATGCTGATAATCATGAGCAGCACAATGAGTGACAGTGAGGATGTGTACGTATATATGTCACACTACAGTTTTATTCTCTATATTAAATATTGAAATCTATATGAATATGACTTTACTGAGGCTACACTAGTTGGTGTAGGAGCTTCTAAATGATGTAAGTTTTTAGTGATTTTTAACGTATTTGCAGTTCTCTGCAGATGAAGAACGGAATAAAGTTCCTCCAGGAAACAGGTCAGGCAATTTATTTCAATTAGAAATAGTAATGAAATTCTTGTAAACTATTAAATGTCACCTAATCTATATTTGAGACAAATAGAATGCTTAATTTCTCTTGACATATTCCCCAACAAGGTACCCTGCTTGTCTTCGTATTGACAAAACTGGTGATCCTCAGCTTTCCCTACCACAGTGATACTTACTAACGTTACTCCTGCTCAAAATCAGAATGGACATAATGCATCTTGCAACAAACCCACTGAGGAAAGAAGCGTCTCCATACAGAGGTAAACCTCTAGTTCTTCTGACCTGGCTGATTCAGGTCAGTGCTGAGCTTTCTTATATTCATTTTTCCTGGAACCCAGGAGGGCCGTTCATTTTGGTTTCCTCCATCTCCCAAAACTTCGACAGGGCAGAAGAATATTAATATTATTCCTATGCTAGGCATAATTTAGTTCCTAATTAAGGACAGAATTACAACCACCAAGGATAATTTTTAAAAGCAGACAGACATTTTGAGATGACACAGATGTCTCATTTGACTCAGAGAGGTACCACAAGTTCTTGTTCAAAGGGCATTCAAGCCCATCGCTGCCACAAGAAGTTTCTTAGATATGCAAAATCAGCTAGCAGCAGCAGGCATGAAAAGAAAACAGAAGGCTCTGCATATTAAGGTGCATTACCAACATGGAACAAAAACTGACTTTTGCAGAGTTCTCCTCCGTTACAGCATATTCCTTGATTTAGACCTGAAAAATATATAAGATGCAGTTTGACGAGATGAGACCTTGTTCAAATTCTCCATGGAAATAATCAAGATGGCTTGTGGTAATTCTCTGTGTCTGAAGTCTCCCACACACATGGTTTCAGTCCAAAGTCTGCACATCTTTAAGAGATTTATATTAAGCTCTGCTAAGTAGTTGTTAGTCATTTCTGCTGACTGTACTTCCCATTCTATTGTTTCACTCTTCATCCGAAAATACAGCAATAACACCGGAAGGACAGCAAAAGGATGCTTTTATCATCTCCACATCCACAGCCGATAATCATTTTTGATCTTCTGACACTTCTGCAGCTCAGGCAGCTAGCAAAAGACTATGAACAAGGCAGAGGAGCAGTACTTTCAGTTGTCAAGGACATTTTCAAATAAAACTCCAAAATTGTCTGGGAACTACATAACTGAAAACATGAAGTATTCTTCAAGAAACAAGTCAAATACATATACATATGTGTGTACACACATACACGCTCCTCCATTCATAGATACTACTTGCCATTCATAGATATTAAGAGGAAAAGATGATGGCATTCTCCATGTAAGCTATAGAGGGAAGGAGAAAGCTAGTCAGCAACTAGTTAATGGCACCAGAAATGCAAACAGATATCAAAAAGGTCAGCGTCTAGTGCCTTGCTCCAGAACATCCATCTGTAGATGGACTCATCATAAATGTAGACAAAAAGCTTGACACAAACCTCAAGCTGATTCTTTAATCCTGTGCACAGCAGAGAATACATCCAGTTTCTTTTGACAATGGAATGCTATACACTGCATATTCCATATAAAAAGTACAATACATGCTGCTTAAATTATATCTATGATTTTCTAAAGTTTTAGTTTTGTTTTGTTCTTTAAAGATACAGTTATAATGTGGCTCTTTACAAAATGAAAGAATACAGTATTTCATTTTTCTTGCTCTAAACAACATCCAATGAATAATGTACAATGACGTGATCTTTTCCTATTCCCTTTAAGCTGTTTTGGAGATGGATCGCTGCAGTGGGTGGCATTCAGTATAATGTGTTGAGCAATACATGCTCAAATCTTGCCAGCTTTATGCTTTATTACAACATGCTACAATGTGAAGTGATTCACACTGAGGAGATGAAGAAAGTTTTTCTATTACTGTAAAAAAAAAGAAGTTATATGCATTTATCATCCAAAATAAACACATTGACACCACAGAATGAAATGAAACTAGGAAAGTAAACTTGGCTCCTCTCTTATTTCAAAATATTGCATTTAGATTTAAGCCAATTCAAGCTGAGTGATGCTTTCTATGTAAAATAAGCTGGCTCTTACGCTTAATCCATACTATTATCACACTCATCAAACTAAAATCAGGTGAGCTAAAGAAGGAATCGACACTAAAGATTTTCATTTCCTTGCTGTCCTATGCTGGCATCTTAGAAATTTTACAGTTCCTAAAGAGGAGGTATAGAAGACAGAAGGCAGAGGATCCACTCAGTAAGATGGAATTGGTGACTGTGAACATATAGACATAAAGTCAAAAGGAGGAACTGAAATATAGCCATGGAGGTAGCTAATGTGCTGCAGCTACACTGATAGGCAAGAACTTTCACAGAAGTTCTTTTACAGAAGACATGCAATGGCAATTTGAGAAGGGTGTCAGTCCAATGATGTGTCACTTCAAAGGGAGGGGAAAATAATCTCTCTGAAATGATACAGTAAGTTTTAGAAGATGCTGTCTAGATGTTAGTGGATGTTTTGTCAGATACGGCTACTGTCCAATCGGATTTGATACACTATCTCTGACAATGTCATCAGCCACACGTTTCAGGAGAAGAAAACAAATAAATATCTCACACCAGTCAACTGTGCTGTACTTGAGAAGTGACTAGTGGTCCTATATCCCCAAGCCATAAAAAACTGGAGTCCTGAAACTTACTGTCCTACCAGTCTTATTATCTGCATATCCACATTGCTATCCGAGTTGAATTTTACTCATCATGCTCACGCCCAGGTCCTCCACAGCAGAGAATTCGTTCTCAATTTTAATTCCTCGCATTTCTATAAACCCACCTCTGCACACCTCCCCATCACCTTGTTTCATAAGCTTTTCAGAGGTAAAAAGTACCAACAAGTTGAAAGTCAGCTGAAATTGCAGTCTTCAAAAAAATCAGATTTCATATCACTAAAGAAAATAAAGGTAACTTGGGTTATCAAACTACTTTGAAGCACCTCATTCTGAACTCTGAAGCAACCATGCATTAAAATACCTTATTTTCTTTCACATGTCATTTTCTCCTCCACAGTATTACTCATTTTCAACAGAAAACACACAGAAAGCTTTAGACTCAATGATTTCTATCTTCCAAACCACATTAATCTTATATTTTAACCTTTTCAAAAGGTAAGAATTAGGTAAATATTGGGGTTTCATCACACTGGAATGTACTCTTCCGAGACATGCACTTCTCTGGCCTTTCAGCACATCATGTGTTCGGGAGATAGACCTGGAGTGGCTGATGAATAGTTTTGACATTCACCAGTTACTATCACTCTCCAGTAAATAAATCCAGGCAACAGAAGAGTTGTTCCTCCAGCCAGATTACCACTTCCTTCACAAGCCATTTCACCAACAGAAACTGACGCTAAAATATGACCTTTAACAGAAAATGAGAGAAGCCATCACTTTCCAACACAATGGAAAACTTTCACAGAAAAGAAAAACAAACAAACCCCCAAACCATTAAGAAGGTCCTGTCAATTCCTGCCCCAAACGAAACTGGACTAAAACCACCAGTTAATGAAAACTAGAGGTGACACCAAAACGCAGCCCGATGCTACACCACAGAATCACAGAATAATAATCACCAGGTTGGAAAACACCTTTTTGACCATTGAGTCCAACTACTGGTTGATACAACCACTAAACTGTGTCCCTGAGCACCTCATCTACCCGTCTTTTGAATACCTCCAGGGATGGTGACAACCACCTCCCTGCGCAGCCTCTGCCGGTGCCCAATGACCCTGTCTGTGAAAAAATTTTTCCTGATATCCAACCTGAACCTCCCCTGGCACAGTTTGAGGCCATTCCCCCTTGTCCTGTCACCTGTCACTTGGGAGAAGAGGCCAGCACCCATCTCTCTACAACCTCCTTTAAGGTAGTTGTAGAAAGCAATAAGGTCTCCCTCAGCCTCCACTTCTCCAGGCTAAACAACCACAGTTCCCTCAGCCGCTCCTCGTAAGACTTGTTCTCCAGCCCCTTATGAGGAGCAGCTGAGCGAACCGGGGTTGTTTAGCCTGTAAGCCCACATCAGGCCAACGAGCATCCGTGGATCCGACCTGCATTGGCCCGTTCCTGTTCACACCTGGCTCATGCAACGTCCTGACCACGTTTTGGACCAATTTTGAGGTTGTCCTATGTAGGGACAGGAGTTGGACTTGATGATCCTCGCGGGACCAACTCAGGGCAGTCTACGATTCTACGCCTCCCTCCCAAAACACTGCTGGCACATCTGCGAGACTCAGCACCAGCGCACAGCTGAGGTGGGACGGTCTCCTGCTGCCGCCCCTCACTTCCAGCTGGAGGTCACCCACCTGCTGCCTGCGGGAGGACTCTCCCGGGTGCCACCACCTCCCCACCTCACCCGGGCACCCTCTTACCTTGTTGGAGTAGGGGGGTTTGCTCAAGTTGATGCCGTCGCGGATGAGCTTGTCCCGGATCATGATCTTCAGCTTCAGCCTGGGGTAGGCGGTCAGCCCCCCGCCGCCGCCGGGGCGCCGCGAGGGGGCTGCTCCCCGCCGTGCCTCCTCCTGCCCCGGCGGGCGGCGGGGGCAGCGCCCGGCGGGCGGCGGCGGCGGCGGCGTTGGCGGCTCCAAGGTGAAGTACAGCCCCGCCGCCGCCTCGTCCGCCTCCTTCAGCCGCCGCACGGCTCGGTGCAGCCGGCGCCTGTGCTGGGGTACGGCCACGCCGATGGCATCCAGGTCCGGGTCCCCGATCTGCTTGCAGACCTCCAGGTCGTCGTAGCCATTGTCGACGAAGGACTGCGCGTACTGAGGCAGCTGCAGGGTCTTCAGCCACTCGTAGACGATGTTGGTGCACATGCTGCCTCCGAAACAGTGAGGATGGCAACTTTGGGCGCCGGGGCCGGCCTCCCCCTTGCCGCTCCGCGACGAAAGGAAATAAAAAACACGAAACAAAAACTGCGATGCAACTAAAAGGACTCAAAATCAACATCCACCGGGGGGGGGGGGGGGGAAAAGAAAAACCAAAAAAACCAAATCCAAACAGAAATCCTTAAAGCAGATCAGTAGGGCATCTCCAGCGCGAAAGCACACCTCGTGTTTATTTCTCCTCCTGTTCTCCTACAGCCGCTTTCTGCCGCCAGAGATGGAAGGCTCGGGCTAAAGAAAAGCAAAATGTGAGGGTGCATCCCCTAAGATCCCAAGTCGCCGCTGCACAACATCCACCCACTTTCTCTGGAAGTAATTCGCAGTCGCGGTGTTTTTTTCTCCCCGTCTTCCTTTCAGGATTAGTTTCTGTTTCTGCTCCTGTCTCACCTTCCTGCGCTCTGATGCATGATGAATCTGTTTACTATGTGTGGCTGCTTTGCTACACGATCACGTTGAGGGAAAACCGAGCTCGGGATCCCTCGCCCAAGCCCAGGCAGGGATAACAGCGGGCAGTGCCCTCCTTTCCCGTAGCTCTGCCGGCAGCGGCTGCACACGGCGGCTTCTGCTTTCCTTTTAAAGAGGTCCTTTCGGATTAAGAGGAAAAAGGAAAAAAAAAAAAAAAAAAAAAAAAAAGAAGGAAAGAAAGAAAGAAAAAGAAGATAAGAAGCCCACTCGCTTTCTCGAGTTACTTTCCCAGTTCCCCTTCACCCTTGGGATGATGCTTCAACGCGCTTCGTCGGCAGCGAGCCCAGAAACTGCTTTCCAACACCACTTTCACCTCGGCGGTGCCCTCCTGCCCCGCCAGAGCACGCAGCGCTGCGCCCGCACCACTTTGCCCGCTCTCCCCTCTCCCTGCCCGCACAACTTTGCCCGCTCTCCCGTCTCCCTGCCCGCACCACTTTGCCCGCTCTCCCCTCTCCCTGCCCGCACAACTTTGCCCGCTCTCCCTTCTCCCTGCCCGCAGCCGCGCTCGGGAGGCTCCGCGCATCCCCCGGGCTGGGCGAGCTGCGGCAGGGTCAGTGCCGCTTCTCCTTCTCCCCGCGCTGCTGGAGCGGGTTTCCCCTCCCTGCCAGCGGCCCCTCGGAGCGGCGCTCCCCCTTCCTCCCCTACCCCCGACACGCCGCCGAGCAGATTTCCTCCGGCTCTTCGCGGCGCGGCTTCTCCCCGCTCCTCCGCCGCACTCTCCCCGAGGCTTTCCCAACTTTCCCCGCTGGCCGCCCCCCTGCCCGGGGGCAAAGGCAGGGGGCTGCCCCGCTCCGCAGGCTCTCCTGCCGGCTCGCCCGTCCCCGTTTTCGCCGGCAAGGGAGAGGCACCGCACCGAGGGGTGCACGGCACGTGGAGCTGACCCCGGCGCCCTTGGGATGGCGCGACCGACGGCGGGGAGGAAGAAGGGGCACAGACGCCTTTCCCGGTCGAAGGGAGAGGGCGGCGGGCTAGCGTCCCCCGGCGTCTCCGGGAGCGGCGAGGAAAGGCAGGAGGCGCTGGCCCCGCTCTCCCCGCCGCCGCGGGCTGCCCGGAGCCGGCGGGGGCGCCGCACTCTGCCCGCAACGTTCGCCCGCAACGCCGGGCTCGCAGCGCCACCGCCAGGCCGCCGCGGGAAGCGCCGCCCAGGGCGGTCCCTCTGCCCAACCCGGAGCGGGGGGCGAGCGCCCGTGAGGGGAGTCGTGGTCCCCCGTGCCGGTGTGACATAGAATGGCGTATAATGTGTTTCCTTCCGAAATTCCCAGTACCTCAGCAGACCCTCCAGCATGGGGTAAGGAGGGAGTGGGCGCGTTTCGGGCTGGCACCTGCTTGCCCGCTCCCGTCAGAAGGAGAAGGGACAGGGACAGGAGCAGGGGCAGGGATAGGGATAGGGACTGGGGCAGGGATAGGGACAAGGATAAGGACTGGGGCGGGGATAGGGACAGGGATAGGGACACGGACAGGAGCAGGGACAGGGGAAGGGATAGGGATAGGGATAGGGATAGGGATAGGGATAGGGACAAGGACGAGGGGTAGGGATAGAGATAGGGGCAGGGGAAGGGACAGGGATAGAGGCAGAGATAGGGACAAGGACAGGAGCAGGGGCAGGTAGAGGGACAGGGACAGAAACAGGGAGAGGGACAGGGATAGGGGCCAGGGAAAGGAATAGAGACAGGGACAAGGACAGGGAGAGGGGCAGGAATAGGGACAGGGATAGAGGCAGGGACAGGAGCACAGGTAGGCACAGGAATAGGGGCAGAGACAGGGATAGGGACAGAGACAGGGGCAGGGGTAGGGGCAGAGACAGAGGCAGGGGCTGGAGCAGGAACAGGGATAGGGACAGGGACATGGGCAGGGACGGGGCACAGACAGGCACAGGAATAGAGACAGGGGCACCGGCAGGGACAGGGGTAAAGGCAGGGGTAGGGGTAGGCTCAGGGACATCCCTGCTTGGGCTGGGGGGAGCAGGGGACCAATGGTGGGGGCACCCACCATGCCTCCCCGCAGCACAGTGGGGCCAGGAGCAGGGGTGCCAGAGGAGGAACACCCTCCCTTCTGTGATTTTGTGAGGTTTATTTGTAACAGGTTTCCTGAAGGACCGTTTTTAGCAGATAGGCCCACATCGAGACTTCATGGCAGTTCACCGCAGGATTATGTAGCATAGCAGCGTTCTCACAAAAACCATTCTCTTACAAGGTGTTTTGAAAAGGTGACTTAAAAGTGGTTGGTTAAAGCGCAGCCTCTGGGTATAAAGCCTAGAGATCACAGATTCATGTACTAAAAAGGAAGAAAGGGAGGAACAGCATTTTATTCCTTTTAAAATCTCCTTCCATCCTTCTTATTTTACTGTATCTTATTTTACTTCCAGGCCACATAATATTTCAAACCCTCTTCTCAGGCGAGAAACAGATTGAAGCAGCAATTATGTTCTCTTCACAGAGCTGGTGAAAGACTGACAACAACAGACAAATTAGCAAGGAGGTTCTGTGAACCGAACCTGGAATTGATGGTGTGAAAGAGAGGAAGAACTGACTGGAACAGCCCATATTCATTTGGCTTATTGACAGTACATGCAGGGTTATGTTGGATTTATGTGTGCATTTTAGAAGGGTCTTGAAAGGCTTTTAAGGTATTGCAAATGTTATGATTCGGGTGTGCTTGGTGAACTGCAGGTCTCCCACCTGTAAAGGGGAGGGATCTTAGCTTCTGAGGGGACAGCATCAGGAGAAGTGATGCGCCCCGATGGAAGCATGGAGTTTGGCAGCAGGTTACAACATTGGGAAACTCTCCCTGGTAGTGTTTGGCATTAGCTTTGGTTTCACAAAACTAGTTCCCATGGTAGCAAATACAGCAAAGATTTACATGACTTTGAAATATAAAAATAAAAAGCAATTAAAAAGCAAATGTTATGTCTACCTTCAAAAAAGAGAATCAGAAGTCCAGGTAACCAAAGACCAGCCCACCTTACCTCAGTCCCTGGGGAAGCTCTGGGGCAAGTCTTCATGAAGACACACGTTAAGTTTTGGTGGGTAGTTAGAATGGGCGTGCCTTAGGAGTCAATATTGGGGCCAGCACTGTGCAAGATCTACACTGATGCCCTCGGTGACAAGGTGGAGTGCAGCCTCAGCAAGTTCCCAGATAACACCACAGTGGGAGAGGTAGTCAATATATGACAAAATTAATTTGAGAGTGAAAAAGGTCACAGAGTGGTGGAGCAGGAAATGGAGACATGGTTTGAGTGATAACAGCAAACTCAGTTTGAAATCCTCCTTTCTGAGCTTTTTATTAAATGCAAAATTTTTATTAAAATGATTAAATGCAAAAATTGTTAATTTCTGCTTGCTTATTGTAAGACTTCACCTCTCATATATACTGTATACATAGAACTATTAAATCAATACAGTAGTGTCACTATAAAGAGTATTTCTTACAGTATTTGCAGATTAATTTCAGTGGTGGAATATAGACACTATATTTCACTGTAAACTTAGCTTAATCTCTGCAGTACAGTATTTATACTTGTGTTATATACACATGCTAATTAAGGTGTTTATGTTTTACAAGATGTGAGAATCTTTCCTTGAATCCTTGGAGTTTCTTGATATATGCTGGAAATTGGTTGTGCCTGAACTCCACTAAGAGCTGGAGCACAAGCAGACAACTAGTAAGAGTGAGATGAAGTACGTACAGGTAAGTCTGCCTTCAAGTTCTGTGATAAATGGCGGAGAGAAGCTATGATGAGTTAAAAAGTAAATATTTTACTTTTAGTGCCACACATCCTGGCTTCCTTCATTTAGTGTTATATCCTACTCTCATCACGCAAATAATCACCCTCTCTCCTAGGATTACTTAGGCCTGTGTACAGACTATGTAATGGCTTGTTGTCTCTGACCTTGCCAGTGGACTAATTCAGAAAGGATGAAATTCCCAGAGGAAACCTGAACTGTGCTGTCCGTACTAGGAACTGTACTGTTATAAACAGATGAGGAAAGGAAATTTCTCCCAATTTCCATACTTTGTCATTCAAATAAAGACTGCATCTTTCCAAGCTTTTCTGAGCTTAAGTTAATCAGTCTACGGTTTGATTGGAATTTATTTGCATTGTGTGGGTTCTTGAATATTTGACATGATGGGCTTAATTTCTGAAGTGCTCCATATGACTGGGTTGTTTCCAATATTTCCAAGTTCAGTCTTGACTTTGTCTTTCAAATTCAGCAGATAATAATGATGGGAAGATGATTAGAAATTGCACCAAAGATAAAGGATTGCTATGTCACAGCCACCCATATATTCACACACATATGGAGAGGAAATACAGAAATGTTTCCTATGAAGTTGCTGGTAGAGTTTTCACATGTAAGCAGTTTGGTAGGGGAAGTAAAGACCAGATTTTGGCATTTAAAGCATAGCTTCCAGCAAAATGGTTAGAAGTTATTTCTGACTTGTATTCAGAAGAATCAAGTCCAGATGATATGTGTGGCAGAAAAAAAATATGTTTTTCCTGAGGATTTGTTTCTGCTTTGTAAGCTTTGCAGGCCCATTATGAAGAAAAACTAAGAATCCTGTGAGATTTCACCATGTCACATTATAATATTCATGTAATACAACATAACATGTTTCATATTGCCAAAAAAGATACAGCACAACAACGTCAGATTTGTTTAGCAAATGTAAAGGATATTTTAACTTAATCATTGATTTAGGTATCCTTTAGATAGAAGGCAACCTATATTTACGGTGTACCAAGAAAGGAAAAAGTACTAAATAGACTCAGGATTCCTTTGTCCTGTTTATTTTTTTGCTATGTTTATCAATGCTCACTCGATTTTTGACACATTAAGGAAGCAGTGTGGGCCTTTGCTCTGGATTCTTAAATACATTTTAGTGTTTTGAACCATACATAAATGAATTTTGTGGTTGAAACAAAGGTAGGCAAGAACACAAATACCTAGAGGAATAATAATATAGCGGATGAATGAAAGGAAGACGCTGAAAAGAATACAGTACTGTTAAGGTATTTGTGAAGTTGTTCAGCTAGAAAAGGACACAGATTCACAGGGAGAGGCAGTACCACATAATTATGTTACATTGGATAATGTGCAACAAATGAGCGCAAGCTAATACTTCTGTACCTTTCTAAAACAACAGAAGCAGGTTCTCAAATAATTTTCTAGGGTTTCCACAGGGGCATGAGGTGAATAATTCACTAGATTGAATGGAAATGCTCATACACAATGGCAAATATTTGCAGAACCGGGCTATTAGTTCAGGTAAATAGAGCTATTTCTATTTCTGTGTAAAATGTTGCAACTATTTGACTGTACCGAGAGCACAGTGGCAAAGAGTCCACAGGAAAGCAACGGCAATGGTGTGAAAAGGTTTGAAAATACACATTGTCTTATCTGAAGTGTTAATCCTAAAGAATTTATAGCAACAAAACTCAGTATCCAAAGGAAGATTTACTAATGTAAACTCTTCAGAGAAATAAGCTTATGTATAATGCTTAAAACATCAAAAATCAGTACACATTCTGCCAGCTCCCATAAGCTATACTAACTCCAATGAATAGTACTCGCTGTTAAGTATTCTATAGATTAACCTTTCCTCATAAATATATCAGATTACCATTATTTTAAGTACTCTTTCATAGAAGAATAGGAAAATTTAGGCTGGAAAGCACCCTTAGGAATCACCCAGTCCCATACTCTGCTCAGAGCAGAGCTAACCACCAACTCTGATCAGGTTGCAGGTTTGCCCAGCTGACTTCTGAACATCTGCAGGGATAGGCATTCCACAGCCTCTCTGGGCAGTCTCATCCGGCAGTGATCCACTCTCAACAGTAAGAAATTTTTCTTCCTGGCTGGTCAAAGCAGTTATGACCTCTGTCTCATGTCCTTTTGCTGAGCACTTCTAAGAAGGATTTTGCTCTATCTTCTCTACAGCTTTTCCCTTAGATAAATAAAGACTTCAGTTTAGTTCCCTTTAACTTCTATTCTCTGGGCTGAACAAACCAAGTTCTCCTAACATTTCCTGATATTTTGTCAGCTGACAAAAATTTGAAAAGATGCTGCCTGTGAGGTATGAAGGGTTATTTAAGCAAAAGCTCTGTCAACAGAAAAGAAAAAATGAGACAAGGAGACTAATGAGAACATTGCAATAAGGAATTTATATGGAATTTAAGTGTAAAAATAGAATTGTTTACAAAACCAAATTTATCACTGAGTGCTTTACATAAACAAAACAATGTTTTAATTTTAAAGGAAACACTAAAATATACAGAAACATGACCTCGTGCCCTATATTTACTCACTATATTTATGTTTGCAATAATTTAATGCTCATTGAGACCATTGAACTGCGGATGTAAGAGATCTAGCTGATGAAACATCCCTTTTTTTCTGTTATGAAGATAAAATTATTTTAGATTTGAGACTGCATTTGAAACAGAGTAGCTACTTGATTTACTGTGGTGCTTTTTGCTCATTAAAATTTGCAGGCATTAAATTAAGATCAATTCTGTGATAACTAGAAGGTCACTTTCTGAATGCAATAGAGAAGCAAACTGAATAGAAATGCGAATAAATATCCAAATCAAGGCTGTTGTTTTTCTCAGATCAAGTTCTGTAACCAGAATTCAGTCTAAAAATTTGGCCTCTTTTTCCGCAGTAACAGAAGGAGAAAGCAGAAGAGCTAAGCTTCTTCCACAGAGTAGCCAATTCTCTATTAACCAGTCAACTTCTAACATTTTTTTTCTGTGTGGCACTGTCACTGAGCAGCCAGAAAGGGTTGGCACAAGTACTAGCTTCTTGGCCTTTTGTGACAAAGACTCCATCCTGAAAGAAAACAGGATCATTCTAAAGAGAAACAAAAATACACTTTATCTCTAGAAATATATTGTAATTGCCATTTTACCATCTGCTGGCAGACACCTGTTTTCATAAAGAAATGGTTTCCTACAATAATTCAGGTTAGGTTTGTCTTTAAAAACTTAAAATACTGACCAACATTTCCATTGGCTTTGAGCCAGAAAATAACACCTACATAGTCTGTGTGCTGCTGAATTTTACCTGTACTCGAAACATTTTGCTTCATACTTAGTGCATTTTAAATGAACTATTTTTTTTCAGGAAAATATAAGAAGAAATCCTAAATTATTACTAACAGTAGTGTTCTTGCTTCTGTTAAGTTGTGGAAGTCCCTAGAAATAGCAACTGAGTATCAGCTCAGTGGGTAGAAACTAATATTTCATAGAATCATAGAATGGCTTGGGTTGGGAGGGACCTTGAGGCTCATCTAGTTCCAGCCGCCTTTCCTTGAGCAAGAACACCTTCCACTAGATCAGGTTGCTCAAAGCCCCGTCTAACCTGGCCTTTAACACTTCCAGGGGTGGGATATTCACGACTTCTCTGGGCAACCTTTTCCAGTGCCTCAAGGAAGGTGAAGGTGAAGAATTTTTCAAGGTGAAGAATTTCTTCTTTATATCTAATCTAAATCTACTGTCTTTCAGTTTAAACCCATTACCTTTTCTCCTGTCACTGCCATCCCCGATAAAGAGTCCCACCCCAAATTACTTGTAGGCCCCCTTAAGTACTGGAAGGCTGCTATAAGGTCTTCCCAGAGCCTTCTCTTCTCTCGGCTAGACAAACCTAACTCTCTCAGGCTGTCTTTGTAGGAGAGGTGCTCCAGCCCTCTGATCATCTTTCTGGCCCTCCTCTGGACTTGCTCCAACAGGTCCACACCCTTTTTATGTTGAGGGCCCCAAAGCCGGATGCAGTACGCTGGGTGGGCTCTCACAAGAGCAGAGTAGAGGGGCAGAACCACCTCCGTCAATCTGCTGGCCATGCTTTTGGTGCAGCCCAGGATATGGTTGGCTTTTTAGGCTGCAAGTGCACGCTGCTGGGCCACGCTGAGCTTCTCATCAATCAAAACCACCCAAATCCTTCTCCTCAGGGCTACTCTCAATCCATTCATTGCCCAGCCTGTATTTGTGCTTGGGATTGCTCTGACCCAGGTGCAGGATCTTGCACTTGGCCTTGTTGCACTCCATGAGGTCCACACAGGCTACCCTCTCAAGCCTGCGAAGGTCCCTCTGGATGGCATCTCTTCTGTCAAGTGTGTTGTCTGCACCACACAGCTTGGTGTCATCAGTAAACTTGCTGAAAGTACACTCAATCTCACTGTCCGTGTCCATTTACGCCCTTACAATTTACAATCTAGCATTTACATGTGATGCAGTCTTTGAATCATAATAAACAGCAAAGGCTGAAAGATTTGCCCACTTGGACATTTACTGTGAGCTTTTGTCTCCTATGAACTTCCACATGCTCCTATTCATCAAGAAAATCTTCTTCAAACACATGCACAAACCATTAAAGAATAATCTTTATGTAGCTTTCAAGTTGTTTGGGTTTTCTTTCCAGTGAGAAATTGAATTTAGAGCGTACAGTTACTGCCTAATAAAATGGAAATCACTTACAGCCAGCAAAGTCATATGTCTTAAACAAATACTTTGTGAAAATATGCAAACATCAGGTTTCCAGGACTCCAAAGCATTTTGTGGATGGAAAAAAAAAAAGAATTAATAAAATGGGCAATAGTAGATCCATCATTTCTAACTAGCCTGTGCATCTTGGCCAAAAAATTGTGGCACTAGCTGTAATTACCAGCTGTAATTATTGTGGGACAGAAATTTTATGTCAGGGGAGGGAAGAAACCTTCAGCCCTTCAGAAATTATCGTCGCTTTTCCAAAAGGGTCCTCCAGTGACCTAGGACTGCAAGGTAGCATCCTCACCCCAGGGGAAATTAGGGTAAAACCCTTGCTATTCAGTTGAAAACAGCTGAGGCTTCTGTGCACTCCTGGACCAGTGTCACCCATCTGTTTTAGAGAGCTATCAGAAGAGCTGCCTTATGACAACTAGGTTCTAGTTTCTCCCATGCTTGTTTTTGCTCAGCCTCTTTTCAGAGGCTCATAGCCAAAGGCCCAGATCCATAAGCTATTCAGGGGAAGACAGATAGGAAGTAATGAAATTTTCAAAATTACTCAAAAGCACTCTCTTAAGCACATATGCATTAAAACCATGTTCTTAAACTCCTTTCTGTTATGTACAGAACTGACAGTAGAGGTTGGCTGTTCTTCTTACCTGCTGGCATATACTCGGTTTCCTTATTCCGTGGGCTCTTTCTCTAACTGCTCCATTCATCCATCCTTCCTCCATGTCTATTGTCCCAACGAATTTCCTGCATCTCTGTTTACCTCATGGTCTGTGTTTTTCACAATCTCCTGTTCCCACAATTCTTCCTCTTTTCCTTCTTGACTTCTCTGCTGAACGGCCTTTTCGTTAACACTCATCACTTTCAGTTATTTTCTCTTTCTGTTGTTATATCCACATCTGATTCTTTCCTCCCGATCCTCCAACAAAACCAGTCAAGATGGAAAACTTCCTTGTCCTGTTCATATGCTTAATTTTTTGCTCAGCCTAGACAGGATACTAAGCCTGAGGAACTTCTCATCTGATTCAGCATGGCCATTGCTCTCTTGAGCTCAGCTGCTGTAAGTGGTATAAACACACAGAGGTCCCTGAATACCATTTGAGACTCAAGGCATAAACCAGGAGCAATGCAAGATAAAAGGCAGCAAGAGTAAAGCAAATACTTATTCTATAATACGTCTTGAGGGTCATCGAAAGTCATTCTTGCACAGAAAAAGGAAAAATTGTTATTGAGGTGGCTATTAGGTAAAAATTCCCGGAGCCAAGCTGAACTGCAGGTTAGCAGACGTGGTTTTTCTTCTTATGGGCTTGATCCCAAAACATCAGTAGGACCTCTAGTTTTCCGAGGAAAAGGAACTAGCTGTCACAAAAAGTTATAGCATGGCCCAAGTAAGTTAGACACTCTGAAGCAGCTAAGGATTTGGCTCCTAGCTTTAAACTAAGGAGACTTGATAGTGCTGAGACTCTGAATAACCTTCACCAAGAAATCAGAAAGCTCCCGTTGTGCTGTTTCAAAACAAAGACAAGGTAAAGTATTTGGATTTATGCAAAAAGCTTCTCTCCAAATAATCAATCTTTGAAAAAATCAAATACTTCCGTGAATTCCCCTCAGACTGTCCCATTCTGGATGAGTAATGAGAAATTAATCATCCTGTCAGAATAAATGCTGTGAGACCTTTTAGTCATGCTTGTCCCTTTCCCCATAATAGATTTTTGTCAGTCATTCAACTAGGTCTCCCAAAAGATAGCACTGCATCCCAGCTCCAGCCTTTTGTGTGGTATTTTTTTTCCAGCTGGGACCCATTGCACCATCCCTTGGCATGTCAGGAGTCAATCACGCGTCACAGGAGCCCAGCCCATCATGCTCACCTTGCCTCCACTGACTGCCACACCGTCATGCAGCACCAACTCTTCATTAAGTCTGTGTTGATTCCAGTCTTCCTGCAGCTGATACCCAGTATTTTCCTGACACAGGCAGTCACGGCCGGTTCATCTGTGGAGTTTTAACTGTTTAGATGGATAAACACAAGACTAGCAGATTATAATAAGGTCAGGGAATTAACAAACAGAAGTTCTCACAATCATATGAATACATTTACACCGCACATATTTTGCTTAAGTTGATAACAGCATAATTAGAAGTACAAGGAAGAAAAAGGAGGAATTAACATGTTTGCTGTCCTTCTGAGAAATTTTTTCCTTGTTATAAGAGTCATGACAGTTGAAAGAACCCTGAGTTTTTCCGTAGATGCAAAATCAGGATGATTGTTTTTATGTCCAAGGAACACATCCGATTTCATTTTTTTGATATATTTCTATTTTAATTCCTTTTTCATCAACCAGTAGCTCAACAGAAGCTTTTTATCTTTGTATTGTTGAATCTTCATTTCTCTATAGCATGCATGCAGTTGCCATTCATTTACAAACACTTTCATGTGGGTGAATGCTCATCCATCTTTAATTATCAGCTTGTATTTGAAGTGAATCTGGGGAGATTGCTGAAGGGTACAGACCATCTGTGCAGAGAGCTGATGCTTCTTAACCCTGGAAGTGTTTGGTAAGGGGAAGAAGAAATGTTTTCTTCCCTTGTAGGCTTCTGTAAGCTTTCATGTCTCACCCACTTCACCTGTGTATGTAATGTGGGACTGGACTATTGTGTAGATGAAACGGTGCTGCACATATGAGATGATCCAAGCTGTGACACAAATCCTGATCTAGGCATGGGTCAAAACTAGTCCAGAAGCAGACTCATCGACAACACCTTGTCATTTGTCAACATCCTGATTCTTGTTACTGTTTCAGGTTGCAAGATTCAGAAGATTGTAAGTCTATGGCTCTGCCTTTTGAGCATTGGAGAATGGCTATATCTTATCTTGGTGGACCAAAGACATTTCTGAGCTCCCAGGTGTCCAAGTGAATTCTTTAGCTATGTCACAACCTGTTACCAGAGTAGAATTTGAGGGTCCAGACAGTTATCTTTGCATTAACACATATGGTAAAAAAAGCAGTCACAGCCTGGAAGACAGCTATTGCTCATATCAACCAAAGCCTTGATTAAGATAGTTGAGAGACCAGGACTCAGAAGTGTGGCATGAAGCACATTCACCTTTCCATCTAATTGCAGCCTCTAGTTTTCAGTCTTACTAATGTTTTGAGATAGATTAAATCATGTCCTCATAAAGTTTGAGACTGATTTGGAATTAAGATCCAAGGTTTGATCAACATCTAATATTAATAAAATAACGATGAATTAATTTGGATTAGTCAAATATGAGGGCAATTCTTGTTTCACTCAAATCAAATTGAAGACCCAGGCAGAAGACTATTGTACTTTATCTCTGACCAGTCTTAGCCTCATAAAACTAGCTTTGGTTCAGAATGGTCAGTTGAAGTGTTAGAATTATTCTGCAGTGATGTGCTGTAATGAGTTATTATTTCCCCTCTACAGATAACATAAAAAGCCAACTCCTAGTGATGACAGTCAGTAGACTTATGAGGCAATCTGTAGTTTACATTTCCATTAGCAGATGTATAAGCTACTGTTACATACATGCTCTGTTTTTTATAGTAAAATCTCACCTTTCTTATGACAGCAAAAAATCAAACCAAACGTATCTTCATGAACTCCAGCCTATACAAGTGCTCTAACTGCAGTGCAGGGCTCATGGGTTTTGTGTTACAAGCTTTTGACAAAATTCCATCTCACCCAAACGCGCTCTTTTACTTTCAGTAAAAGATAGTCCTCTGTGGATGAGTTCAATAAAAGCTTCAAAACTTCTAAAGTCCCTATTTCAGAGAGGTTTCCTCCCTTATCCACTGCTATGCTGAGGTACACACTACATGTCTACTGTAATTGTAGGAAGGATCATTGGAAGTGACATGTTGTAGAAGCAGAGTAAGAGCAAGAGAAATGCTAGAGATTTTTTGTGAATTAGGTAAGGAATACAAAATGGAAGTTCCTATCAATGAGATGAAAGAAAACTGTAGAACTGAAGCAGATATGTCTCTGCTGGTCTGTCTAGCAATTTAACCTTAACACACGTGAATGTAATTTTTAATGAATAATTAATTTATGAATAATATTAAACTAAATTTTGAAGGCATTTTGTACAAAGCATGTGCATAAACATTTCCTATGCTAGAAGACTTCACTGAACTTCTAGAATAGCCTGAATTAGAACACTATCTGACACCTAATTGTGATGTACAACAATGAACACTATTTCTAGATGCAGGCCAAGGATGTTAGGGATTTCAGAGCTCTGAAGAGTAAGGATGGAATGCCATATTATCTTCATTTTACCTCTGCTTGAAGCACAAATTGAAAATTGTGTCTTTTTTCACAGCTAACTGAAGAAATTTAATGCTGCTATTTTAATATTGGCTGGTCTGACCCATGCTCCAACATTTTCTGCAGTTCCCTTGAGATGTAGCACCCCTAAAACATTGCAGCAGGCATCAGTCAAATATGTGGTTTATAAAGTGCTAATTCTGATTGTTGTTTAAAGGACTGTTTTATATACTAAAAAAATATAAAGGAGGACATACTGCTTTATTTGCTTAACTTCCTATCAAGTAGTGTGTCACAATTTAGCTGCATGCAGCCAAGTTTCGGCAGCTAAAACTGCGCAGTTGAGCCTCCAAAATCCCTTCCCCACACAGACCCTGCAGGGAAAGGGGAGAGGGAAATGAGAGGAGAAAGACTTGTGGGTTGGAAACTAAAACTACAGCTTTAATGAAATAACAACAGCAGCAATAATGAAAATAATTAAAAAGCAATAAAACATACAAATATATGAGATCACACCCCCATCACATCCCTCGATGGCTATACATCACCACAAATGCCATGGAGAAAACACGAGGGAATGGGTCCACAGGTAGGAGGGAGCTGGACTCAGGAATGGCACTGTAAAAATAATAATAGTATTTAGAAACTGGTAGTGACAGTATTGGTTTTGCAATTAACAATAGGAACACTGAAAACATCTGCTTTCATCAGTATTAAAATTAATAGAGTAGTGGACTGAAGTAGTGACTGAAAAGTGTAACATTCTGAAGATCACTGAAATTAATTGATTTAAGCATTATAAATCAGATTCTGTTTTGCTTCAAATAATTTGCTTTTGTCTATCAGAAGTATTTTTCCAGTTTTAAAAGGTGGCATCTAGCAGTTTAGTTAATTTTACTTTCTCTGTTAAGTTGCAGAACTTATTCTTGCAGACTGAGCTGCCTAACCCAACATCATTAAATTATCTCAAGCACATCTTGAGCAATTCTGCATATTTCAGCACAAGTTTTGTTTGAAAAGATTACTTAGAAAGCTCTATCTACAAGAAGAGGCTTATTTGGGGAATATTACTTTAACAGACGCTTAAATGTCTCACAAAATAGAGGCAGACTCTGAACTCTGAAAAGAAGGAATTTTCTTTTAAAATGGTGCTGGATGATTATTTCTGAGGAGAGAAGGATTATGGAGTAAAGCATACTTGGAAAACTTTACTGCTGCTCATTGGTCTGAACTGCTTTGAGAAGAATTTTTTTCACTTATTTGAGTAGATCTTTTTCCAGAAATCATACAGGTTTAAAGCACTTTCAGATCCAGTTTTTGGCTCTGTTTCACTATTTCAGTTTTCTCAACATAACATTCATGCACCTATGTACAGATTTACTAGACACCACAACTAATTATTATTCATGGTCTTGACAAGTTGAAGAGTAATTACTTAATAGATTTAACTCTTTAAGTGAATTGCCTAATATTCTTTGCTTCTGTAACAAGCAGTATGTTTTCAATTCAGAATATTCAGAAATAATGAACTAGGCCTGATGTTTGACATTATGAATTTCCTTTTCATGACAGCTGCTTTTTGGAGGGAAACTGAGAGTGTGTGATAAGGATTGACTTCTTTTTTTCAGAAAGAAAGACGTGATTTTCACATAATCACTTAGTCTGGGGATTTGGGGTTCAGTAAACTTTGAAACTTTGCACTGGCTGCTTTGTCGAGCATCCAGTGAAGATCCAGTTCACCCTTATGGGTACTGTGATCTGGAAAGAAATACGATCTCTCTGATAGCACATGATAGCTGAATACCTCCTACATGGCCTACATGTAGCTAATTGTATCAAAGTCGTCATGTCCGCATCCAAACTGGAAAAGAAGGACAAGACCTTAAATATTTGTTTAGCTTAGTTTGGTTTGGTCTGACATGTCTGTTCCAGCTTAATATTTCCTCCTCTGCCTGTGAATGGTAAGAGGATATGGAGAGATACACTGACAGTGAACTGCCACTACAGGCGATGTGCCCCAAACCTGGCATGCACTCCCTCCCTTTCCTAACTTGAGTAAAATATGTGGTAATCAGAAGAGCTTGGTAGCATGGTGGTGGCACACCCAGAGATATCAAAACAGATATTAAGCACAGATAAACTGATAACTAAGGTAAACAGCATCCTATTGCTGTATTAATTAGTAGCGGTTAGATATTATGAGATTAGCGATTGTTTCTGGACTCCCTTTCTTCTCATCTGAATGCCAGAATAAACACTGGAAGACCCCAAAAATCTGCAGAAGTAGAACTCTCTGGAAATTTGATCTAGCCCATGGTGGTGGCTGGCCATGCTAAGCCAAGGGTACCCTGTGGCTTAGGGTGTACCAATCCATTGCTTGAGTCTGACCCTACAGGCACTCTGCACTGGCATAGGTTTTGCCTGCATAGTTGTTCCTGAGAAAGGATAGAAATAAGCGTTACTGATACGCTGTTTTCCCTCCACCACAAACAGCCCAGCAGTCATCTGAGTGGCAAGGGCTTGTCATGCTTTCCTTCATCAATAGTGAAATGGAAATCTTGATTGCCATTAAAGAAGCTTTTTTTTACGTTTTTGTTAGGCTGTAACAAGCATTTCAACTGTTCATTTGCGTTAATGTTGCAAGATAGGGTGTAACCTGTAGACTAACTAATTAAATGCTCTTTGATTTTGAGTGAAGTGTTTGCTGCTGTTTAGACAACAGAGTCTAATTAGCGCTGGATGTTTAATGGAACTAAAGACCCATGAAAAGCAAAAGGTGCTGAAATAAAAAGTCAGCGAGAGAGATGTGAAGATTAATGAGAGTAAAATAAGGAAAATAAAATAACCTTTTGCTGTACTAGAAATATCATTGCCTCAGAAAACCTATACTAATTATGAAAAATTGATAAAATCTGATCAACTCCAATGTCCAGCTGTTTGGATAGCTGTTGGAAAGCTATCCAAAACACATTGTGTTGGTAAGCAACAGATTAAGGTATTTCACACTATCTCAGTACATTTCATTTCTTTCAGGCAACAAATTCACCCCAGTATTTCTTACAATGGAAAAACCCCTCTCTTTGTGTTGCTTTGTGCACTATGATTCAGGGCCTCTCAGCAGGAAATAGAATGTTTGCCTTAGCAGCACCTTCTTCTGTCAGTAAATGCAGCCAATTTATGGTTTTCCTTGGCTAAGAAAAATGTACATGCAACTTTATGTACTATGACTATGTAGTTAAGTCCATAACCTTAAAAAAACCCAACCGAAGAGATGGGTTTACAATGTAGCTGTAAAACAATAACCTTTTGTTCAATGTATGTGTCCTCTCTAAGAAAAGAAAAAGATGAATAATTTAGGAGTAACAAAATCTGGTTTGTACCCCCAGCTCTGCACTAACTCCTTGGTCCTGTCATCTGCTGAAGACCTGAGACCAAATGAGAGCTAAAACCCATGGCCAAATTAGTTTTTCAGCAACTCTGCTTCCCAGGCACCACCTTTATTTGCAATGAGGAGTTAATTTTGGTTTCAAATTTTGGTTTGGCGGGGCTCTTGGTTTGTTTTTTTTTCTTGTATCACCTTTCACTGTGTTTTCAATTTATTTATTCTGAAGGAAAGGAGGTGAACAATGAATTTAGGAGGCTGGTAACACATTGTAGGTATACGCTACCACCACTAGTCCCTGAATAGGAGTGATTTTTTTTTTTTGTTTGATCTTGTTTTTAAGCACACAGAGATGCCTTAATCCTACAGCAGCAACATATTAGTGAACGTAGAATCCAGCCTTTGCTTTCTAAGAAATAACATTTGTGTAATGATGTGCAGTGTTCCTATCTCCTGATGTGTAGTAGGGCAAGGATGCCTACAAGGGCAGAGCTTCCTGAGGAGGGATGTGTGCCCAGTGCTCTGCAGCTGGCTGCTGGGGAGCGTAGCTGTGCTATGGGTTGATGCAATGTGGAAGTGGTGCCTGGTCCCTGTAGCTTCAGCAGCTCAGACTTTATGTTTAGCTATCATGGGGCAGGAATAAAAATGGTCCAGTGGTTCTAGAAGCCTCTCCCCTGCTTCAAAGCCCTGTGGCCTATCTCCTCACATCGCACTGCCCGTATACAGTGTCAGGAAGTGTTTGCTTCCTAGATATAGACCCTTCTTTCTCCTCAAAACATGGAAACCAGAACAAGATATTCTCCAGGGCTGGATGCCTGTGCAGCGGGAAGGCCTGCTCTTTGGGGGAGGCCCCAGTAAGTTATGGCCAAGGTTTGCTGGATGGGTCTTGCTTATAGTCCGCTGTTGCTGAGAAACTCACAGGGGAGTTTGGAATTGCAGCCTTACACGAGCTTACATGGAGCCTAGGTCCCAATCCCAGCAAGTCATGTATGACCAGATCCTCTGATATGGGCTCCATGCCAAAGGTCTCCATGAAAAAACAAGGGCAATATGTTCTTCTGTGCTATGGCTGTGTTTCTCTTCATGGGCTTCAGGTAGGCTGCCTTTTTGTATTTGGATTGGCATCCTGCACTGTTAAAGTGAAAGCCAACATCGAGCAGTTGCTGAGCTGCCTTCTTGAAGCAACATCCAAGTCATAACAACAGCAAACTACAGCACTGAAGCTACTGAACCCCTGTGTGCTTTGGCCATTGGTACAGAAACGACTGGCGGCTTCACAGCCCACCACAGGCAACTTTTTACAGCACTGTGTCCATGTATGTCATATGGAGACTTGTATGTCGCTTACCGGTGAAAGAGACCACAAAGGTTGCTGGGAAGTTTTAGGAAGATTACATCAGTCTTAGAAAGTCAAACAGTTTTGCTTACATCTGCACTGCATCTACGGGCATGGAGCTTGGCATTAGCAGCCCACTCATCACATCCATGTTTTCTTGCCAAAGGAAGTGGTTAGTTCAAACTCACTTAAAAGCCAGGGCATATATTAACAATTCACAGTTTGGACATCTGCAGAGACATGAACCAAATAGATGACATACAGGACATTGCTGCTACAGATGAGAAGTTTGGCATATGTAGTGTGTGCTTACTTTTATTATCATAGAATCATAGAACCACCAGGTTGGAAAGGACCCGCTGGATTATCAAGTCCAACCATTCCTAACACTCCCTTAAACCATGTCCCTAAGTACTTCATCAACTTGTTCCTTAAATACCTCCAGCGAAGGTGACTCGACCACCTCCCTGGGCAGCCTGTGCCAGTGCCCAATGACTCTTTCTATGAAGAATTTTTTTCTGATATCCAGCCTGAATCTCCCCTGGCGGAGCTTCAGGCCATTCCCCCTTGTCCTGTCCTCAGTCACTTGGGAGAAGAGGCCAGCTCCCTCCTCTCCACAACCTCCTTTCAGGTAGTTGTAGAGATTAATAAGGTCTCCCCTCAGCCTCCTCTTCTCCAGGCTAAACAACCCCAGCTCTCTCAGCCGCTCCTCATAAGACTTGTTCTCCAGCCCCCTCACCAGCTTTGTTGCTCTTCTCTGGACACGCTCCAGAGCCTCAACATCCTTCTTGTGGTGAGGGGCCCTGAACTGAACACAGTACTCAAGGTGTAGTTTCACCAGTGCCAAATACAAAGGGAGAATAACCTCCCTGGACCTGCTGGTCACGCTGTTTCTGATACAAGCCAAGATGCCATTGGCCTTCTTGGCCACCTGGGCACACTGCTGGCTCATGTTCAGTCGGCTGTCAACCAGCACCCCCAGGTCCTTCTCCTCTGTATAGCTTTCCAGCCACTCTTCCCCCAGTCTGTAGCACTGCATAGGGTTGTTGTGCCCCAAGTGCAGGACCCGGCATTTGGCCTTGTTGAACCTCATGCCATTGGCCTCAGCCCAGCGGTCCAGCCTGTTCAGATCCCTTTGCAGAGTGGATCTTTTCCTGCTTACCACTTAATAAACTTGGTAGAGCTTAGCAAATCTTGGTGGGCATCACAGAGCAGCCTTGGAGAGCAGGAGCTGGTTTCCTTCTGTTCAAAACTAAATAAAAAAAACATGCTTCAGCAACACATGCAATGTGCTTCATCTGCATATTGGGGTTCAGCCCAGGGGACCAGAATCAACCTACTCCAAAGTCTTGGGTATAGTCTGAAAGTCAGGTCTTTAACACTGAGTGTTTTTTCTATACAAATATCTTTCTATCGGGCCATGCTATCCTTTGATGCAACAGTACCCACAGTGCTCCGACACTGGGTTAAATGTTTTTACCTTCGCTAATTGTCGGTCTTCGAGTTACTGTCATCACAGAGGAAAGGGAAGAACTGACTCAGCAGTTACGGCAGCAAGGTTTTATACAGATCAGCACAGCACACAAGGTGGAACCATATGTTCCTACCCTTCAGCATCAAACAAATATCAATTAATTCCAGCAGGCACCAACACAGAAGCAAATACTAATTAGAGATTTGGAGAAGGGGTGATTTTAATAGTCTAAATATTAGGGAAAATTAGTGCTTTTGTTAAAGGCACTTGAAGGATGACAAACTGAAGGTCATTTGCACATTTGCATAAAAAGAAAGCTATAATAGCAGTCAGCCACACCCACTTCTCCCAACATCTGAGCCAGAGGTAGCTTGGTCAGAGCTCAGCCACAGAAGATTTGAGAAACAGGCTTAGAAGCTCGCATTCAATACAATGAAGAACAGCAAAGCAGTGAAGGCTCTCATGAGTGGCTAAATGAATGAAACATGAGCTACAAGAAAGATATCTTCCATCTGGAGTTTTGTGAATGTCATACAGCACCTTGGTGCTACTGTCACAGAACTAAGTAACAAAACAACAAACAATAATTCCTTAAAAAGTACAAATTCATGTAATTTTAATTATTTTAGGGGATCCATCATAGTTATAAGTACACCAAATTTTATCTTGCATTTACTGTAGTCATTATAAAGCATTTATTGTTCATGGGAAGCTTACGTGGTCACAAGGAGGGAGGATTTGGTTTCAGGCTTAAGAGCTCTTATAGTCTTTGGATAGTGATGAAGCAGAGTTATATCTTATGTTCTGTTTTTCTTTTAAGAGCGATTTGTTATATACATGAGCAAAATCTACTAATTTCTGTGAAGTCTTTTAAGTACAGTGACTTGACAGGACTGTACTGTCAAAACAAGAGTAGAAGTTGCAGCTGGGAGATCTTTAGACGAGCCCTAGCAGTGGATAGAAACAGCCTTAAGTGGTTGGGTACACAAGCTCTTTCAAAGATCCCAGTCCAGAGAATTAGAATATCAGCAGCAGTGACATCATCTTTAATCTGTGCAGTTGATTAAACAAACAAAGAAACAAACAAAGAAGCAAACAAATCAATCCCAACAACAATTTAAACACCAAGTCTACATTTTGAAAGCCAGCAAAAGGAAGAAGGGCCAGGGTGCCCGAAGCCATGGAAAAGTGGCTTTCACAACAGTGACCACAACTTAGCAAGGTCATTGTATCTTGCGAACTTCCCCTCTATCATTTGCAACCTGTTAGACCATTTCTATTGTAATATATGCTGTCAGCCATAATTATTTGCACAGAAAAAAAAAAAATCAGAGTGAGAAATAATTACTGAATTTCCAGGTGTATTTTCATAGTACTTAGAGGTTTTATTTTCCTTCAGTGCCAGCAACAATGAAGTCTCTGGAGACCAACAATGTCAGTATTTCACTTGGAGCAGAGGAAAGTCATGCCACTGGTGGCATGCCCTTCTCCATCAACTATTCTTTGTTTTCTCAGGTAAGGTAATACAATCCTTTTTTTTTTTTTTTTTTTTTTTCTGTAGAATCTTTGTTGATGCTAGAGGGGAAATGATGAAGAGCTAGTTCAAGCTGACGCGATGAGAAATGTTGAAGACTTTACTCCAAGGCTTGTTTCCATGATTGATTAAATAGAAACAACTGGAGCAACAAGCCTTCTGCTAGGTCTGCATGTCACCTGCTGATGATTAGTGCTGAAAATGAAGAAGTTAAATGTATGAGGCTCAGAAATGTAGACAGTACCCTGGAACATTGATCATGTAATTAGTTTAAATGAAAATCCTCCGACTTGAAATAATATCTGGTGCTGTGGAGGGAGACTTCAGTGTCGCTTAGCTTACTGCAGTAATAACAGATCTCTGAAACTAAATCACAGGCACGAAGTATGGCTTTTTCACTGGCCATCAATTCATATTGCTTTGAAGACTAGGAATGGCACAAGGTCACCAAACTTCAAAAAGCGTACAAAAAGCCCTTCAAATGCTTTTGAGAGAGCAAGCACTGAGGTTTAGGAGAAGAACTTCTGCAAACAGAATGGCATTCACAAGAAAAAAACACCTCCTAACCCCAAAAAATGGAACGTCTGAAACCTTCAGGGAAGGTTAAGCACAGAGGTTTACAGGTAGCTGAGAATTTCTGTGTGTCATAGGAAAACAAATCTAGAAGATAGTAATGGATGCTAACCGTGCAGTACAAACCAATAATCACACTTGCAGTCACATATTTTGGTGTTCTAAATACCTTAAAACTCTCTTCAATTAATGCTACCAACCTCCTCACTTAGGGGCAGTTTAAAAATCTTAACATCTAAGCCTCCAGGCGTGTTTTGTCTTTGGTAGAAGACACTGGAGGTACTTGAACTGTCAAAAGACTTTTAAGCAACAAATAAAAAAATTTCATTTTTGTGGATACCCTGCTCTCAGGAGGGTGAAATTCAGTAGCAGAAAGTAAATATTCTAATTTTTTTTTCTTTCTGAAAAGACTCATTGTTTGCGATAGGAATTTTAAATGCTTAATTGTAAATAAGACATGTTTCTACAATATTTGGTAAATATGTGACAGGAAAAGAAATGGCATTTCTGCATTACTTGTCCAGCAAAATTCTTATGATACTCTTCAGGCTTTGAAAGAGTCTCATGGGAGAGTTTACTAGAAAGGAGTGATGCTCTTCAGAACTGACTGACAGCTGAAAAGGTAGCAGCAATTTTCTTGCTGAGTTCAGACTGCTGTATGATAAACGCTTGTTTGCATCAAGGAAAACATTTCCGGCTAAAGCACGTGTGGTAGTCAGCACAGGTTATGAAAATTATATCACTCCAGCCCTGCTGTCTTTAGCAATTCTGTATCTAACAACAAATCAAAGGAAAGGTTTGATTCATCTTTGTTTCGTTAACAAATTGTAATTTGTATTGTCCAATGGACTACAGAACTGGGAGTTATAACTAGATCAGACCAACAAGTGCTCACCTTTGCAGCAGTGACCCAGGGGAGTTCCTGTGCATTTTTTCACTTCCTTATCAGCCGGCTCAGGAGTCTGAGGCTTGTAACTTGGTACAAAATGGTCCTGAGATGATCAAAACATATGCCATTTTCAGGACTAAATACATGAGTAACTTCTTTAACTTCCTGTCTGGAGAAAGGCAAACACACCTTTTCCATGCTCAGCAGTCCTGGATGTGCCGGGATGTTAATCATTTCTATAAGGACCCCAATCAATAAATTGCAAGGCTATGGCAAAGGCAAATTGCAAGACAAAGTTAGCACAGAAGCTCTGCTGAGGCTGCACTCAGGTTGCTTTTATAACATAAATAACAAAAGCAATTTTACAGCTTGGTGACTGGAAGAACATGGCTGTACAGAGCAATTATTAAAGTGTACAAAACCCACATTTTTGCACGGGTTTTGCATATTTTGCATCTTCGACTCATCACTAGGGCTGCAAAAAGCTGTGGAGTGGAGGAGGGGACAGAACATTTTACACCTGGCAGCAGGCTCACTGGTGAAAAAGGGTCTCCTGAACTTTGGAACAAGCCTCAGTCACTCTTCTTGGTGTTCAAAGGCGGGGTATGCTGAGGGACTCGGTGAAAATGAAATAATTTGCTAAACTTGGTATATTCAATTCAGCAAATGGTGTATTAAGATTTGTGGTTTTTCAGGCAGAAAATTACTAGTTCAGCCCTAAAAGGCTTGAAGAAGGGTTAGCTGGGTCTTGGAAGCCAACACCAGACTATGGAACTGGAGACAAAACCTCAATACAGCAGAAGAAAGTCAGGTTGGCAGGAATTACACAGGAGTGACAGGGCAGGATGCTAGGGAGGGAGCAGACTGCCATGGAGGAAGAGGTAAGGCCTGGCGAGGATACAGAAACCAGAGATTTTTGGGCTATTCATCAAAGCAGGGTTAATAGGATTCTATCTGGACCTTCTAGGTTCCTCCTAGAGTGAAGGCAGGAGAGAGAAGGGCATAGCTGTAAGGGGTGAGGTGCTGCAGGGGTAGCTGTTGAGGTAAGCTGCAGGGCAGAAGGAGCAAAAGGATGGGTATGGTGGGGACAAACTGCTGCTCTGGCAGGTGCCCGTGGTCCCCAGCAGTACCCAGGCAACAAACAGAAGTGGTGGGGATGGGCAGAAAACCTGGTGTGTGGTATCAGGGAAAAGGAGAAAATGTCTACCTTGTAAACAAAATTGCTCCTACAGCATATGTAACAAAGCAAACCTATTTTGTCTTGAGGGGCTTAATTTCTCACTGTCCAAAATAGAAATGCAATCTGTTCTGACCTCTTTGCTATGTTTCAGATTAGCATAAAAATATGTAAATATTTTATGCATAAAAAATAAAGGATTAGCATAATTTAAGATCTATAGTTCAATTTTCTATCATAGCTACCTATTTCTTTTCTAGATTTGAAAGGAGGGGAAAAAAAAAAAATCACTCTCTGTTCTAAGCCAGTCTGTTTTCTCTCCAAGGATTTCCTTCAGAATAAGCTATGCTGAACCATCTGCCCACTGATCTCTGTGGCCTGAAGTGGATTAACTTTCTACCTGCCATTACGCCAGCATGTATTAAATTTCCTAGAAAATTTTATGGCAAGTAGGAAATCTCCAAGCTCTTGTCTTGGATTAACAGTTTTTGGGGGTAAGTTTGATGGAAAATGCACAGTGGGTGCAGTTTCTCTATCAACATAGGATTTTCCTTCCATGGCTTTTAATTCAGCACAAACTCTGTTACACATTGGTTATCACAATTTCCTTTTGTGAAGGTCCCAACTAGAGGTGCACACTTCTAACAGCTGAATGAGTAATTGTAAGTAAAATAAACAGTACGCAAGCTTGGGTACAGCAACCAGGTCATGGCAACACAAACAGAAAAGGACTGCAAAGCCTTCAGCTTGATGCCGAAGAGACTTTGCTGATGAATGTGACAAGAAGGGTCGTGAGTGAAGGAATCAGAACCAGACTGCCCGTCTCTGTTTTGAAGGAATCTGAAGTAACTAGTCAGATGCAAACTGTTATGAGACAGCACGATCACAATCCTTTGAAGACAACCCTAAGGAAAAAAATTCTCTCCTCATACAACCAACACATTCAACTCTCAGATTGTTGCTCATAAATACCAAGTGCAAAATAACTCTATGAAAGTCTGCACACCACCACAGGTTGATGAACTTTACTTACCCTTGGGAAAACTGATTTATTTTCAGAGTTGGTCCGTTCAGCGATGCACGCTGCAGCACAGAGTACGGCATTTAAGCCGTGATGCCACAGAGGTCTTACTTTGAATTGCAGGGTAAGCTCAAATGAAACATAAAATGTCAGTACAGTCATTTTCCCAGGGTCACAAATAATGGCTTTGCTTGACATGAAGACTTAATGTAGTGCCTCAAATCCAGAGAAAGAAAGGGAAGCTAAGCAGTGGAGGAAAGGAGGTTGTAGAGAAGTGGGTGTTGGTCTCTTTGCCCAAGTGACAGGATGAGAGGAAATGGCCTCAAGCTGCACCAGAGGAGGTTCAGATTGGACATCAGGAAAAACTTCGCTGAAAGGGTTATCAAGTACTGGCATGGGGTGCCCAGGGGAGTGATTGAGTCCCCATTCCTGGAGGAAATTAAAAGACAGGTAGAGGAAGTGCTTAGGGATATCATTAAGTAGTGGACAGGTACAGTTGGACTTGACAATCTCAAAGGTGATTTTCCAACTCAGGGATTCTATGATTCCACGATTTCTGGAATTTGCTACTGAAAGAAGTTCCTGATCCCAGTTTTGCTTTTCAGTAATGGCCTTCAATTAAGTTATTGCATTTTTAAAAATTATTTTTTGTCTGCTTATAATAGTGAGGATTATACCACACCAGGGATGAAAACAAGCCACATGTGTTAGCACATGGGAACTGCAGCCCAAGTGAAATGCCTGAGTAGACTGAAGACAGGATGAGATATGATGCAAACTCCATTGGGTTCTCATTGCCCAATTGCAATTTGGTAACACACAGCATTAATACATGGTGGCAGAAATATGTCGATGAGTATTGTTTGTATGGAAAGTCAGCAGAACTCCTGTCTCAGCAAAATAATTTGAGAATACGGTTTATCATAAACCACTGGTGTTATACACTATCATATCAGGGCACTGCAAGACATTAATTTTTTTTTCTTCAGAATAACCGCAGGAGACATACCTGATGCGTAGACGGCCTTGCAACGTGGGGGGAAAATTTCATGTGCCTCCTTTATCAGGAATGCATAAGTAATTATTTACACTTGTTCATTCTGAAAGAGAGAAAGTGTTTGCATGTGAGAAATAATAAATTGCGCATTTTAAATATCTAATTTTCTGCTGTCAGAAAAATGTCAGTACAAAAGCGGTTTCCAGTAGCTAGGACTTGCAACAGAAATTCAAGTCCTTTGTCGAAAAGGTTGCGGATTTAAGGATCTTGGGTTTTTTCTGTAGTGGAAAAATAAGTAAGAATGTTGCCCTAAATAGTGGCTCTATATGCCTGATAAAAATTTTATAGGTTTTTCAACTGGCTATTAGATTTAGAATGAACGCAGCTAAACTGTTATTCTTTGCCATATTCTTAGCTGAAATGCTGGATTTTGCTAAAGCATATGGCTGGTTAATGGGATCAGCACAATATTGAAAGAATTACTGTCAGAACCAGGATAAATTGTTTTGTCTGTGGTTTATTGTTACCATTACTGTTTTGAGATGTATATCAAACAAAGTTAGCCAAATTGCCTCCGAGAACCTCATTGCAGCATGATGGATTCCTACAATTTAGCTGGAAGAACAGATTGCTTTGTGGTCCTAACACACTGCTCTGCTTCCCACCCTACTAACAAACAGTTTGATTTAGTTTCTAAATAAAAAGCAACAGTTGTGCTACTTCACCTTCATCACAGCGAGGTGATGATAAGCAGTTCAAGTAAACTTTCTATATTTTCTAATAATTTCCCAATTATGCAGATTATATGATTATATGAAAGCTGGAAAGGGACTATTCATAAAGGCTTGTGGTGATAGGATGAGGGGGGAATGGGTATAAACTGGAGAGGGGCAGATTTATACTGGACATTAGGAAGAATTTCTTCACTATGAGAGTGGCGAGGCACTGGAACAGTTTGCCCAGGGAATTTATGGATGCCCCATCCCGGGAGGCGTTCAAGGCCAGGTTGGATGGGGCCTTGGGCAGCCTGGTCTGGTGGGAGGTGTCCCTGCCCATGGCAGGGAGGTTGGAACTAAATGATCTTTAAGGTCCTTTCCAACCCAAACAATTCTATGATTCTATGATTATAATCACGGTTTCTACAAAACACTTTACGGTAACCCTTATGAAGAGGGTATCCACGTAAAACCAAATAAAAAGAGAAGTACACAAGACTTAACTGATTGCTGCAGTACAAAAGTACAGTGTTTCTTCTGGAGTGCACTTATGTAGAAATTACTTCTGATTTCTGACTGAATAGATCCTTATATTATCCAGTTGTTTGACACAAGTGACTTTTCTTGCCTGCTCTCCTTGAGATGCAGGATGTACCAATGCCATTTTAACAGTTTCGTTTCAGTGCAGAACCACACCTTGCATTCGGAAATAGACAGGTTTTCAGCAAGCCCTTTTCAACCAGCTGGCTCTCCCCTCCCCCTGCCCCAGCACACAGCTATAAAGATAGACTTTCTCCAATTTCCTCTTTTTTTTTTGTTGTTGTAAAACTTATAATTTATTGGAAGTAACCAGAGAGGTAAGCTGACAGGCAGCTGTATGCTGGGGTGATATTTCTCTCCTGACAACACTAGATAGACACAGACATAGGAAACAATGCGGTATCATAAGGTATTTTTGCTGAATACGATGCTTGAGCATCTTCAAGGCTGCTTCAGCTTTAAATCTGAATTTAAGGGATATAACAAGGATTTGACATTGTCCCTTCACCTGACAGTAATACATTTTTTATCTTTTAATAACATACAGTAGTGCTGCATTGTGATTTCAGGAAGCTCTTTGAGTAAACAAATCATATTTATTGCCTAGAGACTAACATGCCTTCCAAGAGTCTATAAAGATGAGAGATAAGCTGAAAGATAGGCTTAGAAAAGTTTTCAGCCAGCTAACAGCAGAATTTTTCTTAGGGAGTACATTACTGCACCAGTTAGAAATTGATGTTTAAAATTATATTTTTAAGGTAGAGTTGTTTATATGATTTCTTGAATTGATTTCTCAATATTGTTTAATCTCAGCCTACTGAGGGTTTCAAACTGGATCTTCAGCCTAGTTTCTCAGGAAAACAAGTTTTATGTGCTTATGTATTCTAGCTGCCTATGCCAAGCAAATTGGTTTTGAACGTAAACTTTGATTTACAATTTTACTTAATTTTCACATAATGCTAAATGTAAGTCCCTCCAAATTTTGGTTCGTTCTCTGGTCCTCAACGGTTAGAACGAGAAGAGCAGATGTGCTAGTACTACTGCACCTCACCCCATGGCAGAAGTGCTGAGGTGTGGACAGGTTGTGGACGGTCTGACCTGTCCTATCAGCAAAAATACAAAAATAAGTGAGGGTGAGGAAAGTCAATACGGTAAATCAAGGCTTTTAGACAGTGATGCTTTTAAACTGAAAGTTAAGACTGCACCAATAAAATTTTGGAATTTTGTTCAAAAGCCACTCTTGCAATGCGTTTCCAGGGGATATTGGCATTGAAGTGATAAACTAACAGGCATCAAATACTGCACGTACCTTTGGGTCCTCCTAGCAGAGAGCAGCACGGGCTTTTCTCCAGATCCAATTTGGGATGACAGCTGCCACTTATAGGGAACTTCAGTTGGCATCTGGTGGTACGAATGAAACATGTCCAGCACAGTAGGACAACAAAAAATTAATTAACTGTGGGCTCGCTTAAGAAATTAGCTGGCTGAGGGGAAGCAGAAAGGTTTGTCTGAAATTAGAGGAAGAACCTCAGTGAAATATTTTAGAAAATGAAGTGGATGCATGAGCATACTGGACAATCGAGAAGGGTTGTATTTGAGTACGTAGTTGGAAATGGAGGCAGAAAGGCACATATGACACTGAAGAACTGATGACCGAGCATCACCCACATCATCTACATATGTTCATATGTCTTGAAATTTCTAATGAGAGTCTCGAAACTGTGTTCAAACTGGAAGGGAATATTTTTGTGTAACACAGCACAGAATAATTACCAATGGATTGAAGCGAACAGCCTGTGCATTGTACTATTTATTTTATCAATTGAATTCTATGATTTGTTCCTCATCCTGCAGTCTCCTAGTTGCATTAAGTGATGATTGTGTACAGGCGTGGGCAATCAGAATGAAAATTAGCCTTTTCCAGTTGAATTAATTGTCTCTATTATGCTTCCAATTGAGTTTTTAGCTATTATTTAGTCTATTTAAGAAAGATTGCATCTTTTCTATGAAACCACTGTCTTCAGCAAAACCACTGTCAGAAATAAGAGCAGTTTTACAAAAACTGAAATAACGCAGCATTTCTCATTTCAGTTGGATGTGCCTTCCATACTTAGTTTTTGGCTTGAAGAGAGAGCCATTATATTCAGATAATAGTTTTCCCAGCCAAAAGCATGTGCTTATATGGAAAAGATTGACTGTTATAATCTAGCAAATCTGTAATTTACACACAATGACATTTTATAATAGAAACCTATGCTAAGTAAAGGCATTTTGGTTTTATTTTTAAAAACTCCTGAGAAACCACAGAGTTGAGTATCTGAACCCAGACCAGGAGCCTAATGTCTCATTGTGCTTTTGAGAAAAGTTAATTTGTTCAGTACTAGAAAGGGCTGGGATGATTGTGTCAGAGTTTTTGCATTATGGCAAAGGTCGCTATCTGTACAATGTTCATCTTATATAGGAGCTGGGTACATTAATACATGAAGTGCTTATTATCGATCAACCATTACAATTGCTAAATGACCCAGGACACACTTCATTACAATCAGACTTAGGTAAAAATCTACACTGTTGCCTTGATTATGTATTTTGAGGCAAATCTTTCCCCTTATTCTGATTCTCAGCCCCGCCCCAGACACAACAGATAGGCAGTAATCACCAGCCTGGGTAGAGTATCTTTTGAGGAACACATTTCTCACCAAAAACAAGTTAAAGGTAAGTAGGATTATACAGGGTGAAGTGTTTCTAAGTGCTTGATTCAGTCAGATTTTGGGTGACCTACATGTTGGTACTTCTGTTCATGTCCTTGGGGGATTTTCTCAAAGCCTGAGAGAGGAAAAAAGCTGTGTGCATAGCTGCTCCCTGTGTTATACTCCCTTGGTTAGAGGATGACGTAAATTGAAAACTAATAGAATGAGTTGGAAGAGCCAGAGCAGCTTCTCACAGGTCTCCAGTGATGCCCAATGTCTGCACAACTATGTTGGGTACCAGCAAGCAAAGCTTAGTTCTGCTGTGCAGTCAGAGCAGTGATGCTCCCCACACAGACCTCTTGGCTGGCATCATCTCCTCTATCTCCCAACTTGCCAGCCACCTGCCCCCGTGTTGGTGGTCTGCAGGCTTGTTTTCTTCTCCCAGTCTCTCACCTGTCCAAAACCCAGCTGTGACCTGCCTGGAATCTTGCAGATCTAGTCAGGATGCTGCTCAGACCCATCTGACCTGGAAACACCACCACTTCCGAGCCCGAGTCTTTCCAGCTATTCCCTTCCTGCACACCCCAGCACCTCATGGACATGTCAGCATCCTGCCCCACTTGAGATGCCCCCTTCTGCACCCGGGAGGCGGACATAGAGGGAGCCTGCCCAGCATGAGATGCATAAAACCTTCCCCATCCTGTCTTGCAGCACCTTATCTTTCCTCCTCCCAGTGTAAACACCGTGTTCTTCAACCTAATTGGAAAAGGGCAGTTGTTTATAAAGAGAGAAAATACTGCAGTTTTCCACAAGGTATGTCTGCCATGCCTCCACTCCTGTGGCCCAGCTACATTTATTTGCCTGGCATGAGGAGCAAGGAAAAGCCCTCCACAAGAAGCTGCTGTGCTGATCCACAAAAAAATAGAGCACAGGTTTTGGGAGAGTTTTTGCTGTAGTTCACACACAGGTAGGAAGAGATCCATGAAAAAAAAGAAAAAGCCCATATTTTATTAATACAGGAACTTTTAATGCCAAGTTTTACTAGAATATATACCAATTACTGGATTACTCAGGTATGCAAAGGACTAAAGGATAACGCTATTAGGAAGACATACAACTCAATTGCCTACACAGTAAATCTTTCAGTGGAGAGAAAGATGAGTTTGCAATTTCAGTCATCCTTAATGCCTTATGATGTACCAGCACAGCTTTTAATTAAAACTATGGAGCAGAAAGGGGTTTTATTTCACTCCAGAGCAGGATGAGTGGTAACAATGAGAAGATGGCTCTTTACTTATTAATTCACAATATTACTGGTACTCCTTCCGTGAATATCCATCTGATACCTGACAGCCACAGGGCTTAGTACTTACAGGGCATATTCACAGCTGAGCCTGTGTTGTTGCTGCAGATCATGCTCACAGCGACCTGGCAGTGGAAGCTCAGGAATTTGTCAGGCCCGTAAAGTTCCATCTCATGAATCTTCAGCCAGAATATGACACTTCACTGTAAACTTTGTGAATAAATAGAAAAACATGCTCCTGTCATGTGCATTACTTTCAGGGAGCAAGAGTCCCAAGTTGGGGCAGACCTGCACAACAGCAACTGCAAAGCCAAAAGCTACTCAAAGGGTACCCTACAACTAACAATTTCTTCACACAAGAGGGTGTTTGCATCTGCAATGCCCTATGGACAGATGTGGCCACACATCTGCGCACTGAAGGAAGCCGCACACATTGTGCCTTAGTTACATTAAGCAACATTGCCAGTGTGTTGGTCCTAGAGGAATGTTTTTGTTTTTCTCTTAAAGAAAAACATCTATAAAACAAAAGCTTATTAATTTTCACCTCCCCTGCTAAAGAAACATTAAAACAAAACTTGTCATTTTATGTTCCATTCAGAGTGACCTCCGAAATCAAAGCCCTGGTGTCAGAGCAGCCAGCAGGACCACACAAGGAGGAGTCCCTCAGTCACCTCCTTCCAACTGTGAAGGGCAAGAATCCCACTTATATCACTTTGAGGAGGACTGAGATCCTGATCTGGATGCTGGGGAGGAGGCAGCAATGTCAGACTCTCGCTCTCAATTTCCCCACTGCCAGTAGACGGAGGGTCAGTGCTCTCCCCACCTGTCTGCCAGGCAGATTTGAGGGCTGCCAGCTCTGTGCTGTCACAAGTCAGAGTGCTGCTCCTGGTATGACTGTGTTTGGAAATACATAGCCCATATCTGGTATTGCCTGTATGTGAAGTGATGCCTGGGGTAACATCGAGCAGGTGTTTCCTCACGCACTCTTTACAGCTACCCTTCCCAGGAGCTGACAACAGGGCTGCCGGCTGCCTGCTGCCTCACAGGCCCTTTTTTTGTGCATCACTTCTAAAGCAAAGCCTTTTGTATGTGTCGACGTGACAAAGCTTCACACCAGCACTCGTTTAGATCCTTTCCTCCAGTTCTGACAAATGCCATCCTGCACAACACGGCTGCAAAGGTAATTTCAAAGCCTGCTGCATTATGCTTGTTGCCTCCTCCTGTACTGCCTTCCCTTTGCTCCCCTCTTCTTGACAGCAGCAAACGCAAGCCGTTTGCCTTTCGTGTTTATTTCTTTCTAGGCCTCTGTCCCCTCCAGAGCTATCATTGCTTCTTTCATGGGATGCCAGATCTCTCATGACTGGTGAACTAAGCCAAATACTATCAACACTGGTGAGAATTTTCAAACAGTCCAACCTCACTTTTCCCGTGCTGTTACTCATGTCAGGGAGCAGCTCCCTGTAACTACCAAACCAGCAACCTTTTCTCATTTTAAATACATTCTTAAAGCTTTTCTTTGCAAAAATACGGCAAGAAAAGACCTAGTGTTGTGCCAACCAACTTGGCCGAACCTCGTTGCCATCCTTCTGCCTCCTTGTCTCTCTGACCTACAACAGTTGTTCCTTTACCAGGTTAAAGCCCACAGGCCAGCCTTTGACTAACACTATTTTTTCCACATTTTTACAATACCTGTAATAATAAAGTAGAAGATTATGACTGGGGCTGTCCATGATAGAGCAATACACTCAGCTCATGCTCTGACTGAGAACATATCACGACCTCATAGTTTATAATGCAAATGTAAAGAAATGCCTTTCAACAGCTATAGAAGAAATTTTAAGTTATCAGTTGTCATCAGACCAACGGAGGACTATGGCAAACAGTCCACATCAGCTTTGCTTTTTCCCCAGGTTAAATCACAAGAAGCAGAGTTTTCAGGCTTGTTATTGAATCTGCAGGATGTGGTACGTGGCCAATCCCTACCACTGTTTATATTATGGAAGATCACATCTATTCTTTGCTTAAAGCTCTGTATTAAAGCCCTCAACAACCTATGCACTTACTTCAGACTGACAGACACTCATATTCCCAGTATTGAAATACAAAGAGCTAGTAAAAAGTCTCAGTTGGATTGCTCCCTGTTTCTGACATGGTACGAGTTCCAAGGCATTGCAATGAGCTCCACAGAGTGCACAGGGAGAGATTTTTGGTTGTCTCTTAGGGCATAGTCTGCTAAATATATTCAAGTAGTTGTGATAATGGTACCAGAGCTTCCTAACCAGCAATATTTAGATAATTTCCAGTTCCACTTTACCCACAAGAAGAGAAAGCAGCAGCTTCCAGCAGAATTCCAACAAGAATGAACAGTTCAATGCAGCTTGCATAAATCCTGCCCTGGTAACAATTTATGTTTAAAAATATGTAAACAAAGAATTTTTTATAAAGGGAGCTGACTGGCACAGCAGAATAAAGGAAATTATTTCTATCTTCTCAGGTGCTTCACAGATTTCTTTCAACGGATCCTGGAAAGTCTAAAAACCAACCAGAAACTGCTGTACTCAAAGACAAAATAGGAAAGAGATCCCAATATTCATCTACTAAGTTCACAGCTAGACTTGACTGTGAATTTAAACATATTAAAGAGAAAACATGATATGATGACCTTGATTAGTCCTTTTTAAAACCACTAAGTGTTCATCTACCCCTTTCAGGGGGTATGGAATTTAAGGCGCCAGTCCTTCCTTACATTAATTAGTATTAAGTTGTGATCTACATCTTGAATGACAGGCATGTGCATACTCAGTCTAAAGACATTAACTGTAATGAAGAGCAGCCTCATGAAGATCTGGCCCATTGTGCCATGTGCTTCAAGATCCCCGAAGGAAAAGCACTGTATGTGGTAGGTGACACTGACATGCAGATAAAAAAGACTTACTGAGATGGTGCTAAGAGGCTCATGGGTGCCCAAGAGAATTAGGAAATACGAGCCCAAAACTGCTTTCTGTTCACTCCCACACAGGAAACTGCACTCCACACTTTTCTTCCCAGGAGTCTCTTGTGTCACAGAAATCACAGTATATAAAATTTCTGATTATGTCTGCTTAATTAGACAGAGGAGTTGTTAAACTTATCAAAACATAAGCACAGTCTGACATTTTGATTGCAAGCCCCTTCAAACAATCAACTCCCTGTGAAGCCCTGCTCACACTGTGACTGCAGCAAGATGTAGAAACGTTATCTGCTCCAAACTAGAACATCAGTCTTCCCATTTTCCTCGTGACTGTGGCAGTCTTTCATCACCGCTTCTGATCAGCTTTGGAGTCAAAGAGCTCTAAATGAGTGTTCAAGGCTAAAGTAGTGCTCCCCAGGTCTCAGCCAGCCAGGAGGTACAGCTCTCACCCGCTCTCCTGAGCACTCTGTGCACAAGCCGCAGCTCAGTGGCTTGTGCCACTCAGCACAAGCCTCAGTCCTGTGGCTGAAAAATGCAGAAAACTGTTTGCTACGAACAACTGAGCAGAACTCTGTTTTTATAATGAATTACATGTGCAACTCCTAACCAAGGCAGCATTCATTACATACTGTAAGAAGTTAGCCAGCAAACTAGAAGGTAAGAAACTTTCGTCTGCTGACATTCTGCTCTTCTAGGTTTACCTCAGTGCAGGACTGTGGGGAAAAACATCCTATTTCCTTAAGCCAAACAGGGATGCCTCCAGTAAGGCTGCTTCTTTTCCTCATGATGAGCAGTACTCTTGCTCTGCAGACCCATAGCCAAGCGAGCACCCCCAGTACACCAGGGCAGGAGGAGGGAGTAGGTGAGATCAGGGCTGGGATGCCAGCACCACCGCAATTCCATGGGCAACAAGAAAGAGCTGGTTTGGTGACTCAGTCTGGATGAAGAGACTACCTCTGAAAGCTGGGACATAAGCCTGGTCTCCATGTCTGCATGCAGTCCTTAGCACTGCCCAGTTGACAGTTGTTCTGCCCTGGACCTCAGCTGCCCACTGCCATGTGGTTACAAGACTTCCCAGCCTTCTTCCAGGTAGAGCTGGCCAGGGACCATTCCCATTAGAGAATTTGGGTAAACAAAACTTTTGGGGGGAGGCACGGCTTAATGCTAATGGGCATACCATTGTGTCTCTGTAGGTCTTTGATGCATTTAATTTACTGAACTTTGGCACTGGAACTGTCAGAACACATGACGTGCAAAGGGACCAAGTTCCACATAGGTGTCATCAAATCCTGGCTTTCAATAAATCAAAGTGCTTCACTTTGCCACCTTAGTCTGACAATCCCTTCCTCTTGTCAGTCCACTGACACTGTCTGTGCAGCCCTGCAGTCGCCATCGGAAGGGAGCTACTCTTACTGGTGATGGCAGAAAGTACCAGAGCTAGTGACAGACTGCAGGCAGTGTGACAGGTCTGAATGCCTTCGATGTAGTTGAAGTAAAAACAACTTTTTATTCCAGTGCATCATCCTATTTATAACTCCATGTGCTGCAGATCTTGAAGTTCAGAATACATAACTATTGGATATTAAAGAAAAAAACAGGAAGGCAGGAGAGGTCTGGAGCCAGCAGACTATTCCCACAGACGAAACTGCATCCTCACTACATCAATCACATAGTAAAACAAAAAGCAGTAAAATATTTTTCTATTTGACCTCATGAGGTTCCAAAAAATTTCAGAGGCGCAGCAATTTCACTTCCCAGAATTACTGTCCCAGCCTCTCTTCAGATTAAATATTTCTGCACCATTCAAAGCATGTTTAGAAAATTGGTTTTTGCTTTATTCCCACTACAGCAGAAGACTGAAAATTTAGACTGCAAGATCAGTCTGTCGCAAAGGTGGGCCTCAACCAAAGAAAATAACACATCTGCTGAGCCATAAACACAGCAAAGAAAAAACAAAATCAACTTTCTTCTCCCACACCTTGGATTCTTTAAATTAATAAACACTGAAAATGCGGCTACAGGAAACACTTCGCTTTACTGTGTCTTTGTAATATGAATGACCTTAACTTTTCCGATAGCTTAAAAGGATAACAGGACTTCACATCACCATCAAGACATACATTTCAGAATGTTTTTAGACCTGGTTGGGAACATCACCACAGAAACCATTTTGCCTTTTGTGTTCCTTAGGAGCTACTCACTGTCAGTCTGGCTGCTAGGGCTTCAAGCAAACACCGCTCCGCTCATTATAGAGTGCATCTACCAAACTTAAACTTAAGCAAAATTAATGAGCTGGTTTTGGCGTGCAGTAACTGCATGCTCCAGCCAGTGGGAAAAGAACTGCTTGAGAAGAAAAGGAGTAAGCTCCACTCATATCAGGAGAGATTTGAATAGTTTATTTTGCCCAATCAGAGCCCTTCAGCATAATGACACATTCATATACACATATATGAACAATTTTTTTAAACATTAATGTATAATACATTTTAAATTTAAAATACCAGCTGCACAGGTATTTTTATTTACAAAAATATTCCATACCTAATTTTTTTTAACTTTGCTATGATGACATAGTTCAGTTCAAGTACATGTAAGTAAAATAACTCTATGCAATCTAACATAGTTGTGTTTGTAACAGTACAGTTTGCAGTTCATATGAAACTATATTTGTAGACAGATGGATTTGCAACCCTACCTAAAATGCATATTCCAGTAATCACCCTCAGAAGAGCTGGTGGGGCTCAGCAAGACCTAACTGAAGAATAACTTGCAATGAACAAAAAGAAAAACACACATGTACACACTAAGATATACAGAAACAAGAACTGCTACACATCAAGCATGCTTACCCACAAGTGGGAAGTGTTAGAAAAATTTACTCATTTTTTTATATTTTTCCCCCATGGCGCTGGTACAATAAAACAGTAGCATAACTAGAAAGCAGCATGTTTTCCTAGTTCTAACCACTACAGATAGCAGAGCTCAGGTCTAAAATAACACAGTACTGCTTATTTACAATTCTTTTTTTAAAAGGGAATATTTAAAACATGTTCCCACCCCTCTCCCTTTGCATCACCTATTACTGAATGGTAGTGGTAATCCACATACAACTCCTTACATGTTTTCAACTGAAACAGTTTAACTTCTAGTTATTATTTGCCTGGTAACATGTAACTTAGGTACTAACAAAAACAAAAGTGACAAAGAAACCTACAGCTGTATGACTTAAGCATTTCTAGGCACTTTACATGGAAAACTAAAAGGAATACTGATTGAAACCTTTCATTTGATTGTTCTATATTTCTGTTTTGTTCCTTTTTCCTTTCCCCCCACCCTTCTCTTTTAAAGTAGCAAAGAACCCAGAAACACAGTACACTCATCTGGCCTGAAACAGTAATAAAGCAGACGACAGACAGCACATCTCTGTAATGTGTAAGAAGAAATTAGCCTAGCTTAACTTAGCTTTTCAATGAAAAGCAAAATAAAATTGGTTTAGCTGATTCGACTACTTGACGTATCTTTTTTCTGCTTTTCTTACTTCTTCCCCTCAACTATCATTAATTTTTGTCTACAAAGTATTTGCAGATTTTGTAGTAGTAGCAAAGTTATCAATATCCACCCAAAAAGATTCACATAAATTACACAGGAAATTGGCCAGAATGAAGAAAAGGTTCAACTTAAGAGTTATACTGTAACTCGGAGAGGGAGGCAAGGCTTTGCACTCCTTCCCACTCCCACTGAACTTCAGGTGCTATCTATGCCCATCTGGGTATGTTAAACCATGATGAGAAAGAAGAGAGTACTTCAACCACAGGCTGCCAGTTTTCCAACACATATTTGGTATACGCTCCCCCCAAGCTTACATGTAAAGAGCTGATGTATAATCAAGAGTCATACACTATTCAAAATATTTATCGGGCAAATCTCACTTGAATTTTGGGCAATTTTAAAAGTTCAAGGTGGAAAGCTGGAAAATCTTTCATGTGCATACATAAAAAAATTAAAATCGTAGAAAAGCAGTCAGCCACAGACTGCAGCTATCAAGAAAATTCATAGCTCAGGTTAATAATCTGAAAGCACTACCTTCCCTCTCCATACTTAGGGCACTGTTATAAAAATGTTCAAAAGGGGAGGTAAAAATAAGAACGATTATTTTCTGCAAAGCAAAATGGGCTATTCTTTTTTCATTGCTTAGTAATTGTATCATCTCCATATGAGATATGAATGTATTCATAAGCTTAAAACAACTTCTTCTATGGATAATATACATACTTTAAGTACTTTGACTTAAAAATTAAACATAAGTCTTCTTAAAATTAAAGGTAGAAGTGTACATATAAAAATTATTTAAAACTAAAAGTATATTCTTAAGCAGTATGTATAAATATAACAGATTTTATTGTATTATCTAGTAACAAATCTGAAAGTGTTGCAGTAATTTATAAACTGAATGCTGACACAGGATAAGTGCCTTTCATTAGATACTATATTGTATATACTTGTATATACATATTTTGCTAAGAAAACACACATTCTAAATGATAGTCACATAATTAGAAAATATGCCCCAAAGTAATCTGTTCTAAAGTCTTTTGAATGTGTGTGGTTATATACAATAAATGAACCTGAACTGCACAAATGAAGAAACAAAATAAAGGAATAAAATACCATGATTGAATTAAAGTGCAGGAAAAATTCAAGTTTAAAAGTTCAGGTAAGATCAGTGCCATTAATTAAAAAAAAACCAACAAAACAACAAACAGAAGAGAAAAGGAAATCAGAAGGGAAAAAAAGGAAATTAAACTTGCTTCCAAAAATCCTCCTTTGGATGTAGCTTTCCAACATCACCTGCCATGCAAGTACTACCTCAGGCAAAAATCTTTGCATAAAGACAAACAAAGAACACAGCTATATATTACTATATTTTATAACTGACTTTTGCTGAAGAACAAATCACTGGAAATGCCCATGGTGTAACACTTTCAGACTTATTTGGAACACACACATATTTACACATATCAACATTCAAAAGTTACAATTTGGCAGGACTAGGGTGAAGAAAAGCATCTTCAGTTTACAGTTCCTAATAAGATACACTACATATAAACAGATAGGTAGCAGCAGTTTCTTACACTTCTGTCAAAAAAAAAAAAGTAATAGTTCAATTATATTTTATAGTTTTCCAGACACTCTAAAAAAAGTTTCACATAACTAAAATGCTAGCAAAAAAACCAGGGGTGCTTCCCCCCCAAGGATTTCAATATACTTTGCTGTACAAAAGGTGCACCACCAATAGCAGAATAAGATGCAACAATGCGTGTACGATCAACTTCTTTCCACAGAGAAGGAAAAAAGAACATTTTAGACTAAAATTGTACATAGCCCCTTTTATTCACCAAGAACCATTTGTGTATTCATCTCATGAGCAATCATTTCATTAGTTTTCAAATCTAGAAGCATGCTCCAAAACATATGCAACAGAAAAATAAAGATTCAGTTATGATAAATTCAATAATACCAAGTAAGCCACTACTCTTCTTGTACTGATAGATGGTCTCTCATCGCCTCTTATTTTTTTGATTGCTAGTGGTTAGATGTTTCTTGATGGGGAAGTTAAGGATGTTTTCTTTTCAAGCCAAGATCATCTTCCATTAAACTGTTACCATGACCGACAGAAGAGTATTTTTGTCATTGTCTCCCCAAGAACCCAACTAGACTAAAATTCCAGGATTCTTTTGCTCTGAAATATAGTTCATCTTCATAAGGTCAAATCGTAATCAGTCATCTCAATTTAAAATGTGAGACAAAGGGACAAGTGTCAGCTTGGGTGGTTTGTTTTTGGAAGTTGTATGGCTACTAGTTTATCTAGTTTTTGTCTACCTGGATTTTAAATGGTATGGTTTTAAGTAGGCATTAATTAGACACTAAAAAAAGGTTAGGTATGAAACAAATCGACCAAGAAATAACAACACTGCTTGTTCAAACCGTCATGTTCTCATTTGTTAAGTTCTTTGAAAAGTGGACATAGTATGGCATGCCCTTGTACTAGCAACAGAACTAATTTATCTTTTAAATTTAAAATGCTACTATAAATAAAACTAGATAATTTATCAAATTGTGCTGCAAAACCCAAACATATTTACCTTTCATTTGAAAAAGGAATTAAGAACCATTAGTAACCTTTATATTTTACACCCTTTAAGTGCTTTGTAAGGTTGCCTGATCTATGCACCTTCAACACCACTTCACAATACAAATATAACCAAGGTTTTGCTTTGGAAACATTTGAAAAGTGTGCAAAAAAACCACACGGAATGTGATGCCTGGAGAAGCAAACCCAAATATTTCTTCAGACAATGTAGATCTATCAGCTTCTAAGTACTCCCTTTCATAAAATGAATCCAGTCAGTAACTATTCCTGCTTTGAGGAGAAAAATCTAAATTAATTTTTGAAATGCAAACATTTATTTTAAGGAATACTCTCTTTTTAAAAGAGCTCTGGTTATTCCCACTGTTACAGCTTTAATGCAGCAGCCATTAACAAGTTAGCTCAGCTATATTATTTACCTTACCCAAACTGAACATTACTTCAGCAATTCCTGTTTCAGCAGACACTTGCCACTGCCCACATTGATAAACCGCTTTACAGACTAAATCCAAACTTTAGACCAACTGGTTTAGTGCTGGGTGGGGCTGTGAGAGGTACTTGCAAATAGCTCTACTAGCATTATCTAGAAATTTGCTAAACAACATACTGACAATAATTAAATATTAGATGCTTGCCGTTATTCATGCATCAGCACCTCCACGGAGTGTAAAACTGTTTGAAAACCTGAGTCCAAGGTTATCTGATTTCATAGTAAAAGACTAAAGGGGCATCTAGAATTTAAGTTTTGAGCAAAACTATCTCAGCTATTTTAATGGCTGTAAAGATACATTCTGTTACACGTTTATAAAATTTCACAGCATGAGTGGAACCCACAGCCAATTCTAAGTGTTATACAAACTGAACTAATAACTATTTTTGGCAAAAAATAATTAACTGAACAGCAGTGGAAGTATTCTTACCACAATGAAGATGTTACCACATTGCACAGCCATAACACAAATGAAAAATCCCAGCATGACACATTCCAGTCATATTATTCACTTGACTTTTTTAATGCAAAAAATGTATATTCTCTTGTTTTGCACTTCACAGAATATGATGTGAATACAAGAATATTAGATCAGGGGTCCAAGAAAAGACTATGCACAGGTTAACTATGTATACAATTTTCAACATGAAATCTTCCAAGCTTCCAGCTTTTCTGATGAAAGAAGTGACAGCAAACTTCAACTTTTCTTCAACAATAATTGTAAATATAGTAAGTCCTAGAGAGGCGGAGTTTAAGTCAGCTACTGTCCAGCAAGACAAAGAACTTTATTCCAGCTCTTGGACCCCTGATTTATTGCCTCTCCTCACAGGAGGGTATAACACTGGCAGCAATTACAATAGCACAAAAACTTTTGGCATATGAAATATTAAACACAGGATTGATCCTGCATTGCCCCTGCCCATCTCACATTAGGTTTTCTCTTTACTCTCTTTTTCCATATGTTCTAGTTACCTTCTCTTTTCCAACTCTCAGCTAACCAACAGCAAAGAAACACTCAAGTTTGGTTTTTAGTGTGTGTTTCTTTTAAATATAAAGCTCCTCAGTAAAAGCCACAACTGAGGTTAAACAGTGTGTGATTTGTGCTAGGAAACAACAGTGTCCAATGGTGAAAACTCCTTTAAATTTCAATGGTCCTGCCAAAATTAATGAAAAAAATCAAGATTTTTTCATCAGGACAAAATTGAACAGATGTAATTGATGAGCTTCATCAGAATTGGTACCACTTCTTGTCTTTGTACTTCAACATCATCTAAAAAAACAAAACACAATTTATAATTACTGTTTCTATAAGGTACCAAAAAGTATAATGATACAAGAAAATCATATACTTGCAAAGCAGCAAGAGAAAGAGGATAGTTTAGCATGATGTATTTTCTAATGGTAGCATCACTGCTGATGATCTGGACTTAAGACAGAAAAAGACACTTTTGATAGAACAGGAAGGTTGCACAGGGGATGGAAAGAGATCAATGTGAATATGGAAGAGAATATCCATCTTAGGAAGTTACTGACAAAAAAAAATTAACTTGGACCCATGGGGCTTGCGTACAACAATTGAATCTTTCTTAAGAACCACAGGAGCCCCACATAGAACGTTACTTCTACCTAATTCAGTGACAAATTCTTTACGTAATGGGAACTGAGCTGAACTTTTGAAAGTCTAAATGCCACTTGAGCACACCCCTCTGCCTCAGACCAACAGGCCACAAGACAAAGCTGTTTACATTAATACTTCCTTATTAAGAGTAACGATTGGTAAGTAAAAGGGAAGCATCCTATATCAATGGTATTGCATTCCCTTTACATACCTCTAACATGTCTCTGCAGGTCAGTTACTTGCAAAACTTGCATTTATTTGCTAGAGAATCAGTTTAATGTTCAGTTTAACATGTGACAGACTCACCTCATGAGCATGTTTAGAGAAAGAATCAGCGCTGTAAAGCATAGCTGCAGTTTTTTCTTCCAGTTCTCCTAGTTTCTGTCCTCTTTCATCTAGTGCCAACCGGGCTCGTGCTAGTTCACCAACTACACCAGATGCTGCTCCTTTGACACCTTCAATACCCCCAGGCCCTGGAATATGCTGGGCCAGACTTCTTGATGCCTTCCCTGATGCTGATTCTCCAACTGGAGGCATGTGCAAAACAGCAAAAACAGAATAGTAAGGTTTTCTACCATTGTTACACAAATACCAATCTAACTAGTTTATAAAGGTGTCATTTCTTTGCATGGACACCAAATACCTAATCAGATGCATGACTACAAGTAATACTCTCTAATCAATGTTACTAGATGTTACTATTAATAAAATTTAGATTTTTCAAACATATTTCTGAGTTCCCAGGGACATTATAAAATTATAACCTTTTCACAACTGGAGTGTGAAATTGACAGTGCTGGCATCATGGTCATCAACAGATTTGTGCTGGTGAAGTGGTTTTTAACAATATAGCTTACTTCACAGGGAAGGTGTTGGGAGTTCAGCAGACAAAGCAGGAGAATTTTGCAATTATAAGCTGTGATCAGTTCTGGAAGTGCTTTGCTGGTGTAGCCAGCCAGTATGATTCCATCAGCAGAAGTTTCCTTTGATGGAAGTTCAGTTTCAGAAGCAGACACCTGAAGATTAGGTATCTATGCTCTCCTTATTGTAAAAATCTCGTAAAAAGAAAAAAAGTGATGTAAATTATGAAAAGGCATTACAGCTGTAAGAACAAAGCAGCTCATCCTAAAGTATGCACCCATGAATGGTCAGGTGAACAGCTCTCAACTCCGGGGACCGCACTGCACTGAGTACATCTCCTTTGCTAATCATGGGACATCAGCTGCCTGGTTCAGTCTAAATGCTTAACTAACATATCAATCACATGCTGAATTGTATACAAAAATTTGAATGAAGGCCAAAACACATTTGATTTGACTTCAACATCCAAAAAATATATTTTTTTTAAAACTGAAATTATGGTTTAAACATTTTTTCACTTCTGGAGAAAGTAATATTAATTTATTTAACAACTTTTGTTGTAGCATTTTTCTGATTTGGTTTTATGCTTCTGGGAAAAATGATTTAAATTTCAACTAACATCATAAACATCTCTGAATTTCCAAGAATGAAGAAAGAGTAACCATTTTACTTACTACAAATTCTGCTTAACCCCTCATGTTAAATAAGAATTTTAGAGATATTTTCAGATGTCTTTATAATTGTCATTGAATTTACTTTCAGGCTCCAATTCATTAGATTTTCTTCTCCCATTCTATACTATTTTCCTTCTAAAGAGATGAGTAACAACTTGATGGCAGAAACATATAATTATGTAAAGAGACAGCCTCTAAAGTTACAAGTTTTTCCCTGTCCTAGTCATACTAATTAGACATATAATTTGTGCATACAAATTTCTCTAACTGAAAGATTGATTAAATATTCTAAGTATTACACAAATACAAATGGAATTTTTAATGCAGAAAGTGACCTCTAAATTTTTGGTGTTTGTTCAGAATGTAGAAGCACAAGTAGTAAATACCAATTTAATTTTTATTGAAGAGATCAAAAGAACCAATAAAAAAGAAAGAGTTGCCAGGGAGCCTTGCCTATTTTAATACCTATGTTTCACACTAAAGTAAACAGTAGTTCTTATAAATAAACTGCACAATGTGGTGTTTCCATCTAGCAAAATATCTGAATAAATCGAAGTTATTTTCCTTGGATATATATATAAAACGCTGCATGCCATCAGCCATCACAGTAAAAAATAAAGCTGTAATCAAAAAACAAAGAGAAAGTGATAACGCAACAAAAACTTTGTAAAATCTGAATTTCACTGTCTTATGAACAGAGAACCGAATTGACCTATCATATAGTTCTGTCCCTGCTCTAATTCCCAAGACATCTCAACACAGGTCAAGTGAGGAAAAAGAATCTAGCAAATGAAATAGAATGGAGTTCTAATTTTCTCACTGTCCGGAATAGTGTTCGCCTGAACCAGCCCCTTTCAGTTTACAAGCATAAAGAAGATCATGCTCCATACTATACACTTCAAAGATGAATAAAAATAAAGATCAGTTGTTCCATTTGTTGCTTTATACACCAGCCCTGAATACATGAGGTAAAGGAGCCTGTAAGAAAACAGTACTAAGCTTTTCTGATCTTGCTGGTAAAGTGCGTAAAAAAGCTATCAAAAAGTATTTCCCTTTTTTCCCTTTCCTCTTTCCAAACGTAATAGTCAAACGTAATTAACATAGGTAACACATTTCTCAAGAATCACTGGCTTCTTTGAGTAGAAATACCTGAAAAATAATGAATACTAAAAACTTACAGAGTTCTTCCCTGTCAAGTGACTGTGCTCCCCCTCCAAAGAGGCCTTTAAAGAACCCCCTGTTCGGTGCTTCTGGTGTTTCTACAGGAGTGAAGAGCTCACCCAACATTTCCTTTGCAATGAAGAAGAGACAAAACAAGGCATACATTATATCACAAAAAAATTAATGAAATACTCTTCACTTTAAGGATTTATTTCATGGATTTGAATTCCAAACTGAATATGCTTTAACAGGCATCTGCCTTTGCAAGGTAACTTAAGAAATATAAATTAAAACATATTAGGAAATTTGTCCAACCATCAATTCTGACAGTTACAACCTTATAGATCTTAAAATTTAGTAGCAAAGAATTAGTTTTGAGTAAAGCTGTATTTGTCCCTCAACAACTTGAGCAACATACCTGACCTTATTCTGTTGAACCTATATCTACAAATACTCCATGGATGGATGGCATGGAAGCAGAGCACATAGCCTGCATCTCTGCTATTTCAGTACTCCATACAACTTCAAAGGCGAAGCATGGCTGAGAATATTTTCGAGGTATTAATACTCCTGAAGCAGAACAGCTTCCTTCATGTATCCCAAGTTAGCACTCCCCGCTTATGCCAGTGGGCAGCTCCACAAGCATCAGTTGAACAAGGGGGTTTTGTTAATTGCACATGTTAAACAAGGAAATTTTCTATCAATCAAAAAGGAAATGAAGTAAGAAACTGTTTCAAACACAAGAGTATGGATGAAACAGTAAAATTTAAGAGTAAAGTGATTTATCCTGAATCAGACTCTACAGTGAGAAAAATCAAAGCATGAAAGCCGAAGTGCTTGGCTTTATGAGACAATTACTGTCAACATTGTGAATCTAGAACTGAAAGTCTCAGAGTATATACAAGAAAATAGCATTATTTAAAAATAAATTACCTGAAGATTTTCACATGTTTCTTGACTGTAGGTGAGCCTCTGTATTTCAGTTGGCGAGACAAGATAGAGTGCTTGCCCATTATTGGTGAAGCAGAATGTTCTGGCTATCCGCATATTGGTGAGTGGCAGATAATATACATCCAACAACGGCCTTAAACTTGGCAAACTTAAAAAAAGAATTTAGAAACCCCACCATTAAATATAGCAGGATTTTCTATTAGTGATCAAATGTCTCATTTTTAAACTGCAATATGTTATTTTTCCTTCTACTGTCTGCATAAACATCACATAAGCAGGGTATCATTTAATGCAATTGCAAAATATCAAAACATAAATATGAGGTTTTTCAAGGCCGCACCTCAAAAGTGAAATTTAAATATCTGCATCAGAGATGGATTTAAAAGCATCATTTAAATGATACTCCGAGTATGTAAACCATGTCTTCACTTAGAGCATTATATAGTAATTACTAACAAAGTATTTTGGCAAGTATCTACCGAAAGGTTACAATTAAGCATCTTGACTCTTCTCTCAGTTGAAGAATTTCTCCATGACTAAAAATACAAGTCTAAAAGAGGTCTCTTCAAGAACACCTGGAAATACACAGGAGTGTGTTTTCAAAGGAAAACTGAATTCAGTGCCTCAAACAGCAATCTTATTAATTATGTCCACTTTTTTTTTGTCTGATTGCATATTTAAGAGTAAGTTCTCCCAGGAAAAGCTTGCTTACCTTGTATTTTCTGATTCTGCACATGTAACTGCAGTACTAACTGCATAAAGCTACTGAAAAACAGATGCAACACTCAGGCTGCAACAATGTCCTTGCTACCAAACATTCCTTTTCCTCAAAATAATAATGTAAGTAGTGACTGAACACCTGATGTCTTGATAAAGAGAACCCAAAATAAACTGCTGTCTCAAAAACATCCCCTGTGAATTTTTTGTAAAATAATTAACACAAGATGTTAGCTGCAAATGTACCAACAGTACCATAAGCAGCTTCTGCTGCAGATGCCTTCTGTGTAAGACTATTATGTACAGGAACTAAAAAAGCAGCAAAGGGGCAAAGTGAAGCCAAAAGCCACAAAAAAGAAAGATACAGTAATGGCAACAGTAAGTGTTGCGGTTTTTTTTCTCCTATGACACAAATTTCTACATATTAAGCTTGTGTTTCACAGATTGAACATTGTCTCTTAGCAAGAAACTTCATCTATGACAAAAAAAAGGAAGGAGAACAGGTAATATGACTTCGGTGCCAAGTTCTACAGGTAAGAAATAAAAACCAGTATTCTGTTGTAAGTATATCACCCAAAAATGACACTTCTGCCATGCACATATCTAAAATAAGAATATTCCCAAGAGTGAATTAGTAACAGGGAAGTTCTTTGCTTCAGACTAATGGAAGGATAAAACATCCTTACAACTTCAACATAAAAGCATTACACCAGATAGGATAAACATGACATCCATAACAGCTTTTTTCAGAGTATTAAAACAAATTTAACAGAATCGTAAGTCCTATTTAAATTTATATAAATAGATATGTATTGGGCACCTTGAGTATGCTGCAGTGCTCTGACTTCTTTACACAAACAGCACGTTAAGTCCATTTCCCAATAGCAATTCATGCTTACGAAATGGAGCTGATACTTGGGAGTTCAACTTTCCTATGGAATGTAACAACCCAATATTTGTAGTTTAACACCTACCTCTATGTAAAGTTCTCTAGAAAACAGAATGAATCCTGAGGAAAACGGAATTTCTTTGAATAGGTGGTATCTGAACATTACTAAGCTCATAAGCTCAGTTTCAACTAGGGAAAAGAGTGCTTGCCTTACAAGGTAAGCAGCATTTTCTAGAGATGTTTAGAATATATGTTGGGATATAGATCAATCGAGTTAACAGACTTAACAATCAAAACTTATTTTTTAATTGTAGTATGCACCAAATCAGCTTTAGTTTTATTCCTAACCACTTCCTGAAGAAGTATCTTTTTAGAGAATTTACCAAGCTGAGAGTTTGTTTTCGCAATCTTAAAAATAACCCTTTAGGAATTTTACTTGCACAATTTTACAATGCCATGTTCCACATTCATCTTGGCATTAGCCAGAAATAAAATATAGGTGCAAGCATATGGATACGTACACACTGTTGTTCAGAATAAGTAGCATTTGGAAATAATCAAGAAAAAGGACATACTAAAATTACATAGGTGACATGTAAGCACATTCAAGCATTACTTTTACACGTTTAAATTCATAACTTAAAAACCTTACTTTAGGTTACTTAATTCTATACTACAACTGCTATCAATTAATCTTCTCTTCATAGCTTTGAGTTAAAAGCAAGTTACAAAATAATACAAGCTTGGGGCATGAATGTCATGCACAGCTGCATGAAAATATGCAGAGTTGTGGTCAGGTATCAGCTGAAGGTTTGACTGAAGGCAGTTTTCTCCATCGGGAAATAAATTCACATTTGAGAATCTTCAGCTCAAGGACCTACACACACCACACGTTTGTTACTATTTGTTGAATCAGGGTAGCTTGTGCTAAACTGGCAAACTTTTTCATGTATTAAAAGTGCAACTAATAGGAAACCATAATCAAAATCACTCAGGCCTAAGTGTTAGAAGTTCATCAAAACTAAGTGAATGTAGATTTTTTAAAAATTTATATTCTCATGAAAAACTAAACTTATGTTGCAGAAAATTATTTGCTCTTTTTATATTTAAGCTACTATCAAACGCGTCTTACCTAAAAGTCATAATATGTCCATTGGCACAGAAACATGCAAGGCAGATACTGTTACTCAATGACACTATGTCTCCACGAAGAACAAAAGAAGTCTCTGTTATGTTTTGCTTATAAATACAGTTCTGGGATGGCAGTGAGATAACTTTTGCTTGCTTTTCTGAACATATCACTGCGTATTGGTTTTCACTGATTTCCTGAGAGGAAGATGGGGACACTGAGACAGGTCGTCGCTTTTTTGATTTATCTTTTTCATCTTTATCTTCAGTAACATTGTGTTCCCTCCAGGGTTCATGTGCTGGTGGGACCAAAGATCCTGTGGTATCCAGAAAAGCCATTCTCAAGATTGCCCCTTTTAGCCTCAGGATGGTTCCTAGGAAAGAAGTCGAACACATTTCTACAACAGTTCTAAATTGTCTTTAAAGCTACAAAATATTCCTTTAAGAAGCTAGTAAAATCAAAACTAAACAAGAATTTAGGCATGTCTGTGTAGCAAAATAAACTTACAAAAATACTTATACATTAATCTGAAAGCCAATGAAGAACATGGAAGAGCACACGTATTCAAGAAAACGTGAAACTAGTTTTCAAGGGTTAAATGTATGCATACTTTTCCATTAACTTCAATGGAAGCTTATACACTTAAGAGAGCTAAGCTGGAAACCATATTTGCATTCAAGTTCAGTGCCACCAAACTAATTTCACTCTATCCTGAGGAATACACTGTGTGCTTAATATCCACTTCCCCCTTCTTCAATACAGACAGGTTCAGAAACAAGCAATCTAGTTTTTTTTTTTTGTTTGCTTTTTTTCCCACTGAAGTTCACACTTGAATCCACTTCTCTGTAATATAAAACAAAGTTGGAAATTTTTCCCTTCATACTCTTTACATAACTGTCTCTGTATGCCAGATCTTAGGCTAATGCATTTCTTATATTCATTCACATGCAAGTAGAAGCATGAACATTTGCTAAGTACACACACATACAAAAAAAACATCATAGATATTGTGGTATCTGTTAAGGTTCATACTGCAGATCCACTGACTAAACATACTGGCCAGTCTGTAGCCTTACCTTTACAATCACATTACCAAATCTGCTTACTGCTGCCAATACCATATTCAAGAAGTACAAATCAAATATTTTTTAGGGTCATACTGTTTCTAATCACAATTTCAATCGAATAGCATTTTAATTTGCATGCCCTGATATCATCTGTGTGAGCAAAGTGGAGCAGAACAGCATGGTCTGAGTGAGATGGTGGTAGCAGGAAAGCTAAGTGTATACCTAACAGCATATTCAAACTATAAATAGATGACTACAACAAAATCATTTGCTGTGTATCAGAAAAACATGAAACAAGACCTCTCACATCAATAAAAAGGAATATTTTATCACTAATATTTAAAGGTAGCTGTTCAATATACAACTCTTAATTCATATTCCTGCTTTATGATGCAGGAAAACTGAAAATTTCCTACCTCATAACAAAAAAAAATAAAATTGAATATTTGAAATAATTGTCTCTTCTGCTGTCTCCGCCTTAACAATTGCCATGTATTGCATTAAGGATAGAAAGTGTACTTTCCTTAGTGAGTATACATTAAAGTGCATTTTTATATTTGATGACATCATATTTTAAACTCTGCAACTTTAAAGTCCTGGTAATGAAGTAACCAAACTAGATTATTAACCTTAGTAACTAGACCAATGAAGTATATATTAATTGCCAGTTAATCTATAACAGAGAAAACTAGTTTCTTTAAAATATGAACAGCACTTTATCAAAGCGTACTTTACCCATCTGCTTCGTACATACCACTAGGAGAAACAATTACTGGCTGAAGAAGTCTTTGCTCTCCTCCTGGGGGTAAGTTCAGTACAATGACAAGCACTGTACCCAGTGTGGTCCCGACCCACAGGCATGGGGAAGGTGATGTATCAGCCTTTCTTGTGAAAGTCTCACAAAAATGAAGAGCTGAAATTGCTTCACGTGACTCTTTATCAATGCTAGTTACGCTAGAACTCCGGGATCGACTGAAAGAGTTGTCTTTGACATCTGAAAATAAATCAGTATTAATTAAAAAGAATAGAAAAATGTAAGCATTAAAAGAAGTTAGATTTTCTTTTTTGTTCTTTAGCATGAAGTACATACTATCATTCTATTGACTGCTACTCCTGTATTCCTCCTTTTTCATATTTCCTTTCAGCCCAATTTTCAACACCATAACCTGAACAAAATGCCTATTTTTTTTTTGCAGAGGTTGCCATTAGATAATTGACAAGAATAATAGTTATGTGTATTTCTGTCTTCTTTGGACAGAGCATAACAGTTCAAAAACTTGAATTATAAACCTCTCTGCTAATTAGTTCATCGATTAAAGAATATTGGCCTCCATGGAACATGATTTAATAATCTTACGAGGATGAAATTGTTCTAGTTTAAGAACTGTAGTGACATCCAGACAGCGTGATAACAAGTAACCTGTAATGATTCACAGCAATATTATCTGACTATAGGAAACCGTATGAAGAAGCTCTAACAAGCTACACAACTGAACTTCTATTAGGAGAAACATCAAATGCTACCATATGCCACTTGGCACTGGAATGTAAATCTGAAGATTTTTGTTTTGAATACTGTAGAAAATGGCACTAAAACTACTCAGGATGAATTGTACATTGCTTAGCAAATAAAGTTCTCAACAGAGAGTGAAATCTAATATTAAAAAAAGCCTCAGTCCAGTAGATGTGCTGCTCCATTCTAGACGAGTGCTCTCCCTACATATGGTGATATGTAACACATCAGCATGTCTGAATTTATGCATGCATTCACAAATCAATGCCTTACTTTAACCCATCAATCCAAAATTTTAGCACAAGACAAGCCTTAGTAGTAAAAGTCTGATGCATTTTTTATTGTGACTTAAAAAATTAAGTTACTCCATTGGACTGTTGGGTAGTGTATAGATACAATGGGCATCTTGAAAACAGTACTAAGACCTAAAGAGCAACATTTAACAAAATACTTTTTGGAATTATCACTACGCTAATTTCATTGAGTTCTTGCAAAATTTTCTACAAAGTACACCTAACATGCATGTGAAAACACCCACAACTAGATTTCAACTGACAAAATAGACATCTACAACACAGTGAGTCTTCTCAAGAGATACTTTTCTTATCCCAACAAGGATAGAAAAATTATTGTTCTTGATGAGTTTTAGCTAAGTCAGATAAAACATGGTTTATAAAAAGAAACTACATCACCCACTCATATATTGACACCGTAAGTTTTCATATTTTAAAAATCAAATTCAGAGTAAAACAATGAAAACTATTGTTTTTCTAATTCTTCTGATGACCACAACCTCTTAAGATGCTTGTTTCTTCAAGACTGAATATTTACTAACTTATGTTTTTTCAACTCTAGCACTGATTAATCAGTCTGAATCTAATCCTGCATCAACTGCAAGAGGCATAAAATTAAATATGCATTTATTGCGTTGCATCTAGTTGAATATTTGAAGAGTATGTGCATAAATTCCAGAAGCACTGGAATAGACAAATGTAAAAATAACTTGCCAGGCAATACAGGCATTGTAGACAGTGGACAATTCATTCAGGAAAGAGAACTGGGGGTAAAGAGTTTAACTGCATTAGCACATATTAATCTTAAAGTCAAGGAAGAATCTACGGCTTGTTAGTAGATTAGTTTCAGATGTAGGGACAGTGCGATGACCCATATACACACCACTGCATTAGGATAGAAAGATGAGGCTCTTGAGCCACTATGCCAAAAGGACAGGACTTAGTGGCAACAGTACTTTAACCATCTGGATTACAACACTGAAAAGCAATGGTATAAATGCAGACTAGAATATGTTCAAAATAACCGCTGTTTTAGAAAGTGGAGGATAAATACAGAAGCGCATCCTTTAGCCTTTGTTACAGCTATTTAGGGGAGGAAGAGGGATAGGTTAAAGATCTAAAGACAGAAAAGTAATCTGAAAGAATGAGTTCATGAAAGAGTAGGTTTCAAGAAGCCATGGGAAGAACAGAGAAAATGATAAGGATAATGAACTCATGAGAAAGGCATTTCAGCCGTCTCCTAGAGCCAGTAGATATGGTCACATAAGTGACAAAAATATACAAGCAAGCTGACAGTCTCTGAAGAACACTAGGCAAAAGCTATCCTGCTAGGAGAAAAGACAGAAGTAAAATACAAAAACAAAAAAGAAAATTGCCCAAGGAAGTTGTTTTACAAATCTGAAAACCTAGAAGAATTTTACACAGAACAAAATGAGGCATCGAAGTGCAGACATCCACACATGTGCAAAGCCAACCAAAACCAGTCAAAGGCTAACACTAAACGTTAAGTGATATAGGAAAATACGGAAACAATTTCAGCATCCTCCTTTCTCCAGACCTCATAAAAAAAAAATATTTTCTAAGTTTTGGAAGGAAAATAATAGTAGATTTAGAATTAATCAGATACCATTTAAGTAAAAATGTGGTCCAGTTTGCAAAGTATGATAAAATTCACCCTAAAATGAAGTTCTCTCATAGCCATTAGTAAACATAATAAGGAAGAACAGACACTGATTGAAAAGAGAAATCAATTTTTTTCTGCACTTTCTTGCCAACAATGCCACACTTAGATCTCTAGCTCTGGGCACAAGAGTTTTAAAAAGAGGAGGAAAACTTCCAGTCCAGAGGAGATTAACTGAACCCGTTCCAGACTTAGAGATCATAACCTAAAAACGGAAAAGAAACTGAACTTTGTAAAAAAAATTATCTGAAAAAAAATGAAGATTAAAGTTACAATCATGGCTTTCAACAGCATTAAAGAGGGCAAGCAAAGAGATAGGAAGCACTTGTTTTCCCTGTTTCTTGTGGAGAAGACAAGAAAAAGTTAATATGGAAGCACAGAAGATTAAGTAACAGGAAGTTTGTCTAACTGACTGTAAAATACTAAAACTTTCTGTGATTTTTCTGACAACTTATTTATTGGAGACTCATGAATAGACAAGAAGTTAAGTTGTCAGAGATCTGGACGTTTGCCATAGTAATGGATTAAAGGATCTCCAAGGGTTCCTTCTAACTTTACATTTCTCTGAGCAGAGTAAGCTGTATAACTGCAAGTTGTACATCAGAGTGATCCAGCTCAGATTCAGGATATCCTGTACCATGGACTCTTACTGACAGCAGCAGCAGCTGACAAATACATAGCTCTGCAGCTGCCAGTGGGATCCTGGCCTGTTTTCTGCTGGGGTTGTGATAGCAATTTTTCTGCAAGATAGAGAGAGCAAGCTGCTGCAGGCAGAAGGCAGCTTTCACATTCAGGCTGCACCTACTGTAGATGGGGTCCTACAGCTGACCCCATCATCTTTAGAGAACATGGCATAGGAGTTGGATCTAATTGACAAGCTGGCAGAGTACCAAAAAAACCCCAAACTAATAAATCTACTCATTTGAACACTGTTTTAGTTAGGCAATATAATGACTTGTAGTACTACAAGTACTACATTTGTGTAGTACTACAGACTTCCCAACTTAACTGATTCCTATATAAAAAGGTACTACACTTTTTCAAGAAAAATTAAATTGAGATTGGTTATCTGTCCAAAAAGCTGTATATTATTTTTATTTAGAGAGAGTGGTCACAGGACAACATTTTAAAACTGTCCAACAATTTGTTGAGTAGATGTCAACATACCCTGTTATTATTAAGGTATTTTTCAATTTTAAATGTATCAGATGGTTCCAAACAGTCAGCGATTTTCCTTACACTACCTGCTTATTCATGCTTTTGTTATCACAGCACTACTGATAAAGTGAGTTACAGATGCCTAAAAATTATGACGAAAGTGTGATAAGCCATGTACAAGATTGGCAGGCTTACCTTACGATGACAGCAATGACATTTTGTTCCTTAAAACCCCCTCAAAATATCGGAATAAAAATTTTAGTTCTACACTTCAGATAAAGACAATATAAAGTTATAATAGTTTACATATTTTAGGACTCTAACGTACTCCCATTCTGTAAAACAGTTTTAGTAGAAATAAAACCAACTATGTAAACTTACCTAATTCAGGCTTTAACTCAGTTGGCAAACTTAGCTTCCTGGACATCTTTGCTGAAAAGTGAAGTATATCCTTTTTTTAAAAAGAATAAACATGATTCTGATGGCCTTCATTTGCCTCTTCCCAATATTTAATATATCATTGTTACATTAACTGCAGTACTTAACAGGATTTGTACTAAAGCACAGCCTTACTTCCACAAGGAAGGGATGCAAAGTAAAACATGGAAGATACCAAAATCCCCAAGTATAGCATTTTATGACTTTTGCCAAGCTTCATTTCTCCTCAGGCTTCAGGCAGAATCGAGCCTTGGCTATTGCAAGAATGTGCACTGAAGTTTACACAAATTTAACATCCCATTCCCTCCTCGCCTGCCCTACATCCTGATCAAACCAGAGATATTTAAAATAAAGAAAACATATTTAAAATAAAGAAAACTTTTAATTATGCTAAAATGTTAATGCACATTTGTACAAAGCCAGTAATCCGAGTTGCAATCTACAAACTTCGCAAAATGAAGACACTGCTGAGAATTATGAAATCAGCAGCTTACAAACCCTTGCAACACTGTCAAACAGAAGACAGTATAATTTTGATAGTATTGCTGAAGTAAAAAAAGAAAACACTGGAACCCATCCCAGATTTGGAAGACTTTCTTCATAGGAATGGAAATCTTGTGGTCCATTCATAATGCCATACAATACTAGCAAATGCTGCTATAGTAGAAGTCACTAGTAAATTAGTAGCCACACATCCCTCTTCCATCTTTCTTTCAACAAGTACTGGAGAGGGAATAATCTTGATATAGCCTAATTACTAGGCCAGGGCTCAACTCTGAATTTATTTCCCAGTCACATGCTTGGATTTTGATATATCACTTAACTCTTGACTATCTTGTAAGGGTAATAGTTCTCTGTCTAAAGGAGATGTTAAGAATAGCCTCATAATTTTAAGAGTATGTTGTAATGGATACCAGTCATAAAGCAGCATAAATCTAGCTGCTTCTCCGAGCTAAAAGTGGAGTTAACTCATCCTAATTATAATTTAAACAGAAATAATTCTGTTTCCTACGTATCCTGAAAAACAGCATATGATTTAAAGTTACTTCTGCTTCTTCAAAAAGTGAAATTCTTCATTGCATCATCAACTATGCTTATCAATATTGCAAATGCTAGTTATCTGAATAGCTGAACAGTTTTATTCCTGTCATACATTATAAAAATTAGAGAATAAGACTCCAGATATAATATTCTAATTTCCTTCATGTGTCAATGTTACAAAGTATGCCTATTCAAATTAAAATGAAATTACTTACTCTCAGACTGAAATCCTAGTCACTAACTTATCTTAGCGCAGGCTGAAACTGAAAAGGGCAGTTCAGTTATGTATTTTCCACCCCCATCATTGGCATTGCATTGGCACTAGCTTCTGCCTAGCTTAATGGCGAGGCCAAAACTTATCTCTATGAAGTTTCTGCTAAGGGATGTTTGCAACAAGATCAACTCCCTTTTCACATCAGACTCAACTATATAAGCAGAAAACCATGGTACAAAACAACACTAGTGACCGCGAGCCCATCTTTTTGCTGTCAGCTTGAATTTAAGTTAGTTTGAATAGGGATTATGAAACCTCATCTGGAACTGTGAATTAAAGATAATTGTTGCTCACAGTAAGACTTGTTCTCTGTCTTAGACATGTAAATCATAAAAGCCGAGACACTGAACAACACCTCAAGTATGCATGCAGAAGACAATTTGAGTTATTTTTGGATTTTCATAGCTTTTACCATGTGTGAATACTAGCAACCGTTAATCAACTTAGTCACTTTGAAGGCCAGAGCAGTCACTTTTCGCTTTTCAAACAGAAATGTTTAACAATTTCATCAGCTTGGAGAAAACTGACAAATAAAATGATACTAACAGGTAATATAGTAGGTAATAACAAGTACAGGTAAGTGTGTTGGATTCTAAGAGTCAATCCATAGGTTTAGCTTTTTGTTCATTAGTGAAAGGCCAGCTGTTTGAACTAGGCTGATAAAGTGAAACAAATTCGTCAAGACATTTTCTACAGTGAACTATGCCTCATTAATAGGACAAGAAGACATTAACTGTGAAAAAGGATCGCTAGAAATAATGAATTAATGTGCTAAGTGAAAAAAATACACTTCAAAACAATGTGTCAAAAACATCAATACTTCAAATGTAAATAGGAAACAAGAACCTATTTAAATAGCAGTAGCGCCATCTTGTGTTTAAAGAAAAAAGTGTCTAAAGAAGCAATAAGATAAGACTATTTTGCCAGTCAAGCCATTTTTAACAAACATTACTTAATATAACCACCCTCTCCCCACACACTCACACTTATATTCATATATGGCTTTTGGTTTACAATATTCTTGGGACATTCAGGTGAAAACAAGCAACATGCTAGACAACTTCTATAACACAAGACGTACACAGTAGAGAAACGGAAAAGATGGGATTGAGAAGTACAGAGTGCTCAGTGTCAGACTTCTTACTCCGGCTGTACAACAGGACAAAGGTGATGGTGACCACTCCTGCTGGGCATGGCTGACCCCAAGTAGTAGCTCTCTCACCAGCGTTTAATACCTCTTGGTGGTGGTGATTGCTGCAGTACTTACAGCCAAGAACACCCTTCTGCAGCTGGTGTGAGAGGAGACAGACTGTGAAGCTCCTCCTGGCACACTTGCTCAAGGCAACAAAGACTTTCTTTGCCTGTGTTTTAATCTTCATTTAATACTCCTCTAAATTAGAAAACCTTGAGTCATAAGCAGGCACAGGCACATACTTGCTGATGCTAATATATACAATTTAAAAAAGCATCATATAAAATAAATGTACGGCATCAGAGAACTGTCCAAAAAGAACATCCAGGATTCTTGGAGATTTCTCATAGGTCAGGCTTGAGGGGGTAAGGTTACTTTGGTATATCATGTTATATTTCAATATAGCAGGTTCAATCAATTCAACAAAGAAAATCTGAAGGCTGAAACATGACTGAACTAGCAATAGGAAGCTGTACCTTAAAAGTAATAGTTATATTTTATTTGCAGTGCTTCATTCTGAGCTGGTACCTTACAATGCACAGCAAATCAGTTCGTAAGCTATAAAGTGATTTCACATACATTACCAATTTAGAGAACAGTCTAAACTTTAAAAAAATTCTAAATATTTTAAAGGGCACAAGTGTCTTTGTATTTTGACAGATGAGAACATCCTACATAAAGCCTATTTCATTTAACATTTATTGAGAAATAACTAAGCAGCTTAGAATTTCTTAGACATAGCAAAGTTCCAAAATTATTCTATATTTGACAACTAGACAGAAGTGAAAGATTTACATCACCAATTTCAAGATGATTAAAGAATTAAATATTGTACTGCTGACAGCACAATAGGAAGACAGATTATCTGTGCTGAAATGTCTAAACTTGATAAGTATAGGAAAACCATTTTACAAGAGAAGGTAAAAGATGCTGCTGATATCACCAAAATTAGATCCAAGTGTTAAAAACACATTGGAAGAAACAGTCTTATGCTGGCATTAGGGCAAGTGAGAACTATTAGCATCTTAAGATTTGATTCTGTGAAAACAATATTAATAGTCAATGAATTTAGCACTGTTTGAAAAATACAAGTGTACATTTAGAAAGTAACAAACGTGCAAAACCTTAGGTCAACAGTGACAGTGGGGATTACAGAAGTTTGAATTAAACCTACTGTGTTTAGATTTGCTTACTAATATTGTTTGCAATTGTTTCTGAAGTTATAAACTGCAGAAAATAAATAAAACCATTGTTTCCTCAAAATTAATTGACACACAGCCTACTGGAAGGGTTATGAAGATCTACAATGTTATTCACGTATCTTTTTCTAATAGCAAAGCTTCTTCCGGAAACGGGCATTACAATACCTCTTACTTCTGACCTGATTCATCACTACATATTTAATCACATATATCACTTCATGCCAAATAATTAACTGATTGAAGTATGAGTAAATCAGCTTAAGACTTTGCTCCCATTTAAGCTAGATCACAACACCTTTCTATAAAAATTACATGGCCTTGAAAATTAAATACTTCCTACCAATTCTTCTTCCTGTAAATTCATCTACATTTGGTACCCTTCTCTGTACTACTTCACACCAACTTACTTTCAAATATCTGTGGTACCTAAGAGAAATGGCTGATTTAATAATTTCCACAGTATTTCCTATAACTTCTAGAAATGGTTAAACCAAGTATCTCCATATACCCAAGGTAGTTGCAACTATTCCAAAGCTCACTTCTGATGCAAATAAAAGGGAAATATGACTTAAAAGCAATATATTCACAACAGGTTTTTAACTTGAGTTACTATCCATTTCTTAGCACAGAGCATTCACAACTGAGTATTTTGAAAAAGAACAGAAGACCAACTGATCTTCACTGTATATGTGGCAAAGCTGAAGTGCTGGTACATGAAGCATTTACATTTTGTTTTACTTATACTATCATTGCAGTCTTAGATGGTCTTTGATTCCTTTAATGAAGCAGGAATCCTGGTCTGATACTGTCACTAATGATAGAAATCTGTAGAAATGAAGATGTATCTAAGTTTCAATGAAGTGATTAAATTGACAATGGCTTTGTAGCTCCAAACGCGTGTTTACTATGTTACCATCTTGCAGCCCTATAACTGAAATTAAATTACTTCTCACTTTGCAACCGGTATTCCTTTGCTCTCTCTTCCCATGTGACAAAAGCCACAGGAGTGGTTAACATTGATTAACAACAATTGAAATTATCAATTTAAATAATTCTTCTGTTTCGCAAACCATTTGACAGATTATATTTCACACATTGACAAGGAATGGAAATGACTTGAACTGACTGCAGTGTATGTCAATGCAAAGAGCTACAACCATTCTCTGTAGATCGAATTCATCCATGTGAACACAATTGATGGTAAACAATTTGTCTCATACAACATGGTGAAAATGACAGTCAGGGACACTCACATTTTACAACACTCATTGTCCATTCACATTTAGTTGTGCAAGTTAGCTTGAAACAATGAAACGCAAAAACATGCAATCATTAACACTGAAGAAGAGGTGTTTTACTTACACAGAAGAGTTTAAAAAGTAAGTTTAAAAAGAGTCATGCAGAATAAACATGCCAGATGAGGTATAGAAAACATGGCAGTGAAGGTACACATTCACTGCATGGCATCAAACCACTCAAATCTCTTAATCGAACACAGATAAAATAATTGTTTCCTTCAATTCCCAATAAATTGCAAATTACACAAATCACAGAATGGGCTGACTGGAAGATGCTTGTGAATTACAAGAGGCATTGATATAGCATGCACAAGATTAAGTGTTTTTCTCACTAGAAGAATTGAACCTAAGTTTCTAGTTAGGCTGAATTTCCTCTATGAGGACACATTAATCAATTCTCATGTACATGACACTCAATTTTTTTAATTACAGCAGAATTGACATAATGTATTATTGGCAGTCATTTCCTTGCTTAAATTATATTTAGACTTCCACTGTCTCAGAGCTCATCTTCCTTAACATTTGTGTTAACACTGTCAAGCAGGGCTCAATACAGCCCTGAGCAAAGGGCATATTCTTGCTGTTTCTAATTCTGGTCTTCAGATTCCAAAGACAAGTTCATCATTCATCTAACTGAATTTTAAATGTTTCTTCTTCTCAATTAGTGAATTGCAATGAAGGGGATTAATGGTTTTGGATAAAAGTCAAATTGCCAAACAGCAAATCAATGGGGGACTACAGGAAAAGACATCTCTTCCTAGTCTTAACATAGGGTTCAACCCAACCTATGAAATAGTAGTACAGCAAACAGTTTTATTATGTAGCTTCAACCTTTTGATCTGACTGAAGAGATAAAATGAAATCCTTCCACAATGATACACTAACGTACTAAACAAAAACAAAATAAACCACTAACAGTGATTCTGAAAAGAAAATAATCATATCTCAGTTACAGAAGAGTCTTTTTCCCAAAATTAAATCATACAGCCTCTTCCCTTAATTTATTTAATACGACAGTTGTCAGAAGCAGAGGTTATTTCCATTCCAATCATAAAAGGGTTCAATCTACCTGCATACAACATATTCCAAGGTAATTTTTTCGCCAGATTGTTTAAACACAAGTCTGGAGCTGGTAGGGTATTGTGTCACTGTTGGATGCAGAGAAGTAAATACAATTCTGGAACAGTAATGGGCTCTAGGGATCTATGACCACGTTCTCTTCCGGATGATTAAATGAAAACATGACACTACCTCTAGCTTGACCACAATCATATGGAAAGCTGGCGATATGGCTACAAATGCAACACAAAAAGGAATTAGATCAGCTACACATTCTCAAAGAGAGTGTACCTTTGCAAAAGTAGTGGAATCATGTTGTGACTTGCATAGACTGAACTCTTAATATGGATTAGAATTTCACCCATCCAGAAAACAGAGAAGTGCATTTGTAAAACAAGATAATTTAAACCATCAATATTTTTGATTTTTTCTTAAAAAAAAAGTTATTGTGCCCAGTGTATTTATTATAGAAGCAGCCCACAGATTTACCAATTAGCGCAGAGAATGAAAAATTAATAACTTAATGCCTTGAATTTAAATTTTGTCTTTTTTTTTTTCTTGCTGCTGGGTTAGTGTTGCATAGATTAAGGCACTGCATTAAGAATAGAGCAAAATTTTTCTGGTTCCTACCTATGTCATTGGCTACCATCTTGGAAAACTTTCTGCTTTTGGTCTTCACTGTAAATAATATTTTAATAAAAATGATCAATCTAAATGTATCAAAGTATTAGCTGAAAAAAAAGACTATAGAAAAGAAAAATACTGTACCCTTTTCTATAAAATTATTCATTTTCTGATCATCATCAGAATTGTTTGGTGAACCAGAACCTATGAGTGAAGACAGAATGAAATGGATATACAAACACATAACTGACACAAAACCAATGTATAATACAAGGTGTGAGTTTAAAGAAAATACAAAGATGTATTAAGATAGTCTATTATTTTGATGTGACATGAATTCTATCATATTGAGTTTAGCCACAAAAATTATAACGCAAGGTACAAAATGTTGCATAGCGCAGCAAGTTTTTTTGCTAGAAATATATCCCACATGGAATGATATGTTTCCAGACACACAGATTAACCTAAATTATGATTCACAGAACACTGTCATAACAATGAACTCAAGTTTTGAAAATCTGTTGGTTTTTTTTCCAATGCAGTAAGCCACAGTTCCTCAACTATCCTGCAGACAACTTGGAGTCAATGCTACCACAATTTTTCCAAAGTGTTAATACTGAAAAAAGTGGTGGCTAAAGATCACAAATTGAAGCTTATCACTGTAATGAAATTAAAACACTGTTCAACTAAAAAATGTCGAATTTCATTAGATTATATACTGTGGAAGTAAAAAAAAATAATGGAATGCAAACATTCTGACATTCATGGACACAAAAACTCGACAGCTTACAATGCTATACAAGGGTCAAACACCCTTGGAGCCTAAGCTTATTACCATTTAACTTCTGTAGAAAAACTGGAGATAAAAGTTATAATTTTGTATGCATTTTCACAGTTTTTCATAGTTCCGTGTTACTAAAACTGTAGGATACTCTCCTAACTTGCATAGGTAGGTGGTCCCTTTCACAATCCTCTCGACTGTATAAAGACTGGAGGAAGTCTACTGGAAGTTAGCTTCCACTTCTCTTCACCTGGGCACGGAAAGGCAGAAGAGGTGGAAGATTTACTTAAGTAAATGCAGACTCCAGCCTAAGCATTGGCTAAACTGTTTTAGAGACCATACTACTGTCACATGCAATATCAAACTCAATTGCCAATCCCATCATCCAATCTTAAAGCTAGTAATAAGCAAACTTTTTGTGCTACTGTATTTTCCTCTTAACTAGAGAGCCTCTAGATTGGAAGAAGTTCATTTAAATCTGGCCTCTTTCCCACATCTAAACCTCACCAGCACTGTGCAGCCCATTTCAACAAAATGACATTATCTGTCTGAAAACAGAACACCATTTTGAAGCTTCTTTTCACTCTAGTGCTCTTGCCTAGAAAAGATGCAAAACTTAAACAAAACCTAGGGAACTGCAGCTCTTCTCTCTTCGCTAACACCCTCAAATGACTTTTATATCAGAGACGTTCCACCCCGACTACCTTTCTCAAAGGAAAACTGCAGAAACTTGCCATGAACCTTGCCCAAATCACTGAGAGCTGGCAGAAGAGGACAGAACCACAGGAAGAAAGGCACAGCCCAACCTTACTACTTCAAGATTCTATTCTACAGGGCAATGCAACAGTAGCTTTCCCCCTCCATCTTTTAGCTGTTCACTATTTTCAGTACTTTAGTACTTTATTTCTCTTCAGTATTGTGTGTGTCCCTAAGACATCATATACTGTTTTTTTTTTTCCCTCCACAGAACACTCAGTTCTCCAAACTTCTACATTTTAGTCTAATGTAAACTAGCTTCAAAATAGCCTTCTCATAGTCAACTAGAATTGAAGATTGATTTCTACCTCTGCAGGATTAAGAATTCCCCCATAATTCTACTTCCTTTCAGGACATCTGAATCCCTCTATTCTAAATTGCCTCCTTTATTATCCTCCTAAAGAAGTCAACAAATTGCATAAATTTTTAACTTACTTCAGCTAGCACAACTCAGACAGGAGGGAGGAAGGTAAACAGTGAGGGAGGGGGAGGCAAATCATTAAATTCAAGATTTTTCCATATAAACCTTATTTTTATCTGTAGGTTTGCTTTCATTGCACTGCTAGTGGAAACGGTGAATTGAGTTTTACTCTACTTTAACTGCAAATTATTAGGTTGGTGCCAAAATAATTGCTGGTTTTGTCATTGTAAATTACGATCCTCATTTTGGATTAAACTTCTATTTAACTGTGTTCATGTAGCATACCATTTTAACACGTAAAATTTGCTCTACTTATTTATGCTAATGGTTTTGGTTTCACTGTTTAATTTTTTATTTTTTTTTTTACATTACTACATGGTCAAATTAAAGATGGAAAAAAGCAAATTCAAGCAATTTTGCCATGCAAGTTCAAAATGGGATGTAAAGCAGTAGACACTGCTAGCAATATCAATCAAGCATTCGGCCAAGGGACTCCCAACAAGTGCCCAGCTCAACATCAGTTCAAAAAATTTCAGGAGGAGGGTCAAAGGCATCCTTCTGCAATAGATGACGACTAGTTGAGGGCCTTTATTGAAGCAGAGCCACACAAAAGAACGAGAGGTTGCAGAACTACTAAACGTTGACCATTCAACAGTTGTTCAAGATTTGCATCAAACTGGAAAATCAAAAGTGCTCAACAAATGGGTGCTAGACAAGGTAAACATATTAAAAAAAAAGTGTTATGAGGTTTGCTCTGTGCTTCTTTAGCGTAACAAAACCAAAATCCATTTCTTTATCACATTGTCACATGTGATGGAAAATGTATTCTAAGACAATGTATAGCATTCCACACAGTGGCTAGAGCAAGGTGAAGTACCAAAACACAAAGGTGATGGTCACTGAGAATCAGAAAGTGGACTCATCAGCTACAACTTCTTAAATCCTGTCAAAACCATCTCAGCAGGAAAGTGTTGCCACGAAATCAAGAAAATGCTCCAAGAACTGCAACGTTTACATCCAACACTGATCAACTGAAAAGGACCGGTTCTTCTCCATGACAACACCCAATCGCATGCCTTGCAAGTGACTCTCTGCAGAAGCTACATGAACTGGTCCACAAAACCCAACTTACTCACCAGACCTCTCTCCCACCTATTACCTCATTTTCAAGCATTTTCACAACTTCCTGTAAGAGAACGTATTCCACAACCAAACAGCAGCTCAAAACACTTTAGGAAAATTCATCAGTTGATAGGTAATTTCAGGACTCCAGGATTGTATGCTACTGGTATAGACAGACTTGCTTCTTTTTGGCAAAACTGCATAGATTCTAATGTCTCTTATTTTGATTAATAAATTTTATTCTAACCTGAGATATACCACTTTAAAGTTGATGCTTAAAAACATCAATTATTTTTGCACCAATCTTCTAATAAAAATTAAATAGTGCTTTAAGTTTTAGCAGTACCAGCTGGACAAGTTTTAGATTGACATGTGAGTGATGGTGAAGCAAGGTGCAAAAAATACAGCTTAAGGGTTACAACTCACTAGCTGTTCATTCTAGGCACTATATAGCAATCTACCAGTAACCAGACTTTGTCTGGACTTCCTAAGCAGGTCAAATTCAAATACGTCAGTAAGAATGATAATTCTTCTCAATCTTGACAGAGAACGTGACTTACTGCAACTGCAGCACTGTACAGGAAATTCTTTACAGACATAGGTCTTGATGTTTAAAAATTAAACAGTAAAGAGACACTTATTCTAAAGACCACAAAAAATACTTGCATTACAAAGCAATGCTGAGGTTAACAGCTTCAGCATGCCAACACTTAGCATTACGCACAGTTGTCCTGAAATCACATAGTCAGTTAAGATTTTTTAAATACAATTTCCAGCCAAATTTTGGTTTAATTATAAATAAATCTAATTTAATCTAAGAAATGATTAGCAAAAAAGAAAATAACATTGATTGATCTAGTTGAGACTTCTGCACAATTTAAAATGAACATCAGAAAAAAGAAGCTATCAGAAATCAAAATTGATGTTAAAACTTCTACTAGAACTACCAACAGGATACTTCGTTTTGTTATGCTTTCAACATGTCTTTGAAAGGTACAGGCCATAACAGAAAAAGAATCTATCTTCAGATTCCTATACTGAGTACCATTTTGCGCTTTATTCTAAAAAGTGCACATACTGCTTTAGGTACCTGAGTTAATCTGAAATTTTGCCCTTTAATCACATAAACTATCGCAGGAATTTGTGCATCTCTTTAATGTTTCAAAATTCAATTATACATTATGTTCCCTAAAGCATAAATACTTGATTATATTTCTCTTCATGCATATTATGACATATTCTTACCGCATCTCAAATCAGCCTTATTTTAAAAATGCAGTTGTGTAACACAGCAAAAATTATGACAGCTCAAACAGTTTGTGAGATGATAACAGGCTTTACACAATCACCTAACTAGTAAATGTTGACTTAAAGCATGCTATCTCCTGGGCAAATAAGATGCTGAAGATCAGAGAAAGATATGATTACCTGAAGTGGGTGATTTGCAGCGATCTTCTGGCACCACTGTACCCTCATTAATATCACAAAGACCTGCTGGAACACAAAACCAGTGTGTAAATAAATACAGCTGCTATTTTGCACTTTCTTCCACTGCAGTTAGGAACTTCAGTTCTTATTAGCTACAAACCAGCCAGTTGTGACAGAACTTGTTAAATTTTTTTTTTTTTTTTTTTTTTTTTAATATGTGGACATTACCCACATCACTGGAGAGATATTTACTTCTTCCTACTGTAGCTTACCTTATAAAATGCACTTAATTAAATTTCAAAGAAAACACCATATTTTCAACAAGACTACTTTATCAGAACAGTTGATTATTTATACGCTAGTGATAAGTGGAAATATAATTTGTTTTGAAAAAAAACCTCGTTTTCAAAATGTAACTGTAAAAGAAATTGAGATGAAAGATGATCTTTAAGATTACAACCACATGTGCAGTATGATGTGTAAAACTACAGTGCCTTTCTTTCAAATTATTTTCCCACTGTTACAGTGATACACTTTGTACATGCTGTTGCATTGCCAAGTTCATTTTCCAGCAAAACTCCTTATTGATGTCACTCGAGGAATTCAGGTTCTAGGGTGCTTACAAAAGCATTCTACTTTGAGTGGAGTAATTTTACTGAATTCTTACATTGTCAGATCTGCTTGTTTGAATAACTACAATATGTTATTACCTAAAGGCTCATTCCTTCCATTGCAGTGAAGGAAAAGCACAGGAGTCCACAATCAACTGCTGAAGATGTATGTTGCCTTATAAAGGTTCTAAATACTATTTCATAGTATTAACTAGAAATGTACAAAGAATTTTTTTATTTTCCTTTTTGACAAGAAATTGCTGTCGATAACGCCCATGATTAAGAGAAATGATTTTTATTTATATTTAAAACTAATAATGCACCTTTAGGCTTATATAATAAAGTTTTCCTTTAGAAACGTGATACTAATGCAAACAAGTATGAAATACTTAAGAATAACAGCTCATAAATATTCATTAAAATGAAAGATTTTTGCATGTCACAAATATTTCCACAGTCAAAAAGCTTCAGAGGTGTACTAGTAACGGCTAAGGCAACAAGGGCTTGCACATGCAGTCTGTCTACACACCTCTATGCTACACATTTCACTAGCACATCTGTATATGTCCCTTAACAGACTACAAATAAAAAGATCAGCACTACTCTTCTATCAAAGCTTCAAAATTTCCAAATACTAAGCCAGAACTTAATCTTTTAAAGGAAAAAAGGATTCTCCTAAAATATTGTATTAATGTGGAAGACACTGCAAGTATGCTGCATTCGCACAGTTTTATTCATGCAAAGTAGTCTTTAAGATTATTAAGAGCACATACAGCTTGAACCTCAAAACTCAATGACTAGGATTGACGTGAATTAGTAAAATGATGTACACTTGGTTAGTTAAGCCTACACTTAACAACAGTTCAGGAACTGATTTAAATTCTAAAAAGGTATGGTGAAATCTTAGGTAGACGCTGTAACTTTCTACTACACAGCAGAAAACCCCCCCAACCCTATTTATTTATCTATCAATAAATCAATGAGAACTAAAAGGTAATTGTGGTACGTATTCTCTAATAAAGCATGATTTGCCACTGAAAGCACCAAAGTTTTAAGCATGCATAGGAGTCTTAAACAGACAGCATTATGTAAGAAGATTTTCAAAAAACCTGATGCTGCTCTCCCAACAAACAACACAAGCTTGAGATAATTGCAGTTCTGGGAAGACAAACTTAAGCTTTTAGAAATAAAGTTGAGTTCCTAAATCCTGCTCCTTTGGGACCCAAACTGATCCAATCCAAACATACAGTTAGGGAACTTAATTTCCTTCAACCCATAAATGTTTCAAATCTTTAAGATTTGATAAACATATCCTAGAAGAGGATAAATAACCTTCCACGCTAGTTTTCCTGTGAAAATAACTGCATTGAGAGAAATACTCTTCAGCCAAGAATGAAGTCACACACTTGCACACTTGATTTCTTTGTAAGAAGTCTTGAGGTTATGATTTAATTAATATACATCTTAATAACACTGATCAACTGATTCAATAGAAAAATCAAAATCATTCTCTCATCATAAACCTATGCACTAATTAAAATTAGATAAGATTTATCCCACTAAAGAGTAAGTGTGCATTATGACAATCACTTAGGGCAGCTAAACCCTGGAAACAGCCATCACTACCATTAAAGAGAGAGAAGGAGAGACAGGAATACATAAAAAGTAATTTTACGTATGACTGTATTAGTAATTAAATTAAGCCGAGAATAACAAGAATGATCCGAGTTAAGTCTGAACTATGAGGGTCTGTCCAAGACCAATAAGCAGAAGAAACTGGTGTAACAATCATTATGGCTGTTCATCTTAAAACTCCAGGTTTCCTGATAGGAGCAGTGTGCACACTGACAGTAAGAAGCTCTCCTGGAAAAGTTCTCAGGTTTCAGGCACGCGCAAACTGCTATGGGTTACAAACCCAAAACTGTTCCAGAAGCTTCCTTTTCAGAACTGTAAAGACTACAACCTGCTAGAACACAAATATATGGAAAAGTGACTCAGAGTTTTTAGCTTATATATCAACTCTTGTGAAAAGAAATTTGAAAACCTCCAAAATGAATTAAATATAAAATAATGCCATTAAAGTAATAAAAATTATCATGCTGCATTAAAAATTCCCTAGAATTACACCTGAAATTAACTGATGTATAAAGTGAGATCCATGAGGCATTTTTCAGTTTTTCACATAAGCTTTAGGCAAATGTATTCTTGAAGAAACTACAACTGCACTGGAAACCAGCCTAATTAAGAAAAACAACTAGAATTAGCTTGATACAAAGATATAAAAGTTAGAATTAAAAACATTAACCTGAAAAGAGAGTAAAAATTTCTGAAACCCAACAATCAAACTTTCTGATTCAGTTCTGGACATGACTTCACCACAGTTGATGTTAATCTGGTTTTAGTTACTGTTTGTCTGGTTTAGCTGATATTTAAGTTAAAAAAACAAATAGTTCACATCCAGATCCAGTTCAAGGAGGAAGGAGATAGGGAAAACAACTAGAATAAGGAAGCCCAGAATAATTCTAGGCATATATTTTCTTCAGTTTTGATTCAACCCCAATTCTGAATCCCTTGTAGATCACGTTCAGAAAAGGCTTTCTGTTGTATAATAAAAATTTAAAAAGTCACATGCATGCAAGAACTGGTTCTATTTTGTTAGAATTTGAATATGCTTCTGGTAGAACTAAGAAATTCTAATGCAAAAAGTTGTATTGTATATATTGTACTAGTTGAATATAAAATTTTGTCACTCCCACCACTAGTGTGTTGCAAAAGAGTGTCCTGTATGAACTTAATTATGTGACTAAACAAGGAGAAGTAACAGCTGCCTGCAAGTTTTGGTGTTTAGTCATAACATTACAATTTGTTTGATTATTTGGTACCACTATTGACTTCCTTAAAGGCTTCTGTCATATTTAGCAAACTGTATGCCAAGCAAAGGTCAACTAAACAGGTCAACTAACCTTCACTGTGTATAGTTTTCATCACACTACAAAGCTTTTATTTACACACTTCATGTCTTTCATCACACGGTTAAAGTTGGTTCTTTCACCCCTTTATTACAACCTGAAGTCAAAGGCTGACTTTGTTTTTATCCTTGACAAGCACCTGATGACGCTGTCTAGTAGGCCTCCACAAACAAATACTGCATGCTTCACAAATTATAAATTGCCACCCGAAACATGTGAGTAATATACCTGGTATGAATCACTGACATATTCCAAAACATGGTCCCAACTGGGAGCTTGTATCTGTTGAGCTAGCCTGAAATGACAGTCTACAGTCTAGCTAGTGTAGAGTGCTTTGTCTCTAAATAGATGCTGCTTTAGGACGGGAATCAGAATTTCTTTTTCTAAGTAGAAAAAAAACAAGACGACAGAAACATACATCATATTCTTGCAACAGAAGTGAAGGGAAAATCCTGCATTTCCATTCATATTTTAGAAGATACATAATTCTTACGCTACAAACTTTTTCTAAAAAGGCTTTATAAGCTTTCTATTGCTTGACTTGGGAATAAGTAAGCAGATATTGATGATTTACAAAACAGACAATGAGGATGAGCCAATTCTTGCTGTCTTTTTGGCAAAGCCTATGGAAGAGGCTGAATAACAAATAATGCTGGTTTCTTACTCCCCTCTGTACTGAAGTGATTTAACTTTTGGTTTTGTCAATCTTGGGATGCAATGTACAATAACATACTACTCTGTCGCATGCTGTCTGAACCTGAATTTAATATAACTAATTAAGAAATTGTCCGAATGCATGATTTTTTAAAAAAATATGTTATCTAAAGGAGAACGGGAAATATACTCAGGTTCTTTAAAATAACCATATTAAATACAGAAGCAATTTTTCAGGTTTAAACATTAAGTACTAATACGCCCTTGAAGGTTAATACCACTGTAGTTGAAAATGTCTTATTTACAGAAAAATAAACTTATAAGTATTAAAATACAAATGTTTTAAGGAAAGAATTCAACAAAGGCATATCTTTCAAAACTAAACCAAGGAAGCATAGGTTGCTTTCGTTTTTGAACACATTAAAGAGAGGTATTAGTGTCCAAAAGAGGGAGAATGCAAAATCCAGACGAGTTCAATTTAACTTTCATTAATTCCAATCCTATAAATATAGCAAAGGATAGTTCTTTAACATAATAGAGTTATTTGTCAAAAATTACATGGCAATAATGCTTTATTATTTAAGCTATTGAAGTCTTGGCAACACATATTGAAAGAACTACAAATGAGAAATATTTAATAACTCTAGAGAACTTTTTTTTTTGCAGTTTTTAACAAGACTGCAACACCAGCTAACCAAGATATTGGCAGGATGGTGGAGACAAAGAGAATTATCTACATTATTAAGAAATTAACTCTTTTGTACAAAACCTGTTATAACTTATTCCTAAATTAAATAGTCCAGGTAAATTCAGTTGGCTTCAGAAACCAGTTTTGGGACTTCTGCCTGTCTTTTGCTTCCCTTTACAATAATAAATCAGTGGCAGATCCTGGATTTTCAGTAATGCATCATCTCACTGTGAAAGCATTTTATTATGCCTTGCTCCCTTTCTCCTTTGGCAGCACAGGATGGAAGAGTACTCAGAAAGCAGTTATTTGGTTATTGGACCTATCTTCTCTGAAATATAGTTCTTTTTTCTTTTTGGGAAAAAAAAATAGCAGAACTAACAGAATTGGACTATGATCAAGCCTTTTTTTCCTTTAGCTCAGTTATATCCTACTCTCCCTTATTAAAAAAAAAAATATCAGGCGAGGCTAGGAGGGTATAATATAAAAAAAAATATCAGGCTAGGCCTGGAGGCTATCTGCTTCCAGGGCTGGAGAAAATTGGCATCCTAGAGAAAGGAACAATGTTATTCTCTTAAAAGTTGGCCATATGCTCTCCAAATTCTTGCATGCTGTGAATTATGGAATAAGTCAGAGAAGCCTTTAAGTAAATCATGATTCTGATGGGCTAACTCCCTTGCATGGGTGAACTTTGAAACCACTTGAAAACCCCACAGGGCTGTGCAATACACAAACATCTCCAGTCCCAATCCACGTGAACATCATCTTTGTAGCAGTAAATCTGTAGTAGACAAATCACCATCAATAACAATGTGAAATATTATTACTACTATTAAAAATAGCAATAGTAAAAATCTAACAATAGAGTTCTGAAACTTTCTCTACCAGAAAGGGGACCAAGGAAGCACGGGAAGCTTCAAGCCTCAGGCCTCAAAACAACACTAAGTTCGGTAAGATCTTGGGACTACAGATTTCATTTGCTTGAGACAGAATCCAGGATTTCTTTTTGATTTTGGTATTTAGTTATTTAAAAGCACAAAATACAGATACTATTATGGTTGCTTTTGTTTGTCCTTTAAGTTTCATTAAAGATGCCATGAACAAGAAATATAATAGATGTGTCACGGATAAAAATCAGTTTCTAGAAGTAAAACAATTTCTTCAAAGTGAATAACAAATATTTATGATGAGCAAACAAATAAAAAAAATAAATTCAGATGTTCAAAAATATTTTATTGCCATGAGATGACTTACTTATATAAGAGGTGCGAAGCTTTTTCACAGACTCTGAATATAAGTTAGAAAGGCCGCACATGCAAGAAGCCACAGTCAGCATACCTTTATGAAGCAATGAGAAAAGGAAAGACGGAGACACTAACAGTACATTTGAGACAGAAAAGACAGCAGAGTAACTTGTATAAACCAGGCTTATAAAATGCTCTTGCCATGCAGATCATTAGTATTATAAAGATGTAAAAAAAAAAAGAAAAAAATGATTTCATGTAAGTTATATTTATGAGCAAAATGGACTTCATTCATGAACATCTCAGAGAGACAGTTGACTAAGATACACAGATCCAACACATTAAAAAAACAAAAGCCAAGGAAAAAAGGAAGTATTATTTAACACTCCAAAAAGTAGTTTATAATCTAAATGTATGAAGCATAATTTAAGCCCTTTACTCCTAGGAGGAATGAACACAGTCAATCGGTAAAATTATTTCTCTCTTAAAAGGTGATTTTAAAGTTTTTTATTTGTTAGACAAAAATATTTTATCTGACAAGATACATGTACATTTTGTTCTATGTTAATGATTTTTAGACTAGTTTTGTCAGTTGAAGTAAGCTGACTGGTGCAAAATGGATCTTCCTCAAAATAATGATTTACTGAAACACATCTTAGAGCATCCATTTCAATTTGAATAAAATATTAGGTAAAGAACTTACCTGGACTTTATTCTGGACCTCTTAAAATAAAGCAACCACCACTAGAGTTTTGAAGAATTTTTTTGAACAGTTTATTAATGTCCTATTGCAAAATAAGCATTTGGGGTAGCAGTGACTGTTTATCATTCTGTCTTAAGCTGTTTTCCAAATTAACTTAAAAGAGAAAATAATTTAAAAATACTGAATTTTTCTCCTTTTGAAACATAAATCTTGGCACTTTGACTGAAAAGTCTCTTTTTCCTCAGCTGCACAGGAACACCCTTCTCTTCAGTATATTTTGAAATCAAAGATTTATATTAACAGTTTCTATTTTGAAGTTTATTGTTTCATTTAAATCGCAGGCTTTCTCTCAAGTACAACATAACAGCATACACAACATAACATGCTTTGGCTTATCTGGGACATTTCTAGTCAAAAATTTAAAACAGGAAGCCAAAAGATCCCAGCAGACACACTGGCTATCTGCAGACATTAATGGCTTTATACAGGCATGTGATAATGAATACTATGTTTATCAAAAAACACTAGAATACTTCCGCTTCTTCATCCTGTGTTAAGTTAAAATCTTGTAAACTGCATAAACCCATCGTGCATTTATACTTGTACCTATTCACACGGATAAGGTTTTCCCACCTGTTTTTTCTTAAAACACGCATTATACTGAAAAATAAAGAATTATATCAAGGATCAGTAGATTCCACTAAGCAACAGTTTTGAAAGAAACACAAAGTAATAAACATGCAATAGCGATGTTAGGGACAGACAGATCAAGAAGGAAAGATAAGAGAGAAATATGCTTATATTCAAAGAGTATATACTAATAGCCCAGATAAGCTCAGAAGAAAGGCACAGTTGGTTAAAACAAGTTTTGTGTTACTCACCTCCAGACGGTTGACGAGTTTTTCGGGGAGATCGTGGCTCCCTGCGATAAGGATCATTGGAACCATACAATTCAATAGTGCCTAGATTCAAAAGCACTGTCTTCTGGAGGTAATCAACCATGGCAATGCCATTACAGTTTCCAAAAACTACTCTGGAAAAAGATACGTGGAAGGAAAGATAGTGCTAATTGTTCATAAAGTTTTATATCTGTATTTGTTGCTATTAAGAAATTTAAGACCTCTGAGTTTCTATGAATTACCCTAAAGTATGCATATTTACAAATTACTATTTTAGAATGCAGCATTGCTTAAATTGTCCTCTTGTAAATAAATGTGACACTGAGTAGAACAAACCACCATCACTGTACTTGCCAACCTAGCTGACAGAGCCTTAAATGACATTTATTCTCTGCTGTACAGTGCCAGCGTGATGCTCATTCATTTCTGATCTTAGCACAATCAGCATCTGCTATGACCCAAAAGGAATTAACCTCTAAGCACAGGAGACTGATAGCTTCTCTGCAATTTTACTGCAATTCTTCTCTGCAATCATGACATTTGACATAGATAACATTAAACAACTTTAACCGAATAATGAGAACACTGTGTAGAATATACTTACAGTCCGTATGCTGAGTTGACTGCTAAGCTGGTTATCTGTTGAGGAGGTTCTCCACTCACCCACACTAGCTGGATAACTAGCTCAGTTTGGTAGCCTGGTGACTGCTTGAGAGGAGAATTTTTAACTCTGCAAAGTAAACAAAACATGATATCTTTTTATGGTTCTCCACAGTCTCCTTTTTTTTCCTTATGGGCTCAGAATTCATTAAATTCTACACCACACTGAATTTCAGAAAATTGAAAAATTACAAAGAACACAAACACATAACAGCTACCAGAAAACATCCACATTGGAACTGGTCATTTGCTTCTTTAAGGGGCTTTTTGATTTATTAAGTAACTGCAAATTAATTGAGCAATGATGAAATATTTAATTCCTACGCTCTTCAGAGCAAGACATAACAGTGTTACAAAGCTATATTGACTTGAATAAAGGCATTTAGTGTCTAGAAGGAAAGTGTTAGCAATTCTTTTCAGAGTGCTCAAAACTATTTAGAGGACGAAGGGGGCACGGGGTGCATGGGGAAGAAGTGTACTGAAAAAAAGAACCGGAGGGACAATCTGTTGACACAAATGTAAACAAGGAACCAATGATATGGTAGAAAACAACAAAAGCAGGTAAAACTATTATAATGGTAGACCAGTTGTATGGAATTAACCCTGGGAATGGGTGCATTGAAACTCCAGGAAAGGTTTTGCATGCATGCTGATGAACAAATTTAGGAATATCCTGCAGAGAGGATTAGATCTTTCATCTTTTAAGGTGTAAAAATTCACATAGAACATAAGGTCCTCCAGTTCCTCAATTCCCTTTATTTTACCCTTTCATTCTCATTAATTCATATTCTGCTTTGCCAATATTTTACAAAAATTCAGAATTTTCCAGATTTTCTATTCAGTCCAATTTTCTATAGAAAGACACTTCTGCAATTCGGTACAACCAATGAAATATGAAAATGCTGACCCAGAGAAAATTAGTTACTTTCTGGATGGATGCACTCAGAAGTAAAATCCAAGCTGAGACCTTAAATCTTCAGAAAACAGGAAATACATACGTATCTTAACTTTACATTTCAAAATGAAGTTCAATGTGCATTCTGTATAGAAAAGGTGCTGGTCTAGAGGCCTTATAATGCATGTAGAAGACTAAAAAATATTGTCTTCTTCTAACCTTCACTTCTCAAATGAGTAAAGTTTCACACACAACTGCCTTAAGGGAAAAAATCCCAATTGAAAACATCTGAAAACTGGTCAAAGACCTGATGCATCATGTGAAATTAAGACCCATGAGAATGGTACAGGTCACAATTGAAGAATTTATGAAGTTTAAAGCAAATAATATTACAATATTAGTTTCTTAAAACAAAGCTTTCAGATATTTGGAAAACATTGTCCTAATACACAAAACTTTTTCACCAACCATGATATTTCAGTAATAACATCATCACATATTCTTGTAAAGTTTCACACTCAACAAAAGCATAACAGAATATACTTACTTCAAACACGGGACGTTATCACGAAGTCCATCTGATGAACTGCTACTAGTAGATGGATGAGACTGGGGAACAATGGACTGAGGATTGGAACCTGTGCCTGGAGTTGGTAAAGGTGGCACCTGCTCCCCATCTGGAGTTTCGATATCATTTATTTCATATAATAGACGTACTTCCAGCATCTGTAAAAGAAAGTAAAAATATTATCAGTAAATCCTGCCTCTCAAAAAATTATGTATGAAATAAACAAAGCACATCTGAAGACAGTAGCGATAAAGTGACATCCAGGACTTTTCCATCTTTTAAATGGCAATAATTGTTTAATAAACAGTACAACCTAAACACACATGTCGTCTTCAGAAATAGAGCCTGAATATCTGAAGATTATTAAAACTTGAAAATCTAACCTATTTCCCAATATTTCAAAGTTTGCTGCTTAATAATGGAAAGAAATTAAATAGCGGATAGACGCATTTAATTACTTAATTCCATACACATAATAAATCCTTCATTATAAAGACGACTTGTTCTATACAGTTAAGGAAGACTAAAACTAAGAAGAGCTGAAGGCATGAAGGCAGCAGCATTCTATTCTGTTGCAGCACTGTACACACTGGACTTAGTTCAATGCTTATGTTGCACTGAACTAGACAACATGTTTTAAAGCACTAATTTCATCGTGATTTCAGATTTCCTTCTGCTGGGTCTATAACAATATTAGTATTAATTGTAGTGAAATGTAGAGAAAGTTTTCCACTGTTTTATCCTCATCAAGGATAAAAGTAGAAAGCAAAGTAGAAAGTAACTCAAAGACTGAAACAAAGAGTTATACAGTATTTTTTAAAGCATTTCTAGCAGTGATGAATAGTTTGCTAGGGTTCGATTTGTAAAAAACATTTAGAAAAACTATTCCCTCAGAAGGGAGTGTACTTAGACATAAGTAAACACCAGAAGGCAAAAAACATGCCCAATCTCCTTAAACTGGCTTACCTTCAGGCAGAATGGCACGAGGAACCAACTACATTATGATTAATACTTCACTCAGAACATACAATATTTTATAAATAAACAGCTTTGTGTTAGCTTTCAGCTTATACATTCAGGTAAGTAAAGTTGTACGTGTGTTTTATTTAACAAAGCAATTCTCAAACTCTTGTAATAGAACCCTTGTTCTGTACAAGACACAATGACAACAGCAACACAGCAAAGTCCTGAACAGACCTTAGGGCATGTCTGACACGCTTCTGCTCTTCTAGCTATGCATACTGCAGAAGTTTTGCCAAGACAGACAGTATTTATCAGGAATCAAGGACAAAAAAATGGATTCAACTCCCTAAAAGCATTTAAAATGAACCCCACATTTCATTCACTCCTGTTTTTATTTTACCTTTGATACAGCCACGTTTTGACCCTCTATTTATTTTGTTAGATAGGACAAAGAAGTACTATTGACTGCCAAACCTGAAAAAGCCAATGAAAACTAAAATCTAGACGTGCAATTTTCACTTTTGCTGAATTTTGTAACTCCTCCACAAAAACAAATCTCCTCATTTTGAGGTAATTGTTTTTGTCCATTTCACTGATGAAATTAAACACAATGAAGAATTAAATTGCTGCAACGGCCTTAAAGGTAAATCCTACAAAGTTAAGAAATGGTTATACTAATTACCGGAATGACTTCTGTTGTGACTTCCTGCTTGCTGAACCTGTAAATAATGACGTGTGCAGAAACTCCAGCTATGCACAACATTCTACTTTCTGGACACCATGAGATGATCTGAATAGCATATGGATCTTCATCTACTATATCTGTGTTTGGTCTGTCATCTTTATTCCGTGACTTTTCAAATACTTTGGCTGTTTTTAGCTTATAAAGTACTTGCAGCGTTACTAGGAACAAACCAAAAGAGACAAAAATTAGTTTGATCTAAGCAGATATTTTTCTCTTGTTAATTTTTCTTATTCAGAACCTCTCTTCATAGATAGAGCCACTATATTAACAAAGGCGGGCAGAGTAGAAGCACTGAATGGCTGTGTTCTCTCTGCCCATACAGTGCAGCACTTGCCCAATGCAGGATGAGTTAGTGTAAAAAAAAAACCACACCAAACCCAACGCTTTCCCCGAGAAATACATACTAAGCTTCAGTTATTAACTAAGCCCTCACAGCATCTCAAGGCTTAACTATACTTGGGGATCTCTTTATAACATCTACTTTCATATTCCACATCAATAACTTAAGCCTACCTATGGTAGAGAAAGTGAAGCTCCTTTCCTTTCTCCTTACAGTATTCCAAATCCACCTATATTCTTAGACTTAACAGCTGCAGTTCCTCCAATTTTTGTTTTGTCCTTTCTCATCGGAAGTGCTGCTGTCTGATCAGTCCACATTTTTCTCAATACCCATTTCTTAGAACTGTTTTATAGAGACCTTGCCACAGCTGAAAATTGTGAAAGAATTACTCCACTGTGGTTTTAGAGCTATTCCTGCTTATTTATCCAAATGATTTTTTTGGGTAACGCTAACACTGCAATCCACTAGACCTCTGAATTTTTTTCCTCCAAAACAAGTTTGAATATAAATCACTTCAAATAAATGCTCCTGGATGCTATTCAAGAATTAGCAATATAATTCTCAATTGCAATTCTAATCCTCTCTTACATTTTCTTCCATCTGTCTTGGCGTTGCTAGTCAACAGCCCAAATCACTGCTACAAATACATCATTAGGAAAACTGAATTTTTAGCATCCTTTTTCCTATTCCATATTTCAGAGGATTTACCCGAATTGCACTTCCCTAGTTCATCTGTAAGACTCAGCTATTACAGAGATTTAAAAGTTTTAAAATCAAGATACCGGATATCTGCAGCTTCTCCCTTAACAGGTTTTCTTACTTGTTTTATAAAGAAACTAAATATCTTTAAGAGTATCTTCATTTGACAGATACAGACTGAATAGAAGTTTTAATCACATAGAATCAATCAGTTGCCCGCCCCGCTCTTTCTCCCAAGTTCCACCCCCACCCCACTGAAATTAAAAATCTGTAACACTTCAAATACTCCTCCTCCCAGTTTTTAAACATACATTGCATCTGTTCTCTCACACACCCACACACCTCTTAGCATTTTGGAATCTCAGTCTTCCACAGATTTTCAAATACAACTGAAAGATTCCAAGTTTGCTTCAGATATCTTTTAAGTACCAAGAGTTAAGGTCAATTAGAAACAGTTTAATTAAAACATCTAACTTTCCATAGTCCACTCTAATCTGCATTCTTATTGCAATTCTCACTGCTAGCTGTGTAGACCAGAAAATGCAATTGATTCTTTAAGTGAAGGGAAATGTAAGATGGTATCAGACTCTTCAGGACTGTTCAGTGTTCCACCAAAGAAAAGTGTCTTTATTTTACTGTTTTCCTGCCTTTCTCCACTAATGCCTATATCATTTTATTAGCACAAACTACTACTGGTTCCAGTTCTCATTTTTAGATACTGTAATTTATGGGGAGATGATGCCTTATAAACACATGCCTCTCTCCTGTCTAAAAAGACAGAAATAACTTCATGAAATTCAATTGTACTAAAAAGGAATGCATTTGCCTGTCATGCATCTCTATGCTCAACAATGTGCTTCTAAAATATTTTAGAGCTCTTGCATTCTAGCTGGCCCTTGGACTACCAGTTCATTTTCACTGAGGCAGTAAAAACAGTAAACCAATTAACTAAGAAGTAATGTTAATTTTATTTAATTTTAAATCAAAGTTTCCTACAGAGTTACTCACTACATGAGGTAGGAAATAATGAGGTTGACTAGTCTGCAATTACATTCCATTAGAGAAATCAGTAAGTTTAGAAGACTCTTACTGCAATAGGAGAAAATCTCTTCTCAAAACACTTACTTGCTGAGGCATCCCAAAACTTGATTGACCCATCAGCATGCCTATGAAATATTAAAAAATTAATTACATAGTAAAATGGTTAGTCGGAGTGTTAGACCTCTTTGCTACTGATTAGAAAATGTATGGCTAACATTCTATTTTTATTAGTATTCTTAGTGACACTATTTTCACAATTTGTTGGAAGTTGATATTTTACAAACATGTTTAATAAAACTCATTTCCTGCGCTGCACTCCACAGCTATAAATTAAATTTTATTTACAGTCCTTAGAGTGGTATTAGATAGATCAGTCTCAAAAGATATTAAACCAAACAGATTTAAGTATTTGGTTGTACTTTTTGTAACAAAAAACTTGTCTTCCTTTTGAGAACTAAAGTCAGTAAGTAATGGATCCCTATGCTTTAAGACTATGCAAATATTTCCTAAAAAGCTGAAGAACAGAAGTTAAGTTTCATCCGGTATATACTGACAGCAAGCAGACAGTCACAATACCACACCATAGTAATCCCCGTAAAACACCTGCTCTCGTTTTGTTCCTATCTTCACTTCCACATTTTACTTTACTTCGTTGTTAACACTTCAAGAAGATTATGCAAACTACTTGCCTGGTGAACACATCTTGAATCATTCAAACCACTCTTAGAGCATTGTTTTTCTATAAGAGAAACCTCACTTCTACTTAATCAGCTAGGAAAGTTATTACTACTCCTCGGTGTCACTTACCCTGTAATAATAATCTCTGGATAGCTCTGAGTGATCAAACCCCAGTTGCCTCCACTGATAGGCCATTCCTGGAAGATTAACAAATACAATGAGGACGAAAATATACAGTGGAAAAATTAAGGCACTGAAATTAATGCAGATACTGCAGATTCCAGTACTGCAAATGATTTCAAAAAGTAATTAAACACATCTACTACACAGAAGAAAGAAAAATAAAAATCACCACCCTTGCTATAAATAACACCCTTTCTTTAGTAAGTCCCTTAGCTTCCAGTGACATGGTGATCAATGGGAATGCATCAGGAAAGCATGACTATAGGTTTGACATACGCTATATCCTGTCCAGACACTTGCTATTAGCCACTGTCAAAGACATGATAACAAGTCAGATGGAGCTTTGGTCACAGTATGGTCACTTTTAGGTTTAGAGTTGCTGATTTTCAGTATTTTCAAATGCACATGTATGTACTAGGCATTGTACCTTTTTACTGTAACCTTGACGTTTCTGTCGAGCACCAACTGAATAGAGTGCAGGTATAAGGTCCACAGGACAATCGGCAAAATATTCACAACAGGTAACTGGAGATTCATGTATAGTCAGAGGATATGGATTCTCAAATATAGGGTACCTTTAATGAATCAAAGCAGAAAACTTGTTAATCTAGGAAAATAGATTTTTTTTAAATACAGAACACAAGTAAAACAGAAAACTAAATTTGCAGTCTCTTCATAAAGAGGAAAATAAGTGCATACCAAATTACCACTAATCCAGTACACTACCAACTTACTCTGGTACCCTAAACTGAGCCTAAAGTTTGTACTGTTTGTAGAGTATTTCTGGAACACCGCTATTCCCTATAGTTTTATATTTTTAAAAGCTTACTATTTTAATGGCCTGTGGAAAAACTGAGAAGTCCTAACTGTAGTAATGTGGAGCTACAAATTTATTTCTAACTCTTCAGCCTATTCTTCCTTACAGGAAGAAAGACAGGGAAACTTCAATTCACCTCTTGTATTATTACACTGTTCTTAGGCAGAAAGACGTACAGCACTTTTCATAACCAACTTGCGACTCCAAGATCACTTTCTAAAAGGTAGATAGCAAGACTAGGTCACCCCCTCCCCCAACACCACCTCCAACAGAAAAGTAACAGAGCCTTAATGATGAAAAAAGCCAATAATAATAATAAAACCAAAAATGTATCTGTGTTTGAAAAGCATTTATTTTCAGAGAATGCATAGTATGCATATGCTTTTTAAATCCTTTTTTTTTTGAGAGGCAAAACCAGGTGAGCTTCTCAATCCATCTAAAGAAAAAACTAGCAACAACAGAAGAAAACATTCTGCGTACCAGTAACTTCATACAGTTATCTGGAAAGCTAAAACTATGTTCTAAAAATTAAATTAAATTGACGCTTAATTTCAAAAAAATGTTAAATCCACATGACAATACAGGGCAAAAGTAAACCTCCTGCAACAAAAAACTATTAGCTTCATTGCCTTTTTTCAGATGTGAAACAATTAATAGTTTGCAAGTCAATTGCAATAAAGACCATTACAAGTCTTCTAAAAACATCACTGCTGAAGTTTTTCTCACATGAAATGGAACAAATATTAACATAACTTCAAATTTCAGGTGCTGTAAACTATTTCACGTAAGAAAAGCACCTTGTACAAACCTTTTTATTTCAAGTTCATTTAAACTTCTTTTTAATTACCATGTGAATGCTGGAAGCTTAATACCATTAATATATCAGAAACAAGTTTTGGATACAGCATACGGCCATGTAACATTGGGAAAAATCTAAGTGAAATAGCTGCAGAGATAAGGACTAAACTTGACCTTCTTCCAAATTTGATAGTCTTCATTATCTAAGGTTAATACTAACTTTGAGGATGCATACTTACATGTTCTTGTTGTGCCCTAGAAAGACCTTCTTCACAAGGATTGTTTTTTTTCATTGACCATTGGTGACTTTTAATCAGGAACAAGGATCATATCTACTAGGTTCTTCTGTTACTAATCCCTTAATAGTTGTTACAGCTCACACTAATTTCTAAACCCTTCATAAAAAAATTGCAGCATCCAGAATTTTTAATCACCACCTAACAGAGGTATATGGACTGTTCCATGGACAAAGTAATAAGTAACTCACACTGTGTTAGGCATGTATTAGTTGTGAAAACTGTAGTAGGATACTACTTTTAAACAGTCTTACCACAGCAGCAAACCAAGGAACAGAAGTTACCATTCTGATTTTATGTATATGACATTTATTGCATTGGTATTATGTTACTTTAAACAATACAAGTAGCAATTAATTTGGCAATAAAATAAAATATTTGTGATGACAACAACACTCAGTCTGAGCCAAAGCTACCTGGCTTATTTGAACAGTTGTTCCTTCTGCTCCCTCCCTCAAAATCCCGAGTTCTCCTCATAGCACTGAGGAATCAACTTCAAAATAAAGTGTGACAATTAAAAAGCAGTAGTGATCTATAAGTAATTTCTGTCAGTCAATAAAGCTTGAAGAAGTCATGTAATATCCTACTCTACTACATATTAACTTGAGAAAAACTGATTTACACTGACTAAACCTTACATTTAACATTCAAAATTTTACGTTCTTGACAGGGAGGTATTATGGTAGATTAAAAAAGACTACAGAGCAAAACAATAGGCTGATCACTGCAGCCAACCATTAAAAAGACTACACAAGATTCTTACCCATTTTGTGCAAGGTCAATCAGTACTAAGTCCTTTTCTAGGAGAACAACTACGGCATATGGCTCCTGAAAGTCTGAAAACAAGAAAGAAAAGAATTACTTACTGGTAACTGCAGTTCTTGCATGTACAGCCTCAGGAACGTGATCGCTCCTTGCACTTTATCAGTTGAGAATAGAAAAGCCACTTAGACAACTACACAGTTTCTGAAGATATTTTGTATGCTTACCCCCCTGAATACTCCAAGCTATGTTTGCAAAAGACACCCTCTCCCTTCTATTCAATATTCTCAACCGTCTTCCAATTTGCTAGAATCATTTAAACAGCTCAAACAACAGGAAAAGGAACATGCAGAGGAACTTGTATAAGAAGGATTTTTGAGAAAGAGCCAATTACTGAACAATAGCATCTGCCCACCCTTATACTGCTTTTCCTGATATTCAGTGAGGTGTAAATTCCAATTGCTTAAAAAATTGATTGAAAGATAGCCGACTTGACTCTAAAAAAAGAAAACTGAAAGAAATTCCAAACTTTATCTTGCTTCTTTTCAGGCACACCTCAAATTCTGAGCTAAGCAGTTTCATATATTCTGATGGAAGTTGACAGCTAAAAACATTGCAGTCATCAGAAATATAGCGCTATTAATCTGGTACAACTACATAAACTAGGAAAAAAATATTCCCTCCTGCAGAAGAGAGATTACAGGTTAGTGATTAACTAACTTCACATAAGTATTGGAATGAATAAACTTGCTAAAAGTTAGAAGAACTACACAAATCCTAATCAAGATTTAGCATTGATTGGAAGAGTCTTATGTGCTCAAATAAATATTGATGAACACATCTGCTGCAGTAACTACAGCTTAAAATTGTAATGCTACTTGTTGTCTGCACATGTTTTCAGGATTATAAAAGGAAAAAAACATGCAACCAGTAATCAGCATTCTTCTTGAAGCAAAACAGGTTTAAGAATAAACTATTCTATTCTGAGGCTTTGGGAAACAAAACAGTATTCAGATAATAGGGATAACAGATGGTGCTGCTATAGTCTCATCCCCAAAGAAAAGACAGAAAGACAATAGTAAAGAATATTCTAATGGGATAAAACTCCAGAGAGAAGAGGTGAAAATACTGAGAAAAATCTTTACAGAGCCTACCGTTAGGATATGGTGTTTCACAGAGGGTTAGAAAATCAACAATAGAATAATCCATTTCTAGCACAGCAGTACTTTTCCCATGCATAACTGTTAAACAAGGTCTTCTTCCTACGGTGTCATATGACAAGCCCCCCGAGAGAATGATGAAAGGCTCCCTGAAATAAAGCAGAAGCATTTAGGATCAAGTCAAGATAATATGTAAAAAGCAAAGAAAATACAATAAAAGAGACTGGACAGTTTTTGTAACCTTATCATAAAGTTCAATGAGATATCATTAAGCAGAGATACATTAAGAATAACGCAAACCAGCTCGCCGTGCCATGTGTTGCTTGGGTTTGTGTTTCAGAACTTAAAACCCTTGAGTCAGAACACAACAACCCAAGTGAGACATCCCTTACAAACCTTTTGTCCTCTACTGATTATATAATCGATCTTTACAACTGCTTGCCATATGAGATGTTTTATTTTGTTAAGTTTTAGAATTGGTTCTTTTCTACTGTACTGCAGATTCATATTTGCCAACAGCCCCACTTATCCTGAAAATAAAATACTCCAGCAGGATCAGGAAGAAATAGTCCCATTTTCTTTCTGTACAGAATTATCTGAATTTGTAGAGGATGAACAATTTTGCAAGCAATATAATTTTGCAGTCACAATAATCTGATTGTGTTGGAAAGGCAACCTGGTGCTTGATAAGCTTCAAAGCCCTTACATTTTTTAGGAAACAAGGATCTAAGTACACATCCTCTCCTGATACATCTACTCTAGACTTTTTATCCATTTCCCACCCCCCCCATCATGCACAAATTTCAAGTAAATATTATGTCACAGACTATTCTTACTGCATAATTAAATGGCTGACTACAGCAAAGCAAAAATACTTTTTCTAGCCTCAAGAAGAGAGATTAGAGGCTTCCCTTCAAAAAATTTTTGTCTTTACAGAAACATTTTTAAATACAACAATGGGTTTTTTTCCAACATGCACATGATATACATTTTAGTATTTCAGTCACTGAAAAACAAGATAACTAAATATATTTTTACTAGGTATTTTCTTCTTTCTCAATTATCAAAAGTCATCACACATTTTAATAGTGTTTATGCTTAAAAACCAGCATAATACCTTTTAAAGACCCATTTATAAGTACACAGCTCAAGAAATTTCACCCATTACTAACCTGAAATTTAAAGCCATAGTTATATTTCTAGATTTAAAAGGCACTTAGTGTGGAATTCACCTGATCTGCTTTTATGCTCACTTTAGGTAGGAATCCTACCCTTATGTTTACCTTGAAAGCAGCTAATACATCAGTATCTGGAAAAAAAATTGCAGGGAAAATGCAATCCTCACATATTTTGAAAACAAGGCTGAAGAGAACTTTTATTTTGTCTTTTCCTATAATACAGTCTTTCCTCTTCTGTCTAAACGGCTTTCACTAGTTAGCATTCAAAACACAAAAATGACAGATTAGATTCATCTTCTTGAAAACTGTGTGTCAAGGGTTTATTTTATGCACATGCTGCCTCCCATCATTTTAAGGCTTGTCTGCAATGTGCTCTGTGTTTGTAGCATTGAAGGCAAAGTACACTGAGATAAGCTTTCAGTTTCTACAATTATGTCACAATCTGCCTGATCCTTCAGAAAGCCCCACGACTGAAGACTTGATAGGATCAAAAAGTTCACTGGCTGAGGAAGAAACCTCAAGGAAATGGCTAACCTAGATCACTGGTCCACAGAATTCAATATTCTGCCTCCAAAAGTAGCCCAAAGTGTATTTCTAGAAAAGAGGTGATTTTTTTTTTTTTTTCATTTAACTTCAATTCTTTACATTAGAACTTCACACAATCTGTTATGGGTAGGGTCATGAAGTTATTTCAGGAAAAGGACAAATTTTGATTTAACTTAACGTTTTTCAGGATGTCAGTGAAGAGAAAAAACACTGGTGTGATTACTTCTCATTGTACTGGAATGATTAATTGCAGTTTTCTTCTCAAAGTCATAAGTATTTTTTGAAAACAATAATGCTGCCAGGACAACTTGCAGTAACCATTAGACTTGAAGGTTCAGCAAGATCAACTGACAATAGAAGAGTGACGCATTTCAGTTCCTAAGTTTCATACATCACAGTGAAAACTGCATGCTGGTTTCATATCTCAAGGTCATCAGGTTACTTTGGGCAGACTTGCCACTCTGTAGCCTTATGAAGCAAAGAATAGAAGAGCTAAAAATAGATTAAATGGATCTGACACATGGATTTTCCACAGATGAGTCAAATATTAAAGTTGACTTCAGTTTGACAGAAAGAATAGTACAGGTTTGTGTATGGGCTTTTCATATTCTCATGAAATCATGGATTTACCACGAACACAAGCTGTGCGTTTTCTAGTTAAAACAGTTAAAAATACATAGTGTTGTTCTTCAATGACAACACATATTAAAAGTCTAGTGGACATGAATGTTAAAAAGAAATGCATAATCTAAAAGAAAAAAAAAAAATCGTACTTTACATAATAGATGAGCTTGATATAATTTTGAGTTACATTTTACCTACCTGAAGCAATGGAAAACTTTTAACAAAAATCAGTGCTCAGCTCCTAGAGAACTACTGTACAGCGTTTTTAGCAGCTGTTAATACAGAGACTTTTCTTTGAAACAGTTCTGCTTCTGCAGATACAGAAGCAATCCCTTTAAATTAATTTCCTCATCAGTTAAATCTGTAAAATTACTTGGGGAACACTATAAACAACTCATTACAATGAGGGGGCAATGTTTCATTGAAAAACTCCAGGAAACAGAAGATTAGGTCCTGCAGTGTATGAAAACATATCATAACAGAGCTAATCAGCTCACAAACACAGAGGATGTTTCTTCTCAATTTTAAAACTGAACTGTCAAAGGTCAGGCAGTTTCTGGCAGTCTAGATCTAAGAGAGAACAGCATATAAAAAAGTCAGGCCATTGGCACGAGTTGGCTTACTTTTCAAACCATGGGTGAATTTTCAAGAAGTCAATCGCTAGTAATAAAGGTGCAAAAGGCTTCAAGAGTTAATTCAGCTTAAGACTGGAAATCTTAAAGTAACAGTGAAGATAAACTACAAATTCATTTTGGGAAGTGTGCTTTTGAACCAAGTAGCTCAAACAAAACAGTACTGTTCAAACAAAATTTTAACATATCAAAAACTTTTAGTTATTTGGAGACATCATTATTATTATAAACTTTGGGTGCCAACTATATACATCCATCTTGCTAAGAGATACTGTTATACAGGTAGTCAAGGACAGCTGCGTTAGCTAACCTACCAATACCATTCTTGATTATGTTTTATGGGGAGACTTTTGAGCTATAATTTCTTTTATACTGGGCTCTGGTAGCAAAGAATAAGCTTGAGCAATTTTAACATAATGCTAATAATGAGAGTAAAAACTGTAAGGATCTGAATGTGGAGGGATGGCAAGTAGCATTAGGGAGCTCAAGAGCTTCTCTAGATTCACTTAAGACAGAAAAGTATGCATAAAAGGCAATGTGGAAAACAATTCAGCAAGCTCAAAGGGTAAATTACCTTGGAACTAGTCACCTAATAAAGAGATGCTTTGGGATTGGAAAATTATGCCTGTTTGCTCAAAGAGTACACTAAGAACTTGCCTTGTGACCCCCTAGTGCATGTACAGGACAACTGTCAATGGTAAGCTACCTATATTGTCCCAGAAATAAAGCTCCAGGTATACTACTGTTGTAGGGTAAACAACTCTGGCTTTGGAGACTTCACAAGCACTATCTGCAGCAGACTTAAAAAAATCCGCAAACACACAAATTCAGAAATCCCACAAACTTAAGTAAATAGGCAGCCTGTAAGAACCAGAAAGAGCTTCTTGTAAGCTTTTTGGTTTTGTTTTCTTTTGTGAGTTTGTTTTTTTTCCCCAATAACACTAAGAGCAGACTGCTACAGAAGCAGTTTATTTTGTTTCTTATTTAATTTCAGTAGCTGAAAAAACTTTGATCCTGTCGAACAAAGATTCTCCTCTGTGCTACAGACATTAAATGATAAACAATAAATGACAGTGCTTTAGCTAAAAGCCAGAATTGTATTTTCAATAATCTATTTCAAAATTTTAAGCATTGAAAGGTAGTATTGCCTTAATATTCTTGTAATAAGATTACAGGGGAAACAAAAAATTCAAGTGTGAGCTGAAGTACATATAGCAGTAAACGGAGATTCAGTGCACTGCTTCACCACCACAGTGTAAATGGTATTTTTTGTTATTTTGGCATGGGACGTTTTGGGGGGTTTTGTTTGCTTGTTTTTAATTAAAGTTCTGGAAGAGTACCACAACAGTTATAGATTTAGAAGTACACTGAAGACAGAAAATATTAATTTTGAATGCATTAAAACATTCAGTTTGGATGAACACTGGAAAATGAGACGTGTAACAGGAAAAAGTCCATACTAGGAAAAAGCAGTCTTCCCAAAGAGCTAAATATTCTTAGAAATTATACTAGAATAAGCTCCCCTTTAAACTGTGTGAAAAGTCAACTAGTTTTCACATCAGAAGATTATAATTCCATAGAACAAGCTTCAAACAAATCTTTTTCTTCAGAATGACTATTCACAACAGAAGGCTGTGATTGCAGAAATTGTAACTTGCTGAGACTACTTTTCTGTATCTTTCTTTAGATCAGCTTTTGATATTTCAGTTGAGAAAAGAATATGCACACAGATGTAAACTACTGCAAGTAAAAAATGGCTTTTCAACTGGTCACAGTTATTTATACATCTGTGAATTATCCAGTCTTAAATCTCTATTTATCTCACTTTTAGCAAACAAAAATACAAAAAGCCACTACATTATATGTATAGGTACACCAAAACCTAGTAAAAACCTATATTACATCGATTAAGTAATGATCCTCTATAGATCTGAATGCTCAGAGAGGAATTAAAAACAATACATAAACCTCCTCAAAAGAAAAAAAAAAAAAATTGTTTGTAAATAGCTGAACAGGTTTCCATGAATATTGTATCTTCAGATCGCACTTCTTACTCAGATACTTTAAAGCACTTTAGAACCATAAGTAAAAGAAATTCTGTACAATTCATGAAATCCTTCAATCCTAATTACAGTCTTGGTAACAAAACAAGCTACTCAAGATACTGTAATTCCATCTGAGCTTCTTGTTGCAATTACTGCTTTGCTACATTCTTAACATGCATAATTAGGCACAATTCAGTGCATAAATTACTGCACTCTACCAGAAAAGCTTCTGTCAGTAACATTTTTGTGGAAGGAACATGTGCTTAGAATTTAGAATATTCACATCAGGCTACTATTTGTCAAAGTTCAGTTTTTCAGGTCTGTGCTTCAGTGTCTTCTGTGCTTTATCAGTCTTTTGTTCCTTGAATATTCTCAATAGATTGTGCAAAAATACACGAGTTTAGTGGCATGGAAGAAGCATGCAGACAACGCATTACCAGCATCTACCTAAGTTAAGGTTTGTACATTGCAATTTGCCCCCATACGTTTTTGTATTATATCCAGCAATATCTGATTTACCAAAACTATTGCAGCTGTTTCACCATAGCTCAGTGGCATCACGATATGTATCCCAACAACTGGGAAGCAATATACATGCCCAGAGAGCTGAATTTACATTATACATGTTAATTTTGCATACAGAAAAAGTCTTACCCAGCTCTAGTTGTTTTGTATTCCACCTTAAGGATAGGTTTGCATGGTTCTGGCTTCTTTCCATCTTTCAGCTGCTTTCCTAAAATGAATTTTCTTATATTAATCTTACAGTTCCATAGCATGATGACAAATTATGAAATTCAATACACAACTTGCAAAGTAAACATTCATACCACATATATTCAATCAGTTTACAAGTAAACCTTTGATCAGTTTACAAGTAAAATAAGGATAACACTCAGAATAAACCTCAAGACTTGAATTTCAATATGAAGGCCTGTTACCTCTCTACTGTAACAGTAGAGAGTGCTAGTTTCAGTACTACTAGCAACTAAAGCTTCTACAGATATAATTGTCCCATGGAATCAGTATAAATTAAGAGTAAGGTGTAGATATGCCTCTCCTCTATCTGAAGAGAAAGTCTGTTACAACTGTAATGTTCTGTAGAAAATTTAATTTGTAGCCCAAGTTTAAAATAAAAATTAAAAGAGGCTAAAACATGCTAACATGAAGTTAGTCTTGTCTAACTAGTTTTATTATTACAGTAGCTGTCAGTTTATTTTTTGACTGCTACAGAATCATATAAAAATCCACAGCTTCCTCCTTCCACTCTAGTGCACAGCCTGCAAAGTAAACATGGACTTGCTGAAAGCTTATCTAGGTAAGCCAGGATTGCTTTGCTATAGCATCTTGTGCTATGACCGTAAACTCAGATTATCTTCACTGTTAAATTCACACTTGAGAATCAACTCATTTACTTCAGATAAGGCACAACTTAGATGCATGAACAACATGTAAATCCGGCATTTCTATACAACTTCGTTGAAAAAGGAGCAGTATATTTCACAGAAGAGCAACATGCAATGTTAATTTCCTAGTTTAACATTAATGCAAAGACTTCCGAGAAGTGGGAACATCTTAGCAGATGCCAGTCTTCCTCTGTTACAAATCTTTCCAAGAATTTATATGGTAATCTGCACATTTATACATGAAACAGATGCTTGCTTATATGTACTTTAAACAACATATGGGATTTGAATGTCAAGAAAAAAGCAAGCCTGGCAAATAAGCATTAATTAATTTTGAGATCAATGCCACTGTGTTAAAGTCCAACTTAAAGTTCAAAGATTGAAAAAAAACCTGACTGATTTGGATTTTATTTTGTAAACACTGGGCTTTTTTTTTTTTTTTTAATGAAATCTATCAGAAGTTGGTATGAGAGAGAAAGTTTTTTACTCATACTGCAGGTGCATTTTTAATACTTGGTTTTGCAAAACACACTTCTATTAAACACACTGTCATGTTTTAAGAGCTGTCAAACACAGTGGGTATCCTTTTTCACCTTACCATGTGGAGTGATTGTCTGGAATGGTTTGGTAGGAGATTTTACATTCCATATGGTCAAGGTACCATCTGAGTGACTACAAATAAATTGTTTCCCTTCATGATGCCAAGCCACAGAGTGGATTGCCTATGCAAGAAAAGAAAAAAGAAACCTACAAGTTGAGTATCTTAATATCATTCTTATTCCCTCCCCGACAACATTAGACAGCAAAGGAAAAACAGAGGAAATACTAATTAGGACATACTAAGAACAGTACCATTTAGTTTACTCATGGTAAATTTTCTGTTTGTAAGTACTTCTTTCAGACATATTTCATCCATCAAAAATACTCTCTTCATTGTAGTGACATGAGCTCCTCCTCAGAGTGTAGTACTAAGGTATTTTTCAACAATGAGTAGCATGCAGAGAATAACTGCAAGCACTTATTTGAGCTTTGCTAACCACAGTCTTTTGTTATTGGGAAAAATAAACTGCCCATACAAAAAATATCTACTTGATAGGATTATTAAGTCAAAGCTTTAAAATGCCATTTTGAGATGTCTAGGTGGAGGCAAGCTTGGGATGAGAACACAAGTAAAATGAGAACTGGATTTTTGGAAAAGACGATGAATGATTATAAAGAAAATATATTGGCTTAAATAAGCACTCTAGTGTTGCAATAGCAGTTTTCAGGTACAGGAAAGTAACTTTCCAGCAATATCATCAGGAGAATCCAGAGATTAAATGACAGGGGAAAATGACTGCATTATCTGAATGTAGTCTCCAGTAATAGCTTCTCCAACATAAAGTAGTAGAAAATCTGGCTATTTGTAAACTACAGATCAACTAAGTTCAGTATTTCTTAGTGAAATTTAATCTTGTTCCCTATGTAGCATGGAATCACTACAGATTTTGTTAGAAGACAGATTCAGTGTACCAATATCACATCTACAAATACGTAGCTCAGAAATCTAGACATCTTGCACGAGGTCTCCTAGAGTCAAAGTGAAATAGTCTTGCGCATACTGGCTGCAAGATAAATTTTTATTTAGCAAATAACAGTGAGTGTTATAAAAGAAATTTTGTATAAATACTGAAGATTTGGTTTTATTTACTGATATAGTATGAAACAGTCAGATCAGCAAGTTTGAAAGTGGAGACTCAGTAAAGCAAAGACTGCATTTCAAAAAGCTCTTTTCTCAAAGAAATGAAATAATCCATGCTATAACTACCAATAAATAGCAACGTGATAAGTATGTTTCAAATACTCTCCCATATGAAGTCTAACCCTGACAATAGCAGGAACCCCATAGAGTAAAGGAACAGCTTTTGATACACAGTCATGTAGAAATAGGTCTTAAGAATCAGTAAGAAAATAAGATTTATAGAAGAAAGGATAAATCTTAGAAATGAACACTTTTTTCCTTTTCTTGATAAAGAAGGTCAAGAGGAAGGAAACACAACAACCCATTACTGTTGAAATGGCATTAATGCCTATGAACATCTGATAAACTGAGCACAAAGAAGAGGGATGACTGCTATCATTTAATTTCAGCAAGGAACCTGATGGGATAGAAAAAACACTGAAAGAAAATAAGGCCTTTAGCTTTATGGCTATTTATTGTCTTTCTGTAGAGCATCTGGTTACATTTAGCAATGCAGCTAAATATTACTTAAAGCATAACAGCAATGTAGGGTTTATGTATTTTTAAAATAATCCAACTAACAATTCTGTGGGCTGAGTATGATAAGCTTTATTACAGAGCTCTATGCCTTCCTAGTACACAACTTTCTGTAAGCCTGAAAAATAAAACCAGACCTGTAAGTAGCTGTAGCATAATCTCCAGGTATACAACAGAATAGTATATCTACATTAACAAGTCAGTTACAAAGAAAATATTACAGTAACTAAGTGGCACTAGTTGGTTGATACCAATATCCTCAATCACCAAAACAAAACTGAGAACTGAAAAACTATCCCAATACTCAACAGTAGAAGCTATGACATTTTTTCCATGGCTAATGCAGATCAAGCAGAATCCACTGAGACTGAAAATCTATACATAGCTTCCTAGGCTCTAAAAAGCCCCTAGGAGTACTATACTTTTTCCAATATTTTTTTTTTTTGTATAAAACTTACTGATCCAGAATAAAATTCTCAGTTTTAATCATAATTTATTTAAAACTTCATCTGGTACCCTTTTGGCACAATAATGCAGCAGTATGCTTAAGGCAGCTGATTCAATTATGTCTCAAATATTTTTGTGGAATATACCACTGGCCAAATGGATCCCATATATAATCCCTTGTGACAAGATCATGCATTAGTTCCACAGAGGACCCTTGGTGTATTTAAGGGGTAAGACATTTGTATCCTTAAGAGGAGTCATTTACCCAGGTAACCCTAGTCCTGACCTCACTCAAGTTCTGAATCCTCCCATTTACAAACATGTACCAAATATAGGAAATCTTTAAGGAACTTGTGGAGAGAATGCTCTGTAAAAAAAATTTAAATAAATCTTTACATTTATGTACTTGTAAATTAAAAGTTTCTTACTAAAAGTATTCCAACTACCTCCCTCCGTTTGATTTGAAGTTAAGGTATCTGATCTGGAGTATATGGAAGTTCATTTCAAAACTAAAAAAAATAAATCTTACTTTTTGAAAAACAAACCCAGCATGATTGACCACACTGTCCTACATACACCAAAACTTAACCAGGAATGTAGTAACTAACCATGCTGGATTATTATGGGGAGGCAGGCTGTGCACAAAGGAAGCCTCACTTCCACCACTTATCCCAAAGGATTATCTAGTGTAAAAATGGCTGCTATACACCTACAAAGAAGGTTACAGAAGGAAACATTCTTGCAATGACTGCAACAGTTAACTGAGGGAGACTGTAGAGCTGTGAAGTGCAATCCCAAATAAACTGAAAACATATGAGGCATTTGTATGTAACACTTCCAAAGAAATACCTCAGGCAGATCACTAGCTTTTAAAGAAATTAATGCATTCTTAAAAATATTTTAGAACATTCAGTTTTACTGCTGTAAACGCTTGTCAATATCCCTAGAAATCACTATTATTTCTTGTCTGTTTTTTTTTTTTTTTAATGTTTTTTAAGAGGCACAAAAATTAATAATTCTAAATATAGCCCTTCGGGTTAAGAGAAGAGTTCATAATACTCAAGATTTTATTCTCTTTTCCAACTAATTCATAAAATATATATAAAAAATGCCTTTATTTTCAGTTCCTATAGACTTATTTTAACCCTACAGCTGATTATACGCATACCATTTTAGAACAGTTTGAGAATGCTGTTTGCATCCTAACTTGCTGCAAGACAAGATTCATGCAGAAATTTATTGATAATTTGCTGTGAATACAAAAAAATGCTATTAATTTCAATAGCTTCCCCTCTTTGAGAGACTTTCTAAAACCAATTTTTCTAATACCAAAGTTTAGACTACATCAGATACAGTTTCTGCAACTCAGAAAATAAAAAAGAACACTCAAGTAAGTTTTCATAATATGCATCTCCTTACTTTTAAGTATAATACAATCTTTGGTAAAATGTTTCTGTCTACTTCCCTACAAGAATAGACCAGAATCATCAAGTCCTTCCATCAATCTTTGGATTTGACTATAATCCTTTACTCTCGTGCCATTAATTGACCTTGAAATATATGGTGCATGATTTAAGCTCCATGATATGGGATTAGTTATTCTGCAAACAAGACTGTTTACAACAGCCTATTCAAACTTCACTGTCTTATTCCGATAGTCCTCCATTTCTGGGGACATGGACAGTATTTTCTGGTAAACTTGTATAAATAACGACACTTTTATACAGATTTATCAAAATATGCAAAGCAAGAATAGTAACTTGGAAGTATGTATGCTAATTCTTGAGACTTAAATGGTTATATATCGTGCAGATCATTTTGATGCAATGGAATGTGTAAAATGCCTAATGACAGCATTTACAGGCTTTGGTTTCTGGTAAATCACATAGCAGGGTTGCTTTTCCCTCCTCCTCTTACTCCCAACAGGCTACTTTGACATGTTTTTAATGTAACAGAACAGAGCCTAAAAATAATAACCTATAATGCCTGCGCTGAGTTAATTCTGTCAAAGTTTACTCTACATCAGAACAAGCAAAATGGAATAGACTTCAATAAAAAAAATAGTTTTAGTTTTCAGAAGCTGCACTTCATTCTTTTAGAAACAAAACTAATAGCTGAGAATTTTTTTATTCCTTTCATGGCTGAAAACACAGTATGGGAAACATTTGCACTACAAACTCTATTCTACATGAGAAATTCAAAACTTCCTTTTAAAATCCCCAATGCTTGAACAGAAAATGCTTAAGAATGACACAAAAAGAATTTACAACCTTATTTTTCCACTGACCCTGCCCATGACAAAAAGGACGTTTTGAGGAAAGAGCTTCAGAGGAACTTTCTAAAGAAACGTTCATTCATAACAGCAGTTCCATTATGCCACAGATAATTTCCTCCAAATTCTCTGACAAAAGGAACGTTACATTTGTGCATTCTTCTAACTAATCCTAAAGATTCCACATATTGCTGTTACATTAAGTAGTATACAGTACTGCAAGTTGAGATCTCTAACTAAATTTGCCATTACAAACTAGATTTTTTTTTTTTGAGGGAAAAAAGTTCTCGCAATCAGCACTAATACTACTCATGACCTAGAGCTGTCTCTCCCCACTTATTGCTAAGCAGAAATATGATTACAAAGTTGTCAGCGGTGGTGATGCTGTCTCCCTTATAAGCATTCCTACCCTTGGAATGAGCGCTCCTAGTGTTCTTGCGCTGTAACTATCAGAGCAGGGTGCTAGGCAGGCATATGTGTTCAGACAGGAAGAAAGCAGGGGTAGTGTTTGTTGACCTAGGTTTCTGGCATCAAGCAAGACTGCCCCACCTTAACATGGGATTTTTCTTCAGGAAAGCCTCCCAAAGGTCAGGTAATTTGGAATGAAACCAAGCAGGAAGTGACCAAAAAATATAATAGGATTCATCTTCCTCCCTGAAGAAATCACACAGTACCTTTCCACAAAACTCTGATTATACAGGGAGTTTGACCCTAATTGTTCTTCAGCAGAGGAAGATCATAAAGGATGGCATTTGGACCCTTGACGCACCTGAAGTTTCGAGTCAAAAACAGTTGCATCAAATGATGGTGATAGACTGCACAGTCCCTCAAGTTACATGTTTTAAGGCAAATGCCAATTACAAAGTGATAGGAGAGGAAGAGACTAATTCAATGGCAAAGTTTCCAGCAATCAGTCTTTATGGTATTGATGTCCCTGGCCATCCTGTTCATGACACCTCAGGAAGCCAAGTCACCAATTTAACAGCCACCATCACTCAATCAAAATAGAGATCTGTGTTTCACAGCACTGCTACAGGAAAAAGACTGCACCACTGCAAAATGATCTAGGGTCCTGGCAGCTACATCTCATGCCTTGCTACCATGCAGAACTGCAGCTGAGCATGCTGTAGCACCAAGCTCTGCTGATGTCAATCCTGTAACTCCCAGCAAAAACAAAGCTCACACCCCAGGCAGAGCACTGCAGTTTATAACTAGGCACAGAATCAGCCATCACCTTTTCAATGACTGGTGATTGATTTTATGAGACTGATGGGACCTCACAATTAACCAGCACCAGAAGAATTATTTGTTTTCAACAGGGTTAAAGCCAGGCAACATTTCCCGTGCTAATAAGCAGACCAAACAAGACCCTCTGCAACGGTTCCCTGATACATGTCAGCAGTCTGAGATGGCACAGACAGGGCGGAAAAAGGGAGACCAGAGAGCATTGCCTGTGTCTGATGAGCAGCTCTGCACCAGATCTCAAGTATGACAAGATTGAAGTAAGTTGATCTCTTCTTACTGGTTGTCAACTCCACACTCAGAAGAGCTGTCACCAAGAACAAGTAGAGAAACAAGAATATAAATCCTGAGGTTTAAAATCTTGCTCCTGCTACAGGGTAGAACATCACATGCCTTAAACTCTGTGGGGAAAAGAGGTGAAACACATTCATGGATGGAACATAGCTATGAATTATGTTACATCCTGGCCACAACATCCCTGTAAAAACAATTGTTACCTCTACTACGTCTTAAAAATAAAATCGTATTGCACCTCCTTGACCAAAGTTTTTCATCTCTGAAGTCAGTACAACATACTAAGAGAAAAAAATTAATATCAGTCTCAAATGTGGGGAAAAAAAAGTGCATGAGGCAAATTTAGAGTGGACACGTTAAATTATTTCTGACTAAAAATGTCGCCTAGTTACTGCCTTACTGAAAACCCTGTGTCTTGCTCAATTCAGTCCATTTCCCTGGTTTCCGATATTCCATTCTACTTTAAAGCCCACACAACTGTATTAGCCTGCCACTAAAAAGAATTACTTGTGTATTATATATATCTAGACATTTCATTTTTGGCTAAGTATTTGAATTACTAGGTTATTCAACTAGAATGAACATCTTATCAGTATGCCAACAATGTCGGTCAGGGTTTTTCACAGTATCAGTCATGGTGTTATTTCTCTGAAACTCAAAAAGTTACCTATCTTTTCACAGTAACCTCCTCCAGCATTAAGCAAGCGAGAATGCTTTTCTCTTAAGGAAGCTGCTCAAAAACCAGCAAGGCTTTTACCATTTGCAATATAATTTTATTCTTGCAAAATGCAATAAAAAACCTGTTTCTTCTGCATCTTTTAACATCTATATACACTTACTCGAAACCGTGCTAGCTAAAAACCAGAAAGAACAGTGTGTTTATATAGGCCACTAGTTAGCCAGCACTGATCATGATGTGATTAGAAAGATAACATTCTGGAGTTGAATATTCCTTCAACTGACAAATTGAGGGACATTCTCCATTTTATATAGCACACAAACAATAATCCACTTTCTGCAGCCTTCTATTCATTATCTTTTCTGTATCTGATAGGATCTTCTCTCAAGGCCATCAGTCCAGAAACAATTACAGCACTCTCTTGCAACAGCACTTTTCAAGAAACGCATTTTTCAATTCTGTTAGACAAAATCAATCATGATATTTCTATGCCATTCAGGCCATAATCCAGAACTTGAAACTGCCTAACTGTATCAAAGCCAAATTAAAAAATGGACATTATTCTATTCTGCATTCACGCTTAAGACTATTAGATCAAAATAACTTGCCCATTGAAGAAGAAATTCTCTGTCATATAATGTTAAATGGATGAGAACCAACAAGTTACTGCATATAGTTAATTCATTTTTGAAAGAGAATGAAGATAGATATCTATATTCCTTAAAAGGCAATCTGAACTCACAGAGTAAACAAACTTCAACTTCTAAGACTTGAACAGTCAATATTTTTTGAAGGAACTCGCCCGTATGTTGATAGTCACTAATGAAAGCAGGGAAACTCATCAAGTTCACTCTATAGATCGTCATTGTTTTCACTCCTCTTCCTATTGATTCCCGAGTTATGATAGTACACATTTCTTTACCAAAGGATCTAGCCTAAAGTATTTCATTAACTCTTCTGCAATCAAGAAACCCAAACTGAACAGCTAGATGTATTCACTTCTAAATCCTAAAGGAAATCAAAGACTGAATGGCTGAACTATTCGCTGCAATTTGCAGTCTCTCAAATCAAAGTTGGTTCAAGAAGATGATACGTATGAAATCAATTTTGTAAACAAACGGGCCACAAAATTCAAAGAAAAACAGAATAAGCACCATAGTGTATATCCTGGATAAGTTTCTAGAAACTGCAAAAAAATTTTACTAAAGAACAGAGTTAATCATAGAATAGTTTGGGTTGGAAAGGACCTTAAAGATCATCTAGTTCCAGCCCCACTGACACAGGCAGGGACACCCCCACAATCAACATACAGATGAGTAGAATATAAGAGGTACGAGAAGTCAATATGCTTTTTGTAAAAGGAAATCAGATCCAACAAACTTCTGAAATGAAAGCATGTGACTAATGGAAACACCAATTAAGCTGTCTACATGATTTTCAAAGTCTTTAACAACATCTCTGAAAGGAAACTAAAACCAAACAGACTAGAGAATCTTCAACAGACAAATAATTGGCTATGGTATCAGGAAGTAAAGTAAGCTAGAATAAAGACAGGCTGGCAGTAATCGATTAGTTCATGAAGTAAAGTAATTGGTAGAGACCCTCAGGGATGTGTGCTGCTCAATTTATTCATACATAAATTGGAAAATTAGAACAAACATATTAAGGTGATAAGTCTGCTGTCAGTACCAAAGCATATTCAAGGTACAAATCAGGATTCCGGAGACAAATTGCAGAAAGACTTAAAATTTTCATTGTCCAACTATGTAAATGCAAAGCTATACACAAGTACTTTGTGTATAATGGACTTTGAGGTGATAATTAACCCTGAAGAATGAGACTCTAGTTCTATAGCAGGTCATTCCAAGGAAGTATCTTCTTAATACTTGCAGCATCAAAAGCCTAAGCCAATATCAAGATTGAGAGAAAAAAAATAAAAGCAAACAATTATTACACATCATAAATCTAGCATGTCCACATTTTGAATACGTTATGTTTCTCTTTTATAAAACAAAGATAAAATATAAAGGTTAAAGAAAGTTAGAGAAGAGCAAAAGAAATAAGAAGTATAGGAAGAATTTGATTAAGACTAGAAAAAGGTGATGAAGACATGAGTAAGTCTGAGACAAAGCAACAGAGGGAATTAATTAGGTGCATGCAATGAAACTGGAGGTTAGAAAAATCACTCTTCATATAACATACTTTGCGACATTTATATATACAGACATTTCTGAACACACAAAGAAACCTCATTCAGCTCTGATGTTCTAATACTCTGATGATCTAAGACAACTTCAGAGACTGTCCCCTTCAAATAAACATTTAATTGATAGAGCTAACACACAAGCATGGGTATTGAGCCAGAACCACAGGAAAAAAATCCAAATCCTGTCTTATGAAGAGTTCAAGGAAAACACATCTGCTGTGATACAAGAAACTGGCCTAGCTGGTATTGAATGATACAGACATTTTACAATCAATGAAACATAATAGAGACTAATTTTGCTACTTCAAATAAACTACATCAACTTGTATATTATGTTGAATTTTTTTTAATTATCTTCAAAAAGCCTACATTCTTGAGAGAATCGAGTTCTAAAGAAATAAATGCCATTCAGTGCCATCTTTTTTAAAACTCCTAATTTTATTTCAAACCTTGATCTTATCCTATCAAAAAAAAAAAAAAGGTTTATAGAAGTGTCCCAATGAGACTATTTAGTGGTTTCTCCCACTTTCACCCCCAACTTTTCAGAATATGTAAGAGATTCCAAATTACAGAAGTAGGCAAACCACCTTGTTTCAACTTAAGACTAAAGCTTTTAACAGGTGGAGGTTACACTACTCAAGAACAAAAAAAAATCTGGAAGCTTCCATCCTTAGCTCCCCAAATTGGTAAAGAAATCCAACCCATGTCATCATTCAACACTTCACAAACTTCAACTCTGTGAACACTTATTCAGTCTGAATTCTATTATTCAAATTCTATGCCTTTTTTAGAGAAAACTTCAAGTACCTGCAATTTCAGAGTCCTATTTATTGATCTACTGGTGACATAAGCATCAAAAAAAAAAAAAAGCACTATTAGATGGAGAATGATCTCCTCATAGTAGTACAGGTAAAAAAATGTTACCTCGTCATGTGTGTATCTGTAATCTGCCTTCTTTGACTTCAGATCCCATAATACCACTGTTCCAGACTCAAAGCCAATCAGAAGCTGCAATAATAAGCAGATATATTACGTCTTTATAAGCATAAGCAAAAATAATACCATTTGCAATGCCTGTACTACTTGCTCCAAAAAGATGCAAAATATGACACATATTAACCACAAGTTATGAAGACAAAAATTAGTGAGAAGTGGTGAGGACGTCAATCTTAGAGAGGTTTACTTTGTACTTGTCATTATCCTAAAATTCCAGCTAATACAACTGACGTTCATGCAAAATTAGAAAAAAAAAAAAATGCATTTTACTGAAGGACCCTTAGAAATCCCTTGGAGTTCCAGAGAAGTCTTTTTAAGTGTATCCTTCCCGAGTAAAAATGGGGGAATTGGAAAAGAAAACTCTCCATTATGCATTTTCCTCACTGGAATTTGTCCTGCTTAGATTTGCTGGAACAAAACACTATCCTTCCTGAAGTTCTAGATAATGGTTCATTGTCAACAAAGAAACTAAGCAATACAAGCTTTCTCCAGATATTCATCACACATGAGGCTAAAGAAAGCTAAAAAACATTAGTTATTAAGAAAAGGAAAGGTAGAAATTAAACAAGATAATTTTCCAAATAATCCTTCTTCTATAAGCAAGATTAAGCCATTCCTGCAGGGAGTGAAGATTCGAATTGCTCATAATAGACACTCAACAATGCACTGACAAATTAAGTGTTTTGCTCTCCTATCTTAAGTGATACTTCCCTTAATTAAAAAAACCAAGGCCAACATAAGGCAGTAGTAATAGTCTTGGCATTTATTATATAGAAGGCGGCAACACAGCTTCATTTTTCATAGCTGCTGGATCCACAGCGACATTATTCCTTTTAGCAATGTTGCTACACGGGAAGCAGCTCCCAGCATTAAGTAGCATGTCTTCATCTCCACTTCTTTTTCCCAGCATGGACATACAAAAAAGGAGTAATTGGCTGCTCGATTTACTCACTGTTGAAACAGCATATTTCCATTAAGGAAACAAGTGCCCCGAGGTGCGTGCTTCATACAACAAGCATAGAAATCACTGCAATCACACACATGCCATTGTAGTCAAGGATACTATTCAAAATCAGCATAGTCTGTTGCTGTATCTGTAGTTTTTGCCAGGATGATATTTTCAACATATTAAGATTTTCAGTGTACAGCTCTTTCCAATATGAAAAAGAACAGAAGATCTCTTACCAGCTTACAGATAAAATACCTAATCTATTTCAGTTCTATATAGCACTTAAATATTCTAAAGATAGTAGACACATTTCTTCTGGTACAACTGAATTAATTTTTTCCTCACTACAATGTCACATATACTATTAAGTGATCTTGTTTATCATAAACTGTGGTTTATAATTTTTCTCTTTTAACTTTAAACATTAGAAAAATCAGTGATCAGAAGGCTAAGAGCATGAACAATTTTTAAAAGTGAGTACACAGGAGGTTCTTCAACCACATGTTTTTTTTCAGCAATATTTTTCTTATGAGAAAGGAGAAGAGTGCAAGGTCAGTTTCCAAGACACTGACTGACAGCTTAATTGATAAAACTAGTAATTCCTAAACTTTAATTTACACTAATAAGATGTGGTGTGGGGGTGCAACACACCTGAATAAATAAATAGTTTATTTTTTCTGAAGTTACCTTAGCTTCATTGCATTCACATTTTAGGGCCATGATTCTGTAACAGGACTCAAATATAATTCTACAGAGAAACCCATTAGTTATGCACTTATTGTAGTGAGCTTCATCCCAATGGAAAAAAACCAAACCCCTATCATTAGATTCTCCTTGTTAGACTGAAACCTCAGGTGTCTAGCATACAAGCTTATAACTAGCATGCTATTAAAACATTCAAACCACTGCTAAGACAACGGTATCATTCCCTCTCTCTTCAGTTTTATCCACCCATAACATGTCAAATCAAAAGCAAGGAAACCAAAACATAACATTTCTCCTGCATATGTGGAACAAATCTGTTGTAGATTTAGGTCTGTTACCTTACTTAGTCTTGCAATTGTGTCTTAAGTGGGGATTGCTGTCACCTAGAGAAGACATACTGACATTTTAACTACTTACTTCCTAGTGATTCATGATTTCTTGACTGTGAACCTAGGTTATGAGTTCTATGCTGGTTTTGCATGCACCTCATAACAGATGTCCCAAAGCAAAGTGTACTGCCTGCAGATTTACATTAATAATAAAGAATTTTTGACCATTGAGTTCATAGATCAACTTGTTCTTTGTGGCTGCCATATCACAGGACATAAAAATAGTTATCTTGCAAGGGCTTCAAGAATGTAAAACTTATGTAAAGATAAAAGATGAACATTATTACTATCTCAAAAGAAAGAAAGGGTAAGTCTAACACAGCTCCTTCTCATATATTTTAGTTGAGTTGACTTTTCTGAAGTATCTAGTTGCACTAAAGGCCAGTTAGGTTTTAAGCAATTCATTCTAATCACCAGAGGCTGTCTGCTAAATGAGAGTATGTCAGACAGACTTCAAATTCCACAAAGACTGCTGCCTTGGATTAGGCAAAATGAAGACAAAGTACACTGTATTCTATATAAATATACTATATAAATAAGTAGTTTAAAGTTGGGAAACAGTCATGCTTAAGAACACTATAATGGCTATTTAATTTCCATCCCACTATTTCTGCACTCAAGTTATGATTAGGGGTTTTTTTGTAACATCTTAATTCTCACCATCATAAATAAGTCCTTACATTTTGTTTTCAAGAATTACAAGATGCATTCAATTAGTCCAGTAACATGTTCTACAGTCATGCCTGTATTTTGCTTCAAATTATTTTCAGAGCCTAAAACCTCATTTTAGCCTTCCTTTATGCTTTCAACATTGTCCTCATTTAATTAATCTTTTCTTTAAAAGCAGTGGAATTTATACTTTAAAAAAAAGGCTTGTTTGAAAAATGATGTATTGCATAGCATTTAAACATATCCTACCTTGCCTTCATCCATTGGATTGTCACTGATGTGGACAATAGGTCCTGGGTGAGATTTGGATGACCTAAACAAGAAATATTTCCATTTAATTAAAAAAAAAAAAAATTGGCTGCCCAATACTGCATCTCAAAATGATTGCAAGTAATACAGACTCTGCAAATATAGACTCCATATAAGCAAGCTATTGACATAGTTAATACTGGGGTCACTTTTATCTTCAAGTCCATAAATAATTTGTCTATTTTTAGGCAGTTAGTTTATCTTTTTATAAGAAGGAAAGACTGACTTATTCACAACACACAAAAAAACCATTAGCTTTACAATCTTTGTCTTAATTGTTTGATGTTACAGAATTGACACAGTTGGATAAAAATGTTTATTTTTATGCTGGAAAAAAGTTCTTGCCATTATTCATAAACTGCCCAAGCTGGGCATTGTCAAAATACAGAGTTAAGATATTATGTCTTCTTGCTGTTGAAGAAGATGGACTAATGAAGAGCTGTGCTTAAATAGCCTTTGGCAAGTGACAGACTTCAGGTATGTTTTGAAGACAAACATAACATTCTGAAAACAAAACAAATAGTAGCAGCACTTAAGTATGTTTTCACTCACAAAATGCTACATTTGCATACAGAAATCTATTAAAAAAGGAGGAGCGACACAATAGCTGTAAAAATATACTTGAGTCTTGGAATAGGCTTACTAAAATTTACGTTGTTAGACAGTAACCTCAGCAAATGTTAGCTGTTAACCTCGGCAAACATCAGTCTCTTACAACGTATATCTTTATACTTCAGGCTTTAACCCCAAAACGGTAGAAGTGACATGCCTGCCCAAGTATCAGCCACATCATATTAACATATATTATTTTTTCTAGTTCTTCATAACCACAGATAGTGATTTTTATGTCTATGCATACTGTCTATTTTGTCTATTTTTAGGTCAATTCCAGCACTATAATGAAATAGGGTTACACACAGAAATTTGTATATTTCTGTATATTAATATTTCACATTTATGAGAATAAAATTATTTACATGACAATGGTAGTAACAATGACATTTCTGCAACTGCTGCTAGTAACAACTGTGACACTTCTGCTTCCTCCCCTCAACAGACAACACTTCATTAAACTCACAGTTCAATGGCTTTATTCCACATGATGACATAGCCTGAGAGAGTAAATGATTCCACATTGACAATGTGAATGTTTCCTCTTTCGGTGCCCACATATAGCCATTTACTTTGGAAAGGCAGATGACAAAATGTTATCCTGAAAGAAAAAGCCACCAAAAAAGGAATTAAAGAGAAGTCTATTAGAAATCCTACACTTCAAGATCTACATTGACAAAGATAGAAGAAAGGCAATAAGCAAACAGGAAGAAATAAGAGAAGTTAGAGGTAGAGAAAATTATCAAAGCCAGTACATGACAAATGTAGGAGATGCACAGACAATGTAAAAACTTAGGGTAAACAAGAAATAGAAACCAGGGTATTCTAAAACTAAGTCATTCAGATAAAAATCACACAGCCATCTCTGAAAATCATCATACTGAATGTGTTTGCTCAAGATTGCTGTCATTTTAAACTTAGAATACAATAGTCCTATATATGAATCTCCCTTTGAAATCTACCTAATTTCAAGTTCTAAAGAACAAAGGATTTTTAGAAGCAGCCTTATGCAGATGAAGATGGTTTCAAGTGAGGAGACAAAGGCAGAAAATAAAACATGAGAAATATGTTTACATGTAACCCAAAGTATCTCCTAAAAACCTAAAACCAATCCTAAACAATTATAAAGTCATTTTAACAGTAGTCAGAATTTGGGGTTATTATTTTACTTAATTTTACTTACACGTTTTAATTTTATGCTTTATAGTTTTCTCTTCTGCCAGAAGGAAGTACCTGAACAAATCCTAAACAACTGTTTGTACCAGAAGAGAACTCCTCTTTGGCGAGGAACTCCTCTTTTAGCTCCAGTTCAAATATTAGTATTTGAAAAAGTGGCGATTTCCCAATTCTTGGGTCCTGCTTATTGTTTACTATTTCTTCAAAATTGCTAAGGAAATCATGTCTGTAGGAACTCAAGTATCTGATTTTTCTACACAATAAAAAAAGTAACTTGAAATTACAGTCTAGAAACTTTCTGGAAAGCTGTAAATTCTAAATCATTTTAATCTGACAGGTTCCAATAATTAAAGAAATTGCCAAACTACTTGGACTATACCAACCTTGGTCTTTCAGAAATGTTTCAGTGATAAAGTAAAATAATTATTCAACAGAAATTTGTTCAGCCCTAATTCTTAGCTTCACAGACTTTTTTTTGCTCTTGTTTTCTCCCTGTTGGCCTGCCTTCTTGCCAAAACCATGCATCACTTCATAAGACTGTTAAAAATAATTTATGCAAAGCACAGCTTCAGATCCTTTGCATTAGATGCTCTACATACACATTTCAGCACAAAGTGTGAAGGCTAACAGCAACAATGAAAAAAAACTGTTAATGGCTGAAAACTTAATTTGTATTACAGGTTTCAAAAGTTAAGGCTTCTGTAGTAATACTACCTGTATCAAAAACTGTACCACCTTATTTTTTATACCCCTAATTTCTTTCTAGTTAGGGAATGCAGTTTGCTCAAGCAAATCTTTATCTATTTTCTAACTTCCTCAATTCTTTTTGCTTGAATAGCCAAGTCGAAAGACAGTACTAACTTTTTTCATTGATGTTTCACAGAAAAAACAACTATACACAAGATTTAAAATGCTCTTTCAATTCATTGAACTCAGAGCTTGTAAAATTTTTACCAACAGTAACCTGTAAACACCACAGGTTAAAGACTCGCATTTTCCTAACATCCTTGAAAAAATATTTTATTGGAAGCTAAATCACATACATCTGTACATGCACTGCCAGTAAAAGCAGGTCATGAGGAAGGGGGAGGAGACACAGCATGAAAACAAACTCTCAGCACTCTGCAACACCACAACTTCTTTTTTGTGTCAGAATTCCATGTGCCAGAAGTAGCTGGCAGCCAGATCAGTTGGATCTAAAAACATGGCCTAGGAGCCAGAAATAGTACTCAGGAGCAGGGTCATCGAGTATTTGTTTTGATCTGTGATTTAATATTGTCAGTTACCCTTGTCCAACACTAACTACACACCCATTCTATTTCATGTCATTTAAAGATGGGCAAAAATATAAGTTGAGGCTGCAACTTTGATTGCTCTGGCAAAAGAGCAACACTTAAATAAGTATCAACTTCTCAAGACTCTTGATACTCCTCTTGAATATAAAGCCATATTCAATTTACTGTCTCCTCTGTGCAAGTGAGATTAATCTTGGCAAGAGTTAGCAAGTAATGCAATGATTCTACATTAAGAACAAATTAGAGTTCAACAAGTAACTTCACAAAGTGCTTAGAAACTCTCTAAGGGTGAAGAGATTGAAAACTTAAAATTTTTAACTAAATGCACACATAGAACAAGGTTCTTAACCTTGCCTTCAAAGTGTGCTTTTAATGGTCTTTCACAATCAGGCGGCTTGTATGATTTATATAACCTAAGAATGTTCTTAGAGATGCTACGTTTCACAGAACGACTGATGACTAGTTAAGTCCAAAAGAAATTTCTCATGCTGATTCTATCATAAAAGAATCACCATTTGACCTTAAATGTGGTAAGTGTTACTCCACTCACAAATATACGTTTTTTTATTTGCTATTTCCTTATTTCTTAATAGAAAAAGCTTCTTCCAACTTTCATAAAGTTAATTATATTTTCATATAAAGTGATTCATTTGAGAACTGTATTTATTTTAGCAATTTACAGAGTAACATTTCCAACTTCAAAGTCTATGTATTCACCTTATCTCTCTGCAGTAATTAAGGTTTCACCTTAAACTATGTAGTTTTTAAACAACATTGGAAATGTTACAGCCTTCCTAAAAACTAAAATTCAGTAAAGCTATGAGCACCTGAAGAGCCAGTGACCACATATTAGAATGTCAACATACAGGTTACATTTGATGGCCTGGCTTGCTCTGTTCAAAATTGGACCAAGGATTAAAGGGATTCAGACTTGTTTTGGAGCATGGAAACAAAAGGTCAGGGTCTTCTTAGAGGTGAGGCAATACTTGCTTGTTTAACACTTGGCCAAGGACAGTATACATGCTTTTCTGCGAAATGCTGATTTCTCTTTCAGAAACCTAGCTTCCTGCCACCACAAGATTAGAATAATACATTCCATCCCTAACATTTTAAGATCAAGAGCAGTGGAAGTTGCCATATAATGCTCTGGCAATTTCTACAACCCAGGCACTATTCCCCATCTCTCCCTTCACACAAATAGATATGTAGATAAATGCAGAAAATATAATCGATCGTTTGGAACATTTTGAAAGGACTACAGATATACTCAATCCAAGTGAAAAATGTTTTGCAAGTCTTTCTTGCACATAAACCCCAACTGCACGAAAACAATCTATCTGTCAAAAGCAAGGAAATATCATACTCTTCTGCATCAAGCCATTCTGGCCAAAAGTACTAGGGCAGAAGCATCTAATAAAAAAAATAGACCAGCACCTAATAAAAAAGAGACCGCCTGGAACTGTCTGAGCCAGTGATCATAGAAAACAGGTTTTTTTCACACGCAGCTCTTCCATGGCACAACAGATTCCTCACGTTATGTCCAAGGAAATTTCAGCTACTTCAGCTAGTACATTCTGTGAAACAGATTGAACTTCTAGCATAATGCAAGTATCATGCACAGCACTTTATTCCAAATATTTTGCTTCCCCATACCAATACAAAGAAGAAGATCCCTTTATAGAAAAAGGTAATGCTTGAAGAGATTTTTTTTTTTTTTAAATCTGAAATCTACAGTACGATTTTAATATATGCTAACATCACTGCTAAAATTAGGTACTGTTATGCAACCCCAAAACAGCTGGGGTAGTTCTAAACTTTACTATAGCTGTACTTTTCCTCCCACGCATAATAATATCCCTTCTCACTGCATACATATTTGTAAAGCTACTCTCTCCCGTCCCCCCTCCTCCAAAAAAAAAAAAAAAAAACCACAAGAAATTTCACTTTGCTGTGAAATGAATTTGTAAAAATTGAACCAATAGTTCAAGATAGAAAATTATATACAGAAACCCCAGTGACACAGTATGGAAGACAGTGATAAAAGAACCTCCTCCCCCCTCCGAAAACATTTCTTGTTCTTACCGTACTTAACATATAATTTGTGCTATTGCTTATGAGAGAGTATTAGCAGTGACGGTAGAGTCTTTAAGAAACCATTTGTAAACCTACTGAAAAGATTTCCTTTCTTAACTGCAGACCACATGTCTTAAGAAAAGCCTTAACTGTGGTTGTTTCACAAGATATATCAAAACAGTTATTATGGCAAATGATAAAGTGGCAGTATTCACTAGAGGAATTTAATTACAGAAATATCAAAGAATACAATTATGAAATTACTAGGTAAGTAGAAGAATTAGGTTTTTAAGGGAAATATTAAGTAGAAATGACAAGCTGTTATCTTGAATGTATTATTATGACAGAAGAAATCCTTCTAAATTAATCTTCACCTTTCCTTAGTCTACTGCATTATGAAGCATTATATGTTCTCCAGAATTTTCCACTGCTTTAACAAAGCGCAGTGACAAATACCTTGATGAGTGACAAACACTGATAACAGGTTTTACTTTTAAAGTCGCTAAAACTATTTCTAGAACCTCAGGCTATGATAGATCTGCAGTTACTGTAACTATACTAGCTACTCAGATCACTATTGTACATGTAAAATATAATTTTTCTAACAAGAAAAGTTAAAAATACTTAAGTTGTATCCTGCACGCCTCTATCTTCAACCTTGTATGCACGAGATAGCTTCTGAATTTAACATGGTAGTTCAAAAGTTTAATTCTTATGTTAGATTAGCCAATGTCCATGGGCTCTTGTCAAGTCTTCAATGGGCATAAAAAGTCAAGAGCCAGTGTCAGAATGACATACTGATGGAAACAAGGAGTGGCTGTGATTCTGACAGACTGTGAGAAGAGGTCTATTTCCCCGATCTGGTAATTGCAATAAGCCTAAAATATCTGCCTGTACAAAAAGGCCTGAAGGGGTAGAAGATGCATGCAAAGGAAGAATTCCTCTTCAATGCATCCCAAAACTGTCTCCTCGAAGGATCATATGGATGTAGTATTATCATAGAAACTGGGCCAGGCACTTCAATTCCATTTATACCCGATAACAGTAATCCAAATTATGCTTCTCCAAGTACATTCATCTCAAAGGCTGCCTCTAAAGGCAGTTGAGAAGTACCAACGTCAAGTATCTGAGTCGTGTACACTAGTGGTGTGAAGATGGAGTAAAGGGGAAGCAAGAGCCAAGAACAGAAATTGAATTGTCGGCACTGATGTTATCGATACTAGGGCCATTTATATAATATTCTACAAAAAGTCTCAATTTTAGAGTGGTTTTTCGGTTGCTGCAGGTATTTGTATCTTTATGATATAAAGTTCCTCATATTTCATGGCTTCTATGTTATAATGGAGTCCCATTTCACCTCTCTGTTTTAAGATGGCTTTTCAAGCTTCAGTTGTTTTTCACTAAAAGGGGTCTCGACATTTTTATTTATACACAAATAGAAAAGGGCTGCTTCACTGCTTGCAATACTGACAAAAGACAAACGCACACATGGCCTCTGAGGCAAGTGATTCAAGAACTATATTCTTTTTCAGTGTTGAAGGAACTAACACCAAATCTCCAAAAGATCTGAGAATCTCTTACCTCTAATAAAATCTCCTACACCATGCAATTATGAGTTCCTGTTGGTATACCTGAAATGTCTCAAAAAGCAAGCAGACTTTTGACATCATGGGTAGTTTGCTCTAACACATGCAGTTCAGGCTGAACATCTCACCTGGGAAGTCACATATTACTACTTAAAAAAATGCCTATGCCAGAGATGCAGCTTTCCCATGCCAGGGAATTATGCCCATCGTTGATGGGGAGAAGTCTGTCAAGACAGGCAAGGCTTACAGACTAGAGGACAAATTCTGTCCAGGAAGATGGCAGTTGGCAATTATGAACCTCATACCACTGTGAAAGTCAGCGTGCAAGGAAAACAGCTAACAGGAAAATGGAGACAGTTTTTAAAAACTGTTTTTTAGAAATGTGAAAACTCAGAACTTTGGTTCTGCCTCAGTGCCAAAGGCAGCAGAAGGCAAGCAGTTCCATCAACCACACTGACACGTGGGATTTCGTTCACATGCAGCCTCAAGAAAACATTTTTTCAAACAAATCTGATCATGTATGAAAGAGACATTCACATCTGCAGTAAATCCAGTCAAAAATTTAATTTTCTCCTACTAACCTCTTGAAAAAAAATAAATCTACTTCTAAATTTAGGGAATCACCTCTGAGCAACATTAAGCCCACTGGGTAAAAGAAGACTTTATATAACACCATAAAGGCAAGCAGACCTGGTGACAGTTTCCTTTCATTCTTAAGAAGAAAGCAAGTTTTAAAAGTGTAAAAAAACTTAGTTATAGGTGAAAAACTTAGTTGTGTCATCTATGAAACTTGTACTTGGCATATCATTGACTCTGCAAAGACTCCAAATACTTAACTTCTCAGAGCATTGTTTGGATATGTATCTGTAATCCCTCTGTTATACTATAATCATACCCCAAAACACATTTGGCAAAGGAGAAAAAGCCAGCCTTCAAAGAAAGGCTGTAAGTGAAACAGTGATATTGATACACAGAAAGGGGAAGAAAAAAAACCACAGCCAATCCCCCCAAACAATGTCTATCATCACCTGCTCTCACAGGCAAGAAATAGTGTATGTCTTTCTGCTAGCCACAAAGTGGCAGAATTGGTCAGTTTATAAATTCAGCGAGGTAGAAGGAAAAGTTCTCTCACACTGATGTCTGCTAATGTAAGGGCTGGGTACAGCATCCAATGAAGTCAGGTATGTGTCATAATAAATGTTAAAAGCCTTGTTTATTAATAAAGTAAAAAAACAAGGAATTTTTCACTCACTGTATACAGAATTTTTGATTTAAACACTAAAGTTGCCTTTTACAGCAGGATACAAACCCAGCAATACTTAGAGCACTATTTTGCAACTCTGAATTGTGCAACTTCAGGCTGAGGAAAATTATTTAAATGCCACAGCACAAAAGTTGATATATTAAACTTCTATCAATATGTTCAGTGGTCAATATGCAAACCACTCTCACACTGAACACTCAGTTCTATTTTCATGCTATTCTTGTTCTTATGCTAAGTCACAAAGCAAATAAACTATTTCTTTTGGCATTACCACAGGGAATCGCAGCTCAGGAAGGATGCAAGTCTTATATAACTAAATAAATTTTTCATTCTTGTACATAAAGCTGACTGGTTTGGGATTTCGGTTTGCTTTATAGCAAATGAGACTCAATTTTGTCATCCCATACCAGTTCTGTCTGGTTTTTTTTAATATAGTTAGTCTGCCACTTCACCCTCTCAAACTGGTCCTCTGAAAGTCCCTGGCTCACTAGTGATGTGTGTTTAACCTTCCACACCTTATATCAGCATAAAGATTAGTAGTTCCTGCACAGCAAGAAAACTAAAGCCAGATTGAATATCTATCTCACAACATGCTTTCAATTTTTAGTCTAATAAGTGTTAACAATGCTTATTTCAGAGGTAATATAGCCTAACATTAACATTTGCTATTAAGTGAAAGCGAATTTGACATGAGACTTACATTGTATAAGAACACTCAACAATTTTATGTGTATAATACACATATATAGGTATGTAAGATTACAAAGAAACTACATTTTGATTCACTGAAGAAATCTTTGAGAAGTACAAAACCTAGGTTACTGACATTCACACAAGGAACCGTGTATTATGCAAAGAGGTAATAATTATACACTTTTAACTTGCATGCCAATTCATGCAAGCAACCCCCTATTTAAGTATCACTATGCATTTTTTTCCTGGCCTCTAGATACCTCTTCCCACAGTCAAGGAACAGTGGCTAAGCTTAGGATAACATTGGTTTAATATCTTCTAGCTTTGGTTTGATAACTAGAACATGAAGCAGCTGCAAAACCCACACAAATGCAACAGGAACAAAAGGCTAGAAAACTTGCAAAACTAGCTTGTTTTATACTGTGCTTTTGACATCTGCCGGTAATTCCAACTAACAGATCTGTTACTATGCAAAAACTTCATCAATCACCAGTTCAGAAAACTTGCTTCAAATTACTAAACATCACTGGTAAAAAAAAAGGCAGTCAGCAGCTATGAGTCTACTAAACAGACATTTTTTTACAGCTCAGAAGGAAGAGACTTTCTCATGACTTTGTTCTTGAAATCCATGAGTAGAAGAGCAAAAATTCACATTTTCCATCATAATAAAAACTGCATTCTGAATTAATTTACAGGTATTTTAGTAGTCTAATTCAATTTTCAGGCAACTATACAAAATACTTAACACATGAAACAAGCATTTGCAAACAAGCTCTATCTGGGTTCTATTCCTTACCTGATAGATGTTCAAAACAGGCCTGAAAGCAAGCTAGCCAAATGAGATTATCAACAAGAGAAACAAATATGGGATCTAGAAATTAAGTTGTTAAATGCTGGGTGGTAATTCTTCCATATGGCTAAATGCAGGAATTAGTCAGAGTTGGCAAAAGGTTCTACCAGGAGAATATAAAATTCATTAACAACTATTAATTAACAATATCCTTTTTAAAATCTATTTATTTTTTAATCATAGTTCAAGAATAACTATCAAGACTAGAATACCTTTTAATCTGAGTACCTAACTCAGTTAGGTTTCTATGCTAGAAACAACCACTTAGTTCACATCTAATCCTTACACACTAAACTCTGATTTATAAAGAAGGTAAGAAAAAAAATTGGCCTGTGACATGTTAAGCTCAACCCCTATTCAAAAGGACACAATACTACATTTCTGTAGTGTCAACACACTTCCAGGTACTCCCAATTAGGTATATAATTTTAAACCTTAGCATTGACCGAGTCCTAGAGCAAATACTGATACAACTAGAGTAGCTGCTCCAGTCACATCCTAAGACTTGGCCTTAGTTATCCCTCCAAAGACTTTTTCCCTGGTTTGTTAAATTTTACCCAAAATAATTTCCAAGGTACTAAAGTTCCCTATACAAGCTGGCAAATTAAAGTATCATCAGAGAACATATTGCCACAAGGCTCTGTTGTAGTTTTTAATATTTTAAATAATTCCTATTTGAGAAGTTAGTTATCCTTCTGAGCAAATCTTAATCCCACAAAATAAATTTAAAAGATTTTGTTAATTAGGTACCTAACAACTTGGTGCTTACGAATTCAGAAGGCCTAGTTTTATTCATGAACACTCTTCTCAAATTTGGTAGCTAACATATGTCATTAAACTACCTAAGCAGAGTCCATAAGTATATTTAACTACCAAGAACTCTTAGTTTTACAAAGGCATCTATTTAGAACTATTCAATGGTGAATTTATACAATTTCCTAAAGGTCAAAATCAAACTAATTCTCTAATAATGAGATTACAATTTATTTTATAAAGTTTTATTTCAGAAACTAGTTAAAAAAACCCAAAATATTTGAAAACAGTTAAGTCATCCAGCACGACTGAAGGGGCTACGACAGTGTATGGTTCTGGGACTAAGTGTCTATATGCTACGCCTATATGCTATTATAATGGACATTTAAGATTAAAATTACCAGAAGAATAAGCCCTTGTCTCAAACTATACCTTCATCACTCATGTCATCATTTCTCTATCAGAGAAATCTTGCACTAGATCATGTTGCTCAAAGCCCCATCCAGCTTGGCCTTGAACACTTCCAGGGACAGGCATACATAACTGCGCTGGGCAACGCTGTTCCAGTGAATCACCACCCTCACAGTAAAGAGCTTCTTCCTCATATCTAATATAAATCTACCCTCCTTCAGCTTAAAATCATTACCTCTTGCCTTATCACAACATACCACTGTAAAAATTATACGCACAGCGATTATAGAAACAGCCTCAAAAGGAGATTAGCATCACTTAGTCCTCTACCCCCCAAAAACTCAGTAAGGCGCATTTATGTTATTCCTGACAGATTTGTTTATAACCCACTCTTTAAAACCACAAGGTTACTCCGTAAGCCATCCAACAGTCTGTTTAGCACTTTATACAACATTACATTAGAAGGTTTTACACAAATATTTAACTTAGCTCTTTCTATTGCTACCCACTACTTAAAGCTTATTACTTCCTGCCCTATTCAACATGGGTACAAATCAGATTATTCTGTGTTCTTGCTAGTATCCTCTCAGCATTCCAAGCAGTTAGTCTCTGAAGTACACTGCTCAAATGTAGATATAGCACTCCAGTTGAGACTTCACCCACAGAGGGAAAAAGGTTGCTACCCAAAAGGGAAGGATTAATTATTATTGGGGTGGGGAAAAAAAAAAAACAAAAAACCACAGATTGCTTTGGCAGAAATTTAATCAACTGACCTCTAGAAATGCAACCTTAAATGTCTCCCTAACTTACTTACTATGTTGTTACTTGAGTCTCAAAACTGTTAGTTAAAATGCATGCTCGTTTTCAGCTTTTCTGATACACATAGGAGCTCTAACACTGCAGAATTCTGATTTGTCAAAGGGAGAAAAACTTCCAATTAAAAAAACTGAACTAGTTTTCCTGTTGTCTTGTTGGTGCGCACACATTCTTTTGTTCCTGAATTCCTTTGGAAACATACATTGAAAGTCTTCTATCTCTTCACATTTCAAAGTTGGGAAAACTAATGTTCAGCAATGCAATACGTAAAGTAGTAAAAAAGTCACCACAGTTTAGGTCACTAGTGTGTCTACTTACAAGTACTTTCAGCCCTAACAGCCTGCAACTCAAACTCAATGTAAATCTATATTATTTAACAAGCTGCAAATTGGACTGCATTAACAAATCTGATTTTGCAATAGCACATACTGCAACGGTAAGGGGCAAAGCAAGAATAATCCAAACCCTACCGTTCTCGGTTAAATTTGAGTGAATGAAGTATAGCAGGTCTCTTCTGACGTAAGTTCCACAGGTGTAAGGTATCATCAGCCAAGGCACTCACAAGAGCTCCCTATGAAAATAAAAAAAGTTTAGTCAACTTGCTTTCATAATCCTAGTAAGAGTATATCATCATAATCCTGGAAATATACTACATATTTGCTACTAGGATGAAAAATACTTGTAAGCATGTGCATCAACACCACAGCACTGGTAAGTCCTAAGCAGGAGTAATGAGATAACTGATGTGATCACATCATACAGCTCACTCACTTTAACTTCAGTGCTGTGCTGAAGGGTGATGGGGAAGGAGTTCTTTCCCATGTGTGCATGTCAGTTCCCCCATACCCACCTCTCTAGAGAAATTAAGCAATGAACTCAATTGCTAGTATCTACGTGCTGACAAAGTAAGTGAGGTTTGGACATCACCATTCCTCTGAGCAAGAGGCCCCTCTACAAACCTGGCTCCAGCTAGCTCAAAAACAGCACTGCTGTCAGATCTCACCTGCTACATCCCTAGAAAAAACATACCTAAAGTTACTGAGGGATCAGTTTAGAGATCATTGCTCAGCTCACATCCAAAATACTAACTCTATCAAAATAAAATTAACTACCTACTGAAACTGTCTGTACTATCAAAAATATACTTTACTACTTCAAGAGATAAGTTGCAACATTTCAATTTTACATGAATAAGTACTCCTTGGCAAAAAGTTCTTGCTTATTGCAAAAGGTACTCTAGAGACAAAGGTATTTTCAGCAGTTAGTTAAGCATCTCCTAAAATTAAAAAAGGTAATTTATAATTGTTATTACTGTTGTTAAGAGTCACTTATGTCAGCTGACTTTGATGCTTAATGGGAAATTGAAGAAAATACACTGTCTTCTCTGAACTATGAAACATGCACATCATTTTACTAACCTCATTAATCAGGAACTGAAGCTGGATCACTGCAGCTCCACTGTCGTGTTGGCAGTAGCATTCAACTCCTGGCCGACCAAAGCTGGAATTGGTACTATTAAGGAAATTGTATGTAATGCAGGAAAAATACCCCACCACCATAAACAACACTGTAACTATCACTAACATCACATGTAAACAAGGTAAGATCCAACTTCTAGCTAGTGGATTCAATACATTTAACCATGCAGATCTCAGTGATCACCAAAACACCTCATTTATATATCAGACAAAGTAACACAAAGAAGTTAAATGGTCCATTTTATACATAATTTTCATATTTCATGGCGATAAGTAACTCCCATGTATGTTTACCCACCCACCCTTTATTTGGAATCAAGGCTTTACCCTCCTCGAAACAAGAGGAGTAGGACCCAAAAAAAAAGCAGAGAAGCCCATGGATTCCTCAAGGTACTCCAACCTTCAAATTCTATCCCTCAAATGTTTTCTCAAAGCACTTCTGATGCAAATATTTCTGGAAATATTGTTATAAGCAGCCAATAAGAATTTCAATATTAAGAATACTTTAACATTTCTTTAAAAAAAACCCAAAACATCCATTTTTGCATTTTTTGCAGACACCTGAACCAGTTCTGTCTCCAGAAATCAGTAAGTAGGCAGTACCGGGAGTAAGTTCACACAAGCTTTAAGCATTCAGACCAAGTTTCTTTTTTTTGACAAAGTAGTGGAAGCCTCATATGCAGGTTTAAAAATAGAATCTGGCCTCTTTCATAGTGCTTACAGTCACTAAAAAAAAAAGTAGTCTTTGCAGCTAGTCCCACTTACTCCCTTTATCCAAGAATTATGTCATCTTCACTTTTTCACCTAGTAGCTATAATTAATCTTCTCATCTTAAATTAATATCATCCTCCTAACCAGCATGAATCTTTTCTAAAGCAATGCAAAGCCTCCCAAGTTTTGCGGGGTATGTTGAGTTGAAAAAGCAAGTCACTTAAATATTGACTGCAGAAAGAAAATAATATATGCCTATTTCAGTACATGTTAAGCATTTCTCAACCATAAAAAACAGGCAGCATCCTAGGGAATGCAGTTTATCCGAATCCTCTACGCTTGCGTTATGTGTGCTTAAGGCAAGAGAGCTCACTGTAATAAGCAGTGATCATATACCACATAGTAGTCCCCAAAACAGGCAAAAATCATAACGAATAATGACAAGATAGGCAAAGCATTCTAATTGTGTAGACAGGAAAGAACTCCCTGCCAAAGACCTGGGGTAGCTCTAGAGGAAATAGTCTGCTCTGAGCACTTTTCTAATCAACAACCCATCCTTCCTCCTCCACTTCCATGCATTATTTCTACTATTCCTACTTCACCCTCTATTCCTAATAGTAACAAATTGGATGAATTAATAGCTTCTCAGCAATACCATTGAATAGTACTCCTGTGTTCCCGACTGCTATTAGGAAATTACTCATAGAAAACACAAGCATTTCATCACTCTCACTGTATGTTTACAGAAAAAGTAAGAGACAAAAGCTTTGGCTGAGAGACGTAAGACATAACATACTTATGTTCTAACAACACGGTTCATTCTCCTAACTGCTAAAAGTGCAGGTCATGCACGAAAAGCACAGTATTACACTAATATCACATAGTGACATTGATTCTACTTTGATTTGTGAGAAAAAGGAAATTGTTCCAAAAGATATTTTTTTTCCAATCAAGCTTCAGACTGAAGCTTACACTTTTTTTCTTCCAAGCAAAATTAAAGCATGTCAGTAACTGATATTGAAGTTCTCTCTGCAAAACATTCTTTTTAAAAGTTACTACTATTTACAGCTTATCTACACAGCAGCAACTCAGTGCTGCTATTCTAAGAGTCCTTAGAATTCATTCCAAAAGAGAAATCTAATTCCAGAATATTAATGAAAGCCTCAGAAGAGTAGTCCATTTTAAAAATTTTTTTTAAGTCATTCAAAGTAGACCTCAGGAATACTGGACTGTTCTTCACCTGTGGCTGATACATCTGACATAGGAGACAGTTGCAAAAACTGTAGCTTCCAATTCAACCTCCAGCATAAGTCAGTTATGTATACATTAATAATATAAATTACTTTCCGAACTGTCACCATGCAGTTATTTGCATCTTCACGTCGTTACACTGCTATGAAAAAAAAAAAAAATACGGACCATGTTCCTCTACTGGATTTGCAACTGTTAGGATAGCTTGAGATTTTTCAGACAAATCTGAAACTGTAGCACTATTTAAAATTCATTCCTCAATACTTCTCAAAACTGCAGGTGCAATAGCTTGCAGTATTTAAATATTTGACAATTTTACACAAAAAATTGATCTCTAACTAGAGGAAAACACATCACTAATCTGAATTGCATACAAAACATTAAGGACAGCAGGCTAATCACAGTATTCTTATGCATCAGTCTTTAACATAAAGCTCTCCAGGATTGCACATTACACCTGCACGTTTTACTACAGTTACTGCTACATAGCAGTTTTCCACTTTACTTAACCAGACCTTGAATTATTTCCATAGGCAAAGCACTACTTATTCTGCACACATTTTTGTGTGTGCTTCAATTGTGGTCCCCAAGAATTGTTGTATCATAGAAAAAACACAACAATGGTGAGACGTCCAAATAGTATTTAAAACACATAAAGACTATAACCTTAACAAAGCTGGACACAAGCCAGCAACGGATATAAAGTTAATTTACATCAAGTTACATAGTACTACATGTAAGCGATACATAGTGATACATCTAAGCAAGACTAAAGCTGTCGAAGAGCAGCTTCACACAACTTTCCTGTTGGCCAATCTTACCTGCACCTAGACCTCATTGCTACTATTACTCGAACATAGGAAAGCAAGATCTCTCATGGAAACAATCTCATAAATCACAATCTATCAGGACACACAGCTATTTAGCAAGAGAGTTATTAAAAAAAGTCAGAAAATACTACCACCAACACCGTCTCCAAAACTAACTTTGACCTTTCACATCCAGGTATGACCAAACAAGATAAAATAAAAATCAAAAAAATGCTTCTGGGAGAGTTTTAGACTTCGTATCAATCCTGCAATGGTATCATATCACTATTTTTCAACTTTAGGACTACAGACTTTCTTTCTAAAGCTTCAGGCCTGCCTAACATCCTGCTGTGTTCATATAAAGACCCACTTCGCTGAGTGATTCCTTCTCAGTATATACGTCTGCAAAAGTATATTAACAACAACATTTTTTAACATTTTAGATGCACTTTCCTATAGGTAAATAACAGCACCAAGCAAAAACAAACCAGGGCTTTAAAACCGAGTACAGTCAGGTACAAATACTATGAAATTATTGGTAACAATTTACTATGGGAATCCCAGCCAGACAATTTTAACGCATTCTTCTTCTGCCAGCTAAGGAGACTGAGAAGGCAAAAAAAAAATGATGTAAGGAAACGATAAGGATAAGGGAGATGTCATATATAGTCAGTCAGATATAGACACTGGCTGCAGATTCCATGCAAATACAGCACACATGAGTCAGCCAGTATCTAGATAAGAGTTTGACTTGGTTTCTTGGACAGGAAAGTCAATGTCACATATTATACTTGGAGACCAAGTGTCTCTAGAGATCAAAGAACTATAGGTTCCAGGCAACAAAAAAAAAAAAACCCCAAAACCTACATTCAGCTTCATTCTGGCTAGTCATAAGGATGAAAATAACACAAGGCACCTCAGATTAAGAGGCTAGGATCTCAGTCCTAGAAGGTTACCAAAAGGTTTTTCCCAAAAGTCTTCTATTGAAGGAGGGAGGGAGACAGGAAGATAAATTGGAAGAAACCATTTACATACCAAAATACTGGAAAATACATTATTTTTATGATTTTCTAGGAATCTTAACGTTACACAAAGTTCCCAGTTTTTTTGAGCATGGAACGGTATTGACCGTTCAGCGGGGATTTTTTATTTTAAACAACAATGAAGGCTGAGAAACTGCATTCATATAGTTCGTCAGCCTAAAAAGGTATTTGAGATGCATTATCATGAAATTAAATACCATTTGAGTTCAGCAGTTTTTACGTCTCCTGACACTCATAAGAGTTGATGCTTTTCTAGGGAGCGGAAAAGCATATTATTTGTCCTTCTATTGGGGGAAGAGGGCAACAACAGGTATGGTATTTAAACAGCTGATGTTAGATCTCATTACAGATATCCTATTAGGTTAACAGATTACAGCAAACTACTGTTGCCATTTGCTACTGCAGATTTAGAAATTCCAGTGAAGTGGTGACTACACAACTGCCTGGAAGCTGAACTTTTGGAAATCAGCTACCAATACCATCAGTTCCAGCATAAACAGAGATAAATTTCCCTAATTATTATTTTTGTTTACAAAACAATGTTCAGGTCCTTTACATACCAAAAGCCAACGCATGCAATGTTAACTTAAAAAAAACCACCCTACATTGATATGGTTTAAAAAGAAGCCCTGTTTTGAGAAATACCAAAGTACATAAACCTCAGTACAAGTTCATTAAATAGCTTCTGTACCAGGAATCTGCAGCAATTTTAAAGCTTAAAACCACATTTTTTCCCCCTTAAATTATCAGTTATACATTTCAAAAATTAAACAATTATTGAATTAGTTTGCATAGAAACTGACAGGGAGTAGATAGCGAGCAGTTACTAATATCTGAACCATTTCCTAACATTGATAATAGATAGAATTCAATACATCTTAAACTTCAGAGCTGCTTATATAAATATGCACAAGTACAATATTTCCCAAACAGCTATAAAAAATGCCAGCAAATTTTCTGCAAAGGCTATATTTGGTAGAACTTTCTCATAAACTGCCAGTGAGAGGCAATCATTAAAACAAGATGTAATTAAGTAGGACTAATAGAAACAAGATCATAAATCTGTGATTTGGAATCAAACGAGATACGAAACTGTTCTTAATGATGTTTCCATGAGCACAATACACAGATAGCAAAGCATGGTGTTAAATGAAGAGATAAAAACATCAATTCAGACTAAACAAAATAGTATTTTCAAAAAAAAATTAACAAGGCTACATGCTTTCATTGATTTTACTCACTTCGTTTTCTGATCCAGGTTCTATTACTGACAGGTTCTACTGTTTTAGTCTAAAAGCTGTATTTCAGCACTAACAATGCAATAAAAGGTGACTAATCTGGTATTTTTTTCAGGTGGGAAGGAAGGGAAGAAGAAAGGTAGATCACAAGGAGAAAAAGTAGGAAATTGCTACAAATACATCTGCATAATGGTTTCTCTGACTACACAACATGCAGTGAAATGGGTGGTAACTGCCAACTCACTGAAGAAGTTTTTCTGAAGGCTATATACAAAATAGTAAACCCAGGAAATAATTACATATTTTGAAAAATCTTCACTATAATTCAGAGGCAAAATCTCTGTATTCTGTTGCATGCTTCCAAATTCTGCTCATTTGTCATCCACTTAATCAGTTTAATTTTAATGTCAAATTTTAACATGTTATTACAAATAATCTAGCATATCCATCCTTTTAGTAGCATATGCCATATCATAATAGTAATAATCAACCAGGCTTTTCCTCTTACATCCATTGTTTCTTAGCCAAGACTAAAAGCAGAGCCATTCTGTGCTCCGAGAACTGAGGAACACTTGGAGTACAAACGATATCTCTTCCCAGTGTCCAAGTATTTCATACAGACATTGTCAACAGCAGCATCAACAAATGTAATGTTCTGAACTAGATGTTAAATGAATTTATACATAATTTAGTCATAAGTTCAACTGAGGAAAGCATAAGGAACCAAAGATATTATCTAATAAGGACAATTTAACATTTTCAAAGAATATAGCCAATCCTTGCGCAGTCAATTATTGCCTGTCACCACTAATTTCTAACTGTAAATCAATTCTTTGCTAGGTCCAGAAGTCTCTCTTCACATCAACAGCATAATCTAAAATATTTCCCTTAACTCTTGCATGCCAAATACACTCTTCAGTTATTTTTAAGTCACTGACTACTGGATATGCAAGACGGTAACTGTAATCACTAATCATACCATCCCAGCTTTGTTCAAATACAACCCTATTCTTCAATCCCCTCCCTACAAACTGAGTTTCTACTAGTCTAGTCTGCTGAGTCCCAGTTTCATTCCTATCTCATTAACCCTTTACATTACTTTGGGGCTATACAGAATAAGACCACATGTACGATTACAACTTACATACACTATACTTTAGGGTTCCTCCTGCATCTCTGCTATCACTCAGTTAATATTTTCTCTCCTTTTACAGAAACTGTTATTCTCACATCATTTTTCCTTTTGGCACCAATGCCTTATTTCTCAAATTTACTACTAACCCTTTTTAACTCTTCTTTTATCCCAAACAAGGTTTTGCCCCAATCTGCATCTTTGCTAACAAATTTATCAGACTTCATATACCCACTTCTACTCACTTGCTTTGAGAAAGAAGGTATAAAAAACAAGTGACTAAAGCAGACAGAACTAAAAACATTATCAGAATCTTAAAGAACACCTTAAAGTTAAATCTGAAGTTGGTCACTTGTATAAATTTCTCCTCCAGATTTTGCTGTGATCTCTCAGTACCAAAATTAACTCTTTCTTTTGAACACAATTCTTCAATCCTTAACTTGTAGATGAGGCTTAAATCTACCCTTCCACTTCCCACATCATTTTGCCTTGTACCAGTGATGGAAGTAACTGCCTCATCCAAATATCCTTTCAGAGAAAATTTAGTTTATCACTAGGAATTTTATCAATTCAGTGATGCAGATATAACACATTTTTTGCTTATGCAGCCTTTTGAAGTGACTTACCAAGAGGATCACAGATTAGAAGTACCAACACTTGCAGTCTATGGACAAAAAGTAGAGGCTGCCCCCAAATCAACCTGGTAGATACAAGTTTACCTCTCTGTCTGCACCAACTTCCCATGACAGTCTGTCCCCAGACTCATAGTGGGAATGGTCACAAGCTGGATGGTCTTCCAGACACCCAAAGTGATGTTCACAAACAGACCTGCTGCTACTGCTTTTTGAATATTTCAGCTAGTAATGTCTGAATTCTAAAACAAACATAATGCAATACACAGGTCTCAGGAGACAGTTTCCCTGAAGTCTGCTCAAAGGCGGAAATAGGCAAGACTTAAATCTCCATTCAAAATACCACTTCAGATTTTAAAAATGAGACTTAAACATATATAAGCCACCAAAACCGATTCTATAAGTATTTTGCAATATAGTCCAAGAACAGTGTTTTCAATTTTCTTTTAAGCCTCTCCAAGTTTCACTATAGCATAATTTTTAGTTTTGGCATATCACCAAAGGAACTGAGAAAATTACTGTTTCACTACTATTGAAACAGTAGTGACAATCTTATAGAAGGTTTGCTCAAAATCACCACCAGAAATTAAAAGCAAAGGTACCATTCAAGCAATTCAGTAGATGGCACTCTTCCACCAAAATCAAGAGGAAGCCATGTCCTCACTTAAACAGGGGGTACCTTGAAGCTGGAATTCTTATTTTTACTATGTGAAACAGTTTCTACTCATAAGTGTTTAAATTTTTTGTACTTTTCATAGGACTTGGAAAAACAGTTTATTAAATGCCAAATTATTAAGAGAGATTACTATGTTTTGTTGAAGTATCTGTAATTTTACTCAGGTATTTTCTCCAAATTTTTCTGCTATTACATATAGTTCTATTTCACACACACAAAAGTTGCATATCAGTGCTGAAGGAAGTGATATTTATGTGGCTTGTGTTTACCAGAAATCCAACTTAAGATGGACTATTAGAAGGTTGACATTATGCCTAGAAGTTGCTTATGCAACCATAATTGGTATCTTCTCAAATGTATTAGTCACCTATTTTTAAAAGTTTACTACTGATGTCATGTTAGACCATAAACATTATTTAGCCTAAATTTCAGCTTAAAGTAATGTCACAAAAAAAGACAAACAGTTATTAGAAAACCCTAAACTGTCAGATTAAAAAAAAAAAGGCATAAAAACATTAATTTCTTCAATATTATGAAAATACGAAGCACGGCATTAAAAACAGCACTACCCATGCCATCTCAATTCTTCTTTCTGAAGTTCTTACAGATGCGACCTTACTTAGATCCTGTAGTTTAATCTTTCTCAGTCTACTTGAGGACTTCAGATGGGTCCTTTCTTTCCCCAAGAAGTGCACACTCCACAGTGCTAAATAGCTCCCATGAGAGTACAAACAGAGCTACTGTTTTCTACAGGATGTAGATGTCAAAAAACAAATAGCTTTTATTAGCACTGGGAAGGGGATAATTCAGACTGTATTACGAGATTTCCAAGTACCAACAGCCCAGTTTAAGAACGCAAAAGGTTGGAAAGCAGACCATCAACAGAAAAGCACAGTTCACGTTAGTTTTCATGTACATTTTTCCTGTAGCTTTTCTAGTAGACACTTTGCCTACTAGATGGAGGGAAGGTATTACCTTGCAAATCTAACTTCAGCGAGATTTATTTATACACACACACATTTTTGAGAATCTGCTCATCTTTTAGCCTTACACACTTCCATTTCCAGTCAGAAACCAAGGAATGTCTGATACTTCGGGCAGTGCTTATTTGCCCTGCTATTAATAGAACATTTGTTTTACTCGTTTGTCATCTGGCAGTAATTTCTCAGGCTGAAGAGCTATTTTGATCAACTTAAATAGAGGGGAAGAAGTGTTGCAGATAACATTTTGCTGCAAGTTTTATGAAAACAGGAAACTGACAAGAGGGGAGAAATTCAGATAAGGCCCACATCCCATCAAAAGGAGAAAGGTGGCAGCATTACCTCAACATCTGAAAATAGCATCTCCTTACAAAATGCTGCAATAACAGAGAACATTTCAAAAGTTACTATGTATAGGTAATTCTACTACAAGATAGAGCCATAGGATAGTAAGTTTCAAAGATAAAATATCTGTTTCTTCCGTCTACACAGAAGTATGCAAAATAATGAATACCCATATATTACAACTCGATTCCTATAACTGAAACTGTTCCAGTTCCAAAGGAAGGGAAAACCCCATTCTCTTTATGTGATGCAAATGTTATGTACGGCAAACTGTGGGTTTGAGCCCTTCAAAGATAAAGAGCTGTACCTGTTTAGGCTGCTCAGTATCTCCAAGGTTCTTCCACAGTGCTGTAGCTTAACTGAAATACCCAGCAATAATTCTTCAAGAATGAGATTGTCTCAAAAAACCACACACACTGAAATTTAATAGCTTGACCTCTGATTTATTAGGACTAAGGAAAGGGTCAGGGAGTAAAGAAAGCTGAGCATTTATCTACACTTGCAGCATAGGCAAGGAAAGGCTGCAGAAACTTAAGAGGTTTTCCTTTCCACACAATGCTGCTGTCTCCTTCACTATTACCCTGCTCCCTAAATGCCAAGAGAAACATTCACATTTCCACTGTTCCTCCCCCCTTTTTTAAAATGGTAAAAAGAAGGCAAAGTAAAGAGCAAGTCTGAATGAAGAAGTGCTTGAAGAGAAATACAGCTAGACTTCTCAGAAAATTACCACCTTCAAAATGACAGTTGTTAAAGTACAAACCAAAAGAAGTTAGGAATTATTTTTTTTAAAGCAGTTTTGTTTCTACTGGAATCCTCAACCACTTATTTACACGCAAGAATCACTCCAAGAAAGTAAAATGGCTGCTGCTCAGTTAAAAGTATTTAAAAACCTAACAATCGCACATCTTCCCAAGAGAGTAACGACTATCATCATCACTACTCATAGCACTACCACAGCAAATAAAATTTTAAGAAGACATTAAAGAAACCCCAAACATATACTCATTGTTTGAGGTAGACTATCACCACAGTCCAGAGTTTTACTAAGGTTTTAATGTCAAAGCCTGTAGTTACAGATGTCAAACAGGGTTTCCCACCTTCTCTAGGGAAATTTCTGTCTGTGGAAAACAGCACTTCAGAAATGTTATAACATGAAAATATCCAGGGGCTCAGATAAAAGAAAAGTATTGTCTAGAACAGGACTCTTCAGCCACCCTCAAGATGGCTTCTAAGCAGCAAATCCAGTCCATCAAAATTAATGTAGCATCCTAGTCTAGTCAGTTCAGATCTGCTTTGAGTCCGGAGAATCTACATAGATACAGTGTAATTCACTGCTTAGAGTGTTTTGATTAAAACATTTGTTTTAAGGTTTTTGAGTGTCAGCTTTTTCTACTCAGCAACAGACAAAATGAAATCAATTAGCTTTGGAAGTTCACTTCTGTAAGCCTTCCATTAAAAAATACAAGAGGAAACCCCCGATGTTAACTCTCAGCCAGCTACTGCAACTCACTAGAAGTCACAACACGTGGAAGTTTTACACATGCTCTGCATAGCGGGGAGTAAAACCACAGGAGGCTCAGATATAAGCTGGAGTAGAAAGCCTTTAAATTGATAGCTATTATACTAAATCATGTGCCACGTTCCTTAAACATTTACTAACCAGAAAAAAATAAAAACACAGCAGAAAGCTATTGTTTCCAAGATTCAGCTAGAAAAGTTAAGATAATAAAAACCATCTTTACAAGGTACATTCAAAGTTTATTTTTTCTTCCAAATATTAGCATAGCCAAATGAAAAATCTTAAACAGGAACAAATAATCCCACTGTATATTTACAGTGGTCAATAGCTCCTCTGTGTGAACTGAAAAAAAAAAAACCCCAACATTAAGAAAGGCATTAGACTTCCTGATAGTAAATTCCACCAGAGCTAAATTCAAGTCACATTTGTATTAAGAGAAAAAATTACATCTATTTTTGCTTACAAAAAGAGAATCTTTACCAGCCAACTGCATGCCGATTCACTTTAATTCTTTTAAGTGCTACAAGTTTGAGTGTTTGTCTTGCAAAGTATCCCAACTTCTTTTGCAAAAATGGACTACAAAAAATCTTGACTGATATGCTAGCACAGCAACCATAAGTTTGATTACTACTCATTTCTCCCTATGAATGCCCATGTTCCCAACTTCAGCCTCCAGAAAAGACAGAAAGAAGCTGTTTAATCAAGAATCGTGTACAAGTCCAAACACACATTCTGAGTTTGCTCAACTCTCTAAACTCAGTTAGCTGGCAGAGAACAGGTGGGCTTTAAATTTACCATGCAGTAACAAGACTGCACAGTCAGGAAAGAAACGTTACAACAGATTCAAGTCTTATCCCTTCTCACAAATTTGATTCGCTTGAAAGAGAGAAAAAAGAGGAAAGAACTGAAAAATTCACCCCAGCCACCCAAGATGACCTCACCCAAGATGAACACATTTTTGGGAACTACTCAAGAACAAGAGCTTAACTCTACCAGAAGCAGCACTGTACTAACGCTTACCTGAAAACTGTAAAATAGTATTTTTTGACAAATCATTTAACAAGAAAAAGAAATCAGTTGTGTACAGACACCAAAAAGTGCATGTTTTAGACAAAGACAGACTATCTAAGTTTCAACAGAGAAGCTGAGGTTATTTCTATTAACCAATAATTTCCAATAATTTAAAATAGCAACTATAAAAGGAATAATCTCCTCAAATACAAGGGGAAAAAAAGGAACATAAACTAGTGGCCTATTGTGCAAAAGCAGGATGAAGTCCGTTTCATTAAAAACCACCACAATGTACTGATGCATTCCAGTCAGACACCAACAAAACCAATATGCTGAAAGGCATTTATTAGTAGTCCTTTAAAAAAACAAACAAACAACTAGAGAAGTAGCAAACCAAATAGTTGTGACCAGCACTAAGTTACTAAGATACTTTGGAGTACTAAATATTTTGTTTAAAGTTCTGAAAGCTGACAGCAATATTTACAGGGATTCAGTATCGTTCACGCAGAATGCACTTACACTGATCATCTCTAAAGATTCTCTATTAATACGTAAGACAACACTAATGACAGATATCCCCAACTGAGTTTAATTTCATCAGCAGTGAACTCCCTCCAAATTAAGTACTTTTGTATAATATACAATTATAAACTTCTAATGTACTATATCAAACAGAGGATTCTCTACTTTTGGGGAGCGGTTGTAGAACAAAGTATATGGACAAAGTGTCCAAACTATGCTTTTATGTACTTTACCTGTTTTGTAACTGAAATCTGCTAATTTTAAGTTTGACACCAAGTATAATTTCAGGAATATTTTGGAAGAGCTTTTCTACAACATGTGAGATTATGGCCCTAAAAATGCCAATCCATTATTCTGTAGATTATAACAGCAAGCATTAGTAGAGTCTTCCTTGTCAAACTGGACACAACTACAATAATAGCACACTATGACATTTGAAGAATGGCACAAACCTTTAAAACTTATTCAAGAGCATTGTTTTCTGAACTTGGCCAGCACTCTGTTCTAATTGCAACAGCGACCTCCACTGCGGGCAAAAAGAGAACGCTATCAGATCACATAAGTTTTCATACCAGCTTACTACATCCCTTAAAACTCACTGCTAAACCACACCAACATTCCTGGTGTTTTATGTTTTATCCCACCAGAGAAACTGTTTCATCAACAACTCAGACACCTGTTAAATTTTGCTTAAGCAGCAAAGATTATTTCCTTGCTAACAAGCCATAGAAGCTGATAAAATTTTAAGTTGCATTTATAAAAATGACTACAATTTGAAGTGCCGAGTTGAAATAAAGAAGCCTGTGCAACCACACTGTTGAACAACATCACAGTTAAGGAATTCTTTCTTCTGAAATGAGTTGGTCAGAGCATAGGAGCCACCACAGTGACTCAAGCCAGAGGTCCATGCAGCCCAGCACTGTCTCCTACAACAGCCATCAATGGTATTTAAGAAAAGGACTAAAGCCTGGCCAATTTTTCCAGCCTATCGTCTTTCTGCTCCCAAAACAATCTCACCTAGCAGGTAAGTTACAAGACAAATCTCAGCCTAGTTCAATTTAGCATTTGCTTATAGAGCCCTTATCTGCAAGTTTGTCCATTCCCCTCCTGAATGCAGTTATCATCTGCCAACACCATCTCCCACACCTACAAACTACAGACTTTCCCTACTTACTATATTCAAACTAAAAATTGCCTTTTATCTCTTTTTGAAAAGTCTTATAGTACTTTAATGAATGCCTCCTAGTTTTTGCACTGCAAACTTGCTAAATGATGGCTCAGCATGTGTTTTAACCAGCATCCTCTAAATTTTACAACCCCTCATATTTACCTCTTTCCCCTCTTAACTGAGGAGATCAAGCACTGTTAAACCTCTTGTAAGGCAGCCACTTTGTTCTCAAGTTTCCCTCCTTTAAATCCATGCCACTTAAAATGCAGAAACCAGGAATACATAGGACTAAAAATGTAGACACACCGTTGTTCTATGTGACAGCAAAATGATGCTTTTTTTGTTCACGAGTTTGTTGGGCAGATTTGGTAACAACAAATCAAAAAGCCAAGTTTTAGTACTTTTTCAGAGAAAATCCGTACACACTCATCCACCAATCTGATGCTTTTTACTTTGCTGTGATCTGCATCCCAAACACCTAGTTTAAGCCAATCCTATTTTTCTTTAGTACACTGTGTATGTTATGGAGTACCTTACATACATGTCTAAAATGATAATAGACTAAATATTGAATATATCTCAAGTAAATAGCATCTTGAATTCAAACAGATTAATTACTATGAAATTGTACACAAAATGTACAAACTAAACATTTAAGCAGTACTCTTGGTATTGAAGTAGTGTCTTCCAAGTTGCTGCAGCCTGACTAGGAATTGATTTTTCTTTTTCCCCTGGGTCAATCTTGAAAATACAGGGAGACTGCATTTGTAACGGAGAACCCAACTTTGAGTAATAAAAGCCTGTGGGCAGGTAACAACCAAGTATTTCCCTCTTCATGGTTTTAGAAACTACCCTTCTTTAAAATAGTTTCACCAAGGCAACAGCTGAAGTCTGTAAGTATTCTGCCCAGGCCAGGATGCACTAGACACAAACAAGTTAAGGTCACTTTTGAGCACTTAAGGGAGAAGGCCTTAACAAAACAGCAAGGATCTTTACAACTTCTGTCTACTGAAATGAAATGCAAGCATCTCCCCTTTGTCAGAAGTGCTGGTGACAGTGATCACCTAGTGCTCATTCTGCCAAGGCAGATGACCTTACTTTCAGGTGTGAAAGTAGCAACAGCCTCATTTTTTGCAGTTTGAAAACAAATCAAGACAGTTTTACCATTTACTTACATTTAAACCAAACGATCACTGGTACTAAAACACAGCTAGATTAAATCAAGTCTGCTGCAAATACAATTCAGTTCTGCTGCAAAGTAGAGGACCAAACAGATACAACAGATTGGTCCTCTCCAATTATAGCTATGACCCAGTTGTGATGTCTATGTAACTTGAAGATCTGTAGATAAGTTATTATTTCTGCAGAGCTGTATTTGCAAAGTGCTGTAAACACAGAATCATAGAATCACTAGGTTGGAAAGGACCCACTGGATCATCGACTCCAACCATTCCTAACAACCACTAAACCATGCCCCTCAGCACCTCATCTACCCATCCCTTAAACACCTCCAGGGAAGGTGACTCGACCACCTCCCCTGGGCACCCTGTTCCAGTGCCCAATGACCCTTTCTGTGAAAAATTTTTTCATGATGTCCAGCCTGAACCTCCCCTGGCAGAGCTTGAGACCATTCCCCCTTGTCCTGTTCACTATCACTTGGGAGAAGAGGCCAACTCTCTCCTCTCCACAATCTCCTTTCAGGCAGTTGTAGAGAGCAATAAGGTCTCCCCTCAGCCTCCTCTTCTCCCGGCTAAACAACCCCCGCTCTCTCAGCTGCTTCTCACAGGACTTGTTCTCCAGCCCCCTCATCAGCTTCGTTGCTCTGAGGACATCACTAATAAGGCTGTGTTCTTCAAAGAGGTAAGTTACCCAATCTCTGTTTTTCCAGGTTAGTAACTCACCAGGTTATGTTTTCCACCTAATTAAATAATGAGGAGATATTCAGCAGCCAGCAACTAAGCCTCACACAGCTGCTCGCTCTCCATCAAGATGGGGAGAGAATTAGAAGAGTGAAAGTGCTAAAACTCATGGGTTGAGATAAAGACAGTTTAGTAGGTAAAGCAAAAGCCATGCGCACAAGCAAAGCAAAACAAAGAATTCATTCACTATTTCTCACTGTCAGGCAGGTGTTCAGCCATCTCCAGAAAAGCACGGCTCTATCACACATTACAGTTACTTGCAAAGAAAAATGCCATCACTCCAAACAACCTCTCCAACCTCCTCCTTCTTTCCCCAGCTTTATATGCTGAGCATGACATCATATGGTGTGGAACATCAGCTATCCCAGCTGTGTCCCCTCTCAGCTTCTTGTGCACTCCCAGTCTACTGACTCATGGGGCAGTGTGAGAAGCAGAAAAGGCCTTGACTCTGAGCAAGTACAGCTCCACAATGACCAAAATATCCCTGTACTATCAATCCTGCTTCCAGCATAAATCCAAATCATTGCTCTATGTCAGCTACTATGAGGAAAATTAACTCTATCCCAGCCAAAACCAGCACAGACAGCAAGAAATCTCATTATTTTTTGGTCACTTAAACAAGTTTGATTTGGGATTTTTTGTGACTTTATCTGATGTTTAATGGTGCTGTTAAGCTAATCTTACTACACCACTTTACTGCATAAATTTGGAACACATATAAAATGGAATGCTAGGCAAGTTACTGCTCTGCAGCCCATTCTGCATATTAATAAGCATCACTAAAGCTTAGTAACTGTACTTCTAATATCAACACTACAAAGTTCAGTCAAGAATGTTTTTCAACTGTGAAGATGAACATCTGCTCTGTTTAACAAGGTAGTAAGACTGGATAGAGCATATGCTAGAAAAAATACAGGCATGCTAATCCTATCAATTTAACATTAAGTGATCACAAAAAATTAGCATTCTATTATTTTTCCTTAATGAGCAAGTAGAAAAACGTGAATTGCTTTTGTCCATCTGCTGCTGCTGACTACATATTGGTGTTATGAAGTAGAAAAGGCAGGACCTTTAATAGAACAGGTTACCAAAAGCATTGGATACCAGCTAGATTACCTTTCTAGCTGGCTAATTTTGAAGTGTTAAATGTATCATTTTATGTGAACCAAAGATCTAATAATGTTCATCGAACACATACAGAAAACAAGCCTGGCAGCAGCTTCAAAGAAGCTATGCAATGCAACCCCCCTGCTTGAAACGCTATGAATCACTCAAAATAGTAGTAGCTCACTAAGCAGAAGTACAAAGGCCCTACTTCCTTCGGTTCCGCATCCTTTCTTTAGTTCCCTGGTTTCCAAAGTTAAAACAGCTCCTGTTACAACTTTTCACAACAATACAGGAGCAGAAGGAGACAACTAGTCCTTGGGGAATCTATGGGAGATGCTTCATAAAAGGTTGAGTTTGGTCTACAGCTTTCTAGGTGGAGAACCTAAACATCCCTCTGCACTAGTATTACCTTTACAAACACTGTCTAGTTTGAGTGGGCTAGGCTAAGACTTATTCTGGACATGGAAACAGTCTTCACTGCAGTTATATTATCTCAATTTTAGAAGGAAATTCAGCTTCAAGTTGCCCAAACAAAAATCAGGTTTTCTTCCTAACTTTAAGGCACATATGAAGCAGAAATCACAATCTTCAGTAAAAGGAATAAATGAAGTAGCCTTTACATATTTCTAGCAAGCTATAAACTTCTGTCTGTAGAACAGTGATTCCATAGCTGATTTTGCAAACTGCAACTCTTCAGACTGCACCTTAGCATTTAATCTTGTACTACGTTTCCTACACTAGCAGACACGCATATCAAGTTTCACCTTGACACTTAAAATTCAAAGCAAATGAAAAATCAGTAAGTACAGAACCACTGATACAGAGTAGAACTGTGGACCAATTACTAGGTAAGTCCTAGTCATGCACTTCAGAAAAAAATCTTTACTAATACTGTATTAAAATCAATCTTCACCAACTGATGATTGGCATAGCTGCCTCAATACAAGCACTATCAATAACTAGAACCATTTTTTTAAGAGACGCTTTGTGATGTAAAATAGATTGTGTCTTTGCAGAAAGTGATTAAGTTAGAACAAGGCTGTCATCAGTTCATACATATCTTGGACATAAAAGCAGCTTTGGAATCTCTTAACAATAAGAGATTTTAACTGTAAAACAAAATGGTTCTCATTTGTGGCAGAGTGCCTTAAACTGAGCATTAACCTGTCAGATCAGGTTAAATGATAGTCACAGGAAAAATGATTTCATGAAAACATTGTAAAAATCAAGATGAATCAGGATTTAGAATGAGTCTCCAGAGGCTGCAGAATTGCTACATATTTTAGCAATCTATTAAATAAGAAATTATACCACTCTACCACAGTCCTCACTAGTAAAATATTTCAGTTTTAGCTATAACCAAGACCTTGATTATTTTAATCTGTGCTTAAGTTCGGTGATACAAATATTACTGCCAGGGATTTAAATTATGCAATTAGATCTTCACCTCTATTTGCATGGAAAGGCAAAGATAGTAACTTAAAGCTTTCTTTGATAAACATGTAAGCTGCATTACTACAAAGTGCCAATGATAGAAGCGTTGACATGAAACAGATTACTCAAGTTACCACCAGTTGAATAGCAAGAGGCTATGCTTGACTGGCATTCAAGTACCAATTACGATATCACAATTTAAACTTCTGGTTCAGCAAATAAGGTAGTTTCAAAAGCTGCTGAAATATAGCATACTGGCAGTGGATAAGCAATACACTCTCATATGCTGTTGTGGTTCAGAAGTACCACAAACTTCTTCAGGCCAGCAAACAAATAAATACACTTCCTGACAAAGATTTAGATCTCTGGAAAAGTAGTCTTGTCTTCCTAACCAGATGTACTTTGCAGGATTAAAAATCTGCATTTTTCAAAAAAAATTATAAAGATCAGTTTAATGACAGACTCCAGGATGGGCCACATCAAGAGCAGCAAGAGGAAAAGACAAGAGATTAAAGATAAGACCTACTGCAGTATTAACTCTCTCAAAACTGCCAAGTACACTATTTTTTCAAAATGTGAAACCATTACCAGTTAGCTAAGATTAAGGGCAAAGTGAACCATTCCCCAAATCCATGTCCTCCAGTTTTAACTTCACATAGACTGTAATAATTCACAAGTTTTATTCTATTTTTTTCAGAGTTTCTACATAGATAACCCTGAAAAAAAACAGATGTGCTATGGGAAACCTGATGAATAATGCAGGCTTTTACTGTTCATTAAACTGAGAAAACAAAAACCAGTTCTAGTAAAGCAGCGGGAAACAAAAAAATAACTGAAGGCACTTCTAGTCACCTTAAATGTAATGTGCAAGAACGCTTCTCTTGATTTTTACAATGGTTTCACAAAGCAGAGACCTTGACACTTACACGCCTAATGCAGTTACAAAATTTCTGCCAAACAAGAAGTTTTATTAGGAAGGATTTGCAATCTTGATTTGTTCTTTCAAGCTTTCTTTATCACATCTCAAACTGTGAGCTTCCTCTAATTTTCCAGACATGACTTAACTGAAACTGCTCATTTCTTCTCCTGCAGCAATAAATCTGCTTCAGTTCTAAATGCCCTTCCACAGTGACTGAGAAAGAAAATTCAGTAAAATGTCACATAAAGACCCTGGTGAATTAAGCAGTGCACCAGAAGTCTGAAAGCCTAAGCTAGATCCCAGCTGCTTAATTCCTTGTTATACTCTATTGTAACATCATCATCAGATCACACAATCTCACTACCTCAGTGTTTCACAAACAGCTAAAAGATACAACAAAACCACCTATGCTAGAGCCACAGTAACACCCACAGCTTGGCAAAATTTGTATGCTTCCCCAAGATGTTTCCTTCCCCAAGCTCACCATGACCCAGCAAGTTTGAAGTTGCAACGTTACATCCATAAGGCCTCTATTCAGTCAGTAATATACCTACAGGGCAAAAGAAAAAATCATCCTAAAGTTCGTTTTTGTAAATTACAGTACAATACTTAATACAGTTATACTACAGGTATTTTTGAACAAAAGCAATTACTATCAAAGCCCTTTAGCAGAATTACAGTATATGCAATAACACTGCAAAATCAAACACCTGCTGTGGGATAGACTTATCTACAGCCATGGTTGCTTTGAGGTGCACCTGCTCCAGCATGGCCTTCCCCACAGCCACAAAAGTAAACCTGCTCCAATATGGCCTCATCCATGGCTGCAGTCCTTCGAGGGATATGTACCTGCTCTGTCATGGGCTTATCTGTGCCCACATGCTTTGAGGTGCTCTGGCATGACCTCACGCACAGCCACGGGTGCTTCAATGTGTCCCTTCTCCAGTGTGGACATTGGGCCATGATCTCTTCAGAGCTATACCTGCTGTAGCACAGACATAACCGCAACCACAGATGCTTCAAGATAGGCCTGCTCTGGTGTGGACTAATCCACAGCCACAAGTGCTTTGGGCATCCTGTTCCCACAAGGACTCATTCACAGGTCACAGTCCCTTCACCTCAAGTTCCCACTAGAGTTCTAGCCTATCCAGCACAGCAGCACAGACACAGCACTGATGCCCTGGCCATCTGCCAGCCCAGGCACATCACCACTGTTATTAAAGTGTTCCCAGGCACAGGAGAGTAAGACGATAAGCAGTATAGCAAACAGCAAAAGCAAAAAGCAGCCGCTAACGAGCACCAGTCTCTAATATACAGTGAAACAAGCAAATCCCATGCAAGTACAGAAGCCTGCTGATCAACAGCTAAACAGCAATAACAGCTATGAATTCCACCTAGCACATTCCAATCAAATCTGTCATTATCTCAAACTCTGCAAGCCCCACACTGGGTGCCAAAAATTACTCTAATGGTTTAAACCTAGCCAGCAACTAAGCCCTGCATGTCCGCTCGCTCACTCTCTCCAGTGAGATGGAGGAGAGAATGAGAAGAGTAACAGTGAGAGAACTCATGGGCTGAGATAAAGATAGTTTAATAGGTAACACAAAAGTCACACATGCAAGCAAAGCTAAACAAGGAATTCTTTCAGTACTTCCAACTGCCAGATAAGTGTTCAGTCATCTCCAGAAAAGCAGGGCTCCATCACCTTTTAGTTACTTGCAAAGACAAATGCTATCACTTCAAACATACACCTTTTTCTCCTTCTTCCCACAGTTTTTAAATGCTGAGCATGAAAACACATGGTATGGAATATCACTTTGGTCAGTTAGGGTCAGCTGTGTACCCACCTTCTTTGCGTACCCACAACTTGTGCACACCTAGCCTACACACTGGCAGTGCAGAGTGAGAAGCAGAAAAGTCCTTGGCACTGTGCAAGCACTGCTCAGCAGTAACCAAAATATTCCTGTATTATCAACACCATTTCCATTAGAATCCCAAAACATGCCCATACAAGTTACTATGAAGAAAATTAACTCTATCCCAGCCAAAAACAGCACACCACGTCTCCCAACAAGTGCAACCATGGATTCAAAAAGTACACTACCCTATATATTATAACGAATGCAGTCATCGTTCTCTCTATGTAGGACTAACTTCTTATAATTCCATACATTTTTTAAAAGTTACAAGTCTCATCATGGCATTTTGGCCTTATTTGATTTCAGAATATCCAGAAGTGTTTTTCTTCATCTAGGGGATGGGAATTTATCATTGAAAAAAGATATAGAAGATCTAATGATACTCGTGTGAACTAAGTGCTGGAAGATACGATCAGAAGAAACAGAAGAATGTAATAAGATTAATGTACATTTTAAGCAAAGTAGTTTTCTTGTTTAAACTACTCTATGTGAATTGAGTGGCAAGGAAGCCAATAAACATCATCTTATTAACAAATAATCATGGAGTCCCTCTCTGGCATGACACTGTGGCGATATTTTTAGTAGCTTTGCTGATATACTTTTCCCAAAACAAGATTTGTTCAAACTCCAGAAGAACATTGGAAAGGGTTGAGACCATTCTCTTCTGTGTACAAATGCCAAAAAAACCCTGACAATCCATAAAATAGCAGGTCAATTTGGCTTTGGTATATTGGCATAACAGACAATCACAGAATAATTTAGTTTGGAAAGGACCTCCCAAGTTCATCTAGTCCAGTCTCCCACTTCAAGCTGTGCCAACTTCATGGTTAGATGCTTGGTTTGAAAAACCAAAATCTTTGCTGTGAATACTGTAAACACAACTCCAGCCACTGCCCTACTGCCCTTTCTCCAAAAAAAAAAAAAAAACCAACCCAAAAACCAAACAAAAAATCCCAAACAAAACAAACCAGTCAGACTGCCAGACTCTCTTGCATAGTCTGAATGCTACAAAGGAAAATTATTTAATGGATATAATCACATCACAAGTTTGAAACAGAGTTTTGTTAGAGTTTCAGAGAATTCTCAAAATGCCTTGATTTTTTTGGTATACATCTACACCAAAACTATCCAGACGCTGCAACATAAACTTTCCATCAGAAACTGTGTGGAACCACACATCCAGGCTTTGAGCTACTTCGATCAAAGAATAACAGTTGTAAGTTTTTCTCAGAAACGCCAGAGAATGGACAGAAAGAAAGTTTCATATACCTCAAATACATGAAAAATTCAGCCATTTGCTTACATAAATGTTATCTTGTACTGCTGAAAATAAGGGGGGGAGGGGGGGAAGGATGAACAGATGCTGACATCCAGAATGATTAGAATCCTCAGATATTTAATGACAGAATGGCGAACAATCTAATTTTTCTCGTTCCTGTGAACTGGATTTGCAACATCAAAAAAGCCCAAACTTTCAAGAACCTATTCTGGTTGGGAATAAAGAGTCCTAGGCACAATTTGGTCTCTGTGGAAGGCACAACACTTATTCTTTTCCACAGGTATACCCTTTATTCTCAAGAACTTCTAGTGGAAATGGTCTTCCTCTTCAGAATCCCTCTATTGAGAGAGAAACTGAGCTTCAAGCTGCAAATGAATATTTTTAAGGCATGAAGCAGCAATAAAGATATTGCATTCATGTTGGCAGACAATCAAAGTATGTCTCATTTCATATACTGTCCTAGTTCTGCTATTGATAAATTAAAGCACAGAAAACTGAAGAAACTTTTACAAGATGGAACAGTTAAACAGCAGGTAGCAGGAGAACTCCTTCAATTTTTCTGCATTACCTTGAAAGCTTATTCTACCTCCTATAAAAGTACACAACAAAAGTTCAGCCAACTATTAAGTCCAGAGCCCTGCAAAATTAGTAATATAAAATCCTGACAAAATAACATCCTGAAGACAGACAAATCCTGAAAAAGTCCATTTCACCTTTCTCAAACCTCTTTACAGTTTAAATGCTACCCAGTGCAGACCACTTTTGACTTCTAAAGATGCTTCTAAGCAGCACAGCGAGAACAACAGAGAGCACAGAAGCAAGACTGTTACCTATGACACAATGCTGCCAGGATGTCAGAAGGTGAAGTCTACCCAATTACACTACTCAGGTAAATTAAACATTGAGTACATATACTCAATAACTCATTAGAAAGTTTTGATATCTGCTGGGAAAACAAACGATAGCCAATTATGCACAAAATTTCTCAAAGACTATGGACTACATGTCCTACTGTAATGGTTCAGGTATGCACAGGAAAACAGCAAAGCATAGATGAATTTTTAACTGCTTAGGTATCTAACACATTTGGGACAGGAGATCAAAAGGTGAAAGCCATCCTAGTAATAGCCAAATCCCTTTAAGTATGGAGAAATTTAAAGACATTGGCTTGCAGTTACAAACGAGCCCACAGGCAGCTTACGCTGACCATTGCATTTTAAAATCAATACTGAGCATAGCTGTTCCTTATGTGGAACACATACTCCAGCTACCAGCACTGTGCAATACGGTGAGCCTGAAGGAGAACTGCCAACGGAAGAGCCACACCACCAGCCAAGACTCAAGCAGCTCGAACAAGTGTCCTCAGATCAGCACCACAAACTCAGAGGAACAACTGGATCAGTGGGAGCAGATGAGTCTGAGTGTATGCAAGAAACAGATTTAAGATTTTGTCATTCAGCACTGTGACTTTTCCCTGCAACACAGAAAACACTCAAACGGCTTAACTATTTGTCATAGATCCTAATGTCAGGGAGAGGGTCACATCAACTGGTTGTTCTATAGTCAAGAGTAGTGGGTTCGGCATCTGACCCCTCTCCAAGGTTTGTATCTACCAAGCTATACACTTCGTAAAGGAAGTAATATGCAGTAAAGGAAGCAGGTTGTTATCCATAGCAGAAAACAGAACACAGCCTTTGTTATCAATTGCTAAAAACGTTCCTCTCTATGGAGAGCACAAAATACTTCTCCAATTAAGGATAATACCTGAGCAATATCAATCTGCTTCAGAAACACTTGCTTTTAAGTCTCCTAGCTAAATCAGAGTTAGAAATATTTCTAAGTAACTCAGGAAATAGAATGAAGGGTTTTTTTTAAAAAAAAGAAAAAAAAAAAGAATGCAAGGAACACAAACTGCTCAAGTTAAGCTAGTGAATAATTCCAAACTGGAACTTCCATAATTCTTAAGGGTTGTTTTACAATAAGAGAAGTCTCAATTTGTTTTTTTTTTTTTTAATGGACTTCTCTTACTCTTAAAATTGTAAGATCCAGAACTAGCTGCTGATTATGGGCACAAAATGGCAAAGTCCTGCCTCTGGCATACTATGTCAGCAACTTCACAATGCTCTCCCCTGATTTTAACCCATCAAACCTAGTTGAGGACAAAGAATATTAACAGAGTAATTCTCCTTCTAAGCCAATTAGAAACACACCACCTATAGTTTAGGTATTTCCGTTTTCATAATTACTTTGGATTCAGAGAATTCAATACAGTGGTGCTGTTATTTTGTCTTTATTTATCTCTAATTGAGAAATATACCATGCCAGTAAACTCCTAGTATATTTGTATTCATAGATCTTGATTCTCCAGAAATAGCTTTAGTTCTATTTTGACACATCACTGTACCAACACTAGAGACAACATTTAGTATTTGTGTACTAGAATTTTCTTTGCTCCTCCATTAGCAGTTACAAAGTCTCCATAAAGAAAAATGAGACAGGAGTGTGGTTAAGAAAATTCCTGCTCATGTTCTAATCAGTACTGGTTTTGAAGTTAAAATATCAGAACTGTAGACTGCTCAGATGCAGAGAATATGTTCTGTAAGGGGGTTAGCTGATAAATGGCCCAAAGGCAATCAGGACTGTAATATCAATTTCTTCACATTTTAGTGTAATCTAAAGCAGGTTGGCTCATTCATCAATTTAGGAATCACGATTCCTCAGATCACTCACTTGCATTAGGAAGGAAGAGAAAGCTTGAGAAGATACACCCGTACTTCAAGATGCAAGGAAAACACTATTATCCAGCTCCCATCTGCTGGTAGGCAATGAAAGAAGCATTATCATTCCTTTACTTCTATTCTCTCACAACTTGAATGCAGAAGAAAATGAGCGACTCTTCTCTCATTTTTAGGATTTACTTCTCAATGAATAACTCCTTACTGACTCTCAGACTTTCTAGTCCTCACTTGATTTCAATTAAAAACTTTTGCAGCTCTAAAGAGCAAATGGCTTTCACTTTAATGAATCCTTGCACATAACATATTGTTCATAAAAACCTTAGGAGGTAAAGCATCCTGTAGGTCAACAGGCACTTTTCAGTTATGCTTTTAATCTTTGAGCAATAAAGTGAAATAAGCACTTCTTGCAAAATTCGCTCCTTTCCCAGGCTTTTCAAACCTGTTTCACGAGGCAGAAAGCAAGAGGCTGGTTTTACACTGGCAACGTGTCTACATCTATTCCTCCTGCCTGAGCTCCTCCATCCCAGAGCAAGTAAACATGGGAAATGAAACTTCAGCAGAATTGTTGTGTTACAAGGCCAACCTACCAACTGAGATTGACATTTTTTAACCAGTTCTTTCAAGACTCAAGATCTGTATCAAGGTACCAAGAAGCATATTCATCTTTATCAAGTTAGGGGAGCATTTCAGCCTCTGCATGAAACTTTCTCCCTTCCCTTAGGAAATACGTTTTCAGTCAAATATTACTGCTTCCTCCCACAGTAACTGTTTCTTCCCCCACAATCTTGCAATACCTCTCTTAATTATTTAGAAAGCAACTCACACTTGGAGAACCCACAGGTGTAGTCATGGATAAGTGCCAGTAAACAGGTATTACCCAAACTGCAACACCACATTGCCCAAGATTAAAGGTGAGTAAGCTCTAAATAGGGGGATTTTGAGCTCTCTCTTCTCCTTCAATCCAAATCCTTACATTTAGGTCTCTATTTTCTCTTCTGTTCTACCAATATGAAAGTAATTAACAGCACTGTCCACACTCTATTCTTTTAACATTTAAATCAATTGTATCATCTTTTTAAAACCAAAATGCATGGAGTAATGGGTAGTTTCAAATATGGCATTAAGAGCACTGCATGGTTATTACTGTTACTTACACTTTGAATTAAGAGATCTTAGGAGTTCATAATAGATATCATTAGAGATACCATACAAGCTACTTCACTTCAGCCTTAAAACCTCAGATTAGCCGAGGTTCTAATTTTTCAACTTGTAAAGGAGAACCCTCTTAAGATAATTAACCTTACAGGCAGATTACTGATGTTACAGAAGTAAACAAAAACAATAAAAAAGGACTACTAGCAGACTCATATAAGCAGCAAAGGAAAAGATGAGATCTACCTACAGAGGATTAAGTCAATTTTTCTAGCAAGATGGCCCTTCCCAAAAAGGAGAAAGTTCAGTCAATTTCAGGACAGAGAATTCAGTTTCTTCCCTTCTGCTGATAAGTAAGGTTCAGGCAATGGCAGAGTGGGTTAAAGAATCTAGAGGGCATCTTCCTTCAAATGTAAAATTTTAAACACATATGTTGCTACATGACTTGGATAGTACCATATGACTATGAACATATGGGTAGTTCACTTTTTAGTGAACAAAAAGAAGCACGGTTACTGGTGCTTTATTCTACAAACTCATCCTGCTCATCTCAGTCACTTCGAAACTATTAATGACACAGAATTCTAGTACTCCCTAGCACTCCCACTTGAAACCATCTTCTAGCAACACAGCAGCCAGGTAGGTAACTACGGTGTTACAAAGCTTATCCCAAGCACAAGACCAAGAAAAAAATACTAACACCAAGCAGCATGGAATTTTTCGATCCCAAACGATACAGCAGAACAACAAAACAGAGTTTAGCCCAGGCCTCTTTAGATTTGTAGTCAGCTGCTGTAAACTGCCAGCACACTAGTTACTCTCTACAAAATGTATTTAATAACTTGAGACAATAGAGACTGAGCTGCCATACCTCACATCATTAACACAAGTTGAATTGATACAAAGAACAACCACAAGAACCAGGCCCCCCACAACAGAATACAGAGGGTTTTTTCCTCCCTTCCTGCATACCTGGACCTGGTTCCCACCAGACTTCCAAGTGGATCCAGCAGCTGAATCAAAACATTACTTGCGTGGGATGCACTAAATCGGCTTCAGAATATAAAAGGATACAGCCTCAGTGCTCCAGTCTGAGTCCCGATAGCCAGTATTTTCTGAACAGGATCAAATGCCAAGGCTGAAGGTTGATAGGGGAAACCATGGCGTACAGTCTAACAAGTCAGAACATCGCAGTAATGATGGGTCAGGCAGCAGAACGAAAACAAACAGAATCAATATCAAACATTAGGAACAGGAAGTATTCAGCATTAACCACAACAGAGAAAGTAACTACAAGGCATTTTAGCAGACTGAGAAAGTCAGTTATCTTACATGAATCAATTATAAAAGAATTTTTTTGTGACAATTATTCATTTATTATCATCAAGCGAAAGTAAGACCTACTGAAACTTACTTCAAATCTTACATTTATTCTGTACAAACACTGCATCAATGTAGCTTTTTAATTTTTTTTATCTACAGCATTCTCAGAGTAATCTTTATTTTCAGGTCCAGCAAAGGCACTGAACTATTAAAATCTTAACTATTTCTAGGAAATTTGGCAACAAAGCCAGACTTGTCACTATAACTATTACAAATTACTAGACCTGCTTTTCTGAGAATCACTTTATTTCAGTCCAACAGTCCCCATATGACAGTGCAACCTCTCAGCCCGTTAAGAAAAAAAAAAACAAACCACAATCTCTCATCCTCTGTCTTCCCTAAGGAGAAAAAACAGTACCCAAAAGAGACAAAACTGAAAAACACCCCCTAAATGAAGCAGAAGTACCTCAGCCATGGGCTTCCTACCAATAGGAAGCTACTGGCACATTTCACTTTTTAGTTAGCCAAGGCTAATTTGGTAATTGACCAAGCAATAACATCTCAGGCTGCAATTAATGAGAATCAAGCACACAATAAAAGTGCCATCTAGTCTTATTTCCATTATAAACACACACAATGTAAGCCACACAAATGCTAGCTTTTCCATTTCAAAACCTTTACTTCAAAGCAGAGTTATTTTAGAACCTCACAAGTGCATAACAAACTTCTGATATACTCCTTTTTCCTCACTGAAGTTGCAGACATATCCTGCAACTCTCAATATTTCACAGTGAAAAATCTAACTGGTAACAGCTCTGCTTTTTCCCACGTCTTTCGTGAACAACTTGTGGAAGCGGCAGAAACACCTGCAATACTAGATAAAACAAGGAGGAGAATCCACAAACAACCTCATCCATATCAAGCTAGGCCACGGGTGCGCTGTAAAGATAAAAACGGGTATTGATATTCAAATCAGTTTTTATCCCTCTTGGTACAGCTGGTGGATTAATTCGCTGCACCATTTTCTGAACATGAACTGCAGTTATGGATCACGCACCAGCAAATAACAGGAACTTTTCTTCCGTCTCTGGAGAAGATTCACAACAGCAGCATCAGCAACTCGACAACACACTGCAGCCAAACCACCACAAAACGTCTACAGCCTTTTTTTTTTTTCCCTCCCCAGGCGCAAAGGAACAGAATAAATGCATTTCCAAATAACGCAGCGCGACGGATCCTCGTCCTTCGGGCCCATGAGAAGAGGCTTCTACTCAAACGCCGCGATAATCAGTTCTGCACTACAGCTGGGCATCCTCCTTCCCCCATCCATCCATCTATCCACCCATCCATCCATCCCACTCTTTCTACGAAGCCTTCAGCAACACAGGCAAAGCCACGCGCAGCAAACAGCGTCGAAGGCGACAAGCGCCGAAACTCTTCAGGAAAGATGACTACGGGAATCCAACGAGACCCGTACAGCTACACCCACCGCTTCCTTCTTTTCTCCCCCCAAGCTCCCAAACATCATAAATCCAAACAAGCCAAGGGGAGCGGGCTTGGCAAAGCCCGCAGAGCCCCCCCCCCCCCCCCCGCCCCTTCCCGGGCTCGGGGCTGCAGCGGTCATTCACCTTGCAGAGCTGGAAGTGCTCGGACTGGAGCGTCTCCTGGATTTCGCTCTCCCGGTTCCCCGCCTGCTGCTGCTGCGCGGCGGACGACGCCGCCGACGCCACGGCTGAGACCGCCGTCAGGCCGTCCAGCACCTTCCTGATGTTAAATTTCCTCATGATCCTCGGCGGCGGCGCTTCCCCAGCCCGGCAGAGGAGCCCCCGCGGGGACAGCGCGGCTGCTGCTCCTCGGGGATGGCGGGAGGGGGTCAGTCCGGCAGCTCGGGGGCGCTCCGCATGGGGGCCCGCGGGCTCGGAGACGGGAGAGCGGAGCCAAAAAAGCGAAGAGGAGCCGGTCAGCCCAGCAGCGCCTCCACCGCCGGCCCCGGGCTCCGCTCCCTGCCCGCGGGGGAGCGCGGCTCGCCCCTCCCGGCGCCGGGGGCGTTCGGGCTGCTCCTCCTCTCGTCTCCCTCTCCGCGTCTCCCCCCTTCCCCTTCCACCCTCACATCGTGGCACCCGCCGCTGTCGTCGGTCTGTACGTGCGTGAGTGTGTGCGCGTGCCCCGCCGCCGCAGTCTCTTCCCCCCTTGGCGGCTCCGCTCAAGCACCCTCCGCCTCCCTCCGAGCTGCGTGTGCCGCCAGCCAGTCACCAGCGGGGCTTCTCCCGGCTGCAACCACCGCCGCCGCCCGCCCTCACAACCATCCTCCCTCCTGCCCCCCGCCACCGCTCCGCCTTCGCCTGACAACGCGGAAGCGCAGCGCCCCGGGGCGGAGCGGCGGCCACCGCGGCGCGCCCAGCCTTGGCGCCGCGGGCGAGGCGGCCGCGCGTGCGCGCTTCGAGCGCCGCACCCGGATGTGGCGCTGCCCGCGCCGCGCGTGCGGGTGGAGGGGCTGCGCGTGGGGCTGCGGGGCGGGAGCGGAGGGCGCGGGGGGAGGAGGGGGGGTCGGGGCAGCCCGGGAGGCAGAAGCAGAGGCGAAGGGAGGGGGGTGACACCCGGGCCCTCACCTGAGCCGCGGTGGCGCTGCTCGGATTGGAAAGGTGCCTCCATTCATCCCTAGGAGAGCAAAGCTAGTGGATTTAAAGGTGCAGCTGGCACAGAGTGGAAGGTTTCTTTCCTGCTAAGCGCTGTGGTGTAGGTGACCTTGGGTGGCATTGCCTGTGTTATGCTTTTATTTCCTTAGGAGATTACAGTTTTTTGTTATCGTTTCGATGGTCAGGTAATAGTTATTAGTCAGTCAACGTTATATAGAATCATAGAATAGTTTGAGTTGGAAGGGACCTTAAAGATCATCCAGTTCCAACCCCCCTGCCATGGGCAGCGACACCTCCCACTGGATCAGGCTGCCCAAGGCCCCATCCAACCTGGCCTTGAACACCTCCAGGGGTGGGGCAGCCACAGCTTCCCTGGGCAACCTGTGCCAGTGCCTCTCCACTGTCATATATTGTTCAGTTGTCTTGCTGAAGGTACTTAGTATTTGTCCCTGAACTTTCAAGTAAAATGAACTGGGTGATCAGTCATTCCTTTTGGAGGGAATACTAGAGATGCAATTCAAGAGATTGGCTTGCGTCTCCTAGCTTCAGATGAATGCCTTTGCAGCCAAAGGCTCCGCAGTAAAATGGTCCTTTTAGGTGGTGTTTTCAGCCTGATAGCCCGCATGCTTTTTTAGCGCAGTAAATGTGATGGTGCAGAGAGGGATCAGCGGAATCGGAATTCAGCAAAATAGCTATGATGCAGACATCATCATGACCTCAAAAGTAAAATCTCACAAACTTTTCTTAGACCTGTAACCCCATGTCAATTCACATATTGCCAGCAGGTATGATGAAAGAAAGTATTTGAAAGAAACCAAGACAGTGTACATATTCTTACAAAGTAACCGAGTTACTAACTTAGAGCTGTTACCCTGTGTTACCACAACTGCTGAACACTTCCTTAAATCATCTTGGTAAAATGTGAAACAATGCTTCCAGAGATGGCAAAAGTCCTAGAAATAAGCAGACTTAAATAAGTTTTAGTAAATATCTGGGGTAAATAATCAGCTTAATTTTTAGAGAAAAATACATATTTTCAGTATGTCTTTAATTATCTGTTTCATATTTTAGCTAACAGAAATGATTTATTTTTTCATTTTGTTAGTGTGCTTTTTAGAACGCATTAAGCTGGGAACAAAACTTGTAGAAACTGGCCATGTTTGACTGAATGGGAAACAAACTCTTACAGCTAAAGATGTGTACATGTATACATTTAAGAGTGTAAGTTGTAGTCTATTGGTGTCCTGTTGTCAGTATATGTTAGGCCAGGCCCTGCAAACACTCCTAGTCATAACTTACATAGCACAGCTAGCATCATTATCTATAGTAATATTAATTACAGAAAAAAATCTCTAACAACGATGTAAAAAGCTCAAAACATGATGAAGGATTAAAGGACTTTCAAAACTCTTTTTGCATATTATAGTCACTTTCCTTTTCTTGCGCTCTATGTACTTGGTACCCGAATCCATTTTTTAACTGGACTACATTTTAAAGGAGAGATTGGATTTCATTTTCTGTTTACATTAGCACCTAATAGAAGGAGAACCTCATTCATTAGTGTAACATTGTAGCAATGCTTGCCAGCATTAAGGCAAATGGCATAATATACACAAAGTTAAGGCAGCAGTAGTTCTCTTCCTCACACTTTCCAGTGGATGCCATTCAACAAATAAATGTTTTCTCGAACTTCAACTCTTCCTGTGAAAAATTAGTGGAAAGCTTCTGTCTCACTGAGATGTCAGTGGGAAAAGCGGTAGGCCTTTTATTTTAATAGTTCGATGAACATCCCCATTATCTCTCAGGATTTAGCTGCCATATTTTAAAGGTTCTTTGGGGCCTCTAGTTTTTGACCAATAACCACATCCTGTTTAGAAATGAGACCAATTCTGCTTAATCTCCTTACTTCGTGTTGCCCCATCAGACCTTCTGACCTCAGATGTCTGAGATCTTGCCAGTGTTTTATAATTCAGTCCAAATCCCAAGTATCTTGCATAGCTGGGCAAATCAGACCCAGCTAGTTTGCAACATCTCTGTACTCAACTGTGACAGAGTCCTGCTGTGACAGAACCACTGTTGAATGTTCGAAAGTCACTTAGCCCCTAGCAGTGCTCCTTCATTGGCTACACAAATTCCTGCCACCAAATTAATCCTCATGACTTTGGTCTTCTTTGCCTGTTTTTTCTTACTGATCCTGTTGTTTAGCGTCGTAGAAAAGGAAAGCAGGTCTCATGCTCATAGACTCATGAGCAGGTCACCTGCTCATTTTTTGATCAGTATATACAGATACCACATTAGCAACCACTATTACTAATAGGCATTTGAGGCAATGGAGCATGTAGTGTTGGCCTACATATCACTATGATCCCACAGACCATTAGTTAGTGCAGGGCAGACTTTGGTCTTTTGCCTCAAGGTAATCACAATAACCTTATGGATAGTTGCAGAATGCAGTCATCACTTTGCTGACAGGCTTTTCTCCTTTTTTTTTTTTTTTGTGGGTACTGTACAACCAGTGTTAGCCTGAAGAAGAAAGGGAATGGTGGCAGCCCCACATGAGCCAGAATGAGTAAAAGGCCACCTAGTTATGATGTATGCTAAAATTTGATGGAGTAAGCCCAGAGCAATGGGTAGACAGTGAGTGACATGTCTGCTCAAGGTGTTTGTCATTGATCTGTACACAAGCCCCGAAAGTGTTACTGGTTATATCTAGAGAAGGCACTGTACTCCAGCTGATTTGCACACCATCGTAATTATTGCACTACTCAGCACAGTCGTGAAAAGGACCATCAAAAATGACCTCAAGATCTCTGCTTGGCCTCTAGCTGTAATCAAGTTTTTGACAGTCTGTCAATCCAGGCTTTGAAGATTAACTAAGGTGCTTAGCTTTTCCGAGGACTTCTAAATGGTGCTTAGTCACTCACACTGCAGAGTCAGGATCAACTGAGCCCTAGCCAAACATTTTCTTGCCATAAATAGAAAGAAGCTGGGAAAAATTTCTAAACTAATCTTATTCAGGTTGTTCTACTCCAATGTATTGGACAGGGCAGTGTAACCACAACTGCAAGTAAGTTTTGGAATCTTTCCTGGCTGCTGGGAAACTGCTCAAGCTTTCTAGACTCAGAGCTGTTGCCAAACAAACATCTGTGAATTATTTTTGTCCTCCAATAATCTGCATTGGTGACAAATCCTAAGGCGAACTTCCAGTTTCAGGTGAACTTATTCATATTTCTGCAGCTTAATTTGAATAAGCTGTAAACAAGAAGGAAATGAAGAGCATCTGTCAATTAGCTGGTCAGCTTCTGGAAAAAAAAAAAACAAAACACATGCTAGTACATTCTTTAACAGTAAATGGAGATGAACTGTCTACTGTTTTGTAAATTTACCCATTTCAGAAGTGTCCTGACTGACCATGCCTGTATTGATACAATTAATTACTTCATCTGGAAGCCTATGTGATCTTTGGCTGTCTCACGGGTCATGGGCATCTTTTACTAAAGGCCTACAGAACAGCATGGCTAGCACCCTATGTATGGATGCCAATAGGCTGTATGGATGTGCATGGCAAAGACAGGGCACATCCTAGTGCTGCGGAGACTGCGCCAAGATTCTTGCATGTTCAGCTCAGGTCAGCAGTCATAATGAGAAGCTCATACATTGGTTGGTGAAGTATGAATTGGAAGGGCTCTGCAGCATTGATCTACACAACTGGTATAGGTAATAATACACAAGTGCCCATGTATCTGTTGTGTGTTGAGCTAGAGCATGGCAAAACAAAGAAGCATGGTTGTCTTAGGAAGAATTCGAGGTATTGTTACCTCTCAGACTGCTGGCCCCTACCAGTGCTGTGTGACAAGAGGTGAATAGTTGCATAGCACTAGCAACGGAGAGTACACAAGGCAAAAGTAATGCATGACAGCAGCACTATGCGATATAGAAACATGAGACTTGTGAAAGAAGTTGTGCGCTGTCCTTAGTAACTCACATGCCTATTTGCACTTTTGTCCCACCACTGTCATCTTGGACCAGACAAAAGCAGCGTCAGCTCTTAAACTATAAGCACAATGTTTATTGCTTATTATCTATCGACCTATTTATGTATTATTATTATCTTCACTGATGATACATAGTCCCTTCAAAAAATATTGTACTTAAGCATCCATCCGTCTTTTTTCGTGAGACAGAGGCTCTTCATGTAAAAAATAAACACACCAAAGAAATATTTAAGGATGTTGTTAAACACCACATTTTTTGGTTTCAAATTTACTTTCATCATTTTCAGCTGTGTCTTCACTGCCTATGGTTAAGTCATCCTATCAGAATAGTCTGATTGATTTGGCTCTAGCCAATCCTTTCCTTTTACCACTCTCTGAAGGAGTAATGTATTTTCCTGCTTATCCAAATCTTCTTTGGCCAGTGCAGGCATTTAATTAATTTTGTTCTTATGTTGTACTAAAAATTCAGTCTTTTGTTCATGCAGTCTGTTGGTTTCTTCTGCTTTCTATACCACATTTTACTTGAGCCTGGGCCAGACCTGTGTTAAGAACAGAAGTATTTCAACCCTAGCATCTACTTTACTATCCTCTTTTGCCTCAATTAATATGTTGCAGTTGTTCTTTAGATGCCACAGCAAATTTACAATTAATGACACTAAGGAATTTCTGATTTTAACCCAATCTATGCAATTGCTTCAGCATGTAATTAACCTTATGTTTCCTTCAGTGCAATCAATGTTCTTTTTCTCAACTGATAATACGAAATACTTGTCAGCAGTATAAAACCTATATAATTACTTTCCTTATATCGTACTGTTTCTGCAATTTGATCTCTTCTGGTTGGTACTTGGAACATATAAATGCAGAATCATTTAAGCACAGAGTAAGTGAGGTGAGAAGGGATCTCTGGTAGTCATCTGGTCCAATGATCCACTCAGTCGTAAGTTGGATCTGTCTTCACTGTCAGATCATGTTGTTCAAATTGTTGTCTAATTTATGCATATCTCCAAAGGTGGAGATTCTGTAACCTCCTCTTTCTGCATTATTACAAAATAAAATTACACTTTAATATTCTGTGTGCTGCCTTTCTATTTTTTCAGTTTTACTTTCATAGTAGGGCTAAGCAAAGATTAAAACCTCAGACATACAATGCTAGTACAGTCAGAACAAGGTTTTAAACAAGCTAAGTCTTTTAACCATCTAGAAAAATATGGTCTAGTACTTTATGGAGTAATGAATATTGTTTTATACCTATTTATCATACACATTTTATGGTATGTGGTCAAGTATAATACAAGTTCTTCTTACTACGGTACCACTTTTAAGTCCTGTGTAAAAGAGTGAAATAAATATGAAATACAATCTGCCTTCATTAAAAGGCAGCAGGATATTACCAGTGAAATCAACACTAGCTTTATAAAATAGCCAAATTAAGATGGAATACGAGTGTCTGCCAAGTGAAAAGTGTTTTCTTGGACTAAATTAATTAAAGCTATAATATAATGGACAAAACTAATTTATCTATTCTTAAAACATAATTATGGTGCTGCAGTTTTAAAACGTCTTTCAAATGTAGTGATCTGTTTGTAGGCAGTATTTTGTACTAAGTGTAGTGTTTCAGATAGGATCTGTCATCAATGAGTCATTTTAAGTGGCTGCCCACTACAAGTAGAAAAAATTTTGTTACTGTCATTGCGATTACAATGAATTAGTTGGAAGGGAATTCCTGTTGTACAGTAGCTTAACAATCTAGAGAAGTACTCATTTAGACGAAAGAAACATTCGCCTTTTTAAAAAATTACTACTATTTAATTGATATTTTTTTTCTTCTTACTCTAAATTAAAAGCAGTGAATTACATGAACTGCAAGGCAAAGCATGCAAGCAAGCAAGTGGACAATCCCTTTAATGATGCTGAAGCTAGAAGATCCAAAATGCATCTATGCTTCATTTAATTTTAGGCTTTTTTTTGTTTTAGTACATTTATTTTGATTCATGTTACCATTTTTCTTTAAATGTAAACCTTTCTTGTAACACTGTTTCAGAAATAATAATAACAGATGCATATTTAAATTTTCTGATTAGCTCAGTTTTGGCAGGAAAATGCTTATTTCAGGGCAATTAAAAGATTTCCCATAGACATAAAGAGTATGGTTGTAACTTTAAGCAGTACTTCTTGCATCTTCCCCCCTGCCTTCCAGCAGGTGAAAGGTGAAATGCTCGGTCTGTTGAGACTATCTAAAGAAAACAGTAGAGCCCTCCAATTTAAGAAGAACGTAATTTGAAATTAAAGCAAATAGTTGTTTGGGAGAATGCAAATGGGTAACAAAGCAAACGGGTAGGAGAAGCCTAGCATACGCAGGACAGAACGTTTGAAGTTTGACAATTCTCATTTCTCCCATTCTTTCTTTTTCTTTAGATTCTATCTCAAGACACTAGTGAGTGAGCTTCTTGAGGAGGTGTTAGGTCCAAATGATGACAATCTAAGACTTTTTGAAACCCTAGCTGAGACAATTGAATTTTGGCATGTAGTAATTGATTGAATTGAAGCCTAGAGGAAATTGTAAGAGTTAATTAGTTTAACTCAGCAAGCACTATAGTGCATGGCAGAATTTAGACATATTGCTGGGATTAGGTTCAACAACTTGATGTATTATCACAGTTTTGAGCTTTACTTCAGGAAAGGTGTGTAACAAGTTATTAATATCTGCTGTTTTGGATCTCCCCATGAGTCACCATCCCATCTGCAGCAGCTGCCCACTTAGGGCTGGTTACACCACCAATTAAGAGTAGCCAACATCTATTTATGATACTTATATTTTATAGTGCATTATGGTGGATTACCATATAGATGCTCAGGCCAAAAAGACTGTGAGAAACAGTGGGAGAAAGACTGTTGGTGCAAAGGCCCACCTCTTTAGGCAAAACATACAGAATAATGGGAAAAATTACATTATCTTTATTTAACAACTGGAAATTGGGACACATACACAAAGTAAAGCTGTACCAGTTTAGCTGTGCAAATATCTGGTATGATTTGTACTGTTTCATAGAGCTACGCTTAAATTCAAATCTGTAGTGGAAGCTGTTTAATTTGCATTAGATTTGCATTTTTCTACTTACCCATAAGGCAAATAGTTTTCCTGTACCAACGTTGAGGCATGTCCAGAGGTATGGCCAAAGCTGCAGATGTAGCCTCAGGATACCAGCAGCTCTAAGTCCCTGCTAGGTTGGGAAGATCTGTTTTCCTCTTCCCTATCTCTGGCCAGCCCCATTCCCTCAGTCCTTTCCCTCAGCACGCAGCAGAAATGCTCCTCCTGGAGAAATGTAACCTCAGTTACATTGTGAAGTTTTTAAGGCAAAAATGGCAGCTAAACTTTTGAAGAGTGCTCCAACCTACCTAATAAATACTAAACTGCACTGACTCTGGGATATGAAGATTTCATTGTGTTTCATTCTGTTAGGGTGCTGTGAGAGCCTGTGACTCCCTGGTTCATCATGGGCTGCCCATGGAGGTTTGCTGAGACTATCCCATGTCCAGCCAGAAGCCATGGGGTGCTGGGGCAGCCCCAGGTGCCACAAATCTCCATGGGAACCAGCGAGGCTGGGCTTGGTGCTGGACCTATGGGTGGCCTGTGGCTGGGCAGGGCTGCGGGCAGCTGGAGACTGGCCCTGCGGTGGTGTCACTGGGGGTTGCTGATGGCCCCAGGGATGGCGTGGGGAGCCCTGGTGGCTGGGCAGGAACATTAAGGGCCCCCGATGTTTGCAGGCTGACATCTGAAATAGCAATTTATATCTGAAGGTCAGTCTTAATTTATATCTCATGGAAATCCTTTTCTATGTTGTGATATTTATATCTAGAAGTTCAGCAAAAGCAAAAATTTTTAAAGAGAAAAGTGTGTCTTATAAATAACCTTTATACCAAATTTCTGTGAATTATTCCCTTGCTCTGTATTTGCTGTAGACATGGATTCATAGTCCTAGAAGGGTTTTTTAGGGAAAATTGTATTAAGTTGCTCCATTCACAAATTTAAAGTTGGGAAATCTGGCTACACTCATGCAAAGTGAGTGATGTTATTAAAGCTGTTTATTTTATTTTTTAAATGTGAAAATGAGTTCAAGATTTGTATCGTGTGCAGCCACTTGCTTCCTATTACAAAAGTAAACGGAAAGATCTTTTCACTCTTACTTTTCTAACTCCCGATCAATGGAGTATGTTGTTTTTGTGTGAGCTGATTTAAGAATAAATAAAACCCAGGCTTCTCTGATCAGTGTCTGTTTCACTTGTTGCCTGTATTGTATTGACTGCATAATTTTTGCTTCCTGTTTATTTCCAAAACTACATAGAGACTTCACAAATGGTTGTGAAAGGAAATGGAACTTGTAATGAGTCATCACAAATAAGTGCAGAAAAGGAGTTATCTGTAGTTGCTACTTATTGTGCATTGTAGGTGTAACGTGGATTTGGAGAACTATCTGTGTGCATCTTAAAGGAATGCTGCTTTTTAAGCAGTGATTAAGAAAGATTTCCTAAACCCATTTTGCTCTCCATGTTCCATCGTCCCAAGTCTTACAAGAAAAAGTATGTAGTCCCTAGCACCAGCTTTTAGTACAGTTTGTTCCCTTGAAATTGAGAAAATCCATTAGGGATTACCAATAGCTAGGCTAGATAAGACATCAGATCACTTATTTTCCACCACTTCCATGTTCTCAACTCCTAACTAGGTATTTGGGAATTCTTCATATATGAGATACTATGTCCATGTCTATAGACTCCTCCTGCCTATTCCATTCCGGTTTGGAGGCACTCATAGACACACTGTATTTCAGGAATTCCCTAGGGTCGCCACATACTAGAAGCCACCACATACTTACAAGAGTCATGAGGTTGTTCTGTCTTTGTTTAGGTGCTTTGACATACCTTTGTCTATTTCGCTGATCCTGCACTAACTGCAGTTTTTTAGATTAAAGAATTTAGGCCATTGAGTAGTATTTTCAAGGAATTATTCTAATTTAAGCAGAAATTTGATAAAGTATATCTCTAACAGCTAGATTCATAATGCATGTGACTTTGGACCTTTCAGGTCTGCACAGATGTATTGAAAAGGCATCTTCCTAGAAAAAAAAGCATGTTGGAGTTATTGTATGGTAAAACTTCATCTCTCCCCACACGCAACATATAATCATTAAGAAACATTGCCTCAAAAAACCTTGTACATGACACTGTTCACATAATACATAATAAAATGCGAGGAAGAATGATGCTTTCTTCTTCACATCTTTTGAAAGCATGGTATCTTTGAGCTAAGTAAATGATTAAGTGAAATAAGTTTATTGTCTTCCTATTCTGTTCTGCATAAGTTTTTATGACTACTATCATCACTGTAGCTGTTGAATGAACGCTGGTTCTGCATGCAGCATTGTAACTCTCATCTGTCGTTTGCAGCTTGTTTTCTCTAGTCTCTAAGGAGAATTACGTGACCAATATAATGTTTCCCCTTGGTAGTCTTCGTTGAGATACAGATTTGGTTGCACATACACACTGCTGCGTTTTTATGTGAGAGAAAGTATGATCAAAGAAATGTGCCTTACGCATCAAGCAGGAAATGATAATGTTTGTGACAATCCAAAACTCTAAATTAAATTTAGTGAAAAAATAGAACTTTGCTTAAACAAGAAAGAAAAAGCTTTCATAGAGGTGAAAGCAGAGAGAACTGTTTCTTCTAAGAGCACAGAGTAAGTAAACACTTAAAAAATGGGGATGTTTTTTAAAAAAACATTCCCCACAAAGCTCTTGCTACCCAAAAACTGTAGGATAGTTCAACCAGAGAAACTCATGCATAGTAGAGGTAAAACATGATAAAATTTATAAGAGGCAAAATGTGCTCGTGGATTTACTTGCTGGAAAACACCAAAATTAAACAAATTAAAGGAAGAGCATAACTGGGGAAAAGAAAAAATCTGCTTTGCTTTTCATGTTTTGAAAAAGATCATAATCTACCTCTGCCTACTATCTAATTTCTGAAGTAATTATGTGGACTATCTAGTGCTTGTGAACTACAACTTGAATCAATGTTTAGATACAACATCCTCCCCAGTCAGAATAAGCTGGACATTTCTTTTATGTAATACAAAGTATGCAATTGGGTAAAAAAGTAGAGTGACCTGAAGGTCAATGGCTTCTGGCACCAGTGGATTAACAGAGAAACACACCCCAAGACTGCAGATCCTTATGTGGAGGTCTCTTTCTTTGGCTCCTTTGTGATTGAATGTAAAATTGTGAGTATGAGTGCTTCAGCTGGTCACAGTATTATGTGAATGAGAACTGTGCGAAGGACAACATAACTCCCTTTGCCCCCACATTTTTGTGTACTTTTCTTTTAGAATTGTTTTCCTTCAACATTCATACCCCTCAACTGATCCTTCATTACTCTAATGTAAAGGTATATGATACTTGGAAATCCAAGGGAAAAGTTTTAAAAATATTACTTTCTATTTTATGAAAATCTTTGAATGAGAAAAGATTTAACTGAGATAATCTATTGTGTTGATTTGCATAAAATTTGGGAACTTTCCAGTGACAGGGTAATGAAAGATTAAAACAGATTTGCTTTCTATACCACCAGATGTCAGGTAATCATCAGGAGCAGTGTCAGAAGTTATGTACTCTTGGATTTTCTCCATCCTGGCTGCATCCCCATGTGGTCCATTGTCCTTCATAGTTTATTCTGGCACATCCTGAAGAATTTTGAAGATAATGTTTCATGTGAGCTATCTCATTGCAGTTATAGCTACTGTCTCTTGACCTTCACCAAAGACCCGGACCCTCTCTTGACTACGCCTTGGGTACCCCCTTGTTTGTCTACAGTTGCACACAGAGAAATAGACCCCTTGGTCTTCCTCCTATAACATTCACATATCCAAAACAGCTCACATTACCAGCACGAGAAGTAGTGTGTTTGAATTCTCCTCCCACTCCCTCACCACAATGCTACCTCCAATTTTACTTCATCTTCTTTCTCAAGTGTCACAAACATTTCTCTCCCCAGGGGTGTTTTCCTTTCACAGATCCTCATCCCATAGCAAGAGATGCAATGTCTGTCTGGTTTCTTTAAAGTAATTTTTTCACATTTTTTTTTCCCAAAATACAGCAACACAAGTTATCATCCTTGCCCATCATCTACCATTATATTATTCTTTCTTTTTACCCCTGCTTACTGTTCATCTGTCATCACCTCAGCTTCAATAATTTTGTCAGCATGTTCAAGTTGTATAAGGCCCTGTTCCTCCCTACAGATGTAAATTAATTTCTGATGCTCAGGGAGAACGTGTGCTTGATAATAGCAAACAGATAAATGATTACTGCTACAATCAATGAAATTTATTTCTAAACAGATACTAATGACATATTGAATTGAGACTGAATTTTGTCACTCTAAACATTAATGTAAAATGAAAATAAATAAGGAGAGTCTGACCTGTCTAGGAAAACTTTAAGAAGATGTTGGAGAGTACTTCTACATCATTGTGAAAAGCGATGAATTAAACAGACATCAGTTATTTACAAAGAATAGTGAAAAAAAAAAGGTTATGAGAAGGGTGTGAGTCTTCTTAATACCTATTTATCCAAGAAAAAAAGGCAAATATTTAACAAAGAGTTAAAAAATTAAAAATTGACAACAGGGAATTTTTATACTACAAAAAGTGAAATGTTGGAATTCAATGCAAAAGTATTAGTCAGCCAAGAGGTCTGAAAGTTTTTAAAAGAAGATATTTGGATGATTGATAAGAACATCCAGTGTTAAATATCTAACAACTTTGAAAAAAAACTGCACGTAGATATTCATGGCTAAATTAATCAGAATTTAGTTGGAGTAAGGAAGGAATTTCCTCTGCAGAAAGGTCAGTGATATTTCTTCAGTTTGGAGTTTTTCTAACTTCCTGGAGGTATTAAGCATTGTCCACTGTGAGAAACAGGTTTATATGGACCACTAATTTAATTGCATTGCTAAACTGCTCTTCTCCTCCCAACTGAGGCACCATTTATTTCTGTTGTGATAGGTTTTTAGCTATGAATGAGTTTCTTTCTGCTTAAAATATTTTTAAGCATCTCATCTTCTTTACTATTAGCAGAGACTGAACCTCTCTGGAGGAGTCTTTCTGTTCCTGAAATTATTCTCTGAATTCTGCAATTTCCCTTAATGTCTTGGAACAAGCATTTCCCACCCTCTAAACAATGTTAAGGGGAAGATTCATCACTTTGGATGTAATGTAAATAAGAAAAAAATCCCTGTATTCTTTGTATATATTTGAGAAACCATGCTCAACTTTATATGTGTTTGGCAAACACAGTTACTGACATTTAAAAACTTACTAATAATATTTGGACAAGAATCCTGGAAGACACTTGAAATTCAGGCAGCAAATATACCTAGATATCTGCAGGAAATTTTCACTGTGTACAAAGAAACTACTTCTGTGAAACATTCACATTGTTTCAGTATTGAAGGAAGTTACAGAAGACTTGCACTTCTAACTCAAAAGAGCCTCTTAAAAGAATGCTGCATATACATATAGCTCTTTAAATATTTTTTACTGTGTTATAGACCTAACATAGCCATTCACATACATAATTTTAATACTGTGTGTCTTTTCTTCAGTTGTGTCAAACTTTGAGAGTGAATACTGGACTTATTTTTCTTACAAGGTTTCATATTATCACGATGCTTTTTTACCCCAAAACACTGCAATGAAATTAATTCTTGAATTATTTGTTCTCTCTTTCTCTCTCTCTCTGTTTTTAAAATGTAATTTATGAGCATTGGTTTTGATGAATGCCTTAATTGTGGAGATAAAAAATGAAAACAAGAAGGAAAAAAATGAATCAAATGCTAATCTGAAAAATCAGGGCATGACGCCCTGGAGAGTGTGAAATTCAGGCCTTTAAGGGCAGCACATCCCAACGGTAGGATCACTCAAGTGAAAAATTCCTGCCACTGAATATGACTGAATTCAACAATGATATGAAGTAGGAGTAACTCTGTAATTGCTCAGATTCTAGAGTGGCAGGAATTTTATAAAATCCCTAATTAAAGAGATAGAACGCTTGGTGTTTGGTACATGTGTTGACTTACATCTGCAGCTGGCTCTGAACAGTTCACCAGGAGTTGTGGTGGGGAGCCCTCTGACTACACTATAGCTGTTCTACAGCTGTTCTTCAGTTATTTTAGACGTCAACATCTTAAGCAGCTTCTCTCTTCACCTGCAAGTAAAATTCAGTGTGGAGGTAAAAACTAATATGCTGTCAAAGAACAGGTCAGAAAAAATTCTATTTGCCCCCTCAAATGCCTTTCTACCACCAAACTTCATTCCTTCACTGTGTTGTCCTATGCTGTCAGATATGACAAAGGAATAAGAAATTCAGAATTTGTGTTTAATGAAAAAGCATTGGAGATGTTAAACTCACTGTAAAAGTAGGAATCCTCTTGAGGTTTTTTTTGTATAACTCACCAAAACAGGAGAAGGTTCAAAAGAGAGTACAGTCAGTTCTTCTGGAAGGAATTCAAGGAACAAATCAATCCTTTAGCAGTCTGGAATCCCCTATCAAAGTGAAATCCCTGAAACACATCTATATAGGCCAGAAATACACTGTGGTCAATGATGGGAAGACTTAAATGATCAGGACAATTACTTCTGATTCTTGCTGTGAGAAGACCTTCCATCAAGCTTAATATTCTAGTAGTCTGTGAAGTCTGGTTAAGACAAAATAAAATTAAGTCTCTATGTCTATACTCAGGCACCTAGCACCGCTGGAGAAGCTCGCTAAAGAGAATAGGTGCCAGGAAGAACAATAATTTATGAAGCTGTTGGTATCAAAAGATAGCTGGAAAAAAGATATAATAATTTCATGCTTGAGTATGGTCAGCAGCTTGTCCTTACGAAAGGAGGCATTAACAATTCTCAACGGTAATATCTCTCTGATTATTAGTGTGACTCCGCTAACTTTAGTCAGCCATGAAGAACGTGCTTAATGATGGTGAGATGGTGCATAATGATGTAGGCCTGAAATTTTTAATAGAAATTCTCTGTGTGACAAATGATGTATTAACTTTAGGTTGGACTGGGTCTTTAATATCCTGCCTGGTGGAAGAATATGAGGAATCTTATGTGCATGACCAATTTTACAGCCAACATTCTCATAATATGAAAAGATAACTTAGTCTTCAGAGTTTCCTCAGTTTTGCATCTGGTTTTGAAACTGGTATGAAAAGTAGTTCATTTGGAGGTGTAAACAGTCTTGCAGATTTGTGTATATATGTTTTACTTTTCCAAATATAACACGAGACCAGAGTAGCTGTTGCAGTCTCTGCACTGAAGTTCATGTAACATTCAATTGAGAATAATACTAAAAGGAAACTTCTTTGCCTAAGGAAACTTGCTTTCCTTACACGAAATGTTAGGAGGATGAACTTAAGCATACAGCATGAACTTTACAGAAGTGGTGTCTATATATCATATTTCTCATGTGATAAATTACATTTTTTAAATAATGCATTTGCTGGGCTTTTGTAAAAGTTTATTGATTCCATTCTGAAAATTAGAATTCCAGGTATATTGACTGTATGGGCTTTTTTTTCCAAAATTTGCCAAGTTTGTAGACAAAAAATATTTTCTTAATTGGCAGCAAAGCATGAGAAGTGAAAGCCAAGACTGGCATTTTACTAACTCACCTATCATTTAAATGGACCACCCTAAGCATATTAGAAATAGCTTGCCTCTAGTTACACTGTTGTAATCACATCGTACATAAGGAAGACGGAATAAATGTATTGATTATTGGCAGTATAGAATTTGGTTCACTTCCCCATTGTCTTGTTGGATCTGTGACAAAACTATAGCAATAAAATGTGTATTGTACAAAAATTGATGTGATGTGACAGTTGAAATGATGCCCCATGTTTCATACCAGAATAGACAACTACACATTAAATGGAAGACCAAACTCTGAACCTGGCAAATAAATATTAGTATAAGGCTGTTGCAAAACCTGAATGTTCAAGTGTCTGTTACACTTAAAGGAAAGAATACGAGCGTGTTTTTATTAACCTCTAAAATAGCAAAAGCCAATCCTTCCCAATAGTTTTTTTTTTCTAATGCTACTGCGTAGAAAATATGAAGTTTGGTTTCAGCTTAGGCAATGTAAAAGCAGAGATGATCTCAGTATATGTAGGCTCAACCTTGCCACAGGCCACTGCCAAGCCTACTAAGAACCCTAAAGACACCAGCCAGCATCATATGATTGCTATACACCAAATTATAGGCACCAAAAACATTCTCATTGTCAAACTAACAGGTTGTTCATCTTGAGCAGAATTTAAGATGTCATTTTTTTTTTGTTATGTATGTGGCTGTCAGGAAAATAGTCTAAATACCAATGGATATAGTGTTGCATTTGTCAGTGCTTTAGCCTAAAACAAAATATCTGTAAGATGTATTATTAACTCCATTTATTCAAACTATGTCTTATGTGTAAATATTATTGTTTCAGACTACTAATATTGACAACTTTGTTAGTAGACTCCAATTCTTACCTTATGTGGTTGATTACCATAGCAGTTAGACAGCAGAAGCCAATTCAGCTGCCTGAATTGGTGTTTTCTGTCTCTTAATTTTACTTAGCAGGTGCTGCAGTGTCCTTGTGGGAGATGTTGAGGCAAGAAAAGTGGGGACAGTAGGCACAGGGGACATCTTATATGTACTGGACAGGCTGAACCACTTCTTGACTTTTGCCTGTTGTGAAAATACATTTCAAGATTTCAAATATTACACTTCTGAAGGACTGATGACTTTTGTTTGCAGCTGCCAGAAAAAGTGCCCTTTGTTTGCAGCCTGTCAATAGAATGACCTTTCCCTCTTGCCAATTTATGCTCAAGAAATACACGTGATTGTTTTCCCTTTGCTGAATGTTTCAAGAATCTTCCAAATTTGTTTGATCAGTGGTTCAGAAGCTTTCAAACTGACATGAGAAAATAAACATTTTTGCAGACTCATTTTCAGTTGGACCTGAAGCAGCTGAAGCTAGAGATCAGCTAGAATTAATCTATACTTAATGAAGAAAACTTACTGAATTTCTGTAAATGCTTGCCTGTGACACATACCCAGAGTTACATAAGATAAATACCATTTATGCAATCTGCTCTGGCAATATTTATATTTGTATTCAAATCTTTTCCCTTCTGAAAACGAAAAAATCAAAACCATGTAATTGCCTATCAGACAATTACCTGCATTTTGGAATGCATATGTCTACCTCAAAGGCAAGAACAGGCTTCAAAAGCCACTTTCAGGTGTTCAGAGTTAGTCTAGCCAGCAATGCTTTCTTCCTGCTCTGTTCAAAGCAGATGCTGTCTTTCTCTTTAATGAAACAATGCAGATGGACTGTAATTTTATATAACTGCAATGAAAATTTTAAAAGTAAATTTAGATGCATTTTCATCTGTGTGGTTATGTGGCAGGTATAGACAGATGTACTTAAATGACTTTTGCCTGTATTCCAAGTTCTCTGGAAATCACAGAGCCATGGTAGCGTGACATTGCACCCAAGCTGCTAAAAAGAAGCATACATTATCCTGAGCACACGTTGCATGTTAACATTGTGATACTCCTTCTGATCCGCATCTGATCCACATTCAGCCTTCTGGGAGCGGTGTAGACCTCCTGCTGATCTCTCTTCCTTCTCTGAAGGTAAATGACATGCAATATTGGAATCAGGTCTGATTCTTAACTGTTCCATATTGACAGTAACTTTCACTTCAACAGTCTCAGTTAGGTACTGTTGCACTGCTTAATACCAAGCCTATCTACAGTGGAAGTGCATGCATATTCTGCTCTTGCATACAGGCAACCAGTTATGCCAGTTCTTTATATATCAAGTACCTTTAAAAAAACAAGTCTTAGAAATGGCTGCCTGCACTACATATGTTCTTTAGGAGGCTAGAAGCGTGGGGTCAGGTTTTTAGGAGATTTTTTGAAAATCTGCTTGTTTGAGTAGGGCAGCATTTGTCCACTAAGCTGCCTTATTCCTGATGGGTTTTAGCAAGTACCATGCTGGTTAGACTCCCATGCAGTGCACAGGATGGGTTACTTGCCTAATTTGCCAAATGGGAAGCCATGGTTGCATTACATGCATTTCATATTAATCAATCGGTAATTCCCTACTGATCTTAAATCTAAAAATCTACATTAGGTAAAAAAGCTAGGGGACGTGTAGAACTCATAAATGTCATTGACTTTGAGGGGGTGGGTTATGCATCAGTCAGAGCAGTGAGAAACAGTGGTGGAGTACCTCAGCCTGAGCCTCAAAGAATAAAGTTGAAATGAATTTTAACCAGACAGTAACGTGCATGAGGAACAAATGCAGAAACCGTTACAGTGGGGTAATTTGTTATGTTGTGGTAAATTTTGATGGTGTCTCTGAGCCCTTAGTAGTCTGTGACAAGCAATTTAATTCCTCTTGCTTTACGTGTGATGCCTCATAGAGGTGCACTGTGCTAAATGTGCCTCTCAGCTGTGTTTTGATGAGAGCCATACTGCTCTTTCACCCTCTGGCAGCTGGACTCAGACCTTTTCCAAAAGCATCTTAAAATATTATCAGCTTATCCAGCAATGTAGAGGTCATGTCAATGTTATTTACAGCCAAATATGTATTTAGCATATGCTAAGTTAACCTGTTCTTTCAGGCAATAATAGCTTTGATGCAGTAGCATCTTTAACTCTCAGATGTTCTCGACTGCGTCAATGGTCTTTCACAGCTGCTTCTGCCCAGGTTATTCTCAAAATAAGCAATAGCCTTAGCTGTCTAAACTCTTAGCTGAAGTCTCTTCCTTACTGCAAGCGTTTAATTATGTTGCTCCTCTATATTTTCCCTAGAACAGAAAGCAACAAGCACTTCACCAGGCAGGAAATGACATTTCCTGGAGGGTACAAGGACCACCCTTCAGCTTTTTGCTGTGGCCTCCCAGATGGGGCTGCTGCCTGAATTGTGAATGTTTTTCCCTCACTGCATTTCTTTGCAAAGGGCTGGTGATTCAAGGCCAGCCTTGGAAGGCGCAACCCTCAAGCAAATATGGCCTGTTGCATGAAGAGGCAATTCAAGAAGCTGCTCAACTGTTAGTTACTTGTTCCTGAGTGAGAACTGATAAAAAATAATGCAAGTATTTCTGGTCTCTGAGACTGACTTTACCTTTAAGAGAAAGGATTATTTGGACAGCAATGTGGAGAGGAATGGTAAACAGAGAGGCAGTGAGAATCATAATTCTAAAGAACCCCTGGTTGCACTTCACCAGTTTACAGTCTTATCCCTCTCTTTCAGCAGTGACATGTCAAGATATGCATTTTTTGGGTTAAGTGTTGGTATATCTGCTTATTAATAGCATACGCCCATATTCCTGCTTGGAGCTACATGGCACTGGAGTGCTGTCATGTTTGTGCCAAGTGTCAGGCCTCAGAATGAGGCTTTGTGCCAGAATATGAATATATGGGACACGCCATGGGTATCAGGTATGCCCTGAAAAATGTTCCGAGATGTTCTCTCTACTAACTTAAAATCCTTTAGCATTTTCAGGGCTGTGACTTGAGCTAAGGCTCTGAGCAGCTTGCATACCGGGAGGTGGAAGCAGAATTTAGTCTGCTAGCAGATACCAGCAGATGGAGAAAAAGGATATGTTCGTAGTGCAAAGAGAAGCAAGGTCCATCCTATAGTCATATCAGCACCATGTCATCGCAAGCTCATTAGGCTTGCTGAGATGTAAAGCTTATTATTTCGTGCACATTGGCTTCCTTTAACAGCCAGGCTGTTTCCTGAGGCTAGACTGGCATGCTGGCACATGTGCTTCACCATATTGTCATACCAGCTCATTCAACAGAAGTTCAGACAGCTATGCACTCTTCTTGTGCACTGTAGCTCTACTCTAGGTGCCTGGGAGGGGAAGTAATAAGTGAGCTGAGGGATTTGAGACTCATCTTTGCATGATGCTGATAAGCATCGATGATCTTGCCTTTACCGTGTTTAAAAATGTAGCCCTAGATGTATGTAGGTTTCCAGAGTTGATACATAGCTGGTAATAGCCTACTAACTGCAGGAATAATCACTTTCTATGGTACAAGACACAATTTTGTGGCCCACTGGTATAGCTTCCTTTACAAGGCATGAATCATACTTTCCCATCTCACATAGATGCTGTCGATAGAAGGGTGTGAATGCATACATCCCTTCCCTTCCCTTCCCTTCCCTTCCCTTCCCTTCCCTTCCCTTCCCTTCCCTTCCCTTCCCTTCCCTTCCCTTCCCTTCCCTTCCCTTCCCTTCCCTTCCCTTCCCTTCCCTTCCCTTCCCTTCCCTTCCCTTCCCTTCCCTTCCCTTCCCTTCCCTTCCCTTCCCTTCCCTTCCCTTCCCTTCCCTTCCCTTCCCTTCCCTTCCCTTCCCTTCCCTTCCCTTCCCTTCCCTTCCCTTCCCTTCCCTTCCCTTCCCTTCCCTTCCCTTCCCTTCCCTTCCCTTCCCTTCCCTTCCCTTCCCTTCCCTTCCCTTCCCTTCCCTTTCCTTTCCATCTTATGGTCAGGTTTCTTCAATTGTTAGACACCACAGCTTAGAAATCCATACCCTAGCAGCTACGACTTTAGCAGCCATCTGCTTTTTGACTTTCATCTTAGGAACTAGCTGGAAGACCTGCCTGTCTAACAATGGCAGATTCTCTTTCTACCATAGTAAGTAGCCTGGCAGTGTGTTATTCCTCAAGGACCACTAGCCAAGTAAATGAAATACATAGAGTAAAAAAGGCACATACTGAACCACTAGATGCTTTCCAACATTTCCCGAATTCTCTCCTTCCAGTTCTTCTCTGCCCTCTCAAAGCCTTTCTACTTCAGCCAGGGAAGTTGTACTCCTACTGCCTATTTCCCCCATTCTCCTCAAACCAACTCCAATAGCTCCATGCACCTCAGGTGACACCATTTTTCCACTCCCAAACTGAGCCTTATTTCAAAATTTTACTTCTTACTGCTAGAGTTTTACTACTTACTGCTAGAGTTTTGGATCATGAATAGGGTCAGGTATACGTCATTGTTGCCTTTGGACCATAACCACAATACCGGACCACGTACTTGCTTTTCATTTATTTCATTACCTTTTGTATTCTGCTTTTGTTCTCATTATTTGGTCTCTTTTATTTTCCATCCTCTCGTGTAAAATTAAAAAAAAAAAACAAACAGATTGCTTCAGAACTTTTAAAAAACTTTGCAGAAAAAGCCCACCATAAAAATCCTTCCATGCTGTTAATTTCACATCTGCAAAAGCAGATACGAAAATCCTCTACCGCCCACCTTTGGTCAATAAATATCGTTACTGCAAACAAGTGTGAATTGTAGGAGCTGAACAAATCAAGATGCGCTTTTGACAGGTTCATTTGGCAGTGTAGGAGGATATTCTACAATTCCAAAAATATGTTCTATTTTCACAGACATTTTGAGATGTCTCTGTAAGTTCTCTTACAGAAGATGGCCCAGGGCCCATATGGTACAAGTCAATCTGACAGATGTTATATAATAATCTTCCTTGATTAAACTAGTACAAGATATTCTCTTCTCACCAACGAAATAACAAGCAAGAAAAAACCCATCCATTCTGAAATAAAACACCACAAATGAGATAGACATGATAGAGCTAGAAACCTTGTAAAGAATACTGCGGTCATGTTTGGGAAACTCTTGACCGTCGATGTGGTGGGAAGAGTTTGTTATCAGATCAGGTAAAGTAGCAAACAGGATTTATTAGTTCTGGAGCTTATATCCATGTTATTAATTTGAAAGACAGGTTAAGGAGTAGCAATATACACCAAAATAATTCTTTAAAAGGAAAGCAACAGGAAGAGAGGTATATATTACAGTACTGATAATAATGTAATGACTTTTCACAGAGAAACTGAAAGCAAGTAATTTACACAGAAAGTCTGCATGATATTTTGTGGGAACAGAAAGGGTCTTCTGATTTTGTATTGAACACTGCAGGAACAGAAATCAGATATATTTTGAAATAGGAACATGTTATTAATTACTTTTTGACCATATCCATAAATATAAAGGGCACATTGGGATATTTTCCCAAGGAAGTTTACTGAAGTGGCCTTATCCATGTAGCATCTTTTAAGAGGTCATTACAAATACCACAAAATAATAAAAGCCTTTAAGTTTTTCTTCAAGTTGCTCAAATCTGCATCTAGGTCTCCGAAGTTGTTAAAGAGATGGAAAAGAATGTAATGAGACCATGATCATACTGCTGAAAAAGACAATTTAGCATCACCTAAATTAAACATAACACCCAAATCTGTAACTAAGACTTCATTAGAAAAGCCTTCAAGCTTTTGCACATACACATTTGATTTTATTATAAAAAAATACACTTGGGAAAGCTGCAGTTTCTTGTTCTACCTTGGTTTTTGAGTTGTTAAAATTGCTTTAAACATTTAAATGTATGTTTTGTGTGTTACATGTATTTTTTGTGTGTTACATGTATTTTATGTGTGCAGAGCCTTATTGTGTTATGATTTGGATCTAATTTTACAAGTCTGCTTTCTTTGTATTTTATTTATATTAGCAGTCACGTGGGGATGAGTGTAATTCATTACTCTCATGAATAAATCTTTACAGTATTGGCTCTTTAGTTTGAAATCAAAGAACATTTTATACCATAATGCTTTTGAATCTAGAACTTTGATACTTTTTAGGATTTCTTTCTCTCCTTCTCCCTCTCAAAACAGTCAATCTGTCTTGTTTAATGCTCTTGTTTAAATGCTCAAAACATAAACTGTGTTTACGTTTACACAACAACCTCAGATACTGAAGACAAGAAAAGAAAAATCCTCTGGTCTAGTGACATAATGCTATACCTTATTTAGCATTGTCCATCAGCAGTTTCAATTGCATGCTATTTATTCTGATGTAAAGTCATTTAAACATGTAGGAAGACTCTCATTCATCTTATCGGTCTTGGCATGTTTTTCTAAGTCTCAGCTGAAGCAACAATCTTCTGTTCATCTTGTATGAAATTAGAATTCATCTTACCGTACCAAACCTCCTGGGAACTAATTACAAGTCTATTTTTATAGTAAAGCAAATGTAGTAAAACTTTACAAATGGGCGTATGTTTACTTTCTGTAGATCACATACTGTGCTCTGGAGTATTGTTCCCATATGTAAACAACACTGCAAACATAAATGGCTTAAGTAGATTCCCTGTTGTCAGAAACAGCTGTTCAGTGTGGTAGTAACTTATGTTTTTTCAAAACCATATATTAAGCCCCCTGAACTAGTATATTCCCCTTCAAGTGAGTGGCAAAGTGGAATACTGTGGAAATTATTTTCTTAATCAAAAATTTTTATTTGAAAGTAAGTGTCCTCTCATTAAATGAATATGATAATGTTGACTAGCAAAATATAAAATCATGGGCCTAGATTTAAGCACCCAAGGTTATGTGACACTCACAAGCTTAATGCATGTGTTTCAGTATTTTCATAAATGGAATTCTAACGTATCATTTTTCCCCACCTTCTTATGAATAGATGAGGATAAATTTGATTCTTTGTACTTGCAGTCTATGTTTTGAACCTTGAAATATGCTTTTGTCAGCCCTTGAGAGGTGGGTGGTTTTTCCCAATGCAAGGGTTAGTTAGATTTTCATTTGTTAAAATAAAAAGAGGTGCACATTTTAGTTGGTAACACCAGGTGATTTGGATGTAAAAGAAACACCGGGCACTACGAGACTTATGATAAAACTATGAATTTCCGGATGGGGGAAGGAAGTTGCCTCTGCATTGCAGATAGGGGCAGGGAAGTTGTTTGAATACTCATATCTGTGTGCTCGACCAGGGTAAGTACAACAGACCAGATGCCAGTTAATATTTTCATCTCCTTAGCATTTGAAGCTATAAAGATTGTAGACAATGTGCAAGTACCACCGGTAAACACTACCAGCAGAATATTAAGATTTAAGCACTCTAATACTGTATTATTAAGCTCAAAAATCAACCTTGCCATTCTCCAGACTGATTCTGTGGTAAGAATGATTGTCTGTTAATTTTTGGTACACTTATTTTAGCAAAAGTCTCCAAAATTACAGGAGTAGTTTTTATTTTGGTGGGAATTTCAGATCTGAGACCATTGAGAATGAAATATATCACAGAGATGATTGAATTGATGTTAATGGATGCATGTATGGTGATGGAATAGTCAAGTGTATATTGTAGGTACTATGAAACTTATACATTGTTCTGAGCAAACTAGAACGCCTTGAGTCCTTTGGAACAAGTAACGTTATCGTTAAAACATTAGAGGGATTAGCCAACATAGTTGAGCAAAGTCTCTGCCTTGATAAGGAGGGTGTGGCATCCATATTTAAACAGGCACTCCTTAAAAACAATCCTAATTGTACCTGTAATGAACAAACAGGCTTGGTTTACCATATTTGTCCAACCTTAAAATATTGTGTCAATAGTAGTAGAGTTTCTCAGGAGAAGAACTAATATCAGACATCAGTGTTCATTTCCTTACTCACTGCTACCTACAGACATATTTACATAGACTTACAAAAATTGGATCAAGTCTAGTAAGAAAAATACATAATCAAGATAACTGTTTTTTTTCAAAATGTTATTGTTAGAGGATGATCTAAGTAGTGACCAATTGCTGAATCCAGTCTAGCCTACGTGAGGTTTCTGTCTGCTCTGTTGCTTTTCCTACTGCAGGATTAAGGCAGATGTGAAAAAGCCTGTCATCTGAATGCCTGTGGCAGCTGTGTAGGCATGGAGGAGGAAAAGCCTCTGTTTTCCAGCCTGGAAAAACAATCTGCTCCCCCAAGCTCCATGGATGGTGCTGTTCTTCCTCCACATCAGAGCTACACACAGATGGACTCTGCCTCTACAGGAAAGCGGATCTCAGAATAAAATATATGCAACATGTTCTCTGTACTTTTTCACTGTTGTGAAGAGTTTCCAGTTCTTTATCTGGCAACTTATATTTAGGTTTCTTTTTTTTTTGGTTTAGAGCTCTCCTCCTTTCTGAAATAGGCCTATGCTGTCACCTCTGTTTAAAAAGGCCCTAGAGGATTGGGTTCTCCTTATTTAGCCTCTCTTTTGGACCCTAATATATGTGTATGCAAATAAATGAATTGAATGATAATAAATATACAGATATAAAATCACATAGACATAAATGTATTATTCATACGTTATTCATAACATTAATAACACTAAAAATAAGATAAATCAGTAAATTCCGTTAATATAATATCTAAAAGTTACTATAAACGTAGTGTAGAATATATGTGTTAGTGAAGAAATTTATGTTAATACACAGAAAACTATAGAAAGAGAATTAGTGGAGCCGTACAGTGGTCAGAATATAACTTCTGAGATCTATGCTTCTTAGAAAACCTTGATAGATATGTCATCTTATGCAGAAGTCCACAAGACTCTTTAAAAATGCATTTTAATGCCATCTTGGGGGGAGATACAATATCAGACAATAAAATAAAAGCATATTCTTTTTCTTCATGAGTATGAACAATAAATTCCTAAAATTCAAGAGTGTGTTCAAGAGTAATTAACTTCCACATACAGAGGAGATTCCACTGGAAGTACAGGAGTAACTTCAACCCTCTCCTCATGTATGTAGCAACAACTGTGATTGGGCACTTGTGGAAGCGGTCAAGAATAGCCCAAGCATGCATCATTTCACTGCTTTGCTTTTGAGTAACTGTATTTAATTCCATTTTCAAGCCCATGGTCTATCGTCCTCTACAGTTTCAGTTGTAGATGTTGTTTTCCAGTCCTGCTCCTGAAACTGCTGGCATAGGAGATCTATTGTGCTCTGGATGCTGCTGAGTGCTAATTGTGAGTGAAGGACCTCTATAGATTCTGTATAAATGACTAAACAGACTCGCATTTTCAGAATAGAAAACCTCACTGTATACAAATCATTTTTAGTGGCTAATTACGTGGCCATTCTGAGCAAAAGAAGCAGTATTCTCAGCATGATTTCTCAAGAGTAATTTCCCTTCTGAATTTTAACTACTTAGGACCTCTCATTTAAAAGCTGAGTATCTTCAAATCTTAATATGTTTTAAGATTTCAGACTTTCACTGATGAGTGAAGATTTCAGGAGGTGATAAGCAAATAAATGTTTAGGTCGCTGTGGAAGCGGTTGTTTAAAGTGCCGCATTGTCTGAACATACTGCGAACAACAGGGAATGGCTTACAGCATCTCCTGCTGAAGGAGGATGTGCTGCTATCCCCAAAGGAAAGAATGCATGGATTAGTTGCAGTGATGTGTCTAGAACATTCAGAGCAGAGTGAAGTGTGAAGCTAAGATCTGCCAATGCTGCCGCTATCTTCAGCACAGCCTTATACTCACCACCAGAGAGTCAGTGGCTGGCAAGCAATGAAATGTACACTAAAGACTGAACTGCTTATTTGGAATCTTAGGTCACAAAAGTACCAAGATGTAAAATTTCAAGACCAAGGCATCCAAATGGCAAGAGCCCCTTCAAATACAAAGGTGAGACCAGGCAGCTGAAAATCAAGGAAAATTTGGAAACAATGGAAAATCACCTATGCATCAAATATCCCATGTGTCACAACAGATACTTTTTTTAATGATGAGAAGAATTAAAATCTTCTGATACTCTTAGAAGTCTGAAAGTTTTTTAAATGCATTTTTTTCAACACTTGACATTTTAAAAGAAGGCAGTTCTTCTTACGGTATACAAAATACAATGAGAAGGTCTAACTTTGTATTTACCAATTGTGATCAGGGCCTTTTTCACCTAGATATCTGTGGATGCAGAAGTGGGACAAAGTCATTGTTTTGTGAACTAATACAGATGCTTTATGGGGAAAAGTAAAGGTGTTTTTTTTCTTTTTTTTTTTTTTTACAAGCTTATGCATTCTTAGTCTGGGGGTAATAGAGATAAAATAAGGAGGAACCAGTTTTGGTTGATAAAGGGGTAAATCTTACAATTACATGTCTTATATAGGGATTGATGTAGAAATATTACAGATTAAAATGAGAAATGCTGAACATACCTCATTCTTCTTTTACTCAGGTCTTCCTCAAAGCCAATTTTTTTTCCAGGGGTCTGCAAGCAATATTTGGTTTGCTGTGCTGATTAGTTTTTTTAAGTAAAATCAACAGAAATTTACTGTGATCATGGTGTGAAAGTTTTTGAAACAAAAATATTATTAAATTTTAAATAGAAGCTTTGCCTTAATTATTCCCATTCATAGCCACCTCAGATTTTCATAAACCATGCCTGAGATTGTTTTGTTTTCTTCCTAATGTTTAAGAGCATTATCTCAGAGTAACTCACTGTGGCACTGACTAGGATAGCAGCAATGCGTTATTTTCCTCATGAGTTTCTGAGACAGAGCTTGGTCCTAATTTAGTGTCAGACTTCACATTTTCCCTTGTGAGACCTAAATCTAATTGGATTGCATGCAGTTAAATCCATGGAAATTATTAGAGTCTGATTTCTTGAAAAAAAAACCCAGGAATTTAAACTATCTGAACAGAGGAAAGAGATTACTTTATTACCACTGAGTCTATGAATTCCTCTCTGCTGAGACCACAGGAGAAGTAACATCCAGTGGAAAGATGCCCGAGCTAGTTCCAGATAAGAACGCTTCTCCAGTATCACTCAGCTATTAGAATGTACCAGTCTCAGACTGGTTTATCTGTGCAGTTCCATGCCCAATCTAACAAGTCTGCCCAGGCTAAGGAGTACATCAACACACTGGAGCGATCCCAGGGATGCCTGCTGAGATGATAAGGGGGCTTGAGCACACATTGTACAAAGGAGAAGCTGATAGAGCTGGGCTTGTTCAGCTTAAGAATAAAAGCCTCAGGGGAGAACTTTCTGCTGTCCAAAGCCAGAAGTTGACTCTTTTGGAAGTACAAAGTGGAAGGACAAGAATGAATGCACCCAAGTCAGAACAAGGGAAAACCTGACTCAATTAAAGGAAAAAAAAATAGAGAATTATAAATCTCTGCAAGGAAAAAGTTCTTCATAGTATGATCATAGCATATGTATAGAGAAGCATTCAAATGAAATACAGAAAGCTTTTAAATAATTTCAGAAAAGTTTTGAAGGCCTGTGCGATAGCAGAACATGATACCTTTACATAACATTTTAGCTTGTCTAGCATTTTAAAGAGGTTTCTAGTGGCAAATACATTTCTCACTCTGTAAGCCATATTCATTTAAAGCCAACCAAGCCCTGGAACTACCAAAGCTCTCCTTTAAAGATGAATTTCTGCTACCTACTTACTTATGCTTTTTATGAGGGAGGAACACATTCCCTATTTTCAAAAACCCATTTGCAAATGACTTATTTCTGCTTACCAGCCTCTGTATGCAATTTCTCTTCAAAATACCATTTCAGCTCCACTTTGCCTAACACTATATGCCCCGAGTTCAGGTGCAATTTTTTTAAAGAGAGTGATTCAAATGCGGTGTTAGCATAGAAATAGTTGTTTAAAGGTTTATACATTTGTTTTTCCCGAACTAGTTCTAGCATTCTCTGAAGTATGATGGATTTCTGAAAATGAAATACTGCTGCTTTGTGATCAAGGGTATTTAAGAGGATCACAGGAATGTATTTCATTAGAAGGAAAAATGAATGATGAAAAGGCTTTTTTTTCCCCATCCTTTCCCACAGGAAAATATTGTGACTGTTTCCAGCAATGGGAAAAGCACATTGAATATTTTTATTGTCCCCTCATTATGCTATCTGAATTTCTATTCTTTTTCCTCAAATCTAATGCTTATTTTGCCACTCCCCTGTAATTCTGCTACCACGCTCTCTCATACACCTACAGTCAAATGTTCCTGAATCAATCAATAGGATTTAAAAACTGTTGTGAATTCAGGTTCAACTCCATTTTGAGTCTGATTTGCATCACTCCAATCACAAAAGGAAAAATAAGATATCTCGTTTTACTAGGAGTTCAGACCTTCCCTTCACTTTTCCATCACTTTAGTCAAGTGATGTGAAGGTGCTATTGATGCCTTCTGATTCACACTTCCGTAGTTCTCCCATGAAAGATTTGGTAGGGATTGGACCAGCATACCTGCATTCTAACAAGTGGCAGCTGATGTAGAAATTGGCTGCACTTCAGAGTATTGTCAAAACTACTCTTTGAACTGTTACTGGTAGTTCAAGCTTGCCAAAGAAATAATTTTCAAGAGAGTTTTACCTAGAACTTCTCCTTTGTCCCTTCAGCCTTCATCAACCCAACATGCCATTCCAATCCAGACAAAAAGGAAGAAACCCAGAATTCCAAAGCTATTTAAGCATGCAGATGAGGGGGATTTACAAAAGTGTCTGACTGAGTATGTAATCTTGCAGATTTCCCTGGTGCCTCTCTGTATCCATAAAATCGTAAATAGCTTTGCTAATATGAATCTAAGGAACCAGTTTGCCTATTAAGCAATAGCAACATTCAGGTGATCGTGTGATTAAAATTTCATTACCGCTTACTTTAGAATCATAGAATAGTTTGGGTTGGAAGGGACCTTAAAGATCATGGAGTTCCAACCCCCCTGCCATGGGCAGGGACACCTCCCACTAGATCAGGCTGCCCAAGGCCAATCCAACCTGGCCTTGAACACCTCCAGGGATGGGGCAGCCACTGCTTTACTGGCCAACCTGTGCCAGTGCCTCACCACTCTCATGGTGAAGAAATTCTTCCTTATGTCTAGTCTAAATCTGACCCTTTCCAGTTTATACCTGTTCCCCCTCATTCTATCGCTACAAGTTTTTGTGAACAGTCGCTCCCCAGCTTTCTTGTAGCCCCTTCAGATACAGGAAGGTCACTTTAAGATCTCCTTGGACCCTTCTCTTCTCCAGTCTGAAAAAGCCCAACTCTCTCAGCTTGTCCTCATATGGGGGGTTCTCCAGCCCTCTGATCATCTTTGTACCATTTTTATATCTCATTAAGTTTACATTTTAATTCAGTATTAATATGAGCTACCTACTCTAGGCAGAAGACACATGAGCAAAGGCTGTTACAAAGCATGTACTCTGGATTGCCCCATATCTAGACATCAGGTAACAGCAATTAGAAGAGGTAGTAGTACTATAGGGTAGTGCATGAAAGACACAGGAACTGACTGCCTTGGAAAATTATGCTAATTTTTTTCTCGTACGGCAGTAGATTTTTTTCAAAAGGAGCTCAATAGAAACCAAGTAGTATCTTTATCCAACTTAGAAACTGATCATATGTTTATCCAGCATGTTTCAATTCATATTTTTAGCCTGATAACTCTTTTCAGTTGCAGCTATTGTCATAAAATCTTTGGACCAACTGCTATGCTACCTCACCTGTTACACGAATGCAGTACATTTTCTCCAAGCTGGTGATCTGAAATATAGGATTAGAAACAGATCCTGCATGTTATTCTATTTAAAAAAATATTTTAAAAAAATTTCTCAGTTGGACAGCTCTGAACTACAAATTTGAAGCATAAATAAAATTCAACCACCCCCATCTCCTCTTTATTTAAAAATCTCACACATACACATCATCTTGACCTTACTAACTTTATGAAATAATCAATGTTGAGCTAGGCTTATAGTGTGGGGGTTCTACAGTGTGAAATTAATGAGCTGGGTGGGATCTTTTATATTTGGGAGGAAGAAGGAAGTTCTGTGGGGAGGTGTGAAGTCTACTCATGTCAATGGAAATGTGCTGTGTGGGCACTGAGGTGCCTTTAAGAGGAGTTCCGTGTTCTGACATTTTCTTGCTTTCAAGAGTTTTCTCTACATGGATGTCATACTTACTCAGCCTTAAGTGATTCAACTAAAATTCTTCTCTATGGGAGTATGCACAGTAAGAAGGAAAGACTCAAAGTAAGACTCGAAGTCATAAGTTCTGACGTCACGAAAAGCTAAATTCAGCACTGGTGCGAGCAAGCTTGCAACGTACTAACCTTAATCTAGTCTGAATTTGGAGCAGAAATATTCTATTAGTCACCATTTGTACATGATATAGTCCTTCTACCAGGCAGTATAGTGTGAGTGGGACTAGAAGTGTTCAAAATCCTGTATCATCACCTGGAAGCACACAAGCCTTATCTACTAATACTGGGGATGTTGGGGTTTTGTTTGGCTTTTTTTTTTAACTTTTGACTCTCTTTTTTTTCCAATCTTGAACATTAACCTTACCTTGGCATAAAGTTCATAGCACTTCAGAGTAAGTGTGGGTCCACTAAGGTTATATGTCTATGTGAGCAACGTGGCCGTGTAGGTCTGTTGAGAAGTATATTTGTGCTTTCTGGATCAAAGTTCATGCAGAATTTTTTAATTTGACTTCATTTCAAAGTGCTGGACTTCAATGGAGACTCTATTTTAGCTGATCTGTAAAAGTGACAGGAAGAAAAAGCCAGCACAAGTGATCCTAATTAGCACAAGAGTCAGAACATTCCTCAGCCGTCACCTCTCAGCTTTTACCTCATCTTTAACCCCAAAGGGGCATACAAAAGCCAAATATTTATTTGAAAATAAAATACTACTGGATACATATCAAAATAATTTTGCCTTGTTTAACTTTTCACAAAGACTAAAGGAGAATTTTTATGCTTTTATGCATTTTGGCTCAGTGTCTGCAGATAAAAGTTGAATGGCAAGTACTTCAACTTCAGGAATGTTTTGTGCAGGTGTCTGCAGCATGAGTAACCCTCCTTGACAAGGAATTAAATAACTTTTAACACTAAGTTACAATTATACTTTGATAAAGTTTACATTTAATTCTAGCTCTTTTTCCAGTGAGTATATACTGCAGATAATCTTGCTTTGCTGTATCAGCCTGTTATTTGATTATACTGCCAAGTAAGCTTTGGTTGAGGCAGCATAATGATTTTCCTTTTTAATCAGTTATTCTCAAACTCAGGAAAAAAAGTCAGCTTTTGGCTGGAGTACTCCATGCTTGATTTGTACCCAAAAAGAATTTTTAAAATGTTTGATCAGGAATTAATTTCAGAGTATGAGCATGGGAAAATAGTCAGATATTTCTCATTATAAAAAAGGCGTTGGTTTTATTTGGAACATCTGTAGAACTGTAATGGAGAAATGTTAAAAGCTGAAATTGAGTGAAAAATTGTTTTGCTTTGCTTGAGATATGGGGTTTTGAAAAGAGAATTCTGCACTTGGTCAAAGCAATTTTTTTTTCACTAACATTGAATTCTGTGATGCTTTTGTGGCTAATATGCTAAGGAGCCAGGGGCTGAGAGAGCATTTCTGTGCCTTTTCAGCTAAAGCTGACCAAAACCCCTCTGCAAAATGGGAAATGGCTTTCAACAAAAATGATTTGCCCTTCACTGAAAATATTCATTGAAATAAACAAATCCAACTGCAGATGTTTTGAATCTTGAAAAAAAAACCACTGGTTTTGGAGTTTGGTTTTTGATTTTTTTTTTTTTTTTGCAAACTTCTAAACTACTACTAAGAGAAGAAAAAACACCTTCAAAATCGAACGGGAATTCTGTGCTATTCATAATATTCCAGGAGTCCAAGAAGCTGTAGTGTTACCTACAATCAATTCTTTCTGATTACAAAAGGTGTACACAGCTATATGGCTGCTCTTTAGGAACATGGGCTTGGTGGTACTGAGGTGTTTCTCACGCAAACCTCTGTCTTTCAGACAGGGTAGGAAAACCACCACTGGACTGGGCAGGTAAGAAGCATCCCAGTAAAATTATTGTGGACCCAGGTAACTTCAGGTTATGCCCAAAGGTGTGCTTTTAAAAGTTTGTATCTATCTCCACTACTTCTACTGAATTTATTGAGATGTTTGCCTTGCAACAAAACACATAGGGTATAACATGTAGCTTGGCAGAAGTAAATTAATTTTATTCTATAGAAGGCAGAGTTGATTAGGAGAATACAGCATAAGATGAAAATTTTGATCACCATATACAAACTGGATAACGCAATTGTTTTGATATCTGGAGTTTTAATGAGTAATCTGCAAAGTACAGTTATATGAATAATATGAATAAATAATGTTGCTCTCAGTGCTGACTTCAGTTGCTGTAACTTGAAGTCACTTATTTGTAAAGCCAATAAGGTTTAGGCATTGCTAACAGTATGCAAAATGGTTAAGATGTAGATAGGACATAAATCTGAAAAGCAAATAGAAGAACACAGTAAAAATATATTTAGCAGAAATAATCATAGTTGGAGAAGTCAGCATTCTGTAGTATGATGTGTATTGATGTCTGACTGCACTCAAATAAAATTCATTAACAAGGTTTTATGCATGGAAGGATATAACAAAATACCAACATTTTGCTATGAAGGGCTTGATGGGAGATAACTGTTGATACTATCAGTAAAAGAACATTAAACTTGTCAACAGCTCTCTGAAGTAAATCTGAGAGCTTGTCATTATTTGAAAAATATTCAGAGACTAATTAAAAAAAAAAATAAAATACTGACTCTCATCAGTTTCAAGCTAACATGGCACCCAAAGGAAAACTTTAAAACTTTGTTTTATCGAGTTTGTTTTTCCTTAGCTTTTGGCCTCTGTAAAACTATCAAGAGTAACTTCTTTTGCTGGATATACTGCAAAAAAAAAAAAAAAAGAAAATCTGCAGGGGTGATGGACCTGATTATAGGATGATGTTAGTGGATCTTCTATGCATTCCATTTTGAGTAAGTTTATCATTTGTTTAATTGTAAATGGATGACTATTTCCATTGATTAGTAATGCATTGTTGAAAATCTGCTGAATCAAATGAGTTCTTATATTGGAACTTTGATAAGTTTCTGGGTCCTTTTACAGATCTGAACCTTTACTGTGATAATAAAGACCAGTTAAAATTTGCTCTTTTGTTAATCCCATAACATTTCTTCCCATAATAATATATTCACTTCTTGCAACATAACTATTTCACTTCTTTGCAGATCCCAGCATGTTATATTGTGTCACTGCTATTTATTTCTTATTTACTTTTTAATATAAATGACTGTCTGATAATAATGGAGTTATTTTGCCTCTCTGAGTCATGGTATCTCATACTTCAGTAAAGGAATTTCTGTGTGGCAGATGGTGAGATTACTTCCTTCATTAAAATCAAAATAAACTATTCATTATTTGCCTGAAAGACCTTTGCTTTTTCCACCAATATTTTTAGATACAGCTACTTAATGTTCAGCACTGTAGCTCTCACAAGAACACCTTCTAACTCAGAAGAAAAGTGAGCTGTTACCCTCCATCCACAGGGCCTTTAATTGCTTAGATGCTCAGTGTGTGAGAGTTCTGTTCCTTTATTTAAAACTCAGCACTTCTGGAAGTAGAAGAATGACAAGGAAGGGGGTCAGAAACTTCCAAAATGATAGAGGGGACTTTGGTAGGGAAATTTAGGGCTGGTCAAAAGAGAGAATAAAAGCAGGGTCATGAATTGTTTATTTATGGATGTTTCTAAGAACTAAATATTCCATGTGAAGATAAAACACAATGGCTTCACTTATGTATTAAGTCATCTCAGGTTTATCTGTAATGTGGTACATTCTTATTTCAGTATCTTAGGCTGCTTATTCAAATTTCTTTATGTTCCTAATTACACCAAATAAATGTTTCAACTTTAAGTGGGCATGTTTGACAATGGCCATTTCATGTCTATTGCAATCAACTTAATCTTAAGCTGTACATATGGTTCCTCACCATACATCTTTAAGAAAATCTAAAGGCTGTAGATTAATCCATTTGCATTACAAATGCAGTAAATATCTATTAATATTCAGGTAGCAGTTCTATAAAGCCAAAAAAAGCCTTTATATAAGAGTATTGTTCTTCTAATTACTCTGTAGAGTAAATAAACTCCCAGAAGATTAATCCTCCCAATCATGTACAAATCATACTCATAATTTAAAGAAATATGGCTGAAGGATCATTTACACTGTTGGATTTACAGGTATGAAACGAAATCAGGTCCAAAATCACAACTGGATGTGAATATTTATTGGAATTCTGAAATTCCCCTCACCTCCTTTAGAAATGCACGGCTGCTTTATGAATGTTTAATTTGCTCCTTTTTACTTCAGGCTTTATTATTTTTCTCACATTAGGAAAAATACTATACAAACAGGAACAGATTGCTGCAATATATTCAGCTTATCTTAATTGGCCATTCTGGAAGTGGGACATTCTCCAAAGTAACCTGCATCATTACTAACATGCTGAAGCTCATGTTTACTCCACTGATGTAAAGGAAAGGAAACAATGAACTTCCCCAAACTACTGAAAAAAAAAACCCAAGCAACCCAAAAAGCAGCTTTACATGTGCTGATGAACCACTAGGTATCAATTTTTCTGCCTGTGCAGTACGCCACTGAATTTCATAGGAACCTTTACACCTGCATCTTTGCAAGATTCTCACCGTGAATAAAGACTTGGAGCATTATTGCTGGGTAGGTACAAGTATGAAGGTAACTTAAAGACCTGTGTGCCATGGTGATCTGCAATTTACTGTGCAAGATCAGGAGTTAAGAGGAGTTTTCCAGTTACCTCATTCCCTGCAACTGCGGTGCCCTAAAGCCCGTAACAGTTTCTGGGCTTTGCTAAGTTTGTCAGCTTTTAAGGCTAAACCATAGAAACTGATCTTCCCCTTGAAAAGACATATAAAAGGTCTTTGATCTTGGATGAATTTTGCTCTCATTGAGGGCATTACATTGTTGTAGAGAAAAATATTACCATATTGTTTCCTTTTTTGAATCCAGAGCTGTAACTGATTTATACTTATGTATTTAGTTACATGTCCTGGATAATAATAACTGCATTAGCTCCTGTATTAGCCAATGTATTAGACACTCTGTGTGTAAAATACAGATGTAAGCAATAAAAAAAGGAGGTAAATTTGTAATAAAGTCAAGATGTAGTCATGGAGAATAACAGGAAGTTTCCAAATTCATTGTTATTCTGAATTCATATACTGACTGACACAAGAGGAATTCCCTCTTGTGAATCTACAGCTGCTAGAGTTGAAAGCAGGTATGGTGAGCCAGCCATTTCTCCATCCTTCTCGTTCTTCCAGCTCCACACACAATTTGTTGAAATCATAATTAAAACAGGATTTAACATAAACCTGCTAATCCCACCAAAGTTTGAGATTAACTAGTCTGCATTAGCTACCTGGTGACATGGTTACTGCTGCACGTGTGATCTGGTGATGTCCAACCATAAGGTCTGGAACATGATTTAGATGTAGTCTAACACTACTGACATTCTTCAAAGATTTTTCCAAGGCATCAGCAGCCTTTTATAAAAGCCCTTCCAATTTCTGATGAGACGACACCTAAATCCTGTTTGTTTCTCCTGCTCTCTTCTTACGGCTGACTTGAGCCACTGCTTCTTCTTATAATACAGATCTGTCATTGCTGAACAGAGGCTTTGCAATGAGTTTACGAATTATGATTAATTGATTGTGCTTACAAGTTAAATGTGTCAAAGAGTTGTGTTCCGATGTATATACTACACAACACATGCAAATAAATGACTATTTAATGGAGTTGAGTGCTAGATCTGTTGGCATGGATTTTTATTGTTGATATGGATTATTTTCATTACCATATTACTCAGCCAATTCCTTGTGTTGCTTGTAAGCTGGTGGGACAATGGGAAAAAAAGAAACTGTCTGATTTACTGATTAGCAAGTTTTGTCCCTTCAGATGAAAAACATATTCTTCTCCCATCTTGTCTTGTCATTTACATTATTCCCCACACCTGTGTAGCTGTGTGGCTTTTGTTTTTAAATCTGGTGAGTTTTACTAGAGTGTTTCCTTTTATATGCATTTTTTATTTTGTATGTGCATGCCAGTACTGCCAGGTTGAATAACATGGATTTTTGTACATTTGTGTAATATCTGCAGAGACCCACACTGTGTTCTTGTAGATTTCAGTGCCTAAACACTAAGGATATGTCATATTCCCAAAAGGGGACAGAATGTGTTTCCTGGTAATTTTATACCTTTGTAACAGGAAGGGGGGATTTGAAGGCTGCTTTTCCCCTTGCTGAGAGGTTCAGCCAGAATGTGTTGCTGGTTTTAGCAGCCCTCTCCACCCTTTTGCCTGCCCTCATACTGACACCAGCTTTTATCCCTTCTTTTATTTCATCACTATGAAGATTTTGGATATTTAATTTGGTTTAATTTATGCCCTTGTATTGCCAGCAGGATACTAGCACTTCCAGCTGCTATATTCTTAAGGCCAATGCCATGATATCTTCTCCTTGGCCTCTAATTTATCACCTCAGTACTTTTTCTGTCTGAAGTACAGCTGGCATGGTAGCCAAAGTGCATAATCCTGGATCTCCATCAAGTAAAAATCTTGAGCAAAGGTCTGGACCAGGAAGGTGTACACTTCTAGGTTCATATAATTACCTGCAGACAGAAACAGCCCACCTCTTTCTCTCCCTACTCTAATGACTCCCTACTCAAGTGACTTCAGGATTCAAAGTTTATGAAAATAGACGGAGAAAAGCTAAATGTTAGTAGTGGTATGTCATTGGTACATGCTCTCCCACAAGCTCACTATTTGTTTCTTTCCCTTTTTCAGCTAGACCTTTCTTTTCATTGGTTCCAAGATCCCAGAGATCCCAGTCTGCTTGCTCACTCTAATAACATGCACAGGGCTAGCTGAACAAATCCTTAAATCAATAAAATCACTGTTTTGGAGAAGAGCAAAGAAAAAAAATGTTTTGGGAAAAGCAAGCAATATTAGAGCTGATCAGAAACACACAGGCAATATTTTTGAAATTTTGCTTGATGCAAGTCTTGTTCAGCTGAACTGAACCTCAACTCGTTATTGAACTGAAAAATTTTCCAAGTATGTCAGAATGTATCTTCTATGTTAAACAAATGCATCTCTCAATACTTTAGTCTGTAGATTGATGCAGACCCTCCAGTAGACAGAGACATAGAATTTTTAAGTAGCAAAGGGTTTGGCTTTCCAAACCTAAACTTACCTTACTAATTGCAAACACGAAATATTTAGATATTATAGCTATTACCCCAGTCTGCTATTTGTCTGCCAGTAATATGTAAAGGGTGTTTTTAGCCACCAAAAAATTTGAAACAATTGGATGGCTTTGCAAATATTGTTAGTGTCATAAGTCTAATATAATTCATCCACTTGTCAGCAAATGCTATTTGACCAGATCTACTTATTATCTGTGTGCTAACCATCTCCAAAATTATGTGGATGACACAATGGCTCACAGCATAATAAAAAGTGTCCTTTTAACATGATTTTGCTTTCTTTTGAAAGAAAAAGAGGTTAAAAAAACCCCCAGACTTGCTGAGTTGGCTTGTATGACCACTTATGATTACCTCTGCTTCACTGTGAAAAGACTGTTGGAGAAATAAGTTTTTCAAAAATCAGATACTTTGCATTTCTCAAAAGGGAGAGTCCCATGGTCTGAACTTCTTTGGAATGCTACAAAATTCATTAACATATAGACAGTTTTCAAATAGTGCAGTGAAACCATGTGGATGGATGTGACTTTTTCTATTAAACACTCACATCTCTTCCATGAGAATAAGACATCAATAATTTGGAACTGTTTTCACAAAACCTGTTGCCAGACTATGGTGCTGGTGAGAATCAGCTGAATGCCAGAAAGTCAGTGTTTCTGTCATGCTGTAAGGTCACTTATGATGAAGTCACGAAAGTTAAAGCCCAAATGGAACTGAATCTGGCCAGGGATGTCAAAGACAACAAGAAGGGCTTCTATAAGCACTTAGGTGACAAAAGAAAGACTAGAGAAAATGTGGGTATATTACTCAATGAGATGAGGGACCTATTTATGCAGGACATGGGGAACACTGAAGTACCGAAATCCTTCTTTGCCTCAGACTTTAATAGCAAGACTGGCCTTTAGAAATCCCAGATCCCAGAGATCAGGAGGAAAGGCTGCTGCAAGGAGGATATACCCTTGATGTAAAAGGATCAGGGCAGGAAGTACTCAGGGAAACTGGATACACATAAATCCATGGGCCCTGATGAGATGCACTCACACATGCTGAAGGACCTGGCAGATAATCATAGCAAGGCAACTCTTGATGATCTGTAATCATTTCTGGGGACTGGGAGAAGTTCCCTAAGGTTGGAAGAAGGCAAGTGTCAGCACATCTTCAAGAAAGAAGAGGAGGACCTAGGGAACTACAAGTCAGTAAGCTTCACTTCAATCCCTGAGAAGATGATGGAACAGCTAATCCTGGAAAATATTTCCAGGCCAATTAAGGAAAAAGAAAATCATCAGGAGTAGTCAGTGTGGCTTTTTCAAGCAGAAGTCATGCTTGACTAATGTGATAAGCTTCCGTGATCAAGTGGCTGACCTGGTAGATGAAGGGAGAGCAGTGGATACTGTATACCCAGACCTTTGACCCTGTCTCCCATAAGATCCTCATAAACAAGCTGTTAATGTATGGGCTGGATGAGCAGACAGTGAAGTGGGTTGAAAACTGTCTGAATGACCAGGCCCAGGGGGTGGGTGGTGATTATTCAATAAGCAGCTGGGAACTTCCTGCAGGTTCCTGTGTGCTTTGGGCTCCTGCCAGCTTAGAAGGGTGGAAAGCTGTTAGCAGCTTCTGAAAACAAAATTAATGCCAGAGGGTACAGGTCTGAGTACCACATTTGATTGTTGATTCTGGAAAAGCTTGCTGTATTTGTATTTGTAAGGAGAATAATTTATGTGAAGCTGTTTTAAAAAGAAAACTTGGCTTGCCTCGGAAGACATTCATGGGTCAGAATTATCAAAATAATAGTGGATTTTGCCCCTCCCTTTGGTTTCTGCAGGCAAAAAATAAAAATTCTTAATACAAAAAATAAAGATAGGATGTTTTTCAAGAGTGTTTGACTCTTCTATTATGCATAAACCTTTCAAATTCAGTCTTTGCTCTTCATCCAGAGAATGGTAAATTTGCAAGCCCAGCTTTATCGCTAATGTCACTTGTGAAACATTAACTTAGTCCTCACAGTTACTGTCATTCTCAACTCAAGATGACTTTTATCCAGTCACCTATGAACTTACTCTTATCCTTCATTTACTCTCCCTTCCTATGAACTTGGGTCAGGTCACATTGTTTTTCTCTGTATTGCCAGAACACAAAAGCAGACACAGCTGCTTTCAGCTCTTTGTATTCCCATGGCTCAGGCCAGAGCCATGCATGACAGAAAAAGAGAAAATGCAGGCAATTTCCCTTTGCTGGGGAGTCCCAAGCTGGATTATTCTCTGTGACAGAGTGGTGGGGGTGTTTAGCTGGAACTCTCAAACATATTTCCATTGAACATGCACATTTTGAAAGACTTCTGATTTCTGTTTGAGTAAAGTTTTCCCAAGGGATAGCTCCTTTGCTCCTAAGTTGGCTCCCTTGTCAAAGAAACGCAGCGGTGTCCGAGTTACTTAAATAAATGTTTGAAATTGTAGTTTTAAAATGGTGGAGCAGGATACTTGCCTTTAGTCTCAAGATCAGAAATACCTGATCTTTTTCTTCCTCTCACCTCTCACTAAACATTAATTCAAAAGAAGACACTTACACCATAATACTGTACTTCAAAGGAAAAAAAAATTGGCATGTCTGCAAATGTTTTAAGGCACAGTCCTGATCTGGAAAGTAATGGGCAACCTTCATATTGAGATTACTGGTAGCCTTATTTGTTATATTTAGATATCATGCCAGTAGATTATTACGTAAACACATGCTTATCTCTAAAGCCTGGAAACATTTTTTAAAAGAAATAGTAACTGGAGCAGTACGAAATTTCAGCTTACTGCTCTTAATTCATTCAAAAAAAGGGCAGAATACTCATGTTAAATTACTTCCACGTTTTTATCTGATTTCTGATGGCTATCGTAGTTGTAATTTAATTTTTGTTGGTTTTTTTCATATTGACCAAAACACTACTGCAAAACAGTATTTCAGGGCCCTCCAGTGTTTCTATCACATGACCAGACCAAATGATTCACCTGGGCTGCTCATGGGTGTGAGGCTGCAGAATGGTTGTAGGTGAAACTACAATAGCTGTGCAGCTTATGTACCTCTACTGTACAGCCTAATGCTCTGGTGTCTGGAGGTGGAAAGACTGTCAGATTGATTCTCTCATATGCAATGCCAGCATCCTTTAATACTTCTATAGAACAACAAACTTAATGCCAGTAAATAATTAATAAAAATAAATAGCAATAGCATTTTGATCACAGCAAGGGGTTTGTGTACTAGGAAGAGAGATAAGAAGTCTCTAGGAAGAGAAGAATGCATCCTTGCTTCAGAATTGATGGGTTTGTTAGCTATCAGCAGACTCTTACTACTTTGTGTTGAGCATGGTGGGGGGCCAGGAGGTGGCAGGGGGGTGCAGGGCCTGCTTGGAAAGGCGCCTGTATCTGAGGAGGTGGCAATGTTGTGTAACCACGCTGACAGAGTGCGTCACAACGTGTGACATGTGGCAGCAGAACAGCCTTAAATAGCTCTCTGTCTTTTCTCCACTGGAGGTTTTGAGGAAAATTTGGTTTTCTGAGTAATGTTTTATCCTTCCTAAAATCACCTGATAGTATGGCACAAACTCCCCTAGAGGACATCTCCCTGAGTTGTTGGAGAGTTTTATGGTAGAATGGATGGGTGGTTTTGTCTTTTAAGTCCAGATGTTAAAAGCCTGTTCCTGAGACTATGGGATGAATACATGTATATTAATCCTGGTGTTAAAATTGATAAATGTCCCTTCATGACCTCTGCTGTAACAGAAGCTAAGGGCTGAATTAATTCCTTTGTGCACTGAAGCCATTATTAGAAAAGCATCTGAAAATGACTAGAAATTATCCAGTGATAGAGGTTCCATTACAAAATACAAAATTTTGTTTTAACAGTTAATTATCTTTTCTACTAAATATAGACTTTGTTCTTTAAAGTTCAGGAACTTATCTGGATTCAACACTCGCTCAGGATTTTGTTATTCGTCTGCTAGACTTCAGAGACCTTATTACCACATTTCTGTTCTTTATTCTCCTAGCTACAGACTCTGACCAAGTCGCTGTTTATCTCTGTAAGCTAAATATATTGAGTTTCTTCACTCCTTCTCTCCAGGAGCTATTTCTGCATGATCTTCGTTGCTCTGATCTGTCTCCAGTTTAACTGTGTAGTTTTCGACCTGTAATACCAAATCTGGACTAAGTATTCTAGTAGTGGCTGTGCAAAAGAGGAGTACAGCGCAAACATGACATTACCAGTGCCATCCCAATATTCCCCATTTACTCTGCGTAGATCTACAGTGGCCATACAGGTATGCTGAGTCCTCATGTCCAGTTCATTGGTGCTCTGACTTCTTTTCAGAATCAATGGATCCTGGGACATCCCTTCGGTAATCACGGCTTTTATTTTTCATTTCTGATTGAACAACTTTGCATGTGACATTACTAAAACGCAGGCTGTTTGCCCATGCTTAGCAGAGCTATGGTCCACTGACCTATGCCCCTAGCGCTTTATTACACCTCAGATTTTGGTATGAACTCACAGTTTCTGTAAGTTTGGGCTGGCTTTCTTTTCCTCTTGATGTGCAGAAACAGGAAACAACCTCCCCAGCGTCTGGGAAGACAAGACCTTCTGGGGCTCAAGCTAGAGCCCCTTTTCTGCCCCTAGAGCCATGCTCCTCCTTTGCCAGAGGGAAGAACCTGTTGTCCCATGCACTGCTTCTCCAGATCTCAGCCTGAGCAAAACTCACATCATAGATCAGCATTTATTACTAGTCCTCAGCAGGAAATCTTCTTTTTATCTCAATGTGACTTTCTGCAGCTGGCCTGCCAGGCCTTCTGAGACATGGCACTGTGAAAGATATTTAACTGCTTGTTAGACCCCTTCAAGGTTCATGTTTCACAAGCATGGATCTTCTTATGATGGAACTTATTGAGCTGAGACTTAGTCTCTCTCTGCTATTTCAACCTTCGGTGACAGGACACGTGCAAAAGTTGGCTTTCTCATCCACATGATACAATCAGCAGCACCAGGACAAGAACGGGACACTGGCTGTGGCTGTTGATAGTCTCTGGAATGGGAGTTGGAGTGCAATGGTAGTATTTGGGACTTACAGTGAAGAGTGGAAGGTAGAAGCCACCCCAAAGGAGTCTGGTGATTTGTAAGCTCCACAGGCAACAGCGTCCTGTGAGATACTGCTACTGAGGCCTTGGGTGGCAGTTAGGGAAAGAAAGGTGGTTACTGGATGGGTGGCAACCATCATGAATGAAAATATTTTAAGGGATGGCAAATCAGGAACCAGTGACTGCGAGCTAAGAGCAGAGACAGAGGTAATCACAAAGTGGAGGTGAGCTTGGGCTCTCTCCCCAGCCTCCTCTTCTCTTATTTCCCTTCTCTTCTCTTATTTCCCTTCTCTTCTAACCTGACATAAGCAAGTTTTTTCTCCAGGCGCTCCTTGCTGAGAGCATCAAAGCTGTGCATCCAGAAGGAAAAGGACTGCTGGAAACAGCCTGTAGCTAAGCTATCCTGAACAAATAAGTTTATTTTCTATGTATGCTGTGGCTATTTGTCTACTTAGGGACAGTATTGCTCTATTTCTGGCTCTTGTTTCCTTTTCTCTAAGACTGGCTTCAACACAACACTACTGTCTTTTACAGCAAACATGAGATATGAAATGTAATAAAAAAAAGAAGACAGTATCTTCTTGTTTGCTTCCAACCCTTCCCACCACTGCCCCCCAGCTTCATTTGACATGCAGCATCAGTCTTTGATAAAACTTCTCTCAATACACTGCTCAGTGAAGAAGCATTAATTACAAGAATCAGAAGGTGGAGATCAATGTTGATTTATAGATGGAATACAGAGAACTAAGCCTGAATGGATAAGTAGCTCTGAAATTAAATCTAGAGGCTACAAAGTGGTTGGAAAAAGCCGAAATATCTGTCAGGTCCTTGTAGTGGGAAAATAAGAGCTAAATTCTGCTTGGACCCAGGATTTGCATAAGTCTGATGAAAAGGGCAGGACTAGACAACTTGCAGGGTACTGGTGGCAGTGTTGAGTGGGATGGGGATACATCAGGAACAGCTGGTTTATTTTCTGGGCTGTGTTTTTTGCTTCAAGTTAAGAAAACTGTTTCCTCCCCAGTATGCTGTTATGACACCTGCAAAATGCTCCCATTGATTACTGACATGTGTTCCTTGCAAGAGCTTTCCGCCTTACCTTTGCCCCTACAGGTTCTTCCTTACAAGCATTGAAAAAGTTCTTGTTTCCAGGATTCCCTTCTCATTAGAAATATATAATCTTCAGCTGATTCCTTCCAACTTCTCCATCCATTTATTTCTCTCTAATCCCTAACAGCAAATTAGTTTCAGAATATGGCACATTTCCATTGTGATATACGAATATCATACGGAGGGCAGTGCTGCTGTCCTCTTCACAGGCTCTCCTGCTTCCAAATGTTACATTGCTTTTAACAATTTTTTTTAGCAGGACTTGCTACTCTTTAAGCTAAAGAGAGATCCACTGCAGGAATGAATTTACACTGACCTTGTGCCACCTAGTCTTGAGAACCGAGACCCTGAGTTTAACATTTCTGAGACCAAGTGTAATGTGTTATGGGCAGTATGCAGCTTAACTTCTAAGGGGGAAGAGAAGGTGTTTGAATGGGTACGGTTTAAGAGAAGCGTTATTTAAAAAAAAAAGACCTGGGCCAGCTGAAACGAACCACCTCTCTTAGGAAGCATTGACAAAGATTTGCTTTTTTCCTTTCAAAAAAGGAGTTTTCCAATGACAAACTGCCAAATTCTGCTTCTTAGTGACAAAGCCTTGACTTGCACCATAATTTGGTGCTTGATACAAAAAAACCCATCTGTGAAGTAATGACTGAGCAGGCATAGTATAAAGTAAGTTCCCATAACTCTCTTAATGTTATATAGTGTGGCTTTTTCAAGGGAAATAAGAATTTACACTATAAGACAGCCCCAACCACTTAAAATACAGGTTCCTGGAGGTCTCATTAAATTGCCGTTACAATGAACCTTGGGCTGTGCTGTTCTGTCTCTTGGCTCTCATGTGTTTTGTGTCTCCTCAGCAGGCTCCCTCGTTATTGTGGAGGGAAATGCAGTCAACACATTGGAGATCAAAAGGAGTCAAAAGCAAGATGCGAAATATCAGCCCAGTTAGAACTGAACAAATGTGATCTCATTTTCTGTGCAGAGGAAGCAGTCTGGTGACAAACACACAGCTATGCCTACTGTTTAGCACATATTGGGAGGTGTTTGATCGCTTTGGTTGTCTGCTTGGACATCAGCTGTTAGACATGTTTTCAGGCAGTGATAGGGGAGAGGGAGGTCAGTGTCACCCTGCACTGTTCCAGAGAAAGAGAAAGAGGTGGACAGAGATGTTTCCCCATCTGCTGACTGTAATTGGTTTCTTCTGTTCAGAGCTAGAGTCATTGCCCTCTTTCTCCTGCCTTATATTTCCAATTGCTACTGCATTAAATTCCTGTGTGCCATTCTTTTTGTGGATTGTGAAGTAGATGTTCTGAAATTAGGCAAACAAGAGAGGTGCAGCCTGCCCCATAGTTCTGACATAGAAGAATCAGCTCTGAACAAGTCTTCCAGGGCTGTGTAGTGGTGGTAAATAAGCAAGCCATGTCACAAGACTTTTGATACAAGCAACAACACTGTTATGACAGTACAGAAACCCCTTGTCTGCACTGACAGGAGTTTCTGATAGCTAGACATGACCCCCCTACAGAGCTGCAGCAAAAGGTCTAGATGATCTCCAGGGGTGCCTTCCAGCCTCTGCCATTCTTTGAGTCTGTATCCCAAAGGAAAAGTCAGACTTGCTGGGATTTTCTGTTCTACAGATACCCAGCTTTGGTAAGAGATGCTAGCCATGCCTTTATAGGAACAAGTAAAGAAAAACTAGCTGCAGATAACGACAGCTCAGGAGTTTTTACAGGCTTTCCCATTGAGCAATATAAGCATTTGATTTTTCTGCTTGGCAGCTTTGTACAAACAGGTGGAAAGCCCTGGGCTGGCTTAACTTGTGTTTTTCGGCACAGTGAAATGTCAATATTCAGAAGTGTGTCATGCAAATCAAAGCCTGAGATCTGAATGGTTCCAGTCTTAAGGAAGTTTGTACAGAGATCCAGACTTTACAGATGGCTTCTATTTTGATGATGATCTGGCGAAGGCCTGGGGGCTAAACTTCAGCATAGTCTAGAGCTGCACACTACAGACTGAGCTTATCTGAAAATTTGTGTATGTGGAAAGAAAGCCGTTGTTGCTCTCAAATGTATAATTAGCCTTTCCTTGCACTGAAAGGTGATGTTGTCCGAGTAGCAAATTTTTCTTACAATAAAGTACGTATTAAAATTGCTGGCGGAGCAGGAGAAAGCCATTCAGGTGTGCCCAGGACAACATACAATGAATAAAAGGGAAGATGCCATTCCTGTTTCTAGCTAGTAAATATTCATTTAATATTACTGATGGATTTTGAGGCATTTGGATAAGGTCATGAGCAGTCCAAGTGAAGAAAACCCGTAGAAATAACAGATTAATTCTCCCTGAACGGTCTCGTGAGCAACACTGAATACAAAAGAAAGAATATGAGCTACATTGGAGGCAACTCAGAAGCTGAAAGAAAAATCTAATAGCCAGAATCTACTTCAGTTTCTGATGAAACATTCCCATTCATCTGCATGAACCTTTTACGCAGCAGTCAAATGTGAATAAACCTTTGTGGAGTTCCTGGTGCCCGAAGGCCAAGCACATTAACAGCAGGCTTTGCATTTGCCAAAAAAAGTTTCTCTACGTTACTGAGCTACACTTCAGCCCTGAAGAGTCATTCAAACACATCCTTAGTTTCATTCCAGTTCATAGGCTTTGAAATGAATAGAGGTAAAGTAGCACAAGAACATGCTAGGACACACGTACCCAAGAACAAACAATAAGCATATAATTACACACCTAGATTAATAATAGCTTCTTATAAATTCTCCCAGGCTAGATGGTGTCCTGAGTTTACAGTCAGTAAATAAACTCATCTCTGCTCCTGACACTAAATATATGCTCCTCTATAAGGACATGAATACTGAAATACTGGAAATAACTGACTAGGCAGACAGGCAGACAGACTGGATCTGTTGTTAGAGAACACAACTGGGTCCAGTTCCTCTGATCCCGTAAGCCCCAGTGGTTGCCCTGTAAAAAATGTTTTAACAAAATCTTTTTTTTTGGATGGGGAGAAATAAAGCTGTTGCTATCCTACTGATTCAATACATTTCATATGGGGTTACTTGGAATTAAGTATCTAAATATGAAGATCTTAGCCCTCCAATACCTCATTTTCTCCACTAATAAATAAAAGTAACAGCTTTATATGTTGTCACAGCACAGTAAGAGAGTAATTGTGTTAAAGCTCTTGAGGATCTGAGATAGAGGTAATGGATATTGCATGGATATCATACACCACCTCCTACTGGTACCCTGAGGGGATTTTTCACACAAGCAGCATCAAAATTGTGTCAAATCAATCAATTGCAGAAGACTGCCCAAGCAAATGAATACATACCCTCCTGGTGTCCAAGGAGATAGGCACAGGAATGTTTATCCTTTGGTTTTGCCTATTGAAAACCAGACCACTGAAGAGATGGTATCTTGGTAAAATCTGAGCCCTGATGAACATTATCATTTTCTTCTGGTTTTGGGGTTGGTTTTGTTTGTTTGCTTGTCGCTTTCTTAGTGAGGGGAGTGGAGAGAAAAAATCCTCCCCCACTTTTTCCAGCCATGAAAGTCTGCATGGCTACAGTCACATCAAGAATTCCCTTTCTTTTCTGCTAGCCAAAAGTGAGTTATCACTGGCTTACAGTTGGCTAATCTTTTTATTTGTATATTATTTCAGCAGCTTATAAACCTCTGAATAAGGACATCCTGTGGCCAGTTTGGCTGTGTCCATTCCTAGCTGGCAATGCCCATTTAATTATTGCATTGCCCTGCCTCCAGGCCATTCTGGTTCTATCATGAGAAAGCCAGAAAGTGAACACTCCCTTGGCCTTTTGGCTGAATTTCCAGTGTTTCATCATTTAGGATCCTGTGTCGTTGATCTATTCATGAATGCAGGTTTTAAACAAATTAGGCCTAAGATATATTTGTTACCCAAACAAAATATTTTAGAAGAGCATACATTAGCTTTTAGTCATTCTAGCTACACTGTGTACAATTAATGTCACAGGGAAAAAAAGGTCTAGTGGTTTAAAAATGGTGAGGCCTGACAAAGCCTTGTATGTGTCAACAACTGAATTATTTCTGTAATAAGCAAATACAGAAAGTTAAAGAAGCACAGAGATTACCCTTACAATTTGTTTCAAATAGCAATTTCTTTTTATCCAGTGTATCTGACCTCTCTTTTTGCTGTTTATCTCATTCATTCCTTAGAACATTTCTTATAGACTGACTTTAAGAAAAGAAAATATTTAGTATAGGTACATTTAAGTGCAAAGTGCATTTAAAAGCAGGAGCAATGATATAGGAAGCACATGAAAGATTTGCTCCTAGCTTGTGTACTTTTGTGTATCTTCCCTCCCTATTGCTTCATCACATTTACAAATAAACCATCAGACTGATTCTTGCTGTGAGGAAAAGATCTATTTTCTTTAACTAACCTACTTCTTCATTCTATAATGAAAATGCATCAGTATAAATATGTTAAAGGCCTTACCTGAGGCAGTCATTTCAAGAAAAGATAACTGAATGTGATGTACAGTTTGAGTTCAGAGCTTCCGATTTCAGAGTAGGAACAGATTTCTGGTTTTGTAAAGAAAAGAAAAAACTAGTGAGCTTTAGACATAAAACATTTGGTACCATTACGCAGCTGTTGTATGCCAGAAATGCTGATAAACCTGTTTGTAAGTCTGCAAGAACCACAACATTCACATTCATGTTGACCTTTGTCTCGTTTGTGATTCTAAACAATTAAAATTACCAGAGTCAACAGAGTGCAAACTATGTAGAGTAATTGGGTTTGGTTATCTATGCCTTTAACTGTATTTCTGTGTTTCATCATTCTGGCTTTCATGTACACAGAAACTACTGAACCATTCATGCATGCTCATGTGGAGATGTAGATTCAATGTGTTTGACAGCTCAGGAAAGTCATAAAGCAATGTTGTCAAACAATTGCACAGATGATGCAAGAGGCATTAGCTAAACTGTCAATAAGCTACAACATTAATGTAAATTATCAAATCAAATTTGTCAAGCTAAACCCAGTGTAAACATGCATTTATCTGTCTGGAACACAGCATTTGGATATGTGATGATTAAGTTCTCTTCCAGCAGGCTAGAAATATAAATTGTATTAATATTAACTATTAACTCAGTGTCTTTAAGTTTTTATTCAGGAGTTGTCTAGGACACTTATTTGTAAGGAATGACTTAATCCCATGACAATTTCTTCCTTGCTAACATTATTTCCTTCAATTGAGTGTCCAACACAAATACATAGTTAGGCCTCCAGGTGCTGGTGGAAGGTGATGACAGCCTTTAGTGGGATTAAAAAACTGATATTTTTGCCAACAGGTAATGAGAGTGTCTAGGTGTACAGCAATGTGCATGAATTAGAACAAATTGCTGGCATACAGGTAGCCCCACTCATCTTTGACACAACCTTGGTGCATGTTTTCCTTCTGTATTTGCAAGATACTCAGAAGATCCAGGGACCTATTTTATAACTAGAGATTCGCATACTACCCCGGTACAAAATATTAACAGGAATAATCCTATTCCTTCAAGTGGGAGCTTATCTTCTCTTTATGAACAATGGTTTTGGGACTCAGATATTCTCTGTTCAGATACGGTTTCTTTAAAAGAGAGCTCAGAGGCCTTTTCCTTATAGTGGCTATTATGCAGTATGACAATGCAGGAAACAGCATGTCTGAAGTCTTGTATTTCCCTGAGGAGGGACACTGCATTTACCTGAGTTGAGTTCAGTGCCAGAGTTTGCCGTGGTAAGCAGACGCAGCCTAGAGTCTTTAGGTGTTGTATGTCTGAATGCCATCTTACAGTGTCAGGAATCCCAAAAGCAAAATGTGCTGGTATTGCAATTACCTGGAATATAAATAACAGTGGCCACAGAAATTTACTTCAGTATGGAAGGGTTTAAATTACCATTTCTTCACAACAGGTTATCAGATAAACTATTTGGTATAGTCGAAGACAAAACCTCTAGCCCGGGAAGTCCCTAAGCTCTTAATGGTGTAACCCTTCCAATGACATCATGCACGGCTAGTTTACACACAGGTATTAGTCAAACCAGGTTAAAAACTTCATGTTAGGAAACCTAAAATAAAACCAATGTAAGGCAGATTATTGACATGAGAAAGTTCAAGAGACCTCAGCACTTCTGAAAGTACTGCTAAGGAAACTAGCCTTTGTAGATTTATTTATTTTTCAATTATTTGCTTTTACTTTGCTTTCATTGTTATATGCGAAGATGTGTTTTCATGCTTGAGTCCCTTTAAAAGGGAGTAACGTTACACCTAATGTTTTATATATATGTAGTTTCTTCTAATTGATACTACCATGAGTGGATTAAGAGATGGAACATACTTTTATTCTACTACTACTACTGTCTTTAAATGTAGGTTTTCTGCTTTGACTTAGAATGCTCTTTTCATAGCAAACTTATCTTTTATTTGTCATTTCATTATGTCCTTTTCTTTCAAGAATGTCCCCACACACAATGACATTTTGCATTTGTCGTCCCTCAGACCTAGTAGTTTATTTGCTTCCTAGTGCCACAGAGTTCATTCATATAGCCATTTCTTTTTATTGCTATACATTCTCAGGCTTTTCTATCATACTTCTCCCTGTAGCATTCTATTCACTACAGAAAAGAAGGTAAAATCTTCATTTTTACAAGAGTGTCTAAGACATCATCGCCTTAGGGACTGTTCTCCTTTTCTGCAGTAACTAGAAATGACTACTCATAAATGACTATTCATGTCATGATTACAGTTTTATCTTTAACTTCTTGAGCTTATCCAGGTTAATACCACTGACTTTTTGCCATTACTCCTACTACTTTGTTGGTAATTAATGTCCATTTTATTTCCTAGTCTCTCTTCCAAATTAACAGACTATTTCTGTTCTTTGCTTTTTGCTAGTGAAAGGAGATGCAGAAAAATGATGAGTTGTATAAAAAAAAGAGTATATACATACAGACATACAATAATTTATAGAAAGTATTGAGTTTTCTTTGAGAAAATGAGTGCTTTTAGACTTTCATGCTTCAGGATATAAGCCAGTGATGAACTGACAGGATTAAACAAACTTTCTATCATACATAATTTTCCTCTGCAGAGTTTTTCTAATCTTCCCCTGAAGCAGCCAGCAGTTCTTACAGCACAAGACAAACTGAAGTTTGATGTGGAGGAGGTTTTCATTGGGAGTATAGAATAGAAATTTATAATGGGAAATCCCAAAACAAAAGTCAGTCCTGCTGTTTCCTTAAGGCTTTAGCATGAAAATGCCCTAGAACACTTTACCTCTTAAGCTTCTAAAATTCTGTTTATTTATCTGTTTCATGGGTAAAGACCTGCTCATAGAGAATGCAAATTACTATCCAGAATATCGTACCATTTAGGTACTTCCTTATTCATGGATGAAACCCCATTGTCTTTGGTACTGTGAAAACAGGGACCACAACATATCCTCTTACTCTTGGAGAACTTAGCCTAAGTAAGAAGACTAATAAATGAGTAAAGAAATAGTTTTTATTGTTTAACGTATGCTCTGAGCATGCTATTGTCAAAAGTTCATAGACATCAGAGAAAAGGAATATTATAAGGGAGATAGCTAGGGAAGAAAAATAATGAAGTAGCTCTGTGAGTTGTCATGGACCTTTCTTTTAGAGTATGAAGAATGCCTGAGAGAAACACGAAGACAACGTGCTTGAAGGTCAGCAAGAGAAGAGGAGGCTGATATTACAGATGGCCAGATATCAGGATTTTTCTAAGAACTGAGGATAAGTGCATATGCCCAGAATGGGCACCACCACTTTTGCAGAAGAAAATCAAGCAGCTCGGTCAATAAAACAGAGAATGGAAGCCCAGGGATGGGGTCCACTGACAAATCTTGACAGTCAATGTGGCACATTAGGGAAAAGATCTTTGAAGTGGCCAGGGTTGGTAGGAGTAAGGTTTGAGACTGCATTTCACAAATATAGAGAAAAGGATGTTGCAGTAACTGACATGTGAGATGAGGCTGCCATTGTGGGGAGGATGAGAAAGGCATTTTCTTAGGAATGCAATGTAAGAAGGATTTCTAAAATTTTCATGCAAAGAAGTGAAAATATTGAGAGAGACAAGTTGAAGATGACATACCCTTCTCAGGCCTTTAGACTGGAACGGGGCTTTAGCCATACTAAAATATTTAAGCAAGAAAAGGCAATTCTATATCATGACCTTTTATATTAACATGAACTTTTCTTGCATGGTTTGGCTTATTTTATTATTTTCTATAATGCAAATTATATGAGCATAATGTGAGCTAAAGACAAAGAATTGATAATCTATTCTTTAAGGAGCACACTTCATAGGAAGAAGTGTTCCAGAGATTATTATCTATGCACAAATTTAATTGTTTTGGTGCCTTATAGCCAGTGTTAGATAGATCTTCCCATCAGTGCTGCCACATTAATTGTATTAACATAACATATCTTTTTGTTGTTAGAGTGTTATATTAAATAGCTGTCTCCTTATGAATAGGCATTAGTCAGTAACACTGCCTAAATTGAGAATGTATCATGCCAGTATGTACTTTATCTGCATACTGCTAATGCTGTCAGAACAGATACAAGAATATATATATTTATAAAAGTTTTTAATAGTATCTAAGTGAAAGTATGTGAACAAATGCATGTTAGGGGTTCCCACTCTAGAGTACATCTGTGCTGTGTATAAACTGCATTTTGCTCATCAGGTCTTAAGAGTTATGATGCAATATTAGTATGTGAGTACAGACTTATAACAAAATGCTACCTCAAATATTTCCATTTATGCAAATGCAACGGTCGATGAATGACAGACTCTGGTGACTGTACAGATACAGGAAGAAGATCAGGGAAGTTTTTAATAAAAAAGCAGATGTTTCTGTGAAATGGTCCCATTTTCATACTTGTGAAATAAGACAACTTTATTGATGTAATAGATTTTCTGATTCTCCCTGCTTACTTATTTTTTATATAAGACAAACAAAGAGATAAAAAATGGGGTTTTTCTTTGTAAATATTTGAAGGTACATCTACTCAAAGGATAAATAACAAATCAAAATGCTTCATATACTGTGTTCTGCATAAAATGTTATTATAAATGAAATATATAGTATTTCCTCCTAGGCAATAATAGAAGATATAAAAAAAACTTAAAAGAGGAAAAAAAGACTTAATGAGCAGCATTTACTGGCATGACATGCTTTTTTTTAATAGAAGGGTGTAATATACCATAAAATAGTACCAGTTTTCAGGACTGATGATTAACTAAATGTATCAGCATTGAATTTGATTTTTCACTTCAGAGAATGGTTGGGTTTTTTTTTTAGTATTTTGTAAATGGAGCAACAGAAAGGACTTATTTTCATACTCAAAGAAAAAAAATCTTTCTCATTTTTTATTAACTAAAACACCAGCAGAAATGAAACAGTCTAGGAGTTTCCTGAATTATGTGGAAGACAACTCCCTGACACAAATGGTGACTGAACTGATTAGGGAAGGCACTCTGCTAGACATGTTATTTGTGAACAAAGAAGGCCTTGTGGGAGATGTGACCGTTGGAGGATGCCTGGGGCAAAGCGATCATGAGATGGTAGAATTCTCAGTTCTAGGTGAGCTTAGGAGGGGGGGTTAGCAGAATGGCCACACTAAACTTTCAGAGGGCAAACTTTGGACTGTTCAGAAGGCTGGTTGATAAATTTCCTTGGGAGGCAGTCCTAAAGGGCAAAGGAGCCCAAGAATATCTTCTTGGACGCTCTTCAAGAAGGGAATCCTGGCAGTGCAAGAGAAGACGGTCCCCACATGCCAAAAAAAATGAGTCGGTGGTGAAGAAAACCTGCTTGGCTCAGCAGAGAGCTTTGGAAGGATCTTGGAAAAAAAGAAGTATATGCACTTTGGAAGAAGGGGCAGGCATCTCAGATGGACTACAAGGAAGAAATGAGATCACGCAGAGAGAAAATCAGAAGTACTGAAGCCTGACTAAAACTTAAATCAGACAATTCTGTGAAAGATAATAAAAAATACTTCTACAAATGTATTAACAATAAAAGGAGCGCCAAGGAGAATCTCCATCCTTTACTGGATGCAGGAGGTACAATAGTGACAAATGATGAGGTTAAGGTTGATATACTTAATGCCTTCTCAATGCCTCAGTCTTTAATGGCGAGGTAAGGTGTTCTCTACTCAACTGCTGAGCCAGAAGACAGGGAGGGTGAGCAGCACAAAGCTCCAATGATCCAAGAGGAAAGGGTTAGAGACCTGCTTAACCAGTTAGACATTCACAAATCTATGGGATTGGATGGGATCCTCCCAAGTATATTAAGGGAGGTGTTCACCGATACCCCTTTCCATCATCTACCAGCAGTCCTGGCTGACTCAGGAGGTTCCACTTGATTGGAGGTTGGCAAATGTTATGCCTATTTACAAGATGGGTAGGAGGCAGGATCCAGGCAACTACAGGCCTGTTAGTCTGACCTCAGTGCTGGGAAGGGTAATGGACCAAGTCATCCTGAGTCATCAAGACAATCAGGTGATGAGGCCCAGTCAGCATGGGTTTATGAAGCACAGGTCCTGCCAAACTAATCTGATCTCCTTCTAAGACAAGGTTACCCACTTAATGGATGAGGGAAAGGCTATTGATATAGTGTACCTGGACTTTAGTAAAGGCTTTGACAGTTTCTCACAGTTTCTCACAGTTTCTTGAGAAACCATCTGTCATTGGGGCCTGTACAGACTTACCCTCTGCTGGGTTAAAAACTGTCTGGATGGCCGGGCCCAAAGAGTGGTGGGAAACTGAATTAAACCCAGTTGGAGGCCAGTCATGAGTGGTGTTCCCCAGGACTTAGTGTTGGGTCCAGTTCTGTTCAATATCTTTAGCAATGATCTGCATGAAGGGGCGGAGTGTACTCTTAGTACGTTTGTGGATGACATTAACCTGGGAGGAAGTGTTGATCTGTTTGATGGTAGGGAGGCTCTGCAGATGGATCTGAATAGCCTGGATTGATGGACTGCAACCAACAGTATGAGGTTTAACAAGGCTAAGTGCCAAGTCCTGCACTTGGGACACAACAACCCCATGCAGTGTTACAGGATTGGGGAAGGGTGGCTGGAAAGCTGCCTGGCAGAGAAGGACCTGGGGGTATTGGGTGACAGCTAACTGGACATGAGTGTGACCAAGTGGCCAAATGGCGTCTTGGCTTTTATCAGAAACAGAGTGACCAGCAGGACCAGGAAAGTGATTCTGCCCCTGTACTTGGCATTGGTGAGGCCACACCTCGAATACTGTGTTCAGTTTTGAGTCCCTCGCTACAAGAAGGACACTGAGGAGCTGGAACTTCTCCAGAGAAGGGCAACAAAGCTGATGAAGGGGTTGGAGCACAAGCCTTATGAGGGGTGGCTGAAGGAACTGGGGTTGATTAGCCTGGAGAAAAGGAGGCTGAGTGGTGACCTTAACACTATCTACAGCTACCTGAAATGAGGTAGTAGCGAGGTGGGTGTTGGTCTCTTCTTCCAAGTGACTGGCACTAGGATGAGAGGAAATGGCCTCAAGTGGCACCAGGAGGGTCAGATTAGATATCAGGAAAAATTTCTTCACTGAAAGAAGTGTACTGTTCAGGCACCGCAACAGGCTGCCCAGGGAGGTGGTTGAGTCACTCTCCCTGGAAGTATTTAAAAGATGGGTAAATGATGATCTACTCAGGAATATGTTTTAGTACTGATCAGGTACAGTTGGACTTGATGATCTCAAAGGTCTTTTCATACCAATCAGTTCTATGATTTGGCATGGGATACCGAGGTCTAGAAGTCCACAGAGACAAATTTAGAGGAGGAAGATAGTTTCCAACTTCAATTACGCATTATGCTAGACTTAATAAGGGCTCTGAAATTTGATAATTAAGAAAATATAGTTCCAAATCTGCAAACTATTCTTTCATTTCTAGACATTCCAGGGTGTTGGTAGGGACTAGAAATCTGATAAAGGTAAAAGTTAGAAAATGTTTAGCTGTAATTTAAGACTGGAAAGGTAATGTACACTCCAGATCCTGCAAGCTCTCATCTCCACTGTTAAATTACGATTGGTTTTAGAGAATTAGATGAGACTACTCAGAGGAGTGGAGTTAAATATATGCAAACCCAATGGCAGCATAAGAGTGAAAGAGAGCACAGCATTCCCTACAATGAAATTGCAGGAATGTAAGAAAACTGGAATTTTCCATTTTCAGTGGTGTTTCTCATCGGCTTCATTTTTAGCAATGTTTTCGTAACATATCAGGGAAATGCAGGCTTAAGAAATTTGGGTATAGCAGTTTTCTTTTATTATACAATGGTTCTTAAGATATATGTTTTGATATACATTTCAACAGATTTAGAACTGACTTTTTTTAAGGAGTATTTTTCAGCTGTCATTCAAAATAGAAAAATTATTTAGCCTGACTATCTGATCCTCATATCATGTCCAGGTGATTTTATTGCTGCCTCTATTTTACATCTGTATATTGTAAAAAGAGTAAGCAGTTTAATCTTTCCTTTCAGAAAGCATAACAAGCTCAAAGCTTTTAGTATGAAGTACTAATAAAATAAAGGGAACATATGAATAAAACACAATGAGTAATGATAATGTAATAAACTACATAGTATTTTTTCTATTTGCTTGCATTAAGAAGCAAGAACCTTACTAATTTTAAATATGCATGTATGCACAAAACAATTTTCTGAAATACTGAGCCATGTGACAAAGAATCAATGATGTTTCTAAACAGGAGCTATGAGAGTGAAATATTATTGTTCTGACATGGCTCATTTTCTATATCGTCTGCATAAAAAAAGGTACCACCCATTTTCATTTCTCAGAGCAAGCTCATATACAAATCCATATTTGATACATCCATTCAATAATTTCATTTTGAAATCTTTAAGAAGCAAAACACTAACTGCTTTTGTCTTTCCTATGCTCTTTCTCTGATGGCAGTCATATTGTCCTCAGAAAATACAAAGTCAGCAAATGCCACCTGAAGTGTCTATAAAAGCTTGAGAAATTCTGTGAAAAAATCCTTACAGACACTTTCTGCAGCACTGTATTTCCTGGAAGTAGAAGTCATCAGCCTCAACATGTGTGAGGTATGTGTAGCAACATGCCCTTGCTGTCCGGTTGGGAGAATAAGCTTTGGACTGGGTAATGAACTGGCCAACTCTATCCCTGCTTAGGCAGAAAAAAAATAATGGAAAGAATGCATAAGGAATATATTTTTTAAATGTGCTTGTGGTTAGGAAGAGGAAAATTGTGCTACAATTACTGAGTCAAAATTTAATGATATCTGTTCAGTTTTCTTCTATAAAAGCCTAGCAAATCAGCATTTCCTCAGCTCCACTTCTTTGTAATGGTAATACTTTCCCTCCAGCCATCCTTCTTGTCTATTTTAACTGGAAACTCTTCAGTACAGAGGCTTTCTTGGGCATTTGAGCAGCTTCCAGCTTGATGGGGGCTGATGATACCCAAGAGACTCCAGGGACTGGTCTAATAATGCACTTAGTTACAACTCGCCATGCAAATTGAGCTCTGTCCATCCCTGCTCTGAAATAAGCAGTGAATTGGAGATGATAGTCTTAAGAAAACTGCAACTGACAATTATATTTGACAAAACAAAGACAATCGGGCAGGTCTCTTCTCTGCCACTGTAGGATGTCAGAGGTAACTCAATTAAGCATAACTGAGTTACACCAAAGCAGAGGAATGGAAAATCTGCACTGATGCACAAAAAAATGATTGTTGGGCAGAAGAGCAGGGACCCAGAATGTGTTTGAAATAAAGATTTCTGGTGAGGTCACTGTAAAGTTGGTTGAGAAGGGGATATTAATTGTGAGGTGATGCCAAGTGTCAGCTGCACCTGTGTATTTGTAGGAAGAGCATTAAACACCTGTGAAGTGCAAGATGAGGACAATGCAGATTAGCCTATGGAGACAGAATGAGTTATGCTGTTTGATCTGACTTGTAATGGTGATGGTGGCAGATGATAACACTGGATTAGTAGGACATAAATAAGGTGGTTTCTTCACATTACCAAAAAATCCAACACATCAATGCCAAGTAATGTGCAAGTGCTGGTAGTATATTGAGTTTATAGCCCCACATTATAGAGCTCATTTTTGTGGCATCACCTCTTTCGCTTATGGGCTTCTTTTTAAATAGAAAGCACTCCTTGTATGCTTATGAATATGCTTTCCCTTTCCAAAATGTTTTTTTGAATGGCAAGCTTTCACCTAGCTCTGAGGTCATGCAACATCATGGAAAACTTAGATTTAAAATATATTTCCAAAGCTATCAATGCTTCATAGCGATGTGTAAAGCAGCAACTCAGGCAGATCTATTGTTTCTTGTATGAGAGCCTAAGGAAAACGAGTCTGCTGAGGGACCTCAGCCATGACTTGAGGGTGTGCTCAATGGCAATCAATGCTGCTGAGAGGTGGAACCTCTTCTGGCAGTACCCGCAATGTTAGAGGGCAGTACCCTCCCTGTTAGGGAGGGATTAAAACTCTTCCATAATGCTCTTGCAACTGGTCTTACAGGCTTCAGTAGGCTGTGGAAGAAAGACTGCCTTTTAATTTATGAAAGGTTTTTTTTAAAGGCAACCATCTTCTAGATAGTGTTTGTTCATTTGCTTTTTGCTTTCCCTTTCCAACTAGAAACACTCCTTGATGTACAGCTATTATCTCAAGGGTATCTATACATCTCCCAGTCTTCCACCCCATCCCAAACAAACACAGTGCTTACATTGTGTAACACTAGACATGCTAAACATTATGAAGTACTCCTTCATTAACAGCTTTCCTATGACTCTCTCCACCAGGGCTGCCCTTCATGTCTATGTTTGTTAGATGTTTTGATATAAAACAGGAATTGGTTCCATGATGTCAGCTATTTTAATGCAAATAATAGTGACTGTCAATGGTGTCAATTAAACTAACAAGCCTAGAAATATAGATCTCGCTCTCCACAACTTAGGTACTAACATATTATTTCTGTTATCGTATTGAGGCAGCTGTCAGAAACTAATCCAGCATGTGGGCTTCATCCTACGAGGTAGAGTATGTAGGAATTTAAAATGTAAGTAATGAACAATATCTTCTGAACCAGGAGGGGGAACAGAGAGATAACGATGACTCAATACTAGTTAGCTTGAAACAAAGTAATCCTAGCTTATCTGTTGCCTGAATTTTAACAAGCATGTGCTTTTTGTCAACATTAAGACGAGACAGTTTTGCAGAAGGCAAACTTTTGGAGGCCTCTTCATACATGTGGGAAAAACACAAGAAAATTGGTGTCATTAACAAAGCTGAGGGAGAGATCAAAAGCAGAAACAAGGGCATAGTCTAAGGAGGTATTTCACAGCAGAGAAAGAGAGAGAAAAGTTCATAGCTGAAGTGACAAGTAATGTTATGATAATTTTTTTTTTAAGATGAATAGTTCATTCTACCAGTGAATGCAACCTCTCCACCCTCCTCAAGACACTACTAACAAGCCAGGAAAAGGATTGTTGCAGCAGCCTTCTGTCATAGAAAGGGAATGAGAAATTTAATAGTGAGGGTGAAGAGGAGAAGTAGCAGATTTTCTGAAGGATACGGAGGAAATAAAGGGAAACCTTTAGCTTTGATATGGTTTTAGGGTCAAGTAGAGAACTATTGTAAAGAACAAACTGGCAAGGAAGATGGAGCAGTTTCAGCAAAACAAAAACAATTAGACTTGTCAATGGAATGTTGGGAACTGTCGTTGTGCCTGTGGTGGCAGGATATTCATGAATAAACTCACACTCAGACCAACATTAAGACATGATGAAATAAGGATTAGTTTAACCAATATAAGCAGGAAAAAATAGCTATGTTCTCGGTTTTAAGGCTGCAAGTGATTTGAGGTGACATAAACAAGAACACTGCTGCAGTTAGCCTGTTCCCTGCCTAATTTGTCAACTACAGTCATAACTCTCTACGTCATTATAACAACCTCCACAGCAAATGACTTTAGCATTACAGATTGAGGTGTATATGAGGAATATGCAGCAGGAAAAGATTAATTAATCATTAACAACTTCGTCTCTTAGAGTGTGTAGACTGTGAGAGGAAAAAAATTCTAGTCAGTGAATACATACAACAGATTAAGTTTTTTTTACGTGCTGTATGTTTTACATTTTTCAGGAAGATTTTGTTTACTTTTTCACGTTAGTGAAGGTTTTGACTTTATAGTCTCCCAGTGAATTCTGTTTGAATGTGTTCTGTCAGCCCAGAAAACTTCAACTCAAGTGCAAAGTAAGATGGTCAGTTGTGCACTCTGCAGCAGTGAAGATAGTAAAAATTTAACTCTTATCCATGAATCACAGCATAGCTCAACTCACTTTCCCATCATGTCTTGGTTTTACAAATGAGAATGTTAGTAAGAGCTTTTTAGGCCGAAAAAATATGCTGATGGAGAAAACTCATTCAGCAAGTATCACACAGAAATAGTACCAATTGCTTTTGGGACTATAAACAAGACTGTTTGCAGTACACATGATCAGTGCAAACACACAAAAAAAGAGAAAGTCTGGACCTTACATGGAGACTTCTGCCATAACGGACTCCAAATGCCACACTAATTCCACTACCTGAACAGGAAGAAAAGGAAGTATCATTTTATTTCAGAAGAAATTCTGTTAGTCAGGAAAATATCTTTTGATTGTCTGTAGGAAGTATGTTTCTGTAGAAGTATTTTATGCACTTCAGTTTTGGTCCGACTGCCATGCTTTGAAAGAGGGAATGAATCAAAATATCTTGCAATTAGCAAATCAATTCTTCTAAAAGACCTACTAAATGTTTTTTCTTCTGTATATTCTCTAGTTAGAGAAGGAGGCAACTTTCAAACTTAGGTTTACATTTCCGCAAAGGACCTATCAATTAAGATGTGTGCAGTTCTCTTACTGTAGCTCAATGATTTCTGTGGCCTTGAAACAAATTGTCTGGCAGCTGCTTGCGATCTAGCAAGTGTGTCAGCAAAAGTGACCCATATGTCAACCTTTCACTTTGCAACCCTCTGATGACTGTGAAAGAAGTGTTAAAAACTTCCATAAGGTTCTCGTACCCTTGCTTTAAGCACTACCAAATATGGGTGTTTCAGATCTACGAGTTCTTGAGTTATTTAAAAAAAAAATAAAGTAAAAATTTTCATAAGGACAAATGTTTGTGAGATTTTGTATAATTCTTTCTTCTGAGGAGGCTGGGTTTTTCACATCAGTAACCTTACCTAAGGTAGAGGGGGCATCTTTTAAAGTGTATCCCCTGTCTTCTTCATTACTTACAATGTTTTAGGATCCCCTGTAGCTAGTAAATAACATCGAAAACTGCGATTTTCAAAGGGTCCCCTTGTACTTCAGTGCTCAACTCCAGCTGAAACAGGATCCAAGTCATTAACTTCTTTCTGATGGTTTTACTGGCATTTCTAATTCTAGTCCCAAGAATTACCAGGTGAGAAGATACAGAGGGGTTAAGGGAGGAAAGACAAAAAAAAAGAGATTTTATTTCTCAAAATTCAAGAGCAGTCTAATAAGATCCTTTTATATACTTCTTCAAAAGTAGATGGTAAACTTTTTAAACTTTTCTCCCCTTTGATGGTAAACTATTTTGTGGTTATAAGTATGTAACATGGCTAGTGTCATACTGCAGTCAATCTCTCATAATAAAACAATGCCAGAAGTTAACAGAGATTGGGCAAGAATTACTTTTCTGTTGAGTATGACAGTTTTGCAGTGTTATTCTTCTTGAGTAATTACTATGTTATCTTTCATTTTGAAGGCTGAAGTTCTGAAAATTTTTGAAATCTTGTGCAGCTAATTTGAATGAAATTATTGATGGCCTTGTTCTGAATCCTTAAAACCCCAGTGAAACCAGTAGGATTATCTCCATTTCTGTGTTTCTTTGTTGGTTTATGTAGGTTTTTCTTTGCAGATGGCACTGTAGACACTAAATAATCTCTTTACAGAAAGTACATTCAGAGCACCTCATCCTGTCAGCAATGTTTCCTCCGCTCATCAGGTTAGATGGTGACGTGCTGGCTTTCACATATGCACATATTGGAACAGCATTGCACGCAGGGAACCTCAAGAGAGAAAACAGACCCCTGACCCAAGTAAGGAGGGGTCACTGAAATGATGCATCAAAGATGGTACTGCACTCCATCTGAGATACCAAACCAATCCGACATAACAACGTGCTCCTGTGATAGGACACTGCCAAGAAAGTGGCACATAAAGGAGTAACAACAGCAGGGTGAAGTATAACTATAATTGTGGCAGTTTTGTCAAAGACATTACTAGGACAGTGTGTATATTTGTTGCCTCGCTCTATGCATGGTGCTTACGAGGACTGCATAGTATCTCTTATGGCATGAGAAGATGTGATCCTTGCAAGTAAACAGGAGAAATTTTTTTGCCAGTATGCTGACAAGCATAACTTCTCTTCTATGGACTTTGGATTCTTCCTGTAAATCTGTGTTCTTACTAAGGATAATGGTAGATGTCGTGAGACTAACTCAAAGCTGCTGCCATTATGTATGCAAAGATGCAGTTACTCTGTCCCTTTTGAGTCTTTTCTACAGTTCAAGAGATTTTATCCTCCTTTCTTCCCTGGAGCTCTTTTCCTGGAGCATTTATTTCCTCTAGCTGCATGATAATAATCATTCTGCATGGATACATTTGTGACCCTGTGAGAAAAGTGAGTGCAAAATGGAGAGCCATAAATTCTATTTAGGGATCTGTGGCAAAGAATAAAATGAAAGCAATGAAACTGGCCAGCAGGCACTGGCATTAGAAGAGAATCTTAATATTCCACTCTTCTCTCCCCATCTCACTGAAGTTTTGAAGTCTTGGATGTTGTCCTTGAGGGTAAGTTTAATGTGCAGCAAATAAAGAATTATCCACATGACCCTTATTAGCATTTGTGGGGAATTGTTTTGGCTCTTCTTCTGGGAGCCTTGCTGCTGGAGCCTGCAAAGTGTAGCAGTGGAGCACAGTTTTTAGTGTAGCAGTTACAAGCACAGGTTACAAGTGCAAGGATGGCAGAAGCTTCTTGTCTTTTACAGGAGCAAATGCTTATGGACAGGATTGTAGAAGAAAGCTGATCCGATCCTGTCACTGCTGAATGAGCCAATGGACCACCATTTAGGCATTGTTTGGTGTGTTCATTTTTTTTTTCTATTTGAAAAGCATTGCCATTCAGAAGGCAATGGAGCTTTCTTAGCCACTCCTGTTAAAGATGCAACTGCAGTTCATGTAAGCAGCATTTGAGGTACCTACAAAAAATAAACTGCTAACAGAATAATAGCAAAAATAATGCAGACACAGAGATCTGCTGGGTAATGCTTGGAGGTGAGGGTTTTTCTGAGCTCCACTCCATCCTGAGAGCACTGCTACCCTCTAGGGAGTCAAACTTGTCCTGAGGGAAAAAAGAAGGGAAAGAAAACTGCAAGGTCAGTTCAGGGCAAATCCTGGAAAGAGAAAGCAAAAAATAAAATAAAAAAAAAGCCAGTAGAAACAGCATCTTCTGATGGGAAGTTAGAGGTGTTTGGCATCTGAAATATGTTAAGAAGAATTTGCCTGAATGCCGTCCCAGTTGCCCTTCTTCCAGGCAGATGCTGTGCAGATGCCAACTACATCACCATTGCCACCTCCACCAAGGTCTGCAAACGTCACCTTCACATAAAATGCAAATAAAATACTTTCTGAGGGACTGGAAGGTGCCTCCCTAGTTGCCTTTCAGGACCTGAACATTTGGGCGGTGTCCTGCATTCAGCTGGGACAGAGCTAATTATCTTCAGCTTCTCATTCTGGCCTGCTGTCAAGAAGGCAACGAGTTCACAAGGGGCTGGAAAAGACCAGGACAGCTGACCCAAGCTGGCCAAAGTGGTATTTGTTACCATATGATGCCATGCTCAGCATATAAATTGGAGGAGTTGACTGAGTGGGAGGGGATCACTGCTTGGGGGTGGGCTAGGCATTGGATTCTGGGTGGTGTCTGATTGTACGGTGCATTACTCAGTTTGTATATTCTTTTATTATTATTATTGATATTATTTTCCTCTTTCTTTGCTGTTTTATTAAACTGTCTTCATCCCAACCCAAGACTTTTACCTTTTTCGTTCTGATTCTCTTCCCCATCCCACCAGGAGGGGAAATGTGTGAGGGACTGGCTACTTGATACTTAGTTGCTGGCTAGGGCTAAACCATGACAGGTGGCACGTGAACCATTTGGATGTCATAGTTTGCCATTCTGCTTGGAAAAATTGTACAGGTAGTGTGGTATGTTATACTACAGGAGATAATACTTTGCTGCAAGATGGCAGAAAAAGAGGAAAACTGAGGACTTAGCGAGCAGCCATGTGGTGGGAACAGGTGTCACCACTAGGGCCGGAAGGGTGAATCTGCTCACACGCTCACATGGAAGCAGCATCATCCCCTCTTAGGCAAAGGATGTTGCTGGCTGGCTCACTGACCAGACTGCCCTGGGCTAGCAGGACAGCCTTCAAAGCCAGTGCTGGCATTTTTACTGGTTGCTGCTGGGTATACAACTGGTTGGAAAATTTCTGACAGAATAATGTTTCCATTAAAGAGGAAGTTTTATTAAAATTGACACATTTCACAGAAAGATGACAGCATTGATTCATTTGGCCTCTTCCCATTTGAAATATGAGCCTTCTTGTTTCAATCCTATCCTATGAAAACAGCTCATCTCAACTTTTACTACTTTGATTTACTGTGCATTTAAATACTCAAAAAGCTGTCATATACATGTAAAATTGATAGATATATTGTGACATTAAAGTGACCTGGTGATTTAACTTTATGAAAAAGGCTTCACAGTATCAAAAGCAAACATTTTAATATCAGATTCATGTTGCATTTTCCACAATGGCCATTCACAGGGAGTGTGAAAGGTGAGGCTTTACAAAACAAAATGAGAAATTGGGTTTGCCTATGCCAGGTAGCCCGGTTTCTGAACACCTCTGCATGGGAAACACTGACCAAAGGTGTCGAGTTCTGCAGGGCAGACACTTGGAGGAGGACCCTGATTTCTATGGGCTTGATCATTGCCAGTATGACTACAGCTTTCTTTCCCCTCCCCTTGAATCTACTCTCAGTACACCCTGCTCTGCTAGAAAGCCAGGGAGATGCAGAACTGACCACTGTTGCTCATCAACCATCCCTCACATCCTTCTCCCTCCACTGATTTTCAGATTGGGATGCAACCTTATATTTAGCGTCTGGCCAAACACAGCTGTTAGAAATGTGATGTTGCATCCAGCGGTGGAGCTGTAATTGAACAATAATGATTGAGGTGTAGAACATTTCCTAGGGAACCGATAACCAGCTGGGAGGAGTTAATGGCCCACCTTGTACTTTGGCTCATTAACTGCTAACAGATATTAATCCCCAGAGAACATTCCTGTTAGAGGCTGGTGTTGCTGTTTGAAATGAGGTGAGGCTGTATTTTTTTTATTTATGTCTACCTGTTTGTTGTCACTTGTGTTATGAATTTGATGGTGATTCCTTTCTCTTTGTTGGAGAGTGCCATAGGGATCCTAAATCTCCTCTAAATGCTCTATCAAAAGCCTGGAAATCTTTGCAGATGGTAACTGGCTGTTGCTCTGCAGCACTGCTAACTTCTGGCCCATGGGCCAACCCCACATTCCCTTAATGTGGCTTAGTTCCACACTAGCATGGGAGTTTTCTCCTTTTCCATAGGCAATATAATACAAAAATATGACTAGGAAGTGGGGAAAGGATGACTTATGATGTCTTCTAACTTATTTAGGGAAATGTCAAGGAATCTTGAGGTTTATAAGCTAAAATTAATTATTCTTTGAAGGGGGTGGTCCCACACACTGTTTCTGAGAAGAAAAAGATGTAAAGCCAATAAGCAGCCAGTTTTAGAGACCATAAAAGCATAATAACAGAAGTTATTGATGGGTGTACCTTTGTCAGAGAAGCTCAATAACATTATAAACTAAATCACAACCCCAGTCTTTTACAGCTTCCCAATAGTAATAGAATCTAGCCTGTTATTTATATTTAGTCCAATAAAAGACATTGTGTATAGTTTTAAGTCACTTTTTGTACATTTTAAATTCATTTTATTTTCTGCTTAGAAGGGAAATACTCACTGGAAACATCATACTGAAAAATCAAAACTCCTCTTTCCAGCCTCTCTCCTAAAAATTCTAGGGTCACCTCTGCAAATCAGCATCAAATTAAACATCTCCTGCTGGACTGTTCACTGGGAATTATCTGCAAGTCATGTCTTGCGGAAGTTCATTGTCCACGATAAAATTACACCAAAGGTGAATTTGGTCCTGCCTACAAGGAGGAAGGACAGAATCACTATAGATTCCATGGTACTTGCATCTGAACATTTAGCTTACTAGTGGGTTTGGAATTGTTCTTTTTGTATCTGCATTGGGAACGTGAGGGAAAATCATTGATGGCAGGAGGAATTAAAAAGACAGAGGGTAAGGGCAGCAATCCAGAGAGATGCAGCCATTATCTACATGCCCAGAGCACTTGGCATGAACTCATTCAAAAAACTGTACTATTTCAGAGCTGGCGTTTGAGAGAAATGCTCATTTGAATTACTTTGCAGCAACAGTGCTTTTTATGTTAAAGGTCAGACAAACTTAGACTCCTGTTGCAGAAAAATTCCACTCAATAACAGGGCTGTCTCTGAAAGACAAGATGTTTGAGAAGGGTTTTTTGTTCAGTTTCCTTCTACTGGTAGCCTTGGTAAGGACAGAGAAATTAGGCAAGGTCGGCCTTATTAAACAAGAGCAAGGTGGGTGTTGCAAGGCTGGGTGGACTCCAGAGACTTGGGTTGTGTTGGACTGGAGAGGATATGAGCACAGAGGAGAACAAAGAGCCAATCTGACTGAGCCTAACCGATTTCATGAGGGAACCTGCAATGCACAAAGAATGTTTCATGCATTAACTTTAGACCCTCAATAAGCCAAGCAGATATCAAGATTGGTATTGTGGCTCATTCTGCTGATGAAATGGGTTTTGTTCACTTTTATGAATATGAATATATTGTATATTTTCCAAATAAAGTTGTTCTATAAGACTCTCCTGTGATCTTAAAAGGCTGAAGAAAACCTGGAAAGCAACTAGGAAGGTCACAGCTTCAGTCCCTGAACCATGATAATTAAATGCAGGTTTGGATAGGGAAAATTTAAAGCCAGACCACTGAGAAAACTGTATCTGACTTTGGCAGTATCCACTGACATTTAGTACAAAGTCACAAAATAAAAAGGGAGAGAGAGACTGTAACATATGACTGCAATAAAATAACTGGGCTTGTGACATGGTAGCTGGGTGGAATAGTATGAGGTAAAAATACAGTTGGAAAAGAAAATAGATTGACCACTACTCCTATAAACTGCAATAGAGTAGTATTCCTCCCTCTCAAACTTTGTAAGTGTATTACAGGTGGAATGAAAGGATAATACGACAAGGGGCAAATAATAAGAGATTGGTTTATTTATTCTTTTTGCTATATTGTCTCATACCACTTTTATTGTTCCTCATCTAAAGTGCAAGAAGACCTCAATATGTGTGTGTGATGCCAAAATACATTTTGGATTTAGAATTAATATTCTCCCATTACAGGAGAACGGTTATTCAAAAACTGTCATAAATTATGTACTTAAAACTATAAAGCAGTTCCGGGAGCTGAGAACTCCAGGTACCTTTTTTTTGTTTGTTTCTTGAGTGTTTATGGGGCTCCCATTGCCACAGAATCTTAAACTCACGACTTTAAAAATTTACACTTAGGTGTTATTAGAGACATGAAGGAGCAAGTCCATGAGAAGTGGACTTCTCTAGAGAAGTACTCTAGAGTACTAGAGTCCTGATGGTTCATCTTCAGTTTTCTGCTTCGTTCTTTGAAAAAATTTAAAAGAAACTGATATTTTGCATTTCACTGATAAGTTTCTTGAAGTTCTGCTTCTGTTTAACTCCAGAGAAAGTTCTCCACCTCATAGGCTCAAATCTATTTAATCTATTTAATTCCCAAAATTGGACTAACTCTTCAATTTAATTGCTTCTTGGCCATAGTGAACCAGAGCTAGCAGTCTTCCTCAGTGCACTCTTTGGAAAAACATATTCTTAAGTAGATTTGATTCCTAGTTAAAACAGTGCTGAAAGAGGTATTCATTCAAAGGTATAGCAAAAGAAAGAGAATGACATTGAGTATCCCTTCATCATCATATGAACACGTGCACACTTAATCCCTCCAGTAGTAGCAGTTAATGCCCACTGGATTTGCTGTATCTAGCCTTGGGATACATAAAACCCCTCAGCCACTAGGCCTGAGCTGTGTAGTATTCCCATCCTGTCTCTTGAACGTGACCTTCCATTCTACAGATGTGAAAATACTGGGGAGCAAGAACACAACTAACTTTCAGAGCTCAAAGCACAAACTCTAGTCCAGTCCCCTAAGACCTGTTAATACTTTTCATTCCTTAATTATTTGTCATCAAATACATGCCTGGCTGAAGTTAGTTAATACTAGTAGGACTCTCTCAGGTCTAGATGTTTTAAATAAAAAAAAAAATCTATGCCTCCTGAGTCTTTTAGTCTCCAAGCTCTGGGAATTTATTTGGTACTCTGGGCCACTAGGCTAAGGAGTCTTAAGTAACATCTGGAGTCCTTGTTGCATGATATCACGAGGGGGTATATTTGGAAATATATGAGAGGCTTCAGAAAGGAGAGCCAGAATCTGGTACACTGAGCAATGATGCAAGGATAAGCAACATTATCCAGCTTGGCCTAAACAGTTTCCTTTAGATTCTTATCAACAATTTCGCAAAGAAAATCAATCTTGTCTAGCTTGCTGAGTTTGAATCAGAGGCTCCCTTTAAATCTCTCACAACAGCTATGAGAGACTGCTGTGACTTGTACCAAGAAGTTGATTTTATTAAAAATAATTTATTATAATGGCTCGTGACTTAATAGGGTTCAGCAGTGGCTGCAGGTAAAGGTACTCTTTGCAAAAATACATTGAGCAACTCTACAGAAGACCCAACACCCAAACACATACAAGAACAGAACAAACAATGATATATGCATAACAATAACATCCAGATGTGAGTAAAACCAACACGTAGATCGAAGATACGTAGTTAAGATTCAAGTGCAGAATGGTACTAATAATTGGCTTGATATTACCCTAATGGAATCGGGGGTGGGGAGTTGGAGGAGATAGAGTCCAGCCTGTCAGCTGATCCTGAAAGTTCTGATGGCATTTTCCCCTCCCCACTTTTCCCTTTGTTTGAATTTTTTATAGTAACTTGCACCTTTGGGGTGGTGTTTTAGGTGGAGTTTGAATGACTGAAGTTACTACATCAGACCCTGGTGACTGGTAGAGAAAGAATTCTTGCTTCACAAGCCAAAACTTAAATGAGCATGCATGTTTTTAGGAGTGGTTTTCCTCAGAGACAGGGAGGAGGCAGGTAGTCCTAGGTGTGGGGGTGTGTTTTGGTATTATAATGATATTACAATGATGTTACAGGTAGACTGGATTTTCAGAGCAACAGCTGAAATACATCTTGGAAGAATAATTGGGCTTCTGTCCTTGCAAGGGCTTTGCTGATTAACAGAAGCTCACTATGCCTGCTCCCACATGTCTCATCCCCAACATTCAGATAGTGAGATGCCCTTGATGCATTCCCTTCTGATAGGTGTTGCAGCTCCATGGACTGCTTTTGTACTCAGCCCATGGGGAGCGGGGGGCACCCAGTCCCATTTTTCCCCATATGCAGCCCCATTCCCACATTAAGATTTATTCCCACAGTCCTATATCAGGTGATGCTGTATCTGATTCAGAAAAAAGTGTAAGATCAAAAATGGAAACTTGTGTCTGAAGCGTTTCCTATTTATAAATCCAGTGCTCAGGCTATTGGAAAGATTCCACCAAAGCGCCAGCTTCCTCAGTGCAAGAGGGAATACAAGGCTGTTACTGTTTAAACACCATACTCAAGGCCGCGTGTTCAAGTTGTGAACTGGGTGATGGAAACCCAGAATGTAAGTCCTTTTGCATCTTTAACCCTATGTGATTTTCAACTGTCCCAGCTGAGTAGGGAACTGAATGAGAGGCTACATAAGTGTCTACTTTAAGACAGAGCTGGATCATTCACACTAAGGAAGAACCATCTAAATTATTGTTATACATTTTAAAGTTAGATATCTGCTGTTGTCATGTACATATCTCCTTAACTGGTTGGAAGAGATTAAGGCTGAAAAAATTATTCTGAAGAAGCGCCTGCATAGTTTACGGTAAGAGCCTAGAGGAACGACCTAGAATATCATTTTGATGGCTACAGCTAGAAAAGACAGATCCCATCTCTTTGGGAGTAACCTTATCAAGAGGAGATGCTAAGGCAATACTGTTAAACACCTGGTTTTTATCAAGAAATCTGCCATTGATGCTTCAGTCATACATATGCTTATTTAGCCAAATGGCATGGCCATAAAGTCAGAGATATCTCCCTAGCAAGAAAATAGTCTTAGTTTAGAAGCAGTGATAGGTTAGGTAATAGCACCCGCAGCTGAAATCTCACTGATTATTTTTTTATTTGATGACATACAAATGCTTTTTCGATAAAAGTCAGAAACCTGCTCTAGGGAGCTAAAGAGCGTATTTAAAACCCCTAATCTCAAAGCACATGCAATACACCCCCATGAACCTTCACCAGACATAAGAGGAGTGGGTACGCATTCACACGTGGTTTGCATATAACATGAGGATAACTGTCAATGACAGCATTTAGCTGGTTGAAAGAATGTGTTTTTCCAGTGTCTTCTTGCAAAATTCTTTCTTCCAGCAAACTCCTTAGATACTCGGTCTCTCACAATAGAGCAAATGGATTGCCAAAACCCATGAAAACAAAATGACTGTCAGCATTGATTAATGAAAATAATATGCATGCTGGTAGGCACACACTCACTAATAACATTTTACATATACAAGTCCTAATCTTACATTTGCATTCAAAAGTACTTATTTTGCATAAATGGGAACAACAAAAGATGCTGAAAGTAAATACTCTGTAGAAGAACACAGTCTGCATCTCCTCTGCAACAGCCTGTGTCTGAACTGAAGATGCGATGGTAGCAGTCTCCAGCTGATACCAGATTCCTAGTGACTGAATGGGGTTATGCAAAGAAAAGATCCTGATATTTCCTACCCATCACCACAGTCTTGAAATGTACAGACTAGGAAAATATTGCTTTGATTAAAGTGACAGATAACAAATTGATGAAAGTTAAGCAAGGAAGTAACTTTCTTTGATCTTTTTGCAACATTAAACCCTTCAACTCTCCAAAATAAACGCGGTTACAAAGACAAGACTGATGTAATTCACTGCACCATGCATGTTTAGCTATTACAAATTGTACCCCAGACAAATTCCAGCTACATGCTCCCAGCACCAGGTTCCCCACCTTTCTTGTTTCCTAGCAGTCTCAGCATATTCCAAATGCTGGGCAAGTCCCATCTGTTGCTAGAAAAACAACAAATGCAGACAGCCATGCACACAGCATAGTGGTCATCCTCTTCTTTTCTCCATCCTTTAGCCCTGGGCCCAGTTGGCACCAGCCACCTCACTGTGCAGATGGTGGCTTTCCCACTCCTCCTGCGGTCCTTTCTCTTCCCTGGCACCGACTGCCAGCTTTCTGGTGAGAATCTAAATTAATTTATCTAGTCGAGTGATGTCAACCTTTTAGTCCTATTGTGAAGTCCTGGTGAACAGAAAACAAGAGGAAAGGAATGAAGGCTTGCGGAAAATGTTTGGGTTTTTTTTTTTTCTTATTTACCATTTCTGCTACAAGGCTTTGGGCATAGTGGCCTTAGGTAACTGGATTAGGTCTAAAGAGAACCAGCCTGCACCCAGATCTATACTTGTGTGGCACACAGGAAACAGCCTCGTTTGACTTTTCAGTATCTGACTGAAACTCGGAGCATATGGAAATGACAAGTACTAATATCTGAGCAGCCAGCACTACTGTAGCTGGCTGGAGTGCTCTTACATTCAAAATCTTCTGACTTCCTTTCTCACCGTGCACCTGAAACAAAATGTCAGATTTAAGCTTCCTCTTAACTTGGCAAAGCTAAAAGCTGATGCTGAACTGTGCAGTGGCATACCAACATGAGCGAACATATCAGAAAGTCTTATCCTGTCCTGAAGACCTAAAAAAAAAAAAGCCTATGCTGTTCATGCAACTGCATCCAGGGAAGGTACTCAGGATAGCTCTAGATCAGGGTCCTCATTTTCCTGGCTATTATAAAGTATCTATGTCTTAATTACATCTAGGTAACTGGCTCTGTGAGTTAGAAAGGGAAGCAAACAGCCCTCCTGCACAGGACTCACACCACCTTCCCTTCTGTGTGCCACTGTTTCTGCCCCTGCTGTGCAAATCAGTGAGACACGGCAAGTAGAACAGCTGGCCAGGGCACCCTGGGGTACTCTGCTATAACTTCAGATGAAGCATGCGAATCTTGTCATTTCCTCTGCCTATGCAACATGATAAAGTGAGCCATGAAATAACTAGCTAGCGAGGAAGCTAGGATTTTTTTCCACCCTTTAAATAAACTTATGTGAATATGTAGCAGGTTTTTTTGCTATTTGAAGAAATATTTTTTTTATTTGCCCCCTAGACCAGTATAGTATGGACTGCAGTTTATAACTAATCATAAATTTGACCTAAAAGAAACTCTGAGGCTGCATAGTTCATAGGAAGGTTGGTATATTCATCCTCTGCTAGAGAGCACAGAAAACTCAAAGTTTTCATAAGGAAAGTATCTGGTTTGGTGTGGACACCATAGGGATGTTATATGGTAAGTTCAAGTGTCTTTTGGCCGTACAGCTGAGGAACGTACTCTCACTTCACATAAATATACATACACAGTCATTGATTTCTCTTTTCAAGCACTCAGGTTGTCTGAAATCGAGCTACTGAGGGAAGACCTGCACTTTTGCTATTGCTGAGCACCTGTCAGTCATTTGTAGACACTTGCTGCAAGTAGAAAACAAGGGTCTGCTTTTCTTGTAAGTAGTTCCCCGAGGTATGAAGCATCCAAGAAATAGGCTCTGTTACATTGCCAGCTAGTCATTGCCAGCTACTCAACCATACAAAGTATCAGCTTTGTGCCAAATTAAGTCTGCTTTTAAATTTGCATTTACAGAAGGACTCTGGTTTTAGTTTTAAAAATTAATTTTATATTTTTCACAGTGGTACTTATTTTAGGACAAATTTTCTGATTTTTCTTCTTTTTTTGAAATAAGCTAAGTTTTCTCCATTTCTTTGAGCTCTTCTAACTTACAAGATAAATGTTCATGGATTTACATTTCAAGTGATGATTTTTCTTTATAAATTTTTTTGAGCCAGACAGAAAGAGAAGAAATATTGAAAGTCTAAAGTTATTGCTGGAATTTTTCATAGGTGAGTTTCTTAAGAAAAGTCAATATCAAGTAAAGATCCTTTATTTCTAACAAAGCTTGATTTTGGAGCTGGACTCCTGAGGGAAATTGTACCGAAGAAATAGTAGGGATGTTGGAAAGTGCAGTCCATAAGCAAAGGAAATAATTCAATTTTGAATAGGAAGGAGCTGGAAAAACCAGTGCCATCAAGGGAGATGAGGATAGAAATCCTGGGAAAGTGAAATGATCCATAATCTGTCATTTTCTCTTTTGAATAGACAGCAGTTAAGAAGACATGATTTGGCTTGGCCTTAAAAAGAACATTGACTCTTCTTTTACAAAGAATAAACTGTTATTAGATTGTTAAAAATCTCATCAACTCAAGTACCAGCCGGCACTCTGAGGGCTGTACATGTTCAGCTTCACAGCCGTTTTAAAAACAAATACTGAAGTCCCATTTTCCTCTACATTTGGTAAGAATTATCATTTTTCCAGAACTTAAGGTTAATGCATTTAAGTGAGAATTAGGAACCCTATATACACACACCATGAGATAGAGCAGGTGGGAAAAGAGTGGGAATTGGATAGGGAGAGTAAGTAGTGGCCTGGCTACATAAGGTTATTAATTCTTCCAGGAAGAGTAACCAGGATCCATATTTGCCCAAGTCGGAAAGATGGGAATGGTGCAGAGGAGAAGGGGCACAGTGTTGGTGGTCAACAAGCATATCCATATGGCAAAATAGAAAGGATAATTATTTGGTTGCTATAAGAGCCTTCTCCTGCTGTACAAGAAGTAGGGATTTTTTTTCTTTCTCCCCCTATTTTCTCAAGAATTATTATTATTTTTAGCTTTAGATTACGTAATCTTTAACGCTTTGCTGCTTTTCTAATTAGTCTGTTATCACTGTGTTTCAAATAGTGTTTCTGAGCAATCCTGCATGCCCTTTAATACTGTCTGTTCAGTGTCACCTTTGTGACTTGTTTTCTGTACAAGTATTTTCCAAATGAAAACCTTTCACCATTCTGTCTTAAAACATCCCTGCTGCAGCAGAATGTATCAGCCAGTAAGTATGGGAATTCTAACATTTTCTCAGGTATTTGTAGTCCATGAAATATTGCAAAACATCAAAAGCACTTGAGCAGAAATTTTAAAGGCCTGCACAGGATGTAATCTAGTTTTAAAAGTTTGCAGTGATTTGTACATCTAGCAAGTAATGGCCTACCACGACCTTTTGAAAGCATTGAACACCTAGAGAAAAATATCAAGAAACTTGGATACCATTTTTTTTCATGTTTTGTGTGTGGCCTCTCTTTGTAAAGAAGGGGAAAAGAGAAGCTGTTACCTTAAAAGTACTCTGTTAAGAGGCACTCTGCAGCTGCAGTTGTGCCATGATGTCTCTGTCTAAATTAAATAGCAAATTTCTGCAATTACTGAAAGTGGTAAATGCTGAATTTTAAACCTTAACTTGTTCTTCTTTTAGACTGCTTCTGTTTCTCTGCTTTCAGGGAGCTCTGGCTTATCTGTAACCACTGGAGCACAGAAAGAAAAGCATAGTATAAAGGTGAAGTTATTAGTGTAACCTTGAACAACACAGCAGTACTGGTGCTGCAGATTTTGGAGGAAAAAAACCATATACAAAATGAAGGGTAGGCTTAAGACAGGGCTTTTGCCATGAACATGTTTCTAGCCATTTCATTTGAGACCCAGTATTGGTTAGCTGGGTTATTTTGGGCTCAGTTACAACTGTTGCAAAGATCCAGACTTTCAAAACCCATTAGCACTGAGAACAGGAATTCTGAAAGAGAAAAATCCCTGCAGGAGGCATAAGTAAAGTAAATATTGTCTGTAACACAGCATCTAGAACAGCCCAGGATGATAACTCTCAGGAGCAATTAGTGTACCTATATAACTGTATCCAAGTTTGCATCTAACTAATCCTGTGTTTTACTTCTGGGAGAAGTCTTCTGTCCCTTTGCACATACACACTGAGGCCCACGGATCATGCTTGCTGCTGGGCATCCGTAGACATCCTGTAGATACGCAGGCTATAGGGGCTGCCCTACAGCGGTGGCTGCTACCCTGACACTGATCTGACCTAAAAGAACAGAATACCAGAGTCAGAAGTGGGCATGGCTGTAAGGCATAGGTCTAGCTCCCATGTGGGCTGACACCTTTAAGGTGTAATTAACATTAAGGGTAATTTCTCCTTACTGGTTGCTGGCCCCTTTCCACACACTTCTTCAGTGCACAAGGATCAAACTTGTTCCTGTGTAACTACAGAGGAGAAAGCTCTGTTCTAACAGTCATGGACCTGGATTGTGGCTTCAGTGCACCACCCTTTTTTGCATATATATCTTAAACTTTCATCTTCAATTAATCTTTTATTGAGCTCTTTTATCGAAATAGGTTCTTGCTCTACTGCTTCCCTATCACTTGTGCAGCCAAAGGTCCTTTTACCATGCAAGTCTGTGAGTTTGTGGCCTGGGAGCTAACCTGCTTCTGGTACTCTATAGGAAGACTCCAGTAAGACTTTGACAGTTCAGACTGGTGTAAAGTGCTGTGGCCTGACTTGCTCCAGGTTAGCGCATTCTTCCTGTTTTGAAGTCTGTAGCCTGTTTGTCCTGTATTATACACGACATGGAGGACCACTGGCCTCCCCTCCAGGCAGTGCATCAGCTCAGTAGACTACTGGCTTGGCTTACATCCTACGTCTCGTTTGATTTACCGTTTTGGGTCTGATTCGAGTTTAAAGTTCAGGTCCTGTGGATTTAAGTTTCAGGCATTTTGTTGTTGTTTGTCAAGTCTGAAATATTCTCCTTCATGATATTCATGAAATGACTTCTTGTCAGTGTGCTATCTCTTTATTTAAGAAGTCTACAACCCGTTGCTAAAACCAGCGAGAGATGTTTTTAAACGCTGCTTATATATTTTACAACATATGTTGTATTTTAATGTGGATCTTCGTAACATAAGTGAAACTTCATGAAAAAAGCTATGATTTTGGGTGCCTCTAATTCTGCGTTCATGACTTGTCACATTAAGGAAGCTTAGCTTTCCCCAGCATAAACAGTCAGCATGTCTTGAGAAGCTAGGCATCCAGAAACCCCCTAAATACATTTTGACAATTTAAAACTTGTTTGCATTAAGATTACAGTCCTGCGGTTATTTGTCAGATCTCCCTTTCATTTTAGCCAACATCAGATACTAAGCCTGTTTTTCTTATCCTCCTCCACTTTCTGGATCTGTAATGATTTTAAGGTCTCTGGCACAGGACCTGTCTTTGCATAGTCCCACGCTGTCCAGAGCGCACACTGAATGCTGTGGCTGTAAAAAGGACATAGGAATGGAAATAATGATCTTGGTTGTGCCTATATCCAGCCTTCATTGTACCATCCCAAATACCAGCACCCTGCTGCAGGAGTCAGTGCTGAAGGCACAGCTCTGACATTGCAGGTGAACTCAGATTTTGGCAGAAGAACTACCAGCTGGAGCAAATACAAACTCCAAGAAGGTGAATTATTCTTCCTCCAAATTTGTTTCCTCAGCCTGCTCTACATAGATAGGGTTATGTAGCACAGTTCCTTATGTTAATCCCTAGTAAAGCGTTTGTGTGGTGCTGCAAGTGACTGACAACAGTGTCAGTGAGCAGCCAGCTGGCTTTTCCACGGTACCACTCCTTTCTCTCCTGCCATCTATGTGAATGTGCCGTAGCTTCACTAGACATGCTGGCGCTATCTGCAATATTACAGCAATCCAGCCCCCAAAACTTCACCCCAGCTACAGAGACAAAGCTTTCACTGTAAGAGGTGTCAAATAGAACTGTATGCACTGTATGCATGTTTTACAGGATTACACAAACAGGCTTTTTGACAGATTTTCTTTACGGGATCAGTGGCTCATTTTTAAACGCTATTCCTTTGACAGTTTCTTTAGTAATGCTGACACCCAGACCTGTTAATTTGGCCTCCTGTGCTGCCTGTGCATTGAGACATTGAGCAGGTTTCTTCTTCAGCTGTGCTACCTGTACGTGTGGAGGAACAGCAGGACCTGGAAGGTGTGACATCCCCTGTCAACTGCCATTAACCAGCTCTGAGGCTCCACTGCTGCTGGGGTAGCATGTTGTCAGTTACTGCCCGGAGAAGTGCTTTTTTTCTGCAGAGTTGACTCAACTGAACAGGGGGCAAGGAGCCAGTGGTCCAGAAGTAGTAGAAACATTTACTGCAAGAGAATTTCTGAAGTCCTTGGAAGCTTTTGAAGATGAATCATGCAAAAAATAAGACAGAATACAATAGTACCTAGAGAAGATCACTTAGAGGAAGCCTGTACCTCTTCAGAGATTTATACCTGACTCAAATCTCATTACTTCTCTCCATCTCCCTCAAAATCTTCACAGTTTTTCCTCTTGGCAGTTTTCTGGAGATAGGGCATGACCCATGAGCATGAGACAGCAGAAATCCTTTCCCCTCACTAATGTTGTGAGACAAATATTGTCGAGCCTTTGCTGGGTGTTTGTCACCTGCAAGCCCTCTTGCGAATGTCAGGTAGGGGAAGTGCAAGAGCCCCCCCCAGCACAGTGTTAGACAGCAGTAGAGTATTAGAGAAGCCAGAGCTCACGAGGCCATTCCTGTCTGCAAGTGCCAGCATAGCTAAGAGTGCAGCAACACTTCCTTCAAACAAGCAACTTAAATTTAAGAAAGTGGCTCTTAATGAGGTGCAGAGCTAGCTGACCTCTTCCCAGTGAATGCTCTTGGCTGCACTGCTCCATAGCCAAAGGTCAGGCAGAGCAGCACAAGCTGCACTGCAGGGAAGGGCTCAGCTCAACCTCTGGCTCAGTAGGTCCACTTCCAGGTCTGCACTGGCATGTGTGGCAGTACCTGCACCACTACCATCCCTCTCTAAACAGAAAAACGCTGTTGGCATAACTTGCCAGAAGAGGATCACATCTTGGTGGCTCAACATTGTGGGCAGGGACCTGCCACATTACTGCAGGCACCTGAGCACAGACATGCTATAAATGGCCTCATAAGAGTTCAGGGACCAGAGGAGAAATCCCCACTACCCTTCCTGTGCAAAGATTTTTTCACAATTCACAGTGTCAGAGAAACCATTGTGTCATTTACTCCCATCATCAGCCTGCTTGTACAGAGCAGCTTTGTGGTGGCCACTAAACCCCCAGGAGGATGAAGGGATAGGTCACCTGTACTTGCCGAGACACAGAGAAATCCCCAGGTGCCAGTGAGAAGGAAGATGTGGCACCTGTTTGAAGAAAATCTAGTATCTAAGTCAGTCATGCTTTCTCTTTCCAGGGAGCACTCAAAGACTTAAGACAACCCAAAACTGAGTGGAATTTTCCCACTGAATCTGGAGGAAGAAAAAAACTTCTTTCCTCTGAGGTAATCTTACAAAAAACACAACTCATCATGAGATTGGAGAGGATTAGTTCAGTTTAGATTCCCTTAAGAAACATTCTCTCTCTCATTTAAATTTATGTGAGCTGCAGAGTAGAGAGGTAAAACCTCAGAGACACAGCTGGTTGTCCTGCCTCAGAAAATAAGTTGTCTGTTACAAAGGAACTGGTGACACTAGTTACCCAGAATGGCTTGAAGATAGCCTCTTTTCTATGTTTTATTCTGATGTTCTTGTTATTTGGGAAGCGTGTTCTAAGGGAACAAAGACTATTATTCTTAAAAGCACTAAAATGGAACTGAAAGTGAGATAGAGCTGGGGTGTTACTGGACCTAGGGAGACAATGCAAAAACAATACTAGATTTTTTTCCTGAGAAAAGGTTTAAATTTTTCTTACGGAATTTGTTTTTTTCAAGGGTGAGAAAATTCTTGACAGGAAATCCAGTCTTTTCACCAGATGTAGTGTTTGTGATCTGCTTCTGGTTATGTCCTGCTTTTACTGATTTATAGTGGTAATGCCTGTGACATGGCACTTGAAGTGGAAAAAAGGCCACTTTCCTCCAGCTCATCTGTGTGATGCCACCTCAACACAAAGCAGGAGAAGCCCTCACCAGGGAGCAGCACACGGCAATGCTCCTAGTGTGGCGATGGGTGCCTGCATCAGCTGTCATCCCTCTAGCCCTGAATCCCTGAATACAAAGCAGATTACAGCTATGACTAAGGGTCCTTTGGGCCACAGTTTAATAATGTCAATAATTGGTCTTATTCGTGCTTTCAGTACTGGATGCCCATCCAAGGCTTTGATCACATTTAACTAGCAATTTGCCTGTTCCAACCAAAGTACAAAAATTTTCCAAGTGTTCAAATATATTTACATGTGCATTCTGAAATGGATCTACTTTAAATTCCCAACTTCCTTTTTTTCTTTTCTTTACGTATAATGTCAATCTAATGAATGTCTGTGGATTTACTCAGAAAGTTTGCTAGAGAACAGTCAATTACAGTAAATTCTGAATATAAAATTCTTCCCCTTTTGTTTGAAATGGAAAATAACCTGGAAGACTTTCCCTGGTAATAAACCAAGGTCCATAAGTCACATTTTAAAAATAAATAAATAAATAAATAAATAAATAAATAAATAAATAAATAAATAATGTTTTGAAGTATTCACAAAGAAAGAGACCTCATCACGGTATCAGAAATAATGCATACTCCTAAGCAAAGTATATAACAGTATTCTTTTGATGAATAAGAGTTGTTCCATTTTTAAGCAGAACACACCTAATGAGGAGACGGCGGCTTGCAAATCATACTCTTGGAGAATTTGCATCCCAGCCTCAAGCTGCCAGCAGGTTTTACCTACACACTTTATTTCAATACAAACTTGTGTCTGAAAATTACATTAAATTTCTATCCCTCAATGGCATTTTATCTTTGTTCTTCCTTATTTATTACTTTATTTAATTAAAGGATCTGTATTTTATTCTTAGGCTGCAGTACTTAGTAGGGGGAGGAAGAGTTTTGTTTTTAATTTAACAAATCAAAAAAAAAATCTTCTGATAAAATGTGCCACATTAAGTACAGCCTTCTCTTTTTCTTTCATGCATCCTATTTTCTCTGCCAGCTTGGGAACATTTCATTTAAATTTAATCAAAAAACAAATAACAGAAAAAGCCCAACAGTAACAACTCCAAACCACAAAACATTTTGGCAGAAAACTGCTAAAGAAAATAACATGGCCATTTAGAAGAGGCTTCACTTGTGTGTGAGGAATTTGGGGCTCCATGTAAGTGAGAGGGGTCAGAGGCATCAGACAACCTGCAAAATGCAACTTCAGCATTAATTTTGCTTTAGGGAATTGATTGTTCCCTTCCTATAGCACCATCAGGTTGGCTCTACTGTCATTACTTCTTCTATGAAATGCTAGTGTCCCTTATGTGACTAGCAGTAATATGATTACGGCAGTCCATGGGAGTTGAAGTGGGATAGGAGAAGAAAGCTTTAGGAAATAAATCCAGACTAATTAAAAAGCTGATTTTTAATTTTTTTTTAACTAATTTTTATTTAGTTACTAAATCGGGCTGGAAAATCTCAATAAATCCAAACAAAATTGGATTTTGTTGGATACAGAGTTTTAATGAAACGTGAAAAGAATTTTCAAATCACAAGACTTACAGTTTCCATAAAACTTTCATTTGAAGGCAAAGCTATTAAAAATGAATCCAAATTTTCTATAATGACAACAACAGCCCGCTAGATATTTCCATTTGCACAGCACGAGCTCAAATTCATGGCTTAGCACAATTACACTAGATAGAAAAAAAACAACGTGTAGGATGTGACTCAGTGAGGCATGTTGTATCTATTATTCCTTGCTTTTGACATTTCTCGAGTTCCCACCTATAAGTGCTTGTAAGGCTGTAGAAGCCCTAATTCAATTTATGTGTTTTCAGAGACTTCACTTCCAAATCTAATTTACACGTATAAGCAGCTCATACACCACGTACAGACTGTGCCACCTTGAGAGAGGGAACTCACCAGCTCACCAGCAATACAGCAGAGGTCTGATTTACTCTTTTAAACAAGTCATTTTCTCCCAACTGGCATATCAGGGTCCTGTTTCCTCACCTATGCTGTTTCTTAGTGCATGTGATTCTGCAGTTTTTCTTTTCCCCAGGATATCAAGAAACACTGACCTTGCAAGTGCCCGTTCTCACATATGCTTGGTTCAGCTCTGCAGCCAGACTCATTATCTGGAGATCACAGACTTTGTTCACGATGCACATCATCTTCCGTACTCCATTATGCTTTAATTATATATGCAGTTCACCAGTCTCAAGACGACAAGAACACCTGAAACCAATGGCATTTTTAAGGAAATGTGATATTTTTAAGGGATGGGAACAATTATTCTTATAAAAAAAACCTAAGTTAGACTGAAGCAGAAGTGCAGAAGAGCATGGTAAGAATGAAAAGTCTGAAACCAAACTTATGTTTGGAATAGGCTTGAAAGTATTTGTTCACATATCCAAGAATTTTAAAATTCATTATGCTCATTTTTAACTCCCTCTATAAATAAAGAGAGACTTGGTTGTCTGATCTTCTTACATGAATTAGAATTACCATTTTTCTTGTGCAGCCTTACATCAGGTTAAAATATGAGCTCTAAAGCCATGAAGGAAAATTAAATTAATTTCTGGACTACTGTTAAACTGTTTTTTTTTTGGGAGGGGAGGGGTTCAGCTTATTTCAATTCACTGGAAACTTCTGATTTTTCTGTCTCTCCTCTTGCTGCCAAGAAAAACTTCAGAAATCTTATGTGTTCCCCGTCATTTAAGGTAGACCGTTTTTTAGCTGAGGAAAGACAAGAGCAGTAGTCTTTCTTTCTGTCTTGTTTCCTTGTGGCGGTTAACTAGGACAGCATCCCATAACTCATCAGGAATCAAAACCAGGATTTGTTCTTCCTCTCTAAAACTGCGGCTCATCACACTGTTTCAATGTACAGCAGATTTTATCAGTGTTATTTGAGCTTCAACACCTATGCAAAGAAGGCCACCACAAAAAGTTTAAACCTGGTTCCAGTACAAGTTCTCATCAGCTTCAAGAGCAAATTGCCCTTGTTAACTTTTAGAAATAAAGGAATGTGAAATATAGGTCGATTATTATATGGCTTTAACAACAAAGCTATGCTTCTGGTTTGTACTGAATGAAAAAAGAGGGTTTCTGAAATGCTAACATTGTCAAGAGGAATATTTAATTTTATGAAACTCAATATTTATGAAAATATCTCTGTATCAGGCTTTTGGAAACAGCAACACGTTAGGGCCAATGTGCTTTTTGCAGATACAAATAGTTGGAGATAGAAGAGACGTCATTTTAATGCAAGGTCTATAGACATGCCCATGACACTGAGCAATTCACAGACAGCACAGCAAAATGGCATGTCTCTTTTTAAATGCACAGCCTCATAAGCAACATGTGCAAAAGGGAATAACAAATATTATCTTCCTCCTCAAGCACTCATAAACTGAATTGCATAGCCAGAAGCCACGTCTCCTGCATCTATACACACAGTGTTATATTGCTTCTGTGCATGCTCACTCACTTTGCACACATGGGCTACCGAAAGTCAAGGTAACAGATCCAGTCTTAATTCCACTGTGAAAGTTAAGCCAGATATTTTATGTCTCCATAGATGTGAAAATCTGCCTTTATATGCCCGATATAAGAAGCACTTACATTTACATCCCTTTCCAACTAATTCTCAAACAGGGGCTCAGTGAAAACAGCAGTTCTTCATTCATGACTGAACTGCCATCTGCATTTGCTGAGGTCTTGCAAAACCCACTCCACTTCTGATCCCCAATGGGACTGCTTGGGACAAAGATTTTCACAGATCTCTCCTAACTTTATTCATAGTTGCTTTTGAGTTAGCACTCTTTAGCCCATTTGGAAAAGAAAATTTTGCAATTAATTTTTAGAGTTCATTGCAGCACATGCTCAGTAACACTCAGAAAAAAACATAACACCTCTAAAGCTCCCTAGACTCTGCCTGAAAATCCCAGCAGAGCTCCACAATTCAGCTATGATTTACTAGGAGCTGCAGCTTTATGATAAGGATTGGGCTAAGTTTCAAAGAACCTTGGCCACGTTTCCTGCAACGTGCTTCCAGGAATGGCTACCATTTATGACTGAGAAGAATTGGCTGCCAGGGCTGAGTTTTGATGCAAGTTTTTGAGATTTTCATGTTAGGTCCTGAAAACAAAGTACAGACTAAAATGCTCAATGCCTCTTGAAAGCTGAGATAACAATATTTCTACTAGAGCTTCTGTTTGTTGTAGCACACAAAAGAGATCTGATATCAGCAGGGTGCCTTCTGAGGTGTTGTGGATTAGAATAAGCCAAGTACCCATTTTATCACACAATAGAAAAAACATTTTCCATACATCCCCACAAAATATTTCTAACTTACTCGATTGTCTTTCAACAGAAGCTCTGATGACACTCCTTTGGAGTTTTATTCTTATGCACATACTCTATACAGGAATGCAGTCTTTTTCCTCTTCCATTAAATTTTTCATTCCAGTTTTCTACAGTGAAAGAGTATTCTGACTGTCCAGTCTGCTCAGTCAAGCAGAGTAAGCTCTTATAACTGCTGACAAAAAGGTCACTTTGCAAGCATCTTATTATTCACTGTCTATTCTAAGTCTTGATTTTTAACTCAATACTAAAATAAGTGGTTTTGTTTTCTGCAAGCCTCAAAGGTTGCCAGACTGCTTTTAGAGCAATTAGAATAATTTACTTGAAGATGATGGCTGAGACTTTTTGCATATACTGAAAATACTGAAATCTTGTTATTCTGATGTCTGCCTATGGAAAAATGTACACCATTTCTTTCTCTCTTATTCTAGATACAGGTTAGAATAAAAATTGAATGGAAGGGGCTACTTTTATTAAATAAAATTAAAGCTTCCCATAGGGAACCAGAATTTATTCACAAATGTAGTCTTAGAAATCATGGTATTTTTTACAAAAGCAGCTTTCACAGAAGTAAGCTACTACCCTCCATCACTCCGGGCAACTTCCTGGTCTTATTGCTAATGTTTTTTTCTGACCTTTTTCTTAATTCACATTCTATGATAAAGTCCCAAACTGCTGCAATACTGCAATTAGGATGTTAAAAGATTGCAATGTGATCTCTTCAGGCAAGGTATGCAGAAGATCAACAGTGCTAGTTGTCTTGTACATTACCCTACCTCAATGAAGCTTTTTGTTTCTGCAGAGTGGCAGTTTTTAGTAGGAGCCTGAAAGTCTTTTGGTTGTGCTTGCAGTACCACAAAAATAAACTCACACTCCTAGTGCTCGTTTTGATGAGAAAGGGTTCTATATTGCCCTTCCGGTAGGGTGACAGAAAGATTGTCCCCTCCCCCACACTCTTCTCCCGAAGACATTGGACAGAACCCCCCAACAACTTTTGCTTCTAATTTATCATTTCAAGTAGATCACAGGTAGGCTAAAAGCTGAATTTATCTCAGATTATTCAAGCTGAAGTAGGTTTTACAGCTTCTCAGAGTATTAAGCCATACTCACATATGGCTTTTCACTGCAAAGCACTGCAGACTTCTTCCCAGAACTCTGCTTGCATGAGTGGCACATCAGAGCACTAGAAAGAATACAGTCTCTACTGGTTATATGCTGGAACAGATTCCAGCTTCTGCTCATGCAATTGTGGAAAGAGTGAACTGCAGACTTATTTTTAGTGGCATAGATGCACCCACTGTCTCTCATTGAGACTGGCACAAAAACACAATGGCACATCCTCAAACTGAGGCAGCATCTGTCCTCAAGTGTTTTTCTTCTTTAAAACAAGAGAACTCTACTTCTTTTCCACCTCCTGCCCTTCCTACTTTAAAGGCTAGGAAAGGTCAGCACATGGACACTTGCTATCAACCAATCTAAACAATATTTGCCAACAGGTACTCCTCTAAAACTAGGTAAAAGCAACAGCTGATGCTAGGTTTCAGGTTTGATACTTTCATTCAACTTGGAGTTGAGAAAAAGAACCTCCTCCACCTTGAAAGGCTTCTGCTGAATTTTGTTTCCTCAGGGAATCTCCCCTGAGACAAATGTTATTTAAACCCAGCTGGGAATCCTCCCTTCTGCTGACTTCTTGCAGAAGTTTTCCTGAGCCCTTATAGGGCCCACCAACCCTGCCACAGAGGGACATTTAAGGTAGTGTCATTTCAAGTATGGTCCAAACACACTAAGATTTTGGCTCAGACTTGCATTTGGAAAAAGCAAGAATGGGAATGGGACACAATATATAGAGATGAAGTACCCACAGCCATATACAAGTAAAATACTTAAAGAAACATGCATTTGAAATGAAGGCACAGCATGGTTTAGTCCCCAGAGTTTTTGGGAATGCAACTGGTGATATGCCATGTTTACATGGGAAGTGGGTGTCAGCAGTGTTACCTGCGTGGAAAACAACAAACACAATGTCTTTATCTAATAAAGTCATTATAAATAATGTTTGCACCCACGAAGCCATTTGTTTGGCTTTGCTTTTGCTGAAACTTAAGTGGATTTTAAAGGAAAGAATCATTACAGACATGGAAGGAAATGGGTAGTAGAAAATGGGACAAGACACAATGGGAATTTGCTATTGTTAAGTTAGATAAGACTGATTTATTTCTCTGGTGAGATAATTAGTGTTCACACAGGGAAATATATGGCTGATATAACATCAGGAAATTACTTAAATTGCTACCACATAGGAAGTTATTAATTAATCTGGAGAAGATAGGGAATACCTAAGAGAATTTTGAGCCACAAGAAATGGGCTAAGGAGGTTGGCTTGCAGGGGAGTATCAAGCTGGAAAGAAACCAAGGCAGGCAGTTCCTCAGCATGGTCTTTTGGTCTCCTCTTACATAATGTTTTTGTTAGTATTTGGAGCATGCTGGTGAAGTTTGCTGACCCTGTGAGTTGGGTGGCATTACAGAGATGTAATAGGGTTAGACAATTGTATTGGAAGAAATGGAAGATCTTGCTGACTGGAGTAATAGAAATTGTACAAGTGAATGTCATTCCACCTAGAAAATGTATTTGTTTCAGTTTCGACATCAAAAAAATTGATGCTTTAAGGGATGGATATCAACTAGAAATAACGGGAGAGGAGAAAGACCTGCTTTTTTCCAAGTGTGGGATAGTCTCTGTCCTCTCTGGTGATTAGGAGAAGCTTTTCTGTAACACTGCCACAGTCAGCTATCCTTGCAGTAGGTCAGAGTTTCCCCTGTGAGGCAGTTTCCATACACTCAGACACGCAGCACATTAGGAGGCTGGCATTTAAAATGCTGTCACAAGGCACTGGGATGGATGGATGGATGGATGGAGCACTCATATCTTCGCAAAGCCATTCTCTGAGTACAAGCAGACATAGCATTCCGGCATCACTGCTATACTGATGGCACTCAGCTTTTAGAGCTTTCTCAGTGACCGTGTTAGAGACTACTTAAAAAGAAAGAAATAAGATTCTTGGGAACATGATGTCAGTGAGAGAGAAGTGCCAATATGCCATTCTGTGTTAGACCAGCTGAATATCAGCCTGCAATGAAATCATATCCAAACATTTTATAACTGGACAGTATGCTTACCTTGGAACTAATTCTTCTTGAGCTCCTAGGTTTTTAATTTGTTCTACTTAAACTCATATTAATTAAAAGCACAGAATATCAAAGAAATGCAAACTGCAAGACAAAAGTTTATAAATTATTAAAGATAAGAGATGTCACAGCAGAATTTCTCGCCCTGTACTTTATAAAGCTGCTACATAAAATTTTATGAAAGGCCAGTCCAAAATTGAGGAACACATTTATTCTGAAATGAACTTCCAAAAAAAAAGACAAAAATGTGCTGCTTCCTAGGCCAAATGGAGGGTGCATCTCTTGAACCTGGTCTTCTGTAGCAGAAGTATATGGTAATGTAAGTATTAAGTAAATCTAAAATACCATCCCTAAAATGCAAGAGAATTTTTCCTTCACTTCAGACCAAAGCAGGACCCACCCTTCCAAAATAAGAAGCTTCCTAAATGCATTTGTGTCTCAAGGGAGAAAGTGAATAAAAGAGACACTCGATAGGGACGATCACATTGCTTAATACATTATTAAAATGGTGATTAAACTTAAAACTATAGAGTAAAAAAACCTTCAGAACACATGCAAAGACTGTATTGCCACCTAGCAGGATATGTAAAAATGGATAAGATTGACTCTAATTTTTTTTTTAATTTTTAAAGATTAGTGAGGAAAAGCTCTTGATTTCCTAACAGAAGGAGAAAATTGAATTATTAATGAAGCTGGGATACTGGCTGCTGTTGAAATTGAAAGTAGGGCTGTAAACTCAGACATATGGCCCTTAGTGTGGCTACACTCCAACTTTGGGAGAGGTGCTTTGGCAAACGGACAAATTCACCTCTCATTGGAAATATTTCCACCACAGCAGAGGATCAAAAGTTTTCCAGTTCCGTCTATACCAGGGACATCATGTGATAAATGTCCCATGAATTACTGCAGGTTTTAAAACACTCCACAGCTACCAAGAGAAGAAGTCTGGTGAACTGATCAATCAATTAAGGTTAATCTGTTTCGTAATAAGAGTTCTTAATAAAAATAATTAAAAAAGAGCTAGAAAATGATCACAGTGTTGAATTGCAAAACTGTTTCTTTGTTAGACATTTTTCCCAAAACTCCTGTTCAAATTTTGCAGCCTGAGCAGATAGCAGGCTGTGGAGGAATGGCTAGAGCTGAGTGCTGCTCCTTCATCTGCTGCAAGCCATGAGACACTGTCTCTGGGCATCAGAAGAGTACGGATCTCCAGGCAACAGACTGTTGAAGTGGCAAAGCAGCCTACCATTCAGTGCCTGCTTTCATATAGCCCTGAGTGTGGGGCTGGTATAAACCCTGCTACCAAGGGAGGGCTCAGGGCTTGCAGGCAAGCTGTCGCTGGGGTCTGTAGCAGCAGTAAATTCTCTCTTTCCCTCATCCCTTTCTCATTCAGCCTTGGAAGGAGCAGTAGGGCAAGATCTGCCAGCACATCCCACAGCCACCTTCCATCTCAGCCCTGCTCCTAATTCCCTGCCTCATCATCATCTTCCTACAGCTGCAGTGTCCTGGTTCCTGTCCCACATCCTTATGTTAACAAAATTCAATTTTGCCTCCTCTATACAAAGGAGAGCTGAAACCTGAAGAGCCTACAGGGTTTGATATTGAGAACTAGTATTAGTATAGTTCAATGAGCTCCTGCATTTTGAAGGCAAGGGCATGAATTTCTGAATATATGCAACAATTGGGTGAAATTGAGTCTCAGTATTCCTGGGATAAGGAAGCCTTGTGTCAGAGAAGCAGCATTTGTCAGTGCTAAAAGAGATGGTACCTCTTCTGTAAGCTTTTTATGATCACTTGTGAGTACCCCAGTTATTTTCTGGGTCAGAAAAGCCAGAGTTTTCCTAGTCCAAACCACTGCTGCTCTCTGTGGGTCTACTAGGCAGGAAGGGCAAGTTTTCCTAGGTGTCCCATTGAGGGGGGAAAACTTTTATTTCTGGCTATTAAAAATGACAAGGAGAGGAAGCAGCCTTACAGCAAGATAATGAGAAACTAAAGCATTCCTTAAAGGACTGGAAAGGTTAAGGGTAATTGGGAAGACTTCAGTTTTCAATGAGTGAGTTTCTCCTCTTTGGGTTTGGTGGCTTTGGGGTTGCTTAGTTCCAGAAGCAGAAAATCTCTGGAGGCCAAGTCCCTGTTGCTGAAGCTTTCAATGGTAGAGAAGCAGCATGGGGATTAGTATGAAGTTGCACTCATACAAGACTTCAGTTATTTAGTGGTGGTCCTGTGACAGATGATATGTATGTTGGGTTTGAACTACTTCAGGTTTGAGTAGTTTGACTACTACTATTTTGAGTGCCTTGTGCCAATTTAAACAGAGAGAAAGAAAAACAATCAGTGGAAAAGTGCAGTAGGGGAAAAACAGTTTCTGTCTCTAACACTTTGCAAGCTAAGCACGTTGAATAGATACATTTGTCAGATATGCTTTACTAAGCTGTCATTAAGCAGAACAAATGATGTCAGAGTTGGATCTCAGAAGCAGTGGGTTGAGCTTTGTGGGCTGGCATACAGTTGTACAAGGTAGTACAAGTTGTACGACTACCAATTGTACAAGATACTGCGGAATAAAATTGAACTGTGACAGCTTACAGTCAAGCTTCTGATCAGAATGAGGCTAAAAAACTAGACTTAAAGACAAACTAAGTTTGTGCTTAAGTTTCATGGAGCATGTTGAAAATTAAAACACACTGAAACAGCTCCTTTCCATGCAGAACTGAACAAGTTTTATTCTTTTCATGTAGAGACACAAAAAAGATAAACAATATCCATGCAGAACAAAACATGTAAGGAAAGGCTGATTTTAGGAAGCCAGGCTTCTCAGATGCTTCTGAAAATCCCGACTAGCATCTACCTTCCTGTCTACACAGCATCTCGACTTTGAAAAATCTGACCCCATGCCACATTTGGGACTTAAATAGTTTAAAAGTTTTATTTCTCAGCAGTATATATCAAATTCAGACTTTCTAATCCTGTTGTTGCAAGTTTCACAGAAATCCTGGTATCACCGCCATTTATGATCATATTTGGCTTGAACTGAGCTCTTGGTTTTCCCCGTAGCTTGGCAACAAAGCTCAAGCAACAGAAAAAGGACTGTAAAAATGATACATGTGAATAGACGTTTGTAGGAAAGGGGTAAGAATATTTTACAATTCAATAGCATCTGGGGTTTTGATTATTATACTGAGATGCCAAGTGATGCGAAACACAATTTGTTTCTGTTCTTTTCCCTCAGAGACCAGTGCCGAATGAGTGAGATTACAGAAAAAGGCTTGGCCTGTGAATCATTTATCTGAAGAATATCATTAACAACTTGCTGTGTTCTCAGTTGACTGACTGTTCCTCTCCACCTCAGTATTCGTTTAGGATCACATTTTGGTTTCATTTTATAATATTCCTTTATGCAATTGTTCGTGGGACACTAATTGGCAATGCCTATTAGCCAAATTCTTCAGCGTTTACCTGTATTAGTTCCAACTTCTTTTCCAAATGGAGTGTAAAACCAGCCTTTTCTTCTCCTCCACACCCTTTCTGTGGGGATAGACAATTCCTTAGTTTAATCGGATGTAATTTGCGCTTTACGATAGTTCTAATGGATAAGAAAGATCTTATATTATGCCCAATAGGTAAGGGTTTTTCTTGCAAGAGTGCTCAGCATTGGTACTGTTGTAACACAGCAGCAATATCCAAACTTTTTTTTGAGTGAGTTCAAACACAAAACAGTTATTTTTAAGAACAGGTTTCCATGTTTTACCCTTGATTATTGTTCTTGAGTGCCCTAACACATTTGCGTTTTGGTTGCTGATACACTGAGACTTCCCTTGGAAGTACATGCCTGTATTACAGAGAAAATGAGTAGTAACTGCTTAAACAGATTGCAATTCTACAGCCCTATTTATCTTTTTTTTTTTTTATTTTTATCTTTTTAAACAGAAACCATGAAATCTGAGATAAAAGCACCATACAAAAGTAGCAAGACCTTGCATATTTGCACATAGTTCCTTTCTGGGTGTCTCCTTACAGTGAAAACTGCTACAAAAATATCACCAAAAACCCTAAAAAAAGTATACGCCTAGAGCATGGTAGCACCCAGCTCTCTCAAGGCAATGTACATTTCAGAATCAGAAAAAGATGATGGAGAGGCAATCTGTAAGTCCAGAACATACAGCTATTCTGAATTACACCAGCCATTTAGACTCATATAACCGAGGTTGCTATCCAGCCCATATTTGGAGACTTTACTACCAGCATACATTAGTAGTAATAAATGGCAGTGTGAGGTGGCGACTCGGTTAGCTACGCAGGTCTGAAAATCTGCTGTGAATCTCACCCCATCAAGAAGTGTATTAGATCAACAAGCACATGCCTAGGACTACTGCAAAAGTTTCTCTGCTGATGGAGGAAGTAAAACTTGTATACAGACACTTATGTAGCTATTTGAATACTTGCAATATATACATAAAGCTCTAACTTTACTGCATACTGGAAGTTATTTGGATGTATGACAGGTTGCTTAGCTGGCCATATACCAACACAGATGTGCATATTCTTAGAAAGAGGGTGCTAAATGAAGGAGTTTAACTGGGTATGACAAATCATAGAATCGTAGAATTGTTTGGTTGGAAAAGACCTTTGAGATCATCAAGTCCAACCAAACATGTCTGCTACTGTACCGCATGCCTGAGCACCTTATCTACCCATCTTTTAAAAGAACTTCAGGAATGGTGACAACCACCTTCTTGGGCAGCCTGTTTCAGTGCTTAATAACCCTTTCGATGAAGAAATTTTTCCTGATATCTAACCTGAACCTCGCCTGGTGCAACTTGAGGCCATTTCCTCTCATCCTATCACTAGCTGCCTGGGAGAAGATCAACACCCACCTCATTACAACCTCTTTTCAGGCAGTTGTAGACAGTGATAAGGCGTCCCCTCAGCCTCCTTTTCTCCAGGCTAAACAAGCTCGGTTCCCTCAGTTACTCTTCATAAGACCTGTTCTCCAGCCTTTTCACCAGCTTTGTTGCCCTCCTCTGGACACGCTCCAGCACCTTAATGTCCTTCTTGTAATGAGGGACCCAAAACTGAATACAGTATTTGAGGTGCAGCCTCACTGAGGCTAAGTACAGGAGCACAATCACTTCCCTGGTCCTGCTGGCCACAGTGTTTCTGATACAGGCTAAGATGCCATTGGCCTTCTTAGCCACTTGGGCACACTGCTGGCTCATATTCAGATGGCTGTCAGCCAATACCTCCAGGTATCATCATAGTGCCATTCATCTATTATTGCCTCAATCAGTAACAATGCACACAGTTCCAAAACTACACAGATATTGTGTGATTATGTTTTATATCTTACTATTTGAGCATATTTTCTGCTATTTATAAAGAAAGGTGGGAGGAGAATAGGTTACTTTAGAGGAAGAGAAATACAAATTTTCTGGAAATGTTTATGAAAGTTTTTATGTCTCAGTATCTTCTCTGTAAAGTGATGAGATGAACAAAGGACACTCTTCACATACTTCCTTAATGACTGCAAAAAGAGTTGTTTAGCTTTAAACAAGACCCTCAAAAAAACAATAAATGAATTTCAGTTTATCTAATTGTAATAACACTAGCTTTTAGGCACATGCTATTTTCCTGAATTATTATTGAGTTGGATTGGACAAAGCGAAACCAAGTGGCCATGTCATGCAGTATGGGAGGGAGGAAATGCACTCTAGAGACTGCAATTCAAGAAGCCTGGCTGTGTTTTTGGACATCTAAAGAAGGAAGCAAGACATGCTTGTGCGGAAATGCACTGCAGACACATCCTCCATGAGCTCGCAAGCAGGAGGCATGTTCCCTCTGGGAGAAGGTGGCATTCAGGATCCTACAAAAACATTTCTGCTATCAGTAGACACTATGGAGCGCAATTAGACATCTGTTTCAGTTGCACAATGAACTAGATAGAAATTGAAGCTCTTCCAGCTGCCTTTGCATTTCAGACTGAAAGATCAAGCCTGAAATTTTTTGGCAAATACAGGAAAAGAGAAACATTATATATTTAATACAGCTTTACAAACAACCTGTGGATCATTAGTCACTACTTCAGTTTAATATGTCATACAGGACTACCAAAGCCATTCATGTATTAATTCCATCTGTGATGGGCTTAAAAAATAAAAATAAAGTGGAGATACTGCAAAATTAAGAGCAATGAGTCTGTATGTATCAACTGAAGGGAAAATAAGGGTGGACTAGATTTGTTCTATAAAACTGTTGGAAGGAACCCCTGAAAAAAGAAACCTGCCCCTTCTTGACCTCCTTTCTACCTTGATCTGGCTTGAGACAGATCAGTGGCACAATTATTAGTGTTAACTGTTGTGCTAATTATATTGCTTATTACCGTGCATAGCAGAACCACAGAATCATAGAATCATTAGGGTTGGAAGGGACCTTAAAGATCATCCAGTTCCAACCCCTCTGCCATGGGCAGGGACACCTCCCACCAGACCAGGCTGCCCAAGGCCCCATCCAACCTGGCCTTGAACACCTCCAGGGATGGGGCAGCCACAGCTTCCCTGGGCAACCTGTGCCAGTGCCTCACCACCCTCATGGTGAAGAAATTCTTCCTTATGTCCAGTCTACACTCATCTCAAAACATTCATCTATTCCCTGTCTCTGACACAGATAGCCCTTCTTTTGGGAAAATATGGTGGAGAAAAATGCTGTCTCTCAGAGTCAATAGCAAAACAACTATTATCTTCATCTGAGGCAGGATTTCACCAGCTGCCCACCTCTTGACCTTAACTAGCCAAGACAAAGTCATCTCACAATTTCAACTAGCCTTTGGATGAACAAGTTTATCATATAGCATTTGGTATAAAATGACACAGACACAATGCATAAGAGAAGGGGGGACAAAAATCCAACTCAGACTGACACCTTCCATGGAAAAGAAACCATCGTCTTCACTGAACTGGTGGATACAGTCTGAAGTTGTGCTAAACCTTAGCTCCAAATGTGATAGTTTTTTTGCTTTATGTGGTGGTGTTTAAGGTGTTTACAACTCCAACAGAAAACTTTTAATCAAGGAGAAGTGCCAAAAGCCCCACCAGGCTTGGAACAAATCCTGGTAGGAACTCCTGGGAATCTTAAGTGGTCTTCTGACTGTTGGTGCAAAAGAAATGAACAGCAAGTTTGGCAGAAAACTGTGTACGAGGTGTCTGCCCATTTGCTTGCATATACACACAGACATGTATATATACTCCTTTAGACTGCTGATTGCTGTGTTCATGACATATCTGTTTACAGGCTATTCCTACATTATTATAACATTTCTTGATGATAGGGTTAATTTACCAGATATGTAAGCATACTGCTAAACAAGACAATTTGGGGACTTACAGTCCTAGTGCTAATCCCAGCAAGCTCCCTGATCATTTCCAATTAAAAGAAATGTTGCTAGTATGGTAACACAGTATCTAAAAGGTTCCAACATGAAAGGAGCTGAACACTGCCTCTCATTAATTGATTAGAAGCAAGTGCTTGCCAGCTAAAAGGTCTGGCATTGCACATACTGAGCCATTTGGGCAACAAAACTTAAGCCATAAAAGCAGCTTTGTAGAGTTCTACACTAAATTGTTACAATTCCTCCCTATTTTTTTAAATTTATTTATTTATTACAAATTGAGAAGATGTAAGTATATGTTTCCAATTTTAATTATTTTGAAGAAAATACTTTAAAAGAAGCTTTTTTAAAAAAATGACATTAAATCCTACATAATTTAATAAGCACAAGAGATAATACAACAGGGTGCTTGCATTACCTGTTGTTCAGAAGTGAGACTCAAGGTGATTCAGTTACTATTCTTGCACAGTACCCTAGTTATATATGCCATATATGCACCAATAAATGAAGTTAAACCATGAGCAGTTAGGAGTTTAACGTGCCACGAAAAAAAAAATCCTTCTTCCCTCAAAAGTGAGGAACATAATACGCACATATACTTGTATTAGGTAAATATGATTAGCGTAAATAAGCCAACATCAAAACATTACTGATAAAACTGACTTGTCCATCTGCTTAGACTTTTTTTCCCATGAATTTTTAAAAATAACTTCTTTTGTCTTGGGTTCCCTGCCTCCCACAAGCTAGGTACTAGAGCTCAGCTGTGGCCACTTGTGAAAGTTCTTGGTCACAAAAAATCAAAGAAAGGAAGTTGTTACATTAGGCAATATAAAACCTGCTGTTTGAAATCAACAATGTGCACTTCACCAGATCCTTACTATAGCCTGTAACAGCTGGTACACCTATACCTCTCTCTGTACAGAGTTATTCCCAGTGGCTTTCAAGTCCTCTTGCCTTTGTCACAGACCAGCTATGCCAGGGTTTTCCAGGACCACAACAGTTGTTACTTAATACAGGTTTTAAGCTCATCAAAGCATGAATGCAAATGCTATGAGATAACAAGAAGTTGAAGTTTTCCCAGAACAGTTTTTCCAATAAGCAAAGAATCTGGGAGTAAATGGATGCTCTGCACAGCTTAATTATGTTGTCTCTGAGTGAATGGGTTTGGGGCTGTTTCTACAGACTGGGCTGCTGCTGCACCCTGGCCTGTCTCAAACACAACGCAGCAACACCGCATCAGTTTAGCAGGCAGTACTGCTGCACTGCGGTGGAGCTTGGCAACACATCACTGGAGCCATCAGCCCCACTCTCAGTGCAGGAAGGTTATATATCAACTCTGGGGCAAATGATCCCTTCACGGAGACAAATGTGGGAAACAAACTTGTCCAGGCTGCTGCAATAGGTGTTACAACTGTAGGCAGAAGGAGCAAAGATGCTATTTTAGTTACTAATTTAAAAGACATCTAGCAAAAAAGAAAAAGTACCTGGTTGATGGGGATAAGTTTTCCTTACACTTAGGCTGGAAATGTTCCCATTAGGTATCTAAATCCAGAAGACTCGTTGTTTTTTGTTTCATTAGAGTGATCAAGGAGGAGTCTGAAGCTCTAAAAGCTTATCTTTTTCCTTCCCTTTCATTACTCTCAGATTCTATATCTCCAGTATACATATTAAATACAACGTGCTTTCAGATGTTGACGTGAAAGTCATTTTGTGGATTGGTGTTCTGTGAACTTAATTAGCTGCATACTATATCTGGACTCAGAGCAGCCAAATTCTGTTCACCTTTTTCAAGCAAGACCCTCTGAGTATGACAGGAATTAACTTGTGAAAAGTGACTAAATAAGCCAGATTTTATCCATATCAAATATAACAAGCAGTGCATGGAAAATTAAAGGTCTGTGTCACACAGCTTTTTCTGTCTTCTCAACTGTCTTGCACTTGTGACACCAATTATTTAGTTAAAATTGAAATTTTGAAATGTAATTTAGGTTTTTATTGTCAGTTCATAAAGTCTACCCTCTTTTCAAGTCTGACTCATTCTTCCCACTTAGTAATAATCTTGCAAGAGTGACTTGAGTTGCAACTGAAATACAATTTAATTTACATGTAAATTAAATTAAGTATAATTATGTTTCAAAATTACCACTTGCAACTGAAAATGTCTCTTTCAGAAGCTCAATAGAAATAATTTCTCAGCAATTTATTCTTTGCAATTAAGAAAGACTTGGCTAAAAAAATCTAATCCTACTAGCTAGATAGTCTGCCTTGCAGATAGTACTTGAGTATGAAATGACATAATCTGCCGCACAGTAATTTAACTCACACTTTTACATTCATCTTTCTGCTTTTGAGGTTTCTCACCAGTTAGTTTGCTTCCGTTTTGAGATGACTGCATACAGGAGGCAACTACAAACACTGTGTCCTGGGTTTTGGGTTTTTTTTTTAAATGCATTGGCGGTGCAGTCAGACATACCAGGCCCTAATCAAGACAACTACTTGGAAACAACCATTTGGTCCATAGCAGTGATTACTAAAATGAAGAATAAGGTCAAAAAGAAAAGCATCTCCTGCTAATGGCTCCTTGCTTTTGTTACTACTTCAGGCAACAGCAAGTTATAATCCCTGGAGCTTTCAGGCGCTGAACGCCATTAGATTTTTATTCCTGGAGAAGGAAGACTTCCTTCATCTTTCAAATGTTCACAGTCCTTCCTAAAGGATGTGTTAGTGCCATATCAAGGGGGAAGCAAGAATCACTTTGATCACTGCAGTCCCTGCTAGCAAGAAATGGAAAATGTTTTCACCTTTCTGCATAACTAGTTGTAACTGACAAGACAGTTAGATATATTCTGTTCTCTTCCTTTCAAACCTCCAAGCTTACTTGCTGCATTGTAACTTTAATGACACTTGAGGTGATAATTTCACCACTAAATAATTTGAGGACTCTAGTGAGGGGTGACAAAAGTATAATTGTAGAAGCAAATTATCAGGTGCTAAAATGTAGTATCATTCATTACCAAAACATGTTTGTATAGAAAGCTTACATGGCAGAGACAATCAAAGTGGGAGTGTGATTCCCTCAGGTGCATATTTTTTTCCCCTCCAGAATGCCTCCAAGATGATATAAAATGTCTTTGACACCTATTCCCAAAAGGCAGCCTCTAGCTGTGTACTTAAATAGCCAGTCCAGACTGAGAGATTGTTTCAGTTTATACAACACTTGCGGTGTTTCCCATGAATTTCCACAATTCAACAACAGCTTTGGAAGACTTGCAGTTTCTTTGCTTTTTAAGGAAGAGGTTTTACTGGTAATCCTAGTAAACACATGCTCAAACTTTAAGTTGCTGCCACAGAAAGGCCATTCACTTGGAGAGCAGAACCTTCTTCCAGAAGCAGTTTAGCATCTTAGAAAGTGAAAAATGATGTGGTCATACAGTAGGGAAGCTCAGACATGATGTGTTTAAAGAAGCCAGCCGTATTAACATGGGTGGATATTTAATATTCAGCAAATAACAACTGTTAGCCTGTTTATAAGGCTGACACAATAAGATGCAGCTTATAAGGAAGTCTGTTGTGGATTATACATACATTGAAAGCAGTGGACAACACTGTTTTTGCACAGATTGAAAGTAAAAACGTGACACAGCACTACCCCATGTTGAGCAAATAGCATGGCTTAGCTAGCAAACAAAAGAAGTGGAGGTCTCTTGACCTGTTTGCATACTACCAGAGGATACTATCAGATACTATCAGAGGATACTATCTAATACTATCAGAGGATTGCTGAAATTCTAATCCTTCAACTACACCCCTGATTTTATGCATCCAAGTTAAAGCCATTTATGAGCTGGACATGTAGCCAAAGAAAAAAGAACGCTTATTCCACAGGACAATCTGTCACATCCAAATGGAGGCATCCGCAGTACACAGGAGGAACTGAGCATTGGAAGTACTTTCCCCTGTTCATCAACTACAGATGTCCAAAACAACTCGCCTAGACTAGTTTCAAAGAACAAAGTTCAGATAAAATAAATCCTATTTCACCATATGCAGTGCATCTTATAAACAAGCAGGCAAATCTAACTTTACTAAAAGTCATATTCAAGTAGCTGAAAATGCCATCACAGTTTCTCATTGCTCTATCAACAGCTGCAAGCCATTATGGAATATAAAAAAAATTAAAATCTCGCTAAAAAATAAACTATTATTTACAACACCATTCATGCTGGCATTAGAATTAGAGCCCAGAAGAAATGTTATAATTCTACCACCGCTGAAAGAGATGATAATTCCTTGCAAATCAACATCCCATCAAGGAGAAGAAAATAAGAAAGTGATTGCAATTTTCTCTACAAATGCCTACACGCTGTATTATATAATACAACGTACATACATGGAAGTGCTGGTCATATTATGTCAAGACTTATTTACAGGGAATAATCCTGTTCCCTTTTCTCAGATGACAGCAGTAGCTGGAGGGACTCAGGCATGCTTGCTTTGTTTTGGCACTGTTCTCAGAGGGGTGCCTGCAGTGGGTGTCCTCTGCATGACACTTTGCCTGCTAATCTGGTCGCAGCACAACACAGCATTAAAAACCAGTTCAAATACTCAATGTTAGAAATTCTATTTTAGTGTAAGAGTAGAGCTCACTGGCTAAAAATGAACTAAAATGCCTCAATCTTATCGTAACTGAATTGTGTCTTGACCTTCCTGAGATTAAGCATTTCAACAGAATACGGACCAAAAAAGTTGGTTTGGCAAATGAACGTTTTTGGACTTGTTTTGTGAATGTATTCTGACCACTTTCAGGCAGAGCACAAAGCTTTCTGCTAATGGGCCAGCAGGATCAGAGCATTTGATGTAAAACCTGTCATTGCTAGGAAAATAACAGCATGTCTTCCTTTACCCATCTCGTTACTAGGTATTTTTCTCATCTCTCATGGGAAGACAAGGAGATATATATAGTACACATATCAGTACACAAGTCAGCATTCGGTAAGCAGATAAACAATTAGAGTTTTTAAATTGTGTTTAATATTTACATTTAAAACTCGTATACAACTCTTCTGGTGGTTTCATCAACCTTAAATTAGATGTAACTGCATGGACCATTCTGATTCAAATAGATGGCAACATTTCAGGATGTCAGAGAGATGCTATAAGCAGATAATATTGCCTGTGTTTCTTAGTAACAGATAAAAAATTGAATTTATAAGCAGGAAGTCTCACTGAGTAGCCTTAGTTTTATGTTAAAATCCCCCCGAAGATATGCTCTAAGAAATGCTACTGAAGGAAGTAGAGCTTGGGTTAGACCACTACTTTTCTTAATTGCCTGTTTTAGAATGACAAAAATCAAATAACTTCAAATCAAATGATGCAGTTAGGGATTAAAATAATGCCTTGTGTATTTTTAATTTCTCACACTTCTCTTTTCCTTTTTATTGAAGGCCTGCTTGGTGCTTAGCAACTATAAGCTATCTGAACTGTTCACTGCAGACACTGCTACCCAACGAGAGACTTACAGAAAAACATCAAAAGGTTATGGAACAAGCTCAACAGGAACTCGTTTGTTATATGAAGTCAGGAAAACGTTCCAGAATTAGCCAGTTCATCCCATGTGGTGCTACTGATTCAGAACAAAACACAAATTCCCTTTTATTCATTTGTATGTACATTTTATACATACATAAAATATGTGTATATACATATGGCCGGGGTTTTTTTCCCGGTATCCAGTGAGTCCACAAAGTCAGTATATAACTATAGCTGATATCTAAAACAATTCACAGTAAAAAAGCAAGCCATCCTTCACTTGATCACTCCGAGTTGAAAAACTGAAACCCCTTCTTCCTCACAGGAGAAAAATAGCTTGCAAAAACTCAGTATTTTATGTAAAATTAAATAAAAGCTCATTATAGACAAGGTATAACTAAAAGAATTTCTTCTATACACTCAAAGCTGTGTAAAGTCACCATATTGAAAGCACGGGTCCAACAGATACTACCTACTGAGAAATTCTTGAGAAAGGAGTAAAGCACTTCAATATAGCTATGTGGTAAGTTAACAGAGGCAACAGTCAGAAAGCTGAAGAGGTGTGTCCAAATGAGCTGAATAAAAAGGGATCATGAATTCCTGCAGATTAAAACCCAAATACACAGTGAATCAGACAAAAATACTTTGAGGCACAATTGATAAAATGTATCAGAAATAAATCCATTTTTAAGTGTATCAGGAGCAAAAAAAACTGTCAAAGATTATGAAAAGTCAATTGATAATGATGTAAAAGCAGTAACCTATGAAGAGAAGACACATTATTTCTCGCACTGCTGTTCATTCTAGGAGACTGGGAAGATTCCCATGGAAAAATGGAAAACTGATGGGTTTCTTTTGGGAGGTGTTTTTCTTTTTTTTTTTTTTTTAAATGAGCAACTCGGAGGGTCTGTCTGAAGCTGAAGTGGCCGTAGAATAAGTTATGGAACAAATTGACAAAGTGAAATTAAATTGCCAAGACCAGATGGTATTCACCCAGGAGTTCTAAAGAAACTCAAGGATGGAATAACTGAATTGCCAGGATAGCATACAGCCTCTCGTTGCATCAGTACGTGAGGAACACAACAAATATGCAGTCAATTTTTAATGAACAGTTTCAAGAGATCTGCAGGCCTCCTGGCCTGGTCTTTGTGGTAGGCAAGATAATGACAACATCAATAAAAAACCCCACAGAAATAATAGGCATCTGAATGTTTACTTTGAGGAATCAACATGTTTTTTAAGATGAAGTGTGCCTTGCAAATCTATATTTTGAAGGGGGCAAGAAACTCTACGGATAAAAGTGATAAAGTTTATAGGATCTACTTAGATTTCCAAGAGGATATCTTAAATGGGTGGAAACATGCAACTGCAGCGTAAAAGAGGAAGGTGTTAGCATAGTCAATCGAAAGGAGTGGAAACAGAGATTTGAAGTAAATGGTCATTTCTTGCTGACTATATGTTATACCTGGACTCATGCTGGTTCTCATTCTGGTGAAGGACCTGAGAAAGACTGAAAAATGCAGTGAGAATGTTTTCTTATTTTGTAAATACTGTCATTAAGAGTGAGGGCCAACACAAAAAAAGCAGGCCCAGAGAGATGAGTGGACAATAAAGGAGACAATAAAAGACCAGGGTGTAGGTGTTAACAAAGGATGCACATGGAAGAAAAAGCACAATCTCAGCTTCATATATAATGTTGGCCCTTACCACCAAGCTGACCATTACCACTCGGAAGTGGTATCTTGAGACTATAACAGAAATAGGATCATAATATGTAACTACATAACAGGAAGCTCCATAAAAACACCAGCTCAATACTTTGCAATACTTAAAAATTTAAAGTTCAGGCACTATTTGGTGATAAACAGATAACAAAATGAGAACATTGTTATGGCATGGTTTATTTGTATCATGAATATTATGTGCAGTCTCCTCATCTCTTGTGAGAGTCTGGAACAGATTCAGAGATGGGAAGCAACAAAGAGAAAGGATACAGGACTGCTCAGTCCGAGAAACAGATAACCAATGGGGTATTATGGTAGAGGTCTACAAAACCATGATTCTCATGAAGTAATCTGACTCGTAGTCTATTTTCTATCATCATATCAAGTTGAAGATGCATAGCACCTCATTTCTAGATTAATTCAGGCACATCCAAAACACAGATCCAGAACAGTGGCTTATCTGTTTTTCAGGATAAATATGGATACTGTTTACCACATTTAACAGTTTTTCAAGAATAAGATGTCATGGATCTGAGTACCATCTCTACAAAAGAATGCATGTAACAGATGAAGAGATCTTAAAAGGAGAGGTATCTCTTGGAAGCAAAAAGATAATTGTTTCACTGTGCTTTCCCCTTGGCAATCAACTATCAGATTTTCAGCAGCTAAATATCAGTAGAGTTTCGGTCATTCCACTGCAGCTCCCCAGAAAGACCCAGCAAAGAGTCTCAGAAAGGGAGTTCTGGTACTGTCTGGTCTGATTAATTAAATAACGCTTAAGATTATTTCTGGGAATTGGAAGATGATGGTCTATTCTGTTAATTTATTAGCATGGCCCTATCAAATAGCACCATACCAAATGCTCATAAGCACACTTCTAAACCACAGCTATATGGCTATAAATGGTATGTCACTGGTACGTAATAAAGAGAGAGGGAATTAGAATTTTCAGCAGTCTGAAGCGCATTTACTTTCGTGACCGATGAGCATTACATGATCTATTGATATAGAGGAGCTGTCTAGTGCCTTTACCAGCCTCTATAATCCTCTAGAAACCCCATTTATAAAATGAATGACAACTCCAAAGCCAGTGAGAAATATGGATAAGGGAAGGTACATTTGTCTATGATCTGCACTTCCTAGTGTTTTTAGTGACAGACTGGTGACAGGTAGTCATATTGAAACCCTAAGACTTAAGCATTTATACTATCTCACTTTTTCATTGCTTACTTTGTAACAAAATGATAGGATACAAATGTTCATAAATGGATCAAAGCATATTAAGATGAGTTCAATCCAAGCTAATCAAGTAAAAGTCAGGAATAACATCACATATCACCAACACATTAAACAGTTGAAGTAAAGAAACAGTTTAAATGCAGGCAAAAAACTGGCAAACTAATCCAAATAAAATTTAATTATTGCTACTTAAACAAAACAAAACAAAACAGCTTAGATTCTGTGAAGGACCCTACAATTTTCTCATCTCATTAGAGGACACTAGAAATTTCTCCCTTATTTCTGCTGCATTTATCTTTGTGTCTAGTCAAGTGTTTTGGACATTGATTCAATACTAGCCCAGCTGAGCCTTCTTCCCAGCTTTCCTGTTCTCTGCTCTTGTAAGTCTCCACTCAACTAACATAGCTCAGTTTATGAGCATTTAAGGCTATTTAGGAGTGTTGAGCTTTTTTTCTTCTTATGTGACGCAGGCTGGTATTTGCTTGTACGTGACGAAAGGCTCTTTTAAAACACCACTTAAATACAAATATTCTAGCCATGTCAGGCAGAAAATCCATACTTTTTAGCTCAGAAACAGTATCAGTTACTGGTTCACTCCTAGTTTGTAAGGCTATAGGCACCTGTAGAAGTTGCACTACCCTGGGTAAGTGTGGTTTACCCAATTTTCACATATGCCAATATATAAAAATAATATAATCCCACATGTTGGCAAGATATTTCATCAGACACTCCATATACTACCACGAACAAGTCTATTCCATCCCCTATTCCCTGCAGCACGAAAGAGAGAGCACCTGGACTTGAAGAAGTCTTGAGGCCTGTATCTAAATCAGGGTTCAGGGAACCCATGACAAGATAGTCACTCAAAGCCTCTCCCTAAATTTATGGGCGGGGAATCCAAGGGAATTCTCTTGCTGCCAGAGGTATTGCATTGCAGATGTGAAAGTATACACCTTAGAGTATGTTTTGCCCTCCCCTGCCTGAGAGCTGAAGAATTCATTTCAGATCCACCGCTTCCCACCTCTTCGTACTCTGTCCTTGATGTTAGGAAAAGAATTGTCAGTGGCGGAATTGAGGACTGAGAAAGGATAGAAAATATTGCTTTGAGTACAAGGCAAGACTAGGTCTTTCTAAAAATACTCCTAAAGAAAAACAACTCACCTCCACATCAACTAGATGAGTTGTGAAATGATTGAGCATCCTTCTTCTTTCAAGAGCAAAATGTTTTGTTTTGTGGTTTTTATTTTATTTTTTTAATAAAATATGTTGAGTAATTCTGGCGTGGAGTCATTCTACTGTATTAACTTTAGAGTAAAGTTAATGTGAAGAGACTATAAAACCACAGAACTATGCTGATCATTAAGACAGGTCAGGAAAACCATAGTTTTGAAAAAAAGCAGTCCCCTCAGTAAATAAAATAATTTAAATATAACCAGGGCAAAAAAAAACATTGACTTTCCATCCTCTGTGATGAATGAGGTTCAGGTAGATCTAGTTTTCTCCTGCCTGTGGAGGAACTGTCTTTGGGTAGTGTGATTTAGCCCTTTGAATAATATCGCAAATACAAAGAGCTTCCTCATTGCACTATAATTTTTGCAGCAGTACACCACTTTGTTTCTTGTGCCTGTCAAGATTTCCATCCTTGTTAGCTCTTCTCTGCATTTGCCAAGTGTTTAAAAACTGGAAACCTATTCCTGGCCTGGCTGCTCCCCATGGATCACAGTGGTGCAGCACCAATGGTGTAATCACTGCAGTACCCACCTGAATCAAATGGGTTTTCACAGACAGCCTGAGGGTTTCCAGCTCATGCTTATGGGCACAGAGAAAAGCTTGAGAAATGTTTGGAAGGAAGTTTAAGAACTAACCCTATTGCAGTACCTTGTTAGCCAGGGAATCAAATGGGGTATGATAATTATTCACTATTTCAGAGAAAACAACCCTCATCCCCTGTCCCAAAACTGCAATTGTATCCAAATTGCTTGGCTGTATTTGCTTTATCTTCCAAAAGATTTCCAGGGACAGCAGCACACACTCAGGTGCCTTTTCATCAAAGCAACAAGATCCATTAGCATATTTGTCCCACTGAGATTTTCTTTCTGCCGGAGAACCATTATCTCCCATATCTGTGAACTGTCATCCAGCCTTACAAAAACAGCCTCCTGCATGTGTCCCGTGGAGTTTTCTAAGGGAATAAGTCAATGTGGGGAGGTCAAGTCATCACTTCAGTATAGGATCAATTCACTTGAATAATTACCTTGAGACAAAGCAGAGACTTCATATTCATGTCAGCTGAGATCCTTGTCAGAATTACAATAACTCTGCTTAGGATTTGCAGCCCACTGTGCGGGAGGTGGTATAGAACAAGCAATCAAGGAACACCACAGCATAAACAGGTTCCCTATAAGGTGCAAGAAGCAGGGGACTGAAAATAAATTGTGCTTTTTTATTTCTGCCATCTAGGAACTAATTCTAAGTTGCATGTATTAGTGAAGTATGTGAATTTGAAATGTCATACTATTGGGGTTATACTCACAAAAACAGAAAGCAAGAAGATATTAATGAGAGGTCACCTGCCTACACAAACAGGAATTCTGCCTGGTTTGGCCCAGTACTATTAATGAAATCAAGACAGGAAAGACTGGAATGGCATATGGCTGACAGATGCAAGCATATAATTTGATGGTGCAGTGGAAAGAATTACTCAGTACATCATTATCAATTTAGTATTTTCCAGTTTCTTAGGAGAAAAAGACGTCACTTCTGGTTTGGGCATTTAGAAATTAACCTTTCCATCAAGGCAATATGTGTATGTTGCTTTTCCAGTGTAAGCTTTATGCATAAGCTCCAGCACTATACAACAAGGCAGTTAGAAAGGACTTTATGAAGTCACATAGTCTGTACCCAGTTCCAGCTTCAGACTTGTAATTTCTGATTGATGTTCACCCAAAATGTTCTTGAAGAACTCCACAACTCCCTGAATCTAAGACAATATCTCATTATCTTTACTTTTAGATTGTTGTTTTGTTTAGATTGTTTTTTTTGACCCAACACCTGATATCTATCTCTGTTGTTGACTTTAATGCTCACTGAGTAAAATGCTCAATGAACTCAGAGGTTTTTGCTCTATTTTTGAAGGCTTGAGATCAGATTATTTCTCTATGCTTTGCAAAAACAAAAAGAAAAAAATCCAAAACACCCTTTCATACAAAGAATCCAACTTGGTATCTCCTTCGGTTTTGAAACTGAAACATCAATAACCACATCCAGAGAGCAGTGAATCTGTTAATCAGATAATCAGTTTTTCACCCAACCCAGTTTCCTAAAGACAATGTTTCCCCTAGCTAATTCACAAGAATTTCATCTGAGATAATGTCAAAAGATCTCTTTCCTCTTGGGGCATCATCATGCTGTCCAGTCCGAATCCTAAATTCACAAATAAATACCTAGTCCTGTAGCGAAATTAACTGCAGACTATGGAAATTAGCCAATAGACCATTCAGACTATTTTTCTTTATTAAATATTGTAGGCAGTGACCCTATACACCTCGTTTTTCTTGCTTCATCTTTGTTTTACAGGATGCATCTCTTGGAGGAAAGCCCAGAAAGATTATGGGATGGTGGTGTAACTAAGCAGGTCCACCTCAGTGTATTTTTTTTGCCGGTGTATTTTAGTGCAATCCAGCATCCTCTTTCATGTCACTGAAGTTGGTACTTGACTTTCACTTGGCATTGCAAAGTGAGCAGCAGCTTGAACTCCTGAGTTATTTGGCAGGGATAATCTCTCCAAAACAGTAAATTCAAAGTTTCCTCCTGCCCACTGTACTTGTTTATTTTTCCATTCCTTTAAACATGGGTGGTTTTATAAGAGTTAAAGTAAGGAATTCTTCTGTTCAGAAGTGAATTTACTGTAGAAATTTGTTTTCAGAAGAGCATAAATTGTAGTCTAACAGCTTAGATGTGAGTCTCAATAACAGGTATAGGTTTTCTTTCCTGGTAAATCACATGCGCCCTGGCATATTAAATTACAACCTGAAAACATAGAGAAATGGGTTTTGATAACTGGAGTCAAGATCCAGTCTTAATTTGCTTAAATTTCTATTACTTTAATCAACTATTTTCCAAAGTGAGATTCATCACATTTAGCTGGTTTAGCTGCAGGTATTTGCTTCACTAGTAGCTAATATACACATTTAACAACTAGAAGAGCATTCTACTAGATGTTAATTACTTGGGGTTTTTTTCCTCTGCTCCAAAATGTAGCTCTTAATCAGATACTTATCTATGTTTAGACCTAACAGTTTGTGCATTCATCTAAAAGCTTACCTGTAAATAGCTAAGAGGTGATTCTGCAATATCTGTGCTTACTGTAATTGGAAATATCTGAAAGCACAGTTGCAGCTCACATATCCTTCATATCCTGAGGGAACCAGCTTAGTCCCTATGCATTTTTCTAGAGTGAAATTTGGTCCAAAAGGGATAAATCTCTTAAGGATTCTATATTTTCTTGGCTTAACCTGTTTACCTGCAAGCAACCGCCACATAGGTACACATCACTAGCTCAGATATCCATATCTATGAGGTAACACACACACCCTGTGCTCTTACTGCATCTGCACCTGCTCTTTAATCTGATTTCAGAAACACGGTTTCTGTACTGTGATCTCCTATGTGGCTGCACAATACCATATTTCTGTATTCAAAGCCCAGTTTTGAGAGACTGTTTTGCTAGCAATGCATCCAGCCCTTTTCAGCTGGGGTATACAACTGTGTGACCTGTAATGAACTTTTCCTGTATGACTCACAGGCTTAATTTCCACCCACCATCTTTCCCCCTCCCCATTAGCAAGCTGCCCTAGAGGGAAAAAAGTAGAGAGGAAGAAGTGGCAATGTTCCCGCTTCACTGAATTCTGCACATGCCCCAGCTCAAAAGCATTAATGGAGAAAGAGAGAGTTTGGAAAGTGCGTTGGAGAGAGTTTGCCTTTGTCCACTGGCTTAAATTGCTCTTGTTAGTTGTTACACTGCCGTGCTGAAGCACAACATTTTCTGACCACTGCTCACATTTTGGCAGCTACAGAAAGATGCTCTGACTGGAGATAATGTCGGAATCTGAGGAACAGCCTCGAAGGAATTTGCTTTGTTTTCCTTCCATACAGCAAATCAGATTAACTCTAGCTTAAGCCCGATGATTTACATTAACATGTCATTTGTCTACATACCATAAAAAAATATTCCTCAAGGTAGAAAAGGGCCATGTTTGGGGTCACTAGTTTCAAAGGCTAAAAATGAATCAGCAGTTTTGAAATTATGCAGACAGCCCAACCAAAGACTGCAGCACAACATGGTCCAGGACAACTCTTCTGCTTGCCTCTTCTGTGAAAAAACACCATGCTCTCGTCTAAAAGCAATCCTTGGGTTTTTCAACAGAAAAATTGATTCAGGATCACATGCCCCTAGGCTGAAGTTTGCAAAAAAATTGATGATATGAGGCTGTACAAACAGAATGGCTGTGAATATACCTTCCCTGGGAAGGGAAAAGGCTGAATCACAAAATAACAGAAACAGGAGGAAATCCTCACTCCTTTATCCTAAATTTACAGAGTACTTGTTTGAGAGATCTGGGATATTGATCAGAAATACTCTTCCTCAGCCATCTTCTTGGATGAGATGGCCCTGGTTCCAAATTGCAACATCTTGAAAATCCCAATCAGAGATGTTGACAGAAGGAGACAAATTTCAAGCCAGCCCATACAAGGGCTACCAGCTCTTAAAGAGATACCTCTACCAGCACAGCTTTGATGAAAACAGTCTCTGGAGAGCCACAAGGCTTGATATGCCCCTGGCTTTTACACAATCTAGACTTGGGCCTCCACACTTGGCAGAGGGAGCTGTGTCCTTCAGTTTTGTGAAGTCCTAGGGCTTGGCCAGAAAGGTCACCCTGGCTGTTCTACGAGGAGACAATACTTGCAGCCTAAGTGGATTCTCATTTGTATCCTCCTATATCCCAAACCTTTATCTTGAGCTCTTACATAATCATATTTACATGTATTGTGTCATACCCTCTTTAAATGTGGGGAGGGAGGAGAATGATTTGACTCCCTTTTAAACTGCAAGTTGGTTTTGGCCATGAACCATTCACATTAACCCAGAGATACCTGCTACCCATCCAAACAAAGCCTTACCGATAACTTGTCCCAATTCTTTTCTGCCCAGCAAACTACAATCCAGAAATGAGTATTTTTCATTGAAGTAATGCAGTCATCCCTCTTGACCCGCATGCAGATACTCCCCCTGAGCTTTTGTTCCATAAGCTGCCAGCTATCATGAAAGGCTGACCAGCGAAACCCCTACAAAGCCTGAAACGATCAAATCAAAAACTGAAGCAGACTAAGAAGAAAGGTATACACTCTGCTGTCTCCAAATTCATAACTGTCTAGGTGATATCAAATGGCTGCAAAACAATGAGGTCATGCCTTTTTTCATGTGGTCCAAAAAAATAGACGAAAGGTTTAAGCGTTATTACTTTGCAATTCTCTTCAAATGAATGCAGAAGAATCATTATCTATAATAGTACTTCAATGCAAAAATGTGTTTCCCTCCCCCCCCCCAACCCTCCAGATTGTGGCCGCTTCGTCTATGCACAGGATGACTGCATTCCTTTCAACAAAAATTATTGAATTTACTAAAATTAAGTAGGAATACAAACCTAGAACTGGACATTCATGGAAGAGGATTTTAAAAGGCCTTTTTTGTAGCTCTTTGTTCACTGAAAGAGAAGATAGAAATGATGCAAATTTAAATATGTAATTGCCTAGAGGTATAAGAATGAAGCCATGCAAGTGACTTGTCTCCAAATTATTTTAGCAGGTCTTCAGCCTTGCGACTCTTATTGAACAAATGTTCAGCACATTGTACAGCAGTGGTCCTCATGTAATTTAGTAGTCTGTAAATAGAGATCTCTCCAGCATCCAGTTCCCTCTCCTTAATGCCTTGGACATAGTTTTCTCTGATTAATTCAGCTAGAAGTTCAACAAAACTTTACAGAGAAGATAATGTAAGAAAATACTAGTTTGGAAACAGAAACAAATAAATAAAAATAGAAGTCTATTACACAGCTGTGTTTTTCTTCCCTTTTGTGTATTGCAGCTCAGTCTATGTTACCAGTTTCCCTTTATTGTCTATCCCTGCCCTAAACAACGATGGAGCAACTACTGATTAGTACAGGGAAGCCTAGGACAGATGACAAGCAAGTGACAGACTTTTCTGCAAGCAGATTGAGAATATAGCCTGTGCTCCTCCTGCAGTTTTAAAAGTCTATTTTAGTGCTTTGATTTAATAAATTTCATAGCTGATGAACAATTTGTTTGCAGAATCTAAAAAAGCCAAGAGCCTAAAGCATAACATTAATCAACCGAACCATTACAGAAATCTTTATTTACTTTTTGCTTATTTTTTTTTAAACAGAAAAAACCTACAGCCTATACTGCAAACTAGACAAAACTGTGACCACTATGGTAGCAACACAAACAGACTAAAAATAGATGGTTATTTTTAGAGCTCTGTGTTTCTTAATTGCCTATAAACTTATCCAGTTGTGAGCACTTTGTGAAGACTCCGATGAAAGAATGCACTCTCCAAATTTCCACAGGGCACAGAAGACTCTACATTATATCTTGTGGATGGGATGCAGACACTAAATGACAAAAGCAAAACCAGATCAACACAGATATTTTAAAATGAGAGAGGAGAGGAGGAAGGAGTCCCATTATCTCTTCCCCTGCTCCCAGCTCTGCTCCACCTGAGTGCCCATCAGACCTCAACTCTGGCTGAGATTCTAATCATCTCCAGTGGGACATGGATCTCTACAGGTTTGCATGTACCAAAGAGAATTGAAGCTAGATGGGAACATCCTAGTGAAAAGTCCTAGAAACTAGCTTTCATTCTTGTCAAGTATAGACCCCATGATTTATGCAGCATGCAGCCCCAATTAAATAGTAACATCCTTTTCACCTTAGCAACAGTTGTTCTGAGACAAAAAGTGTTTTAGTGTCTGCATCTGTGTGCCTGTTCATCATTAACAGACAGATTGAAGTGACTGATGTCATAATTTTAATAACAGAAACAGTAGCACAACAGTGACAAGTGGAATTTGCTTGCAGAGCTTTTACAAGACTCTTAGGAGGAAAACCTTAATGAAGACAGATGTAATTATCGAGAAAATTACTGAGTGTTATGCACTGTTTCTTTCAGTCCATGGCACCAGTGAGGTAAGTACTCCAGGCTGGACCGCTGTCTTCTGAGACATGCTGCTTCTTCCCAGGAATGAACAACCGCTGCTGAGTACCCATGGCCTTCCCTTGCCAGCTTCATCCTGGCACACATCTCTGCCTGCTGTGTCTGTCACAGCCCTTCCCATTTTTCTCCAGTCTTGCTGCTCCTGCAATGCTCCATATGTGTTTCTACCTCAGCTTTTCAAGTGCTTTCACTATGTTCCTGCTGGTAAGTCTCCTCTTGTTTCCAAAGTTCCTCAGCTTTACCCCAACTATCCTTTTCCCCCTGTTTTTGTGATCTGATGACCATGTATTTTGAATTTTTTTTTTCTACTAGAAGTGAAGGCCCTTGTTGATTTGCTTGGCACAGATTGCTACGCACACATTTGGTCCTGTAGTGCCTCTTCATAGGTGCTCATTGGCTCCAAGATGGACTCCATATGGCCCGTGCACCAGTATCCTTGACAGCACCAAATTCCTAGCAGAGAAGTCACTGACAAAAAATATGGGTATTTGCTTTAAGGTATTCCATTACTTACTCCTTTTTCGCAACAGAGGTACTCAGACAGTATGCAAACAAACCCCTTTCTCAGGAATTTGAACAGTTCTCTAAGGCCAGATCTGTCTCAAATATTTTCCTTGGTTTGATAGGTGAGGCGGAGAGCCAAAGCCTAATTTTTGGCCAAGGACATTTGACTAGAAAATGAGCAGCAATGCAGAATTTATTCGAAGATGTAGCAAACTTTGCACAGCTGTAAAAAGAAGTTTTATCACTATGAGTAACAGTGCCATCTGCTGACTCCCTCTATAACCATATTGGGAGGGTTCCATAATAGATAATTAAGCAATAAATTTTTCCAAAATCCAATATCTTTTCACAGAAAACTGCTGCTGTTAGGGGGTTTTTAAGTGATCTTAGAGGGTTCTGGGGTAAAAATATTTTTCAGTATGACTTCTGAAGTCGAGAAATTCTCAGCCATTTTCCTATGGACCTGAAAGACATCAGTCTTTTATTAAATATTGCTCTGACGTCTGTAGGATATTTGAATTACTTCACATTATTACACGAAGCAGTGGAGAGGTTCACATAGCTCTCCCCATTTTGTCACTACCCTAAGTGATTTGATAAACTGAGTGCCTACCTTTCCAGGTGGAAGCAGGACCCTTGCAGTATGCAGACAAACTCAAAGCAGCAGTGTCTGAGCTCAGCTCTCTGGTAGAGAAGCTGTCACTTTTCAGAAAATTAAAAAACATAAATAAATCTTACTTGTTAGGTACACTGAGACTGCCAGTCTCAGGAGGCTAAAACCCAATTATTAGTCCTAAAGGATTCAACACAATGGGGACTGATGCTGATGAGATCCATTTTAAGCGCCAGTCTCCGAAGTCCTGATAACAACCTTCTTCACGTTCAGGCACATTAGCTGTTTTTATTATGATTTTAAGCTAGCAATCATTTATTTTTCAATCAAAACATGCTTGATGGAGCATTTCTTCCTAAATGAGGAAGACTTCTTCCATATTTGTATCATCCTTGCTCATGCCAGGGAAAGATTTTTGGCTACCATTCACTTTGCCACAATTAGCTTCATGCAAGGTTTTAAAGACAAACCCATAAGAAAAACAAGGATCTATCAAAAAAAAAAAAAAGAGAGAGAGAGAGAGATCCTGGTGTGGGGAAGCTGCATAGCTGCACGACATGCTGAGTCAACCCAAATCCTCATGCAAAAGATGGTTTATCACATAATTCTTAGCAGTCCGGAAGAATTTGCCTTTCAGCCCGCTATTGTTAGGCTGATGTGGGCTGGCTGCAAACAGAAGATATGATTTGCTGCTTCTTTAGATGTTCCTTTCCTGCCACCCCAGATGGCTGAGTAGCATCTACAGCTTACACACTATAGAGACCTTTGCTGTGGGGCTGGCATCACTATGTAATACTATCATCAACTGTAAAACATTATCATATCATCATACTAATTTTGCTAGACCCAAACTGGCAGAAATTGCAAGCAGGGGAGATTTACTTGTCTTATCTTTATTCTGTGTTAATATGACAAAACTTGGACGGGCTAAGGATATGTAAATTGAAAGGCTGAGAAAAAAAGAGCAGGAAATACAGAGCAGAAACTCCATACAAAGTCTACCTTAAAGATTAGAAATAAGTTCGAGGCTTTTACAGTGTTGAGCTTCGTGTGACACAGCCAAAATCTAAGATTACAAGGATCACAGCAGTGGCTAGGGGTGCATATGGGATGGCAACCAGTAAGTAAATTTCTGCGTGCTGTGGCTGCCAAAGAGGGGTTTCATTGAAGGCTTTGGTAGAGGTTTATGGAACTCTGACTGAGATGCTGCTACAGAGTTTATACAAAATAATTAAGAGAAAACTGAAATTAATAATGCCATTGAATAGAGGCCTTTGACTACGCATCTGTGCCCACTAGCTTGTAAACACACTGGAAAAGTTTTATGTGGTAATCTCTTCTTCTTGGTCTGCTCCACTGGAGTGCAATTCCTTCCAGTGTGCAAGGCAAAACTGTCACCAGCCCAAGGTTCATGTTTGTGTATTGCTTCTTCCATCTAGCAATGGGAAAGGAGACTACCTGCTTTTCCTCCCAGACTGGAAGAGCGAAATTGGGAAGTAGATTGAACTGCTATAATCAGTTTGACTGTAAATGAGTCAATAACTCTATCTCTGGCTTCACTTTCTCCCTATTCAGTCCTATTTGGTGTGCACAGAATTAATCTCTGTTGATCGGTTTTTCCCTTCATCTTTCAAACAGGAGAGGAGGGAGGGCTTTAATGCTTAAAGACTTCCAGTTGATTAATCCTACTTAAACATCCACTACCAATCCAGCCAAGGGTTACTTCACATCTTTCAGGCTGTGCTTATTCACGAGACATACATACATCATTCTGCTCTGTGTTATTCAGCAGTGACCCTAAGATCATGTGGAAGTGTGTGTGGGCCAGACCAGATGACTCTCCTAGCTATATTTGTATAAGGTTCTGTGTGTGGCCCAGAGGGTGGCCAAGATACCCACTGAGACTTCCAAAACTTCTGTCAGTGGCACACAATCTATCTCAACATCTTAATTTCTGTGATCAGCATATGATGCCTCTCATTCATAGTTATATTTTTTTAATATATTTTGATAGGATGAAAGACAGAGTTAAACACTTGTTAATTTGCCTGCCCTCTTTTAATTCCTAACATAAAGCTCCTTTCTCCTAGAGGCACTTATATACCAAGCAGCTTCAATGCTATCTTAAGCATGATGGAGCCATCTTCAGCGACTCTGGAACTAAAGCATTTGAATACTTTACTCTTCAACACTTCCTTTCTATGGTAACCTTTATAGCAGTCCGTTTACTTGCTTATAGTGGTAAGACATGTTCATGCCTCCTTCCTTACCAATACTCATTTCTGTAAGTCCACCCTGTTTAAAGTTGGCTTGCAGGACTTAATTGTATACTGATTTATGTTAACAATAAACTGGTGAGCAGTCACAATGTTTTTAGTTACTGGTAATAATTTTCACTCATTGAAAGAGTTCTTTTTCCTTGAATGAATTATAGATGGGATTTTATGATGAGCCTTATCACTTGAAAATTAACAATCCCTCTTTTAACCAGAAACAGAATTCCTCGTGGACCTCCTACTAATCTGATGACAGGACTGCTACTGGCTGCTTTGCATTAGAAGTGAAATCAGTGTAGTCATGGTACAACAAGTTCTGCTACTGTAATACAAAACAGGTTCTTGAGCAGATATCTATCTGCAATATGAGTGACAATATTCAGTGTGCACACAGTGGGAATTTTTCTGCGGAATTCATAGAGCAAAATAACTTCACTAATTTCTGTGCCAATCCATTTCTCCATTTAAACACAAAAGAGTGCTCAGAAAACAGGTCAGTCCTATCATCTATTACCTAAAAAAATATCTACCTGATTGCTTTTGATCTCCAAAGTAGACAAAGACTATAAGTAGACAAAGACTATTAAACATATAACACATCCTCAAAATGGGAAGTCTAACCTGGACCCAGAAGTAGAAGTTGGAATGTCCTTTCACAGCTGTGGTTACCCTGCATGCAGTACATAGAAAAGCTAAGCCTTGGCAGTTTGAAGAGTTTTAGATGTGGGGTTCCAGTCCCATCACACATTAATACTTCGATGCTAGAACATAGTTTTTCCCATCATGGAGATAAAGGAATTTGGAGCTAGGTCTACAGTCATTGTTTACAATGTTTAATTTGATGACTGACTGTGCAATTTAGATTTACTAGCCTGGGAGGACCAAAGATTCTGAGGTAAAACTTTGTACTATTAACTGGAGTTGTCTTTTTCTTTTTTTTAAACAGAATGTTGCAGTGGAGAGAATGCAAAAGACAAGGCACCAACCAGTATGCTGCAGAGGTGCTATTGTTCTGGCACAATTTTTTGTTTTATTTTTGTCTGTTCTTGGAATTAATCCTTTTGCTCTTCAGATTATGCAACACATAAAGAATCAACAAAATGACATGCTTCTCCTTTAATACCTGTGTGCGTATTTAAACCCCAAATTTCCACTTATAACACTGAATACAATTTAATCAAAAAGATGACACTGCATCTACAAAGATTTATAAATTGCGGAAAGCTATTTCAGCTACTTTGACTAAGAAACTTCTCAGCACTTAAAACTGAATCCAAGGTATTTACTGCATGCACAAAACACATGCAAGACTATAAAAACTAACTGCTTATTCCAAAGATTAAAAAAAAACCCAAAGTGAGTCAGAAATGTTTGCAACCCTCTGTTGGCTCATTACAACCCACGAGTTTGGGATTTTTTGGTTGTTGTTTCTTATTTCTTCATGCCATTTTCTGTAGCAGAGCTTGGCTGCAGTGCAGGCAGCACTTAGCACTTTGCAATATCTCTGCCACCACAAGGATACCATGTTCCCACAACCCTGGTACCTCTACCCATTTGCTATGGAAGGAACCATCCATGGAGCTGGTACTGTTCCTTCATAAGTCAAACCTCCAAAGTGAGAACTGTGGGGCAAGGTAGGAGACCACGTTGGGAAGACACATAGGCAATGCTCATAGCTACAAAACTGACCGTCCTTTCCGTGTTCTTCCTGAAAGTCAACAGTATTGTCCACTTGAGGATGTTGTCCACCTGCTTAGGTCCAGTGCTGTAAACAGAAGGGCTCATCCTCAGAGCAGGTCTGCATCTGAGGTTATGTACAGCGAGAAGCTGGCTCGCTGGCTCCTTGCTGCAGATAAGTTGAGATGCAGCCCCGCTCTGAAGCAGCCTGGGCCTCTATTTTTGTCCCTTTTCATTCGCGACCGAAGTCATGGACACAAGATTATTTCTTCAGATGTCAGCAATACCCAGTGATTATTCCCCTGCTCACTTATAACTGTTTAGTAGCTGAATCACTTCCCAGCCAGAAATTGTGAGCTCAGAGATGAAGGCATCTGTTCACACAAACTGAGATATGGGAACATATTAACTCAAGATTTGAAAAGGGGTGAGGGGGGAAAGGGGAGACTCTTTTTAAATATGAGTGAGTATCTCAAGCCCTAAGGCAGGCAAGACAATCCAGGAGAGTGCCCCACGCTGCCCTGCAATGCTATTTAAAATGAACTTCTCAAAATCACACAGAAGCAGTTTTTTAATTTGCTAATAAAAGAAATCATGAAGAGCAGTAAAGCTGCAGTGTTGCACCTAATTATTGTCTGCTGCCAGTCTGGGTCAGATCTTCATTTTGTAAGCTTAGCCTAAATATTTTACCAGATTCTGTCATTATGCACGGCAACATGATTTCATATTTGTTCTGGTGCAGAAAAGCTTTCACCGGTGTGAGATGATTAAGCCCTCATCAGTGTGGAATTGCTGGGTTCAGCTAGCTGAGGTGCCCCTAAGCCTTTGAACCACTAAACAGTGAGCTCTGTTGGGTTTCTTTTCATCTCTTTTGCTCTCCTATATGGCTGTTCACTGTATTTGCTAAATGCAACAGACTGCCTCTCAGCATCCAAGCTGGCTTCCCACCCCTCCTTCTCTGATGGAAGCCTATTTAAGAACAGTGCTCACAATCTTTCCCGAAAGCTGTTATGTGGTCTGATAAAAGCTTCATGTACAAATACAAAATCAGCCACTTAAAAGCATTTTTTCCAGGGGAATACTCTGCATTCCTGATGGAAATTTTCCTGAGGTTAGTTAGAATATGTCCGATTTTCATTGTATTTCCATCATCACAGGTTCCCTGCAAGCCACTATAAAGCAGCACAGACCTTTAGAACTCTTACCTCTCACCAAATAACAGCTTTAAACTTGGCAAAGGATAGTGAGGAGAAAGGAGAAGGGACGAGGAGAAAGAATGGTCAAGCCTGAGGCAGAAGCAACAGTGAGAGTTTGTATCCCTGAAGAATTTATCTTCAAGCCGTACTCCTGCAGCCTTTCACACAAAATCCTTCCTTTGTAGACCAATGTTCCCCAATCCTCCTGCACCTACACTCCCAGTGCACTCTACAGTCAGTGTTAGATAACAGAAAAGACCAAACTCCCAAACAAACAAAACCCCTGAGGTCCAGCATAACTTTAAAATAAAAGAATGGAGCCTCAAAAGCAGATTTTGCAACATGCTTGACTTGGACAGCTTCAGGCTCTTTTTGAAAGGATTGCCATATATGTCTTCAACGTTTTGACTACGATGTCGTTGCCATCACAGAAACATGCCGGGATGACTCGTATAACTGGAGTGCAGCCATGGGGGGGTATAAACTCTTCAGGTGGGACAGGAAGGGTAGGAGAGGAGGCAGGGTAGCACTCTATGTTAAAGAGTGCTTTGATACCCTTGAGATCAATTACGGTGAGGAAGGGACTGAATGCCTATGGGTTAAAATCAAAGGAGCCCACAGGAAGGCAGATATTGTGATAAAAGTCTGTTACAGACCACCCAGCCAAGAAGCAGCAGCTGATGAGCTCTTCTGTAAACAGCTGGGGATAGTCTCTAGATCTCTACCTCTTGTCCTCGTGGGAGACTTCAGTCTTCCTGATATCTGCTGGGAGTACAATACAGCAGAAAGGAAGCAGTCTAGGAGGTTCCTGGAGTGCGTGGAAGACAACTTCTGCACACAACTGGTGAGTGAGCCGACAAGGGACGGTGTCCTCCTGGATCTGCTGTTTGTGAATAGAGAAGGCCTTGTGGGGGATGTGACAGTTGGAGGATGCCTGGGACAAAGCAATCATGAGATGATAGGGTTTTCAGTTCTAGGTGAGATGAAGAGGGGGGTTCGTAAAACAGTCACATTAAATGTCCAGAGGGCAGACTTTGGACTGTTCAGAAGGCTGGTTAGCAAAGTCCTATGGGAGATAGTCCTTAAGAGCAAGGGAGCCCACGAGTGCTGGGCGCTCTTAAAAAAATGAAATCCTAGCAGCTCAGGAGCAAACCATCCCTATGTTCCGGAAAGGGAGCTGGCAGGGGAAAAAACCAGCTTGGTGGAGTAGGGAGATCTCGAGAGGCATCAAAAAGAAGAGGAACGTCTATGAGCTTTGGAAGAAGGGACAGGCGTTTTGGATGGACTACAGGGAGGAAGTGGGATCATGCAGGGAAAAAATCAGGAGGGCTAAGGCCCAACTAGAAATCAAATTGGCTAAGTCTATGAAAGGTAATAAAAAATCTTTCTAAAAATACATTAAGAAAAGGAGGACTAAGGAGAATATTCAGTCCCTATTGGATGCAGAAGGAACAACAGTGACAGGGGATGAGGATAAGGCTGAGGTATTTAATGCCTTCTCTGCCTCAGTCTTAAATAGTAAGGGAAGTTGTTCCCCCTGTGTACAAACCCAGGAATTAGAGGAGCAGAACGAGGCTCCCATTATCCAAGAGAAGACAAGGCGGTTAGAGACTTGCTTGCCCAGCTAGACACCCACAAGTCTATGGGGCCGGATGGGATCCACCCAAGAGTATTAAAGGAGCTGGCGGATGTCCTTTCCAAACCCCTTTCCATCATCTTCCAGCAGTCCTGGCTGACTGGGGAAGTTCCGTTAGACTGGAGGCTGGCTGACATTGTGCCCATCTACAAGAAGGGTTGCAGTGAGGATCCGGGGAACTACAGGCCTGTCAGTCTGACCTCAGTGCCGGGGAAAGTCACGGAACAGGTGATCTTGGGGGCTATCATGAAGCACATGCAAAAGAACCAGGTGATCAGGCCCAGTGAACACAGGTTCATGAATGGCAGGTCTTACCAAACTAACCTGATCACTTTCCGTGACAAAGTGACTCGACTGCTGGATGAGGGAAGGGCTGTGGAGATAGTCTTCTTGGACTTCAGTAAAGCCTTTGACAGTTTCTCACAGCATTCTGCTTCAGAAACTGTCTGCCTCTGGCCTGGACAGGCGCACACTCTCCTGGGTTGAAAACTGGATGGATGGCCAGGCCCAGAGAGTGGTGGTAACTGGAGTTAACTCTAGCTGGAGGCCAGTCACAAGTGGGGTTCCTCAGGGCTAGGTACTGGGTTCGTCCCTGTTCAATGTCTTTATCAATGACCCGGATGAAGGCATCGAGTGCACTCTCAGCAAGTTTGCGGATGACACTAAGCTGGGTGGAAACGTGGATTTGCTGGAGGGTAGGGAGGCTCTTCAAAGGGATCTGAACAGGCTGGACCGCTGGGCCGAGGCCAATGGCACGAGGTTTAACAAGGCCAAATGCCAGGTCCTGTACTTGGGGCACAACAACCCTATGCAGTACTACAAACTAGGGGAAGTCTGGCTAGAAAGCTGCCTAGAGGAGAAGGACCTGGGGGTTGACAGCCGACTGAACATGAGCCAGCAGTGTTGGCTCATGACCAGCATCAAGATCTTGGCTAGCATCTTGGCTTGTATCAGAAACAGCGTGACCAGCAGGTCCAGGGAGGTTATTCTCCCTCTGTACTCGGCACTGGTGAGACCGCACCTCGAGTACTGTGTTCAGTTCTGGGCCCTACACCACAAGAAGGATGTTGAGGCTCTGGAGTGTGTCCAGAGAAGAGCAACGAAGCTGGTGAAGGGGCTGGAGAACAAGTCTTAGGAGGAGCAGCTGAGAGAGCTGGGGTTGTTTAGCCTGGAGAAGAGGAGGCTGAGGGGAGACCTTATTACTGTCTACAACTACCTGAAAGGAGGTTGTGGAGAGGAGGGAGCTGGGCTTTTCTCCCAAGTGACAGGGGACAACACAAGGGGGAATGGCCTCAGGCTGTGCCAGGAGAGATTCAGGCTGGACATCAAGAAAAAATCATCAAGAAGGGGTCATTGGGCACTGGCAGAGACTGCCCAGGGAGGTGGTTGAGTTACCCTTCCCTGGAGGTGTTTAAGGGACGGGTGGATGGGGTGCTGAGGGGTATGGTTTAGGGATTGATAGGAATGGTTGGAGTCGATGATCCAGTGGGTCCTTTCCAACCTAGTGATTCTATGATGCTATGATTCTATGAATGTGTAATAGCCCTTATTAGTGGATATGTGCCAGCATTCCTGCAATCTTTTATATATGTGTGCATTAGCATCAGGAGCTCTGAGGGATTGATTTCTTGCCTCCAGATCCACAGGAACAATAAACGCAGACATTTGCCGTGTGGTTTGAGCTTAGGGTTGTACATGCAGTGTATTGGGTCTGTGTTCGGTTAGGTTAGCTGGCCCCTGGACAAGGAAGGGTCAGAGAAAACTGCTGTGCTCACCAGCACATGCATGCTGTGATGCAATAAACAGTTACCATCTTTTTCCTTTGAGGTTAAGAAGTAGAGGCAGTAAATTAGGTGTTGCTCCACTGCTGCTGTTTCGAAGACCACAGGAAGACTTGCACATGCAGCTGACTGAAAGAAATTTCAAAGCAGTTCCCCTAAAAGGGGAAGAAACAGGGGTTCTGTTCAGCCTGATAAATGTTCCGGAAACAGGAGAATTAAGCAAATGCACAGCCATATCACTGCATTTCATGGGGAAGAGAATAGGGCCTGAGGCCACTTGGATCCAAAGGAAACACATAATTACAGTGCTGAGAACCTTCTTACAGAGACACCTCTACAGAGGCCTCATTTTCAGCCCATGCTTCCAAGCAAGATGGCAGAGCTGCTGGATTTGACTTTGGAGAAACAACCCTGTAGAGGACAGGCATTTGGCATGTATTAGGACTAGAGATGAAAAGTTACTGTAACTTCATTCTTCATTAATTGGCTTATGAGTAAAATGAACTAAAGCAAAAGAAAACTAGACCAACCTCCCCTTGACAGAAGGTTTTACCTTCAGCAGAAGTAGAAATGCCTTTTCCAGTGGCTGACAACTTTTGAAAGCATTGAGAAACTATACATTTAGTGAGTGCCACTTTTCTAGCAAATTTAGCTAGGACTGGCCAGACAATGAAAAGGCAATGAGCAGAACCACTGACCTACTGGCAGATATCCAGGTCTCATCTCCACAGAAAACTAGTCTGAAGAGTTCTTCTGCCCAATGCAGGTATTTGGGTGAGCTCCAGAACTGAGTCAGAGCATCTGTGAGAGTAGACCTGAGTGCCAGCCCTGTCCTCCACTTTGGTTTAGTACTGCAGACAGAAAATTTCAGATACTCAGATGTAGGGTGACTCAGGAGTTTTGTAAACTTGTGGGCTTGAAACATCCTACAGAAGAGGACTTTGCAACGAGGCAGCTGTTTGTGTCTGCTTAAAGGTCAGGTACCAAGGTAAAGTCAAGGGATAAACACAAAATTCTTAAGAGGCTTTTCTTCAGAGTGAAAAATTTAGGTAGGGATTCGTAGAGGATTATTATTATAAGGAAAAAAATATTATCGTACTGGCACCTAGATACTTAGGTGTTTATTCATCTTCCACTCTTGATAAAGTTAATTAAAAGATCTCAGGATAAATGGTTTAGTTATTTACCAGAGAACCAGCTATTCATGTGATAATCGTCCTCACTATTCGTATTCAGTTGATGAATCTCTAGAATAAGCTGAGGCCCTGTGTGAATTGATAACAGCAGGTCCTCATGCTGAGTGGGGTACTTGTCAGCCCAAAATGTCAGCTGCTCTCCAACATGCCAGCAATCACCAGGTAAAATAAAGAAAACGTGTTTAGAGAATGAGAAAGTCAACAGCTTGGTAGATTTTCCAAATCTTTTTCATCAGCAAAAGAAAACCTATTGTCTTCCCTTGTTATCTTTGGAAAGGTTAGCAGTTAATAAAGGTGAGTGAATTTGTGCTGATAAGCTGAGCTGGAAGAGTGCAGCACTACTACAGTCAAAAGAGCGAGAAAATTTATATCAGAAAAGTGAACAGGAGAATTTGAGAGTTAATGCCAAAATAGAATATAAGAAAACTTCCTAGTGCCTGCTTGCTTGCTCTGCAAAAATGCTGTGGTTTCCTTTGTCCAGACATAGCACAACTTCTTCAGCTGCACCTAAACCAACAATAGCAAAAAAAGGACCACAGAAGAAAGGCATTCCGAAATGTTCTAACATTTTGAGTGGGCAGTTGGAATTGCAGGAGATAATCACTGGGCATTTTAAACTGTTTCTGGAGGACCCATTTAAAGAGCGTTCCTCATCCAGCATTCTTAGTCATGCAGAGTTGGGCTTCAAAGTTTAATGCTGACATATTCCATGAAGAAGAAATGTTTCAGATGATAGCAAGCGGGCAATTAAATTAATAGCTACAAAAATTATATTGGATCACACATACATTGCATATTGTCCTCCAAAGAACTGGAAAGATTAAGGGATTTGAGACAAATTTGTCAACTGCACGAAAATATAAGCACACACAAGGAAAACTCTTCAGATAAGAATTTTCTAGTTGTTTCCCCATTGTCTTCCATTAGTTCTTTCAGAGAAACAGAGACCCTCCGGGCACTATACAACCAAACAGAGCAGCCACCATGCCAGTAAAATTCACTAGAACTATTATTTCCACCACTGCGGAACTAGGAAAGCCCGGATTCTCATAGAACAGTGTCATATAAGCCCTGATTGCTCTGTCAATAATAATTCTTGCCTTCTATATCTTCCTAGTATTCCCATCATAGACAATAAAAATATTTACCAGGCCCCTATATATTTTCCCATTCCTTTCATGCTTGAAGATAGTTGTTTGCTTCTGCTCATAACATATTCCTCTCTGCTAGTATTCTTCTTCCCTGTTATCGCTAGCTCTCAAAATTGCCCAAGCAGCTAAGAGGAAACAATACTTTCCTGTTCTTGCTAAGTCAAAAACACAAGTTGCATAGTAGCTTCTGCAAGTCCACCTTATGGAATCACCACAGAGCACAAATCATCTCTTAACTGAGTTTGAGATTACATTTCATTGTTGTAAATGAAGAATATTATGCCAACTAGTCAAGTGCATTATATCAAAGCAGGTAGTTAAGCAGCTGAATACAGAATTGGAAATAAAGGTAATTTCAAATGTAGATACTTAGGCTTCCTTGGGTTTGTGACTCAAGTTTTTCACCTCTTTTCCCTCGTTTTTCTTAAAATGTATTTCTATTGCGTTCCTCAGAAACAATTTGTTATGGGAAACATAAGTTGTGAAACATCTCGTTTTACTTATTTATTTTAATTCACTCAAAGTTCTGCACAGAAAATAGACAAGATGAACTTATGTCATAGACAGATTTTTGTTCTCTTGATTCCCTCTTCTCATCACTAACTATAGGGGCCCTGCATCCACATACAATGCCATATCCCCAGTCTTATCTGCAGTGCTTCCAGTTTCCCAGCTCCTCTTCTACCAATGCTGCAGATTTCTATCTCCTGCACCCACCATCCCTGCAATCCCTCTGTACACTTACTGTGTCCCACCCCATACTGCTGCCACACCTAGCCTGATCCCACCCCACCACTTCAAGCGTCTTTGGCCTCTTGATTGGACAAAAAAGAGAAAATGATTGGACAAAAAGCAGTAAGTATCAGGAGCAAATGAGAGTGGTGTATATAATGACCAGGCATCAAGCAGCTAAATCCTGCCTCTCCCGCAAAGTATGCACTTTCTCTGCATCTGTTTTTGGCACAAACTGTAGGAATCTAGTGTCCCTGTGATACTATCCCTCAATTCCTTTGACAAATTTTGGTTGAGGTGATGCAGCTGATGGAAAAGAGGAAAAGCAGGGCAAAGAAAGGAGAAGACGGAAGAAAAAGAGACAGAAAGAGTTGTTGTATAATCTTTTTTTCGTTAGGAAAACAGACCACCACTGTCTTCTCAGATGCTAGCCTGTGTTCAGTTTGTCTCCACCTTCCAACCAGTCTTACTGAAAGTGAATAACCAGAGCAGAGAGTTTAATCAGCTCCTGTGAAGGACGGGGAAGAGAAGCCTCTCTGAAGAAGAATGCATGCATACTTCTTCATTCACCCAGCATCTGTCCTTGCAATATTTGAATGAGATTCAACGATGATTGGATCTTAGAATATCCTCAGTACATAGAGATTATCACAGCCTGACTCCATTCACCACAGAGTGTTTTATAATTTGAAAATAACTCTTTGGTGGCATGAGAAGACGTTAAATTCTGGTTGCATAGATGTTCATTGTCCTGTTGTCATTTTTACTCCTAATCTATGCCAGTGGAAATGGTGCCTTTGCATTAAGAACACATGAACCAGACAAGGGAGAGAATTACTTCTAGCAAGGCACCTGCTCCCTGTCCCCTCAGAGACTGCCTGTTCTCCTGGGAAAGAAGTGCTCGTAGAAATATCCTTTAAGTGTGCATGGAGGTGGGAGCTGAGGCAGAGTAAGACAAAGTGCTTGGAAACATGAACTCTTCCCAGCATTTTACATTGGTCTGGTTTTTGGATTTTTTTTTCATTATGGGAAGGGATAGGAAACGATGAAGGCAGACAGCTAAGTTCCTAGGCACAAAAAAAGGGAAGGCCCTCATTCCCCTGCTCAGTTACCACTCTGAGGGCAACGGTTACGATGGCATGTGCAAAGCAATTCTGTGTGGCTTTCCTCTCCTCTTATGGCTGGTTTTCTGTGCTTGTTCTCTGAACTTCTTCCTGTCACTCCTGGTCTGGTTCTCACTGAGATGAATCACACACTCTTTGCATACTGCACATCCTCAGGCAAAATATCTCATAGAAATGCAGCCACAGTTTAGTCACAGTTTGAATTAGATCCACTCAGGCACACACTGTAGGGGGGGTTGTTGATTTGTTTGTTGCATATATACTGGCTGTTAATTTTTATTGCTTGTAAACTTTCTCTGTATAAAATCTGTGTGAAAGCTGGACTACCACGCTAAAGGAAAGTTACCAGATGGGAAAAATATGGTTGATTAAAGTGGCTGTTTCCATGTTTGCTCAGTGTTGTGACACATCTTCACATTGGGTAAGGTGATTGGCAGAGAAACAACAGCAGTGAGCACTGATGAGTGTATGCGTCATGTATAAATGCCTGGAGCTGAGTAGGGCTTGGGTTTTCCAAACTTCACAGAGCTCCCGAATGTGACTTATTGTATATTTTGCTGCAAAAATGAAGAAAGAATTTAAAAGAAATTAAAAATAAGTGTCACAGCTCCCGCTTTAGACTACTGAATGCAAAATGAAGGAAAAGCAGCGAGACTGTCTGACAAAGGGAATTAAGGTTATTTTAATACTACAAGCTAAAGAAGGTATGATCCTATTTATTTCTGTGTGCATTAGTTTCCTTCTTTCCATTCCAGAAAGGTGGGATTGTTTTACTGTTAACCCTGAAGGTCTATGCTGAGTTTCCAGATCCATTGCAGATGTTGAGTAAGATGTGAAACTCCTGTCATCTCCTGTTCCTTCAGAACCCCATCTATAAAATGTGGATAACAGTTCTCCCACCTTAGTCTTGAACCTTTTATGTTTTCAGTCCAGTTTAGTCTATGAGTGAGGGTGTGTGTATGTGTAGATATATATACTAAGATGTAGGCAGAAATATACAGACTGGTCTCAGTCATCTCAGAGCCCAATTTTGCTGGCCTCTGGCTGGTATATAACATGAGAATAAATGTGTTTTAGCAAGGAGTGAGTATGGTGGACATGAGTATTGTTATCTCACTCACTGGTCTGCAAATGGACACCAAATAGGCCTGTGAGCACTGGTTTCCATGTTGTACCGCAGGGAGCAAACACAGGTGCAATGGACAGGTTTCAAGAAGATCTACACCTCAGGATATTTAAACATTTTAAAAGAGCTTGTTTCATTAGAGAACAACAGCAGTGTTAACCATCCCCAACTACCGGGGTAAAAAGCCCAAACAGATGCCCTCCTCAACTCCTCCCTGCGTAGAAAAGCCACTGTGCTGGTTATCCAGATGCTGTTGGACATATTAGCCCTGTGATATGGAAAGATGCTGGCTGCTGGTGCCTTCCTCGCTGCACTGACTGGCAAGCACTGTTTCAGTCCTTGTGGATGCTGCTCCAGCTGTGTCTCGTCTCACACTTACCCTGAAAAAGCCTGTTTTTCAGACTTGTAGCCTGTGTCCAGTCATCTTCTCCCCTCATCAACAGCCTCTCATCATTTAACTCTTCTCTCTACTCCTTTATTCACAGCAGCTAACCTATACTTGTGTTTTCTTTGGCCCAAAGTATACCTCGATGCCAAGTCAGAAGCCCATGAGGTCCACTTTGCAATTGCTGCTGGCCCAAGGAAGACTTGGTTTTGTGTGGTCCCTTCACCAAGCCTCACTCACTTTCTCCATTCAGCTTTTTTCTGCTAAGGCCCAGGTTTTATGGAAGGCCCTAACTTATCCAAGGATTGAGCCTTATCTGAGCTAATGTCAAGACAGAGATCCCAGAGAGGTTTCCTGCTCCTGACTGACACGTTGCTGCATGGGTCCGAGCAGGGATGCAGCACTTTGGAAACAGAGCTAGGGCAGAGCAGGGAATCAAGGAAGTGTTTAGACAAGAGTTTCTTCTGAGCCAAAGGAAGCACGGGTTTGTGTGGAGGAGGGGTAAGGTCATCATTAATCCTCATCCGACTCCGAGTCTTTGTACCAGCCTGCCATGAAATCCACTCCTGCAGCACCAAAGCCTGCTCCATCTGTGAGCTGCTAGTTACAGCTTCTCTAAGAGCACCTGGACAATGCTAATGTTACTGAAGGGATTTAGTTGGGTTGTTATACAGGGAATTCAGTGTCTGGATAACCCTGTGGGGTTTCAGCCTTACTCCCTAGTCTCTGTATTTGCATCCAGTCATTGCAACTGCAGCTAGCAAAGTCCTATGGGGAAAAAAAAATTGAGCTGAAATGAAAGAAGGGTTTGTAGCTCTTGCAGGGAATACCTGTAGCGAAGGAAGTTGCTCTGCTGTTGCATCAAAAGCTATGCAACAAAAAGCTTGTCAGTTGGACAGAATGGAGGAACACTAGGTAGTGAGTGATGAGATACATTTCAGAAGACTTCCCAAACGTGCCATTTAAGTGAAGCCTGGCTGAAAGACAGTGGGGAGGCAGGATGGGCTTTTGAATTTCCCAAAATAAAATCAAAGTGAATTAAGGACAAACAACCCAGAGTTTATCATAATGTTAAGCTGACATGATTATTTGTAGACCTCACAGTATAAAATGAGAGACTTTTGCTGTTCAGGGAAGATGGTTATTCTGGTGCCTAGGTGGAAGTCCCCTGCTCCCAGGGCCCAGTGGGAGCAGAAACAACAAACAGTAATAGGCCAAAAGTGAGCACTAAGACTGGCACTTGTCCAAGGGACATTCCTAATGAAAACAATTTTCTTTGCATTTCTGTCATCAATGTTTTTGTTCCCTGAACTTTACTTGAGACCGAAATAGCTACACTGCCTGTGAAAGGCGTTGTAGCGCATAATCATTTATAGAGGACAAACCAACAACATGCAAACTAAGGTGATAAATTTTATTTTAAATATTCTTATAAGTGGAAGAATAATCAGACCTGCTTTCGATTGATAATTTATGAGCTAGGCAACAGGAAACAGCTTGTGATCCTCCCTTAGAGGCCATGAAGTCTTTTCTGCCAGAATTCTTTCAGAGATTTTTTAACTTGTGTAAGCTTGGCTTTTCCTTTTCAGCTTATTAGCAAAGGATGCCTGCCCACTCCAGGCACGTTCCAAATGGAAAAACACAGTATGGGATAATTTCTGTGCCATAATACGAAATGCAATTTAACTTGGTGGCGTGATGTCGGGCAAAATAATTAATTTTAAGGAAGGCTTTGCAATTACAGCAGTTGAATATTCAAATGTAGCCACTGGCCAAGAATTCAATCACCAAGACATCCCCTTTTGGGGCTTGCCTTTCATAGCCTGCTATGCAAAGGACAGACACCTTTCCCTTGACAACTTTCCTTCAGACACTCTGAAAATCTCAGCTAAAGCTCGTTTTCAGCACCAGTCTAGTAAGGCTGCTTCTGTTGGCGGCCAGAATTTGGGCTACACAGAAAGATTTTGCAAAACACCCTTGACCTTGCCACAGCGTTTTCCCAACGTTTACTGAATTTCAGTAAAGAGACACACATTCTGCAAGGGAATGACTGGGTGTCATGGTTTAACCCCAGCCAGCAACTAAGCACCATGCAGCTGCTTGCTCCCCTCATCCAGGGGATGGGGAGGAGAATGGAAAAAAAATTAAATATATTAGGGCTGAGATAAAGACAGTTCAACAGGAAAGCAAAAGGGAAAGATAATAATAACAACACCAACTGAACATACAAAACAAGTGATGCATAATAAAATTGTTCACCACTCAATGACTGACACCCAGGCCATGCCTGAGCAGTGATCCCACCCACCCTGGCCAGTTTATTTATCGAGCATGACATTATATGACACAGAATATCACTTTTGCCAGTTTGGGTCAGCTGTCCTGGCCATACTCCCTCCCAGCTTCTTGTGCACTTCCCCACTGTCAGAGCATGGGAAGCTGAGAAGTCTTTGACTAGTATAAACACTACTCAGCAACAGCTAAATCATGTGTTATCAACATTATTCTCATACTAAATCCAAACCACAACACTGTACCAGCTACTAGTAAGAAAATTAACTCTATTCCAGCTAAATAAAAGAAGAATAATGCCATTCTGGTGCTAGCAGTGGGTAAAACACTGAAACAGATTTTTAAAAAGTCAAATTAATTTTGAGTTGTATAGCATCACTAGAACTGATTAAATATATGCATTCTTCTGATGAAATACTTGCTTGCTTACTTCGCTGATGAGAGTGGTATCAGGGACTGGACTCCAGTAGGTTGCTGCATGGCAAATATCTCTGTTGCATTGCTAGGAACTTCCTTGCTTTTGTCTGTGGCATTGCCTCTCCTCATTAGCACTGTCCTCGTCGGGGAAGAGTGCTTCAAATCTCAGCTGAAAGGTGTGTGATTGAGCACCTGGAACAATCAAAGCTTTCTGCTTTTGCTCATATTGGGGAAAGCCTGAACAGTGCCAATGCAGACTCAACAAGCATCCGCCAGCCCTCTTCTCCCTCTTGCCACATCTCATCTGTGGACAATGGGAAAACCCAGACTCGTTTTACTTTTCTGCAGCGCATCTGAATGCCAGTCACCTTGTGGCAACTTGCTCACTGCAGCCTTGAGCCAAACCCTGCTGAAACCCCAGTGAGATCTGCTGCTGATCCCATGGCTCCCTAGGGCTAGGACTGGAACAGCCTCATCCTCCTAAAAATACACTCCTTTCAATCTGAGAATACTCCATTTGAGGTCGGGTTTTTTTTTTTTCCTGATCTCATTTGTTCCCCATCACTGTGCCTGTGATTACTGTCTCTCAAACCAGCATGCCTTGCCTAATTCCTCCCGAGATGTTATCAGCTGGGATGATGAGCAGCTGAGCTCCCCGTATTACTGCTGACGCAGGCAAGCTGACAAATGAAAGACTAAGCGTGAGCCCCTCTGGGTCAGCTTTTATGGCAATGGGAGAGGGAGGATGATGGGCTGGCAAACAGCAAGAGCTGGAGGCTCTTGATTGCCCTTTCATTTGTGGCTCGGGGAGTGGAGTGATGCAGGGGAAAGACCCATATGCTTCACTGCCTCAGCTTGCCAAGAGGCCCTGACTACCTGGCTGATTTGAGCCCTGCACAGCACACAGTTCCACAGCCAGCTGGCAGCTTTGCAAAGGGATTCAGTGCTTTTTATTAGGTTGCTTGTGTGTTGTTTTTTTTTCCCCTTGCATGCACCCCTAGGATAAAGAAACATGCATGGCATGACAGCCCAAGGCTTGTGCTAGCAGAAAACACTGTGAGGAAGTGAAGGTGAAGGGCCGTTTGAAGAATGATGAAGTATGTCATTAATTTCTTCCCTCAGAAGAGGGACCGGGTCCTCAAATTTTTACATGATCCCTGTGACCACCGGGCCTTTGAGGTCAGTAGCTAATCAGCAAGCAGCTGATTAGCTGTTTGATTCTTCTCATTCAAAATCCTTACTGTGAACTGGTGTGTCCTGTACTGCTGGCACAATACAGGATGCAGGGGCAAATAGAGCAAATTTAAGATTAGCAGTGCTCATCTTTTCACAGCTCACAGAGAGAGCAGCATAGCTCAGTAGAAGAAGGGTGATGATCATGGGGCCTGGGCTCTTCGGTTCATGCACTTTTTTCACTGCCATACCAGCTCCTGGCAGCCGCATTAGCACTGGTATAGCTCACAGGGTGAGCAACTGGGCAGGAACTGGCAGCTTAGCACCTGACAGATGCAGAGCCACATAGGGGTGTCTAGTTTATGGGAAAGGATCTGGCATCAAAGGAAGAATACAGCACAGAACCAGGACACAGGCTGGTGACAATTGTGAGAATGGGTGAAAAGGGTAGGAAAGGAGGACTTCTGTCCTGGTAAGGGAATTACAGCATGGAATCACAGAATCATTAAGGTTGAAAAAGACCTCAGATCATCAAGTCCAACACCACCATGCCTACTAAACCATGCCCCAAAGTGCCACGTCTACATGTTTTTTGAAAACCTCCAGGGATGGTGGCTCTGCCACTTCCATGGGCAGCCTGTTACAATGCTTGACCCCTCTTTCAATAAAGAAATTTTTCCCAATGCCCAGCCTAAACCTCCCCTGATGCAATTTGAGGTCATTTCCTCTCATCCTATCGGTAGTTACTTGGGAGAAGAGACTGGCGCCCACCTCACCGCAACCTCCTTTAAGGTAGTTGTAGAAAGCAATAAGGCCTAAGCACAGCCTCCTCTTCTGCAGACTAAACAGCCCCAGTCCCATCAGCCACTCCTGATAAGACTTGTGCTCCAGACTTTTCACCAACTTTGCTGTCCTTCTCTGGACATGCTCCAGCAGCTCAATGTCTTTCTTGGGCCCAAAACTGAATACAATATTGGAGATTTGGCCACAGTAGCGTCAAATATAGGGACACGATCACTTCCCTACTCCTGTTGGCCTCATCTTTGATATAAGCCAGCCTTCTTGGCCACCTGGGCACCTTACTGGGCACTGGTTGTCAATCTGCACCTCCCAGGTACTTTTCCACCAGGCAGCTTTCCAGCCATTGGTCCCCTAGTCTGTATCATTGCATGGGGTTGTTGTGACTGAAGTGCAGGACCTGGCACTCGGCCTTATTAAACCTCATGCAATTGACCTCAGCTCATCAATCCAGCCTGCCTAGATGTGAAAGTGCATCTTTTACTCTGTGCTGCTAGAGCATCCTCTGCCTATAGAGCATCCTTTTCTCAAGGATGAGCTTCAAGGGCAAAACTAGAAATGTGCCTTTTCTTAAGCACAGGAGCACTTCTCTGGCACTGTATTTGTGGCAAAACACATGTGGAAAAAACAGTCCCCAGGACTGGCAGGACCAGCCACCCTTCTTCCCCTGACAGTTCCAAAGGGTCATTTTGGGATGTGATTCCTCCTCAGTGAAACAGCTGAATTAAAAGGGGGAGCAGAGGTCTTTTTTCCATTGGCATAGCCCACAGACCTTGATTTAGTAGGAGAGAAGGGTGATAAGATGCTGGGGTCTCTATTCCCACTGCCCAAGGTGGGAGCACAGCAATGAGACCATGTAGTTCTCTTCCATCCATCCATCCATCCATCCATCCATCCATCCATCAGGCCCTACTCAACTCTCCTGATTTTAGCACTTGGGATTTTCCTTAAGCCTCAGCCCTTAGCATTAGCTGAAAATATGGAAAATTCACCTTTGTCCTAAAAACGTGGGATTCTAGTTCTGCACTTGGAAATATGCACTGAGTACACTCAAGTGGATCTCAGCTGTGGGAGTAATTTTACAACATGATGATTTCTAGGTGACTTGTAGCATTCAGTCTGCTTTTCCTCACAAGACTGGCACAATATCTTGAGCAGGGCTTGTTGCATTGCAATTACTGTGATGAACGGCCAGAAAATCAAATCAGGATAATCATACATAACCAGCCAGTATTTCTCCACCTTGCTTTGTTACAAGTTCATCCACCTTTCCCTGTGTGTTCCTCTGCTAGTAATGCTTCTGATAAGATGGTGTTTCTTCTTTTGGATTTGACCAAGTTTGAAGATCTTGAATGTCCATTCAAGCAATGGACACACTACACTATATAACAAGTAAATAAAGCTTGAATTGGCTCTTTATCCTGTAAAATTCTCACTTAACTCCTGAAGAGCAAGGCTGATGCTGGTGGTCATTGTACCCAGGCAGACAGACTCTTCCTGTATCTCGCTGCAGGGACAGCAAAGCCTTGGGCAGAGCGCCATTAGTGTCTGCTGCTTGCTTAACTGTGGTTAGCTCGTATTATTTTCCATTAACCTGTGTAAAATAAATCCTGCAAGGACAAAAGCTAAAATAAGTGCTACTACACAAATTCTGTGCTAGGCTATTAAAGTGCAGCTGGTACAAAATGTGTCAACCAATGCATTCGCTCTATGGCAACCAGTGGCCCTTGGGGGGTGATCAAATGGGTTTGTTTCACCACTAGATGACACTCGTGTCTCTTGGAAATGATCCTGCCACCTCCGCTGCTGGCTGCTGGTAGCACAAGTGGTGAAATCGGAGATTAACCTGGCATCTCCTCCCCAGGTGGGAGCTCCCTGATTGCCTCTTAGGCACAGTCGCTGCCTGGTTAATGCGAGTGGTCGTGAACTAGGAGACCTTGGGTTTTATTTTGCAAAAATAATATGAGAAAAATGATGAGGTTCTGGTTTCCCTCACAATAGGAGGAAGGTAATGTGCACTCAGCAAGAGGGCTTCTCCTACTGAGTTGTGGAGTTAATGAGATAAGGCATTGATTTAGTCGTCAAAAGTACGGTGTGCCCAGGGCCTCAGATCTTGCAGGATCCAGACTCACTATGAAACCATGGCCATCCTGTGCCTCCCGCCTAACACCATATTCAAAAGGCCACAATACTTATGTGGTATTACTGCTAATACCTAAATTACTCTCTGCAAAACTAGGACAACTCCTTGCCAACCAGCACTCTTGGGAGATGGGAACTGTTCCTGCATGCAAATGCTCAGATACTGTAGGGTAACACACTGTAGCCACCACTGCAATAGAAAACATTTTGAGTGATACTCTATTCTGTTTCAGTGCTCAACTATAAGCATTTAACACTGCAAATTTTGGAAAGAGGAGTCAGTAAAAAAAGCACATGGAATTAAAATGCCAACATGGCTTTAGGTTAACACAGTGATCAATGTAGCAGAGAAATACAAAGGCCACAGGAAAGCGTAGAACATTGTGTTTAAGGAAAGCTGCAGTTATATTTCTGAAAACTCTTCATGAAGAAATCTCCATATATTTCTGACTGTGCTCAATGATGCACAGACCACTATGGAAGTGGTGCAGACTCCAGTTCTCCCAGAAATAAGACAGTACAACAACATATAAACACAGCCTGAGATGGCAGCCTTAACCCTGTCCTTCAATTGACTCGAAGAGGCTGCTAGGGCTATGCAGAATCCCACGGGACTGTACTTCTACAGACCTACTTGCAGAAGGAGAGATTTATGTTTTTTACAGTTTAGCAAATAATTATAGATTACACAGGGGCAATTTGTCATCAAGCTAACCTTTATAGAAACTCCCTAATATGAAGACCTTCCTCTCAAACTGTGCATCTTAACACAAATAATGATAGTCTCACGAATTTTACTATTTCAGATTTTCCCCAGCTTATGGTCTTTGTTTCCTATTTTTCTACACAAATGAAAAGCTGCTTCAGAAATATATTTCCTTGCTTGCAGTGCTGGCCAGGCAATCAACAACTTCACCCGCAATCGATACACAGAGTTTTCCTGAGTATATAATGTAGTAGGTAAGGAGATGAAGATAGATTTTTCCCTTGCAAGCTTTCTACAATAAACCCGACTGTTTACTTCTCTTGCAGTAAATCTACTTACCTCCTTTTAATCATGATGATGAAATCAATTAAAGATATTTTACCTGTCTGTCCAAAAACTAATGAGGAGAAGATTTACAGGCAAGCAGGTTATTCTTGATTATGAATTACTGGATAGGGACTCAAAAGACTCAAGCTAGCCCCTAAATCTGCCAGCCTGAAAAGTCTAGGTAAGGATTCTACAGTGCTGGACATGTCTGAAAATACTCCAGACCACCAGTCCCTTAAACCTTACTTTGTTGTTGTGACAGAACAAAGCAAAAGCTGTGTGTCTGATTAGTGCTATTGCCATACAAAGGGGAAACCAGTACATAACAGGGAGCCAATTTGCAGGAACAGCTTGTTTACTTTTGGACAAACAGTACTGCCTATGAGAGCCCCGTCTCAAGCACAGCTCCTGCTGACTTCAGTGGGAATCTGCTATGAGTCAAAAGTGGAGGCTCAGTAGTGCTCTACAGAGAAGCACAATCATAATTATAGCAAGAATTATAATTGGAGACTTTTGAAGTCAATCAGACTGCTTCTGTTAATATCAATTACTGTCTGGTGGCTAAATTGCCTAGACTAATTCTAACACCTCAGCCATAAGACTCATCATTAGAAAAATGCCATATCCTAATATATACTGCAGCTTAAACACAATGAGAGCTTCAATCTGTTTTTTAATCTCTGTGATATTCTCTCTTGTTGCCCACATACTGGGGAAAAAAAAGTTTATTGTAGGCAGAAGACTGCAAGGACTGTTCCATATCAGAAGGTTCGTGGAGACTTCTTGTCCCTGAGAAGTGATGGGCTCCTGCAGACCTTTGTGCCTGGTGACATTTGAAAAATAAGGAATAAACAAAACTTAAACCAAATGTAAGCGATTTGCTGCAGCTTTCTATGCTGCAACTCAAAAACCTGCTGAAAGAAAATAGCATACTAATGTGTACCACATTCATAAATGGAAAGAAAATGTCCATCAACTATTCAAAAACCTAAGTGGACCCTGGTATGATTCAATGGACTTGCATCCTTAGCTCCTCAGTCAGTGCAGAAGTATCTGGTGGGGAGAAGAGAAAATCCTCACTTATCCCAATCCCCCATTTTCTTCCTGTAGAACATGCAAAGTGTGGATTTGGTGCCCTGGCTGAAGAACCTGTCCAACATCAAGCAGATGCACATCCAGTGGAGATGGCACTTGCAGCATGTCATCAATCAAGGCAAGGGGCTTCAGATCATGCTCCTCATTGGCACAGGCAGAGTCAGCACAACTGAATAGTACCCTGAAGTTGTATGAAATATTTTTATGCTTGTTTATTCCCTGAATCTGTTTTAAAAGGCAAGTATTGTACTCGGAGATAGCAGCCCATGTTTTTGGAGCTAGACTCCACTAGCAATTAATTCAAGCTGGCCTGATTTTCCGTGCCCCAATTTGAAGTAAGCTCCTCGGCTCCCAACAAAATCAAGTAATTTTTAGTTAAGAGACCTACCTTTTGGTAACTGATTTGGAACATCATGACCTGCCTTTAAACTGTAATGTGTTACAAAATTACAGGGACAATTTATGGGACAGCAGATACTTCCCTTTGCAAGTTACTGACTCCCTAGTGCATTATATCCCTATAATGAGACAATAAAACAAGTCATGGCTGCAGCAAAACGAATGTCAAGAGGCAGAATGGACAGAAGGTTTTTTTAATGATTTACTCTATCGGACTCCTAAACAAGCACTTCTACTTTTTAGAAGTTCACTATACTAATCTGTACAAGGTAAGCAACTATCGGTATTTCAGCTGCACCTCTTGTACTGCAGTGAGATCAATACCGTGCACCATTGTCAACCTTGCTGGAGGAGAAAGGCCAGTTATCTGGCCCAAGGACAAGCACTGAAAGCAAAAAGTAGAAAAGTCTTCCAGGACTCAAGAGCTTGAGGTGAGTAAAGCTAAACACAGACAGCATCTGCATTCATAGGGTTTGCAGCAGTGAAGATTCATCCACTGCTTAGCTGAGCTGTGTCTGAGATTTATTGTGTAGCAGTTACACATATGGTCTTCAATGAGCAAAGGAATTGAAAGGCACACAAAATCCTTTGCGTTCACACGCAAAGATGATTCTCTTTGAAATCAAGAAATCAAGAAATTCAATTCTCTTTGAAAGAAGAGATTCATTCTCTTTTCAAAGCAGAATAGGGCAAGACAAGGCACAGCATTGAAGGGCCTGGCTGAAAGCACTAAGCTTTTGTTATTTTGCACATCAGTGCCTTTCAGTTCTTATTTTTTACTTTGTTTATTTATAGCACTACTCAAAACTGAGTACATATTTTGCTGTGGGGTAAACAAAAGACTAAAAAGACAGCTATCATTGCCTGCAGTCTATCAGGAATAAGCCCGGGTCAGCTAGAAATTCAGCATTTCTCTTTCCTAGCCACCAATGGCTCTGAGATGGGCTTTGGTAGGAGTGTGGCCAGGACATAGCTCTGCACAGGAGCTCCCTGGGCTTGCCTGTATCCCTATTTGGTATCGTGGTAGGTGGGAGAAGGTGGGGGGGACACCGAGACACACATAGATGCACAAACAGACACACAGAGACACAAACATATACAGACACAAACACAGACACAGAGGCACACAAAGACAAACATGCACAAACACAGACACACGCACAGACACGCATGCACAGACAGATAGACACACAGCCACGGACACACACCCACCCCCACAGACAGACACACACAGAAACAGACCGACACAGAGACAAACACACACAGACACCAGTAGACAGACACACACAGAGACACAGACACAAAAACACAGAGACACACAGACAGACACAGAGACACAGAGACACAGACACAAAAACACAGAGACACACAGACAGACACAGAGACACATAGACACAGCCACAGCCACAGACAGACACACAAATACACACAGACACACACAAAGAAACAGAGGCTGACACAGACAGACATGTAGACAGACACACAGACACACAGACAGACAGAGAGACACATGGACACAGAGCCACAGAGACTCAGACAGACACAGACAAACACACAGAGACGTGTGCACAAACACACGGACAGACACACACAGACACATAGACAGAAACAGAGGCTGACACAGAGACAGACACGTGTAGACAGACACACAGACACAAGCACACAGACACAGAGACAAAGACAAGCACACAGACACACACACAGATGCACGCACAGACGAACACACACTAGACACAGACAGACACAGACAGACACAGACAGAGCCACAGAGACAGACACAGACACACACACGTACACAGGCACTCAGACACACACAGACAGCCACAGCCACGCACACGCGCGGCACCCCCCCCCCCCCCCGCTCTCCCCTCCCGGGCAGAGGCGCAGGCTCCCGCTCGGGCGGGCACTCGCACCCGCCCCCTAGCGGACGGCTCCGCAGGCGCTGCAGTGCCGGCTCGCCCCGCTCCACCGCGGCCCAGCGCGGGGCAGGGATGCGCCGTGTCCGGGTCGCCTCTGCCCGAGCTGAGCTCGAAAAGCCGCCCTCGCGGGGGAGGGCTCTGCATGCAGAACACGCTCTACATTGCCGGCAGAAAAGCGGGGACCGGACGAGGGAGAGCGGTTTTAAGCTGAAAGAATCATAGAATCATAGAATCACTAGGTTGGAAGGGACCCACTGGGTCATGGAGTCCCACCATTCCTAACAGTCCCTAAACCATGCCCCTCAGTACTTTGTCCACCCGTCCCTTAAACACCTCCAGGGAAGGTGACTCCACCACCTCCCTGGGCAGCCTGTTCCAGTGCCCAATGACCCTTTCCGTGAAAATTTTTTTCCTGATGTCCAGCCTGAACCTCCCCTGGCACAGCTTGAGGCCATTCCCCCTTGCCCTGTCCCCAGTCACTTAGGAGAAGAGGCCAGCTCCCTCCTCTCCACAACCTCCTTTCAGGTAGTTGTAGAGAGCAATAAGGTCTCCCCTCAGCCTCCTCCAGGCTAAACAACTCCAGTTCCTTCAGCTGCTCAGGGGAGATTCGTTTGCTGTGAGAGAGGTGAGGCACTGGCACAGGTTGCTCAGGGAAGCTGTGGCTGCCCCATCCCTGGAGGTGTTCAAGGCCAGGTTGGATGGGCCCTTGGGCAGCCTGATCTAGTGGGATGTCTCTGCCCATGGCAGGGGAGTTGGAACGGGATGATCTTTAGGGTCCCTTCCAACCCAAACTGTTCTATGATTCTATGACTCTGTGATGCATCTGGTAGAAAACACCAGTGCATCTGGCCCAGGATCTTGGGGAGCCTTAGGCTCGTGCTTGGATCTCAGCTGGTGGTGGAAGGACACTTCTCTTTTGCAACAGCTCTAAAAAAAATAGATCTTCAGTTTAGCAAACAAGCATTGAGAGTGCTTGGACGTGTTTGCCTCATTTGTGTTTGTATGAGACTAGGAAACTCTTGATATGGGTGGAAGGTGTTAGAATCCTCAGAATCACTGTAAAGCTGTAACATTTTGTTTCAATAAATAAAACATTTTAGATTTTTACATGAGGAAACAGCAGCATCAGGACTACATGGAAAAAAAAAAAAGATAAGCCCTTTACTAAGCTAAACATTCGTAATTACTTTATTCACAGTGTTTATTACGTGGTGGTATTGATACAATTCACATCTCATTTTAGAAATTGCCTCCAGGCAACAATTATCATTATGAATTTTTAAAAGTGGCTGAATGACTCAGCCTCCAGATTTAATTGGCCAGAGTTATGTGTTGCCTCTATAGTATCTGTACTATCTTTGATAAAAAACAACTGAGGCACAACCTTTCTGTACATTTCTGTTCAATGTCATTTACGCTTTATCCATATTCCTTCACCATCTAGCCACACTGCTACCAGGGCAGCAATGAAACCAGTGGAACCCATAAAAAGAGGATGGAACAAAGAGACTTTTGGGCCTTGTAGTATCTGAAAGCAAAATACTTAACTGGACTGTCAAGACTGATATCTCACAGTGCCCTACCCTGTGCATCCTGCTGGTGAAGTCCTGGCCTCTAGCAAAACTCCATTCCAGCTGAATTCCACTGAGCAGGGATTTTATCTTACAGAATGTCTTGCACTTGATTTGCAATTCTTCTGCACTGCACATCAGCACTGTTGTAGCAGTGCTGACTATGTGCTAAATTATATAGTTGCCATACTCAGCACACATGTGCTGACAGATACATGGGAGAAAATAATAGACTTCAAGCACTTGCTAAGGTCAGTGAGAGGACTGGAAATAGAATGACCCCTTATCTTGACTTGCTTTTCTGTGCATCCAGTTTGTAAATGGTATGACAGGAAAGTACATTCTTCTCATATTAGCCAGGTTTCCATATTTTCTTTTTTTTGTTTTGTTTTGTGCTGAATAAATCAATGTCTTTAAGAGAAAGCAGATATGGATATAGATGAGCAAACACCCTAAACAGCACTTGAATATCTCAGTCTGTGCAGAAATGGTGTTTCAGAACATCAGTTATCAAAACAGTTTCCATCTGCAACATCACAGCTGCAATGTGTTAAGCAAGTAATATATATGGGAGAAAAAAAGAGAAAATAATCAAAAAAGCTAAGATGCCATTGAAGTTTTTGAAACTGTTCACACTGAATGGTTCAGGTGAAAGCCACTTAAGCAAGTCTGATAAATGTGCTTTCAGAAAACCCACTTTTTGCACTGGAACAACAGAAAAGCAAAGGAAAATGCTTTTGAAACCCTGTGACACATAAGTTTTCATCCCCTTGTCTACTCAGATGCCTGGGAGTGGAGAACCTTTAGTCTTTCCTGCATTTCTAGATCTATGATTCTAGCCTCTGCCAACAAGTGTCTTCAAAGCCAACTCTAGGTTTCTTTATAGTGCAGAAAAAAAAAGAATTTTGTGTCCTTAAAGCTGTGGCACTGAAGTTGCATTGTGGTGTCTGGCATAGGTAAAGTAAAGAGGAGAAGAAGATGTATAGGAAATGGATTTTTCACTGTCCCTTTTTGTCCCTTTAGGCATTTTATGGGTTCGCTGTGTCTGAACTAGTTCTGGTTGCTCCTAGCCATACCACGGCTGAGTGCTTTGACTACCTCTGTAGCCTGTCTGGTACCCTAGCTGATGTTATCTGGGTTTTGCCACCTAGACAATGTCTAGCTGTGGGTTGGAAATTAAATCTAGGACACTCCAGGCCACAAAGCAGTGGTATGTTTTTAGCAAGACACTTCATTTATGTGACTTATAAGCAAGTTAAACCTTGCCAACAACCCTCAACATGCAGCTGCTGTATATCCCTCCTTATTACATGTTCCAGTTTTGCAACAAGGTGGCTTATACACAGAGTCAGGCTCTCTCTTGCTGTACTCTGTACCTGGTGATTCCTGAGTGGTGATCCCAGCTCAAGGGTAGCTGGGAAAGATGTCTGTGATGCCCTGCTGAGTGGGCACCCACACACCCATGGAGTCCACTTCAGCTTTCTCAAGCTGAGAATATGAAAGCCTGGCTGTTGCTTTCTTGTGTGTCCCTGAAAGAGTGATCATTTTTGTGCTTGTCCTTAGGGAAATGTTCAGGTCTTGGGCAGAAGAGCCCAGATTTTGGAGAGGAATGTGCATCCATGCCTTATCCAAAGTGACATGTCCTTGCTACATTTGGGTCTATATAGTATCTTGTTTTCAGATTAGCCTGCCAGTCCCTGAATTGCAGTCCCTAACCACATGCTTATTGCCACAGGAATCAAAGGTCGTGAGTCCTACCTACCTGATCTCATTTCTCTTTTTTTTTTTTTTTTGCCAGTAACATCTTCAACACACCTCTCTTTTGTGCTACTTTCTCACTTCATACCATACAAACTGTTTGTCTCCTTCCCTGACTTTCTACTTCTTTGCAGTCTTTGTCCTCCTTTGAGATGGAGGACAACGGCATCTTGTTTTTCTGCAAATAACAAGAATATTTAAATCATTGAAACATTACCTGGACAGTGAATCTATTAGGGCTGATTCAAGAAATGAATGAGAGGAAGAAAGGGCTCTGAAAGTGAGATTTCTTTAATTCCACAAACTGCTGTGTGATTATGCAAGGCTATTCTCCTCTGTTTTCTGCCAGACAAAATATGTAGACACTTTTCTTGCCGTTTGGAGGGGAAATGCTGTGCATGTGCATAAATACTGTGTCTCTCCCTTGAATTAAAATGAGACCTTAAGTAGCTGGTAAATTGCAGATTGCCGGGGTGAGCAGACAGGCAGCTCAGAACTGAGTCTGATTTCACAGCACATTGCTTGTCTCAGCTGTGAGGCATCGTGGAACGGGCTTGGGCTGGTTTTCAGTCTGTAACTCATTGTGTAAATGCCAGCCAAATTAAAGCAAAGCAGATGGGACAAGTAATTTGAAGATTATTGAAGATACTTGTGTTAAAAAGTAACTTTAGATATAGATTTTAAAAAGGTCCTTTCTAGTTCATAATAGCTGGTCAAAAGAAAAGGATCAAGCAATGAAAGCTACTAAAGCTTAGCAGAAGACACCTAAAAAGGATTATTAGAAGTCATTAACTTTTTACAGAGCTAAATCCCATTAAACTGAATTATCAGCTCGAATTTATTTCTCAGGTACTTGCATCACTTTGTGAAAGCTACCATTATTCCTAAAAAAAAATATAAGCAAAGCAAGCAAACTCTGATGAATTCTTTAGGGATTATTCACATTGCAGTCTAACATATTGAGAAATTTTCATTCTCCCATAGCATTTGCAGTTTTCATCAAAACTTTCAAAACTTCTGCTTAACAGTGAAATATTCCTTTATATAGCTGGCTATACTTTATGTGAAGAAGAAATGAATATCAGGAATCAGTGCAGTAAACAAATTATTTTTGCTTTATCACTGCAAAAATGCAGGTCAACCTTAAATATGCTCTGACGGATGTCTCCCTGCTGAAAGAATCTCTGAATCTTTAACCCAAATTCCAGTCAATCACAAAGCATAATTGTATAGTATTTACAGTATTGTCTTAAGCTCTGAGCTGATCAGGTCTCTCAAACTGCATAGTTAGTCCACAGGAGGAAAGCCAGGCTTGTCTCTCACATGCCACCATGCTGCTTTCTGAAACTGTTTCTTCTTGTGCAAGTTCTCAGCGATAACCAGATACTAAAGGGCTGTCCTCCTGCATTTTAAACACAGAGATTGGAATGAGTCTGTATTTGGCTCATGAGTTGGAGGTACTTAAGGTGCAGGAGAATTGCAAAAAGAAAGTGCACAGTCTTCTGCCAGAGACAGATCAGGGGTTCTGAGCTGTTGGAGTACACCATCCTGTTCATCAATAGCCAAAGATGGCTATTGCCATACTCTTCTTCAGGAGTAAGACTTGGAATTTCAGAGAAGTATGTAACTCTCCTAGTCAAAAGACAACTAAACTCCAACATTTAGAGGTGTTCTTCCTATGCAGTCTTCCATGAAAAAAAATTAGAAGCCACTAAGTGACAAACTGCAAAACTCCTTTGGGATGACTTTCTGTAAGAAATGTTAAAAGGCAAATGTTCAGTCCCTGCTCCCCAAACCCTCTCTTCTGTGACCTGAAGACACCAGATACCCGGTAAAGCATGCTTTGATGCAGCCATTCCTCTATTGCACATGCAAAATAATTATCATCTTAAAAGATCCAGCAGTCATGTTTTGATACAGAAAAGCATTCCGTATCTATTCTGTTCTGTGAAGGGCTTATATGTTTCACTCCTTTGCTAAAGTCCTTTGCTGAATACAAAAGCACATAATCTAAAGCTTGTCCTTATGCCCCTACTGAGTCTGGCCCTGGATGACCAAGCAAAGTATAAACAGGAACAATGACTATCCACATTCCAGAGCTTTTATTGCAGTAAACCGTAAGAAAATGTGAATGATCAATGCAATATTGCATATTTCTGAAGTGTACAATCTTTAAAAACAGCAATTTCTTGTACTGGATACAGGTAGTACACTCCTTTGCTATAAAGGCTAATTAAATTTCATAAAATTATGGTGCTTAAAAGCTGTCTTACTCTAAAAAGGAAAAAGTGCTTTATCCATTTGAACATACAATTTCACTTCTGGGCAAACAATCTCAAACTGGAGGTGACAGACATATCAATTAAAACACAATGTATAGTTTTACTTGTTTGTTTTTCTTACAGTAAATTGCTGCACATGATAGCTCCTTAAACTACTGCAAATGGCTGTTTTGAAATAGTTACAATTTGATTTAGTTTTTGCACATCTTTTCCTCACTAACGTAGCCTGTAATATAGTGCACCATGTAAAAAAATCTTGTGTTGATGTAAAATTGATGCATGTGAAATTTCATGTCATCTATTTTTAAGTCCAATGTATGTAAATCTTTGGCACAATCCAAGCAAGGCTTTTTCTCTTCCAGGCTCCATTATGATGTAAGTGGATATTTTGCTTTTCTGGAATATGCACAGGGATTTAATAAAATTACTACCGTGCTTCTCTTAAAACATTTCATACTCCAAAATGCATGCAATTAAACTGTGTGACAGTAATTCACTCCTTCGCTATATCTGCATTGTTGAAATTATAAATGAGCCAATGGAGACATTCACAAACCACACAGCAGATTCTCACAATGCCACATTAGTCTTCAAAATGAGGAAATTAGGAGACTTACACTTGTGTATAACATCAGAATTAGATTTGATAATGTTGATCTACGTACATTCTGTCTGAGTCTATAGCTGATTATATGCAAGGATGGGTTGTGATCATGCAGGTTATTAGCTGAAATTTTGACATTTAGATGTCGATTATGCTGGCTTTTGGAATTGGATTGATTTTCACAACAGAATGTCATTATAGCACTTGCAGTGACATCAAGAACAGAACTTCAGCTTGATCTTCCTCTACAGAAGCTCATTAGGGATTCACATAAGAAGACAACCAACACGTGCTATTGCCATGGAAACAAGATGGAATATTATGAAGCAGTGTAGCCATATTCCAAAATAGAGAGGACAAAGTCAGAGCACGAGCCTGACAGGCTTTTCATTTGCAAGTCTCTATGGGTCAAAGCAGAACTTAGCTCCTGGTCTTCGAAATAAAAATCACCAGTGCAGTTTTAGGACTCTGGTTTCAGTTCCTCCTTTTCAAACACAAACCCTCAACCTAATTATTTTAGTTTATGTTCTATGAGAGGAATGAGGCTGAATGGAGGCAGAGGCATCACAGCAGGAGTGTAGGTGTGATCATGTACAAAGAACAGACATCACAGAACTGATAGAGGACTAAAGTTCAAGCCAGGCAGTGGGGTAGTGATAAAACAGAGGTGAGCAAAACCATCAGAAGCCGAACATCTGGTATGTCATTAAGATGCAGAAGAAATGCTAGTTTCAAATGCAATGGCTAGCCAGTACTGGAGGCCAAAATGCAAAGGATAACATTTCTTGTAATTTGCATTAAATTGGTGAGTCTCGTGGTTTCTCATGTTGCCTTGGACATCCTGGACATATATATCTGTACACACTATGCTGGCAGTCCAACTTCTCAAGCTGCTACTTGTAACTATGTACACAGAAGGTTCTTTAAGCCATTTAGAACAGCTGTCTCTGGTTTAGAGAGTTTTCACCATTGTAAGAATTTTGACCATTGTCTCTTGAGTACCGAGTGCTAACTAGTGAGTATGAATGCAAGTGGGGTATTGCTTGTGTTTGATAACAATACCAGAAAATACAGGAAATCTATGCTAATGGAAGCAACAGCTTAGAGGAGATATTTTACCTTTCATGTAGAAATCCTGTCACTGCCACTTCATTCACACACTGGTTCTATCCTTAAGAAACATTTTTAAGTTCCAGCTGAAGGTCTAGGAACCAAGGGTCTATTGTAATCACTTTCAACAAAGCCACTGTGGGTAAAACATAGATTAGGAAAGATAAACAAAGAGAGTAATAGAGTTTTAAGGAGTATTCAAGAAGCCTTGAAAGGGGGTGCCGAGTTTGCCACTACAGAGAGTTACTGTGAAATTCAAAAGCCCATAAGAGAATCATGAAAAGGAAAAATATTAATGTAGACGGAAAGCTTCTGAGTGTCTACTGAACCAGGCTTTGGAAAGCCTTCCAAGCCTGCATATGAAATGTGCGGTATGCCATGATTTAATTATTATGAACTCCACAAACTGTCATCCACTTAAGGCACTCATGTTTCTGCCAAGTTAAATGACTTCAAAATTGATAGGTTACATTCAGTTTTTCAACTCTGGTTCGTTCTTGACTGGTTCAATTTTGATTGGAAAAAGAGGATGAAAGATGTTGTGATTTTGCAAGAAGAATCTGAACAGAATATGAATTTTTGTTGCAACATTTTATTCCAGTAAAATGAACAAACATTAGTAGTAGTGAGTACCTTTACGAGAAGCAAAATACTAAACAGTTTGCTAAAAAGAAAAACACTAGATTATTTTTTTCACTAGCAACAAGCAGAGATAAAATGTGATCTAGTTGACAAAAATAGTGGACAATAACAAACATTCTTTCCCAATTTTGCATGTAAACTTTATTTCCAAACTTTTAAAGGCAATTAAATAGTGCAAGCAATTACTTTTTTTTCCCAAAGCCTTTTCCATGCTTTTTCTTTTGTGCGTTTGACTTCTCTTGCTCTGCTTGCAGGGCTGCTTCTTGAGCTGCCATCTCTTCTTGTTTCCTCTGTTCTTCCTCTAGCAACTTACATCTGTAAGCTTCCCGAATGCTGTGAATATGTTCTCGTGATTCATTTAAGGATGCCTAGCAAAAAACAAACAGCAATGCCCCCCAACACATGAATCTTGACTTCATCACAAGCAACTGCATCCTTCCTGTTATGTTCCACTTTGTGGCTTTATACGTACAGGGAGGGCATCTCTCCTTTTCTTTTTACGTGTGTTTCTCATGGTGACATAGATGTATTTCCATGAAGAAGAACAAGTTCATAAAAATCCTTTTTATACTGCTAGCGTAATAAGCTAATTGTGTTAAAGGAGGTTACGGCAACAGACTAGTTACCCATCTGGGTCTATTTCCTATTCAGTTACTGACTTACTTTGTTTTCTTGAACAAGCTCCTTAAAACCTAGTTTTCAAAAATGCTGAAATGGCTTAGGAGCTCTAGTGTTTTAAGAGCTAAGGGAGCCAAAATCACCCTAACCTTCAGCGAAACTTAGGGCAAGTAGGACTTGGAGACTTCTGAAAATTTCTTTTACATTTCCCTCCTGCAAAGCAAGGATACCTGGATATTTTAATATAGATCTCTGTGGTCTCCAGATGAAAAAACTATAAAACTGCCATCAGCACAGTATGCATATTAACAGGTAACTAATTTTAAACTAGTACTGTGAAACATCTTTAATGGACATAGTTTCTACAAAGAGCAAGGAGACCTTATAGCAGCCTTCCAGTATTTAAAGGAGGCCTACAAGAAAAATGGAGAGGGACATTTACAAGGGCATGTAGTGATAGGACTAGCGATAATGGCTTTAAATTGAAAGCGGGTAGATTTAGATTAGATATGAGGAAATTCTTCATTATGAGGGTGGTGAGGCACTGGCACAGGTTGCCCAGAGAAGCTGTGGATGCCCATCCCTGGAGGTGTTCAACACTAGCTTAGCTGGGGCTTTAGGCAACCTGGTCTAGTGGAAGGTCTTAAGGAGATGTTTTCAAGTGATTTCTGTAAATAGGCTGGTTTGATGTAAAATCATTTTTACTGTCTCTTATCCAGTTTTAAGAGCTCTGAAAGGTCATCAGCTGATTGCTAGTGTTTATTGTATCACCTTTGTGTAATAAGATATTTGTTCCTGTTAACACTCAAGGGTTAAGCCAATTTTGTTAAGATATTTGTACCAATTTAATGTGTAATGCATTGGTTGAGTTAATCCTAACAAAGGATCCTACACTAATGCTACCAAATATATTATTTATAGATATGATTTTTAAGGATTAAGAATTCCAATTTTTTGTTTGTTGATATCATGAATATTCCAGGAAAACTGTGTTCTCTAGCTTTACTCTAAGACACATTAGGGGCAACTCACCGTCCTAAGTAAATCAGCTTATTCTTTATTACTTTTCAAAAGGCCCTATACAATTCTCTAAAAAAAAAAAAAAAAAAAAATAGCCAAACCAGAAATGCTTTATTTAATACACATCTGGTCATAGATATCTAATGCTCAATTTCTTCTCACTTTTAACTATCCATTTATGGTGATAGTCTTAAAATAGTATTTTGCAAAGAGTTATCACAAAAATACTATTAATAGCATGTTGAAGATGCTGTATAGTACTATTGTATTCCCTAGAAACTTTAGTGTTAACCTTTGTCCAAGTGAAATTTCAAGTTTGTTCAGTTTCTAATTATTGGTACTGAATACAAATGTCTTGACAATGGCTGATCAAGATATTCATACACGGAGGCTGGGGATATCACAGTAATAGTTACTAGAAAATAATCTTGAAAACCCACCTGCAGTTTCTCATACATTCCAAGTACATTTTGCTTCAATAAAGCTCTGGCATTTTGTTCTTTTTTTCTTTGTTCCAAAGCCAACTCTCGAAGTTTCCTAAAATGGTTGATTTTTTCTGCTTGACATATCTTTTGCTGTTGAATGATAGACTCATTTCTTAGCACAGACTCAGACATTGTTTTTCTGAAGGATAAACAAAAGTATTTGTCTCATTTCAGATACAGTTTTGGGTGGTGTATATTTTGCTTAACACCTATATGCACCTATATCTATTTGGTTTATATACCTCAATGCCACCATCATACGGTTACGTATGATTACATATGGTTAAGGAGTCACTTTTCCTCTGCTTATATATAACCCCAATGAGAAGGTACATTCCTGAGGCCAGATCTTCTTATACTTGAGTGTCTATTTTAAAAATATTTGTAAAATCATGCTCATCTTTGAGCATATGAAAAACTCCTACATGTGACACTTACTTTTAATTTACAAGAAATATCATATTTCCAGAAGTTTTTTATATTAAAATTCAGAATTGAAAAAAATGTTGCATTTTTTTTCCCGTTGCTATAATGGCAACTAAGGGGAGAATATATTTTTATAATTTGACTTACATGACTAAACGTCAAGCAGTTGAAGATAAATGAGATAGTTAAAAGACTCAAGCCTGTGGAAGATACTTTTCTGCATTTTCTACTGTTTTAATGTTATTCATTTCAACATAACACCAGTTTCTCTTCCAATTTAAAATTAAATTTGTGGATTTTTTTCAGCATATTCTAAGGTCTTTTGAAAATCAGTGAGCTGCATAAATACTACATTGAACATCAATGGACTTAAGGATGAACTGGGTTCTAGCTGCAGCACAGCGAACATGCAGGTGCATGTATATTAGCTACACAGTTTTATATCAACACATATAGTAAAGTGTATGGTTCTTTTGAATAAAGAATAATGTTAATATGATTATTTAATCTATTAACTATTAATTTATTTAATAGATTATTTAATCTATTAACTGAATTGCATTTGTTAAGTATATTATTTGAATCTAGCATCGCATCTTGACAAACATGATATACACTTCTTTCGAGATGACCACAGAAGTAAACATATTTGCCTCCACATGGAATTTCTGCAAGTTTTTGTGTCACATTCTAATTACGTACAGTGCAGTGATTCAGCTCCTTTGAAATATATTATATTAAGAAAAGGACATTAATTATAAATGGATGTAGGAAAGCACAGGTTTTAAAACACATCCATGCCAGGAAAAACAAAGCTGAAAACTATGTCTTTATGCCATTTGCACTTCAGCATTCACTACTATATGATTTTTGCATACACAACAGAAAGGACGGATAAAACACAGGACAGGATGTTCACAGAGACTTTAACAAGTGTGGGACAGAACTGTAGCTTACTTCAATGACATGTGAAGGATAAAGTCTGAATTCATATCTGTTATACTGCATCCAACTACAGACAGGATGCAAGTGCATAAAAATATATGACATTTACTGAATCCTATATATGAAAATACTTAGCCAGTCTTTCATTTTCAGGTTTCACTGGGACTTAATTGTTTTTGCTGCAGTTTACCTCATGTAAGGACTAAGGTCTATAGGCTCCCATTTTTTTTGCTGTGTTTGTAAGCTTGAGTCAATATCCACTTGTGTTGCTTTCTTTCCTGTGGTAAGAGAATCTACAACAAAACAGATTAAACAGGTTACTCAAATATGTAAGAAGACTTCATCTAAATTCTTGTATGGGCTCAGCAAAATATATTATTAAATGAATATGAGTTGGAGAGGATATATTTCTGCCTTTTTATTTCAAGCACTCATGACAGAATCAAAGATTCTGTGAAAAACCTGCGTATTCTGTAGTAAAATGAATATATCGGTTTTAGCTAAATCCACAGTACTCAAGGAGGTTTATGAATCTAAGAAAGAATATTGTAATTAAAGTGCCTAAAGAACAGAAGAACAATTTCTAATCAGCAAGAAATCACATTTTTTTTTTAGGAAAAAAATCAAGAAAAATCTGATTTAAATCTGTAGTTTAAAAAAAAAAAATCACTTTTGAACAGAGATTTAGCTTGGAAAATACCAGTCAAAAGAAAGAAGGTCTGGTGACAACTTAAAATTGTCATTCTGAAGTCTTGGAATTTTTTAACCACGTGGTTGTAACCATGTTATTCTTTAATGTAGCATTCTGACAATACAATGACATATTAAGCATGTCACTGTGCTGAGCTGCACTGTGATTATTCCAATTCTTCCTTCTTTCAGTTTACCTGGATGTGCTGAAAATGCCTATGAAATTTGATGAGATTTAACGATGCCTGCAGTAGTCTCCTTAAAAACTCTCTTATTAAACTACTGTAGTAGTAATAACTTGAAACACTTAAAAAATATTGTCCCAGACATAGATAATGGAATTGAGTATACCCTCAGCAAGTTTGCCAATGACACCAAGCTATGTGGTGCGGTCGACATGCTGGAGGGAAGGGATGCCATCCAGAGGGACCTTGACAGGCTTGAAAGCTGGGCCTGTGTGAACCTCATGAAACTCAACAAGGCCAAGTGCAAGGTCCTGCATATGGGTTGGGGCAACCCCCAGCACAAATACAGGCTGGGAGGAGAATGGATTGTGAGCAGCCCTGAAGCGAAGGATTTATGGAAGGTGACAGGAAGCTGATGCTACTCTGCACTTTTTCACACCTCACTTCCAGAGCACCTTCCATGAATAGTTTCGATGAATATTAACATAAAGGAAATGCACATTAGAAGTACTAGTGTCTTACTGACATGTATTTCAGCTGGTAAACAATTTCTCACTATTTCTGCACTGATAACCTCTGGTAACAAACTTGGAATTGAGGGAATAGGTAGTTTCCACAAAAATTCCTCAAATTTCAGGTTAATTTTGGGGTTAGAATTCTAATACAGAAGGACTGCCTGAAGTTTTAAGGGTAACTTGGCAGCTTTCAAGAGCCATGAGACTGTGTATCTGTGTCTGAAAATGGAACAGTGCAACAATTAAAACAAAGAGAAGATAGAGAAGAAAGATACTAAGTGTACCATTGTGTAGTTGGACACCTTTATTGGTGCTGTCCTATCCATTTACTAGGAGCATTTAATACAGAAGTCTTTTTTAAGGAGCTCAACATGATGAACAGGATGACCTGAAGACGTGCTTGACAGGAAGTTATACCCTTACCTCTTTCTTCTGAACTAGGTGTTACACTAGCGGTCTCAGTCCCAGCTATGGGCTCCTCTGAAACTCTTACAGCATACTTATTAATAAATCGCATGCGTTCCTGAAAAGCCTAGAAATCAAAGATTTAATCCAGATAAGAAAACTTCTACTGCATACTTTAAATCCCAAAGAATTTTCAAAAGTAGGAATCAGTAAATGGTCAATAAGACAGCAAGTCTTCAAATCCAGTGCATGTGAGATATGATGCTGCTTCGTATTACTGGTGAGTATGTTTCACTTTTTGATCTATGAAAACATTCCCTCTAACAACAGGACTGCCATTAGTGAGTCACTGGGGAGAAACAGAGATAAACATAAAAGTATAGCATTTCATGTCATATTCAAGCCATCTTTCCAATAGATTTTTTTTTCTGAAATAATAACCTGTCAACATTAAACATACAATTTTTCTAATAACATTTTGGAAACTTTATTTGTTTTGTTTTAATGTGTTTTGTAGAGGAGAAATAAATTAGCATTAGTAGTTAAAGTTCATCTTTAATTTCTATGAAGTGTATCTTGAGTATCTGAATAAGAACAAGTACGTAAATCTTTACAAGATGTTAGTTCAGTAAAATGAAAAGTAGGCAGTACACTTTGCAATGGTTTCACTCCACTCAATGCATACTAGTTATATTTAGTACATATCCCAAATAAGAAAACAATGCTTTCAATAACAAACCTAACACCAGAGTGTAGTATGCAGCTCTGCCTGGGGCTGGAATGAGACAAGATGCTAGGGTTCCCAATGAATGAGTCCTGAGACATTGAATACTTACACTAAAGACAATGAAACACTGATCTCTGGGCAGTTTAAAATAATGTTTGGATTTCCAGAAAAAAAATAAAACCCTTAAAAGGAAGGTTCCCTCTTAGCTGAATGTAATGCTCAGAATACGTTCAGCTACTGCACCTCCTTAGGGAAATATCACTTTCTCGTAGAAGCTCCTATAGCCTGGTGATTTACACTTCCTTCGGAGAAATGGAAACTATGGGTGCAAACCCATTCAGACTCAATTACCTGTGATGCCAAAACCAGACATCACCACTTCTACCTGTCTTTTCAGAAGGTGACTTTGGCTCACTGGGCTTTCTCTTATGGGCTCAGATTGCCAGAATGGACAGAAAAGGCAAAAGTCAGCCTGGAGTCAGGCACCTAATTCCCAAAGTCAGTGGGCATGTCTGACTCTGGAACACTGGGGCAGCGTGATCAGGAGGAAAGAAGAAGGGAAGCTACTTAGTCTGGATAGAAGACCCCCAATTTAGATCTCTCTTTTTTTTTTTTTTTTAGTGTATTAAATGCAGATGCTGCAATTTTCTTAACAATAGCTCTTTTACAAAAATGTCACAGACCTAGGGGGCTTTTAAAAAGGGACCCTTTAGCTGTAATTTAGTTGTTTTTTTGATCAAAAAGGCAATGGTGATAGAACCAGCATTCTGGAGACTCTACACATCAAAAGGGTGTCCAGCTAATGTCCAGCTAATCTTTAGGAGGCTGTACTTGCAGTTTCAGTCTCAGCACAGCAAATCAAAGCTGCAGAGTAATACATCTCTCCTTAGATCAGAATTTAATATAGTAGTGTCAGAAAAAAACTGAGCTTTGGATACACTGAAGAGAACTGAGAAAATCTTAAAGTATAACTGCGAAGATCCCTGTCTGAGGTTCATTTCTGAAAGGTAATGTGAAAAATGCAAAATGCTTCTGAGCTGGGGTTTCTGGCTGAGTATCCTGCAATGGTCAGTGGTGGTAGTGGCGACTCTCATATAAGGTTAGAGACTGCACTTTCTTCTTTTCCTTTTTTTTTTTGTAATGACATTTCCAATTCTGAATCAGCAGTGTAACTTTTTGCTTTGCTAGAAAAAACTTGTATTATTTCTCCATCTTAAGCATATGTCATGTAAAAAGAGCCCAGCTGCAGCTGAAATCTGAATTAGTATTGCTTCTCCAAAATAGTGAATTCATACAGGCAGTGTGTACAGGTTCATGGGCAACCTGCAACTCAGAATGAATTTGGGAACCCTGACTACAGCGCACAATTTGAGTGACGATATGGCCAGGCGCCAGTTCTTCAAGAGAAATCTTTGTGGCATGTTTATAACAATATATTTCTCACTAAAATCTATGCTAAACAATAAACTTGTCACAAGTAGCAGCTTTGCAGCTGTATAGAGGTAGTGAACGTTCTAAGGAGAAACTTTTCTCCATTTTGTAAAGTAGAATCTAAAGTCTTAGTGATCTACAGAAGTCTAAAGCAGATGATCTAGATTCCAGCCCAGAATACATGCACATAATCACTTGATTCTTTAATCTAGGTAAACTTTCCTGTTTTCCACAGAGTGCTGAAGAGGATAGTCGTATGAAGTCAGGTCTCTGTTGTGGCAACTGCTCTACCATCACAGCAGCTGCTGGAACCTGTGAAGAAACATTGCTTCAAAGATTGCACTCTGATTATTACCTTGATAGCTCTTCCTGGCTCTGCAGACTCCCATGCTTGTTTCATGGCTTTGATCTCATCTACTCGCTGGGTGTCTTTCTTCACCTCCAGAGTGTCTGCCTCTCTCTGTTCACTCACTAGACGTAAAGTCCAGTATGGCTTGTCTGAAGGAGCTTGCTGAAAGCAAAGTATTGTAAATGTAATGTATTCATTGGTATACATCTACTACTGCTATTTAGGATGCAGTTGTTTCAGTATCCAGGCAAATTTCCTCACTGATATATATTATACATCAATGGATTTTGACGTGCATTACTACCTAAACAGTAGCTGAAAAAGGAAAGGAGAATGACTTTGCAGTGTCTAGAAACTCTTTGAGACATTTTGCTTCACATTCCCAGTTCTTCTGAACATTCTGTCTAAACAAAAGAATTTTGCAGAATTTTTCATGCCAAGCTTTTTTCCTTTCCTTCCCTCCTTTGCTTTCCTTCCCTTCCTTCCGCTAGCATTTTTACTAGAAGTCTTACTATATTTAATGGGACTTTTTGTGTAGAAATACATCTTGCTCTGTCTTATGAGGGATCAGGTTCTTTCCGATCGCTTCCCACACTCTCTAAACCACCTCAACACATGGCTTCCCCAGAACTGTAGGGTGCAAGTAGTGCCTGAAATGTAGGAGACTATTCTGATGTCTGATGGAGAATGAGATATTGTCCTGCATAAAGTTCTGGAAACTGTAACATCTACAGAAGCTTTAAGCCCAAGATTTAGAAGCAGAGATAGGAGTTCAGCTTGTATTTGAGACTAATGGTGGGGCATCTTCTTTATCTTCAAGTGGTCTCATCTCAAAACCTGCATCTATTTTAGTGGTTGGTTGAAGAACTCCCAAGAACTATCACCCCTGCATCCCTCTTCTAGAGCTGAAGGCAGAAATCTGACACAGCCTGAAGCTGCATTGCATTTCTATGGCCAACAATCTCAACTGCAGCCATACAGACTACTCTGAAAGAAGGGTTAAATCACTGTTCTGGGACTCTATAATTAGGTGTGGATATAAATCATAGGGAAGTTTGCTGTGCAGCGAGTATAGTCAACAATTCATTAAAAATTTCTTCATGAAAAAAATCTATGGAGATGCCCTCTCCTTGAACTACCTGCCATGAGGCAGCAAAATTCCCAGCAAAAGCAATACTGTTAAACGAGAAGCTGTCAGTTTCTTGTTTGCCTTCCATTAATCTGTTTGCAATCTATAAAGTCAATTATTCCTTTTAAGGCATTCAGGCTGGCAGTAGCCTTTTGGTCAACCACAGAACACAGATTATCTCAGCACAGATGAGAAAGATTTGCAAGTAGGCAAGTTGGTACCAATTTTTCTGCCACTGTAAGTCTGCAAGCTAAAGACAATTGTGACATATAAGACAGGACTATAGGAGGAAGACCTATTTCATCTCCCTGGGAACCCAGGAAAACCACTACAATGAGGGACTAGTGGGACATGAATATGGTGAATTCATGGAATCCAATAAACCTTCAGCAGAGGCAAAAATTGGACCAACAAAAGGAACAACCAGAAGTTGCTTTATACATAAAGAAATAAATGAGCATTACATCTCTAAATGAAGGATGGATAAATTTTACACGTGTAATTTGATCTCTCGGTGTAAAGCTAAAAAGGTGGCAAAGCAGGGTATAGGGAAACACACCTGATACACTAGAACTGCTTAGCAGGACTGATCTGCAGACCTGAAAATACCTTTACACTCAGTACAATGATGGCACATTCAACATTCCAGTTTTTGGCTTTGTTCTCACCTGAGATTCAAGTCGAGCTGCAAACGGTACAAATGATCCACTTTCTTTATTGGACTTCTCTTTTTCTGTCTTCTCAGATGCTTTATCTTTTGATTTTCTCGTTGGTTTAGGAATACTTGCAGACTTTCGTCTTTCAGAATGATTGGGCATTGCGGAAAAGTTGTGCTTGTTGTGCTTCACTCCATGTACTATTCAGATGTAGTTAATAATGCATGATGAATTAGAGGATGCCGTTGTCATCCATAAATATATTTCCAATAAAGTAGCCAGGGTGGAATGACAACCATATAGAGAGACAAAGAAAAGTCAGTTTGAAAAAAACTTGAAAGCTGACACTTTCAAGTACTACATTAAGATTTATTGTTGGACCAAGAAAGAATCTGAGGACAAAACAACTTTTCAAAACAGACTTACAAGTGAATTGTGACAGCCTTATCTGTCCTAACAGCACTTTAGCCAGGGCTTCACTGTGATTTTGACATGGTCCCTGCACATTAGCCACTGAATTGTTGCCTTGTGTATGGATCAATCCAAAGATTGCAATGTACAGAATCACAGTCTGAATCTTAATTCTCTACTATAGTGTCATACAACCTCTGTCAGTGTTTTGTACCAGGGAGGTGAAAAGCTCAAAGTAGGTACAGTCAGTGTTCTCACTGCCTCACAACCTTGTAAGCCTAAAAGTGTGAAGAGCAGAAGGGAAGATACACTCCACCAAAAAATGCAAGGAAGGTAAGATAAAGAAATATATTTGGGATTTGATGCGTATGTAAGAAATTCAAAATTATAATTCTCAAAACTATCTGAGAACATTTTGGATTAATTATTTTATAAGTACACATATATGCTATATTTATGTTTGAATTTAAGATACTGAGAATTGACATTTGTAACATTAATCTTGCACTGTTTAATTGGTGGGAGCTGTTAACAAGACTTTTTGCATGCCTTATTCTTTTTAAAATAAATAAATAAAGCCTGTAATAGCATATAGCTTTAATAGCATAAGGAACATAACAACTGAAACAACCTAGAATGGACCTACAACACTTTGAGAAAGATTAACAATCTGAGTCTGAAATCTCTGTTTCCCCACCCTCATACTGCTTGAAACATTTAAACAAATGCTGAAATACTATTTTTAGTCAATACAATAAACCATGTGATTTCTCTTAGAAAAAAAAAGGAAATGAGTGACTGTTTTACAATTTGACAATAATAGCAAGGTACCTTTCACTTAAGACTATGTTTTTCTAATGTGTTTCCACTGAGGACAAGTCACTGTGCTACACAATTTGATCCAAAGACCACTGAAGATATTCCATGGCCTGTAATGAGCTTTGGCTCAGATCTGCAATTACATGGTTTATTCCATGGTTTATTCCATGAGGTTATATGGGTATATAAAATTGTAAATATTAAATATATAGAAGCATATTTATAATGCACATATAACTACATATACAAAAATATATTTTATATACATGTGTATTACATCATACATTATACATGCATTTCTGTATGAATTGTATTATTCTTTTCCTCTCATGCTGCTTAAATAACATACAATTGCACTGAAGTGCTAAGTTTAAATTGATTCAGTGCTACCAAACCATACATTAAAGAATGAAAGCAAAAATTAAAGTGGTCTCCACAAATATTGAAGATAATAAAGCAACACCAGAGGAAATCCAAATATAAAATAAATACTGATGACATTATTTAATTTATAATATCATTACGTAAATGGCTTTCCGTTTAATTTCACATTATCATAACATATTAGCACCATAAATAAAGCTGGTGTACATGCATTATTCAGTGCACTATTAATTTTTAAATATAAATTATTTATTATTTATACAAACCCTCAAAAGGCATTCAACGTTATTAGCTAAATTATATCAGACAAAGGCTTTCTATGTCATGCGATATCACAAGCTTTGTCTAGCTTCTATAAATATTTTACAACTCAGAATTTTAACATTTCTATGCTCTGGACTTAACTGCATACACTAAGAAGCTAGTAAATAACAGACAAGCATAAGGAATGACAGGGCTAAAATGAGGTATCCTGCTTTAACACTAGATATGAAGGCCTAGGGCAGGATTCTGTTGAGCTCCCTTAGCTAACAGTATGCTGCAATATTCAGGTTGCCCCAGCCTTCCTCCCTCCCTCAGCGCAGCAATCAGTTTCCCTAGTTTTGGGATCATGCTCCAGACACTCCAAAAGTCACTGTCTGCAATTTGGCACTATAGCATGCAGCCACTTTGACTCTAAGGGAGATGCAAGTAGTTCCTCGAGGCTTTTCCAAGGACAAAGAGCCAAGGAAATGGCTTGTAGAGGATGCCATAGGAAGAAAGGCAGGGAGATGACACAGAAAGAAAATAAGCCATTTAAGCTCACAGCTTATGCATCAATCATCACAAACTCTCAATGACAGTTATTGTAAATGTATGGCACCAAGAAAAGCTTAGGCATCACACCAATTGACAGTGATGACAAACAGCTGATAGCAACTCTTAAAATTAGCTTCTCTACCACCTTTCAATTATTTACTCAGAGATTCATTTAGTTTAATGCCAGAAGGGACCCTAGTGATCATCCAGTCTGATGTCTTGTCTATGACAAGCTAAATAATTTAACAAAATTATTCCTATCTGAAACTCATAACTTCACATTGAGATACAACAATTCTCTTTTTTAGGCAAGATAGACAGCTACTCCTGACTTATGAAATTCAAATCACAGAGAATACATCTTATTCATAGGTAAAATACAGAGGAATCTTTTGAAAATTTCTTTGAGGAGATACCACGCTCCCACTATCTAAAATAGGCTCTAAGCATTTAGTGGCATTATCCAGTAGCCGGCAGAAATGACTGATACTTGTCCCATGACAGACTTTCACATTTGGTTAGCAAATGACCAAGAAATTCAGATATTGCTTTTCCTGTCTCTGACTGGAGCCTCAGAAGGATTCTTGACAGACAGCAATGTCAAGAATCTTTCCAAAGTTGGGCTCATCTAGGCAGAAAAAAGTGTAGTAAAAGGCACCAGGATAGGAGTAAACCACTGATATGGTTGCATAGATTAGAGGGCTACAAGTTTTTAAACTCTAGCACCATCTTGTATCCTCAGTGATCTATTTTTTTCACTGCACACCGGGCAAGTGGTTAATGACTATGGACAGGCAAGGTGGGAAAGAGATAAAAAGAAGGCGAACTGAACATCCTGTTAAAAATCTCGTGAAATCCTGCCCTTGTCATACGCCAACAAATTCTGCATTGGGAAGAGAAAACCTGTGGAGGAACTTTCCCAGTTCTGGAGTATAAAAGGAAATTTCTAAAGGAAAAGGCCTTTCCTGCCTTTTCAAACCTACCCCTACTACCTGAGTTGGGTGCCCTATCTACCTCTGCTTTCTGAGTTGGACAGACAGCCTTCTCTCACCAACAGCTTATACTCCTGAGGTAACTTAAGGCAATATATAAAATAAATGTTGCAGTCAGCATTCAGTGTACGCTGATGATTCAACTCTGGGTTGTGACAGCTGCACAAGAAAACTTCTAATCTTACTAAATGAGAAGTAAAACCAAAGAACACAAAAAAACATAGCTGAAAATCATATGTACAAAATGAATCTTAAAATAATTTTGCTCGCACAGGCAAGCAACTTAAAATGGTAATAGCAGTTGCAAGATTGCCTGCTATTTTTCCCCCTTTTACACAAGAATTATGACCCAGACCTTACTTTTTTTTTTTTTAACTATTTTTTCCATTGAAGTCTTGTCCCATTAACAGTTCCAGATGGAAAGGGAAAAAGAATAAAGAGAGAGGAAAAAATGTCGACTGTATAAATAATATACTAACTGGCACTTACTAATTTCTGTGTACTTGGGTTTTCTGGTTAATGCCTTTTTAATGTTTTGTTTGTGCAATGTGCTCTTTAATAAAACATTTAATGAGATTTCATATGTAATAAATACAACTAGACGTTAGTCATGAAATAACTTTTGCTAACACAGTTCTTTTTGCAAGTACTGCCACACTGCAATATTTAGGATTTTGAAGAAAGAAAAGAACAAGCATCAACAAATACAATGTACAAAATTATCATAGCATCTCTATGTCAGAGAATTTACTTTCCTCAAAAATGTTCTTAATAAATATTTATAATATAGGTGAATATTGGTAGAATAATAGTCTTCATTTAAAGGGAGACTAGTATAAAGTACTTTAGCAAATGCTAATGCAAAGCGGAGCCGTGCTTTTCGCATGATAAATTAGCTTTATTACAAAACTAACTCCAGATGGCACTGTTGCCTTACAGGAAAAAGTGATACCTCAAATGGTGAAAATTTGCTGCAGGAATTCTCCACCTGGCTCACTGCAGCTTTCTTAAAAATCACATGGTGAGAGGATGCCTTTTGGATTACACACCAACACTGCCTGCACATGAATTGCAAGTTTGACAATTGGTGCTGGCAGATTTAAATGGTAAAGCTCAGTTTTCAAATTGCTTTAAGACTAGTTCACAATCAGAAAAGGATTCAGAGATTAAACAGATTTTTTTTTTTTCCAAAATGCTTACCTATAGTAAGCACTCCAGATAAATATTGGTGTTAATAGTGGTACACAAAATAAATGCTAAGTAGTAAATACAGTTAGTGCTGGTGTTTAAACATTATGATATACATTGGTTTTAAACTCTGTCGGTAGCCAATGCAGTCTGTTGTTATCCTTGTATAAACAGAAACACCATTTAATATGAACTGTGAAATGGCTTTGGGTTATTTAGAAAGGCAGCAATTATGAGAGAAAATCACACAGAAATCACAACATTTTAAAAGAATCCTAAGTGAAAAGTGCTTGTTATTACTGACTGTGGCTTGAGTCTGGTTGACTGCAAATGACCCAAAGCATCAGTTAACACGGAGAAGGGAAGCTTTGAACTACAATACTGCTAACCTTGAACTAAATATGAGGATGCTTATGACATTGGCAAGCATCAGTAATAACAGCTGTGAACTGTTGAACTAGTGAATAAAATTCAGAGATTGTGACCTCCTTTGACCTGAAGTTTCACAGAGATAGTGATAGCTTTATAAAGGATTGGTGTGTTCTGAGTGCAGCCAACTCAGAAGGATGAGAAAATATAATAGGATGTCTACCGTAAGAAGCAGTGTATCATTACAGAGAAAACAAAGAGAATAAATGGAGTCATATAGGAAGAAAAGATGATTTTGTGAAAACACAACAAAGTAAAAGCAAGTGAAATCACCACCAAAAATGCTCTATACAGGCCTGTAAGGCTACATGACACAGCTCCTCATATATTACTAAAACTGACTAAGGACTATAGTAAATTAACAAGATACTTCTTTTAAAGTTCTGTAACACTAGCTGAAAAAAAGAGTGCAAAATCTCAAAAGGTGAACTGAAAACCAAGAAATTAAGTAGTATATATTAGCAATTACTGCTGATGAATCTAACATCAGAAATTTTAGAAGAAATAAAAAAAAAAAAAAAATACTAGGCATTTAAAAAGAAATATGTAACCAGGGTAAGAAGTGAGAAATATTATTAATAAATAAAGATCAAATCTTCCAAAGAAAATTTAAGGGTATAAACAACTGTTTATATATGCAGGATAATGCAAATAATTTCTCCTGACCTCATGTTTTAAAAATTGAGGTATAAAACTTTAATATTCATTACATAGGAAATTTACTGAATGGTGTAAAGTAATATATTAGGTTCTGCAGGAATCTAAGGGTGAGAGTAGAGGAGAATCAGCTACATGTGTACATGTACGGGTGTGTGTGATGGTCTCTACGCACAGCTGGGGTAAGGCTGTAGCCTCAGGAGCTCATAGTGGATCCAAGGCCCAGCCACTGGGTAGACCAGGTGTCTAAGTCCAGCTGCTGGCAGGATCCACTATATATATATATTAATATATTCTCTCTAGTGGACTTCCATTCTGTCCAGACAGAGAGGGAAGCAGGATGAGGCCATTTTTGCTCTCTGTGTTTGTGTGAGTGCTCTGAGTGTCTCTCTGTGATCTCTATGGCTGGCAATATATATCAATATATATACATTTAAGCGTAGCGTGTATGTGTGTTCTGTGTGTGCCTGCTGGGACTACAACTTCAACCTCATTAATGGTTGAACCTGGGGACATAAAGCGGCAGCATTCTTGCCTCTCTCAGGCTGTTGGATCCAGCATGATAAATGTTCTATCGTATTAAGATGTAAATCATTTTGTGTCAGTCCTAGTGGTAAAGGGGGAAGCAAATATGAGACATTTATCTAATTTCTAGGATACTGACTAGAATTCTAATGTCTTTACTGCTTTTAATAGGTGTTGGGCTTTTTTTTTTTTTTCCTTTCTTTTTTTTTCTGTCCCTTAATAAAAAACCCCAAATTCTGTAATTCCTCTGCCCCCTGCCTGGCTGAAATAGACAACCTGTCCTTGGGACCTTTCCTAGTCTTGCCTGCTGCCTAAATTCTTTTCCTAGAAGCACAAAAGTCATACATATCCCAAAAGCAAGCCTTTTTGGTTTTTTTTTTTTTTCACCTCTTGTCAGTGCATTCAGAAGGCATGTTTTCAAGTTTCAGTAGAAACTTTTATGTTTGGATGTGCTTTGTCAAAGCACTGTGCCATATGGCCTTGGCTTGTTGCAATATAACATTTTTTAAAAAAAATCAGTAACAAGATGCATTTGACGAAATGCATACTGAGATTGACCTACCTTTGATTTCATTTTTCTCCATTTCTTTCAGTCCCTGAACAAACAGAGACTGACTCTCAGTAAGTGGCCAACTGTTATACAACACAAACGCTTGTATGATATACTTGTGAGGCTATGAAAGAAAATGCAGTATGTTAACATGCTGAAGACATAAAAATTATAGTAAGCATTCAAAAGTTCTGTAGGTTACTAAACTGCCAGCTACTGAATTCAACAAATAAAACACATAATTAATTTACAAGCTTGCACATTACAGTATTCACAAGAAGCTTAAAAAATTAGTGTTAATTCCAGAGATTTTATTTTAATTCCTTTGAAATTAAACAATTACTCATGTGTTTATCAAGTGAACCTAAAATGGGGTATGCAACAAAGAGCTACATTCCTTTAAGATTTCCATGTAACTTTTCTATGTATGCCATGTGCTAAAACAAAGACTTTTGTCTTTGATTTTTAAGACCTAGTACAGGGCTTTGAGCCCTAATACTAGAACTTAATAATGTCTTAATTTGAGGTAGAGGTGACAGGGTCCATGTGTTATATTAAACAACATCTACATTGAACAGGAAATTATTCTGATTAAAAACTGTTTTCTAAATTCTGAAGCCAGTTCTTAGTCAAAGGAACAACCCAGGAATTTATTCCTCAATAATCCTTTTTTTTCCCCTTGGAATATTTTGTTACAACTGAACTCAATTATCAGGGAAAAGTCACAGTAGAGAAACATCTGGAGATAGCGACACATGAACTGCTTCAGAAAATGAAAGTTATTTTTCTGTGATAGACAAATAATACTAGGTGAGATCAAGAAAATACACATTTTTGACATCCCTCTCTGAGAAACTCTGCTTGTTTGTTACTAAAGTTTTCAGCTGAGTAGGTGTTTCTCTATTAAAACTATTACATTTGGCCTTCTCTTACATCAAATTTCAAGGAAAACTCACATTGAATTATCAAAGTTTTAACTTCATTACTGGTAGTTTTGGCCCTTAACTAAAAGCTATGATATACTTGAACTGGATTTGGCAAATGAAGAACACTTAATGATTGAATAGATCACCTTGACTGGAAAACAATAATGACACATAGTTATTTGGTTATTCATATACGTACATTATCCTTTCTACATAGCCTCATTCAGAAGCTACCAACAATCTTGATTCTTTTGATTCTTTGTTCTTGCCCCAGCATATCAGATCTCCACATGTAGCAAAAGGATTATCAATATCCTTTCATTGTTTGGTGGGATTTTTTCCAAATCCCAATGACTCGGAATCACTTACTTGTTGTGGACTTATATCACTCTTTTGAAAGTTTTCCAAGAGTAAAGATTCATCTTCTAATATAGGTGGACATTCTTGTACAAGTCCTGGCTTGAAAGAAGATTTGGTGTCCTTTGAAAATGACATACGAGCTTTTTTTTTGGTTCCTCCAGTTTCTGATTCCTTCTTTGTACTACTTTGAATAATAGTTTTGCTTGCTGCAAGATGATGAAAAATGGTTAATTTCCAGAAATTCTATGAATTATTGGTATGAGGTAAATAGATGCCCCCAGAAGTGATGAGAACAAAGAATTATTTTAGTCCATTTTCTCATGCTATATTATGATCATGAGTTTCCGATTAAAATTATACTTATTCCAAATACTAAAATGATGTCATTCTGCTGGAAAATCACAGATCTTTTCAAAGTAAATAACGAAAAATTTGAAAGACTGTATATATAACTGCTGTTACAGTTTATGAAACGTATATTCCCACCCCCTCCTCCAAAGAGGGGAGAAGTGCACTCCTTCCTCTACAGAAGTCTCTTATGCCAGTCTGACACAAAGATCATATCTGACTGAAGTTGAAAAAAAGCCAGCATTGAAAAGAGCTATGAAACTATTTGTGGTCGGTCATTTTTAAAGTTCTATCATTGTCTCCCAAGGAAGAACTGATGTGGAACTACTGTGAAACCACTAACGAGCTAAAGAAGGGCAGTAACAGAAGTATTAGTCCAGAAAACCTATTCAGCTCAGAATTGTGCAAAACTCCAGAAGACTCATCTGCCCTTGTTGGAAAGATGACTTGGAAAAGTTCCCAAAAATTCATGCACAACCAAAATAATAGTTCTAGCAATGGTCTCCAGATGGTGCTGTGACATCAAATTACTTTCCTTATTGCTTCTATAAATATTCAGTCTTGGTTTTCCTAAGCCAAGCTCTGCCTAGAAGGAACTTGTACCTACCTTGGTTCCAGGTTCAAACAAATACCCGAATGAGATTTTGATACTCTGAGAATGGATTGTATCAGACTGCTACTATGGAAAGAAAGGATTATGAGAATTCACTTGACCGCCTGCGGTTACAGGCCTGCTGTGCTTGCAACGCATCAATATTTACCTCCTTTATTGGAAGTGAATGGTCAAGGTTCAAGTCATCTGCTACATCTCAGAAAGGGTAAATATATTCAAAATCAATTGGTTTAATGCAGTTCTTAAGTTATAAAAGACATTTACAAAACAGCTGTGACTGGAGATGAATTAACAGATTGTGGGTGGGAAAGGGGGATGATGTTTTATTGGTGATGCTTGCATAATAGTGTTACTTAAGAATAGTGCTGGCAACATAGCGATCAGCTCCACGAGAGGCGAAATATATGTGATACTGAATAGGTCTCAAATGTGTGGGCTGTGTCTTGCTTAACGAACAAGTTTGGTGCTGGCAGTATGGTAGTGGTTTCTGATTTTTCTTATTCTGTGAAAACACACTTTTAAAAAGAGATAAACTAGATACTGACAGTATGAATCTTGGTGTATTCAATGTCAATTGTATAAATCCCCACCTGAACTTGGCACCAGTATTTATGGAGGTTCCTATATTGCTGTTGTACAGGCCATAAAACACTTTTGACAACACCAAAGAAACACGCTTTTATAATACAATGACATACATTACACCTACTCACATGCAGCAGGTTGGGTAATCTGATACTGTTACACTGAATTTTAACTGTATATTGGCTATAATGAATGAATTTAATAATCTCATTTAGCCTGCATGCTCTGAAAGATTTGGAAAACTTACACAAAATGTCTTCTCTGTGGTATACATATACGAGTGTACACAGGGAAAGAACTTCAATGTTAAGGCCTAGTGTAAGATCTAATCTTGTAAAAATAATAGTCAAACTCCCAACAAAGAGTGACAACTTCACAGTTGTTCCTTCCATCTGTCAGCTCTCTACACACTCATACACACTTAAATGGCATCAGAATATTCATTTTACCTTCAAATACATTCTAAAATCATAACACTTTTCTTACAGTGTGTCAGGTCTAGATACATTTTTAAAGTCTGTTTGAAATAAAGTACCTTTCATCACCACTTTTTCCAGCTAGAATTCACTGACTCCACTGCTGAATCTGATACAACAGCCTTCCTATTTCCAATCAGGTCAACATAACAAATATTTCATTGATTGATTCACAATGGTTTAAAATAATTTAAAATCAAGAGAAATTATTTGTATCACAACACATAAGAATGAAAGATAAAAGCCTAATGTGTCTGTCTGATTTCTGAGGATATTTTGAAAATCCTCTCATCCATGCCCCCTGCTAGTCTGGCAAAGACAAAACGTCCCTTTTCAATTTCTGCCCCAACAGCTCCCTTCCAGCACCTGTTGGAATCCATTTCTCTTCTCTTTCACCTGATTGTGCTTTTTAGCTTATTTCAGTCTTCAGACTATGATCTTTTCCAACAAGCTGGTTTACTGAAAGAGATTTGCTTCTTTTTTATTTTTTTTACTGACTTGGGTAACTTGGCCATTTTTTTTCAAGTATTCATCTTGCTGACCCAAATCTATGCTATCTTATAGCTTTCCTGCTTCTATTTCTACTAGTCTAGTGTTACATTTATTAATCTATTCCCATATTCCAAAAACAGTTACCAAAAATAGCTTTTAATTATCTTGGTAACTCAGTCACAGAATCACGACAGCTTCTCCATTACCTCCTTTAAAACCACAACATTGTCATCTGATGAATTATACTTTAAGAGCATGGTCTTTGTAGCATTTAATTTTACTTTTCTGGTAATAACAAGGTGCTGTTGAGACAGAAATCAATGTTTCTTAAACATGATTAAATTAGGTATTTTTCCCGCACAGCACTGGAAATACAGATAAAACATTTTTCTAGAGAACATTTTATAAAACTAAACAGTTCAAAATAGTGGAGATGAGCACATGAAATATACTATTTTGGGCTTTAGCAAAGCAACAACCTAGTATTTGAACAATTTGTCTTTGCCTCCGGTTCCGAATACGCTCAAATGGGCAGAAATGGATTCATTTACAGAAGATTTATTGTTTAAAAGTCTTCATAAAAGGACTGAAAAGTAATATCTTATAACATTGATATATGGTGGTGTCCATGGAGAGTACAGTAGCTGACTTGTTTGCTTATAAACAATGGCTGTATTGAAGCACACTTGTAATTCTTATTAAGAACTTACAGTTTCAAAATGAAACCTATAGATATAATGAAAAGGCCAGGTTGGATGGGGCCTTGAGCAGCCTGGTCTGGTGGGAGGTGTCCCTGCCCATGGCAGGGGGGTTGGAACTAGACGGTCTTTAAGGTCTCTTCTAACCCAAACCATTCCATGATTCTATGAATGAGAAATAGTATACGATCTTGCAAATAATATGGAAATTGATTAAGAATTGACATGTATGCTTAGATTGCATCTTCTGTATTTCAGTTTGGGCCTATGGCCTCTCATCTTGTCACAGGGTGCTACTGAAGAGTTTGGCTCCATTTTCTCTACCTCCCAGCCCCTTCCTCCAGTATTTATCTCCTGCCAGGCTTGGGCATTCAGTAGATTCAGAGTGGTAGTTTACTGGACTATGGAGAGTCAGTTTCAACTCATGCCAGCTGGATTTTTGTTAGGTAAAAGTCCTAGTTTCAAAGCGCTTTGAGAAAATACATGAATTTTAGCATGAAAGTGACCTTCGAACACACCAGTTCTTGCCTTTAACAAAAGCTGAGATGACAAGACTGCAATGTAATGAATGACAACAACATTTTAAAAATAGAAATAAAAGGAAACAGAATTTTGAACAAATAAACTTCTCAGATTCAGCTGTTCAGCTCAATGTGAGTGAGGTGTGTGCTGTAACTTTCAAATACGTTTGTCTCAAAAGTAGTTTTGTTTAAATTCACGTATTCTCACAAGGGATAACTTTTTCAGTGTTTCAGTTGCTATCTTAAAGAATTGACAACAGCATTTATGAGCTTTGCAAATCTGGCGCAAGTAGTTCTTCCTTCAGTGTTTCCTATTCCCATTATTATAATTGTGAAGGTGTAGCAGAGGCAGAGTAATAATTGGGATTTTTTCTTAAGCATAAATACTGTGTAATTTATTCAAGAGTCTTGTGCCTCGTACTCTGGGGATCATTTGGTGGTTGAGAAGCCAATAAAATATATGCTTTTACAAAAAAGAAGTGATTCTCAAGATGGTACATTTAAATCAGAAGGCTCAGTGTAATCTGTGAATATATACTGTGTCCCACTGCCTGGGCATCAGTTTCCTAACAGTCAACATTTTTTTGAACTTTAAAATGAAACAAATAAAGGCAGGATCTTGAAAATCAAACATATTTCAGGTCTCAAGGACAAGATAAGCATATGTATAAAGTTTTTAGAACTGAGAAGCTACTTCAGTTATCCACAAAACTCTTCACTCTGTCACAAAACAAGACCAAAAGGGAGAGGAAGAAAATGATGCTGGATACCTTATTTCAATCAATCCTTTTAGTACCTTCTGTCATTGCTGAGGACCAAGGACTCCTATGCATTGCTTAAAAAAGGAGCTGAGTTCACTTAATCACAAAGTAATTACTGATTCACAGAAAAAGTAAGAAAAATATTTTCTGTGATTACCTAAAGTTATTGTAAGACTGTATACCCCTCAGTGAATAAAATTATCAAATACAGAATACAATACTTACAGTGGGAACTCAAAAGCTTTTCATTACTCAAGAAATTAAAAGCAGGAATCAGTGCATGGCCCTTTCCAGTGACATTCACAATTTCTTCCTCATTATGTAGGACTTGTAGTTTAATGAACACATCTGATTTAGAGGTTTGTACCTGCACTGTAGCAACATGTGATGCTGTGACTTTTACAGAATACCTAAAGAGGAAGAAATAAAACATAGAGATATAACCAACTATATGAGATAGTTCTTTTTTAGGGAAGTACCAAAACATTGTGCTGACATGGAAAGAAAGATTTAAAATTGAGTTTGTAGTTGACTGTTTTTTCCTGCAGTCCACTGGGCCAAGCTTCCTGTCGTGAAGTTTAGTGCACTGTATCCGAGATCAAAGTAACTGCTGCTGCAAAAAAAAAGGCGGTGGGCTTGCCTTTTATTTTTGCTGCCTTATCAAATGTCCAGATATACTTTTTCCCTCCTGCTGTACCACTATTTGTTGAAAAACATGGTTAGCTGATTAGGGAGCTGAACTGTTTCAATTAAAAAGTAACTTAGCAGAAGAAAAATGTAAAGATTTGCTTTCAAAAGGATAGAGCTATCTCATTTGACAGCAACTGCTACTCTGGTCAACTTTAAAGAATGTAGAATTAAAAGATGGTAGAATTAGAGTCTTAGGATGAAATTTAAATATTTTTGTTGTGACTTCTACCTTCATATATAGCTTACTTTTTGTTCACAAATTCAAATTGTTAGACTAACCTCAGCATGCAAACAAATAAACACAAGTGCACAAAGACTCCATCATCTTCACGTCAGCAAATTTGGAGTAAAAAATATACAGATGTTTTAAAATAATTTTTTTTAAAGTTTCTCAACATCAGAGGGAAAAAAGGAAAAAAAATCATCAAGGAAGAGAGAGTTTACAGAATTTGAGTGCATTTGTTATATTTCTGTCACCTGTTTTCTTCATTGATATTGAACCTGATTCCTATGATTCTTCTTGTTGAACAGACCTCTATCACAAGAATAAATAATTGATTCAAAATATTGATACAAATTGTCAGGAATCAATGCAAAATGTTGTAGAATTAACTTTCAAAATATATGCATGTAATCAGCTCTAAGCACGGGGCCTTTTTAGTACAGTGTCTAATCTTTCATGTCACATATAGTGTTACTTAAATGCAGTGTATTACTTAAATGCACTGTTAATTAAAAACAGTGTGTTACTTAAATATAGCAATTTAGTCAGAACCAGTTCTAGAACTCAACCAGATAGAATAAACTAAAAAATTGAAGCATCATGTTTTTATTAATATGTTCTCCTAAAAGAATATGCATGCTAAAATAAATTGAGTATACATTTTTCTGCCAACACTGCAAGATAGAAAAGAAAATGTTGCATTTCTGGATTTTATCTGAAGCTTGATCTTAATAGCTCAAAAAGTATATCAATCTTTATGTCTCCTCCACAGCCACGAAATCTGTATTGCAATACAAATTTAATTTCCAAAAGTACTATGGAACTTCAGTTAGTGGCACGTGGATAACATTTCAAGAGCCTACAGAAATGAAAAATATTATTAGGATTTTAAAGCTAAAGTCTGTGTACTTCATACCTGTTCTTCATTAAGTGGTAGCAATATTTCAGAAAATAAAACTTTTATTAAAAAAAGGATGTAGAGGCTCTGGAGTGTGTCCAGAGAAAAGCAATGATGCTGGTGAAGGGGCTGGAGAACAAGTCTTAGGAGGAGCGGCTGAGAGAGCTGGGGTTGTTTAGCCTGGAGAGGAGGAGGCTGAGGGGAGACCTTATTGCTCTCTACAACTACCTGAAAGGAGGTTGTGAAGAGGAGGGAGCTGGCCTCTTCTCCCAAGTGACAGGGGACAGGACAAGGGGGAATGGCCTCAAGCTGCGCCAGGGGAGGTTCAGGCTGGACATCAGAAAAAAAATTATTCACAGAAAGGGTCATTGGGTACTGGCAGAAGCTGCCCAGGGAGGTGGTGGAGTCACCTTCCCTGGAGGTGTTTAAAAGATGGGTAGACAAAGTGCTGAGGGGCATGGTTTAGTGGTTGATAAGAATGGTTAGACTCGATGATCCTGGAGGTCTTTTCCAACCTAGTGATTCTGCGATTCTGTGAAATGAAATGTGAAGTTTGCTATTGAATATCGATGGCCCATAAAATTCAGATATTTGCTTCAATACCTTCCCCTTATATGAAAGAGGAAAGGATATACTTTTCTGTCAGGGATAGTCCATATAAAAAAGCATAATTTAATCTTTCTTCTTTCATTATTTACCTAAACATTACATTCTTGTCATTGGGTATGTAATACTCCTTAATTTCTTTAGTAGAATAGACATTATATACAGCCTCACGAGCAAGAACTGGTAGTGGACTACAAGAACCAATGAGCCGGAGCCTCCATCTTCCAGCTGTCACAGGAATGTCATCAGTGCGTGCTTCAGCCATAAATGTATAACCTTTCTGAAAATAGAAAACAAATATTTTTTTCTTGGAAATAACTCTACTCAAAATACAGTCTATGACTACATGGAAACCTATATTTGTCCATGTTACACTTATTAGTATAATAACATGAACTCCATCAGAAAGAATCTTATAGTTCTGTTATAGCCGAACTTACAAAGCATCTCTCATTGCAAGAAATTCTGTTCAGCAAAAGTTACATAGCAAATCAAATCCAATCTAATCTAACTTTGCAGCTGGCCTTATTTTTAGGGGCAGGTACAATTAAACTCCTGAGGTAATTCAACAAAATTATTTGATGATTCAAAGTTGTTTAATGAATTCTAATTTAACAAATATTAATGAGTTCTTACTCTTTTATTTAAGCATATGCAGTATTCTATTCTGAACACTCTTCATATAACATGACTAAAGTTCAGAAAAACACATTTATTTTATACATTTTCTTGCTTTGTACATCAAAGTACTATGCAAATAGCTCCCAGATAAAATACCTGTTCAACTCTGGTTTCTGTAATATTAAAATTCCTGAAACGGTTCAGCAATTTTGAGACTATAGATAGATCTAACTCCAAAGGTGACCACAGATAAAGATAAGGAAACTAATATCTTAGTAATTCACGCACAAGACATTTAGCAAAAAGGTAGCAGTCTTCATCCATATGAAAACAAAATTAGATAAGATAAAATGTAAAACTGAAAATCTATGCATTCACTGATAAAGCAAAGATCTGAAAAATGTCCCTTCAAGTGAGAAAGTGAGAAAGGCAGTAAGAAAGTAAAGCTGAATGCATGCATTTGCTGCATGGAAATTTAGAGAGCAGATTCATTGTGTTTTCAAATGTGAAGTTAAATTAATATTGCCCCTACATTTAATAATATCATTGCAAGTATAGCATTGAATGTTAGGATACTAATCTTATTTTTAAGATGATGTTGATATAAGAAAAAATATTTCTAGTATTAGACAAAGCAAATAAAATTTCACAAAAAAAAAGCTGCACACACAATTAATAAACCTGATGCAGATTTATTCACTTTTTACAAATCCTGAGAAGAGGAATATGGGAAACCAAAATATAATTTAAAAGATTTTGAAATTTGATTTTATTTTGTATTTCAAAACAGAAGGCAATATGGATGTGCTTACTTGAAAGGCAAGAGCAGGAAAAAAGGGATATAATGAGCACAATGGCCAATTGCAATGTAGTAGGGGAACTGAGGATTAAATCTCTTCTTCATATTTTCCAAGGTATCCCTACCAACTTGCTGTTTCCAATATTAAAATTTCATGTTCCACCCAAGAAATTGGTCAGTTGAAATTTCTGTGAAAGTTTTTTTCTCTTGGCAGTTTTCTGCTACATTTCAGTTAAAAGAAATTGGTATTTACCAATAAAAAAATCTTTGTTGAAAAATTCTTATACCAAAAATGGTTGTGATTTCAGGACTATCCATAATGCAGGGTTGTGATTTCAGGACTACTGAATATTTAGAATGAAAGCAAAATATATTATATAAATATATAAATAAATATATATAATATATAATAAAATACATTATTCATTATTCCAATTTGTGCAACTTCAACTGTAAAATGCTTTACACCCTTTAATCACTCCAAGGTAATAGCAGTTATTCAGGAGAGTAACTGCTCAGTTTCAGGAGAACTCACTTAAATACCTAGTTAAGCATATATTTAAACCTCCTCTCTTCTGAACGTGTAGACTTGAAAAGTGAGGATTTAGACAAACCTTCAAGTGCTTTCTGACAGTATCGTGTGTATGAGAAAAACACTGTCTATTGTGTACTTTTTTTATAAGAATGAGGTTTTACGGTCTTTACGTTGAATATAAATATGCAGAAAATTTGGACTTCAGATGAAAAGGTTATTTGAGTGAGCACTTTCTGAATACTATAAGCAATTAGAAAGCATAATAACTGAATTTTGCAGCTTACAGCGACACCAAGTAATCAGTTACTAAGAAGAAATAAACAGATATGTCTAGACAAGCCCATCAGATTTCTTAAAATCTTTTGAAAGGTTCCATTACATACTTAGATATCTTGTTACAATTCACTATCTCTAGAATCAGAAAGGGTTGTTTTCTAGTATACTACTGAAACATTTTGGTAAACTAAGATGATTTCCTTATGTCCTTCTATGACTAGTCAAGACAAATAATTAATCAGCACCCTTATCAAATAGACTTCTATTTTCTAGACTAAATATGTTGTTAGCAATGTTTTCTTAACCTCCTGTCTTTGCTGGTCAGCTGAAGCTTGAGGAATGCTTATCTCCATAATTTTCTACAATCTGTTCAAAAGACTTGTGAATAATAAGAGACTAGAACTAAAAAAAGCCAAAACTCCAAACTAACTGTATCCAGCAGCAGCAACACTTACCATGGAAGAAGAAAATTTAATGGAAAATCCAAATAAATCAAAGCAAGTATCTAGTTTCTATCTAGATTGCAATGTCTGCAGAAATAAGGCAAATATTATTGCTAGTGTGTAGATTTTATCCTTATTGTCAGTCATACTGAAATGAATTTCAATGTGTTCCATGAGTCTTTCTGCAGCAGAATAACAATATCTGCTGATAGGATTTCTTTTTAGGTCTGTTGTAAATTGCTGATTCACAGTTTTGAATCCAAACAACTAACTGGTAGGTTTATTAAAAATGTTACTTTTCCTGTAACATTGACGTTTAGGAATTCAGGCATAATGTATAATTTCTTGCTTGATGTATTACATTGTTTACAGTAATAAAGTCATATTAAAATAAAACTGCTGTATCCTGTGTTTCATGATAATTGCATAATGTCTTGTCAAAACATCAGTAAAGCTTTCAATAGCTTTTGCAAGTCAACTGAAACATTAATGAACCATTTACAAATAGAAAATGAGCTAAATTGTACAGTTATATTCTTACTGAGAAACTCAATAACAGCGATTAAGAAATGTAATGAGTAGAAAAATACAACATACCTACAAAATTCTGTTTTAATACTCTTAAAACAAAATCGCTCTTTACTGATATTAACCACATTTATTATTAATTTAGAAAATAACAAAAATGCCTACTTTAAGCAGGGACTTCTTCAATAGAAAGGATAGGAATAAAATAAAAAGGGCCATTTGTTAATTGGAGGAGATCTGAGAAAGAATTAGTAAAATTAGGGAAGAAAAAACTGCTTTACAAGATAGAACTAGACAGTTGTATTCTTCTAAGCAGGACAAATGCTGAGATGAGATCTGAAATAAATCTGAAGTTCTGATTGCTCTTTCCACATCCCATTACTTTCCTGAAAAGCAGCAAGTAGTGTTTACCACTGAGATTTCTTTTTGCATCCTGCCACTTGCTGCTTTTGGATTCCAAACTGAATTTTCCTGTCTGGTGGAATCCACACCCCATCTCTAAGGATCCCAGACTAGTTTTAAGAGAATGAAATACTTGTCTGCAACCCTTTCTTACTCATATTGCTCCAGCAGCAGCAGCAGGCCTAATCTGCCACATTCAGCTAATATTTCCTATAAATACTGGATAAGGCAAGTTCAGTCTAGTGAAAAAAAATGTCTGATGAAATTGGAAGTTACAAAAGAATGAAGAAAGAAATAGTGTTAGACTGTAACAGACATCAATTCTTTGTTATTAACAGATGAGACTGAGGTGGCTAAAATGTGAACCTGTCTTCATTAAAAGGTCAACGGAGAACATGTGGCTAGAATAGTTAATATTATGGGTAATATTAATGTCATAAGAGGCAGACCAAAATAGGAAAAGAAGTAGTAAAAGACTATAGAGATAAATTAGGGTGATAACAAAAATGCCAGCAAATAAAACTCTCTAATTTTAATGTTATGAAATTTTGCGACGGTCAAAACACTGGCTAATCTAGAGTTGGCTCCAGCACTCTGCTTGATCTTGGCTTTAAGAGCACCTGGGGTTACAGAAGTTCATAAGTCAACAGTGGTGTTGAAAAACAGGGCAAGCACAACAGTTGGAGATACAAGCAGAAGTAAAGCCCACAAGACATGTAAACTAATTGTTCCTTACTCAACATTGGTGTGGCCACAAGTTAATCCTTGGTGCAAGTTTATGGTGCTCAGTGTTGTGTATCATAAACAAGAAAAAAAACAACAGCAATTGGAAAGAGTCCAGAGGAGAGAGTAATCAGTATAGAACATATAACTTTCAAAGAAAGACTGAACAAACTGTCTTCTTTAGCTGAAAATATCTGAAAAGGGCAGGAGGAGGGGAAGCTGTGGTAATTATTCAACAATATAGCTATTTCTTTAGAAACAATTTAAACTAATGCTTCTGAGGTGACAAACAGGCTTTGAGGGGGAGCATATCTAAAGCTGTATTTGGCATCAATGATGCAATTATCATTAGCACCTGAAGATGCATATTAATTTAATTATTGTAAGCATGACTTAAAAAAGGCTATTTGAACCTCATTCTTAGTTTGGCCTCTGACTCTTGAAGGTTATTCTGTCAGATGGATAGCATCAGCAGCAACCATATTGCCACTGAGTAGCACAGCACAGGGCCATTGAATGATATTCCTCAATTTAGCGATAGTAGAAAATATCAGAGAAAATTAAGGCTATTCCTTAACTGTAAAAGGTGTAGCACAGAAGCAGGTCAGTGATAGCCTCTGTTTAAACTTGCTAAAAACTAAAGGCACACTTCTAAGTAGTATGATACAGCTGAAAATGTCCACCGAACTTGGGCTATTCTTTGCATTTACCTTATTTTTGGGATAAACATGAGGTACCACTTTGGAAAAGACATGTGGTATTTCCTCCAATGTGTCATTATCAACAACATGAAGTATACAGGAAGGGATAGTGGTATGCACCCTTGGCACTACAAGCAGGTCTTCCGGGAAAAAAAATATTTCTCTAAAATAAACAAAACAAAGCCAAAACTGTATTAAAATTATTTTCACAAATAAAAATATTTGTGTGACACGAAGTAAAAGCAGACATTAGAATGTAAGGAAAGTAGAGTTATGTAAAATGGCATAAGTAATTAAAAATCAAGTCAATGAAAAAATGGTGTATCAATACTACTTCCCCATAAGAGTATGAAACTCACCTAAAAACCACAAACCACGTATTTGGTGGCTGATCAGCATATGTCACAGCATAGTCAGCAAAAGACATTTTACACCATTCATCTTCATAACAAGGAAACTTTTCAATAGACTTACAATTTCTTTTAAACATTTCTCTGGAAAGCAGCAAACAAGACATGCATTTAAATCTAATCAGGAGGGCACATATATCTTTGACTTTAACTTATGCTAACCATGAAGAACACTGCTTTGTGTATGAAATTAAAATAATGATATAAAATGTTTTAATATTTTTATGGTAGCTATTCACTCTCGAAAAATAATAAATCTGCTAAGGATCAGCTGGTTTAGAGCTAATGTCCTGTGATAATCTATACTTACATACAAATATTTTTTACAGCATTAGAAACACTAAAAAGTGAAATAAAATTATACCCCATATAAGTGTTCCTTAAACTGCTAGTTATAAGGAGTGAGGATTTATACCCATATCCAGTAATTGTTGCCAGTTCTCAATACTCACCCTTTGCAGAACTGATCCACTGCTAGATCAGTTGTGTGAAAATTTGCAGAGAGATATTTGAAGGACAATCAAAACATGTGATCCCCAAGGAGTATCATGCTTGAAAATGACTTAAGGAATACTGTTCAAATTAAAGTAGCTATCTTTGCAAGAGCCTTAATTAAATACTAGGGAAAGAGTCTACCTAGAAGTACACCAAATTTCCTTTAGGTAAGTGCTATCAGAAAATCCTCTGATGATATGAAACGTGGTACAATCTAACAGTACAGTTTTCTCCTTTCTAATGTCCACCACAATTCCTCAACAGATAGCATGAACCAAAATGCTTCTTTAAATCAACTGGTTACCTGTTTAACTAAAGAATGTGTATCAGATTTATACCTATGAAACTGCCTACAGGATATGAAAAAATTAAATGCAGGAGAAAGGTAATATTCTAGCTCTAGCTGTAGGGGGAAAAAACTGTGACACGTTCAGCTAAAAATTAGATTTGCAATAGTTTTACTTAAGTAGGGCACACAGAATAAAGTGGTATATCTCCACTAAAAACATCTCATCCCTTCCAACAGAGTTTTGTAATTTTAAAACTAGTAACGTTTTTATCCAGATTCATTTTGTGAACCAGCAATTTATGACAATTCTATGGTACTGGCAGTAATAAAATAGTTTCATTTATTATATGATTACCTTAAGAGTATTACAGCACACTGTTCAAAATTTAACTCAATTGCAGTCCACAATTTTTGCAAGGTTTCTTTGACAATAATGTTTTCTTTAGTACCTGGAAATAAAAAAAATAAGTTAGAAAATATAACATTTAACTTTCGTATTGTTCTAACACCTGCCCAACACTTGCCATCTCATGGTGTCTACTTCTGTCCACAGAATACAAAAGACTAGGCAACTGCTTTAGATCTGTTGGCCAATTTTTTAAGACTAAAGATTGGTGATATTCTTCTTTATTGCATGAGCAATTAGTGGCAGAAATGGAGGAGGAAAAGTAAAAGAAAGAGGGGAGAGTAATAACACTTTACTGTAATAACAAATAAAAGAGAAGAATTATAGATAAGGAAGGAAAGGATGAGAAGAATATTATATCTGAAAAACAATAACCACCAAGCCCACAGTAAAGCACTGTAAAGAAAATACCAGAATTAAAGGTAACAGAGTATTCATAAATCAGAAGTTGTTAAGAAAGACATTCTAGACAGTGGAAGAAAAGAGTTGAATACTCCCATAGTGCTCAAATGCAAAAAATCTAAACTTAAAAGAATATCTTATCAGCTCTGGGGTTTGTAGGAATTAATAGCACTAATGAAAGTTTACAGAAATGCCTCATTTACATGGCAGTTTATAAACAAAAATAGAAGGGCCCTAGAGGACTTACTTAGGAAAGCTTAAGCAAGTCTAGGCTGCAGGTGATAGTTTGGGAGAGAAGCAGCACTAGATTTACTGATAAGGAAATAAGGTAGTTTGCAGAGATCGTCTGGAGCAGGTAAATATATAGGTGAAAGAACCCCAGTGTAATTCAAGACGGAGCTTCCAGCAGAACAGAGAAGACCTACTAAAGAGGGAGTGTATATCTCACAATGGTGCAGTTTTCTTTGTCATGATCCCCCAGGCATACACTGTGAGGCCAGAAGGAGTCACTGTGATCTAACTGTCTGTGTAACAGTCCTGTTAATATATTAATTGTTATTTCATCATATACAAATTACTAATCCTTTTTGAATTTGATGAGTATTTGTTTAATTTTAAAGTTCTCAGTACAACACAAATCTTGGATTATTCCAATAAATAGCTTAACCTTTTAAAAATAAAAGCCACTTTTAGTTTGAATGTGTCTGGACTCATCTCACAATCCTTGAATCTCAGGCCTTCTTGCTAACCCTTCGGATCTCAGATTTAAGACCTTGTTGCTATCAAATTTCTTTTCAAATTTAACAGTTTATTGTTAAGTTATTCTTTATCTTCCCTTTCTCAGACTACAAACTAACAGCCTGCGAGTACAAGGCTTTTCTTTAATCCTGATACAGTCTACACAGAATGTCCCAGTTGCTATCTATCTTTCTTCTTGGACTGTGGACCCTGCACTTGGACAAAATATTCCAGCTGAGTTAATGGAAATGTGAATAAGAAATGTAACACAAGTCTTCAACTACTACGTAAGGTTCCTCTATTTATATACATAACACTGAAGCATAGTGTCAGCACAGTATCTTTTAAGCATAGTATCAGCCTTTGATGTTGTGTTCTGCTGATTATCCGTTATGGTGCTTAGGTTCTTGTATGGACTTCCTTTAATCTTTACAGAAAAAAACCCAAACATTTAGCCCAGGTCTGAGCTAAATCTATATTAACCGAAATTCTAGTTTAATATTTTTGAAAATACAGGAGGAATGTTTTTCTGTACTTTTTATGCTAATTGAGTGGGTAGGTTGAGCACTATTCTTAGACATTCAGCTATCATGTTCATTTGAGTTCATTTGAAGAAGATATTAATTAGTAACAAAATCTTTTCAGTAAATAAGGTGAAGTATGACACATTTTTTAAAGGAATTTTTATAGGACACACCTGGTTTTCTGCTCCTCAGTACTTTCCTCACATAGTCCCCTCTCCAGAAGGCTTGAATTTTAAGAGCTGCTGCTTCTTCTTCAGAAGTGGGGGTTCGATTCTGCCAGCTACTAAGGGAATTCTTCTCAAAACTTTCTGAAAGAAGGGCAGGAGAATGAGTAACATCAATAAATCTGGATGTCTTGTAGCTACCTGCAATTAAATTAATAAAAGACCCAAAGAGGCACAATACAATGAGAGTGCTATATTCCAGAAGCAGAGTAATTTCTGCATAAAACTTCCATTCATGACAAAAATAACACTCTTAAACATGATAAAATCAGACAAAATATACTGTGTAATTACATAAAGTCAGAATGCAACTACTATGCTAATTATAAATACCAAATAATTGAATTCTTACTTCTCTTCATGGACAGCTATTGCAGTGCATTTTTTAAAATCAAGTCTTGTAATGTCATTTCAAAATATCCTTCCAAATATCAGGATTTTATACATTAAAGCCTTACTCTGAATACAGCTTAAAAGAGCTTCAAAAGACTTTAAGTGCTTGTCTCTCTCAATCTGATCGTTTCATTAAGTAAAAATTTAAATGCCAATGTTGTTAAAAGCATTGTATTCAACCTTCACTAAGAAGCCATGGAATAAGGATAAAATCTATGATAAAGCAAGAACTCATTTTCTGACTGTGACTTTTGTTACCAAGGAGTTTTGGAGTGGAACAGAAACTGGTGAGTTCTGACAGATTAGTAATAACCTCTTTGAAGGCATTCTTGCCTAGAATTAACATCCTGGGAGCCATCAGCATTGGGGCTTACAGGAAGGGTGGGGGGACGGCACTAAAAGGAGGCAGTTCCAGGGGGCCAGTTTGGAACTGCACAGATACAGAACAAGGGCAGAGCATAAGTGGAAGGAAACAGTGCTCCAAAAGGATGTATCAACAAACAAAGAGAAGAAAAGAAATATGATTGAAAAACGCAGACAACATTGCAGACAAACAAGCTGGCTTAAGAAAAAATATTGCTGTCATCAGCCAGAAGATCACACATTTCAATCTAATCTCTTTTACTGAATATTGTTAAATGTGGCTGTGTTCCCAACCATCATTTCTCATGACTGTCTCATTTCCAAACCCCAGTAAGCCTCTTTAATACTTAATGCTTCTGAAAGGTTAGACAAGCCCACTTCAACCAACAACAGATTAGAATTCAATGGTATAAATGGCACAATCACTTTTATAAAGCAGAAGCCTTTAATCACAGAATCATACAGGCTGGAGGTGACCATTGAAGGTCATCTGGTCCAATCCCACATCCAAACAAGGATCAACTTAGAGCAGGTTCTACTGGAACTCAAATTCAAATCCAAACTAAGTGTGAGGAAAAGCCAATATCCAGAATTATCTCTCCAGTCACACAGAATAACTGTATGATCACTGCTCTCAACCTATATTTCTGGAGGAAAAAGAAACTAGTTCTGGAAGAGAATAAGGAAGGAATAGGACTTCTCAAATATGGTTTACACAGATAAGATAAGCTTATAGCTAACATCTTCACTTCTAGATAAGTTAAAATTTCAGAATGGAAGGTTTTAACAGGACTGCAGACAGAAGACATTCTACTTCCGACTTCCAAGTTCGAATTTATCCATGAGAAAGAAATGAATCGTGCCTAAATGACTGTCAAAGTGTCTGAAACTCTAGGCTTGGAAATCAGTGCTACAGACCTCCAGTGAGTTCATGATCTGAAATGACTCACTATTGGGCCCAATGAAAACAGGACAAGGAAAGCAGAGGAAATGTGCAATGGAGAACAAGCAAGCAGCGCTGAGCTGTCAAGACCGTCTCTATCTCCCCTTGTTTCTGTAACATCATCCTGATATGCTTCCTTTCTCAGGATGCATCATATGTCTCCATAAATTCAGCATCTCCTGACTGCCCAAAAGTCTGCAGGATCGTTTTATCTACTGTGAAGATCGTTTTATCTACTATGAAGACCATAGAAGAGCCATGCCATAGAGAAGTAGCACAGTCATCTTGAAAAATGTGACAGGTATTGTTGACTTCAAGTGGTGTTACAAATGTCAACATGCTGACCCTTAGAACTTACAGCCTTGCCATAGGATGTAATTCTGTGAAACATACAATGAGTTAGTTATTCAGCCATTCTGGCTGATCCTTCGTCTTTGATGTCTCACAGAATAACCTTCAGAAGAGAGGAGCCAACACAAGCTAAGTCCCCCTGAAAGAATGGCCTTCAAATAGTGATGTTGTATCTTCCTGCCTATTTTTCAAATAAATTATTTTTCTGTCTTGATATAAAAATATATGCATAAAGCTTAATACATTAAAAAGTTATATAGACTACAAAATAAGTCTCCTAATATAGAAAAGAGCCATATATTTTGTTGGCAAGCAAACTTAATCCTAACTCCTTATGCCTTCAGCCTGCATACAAAATAAGGCAAAGAACCTGCCGGAAGTGAGTTATCCCTGCTTGTAATAAATCCATTTGCCTTCCAATGGCTCCTCCAATATTACCTTCAGGTTTCCAGCATACCCTAACCACAGGCTGAAGAAGAGGTGGATAGTGATGTAGCTAGTTCCTCACAAGTGTGTGACTAGCCCGCTAACTAGCCAGCCAACAGGAGGAGTAGCCAAATAATAGGCTTAAAAACCAAGCAAGCAAACAAAAACCAAAATGCCACTCCCCCAAACAAACAAAAACCCACAAACCCATCACTAAGAAATAGTTGAACTTTCAGTGAAAGCACTAACTTGAGTGTTCCTTCACTCTCTTTTGTGAACAATATATGCACATAAGGTCTTTTCAGCTGATAATTTGAACAAGATTCATGATCTGCAGCGCATCAGGTAAAATGAGCCCTAGTAGGTGCTTGCTAATGCTTGTCAATACTGGTAATTGAAGGTAAGGAAGACAAAGGCTATTTTATAAATTAACAAAACATTGATAGACTTTCTGGAACAAGGAAAGGATCATTTCTATTCTGAGATGAGCCTTGTTGGAGAATTTCAGCCATGCTGTCAACAGTAGGCCTAGGCATCTCACAAGAAATGAACTGTGCATACATAGGCAAAACCCCACAAGATTACAGAAGAGTTGATTTCCTTCATAATAAGGATGGTTAAACATATTTGAAGTGATTGGCAATACCAGTACAGTACCTGAAAACACGGTGTCTTCCTCAGAAACCTCAATATCTTTAAAATGCAAAGTTAAGGACCTGAAGGCAAATTTATAGTTGTAAGGATCCTTCTCGCCTGATACATATTTGGTCAAATACCAAAATGCTCTATTGAAAACCTAAAATCAAAAAGAAGAAGAACATTCAAAGAATGATTAATTTTTCAAAGCTGGTTTAAATTGCTTGTTATTGTTTCAAAAACTGTTTAGCTCTTTTTTTTTTTTTTTTATGTAAAAATGAAGCCTTTAACTTCCTAACAAACACAGTATCTGAAAATTAGTCCCAACTGTGGGACTACAATGCTTCAAGCCAACAATCAAGACAAAACCTCTTTCATGCCTGGCTTATTAAACATAAGACTCATTCTAAAGCATAAGTTTTTATGATATATCTTAGCAGCTCATATGAAGTGAGTTGAAGGTCACATACCAGAGGACAGAAAAACACATTATAATAACCATCATGACAACTGACATTCTTCTTATGAGGTTTTTGGAACAGAGACCAATAACTGAATGAGCATACTTGCTGAATTAGGAGTTGGCACCACATGGAAAAGTAGGAACATATTGATGGGCAAGAATGGAAGATTTGGTGTCCTACTTATATGACTAAACTGATGGCTCTGTTTTTATTCTTGACATATTGATACTCTTTGAGAAGGAGAAATGCAGTCTCTTTTTCCTTCTTTCAAAACCAGAAACTTAAAAGTGTTTTTCAGAGTTTGTTTCACAATTTGAATTGAAGAATATAATAATAACTTATTGCAAAACATATTTTTTATCTTTAATTGTTCTTATTCTGATTTTTCTTATTCTGATTTTTCTGCTTTCTGGAAATATTTTATGCTGTGTATTTTAAAATTAATAAACATTATTTTTTAAATATCTAAGACTGGTGAAGAAAGAGTCTTTCATACATGCTTATGTTCAGAATAATTTTTCACTGTTTGCATTAAAGATACTTTTCGTATTTTTATTCTTGATTCACCGTTGGCTCAGTGCCTCTCATTGATCTCATTTCTGGTTTTAATTTCTTTACAACTATATACTGGTCTTCATAGAGGGGGAGAGAGGAAGATATTAATGTTTACATTTGCAGATGTTTTCTTAAATTCCTCAAGTTCTACACATATTTTGTACTAACGTATACACTTAAAATGTGTGTTTTCTATTTCAAAGAGGCCAAACTAATACTTTTTCTGCTGCACTTGGCATGAAAATCACCTCTTTCATGAGCACCCGGATGCATTCTTTCTTAATTCTGCTGTTTGGCTGAACTTAAGCCTGATGTCAAGGCCATGTATAAAAGCTCAGTATTCTAAAACCCACAGTCTAAACTGCATGAGCTTTCTAGTACCTTGATGAAAGTTAGTGAATCTGGAATATATAAAGTAGTGTCTAAAAAATCAAGTTATGGCAGTATTATCGACACCTGCATATACATAAAAATCAGCATATGCTTTACATAACTTTTTTGTTGCAGTCTCTTTATAATATTGAAAAGCTACAGTATACAGATCTGCAGAGAAGTGTAACTTTTTAATCATGTATATAAAGACCATATAATTTATCATATGCAGGAAACAGAAAAGTTGAATAAGTACATTGCACTTTCAAAAAACAAAGAAAAACAACTCAGAAATACTGTGAGTGGATATAATATACAATGTAATAATGTTTTGTGCTGTCAACAGCAGCCACAGAAAGGAACCGTTCTGGCTTTTCTGCATTTCAGATAGCATGTTTTAAATCCAAAATTAAGTCATAAAACAAAAGCTGATGCTTTCTGCCTCAAAATATGACAAAATTAAAGACTCAAATTTAGAATGTGCTGTTCTGTGCATATTAAAAATTGTTCATATTAAAAGAATATAGTTATTGTACACAATTGCAAGTTATGTCATTTCAGCTTACACTTAAAGAATGTCACATTTGGAGTACTCAGGACATCCTTTTTAAAAGTATAGCTGTGGGTTTGAAAAGGATAATAACAATGTTAAGCTATTATCCAGCTAGCATAGCCTTTAGATATGTATTTACTAAAATTGTTCACCTTGAAATGTTCTTCAAGCAGTCCAGCTCCATGAAGGCCAGGAGGACAGTGAGCTAGTTCCAGTTCTTTCAAGGCTTTAGAAAGTTCAAGCTCACTGTTGAAATTATTTATGACATTTCCAACAGCTTTCAGGATAGCTGTAGCTTGTTCTATAAACCGGAAGCTCTCCTGGTGAGAGAGAAAAAAACCCCGACCATTATTATTAATTTTATAAACTGCAAAATCAATTAGGTCGCTAGTATTTAAAAGCATACAAAATTTTCACTGATTTTAGCTACTGAAATAAAAATATTACAACATCGTAAGAGGCACCATAACATATATCCGTTAAGGATTTGATTTTATTTTTCCTGTACCATGTGACTTAAGACGTCTAATAAAAAATAAGATGCATATAGAGACTTTCTATTGCAGTGATAATAAGACTCTTGTTAGCTGAAATGCTCAGCATGTTTTCTATCATAAAAAGACAGATGAGTATTTCTATCCTGCTGAAAGCAATGTCCAAATGCATGCTGCCTAAAGCATCATTAATCAGGATTTCTGTGCAAGGAAGTGGACAGTTTCCTGCAAATGACACTCTGCAGAGTAATTGCTGTCTTCAGAAAGAAGTGCAGAGAAGAGCCCAGGATATAATTCTGCTTTATTTTCTTGATGAGGAATAGTTTTTCATCCACAACCTGAAGATGACGGGATAGTACAGCCACAAAACATTTTTAATGGCTCAACTTCTTATATTAAAACTTCTTTGCGGCAATAAATGTAATAAATTTGCACAAGCTGCTTTAATATCCTCTTATTAGGACCCTGAATCTATACTGCTATGTAAATTTACATTTGCTGTTACACTCACCTTTCAAAATATTTTTGCACAACTGTGCTCTAGAAGCTATACTCCCTCCCCTCAGTGGCCATGACAAATATTTGGGCCTCCTGTTTGCCATTTGTCATCCAAATATGCAAGGCAGTGATATCTGTCTGGATTGAAGGCAATGAAGAACAAAAGCTGTAGTAATTACTCCCCTGGGCCTCTTATCTCAGCTATGAAAAGTTGTTTGACTTGATTGTTCATTTTAAGTATAAAAGCTGCTCTGGGATCCAGTGAGTAATATGTGATCCCATGAGACAAAACAAGCGTTACTGATGTGACAGTTTATTTTACTAGGTGGGTATTTTTGCATATTAATATCTGTACATGTATTTTATCACTTTTACCATGTGCCTCAAAAAGAGGGCTTATACACTACCTCTGACATATGTATTTCAACAAGAGTATTTTTAACATTCCATTTTATGTTGCTGTTCTATGGAAACACAACAGTACCCAATGCTTACTTATATATTCATATCAGACAAATTTGCAATATCCATCTCAGTCCCTTCTGTGCTCTAAAAGACATTTGTTTTATGCATTTATCCATATTTCATATTTAAATTAATATTATATAATTATACATAACAACTGTAATAAAGATCCAACAGTACTCCAGTTTAAAGTGACATAGTAGTCAGAAACACCATTATCACAATGCTTGACTAGTTCTGGTTATGCATACCTGTTCAAGACCTGGTATAACAGTATCCTCTTCTCCAAAGACACATGGCACCATGCTACAAAGATGAATATCATGCCCTATGGGAGAACTTACTGTGAAGAGCAATAGGTGTCTCCTACAGTCAAGAAAAAAAAAAACCAAAAAACCCATCTTTTTATTTAAATCACAGCAATGCTTAAGCTTTTACTTTCATACATTTGGCAAAAATTAAATCCTCTCCTAGATCTCCTGGCTCTTCAAATCCTGCATTTCTAACAACTTACTTCTCAAGAACCTCTAAACGTAGGCAGTAGGTGAAATCAGAGAAGTTGCTATTATTTTTTACTTTATTTATTTTATTTTAATTTTCTTTAGCAAAGTAGTTAGTTTCACTATTTCAGATGTATATGCACCCAAAGTTTTTTTTAGTCAGGATTATAGTTAGCTATGCTTAAAAGCATATCTATCTGCTCTAGAAAGCTTAGAGAGGAAGTAAAGTGGTCATGCATTACTTAGATCATAATTTCCATGTTTGCACTGACAAAACCAGGAAGAACTAATGCATAATCATACCAGGCTAGAAGAAGAACACTACAGAGTGATCATCTTATGCAGCAATTGTGGAACAAACCACTCAACTGTAATTTACTTAGGTGGCAAAGCCCAGAAATTCAGTATGTCATATTGGGATACACTCAGCTCATTCTGGATTGCTTGATCTTATTCTTCCATCACAAAAGAATCCGTTCGTAATTATAGTTATACAACACAGGGGTTTCATGCTCTTCTCTCCAGTCAACAATGTCCTTCTTGAGAAGCAGGACATTGAGGAGCTTGCTGATATCAAATGGTGAAGCTTTGTGATCTTCTATCACTGTTAGAATGGGATTAGGCCGGAGAAGTTCATCCTTCATCCAGGCCACAGCTTCAAAGCATTAACCAGAAATCCAGCAGTGAGAGTAAGAAAGGAAAGTCACCCACAAACACTCGCACTTCTTTTAATTGCATCTTCTCGCGAGTGAAATTTGAAATGACCACCAATGGACAGGGAAGAAAGTGCCTTCCTGGATGAGCAAGTCATTTCTCATTTGGAATGAAGTGGGGAAGCAGTCAATAAGCTCATTTGTCTCCCACATCTTCTGCAAATTAAATCATCTTGAAAGCCTGCTGTCTCTGTCTGGAGTAGAGTGAATCAAAGGTAAGCACTTTATCAGTTTTAGCTGTTTTTATCTCTGGTAGCTCTGAAATTTGCAGCTGCAAAGGTTTTTGGCTTCCCTACAGGACAGTGATATGCAGCTTTTAGAAACTACACTAAGAATGTGGTAGCAGAACTAACCTATAAACTTAATGATAACTTGCATTTTTAGTCTGAATCAAAAAAAAACGGAAGGCACTGTTAAAGATCTTTGATTTAATATCCATGTGCTAGTATTGTGGTATTTTCTTTCTATGCCTATTTATTTGAAACCTTACTTCATTTGTTTTAAAGTATATTTTGCCTCATTTCTTTGACACTAAACTGGTGATTCTCTATTTTTGGAAAAGTAGAAGGCCTCAATGAATTAGTCAGCAACTTCATGTTTATGGCAAGTTATGACGGTGTCATCTTCCTTGTTTCACTGGAAGCATTTTCAGAAACTAACAAATATCAAAGGCTCTTGCCTTTTATCTGTTTATTAATTTAAACAGTCCAGCAATGCTCTACATTGACCATCTAGAGTTACATGCAAAGAGAAGTAAATCGTATCAAGTACTAGGTAAATGTGAATTCAGATATGCAAGGCTTCATACATAACCTCAGAATTTCTACTGTCATTTCTACTCTCATAAACCGTGTTTGAATAAAAGCAATAAAAACTCATATGTTGTCACCATTCCTTAGAGTTCTACTGAAAATTCTAATTCTTTAATTTTTGTTGGTACTCCTGTAAACATTTCAAAGACATTCTATTATATTTAGCAACACTTTTAAGCAGGAATCCTAGTAAGTAAGTATTCTAGTTTATTTAGTATAAAATTAGTGTGATTTTCTTGCTAAATCCTGTTAAATATGAGAGAAGAATTCAAAATCTTTATGAAGGTTTTGTAAATTATTTTAAACTCATAGCAATTTTGCGGTCTTACCAAATCCTAGCTATCAATCAATTCAACATTACAAAAACTTACATTTGAGAAAATAAACCCTTGGTTACTGTATAAAGTAAAAGATAATCTCAAGCCTTAAGACTAAAATGTTATGGTAGAAATGAAGCTTCGTACATACCCAGCTGGAAGATTTAACACAGTAGCTTTGGTTGCAGACGTATGCATCTTTAACACAAATTCTCCAGGAGTCACACATTTCCAAGAGAAACGTTCAGCCATCAGCACACCCTTTGAAATACCAGAATATTCTCCTTTTGTACCTAGAATAAGAAAAACACCCAAACAAACACAATTAGAGGAGGGGGAATAACACTAAAATTAAGACAAATACATTTTTGCAGAATCTGCATTTACTTCACAGCCACTGAAGTCTTCATTTAGGCTTTGATAATTCAGCGAAAAGAGACAGTCATTAAAAATGCACAGGTGGTACAGGATGAAGTTATTTGTACTATTTACTAGAAAATAATTGTTAAAGAATGTGTTAGGAGGATATGCAAATCAGATATCTACCAAGTTGCTTAAGGCTGCTGTAAAACACCATAAAAATCCATTCTGTTCACATGCAAAGGAACCAAATAGCCATATATTTATATCATAGTTTAATTATTATGGTCAATTTGCTTTTGTCAAGCTTTCTTTTGGTTCCATCTACTCTGATCTAGATGTATTAAAATTATGTCCACATCCAATGTTTAAATGTCTTAAATTAACTTAAGCTGATTGTCACAGTATGCATTAGCTTTTCTGAATGCCATTCTATGACTTCAAAAAAATGCAAGTGATTTTTATTTAAACCACCCAAGATGTTGGATCTTGAAAGAAGTCAGCTGTAAGTATACTTAAGAGCTTACAGTGCATGAGTTTAAAAATCACTTAAAAACCACACCTTTGGTCATATTGCTGATTTTAATGCATTTTTATTATCTAAGGCATAAAGTAGTTTGCAAGAATGGAATTTGTACAAAATAAGCCCTGAGAAACACAGGAAACCCATACCACAAACATATTGATTAAAACCTTGCAGCAAATAATTAAAAAGAGTAAAGGGAGGGATCCTTTCAATAAAATATCCATCATCAATATTAAATAACAATAAAGAATTTCTTCAATATGAGTATATTTCCTAGGATGAATTTGGCTATTTAATGTTAAGCTCTCAAACTTTGGCAAAATACACTACAGCGAAACACAAAGCACAGACATATTCAAGTGTGGGAAAGCACAACATTAACATGCATTGTTTTGTGTTGGCCTCACCTCCAGTATCATCCCAGTGTACTAATGCAGAAAAGCTAACCAGGATTTCAATGGGCGTCAGACTGTCCACATGTAGGTAATAGAAGATTTGGTCATCAGTAGACTGCATAGAAAAACAGACATTTGTTTACCTTTCATTTTCATTGAGTGCTGTTTGCCTGGGCTTATATAAAGTACAATTAAGATTCCTGATATTGTGACCCTAAATACAGTATAGAAAAGTAAGTAATTAACTGTCACTACTTCTTCCAAATTTCAGACATGTCTTTTAATCCCAGAGCCTCATGCTGCATGAATAAAATGTAATATCAGATAAAAGAGATAAAATCAAACAGAAAAGTTTCTTGGAAGAGAATATATCTACTTTTACACAGACATAGACGCTGAATTGTTTTTGAAAAGACCTTTGAGATCATTGAGTCCAACCATACCTGTCCACTACTATACCATATCCCTGAGCACCTCACCTACATGTCTTTTTAATACCTCCAGGGAGAGTGACTTTAATACCTCCAGGGAGGTATGACCAACATCCCTTGGCTGCCTGTTGAGTCCCAGTGCCTGATAGTCCTTTCAGTAAAAAAATTTTTCTTGATATAAAGTCTGAACCTCCCCTGGTGCAACTTGAGGCCATTTCTTCTCATCCTATCACTTGTTACTTGGGAGAAGAGACCAACATCCACCTTGCTACAATCCCCTTTCATGTAGTTGTAGACAGTGATAAGGTCCCCCCTCAGCCTCCTTTTTCTCTAGGCTAAACAATTCCAGTACTCTCAGCCACCTCTTATAAGACTTGTCCTCCAGCCCCTTCACCAGTTTTGTTGCCCTTCTCTGGACACGCTCCAGCCCCTCAATATCCTTGTAGTGAGGGGCCCAAAACTGAACACAGTATCTGAGATGCACCTTCACCAGTGCCGAATACAGGGGCACAATCCCTTCCCTGGTCCTGCCGGCCGCACTGTTTCTGCTAGATGCTATTGGCCTTCTTAGCCACCTGGACACACTGCTGGCTCGTATTCAGTCGGCTGTCAAACAACACCTCCAGGTCTTTCTCTGCCAGGCAGCTTTCCAGCCACTCTTCCTCAACCTTGTAGCATTGCATGGGGTTGTTGTGGCCCAAGTGCAGGACCCAGCATCTGGCCATGTTGAACCTCATTCCATTGGTCTCAGCCCATCAATCCAGTCCGTTCAGATCCCTCTGTAGAGCTTCCCTGCCCTCAAGCAGATTGACACTCCCTCTCAGCTCAGTGTCATTCATGAATTTACTAAGGGTACACCCAGTCCTTTCATTCAGATCATTGATAAAGATATTGAACAGAACTGGATCCAGCACAGAGCCCTGGGGAACACCACTTGTGCCTCCAACTGGATTTAATTCCATTTACCACCACTCTTTGGGCCAAGCTATCCAGCCAGCTTTTAACTTAGCAGACGGTACGCCTGTCCAGGCCAATGGCAGCCAGTTTCTCAAGCAGAATACTGTGAGAAATGGTGTCAAAGGCTTTATTGAAGTCCAAGTACACCATATCCACAGCCTTTCCCTCATCCATTAAGCAGGTAACCTTGTCATAGAAGGACAATTTAGTTTGGTAGGACCTGCTTTTCATAAACCCATGCTGACTGGGCCTGATCACCCAGCTGTCTTGTGTGTGCTATGTGATAGCACTCAAGATGATTTGCTCCACGACCTTTCCTGGCACCTGGCACTTCCTCTTGGACCGCTGGAGCTTTGTTTAGCTCCCCCTTCCTGTCTTCTGGCTCAGGAGGCTGGCTACCTGGAGAACAGCTGACCTTGCTATTAAAGCCTGAGGCAAAGGAGTCATTAAATACCTCAGCCTTATCTTCGTCCTTCTTCGCTCTTGTTCCTCTTGCATCCAGTGAAGGATGGAGATTCTCCTTGGCACCTCTTTTGTTGTTTTTTTAATTATCTTTTACAGAATTGTCCAATTTAAGTTCTAGACGGGCTTTAACCCTTCTGATTTTCTCTTTGCATGACCTCACTCTATCCTTGTAGATGACTGCGCCTTCTTCCAAAGCTCACAGACTTTCCTCTTTTTTCTGAGATCCACCAAATACTCTCTGCTCAGCTAAGATGGTTTTCTTCCCTGCTGGCTCATTTTTTGGCACATGGTGATGACCTTTAGGACAGTCTCCCAAGGAAGTTTACAACTAGACTTCTAAACAGTCCAACATCGTAATATCCAAATATGATATTCACGTGCATCTCAATGTAGTACTTCTACTTGACAAACAACTTCCAACAGAACATCATGAATTTTGTTTTGTGCTGCAACTTTCTTATTCTAATTAATTACAATAAGCTTAAAAGAAATAAGAACTCTTAATTTGTAAAACATGATTGATTTTGCCTCATTATATTTTTTTCTACAAAGATATATGGAGGCAGCATTTTTCACTCTCAATTTTAATATATCATTCCTATGCCAGTATTAGAAGCTATAGAATGATTCTACTGTTCCTAGAAAGCCTTCAAAATCTGAAAGTGAATGAGCTTCTTTGCTTCAGAACTGTTTTAATAAGTCTTCCTACAATTTGATGACAATACATTTATTGTATTTCATCCTGGAATACTACTATTATCTTCATAGCATAATATAAAAGTGTTCTTTTAAAAGTCTGATATAGAATTTACCTAATAGTGTAAACACCTCATCTGTATCAGTGCAAAAAATAGAATGGTTTTACAGCAAAGGGTTAGATTTTTAGCACTATAGCACACAGGCTTACAGAGTCTTGATGCTGATTATGGCTTGTGAAAGTATATGGCACAGTGATTAAGAAAATTTCTAGTGATGTGATTACAGATACAGAGAGGTGTAAAATTGCAGGTATAGTACAATTATGAGACATAATCCATATTGTTAGCCTTCTCAGTACAAGATTTTTGCATGAAGTTCATGCCTGGAGTTTACATTTCAGTACTCTGCAATTACATTTCAGTAACAGTATAAAACTGGAGCTGGAACAGGATATTCAAGCATATTCAATAACCTTCTGATAATTTGAACAAATGTCAGGTTTAAAGAAATACTGTAATTTCAGCATAACAAAGGGTATTTCTAATCCCTGCAATAGAATCTTGTAAGTCACTAAAGGACTTGGTATGTAAAGGGAAAATGGAGGACTATGCTATACAGACTCCTGATTTGGTTTTTAGGTGAGAGGTGAAGATGAAGGAGAACTGAAGGGCAGATTCTGCAGCTGAATCATCATTAAATTAAATTTAGTCTCTGAATTGTTATAATGTAGATTTAAATGAAGATAAAGAGAGTATGGAGATATGATTCACTGTAATATATACTCTCACTACCAATGTTCATGACTTAAATACTCAATTTATTATTGTGCTATAGCATTCCATAAAATCTTTTTCTTGTCTTAAATACAGTTAAATATTTCCGTATATTTGCTAGCAAATATTATCTTTGTCTTGACTACAGTAATCTTAACGCACATTATTTTTTTCAGTAATAGCAGTTCTGCATGATCTACCAATGTCATTTAGGATATTGGTATGATCTAGTTATGTGAGACTTTGACAAAAAATTTAAAGTACATAAAACTCAATAGAGTCATATACCTTAATATCAGTCTTCTGATAATTATAAGCATATGTATGTGGCTTGTGGAAAACATACAAGTTCCTAGGGAGAGAATAAAATAAAACATGCAGGAAAATAATCTTAGTAAAAATTATATATTCTGTCTATTTCATAGCATAAGAAACTAATTTTACTTTCATAAATCATTAATTAATATTACAGTGGTCTACAAAATGCTGACGGTACTTTAACATTTGGCTAATGAGTAAAAATGTTCATATTTTACATTCTCTGTGTATGACACTGTGAGCAAGACTTCAAAAGGAAAGGAAATTACTATGCTGGTTATGCTTTTCTGAAGGTCCTATCTTCATGGATACAGGGCTCACTAAAATTAGTTAGGCAAACCTTAATCAGGTCTAAAGTGATCCATGATGTTTTATTCCTAAAGTTCCTGTAGTGCTGCTGCTATAAAAGTTACACGCTCCCTCAGAGAGAAAGCAGAGTTTAGTATCTGCTCAAGAAAATATTCATTTATGAAAACAAAAGCCTCACAAAGAAATGTCAGTTACAAATTCAAATGAAAAAAAAACTGGGTGAATTTGCTTTGATAAAATTACTCCCCTCAGCAATGTCAGATTCTCTAAAGGATCTATATTGTACCAGGATTCTTAAAGCTGAAAGACAGAAGGTAAAGAGATTATGCTACAATTATGTTAGCTTTTCTTTATGTTTGCAGAGGCATAATTGCCTTGGGAATACATTGAAAAGGGAGCAAAAGAATGCACCTCGTCAACCAAGCTGAGCTATGATGATGGCAACAGAACATTTCAACAACTTTTGTTGCCTTAGAATTGTGGTGTTCAGATGCAGAATTCATCTGTCCAATGGCTGGTGGTTCGGGTAGGTGAGCACCCTAATGGCTGCACACTCCATGACCCACTACCTTCCACACACATTGCGGTTTGACAAATGCTTTATGAAGCTGGCAGCTGTGTTCTCCACTGTACTCTGATGGACATAACCAAGATACACTGTGGGGCTGCAACTATAAGACTCACTGCACATGGGAATGGTAAGTCCATGTGGAAGAGTAGCCTCGGAACTCCCCTGAAAAGCAGGATATTTATACAAAGAAGATCTGTTGAGAAGATACAGTTTTTTTATAATTACTTTGCACTGTTTACCATTGTTATACTGTATATTTTATGGAATAATACCCAAAACCTCTGCTCCTTACTGGAAACAAACACAGAAGTCTTCAAAGCTAATCCAGGTTTCCCTGGAAACAGAAGTCCTTTCTGACTCTATTTCTTCCTTTGATTTATCCCCTGTCTGGCTGTTCGTAACAGTATCAGCTATTTCTGACATTCGTTTTGCATCAAAACTGATATCCTCTTGTAATTCTTCTGCAGAGATAAGAAAACACACAGATACAACAATATGCACATTAAAGCAGTATCATTCTTATATTGAAAAACTATTCTACAATTACCAAGGTATCTTCCACATCTCAGAGTTTAAAAATAAAACCCAAAACACTAATCTGAAAAGCTCAAAGGTGACTGAAACAACGCTGTATAGATACGTGCTGCTTACATATGCAGCTACTTAAGTATTCTGCCTCAATATACTACCACATACTGAACTGTGCACTAGAACCTTTAATGTGAGCATGTTCGGTGAATATCCATACAAATTCTGCAAACCTTAAGTCACTTATATAAAAGAAAAATACAATCCATAGTCCAAAGCTCCTTTTCAGCGAAAAGAGGATGGGGTGGTACGATAAATGTTTTATAAGCCATAAAAGATATAAAATAGACAGATTGTGGAGGACATTAAGATCTATCTCTGCCTCTGGTACTTAGATATTAGCCTTTGTGATGCTACTCACACAAGTCAGCCTAACTACTTGCAAACAGAAATAGATTTGAGCTACATTACATGAACTTTCCTGTAGGGAAATCAGAAATTCTGTCAGATTCATACCAAAATACCAACACAGAAATGTCATGAAGACACATTTGGCAAATATTAAATAACTTTTACAGTTGTATTATAATGTCACCTTCTCTTCCTTTACTCTGCAAGATTCATATGAATAGCTATTGAGGATGTTTAATTGTGCCCCAAAAGAAGTTCTAAGAAGAGCTTAAAACAGCATAGGACAGTAAAACAGAATAGGTCAAACACGAACAGCTATTAATTAAGAATGTTTGCTAAGGAAAAAGATGAGTTAATATCCAAACAGGTAGAATATAACAAATGGGAAAGTTAATGAGAAAAATAGATTATGCATATTTAAATGTGCTTTGTAATACTTCATGATCAGCGAGACACATAGTGATGTGATGGATAATGAGTTTATAAAATGTATGTGGCTCTAAATGAGTTTGCAATTATTTTTCAAGAATGGAAATAAATGTAAAGTAAGGAAATGCAACAAAGACCTTTTTTCTCTTCCTTACACTATGGAAAAATGGCCTGAAAGCTGTAAAATCTAGGCTTTTTCTTAGATCTAATTAACCATAGGTTTTAGGCCTCTAGTGACATAACCACAGTGTTTGGTTTACAAATGTGCAGATCACAGAGAGTATGATGAAGGGGTTGCCAAAGCAGAACCATGCCCCATGTCATCTTCCTGTGGCTCAATATTGCTTTTCTTTTTTCATTCTGAACGTGAGTGTTATATCACTATCAACAGACCTCCTTCAGGATGAATAGGGTCAGTAGACCTCTGCAGCTTTCACACAAAAATATGCTCCACCCTAAATAAAAGTCAATACATAAACTTTTCTGTTGATTATGTACAGACTGGGGTCAGAGGGAAGGTAGCTTGCTCAGTGTAGCTAGAGGAAAGCAAAAATGCTATAAACAAAGTGGCAGATGTTTCCCCACCTGGCTTTGAAGAAGGAATGAGAATATTGTAGGAAAGTCATCAAAAAGCATATTTTATCCATTTTGATCTAAGCATTCCAAAGACAGTGCTATTCAGAACTTCCTCACTTCATATAGAAATATAATTGTATGAAAAAAATTAATCAAACTGCTAACTATCATTTACCTTCTATGCAAGAAGTGCTATTTCCAGCTATGAGGAACTGGAAACACTGGGTGATATAATGAAGATATAATTTATGGAATCGAATAATAAATAAATTTGAAGCAAATCTTAAGAGATGCTCAGTATAAAATAGTATTTTAAAACTGACATATGGAAGATAATTGCAGCAAATAATTGTCCGTAATTATCACATAATTTATCCCTTGAACAAATGCAAATACTAATCATATACAGAGGGATATAATATGAGCTTATTATAAAGTTAAACACTGCAGAGATCTTCAGAAAAGGGAACAGCATATTTTAATTCAAGAATTTTATGCTACTTAGAACTCAAGCAACAAAGATTAATGTTACAATTAAGCTCAAGAGAAAAAAGTAACTTAATGAAAAAGGGAAAACGTTCAAGTACAGAAGTAATAACAAAACATGCATTGTAATAAAAAAATAGAAGACAAATAAAAACCAGATCAATAACTAAGAGAAGAGCATCATACAAACTAGACTAATTAATCCAAAAAGGGAAAAAATAAAGAGTAGCAAATGAACACAGAATAGAACAGTTTATCACAAAAATCCCTATTTTTATGGTAAGAAAATACTGTACTGCACAAAGCCACCAAAATTATTAGGAAGAGTAACATTCTTAAGAAAGTGAGAAGATGTATTTTAACACAGTTTAGCATCAAATGATGTCATTGATTTTGGTAAGTGCTCATAATTTTTCAAGCACTGGCTCTTTACTGAGATGATTAAATGGAAATCAAGCCCTCTAATCAAACTGACTACAGTTTTGGGTACTAACATTTATTCAGTATCTGGATGCTTTGTATCTGTCTATTTATAGAGCTACCTCTTGAGGAGCACACAATGAAAACCAAATTAAAACATTTGCTAGCCAAGCATAGGAAAAAGCACAAGAAAACACTACCTTGTAAAGAAAATGTTCAAAATGTTTCAAAACTGAAATGAATCCCCATCTCAGTTTTCAGTGAGAAGGAACAGACAGTCTGACTTATTGGAACAGAGGTGCAAAACCAAAATTTCCCATTTACAGTAGAAACTTAACACACCAAATACAAAAGTTGTAGCTAATTTCCATAACAGAGTACAGAGATAATGGCTTAGGAAACCTCCAAGCCACCAAGTGGTACTTAAGATATCTTTAAATGCAGGATTTCTACCATGAGTTCAAAGATTAGAAAATGTTTTAAAGAAAATATAAAAAGTGATCTAACCAACAACAGATTATTTAGTCCAAAGCCAATAAAGCAAATTTCAAATGCAGGTAAATGGATAGATGAATTGAAAGGCAAAATAATTTTATCCGTGTAGAACTTGTCAGACTATATTTGTTTGGTTTTTTTTCTTCTTGGGGGGAGGATTTTTTTGATGAAAAACATCATACAAAGAGACAGAAGTATCATACATTCTCTGCCTTAAACCAAGTAACATTTTCATTATGAAAAAAGTGGTACATAATGCTGCAAAGCAGAAGGAAACAAACCTATTAACTTCAGATCCACTTTAACAGAATTTCAAAGTCTAGCTACCTTTATGGAAAATATAAAGATTGTACACATGATCAAAGAAATTTTCCAGCTGTGTACAACTTCAATATATCCTGTATACACATACAGTAATATATCACATACAGTAATGTGACACTTAGTTGCAGCATGTTTATTTAAAATTTCACTTTCTGGTTTTGTAATTTTCAGCCTGTATTTTAGATTTTTTATGTCTCTGGACAAATACTGGAACAGCAAGATTTCTTTGAGATATCAGAAAAAAGAGATCTTTGAGATATCATGGGAAAAATGTGATACATTTTTCTGTGATAATACAGATTCGATCAGATAGAGTATCTGCACCAAAAGCAGAGCCCAGTGTACAAAATACAGTATATTTTACTGGAAAGTAACTTATAAGAAGTGTTATTTTTTCAAAATATACTCATAAAGTAGAGATTTTTTAATACCAATCTGAATATTGTTCTTTATGTAATTATACATGCTGTTACCAGTGTTTCAAAATCTTTTCCTGGAAAACTAACCCTCATAAAAAAGACGGTTGATATTTGTAAATGAGGATTATCATTGAGGCCAAACAACATGGGAATGGCAGAAGTCTGATTATAAACTTCAAACACACTTACCTTTACTGGATGTCTCTGCGTTTTGCTGCCAAAAGACAGTGGTCTCCTATATGGTGAAAAAAAACCCAAACCCAAGAATGGTGATTATAATCTTGCATTATTTTGTTAAAGAAAATGCATGTGTGTAAGGTAATCCTTCCTAAGATGGAGAAATAAACTAGTAAGCTATCTTTGCAGTATTTTTTAAAGAAAGATAGAAATAAATAAATTCACCATAATACCAACTTATATATCAACAACAGAATGATGTTTTCCTAGAGAAGTACATGTGATCTGGGGACGGGGATAAAAGCTGTTTCAAATACTTACTCTTGCGGTATTAAAAAAGTGTGCTTTGATATTACTGTTCTTTGACAATAAAAAGAATAATTCTAGGAATTAATTAGTCTTATTTTAGAACAAATTATTTTCTGTTCTATTCTAAATTTCCCCACTTGGAAAGTATATAGAGGGCTTCTTTTCTAACTAGCACTTCTTGCTGTGCAAGTGTACACAACTGTCATTGGAAATGGCATGCCTGATTGGTACTTCTTTGTTTTCTATCAGTTGCAAAAATCAAAAGTAGCCTTTTCTTCCTTGATGTTTTTGACAAACACATTTATCCCTAGGTCAATCCCAGCTAGAGCTGCTGAACTAATATGAATGTATTATCCACTTACATTTAAAGCTGAAATCAAGTTAGCCAGCCTTTCAGAAAGTCCACTCATTAAATTTGTAGAGACAGGGTCCTTTTCTTTGAGAGATTAAAATCATTGATACTGTTAAAATGCATGCCTAGTCATCCTTCCTCCTGACTGCCCTCTAACCTGCTATATGACATACTCTGCACAACTCACTTGCATTTTTTTTCTCTATTTTTTTACAAAGATGAAGAGCAGGAGAGAGAGATTCCACAGTTTCCAGCTTATTTTGTGTTTGAATGTGATGTTATTAATGGGTTAATTGCAGTAGCTTTGACTTTGCAAAGATAAATATTAAAGCCTAAAAAGGCAAGTTTCTTTCCATTGCAGGTGTCCCTATAACAAGATTTGTCATCCTTCCCCTCACTGAAATCCCTCATATAGAATCACAGAATGGCCTGAGTTGGGAGGGACTCATAGGCATCATTGAGTCCAACTCCTATCCCTTCTCAGGACAACCCCAAAATTTGCACTACGTGTCTGAGTGCATTGTACACATGCTTCTTGAATATTGTTAGATTTGGCACCATGACTACTTCCCCGGGGAGCCTGCTTAAGTGCTCCAACACCCTCTGAGCGAAGAACCTTTTCCTAATACCCAAACTAAACCTTCCCTGGCACACTTTCCTGCCGTTCCCTCGGGTCCTATCATTGGTCACCAGAGAGAAGAGATCAGCTCCTCCTCCTTTCCTTGTAAGGAAGCAGTAAACTGCTATGAGATCCCCCCTGAGTCTTCTCTTCTCCAAGCTGAAGACACCAAGTGACTTCAGCCGCTCCCCTTATGACTTCCCATTTAGACCCTTCACCAACTTCATGGCTCTCTTTTGGACACTTGACAGTGTCTCGATATCCTTTTTATACTGTGGCACCCAAAACTTACACAATACTCGAGTGAGGCTGCACCAGTGCAGACCAGAGCAGGACAATCACCTCCCTTGACCAGCTAGCAATGCTGTGCCTGATGCACTCCAGGACGTGGTTGGCCCTCTTGGCTGTCAGCGCACACTATTGGCTCACGTTCAGCTTGCTGTCAGCCAGAACCCCCAGATCCCTTTCAACAGGGCTGCTCTACAGCTTCTTGCTCCCCAGTCCGTATGTATATCCAGGGTTGCCGTGTCCCAGGTGCAAAACCTAACACTTGCCCTTGTTAAACTTCATGTGGTTGGCAATTGTCCAGTTCTCCAATTTGTTTAGATCGTTCTGCTTGGCCTCTTTGCCCTCAAGAGTGTCAACAGCTCCCCACAGTTTCGTGTCATCAGCAAACTTGCTTACTAAATCTTCAAGTCCTGCATCCAGATAATTTATGAAGATATTAAAGAGTACTGGTCTTAAGATGGATCCCTGTGGAACCCCACCAGTGACTGGTCGCCAGCTTGATGTAACCCCATTCACTATGACCCTTTGGTCTCAACCCACCAGTTAATTGTTCACCTGCTGCGTTATGTGTTTATCCAGCTGTAAGCTGGACATTTTGTTTAGGAGGATACTGTGAGAGACAGTATCAAAGGCCTTGCTGAAATGCAGAAAGATTATGTCAACCGGTTGTCCTTGGTCAGCTAGGTGGGTAACCTTGTCATAGAAGGAAATTAAGTTTGTCAGGCAGGACCTTCCCTTAAACTTTTGCTGGCTGGGACCAATGACTGTATGGCATTATGGTGTTTTTAAGTAGCTCCCAGAATAATCTTCTCCATAGTCTTACCAGGTACTGAAGTGAGACTCATAGGCCTGTAGTTACTGGGGTCATCCCTGCTGCCCTTCTTGAAGACTGGGACAACATTTGCCAGCTTCCAGTCAACTAGTAGCTCTCCAGATTCCCAAAAGCACAGAAAAATCATTGAGAGAGGTCTCACTATGACATTAGCCAGCTCTTTAAGTACCCTTGGATGAATACTGTCAGGCCCCATTGATTTACAGGGATTCATCTGTAGCAGCAAATCCTGCACAAATCTGGGGCTGATTGAGAGTTTATCATTTGCATGGTCTTGGTCTTCTAGCCCAGGGCTCTGGGAGGGCCTGAGCCCATCATTTGTACAGAAGACAGTGGCAAAAAAAAGCATTAATATCCCTGTTTATGAGGCATCCAAGCTCATCAATTAATGGGCCAATGTTATTTCTGGCCTGCCTTTTATTATTAATGTATTTTTAAAAGCCCTTTTATTATCCTTCACAGTGCCGGCCAGCTTCAACTCTAATTGAGCTTTGGCCACATGAATTTCTGCCCTACAGTAGCAAATAGCATCCCTGTAGTCCTCCCATGTCACCTGCCCTTTGCCAGTCACCTTTGCCAGTATCCACTGGCCATACAACATCCTTTTATGCCTCATTTTGAGTAGAAGATCCCTGCTCTGCCAGGCTGGCCTTCTGCCTTGCCTGCTTGACTTCCAGCATTTTGGAACTGCCTGGGCCTGTGCTCTTAGGAGGTGGTACTTAAAAAATGACCAGCACCGATGGACCCCAGCAGCTTCAAAAGCTTCCTCCCAAGGGACCTCACTAAGCAGTTTCCTGAGCAACCTGAAGTCTGCTTTCCTCATATTCGGAGTTGAGGTCTTGCTGTCAGTTTTCCTTCTGTTACCATAGATGTTAAACCTGACTGCTTTGTGGTTGCTGTGACCAAGGCAGTCTCCAATCACCACCCCACCCACAAGACCCTCTCTGTTAACTAGCCACAAAACAAGGAAGGCACCTTTCCTGCTTAGTTCCCTCAGCACTTGTGCCTGATTATTGTCCAGAGAGTTTAGGAATCTTCTGAACCTGTCTGTACAAGCTGTGTGGTACTCCCAGTTGATACCCGGCAAACTGAAGATCCCCATGAGGACAGGGGCAGATGACTTGGAGGCAACCCTTAGTTCCTTAAAGAATAACCTGTCAGTGTCATCATCCTGGTTGGCCTATAGCAGACCCCCACGACAACATCCATTTTAATTGTCCCTCAGTCCTTACCCAGAGGCTCTCAACTATGCCATCGCAAACTGCAAGCTCCATGAATTCCAGCCCTTCTGCTACATACAATGCAACCCCCCCTGCCTTGCTTGCCCTGCCTATCACACCTGAAGAGCCAGTAATCATTCACCATGGCACACCAGTCACAGTACTCATTCCATCACGTTTCACTAATGCCAATAATGTCATATCTTTGGGACTGGGCCAAGACTTCCGTCTCTTCCTGCTTACTCTTCATGCTGTGTGCATTTGTATAAAGACACTCTAAGTGTGGTTCATTGTGCCCATCTCCTTGTGGAACAGTCTGAATCTCACTAAGATGCAGCTCCTCAGACTGTGGCATGCCTTGCCATTGCTCATCCCTGAATAGCCTGCTATTGGTCCTTTCTCACCGAGTTTAAAGCCCTAATCAGCCCTGCTCGCCCTTGAGCAAAAACCCCCTTCCATACTGAAACAGGCCTTGAGATAGCCAGCATTTAGACACACACAATGATTTTCTGGTTTGTGTTTCAAAGAGGAGTTGTGTGAGCTATACTCACTTGGAGCCGCTTTTGTGCTTCCTCAATACAATCTAGAAACATTTTTTTGAGGGGCAGACAGACATAATCTATAATTTAGAATGTCTGAGTAAGTTAGATTGGATGGCAGTCAAAACAGTACCTAAAGCTCGCTCAGAGTTGTGCTGTAACTCCAGGTGTGACCCAACCCTCCTGTTACAGACTATCCTCTACACAAAACACACAAGAACCCGTGAATGCTTCTTTAGAGGAAAGACTTATGCCTTTCTATTTTAATTTCTAGCTGCAGTAAAAGTCTTCCTGTGGCATTTTACAGTACCTCTACAGTCACAAAATGGGCTCCGGTATCTCCCCTCTGTCAAAATTGTAGGTGTTTGATCTTCTCTCAACTAATTAAAGGAAAGAGTTGAAAGAATAAACTACAGCTTTAAGAGCCTATGTCCCGAAGTAGGAAGTATCAAATAATATAATACTTATAACTGTAGTATTTTTAATTGAGGGAATTTGAAAGTCCCATTTTTGATAGCAAACATCCTTAATTCTATTCCACATCTGTTGTGGGATTTTTTAAAGAATGTTCATGAGTCAAAGTTGGGGACAGATCTAATATAAACGGCAACTAAGAGAAAAATGCAGACATATTTGAAATTGTTAACAGTTAGTTGAACAATTTCATGGTTGAAATAGATTACGTCTTACGTGTCCTTTTTCAGATTAATTTCTTGCTTTTGTAGAGCAAATGAGCTGAAAAGGACACAATAGGATTTTGCAATTGCCCATATGCTTTTGTGTCCAGACTTCTGTATAGACAACTGTGCAAAACAAAAGGCAAGCTGGGATCACCTGTCATGTGACATTGACAGTCACATCTCAACATGTGGGTCTGAAAAATCTCTAGTGATGCATGGACGATCTTTCTCCTTTAAACTGTGACTTAAGAAGTGGACCTGTCATATTTCCACATGGGATTCTAAAACTTGCAAGATTCTACTATTGCCAGATATCTTGTATGCATCACAGGATTTACCAAACGGGTACATGTCAACTCCACATTTTCTCAAGTTTCTTCACAGAAATCCTGGGCATTTCCAAAGTATAATAAGGATCAGATCTATTGTACAAGCCTGTAAAGCATTAGATCTACTATATTAAGCCTTGGAGGCTATAATGTTTTCACCATGAGGCTAGCACTTTCTGCTAGACTTTCTATTCATGGACAGAACGCATGATCCATGCTTCTAGTACATGCATGTGGCAGCTTACAGTAGAGCTACTTTGTTGGTATTAAGGGCTGGCAGCAGGAAAGCCCGGAGAGCTACAGGAAATCCTCCAAAACTGCTTCAATAGAATTTCCAGCATAGGAGGACAACTTACCCTGGAAAATCTGGATGCTTAGTAGTGTTATTTAAACCACTTTGAGCTGTGAAAGCAATCAAACCATATCTGTGCAGTCTCCTGTGGGCTCATTTACTTAGTTTTCAGAGCGCAAACATAACATAGTAAAAAGCTATGTGCTTCTCTAATGGCACAGGATGTGTCTCTCTACCTAAACCTCAGTGATTCTTTGACAACTGGGAGTATTAAGGAAGTCTCATTCTCTTAAGCTATTGCCTCAGCTACAGTGACTAAGACATTAGCACAGAAAGAGAAACTAAAGGCATATTTCCTTCTTAATGAACACGTATGAAAGGTCAATTCTGCTGCCACAATATCTGATAAAGAAAAAGACTTAGATGCAACTGTGAAACATGAAAGGATGCACACAGTTAGATTCAGGGAGAATTCAGTTTTTTACTGTTCTTCCTGCAATCAATATGAAATTTGAATGCATAATGTGAGGAAAATTATGCAGTTAACTTAAAAATAAGAGGTGGCTTTTGAAAAAAAAAGGCAGTTGTACAAAGGAACGAAGTGGTATAAAAGAATGGCTTAAAAATAATGGATTGCCAACTCAGCTTCTCTTTTATTCAGTCTCTAATGATGGAATTGTTCCAATCTACATAAGCAATTTGATATTTGCAGGCCCATCAGAAAGATTCTTACTATCACAAACATATAAATTGAGAGCACAAGTCCCTCTTCTAATTTACATGCCTCGTATCTTGTGTACTTTCATCCCTGAAAAGAAATAAGCAAGGAATTTTAATTTTGTCCAGTTTGAAGCAATTTTCAAAAGTACAAACTTTCTAAGAAAATACAATCTTTTATTTTCTATCTACCTTTCCTTTTGACTCAATAGCAATTCAGTGGGCTTATGAAATATGTTGTAAGAAGGATTAGAATGAGAAGAAAAAGCTTGTTATGGCACAACAATCTGGAATGTTTATGGGGAACATGAAAAAAGCACAAAACAGAGCATGCAGACTAAATACATTTCTATCAGTTGTAAAGCAGAAGGTAAGACTGAGATTACAAATACAAAAGGATCTCACTGAAGTAAGAAAAACGTGGCAAAGGTGACAAAGTAAGTGTTGATGTCACCGACAGAGCGGCAGGTTTAACCCTTCTGCTCTACAACTTAGCACTTCTGGGGAGCTTGACACTGAAAAAGCCACAAAGAGAAATCTAAGTGTTCTGCTTAATATTTCTTCACATAGCAATCAGGTCAGTCTATCAAAGTACCCAGTATCTATTGCAAGTTCTTATGGTAAACATATTAGGATTAGATTTTTCTTGCTGTGCTGCTGTTCAACATTTCCTCAAAGAGAAGGCAAAGAAGTTTTTTCTCAATGGAATTGGAGATAACTTGTAATAAAGAATTCATCACAATGAAGAATATTCAAGTAAGGTTTTAAATGGCAGAGCTACAAGGAAACACTATTCCAGGATAATCTTTATCTCACAAGAGCTTGCAAAAATTACTGTTCAAGAAAACTGCAAGACTTTGCAATTTACATACGATAACCTTCTTGCATTTTTCCTGACCACAAAAGTGGATAAGGGAAAAAAGTGAAGGAAAAATCAAATTCTGAAAACTTTCTAATTCAGGAAGCCTTTATTCCACAACTAATTTTTTCCAATGAAATGGAACAAGCCAAGCATCCAGATGCATTTTATTGCTTCTTACACATATCAATTACTTACCTTCCTACAGAAGAAGAATAAAAATGAGGCTCTTTGTTAAAGAACTGGGCCCTAATTTATGGAAGTTTTAAACAAAAAAATTACCAAATCTAATTTCTTAATAACACTGTGATTCAAGATCAATGTAACTACCAAAAATAGACATTTGAAAAGATTCTTTTCCTAATGCAAGTCTACAAAGCTTTCAGGAAAATCAAAGGAATGGGAAATTCCGGGGAAAATAAGGTTTGAAAACAACAATAAAAAAGCATTTCTGTTCTTTGACATGATTGCTTTAGGGACACGGGGGTAATGCCATGTATTTCAGCCGTGTGTCCTTAAATATGGTACCTCCAGCTCCTAAAATTTTATCTCTCGTTTATCACTAGTCTCTGTTTCTCTGATAACAGACCTTAGGAACAGTGAATCAGCTATTCAGTGATATAACTTAATCCAGTCTACATTGGAATGAACTGAAATATGCCAATTTAACTTTGCTGAGGATCTGGCACACCAGTTGACTGAAAGCCTAAAGCATAAAACTGGTGTATCCTGAACATTTACCAAATCCATATCAAAGGTTTTAAAGCAGATGTCTCCTGAATAGCAATCACACAGTTTAGAAGGGAGACAACGTTACTCATACTGAGTATATGACAATACAAAATTCTACAAATTGGCCATAATCTAGTGAGTTAGTAATATCAAAGTTTCTCTTCTGTGGTTTGCTTGTTTTGAATCACTACTTGATTTAAAAAATAAAACTCTCGATGTATATTGTTCAAGTTTTTAAAACTGTTGAAAGAAAACTCTCCCATAATGAATCTCCCAGAGGTATCCACATAATTTTGTTGATTAAAAGACTCAATATATGAAATAAAGGAGATTGTTCTGTAGGTTAAAACATTTTCTTTTGCAATCCGTACAAATGTGGTCCTACTTAGAAACTGCAGCTATTAATAGGCAGAGCATTTTTTCAGCTGAGATTTAAATTGAGGCAAAAGTAAAGTTCATGTATAAGTCAATTAGCTGCTCATGACGTCTTACACTTCATGACAGATCGGATTGCCCTCAGACTAAGTCACATTCATGTCTTCTTCCAGCCATTTCACTCTTATCAAAGTCTCTCTCTCTCCCTGGTATTTTCTTACTTGCCCTTGCTTTTCCCTGACTTATGTCCCACTGTGACATATCAACTTTCTACAATTGCATGGTTCTTACACTCTTGGACTAGGGGAGAAAATCAAAGTGATGTTCCAAACTATTTTATGCTTCCAGCACATAAATATCTATTAATTTGTAACTAACAAAATATGTATTTGTACAGCTAGAGAAACTGAAGTCATGCAACCCATAAATATTATATATTATATAGTAATATATAATTATTATATAGTATTATATTATAATATTATTTTACCCTGCTGCTTTTGTAATGTTTTTCATCAATTGCAATTATTAAAAAGACTTTTAAAGGTAAAGTACTAATTAAACAGTAATTAGACTGTTGGTTATAAAATATACACAAAAATATGGAATAGCTTAATACATATACAATTATTATATAGTAATAATTCTCCTTCACTACCGAATTGTCTTATTTTTAAAATCATAAATACTAAATAACTATCTACACATGGATATTTTCTCTACACACAATAGATATAGAACAGTTTAAAACAACTGAGTTCCAGATCTGAAACATAAAAATGGTGTAAGACTATACTCTGAAGAGGAAACATACAAATAGGCACTCCAAAAATCACACAGAAAATTATTTCCCTTTACTTCAAAATTTACCAAGCTAATTTTTTTTTCTTTGTTCATGAAGGTACCTGATGGCATGCTATCCTTAACAGTGTCTTTGGTCTTCAAACACATTTTGGAACCCTCCAGTCACTCTACATCAACCAAATACCTCAAATGTGTAACTAAGTATATTTATCAGTTTGTCCTAGGAAACAGTAGAAATTTTAAAATAATCAGGTCATTTTTACTACAGGATTGTGCAGATAAGGACTATGTTGCTGTTTTTCCTTCATTGAGCATTACGAATGAATATGTCTTACAGGTTCTTTTAAATTATTTTCTATATTGTAATCATATTGAATGTAACAGATATGAAAGAAGTACTAATTCTTTACGTGGGATAGAAAATAAATGTAGAGGAGAGAACTGTAGTAAATATTTACAAGTTGAAACTACCATTTTCCCAAAATGTAATTGATTTATTGAGTCTAGATTTTAAACAAACACAAATTCATTGAAAGCATTTGTATGTTATCTAGACTGCTTTTTATCTCAATTTTCTTAAAGTCAAAAGGAAAGAGCAACGGCTGTTGCAATAAGTATGATATTGACAAAACACTGGCACTGCCACAATGGGTTCTTTTGCAGGTGTTGAGCAAATAAAGTAACTTCAGTGGAGCTCTGTTTGTCTGAATATTTAAGTCTCTGTTACTTCATGTTTGAATTATTTCCCCACACAAAACATTTTGAAATAGTGTAGTGTTCCGAAACTCATTGAAAATATATTTCTTTCCCTGTTCAAAATAAAAGATTTAAATATTACACGGAACATTTTGTTAAAGGTTTACCTAAAAGCAGACTTTGGTAGCACATGTAAATAAAAAAGTATACACCGATTAAAAATGGCAAAAAGTAAAAAAAGCACTTAGAACTGACCAAAATCATCCTACTAATGTTTACTGATCCTGGAAAGCTACACCGGACGCTTCTACTTAGTAACCAACATCCGCTTGGCTAGCTTGGGCAACCTGTGGTCAGCGTGCTGCATCTAGCCAGCCTGTTTGGAGGAATGTCACTCTCAACCAGTGTCACTCAGGAAGCCTGAGGGTCTAATTCATGACTAAGTATTCCCTTAGAAGGCAAAGAAGGTAAAAACTTGAAAGCAGGCAAATGCTGCATTGAAACCTTAACTCTTTGTAGATCTAGCCTGAAGTCTTTCAAATAAGAACCAAATAAAGATACCATTTTAAGTCATGTGTTTATAAAAGTCACATTTTTCAAGTAGCCATGTGCCCAGGTACATCCTTCACTAGAGATAATCAAAGCACTAATCCATGAAGTTAATTTTTATTTATAAAGACCTCTGACTATCTCCTTAAGATCCTCCCATCAAATTGATTTAAAACAGTAAAATAAAAATGTTTTGTAGCCTTTTAAAATCTAAAGAATAAATCATGAAAAAGTAAGGTTAAAATGGAAAGCATTAGGAAAGATTTCCCACCCAGTACGCATCAATACAGCTTTAAAGCAGAAGGAGCAGGGAAGTTACTTAAACACCAGGGGGGAAAAAGCTTACCGAAAAGACTTTCTACTTTGCCTTTCAGTATCCTTTGGAATATAAAACTAGGTCAAGCTAAAAAAAAAGGAAAATTGCTACCTGAGAATGATCTTCTGCATTTGAGTATCGCCCACTTTGATTCACATCCACATTACTGTCATTTACATTTTCATCACTTTCAGTAACAGAAGGGAGACGGGACAGGGAACGAAATCCTTTTTTGATGGTAGACTGTGGAAAGTGGCTAAATAATAAAAGAAAACTCAAGCACTTTAATCCATACATTTACTTTCAAATGACAGTCTTCATAACCAGTATTCTTTACAGAATTTTGTCAAAGTTATTTGTTCCTCCTTTATTTTGACAGCTTAATAGGGCAGCATAAGAATTTATATATGCATATATTACTTATCATTACTAGCTTGGCACCACACACATCTCTGCCCTTGAAAGACATGAACTGCTGCCCTCTAAACTAATCCTCAAAAACCCCAAACCCATATCAGCTGACGAAAACTAGACGATAATGCCAGAAGTGAATAAACAAGAAAAAAAAATTATAACGTGCACTACTTGAACAGACATAGGGTAAAAGAACCTGGTTTGTGTCAGGACAGTTTTTTTGTCTTTTCCCTCAAAATGTGTCTCCATAGCTACCAGACACCTAAAACACAATAACCAAGGAAACCTGTGCAAGGCCTATTCTGGCTATAGTAAAAGAAAGCTCTGTCGCTGACTTCAGTGAAGGTAGAAGTGCAAATTGATGGAAATATAAATAACTCTTTGCTTGTTAAGCAAACTAGGCGAACAAGATCAAAACAATGTTGCATATGTGCCAACTAGACTTAAATACCTAATCGCGTTATTGCAGCAATAAAGAAGACACAAATGTAATCATGTGTTATGTAACCCCCTTCATAATCATTGAGATGAAGAAATATCAAGATCTTTAGCAATAATAGTCACAATTACCAGCCCTTTGAGTGGTTCAAAAGATTTCATTAGACTAAGAGCAAGAAATTAAAAATGGTATCAGTCCCAATTGTGTGTAAGGCTCCTATTTTATTTAGGCAGCTTTATTACTTTAATGAAATGTTAATACTTGCAATACATTTTCGGTTTCTACCTGTTAATTAAATCACAAGAGATTAAATTAGCTGATTGTCATGGAAACTTTGCACATTAAATAAACTTTCCTTGACCAAAGGGGGTAATTTGACAAGTATGTTAAATATGAAAAAAATATAAACATGAAAAAAGCTATATACAATTTGTTAACAAGCAAATACTGCAACATCTTAATTATTATTATCTCATTCTTTCAATAATGTCTTAATGGATATTGTTTAGAGTGTTCTTATCTGTTTCTACCTCTACTATCTGGGAAACAAAGGTAATTATTTTTAACCAGTAAAATGCAACTGTATCATCGAAACAATGATATTACAAGAGTGTTCCATGAACAAATGCTGCTGTTTGGAAAAAAAAAAAATTAATGGCTTCATTATCAACGCATCCAATCATGATGATTCAAATGCAGACTCTTTTAAGTACATAATATATTCAGTTTACTTACAGATGCACATATCTGAATCCTGACAGCAATGTATTATGCAGTGGGTCATAGGAAAAAACAACAAGGCCCTGATACACTTAATAGCAATCCTTCTTTTCTTGTCAGTGAGCAAGTATTATGCTGAATATTGAATATTGACTAGAAGTGGTGTATACATCAAATTTTGGAATTTCTTCTCTAAGACACCCTTTAAAAGACTGTTTTTCAAGCATTTATAGAACTTCCAAACCGTCTTTCATACAAGGTGTTCATACAAAGTCATGTGTTGTGCATGAGCTGCTTCACCTGCTCCCTCAGGCTTCTTGTAACGACTATTATGAACAGAAAACAGCCTGTTTTATTCATAAGCATTAACATTAGTTGTTCCACGCCAAATACATGACACCAATGAATGTACTGGCTGGCAACTCAATGATTTCATTACGTGCAACAACTGAAAAAGTCCAGTAATTTGAGGGAAAATTTGAAAGATACAGAAGAATTTACCTGTTTCTGGTGGAGATGACCTATCAAATATTCTGTGTCTTTCGGCCCGCTGAAATGAGAAACTGGCAGATATTTTTGCCTTACAGAACTCCCTGCCCTTCAACATCAGATGCCCTTAGAAGAGTGCAACCAACTAAGGGACTGTCTGAATACTGTGTGGCAAGTAGGGACCCACTCCTCAGGTGTATTCATGTCCACCTCCTGGTGGGCTTTCTCACAATTGTTAGAAGATTGTATGGAGCAACATATAAAGCCTAAAGCATCCAAAATTGCATCTCCAGTAAGAGGTGTGTACAAGAAGAGGAAATTCCAACAGATGTGTGCATGTAGAAAAAACTACACACTCAAGACAGAAGGTGTGCTTGTAGTCCACTGTGCCAGGAGGGTACTTATAATTGCATATTTATGCCTCTGTGGGAAAGGTTAGAAATTCTTGGATTTAGTTACAGAGTGGTGTTCAGAAGTTTGTAGATGTTTATTAAACATTATGTAGGCATCTAGTACAGTCTTTATCTGTTGCACTGTTGACATTGATCCTTCATGTATAATTCACCGATTGCCAATTAATTATGTGACATCAGTTAAACAACAGAGTGCTCTGATTCTGATGTGCTTTAAAATAACATGAACCGAGCAGTGACACAAGTAAACATAAGCCATTGTACTTTGCCAGTGAAATGGTCTAACAATAGGATGTTAACATTGAAACTACATTGAGCACTTACTTGTTTGTGGGTATTGTGATAAGATTCAACTTGTAATTCAAAAATAGGCTAGCAATCTCAACGTATTCTTCAGGTTTCTCTACCACAGGCTCTGGAAAAAAACACAACTTATTAAATATATAGTCATAAGAAATAGTTAATACTATAATTCTGAAAAATAATTTCCATAGGGGATTCATCACTCCTAAATAATTTTGCTTTCCAAGTGTCACCACACACACCTGCATAGAACAACTAGGAGTGGCTTTAGGTGACATCTAATGAAAAAATATGGGCTTAATAGTCTCATACTCAGCCTGTAAAGTATAAAAAGTATGCTTAACCTATAAGTAACGTTATCCAGGGTAGCTCAGAACAACTATGACAGCACATTGCCTGTGTTAATTTCCTCTGTTTGTGTTCCCAGTATGTTTTGCTAGCACGCCTGCAACACTTTCATATTCAAGCTATCTCATTTCATGCATTTAACTCCATTATGAGTATAAACAAATGGTAGAACAAGTTTACCCCCAAAACTATGAAATGTTGCAGCAGGACTAGTCATAAACTTTAAAGATTTAGAAGGTGTTGATAAAGCTTTCATGACTGCATCAGAGAGATTCTGCGTTACTTTGATAACACTCCCTTTTCATTTTGTGTAACAGATTAAGTAGAGCGCTTTTCAGTGATAGATTAAGACACTTCTCAAAACATTTAAGAATCAATAGGGCTAAGGGGAAGTAATGCAAAATTGGCAAAAAAAACCCAAAACAGGAAGAGTAATCCCTAGGAAAGTTCTGTTGAAATTAAGCTCACAATTAAGCTAACATATGATAAGTATGGCTTTGAAAATGTTTACATTACTTAAAATATAATTACAAATTTATTTTGGTAAGCTTTGGTAGACAAACCTTGAGGTTCAGATGTCACAACAGTTTTCTTTTTCTGACGCAAAAGCTTCCAACGAGGAACCGGTGGTGGTTGTGGTGGTTTTACCAGAGAACAGGATCTAGTTCTAGTAATCAGGACAGGATGGCTGTGTATGTGGGAAAGCCCATATTGCCTCAGCTTCTCTGAAGAATCAGCCTATGAAACATGGAAAGATAATCTGACTGAGAACAGCACTGCAAACAAGAGCTTGCAGCTGCTAGTTGATGAGAAGATTGACATGAGCCAGCAATGTGCACTTGCAGCCCAGAAGGCCAACCATATCCTGGGCTGCATCAAAAGAAGCATGGCCAGCAGGTCAAGGGAGATGACTCTACCCCTCTACTCAGCTCTCATTAGACCTCACCTGGAGTATTGTGTCCAGGTCTAACACAGGATCCCTAACACAGGAAGGATATGGAACTGTTAGCACACATCCAGAGGAGACCCACGAAGATGATCAGAGGGCTGGAGCACCTCTGCTATGAGAACAGGCTGAGAGTTGGGCTTGTTCAGCCTGAAGAAGAGAGGGCTCTGGGGACACCTTATAGTGGCCTTCCAGTACCTGAAGGAGCCTTAAAAGAAAGTTGGGAGAGACTTTTTACAAGTGCACACGGTGACAGGGTGAGGCGGAATTGGTGTAAATTGGAAGGGGGAATATTTAGATTAGACATTAGGAAGAAATTCTTCACGATGAGGGTGGTGAGACTCTGGCACAGGTTGCCCAGGGAAGCTGTGGATGCCTCATCCCTGGAAGTGTTCAAGCCCAGGTTAGATGGGGCCTTGGGCAGCCTGGTCTAGTGGGAGGTGTCCCTGCTCATGGCAGGGGGGTTGGAACTATTTGATCTTTAACGCCGCTTCTAACCCAAACCATTCTATAATTCTATGATTCCATCTTTCTCTCTCAAAAAAGAATAATACGCACATAAAGTATCTAACAGGTTGGATAACAAATGAACAAAAATCTTTCACCTGATAAGGCTATCTAGAAACACTCTAATTAGTATCTGATATTCAACAGAAAAAGTATAATTGAATACCTAGAAAAGTTTATAGATGTTTTACTTTTCATATTACATCCCTCACTTCTTTCAATAATCTTATTCTTTCAGGTGCTGCACAAAACATATCAGTGAAGCAGAATGAAGATGTAAGAAAACAACAGTGATAACATTTTGTTTTAAATAAACATATTTTAAAAAAAATTTCTGAGGACAATGTCCTTACTTCATGATGAATTTACAGTGCAGCAGAACTCTAAAAGCCACTGGTCTTCTAGATAATTTGTGAAATCTCCATAATGTAGTATAACTTTGAAACAATACATCTTTAAAGTTAAGGTTATTATCTGGTGGCCAATTTAGAAAACACATTAAAGGCGCTACAGCTGACACACATACCCAAGTCTTTAGCAACAGACTTAAGAGCAATTTTAGATGTGGACATTGAGTGGTGCTCTTCCCATTAATATCACAATGATACAGTATTTAATATTTTCCACTACTGAAAGTTTTGTTACCAGATTTGTACATCCTTTTTATTTTAAAAATGCATCTTCTTTGGCTTGCTAAATAAAACAGCTATAACTTATTTCTTTAACGTGTTCATCAGCAAGTCCCTGATTGCTTCTGCTCATTGTCAAGTGTTCCTGAGGTTCTATAATTACAAAATGCAGAGAAGAATGTAGCTGTGGTTATTTAAAGGGAGAGGATCAAATTAAACACATTCAGATACACAAGCAATATATCAGCTTCATTTCATCTCTGCATTCATAAAGATATATTACAGGAGCGGTAAACGGGTACGCACATATTCAAACTACTTAAAAATTCAAGTTAAAACATCCAAGATTAGAAAATATTTTGAAGACAACCAGGTAGGTATCATAAAGGAGAACTTCTTGGCTGCTGAGTAGGAAACACATTTGAATGACTCGACTATTAATTGTTTTCATTTTCCATGAGCAAACTTAAGACGATTAAATTCAAGCCACATCAATCCAAGGACATACACACTAGAAAGCATAGATAAAAGGGATGCTGCAAAAATTCTGAGGGAAATTCTGGCACAACTGCAGTCAATGACAAAACTTCCTCCAAAATTAGGGAGTGACTCTTAGCCCAAACAATGTATCCACTCTCCCACTTTAATTTTCTGTTGTAATACTTCTCAGCCCCTAAAGAAATCCTGAAAACAGACTTTTTTAACCGAGGCCCACAAGAAATCCACTACATTTCATATTTAATTTCTTTCAACTGCTATTTTTCTATAAATCTTTACTAAAATATTGTTTTAGACATATTGATTCACCTACCTCACCCTATTTGGCCTGCTATGCCTCCTTTTCAGTAATCTCTGTACCCTAACAGACTGATGACAAGTTTGAGACTCAGGGCTTTAGGTGGTAGGAAAGATGTAACCCTCTGTCACAGTTTCCAGTCTGCTTTTTGATTACTAGTATTACTTATTATTAATAGAGACAGTATTATCTGCGATCTTAAATTAATATACATTACAATTAAATATCTGACAACAAGCTAGTCACCAAAACAGCATAAAATACACAGCATATTTTTTAAAAAGCTGAAAGCTCCTGGGATCCAGAGGAAAGTGGAGTAAAACTGAAAAAAAGAGCAGGTAGTGGCAGGCAAATGCATGACCAAAATACAGAAGTATCAAAATATAAATTTAACTGACAGCCATTAGTTGGTGACTGACTATGCTAACGTTATTATTTTTGTTACAATGTAGCTGCTACAAAATAAAGTACTTTGATAATAAATGCTTTCTTGTCCTGAGAGCATAGAATCTTACCATCTGACGTAATGAAAACATATCCTCTTCAAACAAATATAGTGGTATACAGCTGGCATACACGGCCACTTCTGGCTTGGTTAGCACAGAAGGTTCTACAGAGAAAACATTAACATACTTTAGAATGCAGCAAACAGTAAATAAATGTTGTTGCACCCTGCCCTAAATCATTCTGCTTTTTTGGCCTTGTTTGTGTTATTCTTTTCTTTGTCTGACACTGTTATTTCACTCAAAACACGAGTTCATCGTAAAACACTCGGAAGAGAAGTCATGGACAGAAAAACCAGTTTTTTAATCCTTGCCTATTTAGACCATCAATAACTTTTGTATATTTTATTTTTTTAAAACAAATGAATAACAGAAGCTACAACTTAAAAATGCAACAGGTCAGAGGTAGCTCTCATCATTGTTCTTTTGTATTTCTTCAAATTTTAAAAATACTGGTTTCTAGCATGAAGAACACAATATCATCTGGGTAGATGAAATAAAAACTTACAAATCGGTCAATACTAGCCACAGGCTTCTCACCAGTGAAAGCAAAATTTGATCTTCCCAATAGAAGGATCAAAAGCCAGAGCTCTGGCCACTCCTGCCAAAATATATGAAGACAGAGGTAAGTAGTTTGAGAAACAGAGTGCTGATATACCAGGGTTACTGCTTTTAATTCTGCCAAGGAGATGTAAAAATCGAGGCAATTACAGCTGCTTCAGAAAGTGTGATGGAGTGACCTCATAGCTCTAATTCCACATGCATTATAGAAGCTTGTTTTCCTGTAGTTCTGCCTTAAGCAATGCATAAAAAGCAGGGGCACGCTCACTTTGTTACCCCTAGAAATCTGTTGCACTGGGCAACCATTCAATTGTCTCAGATCTGTACCTGTGAAAGAAGCTATTGTTAATTCCCGAATGATGAAAAGAAACCAAGGTTGTCTGGCTGACAGCCAGTTTACTCACGCTGAAGGGAAATCAAAAGTCTAAAAAAAAATAATACTAGAAATGCAGGTTTGCAGTTTCCCCTAAAAGTCACCTCAAAATAATTCTATTTCTCTCTGTTTCTCCTTAGTCATTTAAGAAAGCATGTGAAGACAGGATTTCAGTACACAGGTTGTGACATCTGTTCTTCTTCAAAATGTTTTGTCTTTGTTCCCTTGACCTACACCTCAAACACATAATAACTGCTTTCTAGTTTTACCTATGTTTAGTGAGTGTTCAACTGAAAGTTGCTCTAAGAATAGGTATTTTCTGTGAAATGAATAAAACAATGCTGTCTGCATACAAAGAAAAAAGGAAAAGAAAGGAAAAGACAAGCAAGTGTTTGGGAAATACACTTTATCAGACTTAAAAATCCAACTATTTAGAAGCTATGCAATGCTTTTTTCTTAAAGCAATAAGATAACCTCTAAATCTTAAATATTCTTCCAGAAATTCAACTTATCAATTAAAGACAAGCTGATGGTTAAGTCAGAGTTAATTTCCACTGGAATCTTAATATTTTTCTCTGCATGCTTGTGTTAGCTGTAGGTTTTGACTTAGTCAAAAGCAAGGCTAAAATCTAGGATTGATCTTAGCCCCTACTGACGCATCTGATCTGCTACAAATACAGCAGTAATAGCTGTTATGTACTACACACCACAGAGCAGTGCATGCCACAAGGCACACCAACCTCATTGCTTGTGAGAAGTATTTCTCAAATAAAAGTATTTAATCAAACACCAGGTGGAATGCAAAGCTGTCATATTTAGTCCAGATGGGTTATGAAATAAAATAAACAATAAACATTAATGAACAAATTATTAGAGTCTGCACGTGATTAACCAGGTACACCATATTCACTTTAGTAACACTATTACAACACTAGAAATATTTTGTACATTATGGCAGTACCTTTTAAAAACAATATATTATCTGATCCTTTTTCACTCTATAAAAAATAAGGAGGATGCATGCGAATTATTTGTCACCAAATGTACTGATGATTAGTGTAAATTTGGCATCTAGGGAAACTAGTTAAATCCAATAACCTTGATGAAATCGCACTAATAGATGAAAAATGTTATAACATATGGTTCACCAAAACAGTTAGATTCAGCAAAGCCTACTATTTATATTCATCAGTATGAATTTAATAATTCTGCAGTGTTCTGTAGCCGCTTAAGTTTCACATTTGTGGCTTTAAAAATTCATTTACAGAGATTGAGTACTACACTGCTGGAATGGAGTTAATTTTCTTCAGAGCATCCTGCAGGGTGCAGTCTTTCAGATACGTGGTCAAAATAGTGTTGATAACACATGGATATGTCACCTACGCTGAACAGAGCTTACATAGTATCAAACCCTTCTTTCTCACTCTGCTGTGCCAGCAAGTAGGTTGGGAGTGGGCAAGAAGTACAGTCCTTCTGATTCTTGCCCCTACCTCACTGGTGAGCAGTAAATAAGCTACTTGTGTGGGGCTTAGCTGCCAGACAGCATCAACCCTCCCATCAACATTATAACCCATACAAAATCAAAACCCTGTAAGATAAGTTTCAACATAGAAGAAACTGGTATGTCAATGTGGATAAAACTGAATAAGGTAGTGCATATACAAGGTAATGAATACAAAAGGTTTTGCTATTTTATAAGTAAAATATAAATGATATCAAGAGTTGTTAAACTGCTTTAGAAATAATTCATATTTATCACAGAAAGAAGAACAATTCCCTTAAAGTTCTCACACTCAATAGTTAAGAGTAGGGAAACAAGCAGTTTTATGGTGCTGGAAATCAAACACTTTTCAATCCACTTAAAATAAAAACAAAACAAAACAAAAAAGCTGTTGCATTAAAATCACTGTTATAAAATTCTCAAGAACAATTTATAAACTTTTTACAACTACTGCCTCTGGAGTCTGACGTTGAACCTAGCCCTAATTTCAAACATTACTTCATGCACAAAAATGGTTCTCAGTCTTGAGACACTCTCTGCACACGTGTCTCATAAAGCCTGCAAGCATTCAAGCATTTTTCTCTTGTGGCTACTATGTCAAAATAAAACCCACATTTTAATTTAGTATTACTTCAAATTTCAGTTATCGGATTTTGTTGGTTTTGGGTTTTTGTTTTAGTCCAAGAATCTCAAATTTGCTTCATATATTACAACCTCTGACTTTATAATCATCACATTTACTTTTATGCTAACTCTTATCGAGTTTATTACTGAGATATCTATCTCTCACTCATTTTCAAAACTCTTTTCCAAATCTCTTTGCTGGTTCATACGTAGGATAAAAGAGTTCCCTAACTCTCATATTTGAGCCCTTAGCTAATAATCTTTCTAAATAACCTCTTCACAGACTACTAACTGTCTTTCAGAAAACAGCATAAAACCATGAAAACTTTAAGAAAACACATGAACTGTGCTTTGAATGGCATGAGAAAGATTGTAATGTCATGTATTTCTTCATTTAGAGACACTGCCTGATGATTTTTAATGCTCTTTCACTCTTTTTGTACAATTTCTAGAATCCATCACTTGGATCCTTCTGCTTCGCCTTTGTCTTCTTTTCCCTAGAGCATGCTTGAGTATTGGGCACATTCCTTATATTTATGTGAAATGCCTCATTTCTTATTCTACAACTTCTTCCACTACAGCAAACTATATTCCAGCAATACTTATATATGTATTTAAATCCTTTAATTAAATTAATGCATTCATTAACTGAATGCATTTCCTGATGACAAACAGCAACACTGGTTTAATATAAATTAAAATTATTTAGGCCACCAATTTTAATCAGGATTTAAATAAGGAAGCAGGAATTCAATTTACATAGTGAGTTGCATTCTTGTTGTACATTTTTCCTTTGTAGTTATTTACCCAAAGAATGATACTCTGTCTATTTTTACCTGTTGATTTTCAGCTATATAATATTCCGGTTAATAAAGGTGTTTCCTTTTGATAGCCATATAGAAATATGTTTCACATATGCAAATATAAGCAACAGCAAAGGCAAAGCAGTTTAATGGACATTTATGAAGTCATTCTATATTTTATGCTGGCAAGCATGACGTTTCTTATTGACTAGTCGAATGATTAGTATTTACTTTTCTACATAAATTTAATTTTACAATTAAATAATAGATTGAATCCTAATGAATATTTCCAGCCCCCCTGCCCTCCTGCCCTTACACAAGGAAGCATTCCTGTTTTTTCCAGTCCAAATTCAGTCTCCATTTACTGAATAAAGTAGATGTTGAACAGATGTTGGGGTTTTTTTTTTGTTTAAATACAGAAAGACAGTTTGCCACTAGAAGAAATTTTGGTCCTACATGATTTGCTAGAAACTTTCACGTATTCTGCATAGCTTTACTTTACCTTTTGTCATCAAACACAAATTCCTGCGATACTGTTCTTAATATAAGTTACAGGATTTCAATAGGTTAAAATGACTTCAGTCTGTAATGCAGCCTGTAAACAATTGCAATATTTTAACAAAATACTGTATCTAACCTTCCCCAATTAAGTTAAAAACACATAAAAGCAAAGGCCTTTGTCTTACACATATCGCCCGTTTCTTTTTTTAACTTCAAAAGAATAGGACTTACTTTCAGATAAGACCTGAAGAGAACATTGGGTTTCTGATATTTGTGAAGGCTGAGCTGCTAACTTGCTTTTTTCTTTTTCTCTGGTTTTCTTCTTTCCTAGTTCTCTCTGCTCTGCTTTATCTATTGAGTAAAATAAAGATTAAATATTCTTATTTTTCAGATACAAGCTTTTGGTCATAAAGTCTGATAATATGTAAATGCTTTCATGTTATTTCAGATAAATTAAAAAAAAATCAGCCACAGACTACTCTAGTCAGAAGAGTGGAGATACAATAAAGAATTAATGACATTCAGTTAAGAAAAATAAAAAAATAATTATTCAGATGTAAATGAAGATTTACTGAGAAGAAGGCAGGAAGGCTTCAGTCCCACCTTCCAGTTACTGGAACTCTTATGTCCCTACTATAATGCTTGGAACTCCTGAATTCCTGGCATTTTGTCATATATTTTCCTCATGCCCTTGCTCCTATGCATCAGTAATTTCTAAAATAGTCTAACATGAAACATAGGTCCCCAACGGACGTGGAAGAAGAAAGCCTCACACGGTCAAAACCTTCTTCAAGCCTTAGAACATAGACTATAGGAAAATATATTTCTAATTAAAAAATTTCGGACATTAATAGAACATCAGAAGATAGCTTGCAGACAAAGATTCGGAGATTATAGAGCTTTCTTGCAACATAATTTTTTCCTGATTCTTAGCTGTTTCAGTTACTCACAGAATTTCTAAGTCTTAGGCAGGATTAAATTTACAAAGTTTTTTGGGAATAAATTACAAAATCCTGTTGAATGACTGACAGTATTGTTCCCAGCGGCGGAATCCCTGTCATGTCCATTCCAAACTCTGAAATATCTATTAGACTGGTGGGTGGGTGGGTCATAAAATGATTGCAGGAATTCCTAAGAAAAGAGAATACCCCCTCAACCAGGTGTCTTCTATTTTTATAATGTGTTTGACATTAGGACTAAGCATTTAGGATTCTAAGTCATTTTACTGAAAATCTAGGAAGAAATAGAAATTTTAGTATATAATTTGTACCTTCCAAAGACATTAGAAGTTTTGTGAAACTGCATCTTTGCCTTCCAGTTAAAAAAGAAAATTAAAACTTAGTCTCAAATATAAATATTGAAAAAATAATATACTGAAATAAATAAGTTTCTAAACATATTTTTTTTCATTTAAATGAAAATAGGATTAACAGCTCTTGAAGAAAATTATACCTATACCTAGTAACACAAACCACAATTTGGTATTACTAAAAAAGCAGGTAGACATTAGAATGTACTTGTCAGAATCCTAAGTAACCATGCTTTTAAATATCCATTATAAACTCTATAATTTATTGATGGTCAGAGTAGTGTTGCCTTTGGGGAAATTGTAACCTCTCTAATTGCTAACCTTCTGCAAGGCACCAGTCGTTAGCTAACCGGCTGTGACACGGAGCTGAACAAATCTGCCCCATAAAATGAAGCTGTTTTCATAAAATCAGAAACTAGTGCTGCTTCTAATGACATCTATAGTTAAACCAAAACTTTTTTGTATTTACACCACTGCAACATGTTCAGTGAAACAACAAACCCACAGACTTGCAAGTTGCATAATAAAAACATATAAACTCAAGTCAGAGTTTATGTTAACTTGGCCTACAAAGTTAACTTGGCCTACATCGCCTAAAATCACAGACCTTTGCCGATTTTATCAGCATTCTCTGCTCTTTCAGGTTTATCTGACTGCTTATTCACAGATGAAACTTCACTTTTTAACTCTGAGACTTCGGTCTCTTTAGGTTTTGCATCAGACGGGGGAATATCAAGTTCTGGAGTTTTCTTATTTGGCAACTTGAATTCTGGCACAATCTCTTTCAAAAAACCCCAGACTTTGTCCAAGTATCCAGGCCTTTAAAACCAAACAAAATTATATGTCAATGATAATGATATCTGCAAAAAAGAAAGTATGATTTTGATTTAGACAGCACTGCACTACAACTGACAGTCCAACTCTTAGAAAAGTTACTGGGTTATTTCAGTGAATAAATCACACTTGTCTGATTTTGTATATCAGCCAATTTGTTGAGACAGCTTATTGACAGATCCATAAACAAAGAGATATTAGTTAGAGAAGCACATATATAAAGCACCTTTTTATGGATAAAAGTTGCAGTAGGGAAATTTGTAGACAATTTTGCAATTACATCATATAATAAAATGATTCTGGCTCTATACATTATGAACTTTCTCAAATTAGATTTTCTCAACTGTTTAAGCCTGTGTTGTTCCATATCTGTTCCACTTAATCCACCAGCTACAACAGTTGTTTGATATGACATGACAATTGCCGCCATATTAGTTCTTCAAAGAAACACAGTGACTCCAGAAATAATCTAAACCTGAGTGAATCATTCAGGGACTTGCATAAGCTTCATGTGAGCTAACTGCATGCAACTTTTTTTAACTTAAAAATAAAATAATTTATTGTGCAATGAACTAAAGCCATTTTATCCTGCTATTGCGAAGACTGTGGTATTCAACATTTTCTTATTCCAGAATATATTATATTTGCAGTAAATGCCAGAGTAATGGATACTATGTTTTTGCTGCTGTGATTCAAACCTAACTACATAACGAAACAAAATTTAGTCCATTGCCTACATGCACTACTGTAAGACATGAATACATAAAAAACCCAAAATTTCAAGCATGGCTTGGGACATAAAAATTGATGAAACAAGAGCTAAATTAGGCTTTGACTGAATATATTAAATACTGAAATACTGTTATAAATAAACAATTATACCTAAATAAATTATATACACACGTTAAATATGTATTCTTTACAATGTATATACATCACAAGGCAAAAACCTGTCATTTCAAAAAGTGGCTAAATATTTAGTGCCTGTATCCTGGTTATTCACTCAGTAAAAAGAATGTCAAGCTGGAAAATTAAAATGTCTGTTCTTTAAAACCAGAAAATGAACTTAAAAACACACAGGCAGCAAGAAAAATTATAGGTTGGAAATACTGGTTTTGGTTGGAAATAAAAGTATACCAACTGACCCAATTTAAAAAGTGAAAACACCATACTAGCTGAAGTTGATTACTTCCAAATTCATGGTGCATATTATTTATAGTACATTCAGATATAAAGTTGTTATTATTACTAGTAGATATTTTATATCTGTATACTAGATGAAACAGATTTCTGTAACCCTGTTTTCACTGCAGCGTTTAGTACTAGTTAAAAATGAATTATCTTAACTTTATAAAGAATAGGCATTAGCTTAACTTGATAAATCGCTTTACAAGCAACTGTATGACCTACAGAGAAAATCATAATAAAATTGCATTACTTGAAGGCACATTTCTCAAACGCTAAAGGTAAAATAACCTGTATCTCCTAAAACTGATGCTGGCAGACTTTTATGGCTCAGCTTTATTTTTCATAATGCCTTACAGAATTAAATATTAAGCAACGAATACATAAATGGTTTAACAGAAGAACTTACTGGATAGGAATAACTTCTGGTATCCATCCAGTCAGTGTATGTAAAACTGTAAATTCCTCCAGCTCCCTTTTTGCAGTTTCACATATACTGTAAAACAAAAGCAGACATTGTAAAGAAATTACAATATACGTACTCTAGGGTACATTGCTCTCTATAGCAGCAAGACCAGACAGGGTCAGAATGGCTTAGCTGAAAAACAAATTGTTGTTCGCAATGTTAGGACTTCTCCAATTGACTGCTGACCACTAGCATACAAAGTCAAATTTGCTTTTATGCCTTTGCACCATGCCTATTATTTTAGTGTTCCCTACAGTACAGCAGCATGGTTTCAACTCCATCAGCAAGCATACTATGTATACTTGCACACAGTAAAACCTCTTCTTGTAGGGTTGGAGATGTGGGTTTGAAACCCCCCTACACCATGAAGAAGGATATAAATCTAGAACTTCCATTTCCTGAGCTGCTTCTTTAACACCCAAGTTATTATACAAAAGTTGGTTGTATTGCCAGTGTTCCAGACTCCACTCTTTTAAATTGCTAGTCTTCTACTCTCTGGAGAAATTTCTAACTGTAGATCCTGAGAAGACTGAGGCTAAAGATGACAGCACTTGGCCATAACTAACCCTTGTGTTCTGGAGAAACACAGTATTTCAAACACGTTCCTGCAACCAATGTCCCCTAACTGGCAGCTCTAGGAAACTCCTTGGACTGTGTGGAAGTCTTTAGATCACTCTTCCCACAAACATAACCTGATATGACCAGAATGGGGAAGCCTGACTGCCCAGAGCAGTGTTCTGAATTATTATCTAAAGCTTAAGTCACTTAAGCACTTGGTGTTCATTGCTTATCTCCAAGGAATCTGTGGCGATAATTGTCAATCAGGGCTACCTGATTGCACTATGGGCTACCTACTTTTCACATCTGTGTTAGGGAAGTGCATCACCATGCAACCCACAATAACAGGATTACAGCGAATGCATCAAATGTAGCTTACAATACTCTATTTTCAGTACCATTTAAGTCATCACTGGTTAAGGCTGACAGTTAAAACTTCATTAAAACAACTTGGACATTTCTATTTGTGAAGCTTTTAAGGAATAACAGCAAATAGGAAGAACACTCCAATTTATTTGCAAATTTTTTGTGCATAAATGTACACATCTAAGAAGGAAAAAATACACCTTCTGTAAGCTACAGGGGACCTTGCTTTACTGATTTACTGTGTCATCTAGGTATATTTATTTTTACAAAACTTTTAGCAAATGTATTTCCCATGTATACTAAATCCATTTTTTTTGCAAATTCCATGTGACTCCACAAAACAAACCAAAAGTGGACTAAATAAACATACCTAGTATTTGCCAGTTTAATGATAGCTTTGGACAGCAACATAGGCCAAAGTTCAGTTTGACAGGTTGTACTTGGTAGTAATAAATTATCCTCTTCATTGAAAGGCATAGTGTCATCCACAGTGATCTTTCTCCAGCATCCCTATGATAGAGGGAGGCATAGGAAAGAAGAAAGATAACACTGAATTTGTGACCTAAAAACAGAACACGTATGTAAGAGCACTTTTCATGCTTTTCCCAGGATCCCAGTTCTACTGTAATTTCTGTAATCTAATTTTACAGATGGCTTTAAAATAAATTCTCATATAGTACTGAGAAGCATGGAAACAGTATTCATAGCATTTTATTACTGATCTGACTTATTTGTTTCAGAGATTAATCTAACTGCAGATATTTCCAAATATATTTCTTCTGGTATGTGCAGTGCATGCATTTGTTGCTGTTTCTTCAGCTGCAATAACAGATGCCTGAGAAACAGTAATGATTTAAAATTAGCTGAACTAAGGTATCAGTTTTACAAATGTTTCTTTAAGGTCTTAGTCTTGAAAATACTTGTGATATAAGCAGTCCCACTTGCTTCCCAAGAACTACCTGGAGACATTGGCTGCAGTGGGTAGAGCGTCCTGGAAAGCATTAAGATTGCATGTTATAAAATGCTATAGGAAACTACACAAAGGGACCAAATGTAACAAATATCCATATTTCCAGGATAAACAAACAGATAAGACAAGAAATGGATGTCTCCAATGCCAGATATTTCATTGGTAAATTGACCTAGTATCCCACAAAATAATCTTGTCAACCATTCTCCAAAAAAGCCTGGAATTAGTGGGGCAATAGCAAGGACTTCCATTAATGCACCTGCAAAATGACAAAGAATGTCCAAATCACTAAAATGTTCACCATATATTATCAGAGAGGGCAAAATTACTGCTCTCTGCTTGTAACTAAACTGTTGCTTCAAACTGAAATGCCCATTGATTAAGTCTGTATGAGTTTTATAGATTTCAGAAGAAAAAAGATCAATATGTTTTAGCAAAGATACCAAAAAAGCATAAAAGAGTCCAATATTTTTTAGGATAAAAACTACTTGCTGACAGACAAAACTAAATTCTTAAGAATTTCCAAGTTTTAAGAGGACCTAGTTCATACTGTCTTTTAGTAACTGCTGAAATTCAATAGACAGAGCAGTACATGTTGAGAAGTAAAGGAAAAGACTGAGGAGATGTTTGGTTTTCAATCGCTATTTTTAAATTTAGAGTTGTAAATCTGTGCGTGTAATTCTTAAAAACAATAGCAACTTTTGCATATGTAGCAGGATTAAAAAATTTTCTCCTCCTCTCCAACTGCTTGCCTTTTATACTTAAGTAATAGAATTCACATCACAATTTTTTTGTATCAGTGATAACCTTTTTATAGCATTTCACTATTAACTCCAAAACCAATTATGCTGGTTTAAGGACACAAACACACCAAGACAAAGAAAGAAAAATATGTGTGGCAGAAGATTAGAAAAGGAAAGGATAGAAATATATCTGGCAGAAAGATAGAAAAAGAAGTGTATAGGTGAGAAAAAGAGGGAATAAAGAAACAAATCAAATAAACCTCAGGAATGAAAACTGAAAGCAGGATGTGGGGTTGAACTGAAAGTTTATTGTGCCAATTACATGAGAAATTATTATCCATGAGCTTGATCTAGTAGACAATAATCCCTTCAGGATCCAATACAGCATTCTACTGAAACCAGCTGATTATTGTTTCACTGTGCTTTCTCTCTTTTAATTTAATTTTCCACTTTCTCCTGTGAAAACTGTTTCTTCTCTATCTCTATTGATCTTTGTTATTTCTCATTTTCACATTTTCTTTAGTCTTCCACCATTTGACCCACTTTTCCTCCCATATTTTTCTTCTGTGACATACAGCTGTTTTGGGCCCCAAGGCCCAAAACCAAAGTGATGAAAAAAACAAAACTCTCTCATAACTCTTACAGATGCTTAAAAATGCAATCATTTATCACACGAATACACAAACTCTGCAGCATTAAAGTCATACACAGAATAATGTCTTTTGATGAGCAATGTCATTACTGCCTCCTAAATCTCATGGAACTCTTATTCTCTAGGTGAATATAAGTCATTCCATATGTGGAGGGAGTAGTAAGGGATGAGGAAAGCACTGGTTGTAAATCAGCTAAGTGCCTGCCCTTACAGAAAAGTTAAGAGATTCCTTCAGTTTTGACTGCTTTTCTATTTCCTCAGTGTTGGCTAGCTGACACGTATCAATAGCAAACTGCATGAAACTTCCTTTTAAGATATCATATTTGATCTACACCGTATTTGAACTTTAAGTTTTTCTTAATACAAATATGTGGTGTAGGATTATTTAACAATAAAATTAATATGCTCAGGGGTTTATTCCCTCTCAAGAGACATTTATCAAACTGCGACATGCGTGAGTGCAACTTAAAAGCTCTCCCTGACTTTGTTTGCATTTATGTTCATTGCAAAAGATGGACAGATTTATAAACAATTTAACAAGATGATGGAGAAGCAAAATAAATCCCTCCTTATTTTTATTCACAGAAAGTTTTCATACTATAACCACTGGAGTAATGGTTTCCAGCGTCGAAATGGAAGATAAGCAATTTACTAAGGGTCATGGAAGTGTTTGAGTAATTTTGTATTTGTAACTGTAGAGATTTCTGAAAGAACTCTGCACTGAAGTGCTACTCAGTGATATAGTGCATGCAGGTTTGAGGGTCCCTCCCACTTCTACACAAAACTTGGTCAGCTTTTCTCTCTGAGACACTGACCTGCTCCTGTCCCTCTCCAGGAGCATCATCTGCTACAGAAGTAATGCAAGTTCCTTTATTATGAAGTTCTAAAAACATCGAGAGATGAGAGCAACATCAATTATCTCAAATAATGGTAAACTGGAGGCTTGTCACAAGGACCACTAGCAAAACAAAATCTCTTCACTAAATTTTATACATACATATATATATATTCTTTTCCTCTCTTCTGGTATATTTTACTCTTTCCTACTGTTATGCATTTAAGAATGTTGTCCATGAGTATTCTGACCTGCAGTCCTAACATTCCATCTAAAAAAACCCTTCACTAGCCATATTAGTACTTTTCACAAACACCATCCTCATAAAACTTCTTTCTTCCCAAATTTAAGAGTTTCATTCTTATAACTGTTGCTCTTTTGACTGCCTCCTATTGGTTGAAAACATCTTTTTAAGAGACCTCCTTTTTTTTTTTTTTTTTTTTACTATCAGTTAAAAGCAACAAAATAAACCCCTCCAGGTTATTCATTCCTGAATGTCCTCTTCTCCTCCTCGATAACTGCTTTAATCATCACATTCTATGCAAAAGGAGAGGTGGCAAACACCTGATAAAAGATGTGAGCTATGTACTTTTTATGCACTTTCACAGAAGAATCTAGTACTTGGTATCTATATAGATAGATGGACCTAATACAAAGTCCTAAATAATCTGCTTAACCTCTGGGAAAACTCTCAGATCATCAGGTCCAACCTTAAACCTAACACTCCCAAGTTCACCACTAAGCCATGTTCCACATCTGCACGTCTTTTAAATAACTCCATGGACAGTGACTCAACTGCTTCCTCGGGCAGCTTGTTCCAACTCTTGACTACTGTTTTGGTGAAGTAATACTTGTAACATCTAGTTTAAAACTCCCCTGGCACAACTTGAGGCCATTTCCCCTCATCCTGTCACTTGTTACTTGGGAGAAGAGACCAACACCCACCTTGCTACAACCATCTTTCAGGTAATTGTAAAGAGCAATAAGGTCTTCCCTTAGCCTCCTTTTCTCCAGATTAAATAATCCCAGTTTCCTTAGCTGGTCATCATAAGACTTGTGTGTTTCACTAATTCTGATAGCTCCTCACTCAGCATGTGAGACAATCATCCTTGGGAAATAAAGACACCTATACTCATTGACAATAACAGACCACTTCATAACCTAAATTTGTCTACTTAAAATTCTGCTGCTGGAGACAGTTGGTGTGGTGATGCTTAAAGCAGGTATCTCAACTAGACACTTTGAATATATCCATAGCTTACCTGGATCTACTGATATGAAAATCATGGAATCATAGAATAATCAGGGTTGGAATGGACCTTAAAGATCATCGAGTTCCAACCCCTCTGCCATGGGCAGGGACATCCCGCTAAAGCAGGCTGCCCAAGGCCCCAACCAACCTGGCCTTGAACACCTCCAGGAATGGGGCAGCCACAGCTTCACTGGGCAACCTGTGCCAGTGCCTCACCACTCTCATAGTGAAGAAATTCTTCCTAATGTCTAATCTAAAACTGTCCCTCTCCAGTTTATACCTATTCCTCCTGGTCCTATTATCACAAGCCTTTATGAATAGCCCCTCTTCAGCTTTCCTGTAGGCCCCCTTCAGGTATTGGAAGGTCACTATAAGATCTCCCCTGAGCCTTCTCTTCTCCAGGCTGAACACCACCAACTCTCTCAGCCTGTCCTCATAGGGAAGGCGCTCCAGCCCTCCGATCATCTTTGTAGACCACCTCTGGACCTGTTCCAACAGCTCCATATCCTTCTTATGTTAAGGATTCCACAACCGGACATAGTATTCCAGATGAGGTCTCACAAGAGAGGAATAGAGGGGCAGAATCACTTCCCTCGCCCTGCTGGCCACACTTCTTTTGATGCAGCCCAGGATACAGTTGGCCTTCTTGGCTGAGAGCGCACGTTGCCGGCTCATGTCAAGTTTCTCATCGACCAGCACCCCCAAGTCCTTCTCTGCAGGGCTGCTCTCAAGCACGTCATCCCCCACCTTGTACTGAAAATAGGGATTGCCCCAACCCAGGTGCAGGACCTCACACTTGGTCTTTAATTTGACCACCTGAAGCTTCTAAACCTGCTTCGTTAGAGATAGTTATTTTTGTTCAATTTATGGTATTCCAAGTAACAGCTATATCTCTTTCAGCCTTCCAATGCACAGAAGAAATATTCACTGAACAACTGCTTGTTGGTGGTTTTTTTCAAGACGTTGCTGTTTATGTATTTATTATCAGTTAACTTGCAAGAGTTTGTTTTTAAATACAGTACATCAGCACTATTAGCAACTTAACTTTCAGTAGTGATTTTGGCTTGCTTAATCAGCTATCTGCATTTTCTTAGCTGTTGAATTTCATTTACTATCAATTATTTTCACGTATTTCTAAAAAAAAGGTTTTACACATTATATTTTAGGTTTTGTTATAACTTTTTCGGTTTCCATGCATTCTACCTTTTTAGAAATCAAATAGGATGCCTTTGAGTTTTCATGAGCACAATTATTTTCTGTCAAATGTCTTGAAGCTGTGATTTTGGTTAAGGAATGCCATCGAAAACTGCTGTCTGACACAATAAAAATGCTCACAAGTATCAAACAAGAAAAGTTATTTCAATAGTGTGAACATACACGCAACTGCCATTATTGGATCTCTTTCTGCAATGTAATAAATAAATGAACTCAAGTATAGTACCTTGTTGCAGTGCCCAAAGGAAAAATATATCCTAAAAATCAGCAAAAATCTACATAATCTATGAAAAAAAGAATATTGTCTTTTCAAATAAGAACTGTTTTATCAAGTTCTATGTTGTACAAAAATGAACTGTAAAAGGCATTGTCATTAACATGCATCAACACTTCAATGCCTACAAATCCATATATTTTCAATAATAATAAATACTTACCCATACCATTAAAATTTGCCATGCTAGCTGCATAAAATTTATATATTGTTGGAGGGAAGTACTCACCATCCAATAAAGTTTCACTATGTATTTTCCATGGCTATTGTACAGTGGCATGTGTCCCTTGGTAGCTTTACATAAGGCATAAATGTGTTCCCATGGTTTCCAAAAAAGTTTGGATGTTTCCTTAGTTAAGGCATTTTCATTATATATTCTCCAGACAGCATAAATTTCACTTATAATCCATCTCATCAGCTGAAACCAGAGAAAATAGAAGAAAACTAATTTTTCAACTTACTTCTTTGAGAAAAATTACATCAAGTTATATTATGATAGAAAAACAAAAAAGATCCTGTATTAAATGAAGCAGTGACATAAAAATAAAGCTACTGTTTATGCAAAAAAATAATTTCATTGGTACAACTTTTCTTAAAATCATCATAATATCTATAATAACAGAAAACTTTGTGAAACTAAGTAAAGGAACAATATAAATTATGCTGTTCATCATTCTCCAAATAAAAATGGAGACACATGATTTCAAAATAAATTATGTCACAGGACTTATGAACTATCACTTGTTTAATCGCTTATTACTGGGTATAGGTGTTAAAAAATCATTATTGGCTTTAATACTAGTTATTTGTACTCAGTAAAAAACAATCCTAAACCATTAAAAGTATTTAATAATTTTTAAAATTTAAGTAACAGTTTTAACTAATCATGCTTTAGTGCCTGTGGTTTTCTGATATGCAGGCTTCTCATGTATACTATAGTTTCACAAGTATTACCAGACTCCTATTGTGATTTATATAAATAAGTATAAGAACAAGCTTTTACTACAAGAATGTGCCCTAAAATTAATTAGTGGTTTCGTGGACAGCAAAATTTAAATCATCTGGGTTTTGGTGGCTTCTCCTCACACAGTTTCGGTGGTGGTACTGAATTTTAAATTTCCATTGATATAGTGAATGAAATAGAAATTATGAAGTAATACTATATTCAGTAAGGCACACAGATGCCTTGGTTCTACCTGCTTCATATTTTCCCCTGATCTGTAGAAATTCAGTACCCACTTATTCAACTCTGACAGAAAGAAAAAAGTGGCTGAGTGAGGTTTACACATACATGCAAGCACACTAAGAATGTGACTTCAGGAAAGGTTGAAAGAAAAATATAAATCCTTTCTAATATTGTTTTTATTTGATTTTGTCTTTACTATTTTGTCTTTACTACTATTGAGTAATAATCTTTTGTAGTTCCTAGACTGTATAATAAAAAAATAACAACCAAACCATATTTGAAAAATCTCTTACCACTGTTTTAATTTTTCAAATTCTAAAAATGGTAAACATTAATTATACAAGTCTAGATGGGTTTTTTCCATTTTATTCCCATCAATCTTTTTTTACATAAAACATTTGTCACAACTATATTTCTTCATGGTAGACATCTGGAGTGAAATTGAAAAATTTAAAAAGACTTAAAAAGAATGAAAGAAAATGCTTTTTAAAAGGGACATCGATGTATTTCTACCTACCTCACTACAAAATATATGTTCATTTGCTGAAAAAAGGTCAAATGAATTTTCATTTTTGACAACCACAGGAATCTAGGAGGAAGTAAATTAGTTAAGTCCATTGCTAAATATTCTGGTAAAAAAAAAAAAATTGAACACTATGATTTAACAGTAATGACATACAAATGTTAGACATTTGTTAAACATTCATTAGACATTTGCAAACTAAAGGCCATCAGTTTGAAAATCTTGTATCTGCTTTGATATTTCTTAGTAACAATATCTTAAAATGTAAATATTCAAATTTTTAAAATATCATTATTTTTGCCAGGAGATTTAAAGAGTATCAAATGAAATAATCCTGTAAATAAACTGAGATTCTCTCAATATAATAGAAACAGAGAATCTCTCGATTTATTCATAGTATTTGCAGTTCTGCATTTAAACCCTGATCATAACACTTTTGAGATTTCCCTGTACTAAGATTCAAAGGGATTTGTTTCCTCATGGTCAGTTAAGATAGTAGCGTTGTCAATATGAACACTGACTTTACCAAACCTTTGAAAGCATTAAACAGTTGTGATGGCTATTAGTTGTTTATACAGTCTGTTTTCTTTTTGTAAGCAATCTACAAATAACATACTAGCACTGCAGTTTATTGAACTAAATATATTTGTGCATCTTGCGTTAGTTATCGGTGATCATTACTTGCTTCTTTTACAGTTATGTTGCTCCCTAATGGGTTAGGTAGCAACACATATCATCTCAATAGCATTTCATCTCTTGACATTTTAATTAATTTTTAACAACTTATACAATTTCTAGCAATCGTGGCTTTTTAATTCAAAATACATTGGACCAAAAAAAGCACCAAAGTTTTAATCTTAAAGCAAACAAATGCTTTCTTCATAGTACTCTAAAGATAGATTTTTAATACAGATACCTGTTTCCATGGCTTTCTGGGCTGCCAGTTCTCTTGGCCTCATCTTTCAGATATTTCTACTCAGTTTATGCATTTTGGCACTGTTTCTCATCCTTTTTTTTGGTCTTGTCAATTACTCCTCTGACCTCCCCCTCTCCTTCCTCCATTAAAAATTAAACCTGGACCTGTTTAGTGTCTAGTTAATAAAAAATGGAACTGACAAGCTGACAAAAGGAAAATTGACAAGCCTGAAAAAGTTGGAAGGGTGGTCAAAGCATTTTAAAACTTCAGCATTTCATCTAAAGCAAAAATGCCTTAACGCTTAGACTAGCAACAGCACTGGAGAACACTAACCTTTGAAATAGCAGGCTGTTTATTTTCTTTGCAATTAATTTTAAAAATAAACTGAACAAAAGCTTTGCATAATTTTAAAATGTTATGGGTACCTTCCAGACAAGTACTGTCAAAGACACAAACACGTTCTGTATGCAGACTGGAGAAATACAATAGCTAAAGTGAGAAAAAGTATATTATTTCTGATAAAGCTAATTCATGGTTTCAAGATAGATATTTACTTTGGATACCTGCTCAAGGAAAGTCTTAGTTGGAACAAGCAGAATGTGGTTTACTTGGTACTGATTTTTAGGTGAGAAAAGAAGAACACAAATTGGAGAAGAGGAGGCTGAGGGGAGACCTTATTACTCTCTACAACTACCTGAAAGGAGGTTGTGGAGAGGAGGGAGCTGGCTTCTTCTCCCAAGTGACAGGGGACAGGACAAGGAGGAATGGCCTGAAGCTCCACCAGGGGAGGTTCAGGCTGGATATCAGAAAAAAAAATTAACAGAAAGAGTCATCGGGCACTGGCTGCCCAGGGAGGTGGTGGAGTCACCTTCCCTGGAGGTGTTTAAGGAACTGGTGGATGAAGTGCTTAGGGGCATGGTTTAAGGAGTGTTGGGAATGGTTGGACTCGATGATCCGGTGAGTCCTTTCCAACCTGGTGATGCTATGATTCTATGATTCTATGAAATTAAAACAGTAAGGCATCTCTCTGTCCAGGAGTCTTCTAAACGAATGTAGGGTCAAAAAGCAGAGCAGACTTGGGAGGATAGACTACCATGTTGTTTTGCTGGGGCTGGTCCATGGTGATTCTGGTAAGAAAGGCACTCAGACTTTGTTGAGTATCATTTCAAAAGCTATTATTTGAGCTAACCATAAAGAAAGGGAATTGTATCGATAACCTTTCGTACTTTTAGATACTGGGAACCCCAAGTTGTGCAGCTCCAAAGAGGCTTCTGACCTAATTGTAGCATTCCCATCTGTAGAAAGGGTTAACCCACTTTGCTATTATTGAGTTATGAGAGGATCTGAACCATTACAGAATTTTCTTACGAATAAACAACCCTTTTAATTATTTCTACTGAAAAACAAAAAGGGTGTTCACATAAGAACTTGCTGCTGCACTTAGATAAAGGCAAAGAGATGCAGATGGCGTAACTGCCAGTAGCAACTGAGAGCCGCCTGCAGGCTCCTCCCTTACAATGCGCTATGCAAGTTTATCCAGCGGCCGATCATGTCCAGCAGCACGCAGACATTAAGGACAAGCTGTGTGTGCGGCACAGGCTAGCTGCTCTATACAGAACCAACTCTTTGGTGTACAACGTTCTCCTGAGCAGGTTGACTATGTATGGTCAAGTGGGGGTTTACCTTTTGAACTGATTTCCTCTACTACTTTTCCTCTGCTTATGACAAGGCAAGAAGCATTTTTTTATTATGGTTGTTTCTTACCTTATTTGTTAAAAACTCATGTGGACGTTTCCATGAATGCACTTTTAAGGATGCTGGCAACTCTAATTTGCCTTCAGGATCCTCAAAGAGATGCTACAAAAAATATGGATGGAAAAAAATCAACATTTTTTATTAATCAGAGTATTGTATTTTCCACAAGATTTAAAATAAGTTATTGTTTACTCAATAATTCACTTAAGGGGAAAAATAGCACAAAGAGGAACTAATATTATCTATAACTCTGAACTAAAAGACTGCAAAGCCCAAGCTGAAGATTCAGAACAAATGCCATTTACATTGTTCAAAGAAGGTTTTGTGGCCTATACAGTCTAAATAGGTCTATGTGAAATGTTTCCTTTCTTTTCCACCCTTCAGAAAAACCTCCAAAAAAAGCTGTTCAAGCTTTATTCTTCTACTAAGCTGCTTCTAAGTACTTTTCCTAATTCCTTTATTTCTAAATCTTTCTAAATTGAAGACTGAAATAGCTCCAAAAATGGAGAGTTACACCTTTCTTTAGCATACAATTGCAAAAATACTTTGAGGAAGAATATTGTAGGTTGCGATAAACTTGGCTAAGAAAAACATGTTTAATTTATCTTTTATTTAAGGTGGCTATAAGAGATCACTGCCAGGTCTCAGGAGTTCATATGCTAAGGACAGGAGCCTCGACCATAAGTTTTAGAGAATGATAGGCAAGAAATAGGCACAAGAGAAACAGACAAGGTCAAATGCACAATTTCAGCAGCACCCTGCACTGCTCTAAAAGAGGCTATTATGTAGGGGTGCGTGATAAAAGAGCTTTAGTTTTACAAGGAAAAAAATCACTGCCAATTGATTTGTTTTCCCACACAAGAAAATAGGATAGTTTATGTTCTTGTTCAAAGTGTACTCAGAGGTATTGGATGCCATCACCAATTCTGTTTCTAACTGAAATACCCTGTACTAAGTTGAATTCTGACTAGCTGCTTGGATCAAAAGAGGCCACATCTGAAAATTCTTTAGATCTGTAAACTTGTCTTCTGTGACTGACACATTTAAAAACTTTAAACAAGTAAAAAGAGCAATGTTTCATATCGCTTGTGGCTGAAAAACTGAATGGTCCAGTAAACACTGCAGAATGCCTCATATGCTAAAAAAGAAGAAAGATTTTCAGTTACAATTGCTTTTATATTTTATCTATTATAATAAAGTTTGGCAGAACTATCAGATTAGTGCTAGATAAATGTTTATAGTACAGCCCAAGGACACCGAGTTTGGCAATGGAACAGAAAAAAGACACAAAGAAAAATAATTTACACGTCAAGTTAATGGTAGCATTCAGTACATAACCTAAAACTTCTTTTTAAAACTTTGGCCCCACAGGGCTACAGTATGCTTAAGCTTTGGATAAGAAAAAAAGATTCTACAAAGACATATGCTACCATATACATAGCATACAAGAATAAACACAGAACAAACATGAACAATGCAGAACTTGCACATAAAATTGATGATTAGCAGAGTACTAACTAGATTTTAAATATCAATTAAAAATACTGAGTTTTAGAAAATCTGTAGGAAGTATTCTTACTAATAATCTGCACAAAATGACTATACGTTCTGTAATGAAAACCAATTTAAAGGAGTAAAAATACAGATGAGATTTAAAAAAATTTTGAAGTTGGAAGGACTGAAGAATTTATGTCCATCTGGTAAGTACTTACTTTCTGCAAAATAATTATATCCCCTCAAACCATTCTCTGCACATTAGAACTTCAGACAGTGTTTCACATGTCCAGAAACAGCGGTGTGCAAAAGAAAACAAATCATCAATTTTTTCCCATAACAAAGATGGGCTCATTTAACCTTTTGAGTCTACAGAAACTCTAGTGCTCGCAGAAGGGATTGCTCTGACATACTACAACAGTTCACCTTGTTCCCACATCCCCAATTTTAATAGTGTTACAAAATAGGTTATGGACTTGCATATTTTTAACCAATAATGTTATTGCCATTAAAAGATTGTCTAAGAAGCAACAAATAATCAATGCACAATACTTTTAGTTTATTATTTTAGTACAATAGGTAACTATTTAAACATAATTGAAAAAGTAACAAATTATTCCAAAGTTTTTACAAATACTGTATCAAATACAAAAAATGATATGGAAATAATATACATGTGTTAACTTACAGAGACAGGACTTTTCCCTTGTTTATCTTTCTCTTTTCCAGGTTTTCCAGCATCCCATTTTTCTGCATTGATATCTACTTCATTCCATTCTGGCCAAACAGGAAATCTCCACCTCTCATTGGAAGCACTTACATGGGAAGACACAGTTGCCCTGGGAAACAAACAGAGGTGTCCATAAAAATGGACAGTATATTGAGCAAGGGCAGCAGGAAGATTTTTATCTCATTAAATATTTGGTTTTTAATGTATTGTAATAAAAATATTAGTGGTAGTAACTACAATTATGTTTTGTCACTAAGATAAACAAGCCTGCAGAAATGCTAGATGGCATTTTTAGGTATAAACCAATGAAACACTTAAATGCTTTGGAGGAATCCTGCCAAAATAAATGGGACAAACTAGCACTAGCAGTACCTGTGCACTTCATTTTTCCAGTGCATATGAAGGCCTAAAAAATATGGTTACATGATACTTCTATTTCATTATGTACATCTTCTACAAAAAGCTAAAAAATATTGTAATATTCTTGACTTTTCTTATATCACACACCTTTTTTTTTTCCTTTATTTTTTACAAACTGGTGCCAAGACATATTTATTTAAAAAAAATAAGATTAATTTCTTTAGAAACTGATGTCTTCAGGAGATTTGAAAGGGAACACATCCATTTTTTTATATTTGAGAATGAAGGCTTCCTTAACCTCTGGCCATGCTCACATACTGCATATCTTATCATGTGGATATTTATCCTGCTATAAAAATCATCAGTGATACTATATAAAACCATACTCATATTTTAAATTTCAGAATTACAGCTTCCTCTTGAGATTTTGGTGATTCCACAGAAAAGCTATGAACACTGATTCTGATTTGTAGCATCACTCAGGTCGTGTAAAGCGTTTGACATTTCAGATAAAATGGTCGTAGTGCCATAATTCATTTCATTTGCTCTTTTAAATATTTATAGAAAAGCATGGAAGTTTCACTCAATAATAATAATAATAAATGATAAAGATGATTAAAAATAATAAAAGATGTTCTGAGGCGATTCCTGAAGACAATTCAATAATAATTGCAGAAACTGCTGAATGATTTCTGACTGCTTTGGGACAACAATAGAATAATAAAAGCACGTATTTTTTATAAACAACAAGATATGGAAAGACTTGCGTAGCTTACTACCACACTAAGCCAGAAAATTACTTTATAGTACACTTTGACATAACAGAATACCCTCAACACTAAAAATGTGGAAGACATTGAAACACTGCTATTTATGACTGAGATGTTCAAGCAAAGTTGGGAACCACAGTGCTCCTTCTTCTCAAAAAGCATGATTCAGTAAGATTTTGGAAAAATTCACATAATAGTTCAATTTAACTGAACTACAAATACAAATCAGTAAGTGAAAAAAGATATCTGAATTTAATAAAATACTGTATTTGAGTAAGGCTATTAAGAAGTTCCTTTATTACAAGAATTGAATAACGAAATACATTAAGAATTCTTTGAAGCAAACTAACAGACTCAAGGACAATGCAAAGCATTACTGGTATTTCATGCTCAAGTTGGACAGCTTAACTGTGCAACAGTATTTTAAACTTACTGGCAGACTTCTTTTTAATCCTGTGCTAAATCCTAAAGCAGAAGAAGAAAGACTAAACTGCCAAATGAGTGAAACACTGTGAAGTCAGTGCTAATTCACCTCTGACCCTCTAAGCAGCTTCTCCAAGAAAACGCGTCTAATTGATATAGTGCCAATGGAGGAAATACAGAATGGCAGAATAGACAAACACAAGAGGGAAAAAAAAATTGCAGACAACCTAAGTTTTTTAGAGACTTCAAATTTAATAAGAGAGACAGAAAACAGGCCCACAAGGCACTGGAAGTGTGTTCTCTGAAGTTAAACAGTCATTTAGTCTGTAGCCATGTATTAGCTACTCACCCATTCCGTAAGCAAGGAAGATCTTGTCAAGATGGTGAATGGAGTCTAGGGAGCAAATGTACTATTTTATTCTTAAAGAAGATAACTCTATCTGCAAACTATCTATGACTATTCCTCAGAGAGTGAACCCAGCAATGTTGAAGGGAGTCCTCTCAAGAAAATCACAGCAGAATTGGTATTTAGTTTCAGAACTGCATACTCCACCCTCCTTTCCCAGTACTCATGTCACTCCACATCAACAGGCAATAAAATTTTGTGGCACGTGAAACTAACTGAATCATAGAGTAGCTTGGCTAGAAAAGACCTTTGAGATCGGGTCCAGCCATACCTGACTACTATTAAACTATATCCCTAAGCACCTCATCTACCCGTCTTGTAAACACCTCCAGGGATGAGGACTCAACCACCTCCCTGGGCAGCCTGAATAAATTTTTCCTAATGTCTAATCTGAACCTCAGGGAAGCACAACTTCAAGCCATTCCCTCTCATCCTATCACCTATCACTTAGGAGAAGAGACCTAATACCCATCTCACTAGAACCTCCTCTCTGGTAGTTGTAGACAGTGACAGCCTACTTTTCTCTAGACTAAACAACCGCAGTTCTCTCAGTCGCCTCTCATAAGATTTGGTCTCCAGTTCCTTCATCAGCTTTGTTGCACTTTTCTGGACATGCTCCAGCACCTCAATGTCTTTCTGTAGTGAGGGGCCCAAAATTGAACACTGTATTTGAGATGTAGCCTCACAAATGTCAAGTACAGGGTCACAATCAATTCCCCTGTCCTGTTGGCCACACTGTTTCTAACACAGGCTAAGATGCTATTTGCCTTCTTGGCCACCTGGGCACACAATCCTTCCGTGTCTCCCAGGAATCATTTGATACATCACAGTTTCATACACAAATTCATCTAGTGTTTGAAGGGAGTATTTGAAACCGATTAAATTGTTTAATAGTTCAATAGCAGTGCCAGCACTGTTTCCACAATGACTCTGGGGCTTTATTTAGAGATCTGGTTGGAACCTTGACAGAGAGAAGAGCTTCAGCTTTTTTCTGTCTCCACGTCTGTACTTTGGAAGTCAGGACAAAAATCTGAGGGATTCCACCATATTGATGATTTCTTCAGGATTTCTGGTTAGTTATTAAAGGATGGATATGTCCAATCTTTTTTATTCTTTCTGCGATCCTTGTCATTCAATATGACACAGGTTGCAAAGATATTTTTTGCAGCTAAATGTTATTCAGTTTCTTTTTTTTCACTAACATATCATTTGATTATTTCCATCAGACCTACTTAAGTTTCAAAGTTTAAGTTCTGCTTTATATTATCATTATGAGAAATTAATATAGTGGTTTTCACAGACTTACAACATAGTCTCTACTTGAGGATTGAGATGAGAAATTAAAAGCTAAGTTTTAATGAATTGCTACTCAGCAGCTGAGCTACAGTCACTATCTATGCATCTGTTCTTAGCTATCTTCCAACTGTGAAGTAAAATATGTGTTTGCTCAAAGCACATTTTGGAGAATCAAAAGACTGAGAATTGGTATCCGTAGCAGCAACTATCTAAACAAACCAGGCATTTTATTTGCAATATGATACACTTAGGTGGCATGGTATGATTAGATATTTATATGCTAGCCTTTCTGTAGACACACTGATTAAGAGTTTGGTCTTCATTTGATTCACTTTATTAAGAATTTGTTTACGTCCACAGCAAGGTATTTGTTGCTAAGTAACTTGCCAACACGCCACCACTTCACCCCATCTTTCTGCTCTCTGTAGGTATTTTAAATGGTCAGCAACATTACCCATAGCATGTTTGAAAGATTAAAAAATGAACTGTGAATGTAATCATAACAGTATGCCAACAGAAGAGAAAATCTATTTGATGCTCATCATTTTCACCTCTTTTGCTGGAGGGTATTTTAAATTCTATCTATTCTATCCATTAAATGTCTGCAACCATTACACTGTACAGCTTACACTATATTGAAACCCCAGAAAATACACTAACAGCATATATCTGATGTCACACTGACTACAGTTCTTGGCATGGCCAATACTAAACGGAAATGATTTGGTAACAGGAGATGATCTTTAGGTAACATCTGGCAGGTCAGTGAAGGAGGCTCAGAGTTGAAACTTTTATCCTTCTTTCTTCCTTCAACTGCTCTGGATCCTTTGAATCTATGTGTACAGAAGTAAGAGCAATCTGAAGGAAGAGACAGGAGTGAAGAATCACGCATCTCATATTTCCCACTGGATACCGGCACTGGGACTGGGACACGGGAAGATGGCAATTTGAGGCTTTTTCCACTTAACAGGAAGCAATAAAGAAAATTTGCCCCTTCCTACAGATTGTTTCAGCAGTCAGAAAAAACAATTCCTGGCCCCACTAAAGGCTTCTGTATTAGGAAAAAGCAGGCAGGGAACAGCAGATGGATAACTTCTCTGAACATGTCCTGGGGAGAGGCTACTCAACTTTTTCTCTAATCTCTTCAGAACTCAAAGACCTTATTAATGGCAGAAAATTCTTTTAAACTCTAATCGCTGAAAGTTTTTCAAAAGTAGTATCTGAATATCTTAGAAATCCACAGCAGAAACCATAGCAACACTCAGGTTTATGGGAATCTGAACAGGATTTGGGAACTTTTGACAAATTATCAGTAAATCAGTTGGAAAATTATTTGCCCATTTTCTTCATCCCTAGTGCCATTCTTCAGAAAAATGATTAATAGAATGAGTCACAATCAGACAATCTAATAAGCAGGTAAGGCAAAACAGTCTTCTCTTTATAATTAATATAGTCAGGAGAAATTATAAAACAAAACCAAAATATGTACGCATTGTTTACAGTAACTTCCACTACTCTTATCTTGAACACTGGAGCCAAAGCTTAAAGGATTCTGCAGGAGAAATATACACTAGTCCAAATACTCAGAGTTCTCATGACTGGGGAGAGACTCAAGCCATGGATGCAGTTCAGGTACAATGACCAGAATAAGTAATTGTAAAGCATCTAAGCTGCAATGACAGTCATTTACAAAGCCTATAAAAATAGGATTTCTGGTCATTTTACTTTTGTTTACTGGAATAGGATTTCTTTCTCAAAAAGTACAGAGTGCTTTCCGTGTGAAGCTATATCAAACAGAAGTAGGGACAGAAAGAAAAGATCAATAACAACTGATTATTCTTTACAGGTGTATTATGTTTAAAGAGGTCTGTAATTCAGATGACTACTTTCAAGTGTAACAGTCTCATTTCTAAACATAGCTGGCATCCTAGTAGGTCTCAGATGAACTACTAATAGACTTCAAGAATACGCTATTTCAAATGTGCACATATTTGCTAAGAAAGAATGGTCACCTAGCCTCACATTTAGCCTTGCCAGCTAGAAGTTCACATTTACTTCTTTCTACTTGCTTGCATATTAATGAGAGGCTAGATATTAATTCTTGGTTTTCTTTCCAGGTTCTGATTCTATAGAGCCGAAGGACTGCTCTCAAAAAAGCTTTCAATATTGAACAGCAAAAAAAAAGATTTTACATATTTGAAAAAACACTCTTGATAAGAGAAGCTATCAGTTGGCTTGGAAGTCATTAATTTGCCAGCTTTTTGTATTCTGCAGCACTGGAGGTCGCTTAGACAGATTCAGCTGTAAGAATGCTGGGGAGATTGCAGCACCTCTTTCCACACTAGGGTTTGGTACTTCAGTATCTTTTAAGAACACAGCTTGTGCTTTGCTCCTTCTTCAGCATTTCTTCCTTGTTGGCTTCTGCAAAATCTTTTTGTGCCTTCTGTATGGCACCTGGCTAATTAACTACAAGCTAATAATGTCTGCATGGCAGAGCACCTCAATACTTCTGTGGATTTAGGTCAAGTAATTTACAAAGCACTTAGCGTGCGTTGATAAGAAAACGGAGAAATACCATTTCTTCAGTGGTTACAGAGAGCTCACAGAAAAAAATGAAGACCATTCTGTTTAAGTAGATGAATAATCCACGGCAAACAGTCTCTAATACGATATTTGAAGAATGTTTTCCAGTTTCAAACCACAATTATTATTATCTTTCTTTTGACAGCTCTTTTTGTGCTATGTAGTTCTGCTGAAAGCTCTTTTATACTGTTCATTGTAATAGACGTCTAGACTTCTGTAGCACAGTCTGCATAGAATCAACCAGTGGCTCATGTAAAGTGTCTGCCTGCAAGATCCTCTGACATTGCTCTGAGTTACATGGAAAGGAAAGCCTAAACCTAAGACTAGCAGGGAGCACAGTCTTTAGTGTGATACTGCCATTGGTATATTACTTAATACTTTCATGCCCATGAGTCCATGAAGTTTGAAATCTAGAGATAGAAGTAGGCTGAGCTCTAGGGGTTTGTTAATTTAATTAGAATTAACTAGGAAAACTAATTTGAATAGATCACTTCTTAATTAAAATGTAATCTAGTTAAAAAATTCAACTTACTGTTTGGTTTATATGCTATTTTAATATTTTTATCATATTTACTTGGGGAAGAATCCATTCTCTCATCACAAATCATGAAACTAAACAGAAGTTAAAGGCAGAAGAAAAGGAAAAGTAATAACAAATTGCCTACATAGATTAAATTTGTACTGCATTTACACACTGAAACATTTCAATGAATAAAGCACAGGTGCTAAAAGCAAGATCTTTCTGGCCAGAAAATGTTAACATCCCAGGTGTGGTTAACTTTATTTCTGAGACTAACAAAAATACTGGCCTTGGAAACATGAGTTAAGTAAAAAAACAACAGACAATAAAAGAAAGTAACTGAAAAGTGGATACTTTATGCTCACGAAAGACAATGCACTCTCCAGGAATGTTTTTAGATTTTCTGTTAGATTACAGTTTATGTATTAGTACAACAGTACAGCAAAAGAGTTTGCAGATGAATATTGATTCAACAAATAACATCTGATGAACAATCACAAATTAAAGAGTTTCACCCAAACAGAACCTAAGATCATAACAAGTTTATCCACGAGCCTCACTATGTCAGGAAAGTATGCATGTGCATGATGGTACAATTTGCTCAGTGTTTCAGATGGTTAAATTTTAGATCACATAGACACTTCTCCCTTCAATTCTTCAGTTGGACACCCTGGAATCCTTGAACTGCTTTAAGTTCAACCATCCACACCCAAAACAGCAAAAAATTTATCTGTTCAGTCTATATTCTCTAAATCACTGCTATACCTGAAACCTTAAGAATACTTACTTGAGGAACACATGTTGGCCTCGGTTGACTCCTTAACCTAGGCATACAGGAATTCAAGTATGAATTAGCAATGCAGCTACTCTTTTCTGTTTTTACTGCCCCAGGCTTTAATCTTAATGACAAACATTAGGTAATCCCAGGCTTTGGTGCAGAAACCTACTGACCAACAACAGTGCAGCAACCTGCTACTCACTGCAATCAATCAGACATACAACTAAACCTAAATAATTTCTTTCACACAGTCCTGGCTTCAGCCTGTCTCTGCAGATCCTTAAGGATTCATCAGCAGTAAATACTGCTTTTAGTTAATGCCCTCCCTAAAAAGAACTCCAGCACCACTCTGACCTGCTCCTACAGGAGAGACCCCTGCTTGTGCCACAGTCATCCCTAAATCACTTGCCTCTCTTAGCACCAACCACTAACTCCTCACTTTTATCCCTAATTAGCCAAACCCTAATTCAGATTTTCCATTGTCCTGGCAGATGCTGATGCCGATGCCTCATGTTTTAATTCAGAAGATCTGGCTTGATGACAGTTTCATCAAATTCATTTTAAAAGCATTTAAATTCATTATCCATTGTTACTAGCCAGAATCTCTTTCTGTGCCAACAAAAGATCAATTCTTATTCGCTACAGTCATTTAAACCTGGGAAGGATCAGATTCTCAGTAGTCTCTAATGGTGCAATTAAGGATAGCAGTTCTTTTGAGCTCTTTGGCCTGTCATCTCTAGCAACTGCCTAGTTCCTGAAGGGAACTGCTACCTAATTAGAGAACAGTAATGACGAGACCCAATGGAGCATCCTGCAGAGACCCATGTGAAGTCAGGCTTAGCAAGTCCAAAGGAATTTTCCTGCGTTCTGCATATGCTTCTGAGGTCCCACTCCAGCATCACAATATATCCACCAATAATCACTGCTGATTTTCCACAGCACAGCTGCACTGTGCTGACTATTGTTAGCTTTTATGGGTGGAAAAAAAAGAAGGCTGATCTCACTAGAAACCAAGTAGAGCAATTTTAAGGTTATCAAAATATACCACCCAGATGTTTGTACATGTTACTCTCAGAGGGCTACTGCATTAAAGCTATCCACAAGAGTTGAAATTATAACACTAATTCTTTGTTATAAGCATTGACAGCTCCCAGGATTTTTTTTAAAAAACTATTTCCAAAAACTATTAGCCTCTTTTCTTTCCTATACTACTGATATTTCTATTTAGTATTTCAATCATTGCAGACGTATTAAAAAAAATAGCACTTACTATCAGAAAGACAGTATTAGGCAAAAGGCAAAATATTTTTTACATTTTTATTCCTGCAACTGCAAGTTGTACTGAAAAATAAAACAGGTATCCTCAGGGAAAACCTACCAAGCAATAACCACAGAAAAGTAAACTGATACAACAATGCTTTTCCTAGGCAGCCTGCAAACATCCATTCCTCTTTCTGATACAGTAATACCAACATTACTTAAGTTCTCATAAACATACTGAAAATTTGTACACCAGAAGCTGTCTCTGTCTTGCAAACACACCAAACTAAGCAACAGAATGAGTGTAAATAAACATCAGAGAAATACCTCATAAGTAATTATATGTCCACATTGTGCGTATGAGATTTACTTCTCATTTCCACAACCCATTAAAAGAAGACTTGTTAAACTGCCTTTGATGAAACAGTAATGATCATTACTAGTATTTGCCTATCACTGGGAGAAAATCATTATCTGAGGAAACACAGCAATTTCTCCGACACAGGGACTGCCAGCCAAAATGAGATCCAAGTCATAGGGCTATACAGTACAGTTGTTTTATTGTCATTTTCAGCAATATTTCTCAGCAATTATGAATATTAAGAACAGTAGTCTTAATCATTTTGTCCCAGAGTAGACTCCTGCAGAATCAACTCAGTACTCTGCTGTTTTTTCTTGACAATTATATAGATCTAGCCTTAAATCATCAAATTGAACAATGTCTGCATTTGGGGCTAGAATTGTACTGTCTAATGAATGAATGACATTTACATCTTCTCATGGATCTGCAAGCAGAGACTATCTGTAACATGATACAGAAATCCCTTACTATACAGCATCTTTCTATTTCCAAATAAATACATAACATGTCAATTTGTCTGCTGTCAATTGCATCCCCACCATTCTGTGATCACAAATTCCATGACAAAGGATAATGCACTCTAGAAGCAATGTCAAAAATTGAAAAGTTATACATAGCCTCCATTTTGAACAAATCACCATCTGTAGTTCTAAGCTTTTGCCATAAGCCTGATCAAAATAAGAAGCTTTCTGTAGTCTTAAACTGACTATAGTTCAAAACTTAAAACTGCCTAACTGCTTGCTCTCTCCATAGAAATTCTGTGGCTTACAGCAGTGGTCTCCAAAGTGGGGTACACACACAAGGAAGAAAACGTTAGAACTTCAGTAGTGCATGTATATAATTCATAAATAAATAAATATACATATATTGGGGGAGGGGGCTCTAAAAGCGGTGCACGACCTAAAAATCTGGAGACCACTGGCTTATAGCATGACTAAAGAAAAGAAGTATGTTCCAATTTTTCAGTCCTTTCAAAAATGCTAAAATGTCTTTTTGATATTGAGTTTGGAGTATCAATTCCAGTCCATTTGGGAAACCAAGCTTTCAGCGGAATGAAGACCTTATTGAGACTGAACATTGTACTAGAACAGAGCCTTTAATCAATTCAGAAGGCTCTTATGACTTACATAGGAAAAATATGATTGAAAATATAACAAATGTGGAATTAAAACTTTCAAATCTATTATGGCACCATTCTCTACTGTTTCATGAGAAAATGGGGCTCCTTTTCCTATAAAATGTTTGTTTCAAGACCAAACTTTACCTAAAAGTTTAGAACAAGCTGCCACTACAACTCCTTGATTTAAATCCATTATATACAGCTGAACAGATGCTAACATAAAATCTTTCCTGACAGATTGAACAGGTTTTATCAGGTTGGTTGATGAACTTGGCAAGACATGTATTGTCCAAAACAAACACTGCTTCATCCAGCCATCAAAAAGGCCTTAGTAATATTTCAGAATGATGAGAAGTCAGCAGGGATAGGTTAGTCAGGAAATTAATATCAGACTTGCTGTAACTTTAGATTTTTTGTGTCACAGACTTCCTGTTTTCTCCCTTCTGTTTATATATAAATATAAATAGTAATTGATACAAAATTGATACAAACACAAACAGAGGTGGTTCTGTATATTAAAAGCTGTTCCACCAAATAAGAATTTTTTTTTAAAAAAAGGTCACTTCAACTCTTCATACTCCTGAATGTTTTTCAAGTCAATAAAATGTTATATGGAATTGTATACAGCTGAGACTTACTCGTTTACATGGGCACTCCTTATCACAACGACAGCGTAGATAAACCCAGAAGACAAGACACAGTTTAGACAGAAGTTACAGGTTTAATGAAAGAAATTAATACAAGCTACATATTCTGTGTTATGAAGTTTCTGCATTACAATCGGGTTATTGTAATAGTTTCTTCCATAGTCTAGTAAACATAAGTCACTAAGCCACCATTATGACATCTTCAAGGCAGTGCACTTTATGTAAAATAGCCTTAGAGAAGGAAGTAAGTATTCCTGTGCTCTGATTTGTAACTAACACTCAATTAGCATTAGTATATGCTAGATATTAGTTCTATTGCAATTAGCTGATAATTGCAGAGCGAGAGAAAAATTATGTCTCCTGTCCTTTAGGTCCAACATGAGATTTCAAATATAAATCTAGTACATCTCCTGGATTCCATTTTAAAGGTGTTTCAGTAAAACTTAACACCATTCAAATAGTTTCTAATTAAATATTCTCACTTCAGCTTGACACTAGGAAAACAATTTTCTCATCTGATTTATCCATCATGGTCTTATTTAATAAAGCCTAAAGTAACAATATACTAAAGAAAAAGACAGATAATGTTCTAGATATTCTGATACAAATAACTAAGTTCACAAGAATTATTCTTTCATGAGTTATTATGTATAAGAGAGAATTAATGATTTTACTATAGAAGAATTATAGAATCACTTGGTTGGAAAAGACCTTTGAGATCACCGAGTCCAACCATTCCCGACCTTTACTAAATCATGTCCCTAAGTACTTCAGCTACCTGTCTTTTAAATACCTCCAGGGATGGTGATTCAACCACCACCCTAGGCAGTCTGTTCCAGTGCCCAGTAACTGTTTTGGTGAAGAAATTTTTCCTAATGTCTAATCTGAACCTCTCCTGGCACCACTTGAGGCCATTTCTTCTCATCCGATCGCCTGTCATTTGGGAGAAGAGACCTAACACCCACCTTGCTACAACCTTTCAGATACTTCTAGGCAGGTATAAGGTCTCCCTTCATCCTTCTTTTCTCTAGGCTGAACAACTCCAGTTCCCTCACTCACTCCTCATTAGACTTGGTCTCCAGCCCCTTCATCAGCTTTGTTGCCCTTCTCTGTATGCAGTCCAGCACTTCAATAGTGCTGGGGCCCAAAGTGGTGAGGGGCCCAAAACTGAACACAGTTCAACTTGTCAACCAACCAACACTCCCAGGTCCTTCTCTGCCAGGCAGCTTCCCAGCCACTATTCTCCAAGCCTCTAGTGTTGCACGGGATTGTTGAACCCCCTACCACTACTCTCAGCCCATCGATCCAGCCTATTCAGATCCCTCTGTAGAGCCTCCCTACCCTCAAGCAGATCGACACTTCCTCCCAGCTTAGTGTCATCTGTGAATTTACTAATGGTACATTGAATCCCCTCATCCAGATCATTGATAAAGATGAACAGGACTGGACCTAGCATTGAGCCCTGCAGCACACTACTTGTGACCGGCCTCCAACTGGATTTAACTCCATTTAGCACAACTCTTTGGGCCCAGCCACCCAGATATTTTTTAACCCACCAGAGGGTACACCTATCCAAGCCAGGGGTAGCCAGTTTCTCAAGCAGAATACTGTCAGAAGCAGTGTCAAAGGCTTTACTAAAGTCCTGCTAGACTATACGCACAGCCTTTCTGTCATCCATCAAGCAGGTAATCTTGCCATAGAAGGTTAGTTTGGCAGTACCTGCCTTTCATAAACCCATGTTGACTGGGCCTGATCACCTGGTTATCTCGCATGTGCTGTGTGATAGCACTCAAGATGACCTGCTCCATAACCTTTCTCAGCAGCAAGGTCAGACCAACAGGCTTGTAGTTCCTTGGAACTGAGCCTTCTTGTAAATGGACATAACATTTGCCAACCTACAGTCAAGTGGAACTTCCCCAGGCAGCCAAGACTGCTGGCAGGAAAAAAAAAAACAAACAACTCTCCAAAGAAAAATGTATCTCAAATTAATGGAACAGATAAAAAATTCTCACACTATAAGAATGCTGATCAGGGGCAAAACCTGAAATATTGGACAAAATCTTTTGGATGACAGCCCATTCAGTTTCACATACACTGGGAAGTAAGAGGATAATTTTTTCTCAAACTGTGCTAAAAAAATAAAAGTTTATCTGACAGCTTAGATTACATCAGAAAAAAAAATTATAAACTGCTTGAAGCAGTAAATATGAGAGGCTGCAGGGCTGTGGATAAAATAAACAAACAAACAAGGTTAATATGCAAAGGGATGCAGTGAAAAGGGAGGAATTACAGATACTGGGAATCAAGGTGTGAAATACGGAATGGAAGTATGAAAAGATGAAGTAATCTACTTCTTAGCAAAGGCTGGGAAACTGGATATGAAATAAGTACAAAGGGGCATTTGATGACCGATTTCAAGAAAGAAATAAGTGATACAACTGAAACTTCAATTCATGGCAAGAAAAAAAATGGGCATAGGAACACACATCAGATACCTTTTTCATCTGAATCGTGCCAGTGTCGTACATGCAAGCTTACAGTAGGGTAAGAAAGCTGCCCAAAACATAGAACTAGAACTCAAAATAGCAACAATGAAATGTATTCTATTTATTTATTTATTTGTCTTTGCACGAAGAAACATACATTTTCACAGAAACGTACAAATTCACACTAATGTTATACTTAATTTCTGCAGATTCATTATATCATAAAGCAAATGTTCAAGACATTGGGAATTGTGTTTCTCCTTTGTAAATGAAATTGATGCGCTGTAAGAGGCGTTAACCATTGTGCCCTGAGAACTTCAGCTATATAGCTTCCTCTACCTGATGAAAAAGGTGGGTGCATATTTCCAAAATTGTTGTCCTTATTCACAGTTTTGATGTTCCTTTAAACTCAAACAACATTTCAGTGAGCACTTAATTTCTGCCAAGTCCTGACCATAAATTGAATGCTTTGTACTGTGAGCTGCGGCCAACGTGCTGACCCTCACACACAGAAACAGTCCTGTTGCAAAGTGGCTATCCTGCCTGCCATGTGCTCTGTGATCTTCTCATTCCTGTTGGTGTCCTCAAGGTCTGAGGCACCCTGTCTGCTAGACCAGGCATCGTCCAAGATACACACAGTATCATTTTGGCAGGATGATGCTGCCGGACAGGTGCATAGGAAAAAGAAAGTAAAACTTCCACATCAAGCTGGACTATCAGTTTAAATGAAGAAAATAAACAAAAACCAAACCCCACTTTGCAAACTGAAACTACTTTTAATTAAGCATCCGCTTGAGTAAGTAAACCTTCTTAGTATTAGTGATTTCCACCTACAGAACTGTGGCTAAGCACCTCCTTGCTTGGAGGGGTGTCCAGAGGTGGCCACAAAATTGGTGAAGTTTAGAGAGGAAGCTGCATGAGGAGTGGCTGAAGTCACTTCGTCTGTTCAGCCTGGAAAAGACTGAAGGGAGACCTCATCGCAGTCGACAGATTCTTCACAAGGGAAAGGATCTCTTCTCTCAAGTGACCAATTATAGGACCCGAGGGAGTGGCAGGAAGATTTGCCAGGGGAGGTTTAGGTTGGATATTAGAATCATAGAATTACAGAATAGTTCAGGTTGGAAGGGACCTTAAAGATCATCCAGTTCCAACTGCCCTGCCATAGGCACGGACACCTCCCACTAGACCAAGCTGCCCAAGGCCCCATCCAACCTGGCCTCGAAGACCTCCAGGGACAGGGCAGCAACAACTTCCCTGGGCAACCTGTTCCAGTGTCTCACCACCCTCATTGTGAAGAAATTCTTCCTTATATCTAGGCTAAATCTACCCCTCTCCAGTTTATACCCATTGCCCCTAGTCCTGTCACTCCAAGCCTTTGTAAACAGTCCCTCCCCAGCCTTCTTGTAGCCCCCTTCAGGTACTGGAAGGTTGCTCTAAGGTCTCCTCCGAGCCTTCTCTTCTCTGGGGTGAACAATAGCAACTCTCTCAGCCTGTCATCTATGGGAGGTGCTCCAGCCCTCTCACCATCCTTGTAACCCTCCTCTAGACCTGTTCCAACAGCTCCATATCCTTCTTATGTTAAGGATTCCAGAACTGGACACAATACTCCAGATGAGGTCTCACAAGAGAGGAATAGAGGGGCAGAATCACCTCCCTCAACCTGCCGGCCATGCTGCTTTTGATGCAGCCCAGGACAAGGTTGGCATTCTTGGCTGTGAGCGCACGTTGCCGGCTCATGTCAAGTTTCTCATCGACCAACACGCCCAAGTCCTTCTCTGCAGGGCTGCTCTCAGTCACGTCACCTCCCTCTGTGTACTGAAATTGGGGACTGCCCTGACCCATGTGTAGTACGGCCTTGCACTTGCCCTTGTGGAACCTCATATGGTTCACATAGTCCCACTTCTCCAGCCTGTTCAGGTCCCTCTGGATGACATCCCATCCTTCCACCGTGGCAACTGCACCACTCAGCTTGGCGTCATCTGCAAACTTGCTGAGGGTGCACTGGATCCTTCCCTTCAGGGAAAGGTTCTTCACCCAGAGGGCGGTGGAGCCCTAAGGCAGCTCCCCAGGGAAGCAGTCAGGGTGCCAAGGCTGACAACAATGAAGAAGCATTTGCACAACGCCCTCGGGCCCAGGGCGTGAGTGTTGCGGTGACCTGTGCAGGGACTCGACCATTCTCGTGGGTCCCTTCCAAGCCAAGACATGCAACGACTCTTCCTCACTCCCTCTCCACGCCGCCACCCAACCGCGGTGCGGGGCCGGCAGCCCTCATCCCGCTCCCTCCCTCCCTGCCCCGGAGCTCTTACTCTTTGATGGTGACGCCCTGCACGGTGGAGCTGGTACGGCTGCCGAGCTCCCTCTTCTTGCTGCCCTTGGCGGCCATGGCCGCTCGCCGGCCGCGTCCCGCGCGTTGCCGGGAGACCCGGCCCGGCCCGGCCCCGGGGGGGGGGGGGGGGGGGGGGGCAGCGGGCACAGGGGCATCAGCTTGGAAAAGACTTTGTAGATCATCGAGTCCAACCGTACGTGTCCACTGCTAAACCATGTCCCCAAGCACCTCATCTACCTGCCTTATAAACAGCTCCAGGGATGAGGACTCAACCCCCTCCCTGGGCAGCCTCTGCCAGTGCTTGGTAACTCTTGATAACTCTAAGTCACCTCTGAGCCTCTAAGCGGCTTCTCCAAGAAAACTGGTATAATTGATATAGTGCCAACAGGGGAAACACCTTCCAGTAGCTGAAGGGGCTACAGGAAAGCTGGGGAGTGGCTGTTTATAAAGGCTTGGAGTGACAGGACTAGGGGCAATGGGTATAAACTGGAGGGGGGCAGATTTATACTGGACATTAGGAAGAATTTCTTCACTATGAGAGTGGTGAGACACTGGCACAGGTTGTCCAGGGAAGCTGTGGCTGCCCCATCCCTGGAGGTGTTCAAGGCCAGGTTGGATGGGGCCTTGGGCAGCCTCATCTAGTGGGAGGTGTCCTTGCCCATGGCAGGCGGTTTGGAATTATCTGATCATTAGGGTCCCTTCCAACCCAAACAATTCTGTGATTAAAAAAACAAACAAACAAACAAAAAAAACAAACAAAAAAAAACAAAACAAAAAAACCCCAAACGGAATGTCAGGATAGGCAAACACAACAGGAATGAAAAAATTGCAGACAGATTACAACCTAAGTTTTTCAGAGACTTTAAACTTAATAAGAGAGACAGGATGGTGACTCAACCATCTTCCTGGGCAGCCTCTGCCAGTGCCCGATAGCCCGTTTGGTGAAGAAATTTTTCCTCATGTCCCATCTAAACTTCCCCTGATGCAGCTTGAGGCCCTTCCCTTTTGTACTATCACCTATCACTTGGGAGGAGGGACCAACATCCACCTTGCAGCCACCTTCGTGCTGAAGGAACCAACAATCTGGCATAGAGTGCATTTTGTGGGAAAAAACTTCGCTTCCAAGGTGATGAAACACTGCATTCTGAGGTCATGCAGTAGCTTCAAGGATCTTTATGGCAGGGAGGTTTGAACTAGACGATCTTTAAGGTCCCTTCCAACCTAAACCAGTCTATGATTCTATGATCTTCAAGTGGTGAGGCACTGGAACAGGTTGCCCAAGAAAGTTGCCCCATCCCTGGAGGTGTTCAAGGCCAGGTTGGATGGGGCCTTGGGCAGCCTGATCTAGTGGGAGGTGTCCCTGCCCATGGCAGGGGGGGTGGAACTGGATGATCTTTAAAGTTCCTTCCAACCCAAACTACTCTACAGTTCTGAGATCTCTAAATGCAATTATTTGAAAAAAAGCCAAAAACATTTTTAAACTGCATTGCAGTTATGAATACTCTAGTCACATGACTACGCTGCTGTTGAACAAGTAAACATCAAGAGTAAAAGATACCAACTTGAAATGGTAGGAATTTTTTTCCCCCTTCTTATATCAGTAGATATAAACCACATGAGAAGGAAGCAAGAAAATAGAGTCAGTCCTGGAGGCTGGAGAGATTTCAGAGCTGGAGTGTGCAAGTACTTATTTATTTATTTTTATTTCAAAATTATTCAACTAATTCGTTCCCTAGAGCTACCTGAAAGGATGTTGTAGCCAGGTGGTGCTGGTCTCTTCTCCCAAGTAACGAGTGATAGGATGAGAGGAAATGGCTCAATTTGCTCCAGGGGAGGTTTAGATTGGATATTAAGAAAAATTTCTTTACCAAAAGAGTCATAAAGCATTGGAACAGGCTGCCCAGGGAAGTAGTGGAGTCACCATCTCTGCAGATGTTAAAAGATGTGTGTAGACATGGCATTTGGGGACATGGGACATGGTTTAGTAGGCTCAGTGGTGTTGGGCTTACAATTGGACTGGATGACCTTAGAGGTCTTTTCCAACCTCAATGATTCTATGATTAATTCCTGATATGAAGTCTAAGATTACCAAAGTGAATGGAGTTCTACCAAGGTCAGGTAAACCTTCATTGGCTACTTTTGAATTCAGCAGATAGTTGACTTCAACAAAAATAAGAGGGCTTTTTCAGATATATTCCAGGTACAATCCATTTTCAGATATATTATTGTCAACAACTACTCTCTAACTCTTAGCCTATTTGCTATTTCCCAGTCTGTAGCACATGATGAGAAATCCATGATAAAACAGGACGTGCTTCTTTGCTTGTTCTTGTTCAAGCTAAGTCTTTTTGAAATACAAAAATCAATGAAGATTTATTTGTCAAGTTGCAGAGGGCATGAGAAGATCAAAAGTTGGAAGGAAAAATATGCAGATGTTGCTACATCTAGAGGCTTACTTTAGACAAGTGACAGATCTTGGTTTATATCAAGATGACAGAAGGACATATATACACTTCTAAATTTCAGAGTGGAAAATCTTCCACATCTTTGCATTACCTTCAGCACTATGTCCAATGGCATCCATTTTAAACAAGGTACCTTGGATACTTCTCGCTCAAAAACCAAGTAAACATTTGAGGTTTATTTATTTATTTTCAAACTGAGCGGCTGGTCTCTCTTCAGACAATTATGCTATCAAATATTGATAAGGGCATGCAGATGAATAATAGCAGACACAGCGTGGGTTTAAACAGCTGGCTACCACTTCAGTACCAGTCAGAGCTGTTAACCTTCACACCATGCTGTGCTCACACATACTTGGAGAATGAGGCTGGAACTTATAAGACAGAGGTCATGACCCAGAACACAGGTTAAAAAAAAACACCTCAGAGAGTCTGTGATTTCCATCTGTTCCTCTGAATCCCCTTTTCTTTCTCTATACTCACTGGACAGAGAAACTACTATGGAAAAGCATCTTGAAATATAGGGGTAAAAGGCACCTGTTAAAGTTTTCCCAGTAGAAAAATTTCATTCCCGATCCCTTTCAGGATGACCAGTGAGATTTGCAGTATCCCAGAAAATATAATTCTTGCAATACAATTCTAGGAAAGACAACAGAAAAGTAGCTGAAATTTGAGTGCATCTGTCTGTTAACATTTTTCAGTGGTGAAGGAGGAAGGACAGAAATACATCTTTTACCATAAAATTCTACAATACATTTATTTGCAGAGTGATAGGATTAAAAGCACATATCTGGCTGCTTTGTGAAGAAAAAAATAGAAGCTCAAGTTTTGCATCCATCAAGTTCCATCTTTTTATTTATCCAAAAACTTAATTTAGAATTCCATAACCTAATAGCAATGGCAAGAAAGGAAAGAAGTTAATCTGAATTTTAAAAAAGCTGATTTTCTAACTGGCAAAGAATCTGCAAGGTCAAATGAGTCGTTTCATTGGCCTAGTGTCTCAAGCCATGAAGTACATCTGACAGAGATTCCCTGAAGGGAAAAGTTTTTAGGGCAGAGGCACATTGCAGTTGGAAAAAGTGAAATAAATATACAAGACAGTAAAACAAGGAGAACAGTGAAGTTGTATATTAGGAAGACATTGGGATGAAGCTAAACAGATACTAAGATAACAGGTATTGGTTAGCAATGAATAGGTGGCATTCAGGTCGCCAGGGTTCTAAGAAACCATTCAAAACACTGGGGTTTTTTTAACATCGTCAATGGCTATAGCAGACAAGTCACTTACAGGAAAACAGCCTTTTAGCCCCACATACTTTGCACTTTTTGCAGCTACTAATACTAGTTGGAGAGAGCAGAAAAGTAGTAAATATGAACAGAAACACAACTAGAGCTTCTCTCAGGAGTTTTGAAATTCAAACTTAGCTGTTCTCTGATTTTACAGAAACCAGAACGATTCTAGAACAAGACAGGGGAATATTTCTTGCCTTAAGAGAATACCCGTGATTGTGGAAAAGGGGTGAACCTTAATGTGCAGAAATACCTGATGGGGAGACTAAAGACAGATTCTTTTCAAAGGTGCCCATTTATAGGATCAGAGACAATGCGAAAATTTAAATACAGGAAGTTCCTTTTAAAAACAAGAGGTTTTAACTGGGTGGCCTTTTTTGTTTTGTTTCGTTTTTAATTACAGCAAGGGTGGTCAAACACTGGGACAGGTTTTGCAATGAGACTGTGGAGTCTCCATCAAGCTGGACATAATCAAGCTGACTCTGCTCTGGGCAGAGGTGTAGGACTACTTCATCTCCCAGGGTCTCCTCCAATCTTACATTGTTATGCACCAGCCTCCAGGAAAATGAAATGATACAATGGACTACTGAAAACCACACTGACAGCGATGGGTGGTGGAACCTTCAACTACCAGGATATACACTTAGCAAAAGCCATCTAGTTAGTTAACTAGGTGGTTAAACCTACACAAGAGGGTTTACCAGTCAAGCTGGCCCTGCCCAAAACTTTCACATACTGTAGAAGGGGATAAAGTGGAAGCAGTCAGAGCAGACAGCAAACAAAAATTGAAGTATCTTAGAGAAACAGACAGGGCCATAGCCCTTCTTTTCTAAATTTACGTTTGATGAGTCATAACAAGAGTTTCTCTATGTCAAAATGAAAGCCTTCTCCCTCATTTTGATACTATGTGAAAACCCTATCTGAAGTTTGGAGTTGAGGACAACTGTGGTATTCTAGCAATGGCAAATGTTAAAACATAGGGATACCAACAGAGGAAGTAGTGTTACCTCTTTAAAAAAAAAAATCTTTGTTAAAAGATATGATTAATTTTGATTGTAGCCTGAGGGATGGAAGAATATTTATCTTTTTAGAATAACACATCATCTTAATGCAGTGTTAACTACTGAACTGTAGACACTACTAAATCAGTATTTTACTTGTTATTTACAGTATTTTACCTGTTATTTACAATTAAGGATGTAACTTCTTTGCCCGAGATTTAAATAGTTAAATCTTGTTTTAAGTTAAGGCATGCTGCAAACCATAGCAAATCTTTTTTAATAATGATTAATTTCACTGCAGTTTTAAGTGGGGTTACAGTTGTGTATATAAGCTAAAAATCAAACAGTCTTTTAAAAATGCAAAATAAGATCACTAGATAAATATTTTGTAATATGTGATTAACATTCTTCAAGAAATGTCAGGAACAAGACCATAAATAGGTATAGCTGTAAGATGTCTTCGAGCTTATTCTTCCAGTCTACCAAGTAAAACCAAATCATCTTCCCTAAATAAAAATACTCCTGCAACGCAGTTTACATTCTCAGACTTCAGATACACTGAAAGATGCAAGTCATTAGGACACTTGCGCCATCACATATATGACACAAATGCCATCATAACCAATCAAGCCATGGTAAATCTCATTAATTGTGCTTAAAACAATAATCTAGTGAAAATAAATGGCATCCCAATGGACAATCTAACTGAAAGCCCTTGCTCCTTAAACTATTAAATCCTAGAAGGCAGTGATTCTGGGTACCTTAGGCAAAGCACAGTTGAAACAGGAATTCTTTAGGCTTCAAGCAAGATAGTTTGCCCATATGTACTCTTATATCAATAAAAGTGTCAGCACTGATTTACCACAGGGTGCTAAGCACAAAGCACAATCAGCATAAAAGTCCAAACTCTCTAATACTCTGTGAAATGAAGTTTTACTCAACTTGTTACAGCAAGCAAGGTAACAAATGATTCATAGCCATCAACAAGTTAGCAGTAACAACTTTTAAAGGCAATGCGTCTAATCATTAGTACAGGAGAATAAGTACAGTAATTAAGAAAGATACATCACAAATCGCCCTGTCATCATCATCAGATCTGCAGGGGAGCCCCTTTTTCACAGTGAGGATTTGGAGAGGCTGTCCCGGCAACTGGAGGGTCCCGTGCAGTACATCCACTTGTAGGTGAGGTCTCCAACCATCATTGCAAGGGATCTAGCTTTTATGTTGTTGAATAAACAAATTACATCACCCCAAAAATGCAGAGTCTCTGGCCCCAGCTGGTTACCGCCTCTCTTTCTCATGCTCTCTGTGCCAGGAGTAGCACAGCACAATTCCACTTATAACAGCAATGTGAGAAGTTACAGATTAAACAGTACACATCGTAGAGCAATACAAATCATTCATAGGTCAACCCACATTGCTCTAGGTCTGTCAATCAGGCCCTGTCACTTCGCACTCCAATCAGCCAGATGCTGTCCAGGGAATAGAGACTAGGAGTAATATTTGTGCACAATACAAATATTTCTATATTGTACTATGCTGAATAAATACTGACAGACTACAAAATCATGCTTAAGGCATAGTAATTTAAAGTTAATACTGAATGTACCTTGGTGGGGCAGACATTTTGCTACATCAATGCTGGGATAGCCCTGTCACTTAAAATTAACTCATTATAATCAAAGATGCTCTGACATAATAGGAACAATGTAAATGGATAATGTGGACCAAGTACTATCCTACAGAGTAACCCTCAATACCACTGTCTAGAGACCACTATTGAAATACAAAAATCAAAAAGCAAACCCATCTGAATGCAACAGGTTGAAAGTCCATTATTCTGGATGGATACTACATACTATTTTGATACAAATCGGGAAGGGCAGAAGACTTTAGAAATGGAATTAGCAGAATGTCCATGCTATCTTTGACCTTTAGGAAGCCAAGAGCTTTCCAACAGGACCAATAACAGCATAACTTCAGCTTTTAGAAAGCTCATGATAATAAACAGGTTAAAAGATTAAGTTACAAAAAAATGATGAGGTGAAACAGAAGCAGCCTGAATATTTTCTCAAAAGACTGAACATTTTCTTTTATTCCTAGAACCTGTAAAAAGATACAAAATCCTTCAGTATTGAAATGGCACATGACATGCAGCAGCTACCTTTTACTTCCAGTTAAAAGCTAAGGAGAGTAAAACCAAGAATCCTGCACATTTTCATTTCATTTTGAGTTATAAGGTCAGGAATCCTGTGTATTTTAATTCCATTTAGATTTCAGGCCAAAATAGTGATTTACTCAGTGATAAAAAGATACCAGATCACTATACTCATCTCATTATGTTTGCCAAAGGATGAGGGAACCAATACTGAGATGCTAGCCCTCTATTTGCGTACCTCTCAAGCCAAAGGTATAAGAAACACCATATCTACCTAAAAAAGGTACTTGGGACAGAAAGCATTTTCTATGTACACAGGCTGAAATGACAAAATAGCCATCTAGTAGAATTACATGAGTACGCAAGCCACATAGGTTGTCTAAGCTAAAATTTTCAGTGAATAAACAAGAATCCATAATCATGTCTTTAAAAATACACTAAGCACTTCTTTTTTTCCTGTTTAGGCACAAATTGAAACAGAGAAGTGATCTTAGAGACAGAGCTTTATAACAGTCATGTACAATACAGGCACAATTTCTTTCAAATAATCTTCACTACATCGTTGTATCTGAATCTAGCATGTTCCTTATTTTCAATATTATTCTGCTGCAGAACAAAACTATCTGAATTGTCCTTTTATGTACTGCTAAGTTAATGATGTATTTCAATTCAGAATCATTATTTCTCAGGCATTTGTCAATATATTTTTTACTCCTGAACGTATATTGCCACTCGTATTTCTTGAATTCTTTAGTAATTCATTATGTGACAGACGAAGACATACACACACTTAGGAGAAACGTGTTTCTGTACCAAATAAAGTGTTCTGTAAACAAAGACAGAGGTAGTCAATTTTCTGTTTTGGAACCAAGGTCACTATCAAGATGTTAATACTACAAAAATAAAGGAAGCAACAGTTTAAGAGCAAAATGTTTCACTATTCAATACCATAATTTGACTACACATATTTGTTTTATAACCATTTCCTCTTATCACCATATTTCAAGAATGACTCAAACTGTTCTGCAGCAATTGATCATTACAGACAAACAAGGTTTTGTACAACTTAAGGAGAGTGTGTGCTATTACAGATCAATAGTCTGACACAAAGTTTAAAGAAACAAAACTCTGGAGCTTGGAATAGCTCATGCTTTTCTACTACTGCAATTGAGACACACCTAGAAAATCCCACACTGAAAGATCATTAATTGGTCTAACTCCCTTCTAGTTTTCTTGGCAATTGCAATACCTCATTAAGCTTTCTAAATGAATAGAGGCTGACTTTTCATTAGCTGCACAGACATACCACACAACTACAATCCAGGAAGACTATATGCCATCACCAGTCTTTACGAAATTAGTTGACGGAAACACACCAGGGAATACATTTTACTTAGGCACTGATTACAGATTTTTATTAAAATTTTAATCTCAAAACTGTCCCTTAAATGTAAGGACTAAGAAGTCAGGTACTTGCTCATTTAAGGATGACATTTCAGATTGCAAGAGAATGAAATAAAATATCATGGGGGCCTCGTTTCACCTGATTGAGATGAAGCATCACTTTACTATACATCCTGCACATGTATAAAATGTTATTTGACACTTAGCTCACTTATTAGTCCAAAGTTGAATTGGGTCTGTTTAGAATTCCACACATCTTTCCAAATCACAGTTCTTAGGTTAATTAGGACAGGGCTTCACGACAAGTTTAACTGAGGTAAACACTTCTCCACAAAATAGTGTCTCAGTCTCCTCTGCCAGGGAGTTGCTCCACTTCCCTCTCTCAGGCTAGAACGCTGGCCTTTTCCTACGCCTTCTGGCTTGATCAGACTTCCTGATTCTCTCCATGAGTTTCAAACATAGTAATGATCCCTCCAAGTATCAGGAGTTAAAATGCAGCTTGTAACACAAAGGAAGACTAGCTGTCCTGGTTTAGCCCCTTCTCTGCCCCCACCAGGGTTTAGCTTTTAGCCAAAATCTCCCACTTACAGGAGAGGGAAAAGGGAAATGAGAGAGTCCTGTGGTTTGGAAACTAACTTTAAAACAGCTTCGATGCAACAATAATAAAAGGAAGATATTAATGAGAAAATAAAATGTATACAACTATACAAAACCAACTCAAACTCCCTGGATGACTGTCTCGGCTTCTCCAGTCAGTGAGAAGCCATATCAAAATTAGTATACTCCACTACAATTTGAGAGTCTTGGCCATTCTTCATGCAGGTGGAGCTTGAAGAACACAAGCTACATACAAAACAAGGACACTGCTTAAACATAGTAGCAAAAGCTCTTCAAGCAGAAATGTAGACATTCTTAAAACTGATCTGCATAGGATTATACTGCCACTGGCAGGACTTAGGTAAAACTAATGAATTTAAGTAGCCTCCCAAAGCTTCAGAATTTTTTATGTTGCTATTGATTCTGAAAATTAAAAATAAAAAAGTGCTATAGCTGTTTCGAAGAAAAAAAAGTGTGCCTCTGTTGGCAGTTTCCCCAGGAAAGTAGGTATTTTAAAGACTTTTGACTGTAGACCAGCCTCCTATGCCATAGTAGACAGACTCAAGAACTAGCCTTCTTTTGCCCATTAGTGACAAACTTCATGTTATAGTGCATAGGCTCAGTAAACTTACAGTTAAAGCCCAGTGAACAGGAAATTGCACCATCTGACTGGTCACCACGATACATACATATATATATACTTTTTTTTTTTTTTTTTATCTAGTCAAGAAGCAAATAAACAGGCTACACACGCTCCACTGGCTAGTTATTGGATTAATGCAGCTGTAATTAAAGTTTAAAAAGAGACTAGAGATTAAACAACTTATTAAAACTGAGTTTACAGTCTAAATGGAGTTCTACAAGTGACTGAATAAGATTATTATGGTAGTTCCAGGTTACCTAGAAAGGTTAACAACCCAAACAAGCCACCAAGCAAGTAATGGACGAGTAAAACTTCCTTTCTGCAATGCTACAGGCTTTCAAAAGAATTTTTGAAGTAGCAATCAAGATTTAAGCATCCAATAAATCTGCACAACCCTAATTTACACAATTTACAGTGGTGCACAGTATGAGGATGAGAGACTATGGATGTAAGTTGAAGTTAAAGGTTCAGACTAGATGAACTTTGAGGGGACAATCAGTCATTGAAACAACTTTCCCAAGGCCATATGGTCTCCTTTACTGAAGACCAGACCACATGAAAGCCTAAGCATGCTGGTTATTACCTTCCTTAGAGAAGGGTGTTGGCTTAGAACACTCCTAAGAATCTTTTCATCTGAATTATTTTATAATCCTAAGCTAGCTAAACCCAGTTCTAGCTTATGACAAGCCTCACCGTGGTAAGTTAAAATAAGTCTATAATGTAGCAGCTACTAGAAGATGAAGTTGTTCTCAAATATCAGTGAAAGCATTTGTGTATAGGGGGAACAGACAATATAAAGACTCATTTTCTCAAAAGAATACAACAACATGTAAGATGCCCAAATATATTTATTTCTTTTAAAAAGTATGTTTCTCTTTAGAAAAAAAGGACAGCCTAGGAAATTTCAATACAGATTTAAGTATATACAATCTGGCATATACTTCATGCTGATGTTTAAGTAAGCATCAGCACCATCAGACCAAGCAAGACAAGACCTCTGAAGTCAGTAGCAATGAGGCACCAAGACAGAAGAAACTTTTAAAAAACAGAGGAGCTTCAAAACCTTTCAGCCAAGCAGAGCCAGAGTTCCAGACTGTATTCAAGAACCGTGAAATCTCTCTAATCCTTTTGATCTTCATTTGCTGCCAAAAATATGAGTTATAACAAGGGAACATAAGCATTTCAGTATACAGAGTTACAAACTGGTGAGCCAGTTCACCAACTGCAAGTAGTCAGAGTGCAGCACTGTTCTAAAACTGAAAAAAGAAAGAGCTTGGATTTTGTGGTGGGGTAGTGTGGGAGGTTTTTTTTTTTTTTCCAGGCTAGCAAGAACCAGTTAAGCTATTTCCTTTAAGATCTCACTCCTCCCTCATAGCATTCAGAACCACCTCAAGATAAAAGGAAAAAAAAACAAGTACATTATCACAGAACAGCAAGATATATTACTTTCTGCATTATTGGTAAAATTTTCAGTGTTAGTGCACACAAAGGTTACTTTGTTTATTTCTGGATGCACATGTGGGCAAGGTTACCATAACTATATACCAGGATTACAACTGCATTCATTAATGTGTTTCATATGTAAAGTATTAGCTGAAAATAGTCTGCCTTAAATGGCTGGAGATGCTTTTTTATTAGTATTTCTAAAACCATGCCTTTCTCCTGTTCAGTACAATCATTTACCCTTAACGCAGTGGTAAAAGCCATCTACTTCACTCACCCTTAGTGGACACACTAAGATAGATATCTTCCATCTGGTCATTAGCCCCTTTGAGATTTCTGGGATGTCTCAATCCAGGAGAACTAGCAATGAGATAGATCCTCATGGTGGGGGATAATAAATGCAGACAAGTGCATAAGTGAGCCTGCTGAAGTGGGACCTTACTGGTGACAAGGGAAAAATTTACTGTAAAGGTGCAAGTGTTTATTCAGTTAAAACCATGACAAATGAGTCCTATCTGGAATGTAGCAAATGTCCTAGAAGCAAACTAGACACTGAATGTTATCTTTGTTCCTTTTTAGGAGTGTAAACACTACCTACCTTATGTTCTCAAGAAAGAAGACCCTAACCAGACTCAGACACAGCCAGTCAAGCAAGTGGAGTGATCTCTCACATGATACTCAGTTCCATGCTGAACAAGAATATGTAAACACCCAAAAGAATCACCTAGTTAGCTAATACCAGACACCCCATATGGATGGTCACAATGCAGCACCATAGCAGCAGTCCAATTTAAGGAACAGTCTTGTAATTCATCCCGTAACATTTACTCAGCAGTGGTACCATTAGCAGCACTGTGATTTACTCTCTGCTTTCAATGGGTCTAGGTCCAGTTTTGGTCTCCCCATGTCATTCTCTTCATTAGGAAAGGTTCTGTAGTTGGCAAGGATGTTTTCTACTAAGAATCGAGCAGCTTCATCTATGTTGATGTTGTCCTAAAAACATTGAAAGCAAAGAAATCAGTGATTTTTGTGAAATAGTCAGACATTCCTATTAGAAACTAGGTAAACACAAACACCATTCTACAGTCTCATCAGCATGACACAAATTGCTTAGGTGCCTCACATCATTGCTTATATACTTTGTTTTTGGAAAAAAGTTATCAGAAAGGTTTGAGAAAGTTATTCACTCATAATAAAGTATCCTATTTGTAACCTATTATGCAGTCAGGGGATAAGTGTCACCTGCATTTGAAAAACTCAAATGCCAGAGTGCATTTGTGCATCAGGAAAGAAAATAGGCAATTACTACATGGTAGTGTTTCCACCTCTATGGGGCCTTTCTCTGCTTCTGTTGTAGTTCGGATGCACTTACTTATGTAAAATGATCTTTACTATCAGCCTCAAACTCCAGCTAAATTGGGGTGCCTCACCTAGCCATGCTAGATTTGCCTGTGCAGCCTTGGAAAAGTTTCCCATATTCTCTAAAGGTATTTCATCAGGGTATCCTCCAAGTATCTCTAGTTATTGAGGGGGGGAAGCTGGCTGCTACTGAGGGGCCTATGGACACAGCATTGACCTAGCTGGGCCACTTGTTAGCTCACCACAGGGCTGCCACATTTGGAATTGCTCATCCTTGGTTCCAAAGGAAACACCACCCCAAGGTATTCTTGTCTCCATAGCTGAGATCTAAACTCAATACGATCATGAGAACATTTGAGTCGTCACTACTGCACACTTTACAAGTGTAGGGGTGTCAGCCACTGCTTTTGGCAGTTTGCACAGAGGCACTTTTCCCTGCCCAGAGTGGAGAAAGATTCTTCTTATTTTAGTGTAATGATGTTCGTAAGATATTTCTATGAATGTTTCTACTTCCCTGCAGTTCTTTTGTTTTCAATATTGTGTCTATTCCACAGGGAGCAGGGCCTATATTACTGATGACTAAACTGAAGATTCAAGTATCAGTTCCAGCAGAAAGGCAAAAGCAGATTATCAGAATATTTAAGTGGACAGGACTTAAAACCATAAACTGATTTCCTATGCTTAGAAAACAAGCAAGCCAACCTGAATTGTTGCTAAGCTATTTTACCTACACCTCTTCAAAAAGTCTTAAACAAGTAAATTTGTAACTGAACTAGGACTAATACTGTCTGGACTTTTCTCTGCATGAAGAGCCTTGTTTTACATTGTTATATCTTAAAGGCCACCTAAAGTCTAAGTTGTCACTACACTTCCATGTTAGATTTTGCTCAAAGTTACTTGCATTTATTTTTAACATCATGATGTTTATATGTAGCTGTGTTATGGGCAGATGAAGCTTCAGGGAAGACATAGTAAAAAAAACACCAAGATTTGTATCTTTAAAGAGACTAAAAAATGTGATGTTTTAGCAATAGACAGGCATTGTTCAAATGCAAACAAATTATTAGCTAACTTTAGTTCCTGTAACTGTGTACCCTTATTCACTTTTCAAGTGATCAAGAGGCTTGTTACTTTATTTCATATCATATTCCTCTTGAAGAAAAAAGTCTGTAAGAGTTGTCCAAGCATCAATTTCTGCAGTTTACAAGCAACAGCTAAAGAGAGTAGGCAAGCCAAGGGACTTTGAAGTTTAGCTTACCATACAAAAGAGTTAACCAGACCAGTAATTTGGTCTGTCAGCCACATTTGCTTTCATCTAGAAGAATCTTTAGGTATCAATCAGGTTTTAATGAACTGTTGAATTCCACTTTCAAGTTAAGTTACTGCAAGCTCAAGTTACAAGTTACGTGTGCTGTAGACTAAACTGCATAATATACGCAGTTACTCAAAGTTACCTGTTTCAATAAAGTAGCTGTCTATCTTAAATTAAGCTAATATACAGAATGATTTCTTTTTTATTCAATTCAGTCTTGACACTGCCTGATAAAAAACACTGCTAAAGCATTCTTGTAATCTGGGTGTGTAACATGAAGTGAGCAAGCAGCTTGTTCACTTCTGGAGTCTTATGACTTCCTATGTGCAACAGCAAAGACAGAAGCTGCAACTGAAAAATCTGCACCTAAGGATTCCCTGTATCTTTCTGATAGTTTGATCAGGGATTAGTAGTACTAACATCTGAACAATGACACTGATCGTGGCATATGCAAGAAAAAAACTTAAACTCAGTTAATCAAGTTTTACAGTTAGTTTTAAGGTTTTCTGAATTTAAAATGCAGTTATAATCTGAAGAAAATACGCTGTAAGTTCTCCAATTTTTGCTGAACACTGGAGACTTGACTGTCACTTCTGATACTTGATATTTTGGTTTCCCACATGACTACCCTCATCCATTCTTATGCCAATACTTAAGAATTAAAAAAGTATTTCCTTTTTATGTTCACCTTTGCAGATGTTTCAAACCATCCAACAAAACCACCTTCTCTGCAGAACTGGTCCATTTGGGAGGGATTCTGGCTGCCATCTTTCTTCTGGTCACACTTATTTGCAAGAAGAACAGCAGGGATGGGGTTGCCATTGGGAAGTAGTACTTTACTGTCCAAATCATGCTTCCATTTTGAAACAGCCTCGAATGTGGAGCCTCTTGTGACATCGAAGACCACAAAAGCACCAACTGCTTCTTTGTAGTATACTCTGGTCATATTTCCAAAGCGCTCCTGGCCTGAAAGAGAGTGACACAGTAGACTTATATTTAAGCATGACCTGTAGTTGAAGTAAATAGGACTTCTGTACTAGGTCAGTACATAAAATTTTGGCATTTAGATCTAGTAATCTAGTGCATCTTCCACCCTACGTTATCTTATCATAATAGCATTATGCTCACCATACAAGTCAGATGTTAAGAGCAGTTTGCAATTTTAACTACCACTGATTTTTTTTTTCCTCAACTTATTTGTTGAGAAGTATTCTTATAGAAGTAATGCCTAAAAAAAGCCACCAACATAGCTATACACAAATCATTATTTTCTCAAAAAAAGCTTCTGTAAGATTTAGATATAAGCTAAGAAACTTCACCTAGAGACTTAAACTCAGACTTTTTCTGTTGGGTAAGTAACAATGGTTTCTACAAGCTGCTCAGCTAAAAGCCTTCAAATTATCTTCTGAAGGAGTCACCTGTATTACAGTTTTTTCCCCCCAGCTAAGCTTGTTAAAAGACGAAGTCAAAGACCTTCTCTGGAATAACTTCCAACTACAGCAACCCCAGGATTTGGTACAAGATTATCATAATAAAGAACAATTGTTCACAAAAAAAAAAAATAAAAATCAAGAAGAAAACCAATGGTTAGCAGGCAGTCAACTAAAGCCTTTTCTTATTAAGTACAACTACTGTAGTCAGTTTACTTGAAATGCAGGATTAGAGTGCCAGTCCAGTTATTCTTCTGTTTAGAAGGTCAGACCATCATGCTGTGTTTGTATTAGAGTAGGCATAGCAGTGTCAAGTGCTAGCATGTTGCTTGGGTAGTTCAGGCTACTAAAACAGCTTTCTGCTTAGTTCAGAAGTCTTCATTGGAAAAAGTAGTCCCCATCTTTCATAATTTGGTTTGACAGTGTATCATCACTTCAGCTTTTAGCATTTAGTGCATATGCTGTTTTAGAATAGGTAAAGTAAGAATATTAATTAGAAACAGTTGTCCTTTGTTTATAAACATTCAAGTTCACCTTTGCTTAGCAAGGACAAACAGTGACAAGAACTGGGTATTATCATCTTCTCAAAGACCCAGAAATTCATCAGGTGAAGGAACTTGACAAAGGATCCTTTCAACAGCTTTCCTAGCTCATTTTAATGTCAGTACTTCAGTGTACCAATTAGCTCATTCCCCACAGACATTTTCAGAAAAGGTTGACTAAGCAGCTGTTAGAATTGCCTGAAAGCACCAGCTACAGTGAAATTCCAGAGAAGACTAAAGCTCTATAAAGAGGACTTTATTTCTTACTGTTTGACTTTAAAGTATGATGCTGCATAAAACAGAATCGCAAGCCAGCACATTCTGAGTGGAAGTTACAACTGAATTTCTTCACTACCAGCTCATTATCTCATTATCTCCTGGGTAAGAACAAGGAGCATGCAGGAAGAAAGCTCTCCCCTCTATATTTAAAGCTCAAGTTTTGAAGCAGCATTTATGCCATGGACTCTTAAGGTGAAGAAGTCAGACACCAAGCCTGTGCCTCAGTGACTATGTCACTGGAAGAGGCACACTGCTGATACAAGTCTTCTAAACAGTGTACATAGAGCTTGTATAAAAGTAACTCACATTGTCTCCCTAGGACTTTAAGGGGCTGGATTCTTATGTCTAAAAGTTATTTTTGGTATAGCCTTACTGCAAATTGTCATACCACATGCCCACTTTTTCATGAATCAAACACCTAGGAAGAGTTAGGGCAGAAAGCTTTTACTACTTCTGTAGGTCAACTGTGCAGCATTTAAAGCAGCTTTAACTTTAGATAGTGGGGATTTATTTATTTTTTTTTTAAATGGATCTGCAGAGTCAAGTTTAGTTACATTAAGCCAGTGGCTGCATATGGCACCACACTAACTATGAGGAGCTACTTCTTATTTTCCCCATTTGTTTAGCTGTCAGTCTCACCATTGATTCCTGTTACACAGGAGTATCTTTAATTGCACTTAAGACATATGTCCAACTCAGGTAGTATATCCCTTCACACCGTAGGAGGACCTCACAAAACAAATGGTATAATCAAGGTCTCCAGTGCTCTGTACCAGTCTTCTACAGAAGGATTTCTTCAGTTTGGCCCCAAGATAGTCTAGAAAGGGACACTACCTGCTGTTATTTCGATGAGATTGCACATTAAACTGAAGCAGTGAGGGGAATGGCCCCATTAATCCTACTTATTTGGCTGTTGGAGACCTGTGGTGATTTTAGTCTTTATTTTGATTAAGGCTACAAGTTTTTTCAAAAATGTGATGGATGTTTACATAAGAAAACAAAGTTGTATTGATTAGTTGCAGAAAGGGTTGCTAGATTGTTACCAGCAAGGAGTAGACAGCATAATCACTACATATGAAAAACAAATTATATGGATATTGCAGAAAAGGTTATCAGGCAGTTACAATTCTCAGATAGTTGTGCATGCTGTAGGTAAACATGCCTGTGATCAGTTACCACAGTGAAGGACACTACTATCATCTGAATCCTTTCTTGTCTACTGCTTTCCTATCCAAAAAGGTTTTAGTGATTAAAGAACAGCTAACAAGGCCATACTAGCCTCCTATAGCGATAACCCTTGCTGAAATCTGAACAGTGCATTTAAGTTGCACCAAAGAGACTGAAGTAGTACAGCATCACATATAGCTTTAACTTTGTTGCTTTTCTTTTAAAGTATATCATAGCCAAACTTAAAGAGTGCTAAACATCAAATTGTTTTCCTTAAAGAAACAAGGGCCCTAGCCTTATCCAGAAAGTCTGGTCATCACTTATCTAAGTCTGTGATTATTCCATTGCCAAGAGAATTCTCATCATCTTACCACAGTCAGTCTTCCCCATCCACCTAGCCCAATGCCTTTTTATACGATGAGCTAGAGAGCTGTTTTGATTAGTAATCAACCAAGACTGCTCAGCAATTGGTTTGTTGACACTGGTGAAGGCTCACGTTCCAGTACCCTCCAGCCACACACGAAGCTTAAACACTGTGCAGAAAGGCAACAGTGGTCTTGAACTGGAACACCAGACTAGCTGAATCCTGTCATGCGATCCTGACCAGGAGAGGCCACTGGAAGTGGGATTGTTCTGACTGGTAGGTTCAGGAGCTCTGGAATAACTTAGAAGCCAAGGTGAGCTTTGTACAGTAGCTTTTGTCATTGTGTGAGACGACAGCAGTTCTGGTCTGCACCAAATTGTATTTTACCTTGTAATCTATAGCAGTCAGCTTCAGTTGTCCAGAACAATCACTTCACTCTTACTTCTAGCTGGCTTTATTGATCGGAAGTCCAAATTTTTGCTGTCATAAAGTTGTACATGGAAAAAACATTAACACTTACTCTTCTGTAATTTACATTTGAGCTTTACATTAGAGAGATTTGATGCCCTTTCCTCCTAAGAACACGCACAAGCTAACTCTGCTGTAGTATTACAGATTGATGTCTGCAATATGAGTGCTGCCCTTTTCTGAAGCAGCCTAAACTCCAAAAGAGTCTATTACACAGAACCGATTTCAGCTCTAGATTTAACAAGCACTAAAAATAGGCCTGGTCTGCAGTAGCTTATGGCTTCTCTTTTGTTCTGTCTGGAGGTCTTCAAAGGATGGATATATCCCTTTCTATTCCATAGAAAGCTGACAGAAGCAGTAACATATGGCCTGCCTAAACCATAAAAGTTGTTATGGTAAAAATTATACGGTATGAGGCAGAAAGAATTCAGTATAAACTGAGTAGACCCTCTTTACAATCCTGCTATTACTGACAGTGCACATGCTTTAGGCTGAGCCTCTTGTAAGGGATGCAATGCATTCTAACAGCCTTTTGAAAATTTAAAGGGACTTCCAGGCAAAGCTCTTGCAAGTAATTTTCTGCTTGCAAAAACTTCGGCAGAAAGAGTAACTATAGAACATATCACTCCTCCAAAATCTGGAGACTGAACATCATTCTCTATTTTGGTATTAAAAAGTAAATTGACTCATTTTTTGCCGTGCTCATTTTAGCCAGGGATTTGTCATCCCCCTTCCTATGCCCACAAGAATTTTTGCTGTAGTGATTTTACTAAGTGTGAGAATAGTGTCAAGCACTACAGAAAAAGGACCATACTCCCAGAGCAGGAAAAAAATGCTAGAAGCGATCAGATGAAACTAGACTTAAAGTCTCCAGCAAGTACAATCATGGAAGGAAGGATGCAGGAAAATTACTTGCTTACTTCAGCAGTACAGAAAGGATAAAGGATTAATCATTTCAGTAGTTCTAGTGCCTTAATGTAAACCTGACAGTACCAAAGGTATTGTTTCTCCTGGATTTAGTGGTTCAAGTAGAGATGAGGAGCTAAGCTGCAAGGCAGTCACAGGGATCAGGGGGCTTGTTTGAGGCTATGAAAGTGGCTACATGCAATGTGAAGTTCTGCATTCTCCAACCACAACGTTTTCACATCTAAGTGAATCAGCACATATTGTCACCACATTTTCCAGTAATTGCAACAACTAAGTGACATGCTTGCATAATGTCACACACCACAAACTAATATAGCTCCCTACAGCTGCATTACAGGAGTTAAGTTATAATAAACTAAACTGTATCAGTGCTTGGGAGTTTACAGTTACAGTTTACAACGTAACAGGACTAAGCCATAAATTAAAAACAACATGGAAAAAAATATAGCCAGGTCTGACTTCAGAAGCTCCATCTTTGTCCTTTATTTCACTGCAAAAGATAAGTTATCATCATAAGATTCAGACAGTGCCAACCTTGCCTTGAAGTACATTTTAAATCTACACAATCTTCCACAGCAATCTATCATGGTGTAAGGAATAAACAAGAGTCCTGTTTATCACAGCAGTGTGACTTATCATTGTGGCAGTTCTTGCTTTTAGTTAGCAGGAGATACCCTACACTCCTATCATTATTATTGCTCTTAACTTCTAAGCAATGTGAATCAAGGCTGGAAAAAGCAGGTTAAATGAACAAATGACTGCTGAATCTGCATGATATTGAGATTGCCAGGGTTTCTTCTTCCAGACTACTTACCATACCAAGAAGTCTTAAGTCTGTAAAGCCTTTGACACTGTCCCCCACAACATCCTTCTCTCTAAATTGGAGAGAGATGGATTTGATAGGTGGGATGTTCAGCGGATAAGGAATTGGTTGGATGGTTGCATTCAGAGAGTAGTGGTCAATGGCTCGATGCCCAGATGGAGATCTGTGACAAGTGGTGTCCCTCAGGGGTCCATACTGGAACCAGTGCTGTTTAATATTTTCACTGATTATATTATATTACATGATATAGAAAGCAAGATTGAGTGCAACCTCAGCAAGTCTGCAGATGATGCCAAGCTAAGTAGTGCAATTGTCAGACCAGAAGGACAGGCTGTTATCCAGAGGGACCTAAAGAAGCTGGAGAAGCGGGCCTGTATGAACTTCATGAGGTTCAACAAGGCCAAATGCAAGATCCTACACCTGGGTTGAGGCAATCCACCATTTCCATACAGGATGGGGGATGATGTTATTGAGAGCAACCCTGCAGAGAAGAACTTGGGGGTGCTGGTTGATGAGAAGCTCAACATAAGCCAGCAATATGCGCTCACAGCCCAGGCAGCCAACCGTATCCTGAGCTGCATCAACAGAAGAGTGGCCAGCAGGTCAAAGGAAACTACTCAGAGTAAAACGACCTATTTAGAAGAAGCTTCTCCAGATATGCTTTTTTACTGTGAAGGTAAATTTTGATTCATCTCTGCCAATAGTGCAGCACAAGTTCCCCTGCCTTGTGAAAAATCGAAGATTAGTCTATCATGAAGCCATGCAACTTGGAAACCAGACTTGTGTTAGCTGCATTTAAACCCTTAACATCAGGATTACTGGTGGACAACTGGACAAAGTTCAACTGGACAACTTCTTTCAGATGAGACTAGCAGTTCTGCCATCCTCCAAATGTTGTGTCATTAATGAGGAAGAAAAAGATAACCAGAGGTTATAAAAACCTGACAGCTGGAAGAATGATGGAACAAATAGTTTCTTTCATTGCAGTTATGTCAGTTCAAGTCATCTTTGACAGTCTAATCCACTTAATTGATGGTCAGAGCTCAAAATCTAACTTTAACAGGTTTGGCAGTTCAACATCAAATGATCTTAAACTAGAGATGCATAGACTAGACTGAAGTCACCCAAAAGTCAAGGCACAACTAGCTGAAGAGTTTTATACCAGAGTTGTTTGCTGCTACCTGGAAAACCATTGCAATGAAGTTCTGCAGTTTTTCCCTGAACCAAATAATACAAAGTTGTCAAGAGCCTGGTAGATACCAAGAAGTCCTCAATATATAAATAAAGCCAAGCAGCTCTTGCTAGGTGTCTGTCAGAATGCTGAAGCTCAGAGTTCAGTTAGTTTAAAAGGCACTTTAATATCAACAGAAAGAAGGAATATACCACACAGGAAAAAAAAAAATCTATAAATCAAGCAAAAAAAAATCATCCAGCAATACTCCAATGATTAAGAAAGTGATCAAGACACCTAGTGAATCAAATTTATACATCCTTCTTGAATGTTTCAGTTTTTCTGCTTTTCTATCAACAGGTACTACATACTGCAGTGAACAGGATTTTTATTAAGCCATAGTAATTGGTTGCAATAAATCAATTTGTCTGGTAATACTTGGAATGTTCTCCTTCCACTGTGAGAAGGGTTCTCAGATCATCTATTTACCACAACAACTAATAATCAATTAGTCGCACCAAACTTCAAGAAGGGTCATTAACGACAGTCAGACTAACACTAATTTGACTGCCAGCACCATGGCTCTTAGGTCTTTGCTATCAACTACTTTTATCTTATTAGCCACACAGCATGCAAGCACAGCGCTGTTACTTAGACTCTAGTGTCAAAAGTCTACAAGCTGTTTCAGACAATTCAGGGTCATGAGACATTTGTGTTCTAATTCATGCTATTCAAGAAAAATACAATTCAACAGTAAGTGAAACCTCTTCTTCCAGTGTTCTTTATACCAAAGGAAGGCCTAACTTAATGAGCACTCTCCTTCCTGCTTCAGTTGTGCAGCCTTACAAAAGATTTAAGCCTCCAAGTCCCTGGATTTCTAGGGTCAGACTTTCACACTTGGGAACATCTGAGTGGCACCTTCCTACAATTCCATCTTTCAAAGTTCACGTCATTCAGTGTGGTAGACTTAAGCTAAAGTGCCACCCAAAATGGCTCGCCATGCAGCCTGGTCCTCCAAGTTAAAATCTCTGTCCCTTTTAAAACTCACCTATGTCCTTTAGGAGTCACACAGAATAACAGACTACACTCAGGGTGCCTGTTGGTCCTATGGCTGGATGTTTGGCCCAATGCAGCAAATATCCAGAATTTCCCTGAAGATGCGTCTCTTAGTTCTCCAGATTTCTAATGTACATTGTAGCACTACCTAAGTCAGGCGTGAGCTGACTGGAGTCCTTTTTACCCAGATTTATCAATGCTACTGGCAAGCTACCACTGCTTACAGCATTCCCCACTCTCCCTAAACCAGCATAGTTTGTCCCAGAACTGTCTTGCCCAATTAGATTGAATCTGTTACTCAGCAATAAGTAGGCTAACCAAACCACTATCAATATTACAGGACATGCTCAAGTGAGTCTACCTGCTTTTTCAGCAGCAGCCGTAGATTGAGAGAGCAAAAAGGCTCTAATTATGTCCTAGGTGTCTCTCTACTCCTCATTATTACCCATTTAAGCCCTTCGTGCAAATTTAACAAGTGCTTAAGCCACAGAGGCGTTGAACTACACTAGCACTCTAGTACACATTAGAAACCTGTAAGATTTAAAGGCACATCTACTCTGACTTGTACTTTCCATCACTGTGGAAGTAATATTCGGTATTTGTGGTTCTGGTGACAAACACAAAGAGGTTAAAAAGCAAGAACTGAGAACTACAGGAACATTGCATTTTCCTGTTTAGACAGTACTACAAATGTTTTCACTGACTACAATGTTTAGTTTCTAGCAGACAAAAGCAGCCTCAGATGATTTTAATTGAATTGCTAGTATTCTTTCTTACTAAGGGTGGTGTAGGAAAGTTAACTGACCACTGCATGAACTTCTTCACAACAGTAACAGTCCCAAGCCCTTCAGAAAGACAGTCTTCAGGGAAAAAGGTAACCAGACAGTTAACCCCTGTTCAACTGACTCCCACTTTACCCTAAGAGATGGCCTTTGGTACTCTAGTTATATCTATCTTTGACAGTGACAGGGTGCAGCTGAAGCAAACATCCAACATTCACAATATACTACGAGACATCTGACAAAAATGATGAGACTGTGCCTGTAACTCTCTATTTAACAAGTTAAGATACAATCACCACCAATACAGTTCCCTTCTGAGTTGACACACTGCTGCATACAATGCCCCCAGTCCACAAAGCAATTCTGCAATCATTTTCTGAAAGCCTGTTGAGGAACTTCATCAATTTTGCTTTCACATCATCTACTCTCACTGTTCACTCTTGCTCATTGACATTTTCCAACCAAGGGTAAGAAAACATCTATATTTGAACACACATCCACTTGTATTAAGTGAAGCAATCAAGTTGAGCCCTGTCTCACCATGACAGGTTAGAACATGTTCTATAACTATCTCCATGTCTTCCCTCCTGTTCTTGGTTCCTTAGCTATAGGGTTAGTCTTTTTGGTTGGACCTTGTAAACAGTATGTATGAGAGACTCTGCAGTCATGCAAAACTCACTGAAGAGTATCAGTCAGCTGCACCAGTATTTTGATTGTTTAGATCACGATGCAAATGTTTCATATCTTCTTAGAAGTTAGTGTTTCATTCTGAAATGGAAGTAGTTTGCTCTAAAGTTTCATTGCATAACACAGTTTCTAACCTAATAATTTGTTAGCTACTCAAATATTCAAGCCCAGTGTGACTTGTCTTTCCATTCACTGCTTGCTATCACTACATATGCTAAACCAGGACAGAGAAAGAGCAAGAGCACTGAGGTGCAAGTGCTCAGAACACCCGATTTCCATCAGGAACAGTGACCATAACCATCATAATATAGAAGTACGCCATTCTCTTTCAAAGACAGAAAGCTTTCCTCTAACAATTGCATAGCTTGCACAGGGAATTTTGCAGCAAGACAAACTTTTCATTGCCCCTGTAGCCATAGGCTAATCTAATGATTTAAGACTGTCCAAACTGACTTCAACTACTTACTATCCTGTCTTTAAGTTTAGACACAGTACACTGCACTTATGGTTCAACGAGCTTTGTTCAGCAGCAAATGTATTATATGTAGGAGTATGACCACCCTGTTTGTACAAGAAAGTTACCTGTTTTGTTTTTGTCTTTGGTAAATAACAGATTAACATGAGCGAGTCCCTAAGCACAAGATTTGCATCCCGGAAAATTACAGTTCAACCAAGCTAGTTCATTTCTAGCTGTCAAATGCAGCACGTATGGAAAAACTCTCCTTATATTATTATTCAGAAAAAGTTTACATAGTACAATTAGTGCCAGCAACAGCATTCATTGGTATTCCCTGCCTTGCTTTAACTAGACTTAAACAAATCATCTGCCAGAGTTAAGCTATTTTCATGACTGACACCCTTTAATCCATCTCCTTTGGTGAACTGTCATGTAGCCAGAGCTTTACTGTATACTTAAAACTGATGCTGCAAGGACTACAGCATTTCACAGCACACAGGAGAACAATTCTAAAGTCAGTATGTCTCAAGTATAACATTATCATGAGACTGAAAAAATGTTAATCGCTAAAATGTTCAAAGCATCATGGTACATTGTGTGTGATTGGAATTTTGTGTCAAGTAACTGCTACTGCTCTCCCTAGCACTCTAGCTTGGGAGCATTTAAAGAACAAGTTCCCATAAGCTGTTTGCAGTAACACTCAGAGGCTGCTTTTTAATATATTATTTGAAAAGCTGCTAAAATCCATACAATAAGGAATACAGGTCTGCCTTCGCTGCTTATCTAGAAGCCACTACTACTGAAAACATGCTATGCTATTTCTAGGCGGCGTCCTGAGAAGAGGTTAAGCCTGAAACCCCATAATTTTTCAAAGCTTATTCTTGCCCCCCCTTTCACCTTTGTTCCATGGCTCTGTAACCAGAGAACTTTGAATATCTAATGTTCTAGCACTGGTAGGTGAGAAGTATCTTATGCTTTGCAATCACTGCTTGCTGTTGGTCATGCTAGCTTTAACACCTGTGAAAATTTCATAAGAGTTACTCCTATGCTTTCATAAGAAAATAAGAATAGAAATTCCTTCATTGCAAATCATTTCCTTCTGACATTCCATATCATGCTGCAGAACTCCTGAAGTGAGTATTTGGATGCAGCAGTTTATAATAGACTGCGAAGACAAAGGCAATGGCTACCACTGGAGTTCAAGTACTGTTATTTCCAACAGCAGTGAGACTGAATCCCCGAGCCTGCGCTTACTACTGAGGGGAAGAATTCGGGTTTACACGTTGTGTTGGAGCCTTTCTTGGAGACACACAGCTAGGATTCCTGCATTTCATTAGATATGTAAAGAAAATAATCAGTTTAGCACATGCTGTAATAGCATGTTCTAACTCAAATTGTACATGAGTGCACGCACTTCAGTGATACCCTGTCCTGGTGTACACAAAGAAAAGCAAACTGGTAAGAGACAAAATGAAGATATAAATAAGGTGAAGACACCAGGACTTTGAAGCTGCAACACTGATGCAAGGAATGTTGATAAAGGCCAATTTTACTTTCATGTAAACTCCATGCATTACAAGAAGTATATACTTAATATGACACCAAGATGAGTGGTGCAGTTGGCACACCAGAAGGACAGGATGTTATCCAGAAGGACCTGAACAACTTGGAGAAGTAGGCCTGTATGAACTTCATGAGGTTCAGTCAGGCCAAGTGCAAGGTCCTACACCTCGGTCAGGGCAATCCACGGTCTCAATACAGGATGGGGGATGATGTGATTAAGAACTGACCTGCTGAGAAGAACTTGGGGTGCTGACTGATGAGAAGCTCGATATGAGCTGGCAATGTGCACTCTCAGCCCAGAAGGCCAACCATATCCTGGGCTGCATCAAAAGATGCGTGGCCAGCAGGGTGAGGGAGGGGATTCTGCCACTCTGTTGCTCTCTTGTGAGACCTCATCTGGAGCTCGTTTATGGAGTCCTCAATAGAAGAAGGATATGAACAGTTCGAATGGGTCCAGAGGAGGGCTACAAAGATGATCAGAGGGCTGGAGCACCTCCCCATATGAAGACAGGCTGAGAGAGTTGGTGTTGTTCAGCTTGGAGAAGAGAAGGCTCTGGGGAGACCTTATAGAGACCTTCCAGTACCTGAAGGGGGCCTACAAGAAAGCTGGGGAGGGACTGCTTACAAAGGCTTGTAGGACCAGGGGCAATGGGTATAAACTGGAGAGGGGCAGATTTAGACTAGACATAAAGAGGAACTTCTTCACCATGAGAGCAGTGAGGCACCGGCAAAGGTTGCCCAAGGAAGTTGTGGCTGCCCCATCTGTGGAGGTGTTCAAGGCCAGGTTGGACAGGGCCTTGGGCAGCCTGTTCTAGTGGAAGGTGTCCCTGCCCATGGCAGGGGGTTGGAACTGGATGACCTTTAAGGTCCCATCCAACCCAAACCATTCTATGATTCTATGATAATGTTGTCGGCACTAGTTTCTCTGAAGGGTAATGCACCTGACTTATCAAACTGGCTTACTTGACTAGAGTCAATTACATGACATACAAGAATTTAGCCAATACTTACCTCAAAAAAGCTTATGGTCAATCTAAGCAAGTGGATTTCTTCACAGATTTCTAGTTTGCATTGTAATTTGACCCAGAAGTTATTACGCTGTGCAATATATACTGGTTTTCCTCCCATGTGCTGTATCACACAGAATAATTTGTTTATCCCACATAGCACCTACCCACCCATTTAATGAATAATCATCCATCCCTTATTATCAGAGTGCTACAGAAGCGTTTTTATTGTGATCTTGTAGACAGCATAAAGCTTCTGAGCAACTGCTACATATGATATGAATGTTATCTCTTTGAAAAAATAAGGCTAAAGCTCCATATATTCCATAGCAATTAGAACCTCAAGCACTAAATCATGTTTCCATTGTTCATAAAAATTGAGAGTACCCGCAAGATCAATACAGCAAATTTTCTTTTAAGCATGTGCTAGATCAGGTGGTCTTTTAAGATCACATCTTTAATGCCTAGAAAAGCCTGTGGAGAAATTCCAAGCTTGCTTCCAAGACACTCAAAGAACATCTGTCTCAATTCTACCTCTTAACTGCAACTTAACTGAACAATCCCATCTTGCACAATCAAAACTACTATACTAAATTGCCTTACAACACCAGCTTCAAGAGAGTAACATTTCCAGTATTTTCACTGAATCCCGTGAGCACACAAGCTTTAAGAAGCTTAAGATAACATATAATGCACTTTGAGTTGTAATATAATATAATTTAATACTCATTCACCAATATGAATTATTCAGCACCCTACTAGTAAAACAAGGAAATAGTTTCAACTGCAAGACCAATAACCATACCTTATTTGATAGGATTTCATTAAAAAAATAACTTAAATAGAAGAATTAAAAAAAAAAATGCTCACAACCAGATTCTGTATTCAGAGATGACTGAAGACACTGAAAAAAAACAAAAACAAGTTTAACGTGTTCAGCATTTATTTGGATACTTACCTGTAGAGCTCCAATTACAGCAAATCATTCTCAACTAAAAGACCATAACTAATTCAGCTGCTCTGGTAGAGTAACAAGAATGGACACCCACACATGATTTCCCACAGAGGGGTGGCTTCCAGAAGGAAGAGCACACTTTCAGTTCTGTTTCTTGCCTCTACTGCTTCTAAGATAGCATTCCAATCCACAAGTAGGCCTTCTAATTTCCTCTCCTCAAACTTTATCTGCTAGTCTTGCATGTTTCCAGCCAACAACATCCTTAAGTAATTTCTTACATGAGATTTGTTTCTAAATGTATGCAAGCAGGAAACATTCCTAAATCAGTCATTAGAGATCATTGTAACAGTGAGAAAAACATACAGCTGGGGCAGGTTATGCCTAGATTCTCTGGCCTCCACCCTACGCTCACTTGTAACTAGGCATGCAGCTAAGCAATTTCTTATTAGTTTCTTTCCAGGAGTTGCCGGTTTAATCCCTACAGTGATCTTCAAAATGTTTGTGGGTAAGGACAAGTTCTTACAAGACTGTTTTGACTACCTCTACTACCTTCAACCTCTCCATCCTTCAGAGGGACTCCTCTGAAAAGGAATTTGAGTATGTGCTTCTGACATAGCTACATTATGTATAGGAAATGGAAGAAGTTTTCTGATTACTCCTTGTAAGGGGGCAGTCTTCCAGGAATGCATTAACATCACTTAAAGGTTGCTTTAGACCTTATTTAAAAAAAAATAAAAATCAAATCAGTCCATGATGCAGGAAACAAGTTAACGACCATGAGCACAGAAGCAACTTGGCAGTCTTCTGACATGTCAGTAGCACAAATGCAGACTGAGCGAAACTGAAATATAGCGCTGCTCTAAGTTTTTTCACATGCAAGTACACTATCTCATATACCGGAACAGCCTAAATGCCTTTGGAACTCAGCCACCAAAATACACGACAGTACACAGCTATGTTCTACAGAAGGTGCATATCTACCAAGCACTCACCTTTCCAGAGGAGATATTCCATTACAGTGGGAAAGGTTAAGACCTGTTTGGCACAACATCACACCTACGTATTTAAGTGAGAAGGTTTGCATTTTGCCTTCAATTATCTTGCTTTGCAAGTGCTCATTTCAGTTTTAATCCTCCTTCTCTTCTCCCACATCCATAGTTTTCTGCACACATTTCTCATGGCTTTCTACAGATGATAGCAAGTTAATTTCCTAAAAAACTTACAAGCTTCACAGCAACTCGCATATCTAAGATGTATTTGTCATCATAGAAAAGATGGGATGTTCCAACTCTTCCTCAACTTAGTATTTGAGGAAAATACTTCATCTGATTGCTCCACCCTCTTTAGGACTGGAATATACTTCTTAGAAGTCTAACAAGTTGGAGTTCAGATCTTTTCAAAAAGACAGATAAGAATTTAATAACAAGTTTACATGCTACAAGTCTTACCATTCAACTTCTCAAAACTTGTATAGAGAAGACTGAGATACATTCATTCCTCTTCTGCTTGACCAATTTCATAGCCATGCTCCTCCAGTTAAAGCAGTGCTTCAGTTTTAAAACTGGACTTCCTTTGTAAAAGTGTATAAAGTCCTGAAAGAAAGGTGCTAATCACCCTAAAGTTAATGTAGAATATCTTAGTCAAAGCTTTAAAAACAAAATTTGTCTACCACTTGTCATCAGTCACATTCTTCAGAAGCCAAGGTCAAGTGGTCATCTGCAACTTTTACCATCCCTGCCTGCCAGAGAGTTGCATATTTGTATAGGATGATGTGATTGACAGCAACAGCCAATGCGATTATGAAGCAGCAGCCAACACTACTCAGTTGCTGGTCTTACTAGATCAGATCAAAAGTTTGATACAGAAAGGCCTTAAAGTGTTCTTTTAGTGATACCTGACTGAATTTCATCAATATACTATATTCAGCTCCCACAAAACATTGTGGTCACTGCAGTATACTTCAACAGCATGCTTGTCAAGTAGGAATCTCTAGTATATGGAAATGGACTTTAAAAGCACTTCCCTACCATTAAGGTTCCTTTGTTTTACATATCTTTAACACAATGACACCTTCCTATCTCCTATTTATTTGGCCAGCTATTTATGTCCTTTGATGAAGGGTGTTTACCTAGATTCACTTTCAGAATTTATTCAGGAAGAGATTTATCATAACCTCACATGTCAAGATAGGAAAAAACCCAAGAGTAACGCCTAAGGGCAGCTAGTGTTTAGAAGTATTGCTCCTGCATGAACATGCATGTAATCTGTTTAGCTTGCTTCAGAATACTTCATGCTGCAACCAAGACAATTCGGCAGTGACTCATCAGTCTTACTTCCAAGTTTTTTCATCTCCATTATTCCACAATCTTCAACCTATGTCTAAAAACTAAAATGTCCATGTGTTTCTGGAATCAACAAGTCTAGGCACAACTTCTTCCCCCTTCACTAGTTCAAACCTTCTGCCCTGCCAGCCCCCCTTTAGAAGGCTATTTTCCCTGGAAAAATAGCACAGGCAGTGTAACATTGTCATACTCTATTGGACAGAGCTATCTAATTACTAAAAAAAAAAAAAAAAACCAAACAAAAAACCAAAAAACAGCTGGCTCAAGAAATTGAAGTTTCTCAGAAACCTGCTGCATTGCAACATCCAACATTCATCATTTTAGCTACAACCACACCAGAAGCCAGCACGGTATCTGCATTATAATCTGTAGCTGATGACTGAACTACATGGTTAGCTCTTACAATCGATCTAGATACAGAACCTTAGATTGCAGCACCCAGCTCTTTGAGGAAGCCTTACTATGCTTAATGGTTAGACTTTAATTCAGAAGCATTTTTAAAGGCATCAATTCAGAATACCAGCACCTCAAGAGCTTCAACAAGGCCTTAGAGCAACCTTCCAGGACCTTAAGGGGGCCTACAAGAAAGCTGGGGAGGGACTGCTTACAAAGGCTTGTAGTGATAGGACTAGTGGCAATGGCTATAAATTGGAGGGGCAGATTTAGACTAGACATAAGTAGGAATTTCTTGATGAGAGTGGTGAGGTACCGGAACAGGTTTCCCAGGGAAGCTATGGATGCCCCATCCTTGGAGGTGTTCAAGGCCTGGTTGGATGGGGCTTTGAGCAGCCTGGTCTAGTGGGAGGTGTCCCTGCCCATGGCAGGGGGTTGGAACTAGATGATCCGTAAGATCCCTTCCAACCCAAACCATTCTATGATTCTATATTGCTTCCAGGGAAGTCACATGTAATGTTATTTACCATAAGATTTAGATCTCTTCAAGAGATCTAAAGCTGTTTGCGCACACCAGCAGTCAAAGTTATCTGCATGAGCCAGAAGACAGCGGGACCGATGAATTAGAAGGGAATGACTATCACATGCTCAGACACTTTATTACACACTTTATTAAACTGCCTTAGGGAATACACGTCATGACTGTATAGAAGCCATCTCCAACCTGGTTCTCTAACCTAATAGTTTATATAGAAACTTGTTAACATCCTCAGGTATTTAGAGATATTCATGAGTATAGACACAGGCATCTGTAGAACACATTGCCAGGTTGAGGAGTTTAGCAGTTTTAAGACCATTAAATAATCCTTATGGATACTAAAATCACTTTTATTTTTAATGATTAACACTTAATTGAGGCGTCGAGTTCTATAGGAGTTTGAACTGTTACTCTTACACTGGCTAAGCATAGCCCAAACAAAAATCACTAATACCAAGATTACTTCTGCTCTTGGTCTTGTTTTTTGATTGGGGAAGGACCTCCAGGTCATTGGAAACAGAGTAGCCTAAACTACCAGATTAGAGGTAAGACTTTGGAGTACATATTGCAAAATAGTTTTATTTTCCTTTTACATTTTTGCTAGGGAAAAGCTTGACAGGAATTTCATAAAAAACTATACACTACACCACAAAACAGGAAAAATATTTGGTGACAGGAAAAATGTTATTCTTCAATCTATCGGCAATATTAGCACAAGCCTCCAAAGATTTTGCAGCATTCCTTAACTCAGTTTTCACCTAGCAATGTCGAAGATACACTAGGAGCAGTAACCAAAAGTGAAAAATACTGTCATCTATATCTTGACATTAAAGCATGGGTGCATTGACAGGACTTTCCATAATGTAAATAGGTTTGTCCAAACTTTGTTACAAGTTACAGGTAAGTTTCTGCCTAGCCTGTTGAAACAGATTACTTTTAGCAAAGCACATAACCTACTCCAGTCTCAGACACAGAGGGATGAGGCAGAGTTTAAATACAGGCATGGCAGCCTGCCAAACCCCAGGAGCCTGATAGTCTCCCCACTTCAATCTTTAGAGCCCCAGGATTTGGTACAATGCATCCAGAGCTTTGTAGCAGCTTGAATTGATACTGCCAATTGATTTAAATAAAGTTAAAACTGACCTGTAAAAGGAAAACATCAGAAAAGAAAGTTTGCTAACATTTTACTTCCTCTCCAAAACAGCAGCCAGAAAGTATTTCACTTTTCCCTGATGGCCAGCAGCCGAAAGATCTATGGCATGTTTCAGCACATGGCAGTAAGCAGTAGGTTTTTTTAGTGTAAGGAATCATATTTGAAGTATTTCTAAGATAACCTTTAGAGCAGAAATATCAGAAGCTAATGTACAGCTGGTCTGTCACAGGGTTACAGCCACATGTTACACTTCCTCTTTTCTGAGCTTCCACTTGATAAAGCCTAGAGTTCGTGGAAACAGAAACTACCAGCTGTTATCTAAGCATCTTCCAGTCGTGCGAGTTTAAACACAAACATTTGAAACGAAGTCCACTTTTTCATATCCATGGAGATGGTCTGAGTGGTAGAGAGGGATGAAGCCAGGTGCAGGTTAACTCCTGGGCTACACACAAAACTAGAAATGCAATATTACCTCAACATGAGTAAGGAGTTGAAGGCAGACTTCTTACAAAGCCACAGCAAAAGTTTGTTCGGTGGCATTTAACACAGCAGTGCAGGCAAAGTTAACCACAACAGGTATACAGTTGGAGTCTTTAAGACAGAGACATTAAAGAACAGTCTTGAATTACATATGGAAAGGAAAGATGTTTAGTTTGAACAAGTGAACAGGGCTTTCCTGCTTCCACCTGTTCAAAGTATCTTATTGATAGACAAACCCATTATTTGATTGTAAAACTATCAATAACATAAGCCCCACACTGGTTTTCTTTTGCAGGGACTTTGTTACTTTCTTTCTGGTTACTTTGCAGGGACACGTTACTTATTCCTTCAAGGATGATTTTAGCATTTGAGTTACCTTTAACCTGTGCTTGCTAAACACGAGCTACTTAGAAAAGATATTTATTTCCTCTAGAATCGTTATGGAGGCACAACCATGAATTGATTTAAGCAGCAGTCATAACCAAGGCCCAAAATTCCTAAGCAAGCAGGTCAGAAGGAACGGTACAAGCTCTGGGAGCCCCGGAACCAGCAAGCAGGGCAGAGCAGCTTTTTGAGGAGTGCTGGAGAACCCTGTGCCAGCCAAGAGCCCCCCAACATCAGCCAGCAGGAGTCCACACAGCGTATAAAGACTCAAAGACTTCGCTACCACATCATAGAATGGTTTGGGTTAGATGGGACCTTAAAGCTCATCCAGTTCCAACCCCCGTGCCATGGGCAGAGACACCTCCCAGTAGATCAGGCTGCCCAAGGACCTACCGACCTGGCCTTGAACACCTCCAGGGATGGGGCAGCCACAGCTTCCCTGGGCAACCTGTGCCAGTGCCTCACCACTCTCATGGTGAAGAGGTTCTTCCTAATGTGTCGTCTAAACCTGCCCCTCTCCACTTTATACCTGTTCGAGACTGCCATCTACTTACGCCTCAAAGACAGGCAAGAGGGGCTGCAGGGAATGGAGGGAAAGAGGAAAAACAAGTAGACAGACCTCACAACCTAAACACCCTTTCCTCCGGAGGTGCCGGGACCCCAGACAGCCAGGCTCCCAGCCCTTTGCCCCCTCTGGGCTCACCCAGCAGAAACACGCCCGCCCCCGGTCCTCACCTGCTATATCCCAGAGCTGCAGCCGCACCAGGGTCTTGCTGTCCCAGTTGATGACTTTGAGTGCGAAATCCACGCCGATGGTCGCCCGGTAGTGCTGGGAGAAGAGCTGGTGCACGTAGCGCTTGATGATGCTGGTTTTACCCACGCCCAGCTCCCCGATCACCAGCACTTTGAAGAGATGCTCCCGGCTCTCGGGCACGCCGGAGCCCGCTCCTTCCCCGCCGGCCATCCTTGACCCTCAGCGCTGCGGGGAAGCCGGGGACACCGCTTTCCTGCCTGCAAACTTTCCCAGCCAGCAACTTTCTTCCAACTTTCCGACGTGGGGAAAGACGGAGCGCGATAGGAGGGGGGAAGAGAGAGGGAGGGAGGGAAAGCCCGCAACCACCTGACTGCAGTCACAGGACGCGGAAACTCCGCAGCGTTATAAAAGCCCGGGGGAGGGCAGCGGGGAGGGGCAGGGGGAGGGACGTGGCGGGTCCTGCGGCTCCAGGATGCTGGCCGGGATGGGTTGGCGCTGGGGCAGCTGGGGGCGCTGAGGGGGTGTCCCTCCTCTCTGCTCTTCCCGGGTGCTCCCCTGGGAGAGGGGGTGTAGCCGGTCTGGGTGTCCGAAGGGTCTCACGCGAAGCTTCAGCTGCTCTGCCTTTTTTTACTAGCCGCGGCAGCAAAGTTTTCACTTGGTAAAGTCTCGGGAGTGCCCTCGAAAACATTGGAGTTTTCTCCCTTCTGTTGTTCAAAGCGTGTTATGGCAAAGAGGTTGGTGGGACAAAGAGGGATTTATCAGGGTGTCTGCTAACAGGAGTATTCCAGTAACCCACATTCGCAGGCACAATCGCCTCTCTGTTACCCCCTGGAGCCATCCTGGGGCCCGGAGAGCACAGGGTGTTTGTCCCCTGGCCATCTCCCCGCGCTTGCAGACCCTGCGGTACGGGCCCGGGGAAAGGTGCTGAGCTCACCCTTCGCAAACAGCGCGAGGGTGGAGGCAAAAGCAGTGACGTAGCATAGGGCGTTGTGTCTAAGAGGCTCAGGTAAATGAGGAAGAAGAAATCACTTCCTCATCTGCAGGGTTGCCATCAAATGCCTATTACTAAATTTGGTTCCCTTCTGGACCTAAATTAGTCTTTTAAAATATTCTGCCCGTGTACTCGGCACTGGTGAGGCTGCACCTCGAATCCTGTGTTCAGTTCTGGGCCCCTCGCTCCAAGAAGGTTGTCGAAGCTCTGGAGTTTGTCCAGAGAAGAGCAACGAAGCTGGTGGAGGGGCTGGAGAATGGGTCTTACAGGGCTGAGGGAAGTGGGGTTGTTTAGCCTGGAGAAGAGGAGGCTGAGGGGGGACCTTATTGCTCTCTACAACTACCTGAAAGGAGGTTGTGGAGAGGAGGGAGCTGGGCTTTTCTCCCAAGTGACAGAGGACAGGACAAGGGGGAATGGCCTCAAGCTGTGCCAGGAGGGGTTCAGGCTGGACATCAGAAAAAAAATTTTCACAGAAAGGGTCATTGGGCACTGGCAGAATCTGCCCAGGGAGGTGGTGGAGTCACCTTCCCTGGAGGTATTTAAAAGATGAGTAGACAAGGTGCTCAGAGACATGGTTTAGTGGCAGATAGGAGTGGTTGGACTTGATGATCCAAGAGGTCTTTTCCCACCTGGTGATTCTATGATTCTGTGATAAATGAGTGTCATCAGACAATGAACAGACACGTTGTTAGAACCCAACCTAAACTAACTTTCCTGTCCCTAGGACCATGTAGGCAGAGAGTAAATGTTGGGGAAAAGAAATCCATCTTTGCATGCGTGTTCTCCAAATGAAACATCCCAAATCCAGGCATCAGTCCTTGCCATGACAGGGTGGAGTTGTGTGGCTAACTGGTAAGGATTAGTGCTGAAAAGTTTAGCTCTCATGTAAATTCCTTATCAGAGCTATTTCATACCAAAAAACATTGAGGACTGCTCTGGAAAGAGAATGTTGTATGACATTGTCCGCACAAGTTAGGAGTCCAAATAAAGATCTAATTAGGAGTGAAGGGGTGCCTTAAATGGAAAATTAAGTAGCGATTAAAATATCTGGTAACTGATTTGGCAAACAGCCATCACTTACTTTTGACTTTACAATAGTTTATTGCATTTATTAATTCCTTTGTTATGGTTTAAATTAGTGGCTTCAGCAAAACAATTCTCAGTTGGCTTGGTGCATGCTTACTTCCATGTCACAGAAAGGCAATACATACCATGTAGATGAGAGTGGGTGCAGAGAATAGCTGTTTGGCAAAATGAGGCAAAAATGCTAGACTTCTTGGAGAAACACTGTATTTAGAGATTTTGAATTAGATTTATTGATTTAAACTGTCATGCTATATTCACTTCAAGACAATTTTTCTACTCTTTATTTACTTTCCATCAGAAGTAATATCATCAGAATGTGAACTAAAGGAAAACTTACTCAAAAATTATATATATATTTTTTTTTTTTGGATGGAGGGTGGCACAGGTTAACTGAGCTTCTCTGGCAAGAGGTGAGATAGACAAGAAACACTGTTATTAGTTGTGAGACTGAAGATGAATGTGAGACACCTTATTTCAGGTACACTATGTGTTCTGGTAAACCTCTCTAGCTGTATCTAGAGTGACGTCTATCTGTGTGCACAGCTGCAGTCCATCCAGGTAGAGGATCTGGCTGGCGTGCACTGGAGGCCTCCCCCCATGTAGATACTTAAGTTTCTCTCCTTCTTGTGATAAACAAGGTGGAATGGAAAGTGAATTGTCACATGTTCATGTAAGGAGCCTAGTTCCTCAGGCTTAGACAGTTGAAGTCTTTGTGTCTTCATTCTGTATTATTAAGATGGTGATTATAGTACTTCGTTACCTTACAGGAGAGTTATGTTAATTGATTACTAGGCACATTCTGCCATTATATGGCGAAGCGGGGGGCGGTAGTGTTTGCTTACTTTAGTTGCAAGCTGCTCATAACTTTAGATAAATTGTTTTCTTTGCATAGATCAGGTGGAAATTTTAGGCATTTGCTACCATTTGTTTGGCCTGCCTACTATCCTTTGTCTTATGTGCCATAGAGATTTGTTACTCCCATTACTTTCTTCATTTCTGCTCCTCATGTTGTAGGAGACCATAGATCTGTTAATAAACTGAGTATAAGTACCTCAATATACTTCAAATTCGCTATCAAGAGTACAAAAGAAGCCTGTAGGTTGATTTATTTCTCACATACTGATTTTGAACAATTAGAACCAACACAAAACCCAAAGAAGTCTATTTGTGTCATGGTCAGTTCACAGAAGAGTCACTAACAGAAACAAGGGCAAAATGTAACTGATAATATTCCACAATTAATAGTTTCGTCTGATATAATTACATTACAGCACTCCAAACATATAGCAGTGGATCTTGCCTGAACTAATGATTTGCCTTAATGTAATTATTACTCATTTTGTTCAAGCTGGCTGATATCTGCGTGGAACAGCTTGGCAAAATTCAGTCATTTGCAGTCCTGTTATTACTGTTAGTTTCTCAGTGGTGCAGTGTAATCAGCCATGTACGAGGTTATAGAATAAAATATAATCACCAACTGAATAGTGCAGGGGAAATAATCTTGAGCTACTGTGAGCTAAATTTTTATGTCACTTGGTCTTTTGCATGTAATTCTACTTTATAACTTACTCTTCTTTACCAGCTGAGTGTAAGCAAAAATCCTTGAGTAAAAAAGAATTGCTGGCATCGTGGTACAGTAATTGGGATTATATTATTATATCTTACCTTCAGTTGCCAATACTGGGAGACCGGGAAAAGGTTATTATTGTGCCATTTTAACTAGCTTATCTATTTGGTTGCCTTTAAATAAGATGCCTGCTTCGTATTTCAAATAGCAATTGTAAAAGCTATTTGTTTTTCTCTTTCCCTGCACTGGAGATATCAGGAATGAGGAAAAGAAAATGTCAATCTTACAAAACAGGCTTTTTGTATACTCTCAACCTGAAGACTGAAGATTAGTCTGAATGAAAACTAGCTGGTTTTTTTTTTCACAATTGCTGTTTGCTGGTATTAGCCTGCCCATCCACTGGAGTCCTTTGCTAAATTATCACTTTATGCACATGTCAGAAAATTGGCTTCCAGCAGCAGCTGGGTTGAGGTACTGGCTGCTCACTGGAAATGCTTCAGAACTTTTCACAGCCTAATGATCATTACACAATGAATATCAAAGGACTGGTGAAATAGCTTTGCTTGTAACTTCCTTTTTCTTCCTGATCCCTAATGTCTTTTCATACCTCTCTTCCTTCAAGACTGCTTCCTCTAATCTTTCCATGCTAGTCCCTCCTCCACTTCCTCTAGAACACCATTTGCCTTAACTCCCTTCTATTTTCATCATACCAACCACAACTCTTTAATATCTTCCCATTTTCATTTGTTTGTTTATTTTCTATTCTTGGTTCCTTTTCCCTTCAGTGTTCTTCGCCTGACCTCAGTTTAGGCCTTTTGGGCTTTTTAATTTTTTTTTTTTCATGATTTCTCCCTTTCATACTCACCTTCCTGTTCTTCTGAGGTTTTTCTCTGAAGTGAATGAGGGATTCCTCATGTTTCTTCTTGTCAGCCTGCAGTGAGGAAGGGACAGCAGCTGGTTTAGCCAGTTAGTCAGGCCAGGAAAGCTGCAGGAGGCACATTATTGCCTGAAGCAGAGGGGTGCATTTCATTTACCCTCCCTCACATTAGAAGTGAAATTCATAGCTTATGGGGTGGTATGAGCAGCTGGGAAAGTGGAAGAAATATGGCATATGGAAGATTTTTCTGTATCTGCATGAGGAATCACAGCTGCTTGGACATTATGACTGAGCGGATTTGCTTGCCGTGTTGTCTGTGTGTGCTGCTTTGATCGAGTGGAGGATGCATAGGACACTTCCACTGCTCCACGTGGCGTTTCCCAACAGTCAAGGGGAAAAGAAAAGTCTGTGCTGTAAAAGATTTGTGTTATAACAGATAGTACTGCCTGGAGCACCACAGGTGACCGAATGCTTTCTTTTAACAGTGGCTTTCTAGGGAAACGTCCCAAAGTACTGCGTTTAGTGACAGCAACATGCAAACAATAGAGATCCAGGTAAGCACGCAAGGCTGGGGAGTCTGTTGGAAAAATATTGTATAGTCAAGTGAACACTGGACAACAACACATATACTGAAGAGGGCTGAATTAACATTACATGATACATATATGAGTTTACAGTCTACAAATGCATGGATAGTTTTTATCCACTACAAATATTATTCTTTGGTTGTATGAGAGCACCCATGAACAGAAAACTAAGATTATATGCTAGTATTAGCATATCTGGAGCTTCACTTCCCACGAGGCAATAAGTATCATGTGGACTTGAACTTGTAATACACTCACAAGCTACATATAGGACAATTCTACTGATGCTTGAAAAATGTGGTTGCAGAAACACAGCTACTGTGTCTGTGTCACTTGTAAAGTATGTCTTGGGTGCCTGGAGGCAAAATTATTATTTGACAATCCTAGATATAGGTTGGAAAATCTAGAAAAATACTTGTAGAGCACATTGCAGATCTGAAGACTGTGGGCCAGGAAGAAGGACTGCAATTGACCAGGATTCAGGGAAGCAAGGTGGAATAGTTTGTCAAATACTGAGGGAAGTATTATTGTAAAATTTTTCTTCTCTTACTAGCTCTTCAGTCCAATCTGTATGGGGACTTTATTTCCCCAAATTCTCCCAACACCTTTTCCAACATTCATTAGTCATCCCATGATGGTTCTCAATACTCCCAAGCTACGTGCTAGAAAGGGAACAGAAGTTCTTCCATGCAGGACCCTTACTTTCCATCCACAGTGCCTACACCTGATCTCTTCCACATAGTCAGGATCATATTGATCACTTATCAGCAAAGAAGACTAGGAAATGGCCTGCATGATGGTGATTAACTAATAATACCTAGAACCAAGTATCAAGTCTGTGAGCAGCTAAACGTGGGGTGAGATGAAAGGATTTACTCTAGCAGAAGCTGGTAGTATCTCCAGCTGGGCAAGGGAGGACTGCAGTAGGCACCAATCAGATGTAAGCTTCTCATGTGTTTTAAACCAGTTCTGAAACTATAGTACTGGAAAGTTCTAGGAACTCCCAATTTTGTTTGTGTTGATGAAACAACATAATGTTTTGTGTCATTTTTATCTAAAATCCTTATCATTCTTACCTTAGCTTGGCTGTCAAGTATAGTTTTGCTGCACCACACTGAACACATCTGCAGCAACAGAAGTATCAACAGAAGTATGACTAAAGTCATACATGACTTGGAAACATAGATATCAAATTACATAGATACGTAGAGTGACAAGAATTAAAACTGGACACTACTGTCAATAAATCCAGGTTGATCCACGTATTTAATTTTAATTTTTAAAATGTATTTTATTTGTCACAACCCTTTAAAGCAGCAGTATTTGTTGTATCTCACTCATACAGAAAAGTAGAAAAATTGAAGCCAAGCGTTCTAAGACCTCCTTTAAACTATGTTATACTAAGTTCTCATTCTTCTTACACATATAAGTGCAGAATTACGGACGTTGTGAGTCATCCAATCCACTCCACTTTATATAGGTTACTCACATCCATGAGCTTTGTCATATGCAGCCTACTACTTAGATTTTGTGGTGGAACACAGAATGAAAATGTTCAATATTACACCAGACCTAAAAATAAAGCTAATATGCATCTAAACATAAATATACATCATATTTATTCACTTATCACAGGTTCAGCTGAAAATGTAAATGCTTTCCACTGTATTCTTTGCCGCACAGTTTTGCAGCTGTGGCAGAAGAGAGGAAGATGCCCTTTCCTTTCTTTCATACCTTTTGGAAAGGCAAGCATCTTCAAGAAAGTTTTTGAATGAAATCAACCATACATATTATATTTTGTGTTAGCCTTAGTGCTGTTGTGTCCCTTAAACAGACCATAAACATGTGTAATGGAGCAGGTAATATTACTACTAAAGTAAATAATCGATTCAATCTCATTTATGTGGAGATTATAGTGATGTATAGGTTGTCACTGTGTGTCTTTCTTACGGCTGATTTCAACTACCAGTTACTAAAATTAATGTTCAAACTGCAGTGTCAAAGGGGCCACTGACAAATTTTGACAGTTTATTGTGGAGAAGTAAAGTTTGATTTGTGCTGCCCCTGTGTTTTCAAGATTTGGCTGCCAAGTACAGGAATTCAACCCTTCCAGGCAAAAGGAAGGCTTTTTCCTTGACTTGGGACAGTCACATTTTTACTCTAATTTATTACTGATTGGACAGGTCTTGCTGAAAAAGTTCTAGAGTATTTCAGCCTGAGGCAGACACGTGGCTTGGGTAAAATTTGCTTAAGTTTCTTGCAGGCTGAAGAACAATAATAGAGATTTCCAGCCTTCATCACAGGGAAAGTTTGTAGCTCGTGCTACAAAAGTGTATTGTCTTATCCCCACTGGTCGTCAGTTCTATAGATATTTGTATAATAGTTTTATCAACGTGACATCACTCTCAACTACAAAAAAAAAGGCAGAAAAAAAAACGTCCTATATGATTCCCTAGTGACGTATTCTCTCAATCTAGATGTTCTATCTGGTATTCTTTCTTCTTTAAAGACCTTCAGACTCGATGTATCTGTGTAAGCGAAATGTATTTTGCTAATCATGTTAGCATTCTTTTTCACTCAGCATTCTTTAAGAGAAAATGTGGAAATAACATATTTGGAATACGAATATAGTGTGTGACTAGTATGACTGTGTGAGAATGAAGCTGGAATTAATTCCCCAATCACTGTATTTGCAGATAAAACAGTCTCCAGGTTCATTATTCACTGAGAAAAACACCTTCCTTCCTTCCTTCCTTCCTTCCTTCCTTCCTCCCTTCCTTCCTTCCTTCCTTCCTTCCTTCCTTCCTTCCTTCCTTCCTTCCTTCCTTCCTTCCTCCCTTCCTTCCTTCCTTTCTTTCTCTCTCTCTTTCTCTTTCTCTTTCTCTTTCTCTTTCTCTTTCTCTTTCTCTTTCTCTTTCTCTTTCTCTTTCTCCTACTCCTTCCTTCCTTCCTTCCATGTGTGTATGTGTGCAGGATTAGAGTGTCTTTGAAGCCATTTTCTTTCATGAGTGAGTACGGCATCACGATGCTCCAGTTCTTGACCTGCCCCCGGTTGTATGTGCCTTGTTTGCAGATCCTTCCTGAGGAGCAGCACCACTCTCCAAGAAGAGCTGACAGCCTGTGAAAGGAGGAATGGGCGCTGAGTGCCTCTGCCAGCTGGCTGATCAGCTGAGGGATAAAGACAATAGCTTATCTATCCTTGCTCTCGTTGGTTCACAAGACATTCTTGTCATTCAGACTGGTGTGACGTTTGGGCTATTGCCACTTTTCATCACTGTACGCCTGATCTATATAAATTTTGCTCCTTTTCACTATAGATATTTATAAGTTTTCATAATTTAACTTTTATTTGTAGGGATCATCTGCCTATTTTCTGCATTGTTAGCAACAGGCAGTTAAATGTAAGCTACTGTCAGCTCAGTCTGACTGAAGTGCAACATTATTCCCTCAATCTCTATTTATTCTGTGGTGATCTCATTGTAAATTGTAAATTGTCTGAACATTAAAGGAAATAAAAAGCTCACGCTAGGCAGAAGTCCTGGCAACTGAGTATCTGTGTTTAAGGCTTATGATATACTCTTCCTAAAGGATTTTTTTTTTCAAAAAATAATTGCAGTTATCCATACCTAATGTTTCAAAACCCCAGGTTTATTGTGTTTTGCTTGTTTGGTTTTTTTAATTGATTAAGCTCCACAGCTAGTGAGAGAGGTCAACTAAGTAAATTAATGAGCCCTTACCCATATCAGATCAAGATCCCTAAAAATTTTTTGCAAGCTGAATAACAATCAAGCTGAACATTGGGGTGTAAATGTTGCTAATGCCATGAGCAGCAACAAGCAAGGAAAAGGGCATCTGGCTTATTGTCTTCTATTAAGTTACACTAGGGATTATTAATGACTGGTTATTATTTGCTAGTTTTCAAACTGCTGCTAAGAGAGTACATAAAGCTGCCACTGGGTTACATATTTGAGTTTTAGGATTATTCTTCCAACTGGACAACTTTGAATGCAATTATAATGTTTATCTCTCTTTCCACCTCACCACAGTAACGTGAGTTACATAGGAAAACTGTTTAATTCCAAATACATTGTTTTGTGAGCACAGTCTGTTTATGTCAGAGACAATCTTCTCAGGCTTTATAATTCACATAATTCACAGGCAATTAATTCAGCAGAGACTTTTCACAGTCCAGTCATAATGGTTCCCTAGCAGCCTATGAACAGGCTTTGATTTGTTCCAACAGGTACTTGTCTCTAAGGTACTAAAGGTGACTAATGACTCTTGATTAGGGGACAGCAATTGCCTCCTAGTCCAGGACTCTGGAAGATAGCAAGTGTTTTTCTTAGGTTCCATGGATGTGGGGAGAAGCTTTTGTTCCAGAGTACTTCAGCTTTGCATAGTTGATTTTCCTAGGGCAACTGAAAGATGTCAATGAAATCTGAAAAGATGGCGAGCATGGTAAATTCCTAAAACTGGACCAAGCAATGCTGGATATAAGATATATTAAGTTACTGCCAATTTTAAAGAAATTGGAAAGAAGAAAGACAAAAGGGAGAAAGAGAGAGAAGACACTGTGCACATCTGTGCTTAATCTCAGAACCTTCAGTTTCAGAGAGTCATCGTATTAGGAATAGAGCCCCAAAACACTCAAATCAAACTAGACAAAATCATGAAAGAGGCACAGATAGTTACAGCAATTTCACAATGAAAGTAGGGAGAAGAACAATTGATTAATTGGAATTAACAAGAATTTTCTGTCAGTCAGTGGACTTCATCACAAATCTTCAAAAAAACAAGTTATCACAATGTTTGCCTGGCCCTCAGCGCTAAGTCATCTCTCATTTCTAGGAAGGTACCATGGTGTAAAATGTAAAACCAACATCCCAGAATCTCAATTTGTGTTTTATTTCCGGCCGCTGCTAGCATGCCACATAGTGCTAAAAAAGGCATTTGCTCTTCCTGGTCAAGATTCACCATATACAAATAATACAAATAATTACACTAACTGTGGAAAACTTGAGATGAAAACCTATCAATTAAAAATCCTTCTGTAATTATTATTTTCATGTGTGGCTGCTGCCCTAGATTCCTCAGGTCATACCTAATTTTGATAAAAGACAAGCAAAATATTGTAGCCTAAAAGGAAGTATTTCTACTGGTTTTCTATCAGTATCTATTTACCTTCTTCAATTCCCCTTTTTATTATTTTACTTATTTTCTTCTATGACTTCTCCTGAGAAGGAAACTCACATAAAGAACAGAGTTACAGATTGCATATATAGAAGTTCCATTTAGAACTGAAGCTGTTTATTTAAAATATCCCAAAGCTACAATCGACATTTCTGCCTTTTGCTGGACCTAGCAAACTCATTCTTTCTTACATGTGCTTGTATGTGTGCTGTAGATCAGAGAGGTCTTCTTTCAAAACTGTTTCTCGGATGTGTATGAAATTTTAACAAGCATAAACAGCTTTTTCAAACAGCAGTTTGTCACATGACATACCATAGATACCAACTAAGGGTTTTTTCTTTTTCTTCTTTTTCTTCTGGGAGCCTCTTATAAACTACTTCAAAGAAGTCTTCTCAAGTCTTTTTTTTCCAGTTGACCCTCTGTTCTGCTCCTTCCATCCAGAAATTATCGAGGATGTTTGAAATATGAGTTTGACCTAATAGTAATTTTGATTTTTGAAAATAATGTATTTCAAAACTCCTGATTTTAGCTTGAATGATTCTTAAGGTTTTATGTCCCAGCTACAGTGAAGATTTATTTACAAAGCAGGGAAGACTGGAGCAAATTTAGCTGGTTTTGAAAACTACAAGACTGATAAAAAACAGTCTCAATCCAACACAGTATTTAGGATATGCTTACTGTCAAATATATGAGTTGGTGTAGGAAAGCTGAGGTGATGCTTAAGACTCATTTCTCAAAGCTAACATGTTTAAGTGCTTTATTAAATGACGCTGAGAGAGCAAAGTCTACAGCAATGGGAGTTTCTGTCATGCTAGTCACCTGCTGGGCTGAAGAACACATCATCCAGTGATCTCTTAACCTCTTTATTTAATATGCTACCAACTGCTGCCCATTCTACATAGCACGAATTCTAATCATATGGATCTCTTCAGTGGGTATTTTTTAGTGGACAGTACCGGTGACTGAAACTATGTTTTTACTTAATTAAGAAATAATGTTCCCCTAGAAAAGCCAAGAATTCAAAGTAATGAAATGCCAGAAATTAGACTGGCAATTCAACTTTAATTTGGCATCATATATGTGCCAATTCTTAATAACAAAACCATATTCTTCCCCTGTTCACAGCTTCAGTGTAGTGGGGTATGCTTAGAGAATCCAACATCTGTACGCTACTTTTATCCTTGTTATTTAACTAGTGGTTATGTATTGGAATCAATGCTGAATTATTCCTTTCCTCTTGATCCTTTCTAGAGCATTCCTCACAACAGTGCCCAAATGAATCATAAACTTTAATTATTATATTGGAATCATAGAACCATCATAGAATCGTAGAATTGTTTGGGTTGGAAGGGACCTTGAAGGTCAAATAGTTCCAAACCCTCTGCCTGGAGGTGTTCAAGTCCAGGTTGGGTGGAGCCCTGGGCAGCCTGATCTAACGGGAGGTGTCCCTGCCCGTCACAGGGAGGTTGGAATTAAATGATATTTAAGGTCCCTTCCAACCGAAACTAGTCTATGATTCTATGACCTCCAGGGAGGGAGCATCCACAACTTCCCTGGGCAACATGTTCCAGTTCCTCACCACCCTCATTGTGGAGAATTTCTTCCTAATGTCTAGTCTCAATCTTCCCCTCTCCAATTTATAGCCATTCCCCCTCGTCTTGTCACTACATGCTCTTGTAAAAAGTCCCTCCCCAGCTTTCTTGCAGGCCCCCTTCAGGTACTGCAAGGCCACTATAAGGTGTCCCCAGAGCCTTCCCTTCTCCAGGCTGAACACCACCAACTCTCTCAGCCTGTCCTCATATGGGAGGTGCTCCAGCCCTGTGATAATCTTTGTAGCCCTTCTCTGCTCCTCTTCCAGATCCATCTTATTTTGAAGATTCCAGAACTGGACACAATACTCTAGGTGAGGTCTCACAAGAGCAGAATAGAGGGGCAGAATCACCTCCCTTGACCTGCTGGCCATGCTTCTTTTGATGCAGCCCAGGATACGATTGGCCTTCTGGGCTGCGAGTGTGCATTACTGTCTCATGTCAGGCTTCCAATCAATGAGCATCCCAAAGTCTGTCTCTGCAGGGCTGCTCTCAGTCACATCATCCCCATCTTGTATTGTAACCGCGGATTGCTCCGTCCCTGTTGTAGGACCTTGCACTTGGCCTTGTTGAACCTCGTGAAGTTCACACAAGCCCACTTCTCCATAATGCTATTATGAGGTGAAAGGCATCTTGTTATCTCCATTTACTGACCATGGAAGTGGAACAAAATCTCTCTCTGGAGGAAATGCAGGGAATCAGTGGCAGAATTGGAAGTGGAACAAAATCTCTCTGTGGACGCAATGCAGGTAATCAGTGGCAGAACTGGAAGTGGAATTTGGGGCCCAGTCTAGTGTTCATTCTCCTGGATCAAACCACTTTCCTCCGGGAACTGCTGAGCAACCTCAGCTCTCATCGACTTTGTAGTTTTGAGCATTCATAATGCCTGTTCACATTCGCAGCAGTGGTAATCTTAAAAAGCTCAAATGGAAAATAAAAAAACAGTCAGGCACAATAGTTCTGCCCCTGAAGCAACAAAACCAAATATCTAAATTAAAGAAGATTTTCAATTAAATGATGAAACTGAATAAAGTAACTTATTTTTGTTGTCCTAGTACTTCTTCCTTCTCACTTCAAAAAAATTTATTTCTTTCTTGTGACTTCTATGGTGTGCCCTCTGGGTAAGACACCACATGTGCTAGGGATGGCACGGAGCTACGCTCGGGCCAGCTGTCACCCCAGAGCTGGTGTGACCACTGATGTACTGGCTCACTGTTGCCCAAGCGAATGTGGGATGGATGAGTTTCATCTCTTTTCATGGAGTGGGATTTGGGCACGTATCATAAGTCCTGCTGCTGAATTTTTAGGAACTTATCAGGATTTACTTAAAGCTGTAAGCCTCTTATGAATGACTGAAATTAGTAAGCTGTGTTTAACACCTAGTATAGGAGGGACTAGTATGGGCAAATGAACGTGTAGACTGTGTCAACACATAGACCATCTCTCCTTGGCAAACCAGGAGCAACATCCAATTCCTACAAAAAAATCTTTAGTAAGAGCAGGGTTTCTAACTCTGAGAAGGCAAAATTACCTGCAGTTATGTAAAGAGGTTTTGCTTTTTCAGCCAGCTTTACTTGAAGGTTGGTCAGATACTTCCAGTAATAATGACAATATAAAATCTTTGGGTAGATAAAAGTGGAGTTTTACTATATCGTTAAACTAGACAATAGGATGGTAATATTTTTCAGATGCAATTAAAAACACATAAATTGGTTTTAAGAAATAAAACTAGAAACTAAAAGCTCTACACTTTAATACATTGCCTGGTGTCATGTAGTTTCTTTAGATTTTCCGATAAAATACGCCCATTAGTTAGTATAATTTAGTTTGGTTAAACTTGTTAAAGAACAAAGGTGAAATCTCCTATGATCATTTATGTATGATAAATGCATGGCAATCCTTCATTTTTTGCCTTCTTCAGTATGTCAGAAGTGCCTATTTTTCAAAGGAATTTCAGATAATAGACCTGTTTTCTGGGTTTGTCTAGAATGTACGTATCCATGGCATAAAAGCTCAGCCAGATAATTAGCCAACCCTTCATCATTTCGGAAGCAGATGATTTGGTTTGATGTGGCATATGCCCCAGAGATTCTTCAGATGAGTCATTAAAACTAAAAACAAGATCATCCGTATTTTGATTTGCAGGCATTTTGGGTCAATGTAATGGTTGCACACAAGGAAACTCTGGCCTTTAGTGGAGATCGGCAACACACTGGAACAATTCTGCGAGAAAGTCTTAAGAAATAGTGAAGTCATGTGGATCCTCTCCCAGTTCATGATGGACTAGCAGGCCCATTTGCTGTATGTCTCATGCTATGCTCACTATTCTTCCAAACAGTTCATGATGATCAAAGCATGCCACTGAATTCTCCTAGAATTGGGTTCTGAATTTAAGTGCTTCTTGTGTCATTAGATATTGCTCAAAGTCTGGATGAGAACTCACCACCTCTACCTGTCTTCACATATTACTGTGTTATATCTGTGTTTTCCATTTTACACCCTCATTCCATGAGAACCCTGAACAACTGTGAAATCAATTATTTGTGGGCTTCTGGTATCTGCATTTTGAACACCCCCAAAATTAAATACTTTAATAGTTGTTTTTTAAGGTTATGCAGGCCATTTATAAAGACTGGAACTAGCGACTGTAACATACGTGTGGCATATAATTAAACCCCTTTAATGACAACCGTGGAGATCTCAGCCGAGAAGCAACTCACAGTGATGGAAGTGTGTGCAGTTACAAGGGGAAGCTGCTGCTGTTGTAACTGCCAAGAACTTGGAGCCTACCTGTGTACAGAAGACACCAAGGAAAGCACCTCTTCTGTGTAATGAACTTCAAAATCTAAACAAGGCCAGTGGGCAATTTGAGCAGAATTAGACAATGATTCTGACATAAAGCACATTGTCTATTAATCTACTAATCTATTTTGCTTTGTTTTGTATTTCACAAATGTATAAAATCTCACTGCCTTAAGTTAATTTGGCTCCTGAATATAATATTAAAAATGGATTTCTAAAGAGGAGATAGTCCCAGAGAATTTAAGGAACGTGTTATTTGGAGAGAAACAGGCTTGGAAACATTTAAAAACATTTCCACACAGCATGACATGCTACTGGGTTCTATTCTGTGACAGTTCTCCCTGTTTGCAGTTAAAGAAATCCATTCCACAGTTATTGAACAAGATGTGGTTGTCGTTACTTTTCATCTCTCCTTTCTGCTAGGAAGGAGTAGCAGGAGTAGGAGTTACTTCTCTTGTTGAATTATGGATCTTACTTGACCCATTCTTACTTGCATGGCAATGAGTTTCTTGACTTGTAGGATTGATATGAAATATAATGAGCAGACTGTGCAGATATGAAACTTGTTGCCAGAGTATCTAATTTCTTTATGTAATCATTCATTTCTACTCCACAAGCTTTTGCTCTTAGACTATGTTTCTCAGCTTTGTCACCCTTAAATTAAAAACAGACTTGCAGGGACCTATTTCTATTTAATAATGATCTGCATAAGATGAGTCTTATAAGCATAAGAAGTCTATAGAGAGTGTAAATCTTTCTCACACTCCACTTTTTCTCTGTAAAGTAATCATATTTCCTTATTTTACTTGTTAGAAGATATAGTTGTTTGAATGAACCGCTTACTCCCTCAATTCTAAAGAATAATAATCCTTGTTCTTAATTTAAAAATTACAATACAATTTCCAACAAACACTGTGGAATACTAAGGATATCATCTGTAATTGCAGAGACACAAATCATTACTTGTATGGCTGAAGACCCCTGTTCTCGCTAGGTCTTTTTTCACTTGTTTTGAAGTTCACTGCAAGGCTAGGTTGTTATAATTTTTCATTCACAGTATCTCAGTGTATTTCAGTAAGCTGACATCTTCTCGCTATGACCTGACTTAGAGAAGACAGAAGAGCCAATGACTTATCTAATTATCATGTTATAGGACATTGTCATTTTATTACCTGTGTTCAAAGTTTATGTGCACACATTCAACTGTCGAGTTGTAGTTAATTGTTAATAATTGTTATTTTTTTTTCCATATTAGAACTGTCAGGCAATGACAATTTTTCAAATATCTGAGACAGGTGAAAGCAAACTTGTGCCTAAGCATTATTAAATGTAGGAAATTAGAATGTATTTTCATTCTGAAAACACTTTTATACCTCTCATTTCTGTGATCTTTTTTCTTCCCCAAGAACAAAATGATGCTCATGCAAAAAGCAATTGCAGCAGTAATGGCCCACCAGTTTTCTCTCATCTCCCATCTTTTCCCCTTAAAGTATTATGACAGCTTTTATTGGTTTAGACTTTATTGAGACACTTTGAGTCCAGATTCTTTTCCCTACTTATTGACAAAGTACACAAAGGGGTATCCTGACCACATAAGAAAAAGACACGGCATCTCCAGAAAGGAGGAGGGCTCTGCTTTTATGATCAATCATATCAAAACCAACACATTAGCAAAACAAACACATTAATAACTTCCTGTTATATACATCGGACAAGAAGTTCTCTTTGTCCTTTGTTTTTTCAGCATCAATTCTATGACTTTATTTGCACAGCAGTATTGGTTTTGGAGAAAGAGAGAGTGCCAACATTGATTAATGAAGATATTTTCTAGAATCTTTTTCTGCCTCCCTAGCCTCACTACATTCCCTGCTATTAGCTAAAATAGGAAAAGGATCTGCTGATGTGAGGTCAACCATTGCTGTGCGAAACAGCTCTCTATGTAGAAATATTTGAACACAGTATTTGAACAAAACATTTGACTTTTTACTGGGATAAGTTCTAATTTCACTGCAGCCAGGTCAAATACTTGATGACTATTCTGAAAATGACTAACTGGTTATGGTTGTTGTTTTTAAAGGCTTACTTAATTCTGTTAGTTTGAACCGCCAAGGTTAAAGACACATCTGAATAATCTGGGTGTGTCCAAGCTGAATCCTGGTCCTTTGGACGGAAGGTCTAGAATGAGTTGCACAGCGTAACAGTGTCAGCTATTGCTGCAGAGAGTTATGGATAAAAACTCACTGGATAAAAACTGGATAACACTATGCAACCAGCACCCCTTGGAAGACGTAACTGTACAGAAGGAAGATAACTTTTGTCAGGTCCACTTTGGTTTTTTTTTTCCCCTTCTGCCAGCAGGGAAGCTATTCATGTATGCTAAGTTTCGACTCCAGGGCTTTGCAGAAAAAGCCCTGTTCACAATTCAAAAATTTTGATATTACTTCTCCCATCATCTGGGAGATGTAATATCAAAAATATTTGGGTGTGTGAAACATTAGACTGTCACGTCTAATCACGTATTCACAAAGTATTTTTTGTATACATCAAGCCATCTGCTCTGATAAGATTTTTCCACATATACGTCAATTCAGAGCAAGATAAGGTTATGTGTCATAGAATCATAGAATAGTTTGGGTTGGAAGGGACCTTAACCTAGTTCCAACCCATCTCGTTCCAACCTCCATAACAAGATCCTTGCCGCACTACTCCCAAGTCATAAGGGGCGAGCAATACCAGCTCAGTTGCCTCTGCACTGCATATCTGGAGGGGAGCTTTGAGGAGCCAAGGCAACAGCCCCTGGATAGCCTTTAGGAATGAGAAACGAGCTTGTCTCAATATGGTGAGGAACTCTATGCCTCAAGAAGGCATTTCTTAAGTGGGGCTGAGCCACACAAGGTGAGAATCGGTGATCTAGACCAGGTCATTACCTTTGTTCTTGGCTCTACTATTACTTAAAATTTGTGAATAAAATTGCATACCATTTACTGTGAGAATGAATATTTGAACTTCTTTTATTTTTAAATTTCTCCTGGGCTCAGAGAACAAAAGGAATAGTTTGTTAAAAGGAGGGTGACAGGGAGATAGATAGAGATAATATTCTAACCTTTATCATTAACAACATTAATTAGCCTGTAATACACTGTACAGAAGCACCAGATACAAGCAGGAAAAAAGGGACAAGACATGACAAGAAACAAGTACCAGATAAAGGAACCTGTGATTATCTGAAAGAGAAGTGGTTGAAAGGGTTCAACTGAGGTATCATCTATTACCTATGTAGCCATTGTCTGTACTGAGCACAGAGCTAAAAAAGCTTTGGAACATGCCCAAAGAGACAAATTATGTACCAAGTCACCCTCATTAAATGTTTTTACATAGATATTTTGATCTACTTAGTGAATAAGGTCACCCAGCAAAGTCCTTTCCATTTCTGGAGTTTATTTCGCAACACGCTGTGCATATCTTACAGAGAATTCACAAAATCCCTTTTAGTGTACAGATGATCAGGAAATTGCAGTGGACACCTCGAAGAACTGGATCTCAGATACAGTCTGCAAATATAGCACTTCACAACTGAGGTATTACCAGTCGTACCCTTTCATATACTAATACATTAGTGTTCAAAAAACTATGGTGAAATAGAAAAGATTGCAGAACAGATTCAGAGAAAATGTAGAAGCCCTTTGTTATAACCACTGATGATACTAGGTGAGTATTGTGTATATGCCTTCTAGTGCTTTTTAATGTTGCTGCTCTTATTTTTATAAGATGCTTACTGTAAAAGTTTGTAGGCATTGCTTTGAGCACAAAATAGTCAATTTAACATGGAAGTATTCATATGCCGTTGTGATTCCTGCATGTCCTAAACTAAGCGAATCAGTTTAATAAAGGACTCCATGCAGCTTAAAAAAAAACCAAATATGACAAAATCTTAACTACATTATGAAAAGAGTTGTAGAATCATAGAATACTCGGGGTTGGAAGGGACATTTGCAGGTCATCTAGTCCAACCTTCTGCAAAATCAGGGACATCTTTAACTAGATCAGGTTACTCAGAGCCCCATCCAACTGGACATTGAATGTAGGGTCAATATAAAGTAGATTTAAACTTGAATGGCTACCTCACAAGAGTAAAATGAAACCTTTACTCAGTTTTTGAACATGCTTAGAACCTCTCTGAAAGATCTGGAGATCAAGCTTTAAGTTTTCATGGTTCATCTAGTTATTAGACAAGAGAAAGGCTGTTTTGTTCCACTTCAGTAATACTAAATTTATTATTAAGTTCAATAGCACTTGGAGGATGGGCATTCCACTGTGCCAAGAGTGACCTCTGAGCACAGTGGGGAGTCATGAAAGAGACAAAGAGAGAAAATGAGTTATGAAGGATTATTGTTCTCATTTGATAGAAGATAAACTGAGCTCCAGATGATATTAGTTGCAGCAAGTTGGCTATAAACAGAAGAAAGAGTAGAAAAGTAGATTTTCAATTATCTTGCAGTTTAGATAAATTGAGATTTGTTTTCTGGAGAAATAACCATGTTAAGAAGATTTTTAGAAACAATATTTTGAGCATTCTGAACATTTAGAAAAATAAGTAGATGGAAGCTTGGGTAAAAGAGCTTTCCATCAGAAAGTCAAATCACTTATCTATCAGGTTGTTAAGAAAGCATTAAGAAAAGCATTAATGCTTACAGAATCAAGAGTTTCTTGAAAAGGATTATATAAAATGCTTTGGATTAGGGTTTTTTTCTTCATATTTCTACTTTTTTTCTTGGAACAAATAGCAAAAGAGCTAAACCTGCAAATGTCTGAATAACATGGATGTGTATCCAAATAAAATATTTTTGAAGAAAAGGTGTGTTTATTTGTGAATAGGAGGTAGAGACCAGAGCTAGAAGCTGAATGTGGCATTGGTGCCATACTTACCCCAGAGCCCAAGGCTGTCTTTCAGAAAGTTCTAAGGCAAATTATATTTCCTCGTATTTGATATTTATAATTTTCAGATGGAACTGACTGAAAAGGTATTTAAGAAAAGTGTTTTAGTTGGAAACTAATTAGTTGAAGCTGTAAGAAATCGATGAAATATGTCAGTTTTCATGAAACGTTCATGAGAAAATAGTTAAGCCTACAGTAGTTTTTCAGTTTTCAGGATGATATCACTAATGTATAATTTCCAGGGAGTATGTATAAGCAATATAATAGACTGGCAAACCTCCTGGTTTGAACAGGGCCTTAAATGAGTGGTTTTTGCATTGCTTATCGCAGTGTCAGTCAGAGCCAAGGACTCATCTGGAGATTGATATATTTTGTATAAAAAAAATCAAATATTCCATCACCAATTGCGACAGTACACAGGAAAAGACACTGGTTTCTCTACCCACTGGTACTGGTCTTATATATCTTGAAGTTGTCCTGTATGAAGTTGTATAGACCATTGCATGATATGGCTAAGAAGGAAGGAGATTGCCTACGTTATGCAATAAATTTCGGCATGATATTCCCATATGCTGAGTTTCTCATCCAAATATTATATGGGGTTCATTTAACATGAGAAACATCTCTGGAAAGTCTTTCTATAAGCAGCTTTTAACACCCACTCAAAGTGAGAGCCTTGAACACACCACCACATTTGTGTGTCTTCAGCCGTTACCTCTTGGAAAAGCAGGAGAATCTAGAGTCGTGCTATAGAATATAAACATACCATGGCACTGCTTGTTATAGCTGAAAATTCCCACCTATTTATGCAGAAGCATATAAAGTCTCCACATCTTCCCTCTGGCATGCTTGGGTGCTGATATGAACAGAACAGGGTGCAGATGGCTGTGCTCCCTGGGAGGACAAACATGGTCCAGTCTGGCCACTTGCAAATGATGCTGCCACATACCTGCCCCCAAGTGCAATCACATTTATGGGCTTAAATTCACACCATCAAACCTGGCAGAGAAGTTGACTGCAATCTAGTATTTCAGTTTAAAACTACACCATGCTGAAAAGAACCAGGCTGAGTTGAGGAGCACAGTAAAAACCAGATAAGGAAGAATCATTTTCTGCAAAATCCCTGATGAGGACTGTGGTGAGTGTTTCATCCAAGCACAATGGAAAAGAGTAGAATCCAAGAGCTGATTTTCCTCAACAGCAGATTGAAGCAGGCTGGCAACTGCAGTCACACCAGGCCCATGCATAGACCTCCGCTGCTGCTGGATGTTGCTGCTCTCTTGGCTGTGCCATCTCTTGTCTCTGCCACATGCTCTGGGTAATCTGTAATTGATGCGAATCTTTGTTTCCTGCACCTGTCTCCCTCTTTTATGTACAATATCTCCCAAGTCTAGGAGCTTTGTATCAAGCTGGCAACATTTTTTTTTCCAGGATTTTAGCCTCTTGGCAAACTTTGGAATCCTGTAGTGTCAACTAAAATAAATCAAAGTAAGTGTCCATAAATTAAAAGATTTACCAGTGTTTAGGATAGTAGAGAATATCTGTTCTAGTTGGTCCCTATGTGGCAAAGGTCATAACGGGCACTCAGTGCTGAAGCCCAGTAACCAACTGTGGCCTATTCAGAAAGTAATCTGCTTTGCTCTTGACATCAGTTGATTCAGAAGTATGGAAAACCACTGAACTCTATACCTCCACTAAGGAGAAAGAAAGTTTTGAACCAGAGAGGGCTGGATAACTGAAGAGGTTGAGTAAACATGGTCTAAAGCATTTCCAAATGCCTGCCTTCTTTCTGCAGATGTCTGCCACTATCTAGGTCATTTTGGCACTCTTGAGCTTGAAAATATCGTGAAATTTAAAGACTATTATTCTAAATGAGAATTATGCAAATTAGGTAAGGCATAGATAGTGCCTGAAATGAGGCCCAGTGCCTGAAAAGGGTAGGCACTAAGCAAACCACCATCTGCACAGCCTGGAGAATAATAACGCTGAAATGCTAATCCATGGATTGGTGTTGCTATCCGCTGTGGTTTCCAGCAAGCTTTCATTGAATTTTTCAGTGCAGCTGATACCTATTGTCATGAATCCTTTAAAAAAGGATTGAGCAGAATTGAGCAGAATTTGATTTTGGTTTGTGGTTGACACTAAATACACATCAAACTCGAGAGCATCATGTTCCCACCACCATTCAAGTACAATCCTGTGCTCAGCCTACCACAGGAATTTTTGCACTTCTTCAGTTTGCCAACCTCAAACCGACCAGTTTCAAAGAATGAGGAACTTCATAATCTTGTCTGTTCGGATTTTTTCTTATGAAAAGGAAATTAAGGAAGATGCCATTTCAATAGCATTTAATACAAGAACTTCTGGGAATTTTAAGGAAACAATCTTTTTCAAACAGTGGACACTTCAAATATTTTCACATTGCTTTTCTTTTCCTCTGCAAATCATTTTACAAACAGCTTAAATTTTCTGTTTCACAGGATCTGGCAAGGCTACAACTTGTTCAGTCTGCTGTGAGAGTTTTTGAAAGTAATGCAATGCATTTTACTCTGTACACCTTTAAATCCTAGCTGCTGTGGCTTGCTTGGCATTTTTGAAACAGACAGACAACATTGTATGCCTGGAATTACTTTTTGACATTACTGAGCAGCAGCCAATCCCTCAGAGACTATTTCTTTTTTTTAGCAAGACATTGATTTCAATAGGATCTGACTGGGGCCGAGTTTGTGCATCTTATTAAGCTTCCTTCTGTGCTGCCTGAGCTGAGAGGCCTTGAGGAGAAAAACTGATGAGACTCTCCTGCATAAGAGAAAAGGGAGGAAGGGGCCTAGAAGGTGAAAATTTGGGAGCTCCCTGAGTTGGAGCAGGTGAGGAAGTGCCAGGTTGTGGCAGATGAATGAAACTAGCTGGGATGGCAGGGATCATGCTGCCCTCATTCACTGCCCCAGCATGGATGATTCACCTATAATCTGCCCTAGGAAACTGAGCAGAGCTAGCAGAATCTGTACCATTAAATTATTTGCATGGTCCTCTCTCAGCATGCCTTTTGGTGCATGCCTATGAGGAGTCTCCCTAACAATTCCTGGGTTTTAGTTAAGGGCCAGCATTGGCTGGAAGCCATCCTCAAAGGCAATCAAAGTATAACCACTCTGTGTTGGAGAGTAAACTGTGCCATCCCAATATTCCTCGGGGCCAGAGTTTAGGGTCTGATTAATTTTGTTTACCATCTTTGCAGCCACTAGAGTTGCAGTATTCAGTAGCAAATAGATTGGCAGGTGCAGAAGCCTGCATCCCTTCCTGCTGTGCAGAAAGCACTCGTGCTGTGTGCTGCTGCCTGACATTTGGACCTGAGAACTGTGTTTCTTCCATATGCTGCATGTTGCAGACAGTCTGAATGCAGCCACCATGCTCTGAATACTGCCCACCTGCTCTGTGCAGCAGCAGTGGTGAATATAAAGTGAATTTCAAAGGTCATATAGTACTATGGACCCTGAAAACAAATTCCCAGCACTGGTCAACCTTGTATACTTGGAAAGAAGCAAGACCTAACCCATGTCATCTTGTCAGCCTTCCCACCAGAGAGTCTCGTTGGCGAGGAAGGCTCTGTGATACCGAGCCGCCTTTTCACCTGAGACAGGCTTTATACTCACCCAAAATTTGTTGCAAACCTGAAAACTCAGCTTCCAAACTCAAGAAGAAGAAATAATCCTTTAGGGCAACATAGATGGAATAGATATGGTTAAGAACATTAGAATGGGCAAACTCAGACTATGCCTCCCTCTAACAGGCTTATGAAAGCAGTTTGTGTACAAAAGCTAATGACCTTTTTCCTGTAAAGATGATTTTTTTTTGTGATTTATCACCCTGTGCTCTTTAAATCACCTTATAAATTATTTCTGTGTCTATGTTTGGAATTGGCTGTCAAAGAATACTGATACCATTAATAAAAACAGTATTTCAAATATCACTGTTAATTGTGTACTTTGATCTGTGACATTTACATATTAATATTGCAATCTGTTGAACTGACATCAGAAGGACAAAATCTTTTGACAGCTGTTCTGTGCCTTTTCCACTCTTCCTGTGAAATTAATTCTTTAAGCCAGCAGAAACTGATTTCTGACTCCTACCTCTTTCTTTTTTTCTTTTTGTTATGTCAGAACACCATAATAGTGGAGTGGCTGAATTCAAAATTGAGTGCCTTTAGTGAGTCTAGCACTCAAAGGTAGAATGACAATTTTTTTTTTCTTTTTTTGTTTTACTGAATGAGTTTTTTAATTATTTAATCTAATTTACATCAATTTTCTGAAAGTTCTTTTTTCAGACTAAAAAGAGAATGTAAAATATATTTCTCTTTACTCATTATGCACTCTGTAGACAGGTCATGTAATATGTGCCTCAGTATCTCACCATCAAGATTACATGGCAATATAATGAACAGCAGCTGAGGGCTCCAGCAGGTCTAAGCCAATCTCCAAAAGCAATAAGATCATCAATCATTTCTGTAATAGCCTCATGTCCAGTCTAGACTGGCCATTTATCTTGTTCTTAACAGGTGTTCTACCTAATACATTATCAATAATGTCATTATAAATCCGAATTTCTAAGTGTTTACTGAAAGATCATAAGCACCTTACAGTTTCTTATCTTCCATAGATTTTATCTGAATTTTACATTCTGCTAAATCCATACTGCCTCCCTGACCTCAGCACCAGCAATGCAATAATGTATAGTCCAACCTGGGCTGCATACTGCTGCTGCATATGGTGAGAGAGAGATGCCTCCTTTACAGAAAATGTGGAGAATGGAAATCATGGCATAGCAGGAAGATACAGGTCTAGCTACAAGGCATTCCTTGCAGCGGATAAAGTAAACTCAAAGCATTCAAACTACAGTTCTCATCGGTAAAGAGAGACGCAGATTAAGAGCCAAGATACTCTAAAATGAAACACTCCTATAGTTTCTTCGTGAAAGGTGATGATAGCTTCTTAGTACCAAGGATTATTCCATGTGGACAATTTCAAATGCTGAAAATTTATTTTCCTCAAATTAATCAAGATGTACAGGTCTAAGCAGCTCTGCCCAGAGATACACACATGCACATTAAAGTTCTGGATAAATATAAGAAGTTTTACAATTAATCACTTTAATAAAGAAGCCAGTGTCTGCTTGGCCTGGAGGCATGCAAGATTCTCTGACTTACTTACCCTTTTATTATTTTTCTAAGTTATAACGTGCCCTATGATATAATAGAGTGGTAAAGTATAATGGTGATATTGCCAAGTATTAACTGGAATTGTTGAGCCGAGAGAAGGGGAGGCTGAGGGGAGACCTTATAAATGTCTATGACTACCTGAAAGTAGAGAGGTGGGTGCTAGGTCTATTCTCCCAAATGATAGGTGATAGGACGAGAGAGAATGGCCTCAGGTGGTGCCAGAGGAGGTTCACATCGGACATTAGGAAAAAATTATTCCTGTGGCATTGGAACAGGCTGCCAGGGGAGGTGATTGTGTCATCATCCCTGGAGGTATTTAAAAGACAGGTAGATGAAGTGCTTAGGCATATGATTTAGTAGTGGTCAGGTATGGTTGGATGTGGTGATCTCAAAGGTCTTTTCCAACCTAGCTATTCTATGACTTTATGATTATCATTTCACAGACTGCTCTCAGGCTTCCCTTGAATACATTCTTTCACAGCTCAAGGTTACAAAATAATCAAAACAGGAAGACCCATTTTCTGTTTGTATATATTTTAATCACAGACCTTGAGCCAACCTTCACCAAAAGAAACCCTGGGAGCTGTGCTAAGCTCACAATTCTTTTTTTTGTCTTCAGCCACTTGTCCCACCCTGATAGAGTTCCTCTAATAATCTTCATATGATGCTTTGCAGGGACAATCTACACCACTTAAGTATTTGGAATAATTTTGAGAGAAGTTTAAAATCCCTGGAAAATCAGCTCTTTCCTTCATCTATCATCCCATATGCAGTGTTTAAATCTCACTGTCTTCTGAGAAAACATGCCTGTCAATGCAATGATCTAGCTGAGACAGTTTTACCAGCAATGTCTTTCCCATTAGGTTCTGGCCTAACAGCAGAAGAGTTCAAACCTTGAGGTTCAATTCAGAATGCTGAACTGAATATTCATTGAATAGTCACTAAATATTCAGAGTACTTTTGGCTACTAAGAATGTTCACCTGCAGAAAGAATGATTCTCATATTAGTCTTAAATATCATGTGCTGAAATTCAACCACTTTTCTAATTTCTTGGTCATTCTACACAAGACATGCAGCGAGCCAGTGCAGAATTCCTTCCTTCTTCATCATGACTTACAAGTGACTGAATGGCATGGAGCTATTAATGAAATATTTAATCAGGAGGAAAAGATGTTGCCTTGTCAGCTCCAGGTCCCTCCCTCCTTCATTAAATCTATGTTCTCTCTCCTAGGTGTCAAAGACAGCCATTTAATAAACAATAAGATGGTGTGAAGTTAATGGGCAGGACCAGCTGGCCACTTGCCAAGCTGGGCAGTTGCATTTTCTGTCCCAAGACTCATTTTGATTAGTTACCACAATTAAGATTACACTTGCTATTTAGCTTCAATTTTATGAAGGGAAGGACCATTCCTGCCCTTAAACAGTATCCCTTTGTCAAATATTTATTGTATTCATGTGCTTTTCAGAAAAGAGGATTTTTCAGAGGTGTCGTAGTAAAATGGCACTGGGAACTGGGTAGTGGTAAAAGCAACAGTTGACTTCAGAACAAACATACCAAATAATAATTAATGAATAAACTTAGAGCAAGTTTCCAGATTTATTAAAAACTAATAGCTGAAAAATAGGCTTACCCATATTTGCAATTTCCTTATTAGTGTGGGAGATAAGGTGTTTTGGGGTGCCTTAATGCTGGAAAGCAGCTGTAAGTCTGCCTGGAAGGCATGCCTCCTGCACTGTGGCAGTAAAGCAGGGTATGGGCTCAGAGCTTGGATTTTTACAGAGTCCTCAATCTGGCAAAGGTTCTGTGGACCTCAGACACAAGGGCAAAACAACACAGTTATTGAGGGATTGCTGTCTTTTTTTAATCTCCGTGATTGTGCCAGTTTGATCCATTTAATATTATTTGAATAGATTTTTAGACATATATTGAATATGTGTGTGTATACACATATTTTTATCTTACTGAAGACTTAATCCTTTGGCAGACAACTCTGAAGTGCTTTGGAGTGCAGCCAAGATGTTACTTTCCGAAATATTTTTGAAGTTCTTCTTTTTTGAACTGTGAAAGCATTTGATTTTTTTCACTTAAAACTACCTTTTTTTTTTCTTTTTTCTTTAATCATCTTTGTCAGCCTTGCATTATACATCCCCAAGTATGCTTTGTGAACCACCCCAGCTGAAAAGAGGTCTGGCATTCAACTGCATGTGTTCTGTGGCAACCTATGGAGAAACCATGCTCAAGGACTCCTTATGGATGACTGGGGTCTCCGTGCATCACTGTGGGATAGTGAAAGACTAGATGCTTAACGATGTTATGAGACAACCGTATCTAATAAACAATCTTTTCATGAAGATTGCTAGATGTCAGTGATTGTCTGTCTTAACAAACATAGGATATATTTTATCCCATTGTTGAATTATAAGAAAATTCTATTTTAATTTTCTTGCTTTTCAGATTGCAGATGGGAAGGGGTTTTGCTTGCAGTGGAGAAGTTCACTGAGTTGTGGTTTGGATGTGAGGAAAGAACAAGTTGACAATATCAACTATCTGTCGTTGGTAAATGAATCATTAAGACTACTACATTGTTACATCTATCTGCATTGGATGAGTAATACATCCTCATAAACAATGTGAATTATGAGCTAAAATATTAGCTGGTTTTGGTGTCCCCTCTTTTATTTCACACAAACATAGACATCAGCAGCCTGACAACCCCTCTGTAGCTTCAATCCCCACCACCCACATCAGTTTACACTCCCTTCCACAGAAAGTGGCTCATGTAACACCAAGACCTGCACATAGTTAAACCAAAAGAGAAGTGGACATGTCAAGCGGAACAGGGAAAGAATGAGCTTTCTCAGTCTTTGCTGTATATTTTACACCGCTTCTTTTGTGTCTTGTATATTGTGTCTGAACACATGACGTAATTAAAAGCTGCTGCAGAATCCTCTCTGCCAAATTGATGAAAACTGGCCTTATAATGGAGCAGAATATTAAAATTAGCACTGCCTAGATATGGAATTTGGCAGATTTCTTAGATGAACTATAGCATAAGGAAAAAAATGTGATTGTCTCTCATTTGATTAATTGTGGTGGCAACAAAAGCCCCAAATAACACCATTTATATTGTCAAGTGATTCCCAGATGAATAACTTCTCTTTCATCTAAATAGCACACAGTCACAATAAATGTCAGGGAATAATGGATGCATCTAGATTTTCAACAAGATAGACTACTTGGCAGTGGTTTAGAGCTGCAAGAAACATTCTACTGAACAGGAATAAGAACTGAATTTGGCTGATGGTCTACTGCAACATGTGTTGCTCAGGACTGCTACCCTGGCATTACCTTAAAGCTTTTCAGTGTCTCCTGCTGTAAGATTGTGCTTGCAGCTGCTTGGAATTTTGTCAAATTATTTGGGCTGTGATTTTCCAACAGTTCAACCAATCTCAAATTGTAAAAGGTAAAATAAAAGATTTCCTGTTATCAGTTAAAAAGAATGAATCCAACATCTTCTTTAATGAGCACTGAAATTCAGTCCAAATTGACTATGGGCTTGCAGTGTCTCTGCCAGGGAAGTGCAAGGTACTGGGCATGAAGACTGGGACCCTCCACCCTGAGCAGGGAAGTTGTAGGAGGTCAGTGGGGAAGCAGACACATCTGGCACAGGCATCACTTTTTCCAGAGTGAGCCAGTGGCCCAAACATATGCCCTAAACTGGCAGAGTCCCACCACCCTATAGCCTGGGCTATCAAGGTGCTGAGAACCTCTTTATTGCCACTGGGGTACTACAAGGTCTATGCAATGATTCAGTACAGCCTGAGCCATGGGCAGCTGCCATGAGGCTGTCACTATTCTCTGCTGTGTGTGAACCGGCTCGAAAAAGATGGTAAATCTGCCCACAGGAACAGTATTAACATGCATCATCCGCAAACGTAGACTCTTTAAAGCATAACCTTGTTTCGTTCCCTTTGTACAGACATGTGAAGACAGCTTTTAAAGACAGGAACAAACACCATTTTCCCATGGGCTACTTTTTTATTCAATAACAGGATGAACTTGTTTTAGGAATGAATCAGGTTCATGTGGTAAATGTAAAATACATAGTAAAGGAAGAGGGGAATTAAGAGAAGGCAGTAGACTCTCTGTTATCAACTTAAAGCATTAGGCTTGATGTGCAGCTTTAGGCAGTCATATGTGGTTCTGAAGTAACAAAGCTGTCATTTTATGTATGACTTCCATGCAGCATTGTAATGTTAGGTAAACTGAAACAGCTTGGCCAAAATGAGGACCTACAGGACTTGTTTCAGAATGTTAGATACTTGGGGCTAGATGGCACCAAGCTATGTTAGTATAGCTTTCAGTGTTCAACACGAGTATCAATACATAATCATAGGGTAGAGAGAAGAAAATCACTTCTCTTTCTGCTCAGTGTTACAGTAGTTTGAAAGATTTCTTTAGAAAGGCACTTAATCCATTAGAAGTTGGGTTGACAACTCAAATTTTATATATATACATTTAATAGCTGTAGCTGCCATTAAATTCAGGAGAAGATGAGAACTGAAAAAGGCTATTTTTTCCCTTTAAATGTCAAAATAAGAGCTTAGTGCTTAGATTTAGGAAAATATTTGCAAATGTTGGTGTCAGTATACGATGTGTCAGCCTTCTCACCTGCCAAATGGGGAGGACAGTGCTACATCCCACACAAATACGCTATATCACAGACTGACTGAATCCATGATTATTTTATGCTCCTTAAAGTTCTGTGAAAGGAGTGATCATAGTCTTCCAGAAGACAGCCTTTGAAAAACCTGTGTCTTGTACCAGGATGAATTATGACACAAATCTCAGAAGTAACACATATTGCCAAGGTATCCGCTAAATTGAAATACAGTCAAATTGCTTGAGTGTTCAAACAACAGTCATATAATACATCCTAGCAAAACACATCAGCTCTTGTCTCCTTACCCCCAAAATAAGACTTCTATTTGTTACTGCATTTTTTAAGTCTAAAGGGCACGTTAAAAAAAAAACTCCTATACTGCCAGTTCCTGTGTATATTACTCAGATTCAGCTTCCATGAGAGCCATCACTCCTAGTGGTGGTATTTAAGCATTTTGCTTCGATAATTTTACAGTGTGTGCATTTTAGTGTTAACTAACAAGAGTAGTTAAAGAAGAGCAGGCCAACTCTTCAGGTCTGTCCAAATGCAAATCACAGGAGCTGACAAAGCTTTGTCAGAAGGCAGGCTCTAGCTGAAGTTTTTAAGTGCATATTGCTGGCCTCGCAGCAATCCTGTCTACCTTTCTTGTAAGACTGATAAAAGCAAGTTGTTCTCTCACTTTCACTCTTTCTCTTTTCCAGTGTCATTAAGACCAGCGAAGGCGACAAGGAGCCCTCTGTGCAACTCAGACCTCCCACTGCCAGCAGCTCAGGGCGCAGCAGGTGAGAGGTTTCCACCAAGCATGTGTACAGGGGCTTGTATACACACTACAGAAAATTGGCAGCACATGCTGCTGCTGCTAGGCATTCAGGAAAGCAGTGGTTCATCACCCTCCAGATTCAGGCAGTAGGCTTGACAGGTCTGCTTAGCCATAGCTAGGGAGACTGGCCTCACCACAGACTTCATGCCGTCTGTTGAAGAGGAGCTGGGAAACAGCTATGTCATAATATTGACTTCTTCTGAGGCCCTCCACAGCACTGAAATTCCACATCTCTAAGTGATGCCTGCAAGGGAAATAGGCTCTTGATGCATTGCAAAGACACTCTGTGTAAAGAAAATGAAATCACAGGGAGCTGACCGGAGACTCATCTACCCTGAGCCAGTCTCCCAGGTACACTGCCTTTTCATGAAGGAGGTCTCTTAGATTCCTTTTCCTGATACACACTCAGACAGTACAGGAAGGCTGGAGTCCTATACATCATGGTGTGGGTGGGGGTTGGATCTCATGCCACCTACACATTGCATGGTATGCAATAAATAAGTGGGTGGATTGAATGTCATAGATGCATACCACTCCTAAACTCTTATCTGTCTGCACTCGTATCTGTGCCAGCTGCTTCTCCACCTACCTAGAGGCCTTTTGGTTATGGAAACCCACAATTCACAATGATATTTTACTTTTGTAGAGATATATTGCTTACGCCCACTTTGGAAACTGAGTAGATTACAGATGCTCTTTCTTGGTACCAAAGAGTGACCAACTGTCTCAGGTGGGGAGCAGTCCTTTTTTGTGTGATTTACTGAGAACTGGGATTTGAATTAGTAAAGGCAAAAAATACCTTGCTTGTTTTTTTTGAGTTGGATAGAACTTACCTGTAGCACTGGAAATGATGACCAGTCACTCCTGCTCTTATTTACTCTCTCTGTTTGCGAACTTGTAAGATTTGCCAAAAAGTAGGCCCAGGTCCAGATACAGGGCCTGTGGTATTACCACACACTTGGCTCCATGACATTCCTTATCATCTTTTTTGTTAATCTCTCCTTTGCAAATGTTATGCAGATAAAAATAGGTCTTGCTGTTCACTACAGAGCCTGCTTCTCCTTCCCAGTGATTTGCAGACAGGTACTTGCCAAGTATCTAGTGACTCATTTATTTGGGAAAGAAACCCACCACAACAATACAATCTGCAAAACCACACTTTTCCCACTCCCATGTAAGAAACATTTTTTTAACAGCTGCTCAGGCCTTGTGTAGAACAGCTATTAGCAACCTGCTTCTCTGTTCTTCCCAAAAGGGTGATGAATACAACTCCAGGGGCCCCAACTCTGTTGCCGTTTGCTTCTGGTAGCTACTTACTCCATGCAAAGTGGATGTGACACAGTAGCCTGGGTACAGAGACCCAACTTACTGAGCAGAGCTTGAACAAGTAAGCATGGACAGGGTTGGTGGAGATGCCAACACTTTGTCCTTGGCAGGAGACTGAGACTAAAGCTCAAGTTATTGCTTTGCTACATGACGGTCCTGGACCGGTCACTCACTAACTCTGTGTAAAGCTATTTTAGATGGGCTTATTTTGGCAGCTTGTGAATTTTATGATCATTTAATCTGACCCCCCGCATAGCAGAAACCTAACAATTCTGTCCTGTGAACTCTTTGCTGGTTTGAAAACTTAAAGAAGATTTGCTTAAATCTCCCAATCATCTGCTACAGTATACAATTATCTTGAAAATTCTAATTTGCTTATTTCTAACATAAAGCCTTCGTACTTGTATCTCCCCAGCTTTCAATTTTGTTATGCCTTTTCTTAGGTTAGATTAAGAGAAATGCAGGTGAATAGAACTCTATTCCCTTTCCACCTGTCACATTATCTACCCTTGGGGATGGAGCTGACGGACTCAAAAAGGACTATACAGCACCAGAGCAGGCTTTTCCTTTGTCAGACTAAAGCACATTAAGAACTGCTTTGGAAATCTAGAGACTAATAACGCAGCTTTAACAGGCTGGAGCATCTGGCCTTCTACATAATTTCCTTTCACGCTTCCACCAACTGTTGTTTGTTCATATCTACTGAGGTCTGTTTATATGGATTTTGCCCAATCTGCTCTTTCTGGTAATGTTCATATTGTTGTATGTTTATGTGGAGAAATTAAAAAAAAAAAGGATATGATCTAAAATATTTACGTGGCCCAGAATTACTTAAATTGAAATGATCCTCATCCATGCTGGAAGCTCAAAGCATAGCAATACAAAAACTGAAACTACATCAAAAAGAAAGTAAGCCTTGCTGGGCTTGTTATACTAGTCAGACTGTTTGGAGTCATGCATAAAACTCTCAGTAATAATCTCCTATGTGAGTACGGCAATTTGAAAATGAATTCATTTGCACAGCATATGTGTAGCTAGTTAGAGACCAGATAAAATTGTTACAATATTTCTTAGATGATTCTCAGATGTTGCATTCATACTTATTCGTGTGTTCATTCCCAACTGCTGAGATGGGCAGAGGGCTGCAAGCTGAGTCCCCCAAACAATAACTGGTTCCAAGAATGGTGCTGGCAGCAACGTTGCACTGGGTGATCTGGGGTGGAGTTACTGCTGTGTTACTGTGAGGGTGTTTTTATAACTGAGTCCACTTGATCTGCAGAACCTTTACTAAGACATAGATTGCCTAGACTTTAATTGAAAAATAAAAAGAAGAAAAAAAATCAAAACCTTCTACAGTTAAAAAGACTAAACTTTTGGCACTTACCACTGAAAGTAATGTAATTCTCTGTACTCCAGCAGCGCAGTTGTTGTAGGTGGACCAACTCCTCAGATGTGGGCTCTTGTAAGGCCAAATCAAGGAGCCGCTTGAAACAAGCCTATTTGCAAGTGTAAAGAGAAAAAGAGCTAGATTTTCTATGTTTAGAGTCACTTGGGTCTGAAAATCACAGCAGCGGTCCGGAAAAAGCATTTACACTCCCATCTTATTGAGTCTCAAGCTGAGGCACACAGTAGTTCAGGAAACGCCAAAAAGCCACAGTGTATGTGAGCTGCAGAGCGGTAGTCAAGAATCCCAGAATTTTGGTCTGTACAGAGGCAGTAAAGAAAGGAGGCACAAGATGCTGGGGATGGATCAATGCCTATTGCTTACAGCTGTCAAGAAGGCATACTTGAGTTTCTGTATGGGACAAGCTGACATCTCATAGAGTCAAATACATTGCAGAACTTCCAATGAAGGGCTGGTGTTTTCACATGTCCTTTGGGAGCAAATTTTCCTGTCATTTCCAACTGAATTATCTTCTACAACATGTCTGCCCAGATGCATGCCTACAGAACTCCTTAATTTTAGTAGGAAGCCAAAAGGCTGGGTTTTGTTTTCCAAACAAAAATCTTCCAACCCTTCCTCATGACATCTACATACCACAATCTAATCAATACCTACCTCCATTTCAGCATCCCACCATCTCTCCCATATGATGTTGAGAAGACCTGGCTAGACAGTTAAATTCTTCTGAAGAAAAAATTAACAACCATGGCATTCTATTTTTAAATAATAAATAGAAAATATTTATTTTACATCATTTTCAAGATCATTTTGACAAAAAGGCAGTTTTCATCAAGCATTAGATAGACCAAAAGAAAAAACTTTTACAGAAAGCTTCATAGCTCATACGACTACATACACAAGGTGAGTTCTCGCTCTTTAGATATATTTACGTATGTGTATGTTTCCAGTTTTAACAACTACAAACTAAAAGCTAATATACTGAATTTCAAGAAAACTTCTACTCATTATGTATTTACATTGCAGTAATAAAATCAGTGCTTAATATGTTCAAAACAGACGGATATGAAGACAATAGTACTTTGCCACATTACCATCTCCCATCTATATGATGTTAAATTTCTTCTTCTTAAAATTCTCATTTCTTCAAAGACCTGCTTCCTAGCACTAGCTCCGTGCTACTGACAACATATGTTTTTTGGAAATAGCACAACAAATCTTGTACTAAGATTATAAAAAGATAGAATTCATTACCAGTGCAGTGATCAGCAAAGAAAATACGGTATTTTTCTCATTGCTTTAATGAGTAATCAGCATTAAAAAAAAGAAGCAATAACAAAAAATATTCCTCTAAAAGCCCCAAGCAGACAAAAATCAACCAACTGACCTGCAGGTGTCTTTAGTTCATTATAGAGACATCAGTCTGCTGACAAAGACATAATCGTGTCTTTGGGCAAAGTCATTTCATGCTCTCCACAATGGGATGATGATAGCAATTTACCACTAGTTATACTGAAAGGAGCAGATATCATGAAAAGACGATGAGGACAAAAGTCTGTATCCGATTTTGAGCACCAGTCAAACCTTCCAATACCACTACCATTTAATTAGAGAAAAACAGTGAGATTTGGATCTTCAGAGAAGAATGACTGGCAGCAGGATTTCTTAAAAGTCAAGTGTAAGTAAAGAGAAAGAGTAGAAATATGCTTAATTCAGAATACCCCTCAAAGAATATTCACAATAAGCACAGTTAAAATTAGGTCTTGCAACTATGTTATCATGAAGAGAGATTCCTTAAAAGTATCTTTGGAAATAAAGAGTAGAATTGTGGGACAGATCCTTAACTAAATTCAACAGCACAGTCAAAGTTTACAGCAGCTAAAACCCTGTCCTGTATATGTATAATATGTATATTCATAAATAAGGTAATAATAAGTATTGTTAAATTCTAGCCGCAGCAATTAGACCTGGACTTTGAACATGCCAGCCATTCAGAAGTTTTGGATTAGGCCCAACTCTAGGAAACATGAATGACAGAGGAGAAGGAAGCTGCCTAGAAGTGACCTTTAAGATAAAATATTGTATATTAAATCGAAGAAGAGAAAGCGTAAGGCAAGAACATGCAACTAAACATCATAAAGAGATTAAAAGAAATGTCTATTAAAAAAATAGGAATTTATACACACATTAAGCACTGATGAAATCTCCTGTCTGGACATGATTTTATTTTACATTATCTGAAGCAATGAACTATTTGAATTACTTTTCCTGTCTCGCCTTTATGTGGGCAAATGCAAGATTTCTAAACCTGACTTTTTTCTTTTTGCATTTTCATTTTTTTTTTGTTAACCACACTTTCGGCAAACATGTAAAATAACAATTTCTCAATGCACTGGTTATTAATACCATATGTCTACTTCATAAAATATCTGCAAAATAAAGCACCCTGTTATAAGGGTAACAACTGCCTCAGCTTGTATATGAAAAACAATGTGTTAGCACAGCATACAAACCCCCAAAGATCTATTGAATATTTGTAACAATGCGATATAAAACATGATTTAAACATAAAAATATTCATAGTATATAAGACAATCTTCCATTTTTTGGACATTACGCTTCACACATACCATACACACGCATACAGAAACATAAACGTACGTTCACTCTCTTGCTTAGAGACTGACTTTATAACCCTCGGTTTGGAATTGCCATTCTTTCAGAGTAATAGTTGTTGCTCTAAGTATACAGCTATTTTCCAATGTATTTGACTCCAAAGTAACACAAAAGAATGATGTAATCACATGGCAAATATGTTGAATATGAAAAGTTAGTCAATAAATATTGTTCTGCTACAGAAAACTGTGTAACAGTTTAGCCACATGGTTTGCAATCTTATACAAAAGGGCAGCAAAGGCTCTCTTCAGAAACCTCTCGAGTCTTGATCATATTTCTCACTCTGTTCACAATGTTAAAAAAAGCTCAGATCTCCCCAAAAGCAGTCTAGTATGAAGAACAAATTGTTCAGACAAAAGTCAGTAAGAGCCATGTGGTTTCACATTATCTAAGCTCCTCTCCCCCCAAACACATTACGCAGTTATACCATCTATAGAAACCAGGGAAAAAAATATTTATGCATCTCTGTCTCATATACAAGTAGCTTGGTTCCTCCTCACCACACTCTGCCCTTCCAGTTCCTGGGTGTGTTGCTTCCATAGCAGACAGACAGCAGCCACGAGATGTGTTAATGGCTTCTCTAGGTCACACTTCCCAGAGTTCATTTCAAGCTTTGCCAAGAGAAGTTGTGACTAAGTGTGATTTTTTTTTTTTTTCACTGTGTGCATTAACTTTTTTTTGCTATAGAATTTGTCTTTTAGGTTTGTGCTTTGTTATGGTTTCCCATCATTTTGTCAAAGTACAATAGTATTATTTTTAACATCTAGAGAATTTTGAGCACTCAGAATGGATTTTTTTTCTTTTTCTTTCATTGTTTATTTAAGTGTAGGATGATTTTTTTGCCCTGTCATATATGACTTTGTTCTCTGCTCTCTCTCCTCCCAGCCCTGAAGAACTTATCTCCCCAAGACCTCTCAGCTGGCAGCTGCCAACGTCCTTCTTGTCTTGTTTCTTGCAGAGTCTACAGGGTGGATGAGCTTTGCTTATAATCCCTCAGGATGACAGAGGCATAGGTCACATCTGGAGGGGTGCAGAGCACCGACTCTGAGACTGGGGAGCTGGGTATGGAGCTGCCTGAAGCCACTGAATCCCGGAAAGGGGATGGAGGTGTCAGTGCTGGAGAGTCTTCCAGAGTCAGTTTGCTGGTCACTGGCTCCTCCTCCTCCTCCTCCTCTGGATTCTTCTCATAGATGTATCCCTGAATGAGCTTCAGCTTTTCGCTATCTGCTCCCTCAGCTGGGGGAGACAGGGGCTCCTCGCTGAAAGCAGCCACGTGGAGAGGCAGTAAGGGAGGCTGCTGGGGCTGAGGGGGCTGACAGGGGGGCCGCACACCGTTCCCTGAGCTGGGCGTGGAGAGGGCAGCGCTGAAGTCCGGGATGCCAGTAGCAAACTTGTTGACCACTCCTTGCAACTGGTCCATGAGAGACTGTGGCTGCAGGGGCAGGGTCTTGGGGGACTGCTCAGGCAAGAAGAGGTGGGTCTCCTCCGATGTGTCCTGCGGCGGGGGGGTTGTCGCCACCCGTCTGTGCACCACCATGGAGGGGCTGCTGGGCTGGTTGAGGTGAATGGGCTCTTTAACTTCTTCCTCCATCACATTGCACAGAGTCTTACTGCTGATGTCAGTAAAAGTCAAGCTCTTGCTTTGGCCTTGGTAGCTTTTAGTGAGGGGTTTGATCACTGCTGTCTGATTGCACCCTGTCTCCTGGTTCTTGACATGAACTGAGAGTCTGTGCCACATGTGTTCCCCCTGGGGAGCTTGTCTTCCACCTGGTTCAGACCATGACACAGACTTTCCATTAGAACTATGAATAAAATAAAGATGGGTTTATTTGCATTTACATTGTGCAGACATAGGCAGTATAACAAACAAGCCTACAAAAATACCGATTGCTTTGCCTCGTTAATAAACCTCCCCCCCTTCAATTCCTTGTGTCTTCCCAGAATTATCGCAGCAGGAAACAAGTGTCTTTTAACAGCAGCAATTACTGCGATTTTCATCCAAAGGCAATTACTCCCTTCTGGTTACCCACCCCGCAGCCAGCCTGGAAAACATAACCCATGGCGAGGGCCCTGGCAGTGCTGGCAATGTTTTGAGGACTCTGGCCATGTCATTATCTATCTAGGTTTGCTCTCACCACATTGCAATGGGGAAGAAAAAGAGGAAAAAATGTCACAGGAAAACCTTTTATTAAGCCTAATTTACAGCTCATCGGAAATATTTCCAAACTATTGGAAAAGTCTTTGGCACTCTGGGTAAAGACAGGAATTGGTACTAACCCCTCCTTTCCTTTTTATTCCCTGTCACAAATTTGCATGTAGAAACAGATTAGCTACTACAGAAATGAAGGACTCCCAGGGCCTCCATCAGGTAGGAGTAAACACGCTTCTTCCCGAGTGACTATTATTTACAAACGAGGATAAAATACTGGAATTGAAAACAGTTGGTTTGTGTGGGTGGAGGAACAAGGAGTAACATGATGATGGTAAGTCGAACCTTCTGACTGCATGCATCTTATACACCATCAAAACACTGGGCTGTTTGGCTGAGTGAGGACCTGAGAGTCAGGTTTGTCCCTGAAGAACTGCAGTGAGGTTTTTGCATTTTCCCGTACCTTTGCAGGGAGCAGCACTCAAAGCAGAATAATATCTCATTAGCAGCTGGTGGAACAGGGAGCTGAGCAGTGCTTAAGAGGACTAAGAAACTGTTTAATTGCAGGTCAGGGAGTCGAGATCATTTACGGATTATACTATACATCACCTGGGTGGAAACCAGAGACCAAAGAGAAATTCTGGGATGATTTATGGGAGGCAGCCTTATCTCAGGGTTTCATTCCTCAGGGGGCAGAAGTAAACAAGGGATTACTTTTCAGATCCTGTAAATGCAGTGCAGGTGGGAGGCAATCTGGGTGGGAGGCTGGCACAGCACTATTGCCTCCTGCTACTGCACACACCGGGGGACATTGCTTCCCTTCCATACAGTCTGTAATATATTCCTGAGTATTTTACTTTTCATTGCTCATACTCCCGCATTTCTCTTTTCCAGGGTGTAAATAATTAACCGTTAGATTTTATAAAAAGAAATACTGACTGATTGTGATAGCTGGAAGAAACCAGTACAATACGGATAACGTTGCAAATCAAGCAAAACGAAAAAGAATTATACGTGACAATGCGGCACGTTTCTGCTGAGCAGTAAACATTCCTGGAGAAAGAAATATTTTCAGATGGATCCAAGTCGGGAAGTTCATCTCCACCTCCAGACTCCAAACGCTGGACCTGTGACTCACTACCTCTGTGTGAACTGGCTCACAAGAGTAGGCCAATCTAAAAAAATGTATAACTCCCCAAAAGCATGTGGTTAGTAGGACCTGAAGCTGTTTGCATTTGGAAGTTTAATCTAGACAGTTCCCAACTGAAGAATTAAACCTTTATGTGATAGTGATCAATGGAAACATAAGAATGAAAGTTTAGAAGCATTCCTTTTTTGATCAAAATGAGCTGTAGTATGATATTTTTTTGAAGTGCTATAGAGATAAGAAAATGAATGTAACTGTTGGCATGAAAGATTTTTAAAATAATATTTTAACATACCGAGATCGACACACTCTTCACACAGAAACACATTTTGTCTGCTTTGACTTCAAAACAAGTCTCTTCTCGTAGAGAGGGAAATATGTCAAGTGCTCTCATATTGTATTTTGCTGATGCTATAGCTTACAAATACTGCAAAGGGCTTTTCAGAAAACAACATGATGATCATCTGCTGTCTCTTATGCTTAGTCCACTTCTGTATCATTTACTTCTTCATACCTAGCTCTGGTGCATCTTCTCACTTTTGAATCCCTCCTCACACCATCTGTTTAGTCTCCATCTCATTTTGTTTCCAAGATTTTGTATTTTACATCAAAGACAAGCACTGCTATTTTAAGGAACTCATTACCTCTGTCTTCAGATCTTCCTCCCATTCAGTTCATTTTCCTCCCCCTCACTCTCAAATTTTGACTTTCTGCTGTGGCACTCTCTATAAAGTGCTTGATTGAGCCTGTGTCAATGGCTGTACTTAAACTGCGCTGGGACTGCAGTACCCAAACATGAACAAACCACTTAATTAGGATTTGTCTGTTACTGACTTGCTCTACAGGGAAACCTGGTGCCATGGAAAGTGCCTTGCCTCTGCTTGCTGTGCCTTATTACTCATGACTCAGATGGCCTTGTGACAAAGAGGTTTAGAGCCACAGTGACTCTCCGTGGGTCAGTCTGGCTGTTTCCACTGGGAAATATCTCCTTTCTGTTATCATTCTCCTCAGTCTCTCATTCCAGCTCTTTCCCTCAACTTGCTCCTCTTGCTGTGTCCGTGTACCGTTAGCCTGTTAATGAGTCATATTTGAGACAGAGTCACAAGACTGCTGTACAAATACCTGGTCCCTGTCTTGGTAGACAGCTGGTAGGGAGTCACACTGAGTTTGACACTTTCGGGGAGAATTAACAATTAACATGCAAGAAAAATGCTTGTTATCTTGGAGCAAAGACCAGCCACCTTCAATGGCATTAATCAACATTTAGACAAAAAGCAAATATGGGGCTGGAAAAGCTCAGACCTGAACTGGGTCTTGGCAAAATAGAAGTCCACCCACTTGTGTGAAGCATACATTGAATTTAGCTGCTGTTCCTCAATTTTCACCACAGCTTTGTCAAGGGGGGGTGTATTTTGGGGAATAGATGTAAGTAAATTTCTTGTGTGAATTTTTTATTAGTTCTATGAACTGTCAATATTTTTGGTAATTCAAGGTGTTACTTTTAATACGTACATCGATCTTCATTATGTACTCTCTGCATGACTCTGGGGCAGTCATTTTCAAATGCTTATACCTGATGATTGCAGACACTAAACAGCAATACAACTTCAGACCTTAGTAGTTACTTGCAGAAAGTCTTTAAAAGAACTGATGTACTCAAACCTGACACTGTGATACAAAACACTACTGCCCAGCTGTAGGAAATGCCTACAGCTTGTTAGATGGCTCACTGTTCATCGTTAAGAATCTCAGGGTACCCAAAATCTTGCTGCTTTTTGTGACTAGGACTACCCTGAACCAATCCAGTCACAGGCCGCGAAGAGAGTCCTGCTCCTGCCAATGCCTGGGAGATCTGACCTTGTTGGCTTCCTCGGAGTAATGTTGAGTCTGAGCACCCCACAATGGTTGGTTCCTCGCTACACTACAGGGTCCTGAAGATGTCTTACTTTAGACATTAGATAGCAAAGGTTCCTTTGAATATTAGAGGCTGAATGCTCCTGAGGCAGAAGATGATTGCCCCAGCGATCTAAGAGTGTGTAACCCTCTGGTCCTCTTACCAGCAAAGCTATAGCCTGGAAACTAGGGCACACAGAATTAGATGAACTTGCTCAAACCTTTCCCTTTTTTTGCCTTGAACATTTTAAGCATAACAATCCTTGACTGATACCTCATGGAATGGTTAAACAGAGTGATATGTCGTGTGACAAGCTTAACTTTAGGAATCCGCATGTTGGGAAATGGCTTCTCATCTGATGTAGTGCTTGTCACTGCCAGAGTGAAACAGCTGGAGATGCAGTCAGGCAAAGTGCTTGAGAAAGAACCCTTCCAGTTAAAAAAGAAGGCTCATTCCTAGATCTGTTAGAATTCACCCCTTATTTCCTTTCTTTAAGATGTAAGAGTTGTGGTCTGTTATATTCTCCAATTGACCGTGAGCTAACGGAGAACCTTGATCTTGCTGAGATGAGTGACATAGTTATTTGGGCCAGGCCTGATGGTGTTAGACAAGATTCGGAGCACAGATTTGTAATATAAGGCTGGGGTTTTTTTAAGCAGCAATGGTAATTAACCACTGGAAGAGGTTATAGGAGAAATGATATATGTTCCCTCTTTTTCACCATCAGACTGATGCTCTGGCCAGACCTACCATCTCGTAGTCACTACTGTAACTGAAATACCACAGCCAGTAGGACTCATTGAGATAACCCAATGGTCCCTTCTATGAAGCTAAAATCTTAGGAATGAATGTTACATGCAGCCCGAGAGGCCCTATCAACTTTGTCAGCAAAAATTGTGTCCAAACCAAACCATGAACTATCACCAACCAGACAAGGTCAGTGTCAGATACTGCCTAGTCAACAGATGATGCTCCCACCTTTAGAGTGGGGCACTATTACCAGCTGCCTGAAAACCACGTTCCACAAAGCAGCACATGCAAGGTTGTCCCTGCATGCTTACACAGAAATGTGCAGCCTTCAAACACAATGAGGAAGCAGAGTAAAGGAAAGGCCCCATCCAAAAATGTCTTTCGAGGAGTGGCTGAGGGAACTAGCATTGTTTAGCCTGGAGAAGAGGAGGCTGAGGGGAGACCTTATTGCTCTCTACAACTACCTGAAAGGAGGTTGTAGAGAGGAGGGAGCTGGCCTCTTCTCCCAAGTGACAGGGGACAGGACAAGGGGGAATGGCCTCAAGATCCACCAGGAGAGTTTCAGTCTGGACATCAGAAAAAAAATTTTTCATGGAAAGGGTCATCGGGCACTGACAGAGGCTGCCCAGGGAGGTGGTTGAATCACCCTCCCTGGAAGTATTTAAAAGACGGGTGGATGAGATGCCCAGGGGCATGGTTTAGTGGTTGATAGGAATGGTTGGACTCAATGATCCAAGAGGTCTTTTCCAACCTAGTGATTCTGTGGTTCTGTGAAAAGTTCTGCATTGAACAAAGCCTTTCTCAGCCCCAAAAGCAGTTGATGATGGATGCCCTCGTAGGGAAGCAAACAGAGGAATTTCTGTTCCCGGGACCCAAGCTAACAAGCTAAAATTTGAGGCTAGTACCTGCACTACAGCACATTGCCGGTGCTTTGCTCATATCCCCAAGGTCTCTTCCATTTTAGTCTCCACTTCAGAAAGGCCACTGGGGCATGAAATTTGATTAAAGGAGTGAAATGATTTTAATCCAGGTTAAGAATATCTCCCTGTGTTAAACATAACTCCTTTCTTAGAGCCCCAGCAGCCTACCCTGCCACCCACTAGCAGAGCAGGCCACTCTGGTTAGCACATTCTTGCAAGCCCTAGTTTTTGTAACATTGCTTCTAGGGAAACATCTCTTTTACTAACCCAGGCATAACCTCTCTATGGCTCACCCCAGAGTGAGCGAGCCGTCATCGACCGCTGTATCAACCTGATGTATGCTCAGGGTTTTTTTGCCTGAGAAGCATCAATTAGTATCACCTAAAAGGAAAAAGAATTGCAAACCAATTTCAGCCTTAGTCCATTTACACTCTAATCTCTATCTCAGTGGTTAAGAGAACCTTGCAACAGCTCTCACAATGTGACTCCAGTGCTTTCTGTGGTGCTATATAATTAGAGCAAAGTTTAACACCCCACTGGTGTATCTGGAAGTTTAAATTACTGATCTAACTTTTCCTTGTCTCTCCCCCCCTTCTTTTTTTTAAGGACAAAATTGCCTTGGGCATGGAACACAACGTTCTATGTAAATTAGAGAGCTGCTTTAAATATATGATGGAAATTGCTGCACAAAATACAGCAAAACATAACGATGTAAGGCTGCTTCACAAGAGCAGAACCTGATGACAGTTGGGGTTGTTGCAATTGAGCACAAGCCCAGAGGCACCCTTCCAACCCTCTTACCCGTGGCTTATGTCAAGTAAATCTAAGCTAGTTATTTCCCTCATTAGTTACTCTGCTGCAAAAGCTAAATATTACTTTGATCTGAGCTACGCAGTCTTTTTAATGTACATCGACCCTGTTGGTAACTGATTTTTTTCTGATTTTTTTTTCTTTTTAAAATTGAAATGTTAATGTACAGTCTGTAATGTGGATGCGGTAGCTATCAGACAGTAGCTAGTCTGAGTCCCCTGTGACATAATCCTGGTTTCCACCCACAAGGGCCCCCTGGTTGGAGTCAGACCCTCGAAACAGTATGAGAGACTGCCTGCTCTCTTGCCTTTATGCCCTGGTCAACCAGATGGGGAAAGCTGAGCCGGGAGTGGAATCACACAATTTATGCTTGTGCTACCATGGACCTTGGTTGCTGGCAGACTCATAACTAGTCCCAAGAGCAGGGGAATACCCCCAAATGCAGTGGCTGAGATATAGCCAAATATCCCTAAATAAATGGATTGATTCACTTTGCGACTTAACAACTACATACATATATGTAGGTACTTTTATACAACTGTAAATTTGGAGAGAGATGTACACTGCAATGTTTCAATATAGATGAAGTCCTACAACTGTAGTATGTATCACAGATCTTACCTAGCTCAAGAAGGTATGAGAATATTACACTGATAATGTCTATAAAGGGCTGACTACTAATTATAATTACTTGTATCAATGTTTAATTTCATAAGAAGTATAGAAGCTATGTCACATTTCAGCCATCCATCTAATTATTATTAACAAACCTTTTTGTTCACCGGATTAAAAATAAATTACTACAAATAATTTGGAGAAATACATTTGCAGAGTTCGAAAACTGCTTGTGATCTGTTGGCTTTAACATTATGAAAGTGTCCTCAAAAATGCAAAGCAGTGCAGCAGTGGATGAGCTCTTCATTATGTATTTTTTTTTAAAAAATAATCAAATAGTTGCTAATGTGTTGCTTGGAGAAAAAAAAACTTATTCTAATTCATAATACAAAGTTCTGGATAATAACCAGTTTGACCCAAATATCAGGCAAATTCTTCCAGTGTTCAAGAAATGAAGATTAGAAACCTGCAAATCAAAGTGAAATTAAAAGTGCTCTTACCATGAAACAATTTTGAATCTTTTTATTTTGTTGTCATAAGTGAGTAAACCCCACCAAGTATTCAGAATTAATACATCCTAATAGATCACCTTTGTAATTTTTTTTAAGGATTTTAGAGTTAGTGAACAGAAAAAGCATGCTGAAAATAATCATGGATCCTCTGATATCAATGGAGAAGCACATTTTTGTTATGTGAAGGTGTGTCTCGTGCCACACATTTGAATAAATTTCTATGACAGTGCAGCCAATGTCAATACCTGAACCAAAGCATTTATTCAGACAGGCTCAAAAAGGAGCACAACTGCTCCTTTGCAGTTCCTGAAAACTGAAAATTATGATGTGTTCACTAAATGTACCAGGAAAGCTTAGGAACATGGGAATAAAAAGATAGAATTAAATTAATTTAGGGAAAGTGTAGGTGGGTGCAACTAAGACAAAATAGTGTGTAGGGCTGGCAGGCTGTATAGATCAACAATCTTCAAAAAAAAATTGCATCAAAATAAATACCACGGGAAAAGAACTTGAGCTGCTTTTGAATAAAATCTCTAATTAATGAATTTCAAAAATAATAAAGCCACAAAACCCAGCCCATGAACACTATGTTCCCTACTCAAAAGCACCAGACCATGGTACAGATATTAGGAGGTCTTTCCTATGAATGCAATTTAATAGTAATTAAGAAGGTTGGAGGTTTGTCCTTGCTTTCTGTAATCCTCTGTGGTTCTGAAGGAAAATTATTTGGGGCACCATTTTTTTTACCAGAAAGATATTGACAAACTAGAAGCTGCGTACTGAACAGTGACAAAAAAACCAAACAAACAAACAAACAAAAAAAAACCAAACCCAAACCCAAAAAACCAAACCAAACAAAAACCAACAAACATTGGGGACAGAGAAGAGAGTGCATGAAAAGCTAAAATAGCTGAATATAATCAGTTTGATGCAGGAACACAGTAACAGTTTTCAGACATCTGAAAGGCACTAATACTGACACTGGAAAGTATTTCACATATCATATAGATGTACAACTGAGAACTCTAGATGCAATTGCAAAAGGAAAAAATTAAACTGAAAATCCAGAATATTTCCTAGTCAATAGCTGTATCAAAGCAGGAATAAATTCCTAATGAACTAGTAAACGTCTGTTGCCCTGGGTATTTGCTGCCAAAACGTGTGCAGTGCTTGCAGAGGTAGCTGTCAATGATGTCTTTTTCCCGCTATAACTTGTAAGTCTCTCTGGTACACTTGAGAATCAAATAAACTCCCAACAGTTGAATAGTGCTTAAAGAGCCATCAGACTTGCCTTAACACACCAGCATTTTGAGTACAAACTTTAACCAGTTGTCACAGGAAGCTTAGTCATGAGGCCCCTCGTTTTGTAATTACAGCTCTTCCTAGTATGCAGCAGTAGATAAAGCAGCTAGTAAAGACTGTGGCTTTTCTGGGTGTATCTCAAAGTTTCTATGGTAACAAATGTGCAGCTTCAGAAGAAAAAAGCTCTAAAACTCAAAGCTGATATTTCTGAGATTTTTAGCACAATAATAAATTTTATCTAGTTAAAATTTACATTTTAATTTTATTCTCCATTTCTGGCTATCTCCAGGATCATGTGGAAAATAGAAATCAACACTAGTACAATAACTGATGCCAAGTATTGTGCATACCAAAAAATAAGAGAATTTCAAGTCCCTACATCTATTTATTTGTAACTGGAAGGTGAGGGAAACCATAGCAGCACCCATGGTGATTTCTAGTGTCTTGGGTAGCCAAGCAGGGCTTCCTCAGGAAATTCCAGACTTGCAAATTGCTGCAGTTCTGGTGACTGAGACTTAGGCATGAGGCCAGGTGGTGGTGATGGGCATCTGGTGGTAACGATGGACACATGCCTACTGCTCAGCCTGGGCTGCATGGCCACAAAGAGCTCAGGCAGTCGTTCACTGATGGAGAACGTGCCCTTCCCCTGGTCACAGTGCAGCACTGCCAGGTCTCTGAAACCATCAGCCGTGGCTGGACAGAGAGGGAGACCTGAGGGGCAGGGACAAGGGGAGAAGCCAATAAAGCACTCTTCATGCTCAGCAGGTCTGAAAAGCTCCACTGCTTTTTAAAGTCTTGCTTATCTGTGCAGCTGCAGCAAGCATTTGGAGTCCCACCAGAGGTGTTTCTCAGGAGCTCATATGAAAGAGGATTTTTTTTTCCAGACTGAAAAAAAAATCCCAAATGTTGTCATGCAAAAAGCAGGAGTTTCAGCCTTCCTTATGCTCAGGAGTTTTACAGCTTGTGCCAATGCTTTTTGAATATAATCTGTTGTTGCTTTTGTCTTTCTTTGCCTTATACTAGTACGCCCATGTTGGACTCGCATTTCATCATCAGTCTTTCCAGACAGACAATTGGCAATCTCTGCCCTAGGAATCTGCTGCACTTGTTCCAGATCAGAAAAGAAAGGCATATTGTTGTTGTACTGGAAGCTAGTAACAAAATGTGTGTACTGGTCCTAACACCGGCTTTGTAAAATTTGCATATCAGAGTGGCAGACATTCTGCACGGGCCCTGTAATACCATCACTATTGCTCAAAATATATGATACATTGTCTGTATTTCTTCTGATCTGCAAATGAGAGGGGCAAGATTTCATTGACATAACATCAGCACTACCTGTCCACAAATAGCATAGCCTCTCAGAGGCACATTCAGAGCTAGAATGCTTTGTTGCTCATTAGAGCTGAACAACATCTCTGGCCGTAGATAGACAGCACTGCTCAAAATGCTGTGTCAGTGGATCTCAGGCTGCTTTCCACCTCGTCACTGCACAACCTTCCCTGTGGCTGGAAGCAGGACTGTTTCACATCTGCAGTTTATCAGAGAGAAATGAGCATAAATCTGTTCTGGAAGAAATGAGGCAAGACCTTTCTGTTTCTGCAACAGCTAACATGTTTTCTCCACCGGGTTTGTGTTTCCTTAGAGAAGGCAGTATTTGCACTGTTGTTCTTAAAGAGCTGAACTTTGCTATCATTCACTGAATGCAGAATATGCAGAATCTGAACATCTTTCAGAAATTACAACAGGAAAAAATTCTCTGCTATTATTTAAATATACCTTAGGGCAACTATTTGTTTCTAGACCAGATTCTGCTGGTTTTATTCACATGTGCCTGTCTCACGATTTCCCTGTTCTGCAAATCCCATCCAAACCAGTGTTTTCTGTGTTCCCTCTGCTGGCTCTGCAGCAGCAGTTCACTAACAAGCACAGTTAGCAGGATCTGTGCACAGCAAAATTGTCTTGCCATGAGACAGCCACTAGATTGCTGTTTAAAGCACGCAGGATAATGTCATCTCCATGCAAAACTGTAAAAAAGAAAAAAAATGTTGGCTAAATGGAAAAAGAAAATAAAATTAGTACAAAAAATGTATTTGCAAAGTTGTAGGCATTTACAAGTAAAACTTAAGGCTTAAAAAAAAAAAGTAAAAGCTGCAAAAAGTTATTTGGTGTCCTCTTCATCACATCTGGACAATCAGATTAAGGCATTATGTGAAACAGGGGACATAAGCAAATTTCCCATGTTTAATGGCATGCACCACATTTGTCCCATCATTAGACATGATAAACCAATGAGAAAGAGAAAGCAAGGGATAAAACCACTCTTTGTCATGCAGCTTCTCTTACACATTCACTGCAGTGTGGGAATTTTCAAAGCTGCACATGTGCCGACGGACACTGGCTGATGGGCGAGAACTCTGGCTGCCTCTTCCTGAAGATTGAAAAGAAAAAGACACCCAGTGAGTGGTTATACACATGTGCACACATGGTGGCTATACCACTCAATAGGGTGCCTGTCCCTCACCTATGCCTAAGCGTCTCTCTGTGAACTTTCCAGGTTTTTCTCCTCTTGCTTGTTAGGTCAGTCACCTCGACTTGCCACATAGGTTTCCCCTTGGCCCCAGCCTTACTACTTAAAATAGGTTTGCATGGTGTTTATCCCTGCTTCCCTTACTGAGCCCTGATGTGTTTTACATACCAGATGGCAAAGGGCTGTTGTGCACTTAGCTGTCAGTGGGACTTCTCCTCTGGTATTTTCAATGCAGGGTGAAATGATGAAAAAGAAGCATCTGCCTTTCTCATCTTATTTACAAAAGCATCATCAAAAGTTTTTGCGTGTGGAGTTTTTAATACATACTCAGGTCCTGCTTTTTCCTGTGTCTCTTATTCCTACGATCTGCTTTTCTAAATGTTTCCTTTATTTTACTTTTTGAGCTTTAGCTGAATAGCTACTTGCTTTTGTTATATATGACTTCATTGTACGTACTTCATTTTTCTCAAGGAAACATTGGTCTTATTGAGGTAGACACAAAATGAAAGGTCTCTAGATGCTCTACCTGCAATGGTAATTTGAAAGGGAATGCAGATTGTAGTTTTGGCTGTTAATATAAGACAATTTCCACTTCATTTTTCTCCTCTCCCTTACCCTATGAAGTGGATGTAAACTCTCATATGTATTCCCCAGTATCAAGAGAAATATACATACACACACACGCGCTTTGACAAAAATCTCAGTTATTTTTGCATATGGAATGTATCAATGAATTTCTGCAAAAAAAAATTTGTCATTGTAAATAAAATGCAAATAAAAATTCAGCATTTCTCCCCATTAAACAATCATAGTGCATGCTTGCCATACTTCTGTTTACCTCAAAACAACAGATTGGTGGATGGTATGTGTATGTACTACATATTCAGTACAGCTGATCATGAGCCAAACAAGCCATTCTTCTCACCACATACCAAAGCATGGAAGCACAGAGTGCTGTGCACAGAATACATGCATACCCATTTTGAAGAGGTAGATGCCTTGAGATGACTTCTGAACTATTATGAATAAAACACAAATAAGACATACTGCTGAACAATTTTGTAAACCTACTCACTTTGAAGTCTCTAGAATAATTATATTCCTTACCAGGTGTAATGAGATCCCTGATATTTGACAGTTTAAAGGTGATTCTAATTAGGAACTTAGCTACCAAGCTCTTTCGTACTACCTGTTTATGTCACAGAGATTATTAAGCTTCTGATTAAACAGAATATCCAACATTTCAATAGATCTCCAGTTTTCTTTACCTACTGACAGAACAAGAGCTTTCTACTCTCTGTGTTTGCTTTTTTAGAAGGCAGAAATTAGTAGTTAATTCAGTCACAGGAGCTAATTTTATGAAACAAGTAGCAACATGCTGTCAATTATCCAAGAGAAAAATCCAGTTCTAATTGTATTTAACGTGTGTGCAGTGCTGTATGCAGAACAGGGAGCACACGGCCACAGAGAACCTTATACAGGGACCCTGGGAAAGGTGAAAAACTCTTGTTTCAGAGGACTGCTTGGAACCTGAGTCTTTTTGAGCTAACAGACTTTACCAGCTGTTGTCCCTCAGCTACAGTGTTTTACTGTTACTTTTGGCTTCCTTTTGGCATCCCATGTTTCACATCCTTATATCTTCTTACTCAGATATATCCCCAGAGCAACTTCAGAGCATTTTGCTCACAGAACTGTGGGAATCTGTAGATCTTGTTATGAAATCCTCCCATGTGAAAGGAAGAAAGAAGCTTTCTTCCTCAGATAGTCCAAAATTCTCCCTAACATGCTCAAAATAAGGTGAACTTTTTTATTATTATGGCTGCAGCTGTGATCCTCAGCCAAAATCAAACACAGATATTACATGTAACAGAGTATGCAACCCCTTGGAACCTCACTAGGTTTGAATTCTGTGGGAGGCTGTTAGATTGCTGCCAAGCTCCATCAAAGCAGTGGTCTGCCTTCTGGTCAAGGAGAAATCCTGTATGGTGATGTACAGCACACACACACTACTGAAACCAGCTCTAAATCTCAAAGTTCATGCTTCGGTAGAATTTGGATTTGGATTTACAGTGAAATTTGGATTTATACGGTTGTGGGAAATTCAGTGCATGTATTGAGTATACTTCAGTGAGTTATTTTGCAATTATCAAACCATTGCCAACTGCATAAATAATAATAAATGCTTTTGAAGCATTCAGTTTGAAGTATCCTTGTAGGCTTTCTTTCTCTTACTAGTAGTGTGTGCTAATACTGCAGAGCCCTGAACAGGATCAATGCCTAATCTCTGTAACTTCTTTTCTATTTATTTTCAATTGTGATAGTGTCTCCTCTCTTCTTCCTCAGAGGCTCCCAGGCAGTGATGGAGCTTCAGGTACATTTCTCTGGTTACATAAAAAAATTTAAAAAAAAATAGTATTCTGCCCATCTTTATAATATGAGGATTAATGAGTCTTTTGGGGGGAAGTGTTCTCAAGTGTACTTGAGAAGGGCACAGCCTTCTCACTTCCTGCTGAATGGTTAATTGTATCCTGAGCCAAAATGCAGGATGGATCTTTTGTATGTTCAAACGAGGAGCTGGCATACCATCATGAAAATGTCTGAAGTGCTTCCTAACAAACCCCTGGGTGTAGTAACAGCGAATCTGGCAGAGGAAGCAGGGTGGCAGTGCAAAACGTTCCTGTAAGTGGTGGATTAATTGCTTTGTGTTCTTTGAAGCAGAAAAATGCTTCTAGCTGGTTTTCAGAACAGAGTAGGTAACGGGCCTGTTGAAATCTGCAGTGAGGAATATAAAGGATCTGAGGGAAGAGTCACTCTTGCCACTATATTTTTTCTTAAGTGTAATTGAATCATCCCGCGAGGCAAACAGCTATGTCAGGATTGTAGGAAAGTGTAAATTGCTATCTGTTATGTTTTATACCTGAACAGCTATGAAACCAGAAACATTCACCTTCTGCTCTGGAATTGCTCTCTCTGCTCATCTCTAATAGACACAAATTGAATGAATCTTGTCTGGTGTCCAAGATAACTGAAGTGTAGGACACCTATCATCTTAAGCAACACTTGGAGATCCTCCACACTAGATGTTGCCGGACCTGTAAGAAAAGCTTTCATGTTCCTCACAGAGAAAAACACACAGAAAAGCACAGCTCCAAGATTTTATAAAATCTAATCTGGAACAACTAATCATCGATAACATCAGGAAAAAACAAAGTGGGGAGGAAATTCAAGAGAAATTATGATGGCATCAAGCTGATACTTACAGTGATAGCCCCAAATGATTCCCTAGTTTTTAATAACGTAGGTATAACCTTGGGATTTAATACAGAAAAGAAGAAGCCTTGTGCCACGTGCACTGTGTCACACTGTCATCACATCCTAGACCAGCTCCTGCTCCAGCATTCAGACTGACTGCCCTTCACAGCTCAACACCACCACAAACTTTCTAGCCTGCTTTTCATCTCCTCAACCCTCTAGCAGTCAGCAAAGTGGCTGGGGAAGTAAGCACACTTCATATGTAGAACCAGATCAGTAAAAGGCTCAACTAAACACTTGACCCAAGTCCTTTTGCCTTTCTAAATCAAGCATCTTCCCAGGCAGAAGCATTCATCTTCTGGTATTTGTGTCCCTGAAAGGTCAAGTTTTGTATATGGCTTTCATGGCTGGATCAAATGATATCTACATAAACGGAAGGAAACCATATCCTTTTCCTGTAGGAAGAGGAGATGAATTTTCAATACCTTTTGTATGAGCCAGGATCTGATAGAGGTTTTCTGCAATATATTTCAATAAACCAATAGATGAAGTAGGAAAGATGGCCATGTTGTCAGTATGAATTAATTTTTAAAATACAAGTCCTGAATTCCAAGCCTAGTAATGGTTGGAAACAATTGCTCTGTGTTTTAACTTAATTAAGCTAATAAATGGTGCCATGGCAGTTTTTGGAGAGAAAGAAATCAATAAGAGCCATAGAGCAAAGAGCACTGCAAGTAGGAGGGAGGTTATGGGGTCATCACCCTTTCCAGGCAGAGTGAGATATATAAAAAATTATCACCCATGGAGGATTGAGGAGCAGGAGGGATTTTACAGAACACTCTCTCTGTTAAGATGTGAGCATCTGCTGAAGAGGACAGAAGGGTCACAGTCACCACGGAGAAAGTAATCCCAGTAGGATGCCCAGAAGGACCCAGTGCTGAGCTGCAGGTGGATACAGAGCTAAGGCTACACTTCAGGTCTGCCTGGGCTAGCAGAGCCAGCTGTGTGCCCCGGGGACCTCTCCAGCCCTCCCCAGCTGCTCCCTCTTGCAGCCCCACCGTCCCCTCCATCCCAGCGCAACCCTTGGTGTAATTGCTCGATCAGCTGACAGGGAACGGCAGAGACAGCTAATCTGGGTCACAGCTAAAGCAGAAATAGAAAGGAAAAATGTTATCAGTTCTGCACTCCAGTTCACAGCATGGCTGTCCAGGCTCTCGTCATTATGTAAATAAAAGGACAGCATGGGGTAAAGGAAGGCTTTGGGTGTCATTTCTGTCTTAGGGCAGCTTAAAGCATTTGTGGATCTACAAGCTCTGATAGCCCAAACTAGCTGCAGGCAAATCTCTTGGCTGTCGGGGATGGTGGTAGGAGAGATGTTTGAGGTAACGTATAACCCTAAGGACTAAGAAATATGTATAGCCTTACATTTCAGAGGATATGAGAAAGCAAAGGAGGAAGGACTGCTCACTGACTGGGGAGCACAGAGATGCCTTGGGCCACACTTCGTGACTAGCAAACTCCCACTGCCCACGTGTGACCCATGCTACACACCCACAAGTGATCCCACTACTCCCCCGTGAGCCCACGCTGTGCACACCAGCTTCCAAGGACACTTAGGGAGATGCTGGTTTTCCCTTGCACGTTGACAGCGTCAACCTGCCATCTGGGGCATGGGAGCTGGCAACAGTGTGGGTCAGTGTTGGTGGGCCCAGCTCTTGCAGCCCACAGCTTGGCTCGACAGGGTAAATGCCACTCATATGCTTCATCTTCTCACCGGGTATTTTTTGCAGTCGTCTGTGCTGCTTTCAAGCATAGCCTCTTGTCAGTCCACTCAGATAATCCCTCTGTGGGGGCTTGCACAGGTTTTGGGATTTGTTTTATTTGTTGGTTTGTTTGTTCTTTTGGCATTTTGCTCTTGGCTGTCTGGTTAGTTTGCTGATTTGTGAGGCTTTGGGGTGCAAAAAAGTGAGTAATGGAGAGTAAGTCCCAATTTCCAGATAATCCTTGATCTGGAAATGCAAGGCTTACAAGGAAGCCAAAACAAGCTCAACTGAACTATCTTAAGTTATCTACCTTTTGCCATGAAAAGAAGTGTCCAGAAGAGAATGTAGGAAGATATTTTCCATAGAAGTAGAGGGGAAGACTAACAAGAACTTTAAGTAAGAAAGCAACATGAGGAGACATTCCTGGCTTTAACACAGTAAGAATGAGGAAAGATTAATAGTGCTAGGTAAAGAGGAGGATATACTAGCTAGAAAATGGCTTGCAGATGGGCATTTATACTGCACTTGTGATTTTCTGGGGGTACCTGGACCTGATCAGACTGAAACTGCAAACACCAGCAAACCATCTGCTAGTGAGGAGCTGCTAGAACCAGATCATGGGACACTTCTTTTGCTAAAGGTTAAAATCAGCTTTGACATCTCTGGCTGTGGTACTGCAACACAGCTGTGCTAATCTAATGTTTTGCTGCTGAAAAGGACAACTTTCATCCCTGTTCCCCAAACCAGGGGCAGCAGGGACACCTCTGGTGCTGACATTAATGTTTATCTGACCTTAAGATCCAGCTTAAGGACAATCCAGCAGGAAATAATTCTTTTCCTTTTTTGTATCTCTGTAAGGTTAGTTTTTCAGGGGAAAGAAAACCACATCCTGTATGCCACAGGAAAAAAAAACCCAACCAAACAGAGCAGAGAGGGGGAAACAGCTTAAGAAGAGACAGCTGAAGCAGTAAACTGGAAATGATAAATTGTTTATAATACAGTAATAAGAGTCCTGGAGTGTTTAGTTTTCATGTGGGCTTTAAAGTGACAAATTTTGTGATTACTTCTAGCCTGCACAATTGTTCGCTGTTTACAGTGTTAGTGCCTTTTAACCTATGCTTATCAGGTGTGGGAGGCTGAATGCCAGAGCACATATATGCTCTGAAGAATTAGCTGACTTGCTATTTCAAAATTAAATAGTCTTTAACAACTGCAGTGTGGAGGCAGATGTTCTATTGGTACAATATACTTTCCTTTTCAACCCACACTTGAAGTAGTTTCTTAGAGTACTTTGCCATGGCAGAGAATGTAACTTCTGTCATTGGCCATGATTATTAGTGACTTGTTGACAGTGGGTATCTTCTCTACGGGCATTAAATCTGTCATAGCCTGTTCTGCAGAATTCCAAACCTGAATCTGGAAAACCCAAACAAAAATTCAGCAATGCTGATTTTGCCCATTCAGAGTGCAAGAGGCAATGAGTTAAGAGCTGGGAGAACAGAGGAGAATGTGGTCAGGTCTCTTCTTTGGGTGTAAATGGTTCTCCCTGCATTTGGGACTGATGGGAAACAGTATCAGAAGACAGGTAAAAAAATCATCAAACTATACTAGCTAAACTATAACCAGAATCAAGCAGGAAGTGAAGATGGTGATTTTGAAATTCCTCACTTTTCCCTTTACAAATGCTTAAATTGCCATAGACAAAACTAAAGAGATGAAAGAAAGTTCCTTCATTATAAATATCTGTGGAATAGGCATTTAGCAAAGACTACATTCGGATTTTGGACTGAGTAGTGCATCAGAAGTTAGCCTCTGCTTTGCCATACATCATAACTAGCACCAGTCCCAGCATCTTCTGTGTTCTATGAAAGTAATGTAAAGAACTGAAAAATTAGGATGGCATTAAATGTTGTAGGAGATAGTACAGGTGTCTGTAAATATATGTGTCTGAATTTGGAGGTATTTTAAGAAAAGTGGACTTTTACAGGTGCCTGGATAGTGTGCTGTGTGCTGTTCCTGTAATAAATGGAACTCAGCTGCTGCTGATCTGAAGGCATAAAAGTGTGAATGTTGTAGTCTCACAAAGTCTAGTACACTTGACAGTGGTTCATGCTGTTGAGGCACAGGTAAGCTGACACTGACTTTCATTTCCAAAGTTTAGCAAAATTCCCCATTGTCAAAAATACTCCCAGTTCTGGGAGCACAGTGTGGGGGGAGATAACCTGAGATACTGCTGGTGAGACATTTTTTCAAATCCTTCCTTCGGACAGGGAAGAGATGTGGAGAGCATTCCCAAAGTGCAGTGATAATATAAGTAAGGTAGTCCGGTCTTTGTGTCTTTGTGACAGCAGGCATCATCCTGACAAATTTGTTTTGAAACACATTACTGATCAACTGACAGAGCAATGTGCTGGCCTTTTCCAACTGCAAAACAAATGTATGCGCTAGTACCATCCTCCAAGGGTTTTGAGGGTATTTCTCTAATGAAACATAAGCAATACTGTTCTGAGACTAACACTGTGTAATCAGGCTAAAACCCTGCTCAGACAATTTAATTTCTAGTGAGGTGAAAACCGTACATGCCTACAGTCCCTCAATAGAGTTGGACCACCTTCTTCTTCTGATACTGTTCACAGGTGATTCACCTGTGAATTAGAACCTTGCTAAAAATCAAGTGCTCTGTCAGCATGCCTTTGCAGCATCTGCTGTTTGTCTTGCAGTATTTTGATTTGTGGGGCATTCCTGCACAAAAGGGAGTGCTTGTTTCAGACAAGGATAAACTTGGTGGAGAAGCCATAGTGTGAAGTGCCTTTCACATCAGTGAAAGAGGTGATATCCGAGAATGCTCTCCTCTTCTTGGGCTCTTACATGCTTGTGTGTCCCTAAGCATGAAAAAGGATTAAATAAATCAGCAGTAGTTCTGTATCTCTGCATTAGTAAATTTGCATTGAATTGCTGAGATGAATCAAGAATATTTTTCAGACTACATCTTAATTAGACAAAAACAACAAATCCCTATATTAACGGAATATAGATGTGTATAGTGCTTGTGCTCTTTCATAGCCTTATCCTTATGCAGAGAGTATTGGAGAGACATGTTTTATCCTTCAATATCCACACTTTTTTCACCTCTAGATTAGCTCAAAGGTCATAAGGTGTCTCAGAGATCCCTGCAGAATAAACAGTTCCAAGCTACCCTGTGTGTTTATTCTAGCAAGTATTTGTGCATGAATTATCATGTGTTCATGAAATGTCACAGCTCTGTTTGCTTCTGCTGAGGGAAATAGCTGAGGCACAGGGCTGAAACATTGCACCTTTGAGGATAGGAAGGAGGTAAAATGCATTCTTGACTTAAAAAAATCTAGGAGACTTGTGTTTTACTTCTGAAATAAATAAATAAATAAATGGGTGATATGCATTTTAAAATTATATTTAAGACCACTTCCCCACTTTCCCCAAACACGGGTTGATGGCTCTTTTTCCTAAGTATGGGGTCATGAGAATTGGAGTCTGATTTCCATATGTAATATAGGGAAATATCCAAGTTTTTAAATGCTTCTCTGGATACAACCTTCAACATCTATTTATTTACCTGACACTCTTAAAAAGAGATTTCTTTCTTATTTTTCTCACAGTGAGGATTCTATCCGAAAAACCATAAGATTATGGTGCTAGATAAACATCACTTGTTTATACCTACATGTGAAGACAACTGTTTGTATCACTCACTGCTGAGTTGGTGTATTTTAGTAACATTCTAACCGGATTGTTATGACTACATTTCAGAATAAAAAATGCAATAAATAATATATATAAATACAAAAATACAAGGGAATGTAATAAGTGATTCAGTCAAGCAAGAAATTAAATTACAAATGGTGTCCTTATTCCTGTGTTTTATGCCAAGAAAGATACCAGTCTTCCCCACAATTTCTGTAGTCTGCCTTTATTTCCTTTCAATCAGGGAGCAGAGATTGCGGTAGCTAACTGTAATGCTCCCCTCTGATGTGATTGTGTATCTATGCTCCATTGTGTTTAAGTATAAAGATTCATTATACAAAGCTGCCTGCTGCTGCAGCAGTGTCCACAAGCAAAACAACATTTTGCAGTTTGGAGTCCTGAGAGCAGTAAAACAAAAGAAGCTGTAAAGCAAAGTTCTCTGGGACTCGTTTGGTAAGAACCAAACTGCACTCAGAGACCATCCCTTCTGTTTATGTCTTGTCAAAAACCCCTGGGAGACCTGTGAACATCCATGAAAAGAAAGTTGCAAAACTGTTCTGGACTGGGAACTTCAGAGAAAGGGAAGAAATTACATAAAACCTTACACAACAGCCCTTTCTAGTAAAGGGTTCATCCATATAAGTGTGTCTCTGACTGGTGACAAGGAAGCAGAAGTTTGAATAGGAGCCCAGGGTGCAGATACTGCGCCCAGCAAACTAGTCCAACATAACCTGAGTTTTGCCTGAGGGGTGTTTATCCTCACTGCTTTCACTGGGAGGCCACTGCAAAATTTCATTGCTTTTGTCATGTATTTCTCTGAAATGAAGCATTGGGCAGACTCTGCTTGGTCAAAGAAGGAAAGCTAAACAAGAATAAGCCTAAACTGCCAGACCTCTTGGCTTGTACTCGATGACAGTTTTCTCAATTATATTGTATATCTGTCTCTGCTCCTTCTCTTCAGCTTGCCTTTGGAGTGACATGTGAGTGGTTATGCATCTGTTGGAACTCCCTTCAGCTGGGATAATTTGCAAGAAAAACTTACAGTGCTTTTTGCAGTGTTGCTCCTTATTTGTCGTTAGAATAAAGAAGTCAATCCTCTTTCTCTGAACTGGTTATCTTGCACATACATACACAGATACAGAGTTTGGTATATAATTTGGTAGACAAATTCACCATGCCTGGGTTTTCAGTCAGTATGTTTCATAGTATTCATTTAAATAACTATAAACAATGTGAATGTGAAGTGAAATCTCAGAGTTATTTATCACCTAGTCTGTGCTTTTTTTTTGGTGCATGGGACAGAACTACATCATATCTATGAAAGTAAATGCAAATTCAGGGATATGGAGGACAATATTAGATATAATTACATAGCTCAAATTTAATAGACAACCCTGCAGCGGGGCTGGAAGAGATTGCTAATAGGTTTTGGACTCCCTTATTTTATGTTTCTTTCAAAATATCAAACATCAATTGTGTTTCCCTTTGGAAACATATAACTGTCTTCTGAGAGTTTTAAATATTCACTTAAATCAATATACTGACAAGAACTCAACAGCTTGACTTGAGTTTGTTGTGTTTTCTTATTTAAAATTCACATCACATATACGAGAGAACCGGGCAAGAGTTGTTATCTGCCACACTGCTGTGTCCGCAAAATCATTAATGGTTTAAGCTCAGCAAACAGTCCAGAAAGCCAGCAAACATACCAATTGCTGAGTGATATTTGTCCTGAGAACCTTCAACTATCTTTGTGAGTATACCAGATACTTTCCGAAGAATGCACTGCAACCTCAGAAAACGGTGAAGAACTGCACTGCATGCAGAAGGTAGGCAAACAACAGGGTGGGCTGCAATGAGGACATGATCCAGGGCAGACCAGCGTGACCTCTGCCTTCCCTGCCAGAGCTGTGGCACCAGAGAGCCATGCCAGAGCTGCCACACTGCGAAGGGAGCAGGCTCCTCCATGATGTACCTGGGTGAACCAAGTGCCCTGTGACTGTGGATCCGTGTGCCTTGACAGGGGTCCAGGAGCTGCACTACACAGCCATGGACCAGCACTGCACCTTGTGCCCCACGATGTCGCCCCTCTACAGAGTCAGCACCGAAAACATGGCCTGAACATCGACAATTTATTGTTAGGCGATGTTAATGGAGATGTCAGCTATGCAATGACAAAGGAATAATTTAAATAAACAACCTAACCTGTTCAGTATAATTTTTCCAACTATGTTTTTCAGTTTGTTTGGTTTTTAATCTTTGTATTATTTCCCACTTGCAGGAGGTTATAACCTTTCTACTGTTTCAGAACTCTCTTCCAAAATATGCCTGTCCCCTCTTGGGCAAGGCTCAGCGGGATGGCTGTGCAGGCCCAGCAGGTTTAAGAGCTTTCTTGAAAGTGCCTTGGAATTTAATGTTTACCAAGGTCTGTAACTGTAAAAATAAAAGGCTATGTATGCAATACCACTACAGGACATGAGACATTTACCAACTGCATTAATTTTCTAAATTGCAAAGCAAGCTAGCCTGCTATTTCCTATTAGATTCAGCGATTGTCTCTATATTGGTTTGGCAATGCTGCATGATAAAACTACTCTAGACAGTAATCTGTACAACAAGCGTTAAAAGATGATTCTTACATGCTACAGGCTAGGTGCCACAATTTAGGAGCAAAGGAAATGCTTAAATATATTGCAGACTGCTCAGAATGGGCTTCTGTCCTGAAGTGTAGTAGTTTAACAATATATCCTCTTTTATAGGATGGTGACCAGTTGCTATTAATCCTCCTTGTACTTTCCACTAAATCTTCTTATTTCATATCTTTTGAGGTATTTCAGCCAGAAAAAAATGAAATATTCCCTGTGTGGCTATCCCAGGTTGAGGTTGTATTTTGTTCAATTTCACGCACTTTAGCCTGTGGTAGTCAGAACAAAAGCCGTTGTTTTACTTACATTAGAAGTGTTTTCATGTTTTCTGTTCACATTTCTCTCCTTTCCCCCCTTTCCTTCATAACCCCCTGCTTAAAGATAGCGTATTTACTACGTGGAGTAGTAACATGAGATTAAGAAGAGGGAATATTCCTGAGCATATCTTCCTACTATGAGGGACTCAAGTGGCATCAAGTGAGAGGCTGTGAAAGATCTGTATTCGTATGACTGCAACTGAACATGCTGAACGCTTACTCCTTGTTTCTGAAAGCTCCAACTCTTGCCATGCTGCACTGTGCATTTGCCTCCTCCACCACCATAAAAAAAACAGTGAAACAAAATGTCCTGCCTTCTGGACATAGTTTTGCTAAGATTCTCCCCACTCTATGTCTGTGTGTGGCTTTGAAAATGAAGAAGCTGGGGAGCCCCAAAGCCTTTGTGGACTGTGAGTCGCCAAGAGAGTCCCAGAACAACCATGCAGCACGGCTTGCTCAAGATGAAATGGCAACACAGCAAGTCAGTTTAAAGAGAAAGAGTAACTTAAGAATATCTGGAGAGAATTTTATAACTGGCAAGACAGAAAAGCAGATCGTTCCCTAAACCCTGATAAAGGAACAGATGCGTATTACTAGAGGTAACTGAGAAACCTGATTTGCAGTTAAAGAACTGTATGTGGGACACAGTACAAAGGAAGAGAAGACAAAGAATAGGAGCAGTTTCCAGTTAAAGGAAGTAACGATATGGTACTAGGGGATGTTAGGTTGTCTGACACCTTTTATTAGAATAAAATAAAGCCATTTTGAGAGATCATTGGCCCAGATGACTGCTTGGACACTGATTAGAGTGAATGCCTGTGAGAGCAGCCTAGAGGCATGGGCTGCCAAAACGTGTTAAAAAGATAAATAAAAAGTACATGTTTGGAAATATCTAAAACCAGCCATTCATCTCTGAGAGCAGACAGCTGGAGGAAAAATAATTGAATGCAATTATATTAATGTTACAAGGGGGGAAGCAGGTGGCTCATGCATTAATGTGGAGTCCTGGTCACTTGCTATTTGGCCTTGCTGTCAATTCAAATTTTGCTATATAACTTATGTTGACAAGTAAATCCTCACCTACTCTGATAAAATGCGCACTAAAATGGTGTCTAGCCCTGGGGTGTCAACCATAAATTTAAAATCATTTATATGTGAAGACCAAGGCAGAAGATAACCATCACTGCTGCACCTGGACCACAACAAATTTGTCTTATGCGGTCCTCTCTGCAATGCTGATCCTTCTCATGCCACTGAAGCCCATAAGATGCATGAGAGAAGGGGTAAGACTTGCTGTGTGGCTTAAGCTCTGTTGGAAGTGTGGGTGTGTGCACTACAGAAAAACAACACAGCAGACCTGAAGGCTTGGCTCCAGCCTCCTGCACCTTGAATAGAGTCCATTTGAAGCAGTAGCTGGAGAAGATTTTTACTGAACCCTCCTCCAGGTCAGCATCTTCAATGTCACTGGTTATTTTTTCTGTATGTAGCACAGATAGGAGTGTTGCTTCCTCAGGGAAGCAATCATACAGACACTACACAAGAGTGCTGCTCTTCAAGCTTATTGACCCTGGCAGACCAAATTGACATTTGTGGTCAAGAACAAGGCTAACAATCACAGCAAGATATGTATCCAAAAGTTACAATCTCACAGCTGGAGGAAAAGCCAAAAACCAAAAAGACTGAAATGGCTCTCCTAAAAAATGCTACTATGTCATCATCCTGTAAGTGCCAGGATTTCATAGTGTCCTCAAGCAACAAACTCTAACAATAAGTGTCCTCATAAAGCTTCGATAAAAGCAGCAGATATCACTCTCTATCTCTCCTGATGGAGCTGTTCCATTTTTTATAAATAATTAAATATTCATTTGACAAGAGGGAGAGACTGACAGTAGCTTGTTACTGAAGGCACTGGCAAGGGATCACTCAGACCCAGATACAAGTTCTCTCACAGAATAGTACAAAGTATTTCTCTAGGGTTTGCATCAGGATTTTTTTCATCTGTTCCAGGACACATTGCTGGTCACACATTGCTGGTCAAGAACAGAGAAAGGAGACTTGTCCCGGGACAGTGCATAGGAATGTCCTGTTATAGGACATTCACACGGGAAGTGAAGGAGATATTCTTAACCTAAGGGAGTGTTTTAACTAATGACTGTTGGAGTAAAGTTCCCTTGTGCTTCCCCAATGCTTTCAACTCCCCACAGAAGAAAAAGAATGTGCCCCTGGCCCAGAAAGGATCCCAACCATCAAAGCCCTATTCTATGAAATATTTCAAGAGACTAGAATTTTCTGATGGAAAGCATATTCTACTGGACAGTTCCAAGCCAGCTCTACTTAAAAAGTACTGTCTGTAATTGTTCATAGTTTAATTCAACCAAGTCAGATAGAATTCAAACCTTCATGATTGCACAGAGCATCTTTAATGAGCAACGGATCAGTAAAGGCAGTGTGCTTTGTTATTTAAGTGAAGACTGAGTGGTTTTAAACAATTTATTTTTGTTTAAACTCTTGGTAATGCAGCTGGGACAGACGTTTCTCAAGAGGGTTTTCTGACCTTTGTATCAGTACCAGATGTAGCTGAAGCTTTTGAACTGACCAATCAGTCCTATGATAATAGACCTTTATTGTTAATTCTTTTGCTCTGCTTTAGAAAGGAGAAAGGAAGAGTGGCTTGGCTTGCTCTTGTCCCCAGTCTATACTAGTTAAACTAACAGCACAACATTGCATGTGAATGCTGTATCAATGCTTACATGTTTGATTTGCCCTTAGAAATATTATCTATTTTCAGTTTTTAAAACTAACACAATTTAATTCTATATTTGCACATCAGTTTGATTTAGAGGGATGCAACTTTTCTATTTAGGAATTGGAATTCCATGGCAAAGGAGAAGTTTGATAAAGACAGGAAAGAGAGATGAAATTTGAGAAGCCAAAAAAGAAATCCTGCTGATAAGAGAGAGGGGAGGTAATAAGAAAATGGATGGGAAGTTGTTGTAATACAGCTGGAAAAGAAATCTTTTGAGTTGAGCACTGCTAGACACTTATAGATAGAAAAATGTAGTTAAAAGAGGAGACAATTACAAAAATCAAGAAGCAGAACAACATATTCTGGGATGTGAATTACTGAAAAACTGGCAAATAGATCCCAGATTTTGACAGGAAATGAGAAAAAATATTGACAATTGGCCTGGAGGCCATTCTTGTGGGCATTAAACTTGTTGCAGTAGTTTCAAGTCCTGTTTCAGGAAGGGCCTAACTACACATTTGAGTTTTCTAAATGTTTCAAAGGCTCCAGCAAATTCTACACTTTCCTTGGTTTCCTCAGTGACTCACGCTTCTCTGTCTGTGTCAGCACAATGTTCTCACAAGCTTTGCAATGTACTCTGCTAGGAGTTAAAATACCCTCCAGAGCTCTGAAATTACTTTTTGTGCTGTCTTGTGACTTTATTTCTGAATCTGTTTGTTTGTATACTACACTGCTTTCCGTTCTTCATGCCTATGTACAGAGAGGTATACATCAGCAAGCCTAGCGTGCCTCTGCATCTGTGCTGGTTTAGGTGAAGAACATAGCAGTAGCTGCACACAAGGATTAGGTTGTGGTTTTGCTATGTAAAAGTTCTGGAGACTTGACCTGAGATAATAAAGCACATTAAACAGGTGTTGAGCTTTTAGTTTACAAGATAACTTTAAAACTCTAGAGCATTTTTTGTTTTATACCATTCACACAGGCTCAGTAGAGAGGTCAAGAAAATTCTACTGAAATTATACAACAAACAAATTGTTAAAATATCAGGCATGTCCTGTTGGTTTTTTAGGGTGGTGATGCTGAGGAGGAAGCTTGGGATTTGAACAGTGTGAAATATTTTCTCATATTATGTACTATATTCTAAATATATTGTATTTGGAACGCTTAAAGTACACTTTTTTTTTTTTTGTGAAAGAAGAACACTAAGCATAAAAAATAATTAGTTACTCGGTTTCTTGTGATTTCAGTGATAAAACACTCAATAGTACTTTTATTTTTTGCCAGATATCATCTTAAATATAGCAACAGTGTTAGCTGGAGACTACACTGCAGAGAAAACACACTAGTTTCTTACAGACATGTAAGACCCCACCCAACTTCCATAAAGTCAGAGGAAGGTGGACCAACCTCATTCTTTTTATTTGAATGGAATTCAAGCTCTTGCGCTATAGAGATTTTTGGCCATTTCCCTGCATGGGGAACTCCCAAGGCTATTGCCACTCCCAGCTCCCTGTCTGTCTAGTTCAGGAGCTGGCAGCCTTATCACGGCCTCCATGGCACAATGAGATCTGTATTTAGGTTATATATGTCTCCATTCCCTTCTCTTCTGACCCCCTGTCTGGCCACAAAATAAGAAGTGTTGAAATAGGATAAAGGCAAAATTGATCACAGCATGGGTTTTATACAGTATTACATTCATCCTTATCCCTTCCATCTCCAGGACATATAAAAATGGTTCTTATGCAAACTGAATTGAAACCAACTCGAGTGACTCAGAGAAACCTGCAGATTCAAAAGAACTGGAAATGAACTGAATTTTAATTCTGTCAGGAGGCTCAGAAATGTAGACTTCACTGGTTCTTTATTATTTTGATAATTTTTTTAATTGGGACAAAAATAATCTAAGCTCATGTCTAGCACTATGGTGCTTCTTTAAGGATTAAAAAGAAATGTTCAGACAGCTCCTCACAGGGATATACCTTTTGAACTAACAGTTCTCTCTCCTCCTCTTCTGCAGCTGGGTTGTTTTTAATTATTAGCAAGGAAAATAGTAGATTCAATAGATGTGCATTCAAGTTCACTTTAACCATCAGTTGATTCCTGCAACTTTCATACTAACACCACGTTTGAGAACACAGACAAGTGTACACTAATGATGATTAAGGTTATTGCTCATAATTCTGACTATTAAATAGAGCATAGGGATAGTATGAAGGGTGTTTTTAGACAACTATCATGAGGACTGTCACAAGACATTGCCTTAAGAACCCTTGTTCAATCCCCAACTTTCACAGACGCATCCCGGTAGATGTGAATTACAACCACTCGGACATAGATTTCTAGTGCCCTTTCCCAAAAGGCTACAATAGCACCTCAGTTTGAACACAATACAGAGCAGCTGCACGTAGGGGAGTGAGATCTTTACCACATGCATGGAGAGATGAGAGAAGCTGCAAACGGAGCTTTCGTTACTCTGCCACTGCCTCTCCTGCCCCAGAGAAAGAGGGAGTTTTGTGCAGGGCTGCCTTTAGAGCGGGAGAGAAAAAATAACACCCATCTGACGCTCGAATCTAAAGGATCACTTCCACCTTTTCTGCTAAATGTGAGATGAAAAAATGTTACATACCTTACTATTCAGCAGACTACAGTCAACCAAGAGAGGATGGCAAAGAGAGGGACATATACAAACAGACGTGTACCTACAGCAAATCACTTACTTTGGATTTCCAGCCCCTGGCTTCTTTCTCCGGAATATGTTGAGGAAAGTGTTGGACTTGCAAGGTGCCTTGCCATCCCCGACATGCATACGCACCACATCCGAGGTGGTGAAGGCACTGCGGACGTTCCTCTCAGGCTTAGCTATGATGATGTACATCTTAGGGGTGAACATGCACCCCAGTGCCACTGTCACACTCAGGCTCACTGCAAAACAGGTGGTGATGATCTTGTAGTTGCTCCCGAAATAGATGGGCACAAAGGCCAGCCAGATGATACAAGTGGTGTACATGGTGAATGCAATGTACTTGGCCTCGTTGAAATTGGCAGGCACATTGCGAGTCTTGAAGGCATAGTACGTGCAGCTCATGATCAGGAGTCCATTGTAGCCCACAGGTGCCACGACGCCTAGGTTGCTGGTGTTGCAGATAAGGTAAACTTCCTTAATGCTGGGGTAGGAGAGGATGGGCATGGGAGGCTCCAGGATGATCAGCGTGATAACCAGTGTCAGCTGCACACTGATCAAAATGGAGGCAATTACCACTTGGGCCCATGCACTCATGAAACGTGGCTTGCGGGTACAGATCTTCTTTTTGCTGCCTGCCAGGATGCGTGCAATGCGGTTGGTTTTGGTTACAAGTGCAGAATAGCACATGGCAGATGAGAGACCCACCAGAAGGCGCTGGAGGTAGCAGGATGTCGTGGTGGGTTTAGCTATAAGGGTGAAAGGGCAGACGTAACCCAAAAAAATGCCAGCAAGGATAATGTAGCAGAGCTCCCGGCTGGAGGATTTGACAACAGGGGTGTCCCTGTAGAGCACAAAGATAAGGGTGACAAACATGGTGACCAGGATTCCCAGGCAGGAAAAGACCACAGCCACAATAGACTCTATATTGCTCCACTGGAGGTACTTTACGGGGATGGGTTCACAGCCTATAGTGTACAGAAAAGAAACAGAGTGTTAGAAAGGTATCTGCTTGAAGAAAGAACACGGGTTTTTTTTCTGTCTCCACTATAATGCAAAGATTAACTTATGCTGTGTGCCATGGATTATTAAAACCGCTTTATATAGGAAGGAACTGTAATATGGGAAAGTTTGGATAAAAATGTGTTAACAAAACAGCCATCATTTTTGGGTGTCTCAAACATTTGTTTATGACCCTACAAAGGGAAATGAGATCTGCAAAATTTTGCTAATTTTTCTTGAGACACCTGCTGAAAATCCCAGTATATCAAAGGCGGAGCTGGGAACAAGACTAAGACAAACTCCACACCATCCCTTCATTTCAGTAGGGAAGGGACTGTTACAAACCAGAATGAGTAGCTAAGACCAACTTATTTTAATCTTTATTAAAATCACTATAACCTGATCCCCTACCTTTTTGTGAGAGTGATTTTATGAACTATAGAAATTAATTAGAGATCTATGCGCTGAAAATCAGTAATAAATCCAAAATTGTAGCAGAGCTACACCATAGATTTTGTACATTCTTATATTTCTGCTTTTTTCTCTTAAAATTACTTTATTCTCATTTTGTCAAATCCTCTGCTCATAGTTTTTTCACTAAATAGAGTAAATTAATTCTTATGGAAGAGTCAACCCCACAAAATAGACATACCTTCAAAAAGTAACTGGGAAGGCTCTCCTTTATGACTAGTACAGATATGCAAACACAGGTATCAGTTAAAGTGGTACTTAACTGCTCTCTCCCACACTCACATTAAAGGAGTCTCTGTCTGCCTTCCTCACTGGGCTGAAGAAGTAATACCAGCAACAAGCATTGCAGAGAAAATAAAGTCCTCTGTTATTAATAGGGTGTTACAGTTGTAAAGCTGAGTTACTGAAAACCTTCGTTCTAGCATTTCCTAATTTTTGATCTTAATAGTGCCAAGATGCTTTTAACATGTTTCTGTATCCCAAAGTAAGTATCCACAGCCTCTTCTTGTTTTTGTACTCCTCCAGTTTCCCTTGGACCCAGCTCTCCTTTCTGCCATGTCTCAAGTATTTTTCCTCCCAGTCCCTCACATTCCCTATTCCTGTTCCCCTTCCAGTTCATTTTTTTCCTAGCCAGTCACCTCTCCACCCAGATGTCTCCATTAAAAACACTGCTGGTCCAGTTTTTCACATCCTGGACTGTCTGCTCATCACTTCTGCCTGTCTGGGTTGTTGAACACAGCTAGGAAGAGCAGGGAAAACATGGCAGTGTCAGTGACCTTCTAAGAAAGGCATTTTTTTTCCTCTCAGTTTTGCTGCAAAATCTTAGCAAGGGCCCTGATATTGTAAAGCACAAAAGTCATGCTCAGCCCCTTCTTCCTCCGTATGCACTGTATCTGCGGGAACCAGCTTCTATCAACTAAAAGCTTCTGAGTCCCACAGTTTTGGTCAATTTGTATGCACCTTCCACAGGGTTGCATAAAATTAACAACCAATACCCCTACGAAAATGTAATTTCCTTCCTTCCAAATATAGGAGAACTAAGCAGAGGTCTGGATCAAGGTTGAAGAGTTTTACTGTAACCTCATTTTGAGAAATAGAAGAAGAATTCTGTATTTTTTGATGTATTAAAAAAAAATAAATCAGCCTGAGGCAAATCCTGACATGGAAAATTTCTGCTGTAACTTTTAATGTCTGCCAATGGCTTATGAACTGAAAGAATGTCTCATAATTCTGTACTCTTTGTCTCTAACAGTACGAGGCTGACTTAACTACAGACAATGCTGTTGACTTGACTGCAGGTAATGTTGTTACAGGTACCTGTAGCATGAAAATCAATAGAAATGAGTATATGTGCAACTGCAGGTCTTATGAAGAATAGGAATTCTGTTTTACTCAAGGTAGTCTGTTCAAGACTCAGGTAGATGAAGAAACCCATTCTTCCAGCCAGTATTTTTACAGTGAAATATGAATTAAAAGCTTTTTATTGGAAGTGGGAGCATCTGGCCATTTACCAGAGCAGCCCTGAGGAGCACTTGACTCTTTCTTTCATTTAATAGTGGACTAACAATCAGAAGTTCCTGCTGGTTGATTAATACGTGCAAAGCTCTTCTTGAACAAGCAGGCAGTCTGAGGTTGCTGGGAGGGTTCAGTTTCAGTGTGGGCTTTAAGTTTAGCAACAGCAAGCCACACTCATATTATTCCATCTTAAACGATATTTTCAGAACCTTATCCCCAATTCAGAACAGTAGGTAAGCCTATCGATTGCGTTAAGCTTATCTATTGAATTTCCTAGAAATGTTTCATTATATCAGTGTAATTTCTGTGCACCAGCAAACCCCAAGAGCCATATATGCTACAAACATTTGAAAAAGCTGTTTGCACTGCTTATATCAGCAAACAGTTGTTGGTTGTCAGCACCTATGAAGGTGGGTCATTTCACAGCTAAGAGAAAGTGGGCTAGGGAGCCTTGTTGAAACTGGAGGAGGATACCTAAGAAATAGTGTACTTACAGGTTTTAAAAAAAACCCAACAAAGCAACAAAAAAACCCCATCCCTCCTAAATCAAAACAATTAAACCAAACTTCAAAAAAATCAGATAATTAGTGGTGAAAGCTTCTAGCAAAAAAGCTGTTTGGGAGCTTTCATATACTGTGCAGAAGGCTAATAGATTTTAAATTTTTTTTTTAAATTATATTCATCCTGCAAGGCCAATAAGACAATCCAAGATGTTTCTGAGGTCATTAACACATCCCATGCAACTGATGGCCTCAAATCTTTACAATTAATTTCATAATAGCTCTATAAAACTTCTTGTCCTATGTTGTTTTATTGCTTATTTAAGATGATTTGTGTAAACTGGGTTTACTAGCTTGACATTCATTCTTTTTATATCAGTTTCCGATACAGTAAAAGATATCTCTTCTTGGCACAAAGCCTTAAGATACTGGGTTTAGCAACTATTTGTCAGGTCAGATTTTTATCATCTGTGGTGAGAAATACTTTGTGCCTGCTGGCTCCACCTCACTGAACACATATTTAAGGAAAGCAATCTAAAAAAAAAATTGTACATTTAAAAATAAAATTAAAATGTCAGGAAAGGATGGCTGAGTAACAGAGACTGACTTCAAATGGAGAGAATAAGCACTTTGAAAAGCACGTCTTAGGAAATGGGTTAGTATGTGCTTCACGTTTCTAAGGATTTTAAAGACATCATCTGTGATGGAAAATAGGACTAAAACTGCATCCTTGTCTAGCATTTAAGATTTAAAGCAAAGGGAAAAACAATCTGGAATGTGAGATGTTAGCGACTGTGTCTAGATGCTATGGTGACTGGCAGGATATGGGTACTACACACAAAACTAAGCTATAAAAGCATATTTGATGGGAGAAATCTGGCAATAAAAGAGAATTCCAAATTAAATTGTAACAATGGAGACTCCCACAAAGTTCAAGAGCCAGAGTTTATCTATCTGAGTCCTTTTTCTAGATGTTAGGATGGCATCAGCTTCCCTTCTCAACTTTGTGCTTTGTACTGCAATTCAAGTAAATGAATTGCAGGGGTTAAGAAAAGTTTTTTGCTCAATAAGACAAAATGAAGAAGCTGTGCAGGAGCAGACTTCTCTAGGAAACCAGTCGATGGCTATGCTGTCATTTGGCTGATGCTACTGTGATTTTAGAACAGCAGCAGTCCAGTTTCCTTGCTGAGAAGAAACACAAATCAGCAGGTCATCTACTGATTTCATTAAAAGTTAATAGATTGCAACATGCCCCTGAGATATTTTCAAGCACTGATGCTTTACTCAATTCCTTTCAGCAGTGACTGTCATTTTGACATACCTCCTTTTGAGCTATTTTGGGCAGCTGGTAACACTGAACCATATTCGCTCAAGTGCACATTGATCTCTTGCTATGTTCTTGGTCTGCCTTATTAATTAAAAAGAAGTTCCAGTTTTCTTCCTTGAATAGTAGATACAAACAATTCTGTGAACCTCCAAGATTAAGAGAACCTGGTTCTCTATGGATACCTGCTTTAAAACTAGCAGACACTTGGGTTCCATGAGGTGGGAGTTGAATAAGAGCTTTTCCAATGGTCAGGACATTTATGAAGGGTTACGTGGATTTTACGGTGTTTAGTAACACAAGATATTCTTCCAGACTTTGGGCCCTTACAGAAAGCACTTTTCAAGAACTCCTCTTCCTAAAACTCACTTACATGAAGCTTAAAGGAACCGAATGAACACTAGGATTTCTGTATGTTGACAAATCTGTTTGAAATAGATTCAGTTGCACGCCAGAGAGACGAAGAGAGATAGAGACAGGGTTGGGGTGGGAGGTATGGAGTATAGACAGAGACACATCTGGGACATGATCATGTCTTATTTTACACGTAAAAACAAGTTAGACAATGGGTCACATTTAGTTTATTGTGATTAATAGTATCATTTTAGCTGGAGAAGTGCAAGTGTTCTATCTCAAAATAAAACTTCTGAAAGCTTGCTTGGCTTCAGTGACTTGCTTAACAGTATCTTTTGGAACTATTTGATCAAGGTTTGATCAAGTTCATCTATGTGTTAAATGCTGCAGCAATATCTAGTTGCCAGGTTGTCATATTAAAGGACAAAGATGTCGTAAGTTGCATACTTGATCTTCAGCTTGGTAGTCAAATTGCTTCTCTGACTAGGAATGATGTCCTGCTGAATACTGGCAGCCAAGATTTGCAGGTGCAGGACAGGACAGAGGTGCCAGTAGTCTTTTATAGTGATACAAAGCAAAACTCAAGGTCAAGGTGGAGCTTCTCAATGCATTAAATCTTTTTTCTTGGGGTAGTGGTTACAGCAAAAGCCCAGAGCAGGTGTGGAGGTTGACCTTGACAAGTGAAAAATAACAGAAAGTTGCCATAGCATACAATTTATTGGAAGTGTATACAGGTCATCCAAAGCTTATACACTGTAAAGACCAGTTTTAGCTGTTTCTCTTCCTTCTGCCAGCCTTTCTTAGGCTGATATTCCTCTTGCTGGTGAGTGCAGTAATAATGATCGTTATAGCAAACAAAAGTGTGGTAGTCAGTTACTGAATGCCCCAAATCCCAGACAAAGTATTATTAACTGACTGGTAGAACAATCAGAAAGAATATTAAGTCAGTCTAACAAGAACGCACTGAGTTCTTGTGATAATCACTGCCAAAACTGCAGGAAATTCTGCTAAGTTCATTTGTAGTCTTAACAGCTTTATCAATGCTCATGTTAACTGAAGGGGAGGAACAGACAGACTATGTCATTTCTTCTGGGTAGAAATTTTTCCCTCTTTATTGTCACTGCTGTTGAATGGAAACAAAAGGTATAGCACTTTTCACTCAACCTAAACTACAACGGGATGTGTGTTTAAGTATGCACCTTTAACATCCCTGCATGCTGCCACCATACTTCCCACCAAACACCATTTGTCTTGTGTCTGGTAAAATGGGAACACATTTGGAGGGACACATCCCTACCTGTCAGGTCAGTATTCGGCCACCAGCCAAGCTCACAGGCTTTACATGTGAATTCATCCTGAACAAATTCATTCTCTTTGCAAGCAGTGCAAATCCAGCAGCAACTCACTTCTCCTTTCCTGATCACCTGTAATGCAAAATAAGTCCTCAGCTATGATCCTTTGTAAGAAAACACAGAACCCTTCCCTCCCAGCAAACAAGTACCACCTGTGCTATTTAAAATATGTCAGGATTCTTGTGTATGGCATGTTTCAAACAACTAGATAACATGAATTCCGATTCTGTATCTAAGTCTGTATATTAAAATTTGTATTTAGGAGTTTAGGGGTAATCTTTGTGGAGGATTCAATTTTGTTTTAAGGGAGCGGTTCTGAGTCAAAAATGAAAAACATTTTCCCTTTGGTGTAGAGTCATGGTGAGTGTTATATTTTCAATCAAACATGAGAAAAGGTTTAATCTGAGAGATGGTTCACGTCAGAACAAGTAGCGCAGACCACATTTATTATCTATTGCATAGTAAAAAGCATTAAACAAAGTCAAAGCTTAGAATAAAGAGTGATTCACACATATGCATACATATATATATATATATATGCACGCAAGCACAGGCACACACATAAATTCTAATTTACATTGAATTCTCTTTGGAGCTCATTACATCAGTGTAAGTAGAAATTCAAATAAGAGCACATTAAAAAATCTGCTGCTAAAAAGATTTAATGGGTCCTAGTAGAAAATAAAACCAACATGCAGTGATTAAGAACATGCTTTGGAACAGCTCTTTTGGAAACAAATGTTGCTGAAAGCTGTATCTTCCTCTGTTGTGAAAGTTGCTAAATGTAATGATCCACTGTTGGAAAGATGGTTTCCTCATCTTGACTGCTAGTTTCGTTACATTGAGGCTGAAAGAAACATCAAGGATATCTTCAGCTCACAGGGCTCTGATAAAGACTCTGGCTTTGTTTCCCAGAATGGAGGAATCCAGCCTTCTCTCCAGGATCTTGCAATCATCTATATGCAGAGTTAAGTGCAGCAGTGAAATATAAAATGTTTGTTTTATTGAATGCTGGCTTTGTGGGCTTTTTTTTGTTAACATTTCCTCCCGCAGTCTGTGGACAGAATCCAATAGACTTCAATGATGGGAGCCGAAGTTGGCAATTTGTATGCATGGTGTTTACATAAACACATATACACAAACTGCACAATCTCAAAAACAAGGAAAAGATGTTTTGGGGGATAGTAAATACTGATAATGTTTCCTCTCCAAGATTGTTGGAGTATGTCACTATGCCTTTGCCAAATCATCAATCACTTATTGCTTAGAGTAGCAATATAGAATTAAAAAGCTGCAAATGTGTTTATTAAATGAAATTAGAAAGAAAGGTCTGCTCTAAGGTGATTTTCCTGAATTGCCTTCTTTCCATTTTAAGCTTACTGCATCCATACCATTTTGATAGTGGTGGAACATGTCATCCAGACATGGCAGACTGCAAATTATTTGTAGCTTGATATAAGAACTAATGTTTAGTAAACACAGAGTGATTTCATTTGTGTTTCCATACCTCCTGTTGTGAACATGAGATACAGACAGTTTGGGATTTGTTGTCTTTTTCTTGCTGTGTTATTGCTGGAAGAAAATGCTGGATTCCCATGGGTCACATTATTTTCAGGATCAAGCCCGAAGTGAATCACAGCCACTGAATGTTATAGGCAATGACTAAGTGAAAATGTTGTTCTTTCTCACATAAGGTGAAATTCAAATCCTGTCACACTAGAAGATCCTGCATCACTATAAAGCACAATTTTAGAAAATATGTGCCTGTATATGGGATTGTAAGAGCAAAATGTTAATCTAGAAGTCTTTCTCAACTTTTGGCTTTTCTGAAGAAAAGGAAGTCCTGTCCTTTGGCTTGATAGAAGCTTGCTTAGGTTTAGGGAAAAAATACTGACTAGTTATTTACATTTCTATAGCAGAAAGAGTCTGAGGCATACCTTAATCTGGCCTTTCAAGCAAGGCTCGCTGCACACTGACCGGACCATTCCACTCTTGTTCATTTGAATCCTATAGTCATCAATGTTAAGCACACCCTCGTGCCAGGTCCCAATGAGGACGTAGTCATAACGGTTGGGCTCTATGTACTGCAGGTTCATGATGTCATATCTGCAAGGGAAAAAAGCAAATTACTCGCAAAACGGAGACTAAAAACTTATCTTGATCTTCGTCTTCTGCCTCCATAAATATTCATGTAATCCCTTAACACTAGGGACTAGAATTTCACAGAAACACCAAATACAGTAGGATTTGTGGCAGGATCATGGCAAATGACAGCTCTGATTGCTACACAATTACTGATTGCTTGACTTACTTGCATAAAACCGTGAGTAAAATGTATGAGTCCAGGAGGAACTGTACGTCAAAGAAGGTGAGCTCTGCTAAAGATGCACATGTAGGCACTGCCTGGATGGTGTGGTTTTCAGCCATTATTCAAGATGTCCTTAACATTCATTTGGTGCCTACATATAAATTGGTTGTAGTATAGTCCCTGCTGGGAGCTCTGAAGTAATCGAGAAACGCTCTAACTAACTGAGCTGGTATGCCATGAGTTAACTACAAACACTACTTCAACAATTTATATTACCCAGCCCAGTAAGATTGTCAGGAAAAGGTAGCAGCTCAGGCACAAAATTTAGTCACCCTAGGCAAGCAGGAGAGCACTTTCCAAGGCTAATGTAAAGGAAGCATAAAACACTGCAAAAATAAACATTCAGCTACCCCACATCCATCATGGTCTTCCATGTGTTGGGCCTGGTGTACACATATCCCTTACAACTAATTATTCTGCTCCTTCTTTAACCCACAGAATGTGGTTTGTGCAAAGTGTGGGGTGATTTTCTAGCAATTGGAAATAAGCAAGGATAGGAGAATGAATGTTAGAAGGTGCACAGAGAGGAAGAAACACAAAAGAGCCTGGACCTACAGGCTGGCCTCTTAAGATGAGAAGGGGTAGAGATTTGTTTAAAAAAGTATAAGAGAAAGAGGACTGTGAACCAGAAATCAGCACTGGAGCTGAAAATCACAAAGCATCTTCTGTTTTCTAAGCCTGGGAGTTACTGCCTTGTTTTTCTGTACTGGATTGTCTCCATCTCTTTTTTTTTTTATGAGTGTTGCTAATCTGTATGTGCATTACGAATGAAAGGTAAGCAAAGTATGAGCCATAAATAAAACTGGAATGCTTGGTTGTGTGCAAAGAGACATATTCACTTCTTTGTTTTCCCTGCTGAGCTTCAAACACACAAAATTTCAACTCTCTCTGCATTTCACACAGGAAAGAGGTGCTGGAATTGCTCTCTAGACACCTTTTTTTTCTTAATTGATTCTTTAGCATGTCTTTAGTTAAAGATTATTTAAAGAAGTGCATATTTGCAGCTGTATTTAGACCCTAGTCTTGCAAATTTGCACGCTCAGAGAATGTCTGTGCTACTGCAGAGAGGTCTACTGAATCAGATGGGAAAAGAAACTCTCGTCACTGACTTCAATGGAGCCTCCAAGAAGAAAGCAGCTCCACTTGTTGGCAATCGGCTACTAATTGAGGGGTTGCTTAGAAAAGGTATAAATATCAAATTCAGTAGGAAATAATTTCTTCTTATATCTCAGTTCTTGCAAAGGAAGAATGTAAAAAAAAAAAAAAAGGAACGCTGTTTTCAGAATCATAAAGAATCAGGATAGCAAGAAGAAATAAGAGCCAGGTACTTTGTAACGTAGACTCAACAGACAGGAGTAAAGTTGAGCAGGAATTTACATACCTCTTCCTAGCAAGAAGAACATACTTAGATTTGAGCGTGACCCTGTTTTGGACTGATACAAAATCAGCTGCTGTGGCTTGGAAAATGAATTCAGGAAGTGGAATAAAAGATTAACTAAAACCTCACGTTGCCTTAATGGAATTTTTGAGCCCGCACAGATTGTTTTAATTTTTGCAAAACTATATTACAAGACACAGAATGCATTAATGCAATACCAATCAAGAACTGGTAATTTCAGGGATATGATTTTAGTTTGAAAGCCATTCTTATGTTTCCTTATAGCACTGTACTCTTTTCTATCAGTTATCTGTCAAAGAATTAAGTACGCAGACTAAAATGTCTTGCATATGACAAGTTGTAGAACAATGTTTGCAGCTTTGATACGCAGCTTGAGTTTTAAGTGTAAAAATGCAGCCTAACACATACACTGGGTACATGGAGACGTGCTTAAGTTCTTTATAATTTCTTTCTTTTCTTTAATGAAAATTTTCTGCTTTAAGTAAGGACACATTCAGTGCTGGAATACATCCCCCTGCCACTTCCCTCAGATACCTACAACTTTAATAGTTTTGGGCTGTGTCCAAGCTAAAAATTATTATTGCAAAAGAGGTGGGTTTGACAAGACTTGTAAAGCTATAAGAGAATGAGGACCATAGAGGCAGCAGGTTTTCACACATACATATGGCAGCATTTACAGAAGTCATGAAAACATTCCACATTCTGAAAGAGTTCTGAATGAACCCTTCTTTTAATATAAGAGCAAGCCCTCTGGCATATTGAGAAATGACGTAAAACCAAATAGGTGTCATCATATGAACAAGATACTTGTGAGATGAGCCAGATCACTAGCCAGCTGGTCACAGACATACTCTTACTCTGGTTAGTCTGACATAGCTGAAGTTATTTTTTTCCATAGCCATAATACCAGACTGGCAGTGAGGTGTGCTGCCCTGAAAGGCACAATGGAAAACAGCAATGCTGAGCAATGCTGGGATATAATTGGCCAAAACAACCACTCATGAAGCCAAATTCAAAACTAACCACATATATTTGACAAAAAGTCCTTTATATACAAGTTTGAAGTCTTTGCATTATGCATTTGATAATTTAATCAAAGCATTAGAGCTGATTAGTCGTATAGAAGCCAGAAGAGCTATTGGAAATTTTGAAATAGACGTACATCAGTCTACATCCAAATGTACTTAAGAGTAAAACTAACAACAGTATTTCTCTTAGCTTATGAACCTCAGCATTTCTCCACGCATCAGAGGTACACTGTAGAAGTTGAAAGGTCTCCTGTCTGTTGTCACATAGCATTTTATGGTCAGAGTCATATGAAAATTGTTTGTTCTAAAGAGGTAAGTTTCTTAATCTGCCCTTAGGTAAAAGCAGGCAGTTACCCTAGAATAGAAAAGGGCTTAAAACCGATCTGTCCCCAGCCCCTTACATAGGCCCAGAGAAGGATGCAGTGTTGATTTCTGCATCCATCACACCTTCTCTAGCTGTTTCTGGGAATTTGAGCAATATGATTACTATTGAGAAAGGAAATGGGAGGTACTCAATAAAAGTAAAAAGTTCAGCAATTTTACCAGCGTCTTCTTAGTGACTGTATAGTGAACTCATACTGTTGATTTCCCAGAGCTACATCCACATCATTTTTCCCGGAGGCAGTGCAAGTCAGTTAAGTGACTGCATTTGTGCCCTTATGATACAGGTCTGCTTCACATTTATGCATAAAAGCTTTTTTTAAAGAAAAGATTCTGCACAGGAGAAATAAATCTTTGGAAAAGTGCTTCACGTTTTCTAATCTCATTTTGATCAAAGTGGCATGGTCTATTCACTCATCCACCAAGAGCTTTTCATGTGGAGCTGTGGAAACACTAGGGCTAATCTGCAGCTAAATACTATTTTGTGTGAGCATAAACGATTGCTGACATACAAAGATCTGATGGACTGTACAGACCACATTTCATATACACGTCACCATTCTCTGACATGATATTGCCCATGTCATAAATGACACAGATTATCCCAAGGATTACAGCATCCATAACAAGAAGGTGAATTGAATTTTCTTGCCCAAACTTGCTAACTCCAGCTGTGAAAATAGGAATGAGGAACAACAAAAAAACCCTACATAAATTAACACACCAAATTCTAAATAGTCCAGAGAATCAAGAAAAAATGAACCATGCTATAGACCAAAATGATGGATGGAGTAAATTCTATCATTCTGATATAGATCCTCCCCTATTATGAATCCAGGAATTGTTCATTCTGTGCTTGGTACTTCTAAGAGTTACAGAAATGCTCTCGGGTGACAAGATAAAAATAAATAAGATTTAGGCTAAAACTGAAAAATTACAGCTAGCGAATAAATTGAAGACCTAACAGGCAGATATACGCAGGGGTGTAGTAATGCTTTTATAGAGATAAGTAGTGTGTAATAAACCTAAAACTACACTTAACAGGACTTTTCTGTATTATCTATATTATGTGTGCAAAGAATTTATGCATTTGTGTCAATAACGATGTGTTTGACCTAGGGAATTTCTTATGTCTACTTTCAAAATCTGACCTATCTCATCTATATCTTTGACTAAAATAATCTGAAGTATACAATGCTCAACAAGAACAGCAAACTGACCAGCTTTTTCTTTACAAAGTGTAACAAACTGTTTAAATGTATATAGAGTTTAAATATAATGAGCAATGCAAAGAGCGAATGGTAAAAAGTTTGTCAGTTTTCCTAATAAAGGCTAGTAATAGAGATAAGAGTTGCTTTAAGGCCACTGTATCTTACAAATACTTGAAGGGATATAGTAGACTGCAGAATCTAGTTTGTTCCAGAGCACTCTCTGTGTAACGTTGGCACTCAGATGCATTTATGCAATAAGCCCAAAGATGGAGTGAGAGAGTCTTTTATAATACTTTAATAACTCAGTAGGAAAACTTAACTTCAATGAAGTAACCCCTGAGAAGGTTTCAGTTATTAATGGATTGTGTACCTCAACAGAGGAATTAACTTATTTATAAAAAAAATAACCAAAACCAAAACCAAAACCAAAGCTCCTCCATCTGGGAAGTGTCACGCTTAAAATAGTTCAACAGATCCCATAAACTTAAATGAAAAGGAAAATGTTTCTGTTAGCTGGCTCCTGTAAGAGAAACAAAGGTGATGTCCAAGTCCACAGAGTTGCTGTCTCACCTTTTGCTCAGGTACACACTGTGTCTTCAAGGGAGTAGTAAACAGTATCAGTTGACACAGATGGTATTTACCAAAACCTCATATAAGTGAAATGCAGTATCTCCTTGCCAAAGAAACCCCACAGTATTTTCTTGGTCTACTTGACTTATCTTTAATGACTGGGACAACTAATCTTATTTGGAGTGAAACAAGTTAAGAAGAGCACACAGGAGTTCAGCAAGCAGAACTAAATAGTCTCTGGCAACAATGCAGTCCTGTGTCCTGGGGGCACTTGAAGTGGCAGAGCTCCAGTTGGTAAAGGTTGTGCTCTATAATCCTGCCTTCAAAATCTTAGCAAGCAAATGTTTCATTTAATTCCAGTCACTTATATTGCACTTCATACATATTAAAACCCTGGTGCTGCACCCTAGTGGTGTCTCAAACACCGAAAGTCTGAGAGATACAAGGTTTGCCTTCTCCTGAAACACTAGAGATTTTACAGGCTATAGTTCCTGTCTCAATATGAGCTGTAGTTATCAATATATCATGTGTTAGTAGTGTTATTCTTGGCTATTTGTAAGACTAATCCAGATAATTCCATTTATGTCTCTCAGTATACATGCTATATGCTTCAACAAAAGAGCCAAAGAAATCTCCATCACCAAATCCAGCAACTTTTCCACTTCCCAACACCTGGTTTAATTAGTTGAGATGAAACATCTGTTTACCTTCCAGGAGCATCTCCCTTTTCATCAAACCAAACTTCTTCTCCAGAAACACCGATGAATGAGGACTTGAGGAGGAACTCCAACAGCTTGCTGCCATCAATTGGCTTCATAGCATCACACAGACCAACATGTCCAGGGCAAAGAGAATGATGCATATTTTGTAGCCCATGAGCCATAGCATATATAGCATTGATGACAAATCCCATTTTACTGTCCTGCACGTAATTTTCTTCTAGGCTTTCATTGCCTACAATAGTAAGAAAAAAGTGTTGTAACAAATAAGGATGAAATAACATGAAAATATGAAAAAGCAGTGAGGTATAAAAAACGATTTTCTTATTTATTTTATAACACTTTACAGGCATAACCAAGATGCCAGCCAGGGATTTTAATAAAATTAAAAAAACCACAACCCTTTTATCCCCAGAAATCTTTAATTCATTGAAAGTGAAATGCCTCATGAGAAAGCACCATTTTAATCAAATTGTCAGCTTTAATTTGTTCTTTGGGGATTTTTTCCCTTGTCATTCCACAATTCTATTTATGCTAAGAAGTGTTAGACAACAGTCCAGCACTGGAATTATACATTTCATCTAGAACAATTTTTTAAAGTAATTTGCTTGTAAATTTGACTTTTTGTCACATTTGAACATTTTTTGTTTTGAAATCCCATGGTTTTGAGGGCCAAGATAGCAATATCCCTTTCAGTGTTAATAAGAAATCAATTTAAATCAACATCACTTCTCAAGTAATCAGAAATAATAAATTTAGCTAAAAGTATATACCAATTTGGAATTGCTCGAGAAAGTCAAATGAAGTTCTTAACACTAAAAGACTTTTTATATTACTGCAGCATGAGCAGACACTAAAGCCTCTGTCCATTGGTCAGAAACCATGTGGCGGTGAAGGTTTTCCCCACAGACAGGTTTTAGCTCTGATCTGCAGGCACTGCCAGAGGGTGCCATTTGTGATTGCATTTCACATCAGACCTCGCTGGGTCCTGGACCCTCACCCAGCTTCCCACCACGAGCTGCTGAATGCTGTTAGTGCTAACCCCAAGTCACGGAGGACTTCTGCTGCAGAGGTCTTACGGGAGCTGGAAGTAAGAAACCTGTCTTTTTTGTTTCCTTCTCCTGAGTCATTTTATCACAATATGCTTCAAACTGCAAGATGCTTTTATCTGTAGACCTCCCACATTATTCAGTGTTTAACAGGCATTTGCAATCCAGTCTCTGTTACTTTGTCTAAGCAACACCTTGTCTATGCTAGGGAAGTAGGATGTGTGAGAGACTAGGTGTTAACTGACAGTTCTCAAATCCAGGTTGGAGGACAGTTGTCATTTTAATATGAAGAAAAGAGAAAAATGGATGAGGAGCCAACAGAGATCTTATTGGTCAGGATTAAAGGAAGGGCAGTGACAAGTGACATTGTAGTAGGGGACTGCTGCAGGCCACTAGACCAGGAGGAACAATCAGATGAAGCCTTCTATAGACCAATAGGCATAGCCTCATTTTCTCAAGCCCTGGTCCTCATAGGGGACTTCAACCAAACCGATATCTGTTGGAGGGACAACACAGCAGGGCATAAGCAATCAAGGAGGTTCCTGGAGTGTGTTGATGATCATTTCCTTCTCCAAATGTTAGAAGAGCCAACAAGGAGGGGTGCTATGCTGGACCTTGTTCTCATCAACAAGGAGTAGCTGGTTGAGAATATGAAGCTCAAGGGTAGCCTTGGTTGCAGTGACCATGAGATGGTGGATTTCAAGATCCTTAAGGCAGTGAAGATGGTGCTCAGTGTGCTTACTACACTGGACTTCAGGAGGGAAGACTTTGGCGTCTTCAGGGATCTGCTTGGTAGAGTACCAAGGGATAAAGCCCTGGAGCGAAGAAGGGCCCAAGAAAGCTGGTTAATACACAAGAATCACCTCCTCCAAACTCAGGAGTGGTGTATCGCAACAAAGAGAAAGTTTGTTGTCATCATGGACAGCGGGACTGAGAACATCCACAGCAACTTTGCTGGTGACATCAAGCTGTGCGGCGCAATCAGCATGCTGGAGGGAAGTAGTACCATCTGGCAGAGCCGTCATAGGCTTGAGAGGTGGCCCATGTGCACCTCATGAAGTTCAAGAAGGCCAGGTGCAAGGTCCTGCACATGGGAAGGGCAAACCCAAGCACAAAAACAGGCTGGGTGGAGAATGGATTGAAAGCAGCCCTGAAGAGAAGGACTTGGGGGTGTTTGTTGATGAGAAGCTCAACACAACCTGGCAATGTGCACTTACAGCCCAGAAAGCCAGTCATGTCCTGTGCTGGATCAAAAGAATTGTGACCAGAAGGTCGAGGGAGGTGATTCTTTCCCTCTGTTCTGCTCTTGTGAGTCTCCACCTGGGGTACTGCATTCAGTTCTGGGTGCCCGTACAGAAGAAGGATGTAGACCGTTTGGAGCCAGCCCAGAAGAAGGCCACAAAAATGATCAAAGGATTGGAGCACTTATCCTGTGAAGACAGGCTGAGAGAGTTGTGCTTGTTCAGCCTTGAGAAGAGAAGACTCTGGGAACACTTTATAGCAACCTTCCAGCACTTAGAGGAGGCCTACAAGAAAGCTGGAGGGGGACATTTTACAAGGCATAAAGTCTTTAAACAGAAAGCGAAAGACTTAGATTAGATATTGGGAAGACATTCTACACTGTGAGCATGGTGAAGCACTGGAAGAGGTTGCCCAGAGAAGTTGTGAATGCCCCATTGCTGGAGGTGTTTGACGTCAGGCTGTATGGGGCTTTGAGAAAACTGGTCTAGTGGAAGGTGTCCCTGACAGTGACAAGAGGGTTGGAACTAGATGATCTTTAAGGTCTCTTCCAACCCAAACCATTCTATGAAAATCTACACATTCACCGAAACTTTCAAGTTAAAAAATATTTCCTTCCTCTAATGAAGATACGATATCGCTTTCAAATTGAATCATGAAAACCATCCTTATATTCATGCTTCAAAAAGGCTCCGATTTGGTAGTTCTTCTCAGCTTGTTTGCCCTGCAACTCAGAATGGTCAATGAGAGATTTATTAGGATAGCAGAGATCCCAGCAGCAGGTATGTCTACGGTTCTTTCTTTGGCTCTTCCTTGCACAGGAGATTCCTTGCAACTAGGCAAGAAAATCATGCTTCAGTAACTGCTTTCCACGTAACCTGAACATAGCAAACAGTTGTGATTGTGAATTTAAAAAGCCTTGTGAAAACAGCATGATCTGACTGAATGAGTTCATGTGCTCCTCTCACTGCTGTACATTCACCACCAGCAAGAAGCAGCTGGAGAAATGTTTCCCAGAGGCAATATATCTGCCACTTCTTTGGTGGGAGGAGGTTCATGGTTTCCATTCAAATCACATTAAATCAATGCCATTCAGATCCATGTTCAGAAACACAGAAAGAATAGAAACTTTAAATTTAAGCTGACATAATATTTACCCAAGGAAGTAAAGAGTATGCCACTACATGTATTTCACTTATGTACTGGATATAATGCAAACAGCATAGCCCAGATGTCTTTTGCCTGAATAAGTTAATGTACAGTCTGTATATGCTATCTCTAGGTGCGTTTTATCTCCTGATTAGTCCCTCAGGATTAACACACTGTGAATTTACCACCGAGTCTTCTTTGTTGTAGGTAGGATGTGAATCCTTACATGAAAGAGAGGCAGAAAGGCCCTGAGCTTGACACGACAGTCCTCTCTTTCTTGTGAATTTTCTAGGTAGTAAGTTGCAGAAGAGATCACAAACTCACTGATAGGACGCAGCACACACACACAACTGTTTTCTACCTGTCCTGCTTTTGGCTGGGATAGTTTTCTTTCTGGTAGCTGGTGTAGTGTTTTGTTTTGAATTTGGAATGAAAATAATGTTGATGACACACTAATGTTCTTAGTTGTTGCTAAGCCACTATGCACTTTTTAGCTTCTCATCCTGAACTGCTGGTGAGAAGGCAGGGGGTGCATTGGAAGCTCTGGGCAGAACAGCCTGGACAGCTGACCCATATCCCTTTGGATGTTCCACACCATATGATGTCATGCTCAGTATATAAATTGGGGGAGCTGCCCAGGAAACAGTGGTCACTGCTCAGGAATGGGCCAGGCATGAGTCACTGAGTGGTAAGCAGTTGTTCATTCCTTACTTTGTATATTCTGTTATTGCTGTTATCATCATTATCTCCCCTTTTTGGTGTTCTATTAATCTGCCTTGATCTGAGCCCACGAGTTTCACTTTTTTTTTCATTCTCCTTCCCACCTCACTGTGGAGGAGGGAGAAGTGAGCAAGTGGCTGTGTTGCTAGCTGGGGTTAAATCATGATGCTGCCTGAGAGTTTAACTCAGATACCTCCTTAATTTCTCTAATTATTTATTTTTTTTTTTGTAAACAACAATGACACTTGCAGGAGATCTGCTAATGATAGCATCCTTACGTATTTCCTGAGGCAAGCACTCGTGTGGCTGCCAGAGGCAGAAAACTAAATGTAACAGAACTTGCCAATGTTTTAGAAAGAGGCCATTTCCAAGCACATATTAACTTAGCAAAACGTGGACTTAATTTCTCATATTTCAATATTATATGCATACCTCCAAAGAGAATAAATATTTGATGGTGGGACAATTTGCTTTTAACTAATTAGAAGTGAATATCTAGCTAATATTGAGGCTCCAAGTATATAGTCTTACACTACAGAGGTGACTGCCTTAATATTACCCATAGGAATAATTGCACTGTAGTAGAAAGCAACATGCAAAGCATCAAATGGTAATGAATTGTCTACAGATCAGTAATATAAATATCCTTATGTGTAAATAAGCTATTTTGCAGTAAATCCAGCATGAGAAGTCATGATTTACTTAAACACAAATTCCTGCAGTCAAAACCCATTTTATTCCATTTTCATCATTAGGTGATATCGCTATACTTATGCATTTGAGCTTGTAAAAAATCGCTTATGACAATCAGCGAGAAATGTGTGTTTTTTAAAACAAATGAAAACATGTAATTTTGTTCAGCTAGGACACAACAGAGAAAATCAATGTTTAATTAAGTTTTCTTTGGACAACGTTTCAATAAATACAAGAACCATCTTCTGTTTGTTATGGGGCTTCTCTGTAAAGTTGTATTATTCCTCAGTAGGTCTTTGAAATGAGCAAAGAAGAACCCTGGATTGTGAAACTTTTATTTTTCCTTCCTCTCCTACCCTTTGGAAAAATACCATTGATCTACAAAGACTAATTTGGACACTGGGTTATATTAACACTAAAAATAGATAAGTATTTTGTTAACTTTTTTTTTGTTGTTGTTATTTTAGGGAGCTTAGCTTTCACTAAGCAAAGAAAAATTATAAGCCCTGTGAGTACTGGATTAATTGAAGTCACTCAAATCAGGCCGTTAATTTTTGAATGACCTTGAAGAATACATGCGTCCTATATTTCATACTTACTTATTTTTGTATCAGATGCAGTGTAAATCTTCCTTTAATAATTTCATTTTAATAGTTTCTTAATATTTGGGTAATTTTTTCTTATTACGGTTTTGGTTTTAGTCTTTGTTTCTGTCAAGCAATCCTAAAGCTGGAAAAGGAGCATTGTATATATACACATTTACTACTAAATTAAACAAACAAGTAAAAGCAGAAAAAAACCAAAACACTGCACTCTGGCTACACACAACTGAAAAAATACCCCTAACACTGCTAAAAGCAATACCTAAGTACAGAGGGAAGGAAGACAACATAGACCAAAATTTCATGAAACTCACAATAAGTCTTTCCTTTTACTACAATGTGCCTCAAATCTAATACTATTACTAGTATTACTACTATTACTAATACTAGCTTCAGCTAGGTACTTAGAAGGACCTGAATGTAAAGCAGCCATGGATTTAGTCTAGTGTCTTTGCAGTGAAGCTGGTGTGGGGCTAAAAGTGTTCTCAAGAGCAGAGCAGGTACTTGTGCAAATCCCACTTAACAAACTGAAATTAAGAAAAAATATACTATCAGAACTATGGCTAAAAATGAGTTACCTTTCATGTATAAAGCAAAGACAGGAAGAGTCTATGTTAATATTCAGTAAGAAATTAAGCACAAAGGATTACTCATTTGCAGTCCTCAGAAGGGCTGGGGCAGGAAGGAATTTGAGATGGAGATAAATGTAAAAACATTTTGGTTGGGCAAACTGATCAATACCTAGCCAGTTGATAAATTTTGAACAAACACAAGCATTTGGTAAAGAACACAGTCTGTTCACAGATGACTCGTGATTAGAACAAAAAGCCAAAATCTGCTGAACAAAATTGTAATAAACGGTAATGTTTCATGTGGAATAGGCAGATAGTTTTACTTTTTGTTACTATCATCTGCTGAATATTGAATGTCACATAAAAAGAGATTTTGTTGTTTTGTTCCAGTTAGGAACTATTTTGAGAGCTATTATCTTTTCTGGTGGTCCTGACAGAGGTCTGAAGGTCTTCAAAATTGCATGTGTTTTCTTCTTTATTTATAGGCATCTTTTCTGGGATTGATAAGCTATATGAGATTTCAGCTTTGTTGCAAGTTACAACATAGTGTTGGGTTACATTCAATGTAAGTGCTCATTTAAATGAAAAAAAATATTCTGGAAGCACAATCAGGGCTAAATTTCACTAGGAAGATGAAATAACAGAAATGTCCCATATCTGGGCTGCGTGCCTAACAACTTGGTACAAAGCCAGGCCAAGGATTATAGAGGACTCCCTCACAAAATGCCAGGTGGCAGAACAGGAGTTACACCATGAACTGGTAGAGCAGTACACAGGCTTGCATCAAATATCTATATGCTTTGGAGAAATCGTGGAAGCAGATTTCTTGTGCTGTCCTTCAGTCCTAACGTACATCACCTTAACCAGAGGATGGTCAGACACTGGAACAGGCTTCCTAGAGAGGTGGTCAATGCCCCAAGCCTGTCAGTGTTTAAGACAATGCCCTTAATATCATGCTTTAACCTTTGACCGTGGTCAGGCGGTTGGACCAAGAGATCATTTTAGGGCCCTTCTAACTGAACTGAATTAAAACAAACAAGCAAAAACCAAAAGAACGCCCCAAAACTCTGAGCAAATGTGCCCATCTGGCTCTGTACAAGTTTCGTAGAGACATGCTAGTAACATAGTGTGTCCTTGGAAAACATTGGGAGTTACATACCTTGCAATGTCTCTTGTTAGAGAAGACCTGAATAGCTCTAACCACAACAAATTTGGGTCACAGGATCTTGCAAGGAGCAGGGCATAAGGCTAACATGCTAAACTGAACCATCATTTCAAACCTAGGTCCCTAAAACTAAGAGCTAAAGATTGTTTTGGCAAATTGATAGCATATGAAAGTTGATGAGCAGACTTAGCCTACTGTGATTTTAGTGGAATTTTAGGATATTTGGTTTCTTAGAAAAATTAGAGCACTTTTATTCAGATTCTAAGCACAGCAGAGAAAATGCAATCAACTCTATGTTTCTGATTTTTCTCCTATTCCTTGAAATAGTTCTTTTTCTCATTTTATTTAGTAGTGCCTTATCCTTTGCATAACCATGACAACTAAAATTCTATGAAATAACTTTTGCAAAGGGTTTCATTTTTTTAAACTCATGTGCTGTTATTTGTTCTGATATTTTAAAAATATTGCCAGTTCTCTCCTTCTTACAATCTATTTATAGTCACTCTTACATTATCTAACAACAATGATAACAACAAAATTATTGAACAAATTTTACTTTAAGACACGGGAAAAATTAATAACACAGGTTATAATGTCTCTAAATGTAATTAGTAAAATGATAGTGTGTTCATAACCTTTGCATTAATTGGCCTTTTCTTATCACCTTTACAGTAACAAGTGCATTCTGTTCATTAATATTATATGGCTGAATTAAATCCTCACCTTTTGATGGTATACAAAGGACTTTTGTTCGTGCTACTGTGCTCATTATGTCTAAATGTAAGTCAGGGGCAACAATTCAAATTAGTAAAAGTCAGTTATTCTATATGAAGGCTTCTATACCTGCACCTCTTTAGCCCACAATCAAATATACAGCTACAGGAGTTTCAGAAATCATGTTTTCAGAAGTAATTGCCTGTTTTCCAGGCAATTCCAGCTGTAGCTGACTGCCTATGAGGAAGAGGCCAGGAAACGCTAACTGGTGACCAGAGCAAGCCAATTGTGGATCAGAGCTGAAGGCTTCACTTGCCATGGGCTGTCTCTATGACCTTGATGTCTCTGTGCAAGCTAGAGTGACCATAAACAATTGCTGGAAAAACTATTTCTTTTTTTTGTGTGTTTCACCAGGCCTAAAGAGGGTCACAAACAGAGACTTTATTTCAATCTCAATTAAAAAACAATTTGTAATTTCAATGAGACAGAATGATAGGTTGAAGAATTTCTCAATGCTTCATTCAGCCTAGAACAAAAAAATCCCATTATGGTAAATTATTGCTTCTTGTATGGTTCCTGCTCCCAGGAAACCAGTTATTATACTGTTTTCAATCAAAAGCAGATCACATGTATAATGGTTACCCCTTTACTTCCTACTTTGAGGTCTGCATTGTTGCAGCAGAGAGACAAGTTCAAGAGGCAACCAAATACGTTGAAAGAGAGAAGAGATAGGACACATAGAGAGGGTGGTAGAAGAGCTATCAGAAAGATACAACATAAAACAGCTAACTCAATTCCCATTGAATGTGTACTATTTGTTTGACTAGGGGAAGCTCCACTACCTGTCAGGTAGGAGTGAGGAAGTTTGTATTATTTAAAAAAAAAGGGATCTTTCCTTAACTACCTCCTGAGCATCATGTCACCAGTCTATAGAAAATAATGGATCACTCTATAGATTGATAGTTGCTCTGCCCTTTGGCAAGAGACGCAGCTAAGCTTCCACTGGAGCAGCTAAAATGAGGAAACATTTTACAATATGCAGGTTCTGCACCAGATTTCAAAACACACTGATGAACACTTCACCTCTTAAGGTATTCATAAAGCAACAAATGGAGTTCACAGGGTTGCAGATTTCATTTTCAGGATGTCATTAAATCAGAAAGGTTTTGCTTCCATTCTTCAAATGGTTTTTGTTTCCCCAAGCGAAGAGATTAAATTCACACAATTATATTTGATGTATTTTTCCCTGAAAAGCTAGGATACAATTACAGTTACCAGTTGAGATACCCTGCTATTTTCTTTCTGAGCATGGGAAAATCTGTAGGTCTCCGAGATACTACTGCTGTGTTACATCTAGTGAATGTTGGTTTTTAATTGGGATTAGTGTACTTCTGTTCTTGTATAAAACTACAGAGAGAAGTGAAATTCATTCAAAAGTCAGGCATTCACCAGAAAACCTCAAAAATTTGCACTAGAATTCTCAGTCTAAGGCACTAACAGGGTATTGACTGCAGTAATATTTGTGTGCAATGAGTTATTTATTTTCCCTGGAAAAGCTGATCAAATAACTGAAGAACCTTCTTCTCCTGGAATAAAGCTGTTATTGATTTTAAAAGAGTTTGGGGATTTTTTTACTCACTTTTACCTACATGTCTTTCTCAACTGTCAACTCAATGGCTAATGGAAACCAAACATGAATCAAAGTCCAGGTTCTCTTTCATTCCAGATGCCTAATGCCTAACCCTTAGGAGAGTAGTCCCCCATTTAGATATACTGTATACCACCAGTATCTTCAGTTTCCTTGCCTGCTTTTGTGAGGATGTCACGTTATTCTTCAGTGTTCAAGAAGAAGTGTCTTCCTTTTGTCTCCTGTGTGTCAGAAGCAATGGGGAAAGATTTTAATTAAATTTACTTTCTTGATTCTCCATGTCATGTTATGTAAGCATATTAGGGCTTTGAGAGCTTAGTGTCAAAGACTCCAAAATAAGGCTGGCATACACAAATACAACAGTGCCACAGTGAAGCTGAAATATTATGAGGAAAAATGATTGCACAAGCTGCTGACTCACTCATTAATCAGATGTAGGGAGAGTCTCAGACTTGCTAGGTACTGTGTGGGAGAAACGGGACTAAGCAGTGCTGCCAGCCCTACATCAAGTCTGAACTCAAAGCCCAGGCACCATGCAACTTGGGAGTATAACAGAAGGAAAACAATCTCTTTCTAATTGCTCCTGTCTTCCCCAGTGTACAAACTTTGCTTAGCAGGCACAGGAGTCTGAATCTTACTTCCCTTTCCTGCTCTTTCTGCCTCTCCCCATGGACATTCAGATTCTCACACAGCTATATGACTCCAGGAAAAGCAGATTTGAGATATAAACGCCAAGTGACACATGCACATAACTCATGCTCATTCTGTGGCAGATGAAAAAGCTATGTTAGAATGCGCCTGTGTCCAAGAGAGCAGAGAGAACTTTCCTCTTACATCTCCTTTCTAGTGACCCAAAGAGACTAATCAGGGAATGAGAAGACTGTAATTTCCCAAAGGCTGGCTGTAGCTTCAAGGAGATGTGTGTATGCCTGATGTCAGTACATGACAGTGCTGGAGCAAGCAGGCAGAGCACGTCTGGGTAAGGTATTACATATTTGCAAACACTGCCAGCTTGTGTGCAATGATGCAGCCCCTCTCTGACTTTGGAGGAGGCTAGAGGAAACTGGATACCTTTGCCAGCACTGTCTCACTGGAGGAGGAAGCAGGTGAGTGCAAAACAGGCCTGTGGTGGAGAAAAAGTTCCTTTCCCCCTTCTCCATAGACCTGCATCACCTGCTCTATCTCTTGTGTAGGCTAGCAGTAAAAGAAAGGCTCAAAGGGAACTACAGTACACCACCTAAGAGCCACGCTGGCAGCAGAGTAATCTGCATGCCAGTCACTCCAGGAGAGGACTGTCTCTTTCTTCATTAGGCTGCCCCGGCAAGGTGTAGCTCTGTACCATCACAGGTTAGCAATTTACACAGATTCCTATCAATGAGAGCTGAAAAAACCCTAATTGCAGGGTTGAAAAGTTCCAAGAATATGTGTCCACAGAAATTATTCATAGCAACAGGAGAAAGAGCTAACAAGCAGAGAACTTTCTTTACAGGATAATGTATATATCACGTGCTGTCAAATAAGGTCTGGAGAGATTCACTTATAGCAGACGGCTTGACAGAAGGTCATCAGCCTAATAAAGATTCTATAGGTAATAACACTCTGTCCTGAAAACTCTGTTTCTTCCCACTGGACTAAAACTCTTTATAGAGGTTTTTACTTCCTAAAAAAAAGAATTTGGCTTGTTGAGATTCTTTCTCCTATAAACAAGGCTGCAAGCTGATGTTTGAATCCTCTTCTGTACATATCCAGTGCTATAAGCTGTTAAAGGCTTGGCAGGAAATTTTGCCATTCTTTCTCTTTGTTCCTAGCTTTTAGTGGAATGATCATGATGAAATAGCTCTGAAGTGAAGACTAGTTTTTAATGAAAAAGAAACTGAAGAATATACAGAGCATAGCTCAGTGAAAGGTAAAAAAAACAGTCCCTGTCAAAACAAATGGAAGATCCACACCAGTGATATTTGTATGTGTTCATGCAATGCCATCAGCTTGAGAAATACAGTTTACGGAATGTCCAGTGGTGAAGAACCATTATTAAAATCTTACAGAAGGTTAAGTTTTATGGTTATTGATTACCCCATTTTGGCTATTATCTTAATTCCTGTGCTTTCGAATTAATAGACTGGGAAACAACAGAGAAAAGTAACTGTTCCTATTTGAGATAAATCAGTTTCTGTATCTTGGACTACCAGGTAGATGCAGTTCAGAGTCAATTCAAATGGTTTGAAAAGAAGCATGACTTCATATTTATATGCCATGTTTTTCATGGCTGCATTCATGTACCAAACTGGGACTATACCTGCAACTGCCACAATGCACATAGAATTATGTTCTTCCATTATTATGCACATTTTTATTAAGATGTTTGGACTTAACTCCCTTATGAAGAGATTAAGTTGTAAAGATACTTAACTTACGTGATGATCAGAAAAAAAAAGTCAACACTGGACCCCTTTAGCTTATAGAAATTAACCCCCAGACAAAATGCTGTGATCACCTGTTGGAAGAGTCATGGAACTGACCAGGAATCTGGCATGGAAAGACAGCAGCTAATTAGTGCCTACAGTCAAATACTCAAATGTAATGAATGTTCATACTCAAGACTTAAAACTAAAGATTAATAAAACTGACTGTGATTCTGGACTTGGAGAACCCATCAAGTCAAAAGTAGCTAAGGCTTTAAAAAAATCTACTCTAATTTAGATAGTTAGGACATAACATTAAATGACATGTTCATTTTAGAAACAAGCAACATAGAAGACAATCTGAAATTATTCCAATGCCTTTCTTAGAGACAGAGGGTAATTATTATGAGAGCTTGACAAATAATTATTATGATTAATTTGTTTTTCTTAAAAGCTGGACTGTGTACAAATTGCCTGCAAAATGACCACAACACGTTCCATTTATTTGAAATTATTATTTAAGTTCTTCAGCAAGACACTATTCTCAGCTCCTATTTTAATTAGAAATTAATATTTCATCTTTTAAACAGCAATAAAATATGTCAGCTGATTTTTTTTTTGTTGTTCCTTGATTGAATGGTTTGTTCATGTAATCAGCAAAGACACTGATTTCAAATACCAATATAGCATTTGAAATCCATTTAATTATTTTATTAGGTTACTAAAATTTAATGCTGACAAGAGTATTTTAATGGTCAAGATCAGCCTTTGTGTTTAAAGGACATAGGCAATAGCACAGTTATTTTAATGGAAGATTTACAAACAGGGTGAATGGAAAGGAGGACTTTTGTCCTGTCTGATCCTGGCCAGAGGCCATACTCTAATCTAGCATCACAAATTCTCCAGTCTCAAGTTATTCTTTGACTTTGATCCTTTCCTTTTTTAAATTATTTTCTTTCTTTTTTCTTCTGTCCCCTTTCTTGGGAATATGACAAAAAGGAATTTAATGTTACTTATACTGTTTGTCCTAGTGCTTCTTTTATCACACCCAGTTCAACAATAAACTATCTCTGAGCCTGTCTTTCAAGCTCTGAAGGGTCCCACAAGTACTCAAGCTCCCAAAGCTTCAGGCACCATTTAAATGGGACTGGTTATTATCACAAAGACCTTGATGTGCCTGCTTCTCTTGCTTTCATTACAGCCTTCATCCAGTACCATCCTGGTTCCTGACCCAGTGTCTCCAAGGACAGAATTCCACAGAGCCCATTTTCTACATGACCTGAACACCTTTAAAGAAACAATTAAAAAGAAAGAAAACCCAGCCTTCAGTCTTCCACTCTCCCTCAGGTAACTATATAACCTTGCTGTCTTATTTGCATGCTCCATTAAAGACATATTTAGAACTACTATTCTTAACAGATCTGTTAATTGGAACAATTCTAGCAGATAATGAGTTGCTGCTAGTCTTACATGATAGAGGAATGAACACAGTTAAAATTAAATTAATTTACAAATTTAGAGAAATATTTGAAGATTATTGTGTTGTTCATTTAGCTTTAATCATGCTTTTCACTCTTAACTTAAAAAAAAACCAAAACCAAATAGTTAAGTTGGATACCCTTACAGATATCCTATTGTAACACACAATGATGGAAAAATGAAAAGCATAGGAAATAGAAATGATTATATTTCAAATGTAAGGCTTTTCATGTGAAAACTGAGACTTTGTCTGAAAGAAAGAGGCAGGATTCACTAATTGTGCTGCAGCTTTCAGAATATTAACCACCTTAGTTTCTTAAATTAGGAACCTGAATACATATTTGGGCATCTAATTAATTGACTTGATTAATACCTGAAATTCTCTAGCTGCTGCTGCCTTCCATGGGAATTGTGAGAGATCAGTACCCTTAAAAATCAGGCCAATTTATCTAGGTCTCAGAGCACGCACTTCAGGAGCCTAATTTTGGGCATGTTCATCAAAAAATGCTGGTTCAGAGTCAAAAACAAGCAACCTTCATATTAAATATAGAATCTATTACCACTGAATGGGGCGGAGATGTTAATAGATATATGTTACATTTATGTTAAATATTCTGCACCTATACAACACCTAGAACCATCAGTTAGGATCACAGTGAAGAATATTATGAAAATAATAAAATACACATATTCATTAATCTATCCTCTCTGGAGATCTGTGCTCCTATCTGGCGTGGAGATAGCTAATGGAACAAACCACATAAGCTTTTCTCTGTCCATTGATCTATACCTGTAAACATCTAAGTAAAAGCTCATGCTTGTCAGTGTATGGGAATGAGATCCTGTGGACTTCAAAAGTATGAGCCGATATCTCATGCTAACATTGGACCAAGCACTGCTCTCATGGTAGGACACCAACCCATGAGTACAGAATAGGCAGGTACAGAATAGGTGGCCTAACTGGTCTTTTCCTACTTTAAATTTGAGTGGTTCTCTAAGAGTCTGAAGAACAGTCAGGCAAGATATCTAATATTTATCATGCTTTAAAATAGTTTTGATTTAAGATGGGTTTCAGAATTCTTGCATGACAGTGTACCACCCATCAGCCAGTACTACTGGTTTCCAGTTTCCTTTATTATTATTCTTTAAGAGCAAACCACTTCCTCCTCACTTCTGCTCTCAAAGTTAAGGTAGTATTAAGGACACCAGCATTATCTGCCCAAGTATAAATCAGTAAGAATGCCAACATGTCTCACTTCTGCAGAAATATAGCTCCTTCAAATTTCTTCTTTGCCAACTTTACTGTTGCTTTTGAATTTTCGTTTTTTTAAATAGAACTTATCCTCACACAAGAAATCTTCTTAATGAAGAACTAGCCTCCTGGAACCTCGTTTTTGCATGCCAATGCGGTGGATTTCATATGTGCAGCATGAGCATAGCTGGGTGCCCAGGCTACTAACCAGCCCTGCAGCCACATATTTGCTCTCAGAGTCTCCTAATGCTTCCCAGGATCAAAGGCAGCTGCTGTAGCTGCTCTGGAGGCGAGGAGCAAAGTGGCCTCAGCTACCCTAACTAGTGCTTAGCTGGAACATGCTAGAATTTAACAAAGCACACTCAGTTTATGTTTTAATTTAAATGTCATTTTCAAATGATTGTTAGAATGATACATATATTCCTTTGGAGCCCTTGGAATATGCAGTACATTAATCAAAATGCATAGATCACAAAGACCCAGTTTATTTTCCCCTTAATTGGACATATGCCTAGAGCTGTGTTCAAATACCATATCACAGAAAAGATTCATTTTAGAGTGAAGCCAAGATTAGAGGCTTCTGAATGATGTCTGCATGAGGACAATGTATCGTTGATTAGCAGTGAACTAGAGCTAAGCAAATCAGAAGATAAAATAAGTGTCCCTACTCTTTATGCAGATATTAAATTCAACAGAAAAACAGAATCAGGATTCTTTCAGATCTGAAGATCTCCTTTTTCTCCTCCTTTTTTCCTGGGTATAGCCAGATGTGATAATGCAGAAAAAAAAGGAATATCAAGACGAGTCAAACACAAATTGCTGAAGTACTTGAGATATGAAAATGGGCCCTTGTGATGTGATTTTTTAGATTTAAAAAAACTTGAAAAACAGGCAGAGTAAACTGGCCTTTGCAGAAAGTAGACAGTACAGTGGACAGCACGACGTGTAGAGTGCTATCGCTTTGAAGATAACAGGCCTGATTTTCCAGCTCTATATATCTGAGCCTCAATCCAGAGCTAAATTAAAGGTTTGTACTTGCAGATTCCTCCAAAGCTCCTTTCTATCATATGAATTTCAAAAATCTGAGCTGAAGGAAACCTTCAGAAATCATCATCTCACACCTTGCTATGCTGCAGTGGCTCTGGCTCAGCCAGCAGCCCAGTCTAGTTGCAGTAGTGGCTTTCATTATATTTCCCTAGTTCCTTCCACACCGTCAGGCTTCTGCGCTCTGCTAGACCTCCCAGTATGAGTGGGAAAATGGAATTTAATTCTAGCGACTCTACTTTTTGGAGGACACACGTTTCCTGTGCATTCCAGTACAGCTGATTCCGAGTAGGAAGGTTTGTGGCTTGTATGGTTCAAGTTTTACTACTCGGACTCATGATTTATTCTTTACACCACTGCTTGCTCAAGATCTATTAAGAGGAACACATTAATTTTAAGGACTTTATTGCCTGTTTTTCAGCAAGTATCCATGTGCACAAAAGATATCCCTGGGCTGCAGCTAGACATGTATCAGTGTGCAGGTTTGTGCCTACACATTAGCTCCTACTGTAGCTCCTTTGTACTTGTATTTATGGGGTAATTAGGCCAGTAATTACAACCTGTTAAATTTCAAGCAGAGTTTAAAAAGTTTCCAACTCTGAGTGAATGAGAAAAGGGAAGATAGGACTTAATAAAAGACCAGGAGGGCTAACAGAAGGCAGCCGGCCCTGTTTTCAGGTCAGTCACCTCTGTTATTTCACGTGGTTTACTTACTGGTTTGGTTAAACGGTTACATCAAGGTTAATTGTTCTGATGTGTGACTTCCACAATTAATTTCTAGGAACATGTCTATTCATTTTTTGTGTGTGCTTTTGTCCTCACCATGCTCCTGAAACAAATTGAAAGTACCTGTGACAGTCTGAGCAACCAGGAGTGCCCCCATCTTTCTCTAGACAGAGGAAACCAAAGCACTAAGGAGATACAAGGGAGCATGATTCATGTATCTTGTTTCTTCGCAGTACCATTGCTTTACTCATGTAAAGGAGAAGGCTGAATGTCACAAGCCTACCCAAGGACTGTTCTAATCCCAGAACTGGAAACTTGGACTGTTAAAACCAACAACAGAAAATGAAGATGTAATATAAGATTGAGAAAACTTTTGTCATATCCTGCTGTAATGTGTATATATTCTGCAAATAGCCTGCTATGTTTTTTAAAATGGAATAGGTATGCTGTTTTATCCCTTTATTTGATGAAGATCTCACTTTTTCATGGCTCTCAAAAGAAGAAAAATATTTATTGCTATTGTATTTTGATTGACAGCCTAGTTTAAAAGTATTCTTTGAAACAGAAAATGTTAGATAAATGTAACTGCTTTAATCCAAACATAGAAATGAGAAACTAGAAGCAATTGAACAAAAACCTGTCCATAGATAATGTCTTCTCAGAATAATTCATATAATTTATCACAGATAATCACATTACTAATCTTCCTGTTCTTTAAGCCTTAAAAGCTGTCTGTGACCTTGTTTGGAAAATAAAATGAGGGTACAGCTCTCCTGTCCTTATTGGCTGTAAAAAAACTTTTCTAAGAAGGGTAGCAACTTGAGTTCTTTCATATGAATTGTCTCTCATAGGCTTCTCATCTAGATGCCCATGAAACTGAGATCAGTTTTGATCACTGCTGTGGGATGAAGCCTAGGACCTCCTGCCTCATCCTGAGGACAAAGAAAGAAACACAGGGCTCAGCCCATTTGCAGGACCAAAGTATATAACAGGAATCCAAAGCAGGGGTTAGGGACAGTGAATCAAAAGATACATAATATACACAACAGCTTGAAAAAGTTGCGGTCAAGTCAATAGCTTGATTCCTTCTGCAAAGGCTTATGAATATGTCGGATATATATACTGCACTGGGTGATTTACAAGCAGTGACTGATCTGGCAGTGTGCATGCTCAGGCTATTGTCTTATAATTAACTTTTGATATATTGTAGGGAAAGTAGGTACTGTTGTAGATGGTTCTGCGTATGCAAGATCTCATGGGTCAAGTGATCCATGGGGGAGCCTTGCAGATACTGAGATTAAAGGAATATTCTCAGAGAGACATTTATGAGCACTTCTGACACAGTAGAATGACCCCTAATAATGTTTACCAGATATAATTCGTCTAACTAACCACACAACTCAAAACACTCTGAAAACCACTCAGATCAGCTCTGACTGGAAATGCATTCACCCTTTTCACAAAGGGAAGAAACAATCAATTACATGTCCTGGGATGGTTTGTCCAATGATATGAAAAAATGAGGGTCCCATGTTATCTTACATAAATTCATCACAACTAAGATGGGTCTTAGGAAAAAAGTCCTTGATAAAAGAAACTCTGAACTACATTACTGATGAACTCAATGTAGTCTGAAACATGCATTAGCCAGGTACAAAACTATCTGAGGATGGGAGTAGGTCAGCCATCAGTCTTCTGTCTTTCTATTTGGTGCAATAAGTGCAATCAAGGAGAACTTCACAGACAAATATGGGAAATCAAACACCATGACAGGTGTGAGTAGAGGCTCTGTAGACCTTCTAAAAAGACACTACTATCCTATGTCAGAGAAAAACTCCAACATCACTAAAACTATAAGGACTGTCCATGTCTGAATGAAATAAAAATGTTTGGTTTTTTTTAAGGGTGACTGACAATGGTGGCAAACACTAAAGGATGCTTTTCAAAGGCATCTTAACTAGAGGAAAGCAAGTCAAGCTGGCTCCAGAAGCACTTGTTGAAATGATTGGATTTAATATCTTGGACATAATTTCCCACAGACATAACTGTGCTAAAAAACAGCTAAAATACCTCTGCACCATCTTTTGCAGACCATGGCTATTCCAAGAAAAGTGAATGATTCAAGGTCTTTATAGTGACAAAATAATCCATATTCACTGCAATTTTTATCTCAAGAAGTATGACTCTGCATTATTCTTAGTAAAGCATAAAAGCCTTTTCTGGAATATTTACTCTTACTCACAAACTCTTTTCTGCTATCATTAATATGTTCTGCCAATGATTTGACATGCTATGAAAATTTATGGTGAATATCCAGAACTGCTTAAGTGTGATAAAAGCTTATGTCCCCTTTCTGGGTGAATCTGCTGATGCAGAAGTAGGATGAGAAAAGATGCTTAGGACCAAAGTTGACACTCAAATATGATGGCCAAACAGATTACTGGCAGGAATGAAAGCAAACGTCATCTTGGCTATTGATAGAGCAGCCAGTGACTGCAGCATGTGGTTGCTTCTGTACTACCTCCATCTTTTACTTTGCACTCATGAGGCTGCATCTAGAACACTGCATACGCTTTTCGAACCACCAATATAGAAAGACCTTGATAACCTCGAGCATATTCTGCAGAAGGACATCAAGATGACTGGGAGCTGCAGTCCTTGCCCTTTGAGGATAGGCTGAAGGACTTGGGCTTGTTCAGGCTGTAGAAAAGATGGCTGCAAGTGAACCAAATAACAGGTTCTCTTACCTACAGGGTAGTTACTGAGGAGAGACAGGTTCCTCATGATGAAGCATAGTGGGAAGCTCAGAGACAATGGGCATAACTTGAAACAAGAGAGGTTGAAACTGGGTATGAGGCAAAGCTTTTTCACATTTAAACAGTGGAACAGGTTGCCCAGAAACAGTCTGCCACCTTCGTCCGTGGGGGTTTTTCAAAGTTCCTATGAATAAAGCCCTGAGCAGTCTGGTCTGAACTTGTACCTGACCCTGCTTTGAGCAGGAGGTTGGGCTACAGTCTTTTTGAGCTACCTTCCAGATTGAATGATTCTGTGTCTCTGGCTGCACTCTGATTGTATTTCTCTTGAACTGAGACAGGAATTAGAAGACAAAGCAATCCTTATGGCATGACCAAGGCATGAGTAAGCATCCTAAAAGGAACTTGTGCTGTCACCTCCTTTGGTTCAAAAAAATCTACATTTCTTATTCTTGTCCGCCACAAATAGGTTCACTGACAAGTAATCCTCTCCTCAAAGATCTATTGAATCAATGAATGAATCATAAATTGCCCACTTTATTCCACTTTACTCTGTTGAAAAATGTCTGTGCTGATTGCCTGCCCCTGAACTGCTGTGAGCATAATCTGATGTTTGCATCAGTTCCATAACCAATTTCATAACTGTCTCTTGTGGTGCAGAGGAGTACTCATCTCACCCTGTTTACATAAACTATAGCGGCTTTATTATCTGCCAGGAAGGGAACAGGGCACTCTCTAAGTGAGCAGTCAGATCTCCATGCAAGTGTTTGCACTGCACTGAGTCCTACACCATTTCTGCATGAACGTGTCTTGCATTTAATTCGGGCCTATGTGGGCTCACCAAGCCCGGCAGAGAAATATTTGCCACTGTAGTTTTATGGGAAGAAAAATAATTCCGTTTGGGTTATTTGTAACAGATCAGGGAAGAGAAAACATCCTGCCAAACTGTTGGAAAGGTATCTAAACTCTGTTGCCTGACATACACAGTCTATCACCTAATTCTGGTGTCAGCACACAATCTCCTACAAACTCCAAAATTTCGAGAAGGCTGTGTGTCTGATGAGCTGAGACAAGTCATAACTGTTGCCTGGTGCACTTCCTGAGTTGATGCACTAAGGGTACTTAGTCCATCCTGAGTCAGGTATCCTCTTAGTATCTCAAATTCAGAATCAGCTTTTTTTCTGTTAGTGTTAAAGTGGACTTCTCTATTCTGACTTTTCATCTAAAAGGCATGAAGAATGGTATGAAGTTCTGAATCTTATGATGAGCCAAGGTCCATGTAGAGCTGCAGGTCATGCTGTTTCCTAAAGAATGTAGCTACTACATGGAAAGCATTGAAAATACCTTGGTGGCAGGGACGGTTTCAAAACAGTTCTGCACTGGAAGAGGTTTTGGTCAGCTAAATGCCAAGGAAACTACAGGAGAATGATCATATACAACTATCTCTTTTCTACTGTGGTGAGTGGACATTGGCTGGTTGGCAAATGCCCACCAAGCCACTTTCCCACTCCCCTTCCTCAGCAGGACAGGGAGAGAAAATAAAATGGAAAATTCATTTGTCAAGATAAAGGTGATTAAAAAAAAAGAAAAGCAAATGTCACACGCAGAAGCAAAGGAGAACAGAAAGAACTTCCATCATCATGCAATGCCCAGCCACTTCCTGGGAAGCAGGGTTTCAGTATGTAGTGGTTGCTTTGAAGACAAATGCCTTATTAACGGATGCCTACTTTCCACCTTCTCCTTTCTTCTGGATTTTATTGCTGATTATGACATCATATGGTATGGAAACTTTGGTCAGTTTGGATCAGCTGTCCTGTCTATGTCCCCTTCCAATCTCTTACCCATCTCCAGTCTACTGGCCTTTGAAATAGAAAGAGAGGGGTGGAAAGATAGCCTCAGTGCTATCAAGCACTGCTCAGCAGTGGTCAAAGCTCTGGTGTGTTATCAGTGCCTTTTTAGCTACAAATCCAAAGCACAGCACTATGGGGGCTGCTATGAGGAAAGTTAACTCCATCTCAGCCTGATCCAATGCATCTACATATAAGAAAATTTCTAGATTTGAATCCAATTGTATTGGAATAGAATATTTCATTTGGAAGGGGTCTACAATGATCATCTAGTCCAGCTGCCTCACCAGTCTGGGGCTGAACAAAATTTAAAGCATGTTGTTAAGGGCATTTTCTAAACGCAGTTTTAACATTGGCAGTCTTGGGGCATAGACTGCCTCTCTAGGAAGCCTGTTTCAGTGTTTGACCACTTGGTCTCTTAGTAAAGTAATGCTTCCTAATGTCCAGTTCAAACTTCATGTTGAAGAAGAATATCTCCTATAGCAGAGAGAGAAAGAAAGGAAGAAAGCGAGAGAGAAGGGGAGAAGAGAGACACTACCTTATGAGAGGCATTTGTCTATGACATTAGCAAAGATTGTGTCAAAACCAGTTCTCACTCATCTGACTGCCACTGAAATGGGAAAAGTGAGTTGTTTAATTTTTTCAAGAAGGGATGATCCAAAAGAGCAGTCATTGCAAAACTCTTCATGATTGTCTTCTCTTCCCATCAATCTGTGGTACTACCGTATAGTCCTTGTATATCCATAACAGATATTCTGAAAATATGGCCAATTGTTAGGCCTTCTATGAACTTCAAGAGTGGAAGTCACTCAGACTTGTTTCATTCCAGTACAGCTTGGATCAGAGATATTTTTTTCCCCAAAAATACACATATACATGCAGCACTGGGTGTGACACGAAAATTCCTGAAAGACAACATCAGTCTTCTCAGGCGGTGAATGAGAGAATTCAGGCAGTAATTCCTGTCATCAGAGAAGGGAGATTTCTAGGAACTGTCTTTCCTTTGCTTCCTAGAGAGCCTGTAATCCCAAGCTAGTGCTGACTCAACAGTAACAGGGTGTGAGAAATTGCAAATGCAGCAGCTCTAATTGCTGAGGAGAAGTCCTTGCCTATCCATGAATGCTAAAAATTGAACTTCATATTCCAGTGGCAATTCTGAATAAATCACTCAATAAAGTGATTGGGTTGCTTACAAGCAAATTTTACTGGGTAGGCAGTAATTCAAGACTCTCAATATAAACTTTGTCATTAATCTCATTTTCAAAATGGATAGGTCCAAGGATTTTGAATCTTTTTTAATAAGGTAGTTGGAGAACAACACTGCCTCTTCATTTTGTGTTTCTACTGCTGTGTTGATACAAATACACAATGATCCCCTAAATATCACACAGATTTTTGTCCTTAATTTTCTTTTTCTTTAGCTAGTTTTTTTTAGATATTAACTCTCCAGAAATGGAAGAATAACTTGAGCAGTCTACTATCTTTGAATCTGTTTCTGTGAAGAAGTATGGCTGTGCTTTGTTCTCAGTAAGGTCAACCAGAGCAACTCTGGAATACAGAACTGATCGGGACCCAGAGATAGTAAAAACACATGCTAATAATTTGCATGGACTCCTGGGACCACAGGGGATTCGGCTTTTTCTGTAATGCAGGACTCTATGTGCCTTGTTACAGAAATATTGATGGAATACTGTAAGGCAAGATTGAAAGCTCTTATATGTAATGGAGTTAAGGTGCTTGGTATCAGTATTGAATATTGGTAGTTTTTCTGGTGTGATGCAGTAGTAGCAATAGTACTTAAATTTGTAGTGCCACAAAGGACTCCGAACTTCATCTACTGGTAATTCTAATGGATTTCGAATATTAGTGCTTATTATTTATTGAGCATCATGGATTGTCTCCTTCAAATTTGTGCATGGAGATACTTTGTGAGGGAAGGAAGAGGCAATTCAAATAACTTCTTTTTTACAGAGAGATTGTGAAGAGGCCTGTCTCCAAACCTGAGAGACATGAAGAAGACAGCTTTTTGGCACTGTCATACATGGACAGAAAGGCTCCACCGGCAAGTTCTGAAGCTGTTACTAGCTGAAGCAACCTGCAGAAAGGTCAGGTAAAGATATGTGTGCAGAAAGCTTTGGTGGTGCCAGTGCCAGACAGTCACCAGTGAAGTCTATGCAGTGAAAGAAAAATAAATATGATATTTTATTGTCCCTAGACTCTCTGGGGATATATAGATTTCTTGATTCTGTAGGTATGCCATTATTCGGAGTAGATACATTGCAGTGCTTCCCTTTGGTGATTTGAGACCTTTATGAACTTCTCAGTTGTGTGTGGTAAGCCTGAGGGTTATCAGTGGTTCATCACCAAATTTAAGAGCTGCTGGCTTTTCGTCACTGTCTTAAAAGTATCACACATTTTGAGGCTTCATGAAAAAGTTTCCCTTTCTAGAGGAGGGAAAGATGCCTGAGTGCCTGAATTGTGACTACTGACTGCTAGAGTCTACCAATGCAGACAAATGTTTTTGTGTTTTGCTAATAGTATAAGAATCACCTGGTATCTGCCCTTTATGCAGCAGATGAAGATTTACTGTGCTGGCTCAGAATAAATTTTTTAGTTTCCTAACCAAACAGAGACTGGATAACAAACTACCCACGTTTACAACAGCTGCTGAGTTCCCTCAGAAACAAGATGAGTATCAGAATGAAATTTATGTATGTGGATAAAATAAACCAAACAATGCAATTTGAAACTTCTTTTCTTAAGAACTGCATTTGCACTGTACATCCATCTTTCCGCCCCCTCTTAGTAATTTCTGCCCTTGTTGGCCTATATGAACTCCTTTGAGCTGAAACAATCTCAAAAACAATTAAATCTCTATACCATAAATCAAACTTTTGGTAAAGTCCAGAGTTAATGACTCCTTTGAGGAAAAAAAATATCTGTACAACCTCAATATTTATTTAGCCAGTTTGCCTTGCCATTAGCCCTTTAGCACCCAAATGGGCCAGCCTGTCTGACAGCTAGCAAGTCGGGCCAGTTTTGAGTCACTGACAGTACTTGGTGGTATGTCTCAGCTGTTAATAAAAGAATGTGAGGGAGTTGGAGTAACGTGGAAGATGGCATTACTGATGGAGAAGGGAAGAACTAGAAATACTACAGGAATTCAACTCATGGAGCACATGAAAATCAACTGAGATTACTGGTATGGGATAGAGGAGGTGGAGATTTAAAGAACAGGACCGAAATACAGGCTTCATTAGTTTTCTTTCTAATGGAGTAACTTCCTTACTATCAGAGTATACCTTTTTTGCTAGAAATGAAATACTTAGAAACTATAAAGAAAATATTTGCAGAAACTATTCAGCAAGTATTTTACAGAAAGATGATCGCTTGTCACTCAGTCTACTGATAGATTTAATCTTACTGAAACATTTCACTTTATTTTCTCAGATTATGTCATGGAAAAGAAATCCTATCTATGCATAGATATACTTGTCTTGCTGTGAGGTGAAATACTTCTGTCTGTAGGACAGCATGGTTTTTATATAAGTGCTACATAGCGGAAATAAACTATAAATGTTTTAGTGGGTGAAGAAAATGAAGGATGAAGCAGATGCCGGGCCAATTTTAAGACTCATCAATTTTCCTTAAAATATTCCATAATATTTTCTGTGAATTTCCTTATTGCTCAGTTGATCAGAAGAGCTGGCTTAAAGAAAAAATAAAGTTAAAATTGGCTCTTACTTTTGTTAAAAATTAATGGTTACTTATTTTTTACAAGCCATATAACATACCTGAAGCACTCTTGCCAGTCTCAGTATAGCCCTAAAACATGAAAAGTGCACAACCCACTCTACAGCAGAGCAGAACTAAATTGAGAGAAAGCCGGCCATACTCCTGCCAGACTTGGGATTTATATCTCTATAATTTGGGGTCAAAACTGGTGATTGAAATATTGGAAAAAAAGAAAAATTAATTAAGAAGAAAAAAAAAAACTCAAAGACAAATTTTCACCAGAGCACAGATTGAATTGGGAAAATTGTTGTCAGGTTACCGGTGCAGTTCTTCTGGAAGTTGGCATTCTCTAATGGGTGCCCTGGGATGCGACACTGAAATCTGTGCTGCCAGAACTCGGGAAACCAGGGGTTGCGGGTATTGGTGTCCAGACGCAGCTTCAGATAGTAGTCATCAAATGACAAGACCTCTGGAGATTGCAGTTTGATAGTGATGCCTCCGTTTGCTTCAGGTTCGTAGCCTTCAATAACTTCATCTCGATCTGCCCAACCATCACTGAAAAGAAGCAAAAAACCCACTTATTACACAAGGACAGGAAGCTTTTTTTTGAAAAAAGTAAACATCCAAATGCAGGACAGCACGCTTGGAAGCAGATGATTAAAGGGAAATCTAAAGGTACGTCTAAAATTCAGGCAGAGAGGGAAAGAAGAAAGCACAGTGAGACTTGTAATGAGCAATCAGACTGCGTTTCATGCTGAGTTCTCATTAACTTATCTGGAAAGATGAGGGATTGTCCCTCTGGAAAGGGCTTTTGAGCATAGCTTCTGGTGTGATGTCTTTATGATTGAAGAGATTCTGCCTTATTTAGGCTGTCCTGTAATTGGTGGAAACTGAAAGAATTAATATCAATGGAAAAGAAACTGAGCCAGGATCCTGGGTGTTTTGCAGAAGAGATCTCAGTATACGTGGATCTCACAGCTAGAAGAGTAATTCAAATCAAATATAAAGTGAGAAATGCATTGTGTTGGAAGAGAATGGAGTAAGAATGCTTGATAAAGTTGACCAGACTAAAAAGAAAACCACATGCTATTCTTGCACTGCATGGAATTTTTGATAACATGCTTTTTATTTTTTCTCTCTTTCTTATTTTTTATTTTAACAAACAGTGGCTTTATATTTTATTTCTGTTTATTCATGTAACGGATACTTTTAAAAAGCCCGAAGATAAAATCCTTTCTTGACAACATTATTTCATGGAAAGTCTGTTTTAACAGGTTTAAACAAAGTCTGTTTGGCTTAGCATCTGAGTCTTAGTTTCATTCTGCTAGCACAAAGTCCATTGATTTAGTGTCATTCTCCCATTCGTATTAGGGTCTCCTTAAGAACAGTGCTATTACTGTCTCATTTAAGTGTAAATATAAGTCATTGCTTAATTTTAATATGCTGCACATGTCATGAGAGAAATAGATTATTCTGGCACCTCAGACCTAGCTCTATCCATTCAGAATCAAATCAGTGCCACTGCTGCTGTGAAAATCAGACAGATAAAGCACTGCCAGCGGCAAAGAGCTCAAGAGTAAAAATGCTGTTGACCACTCAGAGAGGAGTCTGTTTCACACAAAAGAAAGTGAACCCCTGAACTCCAGATAGACTGAAAGAAGGCCCTTCTTAGGAGACTCTCAGATACAGCTTGGAGAAGATTGTTGAGGTGCAGATGATACCAGCAAAGGATATTTATGAAACACTCAGCATATGTCTACCTGAGACTCCACAATGGACTCCAAATAGATAAGACGTGAAGTAGCAAGCTCTTTCACAGTGCTAGTCAAACAGGTGTAAGGTAAGGTATGCACTGGGCATGTGTGAATCTTTGTTCCTCAGCCACCAGACTGAACAGCTGCATGGTTTAGCTGACATTCATGTTGACTGCTGCATCTGTGCTGTAGGAACCTGGGAAAAAACAGCAGCTCTCCATGGAAATACAGGAAAGCCCATGTACTGAATGTTTTCCATATGGGACGCACAACCCAAGCCTCTATTACGGGAAGTTATTTAAAGCACAGGACATCCGGCAGCCCACTGACTGAGAGATCAACAGATTCCTTTCCACCTGGTCCTAGGGACTGACAAAGCTATACTTTAAAGATGGCGCTATATGGCACCACTGAGCCAGCATTTCTTTGTTTCCCCCTTTGCCAAGGATTTGCAGTGGAACTGCCCAAATTTTCTGAGTGTGCGAAGTACTGACCAATATCTTCATATAGCCAAACAGCATGAGATACACATGTATGCGTGTTGCATCTCACACCTGGTGTAAAAGCAGCGGGAGGCACAGGGAATAGGTTGCAGGAAGGAGATAGCATTGACTGAAAAGTTCCGTTGTGGAACGGGAATGGGTATGATATGGTGTCCCAAAGGGGTGGTCTCTGCCAGGCTGAACCCAGCAGCAACCGCTGGGTGTGTCAGAGGCACCGATCCGACAAAGATCAGGGCTTGCCAAGAACCTGACAAAGGTGGGGTCTCTCTGGCTGTCCAAACTTGATTAATTTTCTCACAAGGAAAGAAATAGGGGAAGGACGTTCTTTCACTGCAGAGAACACTAAGTTCAGTGATGAACTGACTGAAACCCTCATTCCCTATTCCCCTGCACCACTGGAATGGGGAGGTGGTTGGGAACTGTTGCCAGGCACAGTCCTCGAATATGGGGCTACCAGTCAAATAGAATTGACCACAGATCAGACTCAATTGGATATGAATGATGTCCTGCTAGAGTGCCAATTTGAGTCAGTACCTCCTTGGAGCAGTGGGCTTGCAGTTGGGGACCTTCCTCTGGGATCAGATCATGCCCAAAGCAAATTCCCTGGGATTGAGCACTCTCATCTTATAGGTGAGTGATTGTCCAAATTTTGGATAGCAGAGTGAGTGTGCGCATTTTGGGTCATCCTTGTAAAGGATTGCTTGTGAAACTTAAGAATTCCTAAGTCAATTGTGTAGTAATATTCCCACCTGACATACAAACTTCTGGTTTATTTGTTGTTTTTTTCTATTATTTTTACCCTGATTTTTAGTGGCTCCTTTTGTGTTTTGAAGGTCCTTCCATGACACTGGGTCACTTCTTCCTACAGCAAGTCATGCAGGTTACTCAGGTTCTGCCTTTGTACCAATATAAACCTAATGATAAGGGAAAGAAACTGCATCCCTCCACTCCTCATTTCTTCATGGGCTGAGAGCGCCTAGTAAAATGTACTGTGCACCCTGTCTGCCTCACAACAGATCACAGCATAGACAGCCCTGCAAAAGTAAAACAAAGAGAAGGAACTTTCTGGATTTTGTATAATTCAAGCCATAAATTAGCACCAGAAAGGAGAAAAAGACACAATATTTATTTCTTTTTATGTGGGGAAAAGCAAGCAAGAGGTCACTCTTACAGCATAAGTAATTGAGTCTTAATTGCATGATTACTTCATTATTTGTCACAATGTTTATGGCTTGCAAACCGTAGACTCAAGCAGAAACATTAGTGAGTCAAAAAGATTAAGGAAATTGGGACATTTTTAAAAGACTTTCTAGAAAGAAGATAGTTTACTGTTTGGATTCCTACCAGCCAAACATCAGAGGGATTTATTTCCTCTCCCATGTAAGTTTGGCTTGGAAAATTGCCACATTCCCTCTGAAGGCAAGGCAAAGCAATTCTGCAAAGGCAAGAGAAAATGCATTTCAAGTTTTCTAAGGGCATCTGATGGAAAAGTTCTCCTAAATTGGAACACAGATCGTCACCTAATATTTCTTCATTTCTTTCTGCCCCCACATATATTTGTCCCCCTTCAATGTACTCAAATAGTTAAATCAATCAGATAAGCATTGTGTGCAGTGAAATGTGAAGAAAAGGCACTGGAATCTGTGAAAAGAGTTCATATGTGTTGGTGTTCATGTGGGACCTTTGCTTCACTTTCAGTAAAATCAGGGAAGCAAAAAGGAGTCCTCTGGTTTCTTAGAGAACTCCTGCTATCCTGGCAGCTGGCTGTGCTGAAAGGTGCCCTAGGGCGGCTGTACAGCCCTGTCCGCAGTGGATTGTCTGGGAACCATCCATCCTTAGTGCTGTATGAATAAAAGGATAGGGTTCCAGAAGATGACATTAAAACATTGACATTTCTAATGCTGGACAACAGCATAATACTGAAGTCCAGTTGACAGCATGAATGACAGTGACAGAATCACATGACCAAGAGCTAATTCAATGGAAAAATGAAATCATATTTAAAAAAGGAAGCACATATTATTCTTTTGTTGTCAGAATCGAGTACTTTCCACCTACTTTCCTTCTTTTGTCCTGCTGAGTAGCAAGTAGCACGACGTGTATTACTTTCTGAAAAAAACATCTTTCTATGTGCCTTTACTTCAGATTTTAGGACGTGGCCCAATATCCATCACCTCAACTGCCTTCCCTAATGAGTATCCATTGTAGGTTTTGTGTGGTTTTCTGGACTTGAAATACACCAGGCACCTTGTGTAACAGTTGATCTGAAGCTCTGTGAGAGGGTTAAAATCATGAAGACAGAAACAGTGAGGGAGGGACAGGTGCGTGGGTATCAAACCAGCAATCGCTCTCTCTGCTCTTAGGAGAGAAAAAACCAACTGTTTTTGTTATGGTTTTGTGGTGTTTATCACAATCAAAACGGTCACTGATATTCTGAAAGCTACTCTTGGTCTGAGTTCCTATCTGGTGGCCAACATTCATCATGTCAAATCCAAATTTCAACATTCTATTACAAACAAAAATCAAGCAGAAAGGGAAAAAAACCCAGATCTACTCCATCTAGTTTCAGAAGGCCTAATTCCCTTTATCACAAATTGAATTTCAAGAAAGAAAGGGTTTTTTGTCTTAACCAGTTTACTGTTCTGCTAATGTGTGACAATGGAGATTTCTGAACTGTGGCTTCAGCATCTTAGCCTCTGCATATTTTCTGAGCTACTGCCACACATATCCCTGTGACTGAAACACCAGGAGAAATGCAATAGATTTCCAGTTTCCTCTCCTCTTCCAAACATGAACACTGTCAGCTGCTTTTCACAAGGGCTGATGAGACAACCTACAATCAGTCTTTCTATTTTCATCTCCTCAGGACTTAACTCTTAAACTATGCAGCAGCGGCAGCTCTGCTCTGATTCCCTGCACATCACTCAGCATTACTATTCCAGATGCTTTTTCCAAATAAACAAATGGGGAAAAAAAGAAAACATGCTGTTGTTTATGAAGCCTACTTGCCCTGTGATTATTGTAGGAGGTAGCATCTTTGCACAGGTAAACAAAACAAATCACATCAGTCATGGACACTGAATTGCAGTTTGACTCCTGCACCTTTATAAGACTTGATATGATGGGCCAAAGTTGTAGACCACAATTGATTTAGACCTCTCTGCCTGGAGGGCTGAATCATTGGCAGTTTTTTTCCCAAGGAGTTTGCATTAATGAGAAGGATTTTTAGGCTGTATTGTCCAAGTCATAAAATATATAAAAGAAATTAAGAGCAAAATGGTCTTTATAAATGCTAAATGAATTTTTTTTTTTTTTTTTTGGGAGGGGGGCAGGTTCCTGTTCAACCATCAGGGTCATACGTTCTTGCTTTTCTCTTCTTTCCACAAAGCTAAGGCCCATGTCAATATACTTTCCTGCTCACATCAATATACATTCCCACAGTGCATGGTTATGAATGCCTTCCTACCATTGCTCTCAAGGCTGCCATCTGGCCTGCTCTTATGTTAAACTTCTAATAGATTTAAAAATGAGGACAGCACCACTTGGAAGTTCAACATTCAGTAAAGCGCCATGCCATTTTACTATATAGGTAAAAATATTTTAAGGACAATTATTACATGCTCAATTATATAAATAAAAGTCTAGCCATTTTACTTGGAAAGTGCTTTTTGCAAAACTATCTTTCTGTGTAGTGTTCAAACACAGCTTATGTAGAAGCATTTCAAAACACTACAAACCTCTAAATAGTGATAAGTGGAGTTTACATAATTTGTTATTCTGTTCTGATATATGCCAGTGCTCTGGATTTTTAGAACTGGTCACATCTGGAAGCCTGCAAATTCAATTTTCTCTTTTTATAAAAATCTTTCCTGACAGCACCCCACTGGAAATCCAGCACGGTTCTCCTGTTTGTGTGCAGGATTTGTATGACTGTGACAGCCTCTCGCCTCCTTCTGAAAGAACAGACGGAAACTCAGAGCTCAGCATAAGGCCAAGCCAGAATGTGCTAGTGTGGCAGGAGGACTAATTTCATAGACAGCTCCACCAGAAAAAATCAGTGTTGCAACTTGATATAAGCAAAGGCAGCAGAATCAGGCCCGGAGTACTCCACAAGCAGTACTGTAGTTGGCTACTTAGCTGCCCTCTTCTGAATGCAGACTTTAAGAAGATTTCTTTGTTTCACTAACCTCTTGTACCGGAAAGAAAAAAAACACAACCAACTTGTTGTGAAGGAAGACTGACCTATTCTCTGGCAATAAGGAATTCTACCAAAGGTATTCGGTGTCAGTTTAACACATGCCTCAAATAGAAGATGCTATGTAAAGAAAATTGAAACTTCCGATATTCACAAGTCAGCAACTGGCAAAGTGACTTTCTTCCTTAGACTTATATGTTATCAGTCACTCTCAGTGGTCACCAAAGTCAGCTAAAGGCGCTGATCATTATTTTTTGTGAGCATTATTTCAAACATGAGAAAAAATGCCAGTTTTGCACTCATTCATTTTGCTAATTCATCAGTACTGCATACTTACATTGAAAGGTGGCAGACCTTTCCTCAGCTGCCAAACCATGTATTCTTTGAAACTACAGTTTATTTCTACATGTGTGACAAGTCCTGGCAATCTTAGGAGGTTAGTCCCAGTGGGAAAGATAGGCTTGTACCTCTCTGCTGGCAAGACCAGGCTGAAAGGCTGTATACAGTCATGCTCTAACCAGAGGCTTGCTGAGCACTGACTGACCTTCTTAAAACCAGAAGAATCAAATTCACTAAATCTCATAGCTACAAAAAAAAAAAGGCGGGGGGCGGGGGAGTGGGCTCTACGTTTTGCTACTGCAGGCATCAGGAGTCATCACCTTTCCAAGCTGCCAGTTTATTGGGCAGGCATTATAACTTGTTGTGAGATTTATACTTGTTCCCTTTCCCCACAAACGATGCTGAGCTCAAATGCACCTTGAATACCAGCCTTTAGATTTCTCCTTGTTGTTGACCTTCATAGGTCAGTCCTGACTCAAATCAGCTGAAAAGAACATGGGAATATCAGCTCTGCAAACAGGAAGCAGGACAAGAAAACAACTGAAACTGCTCTGGGAGGGAAATGGAAAACAAGAAGGAGAGAGAAGATTGCTGCCTTGACAGTCTCACAGACGTGTAAAAGAAGGTATGAGAGGAGCATTTGTTGCCAGACTGTGCAGTTACCGGTTGTAGACTCATAATTCACACAGCGCTACTATGCCACTGTGAGTTGTAATCCTGTCATGGACTATAGATTGAAGAACATATCACACCTGGTTAGGACTTGGTCTGGATACTTCTAGAGACCACCAATGGGACTCTGAAAGAAACTAGTATGGTTTATCAGCTAACCCTACTCCCTTTGACACAGCTACGTGTACTCATCATGTTTAGAAGTCTAATGTCCTACAAGAGGTGCTATTTTCTGTGGGAAATTGAAAAATTAATAATAATTCCCAAGGCCATTTTCTTCAAGCGCTTTGTTGTATTTTTAGTAATTTTTTTCCTTCTTGCCAGGTTCTGTTTTATAAGATTGCATACACAGTTTTTCACCTCTCATCCATGATTACTGAAGGCGTACAGTAGCAGTAGCACATTAGTTCTTATATTTTATGCAAGCACAAATTGTGGTAAGGGCTCCCAGTTTCTGTTTAGTGAATCAGTGGATTTTTTTGAATGAGTGACACTCTGTAAAGAATTATGTTGATAAATGATAGGTCATTATGTTTCAAATTATTATCATTCACTTTTTTGTGAATTTTCAGAATTTTTGCATCTCTCATTTAAAAAATGTAGATTATAACCCCATGGACCTTGATGGATTGTATTTTGCAAATATGTATTTAGGAAGGTTTTAATTATCGTATGTGTTGCATATATTTGCATGCAATTTACATAATGTAATTTAACTGCCTATCATGCAGGCGTTATCTTGGGGAGTCTTTACTGTAAAGATTCTTGACACAGTTGGCATGTGCAGCTCTTTGTAAATGTATTTGCTGCTTTCACACAAGAAAGGTTTTACCATTCTCAAGAGTGCACAATGGTGCATATCTTGAAAAATCAGAAACCATACATATATTCTCCAAGGCAACAGCTGATTTTTCAAAAAGGTGTACACATGCTTTCACCCCAGATTGTGAAGAGGATTGAATCCTTGCTCTGCATATTTGAAATTCACAACATGAGGCATCATGAAAGCACAATATCTTTTCCAAATGAAAGCACATGCGTACGGAGGAGGAGATCATCCAAATTTAAACAAACACACAAACAGAAAGCCTTAATCTTAAGATTGTGCTCATATAGGGTGCTCCTGGTCTCTAATACGTGCAGCCAAATCCAAGATTTTTAACATCTTATTAATACACCCACATCTGAAAAATAGAGAGGTTTATCTTTGCTTCTCTGTACCTGTTCCAGGGGATTTTTTTTAATCCCCTTGCTGCTGCTGTGCTGAAAATTGTGTGCAACAAGACTCCACTGAAAAATGAATATGGATAGTAAGAGGTAGCTCCTGCCATGGAGATCTCAACTGTGGTGCCTTTTCAGGGAGGCTAATTAGAAAGAAATATTCGTGTTAAGACTTCCATCCTGTGTAAAAGTCTTAGAGACTGAGGTCTTTTCTGTGCAACCACGCAAAGGCTTCCTACCTCTGCTCCCACCAGCTGCAAATCACTCACTTCTCAAGGCCAGATCTGAAGGATCGGAAAGACATATACCATATGGAGGGCAAATAGGCTAGAAATACACGAAAATGTACAGGTATATATTCAGAAAATAGAAAGGGTAAATACATGCCCTTTTCACTCCATGCCACTCCAGCAGAGCTACCTGGATGCTTGGATGTGAATTTGTCGTGCTTCCCAAAAGATTAATTCATAGATGTCTTACTTAACCACTAACAGAAAAAGGAGAACATTTTCTTTCTTGTCCCCTTGCTTTGTTGAGGTGCTGAGGAACAGCAAAATAAACATCTTAGAGTGACATTTCCATATCCATTTTCACACAAACTGTGCTGAGCTCAAAATTACATTGAATTCCAACCTTTAGATTTCTCCATAATGTTGACTTTCATACAACAGTCCAGAATTTTCTTTCAGAGATTTATATTCTTATGTGATTCCCTCAAAGCCATCCCTTGCTGTAACCATCATACAATAATGCTGAAGAGAAATATACACAGAGAGATTATAGCCCTTTTTCAATGGAAATAATATTTCAATATGCAGATCTAAAGCAGACATCCTACATCTTGCAGATAAGTTGCTATTACTGCTTTGCATATAATGTATTTCCATATCTGTACAAATTATCTGAAATGATGTTTCCACACTCACTCTTGAAAACTGAACCTTTACACATGTATTTAAGCAGGAATTGCTCATTGCTTTGATAGCGTTCCAATGAAACTATGCCTGAAAAGGAACTGGTAGCCATAGATAAGAACATGCTAGCCATTCCATAAAAATGCATACTAATACAGTCTTCAAAACAACAGATGAAATAAAATGGAAAACAAAGGTGAAATATGATGAAACTCATAATAAAATCACAAAACTTGTGAATCTATTAATTAAAAGTAACATGTTTTAGAACAATATTTCTGTAAGCAGCTGTTTCTACCAAAAGTTTTAAGTTGGGTCACATCTGTCGTTCTTTTCCAATTTCTGTGGATACTTGAATATTCAGGTTACTATGAATATTTATGAATAAGGCATTTTACACTTAAATATTCATAAATTGTTCATTTGAAATTATATATTGATACAGAAAACATCCAATTCATACTATGACAGTGAGCTGCCTAAGCACCTAAACCTTTCCAGTGAGAGAATCAAGTAATGTTTTAAGGTTTTCATAGAATAAGAAACGTACAATCATTAGACTTCAGTAACCTACTAACATAACATTGCATTGTGCCTCCAATGAATAGCTCATGAACTACTTGCAAAAACTAATCCATCTGAAAATTAAGCAACTTTTTCACAAACAGTTAGTGAACATTAGAATAAGTGTAATGCCTTGAAAACTTTTTTAATAATCTAATTTGTTCAGGCAATGCTACTATACTTGACTCAAAGCAACTGTTATAGAGCACTTTAAAAATGTATAAAACTATTATTGATTTACTCTTCTGCACTTAATGCTGTCTGAAAGTCATAGAGGTTTTTCTTGTAGCTACATGGATATGAAATAAGAAATCCAAGTACAATCGTCTGCCTGTCTAAATCAAACTTAGTTCAACATGACCCACCTACCCTCTGTGCCTTAAAAGAATCTGCCCTATCAAGCAGAACTACAGTAGCGCAGTAGTAGACTTCTAGGCATTTAGGTGTCTGGTGTCCAATACATACTAAGTCAAAATATGCCCAGAAAATAACTGGAAAGGATTGAAGTATCTTGCTCAGAGGAACCGCTGAAATACACTGTCTCGCTTAAATCATAGAATCACAGAATTTGTTGGTTGGAAAAGACCTTTGAGATCATTGAGTCCAATGTCTTATTAAAGAATAGATTGTAAACTTATTATTCACACTGTTCAAGTTTTACTCCTTCTAGGTATCATGCTGACAGCACTGAGAAAGGTAGTACGGCAGATATTCACTGTGTAAGGAGTCTCACAGTGACCTCATTTTGTGGCATGAGGGGTACAGAACAGCCATAGTCAGATGCATACTTAAGTATAGAATTTGCATACAGCAATCCCTGCTTCCCAGCCTGGCTGCCTAGGAATTAGAAACAGGACCTGTTGAATCTCTTTTCCTACTAAAAAAAAGAAAAAATAATATGCAAATTTATACAGGTGTTTGAGAGAACAACATAAGTGAAGATTTTTCTAAAGCTGTAAGTTATGGTAATCAAAAAGCCATATTGAAGATATTACAAAAAAGGTTTAAAACTCGCTGCTCTGTTTTAAACAGTAATAAAAATTGTGAAGTGAACAGATGTACATTCAGAAAAATCTAGGACAATTTGCCAAAATCTTGTTCAGAGTGCATAAGTTCTTATAAGTACTTGAAACATGCTTAAAAATCACAGGAGTAAAACTAGTTCCATATACTTGTCATATGGTCAAGCCAACCTGTAACTGAGTAAATGTACTGTTGAGTAAAATACTGATATTTCATTAGACTAAATAAGAATACAAGACTACAGCAAAATCACAACTGATCAGTTCTTCAAAATGTCTAAATTACCAAATCACCAAATTAATTCACAATATAATCAGATTAATTTCAAAACTGCAGAAAAAAAAAGGATTATTCTTTGTTAATTCCATACTGGAGACAGAAAGAGCTGTTTTCCTTCTAGATCCTAAGCTACACTTAAATAGGAAGACCTCTTCCAGGCAATAGGTGTGGATATCTTTTCTGATATCAAATGTTTTCCTGATGGAAATTCCTCTTAATTCTCGTCTTTCCCAGGAAAGGATGGGAGATTTTTTTCTGACTATGCTATGCTTTTGCCCTTTTTTAATGCAGTCATGGAATGATTTGGGTTGTGAGGGTCCCTTAGAGATCTATATGGTTCAGCAAGCTATATGGTCCATGCAATCTCCTTTCAATTAATCTGACTCATTCCTGTCACTGAGAGAAAGTACAAACCATATAACTAAGGAAACAACAAATCTGCCATTTCAACTTAATGTTTACATTTTTGTTTAGGAAATCATACTTCTTTTATATTTTAATAATCTATTGACTCCAGAAAAATCAAAGTATTCCTAGGATCCAGTTTTATTAATTAGTGATGATTTCACAACTTACTAATTCAAAACTGAAATAAGCATTTTTAAAACAGAACCCTATTTTGTCCAGCTTTTGCACAAGAGCACTGTCAGCAAAGAGTGTATAAGCAGCCTTACACGACGCAGTGAAAGAGAAGTATTTTTCCTCTTCCATTCATGAATCTAGCCAGAGAAGAGGGATGGGTATGGACTCACACGAAACAGAAAATTGGCACTTTGCTTTATGCAGTAGTAGGAGATACACAAAGAAAATCTGAAAGGCACTGTGCAGAAACTTCACTTGAGTGTAATTCCTGTGTTTATGTGCAAGGAAAAGCAGAAGAGTACAAGTCAAATTGCATCAACTAAAGCCCACTGTCAGGGTATTGCATGGGCCAGATGGGGAGCCAGGAACGGAGACAGATCGTAAGTGAGATGGGGAAAGACCCAGAGGTTGTGGCCACATTCAGCCAAGAGTTGATGTCACTGCAGAGAGTATCTGATGGCATTAACTGAAGAGCCAAGTGATGGTACAGTGGAAGTGTCCCTTGTGTTTTCAGCTTTTTTAGTTATTTTAACAATCTTTTAAAGTGAAACAGGAAACATTGCATTCTTAATGTTTTTGTTCTACAAATAAAATTGCTATACTCACCATAGACATGCAATACATGTGCAGACAGGAGAGAGAATAGAAACAAACTGGACCAATTCCCATTTTCTGATGATCAGAAAGAAAAGGAAATTCAAAGCCATGGAGAAGACAACAAGTCCCCAGTGTTGTTATTTCCTTTTATTTTATGGATAAAAGATATGTGAAAGGTTAAGAATCCATCTCAAAGAAACTAAATCTAGTCTACATCTATAAAAAATATCCAAATTTTAAAATCCATGTTTATGCACAAGAACTGGGGAAAACCAATTATTTCTGGAGAAACCCAATTATTTCTGGAGAAACACTGAAAATAAAAAATACTTTGTTGTATTCATTCATTAAAAAAATAACAAAACCTACAAACCCCAAGGTAAATCACATGCACATTTAAGAACTAAATAAACCAAAAAGAACAGTGGAAAAAATAAAGGAAAATAGCTTTTTCAAGAAAAATACTGTAGTGGGGTAAATGTAAGAACAGCAGACAAATCCTTGAGTAGTTTGGCTACGAGGACTGTTGCTCACAAAAAGATAGAAGAGATGAAGTAAGAAAAACTGATGAAGTGGACAGAGCCAGAAAAAGAACTCTATGGATTTTTTTTTTATTATGAGCTGCAAGCTGTAAGAAAAGGAAGACTGCAGAGTTGATATTACCTCAGGAAAAACCTGGGATATGATTAAAAGCCAAACAGTCACAGTGCTTTAAGCTGCTCCCTGCTGTCTTAGAAAGGAAAATGCTTTGACTTTTCCAGATGCCTTTTACCTCCTACAGGTGGCCACTTGTGCTTAGTCTTCTACCTTCCTGTCTACTTGATTCCTGGTGCATTAATAGTCCTTATTTCCCTTCACTGAGAACTAAAGCATGAGAAGGCTTGACGTACCCGGACAAAAGGCATGGACATGGAGGGTAATAGCCTGGGCCTTGAGGCACCAGCTATTCTACATGAAGAAAATTGCTTATCCTTAGGGAATATCATGCATTGATTCTGAATCCTCTAACTGTAGTCTGGAAACACTTACTTACCTGAGGGATACAAGAGAAAATTAATGAGATTGCTCAGCATTATTAAATACCGGTGAGTTAGAGAAAGTAAGGCATATGAGTATGATATCAAGGTTGAAATCATCATAGGTCATCACATTTTTGGAAGGTCCATGGCAGGCAGAGCACACAACTGTTAAGAAAGAATGTGCATGTGAAGATATTTTGAGAGTGTTTAAGAGAGAAGAGTGTATAAATATGTAAATACAGATATATAAATACATTGACAATCCTGTAATATTCCGAGTGACATTAAAACTAATGGAGAAGGAGGAGAAGGGAGGGAAAGCAGTAAACTACTACAAGACAGCCAATTCTGTTTGAATTACAAATAGTTCATAATCTATCCAATAGGTATTAAACCTACTTCCAGTTGTAAGGAAGGAAAAATACTTAATGCAATGCCCCATTTAACCAGATCTAGGAAACAATTCAAATGGAAAAAACAAGTAAAAAAACTATTTTTTACAGTATGTTTATGAAATGCAGCATTATGTTTTTACTTAAAATAGAGTAAAATACTAAGCAAAATAACCCTTATTTGCAACCAGGCTATTTTACTAATTAATATAAAACAGACAAATAGTCACATATTTTTAAAATTTGTGCAGTGAACTTCACTCTGCAGTTATTATTGAGGGAAGAGGGAGGAGATGGCACAGCTGTGCAGACATAAAACCTGCATATCAGCTATGTTGTAACCACAGAGATAAGCGAAAGGGAAATTTGCATGAACAGTGATGAATTCTGTTTGCCAATCAGCTTTGGTCCTGCGACATTTGCCCACTAAGTCTCCCATGCTGTGCTATAGGGCCACTTACTGTCTCCCGTACACTGACTCCTGCTCTGGACAAGTAATCCTTTATCATTCCATGCTTTTCTATTTCCCATCTGCTTGCCTGTTCTCTCTCCAGTTATTCTCCTTTTCTGCCCTGCATGACCACCTTCCTTTCACACTGTCTAGCTAATGGGATTTCATTTGATGAAAAGCTCTAGATATTGCTATGGTTTAAATGATAGCTAAACATAAAACTCCACACGATTTATATGAACGAAAGAACATTTTTTTATCAGCTACTAATTTTTGTGTGACAAACTGTCTCCTTATGCACACCCAAAACTGCATTTTAATCCCTATTGGAATACAATATAGTAGAAGGATGCCACATCAGTTAAAAAGAACTAGCTGTGGAAGACTTGCATTGTATTAATGGGAACTGCACAGTTTTGGCAGAGGAAGAACAGAACTGTTCTGGAAGACTAACCAAGTACAAAGAATGAGATCAATACAATGATGTTATTTATATCCTTTCTGCATTTGCATCAAGTTTAACTGTACTAAAAGAAACATGAACTCCAGGAAACATTAATTTTACATTTCACAGTTGCCATTATTGGTCTTATAATAAATGCATACTTGCATTCTGAATAATAATTTTAAAAAAGTAAATACAATTGTTTAACAGAATTAGAACTTGATCCAATACTGAACAAGGACATGCTTGAACTCTCTAAAAGGTAACTTCTAGGTCATTGTAAAACTTTCACCAGAAATTCAGTTGAGTTTGAAAATACAGTTTTGTGCAGAGGATAGAAGGGAAGCTGGAGGTATGTCATCATGATAGAACTGAAATATCACTCCCAAAAAAGACAGCCTTCTGTCATAGTCGTGTGCGGATATTTTATCTTTGCCATGTAATTCTGCCAGCCAAGAAAACAGGAAGGTAAGAAATGGTTTGGGGTGGGGGGAGGGGGAGTTAAGTGCAATTAGCAGACAATAAAAGTAGTATTTCTAGCTCAGATTTTATTACCTTGGTGAAGAGGTCTCTGCCTCAGGACTCAAAATCCACAGGCATCAATGAATCTCAGATTAGGATTATGTTTTCTAATATCCAACAAGAGGGGAGGCATGCCTTTGTTATGTGCCTGTCTACTCAACGGCCAGAAAGAGCAAAGATGATTTCACATGTATGGTTTGATAGGGAAGTGTCTGACAGGAATTGGTTTAATAAGATAACATTTGAAAATCATATGTTCAGGAAGAGAAGCATATACTAGTGTTAATTTGACAGCCTTCTCTGTAGAAATCTCTTTTTCTTAAAAGAAAATAAAAATAAAAGTAATGAAGCTCAATAGGGAAAGATTAATGTCTTCCTTTTCTTTTTTTTTTAATGAAATCTCAGAGTCTATTTAACCAGGTCTTAGGGTATTTTTGTCATACTGAAATGTAAACTCATTTCAAGCAATGAGCCCATTCAACAATAATGGAAATAGACACGGCTGCCCCTTTCTCCTCTCTGACACCATCTTTATGACCCATAGTCTCATCAATATAACCCAACAAATATTAGTCCATATTGGTCCTTAGCTGCTTTGCAAAGACCTTACTACTTTATCACCTGTTAAAAGTAAAAAAACCAAAATGAGGAAAAATGACTTGTTTACTCACTAAAGTGAGGAAAGCTACCTATCATGCAACAGAAACTTCTGTGTTTGTGCTAATGAACAGACGCTTCATCCTTAGACATGCTGAAGTGTTTATTATTGACTCTTCATATTTTATTCAAGTAGATTGTCCTTGTGATTTTCACATTATCAATAGCCCAAATATTTGATGAGCACAGACTATAAAACTGCGAGACATACTTACAAATTAAGAGATATGACAACATATGCTATTTTCAGAGACTTTTTAGAGTCTTCATGGCTTACATATTTCATTCTTTGAAGCTTTCTTTGGAATCATAAGAGCTAAACAATTGTTTTATGTTAAATGGAAATTCAGATTATTATATAGCTATATGCCTTCAGGAACAAGAAATGAATAGAAACACAAAATATTCATAAACCACCAAAAAAAAAAGGATACTCTGCTCCTACCACCAAGGACAGAGAAGCATTCTTACTAAGCTAAGTGCTACAGTATGCTAAGTTATGGAGGAAAATAAAAAGGAGATAGGAATACTATTAGTGACTGATTTTACTCTTCAAAACACTGGGACTAGCTCACTCCAGCATGGCAGAAATTTTATGCTGAAAAAGGGTTGTTAATTTTGAACGTCCCATTTAGTTAGAAATACACCCAGAATTCTTTCATCTCCCCATGGACTTGTCAGAATCTGATACCACCCTAAATGATCCCACTCAGTGTATTTTTATATTGCAATTTATTTACATATAAAACATAAATTTGAATCTTTCTTTCTCCTGCCTAACAGTTTACATACTTGACATTATTTGTCTATTTGTTCATTGCTACATTTGATTTCTTTCTTTTATATCAGCAGCCATATTTGCAATGTCCATCAATACTTTTTAGATGCCTATGCCACACATCTTCATTTCTCTCGAGACAGATTTAAACAGCACCTAGTTTAGCCATTTTAAACTCATTATTTTCTATCTTTATTCATGAGTTTACTTCCTTCCTGTTATTTATTTTTTCTCATTGCAGTTGTATAAGCCTCTCCGTTTTCTCTTAACACACCAGCTATCTCATTCTACGTTTGTTGTAATTTCCTTTCTTTGCACATTGTTCTTGTTTGGCTTACTATCATATCCTTTCGCTTGGCAGAAAAAAAGAATGCTTAAATAGCCAGGCTGAACAAATCATATTCCTCATTACGCACAGCACCTTATTGACATGCATTCCTTATATACATTTTGAAATAATTGCTCTTGTAATTTATACTGCAAAATCCTAGGAGGAAAAAAAAACTCTCTTCGGAATTTCAGTATTTAATTTGAAATAATGCAAATCAGAAGCAGTGCTTCTAATACATATTTGATTTAATCTTCAGACATACAAGTACCTGAGGGGATGAGAATCCTGAGTATACAACAGTTGTAAGAGCATTGCATTCTTTAAGCAAACAGTTTTGTAAATACCTCCTTGGCCTTGAAAGGACCTAACAATTTTTTAATTGCTATTTCTGTATATGTTTTTGTATACTTTTAAATATATATTTCTACACATTGTACATAATGAAAAAAAAATTTGAAAAATGCTTACTTACTGTAGTCATTTATTTCAGAATAGCCCCTTCGTTCCCCAGCTACACAGAGATCTCACTGCTCAGCTTGCCTCTGCTCCTGTTAGTTTGACCTGTACCTGCCTTGGACTAGGCAAGAAAAGTTACCGAGCCTCAATTAGTGCCAGCACACATGCTGTCATGCCTCCTCTACATTCAAATAGATTTGCTCTTTCTCGGGAGATGGAAAGAGGAATTACAGGACATTACGTCTGGCAGCATATCTCCAACACACAACATGCCCCAGCCAAAGCTGCAGATTTAAACTATAGTTAAATCTTTAAAACTTTTTTAAATCTTTAAATCTTTTTGAACTGTAGACATCCCTGCATGCAGAGATGTCTGGGTTAATGGGAAAAGGGTTTCAGGAAGATTAAAAAGATCTGGATTGAATTTTCCTATGTGGGCACTTTGGCAACCCTGGTTGAAGGGGTACTGCACCTGGGAAATGGGAGATCAACTGCCTTCAGTGCCAGGGTTTTGTGAATCTAGTTCTTTGCTAGCTTTAAATGACCTCAAAATATTAACCAACCGACTTCTTGTAATATTTCCTCTTTACAGCTTTGGTCACAGAGCTGAAAAATATCCACTGGAAATGTGCAGTATGCAGGAGGAAGCCCAGACCCTCTCACTCACAGACCACAGCCCATTTCTCTTTCCTGAGAAAGAAAGTAAGCTGTAGAGGTTTGTGGGGTTATAGATTACCTGGTCTCTCCACAGCATTTAGGCAATGAAACTCAGAGATGAAGAGAAAGGGAGAGAAGGTCAGTGGGCAGTGGCAGGGGAGATAGTCTTGGGCAAAGAGATTACCCAAATAAAGTCCATTCTTCTTTACTTTCTCTCTAGCTAAGGGTTCGTGCCCTTGTGCATGCCTAGCTGTGGACAGCACAGTTCCTTTATAAACAAGACCAAAAAAAAGAGTACATCTGGCTCTCTTGGCCTCTATTCTGAGGCTGGCAAGGCACGTCAAACCCAAGTATGCAGCAGTCATGTGTGGTAACTACTGAAATGTTATTAGGATGTGCCAGCGCAGGGGTTGCGTTGGCATCCTGTGACTGACCAGTGGCATCTCCAGCTCTGCCCAAGGTCTAGGTAGGTAGCCTTGAAGGTGCTTGTAAGAACTTTGTAACAGGACAACATCTGTGGGCCAGTTTGTAACAGCAGGATATGAGGGCGATTCCAGACAACTGAATCAAAAAACAAAGTACGTACTGGAAAGTCCAGTAGAATTGAGAGCTTATGTTGGGAAGCTAAAGAATGGGACTGTGTGGTCTTGAAAGCAAAAATGAAACTGATGCAATTATTGAAATCAGTGGGAACAAATCAATTTTTACTTTAAAATATGCTGCAGCCAGCGTGAGATGCAGAAGCTGTATGTTGTGAAAGAGTCCAGGAAAGGTAATGTAGAAGACAGTTGTCCTTAATGGTACGCACAAACTGGGCATATGTCCTGCTCATTTAGAAATCTCTAAGCCAGAATACAGAGACAGAAACTCCAAGAGAATCTCAACTATTTAGTTAGTAAGTGACAAGAGAGATTACAAAAGGCCACTGAATATGTGCTACAACATTGAAAGAAAATCTCCATTACTGTTTGTTTAGAGCTAAGAGAATTAAATAGAGTGTTACAAAAAAATTCCATGAAGTGACATGTTAACCTTTTCATTAATTTAAATGTATCTGCCTTGCTCTTACAAATCTTCCCAGATAAAAGGAGTTCAAGGCAAGCCACTTTCAAGGCCCTGTGCAGGGTGTAGTACTTTCACAGGCTTCCTTTGGCTTAAAGTATATGCTTGAGAATTTTCACTAAGTCCTATACATTACTTGAAGGAACTGAGTCTATAGAAACATATATTGATGACGTTCTGACTTGTGAGAAAACAGCAGCAGGACATCACAAAAAACTAAAATGTATATTTTTACAGGACTGTGAAATAGGACCCAAATTATACAACAAATGTGAAGTTTCAGGCTCAAGAAAATACTTATAAGAAGGTTTAAACAAGATGGTACAAAGACTACTGTCCACTCCAAGCTATTCCAGATCTCAAAGATCAAGAAACAAAGGAACAAGTGGGGATGGTAAAATCTGCAGGAAAAATTGTGTGAAACTTGACAATCTTCTTTAGTAACTGTTAAGCACTTATAAGGATGAGCACACAAACGTACTCAAGCTTGGACAGAGACTTTCAAAGCTTACAGGGTTAATAAAGTTCTTGTTTTCAAGTATTTTGATACCAGACATTTTCATATATTTTAGAAAATAGTTGAAGGATGAGATGCTTACAGAATAGGTTGAATACTGAGAACTTACCAAGTCAGCAGAGAGGAAGAGGGTACATATTCACTTACAGGAAACCATCACTTGCAGGAACTAGACACAGAACATCTGTGCCCACAGCAAAAGTGGCACTAGTTACATACAACAGCAAAATAAGGTGAGTTTCTTTTCAGTTGTAATCACAATATTTTAAAATATAGCATAAACCAGGAACCATACTGATAGAAACACCCTCAAGATGAATTTTCAAAAATAATGGAGTATTACTGCACATGGAAATAGTAACAAAAAAAAAAATCCTTCTCAGAAATTAGACTGTTGGATTATTTGTGTTACCATAAGGCTACATGGAGAAATTTGCAAAAAAATATTTTCATGAGAAGAAATAAAGCTGTATTTGCCAGATATGTCCTAGAAATCATTATGTCTGATCATGGTCTACGACCTGATAGGCAGAACCACTGCAGAGGATTATGGATTTCAACATGTAACATATCAAGCTCCCAAAGCCCTAAACAGCACGGTGTGGTGGAAAATAGCATTAAGAAAATTAAATAGTTCTTCACAGGCAACTCTAGAAGAGAGGTGTTTTTACTGCTGATGAATACGTGAGCACCATCTATAGAGCCGTTTATCACAAGCTGAAATTTTGTTAAACAAAAAAGTCAAGATCATATTTCCTAGGTTAATAAAAAGTACAATAGAAGAATAATTCTTAAAATTATACAGTCATAGTATTACAGGAGTTCTAGGGTATTAAAATTTTGGAAGCCTGGTGAGGCAGATTGTATGCATAATTGCATTCGGTAGATGCAAAGGGGCAGTGACTCAAGAAAATGTGCTGTGTTTATCTTATACAAAGATACTTTTATGGAAAGCTTGAAGCCATTACAATGTTTTTCTGAAAAAAATAAAAGGGGGTGGGGTATGCAAAGAAGGGACAGAATCTGCATTTTCCTGAAAACAAAGCAGAAGCTGGTTTGTACACAAAGCTGCTAGATTATTGCACAGTGATGGAATATGGGTCAAAGTCTAATGTTCTCCAAGATGAATATGTGCAGCAGTACTTAAATAGTTTAAGATTTTTCTTATGACCTCTGCGAACGAAAATTTAGGGTGAGATCAGTTTCTGTTTCTAAAAAAAAAGGAAACACGATGAATTTATGTACTGGCCTTTTGAGAGTAAAACAAGGAACAAAGTGTATGTGTTAAATTGAAACAGTGGGTTCTGAGCAGAAAGCACATCAGAAATCTGGTATACTGTGGATAGTGAAATTTCACAGGAAAGAATAACTCTGATAATGGAGAGGTGACATAGGCAATTTTCATCAGTTATCAGTTGACTTTTTGTTGTCAACTGCCAGCTGGGCCTGATTTGACCCTGTAAACGCTTCTTTTCTTCTCTGGTGCAACACAAAGAGAAAGTTTAAACACCGAAGATGGAAGGTATGGTTTAAGAACCATTCCATTCTGCTTCCCAGTACTCTCAGTCACTTCTTGCCTGCTAAATAGTGTACTTGGCTTCTGCTTTATGAATATAACACACCCAAACACCAGCAGTGAAGACACTTGCCAGCATGGGCCAAATGAGCAGCTGAACTACTGGAGTTACAGAAAAGCTTAGTAAAACAAATTGTACCAGGACTGATATCTACCTACAAAATTGGGGTTTTTTTAAAACTTAGATTTTCCAAAGCTCCTTGAGATGAAGGTGAAACAACACACCAGGATGGTATTAATTCCTAGCATTAAGCTGCTTCTAGATGCTCAGGACAGCCCAGAGCCAATGCATAGCACAATGCAGCAAGCCAGTATTCAAAGAAACTAAACAGACACAGGGATGGAGTATGGTAGCTTACGGCTGGTGTACTCTTTGGGCCTGATCAGACACTTAAAACTTTTTTCTTTCCCATAAACATGACATCACTTTTGTGGAGATTATATGCTTGGATTATCTAGGGGATACCATGTTAATACAAATATGTGCAGAAGAGCAGAGACTCCTGAGAAAATGTATATCCCCATACTGAAGAACTGCATATTTTTTTTAAATAGGAAACAGAAAAACTGAGATCTTGAAACCAGCAAGACCCCACAATATGTGTGTGTAATCTTAAAAAGACAAGAGAAGAATCCAGGACAGTGTTTCTTGTGGAAACATAAAAACAGCAGCCAGGCATACAGAAAGGAAGGGAGAGAGAAAGAGCTTTATTGGGCAGTGTCAGGATGAGTAAATGTCAAAAAAACACTCAGTCTTCATAAAAGATCAGTGATAAAAATACCATCTCATGAAGGTTGAAAACAGCAGAATCACCTTACAGGAATAAGTGTCCCACTTTTCTGAATGTGACCTGTAGGATGAATTACTAAAATCTTAGCACGGGAAACTGCAGATTAGAAAGACAGGACGTAGCTGTGAGTACGTACTGGACTAAGGATTTTAAAACACATGACTGAGGAAGAGCAATTACAGAGCAAGTAAGAAAATTATTACAGAGCAAGTAATAATCCATTTAATAAGCTTCAGATGTGAAAAGACAGTAGCAACAGGTAGAGTATCTATAATGTGATGCTGTATTTAAAGATAGATTACATATACAGTAAATTAAGGGAAAGTAACTTTCTTCCAGTATTTTTGTTCCCTTATTAAATAGAACTCAAAGACAGTTTGGCCCACTTAAAAAGAGATCCAGTAAAGGTTGTAACAGCATATAAAAGGGAGCAAATAAAGCAAGACAAACCTTGTAGCGGATTAAACCTGAATGAATTTCATTTAATGAATTCCATAACTGTAGTTCCAGACCTTTCAATTGTGCATATGTGCATATTTCTTCTACTCCTAGTTTTTTATTTTCTTCTAAAGTGAGCCAATCTAGTCAGCTAATACTCAGCCCTGTTCCCTCCTTCAGCTGGTTCTTCCTTATCCTGTGGAATTTGTACCTAAAAGAGTTTTGTACCTAATCCACTTTGCTGCTTTTCAAGGGACAGTGCTGACTTCACTGTCTTAGAGATGTCTATGTTCCTATCAGAAAACCAAAATTATTTCCTGGAGCCTGGCAGGAGTTTGAAAAGATTCACCAAATTCCCATTTATTGTGTTAGTGAAGCAGAGCCTCACAATTTTGACCTGAAGAATACAGATAATAACCAACTGTTGACTAAACCTGGAACTGAGGAATTTAAGCCATAGCTACATTGTGTCTTCTCAGCAGGAATTCTGGGGAAAGGAAAACACATCTTCTGAGAGAAAATTATAATGTGTAACAATCTACTGTGCCCTACTCAGCCCTAGGAAGCATTACAGTAGGTTATTAAGTACTGCATATATACTTAATCTAGTCACTGGAATGTGAAATTGAATAGAAAGCATGCTTGATAAGAAGAGTTTCCTGACAGAAACATTAAAACAGTCTGGAGTGAGTACTGAATGTTTGCGTGTTACCAGTTAAATATGTTTAGTTAAATGAATTTAAAACACATAGAGTACCCACACATTTTTTTCCAGGATGCTGGGGCACCATGTGATTATTTATTTATTCATCTTTAAATAGAACTAAATTCCCAGAAAGAAAATGTGTGAGATGTTGCTAGAGGCATCTTTGGTGTTCCTTCTACACCCTCCCTTCATTTATTCCAGGATAGACTCTCACACTGGACTCTTTTCTGAAAAGCTGTAGTAACCGCATTACTGAGTGATGAAGAAAATCGCTATGAGTTTCAAGACTGCGCTATTTTATAGTCAATGATAAAGCCCTGCCTGACAGCCCCAAGGAGAACACAGCTTATATAGATAGCAGTTCACTAAAATCTCTGGTAGCCACACGATAAAAAAACACCACTGTGGAAGATTACAGCAGTATTTGAAGTTTAAGTTATACAAGTATTTTCTTGAATTAAAGCCTATAGAAATAATGTGAACCTTGTCATCCATCTGGGTCTCAAAATCTTATCAGAGGAAACTGAATTTCCAGAATCTATTCCTCTAAGTTTCGTTGCAAATATAGCAAAATGAGTCCTCTTTTCTGACATGTTCAAGTTATAAGCAGAACTGCAGACATGCAAATAATGTATCAGTTAAACTAACTATTTTCAATTTGAGAAGGACAAAGATGTGTAAAAGAGTTTTAAGCTTTTAAATTTTACCAAGCCCTACTCAAAAATCAACAGCAAATATGCCTTCTAAATTGTTTTTTTTTAAAAAAAAACAGCTCTCCAGATTTAAGTTGCTAACACAGTACAGCTGAGAAACAGTTACTTCTGCAAAAAAAATATAGAGTAAGCATCCACAGGTTTAAAGTCCTGCTGAATTTATTTATCAAGCTTTAATCACAGCAAAGTTCTTGTGATTACACACTTCAAATGGCTTCCTGTCTTCACCTCCTAACAGTTTCACAAAATCACATGTATCGGTATTAGGATTAGGAACCAAGATTCACTTAACTCTTTGCGGGTTTTTTCAGGCTCTCATTTCAGACCATTCTCTCCTAAAGGCCAAGTTCATTTTCTTTCTGAGTCAGTTACTGGTTATCTTCCCCACTCAACAAGGTCTCAATCTGAGCAGCTTTAAATGAAAAATCTGGCAGACTCTCTATATAAAGAAATTGAATGGAAATTAGTAAATAAACCAACCAACCCACCCATCCAGACTTAACATTAAAAAACCTACTAGACTGGCCACCATTGGATAAATATTGCTTGAATGAACTCATAATTTTTAATCCCACTAGTAACAGCTTCCAACAAATCCTTTTGCCCATCTAGCACATCCCAAACATTTACCATAAATTGAGCTTATCTCTCTGCTTATTACTAAAATTGCCTGACACTTCCCAGGGTAAGATTTTGTTTACAGTAATTTGTAATTTGGAAAAAATATATGTGTGGATAGAAATACTCTTCGCCTGCTGTTCACCTCAGGCTGTCATTTTTTTATTTATATTTTTAAATGTCATCCAGAACAATTTTATAATCTACTACAATGAATGCAAAAAAAGATAGTTCTGCATTTGCAGATATTCTCTGATGACCTTCTTCTGAAAAGCTCTTGCAAACTCTACCTCAAAATTTGTGTGGGGGTGTAATATTTTTGTTACACACTTCTCTGAATTTTTGCCTGTGTTTGATGTTCATGAAGTCTCTCAAGTGGGCAGAGTCTAGAAGAGGGCTCTTGTCCAATACCCTGCTTAAAACAGGGTCAGCTCTAAGGTCAGACTAGGCTGGACTGATACATGAAAGAGAATAATACAATATGTACAGTATAATTTAGATGTCCAATTGGGACACCTAGGACCTAATCTTTCAGACAATTTAGCGATTTATTTTTTTTTAAAATCTGTTCATTATATGCTTTCTATTGACTTTTATTACAATCGAATGCGTTCAGCACTTTTGCAAATCACATTTTAAGGCTTTAAAGACTGGCCACATGTTAAAATCTTATTCTAACTGACTTAGTCAGCGTCACACAAAATGTGATGTTGTGGCAGAGATAGGGATTTTTTAAGGAACTTTATCATAAATCCTGGTATTAAACTGTCTTAAGCAACAGGCCCTCCCTCCTTATCCTGTTGTCCTCTTTTTTTTTTACTATATCAGTGATATTTCAGTATTCTCTAAAGCAGAGTTATTCCAAAAAGCATTTGCCTTCTGACACAGCCTTGTCTGTACCCAGAGGAGGTCTGGAACATGTACTGAATAAGGCAGTTTCTTATGAAGTTAAGTAATTAAACAGTACTTCATGGTATTCTTAACTTCCAAGGGATTTACTTCATGACTTTACACATAAACTTTTGAAGTAGTTCTCTCTGTGTGCATCTGTGTGTGTGTGTATATGCACATCATGCATGTCCTCTCCTTTCAGTTATTTCCATTTTTTTTTAAGAAGGTATTTCCCAGCAACCGCTTGCAATCGAATATAATAAGCTATATATTATCTCCTTTGGTGAAACTACATCAGGAAAGAAATAAATTAAGAATTTGAACACTTTGATGATTCATGCATCTTTCTATTCCTGCACGTTCCAGATCCTTTTTGTGCTTTCATTATTTTTACAATGATAAGTAAGTAACCTCATAACAAGAAATCAGGCCAAACATATGCAGGCCAGCATAAATAATTATATGAAACTGAATATGTAGATTTTGTCCCATATTCCATGGGAAATCCATTTGATCTGTAAATAGAATCATTTGGTGAACAATCAAGTTTTGACAGTTCAGAAAATTAAAATGGAAAGCCTGTGTATTCTAAAAATGCCTATCATGATAAAATAATAATCTCTTTTCTTTGCTCAAGTTTTTGCGTGAATGAAATGCCTCCAGAGGTGCTGACAGGTACCAATATGCTTGGGGAAATATGTAGGTGGTAGTTAATCCTTACTTTGGTGGATAGCATTTGCCTACTGGGACCAAGGAGCAGGTTTTATTGCTTTGTTTTTATTATTCACTGTGTAGACAGATTCCTCTATGCTAGCATTATTAACCAATTATTCTTATGTAGAAGTGTATTAATTTGGCCTTATGTAACATGTTGTCAAATGTTACCTCCTAAGGATTTTTTTCCAGTCTTGAATACACTGCCTGCCTACAGTAATACGTTCCCTGTAGGAAGACAGTTCCTATCGAAATCAGGTTCTCTTGGTGTCTAGTAATACCCTCTGTGCTTTATATCACTGAAATGAAATCCCTTATCTGCCGTTATGAGGTCAATATTTATTGCTCTTTGATTTCCAAGGATGTCTACTATTCTCAGCTCTAATAACCTTTTTTATTTCTTTGCTCATACCATGAGGTGCACTCAAAGTCCTCACCACTACAATGTGGAAGAAAAGTTCAGTGCTGACTGCCATGAATCATAGAATAGTTTGAGTTGGAAGAGACCTCATCGTATTCCACACACACACACATTCATAGGTAGGGACACCTCCCATCAGATTAGGCTACCCAAGGCCCCATCCAGCCTGGCCTTGAAGACTTCCACAGATGGTGCCTCCACAACTTTCCTGTGCAACCTCTTCCAGTGCCTCATCACTCTGTTTATGAAGAATTTCTACTTCATGTGTAGTTTAAATCTTCCTCTCTTCAATTTATACCCATTTCCCCTAGTCCTGTCACTACAAGCCTTTGTAAACAGTCCCTCCTCATCTTTCTTGTATGACCCCTTCAGGTACTGCAAGGTCGCTATAAGGTTTTCTCCAAACCTTCTCTTCTCCGGGCTGACCTCCCCAACTCTTTCAGCCAGAAAATAAGCTTGGAACATACAAGGGAAACAAAATGGGAAAACAGTGCTATACAGAAGTAAAATGCAGGTCTTAAGGTCTTAAGCTCAGGAGACTTAGTTTCATGTTCTGAGTTAGACATCAAATTCTCAAGGAAGCATTTTTTTTTCCTGAAAATCTACTCAGTTTAGCAAAATGTTGGTTCTAACTATGCATGAGAGAAATATAGCAGAAAGAAAGTATTGCTTAGGGTATAGCAACTAGGAAAAGAACAGTGTCACCTTTTTTTTTTCTGCTTTTTACTTCCTCTTCATTCCTGAAGTTCGATTCTCATTAAAAAATTAAACCACCATTTTCTTCAAAGTACAGTGAAGGATTTGAAAGAAACATCATTTCAATCCTTCATGTAATTTATAGTCTTTTTTATGAACTTAGAATTGATAATGTTATAGGGGTCTATCTCATTCAGATCAAATCTGACTACCATGGATGGTAACGAGCAGATTCTTCTGTTTAATAGGATGCGTGCATTGAAAGGGCCCATAGGAAATTTGCTTTCAGATTTTTCTATACAGCATCTGCTGATGCCTTACCACCATTTTCTGCTGCTTTGTTTGTCCTTAATGGGTATTTTTTTATGAATAAAGTGTTTGATTTAATAAATGACTGCAAAACAGATATTACGCTTAGGCTGATAAATATGCATGATAATTTTGCAAACTCACACAAAAGCATTAGTAATTAGCAATGTCCAGAAATATTTTTCCATTTCTCTGTATTGACTGCTACAGGCTGTTTTCATGACACTGTTGCTATGTACTTCCACCTCCTCAGCACAAATTTAAAGCTGCTGGTTTTGACTCATAGTAATATTGTGAGAATAACATAAAATTCCAGCTGCTTTCATCAGTGCAGGGATATTTAAGGAAGGGATCCAACAGGAAATTACAGCTGATAAATAAACACCTTTGATAAGCTGCTTATGGCTGTGATAAAGGAACTGATTCTCAGGTGAGATGTGCAAGTGAAATCATTGAAAACCCACAGAATTTATTGCTTTTTCTCTGTTCGTTGTCAACGAAAGTTAAAAAAATCCAAGCACTTTCTGCATACTAAACAGTGACTATATCAGCTTCCAGATATGGTAAGCAGCTTCAGAATTTATTTAATTTTTTCCTAAATAAAAATATTGACGCTATCTGACATTTGATACCTAACAGTGATAATACACATTTTTTTGTATTTTATTTCAGTAAGCATTTGAAGCGGATAAAAGTCAGGGAAAGATATGATTATTAGGCTGAAGTGCTTATGTTTCACTCAGAGCAGAGCTTATGAATTTTTTTCTCACACTGGCCTTTTCTTTTCTTTATGGTAATGGCCACAAATACACTCTTGATAACAAATGTGACTAAAACCAGTAATTTGAATAGCTTAGTCTCTAGCAAATAGGGTTCTTACTATGTATATTATTCAGCCTGTAGGGATGAATTTTCAAAATAGCACATGGAAAATAAAGAGAAATTTAGTTATTGTCCTTCCATCAAAATCAGCAGGAGTCAAAGAGCAAATACCTTGGGCACTGCTTTGAAAACATCTGGGTGAGAATCAATTGAATGGGTAGTACTGGTATCTGGCAAAAGATCTGGATTTCAAGGTTATTGAGGCAGCATGAGTTCTTGCAACACTAAATTACAATGGTTAAAATCAGACATCATCCAGCACAATAGCTATCCACAAAATTAGCTTTCAGGATGATCCCACGAATATGAATTGTTTTCCTCTGTGAACTGCCCTTGCCACTCAGCAATCAAATGTCTAAAACATGTAGCACTGTTATATTTTCTGCAGTGGTATTTGTGAGCCAGAATCAATTTATCAAATGGCATAAGTGCACAGAATTCTCTAGCTGATGAAAATTATTTCTGGATAATACCAGTACAGGGAGATATTTATTGCTAGTCATTCCTTTCTTTATCTGGGAAAAGAATAAACTGAAATCCCAGGAATGACTAAAGAGTGATTTCCAAGGAGGTCTTACCTGTCCAAACTTTTGTTACATGGAAAAATGGAAATTACCTTTTGTGCATGGGAGAGAGAAGTCTGCAGTATCTGCTTCTAGTCAAATTTGGACATGTTGAAATCTGAGATGCTACTACAGTTGTAAGGAGATTGTTTCACCCTTCGAACCATCTCATTGTGTATGCTGGCAAACACCATAACGTATGAGGGATATACAATAGTGAGCTCTAGAGCACCTACAAAATACACCTTGCGCAAGGTATGAAGGTGCTATATACCAAAACATAAATAATGCATCTGGGTGAAGTTCTGCAACATAAGGACAATAATTATTCCTCGTCTGCCTGTCCTACAAAGAACTCAGTCTTTCTGTTAACCGTTTTAATATATTAATCATAGAAATGCTGGAATCTATGAAATATGTGGAATAAACAGCCATTTTCTAGAATTTCCTCACAGAAAGAAGATTAAGTATCTCTCTTGGACAGATGTTCTCCCCTAATTTATGTAAGTTAGGAATTTTTATAATTGACTAGCAACAACCCATATTTGAGAAAGTTTTAACTGGACAGTAGCATCTAATCAGGAGCAAATGCTAAGGAGTATGAAGATATAGGACTAGATTCAGAGTCCATGTAATTATTCTATTGATTTTAGAGAGGTCTGGATCAACCTGAGAAGCAACCTAAGACTATTGAATAGAAAGTGACATTCACATTACACAGCTGCTGGTAAAATACGTGGAATGAAGTAAAAGAAGTCAACAACAAGCAAAATTGGAAAAGAAGATTAAAAATCATACCAGTATTATCGTTTAAAAAGTAGACATATTTATATCATACTTTCCCCCTTTTAACAAATGTTGAATGCAAGAATAAAAGCTGAATACTAAAAGCAAAAGAGACCTTTGCTGAATTATGATTTGTCACAGCTGTGACTGATATCCTACCCCACAGCAATAAAATTTAAGAGTTGGAAAATATTAGCATAAGCATATATTTCTAAGGAATTCTGTTGCAGAATTTGCTTCTAGTACAGTTATTTATTATTACAAGAAATTTTAAACACATTCCCAACTACGAATATTAACATCTTCGCATTTAATTGAGGAGTTTTGAAGATGAATACTTGTTACTTTTGATGTCGGTCTAATACTGAGAAAAACTTCCAGACCTCTATGGCCCTGCAGAGGCTTGCTGATTTCAGTGATTTCTCTACAGACCTATTCAATAGACCACTATTACATTACAAGTTCAGATGTATGCTCAGCAGAATATCTAAGAGCACACTTAAATCCATATTTACTCATCAGAGCACTCAGCTTTAAGCACGTACTCAAGCCCTTCCAGAATCAATTTGACTGAAATGCTTTACTGCCTATGGTTAGATATTTCAGCTGGGACATTGGTTGTATATGCCAGCACATCTCATTTCTCTTCTGTAGCTAGAAACAAGGGAATATTTATTGTGACTCATAATACTATTAAATTGTTGGATGTGGTTAAAAAACTGTCAGATTATTTTTGACATAATACATTTGTAAATTTACCTCCCAAAAAGTTTGTTGGAAACTTAAGTCACAGCATTTCTGTGACATTTTTCACAGGACTTTGATATGACAAAGTTTGCTGTCACATTGCTCTTTTGGACAATTTGCTAGAATTAAGTCAAATTATGAGCCATTTGTTCTCACCATCCACTTTATGAGAAACACTAGCTCACAAAATTCATTCAGACAAATGTACATGGAAATAATTTTTAAAAATGAATATATTTAAAACAGGATTTTTTAAGCTGTTTAACTAGTGACTTATTTTGTTTTTAAATCAGAGTAACTGTTCTGAGGACAACAGAATACCTGGGGCTGGAAAAAGTGTAAAATTTGTACTGTTAATTTTAAAGCATTTCCTGTAACTAGCTAAATACTGAATTTAAAAAAGGTGAAATCTCTCATTTTAATTTCTCATATGAGCACTTTTGAAAAGGTTGCTAGAAAAAACTTACCCACAGAATGTCTTTAAAATAACATATGTGCCTCCAAATCTAGAGGCTGGAAGGCAACATCTTTATTTCTATTGGTAAGGGAAGTGGAAGACAGCAAAATACCACAAAATTTATTTTATGGCTTATATATTTTTAATGCAATTGGTTTGCAGCCAGAGGATGAAAATGCTGCATCAGTTTGTGAAAAAGAAAGACCTTTGGAAAGATAGGGCAGAAAATACAAATAATCCACAAACCACTAAAAATTAAGGAGACTTTGAATTGAATATGATTCTGTTATGAGTTGAATAAAAACTGTAGGACAAAGTAAAACAGTTGTCCTTTGTTCAGAATAAATGTCAAAAGCAGTCATACTCCTTTGTGTAATCAAATAGCTGAAGTCTCTACAAAAATCAGTTGCATCAGTCACAGCACAAACCAAAGGCCGGTTTCACCTTTTTCACACTAAAAACATTCCAGTGAAACAGTTCTCTGACTCCTAAAATCCATGTCAGCATTTCAATGTCTCTTTTCAGTTCTGTTACACTTCATTTAGAATTGTTAGAGTTTTGATTGTGTTTTTATGTTATGTCAGTTGTAGTACACAATTGTAAGTAATACATAGAAGTACAAGTTGCCTAATACTGCTACAACACCCTAACACAGTATTAGGAATACTTGAAATAGCTGGAAAAAAGAACATTTTAAAAAAAGCTAAGGCCCATAGCTAGCTAAAGCAGACCGAATGTTCTCATCTTCTCGTTATCTCTTGCTTGTGGTGTAACAAACTGGTGTGATAGTCACATCTGAGCAGGACACAAGGCGATTTGTACAATAGGCACTCACCAGCAGCCAGAATGAAACCCCACCAGCATCTCATCATACAATGCTGTGTAGGTAATCTGCAATTGATGTTTTCTCCTCCACAGAACAGACAGTTAACTTTGTGTGAAATATAAATGCTATATACAATGTATTGTTGGAATGTTGACAAAACCTTGGATCGCATGTGTACATAAGGACATTATCAATGTTTGCACAACAAGGAACAGTGTGCAGACTGCGAAGGACATAGTCCCTATTATTAACCTCTTACCCCTGCAAGCTTGAACAGAGTTAATTATCAGCTTTGCAGTCTGCAGGTACAGCTGAAGTCATTAAGAGACCAGATTTTCCAGCCAATATTTCTAGCAACAGGAATACTCCAGTGCATACAGAAGCTTTACAAGAATCGTAGAAAACCTAAGTGAGACAAAACCAGTCTCAGTGGCTGAAAAATTAGATAATCGCTCTTGATTTAACCCTCAAAAAGACAAAACTCCACATCCACAAATTACTTTTAACATAAAAATGTTGTCTGAAAGCCTTTAAAAAGAAAATAAAAAACACTAGTTAATTTGTTTTGAGTTTTCTATGAATGCATCATTATAGAACACATAGTATTATAGATACAGAAAAAAAGTTTTTTAAAGACTAATGCTAATTTATTTGTCTGAACTGTGTGACTTAGCTTTCCAGAAGACCCTTTTAACTTTTTTTTTCTTTTGTGAGTGTTTTTGTAGCACACTGGAAGAAGCTAAACAATTGCCGGAAGAAATCCTGAGAGGCTTCCAAACCTTTGCATTTGTAACCCTGTACTGTTCTTCAAGGTGTCATTCAAGAGATTTTAACAAGCAAATCACTGAGTTTCCTCTTCAGCACTGAGTTGTGGTATGTAAGTTTGACCAAGCACTGGCACAGGCTGCCCAGAGAGGTTCGGGAATCTCCATCCTTGGAGATATTCAAAAGCTGTCTGGATACGGTCCTGGGCAACCAGCTCTAGGTGTTCTTGCTTGAGCAGAGGGTTTGGACCAGATGGCCTCCAAAGGTCCCCTCCACCTCATCTACCCTGTGATCCTATGCTAACTCTGAATTTGTCTTTCCTATTCTTCTCTTTAACAATGAATATTCCACTAAACATTTCTGAAAAGTTCTCAGACAAAAACCTAGTCATAGAATCATCGGGTCATTTAAGTTGGAAAACACCTTCAAGATCAAGTCCAGCTGTAAATCTAACACTGCCAAGTTCACCACTAAACCATGCCCTTAAGTGCCACATCTACACATCTTTTACATACCTCCACAGATGGTGACTCCACCGCTTTCCTGAGCAGCCTATTCCAGTGCTTGGCAACCCTTTTAGTGAAGCAATATTTCTTAATAACTAGTTCAAATCCCCCCTGGCACAACTTGAGACCATTTCCTCTTGTCCTATCACTTGTTACTTGGGAGTAGAGACCAACATCCGCCTCCCTACAACCACCTTTCAGGGAGCTTTAGTAAATAAGGTCTCCCTTCAGTGTCCTTTTCTCCAGACTGAAAAACCCCAGTTCCACCAGCCAACCCTCATAAAACCTGTGCTCCATTTCTTTCACCAGCTCCACTGCCCTTCTCTGCACACACTGCAGGACCTCAGTGTCTTTCTTGTAGTTAGGAGCCCAAAACTGAACGCTTACTGAGGGTGCACTTGATCCCATCATGCAGATCTTTGACAAAGATATTAAACAAAATCAGCCCCAAGACTGAGCCCTGGGGAGCCCAGCTGTGATTGGCCACCAACTGGGTTTAACTCTATTCACAACTTTTTGGACCTAGCCATCCATCCAGGTTTTTTTACCCAGTGAAGAGTACACCTGCCTAAGCCATGAGAAGCCAGCTTCTCCAGGAAAATGCTATGGGAAAATGATGTCAAATGCTTTGCTAAAGTCGAGGTAGACAATATCAACAGGCTTTCCCTCATTTAACTATCATTTCATCTGGTCATAGAAGGATATCAGGTTAGTCATGCCAGACCCACCTTTCACAAACCTATGATGACTGGACCTGATCTCCTGGTTATCCTTCATGTGTCACTTTATGGCTCCATAACCTTTCCTGCAACTGAGGTCAGACTGACAGTGCTGTAGTTCCTCAGATCTTCCTTTCAGCCCTTCTTGAAGATGGGAATCACATTAGCTGACCTCTAGTCAACTGGGACATCCCCAGTTAGCCAGGACTACTCATAAATGATGGAGAGTGATTTGGTGAGCACTTCCATCAGTTCCTTCAGCACTCTTGGGTAAATTTTATCTGGCCCCATAGAGTTGTGTGTCTCTAGGTGATGTAGCAGGTCACTAATGATGTAATGAAAATTCAGTCTTTGGTTACTACTTTATGTCCTCCTTTTTAAGCTGAGCAAAATCAGACTAAGTCTACAGATACTATGAAGAATATTGGACTCTCAGTCTCATATTGCTTTTGCATTGCTGACACCAGAGACATGCTAGCACAGTGGTTTCTGGGTGTTCTGAAGGAGCTTGTAGACTTACGTGAGCTCAAATGTTTAATCAGGCTCACATCTGGATCCATCCCTACAGTTATTTGTCATGTGTAGAAAAAGTCATTTGGAAAGGGCATCAGAGACAGGCTTGAGGGCTTTGTATGAAATGCAGTTCAGCTTGAAGTGACTGTAAAATCAACAATCTTCATGCACCTTGACAGAAACACAAGGAGGCACCAAGACAGCAGTGCACTTTTGATTGTTGTATTTTAGGGACAAAAATGTGTCTCTAAAGAAGGGAAATGGGCTATGTCCACGTGGTCCCTCTGGTCTTGTTATTGTTAGCCTTAAAACACGCCAAATCGGGGTCAGAAGCCCCTCAGCTTCAAAGCTGAACTGTGTGGCAAAAGCAATCCAATGAACAACTAAATTTCATGCAGTTCTGTGTGTCTTCCTTTTGTGGAAGAGAGAGCAGAGGGGATTGATAATAAAACGAAGTAAAGAAAGTATTTGATCAACAAAGAATACTGCCGACACCAATAGAGAGCACTCAGCAGAGGAAACAAGACCCTGTGGTCCTTTATAATCTTTATACATCGATTTTTTTTCTTGTAGTCTGAAGACTCAAGGCCTTCAAAACCATCATCTTTGAATAGCTCATTACTAAGTCAGTCCAGAATGGCTAAGAACTTGTCAGGAACTGTAATAACCCCCTCCCAACTGAAATGTACTTCTAGGGTGCAATAGACACTTTTAGTTGTACACAGGGGCACTATACAGCAGTTTAAAAGAGAAAACAAAGAAGGAAAATTGCATTCAATGACAAAATTCCAAAGACACGATATAGTTACATAAAGTATTGTAATTCACGTAGAGGGTTCAAAGGAGGCTCCGTGGGCTCTGTACAGGGTTGTTCCACTCTCCATGGAACAGCAGAGAAATGGTAAATCAGAGCATAAATTTGAGACACTTAAAGCACTACTTGAACTCCAAGATCCTGGAGCATCTTCAAGCTCCAGGAGTTAGGTGAATGTCCTGCTTGTGTCCAGCTCTGTAGGGACAAGGCCCAGGATGGACCTTAACAGCTATCTTTGGTCCTTAGTTCTTCTACTCTGTCCTTCAGAAAAGTGAAACCCATACTAACATTTGTTGCTCATATTTGGATGTTTCCATGATGGACAGAGTTGAATCACCACAATTAGAAGAACAGATACAGCAATTTCGTGTGTACACACACATCCATCTTGACAACTTCTGTGCTGGAGTATACAAGTTCGTTAGCAATGCCATAGTTGGACACTGTTCTCATATTATTCACATCTCATCTATTCATGTTTCCATCTAGAACTTCACTAAAAATATTCACGTGCCAAAAACCATGTGAAACAGTAAGAGAAGCAGTTTCCTACCATACCTGGCTCCCAGCCAGCTCCCTCCTAGCATGCTAGAGCATGCAAAGTGCTTAGATTGGCTGCTGGGAAAAAAATTGTGGCCCAGAGATATAAGCTCAAACAGTGAGAGCTGCTTGGAGTCTACAAGCACTCTCAGGAGGAGTCATGATTCACAGCATTTCTTGGGGATTGGTATGCAATTTTTCCATTCCACATGTTTGACTGGAAAAATATCAACAGTTTTGCTGCTTCCACTCTCAAACTTCTGGTGAACAAGTGAATTTAGGAAGAAAAAATAATCCTCCTTGATTGACTTAAATGTTTTTCCAGGGTGCTCTGTTCTCAGTATCACTGTAAAAGAGACACTGTTTGGTACCAAAAATGCGTTCAGCGCTAGAATGGTTCGTCTTCTGTATGTCTGTTATTTCAACTTTATTTTTGGGGGGGGCTGGAAGGAGTGGGTTCATTGCTGTTCAAAGCTTAGTACAAATGTAGCAGCCCACCAAAACTGTAAATGTAGGTTGCTTGGCAACTGCTTTTAAAGAGTGTTATTTGTTCTCAAAGAGACAAACTGTTATTTCTTGCCATTTAAAACAAAAACATAAAAGCAAAAAAAAAAAGGAACTAAGGAAAAAGGTAATTACTTCACTACCAAATAGTGTAAATGGCTCCATTATACAGGCGCAGCGGTGATATGCAAGGTCTTCCTTGTTACCACCATACGATTTCCAACAGAGAACCTGCAGCAAAGGACTTGTTTTCTACAAGAAGTGCAGTCAAGTGGAATTGACATCTCATACATCTCAGAAAAATAAATTACATGCAAGATTATGTATCTCACAGGAAAATAAAAGAGCTGTTGGAGACCAAGGTCAAACCAGTTCAAAATTCTATTTTTTAAAAGTGCTTGTCAGCAGCCTCTTCAGGAGATGCTGTAATTCCTCCACCCGGCATACCCTTACACAGCTTTTTAATCCCATTTGGAAGAGACTAGGAAGGGGTGGTGTGCTCAGCATTACTGGAACACCTACCTCACAGAGCTCACAGTACAGCTGCAGAGCACAATGAGGCCATCCTGAGCCCAAGTGTACCCTGGACCTGCCATGTAGCCTATGGAATTCCATTGCAGGGCTCTCTATAGCAGCATTGCAAGAGACAGTATCACTGGGCTACTCGAGAAGGACACCCCCATCTGGAAAGTTTTCATACTTTCTCACACGTCCACTCCTTAATTACATATCTATTTCTACATGATAAGAATATCCAAAGCATAAGCAGAGTACAAAGCATTTTTGCTCCTTCAATCCCCCAAGCAACGCTGTGGAGATGGCCCTACCCCAACCACAGCAGACACGAACCGTATGAAAGTAATGCATTCAAAGGAGCGACAGCACCAGTTGCACATCAAATCACAGTATCCACCTATGTTGTCTGCCTCAAGCCATAGTCTGACAACAGCAGTAGCAGTCCCTGGCTTGATTTAAAGTGCAGTAGACGGATAACTCTCTTTTCTGGCTTCTCATTAAAATAGTCAGAAAACTGTACATGGGGTTTGGCATATATGGTATTCTAGAAATAGAGGAAAGATACTAAAGTGCAAGCATACTTTAAAAAACTTCTATTAAAATGATCTTTCATCTCTATTCATTTTTAGTCATCTTTGGCCTTTTCTATAAATATTAATTCCTTGGAGGTCACATAGCTTCTTACTTTAGCAAGTAATAAGCGACAAGGATGTGTCCCAATTGCACTCAACATAAAGAAGAAAAAAATCAAGCAAAAAAAATAAAAAATAGAATCATTGAATAGTTAGGGTTGTAAGGGACCTTAAAGATCATCTAGTTCCAACCCCCCTGCCACGGGCAGGGACAACTCCCACTAGATCAGGCTGCCCAAGGCCCCATCCAACTTGGACTTGAACACCTCCAGGGATGGGGCAGTCACAGCTTCCCTGGGCAACCTGTGTGACATAAAAAGTAAATGCTCACTAAGTAAATGAGATTTGCTGTCAACTCTGGTAATCATGGCTGGACATCAGGGTCTCTTCTAATTATTTTTCCTTCAGGTGTTTATACAAAGTGAAACAATCTCAGCAGGAGAGGGTGAGAGGCTGGGTCATTCCATTGCCTGTAGGACACAACATCGAGGTTTCTACACCGCCAAATTTCATTCTCAACAGGAGCAAATGCCCTAGTACAAGAACAGTGGAGAACTTTGGTCTACATTCTTCCTCTAACTCTAACTTGCAGAAGCAGTCTACTAAATCCTAGATGACTGATCTGATGGTTGGATTATATTATTATATATCAGTCTATCCTACCTAGATTTCTGAAACCATGCCCCTCAGCACCTCACCCACCCGTCCCTTAATCACCTCCAGGTAAGGTGACTCAACCACATCCCTGGGCAGCCTGTTCCAGTGAACATAAATCAAACCTAAACTCATTCTGTGTTGACTGAAACTGCTCTTTCCTGTGCATTATTCACTGCTTATAATATGCTGAACCCTAGAGGAGACTGGTAATGGTACATCTCTAGCATTTATGGTTTACACCAGGCCTAAAACCATCACTCTTGGGATGGATGAAAAATTAATTGAAAGCCACTGGTGTCAATGTTGTTAGTACTGTTGTTGTAAGAGCATCTTCTTGACCACTCAGTAGGAAGGCTTCAGACTTTGGTTTGTAGAGACTGACCTTCTTTCTGTGGCATACTACTGGGGTTGAAATGACCCTGCTACTGTGTCATTCTTTCAGCATTTCTCTGTTGCTGCTGAAGAATTTGCAAAAACCAAATCTTTGTCCTATCCTTGGCTCAGATTGTGCCAAATAAAATGAAACCAAGGCCTGGAAGAACAAAAGAGCAATGACTGCTCAAGACAAAGATGTCTCATGTCCATAGATTCCATCTGCCTCCCTTTTTCTCCTTATCTAGTAACCGACTTCTCATAACTGCCTTAGCTTAATTCTATAGCCTGGTTTTGCTCAGACAAAGAGCATTATGTTGCATCATAGCAGCACTAAGCACTAGTATAGGATATTATTTCACAGTGCAAAACCAGATAGCTTACAGAAAACAGGCATGCTGAGGGGACCATAAAGTGATTCAAATAACATATTTGAAGATTTGTTTGATACGCACAGTTTGGGTTGCAACTTGGCATGACAGAATGTGCTGTTTATAAAACACACACACATTTCTCTTAGAGTAAAATCTATGCAGGGCAGAAGTCCAATTCAGACTAGAGAGGCTAACATTTCAAAAGAAAGCACTTAAAGTACACATATGTCCTCAGCTGGCCTTCAGCTCGAGGAGATGTATATATATATAGTCCACTCTAAGCAAGTAAGAGACAGCTATCTGAATGTCTCTGCAGAACAAATATAAAGGAGGAGAACTACTGATAACAATTAATTTGTATGTTTGAGTAAATGCAGTAGAAGGCTTTAAAATTGCAGACTACAGGTCTTAGACATACTAGCAGCAAAATGCAATATGTAGTATTTTAATATTCTTTTAATATTGACAGTGATGAACCTATATCTCTTCCAAGTCCAAAGTTGAGCCACTGCAGCATGTGTCATTTTGACTGCATGCAGATTTAGGGTTTTTTTTTTTTTAATTAATTAATTTTCCTGTGTAAGAGTGCAGTTCTAAATATATTGCCTTGAACATTTGCATTTCGCTTGATGATCATCAAGTCAGATCCTGCTTCCCATATATTGTGCTCTCAAAACATATTTTGAAATGACATTTTTAGGATAAAATTTGCTTCTGCAGAGGAGAAGTAAGATGCATTCACCTCAGAAAATGGATTATGTGAAATGTCTTTCCTGATGGTTCCAGCTGTGAAAGAAGTTACGTATTTTCTGTTATACATTAAAAACGGTTCTTAAATGAACGGCCATAGAGATCTGTCTTCACATTTTGTATGAAAAATATACAGAACATCCAACAGCACTACCAAAGAGAAAATTGCACAAAACATATAATTTTATTCCAGAACAGTGGAGTTTTGGGTTTTTGGGTTTTTTTTGGCTTGTAATTCAGAAATTATCGTATATAACTCTGTCTACAGAAAAATGTTTCATAAGATTACAAGAGAGAACAGCAAAGGCAGGTGCATGGAATTATATAACTCTGATCCTATACAATTTTGTCATCACCCTGCCGGTAAGAGCCAGCAGTGGTATCACTAGAAAAGCTTTTTATAGCCACTGTTAGTAATGCAGATTCTGTAATCATCACAGCCAACTTTTAATTTGTTGGGGTGTTTTGTAAGAACATAATGATTGTACTAGACATTAGGAAAAAGTAGTGCCACGTGCGCATCAGATTGGCAACTGAGCAGCTGGCCTGCTGCCAGGCCTCTAGACACAGCAGTGGTAAAGTTGTAAGGATGTCTCAATTCAATTTTGTCTTAATCTGAAGCAATATGGGAGAAAGGTGCACAAGGGGCTGTGGTAAAAAGTAATGAACTACTTTTTTTTCTGTGCTAGTCATAACTGACTAACAAAGCCAGCAACGTTTCATCAGCGTGGTCCTAGTGTCAGTCAATCAGGTATCAGGCACCTTGGTCCCCAGACGAGTTTTATCCCCCATAAAACTGTGGATAACATTAGGGAAAGTGCAATATATGCAGTGGTGACTTTTTCAGAAAGCAATTTATATTTCAGAGTGCAATTATTGCCAGAATCAGCTTGAACAATTTAGAGATTTTTCCCAGAGCTGGAATTAGAATAAATATCCATATCTCTGTAATTCTCAGCCCTTTATAGCACACCTACTTTATAATAAGAGCCAGATTCACAGCACTGATAGTGGTCATTCAAATTCTATATTGCAGAGGAAAAGAATAAAAGGAATGAAAATGCCATTAGGGTGATTTTAAGTTCTAAAGCAGTGTAAACATCTTTGTTGAGCAGTTGAAGGCTCCTTGGTGCATCCTGAGCCAGCAGACCAGGAATGGACAGTCTGGTTTTCTCAGATGGTGTCTGCTTCAGACCTTTTCAGGCAGGCAGGAAACACTTGGATGAGAGAATCTGATTAACCAAGAGTATCTGATTAACCAAGAGAATCATCCACCTTTGTACACTAACCTACTGGTAATGTTGTTCATGCAGGCAGAGACAGAAAACTGGGTTCATGTTCTTTCTCAGTCTAAGGAATGTGAAAAGCCCATGTTCCTTCTCAGGTGCGTCTCAAGCCGTGGGTGAAGCCAATGGGGTCTCTCAGTCTCAGTAGCCTCAGCTAGACTGAAGAGTGGAGGAGAAGCTAAAACAGGAGAGCATGCAGGGGAATCCATTTCTGTGCCCTGGAATTAGGCTTTAAGGTGAGGGGAAAGACTTCTAGCTTTTACTCGCTGTTTCCCAAATTGCTTGTGCATTTTACATGACTTTTTTTTTTTTTTTAATGAAGTATGAAACAAGCCCAGAAATTCTTAACTAAAACTATTCACTAAAGTAGAGCAAGGAAATAAGACATAACTCCCTATTCCATGAGATTCTGGGCACATTTTTAGGAGGTGGAAAATGTGTTTGTATGTAAGATTGGTTTTCGTCTCGGAACCGTTTCAACAAAAAAATTATGAAATGGTAGTCACTTGAGCTTCCAACAGGTGTAAACTGCTTTTGTTCTGTTTTATTTTATTTTGGTTTTTATTTTTTTTTAATTCTAATTGGGAAGTGGTTTATGTCTGCTTAAGAACTACAATGACCTCTCAAGTGACAACACCAATCAAAACTTTGGGGCTTCTAAGGATTGCAGTTAAATTGTAGCAGTAAAACACCATGTTCGGCATTAAATTATGCGCTACGTATCAGCTCCAAAACATTTATATAAAATTAATAATTACCTGCAGCTAAATTATCCTTCTTACTATCAGAGGCACATCTAATAGCTGCACTACTTTAGCAATTCTGTCTGAGACTTAAATAGAGAACTTGCATTTTGATACAGGTGTGACTTTTGGATAACATTCAAACTTTAATTTAGAGATTTTTTAGTGAAATGCCATCAGTGACTTTAAGCTGGCAGTTGAAATCGTTATCTTTCCAGCAACAGCCTATACTGGACGCAGTTTTGTACCTCAGTTTAAGTAAGAGGCAGTAACAAGCATTATCTATTCAGAATGGTAAAAACACATGCCGGAAAAAGATGTTTGAGTTAACACAATGCATGATATAATCTAAAGTAGGTATTGTTTCAAAATATCAAGAGTCATTTTCTGCTGATATCAAAATCCTTTGATTTCAGGGATAAAGGCGGGGAAGCAAGCTGATTGAAGTCTGAGCTGATCAGACTGAAATGCAACCAGCTCCTTTGTGTTTTTCTTGGCAATGCAGGCCAAAAGCTGTTTGCAGCCTCCCAGGGCTAGTGTTCCATCAGACCACAGAAGTATACTGGCACAGCAGCACTGCCTCTGAAAGAGAGAGGACTTCTAACTACTGGACCAGACTGAAAGGAATTATTCCCTTTTGCTGTCTCTTTTTTGGATACCTGATCTCTTCTGCAGTCCTCCTTTCCAGATTAGAAACTCTCACCAGTTTTGTAGCATGAAAGAATCTATTATACATGGACACTTTCCAGTATTCCCATAGTAAAGCAGAACATGCCATGACTGAGTCAAAGCACCTACATTAGGAAAGTATCTTTAGAGGAATTTAAAACAAAATTGGATATTTGGCAAAGCACAGGCCTTTGATCAACCTGAAGCATGTTTCACAGAAAGCAGTTTCTGCTCATTTTCTATTCTTCCACGGAATAAAGGGTTGCTGAAGTTCTCAAAGAAATGGGATCTCTCCTCTTTTGGATCCCCATTGTAAAGCTAATTGCTGGAAACGTTGTTAGGTGATATAGCAAAAGGACCATACAAGCTTTTCTTAATTGTGCCTGTTGCCATTTCAGGATGAGCCATTCAAGAACATTCTGCTTCTGCTTCTCTTTTCAAGGATTTCTCCCTTTGACAGGAGCATTTACATGAGAATGCAGAACAGGCACTGACTGACAATGTGTTGAGGCTCACATAACTATCAAATTATGCTAGATAAGGAATAATGTCATTGACATACAGGAATACAACACGCTCAGTAAAGCTTCTGCTCTAACAAGTTTGAATATTTACTGAAAACTATTTAAAGGTAGTGCAGCAGTCTGCTCAAAATCAGTATTTTTGGTTTATTTGTGTATTGTAGAGAAAGGGAAACTATCAACTATTATGACAGGTGACTGATCAGTTTTACCCGATCTTAGATTTCTAATGGAGACAGGTTTGAGAATATGCCGAAAAATATATTCTGGAGCTCAGAGAGATATTCTTCCTTCTGTGTTATTATATCCTGTAAACAAATGCATCTATAGGTATGTTGTGAGTGAAGCTTAAAAAAAATAGATTAACTACTAATAAAAATGGCAATTTTTTTTTACTGTTTATAGTGAAGATGTTGTATAGTTGAAATCCAAACCTGTAAGATATACAGAAATTATCTACAAATCTCACAGTAACAGATAATTCCTATTTCTAGCCAGGCTCAGGAAGCAGTGAGAGGAACTGGAATAATACACATACAGCCTACTAGAAACAATTTGAGCCAAAGGTGGTGGTTGAGACACTTAGGACACGTGGAAGCACAAATACTGATAGTATTCTTTGCTATGGAAGGTGGACAAAGTTACTCAGCAAACAACATTTTTAAATTGTTTTATAGCTAATAATGAAGAACTGTTTGAGATTGCAGATATAAATTTGAGTCCACTCATTCATGAGTTGAAATGGATCACTATCATAACACAAAGGATGGAATGAAATCTGCCCACTATCATTGAATGAGGCACAATCAATTTAGTATCTTGGTAAGATAATGTAAGGTAAATAACAGTGTGAAAAGGCCATTTGTTGAGAGAGACAGCACTAAATGCAAAATGACACAACCTTCTGGTGCAACGGAAAATTATAAAAAACGCATAACTCTTCAATAACAAGAAAAATTGAGCAGAAGTTGTAGACAAATGCCATGTGTCAAATACAGAAATATAAAAAGCAGTGGAGGTATGAAGGGATAAAATGCAAGTGAAAAAAAAAACCACCACAAAATCAAGAAGACCATTGTTTAAACATCAAAGGAAAACAAATAGATGATGCAGCACTTAATACTTTAGTGACCTCTGTCTTCAGTAAAGGATTAATCAGTGCTGACCACAATTTTAACAAAAGGAAGAAAGACAAGTTCATGCCAAGGAAAGAGTAGCTGCTAGACATGTAAGATAAACAATGGGTATCCCTGTTACAAGGTATGATGAAATTTACACATTAGTACTAAGGAGTGGAACTGATCAGAATAGACTGCATAATTGTTAAGAACAGAAGTTCTTCCACATATTCAATTTCCTCCTTTTCAGGTTAGTGGATTAGAATGAAATATCACACGTAAGATATATTCACTTTAATTAGGCTTTTGGCAGTCTCCTATGTGAGACACGTCTATGAAAATCACAAAATATGTTCCAATTATCGTTATGGTACGGACAATATAAAATTAATTCAAACAGTACTTAATGTGTCTGTTGTGGAGGGATCCAAAGATGTTTCTTTAGAATTTTGATATTCCTCTTTTAGTATTATTTTTTATTTTGTTTTAGTGTAGAAAAGACAAAATAAGTCTGTAATTCATGGCTATCCCAAAGTGAGATGGATTGTACACACAATTGAAAGCAGAATCAAAATCGAAAGTAATTTTGAAAAAAAATAAAAAACAGGTTACAAACACCAAACTGAAAATTGTGTTCCCAGGGAGAAATAGAGTGTCAAAGTAATTAACTGGGGGGGGAAATGCATTGCAAAGGGACCTGGTAAATATTAGATTAATAGCTTTAAATTAATACGATTAATAATTGTATAACATGTCTCTCAGACAAAGGCCCATCCAGAGCATAAATATCAGCAGTGAAGGATAACATATATCAGTACCACCCCTGATAGACCATGGAGATAAATGCACAAAGCATCTGCTAAAAGATAGACAATATCTTTACTTGAAACTGTAAAACCAATAGAGACTATTTAGGTGTTTGCTATCTAATACTGAAGACATGATGAGCTTCATTGTAAAGCTCACTATTCTCCTAACATCTGACTCTAATGCTTAGGCAGAAAAATGTTTGTTTAACTTGCTGAAGCAATTATGAGAACCAAATTAAAATGTAAGTACTAGGAAACATACACCTCTCGTCTGATTTCAGCTTAAGGTGAAAGAAAGTATAATAAATTTCATCCAGGGAAAACACTCAATTGCGAATAAAACCTATGTGGGAGGAAGCAGAAGGCGTGAGATGTACTGTAATGGATGAAATACTGTTTTCTTTCAGAAGTTTGGTCAGGGACATGGTATAAGAAGCAGTTCTTGCAACTTTGAAAGCCTGAAGAAAGGTTACCATTTAGATTTTGAAGAAACAAAGTGTCTAGCACTTCAACACTTTTTTACTGCCCCAGGCTCTCATCTATGTTAATTTCCAACCCTCCCCTTTATTTTGCTGCACACAGGAGATTCCTAAGGATTCAGTTTACATCTGCTCACAGAGCTCAAGTCCTGGTCCATCTGCTGCTAACTTCTCCTTTGTCATGCTCAATCAAAACTGTGCAACATAACCTTACTAGTAGGATGATTCAATTGTGTTAGACTCAGTTCCTTTACTGTTTTGTCTACATTAAAGCTGATTTTTTTTCTGACTATCTATTGTCATATTACCTAGCTCTTTCCCTTCCAACAGATTCACTACCCTGCTTTCCCACAGCCTATTCTCTGCTTTTTTTTTTCTCCAAGGCTCACCCTACCTATTCTTCTGCAAGTACTGTATCTTTGCCATTTATGTGCTTACAACAGCCCATCTATAGCTTGCCAAGTAAACAGAACAAATTTCAGCATTCTCAGGATACAGGGCAAAAAGACAGCTCTCTCACTATGCTATGACTTTGATAAGGAAACTATAATTTTACAGATATAACATCTTCTCTGTGTGACATCTTCACTTTTCTTCTTAGTTTCTGTATTATGGCATACTTTTCTTTTTTAACTAGCCCTTTACATCAAAGACCATGTCATTATAGTTGCATTTTGCCATTCCTGCTTGTAATCTCTTCCCCAGACTAATGCGATAATGAGAATGCTGAGGTAGTCATAAAGAAAAAGTTCTGAATCACAGTGTTAGAGGGTGTAGAGGGAAGTGGTTGTTGCATTCAATATTAAGAGAAAGAAACCAAGGCAGAACTAGATCAGGCAGACAAGGGAGCCAAGGGGCAGCTAGAGAAAGATACTGAAGAGCAAAGCAGTAAAGTGTTGACTTACACCTAGGACTAGAACAGAAGAACTGTGGAGATGAGGCAAGAGCAAAGGAGGAGTGCAAAGAAGGAATAAAGAGAAAGCAAGGTCAGGGATCTAAGGCCAAAAATCCAAAAATGAGAGCAAGGAAGAGAACAGACTTGTCAGGCACCTTGCAGTGTCAGGGGGAAGCCCGCTGAACCACCTTGCACCACAGTTTACCCAAGCTTTGTATCTCTGTATCAGCAGAGGAGCTGACATTTCTCCTTCCCCACCATAAAAGAAACTAAATTTCTTCTAATGACAGAGACAGAAAATCTGCCCAAGTAGAAGCCACATAACTTTTCAAATACTTATAGTAACAAAGCAGGCTGAGTACTACTGATTAATCACCAAATCAGTTTTCTAGAAATGAATACAAAAAAGAAGGGCAGACTTTGAAAAGTCAAGCAGACTTTGATCATAACTACGAAGATTTTTCTTTTTAAGCTTATGGAAAAAGCTGAGGAACAGTTGTTTAAATTTTCAGATACAGGAAAAATAGAGTTATATGGCAGTGAACAACTCCTATGAGAAGGACTGAAACTTTGTCTTAGTCTTTGCTTAACAATGGGGGCCTAGAGATATCCAGCCTGGTGGGAATCATATCAGACAACTAATAATGAAACACATAATTTAGAGGGAGAAGGAAGTATGCCTGCCAGAAGCGTCATGCAGCTCTTCTGTGCAAACTCTGCAGCAAAACATTCATACTGATAATAAATTAACAAAGGATGACAAATATTTTTCTAAATTTTGACTGACTCTTAGTCCACTGATTTTTTGAGAATAATTAAAGGAAAATGATACTTCCACCTCCCATAAGAAAACAGTTCCTTCCAATATTTGGAGATAAACCAAGTACTTTCTTTCCAGGGTAATCGGCAGAGAGGACTCCAGTGTTGTACTTGCACACCAGGCAGAGAGCTCCACTCTACTTAGCCATCCAGGTGTCAGTGGCTCGGTGTGAGTAATTATTTTCAGCAAAAGAAGTACAAATGTCTCCCAGAATTTACGTTTAGCAGCATGGAAAGTTTTTCAAGACTACAGACATAAAAAATATTTGAAGTCATTATCTACATCGTACATGCTTGAAAAGAACAGAGTTTTGGCAACAAAGCCATTTCGCTGTCTTTGAAATTATTGCATGTCGTTACTATTTTGACCAGTCAGGTATGAGTCCTTTTCTTCTTTGCAGTAAATTGTTAAAGAAGGTGGGTACATTATTCATACTAGCAATTAGGTGATTCAATGTTTGTTTGTATTCAGTATTTGTAATAAAATTATACACGTGTTAGCTGGTTATTGAGTGATGACATCATTAATGGCCCATTGCAGTTGCTATAGAAACACAACTGGATTTTTCTCTCAAAAGCTTTAGGGATCTGCTTTTTTCTAGTTAATGGGTTGTCAACCAAAATATAAACTCCTAATACCTTTTACTTTCTGGAGAAGTATCAGAGTATCTATATCATGAGAAAAGTTGATTTGATAAGCTTACTATTAAATGATCATTTTTTCCTGCAGTTCAACTCACATAAACAGATAATGACATCACCTAGAGAAGCACTTATTCTTGTATCTGACATAAGCAGAGTATTTTTACATGAGGGATCCTCACACTAGCTTAAAGACTTTCATCGCAGTTGTTTGAAAAGGCAATTTATTTTGAGCTATGTAGCTTTGAAACTTAGAAACACTAAAGTTCCCTCTGAAAAAAAAGAAATTGTCAAAATGTTTTGAGGGAAATAGTGTTGCAGAAAATTAATGGTTTCATTTTGGTTTAGTATTTTGTAGTAAACAGTTATTTAAATGTTTAAAATTGCTTTGAAAAGAGAGACTGTGCATTTCAAACTTTTACACTGTGACAATATTCAAACACAATATTTTCCTAAATATTAAACAAACAGATTGGCCAAGTGAATATTTCATTTCTGAGGAAGGAATACAGTTTCAATGCAGACACTGGCTTTTGTCTGTTCCAGAAATGGATCCTAAACCTACAGGAAAAATTCATTAACTGAAAGCAGTAACCAACCTAGCACATCTGCACATTCTTTTTATTTAGCTCAGAAATGTCAAAAGGAAAGGCTAAATTGTATTATCAGGTTTTGTATCATCTGGTTTAAAACACTTGAGTTTGACACTGAACAAACAGCATCACATCTCTTTGTCAATTAGCTACTAGAAAGCAGCTTATCAGTATTTTCAAATTAGAAAATACATATTACAGTATGATTTGCATGCATATGTAGTAGCCCTTAGTTTATGAAGGACAGCAAAGCTAAACCATACTGAAAAATGAATCAGGTAATTATTTCCCTTGTTTAAGGACATTACATATGAATTTTTATTCAAATAAATGGAAAGAGAAATATTGTATATTCTATTGGTTATAGAGTGTTGTACTAGTGAACAATTACATGGATGTTTCTACTATAGTCATGCCAACTTCAGTAATGAACTGTTCAGATAGATAAGTAAGAGACTGTGTAATTTAGTTTTCTCTTCTCTTCTCTTCTCTTCTCTTCTCTTCTCTTCTCTTCTCTTCTCTTCTCTTCTCTTCTCTTCTCTTTCTCTTTTTTTTTTTCTTTTTCTTTTTCCTTTCTTCCTTAATACAGGTAAAGCCTGCTGGTTTACATCAAACTTTCCTACAATGAAAACTAACAATATAAACCAATTGGGTTAGACATCAAAGCAGAGAAATTTTGTTAAATGGAAAACATTTTTGGAAATTCTAAGTGCCTACCAAAGAAGAGTTTAGAGAAAAATGGCAACTCATGTGTGATTGTACTGGTGCCATCCTTGTGTATCCATGCATTAAGTAATGCAACCACCCAAAATGTGCACAGAATAGTTTAGCAGAATATGGTGAAAAATAATTCATTCTCCCTTCAAAACCCTTTTGCAAAACTTGCTTCCTCTCTAGCTTAATTAAAACCATCCAAATTCCAATATTTCCTTTTTTTTAAAATTTGTCCTCATGATTTATTTAACAGTGAAATCTTTTATTTATACAGGGTTGTGCAGGTTATTTATTTATAACAGCAGTTATTTAACTGAAGCAGTAGCGAATTGTGCATGAGATCACCTGTGTCCATAGAAAGCTTAAAGTGAAGTCACCTGGATCTTACCCAAATGCAGGAATGTTTGGGCTGTGACCTTAATCATGGCACTCAGCTTTTCCTTTTAAAAGAGTGTTAAGAGAGGGCTCAGGTGCAGATGGTGCTACCAGTCACACCATGTTCAGCATAGATATGTATTGCCCATAAGTTAATTCCCATTACTTGCACTAAAACTTTTGTTGTGAAAAAAACTTATGTCAAACCCAAGAATTTATGTCATTTTAATCTGTTTTAACAGTCTCATCCATTATTTTTAATCTAGTCACAATGACGCTAACGTTTTATTACATACAAAATACTGTGTGAAGTGTACTGTAATGTATTACATATATACATATAATTACATATAGTCTAGATTAGATATCTCTAAAAGTCATGCCTGTCTTTGATATTTTGCCCATCTTCTTAAGGTCAAGAACTTGCAGAAGGATGAGGGGATATGGGGTAAGGAAAAGAAGCAGGGAAGTCTCCAGTATCAAGGGAATTTTCCCAAGAAGAGTGTGATGCCGGTGTTTCTTCCTCCTCAATCAGATTCATTTTTATGTTTGCCAAGATGCTCTACACCTTTTTTTTTTTCTTCATTGGTCCACAAGTTCACATTACAAGGAAATTTACTTTATATTATCTTTTCTTAAATGTTCTTCATTCTCTTTGTTATGCATGAAACAGGTTTTACCAAGCTCCCAAGGCTGCACTCCTTTGATGCCCACTGATTATTTGCTTAAAGCCCTGGAGCCTCCAATAGCAATCTATGCCTGTGCATTTAAGACCACTGCTGTCACCCCTTGCTTTTAGTGCCCTGTGCTGCCATTTATTCTAGACTTACAGGTTGTTCTTTTCACTCACAAGAAGCACTTTTTATTATCTACTTGTTGCAGAGATGACAAAAAGCATTGCAACCACACAGTCACAGAGAGTTAAACAAAACCTGAACGATGTAGGTAATATTGGTGCTACAAATTAAACCAAATTTTCAGGAAGGCCAAGATAAAGCCTAGCGGCAAGCCTGTGGCCTGTTAAAAGCAATAACAGCACCAGTTTTTTATTGGGCTACAAGGTTACATATTTCATCCAATTTAGCTGGCGATTTTTAGTGTAGAAAAAAATTAGTGACAAATTTCTGTAGCATAAGTAGATCTGTAATCTACCTCTAAACACTGTGTATGAGAGAATGCTGACAGAATAACATGCTTGAAGTTAGGACTACTAAGGCTGAGTCATGCAAGATCAAGAAAATAAGGGAGTCATGCCTGCTTATTGATGAACACAAAAGGATATATTTGTATGTCTAAGTGTCTATGTTATACTTCAGAATAACAAGCTGAACATGTATAGTATCTGCAAACACAAACCCATCTCTCCCTAATACTTCCTGGCCCATCTGCTCATTAGAACAATCCAGTAGACGAAATCTCAAAGAAAACATCTAAAAAAGGATTTTGCACCTTGGCTTCGGAAATCTCAAAATCTTGCTCTTCTAATCTTCTGTTTGGTCCTATATCATCACCATAAACCCCAAACAATTCATTACACTGCAAGATGCCACTTGAATGATGTAAAATTTGTCATTCTACATTGTGACAGGTAACATCTACAATTTTTTGTGCAAGGCTTTTATCTCGATCGCTATATGCTGTTGACACCATCATGTGACTTCTTGCATATATGAGTAATTCCTTCATGCTGTTTGTACCACCTTCCATTTATGCCCATCTCTATTTTCATTGTTTACATATAAAACTTTAAAACAAGCCCGTACTAGGCTAAGTCTGGGATTAAAATATTTATGAATGTTGCATAGATGCCATGGGAACTAAAAAAGGAAGATGTGATCTGTATATCCAGGTTGCTAAGCAAAGAAGCATCTTTTCCATTACAGGCTGCATGACTGCAGGAAAGCCTTAGGGGAAATGCAGTCCCAGTAGAAAGGAAACCCATAAGTAGACCAGTAAGAATAACTAATTCTAAATTACGTGAAAGCTTTATATTTAAATGTAAGGAAAGCCTAGTTAAAAACAAATAAAGAGACAGAAAGTGTGTGCTCATTGACAAAGACTCCAACTTCTTATATTAGATTTTTCTTTACTCTATTCGTATTATATGAAAAAGTCAGTTTATTTTCACATTGAGGTATTGCCCTTTAAAACACAGGATTTCACAGAAGGTGATCTTATGAAAAGTTAATAAGAAGCCAAAAAATATTGAAAGAAGTCTGTCACGTGCAAGACAGTCACATCTAATATATGTAATTTTAAAACAAACTGTTGATATGGCATTAAAAACATTCCTAGTTCAAAAGTAGAATTCATAATGTGGGATATATTATGTATCTATACAATTGAGTGTATTCACATTCAAAAATACATTTAATGTCTCTATTATTTGACTAGTTTTAAAGTCAGACACTCCTTCATATATATTTTCCAAGCCAAATAGATCCAATAAAATTCTTCCAAGAAATTATTGTAAATATTTATCACTCCTCCAAAAGCAAGAAGAAAAACATAGTTCTCTGACGAGTTCCACATCATTTCAGTTGTTTATGTTTGTGAACAGAATTTGTATACTCTTTTGTATAGCGTTTTAGTACAGTTTCTGAAATTTGATTGCAGAGGAATCTGACGTTAAATTAACACATTATTAGATACAACACAAATACAGATACCTCGTAGATGCAAATATATAATGTGTGATTTTTAGTATCAAACATGAATGGCATTTATGAAAACCAACCATCACCTCAAATTAGCATTAGCCAGGCATGCAAAATCCTTTTGATATGGTAAAGCAAAAGACTCATCCAGATGTTCTCTGAGATACTTGACACATGAGGGAGACATCTCTTTCATATTCCATTCACGTATCTAGCTTAGTCATTTACGTCCTGAACCTGCTAAACTACAAGATGTCAAAAATGTCATCAGGGTATCATTTAGCCCTCTCACACTGAAGAGCGCTGAGCATTTTATTGCTTATAGCTGTACCAACAACACATACTGACAGAAGCTTACAAAGTTGTGCTTGTTTCCACCATACAAAACTAAAAGGCACACCTCTCTGATGCACTCCATATGATGAACTTAGTCAACAACACCCATCACTCCTGAGCAGAGGGCATGAAGCACCACGCTTGGCTTAAACAATGCTGTGCCATTTTTAAGGATGGTCCAAAAGGCTGGTGCCATGTAGGTCAATATCTTTTCTTTTCAATGCATGGGAGCAGCGGTGATTGTAAAATACAAAATCCAACATCTGAGTTCTGCTGAGAGAGAGGATGGCCAGACAATTAAATCTGTGAGCTGCATCTATGATGTCCTTGTATGCTGATAAAAGGAATCCCAAAATTGTCATCTACTTTCTTCATGGAAGAAACACCCGGCTGTTGCTCTTAACATATGCTGATCAAGCTGCTCCTACCAAAAGTTTTATCAGTGCTATGAAAAATAACCTTTCATTCACCACACATCACGCCTCAGTTTTGTTCAATGTAAAGGTGTCTTACTTCACTGATATGTTACTAAAGCACATTAGATCAAGCAGGCAATGTGAATTTGCTTTGTAGCCTACTCTAGTAATGGAACCACTCCAAGAAAACTGGCAAAAGATGTAGTTTGTGGTACTTGGCAAGATAACGCAACATGTGAAGGCAATGCATCTTCAGAGAAAACAAACAAATAAACAACAGGCATTTAACCACTTTCAGAATCCATCAGCACAAATGAATTTAATTCCAATACCTTCCCCGGAGGGAAGGGGGGATGTGTTCCAGCAAGTTTCTTGGTAGATTCTGCTTTAAATATCAGTTGCCACTACACTCTGCAATTTAGCCAAATCCTTAACTAGAATTCTCTGACACAAGACCTCTTGTTTTATTAAATCATGTTTTAACTTCAGTATGCCATACTGAAGTTAAAGTGGGTAGACACCATTTCTAAGCAGTCAGCAAATCTCATTTATTGTAGCCAATGCCATATTTTCTTTCTTGAACCTAATCATCTACATCCATGTCACCCCACTTTGGCCAAGGCTGCTACTGTATTCTACTTCACTTTGTGTCAGTCTGTATGTATAGTAATGAATCCTCTTCAGCTTTAACCAGCCTTTCTAAGATCTTTAAATAATAAATGTGAAAAGAAAGAAATGTCCAATATTTTTTAAAGATTCAAAAGTGTTTCCAACTAAGGTCTGTACCCACATTTTTGAGTGCAAATACAATGCTGGAAAGCTGAAGGAAGAGTAAACTCCATTTACAATGTTAATTGTATTACATTAAAGAACAAGATCATTTTCATCTTTTCTTATATCTTCTTTACACCAGAATTCACTGCATTTTTCAGATCATGCAGTAACAAAATCTTTTCCTAATGGGTGTTCACTATTAAGTCATTTACACCAATTGTATTTCAGTAACATATGAATTCCAGAAGCACCAACCAACAAAGCACTGATTCTCTATCTACTTGGTTTTGAATTTGTACCTAGCTCTGCAGTAAATAGCTGCAGATCCTCCACTAGTCTCTTTGCTTTGAATTCAGATTCAACAGAAGTACCTCTGCCCCACACATGCTGACAGGTGGATGAATAGGTGCTGCTTGGTGAGCCAAGAGGCAGAAGAGGTAACTTTAACTGTCATTAAGATACAGGACACTGCTTTGGGGTTTTCCTTCTGCAAAGATGCTGATTGTGGCAAGACTGATAGGAACTTTAATCTTGAAGACCTTTGTCTGCCAAATCTCTTTGAAATTGGCCAAGAGGCTCAATACTTGCTCTAGGCTTCCTGGTGTGCAGGCAGATGGCCTGAACAAATGCAAGGTGTTTTTTCCTGCAGAGGGCAGAGTAAGGAAAAGTATGAATTTCAGCTGAATTAGTTCTCATTCTCATTTTTAAAACTAAAATTTTAATAACTAAGTATTCAGATGCTCATCTCTTCAAGATCTAAATTAGCCAGTAGAAAGTGTGATTGTCCATAAAGTAAAAGTTACATTACGTTATTGAAGAATGTACTGAGAAGATTTTCTCTTTTTTTGTTGTTATTTTCTTTCTTTTCTCCTTGTGAAGGTGAACTGTCTGTTGAGTTTAAGGAAATACCAGCAAGACTGTGAAATACAAACTTAAGTAAACTTATAAATGTGATCTTCCTTGGTAATCAAATGTCCCAGATTCTTAAGCTTCCCCTGGACAGAGTGAACTGCTAATATTACTGTTGTTGTTATTACTATTACTATTACTATTACTATTACTATTACTATTATATTATTTTTATTTATTTTTAAGGACAAATGGATGTTAGATGCCCATTTTTCTGTTTGCATCTCCCTCATCATTATCCAGAATTGTAGCCTTTTACAGAATTCTTTTACATAGAATCTCTTATTACTGAATGATAGTACATTTCTTGCCAATACCAGATATTTATTTCAATTCAGAACCAAGCTGTATATCTATATTTCGTCCTAACTCCCTATTTTTTTTGTTTTGATGACAAAGAGATTTTTTAATTAAAAACAAACATATAATGACTTGGAAATCCTTAAATATTGATATAAGAAACAAAGTAACCTTAGTGCTTTTGAAAAATTTCTTTTAAAAAAGACAATATCTGTGAGAACTGGATAGTACATAGAACAGGTGATGGGATCTGAAGGCTTCTGTCAATATTCAGGTCCAGCTTTTTACTGAAAGCAGAAGCTTATAAGTAGCTCACTATACCAATGTCTGTCTGTTATTGGATGTTTATTAATGTGAATCAAGTTCATTGTGAAACAAAAGAAGTGCCATTGGACCACTAATACAGTTGACATAACATTTGGTATTACTACTCAGGAGGCCAAAGATGGTTCTCCTTTTTCATGGGGAGTATTACATTTGCCCCTTTTGCTCATTCTTTAATAGTAAGGTAAAACATTCTCTGGGTGCTCAGTTTCCTGAGACAGGAGACAGGGAGGAGGAACAGAACAAAGCTCCCATGATCCAAGAGGAAATGGTTAGAGATGTGCTTGTCCAATCAGATATTCGCAAGTCAGAGAAGCTTGACATGAACCAGCAATGTGCGCTTGCAGCCCAGAAGGCCAACTGTATCCCGGGCTGCATGAAAAGAAGCATGGCCAGCAGGTCGAGGGAGGGGATTCTGCCCCTTTATTCCTCTCTTGTGAGACCTCATCTGGAGTACTGTGTCCAGTTCTGGAGTTCTCAACATAAGAAGGACAGGAAACTGCTGGAACAGGAGGGCCACAAAGATGATCAGAGGGTTGGAGCACATTCCATCTGAGGACAGGATGAGAGTTGGGGTTATTCAGACTGCAGAAGAGAAGGCTCTGAGGAGATCTTATAGTGAGCTTCCAATGCCTGAGAGGGTCTACAGGAAAGCTGGGGAGGGACTATTCACAAAGGCTTGTGGAGACAGGACGAGGGGGAATGGGTATAAACTGGAGAGGGGCAGATTTAGGCTGGACATTAGGAAGAATTTCTTCACCATGAGAGTGGTGAGACAGTGGAACAGGTTGCCCACGGAAGTTGTGGGTGCCCCATCCTTGGAGATGTTCAAGGCCAGGTTGGATGGGGCCTTGGGCAGCCTGACCTAGTGGGAGATGTCCCTTGGAGCTGGATGGGCTTTAAGGTCCCTTCCAATCCAAACTCTTCTATGATTCTATGATTCTACCCAAGGGTATTGAGGAAGCTGGCCGATGTGCTTACCAAACCCCTTTCCATCATCTACCAGCAGTCCTGGCTGACTGGAGTAGTTCCACTTGACTGGAGGCTGGCAAACGTGACACTCTTTAACAAGGAGGATCACAGACAGGTTCCAAGGTATTACAGGCCTGTCAGTGTGACCTCGGTGCCAGGGAAGGTCATGAAAGGGGTGATCTTGGGTGATATCATACAGCACACACAGTATAACCAGGTGGTCAGTTCCAGTCAACACAGCTTTAGGAAAGACAGGTCCTGCCAAACTAACCTGATCACCTTCTATGACAAGGTGACCCACTTGACAGACGAGGGAAAGGCTGTGGATATAGTGCACTTGGAATTCAGTAAAGCCTTTGGCACAGTTTCTCACAGCGTTCTGCTTGAGAAACTGGCTGTCAATGGCCTGGACAGGCGCACCCTCTCCTGGGTAAAAAACTGGCTGGATGGCTACACCCAAAGACTTGTGCTAAATGGAGCTAAATCCAGTTGGCAGCCAGTCACAAGGGGTGTCCCCCAGGGCTCGGTGCTGGGTCCCGTTCTGCTCAGTATCTTTATTGATGATCTGGATGAGGGGATTGAATGTACCCTTAGTAAGTTCACGGATGACACTAAGCTGGAAGGAAGTGCCGATCACCTGGAGGGTAGGGAGGCTCTGCAGAGGGATCTGAACAGGCTGGATTGCTGGACTGAGACCAATGGCATGAGGTTTAACAAGGCCAAATGCCGGGTCCTGCACTTGGGGCAGAACAGCCCTGTGCAGTGCTACAGTCTTGGGTTAGAAAGCTGCCTGTCAAAGAAAGACCTGGGGGTGTTGGTTGACAGCTGGCTGAACATGAGCCAGCAGTGTGCCCAGGTGGCCAAGAAGGCCAACAGCATCTTGGCTTGTATCAGAAACAGTGTGAAGAGCAGGTCCAGGCAGGTTATTTTGCCTCTGTACTCTGCACTGCTGAGGGTGCACCTTGAATACTGCGTTCAGTTTTGGTCCCCTCCCTACAGGAAAGATATTGAGATACTGGAGCATGTGCAGAGAAGCTGGTGAAGGGGCTGGAGAACAAGTCTTACAAGAAGCAGCTGAGGGAACTGGGGTTGTTTAGACTGGAGAAGAGGGGGGTGAGGAGACACCTTATCACTATCTACAACTACCTGAAAGGAGGTTGTAGAGAGGTGGGTGTTGGTCTCTTCTCCCAAGTGACAGGTGATAGGACGAGAGGTAGTATCATCAAGTTGCACCAGAGGAAGTTCAGATTAGACATTAGGAAAAATTTCTTCACTGAAAGGATTATCAGACCCTGGCAGAAGGTGCCCAGGGAGGTGGTTGAGTCACCATCCATGGAGGTATTTAAAAGACAGGCAGATTAAGTCCTTAGGGATATGATTTAGTAGTGGATAGGTATGGTTAGACTCGATGATCTCAATAGTCTTTTCCAACCCAGCGATTCTATTATTCTACAATTCTGTATTGTTGGGTGCTACATTATATCTTTTCAGTCCAGAAAGGACAAATTTCTTCTTTTTCCCCCTTTAATATGCTATGGGAAAACTAACTTTGATTTTTCCCAAAAATAATTTAAAAAATTATTAATATATTCCAGTTATATAGCACATGTATATCCCTTGTGATCTTCCTTATATAACCAAATATCTTTTTACTTTTAGCATGTTTATATTTCAGGACAACTGAGGGAAATACAAAGATGAAATCAGTATTCCTCGGTAACTCCTGAATACACAGAGATCTTCTAAGCTATTAAACAGCAAAACATTAAGAAATTAATTATCACAACATTCCTGTAGAGAAACAAAACCAAGAAAGCATTATTATGCCCGTTTCTTAGACCACAAAAAGACCAGGCATTTGCAGGAGTGCTTTGTTCAGGGCCACAGAGTAGAAATGATAATGATAAATCAACATTTTCTCCCCATCAGGCTTTAGCTAATGATGACCATCTCCCTTCTCTAAGCTGAAAACAACACACAGTCCCTAGCCTGCACTCAGAAAATTCAGTCAAAGAAAAGCAGCAATACAATCCTAAAGTTTCTCAGGAAAAACAGGCCAGAAATGTAGCCCATAATCTGATGCAACTACAGTTGTGGAAGGTTATTACTTCAAAAGGTACTGGAATAAAACCCCAAAGAACAGTTGTTTGTGCTGATGGGAATGAGGGCAAAATCCAGCACTTGTTTCTGTTCTCTTAGCAACCCTTAGTTCATGATTTTTGGTGTCCAGTATCAGTGACACTAAATATCCCAAAGTCAGCTGTGCTAGAAATGTAAAGCAGTGAGTCATAAAGCGTTCACTACTAATGCAGTAGCAGCTTACCAAAACCACAAAATTCAGGATTCAGACAGTTTGTCTCAGGACTCAGCCTTATCTGAAATAATAGAAACAATTTTTACTATAGTCTTTTAACCTTTTATTCAGTAGAAACTACCAAGTGTGAACATACCCCTAAAACTGGTTTCTAAGGTATAAGGTTTCTAAGGTCTAAGGTTTCTATAAGGTAGTCTGATGTATTAAAAGGTTTAAAAATAACCATTAGATTGCATGTGTTCTCCATTGCATTTGTAAGCATTCTACACTGCCATAAACAAAACACTTGCCAGACTGCAAAGCACAGAGATCCTTTTTTGTGAAGAAGGCATACATTTATCAAGTCCTTATCATCACCATCAGTTCCTCAATTATAGTCATGAAAGGGTGGTAAATAGTCCTTACCTCACCATAACCTAGAGGGTAACAACTCTGCATCTGTACCACCAGCACAGCACTGCAGTCCCTCCCTGACCACATACACTCACATGGCAAATACATTTTCTGGGCTCAGCAAGCCTTGCATCAGGTCCTGCTTCTACATGATGATCTGCTGAAAAGGGAAAGTTAGGGAACAAATGATGTGGAATAAACACAACTGCAGGAGAAACCTATTGATAGTTTCTAAATCTCTGTGCTTGAGAGTCTGTCTGACAGGCTTACTCCATTATTAGAACGTTTTAATTAGTATATGGTCTCTGGTTTTATCTCTGCTATTCTTCTTGGCATCTAGAAAACGAAGTTGAAAATCAGTGTTAATTCACCTTATAAATTAACACGTACACAATGGGGAAGCGTTGTTTGACTATTTTCAGTTTGACTACCTTCATAACACTTAAAATCCAAACCCTAGCTTCACAGTTATGCAAAATTGTCAGCCAGTAAGGATCTTGTATCAAGTATCACAGTCATAATGTGTTGATGAACAGAGTTTTTCTTTTTGATGCAACTACAGGGAGTGTCAGTTAGTAATCAAGAAGGTGCTTAGCAAGATTTTCTTTCTTGCACTGAATTCCAGCAGAGACGGGAGGTGTCAGATGAGAGGCAAACCACTAGGAAGGGAGGAAGGAAGGAAGGAAGGAAGGAAGGAAGGAAGGAAGGAAGGAAGGAAGGAAGGAAGGAAGGAAGGAAGGAAGGGAAGGAGGAAGGGAGAGAGGAAGGAAGGAAGGGAGAGAGGAAGGAAGGAAGGAAGGAAGGAAGGAAGGAAGGAAGGAAGGAAGGAAGGAAGGAAGGAAGGAAGGAAGGAAGGAAGGAAGGAAGGAAGGGAGAAAGGAAGGAAGGAAGGGAGGAAGGAAGGAAGGGAGGGAGGAAGGGAGGAAGGAAGGAAGGGAGGGAGGAAGGAAGGAAGGGAAGGAGGAAGGGAGGAAAGAAGGGAGGGAGGGAGGAAGGGAGGGAGGGAGGGAGGGAGGGAGGGAGGAAGGGAGGGAGGGTCCTACAGATCAGTAGATCAGAAGACCTTAGCTAAGCATATAGAGAAGAAAGTAGACCTAGGGATCATGAGTATTTCTGAAACCTCCCCTGCATAGCTAAAATCCCAACCAGTGTGACTGGTTAAATGGAAGGACAAGGAAGAAGGAGTGATGGCTTTCCTTCTCAAGGCAGAAGAGAATTATTCAGAAGTATTTGTGAGCCAGCCATAAGTGCCTATCAAATGTATTCTTTGGTTCTAGCTGTGCTTCAAAGCATTGTGCCCTGCAGAGAAATGCAAGGAGGCAGAGAGGTGTGTTGAACAAGGAGACCTTGCCTGGGGGATGTGGGACCTGAGCAGGCTCTACCTAACCAACAGCGCCGGAGCCGCTGGTACTTAAAAGGGCATCAAAGGATTTTATGCAAATGTAAGCCTGAAATATATGATTGTATGCTGAGAGAGTCCTTTTATACAAAAAAAAAAAAAAAAAAAAAAAAAAAACCCCAAAAAAACAAAAACCCAACACAAAACCCAAAACCCCAACCAACAAGAAACCCAAAACAAAACAAAAAAAAATGTTCAATGTTTTCCAGACTTTGATTGGTGAAATTGTAACATTGGAGGCACCCTTCAGAAGCAGTTGTTGCTAACTACAGAGGTAGGACGACACTGATAATATGCTGTCTTTTCTGTAAATATCACCCTTTGTTCCTTAAAATACAGGGCTGCTATTTACATGTTTGTTGCAACCAGGGTTCAGTTTCTCCTGTAGGTCAGAGCAGAAGATTACTTAATTACATACTTTTATGACAGACAATCACTGATTCACATGTTCTTTTGTATCAAAATATATCTATCTTTCATGTAGCTACACTAATTGTATCAAGTATGCATAGTTTGTGTGTTGGTGTAATGAAAAGTACATCATTTAATTTTCCAATACAAACAATAGATTCAGGAAATTAGTCATATTTCAAATTGAAAAGTTAAGACACTTCTGCTTAATGATTTGCAATGTGTATTCATACCACAGCTGATTGTCAATGTGAAGTCAAATTACTTTTCTATTACCAAAAACATGAAACCAGTCCTTAGCTTTGATATAGATAAAAATCTATTAATAAATCTATATCCTGTTACCTTTCTAAAATAGCCCCAAGTTTACTCCCAGCATTCATTCCCTTTGAGAAATTTCAAACTTTAGAAACTAGATTATTTTTTTTACTAAATTTTAGAAGCCAATAATAAATGTGTAACACTTTTCAAGTACAAAAAATTAATAGGAGAAAATTTAATATACCACATCATTGACAGGTTCTATCTCTGAAGCCATACAAGCCTGAGAAGCACACTAACTTTTAACAAAAGAGAAGTCAGTTTTTCTGTGCAATGCAACAGAAACCACAAATGAAAAAGGGGTCCAGACATATCAAAGCATTTGCCCAAGGCCTCACAGATACAGTGAGCTCTCAAGAGATCCCCATCTTGAGCTTCTGTGATGATAAAAAAGTCTTCAACTCTGCCGGCCCTAGCTGTGAACCTCAGCTTTCTGATTAACCACCCTTGGGCCAGTAGTCCTTATCCCAAGAGTGCAAAGAAAGAAAATCACTGGAGGCTTTGCTTTTCCTATGGGTCTCATTTTCAACTTTTTTTTTAGGGATTGTCAAGTACAACGTCATGTCCTACTGACTCTTGTGTCTTCAGAGACAAAATATTCCCATCTTGCAACTAAATTGAAAGTTATTCAGAACTGAAATATCTTGGCATCACAAACGTACCTTACATTTATGTACCAGTAAAGAGCTTGTGTTCTACTTCTAAAGCAGAATGTATGTAAATTATGCAGATGAACCTTTTCCAACATTAAACTTATTTTGTGAAGGGTTGTGAGAATGTAGATAGTGTGACATATAAGACTCGAGAAATTCCGAGGAAACGCATGTTAAATGGCTGCCTTCTCACTTCTCAAGGTTTGGCTGGTTATTCTGTTAACACAAACTTGTCTGCTGGATAACAAATATTTTGGTGTACAGACATGCCCTTGTCTTCTCAAACTATCAGGCACGAGAGCTCAGACATACTTCTCTGTTTCCTCACCCCAGGAAGCCATAGAAAAGAATGAGGTCACCCCTAAGCCTACTTTTCTCCAAACTAGACAAGCCCAAAGTCCTTAGGCACTCCTCACAGGACATGGCTTTCAACCCTTTCACCAGCTTTGTTGGTCTCCACTGGACACATTCAAGGACCTCTATATCATTGTGGGGTCCAGAATCACACACAGTGCTCAAGGTGAGGCCACTTCAACAGTGAATACAGAAGGATAATCACCTCTTTTGACTGGTTGTGCTGTTTGACACACCCCAGGATGTGATTGCCCTCTCAGCTGCCAAGGTGCACTGCTGACTCATATTGAGTCTGCTGTCAAACAGGACTCTCAGATCCCTTTCTACAGGGCTGCTCTCCAGCCACTCCTCTCCCAATTTATACTTGTGCTTGGCAATACTCCATCCTAGGTGCAGAGTTCAGCATTTGGACTCATTAGAATTTCGTCCCACTAATCATTGCCCAATGTTCCAATCTCTCCAGATGCCCCTGTAAGACCTCTTGACTCTCAAGAGAGTTGACAGCAAAATGCAATCTTATTGCTTACTTTTAATACTAGCAATAACCTATTTAGTAGTCCAGAATATAAGATTAAATTATAAGTGTATACTATTCATAATGACCACACAACCCCTAATTACTTTTGACTTTCTAAGTAATTTCAAAGAATCAATATTAAACTCAAGACCTTATGTGTCCTCAGTAATGCTTAAGTTGGATCACTATAAAAGTCTTACATTTTTCTGTGATCTTATTTCATGGATCCTTAAGGGTATTGCTGAACAGGAGTAACAGGGTCTCCTTGATCTTGCAAAGTCAAGTCAAATAAGTTACAGAGGAATAGGCCTTTATTTCACTCTTACTGTGTTTAAAATCTGCTAACACTGGATCCTATATGGGACACCATGGAGTTCACAATGCATGGATTCTCTGAAAATGGTTGATGCCACAACAAACAGATTTTTTTAAACCTGGAACCAATCTGTTTCTTTTGCTTTCCAAACACTTATTTTGTGGCAGCTATGGTAAGATGCTGATTGATCTCATCTATTCTAAAAGGAACTCCATTTCTATGGATGGCAACTATTTTTCTGTGTTACACAGCTGGAGGATTGGAGTATAAATCACTACTAGATGGGGGGACAATGGTAAACAACCAGTCAGCCAGGTTAGAATGTTGTTAAAATTGAGGGACAGTATTAACTTAAATTCATTACTTATTATGAAAATCTAGTAACAGTTGTCAAGAAGTAATTTCCAAATTAAAAAACAGAGCCTAATTCAAGTTCAGATTTAAGAATTCTTTTTTTTTTTCCAAATTCAGTATTTTTGAAATAGGTATTTCCAATGTCACTGGTCTCTTCACTGCCCAGAACAGTATCCCTCAGCATTTTATCCTAATGACAAAAAAATTAACAGCATAGAAGATAATTTATATGATGTACAACCTAGCTTGAAATTAATAGAAATGGGCTCAGTTTTCATTTAAGGGAACTACAACTCAGAATTCAGTTAATGCTTTCAAAGGGCCAAAGACTAGTATGACTGGTTTCATAGTACCACATCCTCCAGAAAAGAACCCTCTATACCCTCTTTCATGCCAGATACAGTCTGACTTCATTTAAAAATCACTAGGATAAGACATCAAGAATTATACCAACAGGGACACCAGCTATACCAACAGGGATCTATCAACAATCTCCACCGGTGTTTGTATTGCAGTGGCTGAACTCTGAGTCAACAGGAAGGTTTAACTGTGCAGGATACAAATTCAGTAAGCTGGATTTTGTGAGTAGAGTGAAGCTAGGGAGCAGAAACGGCATCTGTTCCACAGAGCCTGCAAAATACAAGAATCTGAGGGGAAAAAAAGCTAAGGCAAGGGAACTGACTCAATAAGCATAATGAGAAAATATTTAAGTGGCTGGTTTGCCGGCCCATTTACAGAACTCCTAACCTGACTTCTCACTTTTTGCTGTTTTTTCAAAATAAATGCATGTGGAACAAGAGCATTGTCCCTGCCCTGGCCCATACAAGCCTTATAATAAAAAAAAAGAGGACAAAAGAGGGGAGCCCATGTGGGAGGAACCATCATATTCCTAGAAGACAAAAGTGATCCCGGGTAAACAAAATTACACCCAAAAGTAACCTCTAGCTCTCATCTGCCTTACCAGGTGCCCCTCTGTTACCATAGGTAAAAGAAATGAGGTGTTTCTTCTTTACTGACAAAATTCCCATAGGATTATCTTCTACCCTGAAAGGTAGAAGTGTTTCACAGAAAACCTGTTTCTTTTTCGATATATAAATGTTTCCTAACTCCTTATCTGATGCTGGAATTTTATGTCTGGATTTCTGATTTCTGCTGCGTGGGTTTGGATACATATTACCCCTGTAGCCAGTGGAACAGGGAAGCAGGAAGACAGAGGAATGGACAGACAGGTGCCCTCAGAGGACAACTCGCCCATCTGTAGTGAGCTCAGGGTGACTGCCCTCCTTGCTGAGGCACCGCAGGAAGAGCCTAACCTTTAACAGGAGAACTGTGAACCTGGACAATTTCCTCTCTATTTCTCCTCTTGCTAACAGAGCATTGTATATATTGTGGAGCTTTTCTTTTTAATGTCTGTTTGCAGCTGCTTGCTAGGGAGTTGTTTGTTTAGGGATTGCTCATTCTACCTTCTCCTCATGCATATATTTTCATGAGTATTGATGAGAGAAGCCAGCATTCAAGTCATATGGCTTATACACTACATGCTAAGGCCAGTCTCAGAAACTTTATCTTTTATACAGAACTGCTTCATGGTGGTATCAGAAAACTTCATTCTGCCATCTCAGCTGAGGCATTGGCCACAGTTTCAACCCAAAGATGTCACATCCTGCAAATAACTGTGTCTAAGATCACAAAGTTCCTTAAAGATGAAGTGGAAAGCTCACCTTAAGTAAGGACTTTGAAGCCAAGTCACTATTCTACTGGAAGCCAATGCAAAATCAGTGGATTTGATGTCTTCAGGGTATACCATGCTGCTGTAAAAGTGTGTTGTAGAGTCCCATACTCCTAAGGACTTCAGTGTATACAATTTTTATATTGTGTTGGTGCAATATGCAAAGAAAAAAATGGAGGTTTGTATTGCTATCATTATCCATGAGAAGAGGATGGAGTCTCATAGACTATTGAAAATAGTAGGAGATTTTGATTTAAGGAGTTACTATCAGCAGGGATTTCAGAAGCATTACTAAAACTACAAAGAAATGGATGAATAATAGATCTGCGGGAAATCAAAGTTATTCACCAATTTGGACAGCATGGAGGGTTAAATATTACTATAATTTATTTTGACATTCTCTAGGAGAAATAGTTTCAATGTTTTCAAAACAGGATCATTCTGACCTTCTGTTTTGAAATAGCATAGTTGTTTTGAAATTGACACAACATTGTTTTATATTTAACAAAAAATGTTTCGGGTTAGCAAAGAACAAAATTTTTCTTCCTGCTGAAAGAAGAAAACAAACTATTAAACTCCTTAAAAGTTGTTTCACCTTGCTATAAGCATTGCCTCCAGACTGTGTAGTTCAGACAATAAACTTTAAAGAAGGTGACAAAATGTATCGTTCCTGCAGCTCTTTGAAAAAAGCTGGGTGAGGCAATCAACTGAACATACATACCTTTCAAAGTCCCTGCTTCTAAGGTTTGTTTTTCCTTGACCACTGTCCCACCGAAGCATAAATTTAGTTCCTATTTTGTAAACCCAGGATAAGAAGACACACATAACCTAGAGCACTGTGCAGCCACTCCTGTATGTCTGCCCCTATGGTTTAGCTCCCCATATAGTCCATAACGGTCAATAGACCCTGGCTCCTTCAAGAGAGATGTAAATCACTACCTACCTCATGGGGAGAATTCAGTTGTACAGCAAAGCTCCTTCTCAGTCTGAAAATTTGTGGCAGTTTCACTTAAATAAGTCACAGGGCTTAACATTAAGTAACATAAAACATGGAATAATGCAGTAAATACAAAAGTAGAGGTCTTATTTTTATGTAAATTCAGTTTATTCTTACAGTGTCTCTACTATTTCAGCTTTTGCTATGCTGTAGACAGGCACTAACAATGTATGAAGTTTATTTTAGAGGCTGTCAGGAGCAGAAGGCTGGAGAATCTAGACTGGTAAGGGGCACATACATGAAGCTCTGCTTGCCTTGGGAAACAAAAAGTGATTTGGGGTTAACAGAAAAACTAAACTTGACTCCAGTAAAATACCTGGCAATGAAACAGCAACTCTTGCACTGTAAAGCTCTGCAGTGGGAACTGCAATCTCAAAGTCATATATCACACAGAGCTCTGAATATTACAAATGGCTCACAAAACCAGTTTCTTCTAATCCAAGGACTCCACTTAAAGAAGAACATAAGTTTTTAAAAGCTGAAGGGCTAAATCTTGCGCTATAGCTTCCATTGTCTCAAGCCAGGGAAAGGAGGAGCACAACTTAAGGTTGGGCTTCATCACCTTAAAGCATCTGGTTTTGGAGCTGTGCTAGAGAAACCAAAGCTTTACTTAGTGTGTCCATACAGTCTGAAAGACACAGACACTTTCCTCTCCAGACTGCTAGCCAATCTCTTTCCATGGTCATCAGGACAGCCACTCATACTGATCCTGAATACCTCCACTTAATCAGGAAGGCCATGGCCCCCATGCAATGTCAAAAATGGGGCTTTAGTAAGTACGAATAACTAATCCTAACAGAAGAAAAATTCACCTCTTTTGTTTGGTCTTTCCTGCACATTCTTTCCTAAGTATTTTTTGTTTTTAAAACATTATTACTATTTGCACGAGCTGCAGTAGTGGCCAGCACACCCAGTTATGACCCAAGGTCTACCTGCTCTATATGCACCGCGCAGATCTAAATTACTGTCCTTTTCCCAAAGCATTTGTAGTCTGCAGAACCTTAAAAACAGTGCATTTAGTTAGAAAGAAACATGAGGACAAATATGATGTTATGTCTAGCATAAATAGTGAAAATGAATCCAGGTAGACTCCTGTTCCCTTTTGTCATTAGGGACTTGATTCAATCAAAAGCCAGCAAATGTAAAGTACACAGAAGACATCCTCTTACATTCAGACTAATATGTGGAACTCATAGACGCCACCAAGGTTTTGTGGAAGTAAACAGCTTGGGAAGCTTAAACAAGAATCAAACATTAACAAACAAGCACAATATCTATAATTTCCATGCCAAAGATGAAAATTACAAGGAATGCCAATCATTTGACTTGAAACAAATTGGCCAATCAGCAGATAGTCCCAGAAGATGTGTTTCTTCAGAGAGGAGGAAAAAAAAACAGAAGTAGAAGAACTTCGTTTGAACAGCAAGCACTGGATGTTCACCACTGACAGAAACATAATCCTGGAACACATGGACATTTTTCTGTTTTAATGGGTAAGCAGTTGGTATAAGAAAGTTATTCTCATTTCACGCCTTAACAGCACTGTTGTCCAGAGAGTTATTCATGATTCACCAGCACCGTGAAAACAGAATTCAGCCCTTGGTGTTTTACTGGAGAGCTTCAATATCAACAGAAGCATTTTTGTATTGAATCCTGATGGACTAGCAGCCCATTGCTTTCTCCAGCTTGGAGTCATGTTTTGCTTCCTTTCCATTTGTGCAATTTATAGAGACTCAGCTTGTTTCAAGTATCTTAACACATCTCAGTCTGCATCAGAGCAAATAATCATTGCCTGAGACCAAAGCTGTATCACTCACCATCTCTTTCTCGCATACAGAATTTTATAACTCATCCTTTCCCACTTCCCCATTGTATTTCCCTTCCTCCTACAATAAATGTTTTGGCACCACCTCTGCACCTCTCTACAACTGCAACTCTTAACCACGCTGGAGTGGCAGTTTGTGCAATTACTTGAGTTAAGTCTTCCCATCCAAGAAGTTTCCCCACAAACATAATGTCAAACAGAGGAAAATAAATCAGTCATAATTGGACAACAGAACCCTTGAGAGATATTATTGTACTGTATCATCCTGTATTTCTGTTATCAGAAATACAGAGAGATGGTTGCAACTTTCTTGTGAAGACTTTAAACTCTTCATTCCTGTTCTGGGTTCATTTAACATACACGGTAATCACACAGCTGAGACAAATTAATTTGAAATGCATGCAGATTAATGCATCTAATTTCATAGTCTAGGTGTTAATCAGTCCAGACACTGGTCTTAGCAGTGGTACTTTCAATAGAATTCAGTGTCTGATTTATTTGCTTACATCATGCTACCTTTCAGTGAGTCCTCACATTTACTCAGTTTACAGCTCTGAAAATGATCAATTGCCATCAAGAACAGTTGAAAGCAATAAAAGCACCAATCTTATATAGCTGCATAGTTACTTTTGAGTAGTACTTTTCGATCCTCTTTTTTTTTTTTTTCACTGTTTTCTCGCATCCAAAACCAAAAAAAGTATAAATCATTCCTAAATACTTAGGTTTATTTAATTATGGTTTGGGGTAAGACTTCCAAAAAAGAGTGTAGAGAGTCATTCTGCCCAAATTCATAGAAGCAAACAGATAAAGCAGAAGAGTTCTGCAATTAATCTGTTCCTCGAGAATCTCCTTATTATGAGTAGGATTTTCAAGATCATGCTTTGCATATTTCCATTTCTGATTAAAAAAACTAAAACTCCTCTTGACTTCAGAGAAAGGAAATATGCTGACAGTGTGGACTTTTTACCACAAAGAATAGGACCCCCATAATGGTGGCAGGTGCTGAGGAGTTCAACATGTTAATTGTCAGAAAATTCTGCAGACTCAGGTAAATGGTGGTAGGAAGACCAAGAAAGGATGGATGAAGATGCAAAGAACAAGATGCAACATGTAAGGAACAACTAAAGAATGCAAATGATATAAAACAATAAGAAAGTTGTTAAAACTGTATATTCATGAATGTATCAGAGGAAAAGTAGAGAAAATGTACAGATTTCTCATTATAAATAGCGACTTATAATGATTCAACCTGCTGTGAGAAACTGGCAGAAAACATAACTTGAGTCACATTCAGGTTGTCATTTCTACATACTGAAGTGCTTAAATCTGACCTATTATGCAGCTTTCTTAATCCTCATGTTAACACGCAAGAGCTGATATACAGCCTCTTCTTAGCAAGGCCTTCTTTGGAATCAAACCTAAGAATTACTTTCATTCTGTAAAGCAGAAAAATAACACATTCCATTTCTACCAAACTAAATAACAGTAGCATATTCTTCTTTCAAACTCTGACTTGCATTGCATCCCTCCAGTTGTTGAGGAAAAGAGGGCCAGGAGGAAAAAGCTTAAACTTACTCCCCACAGAACAAATAAATACAGTCAAATCACCAACACAGAATACAACTGTATAAGCCCTAGGTATCAAAGCTTACCCATAAATAGCTCATAGTGAATAATGCATATGGTTTAAAGTCAGTTAAAATAAGTGCCAGGTCAGTTATCAGGCAGCAGTGAATTTGCAAGGTTTCAAAACAAAATTCCCTTTTGATTCTCCCTTTCTGAGGTACAAACAAATGAACTAAACTGCAGGAAGTAGTGACTGAAATGAAGAGTGGGAAAGAACTGGACAGTTCTGCAGTTTTTCAGCCCCACATCAAAACAGACTTGTGGTGCTGAAGAAGCAATAGTAGTGTGAAAAAGCCAGGTTTGACTTTTTGAAGTGAGTTTGTGACATCATGTCAGGTCCTGTACCACTACTATGCCTCAGAAATGGAAAGGATTTGTCTTGCCTGAAAATTTCAGTAGAAAAAACAACAGATGAGGGAACTACCACCGTGGGCCTTGATTCCAATTTAATTTACATGTTAGAAAAGCTATGTGTTTGGCTGTCAAACTGCAACCTTTTCAGGACCTACAACTGCCATATTGTATCTTCATACAGGTGCTTTCAGGTTAGCCTCCCTTCAGATGAATTCATGTCCTCGGGCTGCTGAGTGCTGGGCACATTTTCCAGCCTTGGAAAGGTGCTGCGGGTTCTCCAGCAAGGCCAGTAGGTTGAGAGCATTTATGAAATGAAAGGGAAAAATTAATGAAAATCAAGTAGTATATGGAAATACATGCTCTTTCCCCACAATGTTGTACTTTACTCCTTATTTTACCTTCTCTGGCCAATGAGCCAAAGGCTTAAACAACTAGTAAATTGCTGCACGGAAAATGCAGCCAGTTGATCATTCACAGCAGCTCTAAAGCTTTTGCATCACTGCTTTCCAGGATTCAGTAGAAAGGTGTTTAAATTGCAACATAAATTATTTTTTCCTTGATGTGATTGTCCCTGTCAAAACATGAGGTTTTGGTATGACCAGAGCTCAGGCAATTCTGATTACCTCCAAGCAATAATTTACCCTTAATAGCACTATTTTCTAGTGATCCAAGGACTGTAACTGTTAACAGTGATGATCTGTATTTCTGTAATGGAGCAGGAAAAACTTTATGCCGAAAATTGCCAGGAAACATGAAAATAGTATTAAAATCAGTAAAGTATTCCAGGAAAGGTTCATCTTTAATTTCTGTTTCTCTTCAAAAAAATAGGTGATTAATTTGCTGTTTAGAATTAAGAAATTGAACTTGAAAAAATGTTATGGAGCTTTATGTTTTGAGGGAGGTTTTCACTGAAGTTTTTACTAGAAATGCATTGAGTTACATTTCTATTTGAGAATAGAAAAACAGTAAACTGCAGAAATTCTGAAGTCCATGATATTATGGTCTTATTTTAACTGTTATCAATAGAAATATAAACTTCTTGGCTTTCTAAACAGTTATAAAGAGTCCCAGCCTCACGTAAACATGCCTGAAATTTTCTGTAAATTATGCAAACATCCTCAAAATAGCATCCTTCCAATACATTCACACAAAAGTACGGCATATTCTTACAGGTGAGCAGCAGCCATCCTGTTACTGGTTTCTACAGAGGCATAATAAAACATCTATTGCCTAATAAATAATCCATCAACAACACAGCACAATGTAATAATTCAATGTTTCTAACACCCATGTTAATTCATAGACAACAAGGCATTGAACTGATGCATTTTTTCAGTGATGAAAGACCTTGCAGAAAAGTTAAAGGTAATTTTTTTCTGCAAGGTTGTTCCTTCCTTGCTCTCTGTTGGACATTGCTAGCTTAGATAACTCTCCCCACAGAGTTTACGCCAAGACAGTTTAGAACACTGAACATGATCTTAGCTTTCTAGAAGCTTAAAATGCCTTAAAAATTACAGAAGGCTTTTTTAGCAGACATACAGAAACAAGAAAGTTTTGTCCCCACAAGCTTTACCATCATGAAGTTTAAGCATCACATTCTGCATTGCATTTCAAGATATTTAAATGTAGGCTTCGGTCTCCTCTCCTGTTCCAGTGACTTAAGCAACTGAGTGGCAGCATTACTGTGCTTTGATAATCGATTGCGCTACACAGTCAGAAACAGAAAAATCCCAGTCCCTTTTCTCCTTTCAATACAATCAATATTCATTAAAAATAGTACGTTAATGACTACCATTTAAAGGTGTACATTGCTTTCAAGCAGGTTTCCACATATCCCGTTTCTTAAATCAGCAACATTTTATATAACTTTAAAAACTGTGTAAGTCTTTATTTCATTAAAATATCTTTATATTTTAGTAAAAAATACTGCTTCCACTTACATTATTCTTACACAGGTATTCAGGTTTTGATAAAGCATTGTATTTATTTTCTGTAATGTTTATATTAACAACGCATACAAAGACACATTATTCTCCTGAATAACAGCCTGGATACTTTTTTTCTTTCAAATTCTGTACAGAAATCAAATAAGTGATCTATGACCATTGTCTAAGAATAAAAGATACTCAAAGCTGCATCTAATCTAAGTATTATCTTCTGTGATTTATTTCTTGCCACAGATAATCTGCAAACACTCAAGTACAGTTTAAACATATCGTTTTACAACTAGGTGGACTACCACCTTAAATTTGTATAAACTTGATCATTTCAGGAAGTCTTGGGATATACAGGCATTTAAGGAGGGGTAATTCTAAAGATCATAGGGGAAAATCAACCTGGAAAGAAGATTGTGATGAAAGGTTTGGGCTTTTTTCCTGTGTCTTCAAGCTATTGGAGACCTGGTATTTTATGTCTGTCACTATGGGATCTCTCTTGGTCAATCTCAGGCAGGAATTTACATGGACTGCTGGAACACTCTCATACTTGTTAGTGAAGTGATCTTTTTCCTCTAAATTGGATTCACTTTAGGAAGTAGCATAATGAAAATTCTGTGTTAAATTCTTCTGTGAAGAACTAGGAATAACACAGAGACCATGGCAGTAATTTACTATTTTGTACTTTTTTGATTACATGAAGCAGAAAATGTCTCATTTTGTGTTACAAAATAAAAAGGAGTGTGTTTGAGTCACATTTACAAAAGCACCAATATCTCACCTATGACTTTTGGAAATGTTAACCTAATCAAAAACACCAAGTTTATCCACAGAAATATCTAACAGTTAATTCATGCGGTTGAAACTAATTCTGAATGCCCATATAAAAGAGATAGGTTTGATTATATCCAACAGCATGCTTGATCATAGTCTTCTCGTATCATGTAATGCTGTTTTTATCCACACTGATTATAAATTCTCGCCACAGTTAACAGGTGCTCGACCGCAACTACAAATTGAGCCACGAATGAATAAGGAATACAAATTTGTAGAGACAGACATGTGTTGAAGTTCCAGACTTTAAAATTAGTAATGAATCCTACTACCAACCTTCATAACATTCAGGAAATGGGCTGATGTTGCCAGATGGGACTGTCTTCACTGACAATGTCTTGCTTAACTGTCAACTTCAGTTAGACTTTGGAAGTATTTGAGCATTGGTCATGAATAATTTTGGCATTTCAGTGAATCTACCTCAACTTAAATCCAGAAATTTGAATCTAAACCCATCTAAAGCTCTGATTACATCTAAACACCTACTTAAATACAGACTTCCACTAATGAAGCATCAACAACAGACAGCTAACATTCCTCTCCCTTCTGTAAAGAGTGTGAAAAATAAACCTTTTGCTGCTTAAATGACTATCTTCTTATTTGTCAGCATGCTACTACTGTTGTTATCTTTACTTTAGGCTTTCAAACCACTACGAGATTTATCAATCAGTCTACCCTCCCAAAAAATCAGCACACAGTATGCTAGAGGTTTGAGTTCTATCGTATCCATTTGGTAATACTAGATTACTATCAGTTTTCTTCACACCACATTTCCACTCACAACAAGTTGGTGTAAAACACTATCATAAGCAACACTCTGTGATACCTACTACTTTCCCCAGATTTACAAGGATCAGGTCTACCCTAGATAATCTAGGCTAGCCCCAGTATCACAGCATCTGAGCAACCAGGCAGCAATCCTTTTGGCTGGTTGGCAGATAGAATCTTTCCGCATGTCTCAAGGTCTGCTCAGAGACCAGGTGGTTTCTGCCTCTAGAATTACTTCTGTCACCTCCTTCTCCCATTTCCTTGTCAAAGGACCAACTTCCTGATCAGACTCTTCCTCCTCCCTTACTAATCGATACTATGGACCGGCCAATTTCTGCTTCCAGATTTTCTTCTTGATTACTGGGGTGACTGCCGTAGACAGAAATTGTGTCGCTATCTTAAACATGGTATCCTCAGATGTGGTAACTGCCCTAGGCACCTGCTGAAATACTCCTACACACCCTGCCACCCAAGGATTGGCCACATCAGGGCACATTTCTCTCTCACCTCACCAGCAATTTGTTTCCTCTTACATCTGGATGAAATCAAGTTCCACATATCCAGCAATGTCAGATAATAGTACCAAACATCTTACACTTACAATGCCCTGTCAATATTTTAGGGTGTGTGAAGTTAAATATCAAGGCCACCTTTAGTAATATTGCCTTGTGAAGGGAGGGCATTCAGGAAAAGTTTCATCGCGCTATCCTGAAATCTCTGTCACCCGATACTTAGAAGGGTTTTATCAGGTGCAGAAAAAGAATTGACTTGACTTCTGTCATGCACTGGGCTCACAGCAGAGAATTCAACTGTATCTTCACTGCTAAGTGTCCAAACTCTCAGGAGAGATCACTCTACCAGCACTTGAAATTCATAGTTCTACAATAGCGTATAGAGTAATGTTAATGGAGACCACAAAACACTGGAAAGTATATGGAAGTAAAATCGTACATAGTCCATTACCATGTCTTATATTGAAAAGCAGCAAGTGCACTAATATATCACTTCTTTCCTAAAGTTTCTCATACATTTGTACAAATAGGTGTGCAGGAGTTTGAGAGATCATCAGATCTCAAAAAGTATTTTCATTTCCAACTATTTATCTAATATGACTCTTCTCCAATGATTTCAGAGTAACTCTTAAAATTGGGGATTTCATTTTTGACTTTCATTTGCTTTGTATTACCCACACAGATGCTGGCAAGTTAGTTACATGCTTTGTCTTGATGCATCATCCCAGGGGATACATATGAGATTCATCCATCTTGCAAGATTCTCATAGAAAATTAATTGATGCTTATTAAGTAGTATAAAACCCAGTAGCCTGCATAAACACGATTAGACACATGATGTTGAGTTTCTTTCTACATAGTCTCTCCACATCAAAATTAATTTCTGCTAGAAATTACCTGAATACCCTTAAGAGTACAGTTTATTTTCTTAGCATAGTTTTTGGCTTTGATTACTCCAATATGATTTCAATCATTGTTTTTATAAAAAGCCATGATCAATTTTTTTTTCCTTTTGATTATCAGCCAATTTTCAAAGGCTTATCATCCTTAATTTCATAGCTTAATAAATGTTCTCACTGGACTCTCCACTACATTTGAACACTGTATCCATTCCTGAATATCTGCCATTCACCTTCAGACAGGATTGTAACCTCCTTTTCTGTCCTAATTCCAGCTTCCCTCCAGATGGAGAAGTAGGAATTTCCTTTCTTCTCACTAATACAACAGAGTCCCACTTCCAGTAGGAAAGGAGACTGAACTTCTAGATAGATCTCCAACATGAATTTGGGAACATTTACTTAGATACAGCACAAATAAATTCCTAACTCAAAGCCTGAGAAGAGTCAGCCCACCCTGGAAAAGATTCATTACCTGATGACCCAGTCCTGGCTCAATGTAACCCCCTATAATTCCCAATGTATCAGTCCCAGAATAAACTGAAGTCAAATTTATCTTCCAGCTCTCTGTCTCATACCTTTAATTTAGCTAAGCTGAGGTGTGCCTGCCTGTTTTGATCAATACCAATACTGAAGACAGAGCAGGAAGAGAGTTATTTAGCCAGGTGTCCCTTTGTAAAGGCTTCCTCTTTATAGTGAGTCAGAGCAGAGTATGTGTTTGATACAGTGTGGCTGATAATAAACCTGTGGGTAAACTAAAAGTTTTGTTTAGCTCATTATTGAAACAAAAAAAATCTTGATTTGACATTCATCCCTATTTTCCTCAATTAAAAGGATGTTCTTAAAAGGCTTTTTGCTTAGCTGGGTACTTGAATAAAAAGACTGAACAGCATGTCAGAGCAATGTTAATGTGTTAACAGTTCCTGTTCGTATATAGATGACCAAATTCATAGCACTGCAATTTCACAGCAACTTACTTGTGAATAAGTTTGCTAGATTTGCCATTTTTTTTAAATCACTCAATTAAGACAATTCAAAGAAAATGTCTTTCCTTGTAGTTTTGCAAGCACATATAAAATATGTGCAAGCCCTATGATATTTTTTTATTTCAACCAGCTGCTGGGCACAATCCAGACTATGCAAAGCAATATCCAGTCTGTTTTACAACTGTATCAGTCCACCCAGCCCTAGAAAGGACTTTCTCATACTCAATTACCAACATAAGAGTATGTAAAAACCTATCTGAAAAATGCATTGTGATTTCCTAAGAAATTCCATTATTAGCATTTAATAGGTGACAATTTCTGACAAAAAACTCAGAGCAATGCTGCTCAGGATATTTTGAGACACACAATTGAACTAGAGTAACGTAACTCTTGGTAAAGGTTTTTAGTCAAAACTTCAAGATGAAATGTTCAATACATCCGTGGAGTAGGGGATCAAGTAAATGGCCTAATAGGAAACTAAGGTTTGTACCACCACAGTACCTAGCTCTGGTTCTTAATGTAGGAGAGCAATTTCCTTTGGCTCTCTTTAAGGCCAGCAAAAAGAGGGAGCACCAAAATCAGGTGAGCAATAAGACACCACTACAAAGGGACGACAATAAGGAAGAGAGCACAGCATTGCCTGAAGATGCAAAGCTTTTACAAAATCACTGGGGATGTTGTCATCCAGACTACTTTTATTATAGTTAGTTTCTTCTGTTCACCAAAAAAATACTTAAAACACATCAATCCTGAAATGTTGCACTATTCTTTTAAAATTATATATATTAAATGATGCAGATGAAAAGCATATGCACAAATCTAGAAGATAATACCATTTTCAGTACCACTTTACTCGTTATTTCGTTTTAATGCTGATGGCTTCCCAAATGTGCTATATCTAATCTATACATACTTCTAGAGGTACAGTCTCTGCTCCAAATAGATTACAATTAAAGACTGAAAAATAAAAATCATGAAAGGAGAGCAATTGATTGCTTTCAGATTTTTACTTAGGACAGATGAGCTATCTGACTTCTAGAAAACATAATTGTGGGGTTTGAGGAATGATACAGTCAGGGAAAGACCAACATTATAGGATAGGCCAAAAGAAAGCATCCTAGTGATGACAGACACAAAGACTTCAGGGAAAGAAAGGTACAAAAAGAAGTCTGACAGCTCAGAATGACAGCAGAATAAAAAGGCAGCAGCTGCTAAGTAGGTATGGAGAAAACTGTTAAAGGCCTTGAAGGATTAAATAAAAAAGACATTATCAATCTGAAAGAGAAGACAGAAAATGTCAGTCCTCATCATATGAACTAGACCCATTGAAACAGAAAAACCAGACATAAAGAAATTGCAAAAATAAACTTGAAAGTCAAAGGAGCCTAAAATAAGGACTATCACAAAAATGGATATGTGGATAGACTATATATGATAGAATTAAAATGACCATATTTCAGTGGGTATCTACAAAAGTAAACTCTAGAAGGAAAAACAACCATTCTCATTTTGATAAAAACAGCCTTTGCCTATCAAATACACATCTGCACTCTTACTCTAGGAATATAAAAACACGCATACATACTGACTTGGTCATTAGCAAGTTTGATGTTTCAAAAAACAAACAAGTACGCATAGTATCAGTGCCCCGCCTTTCAACAGCAAAGATCAGAGCAAAGCACACAACTGAGAATGCCAGGTTGTAATCATAATACTGCAAAAAAAGTTCAAGAAATCAAAACTATTCAAAGATTTGCGGTTTCAGATTGTCAGAATACATTCTTAGTGAAAGACAACATGAAATTTTACTACTTGTCACATTTCCAGATAACAGTCTGAAACCAGAGTTCTTCACTCTGCTTTGATTCTAAAGTCTGCATATGAAACATTCCCCTAGAGTGTGCCAAAGCACAAAGCCACTGAAGTTGTATATCCATATATAACAGTTAGCAACTAACATTTACTTCAGCAAGTTACCACCACCGATTAAGTTGGCATACATCTTCATATCCCCTTCCTGAGATCTGCTGTATCATCTTGTCATTTCTTTTCATTTGTTAGATAATGAAATATGGAAGTTTTGGGTACCCTGAGGTGCATGGTTCTCACATGAAAGGACTGCCTGCAGAACAAGAGGGAGAGGACAGGCAGAGAAATCACACTTGTAGCCTTACCTTCCAATTAGCAGGAACTCCCCAAGCACTCCCAAGCGCCTCATGGCAATGAGGATCCCCCTCACTGTCATTCCCTCGCAGAAGCAAACCACCACTCTAGCCTTCGGTAATCTTTCTCGCAGCTTCCGCAGCAGGCGATCAAAGCTCTTTTCCCCAGCATTGCTGTAGATCTTGTCAGAGTGAGCAATGCAGAGACCCTCTTGGGCAGCCAGCTCTTTGAAGGCTTCCATTCCACTTTCCCCATAATTTCCTGTTAAAAAAAAAATATATATAGGTTGATATATAACATGCATTTAACCAGCTAAGAGGTGGCTGTGATGAGAAATGGATAGTTTTTCTCAAAAAAAAATCAACTAGCAAGAGCAAAGGAGGCCCGTTAAAGTGACCATACTCAGAGCTCACTGGAGCAAAATGTCCATGTATTAGTAGGTCCTAACTGACCTGGAGACTGCAAGTTCATTTCCTTACCTTGATTTACCAGTGGATATTAAAGGCAAACAAGGCATAGACAGGAAGAAAAGGCAACAAGGACAGCTCAGACAGTAAGGATAAAGTTTTATTAACATTTCTATAGCAAAAACTGCTGTTCTTCTAGTCCAAGACAGTCACAGTAAAGAGAAAAAAAGGTTTCATTCCAAGCTGTTCATACCACATGCAGTTGACACTCATAAAAGTGAATGGAAGATGGATATAAACTTAAAACATACTGATCTGGTAGCACTTTGATAGCCACTTACACTAATCTGACTGACTGATGTTCATGACAGTTAAAATTTAGTCTTCATGTTTCTCTTGGAATAGAAGGCTTTCCATCTGTAAGAACTTCAGAAATATCTCTTCCTCATCTAGAAATATTTTAACTTGATGGTCCATACAATACCAAAGCCGATTCTCAAATTCCCCTCATTTTTCTATTTATACATTTTGGCAGCCAAATAAACAGCTTTACAAAGCTCAATCTGCCTTTGGCTATAGAGACAGGTGAAATCTCAAGTTTTGTTTGAGTATTTTATGCCTGCCATGAACACAGGATTTGTGATTACCATCAATCATGCAAGAGGAGCAGATGGATTACAAAAAAACTGTCTATTAACAGCTACATAAAATGGTTTCACAATGAGACACACAAATTTTGTGCCATTCACATTTGTAGTGTTTGCTTAATTACTGAGGGAGTAACAGCAGCTATCCTGATCATTTCTAGACACAGACCTTTTCAAGCTAGGGGTGACTGAAGAGGTCCATCTTCCTCCTTTGCAGCAATAGTGTGAAATAGCAAACTGCAATGAGGAAGACTCCCGAATCAATCTAACTTCCCTCACAAAAAATCACAACTTAAAAGGCGTGGCCACCCTAGAGAAAATTCAGCAAAAGACAGTTCAGGCATTCTTTATAAATCCAGTAGAAAATGGTGCACTTTTCCAGAAGCGTAGACTGTTTGCCACAGATCAGACACACTAGGACAGTCATAGTCATGCTACGATACAACCAAACCTGCTAGGTCTAGAGTCAAGCACGAAATTCAAGTTCCCCAGCCTTTTGCACTGAACTGCCCTTGTTTCTCAGAAATTTGCAGCACAGTAGAATGGCCTCTTTTCCAGTCTGTGACTTGATGCCATATGCAGTAAGCAGGTCAGTCTGCTTTTTTTTTCTGTGAGCCAGACATAGAATCACAGAATCATTTAGATCAGAAAGGACCTTTAAGATCATCGAGTCCAATACTTAACTTAGAGCTGCCAAGTCACCACTAAACCATGTCCCTAAGCACCACTTCCATGCATCTTTTAAATATCTCCAGGGATGGTGACATACTCCAAAGTGGGAGTAACACCATTCCCCTGGATGGCTGCGGGGAAGGTGGAAGAGAGGAAGAGCTGTGCATAGGGAGAACACACCACAAAGCCTCCGCTATGGGCTCAGCACTGTAGCCCCATCTCATGACCCTGTACTTCTCTTAATGATGTGCCCTCATAAAAGGCTTATCATATGCTAAGAAGAACGTAGGTGGAGACATTTCCAAGTATTTATAGACCATAACCCACAGGACCTGCGGCTAAGCACTTTGAGTTGTACTGCTCTTATGAATTTTCTCAGGTGCCAGACTGAAGCAGGACAGCCTCTTCACTGACTTGCCACTAGAAAGCACCTTGTGCTTTGGAAGAAAATTAGTTTCCCAATTTAATGTGGAAGTTTATGCAACACAAACTCATTTGTAACCACTAGGATTACTCTTAAAATTTTACTTAAGGTGAGCCAGGGGACTGAACTGAATTTTCTTAGCTGTTTAGGCAATGTATATTAGAAAATAAATGTAGTAGGTTTCCTATCTAAAACAATAGGGCGGTATGAGATTTTGTCATACATCATTACAACACTAACTTTGCTGTACATTTCAAGTTAATGATTTCAACAAATGAAAAACTGAATTCACTTGGAATGATTTTTCCCATCTTTACTTTTGATGAAATGTCAGTTATCTCAAACATAGTCGCATCTGTACTAGCAGTACAACAACAATAAATATATAGGCTATGACAAAGTAAGATTGTTGCTTAATAAATCCAATAAGCATGATAAAGTACCCAGAAAGGGAAAAGCTAATTAAGACCAAGGACAATACTGACACAAGATTAAATAGGAAAAAAAAAAAAAAAAGAGGCAGAAACTATTTGAAGCTAAAATTAAAGCTTTCTAACCCTCATGTGAGAGAAGTACTGGAACATATTTCCAACAGCAGCACAAAGAAAGAAAGAAATCTGATGTTAGACTGATGCTTGCTCAGCTCACAAAAGCATTATATAATGTAGACGTCCGCAACAGCCAGAGCTGAGACTTGATGACCCAGGAGGTCGTCTCAAAGTCTTTTTGCTGTGTTCATAAAGCAAGACATAATGCAACACACCTTCCCCCTTCAGGGTAAAGGACCATGGAGAAAATGAACGTGTGACAGACATTAGACACATTGTTCAACGCACTCAGCTACCAGAGTAAGCACAATGTAGAAGCATATATAGAACAGAAAAACACTAATTAATTCTGTCCAACAGCCAAGGACATATCTATCTGTATCAGCTTGCTGGGTACATCAATTTCAATGAATAGATGCAACAGCTGAGAGGGGAAATGTGTAATGAAAGATCTGTGCGAAATGGGAGTCAGCAAGAGTTACAACAGGGCCACAGGCTGAGGACTAATTTTCCTGTGAAAGAGCCAATGAAGAAAAGATCCAATCTTATCTGCAACTGCCGTTTGTTACAAGAATCAGTTGTGAAAAGCCAAAGTATTTATTATGGTGAAGCTAGAAAAAAATTATTTTCATTCTCATCTGTACCCAAACAAAGTGAGCCAGTAACATACTGTGAGACCCACAATATCTCTCTGATTTTTAATAGTTTTTTTTTTTAATTCTGTTCAACTTCTATCTTATTCAGAGAACCAACCGTTTCCTTATGTGCTTTAAGCAGAGTCTGTACAATGGTGTAAAGCTAAATTCTAAATTCTAACCCTGTCATGGCTGCGATTTTACTAAAAGGGTTGTCATGGCACTCTTCTCTCAGTGCCAAAGACAGCTTTGCTTCTCCACTGTAAAAATTCCATATAAGGCCATTCCTGAGAGGGATCCACATACCTGAAGATGCTGGTGAGTGGTACATGTAGAGGGAATTACTCTCACTCATTGCATTAAATGCATTAAATATCTTAACAAAAATATTAAGATGCTGTATTAAATATCAAAAATGGGGTTTTTTTGATCAACAGAAGACAAAAAGAAGAAAGTACCAAAAATTTAACCTTGTAAATTGCTCCTGTGAGACAGTGAGTATTAGATTTGTGCCACAGCTACACTGCAAGTAGCACTATTTGTTTCTATTAACATTTGAGCAGCATAGGTAGCAGAACCCATGAGCTCCATCTAAAAGCTTTATACTATTCCTTTTCTTAAAGCTCTTTGGCAAATTTACTCCCCTTTTTTTTTAGTGTCAAAAGAACAAATTAATTTTCATTTATGAAATGGAGTGGAAATGTAGTCAAAGCAATTAGATGCTTATGAGAAACCTAGACGTGGTCTTCTTGCAGGATGCACAGAGCAGCTGTTTAGGTCTTCCCAAGCCACAGGACAGAAAGTGTTGTGTTTCCAGGCACCTTATAACCAAAACTGTGGGTCCCACATAAATCAATGTCTCATTTAATTCAAGGACAGGGAGTATTTGTGGGGCAGTATAAGGAAATATATATCATTCTCATTTGTGCTACAGAGAACATCTCTTTGAAATATAAGCTAGTACTTTTTTAAAAATAAATCTTTAGGAGAAAGAAAACCATAATGTTAAAGAGGAAGACTAAAACTGTTCTCTCTCACTCCTCTTTTAGTGTCAATAGGAATTATCAGCTACTTCTTTAGAGACTCCTTTGGATACATATCTACAAGAACAACAACAAAAATCCACAGCAAAGGATTGTAAGTGGAATAAGAAAAGGCAGGAAGCACGAGATACTTCACCTATCTGGGCCGTGAGCAATGCCTTTAGGTGGGGTCACCTATTCCTTGCCATTATGGGCTTATTTGCCACATTTATTTCTCTAAACAGCAGAAGTAACCACAATCTAGATGAACGGTGAAAATAAAAAAAACATATACTCAGCAAAGAAAGTGCACCAATAAGACAGTCACAAAATCTAGCTTCAACACAGGGTAGGGAGGCAAGTGACACTATAGGAAGGTCCACAAATAATAAGTGAGAAACAATTCCTAACACTATGATCTGTTTGTTCACCTCTCCCAGGCTTGTAGATACATTGCAGGATGTATGAAATTTGTTTCAGTGTTCAGTATTGATTCACTATAAAGCATGTCTTTTCCTCAGCTAATCAACTGCTTTTTGGCAGAGAGAAAAGAAGAACAAGAGCATTGCATGACATAACAGCAAGGAATAACACTGAAAACTTCTCTGCTGGAAGAGCATATTATTTGGGAAGAGCCAAGCAAGGACATGATCTGATTAAGTTACTTTCTGATATGTTGCAGTAACTTGTAAAAACTAGTGACAATATTAAATATGACGGTAACAACGCAGGGGTCAAATACAAGTCTGGGAAGACTGGAAGGTTTTGGACCACCAAACGAAAAAAAAAAAGGGGAGGGAAAAAAGGCAAAGAAAGAGTGCCAGTCTTATAATATCCCCTGTTTCTTTGAATAGGGTCAGTTAATAAGGAAATGATCTAATTCTCATTTTAATGTACTTCTTATCAGTTGAACCATATTAAATAGTCATGCGCATATTCTCAGTCCATTGCAAACTAATATTAAAACACTGAACCATCAGATTTAAACTAGTCTGTTAGTAACAGGTTGGGGACACATACACAATCAGCTAATGTGTCTCACATGACAAGCAATCACTTTCTAAACTGTAATAATTCAGCCACTTACTTCCATTTATCCATGCCTTTGACTGAGAGAGTTTAAAAACAAAATTCAAAGTCTACATTTACACCCTGAATGTAGCAGACTGACAAAAAATAGAAATTATAGAAGTGGATGTGCCCATGAGTGTTGTTTTGGTATACCCCAACCATAAATAGTACACTCATACAAAGCAGCTCTGTTGGCACATGACTTCCAGGACCATTGAACTGACACCACTCCTCGTCTACCAGACTTCTCTATTACAGCAGAAAGGGCAAAACCCAAAACTTCCATGTTTCCTGAGAATATCTTTTTCAAGGCTAAAATCTCACCAATGTCAGGAGAGGCTGCAGTTTACCAGTTATCAGTTATTCCAAACTGAATTGTGTTTCCTTTTTCAGTGAACTCTCTTCACTTAGTGTTGTATTTGCCACCTAAAACTCTTTACCACACTGTCTCTTTTCAGAGTTCAGATAGCTTTCTCAACATCATTTTCTTTCTTTAGTGAGTATATCTCACCTCAGATGTTTTTAGGGGACAACTTTAAGGCAGGCAAGTTGGGCTATTGAAGCACTTCACAAACCCTAAAGGAGCGGCCATTTTACAATAAGAATTCTGTATGGACTCCAGTTCTGATATCAGTCAGGACAAAACAGTGGAGAAAATGCCAAAAGAAAAACTTTGCTAGACCTAAAATCACAATGTAATTACAAATATTAAAATGAAAACACTACCTCTGCTTTTATTCTAAGTAGTTTGCAGTTAAATAATAAAAAAATGGCTTTACAAAGACTACTGAAGTAGCTATTTTAATTTCTTTAAGTACGATAGCTTTAAAGGAGAGAAACATGTCCTTCCAACAGTTTATTGCAGTTTGAATGTCACAGATAGTCACTGTAGGTATTCTTTTCCTGGAGACCAGCTGGATTTCCCATACAAACCAGGTCCAGACACCCAGCTCCTCAGCTCTACAGTTGCTTTTAACCTGCTACCACTTGCAGTTGTGTCAGACCTTCTCACCAACAGCAACTTGTGCCTCAAGCCAACTCACAGCTGTGTGGAAGTCAGCATTTCCCTTAAGTTAGTGAGGTGAGTGTTGCTTTCTTCTCCCAAGTAACAAGTGGTAGGACAAGCAAAACGGAGTCAAATTGCTTCAGGGGCGTTTTAAACTAGGTATTAGGAAATATTGCTTCACCAAAAGAGTTGTGAAGCACTGGAAGAGGCTGCCCAAGAAAGTGCTTGATTGACCACCCCTGGAGCTATTTAAAAGACATGTAGATATGGTACTTAGGGACATGGTTTAGCAGTGGTTTAGGTGGTTTAGGCAGTATTTGTTTTTCAGTTGGACTTGATGATCTTAAAGGTCTTTTGTAGCCTAAATGATTCTGTGATTCTATTTCCCCGGTTATTTCTCTTTGACTGTACTACAGAGATTTTGCATTGGCTGGAGGCCTCACTGTTCTTCAGTTATGGAGAGGGCAACTCATTACTAGAAACTGAAATAGCAATGTATACACTCTGTATTCTATTAAATTGTCTTAGCAAAGTTTTCTGGGTTCACCACAGATTTCAAAGCAACTGCGGTTCAACCTGACAAAAGCCAGAAGGATGTGTTAAATGAATTACTTGAGTCAGCTCTGATACACTACAAACTCTGCCATCTGTGCTTACAGCCTATTTTCTCTGGAACTTAAGGCCCTTCTAGAAATGCATAAAGTGACCTGTTGAGACCAGACTAGTCTTTTCATTTTCTGCAGTCAAGTAAAACCGATTACAAGGGAGAAAATGAAAGCGGAAGATGAAAGGGTGGAATTAAATGATTGTTATGATCATAAAACAATACAGGATTCCTGTCATAGTCAAAGTTTTCAGAGAGATGAAACTGTATTTCAGATAAGGAAAAAGAGCGCATGATTTTAGCAAACACTAGGTTACTTTCTGTGTTTAATTACAAAGTATGCACATTCTACCAACAGTTCACCGTAGTAATGCGTTATCTCAGTAAAGAAGACCCAAACAGAAGTAAAATTCTGCTGCTTGATACAGCGGTTACATTTAAGCCTTCATCTTGATTGAGGCAGGTGCATCATCTTGAACACCTAATTGATATTCTTGTCAGAAATACAAGCACAGGTGAAGTCAGTCCCAAAGTAATGAGACTGTCAGAGCTAAATTGCACTTCCTTAATAAAAGAAATGCCAAACTGTGGTCATGTGCCAATATATTTTCCTAAATGTATTCAAAGACTATAGTCAGTGCTTGTTTATTACGTGTCTAACAAGGAGCTTTAGAGATTTATTTATATTGTAATGGAACTATTTCAGCTCCAACCCTGGCTGATACTCGTAACAAATTGCTGAACCCAGTGATTCTGTTCATGATTTACCATGAACAAGTTACTAGCTTCCAGTTTTCTTCAAAATGTATTAAAAATAATCTAGTGATGCCTAACATTAATTGTGGGTTAGTTCTGCTGGTTAGCATTGGTTGAACGAGTCACAGATGTTTTCTGTTTCTTGATGAGAGTGTAGAGAGTAAACAATAGAATAATTTCAATGCTTTCTTATGAATAATCTCTATTGTTTTTTCAAAGCTGGCTTTGAATATTATAGTTAGTGAAATCATTTACAAAAATAGTTAGAGAAAGAATACCCAAAAGGGACATGCATCATTGAAACAAATATCTGAAAAGTTCCTGACCTGGGCTATAAGCCCAGAGATGAATGTTCATTGCTATTTTGGCTTATATATGATTCTTAGACACCAATTCCTTCTGTTTACGTGAGCCACAGCTCTAGATGTTAACTCTATCAGGTTTGGAATAACATCTAAATAATAAGTCTTAGTCTTCTGTCTAGAAAACTATACCTAGTCATAGCTTATCTATCAGTGGAAAAAGCTATTCATGTAAATGGAATAAACTTCTGGGTTTTATTGCAAAAGAGAAGACAGACTTTTTGCTGTATGCTTTATCAAATCCCTGGATACTATAATCCTACTATTCAGAAGAAAATGATGTGATTTTAGAATTTTGTGTTAATTCAAATATGTTTAAGACAGACAGTGGCGGCTTTGCCTTACATGCCCATTAAGGAATTTGATGAAAATAAATGTAACTTTCTAATATTATCTGAACTGCCTACCCTGACTTTTGATTTTGAATATTATGACCAATCATATGTAATCAATTATATCAGCACAGCTGGAAAAAACCCAGAGTAACATGTTAAACAATTCTGCCATTTGGTTTGATATAAGAAGAAAAGAAGCAGAAGTGTTTAGATTTTGATTATGAAAGCTAGAGATAAGAAGCAAAACCATGTATTTAGCAACTTAAGAAAAAATCCTAGGAAAAGAGAAATGGAATGCATAAGCAAAAATAAAATGTATCTAAACAGAAGTATTTATTTTTTTACAGAATCAACACTCTAAAAAAGATTTAATTTAGATTTATAAATATTTTAGTACCCCCCCCAAAGATCATTTAGTCAAAATATTTCCAATCACCCCTAAGCCGAAGTACCAGTTCTGCAAAAATTGCCACAGATGGTGACTTGAATGCTCAGAGCAATGCTTTAAAAGACTTAGAGCAGGGAGGTTAAATACATAGCACAAGTGTTTGTAGGCTTTGAGACAGACAGAAATAAACAACAAAAAAAATCAAATCCTAATTTTGAACAGTTCTCCCAACAATAAATTTGAGATGAAATATTCACACCAACATTTCCAGTTGAGTTCTTAGCCTCAAGGATTGACACAGTATAAATGTTTGAATTACACAATGCTAAAAGGCATATCTGATGCTGATTGGTGAAACATTTGAAATACCTTTCTCCACAGGCTACTGTAGTATCTACATATGAAATGGTGACTCAATACCAAGAACCCAGGCAGAGCTAGTAGAGGAAATGAGTGTAAAAGCTGGATTACCACAGGCAAAGAACAAATTAATAGTTTACTTTGCATAGCTCCCACAAAGGTAGTACAAAAGAATGAACTTTGGAAAGATAGACTTGTGAGATAGAAAAAAATGGCTAAATGCAACTAGGACAAAGTTATACAGCTCAAAGCATGAGATATTGTAGAGCACTTAAAAACACTGCTTGCTAATTAAGAGCAAAATGAACAGTTCATTTTCTCTTCTCTGAATTGCCATTAAGCTACCAAAGTACTGGGGCTGAGCGTAGATTTTGAGTTAGCTAAGCCTTAAAAGAACAAAATTGTTACAACTGTCACAAAACTGACAATAAACCCTTGCACTGACTAACACACTTTTCACTTTCACATCAGAAATCCCTAACTTCCTTCCTTTCTCTTGCACCTAGCTGGTTAGGAAAGGTTTTGAAGAAGAGTGACCCCCCAAGGTAACTTGTCAAAAACAGGGAAATGACACAGCCATTATCTGATCTCGGCAGCCAGGAGCAACCAAGTCCTTCTACTGGCGTGTTACATGCTGATTTAGAAGCGTGGTGGTTCTGTGCCTCTATGGCTTTTCCAGGCTGTGCCCCAGCAATGGTGCCAGAGACCTCCTGAGTCCTCCTGCGCTCATGCCCAGGAGCACTTTGAGGTCACCTCTGGTGCTCTCTAGACTGAATTGAGAAGGCCTAAAGGACTGAGAGGACCTTTGCAACATTCCTAATATGGTTCTTCATGCGTTGTGCATCCTTGGAGACATCTATGCAATGCTGCTATGCCAGCCTGTAAAACGGTTCCCTGGAGAGAGAAAAGGACCTTTTGCTGGGTTAAGAAACAGAAAAAAAGGCAAATTCATGAAGAAAGACAAAACTTTTTTTTCTCCTCAGACATTGCAATTTTGCTTTCTCCACACACACAGCCCTGTGACTTACAGACAGCTCCTAAGGAACAACATCTGGGTGCTCACAAGTTGTACAGACATCCAGCAGCCTCCTTTCCCCAGCTCAAAAAGAGTCTGAGCCCAAGCACATCACCCCAGCATGGCTGCAGCTGCTCAGCCCTCAACTAAACATACCTGAGAAGACGTGCTGGGGAAAGGTAACAGCCCCCTGTCAAAGTCCCATCAAACAACCACAGACCCCTGAAAGCATGCAATCACCAGGAAAGACAGAAACAGCCCTGCTTGCTCCCACCACCTTGTCTTTTCCCAAATTGCAACTGTCAGGGCCAGAGCATCAGAGAAATGAGACAGCAGTGAAGTAAGCAAGCAGAAAGGGCACAGCAATGGGCACTGGAGGCTGGGCAGAGCCAGCAGAGCAGGGCTTCAGGCCCTGGAAGGCAGGAGCTGGCATCCATGTTCAAGCTGCTGTTGCTTCAGGGGGCAGCTGTTGGCAGGGAGGGTTTCACTGTCCAGCCACATCCCATTTATTGACATGGAAACTCAAGTCAAGAGGGAAAGGGGAAGAGAGAGAGGTGGGTAACCCCAGATGGTGGGTTGACAGGTAGGAAATGGCAGGAGAGAGGCTGAGTATGTGCATGTGTTGAGGACATCCAAATACAGCAGCTACTGAGGCCAAGACAGCTGTACTTATACACTTTAATGCACACAGGCTCTTCAGGAGCATTGTAATTAACTGCTGTCAAAGCAGGCTGTGAGATGGCAGACTGCGAGGCAGATTTGGGCGATCTACCAGTCTCAGCTTCAGCATTTTGCTGGCAGAGTAGAAACCAGGCTTTCAGCCTTGACAGCAGCAAAAGGACAGTATAGACACAGCTTTTGGACCAAGTTAAAATCTATCTGCGGCTGTGCAGATGCAGTCTTGGTGTCAGTGTTACAGAGGACTCCTCAGCCAACCTGTGCATCTGCTCCAGTGGTGTGAAAGAGTATAGCACCCCTGAGTGAGAGTTTTTGATTAGGGTCTCTGTCCAGGGTGCAGAGGAGCGATGGGGCTTTTCAGGGTGTTCTACACTTCTGCCTTGACTGAATCAATAAATCAGTACATGGATGCCTCTTGATCTCGGGACAGCAAGTGTGGCAGATATGACCTGTGCACTAAAATAGTCCGTATATTTCTCTCCAGCAAAAAGAAGATCTACCTCTGACAAAGAGGAGTACAGCAATTCAACAGATGTATTTCTGCAACTGTGAGTGTTAGAAAATCAGTCCCTGACCAGGCACCATGGGAGTATGATTCAAAAGAACAAGATACTACAATTTTCATTTTGGTGTTGTATAACCTAGCATCACTAACATGCTTCTGATATGAAATAACATAATGTTCTATGACAAGATGTAAGCAACACACAGTAAGAAGACACTGAATCTTTCAGATGCGTAGAATGTTTTCAGGCCAGATATTATCTGTTTCTTGTATCTAATCCAAATACAATCAACTGAATATGTGTTAATACCAAAACACATTTGAGAACCAAAAAGAAATAAAATTTCAGTTTCCAATTATAACGGACAATTTAATTTTCTCTTCTCTGCATAGCCATTAAGGTTCAAAAGCACAAATTGCTATTAAACATAGGTTTTAAGTTGCCCAAGCGTTAAAAGAACAAAATAGGTGAGTCTGTTTATGAAAACAAGCTCAAAAAAAGGTTCATAGAAGTGTTAAGTAGCTGGAAAGCAGGAATGGCTCTTCTTAGAGAAAAAAATTATGAGTGCAAAGGTCACTGCAAATTCTTTATGCCAGTAAGATCTCACATAAGCTCTTTGTCTTTCCAGCAAATCATTTCCAGATCTTAAGTGAAGTTTGGTAGAAGGCCTTCGTATAAGTTCCATGTAATCTCCTGTCCTCCATATTAAGCAAGATATTTCAGTTCAACTTGAAGACTGTTAGTACAGAACCAAGATTTCACCTAACAAACAAAGAAAACCTTGATGCTTCCCATAATTTTGTAGAAAGCATCTAGTGATCCATCTTAACTCATAATTAAGAGATATACCAGTCACATACCACTTTGGATAGGACTGATACACTTTTTTTATTAACGCTAAATGTTTTCTCTATTAGCACTATTTTTCATGCAACTGAATAGTTTGCTTGCATGGTTTGCATGCATTTGTCTATTTGAGAGGTTGATCATGATACAGTGATCCTACAGGGCACTTTTAAGTAAAGGGGATTTGCCTTAGCCATTTTTGAAAAGCCCTCTCCAATGCTATGATGAGGTTGGATTAAACAAGTAATGCTTCTGCAAGTATGTGATCGTATACATAAGAAAACCCACAGCTGCTTGAAGTTCAAGGCATCTGTGAGTCTGCGCTACATGAGAGCAGAGGTGCTCAGGGACTGGGCAAATCCTATTTATATGCTAGGGGAATTAGGTGGTACAGAAAGTGATTAGCTGCTCCATTATCAGCAGGATTTCTGTTTCTAAAATACTGCTATATTTTTCACTATCCATGTGTTCAATAGTGTTTTTATTTGAAATATGGCTTAAATGTAAATTCTTCTCTATCTCCTTTGAAACTGTTAAGAGCCTCAGAAGGTAAAAGTGAAATTAGCCCCTGCTCGTTTCCTTTGGTGCCATCAGGATCCAGCTCAAGACTTCCTGGCTTCACAGACAAAATATCAATGTGAAGGAGAAAAGACTGCTAGTCATAAATATAATCATACACAAACTATTTTCACAAATTTCATCGTATTTCCTTTATGAATTCAGCTGAAATCCCTCTAGGATGCTTATCCAGAGGAACAAGGACATATGAAGTGCCCTCATAAATGCAATATGCATAACTTCCATGGGTAACGCAAAGCAATGTATTCTGAGCTGTTACTCTTCCATATGGACAGAGGGTGAAATGTGCCCACCAAGGATAGTCTGGCCCAAACTCTATTCTGCTAATGTGGTGGTCTCCCTTCCTCTGCCACTGCAGCCCCACTGAATGTGGGAGTCATTGTGTTTCTGATGCATCTGGGAGAGTGAGTACAAATGCAGAAGGCTGCTGTTGAAATGTCAACCTGATGGCAGCAGCCACTGGTGGAACTGTGAGCAAGTTCATTCATGCAAAATCTTTGGCATCAAGGTACCTCAAAATCGTGGACAGAATTTCTATGAACATATACATCTTTTAGACATTTGTTATTCTTTTCCATGGTCATTCCTACCCCATAACAACAATTAGGTTTTGTATTCTAGGTGTATGAGATTTTGCGTCTAAGATTAGTTTTATACTAAAAAAAATTCTTCAAAGGATCTACAATGTTATCTTATACATCTGTCCAAGTTTTAATATAATCAGAAAAGCACATGGTTATGCATGTTGACATATTATAAGGGGATGCTTTAGGCAGACCTCAATTTTCAGCTTTAATAACATGACTACATATGTGCTGTTGGAAAGCACGCTAAATGACACAGTGAGGGCCAAAATCTACTCTGTTTTGATGAAGTGTATTTCACCAATTGAATCAGGAGCAAAAGCAGTCGCTTTGGGCTTGTATTTCGGACATTTTTTAAAAAAACTGTTGCAACCTGATACAGAGAAAGGCCAAGTGATGAAAGCTGTGTAAGGCTGGAAATTTTAGTAAATATCAGCAATACTTGTCTTCTAACTTTTGCCTTTCTTCATTCCGCTATTCCTCCATGTATATTCTCTGGGTGTGCAGTTTATACAGAGGCAAGGAGTTTGTGTTGCCAAGACAGTTACAGCAGTAGAGAGAGGCCATGTTTAAAAGCAAAAAAGCACAGTTGACAAGCCATGCTGGCAGGTTTTTGGGATCCAAGGAGATAAACATGTTATGTCTTCTGAGATAAATTGACTTTAAAAAAACCTCCATGTATCAGTGGGAAAACCTAAGACCAGTATAAAAAAACCCAGAAATATTTACTGAACTCAGGAGGGCCATAAAGTACACCTTATGGAACACTCAGGATTACCAAGGAATCAGAAAAGACAAATGGCCCTGCAAGAATATTTTGAAGTCTGCTAAAGGTCAGTTAAGTGAAAGATATATCATTGTACTCTTATTCTAATCCTGAAAAAGGCTTTACTTTGTCTGATGAATATTATTATAGTAGTTTTGCATAAGGATTTCCATTTTTAGATAAGTAGCTTGCCTTCCCTAATATCAGGTCAGTGCTTTTTAAGAAATTCCAAGCATTTATTAGCTTAAACTCAAACTTTTAATTGGTGATCCTTTAAAAAAAAAGTACGACATTATCTGGACTGAATTTCTATTGATTTTATTTTTTAAAAAGAGAGGCTCAAATAAATGACTGCTGAAAAAACTGAGGAGTGCAAGCTTATACAATGCCTCTGAAATTCTTACAATATAGAATGGCAATATAGAATGGCAATATTTCTAAACTGTCTTATTGCATCTTCCTTAGCTTACAAAGAGGGCATATTAAATCAATAAGACATGCTAAACACAAAATCAAAAAATTAAAAAGAAAACAAAAAAGTTCTGACAGAAAATGTGAATGGCTAGACTCTGCTAAGGGTAAATTTAGCCTCTTATTTAAAAATAATATTTAAAGATAGTATTTTTAAGGTATCATCTGACAGCTTACTGCAATTATTAAAAAAAATGAGAAAAACAGGCAAATTGTTTATTTACTGAATTAATATACAGGAACCTTATGGAATAATTCATTGCACAGTGGTCTGTAGCCAAAGGAACTGTGTCTGATGATGCTATTTGTCATCGTTGTTCTCTGCTCCCTAAGATTATTCATTCATTCAGTTGTGGGCAAAAAAAACATTCAGAAAGGCAACTGAGTAGCCAAGTTCTCATTGGCATTGGGACAATGTTTGGCAGCATACTGCTAATATATCTGCCCAGGGAGAATTACTTCTTTTCACGGAAGCATTCATTGGCCTCTTAACTAGTGCAGCAGCTTTGTGGCTTTTTAGGCTATACTGCTTGCTAAAAGCAGTTGTGATTTATGGTTTCCTTGGAATCACTTTTGCTCAGTAAATGATAGAGAAGCCTCATCATAATATCTTGAGAAAAGCTTAGGAACAGCAGGATCTTTATTGAGACTTAAATCCTGTGCTTGTGATGAGTTTCATTTGGCATTTCTCAGCCACAGACTAGAGTCTTTCTCAATAACCAGCAAACAAACATGATGACTTATATCTGAAATAATATAGCTGAAACACCTCTGAAATACCTTGCTGGAACACAGCTGCCAGATTTGTTTTCAACCTGACATCCCAAAGAGAGCTGTTACTGAAGTTTTATAAGAAAGTAACTTCCAAGAGTTCCCCCCATTGCCCTCCATCTTCTGTTAAATCTCATCAACAGTTACAATAAAATAATGTTTCCATTTCCCAATAAAAAAATCCAACTTGAGACAGAAAAGACTTTCAACAAAGTCATGCTTTAAAACGTCACTTCACACATTGCCTGGGAAAAGACGTTAGATGCTACAGTTTTCCTTGGTAATGTTAATGACATTAATTACTTCATTTTTCTTATACTCTAAGAAGCTAATGGTTTGAGTATTATTGTAGCTAGATATCTGCCTATAACACAAAGTACTGACAGTCAAAGATAAACAGATTTAAGAAAAAAATCTATATCTGATTTATCTATTTCACTGACAGTGTAGCGCTAGGAAAAATAATGTAAAACATCACTTCCTGAATTGCATCCACTTTAGTCACATTTTGTTATAGGTGTCAACTCTGTCAGAATATCATCTGTCAAAACGAATTAGTAGAAAAAGTAGTATTGCACTTTTAATGAAGAATAAGATTGTAATGGCATTTCAATTTTCCTTCATCCTCTTGTTAGCACTTGATAAATGCTCTCTCACAAGCACTGCTGCTCTTTTGACATGATGCCTGCACTCTAATCTAGCAAAACCAAAGAAAGTCAAGGGCAGAGAACTTTCTGGTTTTCTTAACGTTTCTTAAGATCTCTGCAAGCTATTTTCAGTTTCATGATTTAATTTGAGTGGATTAATTGGGTTTTTTCTCTCTTGATAAATAATGTTTTATTTTGAGTGGATATCCATATTAGCATATATTAATGAACACAAAGTACTTATGGGGTGGTGTGAACAATTTTTATTTAACCACAAATGACTATTTTGCTTTCTTGTCTCATAGAGCTGAGATCTGTCATAACACTATGCTGGGAACAGACACTCCCTGTGAGATATCTGCTGTACTTACTATCCTTGAGAAACAAAATTCTGTTTTATTCAATGCAAAACCCAACTGCAGGCACAGCCAAAGGCACAACAATGACTCAAGTGGCCCAAATGTTGACTGGGTGTACTTTCTGAGCAACACCATCAGACATTTGCCGTCTTCTGAACACATACAGCAACAGCCATCTGCCAGCAGGATGCTCTGTCACTGGAGCTGACTCAAAGCCTGTCAAAATCATGAGCAGAAGGGAGGACAGATCCTGAAACGCAGGTCTGGGTGAAAGTTCGGGAATAGCAGGATGGTCAGTCCTGGCAACTCCCCAGGTGTGGAGGCCAGGAGCCCTGACCACTACTCTGAGGAGTTCTCACTGCCATAGCTACTGCGTCATGTTTTCTCTCGCCCTTAACAACACCAACGAGCCCTGCCTGACAGACCTAGAACAGACAAACTGGGCGGCAGAACTGTGCCTTCCTCTGCCTCTCCCAGTAAGCCCTCCCAGCTATGTTCTTTGCTTAGATCTGAACTGGCCTTCCTGTGTTGGAAAAAAAAACCATGCTGTTTGGCTATAGTCAGTGGTATGGGAGCACAAAAGGTAACAGAGAAACGTTAGAAGCTGGAAACAAGGAAAGGAAAGGAAAGGAAAGGAAAGAAGGAAAGGAAAGGAAAGGAAAGGAAAGGAAAGGAAAGGAAAGGAAAGGAAAGGAAAGGAAAGGAAAGGAAAGGAAAGGAAAGGAAAGGAAAGGAAAGGAAAGGAAAGGAAAGGAAAGGAAAGGAAAGGAAAGGAAAGGAAAGGAAAGGAAAGGAAAGGAAAGGAAAGGAAAGGAAAGGAAAGGAAAGGAAAGGAAAGGAAAGGAAAGGAAAGGAAAGGAAAGGAAAGGAAAGGAAAGGAAAGGAAAGGAAAGGAAAGGAAAGGAAAGAGAGGGAAATGATAAATGATAATGATGATGGGTCAGTGCTTGAAGGGTTTCTGCAGAATAGCAAGACACTTCAGTTTTTATGTTCTGGATTTTGGGAAAGAGACAGATAACGTATACATACCAGAAGATGATGACAGTGTTGGTGGTGATGGTGAATGGTAATTTCCCTTCCCAACTCAGAAGGAAATCAAGTGGCAGCTCCAAAAGGCAGGCATTTTAATATGGATGTGTTGAGATAACTTCTGACACAAGTTGCTGACGAGCTCTGTGAACTACTAGAAGTGATTTTCAATAGCTGTTGTAAAGTGCCAGAGGACTACAACAGAGGCAGTGTTGTGAAGTGCTTTAACAAGATAAGTGAGTTAACCTGAGTTATTACAGGTCCGTCAGCCTGACATCCATTCTGGACAAAATAACTCAGGAGCTGACATGGAACTCAAGTAGGAAAATAACAAGGAACTAGGACAATATAACTGTTACATGTATGTGAAACTAGATCTTTCAAATTCATTCATTCAAAATATCTTTTATCAATGGATTTACAGGCTTGGTTACTAAAAGTAATGTCAATGCAATACAGTTCCACAGGATATTAATTTTGTATGACACTTTGGCTATGAACCTGGAATTATAAGAATCAGAATTGCATGCATAAAAATGATTCAGATCTGGCTGATAGATGTCAACATGTACTTGCAGTGAAACAACACACATTTAATGGGTGTCTGTACTGTGTCCCGTAAGGATCTGTTCTTAGATCTTACTAGTTAACATTAACCAGTGACCTGAAAAAAACAAAAATACAAAAGCATTACCGGTAACATTTGCAAATGACAGAAAGGTTGGGAGACAAGTTACTAACACAGCATGATTTAGTTAATTCAGTAAACTGTGCATAGACAAAGAAATATACAGTTAAATGCACACATAAATTTAAACTCTCAGGAGCTAAAAATGCTGTGTATACAGGATCTTGGACTCTATCATGGGATGTGATTACTGGTTTAGGAATTGAAATTGATAAGTACTGAAGGTAATGTTATGGCTAAAAAAATATAGACTTAGTTTTCAGTTACATAAATAAGTATGATACTGTAGTAACTGAGACATCATGATACCTTAATTCTATTTCACAGCATTGTGACTTCTTCTGCGGTAATATCCAGTAATACAAGATTTTGGAAAACTGGTGAAGTTTCAAAGACTAGCCGTTAAGATAATGAAAGACAGGAAGATGCGACTTAAAGTGAGCTATCTAAGGGCCAAGGGCTCAATCTCCTTCTCTGATCAAAAAAAAAACCAAAAACCAAAAAACCAAAAACCTTCCTAAGCAAGAGCCAAAAGCAAAGCATTAAGCAGCTTTCGTCTGTAGAAGGAATGAAATTCTAGAACAATATTCCAAGAGAACTATTGGTATTAAGGAACTTACCAGGCTGGATTTTAAAATGGGCACATGTACACATACCATTACACAGTGTGGTGAATCCATGAAGAAGATGCTTGAAGAATCATGTGATTTTTGAGTTGGACTATGTCTTGGGGAACTTCTGCACAAGTGGCACCAAAGCTGGACCTCTGTGTCTACTCTGCATTCCTTAAATATATTTCCTATTTCAAAACCTTTGAAGTTCTTATAAAATCACAGCTTCTAGAACACCTGGGATTATCTTAAAAAGGAAGAAACTTTCAAACTTAAGTGAAGCAAATGTCATTTATCTGTAATATGTCCCTATAACTTGTCAGCACAGTTAGCCACACAGATATGTGTGACTTAAGCACAAAGCATCCAGCCTAAGAACCATCCGTTAGAGTGCTCTAGGCTGTAAATCTAGATTAAATAATGTTAGACTTCCAAGTACTTGACTATCTACAATTTGAAATGTTCATGCATTTCTTGTGTTACTTTTTTAAAATATCTTTAATGTGTTAGTTGTGAAAGCTTCCGTGTGCCAACATTACAAACTCAATGAGGCCTCTGCAGACATAAAAGTTCAAGTCAAGCAGTTCAGCTTTTAGAGTACTTATCAGAGAAGTGGTCAATACAGCTTCAATTTCAGTATCAGAGGATAAGAAAACCCATTTTTCACACAGAAGTGTTATTTAAAAACTGAAATATAGTGTTTCCTCAGCTTGACTCTACTGGATCTGGCTGCAATGGAGTTAACTTTCTTCACAGCAACCTGTACGAGGCAGTGCTTTGGATTTGTGGCTAAAATAGCATTGATAACACATCAATGTTTTGGCTGTTGCTGAACAGCGCTCGCATATCACCAAGGCATTCCTTTTTCCCCCACTGTGCCCTCTCCTCCCCGTATGGTGAGCAGGCTGGGGACAGTTAGTATACTGGATGTGGACACAACTAGGACAGCTGAGCCAATCTGGCCAAGGGGTTACTTCACACTATATGACAATGTTCTCAGCAATAAAAACTGAGATGAGAGGAGGAGAAGGGAGGGCAGCCTCCAAGGCGGTTATTGTCTGGAGAATGACTGAGTGTAGGTCTGTCTGTCAGATGTAGTGAGTAATTTCCTTTGTTTCACTTGTTTATTCCCCCCCTTTCTGCATCTATTAAGCTGTCTTTAACTCGACACACAAGTTTGCTCTGTCTTGTTCTTCCTACTTTATCTCCTCATTCCATTGGTACAGAGTGGGGAGAAGTGAGCAAGTAGTGGTGCGCATGGTTGGCTGCTGGCCAGGATCAACCTACCATTTGGAACAGTGAACACCTTAAAAATTCTTGCAAAATACAGCACTGTAACATTTGGCAGTAACTCTTCACAATGTTATCCCCATCTTCTCCGAGGAAAAGTTGATCCATAATCTCTTCCAGTTAGTGTTATCAGTGAGATAAAATGTAAAATAAGAAACACCATCAGGTTTCCCCCCCGGCTCTTACTAAAAGTGCCAAAGAATAAAACATTCTTTTAATGTTGAAATAATTTATTTTCAGTTGTCCAAAGCAGGTTTTTTTCCATAATAAATACATGAATGCATCACTAATCTCTATAGCTGACCTGTAGCAAATCACCATTTCAAGCTGAGTTAGGATTCAAGTAAAATATCCCAAATTTTTTTGCTGTTTTCTTCATATAACTGTGAAGAACATTTGGATCCTCCTTGTCTCCTGGATCTATTCCTAATTAGCAGTGAAGCAAAACTCCTTGTTGCATGCAGAACTTAAATGCTCTAAATAAAATAAAAGCTGCAGAAATTAAGTGTAAAACATCTGTGCTTGCAGGTGTGCATCATTCCCACCCTCTTGTTCATTAAAATGTAAGCCTTTTTCATATTGGTGCTCCTGATTACAGTATGAAGAACATCCTTTTTCCTTTATTCTAAATAACAATGGTCCTTGTCACCACAAAGATAATTAGTAGCAACAGAAAGCCAAGTTTCCCTGAGATTGAAATTCAAATATACATCACCATGAAGAAATTCTTTATAAGGATTTACATTTTTAGAATGTATGCCTGAATTCTTTCTACATAAAAATAAGGCAAACTGATGAAATATTGTTTCTATTAGTAAGATATACAGTCTTTCCCTCAGCTCCCTTGTTTTATAAGCCTGTTCCCTCATATCCATGCACATTTTCCTCATATGCATCTATATTTACACTGAAACTGTGTAATAATTATGCCCCAAACCTCTTCCTACAGAAATCAGTGGCAAATCTTCCACTGACATCAATGGAACCACGTTGGAAGTTAATTATATTTTTAGATTAAAATAACTTGCAATAATAAAAGGCTAATTATGATCTAATTCTAATGACTACAATGCCTCTTTCAAATTATTTGCCTGTCTGAAAACTAAGCTGGCAGATCAGCTCAGACACATTTGGTATTTTTTCAGTATAAAGAAAATGGACTTCCTGGTGACTTAGGTCATGACCATCAATTCTGCCTGGTCCAGAGATGCTTACATCTGTTGTTCAAATTACCAAAATATGGCGGCTTATGGTAAAAACGTGAAAGGAACAGTATTGAAGAGAGAGATTCAGCAATGACTGTCTGCTTTTCCAGAAGACAATAGCTTCTAAGAACAATAAATAATCAATAAGACATTTAAAAACTGTTCCAGGTATTAATATAGATTCTGTGAGATGAGCCTGGGAAAGTAAACTGTAGGAAAGAATGGGTACAGAAACTTACAGGCTGTGATTTCTAGGGGATGGGATGATGAGATCCAGGTTTAGATGTAGAGCCAATTAGAAGGTTTCTATAAAATGTTTACTCTTTTGGAAGGTGTTGATTCAGTGAAATCAAATGATTCTTCAAGAATCTCTTAATTTTAAGAAGTTTCTCCCCAAAACAAGGTAGGCCAATGCAGTTCCATGGCAGCTGGCAGTAAGTGACTGACCGTGTTCTCCTGGATACAAAATGAAACCAGCTTACAGAGCAATGAGGCATTTATAGTTCTTATTCTGAATATAAACTTTAATTTGTAATTTAAAAAAAAAAAAAAAAAGCCCAAAAAAACCTGACTCACAAAATATTGTGTATTCTGTAGTTTAAATTAGTATCTGTTAGATGCTAGACCACTTCAGGTAGCTTCCTTGGAAGTTAAGAAAGTCTGTCACTCGTGGTAATATATAGAGACCGGCAACATCAAAGAGCCAGTAGTCTTTTACAAGAGAAGTCTTTTTCTGAGATACAGAGATAGTTCCTTTCTTTTCCTGCTATATGTGTTATATTCCTGCATCTACTATGATAAAAGTGCTGTCTGACCTTGTGAACTTAAGCACATACAAATCAGCACTCTGAAAATATTCATTAATAAATGAACGAGGAAAAAAGTCTAGCTGACATTTACCCTAGTGTAATCCAGTTTCTAGCAAATGGTTAACAAAACCGAAATAAATACAATATTTAAAAATAAATCCTAATTCTTACACGGTCAAATGCAATGATGATTCAGCACTCAGCTGGCTGCCTATTTACCTGGATTTAAACTAAGAAAGACAGCAGCAACTAATTTTTACCTGTCTCTTCAATGCAGCACATCCAAAATCCTGCCCTTTTTCTCCAGCAGGCTGCAGCCTTTAGTCAACTCACTCATCAGTTTTCATAATCCTCTGACATGCACAGTTCTAAGGCTGTTTAGTTTCTCCTTAGCCTAACTCACTACACAGACTTTTACAAGGCTTATGAAATGTTAGCTTTATGGTAGAAAGCTTGTCTTTAGTGTGAGATAAGCACATTGTACCTAAATTTGTAAGGCACTGGGCCTGGCTGTGATGTGAGGAATCCCCAGAAACTGTGCCCTGTAAGTGTATGGTTAATCCTTGTCCTCTATAATTCAAGTGCTTAAAGTTAAGCTAGCATTCACACGCCTTTTAGGATCAAGAAAGAGTATTCTGCACCTTAAAGGATCTTTTTATAGGGTCAGATGTATGGCTAAATTTTAGTCCACAACTAACCTCTCTTCATTAAGGTGGAATCTTAGTTCTGAATGTAAATACAGATGTATTGCCAGAATTTTAAACAGCATTTTATTATTCATGTGTCCTCAGAATATCAGCTACAAAAAGCAGTGATGTGACTTCAGATATTTGTGATACCAGCACATTTCTGCTTCACATTTCAGAGGCAACACCATGGCTATGACAAAAGTGGAATACATTATGTCACATATATCTGGACTACGTAAAAAAAGCACTAGGAGGTGTGACAAGGACAATGAGTTATCAAACATGGCTATACTCTACATTGCCCTGTAAGAGGACATTAAGATGGTCATTGTGCGAAGGCATAGCACCTACAATGTGCTGATAGTGTTCTGAAACAACCAGAAAATATCAATGTTTTCTCTGCTGAAATTAAATATTCACAAAATTCACCACTGACTTCCTCTCTAGAAAAACTGTTGAGTAAGACTATTAATTAACCTATCTACCAGCTTCTTGGTTTCTTCTGAAGTTTTGTTTTGTTTTGTTGGGTTTTTTTTTGCGTGGGCTGTCAGATGAATTATATCATTTTAGGTACAAAATAGAATTCTAATTAATGAGACTATCGAAAAAATGTCACTATAACCTTTTAAAAAACTTGCTGTTTTCTTCAGTCACAGTGGCCAACCTTTATGTCACAAGTAAGAGATTGAGTGCAGGATAAAATTGCCATGAAAGCGAAAATTTCCCCTAAGCAAACAAAACAGTAGGAATGAAAGGGCTCTCTAATCTAATGGTAAAATGCATAGCAAGCACCAACTGCTTGTAAGGGAACAAACACTGACTCTCAATAACACATGTAAACTGAAACAGCAGACTGAATTTGACTGAGGGGATTATTTCATCCTGAGTTTCTCTTCCTCTACAATCAGTATGAACAGCACAGGATACTTTGAATTTTGCAAGGCAGCTAAGCAGATGAAGACACACATGAATGTCAAGCTACTTTTTAAATTACACTTTTTCTCCTGCTTGTTTATGCAATCAAAACTGTCTATAAATGAAAAGGATTTCATAGAGGAAAGAACAGTCAGGTCTTCATATGTGACCACCTGTATAATGACAGCCCATAAATTAACTCATTCTAGATCCCACCTCGCCGTGTCCAATGATTTGCATTTCAAATAAATCTCCTCTGGAACATATGCAGCAAATTTTTATTAGACAACATAAAAGGGCTGAAAATGTATCACTTCCCTCAGTCATCTGTCCCAGTGGTTAATCACTGCCACACATAAAAATGTTTGTCTTTTTCCTAATTGAAATTTGTTGACTTACCAGCAATTGCTGCTCATTATGCATTCAACCATTAGGACACAAAGCCCAATACTTCCTATTGGTTTTGTTTGCTTAGAAGAAATTGAATGTTCTTTGATAAAGCTGTATCTCTTTTTGATAAACCTGATAAACTAAGACGGTTTTGATTCCTGCTGTAAGGCATTCTTTTCAGCCCTCACAGGGTTTTATCTGTATCTCTTTTTGATATTTTAACTTTCTTTTTAAAATGTCAGCGAAAGAACTGAACAAAGAATAGCAAAATTAATACCAGTAATCCTTAGATTGAGATAAAGTTTCCACTCTCTCAAGCTTTACATTAGCTTTTTGTATTTTGGGTTGTTTTGTTTGTCTGGGGTTTGATGGGGTTTTTTGCTTGTTTTTATGCAGCTCCTCTGTAACCTAATAGTATGTATAAGAACAATTTCAGTGACACAATTCTTCTCCTGTGTAAATTTCACATGTGCCTTACTCCTGTATTTAAGGCTGACATTTGACTGCATTTTCTTAGACTGAATCTAGCTTACCAAGAGAGCTGAATCTTCCCTTTCCTTCCCATTAACTGCCATTTCAAAAATCTGCCTATCTTGCCAGCAGTAACGCTTTGTTATCAGTGATGAAGACAATGAGACAGTAGATCCTTTGTTGAGCTCTGTGGTATGCGATAAACATAGTCTTGTTTGATGGTCACTCTTTACTTGCTGAGGTCAGTGTGCTGAGTTCTAATTCATGCGGTCTGTTTTCTTGACTTTGCATACCGCTTTATAAATCAAAATATCCTGTAATACTGATTCAGTGCTTTACAGAAATCCAAGATATTCCATCTGCACGGTTATCTGTAGTTATCGAGTTTGCACTTTCATCAGGGAACAAAATCAGGTTTGTTTGAGAAGACCTATTTTCTACAGAGTCACACTGACTGATTTTAATTTAATTGCAATTTTTTGTCAGCTGAGTCCTGAACCATCATCTTATTATTTTTCTGAGGATTGCTATCTTGGTAGCCAGAGGTGTCCAGGATAGCCCTTTTGTCTTTTGTATTGGGGTTTTTGGCAGAACTCTACACTGTACATTTTTTACAGTTCTATAATACATTGAAATCAATATTCATTGCCTCACTCAATTTCATAACACCAGTTTTGTACATTACTGTCCTTACACTGCAGGCTCATACTTTCACTACGTCCTTGTCCTACTGTTTTGCAAGATGCCAACACTGACCCCATTGTAGGCATGGTTAGGGGCCACATGTTTAACAGAATATTGGCCATCTCTTTCTGAGCTCAGTGACAAATCCAGAAGGAGGTCATGGAAAACCTTCCTGTCATTGTTGTAAATTCACCTGCATGTTGACACTGCATGGAAAGGAGGAGGAATTCTGGCTCTGGGTGACTGGCACTAGCAGTATGTCACTTAATAGGCACAGATTGAGCTGTCAGATGTTGTAGTCCTGGTCAAACTTGTCAATGGACAAAGAATGGTTTGAGTTGGGCAAGTATCCACGTGAAACAAGAAGCCTACGCCTATTTATGAGGGAACAAAGTGGCAGCTGAGGACCATAACTGTAGTGCCTTGAGAGGGAAGGGTAGAAGAAAGGACTAATGAAAAGGCAGGTGGCTTAGGTGAAGAAGTTACTGTGTGGTATGCTGTGGATAAGTGATACCCAGGCTGCCGGGGCTGTGGCCTGGCTCATTCCCTGTTCTCAGTATCTTGAACACTTTTGTTCCAGCAGAGCAACTGTCCCAGCTCAGTACTTTACTTTGTATAGCTGTAGAGTTTTTAGTCCAATCCTGAATATGAGTATTACCCTTCCAGGGAATAATGACCCAGTAAATAAGGGCATCCTCATAGAGAATGCTGTTGGTCCGCTGCTGTACCCCATTCTGACTGTTCAGCAGGAGTGGATTTTAACTTTCCAGTCTCTCTAATCATCCTACCAGTTTTAGCAGTGCTGATAATATAGAATTCCTCTAAAGCACTGACAATATTGTTTCACATATTTGCTACTGAGGCAAGAGGCTGAGACCCACGCATGTGGATCTTGTATTTCAGAGAAATACAGTCTCACTAGGAGTTTTGCTATCTTTCAATACCCAACATGATGATCTACATGCCAAGTTTCCATTTGCTAAAGCCTCTCCAAAGAATCATGTGGGTTAGAAAAGCTTACATAAATAAGCATGAAAGGTTTTCTCACTTCCTGACAATTAATTACAAATTTATCTTTTATATTCTACTCCACATAGGAGGAGACATTCAATGTTCAATGGAGCCTGACCAGACATCTTAAGAAGGTATTTATGAACATTTATTCAGTTTTCAAATAGGTTTCACTGCAGCAATATTCATATTTGGTTCTCTACTCCAGTTTGCCAGGATGAGTTTCATTTGAATAAATCTTTGGGGAATTACTAGTTTGTACAAATCCATCCGTAAGCACAGAATAAGAATGAAAGTTGCTGGTCAAATAACTTCAATTTGCAAAGAGAAAGAAGAGTTAAATTCACTGGGGAATTTGTATGGGAAGAAGTGAACTAGATTCAGTCGTCTTCTACTTGGAAAGAAAAAATTATGTTTATGAATAGCCTCTATTATCTATGCAAATCTAACAAACATTTTGCCTTCACACAATTTTATACTACTTCCAATTAATGATGAGATCTTTCTGGCTATGGGATTCACAAACCCTGTGGATTTTTAGTGCTTTCTGAGGAATGTTAGCTCCATAACTTGACAAGATATCATCTGATGGTGATGCTGAGCCCCATTCAGGATCCATTGGACTCAACAGTGGACCATCAACTAATTTGAATGGGCATTGGATCAAGAGTCTTACGGCTACACTTGATCTCTGCACCAGCACAGGACACGGCTTTCTCCGATTTGTCTACCAGAACTGACAAACGTCTATCCTTACAACACTTCTATCAGATTTCAAAAAGGACTTATAAATCATTGCTAGGTGTTAATGTAATATACTTTAATAAATTAATTTGTTTAAAAACATTAAAGAGAGAATACAAATGAAAATTGTACAAATGGAGGACAATGGCATTGTATAACAAACAATATGACTGTTCCGTAAGATTAAATAACTGTCACACTTTTTTGATAGACATGAGTCCTTTAGGTAGTGGCACATCACAAGAGGAAAGGACAGCTTGTGTTGCACAGCACTTTTCATTAAAAAGCACCCCACGTGTCACAAAAGGCTATTAACACACTCTGGCTCTGTATATAATACTGCCAGACCGTAGGCTAGATAATGGAAAATGAAGGCAAATCTTACATACTGTGCATTGATTTCTTTTATATCTGTGTTATTCATCTGCTCATTGAACTCACAAAAGAAGAAACAACTCTTGATTTAGTTTTGATTTAAATTAAGACCTATCTACCAAAAATATTCTCTGTAATTGTGACTGTGCTGTAGTCATATTTGGACAGAAAAAGGCTACCTGTGAAATAAATCAGTAATACTAATATTTAATATAAAACAACATAAATTATATAAAAAATGAGAAAGCTAATTTCAGGGAATTTAAAAGGAGTAGCTAAAAGAGTGAAATACTAATGAATTCCATGAAATACATGAGAAGCTGCAAGCCAAAGCTCCAGAAGGATCAAAAAAGCCAGTATGACAAAGCAGAAAAGTATATTTCCTAAAGCTATTAAGATAAAACAAAATAAAATTTTAAAAAAAAAAAACCACTTTAAAAAGTCTACGCTGTGTGTTAATGACAGAAAGGAGAACAGAGTATACCTTGGCAAATGAAATACAAAACCACAATAAAACAAGACAAAACAATTTTGAGACATAAATGCATAGATTCTAATAACCCACCACTCTTCAAATATTCCAGAAATTAGAAACTTGCCTGATATTCAGCGCTAACCAGTTCTATAGAAGAGCACTCAGGGAAGATAAAACCAGAACAGAAAAATGAAACTAATTATCTGAGTCTGCACTGCCAATGAAGGCGGTTAGGATGATTCTCATGTATAGGCCATTCCTTGCACAGGATAAAACTCAACTGTTGTCTCAAAGTGCCAACAGAATGTATTTTTGGACAAATCCATAAGATGGACTTTAAGAGATTGCAAATACCAGCTAATTTTCTGTTGTGGTACATTAGCACCAGTTTCATACCAAAACAGAAAGAAGAGGTAAAGTGGAAGAAGTCATTAAAATTTTCATGTATCAGTTTTCATTTTTTAACAGCATGTATGCACAGTATAGAGGCATAGAGAGTAATGCAATGAACAACAGACACAATATTTCTGCCGACTTAAGATATTTCTGCACAAAGCTAATTGGTAGGAACCATAACAAAAACAGTACTAAAGCAAAACTAAATAAATATGACATATGAGGGAAGAACCAACACTGCTTTTGTAGAGAAAATACATGCCTCAGAAGTTTATTAGACTTCTTTGATGGAGCACATAAAAATATGAATGATAAAATCACTAGGAATACTAGGAATTTAAGACAGCTTTCGATGAGGTCCCTTATTTTAATAAGGCTCTGACAGAAAGAGAGGCAATATGGGATAAAAAAGAAAGGCTTAGATCAATAATCAGCTAACAGATAGGAACCAAAGTGTAGGAAATAAATTTTGTGCTAATAAATGAAGAGTAACACACATGAGGAATATGCTGTGCATAATGAACTCTGAAATAGGATTTACCATTTAAGAAAAAGGTTTTGTGGTAACTTGAAAGTATTTTTGACAATATCTATTCAGTGAATGGTGGTACGTAAAGAGGTAATGGACTACTGGAAGTTTATTAGGAAAGGTCTGACAGCAATACTGAACTTGTTGCTTTACTAGTGAGTTTGAACATGGTGTACTCCCACCCTGAACACTGGATATGGCTCTATTTCATTATGTTCCACACTGGAATTAGGAGTACAGAATAATGACCTGAATTAAGAAATTAAGAGAAGTTTTGTACGAATGTATGAAGGTAATGCAGTTATTAAAGAAGAGTTTTAAGCAATTAACAGGAAACTGTTTTTCACTGAACATACAGATAAGTTATAGAACTCACTGTTATGGTACTATTGAGACTGAAGCATAAGTAGATCAAAAAGGGATTAGTCAGATTCATAAAGGGAAGGCCCAGTGGCAGCTGGTCACCTTGGTATTTGGGAAGTCATTACATACTGGACCTGTGAAGATATGCTCTGTACATGCCCTGTTCTTGCTTCTTTTAATATATAGTCCAGTATTGAAGGACCGATACAGCAGTTTTAATATTTCTTTAACATTTATTTCCTTTCCTCAGCCAAAGACAGTTTATTTTTCACATAAAACAATTACTAAAAAGAGCCTTTATATGTACACCGTTCTTAGATGTATTTCTTACACACCATTTGTCTATGGGGCGTGGTATTCTAATTGGGACAGGGTTTTAGAAAATGACCTTCATCCTCTAAGTGTTTCTTCACTAGTAGAGAACTAAGATTGTCATAAGTTGACTTCAATGTCTTTATGCCACTCTGGGGCCCATACACAGCCACTTGTGGGCACTGGGCACCTCTCTCAACAGCCAACTTTGTGCTGTACTGATAGGCAAAACATATCCAGAAACTGTTTTTCAAGATGTGCATTAATAGTAATAATAAATATAATAATAGCAATATTAGTGTTTGGGAAAAGATCCAGTCTGAAAAACTAAACAGCAAAATCGAGCCAGTTATCCACTGGATGGCCTTCACTTGTTGCATGCCTGTCCCCACTCACCTCCGGTGATATCTTTTACCATCTCTTAGATGCCCATAAATGAAAGGATAGTTTCTTTGGTGAAACACTACTGTAGTTCATGTTCAGTCAGTTTCTGGCCCTCCTCTCCTGACTGCGGCACAGGTAGTAATTAGTGCCATCTGTGACAGTGGTCTATGCTGTGAACACCTGCCACCCAGAAAATATACTGAAATCCCCATTGCTTCAAATGGGTCAGTGAGCACCACTTAGGAATGACTTTAATCAGTATTTTTCTGGGATTTGTGTGGTAGGTGCCAGTGTGCTTCTGGCCTCTCAATACAGTTATCAGCTCACTGATACATCGGACCCCTGAAGAATCTTTCTCAATGTGTTACAATACTTCTAGTTACATGATTTCCCTTCAAGTAGCTTTTGGGTTTCTAACTGAGAAACCTAAGCTTAAGTACCCCCATATTATCAAGCATAATTTCACAGGAATATTTTAGAGGGATTTTCATGTGTTTCTTTTTGAGAAAGACAAGTTCACTTAACTTATTTAAAACATCCTCAGTAAGTCAAGAATCCTGCAGAAGTTTACAAGGGTCATGGGACATGCAAATCTGAAAGCAAGGGAACAGTGCAGAAAAAATAGAAGTAAAGCACAAATGAACCATGGTTTTGACTGATAAATATGAACTCTGCCAATAGTCCTGAGAAGGCAGGCATAGAAATTAAATAAGTCATTTGAGTTGATTTAACCCATGCAGTTGACAGTTGTGTAGTTGAAAAGCTAGATTATTTGTGAATTTAGGAGTACTCCAAAGCAATATATTTTCAAGAAGGAATTTCGCTTGATCTCTATGGTGTTTGTCACCCACAATAATTTTGTCAGCTTCACATGATGTAAATGATTCTCCCAGCACCTTCTGATAAAGACAATTAATGTGTCCGATGCAGGGAATATTATAGTTCCTACTTGTTTTCAAGATAATTTCTGTCCTCCTTGGGATATCTCGGTCTCCTTTTCTCCCTATTACAAAGCCTCTGAAGATGATTAGTGAAGCTAGTTAAATGAAGAAAAAAATAGATTGGAATATGCATTTGTGAACACATCTCAGGCACAGTTCACAGGAATTCATGAGGTTAACCTTTAAGAGCATTTTTGTAACTGTTGGTATCTATAGAAATATTTGTAAACTGAAATTTCAAACACTTGAATTTGAGTTACTTTTCTCTATTGTCCGGTCATAATTTTATAAGAAAGTATCAATCATTGAGTGACACCATGGAATTAATAATATAACATTGTTAGAAAAATCTCTAGAAATACTTTGTGAGAAATTAAGCACAAATGCATGAAAATTATTCCTTTGGACTATTTGATGGATATTGCCCTATTTATGTTTAAACATAAGTATTATTTTCTTCTGCTTCTAGAGCTACTTTAGTGACTTGTCCTGACATAACTTATTTCCTGTGAAATTTTGCAATAAAATGCAAGACTCACTCCCCTCCATCCTCTTTCCAACGTATAGAACCATGCTTGAGTTTTCTGTATGTTACTACAACAGTGTGTGCAGCAGCCAGATTATCAAAAATCATTGTGAAGATAATCTACCTACCGCCTACTTTGATCTGAAAATCTTTACAATTGTGCCTTCTGAGTCATAGTTCATTTTAAGCCTTAATCAAGAAAAAAGAAAAAGCCTGGCAATACAAATCTTACAAAATTGATCAAGACTAGAAACATCCCAGTGCTCTCAGTAAAATTAATCTATAAGTAATCAAAACTTGGTGCAATTAATCATTCCATTTCCAAAGTTGTTTCTACAAAGCCTGAATGTTAATCTGTTGGAATGGAAATATTGTTTGTAAAGGGATACAGTGTAAGAATGGACTATAAATCGCAACTGCCACTCAAACGGATCTATTCTGCACATTCAGATCTTGTTTTCACAGAATCAAAATCTCACATACATTTATAAGCCTAACACATGTGCAATGATTTAAATGAAAAGCCAGGCACAGGCAGTATTTCTATTAGCTTAGTCAGAAGAGATAAATTTTGAAAATGAGGTGATAAAAAGGTTTCTTACACCATCATCTCTCCTGCTTCACGTATAGAAGGAACAGCTAAAAGTGAGGATTTAGTGGAGACTGTGCTAATCACTAGCCAACGTGAAGGTATCTTGCAGGTTTTGGAAGCTGCAATAACCTACAGCAGTCTCACAACCGCTGTGCATATTCTGGGCACCACCCTACTAGCTTCAGTGTCTTTAGCATCAAAACACTGCAGAGGTGGTGACCACCACCTCCATTCAGCATTTCTTGCTTCAGCCCAAGAGCACCCCAGGGGCTGTTCTCCAAGCAAGGAAGAAAGCGTCCCCTGTAATTCTTCACGGCTTCAACAAATAAGCACTAGCTGCCTGGTAACTTTAGAAGAAGACCTGACTCTGAGGTTATCTCACTGGAGACCAGAATATCTCACTTGGAAAGCAACCCTTAGCAAGTGCAGTTCCTTCTGCCCTTATCACATTCGGGATTGTGCTTTTGATGTCTTGATTTCTATAGGTAGCCTTGGCTTTGAGCTATCCTTTTGTGCATTTGCAGATAAAAATTATTTCCAAGCCTAAGAGCTGAGATGTACGCATGCCAAGAACTCCAACACTGGATTACCTGTGAAGAATTCTTAAAAAAAAAAATCTTGATAATGCTTAACAGCTACTATAGAGTCACATAGCTTCAGCCAGCAGATGCACAGATTTCTTACATCATTTAATGACAACTGCCCACTCTGGAAAAAAAATCACTTTTGTGATGTGCAAAAATGCTCAACTGAGACACATAATAAAATAGCCAAACATAGTTTGTCTTTTTTTTTTCTTGGATGTGGAGCCCCACAGGTCAATTTTAATCTTAAAGGAGGAGTGTGCTCTCTGGGCCTTTGAAAACAGATTTTATTCACTAATACAGACATTTCTTCCCAAATCACAATGTTTATACATTTCAATAAAAAACTGCAAGAGAAACCCCACCCCAGAGCAAGCATGGCATACCTTCATGCAGCTCCACATACTAGTGTGTAGAGATTGTACATAGTTAAATGTCATCACCACTAATTAACACTATTTATTATATTAATGCATGAAGAATAAAGTTTCGTATCAAATGCAAAGCAGGATAATGGGGACTACTTAGAGTCATCATGCTACAGATTACATGACTATTATCTTCATTCTTACAGCATGGATTACATGACTGTTATCTTCATTCTCACAGCACATACAGGTTTCATGTTAAGAAACATGGGCACTGAATTACGCGGTATTTATTTCTGATTTTCATTAAAGGTACAATTGGTTGACTGGTATTGTTTGGATCATTCTAATAGCTCCAGCTACATATAAGAACAGAGGAAGGGTAAACAGAAGAGCTGGAAGGTTCAGATGGTTTGAGGAGGGCTTCATCGCCTCTGGGCTATTTCTGCGACCCTGGTCCAGTGTAGACTGAGGAGTAGGGCTAGCTGACACAGGTGTTGGTGAGCTTAGCAGTCTCATTGCATCCCCTTGTGGCTGGGTGCCTACAAAAGCTGAGTATTGTCCACCCCCGTGAGAACAAGGAGTCAGAGAGGAACTAAACAGCTTTTCTGCTCTCAACAGGTGACCAGACTGGATCTGGACTACTCAGAAGGTGAAACAATAACTTATTTACAGTGTCAACCTGTGCATTTCCTAGAAACACGCTCATTGCTCACAGTCCCTGCTGAAGTGATTCTCCAACCCCTGATAACCTAGAATTCCTCACAGCTCACCGTAAAGACAGCGTAGAGGCCTATGAGTAAGTGTGTGGGAGGAATGTTTCTAACCAGACTTTATCCCCATATTTCCAAACATAGCACGGATGGAGCAGCTCCTGTTCATGCAGACTATTATTCAGAGTGGTTTTGTGTTGTCTGCGAAGAATAATCCCACCTTTAACACACTAGCAGGCAGATGTCTCACAGTAAATGCATGGGATTAGAAGCAATACAAGTGTAACAGTTTACACCCATCTTCACGAGTAGAAATTTCACTTTAAATAGGAAACAAAAAAAAAAACCCTCACTTTGGAATCCACTCAACAGCAACTGGGATGGGGTTATTAACTTGTCTTTCTGGAAAGCATCACTGAAATTCAAGCTTGCTACGTATTTCCAGTGGATTTTGTAGCTTGAATCTAACAATCGAGGTATGGCAGATACAAATTAATAAAAATTTAAAAATGCAAATATGAATATCAAGCTGCACAATCTGCAAAATCCTTGTGAGCTTTCCTAAGAGGAGACTGTTGCCTTGTGCAGTACATCAATACACTCTTTTGAAGTATCTTGTAACAAGCGTTTTTCATCAGTTAGCAGCATATTTATAAAACCAGATATTTAATTAAAATTCCTCACAAACAATGAATGAAATTTCTACTTATATATATACTGAAATATATATATATCTTTTAAAAGGAATTAACAAATAACCTTCATAACCTGTTGTCTTTTCCAAAAAAAGGTATGTCTCATTAATGTTAAGGAGAGCTACATCTGAGCGAGAAAGTAAGGGAGCAGGTCCTTTTAGGCAGCTTCTCAGGCACTTTTGAGTTAGCATAGCTCCCCAGAAGAAAGCATTGATGGGAGTCATGGTGATTTATATCAACAAAGAATTTACTGCTTTCATGTTTATTTTTCACCCTGGCCTGCCGCAAGATCTAATCATATCTGTCAGCAATACAGAATCTTAATAGCTCATGTCCAACTCCTGCTAGCAGTTTGTTTTCTCATCCGAACAGGGCGTACATAAACTGCCCATGCCAGGTCATTGCCTCCTGTTCTTACTTCCCCACTCCCTCCAAACTGCAGCACTGTCATGTTTTAGGTGCCCAGTTTAATCCAGTTCACCTTTGAATCTTGTACATGCAACTCTTCATGGAGATTCTTTTATTTATTCATCATAATATACATGTTAACTATTTTTACTTAGTCATCTCTGTGATAAATAAATGGTGTGGAGTCAGCTCAGTAACCAGAGGGAATAATAAATCAAATCCATACAAGACATACAGTCAGACACACAGAATGGATGCAAAAGTATGGCAATAATGTGGTCAGGTTTGCAATTCTGTATGCAAAAATCCCAATTTGAGGACCATAGCTGGGCTATAGGAATGTCACAACAATACATCTCAAGAGTTTGCTTTCTATCAAATACAATTACTTCTGTAATTTATGTTGGTCCACGTAGCCTAGCTATAAACCCACGATTTCTTTTTAAAGTATCCTTACTTTTGATATTTTTGTCTTGATATTTGAAATTAACAAAACCTGTTGACTATGAACAGATTGTACAGAGCAACATTTTTTTCATGCAATTGCATGAAAAAAAAAAAACTCCATGCTTGCTTAGATTTGCTGACAAACCACCTACTGCCCTTTCTCCCCCAGGGTACGTGGCTTTGCAGGGGCTACCTGGACTGCAAGAGGGATTTTCAGGTCTCCTCCCGCTGCGTTCGCAGTCCCAGAAGCTGAGTTCACATGCAGCAAAGCCAGCAGCTAATCCCCGAGTCCCTGCCGAGCCGCGACTTGGCTTCACTCAGGCAGAAACGCCGAACTTCGCCCGGTGGCAGCGACCGAGCGTGAGGGATCCCTGCTCACCAGCCCCACGGAGTCACCTCCGGACCCACCGCGGCACAGCTGGAGCCTCTGCCACCTCCCGATCGCATCTGTTAACCTTTTTAGTTAGAAACACACAAACCACTCGGTGTGCCGAATGAGGATGGAGGACGGGACCACCGGGGAGACCCTCCTGGAGCCCGCGCTCGCTGCTCCTGCTCCTCCTCGCCGGGAGACGGCGTCTCCATCCCCCTCCCCGACACCCCCCCAGCACCGGTGACCTTGCGGAACCCCGGAGCAGCCGAGGGGATGCTACTCCATACCTACCTTCCGTGTGGACGGCGGAGACGTAGGTCCAGTTGTAGCGCTTGACAATGTCGAGCATGGCCCTGGCTTGCAGCGTGTCGGAGGGGACCACGCGGAGGAAGTATTTGTACAGGGTTTTGTCGCTTAGGTCGATGCTGGTGGCGGAGTAAGCGATCTGGGGGATGTCAAAGAGCTGAAGCAGGTTTTGGACTTGGATAGCAACGGAGCTGGAGCCGGGGCCGATGACCCCCGCGATGGGCTTTTTCACTCGGGTCTGGGGCTGAGACTGCGAGTCAGAAACGCAGCGGGTTCCTCCCTCTCTGTCGTCCCTGATGGAGATGAGGGAGTCCCGTATGAACTCGATGCTCTGCTCCAGGGCTACCGAGGAGTGCCAGCAGGAGTCTCGGATCTCGCTGCCCAGGGTGATGTTAGGTAGCAGGACCGGGTCGGCATTAATTTTATCCAAAGTGTGAAACATGGCTTCAACTCTCTGGATGCCGTATTGCTCCCGGATTTCCCCGCACTTCCTCTCGGGCACTTTCTCAGCCGGTGGCTGGTGATGGACGGAGAAGAGAGCCCCGATGATGACATCCCCATCCATCCGAGCCACAGACCGCTGCGAGGAGGCTGCAGAGAGAAGCACCTTCCGCCCAGCGCTCCTGGGCATCACGTCCATCTCCAGGAGCAGAGCAGGGAAAAAGACCAGCAACACACCAATCATTTTGTTGCAGGATGTCATCCAGACCCAGGTTACGAATTTCATGGGCTCCTCTTGCCTGCACATGGTTTAAGGACATGTAGGAAATAGCATCTGCTTCCCCCCGCCAGTGCCCAAGTTACTCCAAATACCATCACAGCGAAGTCTTACAGCACTGCTCTCGAAGATGTCAAGGCAGCCGTCATCCTAGGGATTTTTGACCTGGTGGCATAAAAATAGGGGATAAAACACGCTAGTCAGGAAATCGATATTAAACAACAGCTCAATAAAGCGACTCCACACTTTTTGAGAGGATGACTGCTTTTGCAGATGCTCGGGTGAATTTGGTTTGGCAAAGGCACTCGAAAATGAAGTTTCAAAAGGGATTAAAATATGTATTTATTTACCTTCACATAAGATCATGCATTGTTACATATCTTAAGTTTATATGATCTCTTTCCTGTTCTCTTTTCAAGTCGGAGCAGCTGTTTTCCACACTTTCAGTGGCACAGACCCTCCCCTCCGCCCCCACGGAAGTTTTAAAAGTTTCACAAAGTAGTTAGCTCATCGGATCAGCGTCCCAGCCCGGCCCCAGCGGCCTCAGCCCTGAATGAATGGCAATAAGTGCTTCTGACTTTCCGTAGGCATCTTTCTCAGCTCAGGAATTTCCTTTCTCAAGAGAAAGCGGGTGCAAAGGGAGAGCTAACAACCTGCCCTGCCAGCGACGGGGAAATGTCATTTAAAGGTCAGCGAAGCGAAGAAGAAAGGAACCACTTTACAGTTTAGATTAACTTTCCCGGGGGGAGTGGGGCAAAACTGTAATTCAGCCAGGGACACAGACGTGCAAGCGGAGGAAAATACATGTTAGTTACTAAGGCAACAGCGGGCAAAGTCCTGATGTGCCTTACCGGCACGCCTGCCTTGCATGCAGGCTTGGGGCGGGGAGAGGCGGCGATCCCGGCAGCTGGGCTCGGAGGCTTGGAATGCCGTGGAAAGGCAGGGGGTGGGCAGCTCGGCTGCCACCACTGCCGCCCGGGGAGCGCGGCCGGGCCGGCTTGGGTCGCTGTTGCTCGGCGGCGCCGTCAGCACCCGGGACAGCACCCGTCAGTACCCGAGACAGCGCCCGGCAGTGGGGCTGCGGGGGGACTGACCCGCGGGCTCCGCGTCCCATTGTCCCCACCCGCTGTCCTGCTGTCCCGGTGTCTCGGCGGCCCCTTTGTCCCGTTACCTGATACCTCAGTGTCCCGCTGCCCCGGCACCGCCGGCTCGGCCGCCCGCGAGCACCGCTGGGCGCTTTCCCCAAACTTCTGCCCCTCGCCTGGCGCTGCCGCCGCAGTCTCCCCGGATCCCGCACACACACACACGCGCACCCCGAGGCACGGACACCGGCCTCTGCACGCATCCCCACGGACTGCCCGCCGCTCCCCTATCCTCCCCACCGGCTGGGGACGGGGCTGGAGACGGTCAGAGGCAAGGCGATGCTCCGAGGAGAGCCGCTTTCCTGACTGCTGTGACCACACATGCACAGCCGCCCGAAGAGAAGGCTCCCCGGAGCAGACTCCGAAGGACGTTTTGGCCACCCTGCCTGCCCCACAGGCATCCCCCCGGCTGAGTCCCGCCATCTGTCTGCAGGGTAACCCCGAGACGTACCTGGCCGGGCGAGGCAGCTGCTCCCTGCCTGCTCGGAGCGGGCACCGGCGACTCTCCGGCCGCCCCGAGCTGGCGTGCTGGCGGCGGGGCGACGGCTGTGGGCTGGGCGCTGGTGCCCTCTGTCTTCAGCACCGCTCCACCGCAAGGAAAAAAACAGGTCATCCCGGGCTCATCCATTCTCTCATACAGAAGGATCAGTCATTTTCTCCCCCTCCTTAATTTCTATTGTCTTGTAAGCGAGCGAGGAAGAGTCACCCGGAGCGCGCTGCGGCTGCAGGGGAGGTGTTTGCTCTCACCTCCCGCGACTCTTAATTCGTTATCTTCGTGCCACAATCAGCAAAAGAGAGAGCAAATGCAAGAGGCTGCGGCTCGAAAGGGACCCAGACCACACTCGGGAGACCTGAGAGAGTGAAATGTGCCGGTCTGCCTCATGGGCATGGTTTTGGTATTAAAATAAAGATTTATATTAAAGGGGGGAGGAAAAAAGGAAAAAAATATACTGCAACAAGATAAATCACCTATAAGAATAAAGGTATTGAGATTACAGTTTTCGGGTCAAGATGAATCTAAATGAAGCACGTGAGAGGCATCTCAGATTAAAATAATACCAGATTGAATAATCATAATTCAGACGACCTGCTTGCATCCCTAACAGAGGTCTCGGGTGTTTTACTTGACTGTATGAAAGTTAAAGTTAGATTACTTCCCCGCTGGGAACTCTATAGATATTTGCCCTACTTTTGAAAGAAAGAGGCAAGGACAAACATTTAACTATTGCTCATTCAAAGAAGGGCTGGCAGTGAATGCTGCCTCAGGGTTATGTTCTCCCTGTGTCAATATTTGCGCTTTTACTGACACACAGCTAGTTATTTGCCTGCATTACGTGTTTATCCATGAGATGTCTTCACTATGGAAGACACTATGGTTTGCCGGTGCCCACTTTCCTGCAGGTCAAGTTTCCCAAAGAAGGAGCTAGGAGTAGAGGGGCTGCCTGTCCTCTGTCTCTGGTCACAAAGCTCCCACAGGGCACCACAGAGACAGCCTGGGGCAGATCTACCAGGCCTGGAGAAACATCCAGAAGAGTACATAAAGGGGGAACAAATCCCCCTTCATCCACGCTTTAATAATTACACTTTGCCCTTGACATAATGAACATGCAACATGCTAGTAAATTATTCCAATTGTGAAATAAAAGCTTTGCTCCACTGTCTCTGGCAAGGGAAGCATTTGCAAATGTTCCCATTGACCTCTCCCAACATTTAACACTTTGTAGCATTTATGCTCTCACACCCAGCACTTGCAAAGACAAATTGTTTCATCTAAGAATCATGCATGGCTGTCACACAGAGCTGTTCTCCCTCCTGTGATGATCTGAGCCTTGCTAAGACTAAAGAGCAGGTTGGGTCTGCAGCCACGGCCTCAACTGCAGCCCCTCCAATCCTTGCAGCAGTAGATGGGGACAGGTAACCGCTGGCAGAAGTCCAGAATTCACAAGAAGACACCTGGGATGTTATAAGGCTTTCAGAAGGGATAGGCAAAGAGACCACTGAGACTGCAGGGGCTTCGATCTTCCCCAGTGGTCATGTTTCCACCATGGGAAGTAGCACCATGTGACCCTGTTGTCCTTATACCTGCAAAGAATCCAAAGTCAACCCACCACCTTTTGGCCTTCTTCTGCACATCCTGATCCTGCCTTGGCCTGCATATCTTACACTTCTCCTCTCAGAAACGTCCCATGACCCAGTTCTGCTACCTTCCCAAATTTCCTGTCACATGGTAACGTGACATCTGGTTATCATCTGGTAACCAACACTGGAACACTGCACGAGGCTGTAATTTTTCCAGAGATATGAGCTCCTATCAGACAAGCAGAGGATCAGGGCAAGAACAGAGCGAGGGCTGGAGCTGGCTTCTAAGCAATGTTTACTTTCCATGGGAAATTGCCTGATGTTGAATATTTTTCTCTCCTGAAGTGGATGAAAAGTGAACAATTTTCAGTTTCCCATGCAACACAATTTAAAAAGCACTCGGAGATTGATTGAAATATTCTATTTTGATGGCATCAAATGTGTTTTGTTCTGCTTTCCGCTTAAACATCTTATACAGTGTAGCACAGTGTGTCATTATTTTTACTTCAGATGAAATCAATCATCAGCTTAAAATGGAAGTTCTGAAGTTCTGTTCCAGTATTTCTTCAAAAGATTTTTTTTTTTTTTTTTGCTACAACAGGCATAGTCTTGTTAAATGTTTCTATTTCATAAAAATTATCTCTTTCAACAGGAAATCTTCTATTGGAAAACTTCTGGTCAGCTGTAATGAGACAGGCCAGTGTATTGTAGAAAGCCACTTAAAAGAGGGGCAGTTTTGAGTAGCAAAGACTGAAGCTTCGATATCTGGCTTGTGGAGACCCTATTTTTGGTTTCCCAAACATGGCTCCTCACTCCTCTACTTCCTACCAAATCTGTCTGTCTAAATTATTAGGGAGATTTAAAACTATTCTGCAACAACAAATGCTACTAAAATTATACAAATTTATTCTGCCTTGGAAACAAGTAGAAAGCTCATTTGTTCCTGTCTGAAGTCAGTTAAAACAGATACCAGCTATTTTATAAATTGTCAATATTTCTTTCTGTTTTGCTCACTCAGAGGTTTTCCTCTCGTGATTTACAAAAGCCACCCACTACATATAAACAATGTGCATGCAAAAAATGCATAGGTATCCCTCTGTAGTAGATAATGAAATGTTTGCTCATGAGCAAGGCTTTAGAGTCATATCATCCAGAATGCTCCTTCAGTTGAAACAGGGATTTAAACTTTCCTAATATACTCAGTATATTTTCTCATTTTCTTTTAGCAAAGCAAACATTTCTCATGGGTTTTCATTTAAAATGCATGCCAGCTACAACATTGTTTTACTGTATTTCTTATATTTAAGCTCTTCAGTCACTCTGGTAAGAAATAAGGCAGGAGCATTGTTAACATTGTTAACAGTTTTGATTACTTACACTTATTTGCTGCATCTGCTAGGAAACGAACATTAATGGATCGATATCAGTATATAGGGCGCTTCATGAAGGTCTGATTGCTCAGCTGTTCCTTGTACTAGTAGATCCATTAAAATTAAATAGGATTAACCCATGAAATTTAGGCCTCACTTCTGTGATACTTAAAAACTAGAGAGAGCTTCTACAGAAACCTGTGATGATGTGGGGCTATTCTGCTCTTTTTTTGACAGGCATACACATCCCTTGACCCCAAGGTTCCCCTGAAATTTGAAAGCTTGCATTGCTAATCATCACATACCCTCCCATTCCCTCTCTCAAGTCACAGTATCTTGAGCATATTTTACAGACTTAGGACATTTCATATTGTTTTAAAATAACCAAAATGCCTCCTTGGAGAGTTAGTCAGGGGGGAACTGCCTGGCTGGTTATGATTTCAAATGCCTTTCAAATAAGTATGAGATCCAAATCAATACAAAATTCAGCATTCAGGGATGTCTTGTAAATTTTTGACATTCTCTGAGGATTATAGTCTCCATGAAGTGATGAACAGACTAGATTTATTCAGATGTTCAGCAGTTTCCATATCTGGCTAGCAGAGCTGCTAATAAGCTAAGATTAATTATTTCTACATTTAATAATAAGTAACTGATTGCTTTTATAACACTATATCAAAAAAATCTCTCAGCAGAAGTCCTTTGTACCGGCGATTAAGGACGGAGACTGGAAAAGCATGCTCCAAAAGAGAAAGGGCATAGTCCCCCCTCAAGGGAAGCTCTTTTCACAAATGTTTTCCCTGCCACAAATCCATGCTGTCCAAGCAATGACATGCAATAGCCAAAAAGCACTTGATGTCCCCTCACTACAGAAAGGGCACATGTCTCAAAGCATGGAGATATCTCAGGCACTTACTCTTGTGACACCTGAGGATGAATTTTGGCACTCTGATGGGTACAAAAACACTCCCAAAGAGTGAATGAGAAGTCATACGAATGTCTCCTTTGCTAAACAATGGGAATATTTGGTCCTGGATAATGTGGCAAGCCATCCCTGTGTTTATTTATTAACTGCAAAAAATGTTCTTAGGGTGCCCTCTAGGCCAAAATGCTACACAATATTTACAATGTGCTCTTACACACATCAGTTCTATCCAGCTCAATTCATTTTGATCCAACTCTCTAGCCCTGAAATCCTCTGATTTCCCTGAAATCATGGCCTAAGATACAACCTGAGCAAACAGATAAATCTGTGCTGGGACTTGCATACGAACAAGCCTATGCTACATCAGACCGAAGAGAAAAGTACATTTCAAAGTCAGAGGTCCACAATTTCTGAGCTTCAGACTCTCCATTTAAAATCTACAGATTTCTAATTTAATTTGGAAATGTCAGTCTGAATCACTCTGGCTGAACTTGCCAGACAGGGACTTATGTAAGCGTGAAGAGAGAGATGGTATCTTGGCTATATGGGATTTGATACAGATTAACTAGACAGGTATACTTCATTATAGTAGATTGTAAATAACAAACAGGACAAGGAATTTAACTAGAAGTCTCTGTACCCTAAGGAGAAAGACTTGGCATTCTTTTTGTGGAAAATATGGCAGCTAAAGCATCTGTTAGCTAGAATTTTCTAGTGATTTTCAAGAACAGCTCTGTGTAAAACCATGATCTGCAGGAATCCAGACTGGTATCACAGGAAATGTGTAACAGCTACATATAGAATGGAAGTCCTTGCCGTGTAGATGAGGAAAAGGTGTTTTAGCTCCCTTCTGCCACCTCACCTTTAGGCTGGAGCTGTGGGTCAGTAATCCCTTAGGCTGGAAATTTCAGTTAGAAGAGGAACAGGTAACTTGGGAAGATGGAAAGTTTGCGCTGAGACTGCACTATGAAACAACACATCTCTGCAATGCTCAGAGGAAACCAGTCAGTAACTAGTCATTTCTGAAATTACATGAACCACTACAGTTAACACTGAAGAAAACAGCTTTGCATTTAGTAGTTGTTGTTTGTATCCTTCATTTCACCACATATTCCCCTTATAGATATTTTGTAAAATAAAAAGAAGGAAAAAAAAAGTCATATTAAAAATCACAAACATTGAAGACGGAAAAGGCTAGCAGTCGTTCCAAAACTGAAATATTTTACACATGACCAAAGACTCAATGGAGGTTTTGCAAATATCAGTATAGCAATCAAATCACGCGTAACAAATATTTTAAAGAACAATTCCCATGTTAACAAAAAGCCAAAATTAATGGATAAAAAGTGCTCAATATTCAGAATGTCAGTTTTCCCATTTACATCTATTTATGTAACACTGTATACAAGATACTTTATTGGTTTCTATAAATATTTATTTTTGAAGTCAACAATAACAAATAAAGGGAGGATGGAATACTTTAGAGATTAATTGGCTTTTGTGGTGACATTTAACTGAAATACTCTCATTTTCTATCCTGCACCTTTTTATGCATTTACATTTGTTCAGGATGGATGGAAAGGATGCCTTAAAATTAGTGCCATCAGACCGGTTGGCTTTTATTCACTTTGCTTTTACTATACATGAGTCTAAATGAACTCAAAGTTGTCAACTAGGGGAACTTCAGACCTGTATTTCTAGTTTTACAATCATTATTTTGGTTATATTTCTAAATGTAGTAGAAATATACAGCAGCAGTAGAAAACAGCAGCATATCGTTGAGTAGTTACTCAATAAAATAACACAAGTTGTATGGTTTAAAGGAGGTTAGAAGAAAACACACATCTCTGTGGTTTGAGATACATTGACCTGCAGATGTGTGCATGTGTGAATTCAAAGGGACTGAGGTGCCATGGCTTTGCCCTTTTTCAGATTGCAATGGTCTTGCTTGGATTATACATTGCATAAGCATTATGGAGCAATCAGTGTCCAAAAATTTGATATGCAAAAGCACCACAACTACAAAATGAATGACTAGTTCAGAGCACTTAAAAAAACAGCTCAAGTTTTTATGCATTTTTACATCTCCTGTAGTATAATAAAAACAAGAACAATATCAGAGTGCATATGTTTCTGTTAAGAACTTCTCTTATTTATAGTCCTCATGAGGAATTGCCTTGATAACAGAATTTGCACACAGACTTTATCATTTTGACTTTCTAGCCAGGCAAAGCATTTCTGGAAGCATTTCATCACCTCAGGATTTATTAGAATCATTGTTATAACTCCCTTTCCTTTCACTTCCCTGGCAGTATGCTGCTGTGGTTTTGGTGACATATTAATTGTTTTTTCTTTGTGATTTCCTTCTTGTGAAGTGGCTGCACTGTCTCACTGGCCCACTGCCATTGCAGGGATGCCAAGACCTTGATCCTCACCTGGGGTGCCTGGCTCTTTAGCCACTAGCTATAACTGGTTGCTTCTTGGGGTGTATCAAATTTCAGCTCTTCCAGAATCAGACTTTCTTACTCTTGTCCAGCTATGCAACTCTACTTCATTTAAAACTGGATTTATCACAAAAAAATTGCCTTTATTAAGGCAGGAAAATAAACATCAAGCATAACACAACCATAGGTGATGAAATCCCTGAGGTTCAGCTGATCCGGCAGCTTGAATTCATTGACTTTGAATGCTGGTCCTCAGTAAGTATATTCAAATGCTTTCTGTCTAGCATGCCCATCAGCTATTTGCCTTTTGCCCCATGTTCTGTAGCTAGGCAAGACCGCATTTATATCTCCAGTCCACTTTTGATTAATGGTTCACATTTCACGCATTAGATCACAGAGCATCAAACATCATACTTGGATTTTTGCTTTCCAGCATATCTTCCTTATATGCTGTTACAAATTTTCTGGCTCTTGCTGAGCAAAACATAGTTACAAGACACTAACAGATCCAGATTTTCTATAAACATTGGAGTAACAGTGTTGTGAAATACCAGACCGTCTCATATGCTTTGAATTGGACATTAAGAAAAAGGATGCACCTGTAATCATTAGCTTCTTTAAAAAATCTTATGTACTGTCTGTAGCTATGAGGTTGAACTGAAAATGATCAAAAAGGAATGCCAGGAGCAGTGCACAAAAGCCAAAGAGAAGAACCTCTGATAGTCTTAATTAAAGAGTATTTTTATCTTGGTTCTCTAAGGAAATAAATCCAGTGTGTTTACTGTGCCTAATGTTGCCACCCCCCACACCACACACCCCCCTGACAAAATACAAAAAGCTATCTAGTCTGTAACTTGGGGAAAATATAACTGAAAAAGTCTCACAGATAAATACATTTATTTAGGTTTTTGAAGGTCAGTAGATGATTAAAAGAAGATGTACATAAGTACTCACACTGTGAAATAACCAGCAGTGGCAACCAGATGCCCAGTCAGCACAGTTCTGGGACAGCCATACAACGTGGTATCTCTGCCCTGAGACATACAATTGGGTACTCAAGAGAGGTGATTTTCAGAGGTGGAGGATGGAGTGACCATTAGGCACACTGATTATGTGTGACAGATGACTAAGGTTGGGTAGGAAAGCGGGGCCCTCGTGGAACCATTAATCCTCTCACGTGCATAAATTTTGTGTATAAACTATTAATTGTAATGCACAAAGTGATTCTTGAAATTTGATTAGGAGTGAATAGATGAAACAACAGGAAGAATACATGGCTGAGGTGCTGTGCTGTCATACTGTAAATAAATCGCATAGGCAATCAACATTCGCTCCACTATATTAAGAAAACTCAGGTGAGGGAAAAATTCTAAATAGCAGTTAGCTGTATTGTTTAGAGAATATCTGCATATTCATGATGATGAGTTTAAAACAAAATGTCCTTGGGGTTTTCAAATTACCTGTACAAACCTGTTGTGTAAGTACACATAAATTTTATAGCATAGCCTTTTATTTTTATTCTAAAGGACATTTTCTTGATAACTGTAGCATGTGCTTGTTTTTGTAGCATGTGCTTTTTTTGTAGCATGTGCTTGTTTTTAGCTTTGTTTTCCTTCTTCTTGGCAACAGCTTCTAAAAAGACTCTCTTTCATCATCATTGCACTTTTTCTTTAGCGGCAAACCATAACTCCCCAATAAATTACCCCAAACCAGCTCTATTGATTTGACAACTGCTAACAGTTACCACAGCAATAGACCAGCTATTGATTTTCATGTCTTTATTTAAATCCAACAGACAATTGCTAGTACTGGATATAAACATCTTAATTCCTGTTGCGTTTCTGATTTCTAAATGGTACCTGCTCTTAGTTTGTCTTCTTTGCCTTGTGTTCAAATCTCAGGAAACTGGATTTTTCAAATCTATTATTAGAACTCTCAGCCTAACTTAGGTCCTAAGTTAGGTCCTAGCTGGCTGAATATCTTAGGTCCTAGCTGGCTTTTATTTTCCTCTAAATCCCAACTACTGTCAGCAGAGGAAGTAAATCTGCACATCATTCTTCCTTCTCACTCTCCTTTACCAGACAATATAGTATGTGCCACTCAAATAATTTATACAACATTTTCAATGTATTTTCTAAATCATCCTAAAATGTGAATGTTCAGCCTAAATCTGTGTGAAAAGTCTTCTAAGTTTCCTTTCATTTTGTGGCTAAATGTAAATAGACTGATGACACACGTATAGAACCTGATCCCAAAGATTATTTGGTCATATGCTTAACTCCACTCTCATTTAACACAGCTTTTAAGTGTGCGCCCTCAGTTTTCTTTTTAGAAATTGAGGAGGAGGGTAAGGAGAGGAATTCAGGGATGTGTGGTGAGAAGGACACCTTCAGCTTCTGTTGTCTACTTCATTTTTAATTGTGTTTATTCATTTCTAATACAGTAAAAGTGTCTTGAATAAATAAATAAATAAATAAAAAGGTTTGCCCAGTAAACATCCAGATGGACTCTTGTTCTGTGAAGGGAGTACCACACATGTTTTCTGTGCATCACAGCTATGCTTTCCATCTGTGTATATACTTTCTAGTTCGAGACTCCCACAGCTGAGGAGAGAAACATCCTGGCCTATTTGTTGCTGCAAGAAAGACCTGATACTGCAAGACCAGAGTTCACATTGGCTTCTTGGGGTTGCATGGTAAATATGAGAGTGTGGAAGGGCGCAAAAGTGTGTTAGAAGTGAGTCTGTTAGCATTTTATGGTTGTAAACTGTACTTTTTAAGATGCTGAGATTAAATTGTCTTATCTCTTTGCCCATTTTAACTTTCTTGGTTGGAGATATGAAATGTGGGTGAGAGGAAGCTGTTATTCGGTTTGATGCTATTTTTAATTTTATAGTGTAGATAATGTATTCAGAAACCTTTTCTTTGAAGGCAAATTGCATTCAGTGCTCTTAGAGAGTATCACATCTTTATATAGCTTATGGGATAATTTTGATTAGATGTAGATCTTACTCTGTGGACAGAAGCATATAATACCTATGGTAATTATGATAATTGTATATCAGAAGTTGGCTATTGAGGAGAAAGCTATTTGTTCAGTATAAAACACTTTGGGGCTATGAGATAGGGAAGTGTCTGCATTTGAAGAATAAACAATAAAGAATCTAAAGTGTTAGAGCAGACTGTACTTTATGTTACTTTACATTACACATATCTTAAAGATTACTCAAATTGAAGTTATTTTGCTCCAAACAACACTAACTTCACCAGAATCTCTCAGAGATGCAGCGCATCAATGGCAGAGAATCAGCTTGGCTGTCAGGGAACCACCTTGCTTGTGCAGAAGCAGATGTGGAAGGCATGAATATATTGCCTAGGAAAGATGGCACCAAAGAGTAAACCACACCAAACTCTCATCAGGCAAACCAAACCCAAGCTTGAAGAATTGTGGCCAAGCCCAGTGAGGCAGAACTGAAAAATGCGACTGCCTAGGTAAGACCCTCCTAGGAAAGCTCTCATGTTGCAAGAAGCTAGGACAAAAAATCTGTGAGGGTTTGCTTGGTGTGGATGCCACTCCTTTTTTTTCTCCAGCTAAAACAATAGTGTGTATTTGGCTTTAGAACAAGGAGCAAAATTTTGAAGTATGTGAGTTAAAACTGTATACTGTGGGAGTTTCCCATTGGGTTAACTTTTTTTTCTGGAAGACTTTCTGACAAATGCTGTTTCCAAGTATAGGAGAAAGAAAAAAACATCCTCAGCCTTTGGTAAAAGCATGCTCGTTGCTCTCCTTGTGGAGCAAACATTATGGGACTCCTTGGGGACCAGTGGCGGCAGTGCCTGGCAACCACCCCAGCCAGGAGCTGAGCAGCCGAGAGAAGAGCCCTGGAGGCTGGTCAAGCAGGGACAGTCAGGGCTGGTGGTGCCTCCAGTACCCTGACAGAAAGTCACTGACTTAAGGTTTGGGCAGCAGCCAGAACTGTTGCAGTTTGTGATAAGCCATAAACAAGACGCTTACCAAGCCAGCAGATAAGCATTTCTTGTTCTGCTGATATCTCTACACACAACATCGTAGTACTGTTATTTATATCCTATAACAACTTAATCATTTATCATTTTCCATCTGTGCTGCAGACCCAGGACTTCATCTATTAGGAACATCTGCAGGTCCATAAGCATCCTAGGAGAATATTTCTTGCAACAGTTTTGTATTCTGTTCCTATTGCCTAGAGAAACACACTGGAGTTAATGAAAAGCAATACTTTGTTGGGGAAAAAAAGGAAAAGATTTATTTTACTCTGACCCCATTATTTTCTCTCACAATCGTTCTTCAAATAAAAGCCTGTTCTCCCATCTCTTTGGACCTCCTAATTACCTCCTCAACTAAAAAGGAACTAAAAAAGGTTTATTTTTGCTCAAGCACTGTTGTGAGATGAAATATTTCATCATTTTATTGTAGCACAAGGTGGCTTTTTTTCCCTGAGACAGTGTTCAGTGAGGCACAGTTATTTCTGCTGACTCATTTCCCCAGCCAGAGAAGGCAGATTCTACCAACTTCAGCTAAGAGATATGACCAGTTCTGTGGTACACAGATGAAATACCATGCAGGAAAATGCCTTAGAATAGAATAAGTCAAAAACCAAAACTCCTCAGAGCACCAAAAGCAGGAAGGAGATCAGGTTGAAGCATGGTTTATTATTGAAATTTGTGTACAAACTTTGTAACTGTAGCACTACATAACAGATTATACATCTACTCTGGTGAGAGTACGGTAGATATGGACTTATTTTTTGTTATCATTTTACAGCTAGAACACAATGCACAGAGCTGGGCTTGGTCAGATTGGAAAAGGCAAAGTAGACACTAATGAAAAGAGAGTATATGCAGACACTGGAGATTAAAGAAAAGTATAAAATTCAATTACAAATTTCTGTAATTGCAAAAGGTCACTTTGTATAGAAGTACGAAAATTAAGTCCTTAAATTGCTTGCATCACATGTATTGGTTATAAACCATGAACTAGAACTGCTCATTTACTTGGGCCATTCCATCAGTCTCCACCAGGTTGGAGGTACCATGTAGAAAAAAAACCCAAAGATATTTTTTGAGCCCCAAACCAATTTCTCATTGTTCATTGATCGTTGCATTTCTAGGTTTTAGGCTAGACATGCAAAAACATAGTCTGATTAATAAAAGTGTAGGTCTGTGATATTATTTGAAGTACAATGACAATATATCCAGAAAAAATATTCTTTCTCATTAGCTAGGGTTGTTGCCTTAGTCAGTTAATGCCCCTAGCCAAACTAAAAGGTCAGCTCAGGGATGCTTCAGGCTCCTCTTCACTAGAGACTTGCTGGAGGGATCAACAGTGCTGCAGACAGCCGAGAGTCTAGAGGCTTCTGGTGCCTTAACATTTCTTCCCTGAACAGCAGCATCAGCCTTGTACTACCACACTTGGGCCTCTCCTGTTTCAGATTCACCGTGCTTTTCAAAGAAAAGTTATAAGGAATCAGACCTCATTGCATTAGCAGCACAAAGCAGTCTGCTCTGCTGTCCAGCTGACAAATGCCTCACTGTAATTCCCTCATGGTATAGTGCCACAGAGTACCTCACTATTTCATATACTGCAGATACAAATATCCCTGTGTCTTCTGCCAGAAATGCAGTCCGGCACTAACAACATCCAGATCAAGTGTAACTACCCTGAAGCACCAGGTAGTTTGCTGACAGCTTTGCGGTATCTCCTTGGCTGTTTCATGCCCTGTGCAATCCATGATTCAGCACTGCCTGCTCTCTCAGCTCAGAATCAGAACAAATGCTGGGCAGGGCAGAGCACACAGCCTACCGCCCTGTAAAGCCAGGTGCTTTTTCTGAGTCAGTGTCATAACCTGGGTGGGCTCAAAGGTAAATTTCAGACAGATTCCTCTAAAGGGAATTATTATTAATCATCTGGCATGAAGCTACATCGGTCTTTATGAACTTTTTTGGGAGGGGGTAGATTTTCATCTGTGTTAAATAAATACTTCGGCTTACAGCTTGAGTACTGCAAATCTTTCCGTACGTCTAGTTCTATAAATCAGGGAAATAATATCCCTGATGAAGTTCATAATCTCTTTGAAAAAAAAAAAAATAAAAACTGCTTCTCACTTCTTTATGAATAAAGTGGCCAAAAGAAAATTGTCCCAGAAGACTGCCTATTTTTGTTTAAATTACACTTTGAATTGCCTTTTTATCCATAGTGCACACCACAGATAAGAATTTTGCATTAAGAAGTTTTGATTGGTTTAATTTTTATATTAGACAGCCAGCTATGAAGTCAAATATTCTCTTGCTGGAGTGCAAAAATAAAGATTTTTCACTGCCAAGAAAGATATCTCTAATAGATAATGTCTGAAATATTTCTCTGTCATGAGTGTCCTTCAGCTCTCCTACAAATCACTGTGCCAAATATTGTGTCATAAACATCTATATTTTGAGCCTAAATTTCCAAATATTCTTTTCTAATAGCATTTTATCTACTTAATTCCAGTTTTATTAGAGGGCTTCCTTTTTCTCAGGAACTGCAAACTTTTCCTTTATGTATTTTTGTTATGTTAAAAAAAAAAAGGCTTATAAAAGCAATATCAAAGTAATGAAAACACCTTATTTAGGTATATATTTAAATAACTCCAAGAACTGGATTCCAAATCCTACATAGTAACTCTAGATGATGTCCTAGATGCAATGACATGGTTATTTTTTTTTTCTGCTCTATATTTAGGTAGTCTTTTTAACTGTCCTTCTCTCTTGGAAAGAGGGAGATGGGCTTAACTCCCACCAGTGACTGATCAGCTGCTACAGTCAGTCCTGAGGTCAGGTGTATCACCTGGTTTTCACAAAACCAGCATGTAGCTCAGCTGAATGGCAGATGGACAAGGGTGCATAAGAATTGTGCATACACGTGAGCTGAGACAGATGGCCTGAAGAGTGTTATTCCGTGGGGTGTAGATAGATTCCTTCAGGAGATGCTGTGTCAAGAGGCAGAAGGGCACAAGTGATATACTGAACTTCGCTATTTTGAAGAAAGAAAACTGAAGCCCTGGAGAAGCGATAAAAAAAGTGAAGCTTGCTATCCCATGGCCCCATGGCATTGTTCTCTGTGTTCCGGGGAGTTAGCCTACAGGCTTACCTTATTGTTTCTGGCACACAAATATACTCGGCTTTTCGCGACTCTCTGAAAAATATTTAAAACTTCTACTCTTTTGCCTGAACCAGTTTTAAGCACTGTGGATGGTAGCAATTAATCAATAGCACTTTAAAAGTCCCACTATGATATCTGAATTACTTTAAAACACCAAACAGTAAGGAAGCTGAGTAGAGCTGAAACTATGAATTTCCTACCAGGGCACAGAATACTGACCATGAGTTTATTAATCTGGAATAGGCTGGAGCCATATTAGGCCTCCACTGGGGTCCATCTTTTCATTTCTATCATACAGTGATTTTTATCTATAGAACTCAAAAGACTTTCCCTGCTAGATAAGTAACCGATTAACACAGTGAGTGGTTTTCTACGTAGTTTGCTAAGGCATACAGATGCTCAGTTAGTGCTTCAGCCTAACATGCAATCATTGTAGTGCGAGGAATACAGTTTATCTGCCCTCGGTTTTATTCTTTTGCTGCAACTACTCACATTTCCTGCAATCAGAACCAATCTGGACACAAATACAATTTTTATTTTCTTTAGAAACATTCTGCTTGCCTTTGTAACTAAAATATTTGTGGAAAGGACTCTAAAATACCACATTGACTAACATGCTGTCTTCTCTTCTCCATTCTCCCTCACAAAAAGAAACAATTTAGAAAGTAGCATGTCTCTTGCTTTTATTTGCTTACTCTTTCTGGGATTCAATACTGCTAGTGAGAGGAAAGGGGAATTTTTTTATCCATAGGCAAGTGGGGCTCGGTTCTCAAGTGTGGTCAAAAAAGCTGCGTAGTCTCATTTTATGTCATAGTCTCTTCTCTTTACACTGTTCCTTTCTGTTTTGTTAAATTAAATGGCAAATATCTTCTTTCATGCATTCAAAATCTTAAGAATATGAGTGAAATAACTAGGTACTCATCACTAGGATCTTTAGTCATTAGCAGTTGAATAGAAACGGGCATTCTTCCACATGCTCTTGACCCTTATTTCAAACTACAGCTCATTTATCCTGGGAACTAAAGAAGATATTTCCTACAGAAATGGGAGTGAGAGAAAAAGAGAGGCTAGACAGAAATCAATAGGCAAAACTGGCACTCTCTTGCTGCCATTGTATTTTCCCTCTTCTAAAGGCAGAAAGGTTCCTTTCTGGCTCACTAATTTTTATGACATCCAGATAAGAAAATAAAGTTCATTTTCAAAAGAGCTTTACATTAAAAGTCTTTAAAAAAAACCCATCACTACCAAAGAAAGCGCAAATCCCCACCCCAGAGAGGAAATCATTAAATAGAAGACATGCATAAAAGAAATACAAAAGTTAACAAAAAGACAAGGACTTATTAAAAGCTTCACAGACCTTAGCCTGTGAACAGAGCTCACTGAAGCATAGATTATTGTCTGCTATTTCTACACAGATTCCTGAAGTATACGCTGTTGCAGTGATTTCTAATAATGGCTGAGTGATTTGACTACCATCTGTCATGTGTTTTTCTTCCATTATTTTCCTGCAGGAGACTATGCAATGTAATGTTTTGGTTCACTCATTTTTGTCTGTTCTTTTTTGTGCTGCCATATACTTGTATGGGAGAAGTCTGAGTCAAAGCAATGCTCTTTGGGCTTTTAGTGGGAAACAGGTTAATGTTTTCATGGTCACCAGTTCCTAGGAAAGCTCAGGTAATAGCTAGGCAAGATAGTTACTGCTAGAACATTACATCTTTAATGTTCCTTTTCAGTTCGAAGGAGATCAAGAAAATTTCTCTAGATGATGCATCAGCTACAGGATTCAGAAACAGATGGACCCTGTGCCAAAAGTTTAGCAGTCCCTCAGAAGTTCAGAATACTCACTAAGAGCTTTTAGAGGAGCTCACAATTCTGAACCGGAAAACTGCGAGTTGTTGTCACGGTAGATCCATCACATTTAAGCAGGATTTAGAGATTTATAATGAAATGGGATATCACAATGTTCCCTGCTAGCTTTATTGCTAGTTGTAGATCCCAGGACATTAATAAAGCTGTTTTCTATTCTTCACCTTAGGATTAGATTTGACAGCAATTATGGATCCTTATGGGAAGCCTTTTAGGCTATACCTGAGTAGCCTCTATCACGTATGCTAGTGGATATGGTCTAGTTCCTGGGCAACTGGCACAGTCTATAGTGTACCAAAGTCCTTTTGGAAGGAGCTGTGCCCAGTCTGCATTCAAGCAGGACTGACTTACAGCATAACAAGAATCCAGAAACCTTTTGTGTTTCTTTTTCACTGATGTCTGTGACAACCCCTCCACACCCTTTACAAGGACACAGGCCTGACTTACCTCATGAGTGATGCAACGCATTGCCACTACTGCTAGTATTCCCAGGGAAGCTTAACACCAAAGGCCAGCCAAACCTAAAATAAAAAGGCAGGAGATCGACAATGGACTAGATGAAGTCTATATTCCCTAAATTCCAAAATAACTTTTGATTAGAGACTGTAGAGAAGGGGAATATTCCACCTGGAAGACTTGCCTTTTCTATCCCATTTCTCACAGCTAGCAGAGCCCAGACTTCATGAAGCGGAGGAGAACAAGCAGCAGTCACTGGTGGGATTTCCTCACAGTGTCACATTGGCAACAAGAGATGCAGGACAGTCTCATGAGGAGCCCCACATTTGAGGCCCCGTGTAGAGGGAATCCATGCTGCCCCAGTGTCATGGTTTAACCCCAGCTGGCAATTAACAACCATGCAGCTGCTGGCTCATCTCTACCCCTGCAGTGGAATGAGGAAGAGAATGAAAGAAAAGTGAGATAAAGACCATTTAATAGGACAGCGAAGGGCACAGATAATAACGGAACATACAAAGCAAGTGGTGCACAATACAATGGCTCACCACCTAGTCGCTGATGCCCAGGCTGACCCCCAAGAGTGATTGCTGGCCCCCAACCAACTCCTCCCAGTTTATACACTGAGCAGATGTTATACAGGATGGAATATCTTTTTGGCCAGTTTGAATCAGCTGTCCTGGCTGTGTCCTCTCCCCAGTGCTACACTAGCTACTAGGAAGAAAATTAACCCTATCCCAGCCAAAACCAGCACACCCAAACTGATAGCATACCACTTTTATGACCCTCTCACCTCAATAACCATGATGGAAGTAGTCGTTCTCTGGCTGCTCTGAATCCTGTGATTGAGAGACATAGTTCAGGATGGGAAAATCTGATGTTCACACCTTGCAACACAAACCTGGATTTCGTGCCTTTAAAAGGAGCTGTCTACCCAGGCACAAGGCTGCATGCCAGGAGGTGGGAGTGAAACACGGTGGCTTCACGAATTCCTAGAGAAGCACATAACTTCAACTGCTCACTGTCTTACTGATTTGAGTCAACAGCTAAATCCCAAAAGGCATATCCAGAAATAAAAGGCTTCCATGCAAAAAAAAAAAAAATTAGAAAGGAGGAAGATCTTTTAACAAGACCTTCAGATTATGAGGAAGGCAGAAAACCTTTCAAGGCAATTCCAAACCACTGGCTTGGCAGCACAGGCTGTAACACAGACCCAGCATGCCAGGATATAGCACACCTAGAGGTATGGATCACTAGGGACATGCAATGAGCTTCCCCCAGTGTGATCCAGGTCTGGCTTTAAGCTTTTTGCACAAATATGACCCTCTTCCTACTTTGAGCCAAACTAGCTCTTCTGCTACTTCTCCAACAATTTGTTCACACAGCTACCAGAAAAAAAAATGCTAGCAGTAAAGCTGTGCTTGCAGCACCACCAAAAACTTGAGAGTATGAACATCCTCAGGGCCCCACCAGCCCTGACTGCTCCTGCCCAGCCGAGGCAAGGACCCCCCCCCAGGCTGTCAGCCCCCACCCCAGCAACACTGCATCAGGGCTGCTCTCCAGCTTCCCACAGTCCTGCTCTGGAGGGCCGTGAGCCCTGTTGAGCCGTGGGCCCAGGAACCTCCCCATAAAACAGGTTTGCTCACTCTTCATCCCCTTGGTTACTGTTATTCCAGTTACCGATGTACACCAGAATGTCCTCCCTTTTGTCTCTGTTCCACAGTAACACACTGTTGTAACGTAGGACTAAGTGATGGTTTTAAAGTGAACTTTCATATAGGAATGCCAAATACTCATGTAGCAAACCCAACTTGGAGAATTTAAACAGCCAAACCAACACGGCATGAAGGCCAACACTCTGAAGATTCCTCTCACTACTGCACACCATTCCTTTGAGCAGCTCCACCAAACTGACAGGGGACTTACCCTTCCAAAAAGGCTAAAAATGGTGGAAAATTAGGCACAGACAAGTAATGAATTCAATTGTAAAGACTAATCCTAGCAAATAGTCTAAATGATAGCTCTAAGAAAAAACAAAAGACTTCTTACTGTAAATGGCTTTCCTATTTGTGTATTTACAGCTGTTATAAGCCCTCCAGTGTGAATCTGTGTATTTTACAAGCAGATAAATATTTTCATAGTTTTTATTGAAGTGATAGTTGTCATTAAAAATTAATTGGACTAATTTTGCCTTTTTGCAGTGCTAATTGCCCAGAAATCCACTCCTTAGATCACTTTTGTCACATGACTTAACGTATCTTTGCATGCCTCTTTTCTCTCAACAGTATTTCACCTCATGGATTGCATCAAGAGTTCCACCATCACCACTACTTTGAGCAATCATTTCTCAGTGTCACCTTTTCCCACGTGTGACTGGCCACGGAAACAAGATGGTATCTCCTCTGCTCCAAGATAGTTTCTAAACCCAACAGACTTTCTAAAGAAGCAACACAAGCACTGTTGGTGTGAGTACTCATGCTTAAAATCATTCAAGCCAAAATGCTTTCATCAGTTTCCCCACAAAGTGGACTTTATCCCATCACCCCTTACATAAACACCTGTCCTAAGGACCTGACACACCTCACAAAACCTATGTGGGGCTTTAAGTAACCCAACACCTTTAGCCTCTGTCTTCATGGGCACAACCTAGACCACTGTCATGGTTTAGCCATGGCAAGGCCAATTTCGGCAGCTAAAACTGAGCAGCTGGTCAATAAATTCCGTTATACCCCACCTCCAGGGAAAGGAGAAAGGGAAAAGAGAGGAAAAGATTTGCGGTCTGGAAACTAAAGCTAAAACAGTTTTAATGAAATAATAATGAAGAAGCTACTATTAATAAGAAAATAATAATTAAAATAAATGAAATTGCGCCCCACCCCTAGATGACTGTATGTTACCACAGATGGCATGACGGAAGGGTCTGCCGCTAGGAGGGAGCTGGGCTCAGGAACTGGATTCAGGAATGCATGGATCCAGGATCAGGGCCAAAGACAGACGACGTCCTCATCGGACATCAGCCATAGAAGAAGAGAGACTTGACCTTTGTCATCGATCAGTTTTACACTGAGTATGATGTATATGGGATAGAATACTCTGTTGGTCAATTTGGGGTCACCTTTTCTGTCCACTCCTCCCTGCAGGTGCGATGCTTTTTCATCTTTGACTTACAGCATTCCACCAGTTCAAGGATGGCCTTGGTTACTATAAGCATTGGCCCTTCTGCATACCAATGCCCCGTGTTGTCACTTCTAGAGAAGAACACTGTCTGAAAAACATGCAGTTAATCTTCAGAAAATGAAGTTACTTAGACGAGGCTTAGCTGAAGTTAGAAAACTAATTCTCCTTCAGCTCAAACCAGAACAGAGATTATCAGCAGAGAGGCAGGTGATAGTTAGCAACACCAATAAGAGGCCTCCTGTTCAGAGTTCATCTAGTGATGGCACAAGGCTTAGCTGAAATTAGAAAACTCCTTCTTTAGGTCAAACTACAACAACCATGTCCCCCTCACCTGCCTCATCAGGTCAGATATTAGCAAAAAGTTGTTTACTGAAAGAGCAGTCAAGCACTGGAACAGGCTGCCCAGGGAAGTGGTGGGGTCACCATCCCTGGAGGTGTTCAAAAAGCATATAGAGATGGCACTTAGGGACATTAGGTGGATGATGGTCTCTTTGCCCAAGTGATAGGTGAGAACCTGTGAATGGGCTCAGATTGTGTTAGGGGAGGTTCAGACCGGACATGATGGAAACCTTCTTCCCTGAGCTAGATGATCTTTAAGGTCCCTTCCCACCCAAACTATTCTATGATTCTATGATTCTATGATTCTATGATTCTATGATTCTATGAAAGGGTTATCAAGCACTGGCAGAGGCTGCCCAGGGAGGTGATTGAGTCACTGTCCCTGGAGGTATTTAAAAGACGGGTACATGGGGTGCTTACAGATATGATTAATAGTAGGTACGTTTAGACTAGATGATCTCAAAGGTCTTTTCCAACCTAGGGATTCTATGGTTCAGTAGACACGATGATTTGGGGCTGACGGCTGGACTGGAAGAACTTAGAAGTCTTTTCCAGCCTTAATGATCCCATAATCCCCCTAGAAGCCCTTTCCTAGAGAGCCAGACCCACCCACTCCCGCTCCCCCACGCCTGTTCCCAGGCCGTCTCCCGCCCCTCCCCATCCCCGCCCCTCCCCATCCCCGCCCCTCCCCATCCCCGCCCCTCCCCATCCCCGCCCCTCCCCATCCCCGCCCCGCCCCATCCCCGCCCCTCCCCATCCCCGCCCCTCCCCATCCCCGCCCCTCCCCATCCCCGCCCCTCCCCATCCCCGCCCCTCCCCATCCCCGCCCCACGGACCCGCAGCGCCTGCGTCGCCTCCCTCCCTCCCTCCCTCCCGCTGCTTGTTCCGGTGGCGCGGGAGGGGGCGGGCAGAACTGGCGTCTCCCTGGGATGCCATTGGGCCGCCCGCCGGGGCGGGTGCGCACGCAGCTCTGCGCCCGCCCCTCTGCCCCCGAGCGGCCCTGCCTGCTCGGACGGGGGTCGCATATACCCCCTGGCGGCGGGGGGCGCTGTGCTCGTCAGGCCGGGGAACGGCGGCGGTGCCCGACGGTGCGTCCGCTCCCTCAGGGCTCGGAGGGCGCTGGGGCTGCCCCCGTGCCCGGATCGGGAGGGCGGCGGGCAGACGGGATGCTCGGTGCGCCCTGGTGCGGGTCTTCGCGGGGAGTGCCTCCGGGTCCGTGCAGCGCTCCCGGGAGCGATGGGTGCCCCGGGGTCTTTGCATGTGTGTGTGTTTCCTCAGGGGTCCGTGCCTGTCGCCTCCCCCATGTGTGTCCCCCCACCCCGTCCTGGGGACCCTGCGGGTGTGCCCGTCGTGTCCCTCCGCCCTGGGGTCCGTGTGGGTGTCCCCGTCGTGTCCCCCCACCGCCTCCTGGGGCCCGTTGGGGTGACCCCGTCTCCATGTCGTCGTAGTTCCCCCGGGGTTCCTGCGGGTGTCCCCCGTCCCCGTGTCCCCGTCTCCTCTCTCCCCCCCCCCCCCCCCCCCCGGGGTCCCTTCGGGTGTCCCCGTCGTGTTCCTCCACCGCCTCCTGCGGTCCGTGCGGGTGTCCCCGCGGTGTCCCCGTCCCCCGAGGTCCTTCTGGTGCTCCCCGGTCTGTGCAATGAGGGCCTGGAGGTGCTGGTTGCCGCTCAGCTTCGAGTAAGTCTGCGGGGCAAGGACGGCGAGACCCGCCCGTGGTTGCCCCGGGACTGCAGGGCTGGGGTCTGACCGACCCCCGAAAGCATCACGGCACGTCCTTCTGTTCGCAGAGTCGCTGCTCGTCCCGTAGGCAGGACAGTCCTCTGGCCAGAGCGGTGTCAGTGCCCTCCTCCCGAGTGTCTACATCGGAGTGCGATGCTGGAGTGACTGTGCACGTGCAGACCTGGTGATGCAGGCATCCTTCTTTCTTTGCTGTAAGTGCAGTGTTATGGGAGGTGTGCTCGCCCTTAGGAGTTTCTGCGTTTATTGGCAGCGACGCTCTGCGTGCATGAGAACTATGTTTCATAGAACCACTAGGTTGGAAAAGACCTCTTAGATCATTGAGTCCAACTATTCCTATCTGCCACTAAACCGTGTCCCTGAGCACCTTGTCTACCTGTCTTGTAAATACCTCCAGGGATGGTGAAAAACTCATGTTTTCTTTCTCTAATTCCATTGAGCTTGAAATTTAAAAGTGGCAAGATCTGTTGGAGCAAGTCCAGAGGAGGGCCATGAAGATATTTAGAGGGCTGGAGCACCTCCTATAGCAGGACAGTCTGAGAGAGTTGGGCTTGTTCAGAAGGCTCCACGGAGACCTTGTAGCCACCTTCCAGTACATAAAGGGGGCCTACCGGAAAGCTGGGGAATGGCTCTTTGTTGAAGGCCAGTGATAGGATGAGGAGTAACAGTTTTAAGCTGAAGGAGGCGAGATTTAGATTTAGATATTGGGAAGAATTTTTTTACTGTGAGGGTGGCGAGGCACTGGAACAGGTTGCCCAGAGAGGTAGTGGATTACCTATCCCTGTAGGTGTTCAAGGCCTGGTTGGATGAGGCCTTGGGCAGCCTCGCCTAGGGGAGAGTGTCTCTGCTCATGGTGGAGTGGTTTGAGCTAGATGATCCCTAAGGTCCCTTACAACCCAAACCTTTCTATGATTCTGTGAAGATTTGAATATTCCTGAATTTTTCTTTTGACTTCCACAAACTTGGATGCAGAAGCTGAGCTGATGTGGATATCTAAGTATTTTCCCATCCTTGCTGACAAAGACAGTGCTGTAATATGAGGTCATGAATCTTTTGCTTTGTTCAGGCTCCTTATAAAAACATTGTTTAAAAAAAATTACTACTTGTTTGGGTGTTTAAGTGTGAGCATGTGGTTTTGAGTATGTAATTATTAGTTTCCCTAGTGGGTCTAATATTCCATAATCTGCTTCTTCATGTCTATTGTTTAGTCTGTGTACTTTATTCTTAAGTATTTTATCCACACTGTTCACTGCCTAGGTTCACTTAAGGAGCTGGATGTGTATTTTGACTTAGCTTTGCAATTAGCTGGATCATTAAGACTGCGCATTTATTTTGCTAGTTGGTCACAATCACATTGAATAGAATCAGTAAGGGCAAGCAAGTTGTATGTGCAAGTCCTAGGATGCATAGTTTACTGGGAAAATTAAGTGTTCAATACTAGTAGGAAGGTCATTAGGGACTCCTAAGGACAAAACTTGATAGCTTAGGCTCTAAACGATATTTTCTTACGATATGTCAGCGTAGGCTTTGGAAGGAAGGAATGGAGGAAGAATTTTCGTCTATATTTTCCCCACACCCTCTCCCAAATCTCCTGTGCTTCCTGCACTTTTGTTTGTAGAGTTTCTTTTGCCATCTCCCTCTGCTGCTTCTCACTTTGTATTTGTCCCACAAGATTCTTAGTCACAGCTGTGAAATATAGCGTTGTTGGTTGATGTCTGTGTATTTTGTGTCCAGCTTTGTATGATGGCACAGCGACAGGAGAGGCTCTGTAAAACTAAGTCTGTTTTGAACAGTTAGATTTCTTAGTGCGTGTGTCCGTATCCAAACATTTGCAAGTTTAGCAGGTACTGCACAGTGAAATTTTGGTGTGGCCATCTGATTTTGTAGTACTCATTACTTACCAATTTACTTTATTTCAGAGGCTGAAAACACTGTTGAGAAAACGACAAAATGAGTGGTCGTCGAAAACGTGCACCTCCATCAAAAATAGATGAGGAGAAGAAGAAGCAGCTCTGTTGGAATATGCACGAAGACCGGAGAAATGAGATGATAACATTGGATGATGATATGACCAGTGAGGACCTTGTTCCAGGTCCAAGCACTTCTTCTGCGTCCTTCATTGTTATAAATGAAGATAGCACTGATGAAGATCTCGTTCAAAAAGAAGGCAATAGATCAAAATCTGTTAAGTTTTTGACAGTTAACAATGAAGAAGACTCTTACTCCATCTTGCCTTCTGTTTCAGTACCGCTAAATATTATAGTCTTGCCATACCGTGCGGATGGGTCCTGGAAAGCTTTGTTGGGAGAATTTGTTCTTCATCTTCCTTCTGAGCAAATTCCAACTGACAACTTCCATGAAAGGAGCTTTAGTTTGATGAGAGGAGACTCTGAAGATCAGTTGCAGATTTGTGTTCATGAAAGAAGTGAAGAGGAGTACAGTAACGAAACAAAAGAATACCTGGGTGCTTATGAACAACGTATTTTGGTGGAAACAAATTTAGGTGGTGAGCTATTGGAAGGCTTGAGATGGTTGCAAAAGAAAAGGATAATTGGACTTTATCAAAGACCTGGAGAGTCTCAAGCCTTAAAGGTATGGGTTCTTATATTTGTTTTGCATTTTAAGTCATTTTTTTGTTTGAAATAGAAAATAAAACCTCTGAACAATGAAATATGGCAGCTACCATTTGTTTTTATAACGTGATAAAAATATTTAGTTTCTACTTGCTTTTGTAAATATTTTCAATGGTTTATTTTCCTAAAAATTTCTTTTTACTCTTACACCGTTAATAATGCATTACTTGAAGGAATCACAGAAGCCTTTTCCTGCAATGTACTGTATCCTCTATGTGGTGATTTTAGTAAATCCGTTATATATGTCTACATCTGCTAAGTTTCAAAGCACCGCTTTTATTTTCATGTTTTTCTGTTTATAGTATTCTTATAGTTCTAACAGTTAACTAAGTCATTAACTGCATAACCATTTCACAGGTTGGAATTTATCTGCTGGAAGCTGGGCTAAGTAAACCAGAGTTTCTCAGTGATGGAGGTGGAAGACCCAAAAAAGCTAATCAGCTGATTCAGAAACTCATGGAAAAGTTTTATAGTTTTTTAATTCCAGGTAATGTTGAATGTTCAAGTTGAATGTTGATGAATAAGTTTTTTTTTATTCAAGTGCGGGGGCTTTTTTAGTAGCTTTAAATGTAAGGGAAAGTAGTAAGTTATTCCTACCATCTGGAAGAACTTTATTTTAAAGGTAATATTATTAGGTTTTTCCTTCCGTATTATTACCTGATAATTAATCATATGCTAATTTGCTTATGGTGAAATTACAGATGGTAGTATTCCTTCTCCACAAATAAGGCATGTAAAAGTTTGTGCCCTTACCTCTCTTGGGAGTAAATATAGTTTTCAATGATTCGTGTAGGTTGTTTGAACAGATCTACAGTAGCTCACCCAAGTTACGTAGGAACAGTTTAAAAGAACCAGGAAATAAATTTGGAAGGCTTTTGTTCTTAGTGTGGTACCTAACACACAACTGTGGCAACAGAATTTCTGCTTGGTTTGTATTGTAAAGCAGTTGTAATCTAAACTATAGAAAATGTACCTTTATGAGGAGTTTAACCACTGCGAATTTATAATAAGGACGTTGTCATAATTTTGGAATTGCAGATGTCTTTATTATATTCAATAGTGATACAGATTTTTAGGGTGACACATGACCACTTTATGGTACAGTATCTTAGGAGACTCTTAAGAAAACCAACCTTGGTTTTATTCCTGAGTGTAGGATGGGTTGGAGACTGACTTAGTTACAGTGATCATAACATACTGAAATTCAGCGTTTTTGCAGAAGCAACAGAAGCCTAACACCCCTCGTGTAATTGTAGTTAATTCCAAAAAGTAGAATTGTTTTAAAAGTTAGGCTACTTTTTAAAGAGAAGCTAAAGGAAGAGCTAACAGGATAAAATCTGTACATCTGTACCTTTTAAAGCTTGTCAATATCCATTGATATTGACAAGGTGAAATCTGTGCAACACTATTCCAAGATGAAGCTTCTTGTTCTTCCCATTGATGAGCCAATTCTCGTGTTGATGGAGTTGTGCACAAGGATTTACACAAATAAGGGACGTGACCTCTCTATCCCTCATTTCATTTTTATATATTTGTTTTCCTCAATGTACTTGTTCCATCAATGTCCTTCTAGGTGGTTTTGAGACTTTGTGGTGGGTATAGGATAGATGCATTATTGAATCTGCAAGAAAGTGACAAAATATTTAATATGCAGAAGCTTCATGAGATTTGAACTTTAGTTGTAGAGTTAACCACTTTCTTTAGAAATTTAAAGAGATTGCTTTTGTTTGTTTTAATAAATAGTTGGTTTTATAATAGCTGGTATCCTGTATCTGCTGTATAATATTACATGTGGCTTCTTGTTGCTTCAATGAACACACAGGCATAGATCACTTATAGATCTAGCTAGCTGCTTTCTTCATATGAAAAAAACCTGAAATGTCAGTTTAATTGTTGTTTGTTCTAGTCAATGGTAAATGTTTCAGAGTTTTTCTCATAGTGTCATGGAAGTGTAGTGTGACGTACAGTAGCATGGCAATAGCGTGTACTGTATGCCGTTATCCTTCGTTTTTCTTAAGAGTAGATTCTTTGTACAAAGAAGAGAGTTTTTCATCTCTGTATGGCATTTTTTAATACCAAAATGTGAAGCAACAAATTTTTCATTAATCTAGAATAAAGGGGGAAGAGATTATGTTTTCATTGATGTAGATACTTTTGTTCAGCAATCTGGAAACTGCCCTGCAGATAAAAGGAGAAGATCCTGCTTCAGGTGCAATAGCAGAACTTTGGTTCAGTCATTAAAGGAATTAAGGAGAATTATGAAACATATCAGAGAAACTTAATTTTGCATAGTAGAATAACATCTGTTTCTCAAAGGTAAAAAAATAACTAAGATGAAAGCTATGTAACTGAATTACATTTTGAAATGGTTAAAAGCATAATTAAATATTCTTTGTTTAATGTCACTGAGAGAGAGGTTAAGTTCCTTAGCATCCTTTTAAAAATCCCTGTGGTACGTGGAATGATTTAATTGGAAAAAAATTCTCTGAGAGGATGAACAAAACAAGAAAGGTGTGGACAAAACATCCAGTTGTATGAAAAAAAAACAACCAACATTTTACTTGGAAGTATTTTGTAGTATTTGCTCTTCTGTAAAATTCTGGATAGACTTAGTTTATATAGAAACCCATTTATTATGCTGTGAAATATGAGATTCAAAAACTGTTATTTTAATAAGTACAATGATAGGTGTCATTATAGATCAACTTCGTTGATCAAAGTTACACTCTGCAATCACTATAATTTCTCTGTTGTTTCTATGAAATGAATATGTGTGAGAGGTTTCCTTGGAACAGTTTCTGTAGTATATAAAGCTGCATGCTCTGCACTCTGGTTGCCTTCTTTACATTAGAAGTCTCTAACAGTGAGAGAGTAAATTTATAGGAACTTAATGTCTTTCAGAATTCTCTTTTCCCTTGTGAAGCACTGGAATTGTTCCATTGACTTAAAAAAGTTCAGGGAAGTAATATAGGGACATCATTTCCTGCTAGTTTTGGAAACTGTTGTTCACCTTTCATTTGAATGAAAGAAAATTTCTGCTTTCTGTGAAAGAGAGTCCAAATAGCAGCCCACAAACCTTATTTTAAAACTAAGCTCTCTGATGTTTGTGCCAGGTACATCACTTCGTTGTGTCCACGAGGCATTGTAATTATAATTTGATTTAATTGTGCCAGCCGTTATTTGTTTTCTATTTTTATCATTATATGACTCTTTTAACCATATCTTAAGGTCACTTTGTGCTGAAATTACTGGCCTTGACCTGCTTCTAAGTTTATATTTTTTGAGAAATTCTGCAAAGTGGCTTTATCTCCGGTACAGGTTAGGGTTGCATCTTTCTTTGAACTGTAGAGTTCTACAGCTGTTTTATTGGTAAAAACATTTTTAATTTAAGACATAAAACACTGTTAAAACTGGTCCTCTAAGTCTTTTATTTCCTCATCCTATGTGTCAGTTTCATAAAATGCAGAACTTGGATTTTTTCATGAATTTTTGTTCTACGGTTCTTAAGGTTTGTCTGTGCCTCTATGGCCACATGACCAAATCATGTGAAAAATACATAAGCACAAGGCCTTCTTTCCTAGAGGGTAGAAAAGAAGGGTTGGGTTTCTGTCCTAGAAGGTCCATGCTTCTCTTGAGGTGAGATTTTAGTTTCTAAAGTATGCCTTGTCTGATTTTTTACAGTGATGCAAGTGGTGAAAAATTTGTGTTGTCCTACTGCTACAATTTTCTTACCCAGATGGAAAGTTTTAAAATAAACATTCCCTGAAGAGAATCTTCAGGATGGTGGTTTATGTTATTTTGTCAAGAAAGGCTTTCTTTCCTGAAAAATGTATAAATCCTTGACAGCCCAATGTGTTTTTCCCCTTTCTGTAGGATCATTGTTAACATTTAAATCTGAAATGTGATTTTTTTTGTGGTTCTGTATCAGTTTGAAATGTTTATTAGAAGATCTTTATTAAATAAATGAAGTCTGAGCATTCTACCTCTAGATTCTAAAGGAAGAGCTTTGTAACTGTGTATACTGCTGTGATTGCCATAGCATGTTAATTTAACTTTCAGGGAAGATGTGCTGATTGTTTCCTACTGCTGCTACCTGAGTCGGGTACAGTCGTGACGCATGTTTAAGTGGTGCTTTGTTTTGCCTGCTTTCATGTGTTAACTAAATGTGTTGCAGCAAAATTTACTGAAATGTTGAACAAAGTTGTCTTATAATTATGTCTTTATTTGGTGTATGCAGATGAGCTGGAGGAAGATGAGGAAGAATCTGACATGGAACTAGAGCGTCAAAATATTGAAGAGCTTTATGACTTTGTAAGGCACACCCACCAGCAGGATATCCAGTTACTGAGAGAGGATGTGCAGCATCCTGCATTAATTCCTATTCTGAGGCCATACCAAAGTGAGGCTGTGAACTGGATGCTTCATCGAGAGAAACTCGCGAGCGCTCCAAGCAGTGGCAAGTATATGGGTCTGGAAAACTTGTGTAGTTAAAGAAAAAAGCGTTGTATTGTCAGCAGTAATGTTTTCTTGTTGTTTGATTAGAAGCTTTGTTAATTATTTCATTACTATTTTTATAAAGGCTGTTTTTTATGTAGTGCACTGAATGATAAACTAGACTTTGTTGAACAGCAGATGACCTATCTTGTTGGTCATGAAGGTCTATGGGATAGATGTCTCCTTTTTGTCTCTCAATGTCACAGGAAGGCTGAGCAATTCTAAGCAGTGTGCTGTTTATAAGAAACTTCATAATTATAACATGAACTCTTTCTCCATAGAAAATGCACTGCACTTCTTATGGCGGGAGGTGATCACTCTAGATGGAGTAAAAATCTACTATAATCCATTTACTGGCTGGTATGTTTTATAGTTGTCTCTTTCTGAGAACCCCTCAAAGTTGTACTTTGTGAAAACCTTATTGGCAGTTTTTATCTAGATGATATAAAATAATGCATAAAAATGCTAGTTTGCTTTTTATTTTTTCCTTGTATAACTTTCAGATTAACAGATGGGGATAGAAATATATTTTAAATTTTTTAGAGACTAACATTATGTATGATATGCCAAGGTTAGCTAAGCAAGGCCTGTTAGAAGGGGAAAAAATCCAAAACCTTTTGGCATACACATTCATCTTGGCCAGGTTTGTACACCTAAAAAAGCTTGCATCAATCTTAGCTTACCTAATAAAAGGTAATGCCTCACCTTAGAAACTTTGCCTTACTGAAGCTATTCTGTGTTTGTCCCCGCATACGTGCTTCTCTGTGACACCATTCTATAGTTGCTGACTGTCATTTGGGAATGTACTTGAATTTTAGTATTATCCGTGAATATCCGATTGCTGGACCCCAGTGGCCTGGAGGTATTTTGGCAGATGAGATGGGTCTGGGAAAAACAGTAGAAGTGTTGGCTCTTATTCTGACCCATACCCGCCCAGACATTAAACAAGATGATTTGACATTACCTGAGGTAAGAAAATCAGGATAAGATTTACTATAAAGAAAATATTTTTCAGAATTAATGGAAATCTCTTCTCTTGAGTACATTGCTTTCTGTTTTATAGAAGTCCAGAGTCCCATGCAATGATTTGCATGGGAAGCAGTTGATAGTTTCCAGTTGTTGAATGGTGTTAGCTAGTAACTGCACTGTTAATAGGTTGTTGGTAGTTTATACACGCTCCAGGAGTTTATGAAAATGTAATTTAGTTTACTGTGTTGGTGGTCATTATCGCTTTGCCTCATTGATGATTATCAGTCATCCATTAGACATGTTTTCTGTGCTAAAATAGGGACCATTTAAAGTCAGTGAATAAAGATTTCTGCTCCCCCTGAATTTCATGTAGTAAATGGGCTGGGAAAAAAAACCTGAAAGAACAACCAGAAGTGCTTTTTTCCAACAGAGACTTTCTGGATGACTTCTGGCCTGTGTAAGCCAATGTCAGAGTTACTTGAAGTATTTCCAGTCACTGCAGGGCTCAAACAATCCCTGGAGTTTCATTGCAGTTACTGTTTAGGAACTCTGTGAAGCAATCAGTTCTACAGGGCATAGTAAAGTGTCAATGAAGACAGCTATAAAACAATTAATTGGAGAAATATCGGCATTGCATTTGTTCAGACTTTCAGGTTCTTTTTTTACATCCCAGTTCTTGAGTATACAGCTCCTTGAATTAAATCACTATTTCTGAACCACAAATAATAAAGTAAATTTTTGGAGGAAGAGCAGTCCCTAAAGAGAGAAACTTACTTGTTAAACAATTAACTAGCACTTTTCAATCAATGTTGCTCACCTCCTTTTGTGTTTCTAGCTGTAACTATATGTTTTCCTCCCCCATCAGTGACTGAGATGACTTACAGCTATAGATTCAGGGAAGCAGTGGAGGGCCTGAGTAGCTTGCAGGGCTGCTCTTTGTGTTCTCAGTGTAGGTTACTGAACGCTTTTTGCCAGGATATTGAACCAAGCAGGGTACCACTCTATACACTGAAATGAGTTATCTGGGCGAATTGGTGAGATCAGAGCACACATCTGCAGTAGCTCATGCTTATTTTTAAATGTGAAAAGATTAATGAAGTTCAGAATTACTGTGAAGACATAAGCTAATAACTATTTAACATTGTCTGCATTAGGGTAAACTCGTGAACTTCTTTGTTCCACCACAACCTTTAGAAGGAAATACAAAGAAAAACACAAAGGAAATGGAGTTTAAATTAAAGGAAAAAATACAATACCCCAGTAAGTATTTCTGATGACTTTTAAAATACATTTTGCTTTCAGCATAAGCCTTATTGTCAACTGATAATGAGTTCAAGGCTGCTCTTCACTTCTGCAGAAAGAAATTATTCATTTCCTGAATGCTGTGATGTAGGATTGCATGCTACAAACAAGCGATCCCCAGTTATGAGTTATTGCCAACTCGGAATCTGTGCTACAGAGCCCCATGTAACTATAGCTTATTGTAAGAGAGTTTATGCATTTAACTGAAATGTATTTCCTTTTTATAAGCTTCAGTAAGAAAACTGAGTGAATTTTCTCTCGCTATTCAGAATAGCGAATTTTCTTAGAATTACTAATTTTCTTAGAATTACTGAAACACAGCAATTTGTAGGGCTGCCTCAAGTAAAGCATTTGTCAAAACTGCTGCCTGGCTTTGCATTTCTTAGATCAACATAGTGTTTAGAGTTCCCTTAATATGCATTCTCTGAGGTAACTTTCATTTTATCTGAGCTGTAAGTTTTTTTTTGCTTTGTTTCTACATGTAGGCTTACGAGTGATGATATTAGCAGCTGTAAAGGAAATGAATGTGAAGAAAGGAGCATCTATTATTGCAATATTTAAGTATATCAGTGCCATATATAGGTATGATGTACAGAGAAACAGACGGCTTCTCAAAAGAACTCTAGAAAAACTAATCACAGAACAAGTAGTAGAGCAAGTCAAAGGACATGGTCTGGCTGGGTCTTTCAAGCTGGGGAAGAATTACAAAGAACAGAAGAGGCGAGAGAGAACCAAAGAGCAGGTAAACATGCTGCCGTAGTTAATTCAAGGAATATTGCAAAGGAAAATCTTATTTTTACCAATTGCATACTACAGCTGTGTTGTCTACGTGCACTAGTTGAGTGACACGTGCTTATTGATAAAAATGAAGAAAACTGTAGCATTTGACATTGATGAACAAAACCCCAGAAATCATAAGTAAATCAAATTTAGGGCTAAATATTAACTACATCTGTCATAAATCTAAAATAGTGCTTTTGGGGTGGGCAGATGTGGTGTTCTTGTTGTGAAGTTGTCTTTTAAACACTGGCAAACATTAACCAAATCCTCAAACTGTCAATTGATATAAAAACTTAATATCTATGTCTTGATGTGTTTATATGTTTCAAAAAGAAAAAAAAAAAGGAGAATATCTGACATTTTTGGGGTAATTCTGCTTTGTAGGTAGCAAGGACTTCAGAAAACATTCAGAAGAAGCCACTGATTGATGCTAAAACTCAAACGAAAGGAGCAGGAAATAATGATATCACTTCTGAAAATGTCCTTAAAGTTCCTTTACAGTCGAATGTTGCCATGGAAGAACATGATTACTGTACAGCTAGCAAAAATAACAGGAAACCTGAAGCAGATCATGAGAACTCTTTTAAAGAGAATAAAGTTCAGCAGGAAGCTGTGGTCCCAAAGTCTCCAGATTTACATGGCAGCCTCCTTGTCTGCAGTGATGTGAGCAGTCATCCCAATTCTGATGTTTCTAAAACTACAGCTGATGTCCAGCAGGAAATACCAAAGGACCAGTCCTCTCATTCACAAGAGCATGCTGGCGCTACCACACAACACACTGGTTCTGTATTTCCATTTAATACCTCTGAATATCGTTTTGAGTGCATCTGTGGTGAGCTTGGATTGGCTGACTATAAAGCTCGAGTGCAGTGCCTGAAATGTTGCTTATGGCAGCATGCAGAATGTGTAAACTACAAAGAGGAAAACCTGAAGATCAAGCCCTTCTACTGTCCCCATTGCCTCGTGGCAATGAAACCAGTTTCCACAGGAGCAACTCTGATAATTTCTCCAAGTTCTATTTGCCATCAGTGGGTAGATGAGATCAATAGGCATGTAAGATCATCTTCTCTTGGAGTTCTGGTAAGATTATATAGCTTCATGTTCTGGGAAGTTATTTTGTCAAGGCTTTGCGCTTCTTGTCTGACACTCTGTATCCCGTGAAGTTCAGAGGTTTCTTTGTCCTCTGTGTCAGAATGCTGCATTTCTTGCTATTAGACCTGTGCTTTGGCATGACACAGTGCATTGCTGTCCAAGAAAGACTCTGCATGTAGTTCTTAATTTTTTCCTTGTTAGTTGGTTACTGGAAAATGATACAGTGAACTTAGATACATCTATTGAGTGGATGCAAATTTTGAGCGGTTACAATAGGTAATTTCTGAGAGAGAGGGCTGCTAGTGGTTTTTTGTTTCTGAGAGATTACCAGGGAACTTAGAAAGGCCTAACTATACGGGCTTTACGAGAGGAGTCTTGGACCTTGGTGTTTACTGAAAATAACACCATTGCAACTTAGCCATTTTCTGTAAAATCTGCCATATTTATTGGGATCTTGCTTATCTGGACACCATGTATTGGTCTTTATTTCTGATAGCTCTGTCACTAAAACCTAGTTTCACGTATAGTAACTATGGCTATACAGGAGTTTTTTTAGTGTAGTTATCACAATTTCCAAGGGTAGCCACTGCCTTTTATGAATGATATAGTCAAGTTTTGTTTTTCCTATTTTTAGTCAGCAAGAATCTTAGTAATGATAAAGTGCTTTGAGAACTGTAGATCCCTTATACTTTGAATAGAACAACAGTAGTAGATTGGTAGATGAACCTGCGTATTCAGAGATGTCTTATACCTTCAGACAGCCTGCTTAGATGCCCAGTAAGTAAATGACGTGTAGGTTTCCCGTACACTGTTTGTGTGAGCAGTTTAACTGGCTTTAGTGCAGCAACTAACAAACGGCTAAAACTTGCACAGTTTTCATAGGACTCAGTCCAAGTTTTATACCAGCTTTGATGAAAACTGTCAGAAATAGATTTGCATGGTAACATTAAAATAGCTTAAATACTGGATGTCAGTGCTTTAAGCTGTGTGACACCTTCCATTCTAAGACACTTCTAAAATTTTAACTGCCAACTGTAAGTCATCCAGACTTGCTTTCAGTGTTGCTTTAAAATGAAAATGTTACGGTTTTTTTCTGTGAAGTTAAAAGGAAAGTAGTACAGCTGTTTCAAAGAACCAGTTTCCCATATTAACAGGTTTTGCATTGCATGTGAAGGGTGTTTTTTATTCTTCCAACTGCTTGCAACCCACAGGAAATTCTAGTGGGTTTATGTAATAGAACAAGTAATTAAAATTTATCAAGTTGTCTCTTCCTGCTGCTGTGAAAACAACAGCCCAGTTATAAACCTCTGGAAAATCTATTCATAAATACTTGGAAGAAATTATTAGGCTTCGACAGCTATTTTTTTCTTTTTAAGTTACATCAGTGAACATACTCTTATTTTTTTCTTGTTTCTCCCCCTGCCCTTTTCTGTCTTTCATTCATGTGTGTTGACCTGGTTGAACATGCTCTGTTGTCACACTCTGGGGCTGAACAGATATTTTCTGCAAGTGTTTCGGTTGACAGAAACACGGTTTCGATATGCACAGATATAGAGGAAGATTATTACTGAAAGAAAAAGTACAGTTGACAGCGAAATTTACAGTGAAATCGTGTCCTGCATGTCAAGGGGCAAAGAGGGGGAAAATAAACTAGGTCTTATAGGGTCAGCTTGGTTTTGGTATTTTTAACTGTGTTAGCTGTGTGAATTAAGAGAACATTAAAGTTTGACACTATGAGGGACTGAAAGACTGATTTTCTTCAGTGGTAAAAGCGTTTGTAAGTAGTTGCAAATAAACATTAACTAAGATGGTCCTTTATAGAATAAATCATGAGCTTGCAGTGTTGCATTTATTATCTGTATTACTTTTATAAATTTCCTGCCGTGCCACTCTGTGAATACCAGGTTTTATCAGTGGTTTCATATTATATGAACAACACTGCTGAAAGCATACGTGTATTAAGCTGTACTGGTATTTTAGCAATTTTATGAAAGTGTCTCATTCCCTCATTGTTTGCTGTTGTGCTATTGAATATGGTTGGGCTTGATGATCTTAAAGGTCTTTTTCCAACCTAGTGATTCTATAATTCTGTGAATACAAACCTATGTAGGTGTACCAAGGTGTGAAGAAGCATGGCTTTCTACAGCCACACATGTTGGCAGAGCAGGAGGTGGTTATCACCACATACGATGTCCTCCGCACTGAACTAAACTACGTAGATATACCCCACAGTAACAGCGAAGATGGGCGCCGTTTCAGGAACCAGAAGCGGTATATGGCCATCCCAAGCCCGTTAGTAGCCGTGGAGTGGTGGAGGATTTGCCTTGATGAAGCACAAATGGTTGAATGCACCACCGCAAAGGTACAATGTTCCTGGTCATGCATTTATTTAACTTGAAAAGGTTTTGACAAGCTTATTTTAAGTAATACAACAGACTTCCCTCTCCACCTCTAACATTCAGTGCACTCAGGTAATTTGTCTTTGCTCTTTAGAAGTGAATTTTCTTTTAGGGATATTTACTGTTTAGTGGTTCTCCTGTTGGAATTTTGACAGACTGTGAAGTATATCCAGCTCAAAAAATATTTAACATAATCTATACTGACAGTTTAAAGAAATAGGCCATCGTGTTGTATATGGTGTTTGATAGTTTCAGACAAGACACTAGCCTGTTCAGTGACATGATTCAGAGGCATAGATATGTCCTTTGGGTCTAGAAGCTAAGATAGCAAGCAGTCCGTCTGCAAACTCTCAGGCTGCAGTCTGCAGAGTGAGATCGTCTTAATTAGTATTCATCCAGTCTTTTTGTCCCAAACAGGAAGACAGAAATGCTGGTTACATAATGGCTCATGGGCTTTAGGGTTTTTTTTGACATAGTTTCTTTTGCTAACTGTTTGCCTTCTGTGAACCCCTCATTGCACTTGATTACTTGGAAGTGGATATGGCTTTTATCAGCTTTCAGTTACCTACAAAAAAGCTCGGTAACTTTATACACACTTTTATACTGTATTGTACCAATGCTGCTTACAGGTCTGCTAATCTTACATACTGAAAAGATGTTCAGACTTCTTAAAACTAAAGTCCACATGTTTTCAGACTGTGTTCCACTCTGACTTTGTTTTTCCTCTCCTCCCATTTGTTCTATCTTCTTCTGCTAGGCTGCTGAAATGGCACTCCGTTTAAGTGGAATCAATCGCTGGTGTGTCAGTGGCACTCCTGTGCAGCGAGGATTAGAAGGTGAGATTTTATGTAGCAGTGTCATCTGTGGTTTTGCCTTGTGCTGATAATTAGGTAGCGGATTGAAGCAGTTAAAATATCTTCTAGTTTTGCTCATTGGATACTCTGACTTGGTAAGCCATAAACCTTAAGTGTGTAATAAAGCTGTCAATGTATCAATGTAAAAACTGCAGAGCTGAAATCCTTTTCTCCCCAAGCTAGAATAATACTTGGGGGAGCAAAAAATCTGTATGTCAAACAGCTGCCTCAAGGCTGTTCTTCAGTTTTCGCTTAGAGTGGGTAAATATTAACCCTTTTTTACTGCAGCTAAAGATAGAATGATTCTGTAACCAGAGCAGACTAACTGTCAAATACAGTGAGCAAAGCTGTATTTGCTTTTGCATAGCCCTGTGTGAACTACTGTGGGCATCAACTGCCATGAATATGAATTCTAAAAATTGTACTGAAGTCTATGGAACTGTCTTGATTCCTTATGTAAGGACTTAATGAATTGAGATGTGCGGAGTAGGGAGCTGTATGTTAGCAGGTGTCATTTATCTTGTCTTTTTTGTGAAGTACTTAGTTTCTGTAGACAAGCTTGAGATGGGGAAAAAAGAAAGGAAACCGACTAACTTCTTTATGGAGTTAGGAATGTATGATACACATCAGGGCAATGCATTTGAAAATGGATAAATCATTGCAAACTATTATAAAAGTCAATATTGCGGATTAATTTGTTATGGAATTGTGGATTAAATTTATAAATATACATAACAGTTTTGAGAATAATTAATAAAGCAAATGCTATGGAAGTGATTTATTTGACTGTCATGATTAACTTGTTCAAGTCCTTATTTGTGGTGGTATTGATTTAATACTTATCTGAAATGCCGTCTTGTCCATAATACATGTTGGCCAGGCTCTCAGGCTGTACTGAGGCTGACGCCATCACAGAGGAGATGAAAACTGCTGACTGATTTGAATCTGTGCCGTCACTGCTGTAATTAAGTGGGATAGGACCTCTGGATAAACAATTACTTCCTGCATAGAAATTCCAGGATTTTTCTTCCCCTGATCTGTGATGTTTTTGGGGAATGTCTTACAACTCTCAGCTGAATACCAAAATTACCATAAAGCTAACAGAATAAAGAATGTAGCCTCATCTTTAAGAACTATCTGTAAGATACCATCCTATATTTCTATTTCTGCATTGTCTACATGCAGCATTTAAACATGTGCTTCTCTGTTTTTCCAGTAAGATTTTGGACAAAGTCAGTATGTCCTTAAATTTCATCCCAAGAAATGATAGGTTTCTGAATTGGGCAGGATTAACAAGCTGAATTCTCTCAATTTGTAAGAAAACATGTTTTTTGTTAATTTCTTAAACCTTAGTAGAAAAGTTAAACTCTTTTTTGAATTGCACCCCTTTTTAGGATAGTGGGCAACAGACAGCTGGTGCACAGCAGGCTGTGAAGTAATGATACTAAACAATATTGTTCTAAAAAACTGGCAAACCTGGTTAACCATATGCAAGCATGTATTTTCTGCCTCTCACCTCCGCTCTGAATAGATTTAAATTCATTGCTCTGTTCTGCTAAACCTGAAATTAGGAAAGTGTCTCACAAATGTCAAAAATTTCTATGAAAATCAACAACTAGCTAAAGGAGAGAACCCTCACCTTCCTCCACCCAGTCCCTTGCCTCAAATTAGCTATTTTGGCGAGAGGGTGACAAGTGCAAAAGATAATTGTAGTTGCTTTATGTCTGGTAACCTTTGTATGAAAGGTTTTTTTGGAGACATATTGTGAAATATTAAAGCACAAACATCGTACTAAAACACTTTCTTTTTCTTGGCAGATCTATATGGATTAGTCCTTTTTCTTGGAATTGATCCTTACTGGGTCAAACATTGGTGGGACCAGCTTTTGTATCGACCTTATTGTAGGAAAAATCCTCGGCCGCTCTACAGTCTAATTGCCCAGATAATGTGGAGATCAGCAAAAAAGGATGTGATTGACCAAGTAAATAAGAGTTTTGGGTTTTAAAATTCCTGATCAGCATCTATCAATGTCTTTATTTGCAATTGACTTACTTTGGTTTTTTAATTGCAGATTCAAATCCCCCCTCAGACAGAAAATGTACACTGGCTTCACTTCTCTCCTGTGGAGAGACACTTCTATCATCGCCAGCACGAGGTGTGCTGCCAGGATGCCTTGGCAAAACTCAGGAAGATTTCGGACTGGAGTCTTAAGCTTAGTAGCCTAGATAGAAGGACTGTGACCTCTATTCTGTACCCTTTGCTGCGTCTGAGGCAAGCCTGCTGTCATCCACAAGCTGTTCGGGGAGAGTTCTTGCCATTGCAGAAAAGGTGAATTTGTGCCACTTCTTAAATGGCTTGTTCTATCCAAAACAAAACTCTGATGCTCTCTAACAGTGCAAGATCTTGTACAGTTCTCAAATAAGCCTGATGTTAAGCTTCTTCAGCTAAACGTGCAAGTATGGCACACACCAAGCTAGCTGAGCTCAGAAGCTGATTAGGATGCAGTAGAGTAGTTAGTGTATTTCTTGTGTTAAAGAACATAGTACTGAGAGGCAGTTGTGCAGTCATATTTTAATCTTATGATACTGATGGATACTAGGGTGTTGAGGTGACAGACCGAGCGTGAAACAAACCAAATTCTTTTTCAGTTTTAAGTAAGTCCACTGATTTTCTTTTTCTCTTAGAAAGCTCATGTTTGTAAATGAGAACAGAACAAAATGAATGAACAGAATGGAATAATTAATTCCAAGAAAATGTTTTTATTGGGAGGTTGCAGAATTTGTAAACATAGATCCTAATTTGAAAGCTGCTCAAATGCTGGGTTTTTTTCTTTTTTTGCATGCTTTTGAGCTCATCTTCCTCGCACGTGCCCTGCAAATACTAGTTTGGTCTCAGCTTATATTAGACATAAGCATGTTGCCAACGCTCTTAAATTTTGTGTCCTACTCCTTCCGTTTTCTCATATGGGACACCCACAGTGCCTAAGCAGCTTTAACTGACTTTGCACCTACTTCAGCACCTACTTCCTGCCTGGATTTTTTGTCCCTTGGCTTTACTCAAAGCTATCCTTCATGCTTCTTTCTTCTTTCTCATCTCTGTTCTTGCTCCTCCCTCTTACCTCTCTATTTCCTGTGTTTTTATGTTAGACTAATTCTCTCCTGACTAAATTCCTTGCAATAATTACAAACACTAGAAACGAATGTAGAAAAAGGAGTTCGAAGTGATAGTTACTAATAATCACTATTATCGTTCCACAGATGTTCCTCTTTGCCTTGACACCCCACCTGTTTTACATGTTTAGATTGGTAGTGGAAGGGAGAAATGTAGTCTCTCATAGCTGTTTTCATTTGAACAGCTTCCAGCAAAATCGGGTCGGTCTGCTTGTTTCCAGTTCACCACTGTGAAGGAGCAAAATACTTTGCCCTGTGAAGGATTATTTTACCTAGTTCTAATTTTCCTCGTGTCTTATTTCTTTTTATTTTTAGGAGACGTCAACCTCTTGACATACTCAGGGTAAAGCTCTGTCTGGAGGAAAAGCTGACAACTAGGGTTTTTTAATAAGTAAATAAATATTGAATAAACCTTTGCACAGTATGTTGGATGCATGTAGCAATCTGTCATGCTGCACAGCATGACAGTTTTACTTCTCTGGTATTGTGGTTTTGTTTCAAATTTGAGCCATTTGGTCTCCATTGCAGCACTATGACCATGGAGGAACTGCTAACGTCTCTGCAGAAGAAATGTCGAACAGAGTGTGAGGAAGCTCACCGACAGCTAGTGTGTGCTCTTAATGGCTTAGCTGGTATCCATATCATTAAAGGTAAGACTGGATGGCTATAGCATATTCTTTACTCTTTTTCGTAGGCTAACTATGGTTTAGATGACACCATGTAAAGATGGTGGCTTTTTTTGCAATTCAGGGAAAAAGCCCTAGTGAAATCCTGAGAAACTAGAGGCTTGTAACAGTGTAACAAAAACCAACATTCATTCTTAATGAGGGAGAAAAGAGTAAATGTAGTTTGATGGGTCTTTGAGATGTATCAGATTGTTTCTGGCTTTTTTCTTTTATGTTCTTTCTTGATTCTATCATCTACACATACTGGTGGGATAAAAGAAGCCATACTTGTATAATTGTACTTAACCAGCTTTTGATTTACCAGTACTACTTCGTGGGCTTTCTTTGTGCCCCTTGCCACACAAACTGCTATTCTGACCATGGGATCTATTTGCTACTACCTGCTATTTAGCTCTGTCAGATTTTGTCTGAGTTAGGGGAAAAAAGCTTTGAATGAGAAACGAAAATAATTGTATTAATCTTGCATGACCCACTGAAAAAAATCACAATAACTTAAAATAACTTAGTCATGAATGTGAAAGAAATGCGTCTTTGCCAAGTAACAAGTTTTCTAAAGCTGACAAGCTGCTTGAATTTTTCCAGATCATGTTAAAGTATTCCTTCAAAGACAGACAGTTTCTCTTGTCCATAGTTAACAGGTTTGAAATACTTTGATATGATTGCATAATGAATATAATTTTTTTTTTAGATAGAATTAAGTACTTAAAAAGATTTCTGTAGAGAGTAAATATTTCTAAAATACACTAGTAACAAAAATTAAGTTTGACCCTTTTTGAAAAGCAGATCGATGAAAATTGCACTTGGTAAGAAACAGAAGTAGAACTGAGGCAGAGTTCTGGTCTATAACGTCCCCCCCCTCCAGCATTACTGTCACTATTCTCTATCAGAAAGGAGGAATTGCACCTTGTATATAAGTAAAGCCATGAATTTATTGTTAATATAATTGAAATCTTATAGGTCTGTTAATAGTCCAGATCTGATTGTTATGGGTGAAAAAAAAAAATAATTACACTTGCTTGTTTCTACTGCTTGTCTTGCTTTTATGGTCACCTTTCTACTACCCTTCTGGGTCCTGAGGTCAGTGGTTTCATACTGGTGGTGGCAGTACAATGGACAGTTGTCGCTACCTGGAGTCCTTTGTCGGGAGGAATAAGATGCTTTTGTTGATGGTTTCTTCTTTCTCAGTCAAGAATCCAATAAGGGTCATTTTTAGGTTTGCTAGCGCACTTTTACACCTTCTTCTTTCTTCATTGGTCTGCAGATTCATGTTAACACCAAATTTAGTGTGCATTATACTTTTTTAAGAATGTTACATGCTATTTCTTTGTTCTCTTTGTTGCCCCTAAAACCAGTTTTGTCCAGCTCTAGGTCTACATTTCTTTGACTGTGGGTGAGTTGTTTATAGCCATGGCTTATATTCACTGCCAAGCCTGTGCTCCATCTCTTAGCATCCCATGGCCATACTCTTCTACACTGCATCCTATATCTTTACTTTTCAAGGCCTCTGCTATTGTTATTGTATTATTCTATACTAGCTAATTGTGTTGTAAATATCTCAATCTACATAGAATAACTGCTTGTTAGTGCTATCTCTATAAAGCTGTGATTGTACCATGCAAAGATAAACAAAAGTTAAAAAAAACCCACATAAATAAATAGCCATAGACATCTAGTGAATTAGAGAAATTGCTGTCACAGCTAAGCCAAGTAAAAGGTACAGGCAGGTCAATAAAAACTCAAAGGAGGCCTGACAAGCCTCAACCTTGAGGCCTTGCAAATTCGACGCGTGGCTTTCTGACTGCTGCTGGTAATGGCACTGGTATGTTGCAGGGATGCACCTTTGCAACTGGCAACCGTTTCAATGTCAGAAGCAGCAAATCTTGTTGACATAGGTTTTTAACACTTCCAGATATGTAGGAAGATGCTTTTTGCTCTGTTACTTTCTACATTTCATGTCCTCGTATTTCTCCAAGTTTTAAGAATCTCCTAAGACTGTTATTGGCTAAGTAAATCTCTTGTCAGGAGAAGGAAAATAAATAGTTTTTTCTTCTTTTTTTTTTCTGCTTTTTCATATGCAAATTCAATTTTGCGTTTCTTTTTAAGTTTATGTAATCTATTTTCTGAGAAGTGATTGTGATGTTAGCAGCTTACATTAGTAGTTATGCTCTCTGCATGTACTTAATCATTTCTGCTATTCTAAAGTATACTCTCATTGTTTTCAGTGGAAGAGTGAAGAAGGTGTTTGCAGTGTGAATTTAATGATGCATCACTGCAGTGAGTGGTAGATGATGTTATTTCAGTACCACGTGAGATTTTTTGGGCTTATGCAACTGCGAATACATATTTTAAGATCAAGAAGTCTACGGATCTTGCAGTCACAAGATATTTAATTTGGAAACTGCTTTAGTCTTTGTAAAATATAATACTCTTGTCTTTTACTAATGGGTTTGGTTAGGTTTTTTTGGGGGGAAGGGAATAAATAGGGAAGACTTGCTTAAAGACAAGCAGATATTATATAGCCTCTCTGAAATCAGTTAGTATATAACAAGTGATGGCCAGTCATGACTGTTTGTATAATTAAAAAACACTGCAATATGTGTGTGGTTTTGTTACTCTTTTAATTCAGGAGAATATGCATTGGCTGCAGAGCTGTACAGAGAAGTGTTAAGATCATCTGAAGAGCACAAAGAAAAGCTCAAAACAGATTCCTTGCAAGTGAGTGAGCATTCAAATATAAAGAGATGTAGTTAAGAACTGGAATACTTTAGATTTAACTTAACAGGTCAGTCTTTTCTTCTTCCTAGTGGTGTGCTAAATGAATCTTTCTGCCTGCTGTCATTATCGCAATCGTTAGACAGGGATATGTCCAGTTCCTTTTGTTTTTAAACAGCTACTGTATTTCTGAAAACTTTTGCCTGTGAGTCATGAAACCCCAAAAGCAGTGTATGATCTCCACCTGCTGTTCTGCCATAAACTTAACATGCTGAATTCCTTGTCTATGTGACTGCTCGCATTAATGCTACTATATTACATCCTGCAAATACAGCATGCTGAGTTTGCATCGAGAATGATACTAATGTGCCAATTGGTAGAAAACAATAAAATTGTTGCTCTGCAGAAGATGCTCTCTGAAAGGGCACTAAAACATGAAAAATAATTAAAGGGAATTTTCTCTTCAGGAAATATATTAACATGTTTTAATGCTATTTTAAAATTATATGTCCTTTTTCCTGTTTATAAAAGCAATGGTTCTGCAACAGCTTTGTATTTCTTCAAGAAATATCAGTTTTAAATTGACCAAAATTCTCTTAAGCATAAAAAGATATTTAAAATGTTAATGAGAGATAAATAAGTGATCAGTTGTCTATTTCTTCATTTGTTTCGCTGAGTAAGTTATTCTTTATCTTGCTCGTTGTCATCTGATGGCTGTGTGGCATTTCTTTCATCCTTCCTTTTGTGACTTCCCAGAGGCATTTTTCACTTACCATAGCTGTATCAGCATAAACTGATAAAACCTTTTTTTTCTCAAAATGTACACTCCCTAATATTGTGTTCATGTAATAAAACTCAGCTTCTGAAGAGTATTACCAGTTGTGTAGGCTTAGCCCTTCAAGGTAAGGGCAAACCACTGCTGGCCAGTGCTCTTCAGTGGCTGAGATAGTACAGGACAAAGGTGAAGTGGATCCAGGAGATAAGGGCACATGTTCATAATAGCAACAGTTATCAATTTGTCCAACATATGCAGGCAGCATAATATTAGGCCTCTAGTTTGGGATGCTTAGGGTGAGCATAGGGAAGAGGAATAGAGTTGCCTTAACAATCAAGTTAATATTTAAGGAAAATAAACAAAACCATTATGTTTTATTCAGTCATCTTTTATTTCAGAAAAGTGAAAAATATGAAAGATTATTGAAGGTCTTTGGAGCTGTTTTTTCCTTATACTTTGTTTCACTGTAAATAGGCCAAATGAATTGTCTCCTTATAATATTCTGAAGTGTATTTACAAAACAATGTGCTCTGAGATAAATAACTTGTTTTCCATGATATTAAAGGGCTTTTTTAATTAGGAGAGTGACTATGGGACAGAATCTGATGACTTGGTATCAAACTTTCCTGCTAATTTGCTTTTGAGGTGTTAAAGAAGGTGGTTTTAGTCTTTCATTTCCTATCTCAGTAAAATGAGGAAAAGAATGTTTATTTTCTTTATAAGAAGCTTTCAGATTAACAGAGAAACAAATAAAACTACTTTAAAATTAATACTAATTTTTTGCTATAAGCTTTCATTGCTGCTTAAGTTTTTCCTGTCACAGATGTTGCAGTGTAGTTTTTTCATGATTGCTGTTGACTTTGTGTATATTTAGAGACTTCATTCTACACACAATTTGATGGAATTGTTGTTGGCAAAGCACCCAGGAATTCCCCCGACATTGCGTGATAGCCGACTTGCAGAAGAGGTAAACATTGTTCACTTCTATGTAAATACGTTTTGAAGAGCATCTTTTTATTGTTTTTATCATTCAGTATTTTCTCCACCTAAAGAAATAACATTAAATAGCTTTCAAATGAATTACATACATTGGTAAAATCAAGATTTAGTGTGTAAGATGAGAGCAGAAATGTCCAGTAAAACGCTGCGTTTCTGAATCCTTCATGATCTCTTGCATTGTGAGTGTATTTTATGACATCTTAGACATAAAAATTATTAAAAATGCGAATTTTTTTTCCCCACTCCACAGTGTTCTTGTGGAAATAACTTACATACATGTTACTGAATAAAAAAATGCATCATCCCAAATTCTTTATTTCCCCACATTTTTTTTTTTTAGCTTTTCTCAGTTTAACTGCAGATAGTCAGTGTCTTCTCTAAGTGAAGTTTTAGGGTTGACTTTTTTTTTTCTGGTTTGTGTGCCCTCCATTCCAAAATGCTTCCTGATCTTCTAGTAAATGTAAACTACTGCTTTCTAGTGCATCTTCTCAATCATGCCTTCAAGCTGTTTTACTACCTGTCTTTGTGGTCCTGTGTGTGGTACTGATAATATCTTTGAAACATGCTTGAGAAGGTCCTGATTTGCAGTGTTCTTCATAGCCTAAAGTTTGCCAGTGGCATCTGTCCATGCTCTCCTTGTGTTACTTATATTGTATTTGCATGCCCTATAGCAACTGGTTCATAGAATCATAGAATGATTTGGGTTGGAAGGGGCCATAAAGATTGTCTAGTTTGAAAGCATCAGCTAAGTTCATCCCTGCCACTCTTGTACTGCCTAAATGTCTAGAAAGTTTGACAATCTTTGGCCAGATAAGCAAGTCACTGCATGTTCCTTCCTGCGGGCATAACCTTGTTTAACTATATCCTTGATCTTGACAGGGGAAGTATCTGGTAAGGTATCTGGGATCGCTGTTTCCTACTGGTTACTTGTAGTGGACAAATGGACCACATTTGCAAAACGTTTGTTATTGTGGCATCATTTGAATTGGAAAGGCCTGTAGCGGAACCTCCCACTTAGAGCATGGTCAGCTCTGATTTCTGACCAAGTAGCCCAGGACTTTATCCAGCAGTGCTGTTAAAACTAGCAAAGAAAGGTGTTTCACAGCTTATCTGAGCAACCTGTTGCAATACTTCATAATAATCACAGAGAGGAGAAAAAAAAATCACATAAAACCTTCCATTACAATTCATTGCCATTGCTCCCTATTCATTTGCCGTGTACTTCAGTAAAGGGCCTGACTCCCTCTTCCTGATGACTTTCTCCTGGCTGCTGGAAGGCTCCTATTTTGTACCCTCTAAGTCTTTCTTCTCCAAGCTGGACAAGCCCAGTTCTTCTGCTTCTCCAGTTATGTGGTGGTCATCAATGTCTGTCTTGCTGTTTGGATATCTCATGATACTTATACAAATTCTATGCACAGGTAGCATCTTTTTCAATTTTAATGAGACTTGTTCTTTTAAATATTTAAAGGAATTTCTACCAGCCTTTATAGAAATACTGCCCATTTTTTTTAATTGACCTATAACTCTAGTAATTTCTTATTTCACCTTGCTATGACATTATTGTAAAGAGGCAGATTGTAAAATTTTTATTTTGCTTATAAATGTGAAACAGATGTTTTTTGTAACTGTCTTTTGCCAATAGCTCATCCAAATGGGCATCTTAATAGTAGCAAAGAAGAAAGACTTAAACACACCTTAAAATCACCAAAATAAAGATATCTAGTGAAATCAGAATGTAATGGTAAAAGGTGTGGGGGAGTGTGTGTGTGTACATGTTAACTTATATTTCTCTCAAGTATTTGATCATCAGTTTTTAAAATATCAAGTAAACTGGTACTATTTATATGTGGAGACATCTGCATCCCAAGAGTGATTTTCACTGTCAGAAGTATTTTTAATTGAGAAGTTGTATCTGATGTACTTGAAAAAAAATGCTTACATTTATTTTTATTTTATAGGTAAGTTTTATATCTAAGTAAGTTGAATTGTCCTAGTTCAATTCATTCTAAGATCTTTTTATTGTTTACTTATTCAACACAATGTATTTTAATGTACAGTGAAGTAAGAATTAAGAGTCCTTTTTTTAATGCAATGTATTCCTATTGTATTTGGGCTCATCCAAAAGCAAAATTGCATAGTTAGCATCTTAGTAGTAGTTTGTTTTGTCAATTTTTTTTTCTTGGCTTACTAGTAAATGCTGTATTCTAAAGGAAAATAAATAATGCTAAAAATTGATGCTGAACGTGCACAAGTGAAAGTGAGTAGTATGTAGGTAGCTAACCATTTTAAAACACTGTGGTGTTTGAGGGTTTACATTTTCAATTATTCCTCATTAATGAGTTGTACATAGCTTAAGCTGCCATTTCCATACAGGCAGAACAACTTCGACGGCATTATATGAGCAAATCCAATGCAGAAGTTGCAGAAGCCCATCAGGCCTTACAGCCAGTTGTTCAGACCATTCGGGAGCTCCAGAGAAAGGCAGGTACCTCTTACATGTTCAGTTTCTGAATTTTGAGATTTTTTTTTTTTTTAAATATTATTTTCATGTGTTTATCCAGATCTCCAGCTGTTCGTTATCCCTAACATTTCTTTGAAGGCCTGTTTGGAGTGGGACTTTGGCAGTGTGCATGCACACATACACACAGAGCTCCATAACTTATCCTGTGTTCCTCACATAAGGAGGCACACAGTACTTGATGAACAGGTGACTAAAACCAGAAGTACATGGTGGGATGATTCCAGAACAGCTTAACACAATTCTTTGTTTTTATCTTAACTGTACTTCACTTCTAATTTAGATAAATATGTTATAGATTTTGACCTTGAAACATTTCTATGGAGTATCAGATGGTATTTCAGTTACTTTCAAAGGAACTGTTACTTGACATGCATGTCATTGTTGTGCTTAAGGCTTAATTGTGTTTAGTTAATACGACAATTCAGGTTTCATGGGAAGGCGTAAGCCCTTAATGAATTGATGAAAACCTGAGTTGAAATGCTGCTTGTCACTTGCGTAATAGTTAAGAAACAATAAAGAAATGAGGACAAATGGCGCATGAGGAAGTAAACTTCTGCATCTTTTTTTCACCGTTTAAAATTATAACGTCACTTCAGTGTTGCTTTTTATTAGAGAGCTTCCTTTCATCTCTTTTTGAGAGAAAGAGGAAACTTTGAGGTTGCAGTATCCCTATGTAGCTATTCTGTATAGATGGCCTCCATGAATCAAACTCTACTGAAGCAATTTGAAGGTATGGAATTAGGTGGGAATGTAGAAAATGTCTTAGTCATGTATTCATTTAACAGGAAAGAGGATATTTTTTTCAGCATACTCTCATCTTTCACTTTCCATGGAACTTAGCAGTCTGTGTTCGAGTGTGGCCTAGAGAGCAGTATAAGCCTGTGCTGCATTGAGTAAATTGGTTGATCGTGGAAGGTTCATGGATAAATCTGTTCTTCTGCATACAGATACATTCAGGTTCTCCGTGGTGGTTGGATGTCATCCAGACGGCAATACAGTATGCCATCGATGAGGAGCTTGTTCAACGTGTGCAAAATGAAATAACCTGCAATTACAAACAGCAGACGAATAAACTCTCCATGGCAGAGAAGTAAGAGAATAGCTAGACTAGACTAATGAATACAGTTAAGTCTGCTCAAGTCCTCTTGTCAACTTGTGTGAACAGTTGCAATTAAATAGCAGATGTTTTTGCTTCAGAGCATCTGGACTGCGATTAAGTTTCAAAAACAGTTCCCCGAAAAGTATAGCTACATAGAAGTTTTAGAAAGAAAAGCAGGAGAATTACAGTTTTCACCTAGACAAGCATTCTTTTAAATGTTTGTTTGTATTATATGCTATAGTTTTACAGTCTTCTGTACTCTGACAACTGCTGAGCAAGAAAAATTTAAAGTTTATTGCCTTAAAATTGAATAACCTTTGAAAGAAACTGACTTGCTTAAATGGAAGACAGACGATATCAGATAAATCCTTATGTAACAGCATAAAAGAGCATCACTGTTTTTCTGAGCAAAGAATTTCGAATTGGTTTTAGGTTAGACAACAGTACCGCTGTTGTATGCAATTACAGAATAATGGATTGGGGAGGACATCTGGACGTCACCTAGACAAGCCCCCAGTCTATAGAACCAGGCCAGAGACTCAGCCCAAACAGGTTGCATGGAGATTTGTCCTTTTGAATTTTGGTCATCTCCAAGGAGGGAGTTTCTGCGGCATATCTGTGTGCTTGCCTATGTCATGCTGGAAAAAAAGAACAATTTTTTTCTTGTTTTACATTAGCTGTTTAGGAAATGTGTTTTTAAACTGTTGCTGCTTACAGGTTGTATAAATTTGGACAAGCTATCTGCAACTTAACTGTTTCTTTTATGAAAGAGCTTATTTCATTTCGAATTTATTTTAGCATCTGCAGTAAAAATTTAAGTGTCTTGTGAATTGTTACTGATCAGTGGTGGAAGCAACAAGTGCTACTCTCTAGCTGAGTATTAGAGATGGTTAATCCAGGGTGTAGTGTGTGGGATATATTCGTAAATCTGGAATGTTTGGCAACTGGTATTATTAACAACAAACTTGTGATTGCACTTTATGTATATTTTCAGACTACCTGGTTAAGCAAATAGGTCTATTTTATTTTAAAATACATATTGCTTAAATAAGCCATTTTAAATGCCAGTCTTTAGTGTTGTTAAACCTGTGGGGTTTTTCTTCACACTTTATAAAAGTTATGTTTATTGATTAAGCTTTCCATATGAGGTACAACCACAGCTTTCTAATATGCTCTCTGGTCTGTGAATGCCAGACCTTGTATGAATGATGCACTCTCAGCAAGAGACCTCTGCTCACAGGGAAAACACAGTATGGGAAATGCTTAACTGGTGTTCATGTTCCTACTCCCATCATAAAAGACAAGTAGGTTTCACGAAAAAAGTCACTGTTCTGCCCATTCAGTAATTTTAATTTTGAGGGCTAACTTGCAAAACGCAGTATATTTGTGTGATGGGGTGCATGTGTCTCTGCTATGAATTGCACAGATGCATAGCAAATCGGTTTGGCCAACAGATGCAAATAAGACTATAATATGTGCAGTTGTTTACCTTTGGTACATTTGCATTCTGGACCAGAGTGTTGCGGTTTGATGTTGACTACTCTCGAGTCTTGGAAAGATTTTCTTTTCTGCAAATACCAGACATGATCTCAGGGGATACAATGGGATGATTTCTTTCAGTTAGCATTATGTATAGTACTAATAAGCATTTCCTTATGATGTGAGCTTCATAAATTGCCTTATATTGCTATTTAGCTATTTCTTTTCTACTTCAAAACACTGAATTAAGTTTGGATTTGGTGCCTCAGTGCGCTATTTCCTTTTTCTTTAAATCAGATTCCGTGACTGCAGAGGCCTTCAATACCTGCTTACAACCCAGCTGGAGGAAGTAAAGAAGTTCCAGAAGATTGTGAGAGAAGCAGTGAAAAACTTAGAAGGCCCTCCCTCTAAGCAGGTTATTGAGGCTGCCACTATCTGCCATTTGCGACCTGTTAGGCTTCCACTTAACAAGTATGTCTTGAAAATAGAAAACGTACTTTAGGGGTCTATTACTGAATTTTACTTCATTTGAAATAAGAAGAGATTAAAGTCTTTATTCTGTACTTAGGGTTTGTATGCACGCAGATATCACAGATATGTTTGTTAGAAACATGACCTCACTTTGTTTTTTTAATTCTTATAAAATCTTCCTGTCAGTTATTATATTGAGTGTACATAGGACTGTTAAGTTGTTTTTTAATGACTTCATGTGGTTCTATATGTTGGAATACCTAATTAGAGGAATTACTGTATTTTGTGATGAAATTGAGTGCTTCTGTTTTCAATCTTCTGTATTGCAGCTGTGTCTTTTGTAAGGCTGATGAATTGTTCACAGAATATGAGTCAAAGCTGTTTTCTCATACGTAAGTACATAGCTTTATAAACTTTTCACTATTAAAAAAAGTGTAAGCTGAATTGGTTTATATTTTCTACTTCAAGTTTTCAATGATTCATTAGGTAATCACTGAGTAACATTAGGGTGTTTCTGAATTAGCACTGATTGTCAAGAAGGGAACTGGGAATTTGTAGTGTTGTTAGATAGTGCAATACACAGCAACTTTTGCATTAGAGTTTAACTGAAACTCTTCCGATTTAAGAAATCAGAATTGCAATTTTCTTATATAATTGTGACGTTAATCATTAATAACTACTGAAGGATCATTAAGACGCATAAGTGTTTACAAAAGCTGTTGGTGATTTTGAGCTGACAAAATGGCTTGTGCAGTGATTTCATTGCTGGTAAAAAGGTTGCTGTGTTCAATGCAAGCTTTTGGGATATTGAGTAATGAAACATCCGTTTATATTTGTTTCATTTGCTTTATCCTTTAATCAACTATTAGAAGGCTGAGATACACAGTGAATAACTGGAAATAGACGTGCAAGAACAAAATCGGTGATAAATATTGTGTTGGATTTGGTTTTAAGTGTTAAAGGCCAAATGGCAATATTTGAGGAGATGATAGAAGATGAAGAGGGGCTTGTTGATGACCGTTTACCCACCACAAGTAGAGGACTGTGGGCAACCAGTGAAACTGAACGTGCCTTGAAGGCTGTTCTCTCCTTTGCGAAAGCTCACCGAATGGATGCTAAGGTTACTGAAGAAGGCAGCATATTTCTGGAACTCTTTGAAGCGTGGAAAAAGGAATATAAGGTACATTAAATAAGACGGTGACAAAAGAGTGCTGTAGTCCATTTAATGTAATATAAACAAATTCAAGCTTGCCTACACAAACCTTTTTCACAGTGTTTGTTAAAGGATTTGATTTAAAATGGTTTATGTATGATTTAAGAGTTTATTAAAAATATACTGCCTACTAAGCAAATTAGTAAGCAATGTATTTGCATCTATTAGGACAGTATACTGATATAATTAAATGCGTTCATTATTTAGTTAAATCAGAATTTATCAAGGCTCAGCAAATCAAATATTGGTCCATTCTGTGATTCAGTTTACCTTCAATCTGTAGCTCTATACAGATGTCTTTTCACTATTGCTTTATTTCCTGGATCTTGTTTACTACACAGTGTAACCTGAAATAATTGATCTCCTGTTGTTTAGATCAGAGAGAACTACAGGAGTGTATATAAAGTAGTGGAATGCTTTGTAAGAAGCACTTTACAGTTTTATCAGTAATTTGAAAATGACTGTTTATGTATATAGTATACTTCCAGTTGTAGCCATTTCTTTTTGCAGAAAGCCAGAATTTACTTTTTCTTGGGAGATTTCAACTGGATATTATCTTTATGTCACACTAATCTGTAAGACCACTAAAACTCTTAACATTTCTTTAAAACATACTTCATCTTTAAGAAACGGTCTTAGTACTAAAATAGCCAACTGTTTAAAATTGCTTAATCATTTTTCCTTATTTTGTGCAGCATTTAATTAGTCTTGCAAGTAATTTTGTTCTTGAACTTTTAGTTGAATTAGTTACTGTAATAGTAAGGTTGTAGAAGACATAAGAGACAGCTGTTTATAGTTGCTCATGAAGAGAGGCTGGAAAAGAACGCTGGTCTTTCATATCGCAGATGATCTCTATACTGTTTGTTTTCCATCGTAATTTGTTGTTGTGGCTGAATTACTGGAAAGAAACATTATTCCTTACTCCAAAAAGATTTTCATGTTACACATTGTATGGCAGAGTCATGTAAAGGGAACTCGACTGAGATCTGTTACTGATTTGTTTAGGCTTTTCTTACAGTTACTTCATGAATATTGGATGGTGCTAAGGGATCATGTGTCTGCTATTGATGAACTGGCAATGGCAACGGAACGGCTGAGAGTACGTCATCCTGATGAGCCAAAACCAAATCCACCAGTTCTCTACATCATAGAACCACATGAGGTACAGTACTTGGCAGAAAAGAAATGGTATTTTTCTGAAAGAACCCGCCACCTATAAAAATAGAATCTGGATCTGGATCTAATGTCTGAGGTCTATAATATGCTTCTGTTTCCATTTCGGAAAGCCTTGGTGGAATAAAGAGTTTGTATCTATTTCTACATTCAATATACGGGCCTTTTTGTACTTGTTACTCTTATTTTCATATATTTTGTCAGCTTTCTGACTGTAAGAGTGGTGTGTTTCCAAAATACTGCTTTCCTTCGAGCAGTAGGTGAATAGCTCTGGGGCTTTTCTCTACAATTGCACAGTTTTCTGAGCCAGTGGAAAGTTAAATTGACTTGATTTCTCACCTATATAGCTGCTTTCCACGAGGGCCAGAAAAAAAGTCAGTGAAAACCTAAAAGATAAATCTTTTTTTCAGTGTCGTGGAATTTCTGAGATACTTTCAGTAGGAAAATAGATATTTAATCTGTGCATTAAAGCAATTTTTAAAATGCAACGTTTTGCTTAATAAATGGTGAACAAAGTCTAAGATTTATGTGTGTATGCAACAATAAAAGACACACCCATTACTTTGGACTTCATCCTTTGGGTCCTTGCCTCTTATATAGTATTAATAACTACATCACTTCCAACTAAATAATCTAAAAAGGAGTCAGCCTAGTGTTTCTGTCTTTGCATACATTAAATGAAAAGTGAAAGCTTCTAAGAAGTACAAATCAATTAATTGATTTTTTTTTTATACATTGTTTTTGGAACCACCAGTAGAATTTAGGATCTGTTTGGCTGTAAGAAGGTAGGTAAATGGAATGAAATTTGAAAGAAACTATTTAGTTATTTTAAATTGGGTTTGTCTCTGGAAAGAATAAATAGTGCAAATAAAACAATAAAAGAGCAAGTTTGTGTTCTTGCTAGGTCTCAGCCTATTCACAGTACTGTGTTCTTACTGGGTACAGGAAAAGAATAGATAATCAAGTTGTGACTGGGGAGAAGCATAGCTTAAATCTATGAAATTAACTGTTCTTCTGTCTACTTATTATGATTTTTTCCTTGCTTTTTAATACATGTTTAATACTATTTCCACAGGTAGAACAAAACAGAGTGAAACTTTTGAATGATAAGGCAGTTGCCAAATCACAGCTTCAAAAGAAATTAGGACAACTTTTGTATCTCACTAATCTGGAGAAAGTAAGATTTTACAGCTCCATGGTCATTCACATAGTGATGCACTGTGTTTACCTAATAGAACAAACCTACCATTACTTTTATTTAAAACTTGCTTTTTAAAGGAAATGTATTTTCTGTGAAGATGCATTACATGTTGGAATACAGTGTGGTGTTCTTTGTGTTATTGCGTAGTCATGAAGTTTATTGCGTTTTATATTTGTGCTATTTCTTTAATTGTAGACTTACAAAACTATGAACTACTTTTACATAGTTAAAACTTTCGTTAAAACTAACTGGATCATGTTTAGTAGAAGCCTTGTAAAATTACGTACCTCTCCATGTACAAAGAGCTTACCTTCTTAAGCAGAAGGATAATCAGGTATATGGGCTAAATTTGTATTAAAAAAAACCAGACAAAGCATGGGAATGTTACATTATTTTTATTGTAGTGTTCAAGTAAGTACAATTACACTTAAGAAAGCATAGTTAAGGCATGAAGTATATTTAAGGGTTTTTACAGCAACGTAGAGCTGATAGAAAATATGAGAAGTTTCTTGTTTGAAGCTTGTATTTTACCAGAATCTTTCAAAGCTGTAATAGAGATGTAGATCTGAAGGGTGACAGTATGAAGAGTGCCCCTTTTACTAACCATAAATTACATATTTTTTTTACTCCTCAAAATAGACTTACTTATTCATGAATGGTATTTTTTAGTTTGCTGACACACTTTTTAAGGACTGATTTATTTTTTTCTAGAATATAGAATAACTTGTGTTGAAACATAAAGTTTTTTTTTTCTACTTTGTAGTCTCAGGATAAAACTACTGGGGGTATTAACCCAGAACCATGTCCAATCTGCGCACGTCAACTGGGAAAACAGGTAAGATATTTAGTCAGCAGGTTTTTGGTTTTAGAACATCTTTAGAGAACCTCTTTAGAACATCTTTAGAACATCTGAGTGAGTTGTATGTCAAATTTTCAACATCTGATTTTAAATGAATCTGGTACTGAAATAGGGGAAATAAGCCTTTTCCTGTAAAGTACCAGCCAGCCTCTCCCCTGAAATATCACCTTGTGCAGTTGCAAGCGCCTCTGCTGCCTTTAGCTGTTGACGTCAATGTGTAAGTATTTTCACAGAAGTCTTCCAAGAATTGTTACTGATGGTTTTATAGCTGTTTTGCTTTCATAGTTTTGTCAGAAAAAACTCTGCCATTTGTGAGCTAATAGATTGAAGAAATAGATACGCTTTTGTAGTATACTGTTGTAGTTTGTTGTAACTGCTCTTATTGATGTTATTTTTTTTATTCTAGACTTTAAAGAAATAGCCATTAGCTACCTAAACAGTAGTAAAAAGCAATAGAATAAAGACTAACAATCTGAATTTCCTTCCTCGCTACTTGCTTTTTGTACTTCAGGAGTTGAAACTTTAGTGAGATTTAATCAAAACAGATCCATATGATCAAGTGCAAAGCCTTAGTTTATACTTACTGACCACACATTAGGTGAAAACATGAAAGGACTCCTGTACAGTCAAACTACATTGACTCATTTTCAAGGGTAGCTGGTTTAAGGTGTTTTGGCTTCTGTTAGCTTTATAGACATGTAAGCATGAACTGCTGTCCTGCCCATGACAAAATCCCCTCTGTACAATTCTTACTAGGATGGTACAGGTTTACACAGAGAACAGTTGTTTGCCCTGTTAACTGCTATTGTAATTCATCTTTGAGCAGGAGGAGCTCACTGAAAGCAAAAATAGTTTTTCTTTAACTTTGGCTGAGACCGCCGCTTAGGATGATAGTAGCTTCATGTCGCAAGGAACTTTTGGAACGCTTTGTGTAATTGAAAGAACCTTATAAAGGCCAAAAGATCTTATGCTTAATAGTCACTCTCCTAGTGAGTTCCCTCTGCTACTTTCTTTTTTTTTCTTTTAGAATGGCCTATAGAACAGACTAGTACAGAGTTAAGATCCTATTTGTAGGTGCAAAATCATTGGTTTACTTCTCTGTTACGGAAGGTCACAGGTGACACGTAGATGTTCTAGGACCCAGAGGACAGCTTCTGAAATGCACTGTCTTGTTTCTAATGCATTCTGTCAAAAAAAAGATTAAGTACGTCTGTAAATACTTAATCTCTATGCTTAACCTATGCATTAAGAATCATCATTCATAGAAGTGAAAGACTGTAATATCTCTCTCAAGTTTAAAACTGGGAAAACGAAAAAATTAACAATAAATGCAGAGAACTCCTGTGGATCATGACTTTCTGTGCTGGAAAACTTTGAAATCCAGGCTTTTTAGCAGCTGGAGTTGAGAGACAAATTCTAAAATTCTTCAATTTTAATTTAACTAGTTTAATTAAAATAATGTTTCTGTGAAAATGTAGCTTATAGTGTACTGGTAAACTAATTCTTTTGCATGGATCCAAAACTGATACTTTGTTGTGTTGTGTTTTTTTTTTAATTCTCTACATAGTGGGCAGTGCTGACGTGTGGACATTGTTTTTGTAATGAGTGTATAGCTATCATCATAGAACAGTACAGCGTTGGCACCCGTCGGAGCTCAATTAAATGTGCCATTTGCAGGCAGACAACATCTCATAAAGAAATATCATATGTCTTCACTGCCGAAACTGCAAATCAGGAGGATGATATTCCTGTAAAGGTACGTTGTTTGTGAGCTTTGTGGCTCACACTTTCAGCAGTGTGGTTTTGTTGCGTACTGCATTTAGGCAGACGAACTTTTAGTGCTTCCTGCATTTTAAACCTGTTGGTATTTGGTTAAAGCCCCACTGACTGTATACATATACCTACTGAAAAGAGGATTGTTGAATAAAGTGTGACTTTTGATCTTCAAATGGCTCCCTGCCTGGGCAATCCCTTTCTCACAGGGCTTTCACTGACAATGTATAGCTCTGTTAAAGACCAGTAACTGTATTTTCCAGTGTGACTTTCTGTGTTTATTCCTTTTAGCCTAGCTTTCTTGAAGGCAAATGTGGAGGAAAAGCAGCATCTCTGAGTCTATAGCCATTCTGACACATATATAGTGCATAGGTGCATTTTTGCTTTGCACAAAACTGTTGCACCACATGGTATTAAACCAAATACCTGTGGTTATTGCAGTTGTGGAAAAAATAGAGGATTCTGGGCTCAAATTCAAAGGTACAAGACTAATATTGGTAACATTTTTATTTAGATTATACTGCTGTCTTAATTAAAATATATTTATAATACAGCTGGACATACCTATAATAGTTTTAATCTGGTTATTTTATTTAAAAGTAATAATTAAATATTTTGACACAGTTCTATGATATTTGTGCAGTCTCCTTGAACCTTGCAGATGTAGTGGAGTTGCTGGACTGTACTGAAGTCAGTGCTAACCACATTCACACTACTTATGTCAGCCTTCCTGAACAACTGCAATTCCGTTTTATGAGTAGATGCTTCCTAACTCAAATTGTTATATTTGAAGTAGTTGACAGCTTGTGGCACCAGGGGGAGTAAATAGGCTATATTTTTGAAGTGCTAGTTACTAGGACCTGACTTCATATAGGTTTCTTAAACAGGTATTTCCTCAGGGTTTAGAGATACTACCCTGTTTCTAACCAGATAATTCTAGATATGTTTCATAACTTACATTACAAAACATAAATAGAATAAATAAATTTCATAAATAAAAAGCGGAACATATCATCTACTGTCCTGTGTAAAGGGTTGTGTTTTTTTTGAAGTATTTCTGCATCAAAAACTTGAGGCGAAGTAAAACTATGAATTCTGTGTGAATTCACAAGTCACCTTGAGAAAAGTCATTCTTATTTCAAGAAAAATTAGCAATTTATACTGTACCTTCATTGTTATGTATTATCAAAATAGGCAGCATTGTTAAAAATGCCCAGCTTGTATTCCTGTAAGGACGGTTAACAAAAGATAACTAAGTTACTGTGTTTTTTATAGAATACTGAGGTTAACATTACCTTGCAGTGTATATATATGAAAGTTGTGTGATTTATTCAGCTTTTTTTATATTTTCATCTGAACATTTTCAGTCCCTCTGCTCTCTTTCAGTATTCAGTACCTCCCTCTTTTTTTTTCCTCTTTTCGTTCTCTTTTTTCCTTCTGTCATGTAATATACATCTTAGAATCATAGAATAGAACCGTAGAGTGGTTTGGGTTGGAAGGGACCTTAAAGATGGTCTAGTTCCAACCTTCCAACCTGGGCAGGGACACCTTCCACTATATCAGGTTGCTCATAGCCCCATCCAACCTGGCCTTGACCACCTCCAGGGATGGACATCCACGACTTCTCTGGACAACCTGTTCCAGTGTCTCACCACCCTTGAAGTAAAAAAATTTCTTACTAATATCTACCCTAAATCTTCCCTCTTTCAGCTCACTCATTCTATCACTGCACTCCCTAATGAAGAGCCCCTCCCTAGCTTTCCTGTAAGCCCCCTTTAAGTACTGGCAGGCTGTTATAAGGTATCTTGCTCTTCATTGTATCAGCACTAGCCATCTTAAGTTAATGCCTTGGATTCAAAAGGACTACTGTAAATGGGGCCGTTTTATATTACGAGAGATTGCTGGCATCCTGGCATGTTTTGGTTCTGTAAATGCTTCCAGTGTCTGGTCAGTATTGCACTGGATTTTGCCAGCTTGTCATCTGAGACAGAAATTGCTTAAGAGGGTAGTTTTGAATCTAGTGTGTCCTGTTCCATTATTAATTAAAACTAATTAATCTGTTCATAAATACTTACCTGGCTATTCAGTGGGGTAATTTATTTTAAATAAGATGGACTGAAAACAAAGACCTCATGATACATCTATAAATTTCATCTCTCCATAAATATTGAGAACAAAATCAAATTTTTTATGTGCTATGGACCAAAGCTTTAGTCAATTGTTAGTTCGAAGAACAAGTCTAATTATAGTTTATCTAATATGATGCAAGCAGAGGAATGGAGAACTTTGCACACTGAAGTTATCATGTTTAAAAACTAGAGCAAAAAGACTGTAACCACTTTGATCATCATGATGTTCTTTTCTTTGCTATAGTTCCTCTGACTTGTCCAGTACAAAGTCATGTTTGTAACATCTGAGTCACAGGAAGCCTGAAGGCTGCAAGGAATAACAGCAGTCACTAAAGCTACTATCTCTTACAGCAAGGAAAAAAAGGACCTATGATAAGGTCCAAAAAAAGTCTGTGAAGAAGACAGCAGATAAGCAGGAATGGTCATAAGTGAGTCAGAGATGAATGTTATCAGAAAAGCCCATAAATGACCCTAGAATACATAGTAAATGTGAAAATTTAGTCTCGGATCTCCTAACTGAAGGTGGTTATGATTGAAAGGCAGCTGCTGGAGGGCTGCAGATATGTCATTCGTCCATGCAGATCATGACACCAACTGACAATAAGCATTTTTAATTGCCTGTCTGACTTTTGGAAACGGTTTTAATGTCTACCAGGTGCAAGAGAATTGTTATGAAAAAAGCTGGCTTACTTCTATGTCTATTGACATAGAGTTGGGATCACTATGGAAGAGCCTGGGAAATAAAATGGTAATGCTTTTTGCAGCTTTTGGTAAGGCAGTCTGCAGAAAGTCTTTTACATGTATTTCTGGAGCATTCATTTAGCTGCATAACATATGAATGATAAACCAGCCCAGCATTGGTTCCCAACTTGTGCTTAGACTGCTGACATACTTCCCCACCAATTCTGCGAGCAGCATAGCTTCAGTAAATGTGATCTCTTATTGTCGCAGGCCAGCATACTTAATTCAGTGTTCAGAGGACAGGTGCAGACAGAAATAAAACGATATTTGTCCAGCTGAATCTAGTGCAGCTTGAAATTACTGTGCATGTAAGAACTAGTAAAGAAATTAAATAAGAGCTGCTTAAATAAATGCGTTAGGTAAAATTACTGTAATGTAGAGTACATAAGGAATAGGGGGAGATACTAAAGATCTCTTTCTCAGAACCCTCTTCCTGACTAAAGGGAAAAGGGGGGAGCACAGAAATCAAAGTGGACAAGAGATAGAAAGTATTATTTGATTCATTAGGCACTGAAATAATTCTGAATGCAGAATATGAAGATATTTTCATTGCAGCACGTGATCCTTCAACAATTATTTTTATTATATTTACCAATTTCTTATTATTTTAAGAAATTATTCTTATTATTTTAACCATAATTAACAAGCTTCATAATACTGAGCATAAGTTTGGTGTTGCCAGAATGAGAAACAAAAGCAATAGAAGTAGAGTTCAGGTAGGTTTTTTTTTCATTGCCAATTTATAGGAATGTGAAAGGAGGAAAACTTAAATGTGCCTTTGGAAGGTTTCTTTAAAGAGTGCGCCACTAAGTTAAACCTCAGAAGGCCTAACTGGCTTGCTTGGTGCAACAGCACTGCTGGGGCTATCCGTTCTGCCTCACAGAGAACTAGAATGAAGAGCCACATAGTTATACCTATCTTCTGTTTACTGCACATGCAGTTATACATCGCTGATCCTATAGCAGTGCATTATAAGGGATGGATGAAAGGAATTAGTGCTACTTAACCTGCCGCTTCTCCGGGCTGCTGATTTTTAATTGTCTGTAAGATACATTGGAGTCCTAATAATGTTGTTTAATAAAACAATTAACATGGAAGGAGTTGTTTAATATCCTACTATACTAATGCTGTTTTACTTTTCAAAGGGAAGTCACTCCACCAAAGTGGAAGCTGTGGTCCGAACACTGAAGAGAATTCAATTTAAAGATCCAGGGGCTAAATCCTTAGTTTTCTCAACGGTATTAATTATCTTTTTCTGTCTTGTCTTTATGGGTGTGTGAGTTTAAAGACGTCATGATATTTTTAGGAATTAGTTTAGCTACCAAAACGTTGAATCACTCTGTACAGCCACTTGATTGTTTTGTGAATTTGTAGGGCATTCCTGTAACTGGGATGTGAACAGTGAAGGGAGTCAACAGATGTAAAAGCTTGTTTCTTTAAGGAGCAATGACTTAGACTTATATGGAGGCCTTAGAAATTCTAGGTATTTCTAAATGTAATGTCTGCATATTTTTGATACATTGTAAAACTGATTTTATGATGGCTACCAATTTTATTCAAGCTGCTCTTTTTAATTATAATTCTTTAGTTTTATGAAAGATTCAGTTTCTGGCATGCACATCTCTTTTTTTTTTTCTTTTAAATTGCAAGTACTAGTATTTTGAGAGGCCTATTTATCTACTCTTTCTTAGGGAAGTTAGTTAGTGTATTCTAGTTGTCATTGCTGTTTGTAATGTTGAATTACTTTTATTGTGTTGTGTATTGTTATTGTTTTTTTTACAGTGGCAAGATGTGTTGGACATAATTTCAAAAGCTTTGTATGACAACAACATGATTTTTTCTCAGATCAATGGAATTAGTAAATTTCAGGTACATAAAGATTAGGTTTTTTAAATCATTTTCGGGGGGGGGGAAATTTCAGTTCATAGAAGTTAGTTTCATCCTTTTCCTTCATTGCTTCATTTGAGATACAAAAAGCAGCAACTTTGTTTGGCAGAAGCTTTGATCTCTAACTCATTAATTCTAAAAATCACAATCACAAAAAGCCACAATTTAAAGCCTTGGAGATAAGTACATTCACTTTCGAGAGAAGCGTTGGCATGGATGTTAAAGATGAGACACAGTGATCACTGTGGCAAGAAGTTCTTGCCTTCCTGGTATCTGTCAGGTATCTGTTCTGGCATGACAAGTCCTGGATCAGTCAGACTGCAAGATGTCACTCTGGGGCCTTTAGTAGCTGCTGTAGTTTCCTGAAAGTACAGAGATGTCCCTCCACATTCTTTATTGAGGAACTTTTGTCATGCTGCTATGATGTTTGCCTTTCAGGAAAATCTCTCTGCATTTAAATATGATCCCAACATCAATATTTTGCTGCTGCCTCTTCACACTGGTTCCAACGGACTAAACATCATCGAAGCAACTCATGTTCTGCTTGTAGAACCCATTCTGAATCCTGCACATGAGCTACAGGCTATTGGCAGAGTACATCGTATTGGCCAGACAAAGTAAGAATTAAAATTGCATTGGGTGGTTTAGGTATGGTTCAGAATAGAACCGTATACTGCAATCAGAATAAATCTAGTTGACTGAACTTCTCAAGTTTGAAGGTGATGGTATTCATAGGAATCCTATTTTTAAAAATGATTGTATAAGGGACAGAAAGATTAAAATAAGTTTGCTGAAAATACACTACGTGTACTTTAGGGAGTTTGTGCTCTGAGAGTAAGATGCAGAAGCAAATTGCATTTAGGCATTTAGGAAGAGTGTAGGCTTTTGAGCCCAAAATCCTGAAAAACCTTCTTCAGCTGCTGCCCTAATTTATGTGTGCTGTTGGTGCCTTAGCCTCTAACTATTAAGTTCTGCTTGTAAGCATGTCCAGAAGCGTCTTAGCTTCACAGGTCTGAACAACTCGCTCTTTATATTGTATGTGGCTATGTTCAGGCCCAGCCCTTCCTATTTTCCTTGAGACCTCCTTCTCATTGATCATTCTCAGCTCCAGATTAGGACGGCTGGGGGTTTGGAGCCGGGGGGAGCCCAAAAAAGAAAGTTACAGCACACACTTTTTAGAAATGATTAGTTTTTAAATCACATTTCTGCTCTCACTCTGTCCAGACCTTTTTGAAGACATTAATGAGTTTGCGTATCTTTTGTTTCAGTGTTGTAGATTTTACATGAGTAGTATTGAATACTTAACAGAGATTTTGTAAATTTTGATTTCACATCATTTGAAAAAATAGTAAACTACTGTGCATGAAGAAGAAAAATAGATCAAATGAATTCTGAAATAACAATATTCTAGAATAATAGTGGGGGTTGAGTTCCAGAAATGGAGGCAAAGCAAGAGGGCATGAATGAGCATGCATGCAAAAGAACATCTATAAGCAAATGGATATTTGGGTGTGTTGGTAAAGACTTTGAATTAACTGTGAGGGCATAGGAAAGACTGGTTGCAACAGCCTGCATTATTGTTCGACATGATGCTGGCACAAAAGGTCTGGCAGAAACCTTGCAATAAAACTAGCAGGAATGTATGCTGTACTTCTTAAGAATAAGACCTCAGAAAGGTTTATTTGAAAAAGGGCCGTGATCGAGTGCTGTGAGCATAAGGGAATGTGCTGTTTAGTGTCACTGGTGCAACTACCAGTTCGGTCAAGTTCTTATTTGCTTCTCTTTTTTTTTTTTTTTGAGTAGACTTTTGCCAGTGAATCACAAAGTATTGCCACAGAATCCATCTATGTAATGGTACCTGCCAAAGTTTCCATTTAAGATCTGAAAAAAATATGAGCACTTTCAAGGGTTCATATCTTGAAAAGCATTTATAATGGAGAGCCTGGGATGATTTTTCATTTTTTATCTTTGGAGCTGACTCCATTTGACTTTCTTCTGACATTTCTTTTTTTATTACAGCTTTCTTCTTGACATTTTATTTCATAAATGGAGTTCTAATTTTGTTTTATTTTTATTGACATTTTGGTTTTTATGTTTTACTGTTGCTTAAAATTTCGTGTTTAGTGACTGCAGTTACTGACTTAAAAAGAAATAGTATTTTGCCATCTGCAAGAACACTATTGTTAAAAATCTGGGAATGAGCTTTAATTATCCATCACACTGACCTCTGCTCTTAGACCGACTTGTGATAATGCAGTTAAACCAGTGGGCCAAAGTAATTCTTTTTAAATGACAATCTTGAGGACCGACTGTAGGGACACAGAAAGCAGAAATTTCCCCAGCATCTGCTTTAGGATTTTAGTTAATACGGCCCATATTCATTTAATATGTGATTCAGCCAAGTGGAATTTTGTGCTCTGGGAAGCATTAAAGATCCTTAAATGTCAGTGGAGTTGTTAATCACCTTGTAAGATTCTTTTCTTAAAATACAGAGGCCTTTTTTCACTCTTACAATAATCGGTACGAGACAAAAATGTAGTCATGAACTTTGACAGCAGCAGCATAACTTCTGCTCACTTCTGGTTTTCTTTTTGTTTGTTTTTTTTGAACACATTCAGATCTACCATCGTTCATAGGTTTCTTATAAAAGCAACAATAGAAGAGAGAATGCAGACTATGCTGAAAACTGTAGACAGAAGGTATGTGTTGAATTTTTCTGAAAAATTATTTTACTGAAATGAAAAGGTGGTTCTCAACCATGCTTTTATTAGTTAGGTATGCATATCTTATACGTAAACTTCAACTGTTCTCCTTCAAATTGTTTTAATTGACAAAAAAGTTTTAAGGTTTGAAAAATTGATCTTTTAACCTAGTTGCAGTAACTTGAAACTTAAGGTATTTTAATACTCTTGGAGAATACTTGGTTACATTTTGTATGTTTTATTTCATAAAAGCCAAGTTAGTTAACAGAACACGTGTTATGATTTATCTTTTCGGTTTACCTATTTCTATTGGTATGAAAGCACTGTTACTAGAATCTTTAATGTAGGACGTTAGAATCTTTAATATAGGATGTCAGTTCTTTCTTTCATTACTTTTAAATTCTACAAACTTAGTCTCAGTTCTGTCTCGCACTGATTGGTTTTGCAGTCAGTGCAAGAGTTGTCCAGATGCTAGCTCAAAAATCAGTCTGATGTGCAGACACAAAGCAGTTTTCAGTGTGTTTATCTTTTCAAAATCTATAAGCAATGACAGACTGGGAATGTGACAAAAGTGGTATTTACATTCTTTGTGCAGAAAGTGTGAAAGGTTTTTACCTCTAACTATATTGTATACACATGCCGAGTCTAGGAGGAGCCTTACTTTAAGAAAATTAGTTATTTTTCCAATTTTTGGGCTGTTGAGACTAAAATTGAAACAAAAAATTTACATGTATATCTTTGGCTGTAATTATGAAAAATCTTGGCTTTAGCTTTGCAAGAATGATTAATCAGTTTACGTATTTGTAAAGTAGCACTGCTTTTGCATATAAAATTCAGATAAATATACAGTGATTGAATGATCCAATGAGGGCTAATGTTTTGAAAATAATATCAAACCTTATGCCTGAAAGATGAAGCCTGTCCTTTAAATATTGAGAGCAATGCGAGTTGTCCAATGTTCTGCTGCCTGTGCAGTGTTTGGTGTTGACCACTGTTGGGGACAGTACATGGACTTTGTATCTGACTTGGAATTTGCAAGAGGAGGAGCTGATGTATGTATTTTCCCTGATACGAAGTGTGTTTTCCTTCTGAACTTCAAAGTTGTACAGTTACTGTACTCTGAACCATGTCGTCTTTCTTCAGTACATACCGCTTGTTACTTAAGAAGATTCCTTCTCTCATGTTTGCATGCAATTTTTTTTCCCACAGCCACACAAGCTCTTCCATGAAACAGTCAGAAGCCTCAGTTCTGACAGTGGCAGATTTGGCTGACCTTTTTACAGAGGAAACTGAAGAACTTGAGTAAGAAACATTGGTTTGGCCTACTGAAATCAGAAAGTACCTGAGCTATTAAGCACCAGTATATTATCCACTTCATTTGTCATTCCTGTAAACATCGTTTAACGTTTGTCTGTAACAGAGCTATTGGAATAGAAAAGTCTTAATTGTTACTGTTTTATTCTGTGGTGAGGTTCTTGGCAGCACACGCTTCTGATAGCACTGGAGAAAACTTGCACTTTGCACATTATACAAAACCATGGATTTTATTCCCAAAGAGCATTTAAGTTGGATACTAAAACTTGAGATCTTGGACTTTGGTTGAGATGATTTTTTACCATCAGGTTTGATTGGATAGTAGCTCAGTCTGAGAGCAAAACTCTGTGGGTGGTTGGGTGGGAAAGGGAAGCAGAAAAACACAAATCTGATTTTTTTTTATTTTTTTTTTACTCTACAAAGAACTGTTAGAAAAAATGATTGTAAATATTCTTCTAGAAAGGGCTTGTTAGTATTTAATGCAGAGTTATTGAGTGTATTATTGGTAACACTTTAAATGACTAATCTTTGTTAATAATTTGGATATTTGTATTAGGCTTTTAGATAATCATAAAGCCTTTTGACAGTTAAAAATTTCATTGTTAGTGCTTACTGACTGCAAAATGATGATAATTAAATTATGCTTTTTGTATGTGTGTTGGTCTGGTAATCAGTTAAATACTAGAACTTACTGTACATGTTTTCACTTACTCTTGAAGCCATGACTAATGTAGTGCTTTGTTTAAAAAAAAAAAGTAATGCATTTGTTACAGAACTTTAAAAAAAACTAATTGGTTAAGTTGCTGATCACTTTTTATAATGTTTTAGTGCTTCTGCATATTTTCTTACCCTGATTTTTGTCTAGTTCTCCCCCTTAAAGATGCAGCAACCTAAATATTAAAAATAAATGTCATTTATAAGGTAGGCAATCTAATTATTAGGTACCTAGTCTAAGTTAGCTAATCAGTGGAGAGAGACGAAACTTTGGTGAAGCTTCTTCCTCAAATATGTGAGATCGTTCTACCCTATCTCTATTGACAGAGAGTTTAGAAAACAAACCTAGGCTAACTTTTAGACTACTGAAAGTAGGACAGATAAAATCTAAGCTTTTTAGCATAGATTATGGGTACACATTTGCTTAACACCATTTTGAAAGTCTTACAGAAGCAAGCTCAGTTACGCAGTTAGTGTTGGACAGAATTTTGTGTTTAGAGACTGGGGAAATGTATATGCGTAGGTGACAAGCTACTGCCCTCCAATTACAATATTGTTTCAGTACTACTATTTCAGTAGAAAATGTTTTTTTACATTTTGGAAATCTTACTTGAGGTTGAAACTAAAATGAGTCCTTGAAGAATTCCATTTCAGAGTTTATACTTTAATCATATCCACTAAATACATTTGCATTACAGTTATTGAACTTCTTGAGTTCTGTTTTCAATCACACTACATTTGAGTTGCACCGTTTGGGTATTAAGTTTGTCTGCATGGCAAACAACTTTTCTGCTGCTGACCACATATGCGAATAGAATTTACATGAATAATATTGTATCAAGAAATGTTTTTTTTGACAGTTATAGTCATTTGTCCTTCTGGGCAGGTTAGATACTTTGTTCTAAAGACTATTCGAGTAAATTTACATACAATGTATTTTTATTTCCCGTATTTGTAATATGTACTAGTCTTATTTATACAGTTTGTTTTGGAGATGACTGATCTTTTGCAGTTTTCAGTTTGCAGCAAGGGTAATAGAATAGGTAGTAGGCGTTTTTAAAATGAGATTGATCCAACAGTTTGCACAGAGACTGACATCTCCATCTCTGAACATGTTAAGAACTCAAATGAACCCGAGCAACCTGATCCAGCTTTGAAGTTGGCCCAACTGAGTGGTGTGTTGGACTAGATGACCTCCATGGATCACTTCCAACCTAAATTATTGTACAGTGTACTGGAGATCATGCTGTACAGACACTCCAGGAACTCTGAAGGCTGTAGTTCCAGTTACCTTATCATCCTCAGAATTTTAATATTGTACGACGTAATGTGACTGAACAAGGAGCTGCTATTCACTCTGAAAAATTGTATGTTAAACAGCATGGAAGCACAGAGTTTAACATTCATAGCCCCCATTTTAAATAACTAGATGTGGGAATAATAGTTGTCAATGAATGTGAAGACAAAAGCAAACTGAAAAATATCTGCTATGAGAAGTTTCCCCAGCTCTGCAAGTTTTTGGCCTATTTATATGAAGATGGTATTTTCATTGTTTATTTACAAAAATATGGCTTTTGGATTCCTAACTAAAAGCATAGCTTCTCGTCAAGCAGTGCATGAGTCTTTAGTCCTGACTTATTTTTTTTATGCTTCCTTAGCAGCGTGGAATGCCAGAGATCTGGTTCTAGGCGCTCTCCCAACCTTCCTGGAACACCAGGACCTAGAACTTCAGAGGTATAACAGAAAAATGTGTCAACTACTTAAAGCACTTCTTGGAAATTGGAAACTTGAGCCGTTGAAGTATATAGCCTGTGTCAGCAGTAAAATGGATTGCTCAAGTTTCATGTAATTTAAAGTACAGAGACTAAATTTAAAAAAATATTTTGAGAAATCATCCAAACTATTGATTTACTGCTTTGTGCCATTCTTTGCTTCATTTAGTTTCTCTGACAAAGGTTTTCTTTCAGACTTCTTATGACACCTCATAAGGTGAATTTTTTCTCTTTTTTTTTTTGTCTGCTAAGGGTGCAGCTTGTACATCTGCAGTGCTTTTCTTTTGTCAATGCACAGTAAGCTTATTTTCAGTCTCCTATGATTTTGCCCTCTATCAAGAGAAGACTTTTTTGTAGACGTCTTAGCTGAGAATAAATTTTGCCCTGTTGTAATAGTTCCAATATACTCCTAGAAATGGCATTTTCCAGAGAAGACAGAAATCTATGTATACTAACTGCAGTGTTTATATGATATACATGTAGACATATGCACAGTCATGTACTGGATTCTCGTGTTCTGCTAAAACATGTAAAAATGATCAGAGTTGACAATTTTATTTTTCCAGTGAAGTCAGTCCCTTTAAAAATGAGGCTCCAACTGAATGGGTAACTATTGTATTGTAAATATTGTAGTATTGAACTCAAGTCCCTAGTATTCATTCTACATATTGTACAGTTATATACAGTATAAAGAGGACACTAAGCTGAACTCAGCTATCAAATGTAGTTAAGGAATTAAGTCACCTGTTAGAGGGGGAAGTAAATAACTTAGGGTTCCTAAACACTAAAATAAGTCGACTTAAAAAATTGGGATGCAAGATAATCTGTGAGATGCCTGCTCTCTACAGCTTCCTGAGGAGGTGAAATGAAGAAGGGCTGAGCTCTTCTCCCTGGTATCCAGAGATAGGACACTGGAACAGGCTTCCTCGAGAGGTAGTCTATGCCTAAAGCCTGTTGATCTTTAAGAGGCATTTGAACAATGCCCTTAATGTGCTTTAACTTCTGGTCAGCCCTGGATTCATTAGGCAGTTGGGACTGGGTCGTTGTTGTAGGTCTCTTCCAACTGAAATATTCTGTTCTACTTTGTAAGAGAATGGCACTTGAAAGGTGCCTTCAACCATTTTAATGGCTCATTCTGCAGTAATAGAGCATATGCATATATTCATGTATATTCAGTACATTGTCTCAGACAAATAATTACTATTAAAGTTATATATTGATATGGGCCACTGCTCCACTACGCGCTTCATATTCATTTATAAAACATCAGCTTTGGGGTACATTGATGCAATAGGGCATACATTTTATAGAGAACAGACAAAGCCATTATATCCAGCTGTGACTTTTTTTTTATTCTCCTTTTTCCATCACATGCAGTCGCCTTGGTTGGTATTCTGCAGTGTAGGCTTTGAAACAACACTAGAATAAATGATGAAGGAACAGAGGCCACACTTGACTGAAGTGATGAGCACCTGCTTTTACATCGCCAAGCTTGGTTTGCTTAAGCAATGTGAAAATCAACCTGAGAGTTTCTGTGGGGATCATTTTTATGTAACTGCCACACATTACTATACTAGGCTTTAATACAGTAATTCCTGGAAATGCCTCTTCTGTTGCCCTGTTGGCAACCCAAGCCCTGCAAACAGGAAATCTTGCTTGCAAAAAGTTTCTGACCTCTTCTTTGTTAACATTAGGGCCATTTCCTGCTCACAAAAAGGCATTTGCTCACAAAATGGCAAATAATGATACTAATTCTTCCTTCTCCCATTTAAATTAGTGCACATTTATCTTGTAAGAATGTTTTCAGCAGCTGCAAACAGTAGATTTGGTTTCTATTCCAGCTTCTCCTGACATACTGGAAAGTAAACCAAAGTAGTGTAGGTGTAAAGCTAACAGCTCCTCCCTGCAATGTTTTCTTTGATGTGCAGCACTTTAAAAATACGTACACTACCTATTCTGCAGCAAATATGCCTAATTATGACATAAGATCTTTCATTGTGTACTAGCGTTCTCTTAAATGCATTCCATCTTCATAGCGCTTCCCTTTAAATACCACAAAGAGCATGCTATGTGTCTGGTCCATGCAGCAAGGAAGGGACGTAGATACAGGTGTTTTTCTCTTCTAGTTCTCTACAGAGTCTTAGTAAAGCAATGTAGGACTTTGTGCAAATGATTGTACTGTGCTAACTGCTGCTGCCACTGTTAGCTTTTCACAACAGGTCTGATGGAAAGACATTCCATCATACAGCTCCTCTTTTAGAAGTAGAAAGCCCAGGGCACTTCACTACCAGCCAGAAAAGAGATGGATGGAATATCAGTGAGTCCTGGTGATCCATTCATACCTGTTACTGCTGTTGCATTTGCTGTAGTGGAGCTGGAACCTACACTAGATAGAGTTGGAGAGGAAGAGGAGGAGGTTGGAGGGAAAATTTGAGGACTAGTTGTAAAACCTTCCTCTGAATGCAATTCTGCTAATTTTCCTGTGGGATGAATGAGTCACTGATATGAGCAATGAACAAACAAAGAGTGAAAGGTCACAAGTGTAACCTATTCATTGGAGTTTAAATACAGAGGCACATTTTTGTGTGTTCATGATTTGAGATTATAATTATTTTCTTACCAAAATCTTGGGATATGAGTATACAATGCTTTGCAGTGGTTGAGCAAATGGGAATATTGATAAGTGTTACTCCTGTAGTACATGTTTTGATGTGCACCTAAGAAAAGTCATAGGACGAAGCCAAATTTATGCTGCGGATTTGTGAAGGGTAACAGTTCAAACTCAAGAGGATATACGTTTTCAGACCCCCTGAAACAAACTGAGTTTTGCTTAATAAAGAGAAGTTAATTAATCTCTTCTGCTGTAAACGTACAAGTGTCTCTGAAGGGGTGAGATAGTGAACTTCTTATTTTCCATCTGGGAAATTCTGCACCTATCAAACTTCCATGTCAGCAGAGGGGATGAGAGGAAATAAACGTAGGCCAGTGCTCTTGTGCAGGGAAACTGACTGCTGAGAAGTCTTGCCAAAGGTTTTAGCCTGCTATGTGAGAAGATGATTCTGAAGAATCTCCTTTTTTGCATACTCTTAGCTACCAGGTACCTTGTAAGTATAGGTTTTCTGTACAGTTTCTACAATTCATAACGTGTGCTTCCTTCATCAGCAAGCTACCACTATTCAAAAGAATTTTCCTGTTTTCCATGAGGAGTGTGTATGTCTTGTTACTTATTCTTAACAAAAGTGGGTGCCTGTGAATCACTTACAGCTCTTGTCAAAAGCCTCCAAAGTAGAACAGAAGGACATAAAACATCAAAGGTGTGGACGAAGTGAATGAAGTGAGGGGAGTTCTACTTCAGCCTAACAAAAGTCACACTATGCTGCTGCTGCACAAGAGAAAAATGTGTGAGTGGGGATACTGTAGGGGATGGGTCTTGTCATGTCTTGGAGGATTGATTCTAAAATAGGTAGAAAAAGCAGTCTGAGTAGTTTTTTTCTCCACAGACTCTGCACTTCAGGAATTCAGTTGTTGGGCACAGGACACTCTTTGGTCATTTTTTGAGGCATTTGTCTCTGTGGAGAGGGTTTTAAAACCCAAAACCATGACCCTGGGCCCCTCCATTGAACTGAAACCCCCCCCCCCACCTTTTATACCCACCAGAGAAAGCAAAGGGCAAAGAAAGAGAGGAGTCTTCAGAGATATCCTGACTTGGAACTGTGGGGGGAAGTTTGTTACTGTGCTTTTGCTACATGTTGCTTATTGGTTTGCTGGGTGTGTTTGCTGATTTCTTTAACTTCAGCAGATGATGCTGAGATGGGAGAGGGTGAGTTGTGTATTTTTCTTGAAAAAAAATACCCTCTTTCAATAAGCAATGATTGTGTTTCAGTGGAGCAGTTACAGCAACACAGAAACCCTGTGATCCAGGTTCTTAACATACACTCGTGTATTGTCAGCTATAAAACTTAAATCAGAATCAGTAAAAGTAGAAGGCAGTACTTCCTTGGTGTCATACTGATATGTATGTGGGATGTATAACAATTTTACATAGTACTGAAACAAAATTTCTTTCATAAACTCTGAATTAGTTTACTACTAGAAGTTTGTTGCTTACAAAAGGACAGCTAGAGTCTTTGTAATGTTTTAAATCTGAATAAATATAGGTTATAAAATAAAATGGTATGTTACTTTCAGAAAGTAACACATAGGAGAGAAAAGGGCGGTTTTCAATAGTGTTCCAAACCTGAAATTTCTGGGCGATAAGCAAAGAGAATTTTGATTACCTGATGTTTCCTTGCATTATGTCAACACTGTAATTTCAATGAAATAACTTGTCTAGAAAGTAGGTCAACTGTTTATTTAAAAAATTACTAGGGATGGATATGTGTACAACTTTAAGTTCCCTAATCTCACAGCAATTTAACATTCCCATCAATAACCTTTCTTTTGCATTCAAAATTTGCTGTCAGAAGTGTATCATACTGTCTCTGAAGGTTTACAGCTATTTAAAAGCCTTTGTGAACACAAATCTTTGTCATATTACCCTGCTACTGAAGTAATACTGATTGTTGCAATAGTCATTAAATATCCTTTTCCTTCGAATTTATGCAAAAATAGCTGGTGCCTCTTTTAAGAGACAGTGCTTAATTTGTGTTCCTAGTCATTTTGCTTAGTACGTTGCTGAACTGTCTGATAGACGTTACCTGTTAAACAGAATCAGTTATTAGGAATGCTCTGCATGTGTAAATAATTGTTATTCAAAACTACAATTACAATATGTAGAGGAGCCTAGGGGTCCATAATTATTCTTTTTGGTGTGGTTGGTTGAACCCAGCTCAAAAAATGGTGCCTCTGGGAAACAGCAAGCACTTCCCTGTAACACTTCTTTGCTGCAGTCTCCAGCTCCTTAGAGACTGGGCCTGGGACACCTCCTCGATAGAGTCATCTGTCAGATCAGTTGTATCGTGTTTTCCTTCCTAGAACTGTAAATGACTCCTGGTCAATCCCAATATACAAAGAATTATTTTTAGTACTGTAGTATAATTAGGAGTTTTATTTGGCCCACTGCTGTATCGCAGTTCGTATGTTACTGTTTCTAATTCCTTTTAACATTTTCAAAAATGAATAAAGAAATAAAATTGTTTGGTTAGTTATACCTAGATAGAAACTAAAGAATGAAGAAAATAGCTATTATGTTTCAAAAAAAGACTAACTTTATGACAAAACATGAGAAATTGTATTGAAAATAAGGTATCTTAACTGAGTTTGAAGTCAGCACTCCAGCAGGTCCCTTATTTTTATGTGCACTGTGCAAATGCTTGGGATATAATCCAAAGCCCAAATCCAAAATGGGAGATTTTTCTGTCGAGTTAAATACTGTGGACCAGTTACACAGGGAGAGAGAACCTGCACCAACCTGCAAGGGCTGCGAGGGCGATGAGGGGACATGTCCAAAGCCTGATGCTGGCAGAGAGGAAACAGGAGCCCCAGCCTCCCCTATCCCACAGCAGGGACCAGGCGTGCCCACCTGAGCCCGCGGGCAGCCAGCACTGGAGGCATGCCTGCGTTCAGATTCCTCTTTTGCACGGAGCTGCTGGCACGCTAAGTGTTGGGAGACATTCAGCACAAGCTGCTGCACACTATGCCTGCTGGCACACAATGGGATCCTGTTCCTACTGTTCCTGTGGCATTGTATATTGATCAAACTACACAAAGGCCCTTGTGATTCACTGGGTTGTTTCCTGCAGTGCTCCCTGTTCCTGTGTGTTGTGCACAAGCAAAGCAGGATTATCTTCCGTGGTCCCCACATCTTGGCTAGCAGCCATCCTGCGCTAAGCAGCCTTCCTCAGAAGATGCCAGTTCTAGCAATAATGCGGAAGATAGTGTGGCCTTGGAAAAAAAAGCACATCTGTTGACAGACCAGAGCATTTTATGATTTGATATGCTGAAATGCTTATCTTACAAATAGGTAGGAGGTGAAGATTTTGTATCAATAGACAGTACAGCAATCAAAAACGCAGCACACATTGATCAAGGTATTTACAGATATGTTATAGTCTGGAATAAATATATAATGAAGTGTTAACTACATTAGAGGAAAGCACCAAGGCTCTTTGTGGTCTAGTTACTGAAAGGGTGATCTTACAGAAATTCCATAGTGGAGTCTTGTTGAAGCAAAAGGAAAATAGCTGCTGTGAGTGACATATAGACCTTCAATAATGCTACTATCTTATGTCATTACCTGTCCTAGCACTTGCACTAAGGAAGAGGCAGTTTTGTAGTCCTTTTTCATATTGAGGTTTCTCTGTGAAGGAATCGGAGGACCCCTCTGGCTTTGGGAGCCTTGCTGGCCAGACTTAGGGCAGGATGGGATGCATTATGGATGACGGAAGGAGGAGATGGACCCTGGCTATTGGATCCCTCTTGGCTACTCATGCAAGGCGTGTTCCCCATGCTGATTCTACAACACACTGCATGGAGTCTCTGGCTTCAGGAAATACAGGTGCTTTTTGGTGACGACTGGGGTCTGTAACCCTCATCCAGAAAAGCAGAGAACAGGGGGTTATAAAGTAGAACAGTAATGAGAGAATTGGGAGTGCAAAAGTAATGCTTTGGGCAGCAACTTTTTCCTCCTAACTCATACAAAAAAATAGGAATTATTGCTCCATATGTAGTTTTCCTTTGCTTAGGTATCCATGGTGTACCAAATAAGGAAGATGGTATGTTATTTGAACAAAAGCTGTTAGGTGTTTTTATGGCAAGGGAAAAGGGAAAATCTGGACTGATGACAGAGCTAAAAGCTAAACAGAAGTCACACCTGGAAGGTAAGGTCAAGAGTTAAGGTGTACCTCTGGCCACTTCTAATGAATGTTTAAACAAGTTGGTTCCTTTGGGTATAATTTAGTATCTGGGGAACACATTTTGTTGTCAGTCAGTTCACTGTAAATACAGAGCTTTATGGATTTTTTTCTGTGCTCCTGCCAGTGCAACTGAGAGTAAACTCTGGCTCTGGTTACACGCCTCTAGAGCAAGCCACAGCTTGTCTTATCCACAGAATTCCTGTTGGCTTCATAAAGTTTTACATGAGTTGGGACATCTGGATTTGGTACAGTAATACTTAACATTGGGATGTTGCTGTAAACACTAGAATGTTTACAGAAATGAGAGATGAATTGGGCCCCTGCTAACTATTTCACAGGAGCATAGGGTTTCTTCCAAGAAAAATACCTGAACACTCTAGGGCAGCATCTGCTCCCAGTATTCTGTTCTGCCTGAAAACTTACATTCAGGAAGCTTAAAATTAGCTTCCCAGGATTCCTGTATAAAACTGTCAGCTTGAGAATCTCCACTGTCTCACAATTGCTAATTGCACTAATCGCCTTAAGTGTCAGTGAAATTGTAATGGGTGCTGAGCAGCTGCTTCCTATCCCTTGGGAACTGCAGCCTCAGTCCACCCCAAGCCAGGGCATGCATCACTTGATAAATAAGTACTTGGCCTCTGTTCCAAGTGAACAGTACATGAGCTACTATAAAAGCTGAATCTGAAGATCCTGAATATTTAGAAAGGGAAAGCTATTTTTTAGATGCCCTTTCTTTGTACCCAAGTCTAAATTTTGAAGAATTGCTGAGTTATATACACTGTATATATGTACAGTGCAGTGTATATATATATACACTGCATTTCTGTTCCTCAGTTAGATCTTGTCTTAAATACAAATTGTCCATTCAAAGCAGAAACCGGGTTAGCCTATTTTTCTATATCTCCTTCAGTTCACAATCCACACCATAATGTAAATTTAAAACAGATCTTCACTGTGACAATTTGGGAGACAATTAGTACTATGCGAGCGTCTTCATGAGCTGCTTTCGTTACAGCAATAACTGGTCATAAACCAGCAGGAACTTCGTCTGCAATGTAGCAAAAGCGTTTGCAGCTCTCTGGGCCAGAACTCGGACTGGCAGCAAGAAGGAACTGCTGCTGCCGAGGTGGAATTAACTGGCTACAGTTTATGTGGACTCGTCAAACAGATTCTAAGCTGGTGACTCAGTGGTAAACAGAGAGCTGGGGCTGCAAACCTTGCAAGCACAATAAATAATCTTCCCTTCGTTTTGCAAAATACCAGAGGTTTTATAAACTATTGCAAAGATCGTATAGAAAACAAAAGGTTTCCCTCACCCAGGCTGGTATAATTAAAATCCTCCCAGATTTTGCCTTTTTGGGGATCTTAGCACCAGTCTTGAACCTCAGATGTTGCTGGAGCTCTGTCCCTTGTTTACCAGAGTGGGAAGAACAGCACTTCTTGCTGATGCTGTTTTCAGCAACTCTGCCAGTAAGGTTTCACTTGGTCGGGAACTGAGCCTCAGCAGATAAATCATATTTAAGTAAAAATCTCCTGTGGCTGGAGATCTTCTCTTCCACATCACTAAGTGGATTTGCCGTAATACCAATGTGAAGCTGAATATCAAATGTCAGTTACTAATGCAATGCTCAGTGTTTCCTTGTTATTCTTCCTAAAGACTGCATATATACACTAAAGGAGGAGAAAGACACATCAGGACCTTCCTCTGCTGCATCACTTCTCAGCTTGGGGGCTGTTCTTTCTGCATTGCCAACAGGAGAAAAATACTGCAGTCCTCTGTGGAAACGGCTACATGACACTGCTCCAGTGCCACAGAAAGGGTTTTTCATATCAGGCCTTCTGGAACTTGGCTGTGAGCTGCTTTGCTGCCGGTTCATCTGTAAAACAGGGTGAGCTGTGCATGGGAATAGAATATTTCAGACCTGTTGCACACTCATGTGGAGTAGACACCTGTGGAGCCTTCTGGTTTCAGTGGCCTTACTGGGCAGTTCATTGGAATTAGCATTTCATACTGAAGGGTAGCAATGTCACTTTAAGTACCACAGTCTGTGATAAACGTTGCACTCTTCCCTATCCCATATGAAGCTGTAAGTACTTACAGGCTCTCTGGGTCTCTTGGTATCTGTGCATGTACTTCAGTCAGACTTTGCACTGAAAACGGTTGTGTAAGCTGCTGCACACTACCTTCAGCACCGAGAGGGTCATTTCAAGGAAGAACCTGAAAATGAGCTATGCTTTCCCTAATACAAGCCTTACATTAGGATTTGTTCCTTGCACCACTGGCTAAGATCTGAGCAGAAGGGTCCTGCATCTGACAGGGGAAAAAAAAAGGATGTTCCTTTCCATTTCTGTCTCTTTTCTGGGGACGCTGTGTCCCTGTGCCTGGCACAGATGTGAGGGGAGATGTGCTCCAACTCTTGCACACAAGACACAAACATTCTGCATCTCCACAAGCCAATTTCCAGTTCCCTAGGATCTATATTTAGCAGCTCTAATGAAACTGAACATAAACACCTTGGGTTACATTTAACAGATGATCTCTTTGTTGTTGTTGTTGTTGTTTCCTCATTAAACTTCCAAGACCACAGGACAGCTGAGCCATTCCTTCCTCATCTTTAGGCTCAACCTTAATTCTGCATTGGAGCTGTGAGGCTCCTTGGTAAGCTTAAAGAAAGGAACCTATAACATTACTAATACTGGAGCATAGGGTAGGCTTAGTTTCTTGTTCAATCTTCACTCAGACAGTTCTTCTCAAGAAGGGATTGGCATCAGAGAGGTTTGTGTTGCCACAATTTTATGTGATATCATTTATTAAGGGGATTGCCCGTGGTTGGTTTGGGTAAGGAAGAAGAAGATATCAGGCCCTAAAATTGCTTAAATTATTTCTTAAAGAAAGTTTTGCAAGTTTGCACTTTATTTCACAACTTAGAAACTGGCCTATGTTAAAGAAAAAAAGATAAAGTAATGGAATAATTTTAATGATGAAATTCATTTGCTGTGATGTATAAAAGTTTATCTCTATTGCTACCAGTGAAAAAGGTGCTGGGCTGGTTACTAATTTTGTCATTAACCACCCCAGTGTGATAAACTGTAAAGTCTGGAACTGTTAGGTTAGTCTACAACACAATAAGATTTCATGAAGATGGTCATGCACTCAAGGAACCAGGGATGGAAGCTTCCAAACTAAGCTTTGTCCCTCGAGATGTCCATCCCTGCTTCATTTGTTTCCTTGAATGGTAAGGACTGCCAAGAGGCCGGCAAATCCAATCCAAGGAAACAGCCCTATGGACTGTTGACTGCTCTCTCTTGACTGTTACATTAGTGCGGAGGATCAGGCATGTAAAACATGATCCAAGGGGAAGAATTTTTTTCCTAAAACCTGTATAAGAACTTTTATTATACTATGTACAGCATCACACATAATTAGGGACTTATACGGTATAACAGCTAAGTTGGGAACAGAGTAGTTACTCCACTCCTGTTCCTCTAGCTGACCTAGGGTTTCTAGGTAAAATGTGCTTTACATACAATATCTAGCTCCTGTAAAAGTTTTTTTTGAGTCTTTTTTCCTTCGAGAGCACTAGTCTAAAGGCCTCACATATCCCATGGGCCAAGTGCTTTACTTCACGGTGCAGGATAGGATTTATGGGAAAGCTGAAGCAAATGGCAGGAGGTAAATCACAGGGAAGAAAATACAGCTTACAGATAGAGCGGAAGCATGACAGGTCTAAACAAAAATGTTCCCAAGGCACTCCAGTCACTCAAACACAATTCTGTATCAAACTGACTTGAAATAAAACATTTTTATTCTTAAATATCAACATTTTTTTTTCCACATTTTTTAACCATAATTTTCAGAAACCTTCCGTTTTATAGAGGAGTTACTATTTCCTATTCAGGATGAAAATAGCGATTGAAGTAATAGGAAATTATGAAAAAAGGACATTTGGACTTTCTTTTTTCCTTAGCTGTACTTATTTCACTGTTCTTCTTGTAACTGAGCCTCAGGATAGTTTTATTTCCACATAATTTTCAATCCAGGAATATTTTGTTTATCTTCAGGTAGAAGGGTTTTTGTTAAATCTGAATTAGGATTTAATATGATGAAGAATCAAATCAGATTAGACTGCATGAACTCCATGGTTAATTTAATGTTTACATAGAAATCAATGAAACCCTTCTCTCTACTAAGGACCTGATTGAGGTGGAGACGCCAAATACTTCTTCCTGAAAAAGAATCCTCCAATTCTAGTAAATACTTGTCCACACTGAAGAAATATGGTATTTTTATGCCTTCAGCTGTGGGTTTTTTTCCTTGTAATCAGTACAATTTCATTCAATCTCAATGGCAATTACATATTCCTGTAGTCAGGCTCACTGTAATAATGTAAAATCTTCTGGATTTTGACAGATGGATAACGTCAGACAATGGATATCACTGAAATCATGGGAGAGCTGCCTGTACAATTCAATGGGCTCTCTAGACTTTAATATGAATTCAGATGTCTCACTATACATCTTCAGGTCAAAAGAGAGAGCAGAAATGACAAACCATCTTCTCTTTAACTCTTTCTAACTTCTTCCCTCTTTTCAGCAGTAAAGAAAATGAAAACTGGTGATGGTAGCACAAAGAGATAACTCCAGACTATCAACCTGGTGAAAGGCCAGAACATGTTATCATAGAGCAAAAATGACAAAACAACATCCATCCCATCACTTTCCTGAGTTCAGCTGCAAACCTCTTCAGCTTAATGTTGTCTGATAATCTCAAGGACTTTATATGACGCAATGAGATCTGTTTCCTATCTGGCATAAATTAGCAGAAGCCCAGAGAAGTCAGATGAGGAAGATCTTCCCTAATGGCTCTTTCCAGAATTGATAATGAGATGTGATTCCTGTTGTCCAGTCATCAGTTTCTGAAGCACTGAGAAGGAACCAGCAGGCTTTTGTCACTGTCCCCTCCAGCAGTAGGTGAGAATCCTACTGCCATCCACTCTCAATTTTGATCAACAGCATGTTAAAAAAAATCACGAGTCCTTAAATACAAGAAAGCCTGCAATGAAGCCTTGGTCCTATTACAGTTGCATTAATATTTCTAAAAGAGCAAAGGCTTGCTTTGCAATCCTTGCACTTGAATTCTGTCTCTTCTCTGACTTTCACATAAATAGACACAATCTTTACATCCTATATCACAAGTGACACAAAACCACGTATGGATCAGTTTGTCATGTGAAAATCCATTTTTTGTGCTATCTACTTGAGTCGAATGAAATTGTAATGGTGGGTAAAAGGCTTCTGTGTCACCACTTTACTAGATATTTTGCTGAGTCGTGAGAGACTTCCATTCCTATTTGTTGACTGCCTACAGTCAACAGCATACAATGACTTGCATTTTGGGGTGAAAGAGGAGATAATGTGGAAAAGAACACAGATATGGCAAAATTTAACTGTTCATTGCATGTATTTTGCTGGATCTGGGTAGTAAACACTTAGATGTTGTTTACAATTGTGCTTTGACCTCTTACCCAGTGCTGGGTAATTTACCACTCTCTCAGACCATTAACGAAACATTGCTGAAAAATGAAATTTTCTGTGGTAAGAACCAAGGCAGAAATACACAACTTTAGGGTGAATTTTGCAATGTGCTCAGATCAAAATACAGGAGAAGAGTACTATAAAAACACTGAAATATTTTGCTTTTGTAATGACTTGTTGCATGTTGGAAAAGAAAAAAAAAGATTCCAATGCCTTTAGAAAGAAATATGTTAGTTTGCTATAAAATCACATTTCTCATTTTGCGATTAACCTAAGGGAAAAAGCGAACATTTGAATTGATTCAAAATGTTCTTGTTTGTTGTTCTGATTGTTTTATCAGACATAAAAATCCATTTAATTTCTATCCAGACAAACTTTTTTGGTTGTTTTCTTTCTTAAATTTGACAATTGTTTCAAAAAAAAAGTTTTTATTTGTCCAAACATGCTGGCAAGATTTAAATTATCAGAAATGTCATCTGTTATGTAAGAAAACTCTGTTTTGTCGCATAAAACAAACAGTAAAAGAGGAGCAAGGTTTATACTGAAGCTCCATAAATCAAGCTCAGAGGATTTTATTATGGCTGCCTCGCAGCTCAGGTGATCCAGGCAGATGATCAGACACATGAGATTCATCTCTCACAATTCAGCAAGAAAAAAATCTCAGTTCATCTGCCTACGTTACTCCAGTGCCTTGTACAGAGCCTAAATGGGTATTCTACTTAGCTTGCAAAGAAATTCTGCGTAAACAGGGATATAAATCTCCTGCTACTTATCATTCTCCATCAGCCCAGCTCATAGCCACCAACTACACCTCTGGTCTGCAAGGCAGAGTTCATGCCGTGGCTGAGAGTTTGATACCAAGAAGACACCCAAACCACTGTTTTGAGATTCTGGGTCTATACTCTTTCTGCTGCAGTGCATGGCTAAAAAGCTCCTTGTTTATTTTATTCTTTTGAAATGAAATTTTCTGTTTCAGAGCCTGGAATATGTATAAATAAGGTAATGAACATCTAGCTATAAAATGAGCTGATGCTAACACATAACAAGCCATTGAATATATAATTTCATTTCAGATCTCTGATTTAGACCTGAATGCCCCCGAATGCCATGGTACTGAAAAGGGAAGGTTTACATGTTCAGCATCAAAACCAATTTGACAAACCGCAGAAATAGAGTGGTGATATGCTCAATAGCCTGCTGTTGAAAAAGAACCTTTTTTCCCCCTAAATGCCATGTTTATTTCTTCTGGTGTTGCAGCTGGGGTGACTTAAACTACAGAATAGAATGTGTTTGATGATGGACCGCATGCTTTTGTATTTTCTCTTTTTACTGCTGCTGCCCTGTACCAGTTTCTTATTATTCACTAGAACATCCCTGAGGACAGCTGATGTTTCCAGAAAATGATATGACCAAGAAGACTTTGCACAAACTTAATGCACCATTTGAAAAACTAATATCATTTGTATAGTATTAGAAGCATCAGACAATGAAAGCAAGTATGCCTATTCTGCAACTATGTACATTTTCTCTAAAAGACTGACAGACACTAAACAAAGAGCTAATGTTGATCAAAGTCCATAGGACAGATCTTTGTATAGACAACAAGAAAACTTGCTATATTTGTAGTTTCAGAATATACATTAAAGAATCTCACAGCTATAAAAAGCCCAAATTCAGATTTACAATAAGTGCAACTTAAAAAAACCAAACAAGGCACAACAGCTCTCTCCAAGTACCTTCCTGGTATTATCATAGAATCATAGAATCATAGAATCATAGAATCACTAGGTTGGAAAGGACCCACTGGATCATCAAGTCCAACCATTCCTAATCTCTAATAGCCATTCATTAGTAGCCATAAGTATAGTTTTCAATGTGAATTAATGAAATTGCAAAAAATCAGGACACATAGATGTGCGCATTGAGGATAAGAAGATAAAAACCACTTTCGCAGAAGCCAGAGCATTCTGCATGCAGAAGGAGAGGGCATACGAGATTGCCCGAGTCTGAGGTTTTAAACACCTGTCACAAAAAATATGATGTGTGCTTTTACGCAGCACGAGTTTAATCATGTCTGGCATCAACTGTTAGTTGGAAATTACTTCAATGAATGTTCATTTTCTCCTCTTAAGCTGCTCTGCTGGGAGAGCTAAAAAGCCTGGCTCCTTACAGATTTGCATGTCACCTTTTGCCTCCACCCTGCTGCCATAGCGCCAGCCTCTGTCGATACCTCCACCATAAAGTTTTTTTTCCTTTCATCTCATCTACCTTCTGCCAAGCATTCATAGAATTCACCCCAGCCAGGTGGGAGGCAGCCTGGGGCTGACGAACCAAGGATTTTTTGGGACAACATGCCAATGGGACTGACAGCAGCTCACATTTAGGATGGAAAAGGGAAGGGAGAGACATGGCCCTCTCCCTCTGAGCACTGACATGGTTTTCCTTCTCCACCTCGGTAGTGTTTTACAAGAGAGCGAGAGCAAGCCTGGAGCACGTGCTTAAGGCCCCCTCCTCGAACTACACCATTCCAAAAATCAGTCTGTATTTGCAGACCCACTGCTAGGCCATATGTTAAGGCTGGGAACCCTCCAGAGCAGAGCCGACCATCTGCAGTCAGTGGAGTACCTGTCTCGGGGGGAAAGAGGAGAGGTCTCTCTGTGTCTCAGTACTAACAAAATAAACATAATTTTTATTAACAATTATTGTTTTTAATGTACCTGTGTGGTGCACAATGATAGAAATTATGATTGTTTCATACAAAGAGCAACTGCTGGCATGTGTCCTTGTCTCTTAATGTCTATTAACTTTCAGGCTTCAGATGATGCACATAGTGTCTTCACAAACAGAATACAGAATAACTTCTTCAACATAGCTGCAAGAACCTTACATTTTCTTGTTAACACCCTATTAATTCCATGGCACAATGGCCTGATGGGGAGAATAAAATCTGTGTTGACATCAGGTATTATTTTTTTTCCTCCTAACTGGAGCTAATATGCTGTTCTGCTTGAAGATCCACTAAGAGAACCAGCAAAATAATGTATGTTCCTTGCCTAAATAATGCGTTTTCACATGACCCCTGTAATAAAGAATGAGGCTAGCAGGATCTGCTTTGGTCTGCTTTAGATTGCAAGATCTCATGATTCTTCTATCCATGCACAATGTTTAATGCAGTGGGGTTTTAGCTTCAGTTGTGGCTTTTGTCCAGGCCATGCAGCCCCAAAAATTTTCAACACATATACTAGGATCCTGTAGATCTAAGCGTCACAGTCAGAAAGCTCTTGAGCTAACACCTTGAGCTTGCTGCAAAGATTATGAGAAATATCTGCAAGCAGCTGGAGAGATGAGTTCCCCCAGGGAAGGACAAACAAGCCCCGCAGCTAAAAGCCTCTCTCTCATCCTCAGCGTGGCTCCTCTTCAAGTCCATGCACATGCTGCCGGCTTTTGGGCCACAGATGGTAGTCGGTCTGGGTTAGCCAAGAACAGACTCAAAGACTTACAGAACTGTCCACTTCTCCTTTTCACGGTAATCCAGGACCCTGTGTTTTTGAGCGTGTAAATTTTCGGTCATGTGCTGGACAAATGGCCACTGAACATACACAAAGCTACCATACAGCCGATGCACAACACATTGTGGGCACCCAGCTGTGTCAGACCTACTGCATCTGCAATACTGAGAGGGCATGCACTTGCATGGACTGAGGGCTTTGGAAACACCGAACCCAAGCACCTTCCAGAGCCTGCACAGAGCAGCTACACGAGGACAGCAGGCTACACAGGCTGTACCATGTTTGATCTGACAGTGTTGTCAGGTCTGAGCCTATTTCCAGGTTTCTATGAAAATTTCTGATCCACTTCAGTGGTGGATTTCTTATTTTCAAGGTGAGATGAAGTCATTGGGGAAAAAAATAATCTGTTTTAAAACAAAACATCTTTGTTAGCCTCAGGTTATTTAGCTATTTTTAACTTCCAATTAAATTTCTATTTCTGAAAAAAGTATCATTATAAGGCGAGAATTGGCATTTTTCATTTTAAAACTTTTGGAAAGAATGTTGGAAAAAGACTTCAACGAAGTCTATTCCCCCTTTTAGTCAGAGCTGTCAGCAAAACTGAAATGAGTTAGTTTCAGCCTCTCTCCAAACTGAATTTTAAGGGAATTCATTATAAAGAACTTTCATTATTAAAAATACATCAACTCAAGTGAAAGTCTGAACCAGTTAATACTAGAAGAATTTTCATCTAACAATAACCATTCTCTCTTGAGTTTCCCACATGCAACCAACTAGGTGAAGGCACAAACAACATGCCTTCAGCTTTGGAACAAGTTTTATGTCCATCACGAAATTATATCTGTCTCCTTGCAGATTGCAAGACATTAAATAATTCAGATTGAAAACTGCTGTTTCACACCAACAAAATACCCTTTCCATGCTGTCCAGTACGCCTTTATAGAAGAAATGTTTGTATTTCTATGTTCATTAAACATTATTCTGAATCTAGGGTTGACTGAAATTTTTCTGAGTAGCAATTTTTTTTGTTAGAAAAATCATGCTGTGAAGTTGAGTATTTTTCCACATATTGACTTGTAGAAAAGAGCAATGGAGAGAACCATTGCTTTCATATAAATCAGTTTGCTTCATTTTTACTTAGTTGTTTATGAATAAGATTGAAAGTATTCCAAACAGAAGTCCTAACTTTATGAGATGAAAGACTTCAAAAAGAGCTGTTTGGCGCTTTCAAATAATGTATTATTGAATTCTTAACGCATAGGAAACTTTGAAGATCTAACTTTTCCTTTCAATTCACAACAAAATGAAAAGTTCAAGGAGAAATTTTCCATAGAGGAGAAATCCTACATATTGAGCTATTATAAAATCATTAGCTGTACTGTATGTACAGTCTCGCCATGCAGCCACACATATTTTCATATTATTACAAGTTCTCATGTAATTTTATTCTAGAATTTAAAAATGCATTAAAATAATCACCAGCTAATGAAGGTAGGAAACTTTAAACTTGTTAAGTAAATGTAGATTTGCACTGTGCTACCTCCATTAACCTGCACAAAAAACGCATTTCTGTGAGTGCAGTGCAGTTCATCACTATGAATTAGTAAAATGAAGACTGATAGTAATTTGAACATATTACCTTTTCACTGATGCTAGTTTGAGCGGAAATGCCAGGCTAATGTGTTTATCTGCCAGTAACAGATGGAATGACAAGCCAGGGATGAGCAATAGCTGGTGCTGCAGACTGCGGGGATGTGGGCTGCTGCCCGACAAACTGTCAGCTGCTCTTGATCCAGGTTAAGATATTGCTATATTGTTACCTCCCAGCTGCTTATAGCATCTTCCTCTCCAAATCCTCATCTCTGCCCATTTATCAGCTCAGCTGAGAACTCTGGGTCACAAAGAGAAACAAGAATTTCACAGCTGAGAGTCTTAATTTGGACCATGGGACCACTGTGCAGACACAGGTTAATATATATATTATATATATATTATGGTTGTGTATATTATATATTTCATATATATATATTCTAGTTATACTGACTGATAAGCCAAACAGGTGAGCTAGCAGAAGCTGACCCCCACAACAGGTTCCTTCACAATATGTGTCCTTTGCCTTAGGGCTTGCAGCTGAATGCATGTAACTGCACTGTACTTGGGGCACAACAACCCTGTGCAGTGGTACAGACTGGGGGAAGAGTGGCTGGAGAGCTGCACAGAGGAGAAGAACCTGGGAGTAATGGTTGACAGCCAACTGAACATGAGCCAGCAGTGTGCCCAGGTGGCCAAGAAGGCCAATGGCATCTTGGCTTGTATCAGAAACGGTGTGACCAGCAGGTCCAGGGAGGTTATTCTCCCTTTGTACTCGGCCCTTGTGAGACTGCACCTTGAGTACTGTGTTCAGTTCTGGGTCCCTCACCACAAGAAGGATGTTGAGGCTCTGGAGTGTGTCCAGAGAAGAGCAACAAAGCTGGTGAGGGGGATGGAGAACAAGTCTTATGAGGAGCGGCTGTGAGAGCTGGGGTTGTTTAGCCTGGAGAAGAGGAGGCTGAGGGGAGACCTTATTACTCTCTACAGCTACCTGAAAGGAGGTTGTGGAGAGGAGGGAGCTGGCCTCTTCTCCCAAGTGACAGGGGACAGGACAAGGGGGAACGGCCTGAAGCTCCGCCAGGGGAGGTTCAGGCTGGATATCAGAAAAAAAATTCTTCACGGAAAGAGTCATTGGGCACTGGAACAGGCTGCCCAGGGAGGTGGTTGAGTCACCTTCCCTGGAGGTGTTTAAGGAACGGGTGGATGAAGTGCTGAGGGACATGGTTTAAGGGAGTGTTAGGAATGGTTGGACTCGATGATCCAGTGGGTCCTTTCCAACCTGGTGATTCTATGATTCTATGTAACCTTTCATGTAAATTCATTCCAGAAAGTACCTGCATTTCAGTAAATTTAGGATGGTCTGTCTTGCAATTTCATTGTTAAATCTTTCAATGCAATGATCATCACAGCTTTCACTCTAAGGGATAATTTTAAATCTAAAGTGTGCAGAAAAGCTAACCTGTGTACAGGCTTGAAACAAACAAATAAAAAGAAATAAGAGACACAGAACATTTCAGCTGGTGAAAAACCTATTCTTTACAGTTTGTTTACTTTATGATCCAGTTCTCCTCTATAAACAAGATTTTGTGGCTAAGCTGCTTTTTTTTTGAATATGGAAGGTATTGTGAAATCTGTAATGTGGCTAGAGAACCCAAAATATAGGGTATTTTATCTACAACTGTCACTAAGAATCACTGTTCACAGTATTCCACCTTCTGATAGTATGCCAAATAACAAAATGTAAAAATCATTTTGCCAGTATTTTACCATGAAATAATTATTTTCATTTGTGACCATCAAACTGCCTCAACAACAAAAGCAAAGAAACAAATCTTGTCCTTGATTCTTGGAGCTTACAATACAGGATTCTCCTCTAAAACACAATAAATGTATGCAATGAGGTAACATATGCCTTAATGTAAAGTCAAATATTTGCAACAATTCACATACAAAGATTGACTGCAGCTGAAATGAATTCACCATTTCACTTGAACACTTTTTTTTTAATATGCATTAAAATACTTCCGAGGTCTTTGTTCATTCCTAGCGTTAAATCACATCAGTCTTAGCAGTGTAGGAATGACAGCAGAGATATGACCTGCTCCAGCCCCTGCTGCAGCTGCCCTGGCCGTTCAGCCCTGAGAAAAGCGCCAGGTGCCTGGGAGGGACCTCAGAGCACTGGGCAAGCAACAGGCAAAGGGAGGAGAGGCAAGAAATGCTGTAATAACACACCTGAGATAAGCTCATTGTATGACATCTGATGGCCAACACTGTTAGAAGTATGTTGTACCACAGAGGCCACCCTTCCACACCTGTCTTTCATCTGGCTACACCCCCCATCTCAAAGTCTGACACATCACAACTTACCTTAGGCTACCCTTTTTACAGGCAGGCACTAGAGCTTGCATCCTTTTGGATGGTCCACCTGAAAGATCAGACTTACAAAGGTACATTTACCTCTACCAGAGGTCCGAAGTGCGTGTGCATCTAGATGCCTCCCTGTTCTTAAACCAAGATTTTGCGACTGCCTCAGGAATTCTTTAATTTTGTTTCCCCACCTTACTCTAATTCACACAGAAGAACTTGCAGACGAAACAAGTGAAATGTTTTTCCTTGATGTCCTTTGCTTGTGCTATCCTCTGGCAAGCCTGGAAAAATTAAAAATATTTTAAAAGTGAGGAAAAAATTGAAAATTATGATTTAAAATTGAAATGGAAATTGGGACTTTTTATAGTGAAATGGTGTTAGTACCTTTTTCTAAATAGTCTTCTGAATAGGAAACCGCTTTACTATTAAATTTAGCAAACTTACCTCTGCTTTTCTCAATTTGATATTGATTCCCTTAGTTCTGATTATTTTGTGGGATGCATGAATCTCATGTGTAGCCACTGGATCTGGATCCTGCTGTGTAGTTAAATCTCTTCAACATCTGACACAATCAATAGTTCCACAGAGTAAGATTTATGATGTTTGGATCTAACTGCATCATACCTTTTATTATATAGTTGCCCCCAAGTTGCCAAGGGAGAAAGCCTGGGTTTATTGAATGGAAAAGGAGCAGAAGCAACGTTTAGGATCCAGATGTTCAGATTTGTTGGTGCCTCTTACAATTACATTTTTCTGCACTGCAAAGTTCAGATTGGTCACAACACTGCAGCTGTCTGTAAGCCCATACGTTTTGGGGGTGGTGAAGATAAAGATGAAATTATGTTACTGCTGGGACAACCTAAAAAGTTGAGAGCAGGTTCATTATATGGGAGTTCCTGAGTCCCAGCTGCCATAATTTAGCTGATGCTTAGCCCCAAGCAAGACATTCAAAACCACAGGGCTTTAGCATCACCATTAACAAGAACAATAACTCTTACTGCAAACCTATGCAGTGACTCAGCAGAAATGAAACTGAGGAGCAATCAGCAAAAGTTTTTATTTCAGCTGTCCAGCTAGATAGCAAATTATTTTAACTATGATTACAGAGATAAATGTCGCATCAAAATCAATTTGTGCTTTGCCTACATTATTTGGACCAAGAGGTAACATTATTTCGAGTCTGTCCAGTGTTGTGCATAGAAGAAAAGATTTGTACTGACGGTACTTTACAGCTTAAATTACACACTTGCAGTCCCAAAGGAAAACAAATAATAAGGAATTTCTCTGTCTCTGATCAGACAATGTAATGTGGTACCAGAAAGTATATGATATTTCTTGTTCCTAGAGGAGTTATAACTAGGTGACATTTACAAGCACTCAGCTAATGAATTGTGGGCTCTTGAAATAGAAGACAAGTTGTCTAATGAGAGTACTGTAATATTCCATCTAGAAGAACAAATTCTTTTATGTTGTGGAATCCTGTAGCGCTATGACACTAGCAAGATTTATTATTCAAAGCCCAGAGGGGAAATATTTTGCAGATTAGAAGAGAAAATATAGTACCATATTCTCAGTGTTTATGAGATACTATAATACAAAATACAATATCTACTTGATAGGCTCCAGGTGGTAGAAGTTTAGACATTAATGGCAGCTGCCTCATGACAACAAGTTTTATGAACCAGTTTGTTTCTTTAAAAATACATCTGAAATGCCACCATGCTGACATTAAACAACAGAAGTAATCAAAGCAGAAGGCAGTATGACATTTTGGAAATAGACTCAAAACTTTAAAGTCACAAGATTGCAAATGCACCCAACAAGCAAAATCTGACAAAAACAAAACTAGGGTTTGCTTCTGGTTCCAAATATAAATGTCATTTATTGCTTCAGACCTTGTTACAGAAGTTGTCCGCACAACAGTATGGACTTCCTTTAAAAGGACGAAACCCAAAACCTTTAGAAACATGTCATCCTACTAAATCACTGCTTAGTTTATCTTGTGATTCAAAACCTTGGCAACCCAATATCATCAGATTAGTAAAATACTTTTGAAGTGCATAAATAAATGTCATTTACCATTGCACCTGATTTATTTTATTTTTTTGTAATAGGACCTAACCTAGCCTCATCTAGTGCTGGGGAAAAAAAGATTATGGCAGCATAAGGAGCAGGGCATATTACGTACTGACCATTGCTAATGTGAGAAACAGGCACCTTAGGATATATCTGCAGAGTTAAATCTTGATTTGATCACAGCGGTTATCCAGTAGTGGATGTAAGGAACTTGAATCTCCTTTTGTGTGTGTTATAATAAATGATATGTATATTGCATTTACTCATTAACATGATTAGAACTGATGAGGGAAGATAAGAAAGCCTTAAAAATGTAGGCCTGACCTTAGATCTTTTTTCAAAACGTGCAGCCTAACAAGGTCTGTATCTATTCACTGAAGTTGAATCTATTTTTATTTTTTGTGGGTTTTTCCATTGTAAAGTTTTCCAGTGTAGATTTTTTTAGGTTTTGGAACAAAATGACATTGAGTTCGTAGTCTAAAATACAGGCAGAGGCCTTCCTCAGTCTTGCCCAGTTGTTAGTGGGCAAGACTTTATTATATCTAAAGTCCATAAACTTTAGATTATGCAGTGGCCTGATTCCAGGCAAGAAACTGGCCTGCCATAAGAAAATCTTATAGTCCTGCCTGTTGACTTCTTCTGCAGACCTTTTTGGTATTGCACATGATCTTCAACTGGGACATTCCCAAACCTCCTGAACATGTATTTATGAAGGAGAAGAGATAGCTACAGCCCTAGTAACTTCCCTGCACAGCTGTGACTGGGGGGAATTATGGGCTGAGAGCCCAATCAGTGAAGCAAGGTTTTATTTTTGTCTCTGCAGCTGACCTGGATGTTCAGTTCTGGGTATGTTGCAAGGGTGTGAAAGGAGTAGGATTTCTGAATCTTGATCTGTTTTATTATGGACGGTGAAAGTTATTTCTCAATCCTAGTCTTGCTTTTGAAATTCACTCTTTTTGGAGAACTGAACCAGGATGATGCTACGCATATCAAGATCTTTCCCCAGATGACTAAGCACTTTGAGAATTCTATTCCCATTCCAACTAAGATGCTAATAGATTCACTAGCGTTACTCAGTGGAGTTCCCCAGCATCATTCACAAGAGCTTAACCACTATTATATATATAGGGCTGGGAGAGAGGGAAGGCTTTGTCCTTGGAAAAAGGGAGTGTGCAGGATGCCAGATTTGACCTGTAATTGCAGACAGAAGCATTTAACATGAAGGAGTGGCCCATCTCCTCTTTACAGAGAGTATTGGTTGAATCAGCTTGCTTGGAAAGAAAGGAAAGAGGGAAATTACTACATAAGGACTGTTAATTTTACAAATAGCTTAAAAATGCATTGTTACTGTACAGCATTTTCCCGAAATACTTCTAAATTTGAGTATTCATTGTAATACTGCTCTCCTGGTTACACCCTCTTCCTACTTTTATTGTTTGCTTCAGTATCACATTGACAGCCCTGTGTCTTTCATTGCCATTGCAAAACTGCCTATGATTTATCTGCCACTTTTGTCACAGAGAGCCAACAGTGTACTAGCCATTCTATGGAATAGCTGCAGTAGTTTGACCTTCATCTCCTAGCCACCAAAATTTATTCCGTAGGTGGGAATTCCTGATGTATACAGAAAGTTGCTCCATATGACAGAGTAAGCTCTGACAAAAAAAAAATAAAATAAATTTCCGTATAATATAGAAATATAACATATCAAAGAATATATAGAAATATATAATATTCTATATAATATAGACAGAAATATAGACTTAAACAAGCAGATATGGACATTTCCTCTTGTCATACCTGCAAATACCAGGATCCAAGAAACAAGAACTCTTTCAAGCTTACAACCTAAAAAGGTATGTTGCAAGCCTGAGCTCAATTTTTGAAGTATCTTCTACTACACCTTTTATCATCCTAGTGTTTCATACTCTAATATCTACAAATAACCCATCCCATTTTGGATATGACAGGCATTGCTGGTAACAGCTCTGAAACATAAATACAGTTAGGGGAGTTAATAAAATCCCCGTAGTGTCAGAGTGAAATGTCCAAGTTTGGACCCCATAACTTACTTTCATTGTTCTTGCTGATGAGTGTATCCCCTGTGTGACTAAAAGCACATGATTGCGAATTTTTTCTCAGACAGACTGCTAATGCCTCTTTGTGAATGACACTCTAGCAAAAAAAACCCAAAAAACACAAACCCACAAACAAAACAACAACAACAAAAAAACAAAATCAAAAACCTTTTGCAAGAACTACATTGATCTGTGGTCACAGAAAATGAATTCCAGTATAGTTATGCTTGTGCAAGCTGCCACAGGCTGTCTATAGCCCCGGGTCTTTGCCTGCAGGTTCACACCATTATTGACCTCAAACGACTCTGAGCGAGCCTGTCTACAAAAAAAAAAAAGTTAACGTTAAACTACGTCCTCTGAGCAGCACATACTCGTGCTTTGGCTGCAGGACAAGCTGTGTCTTGTGTCTCTGGAGTACATGATGTATTGGTTTCCACATTCAGGTGTCAGAGCCATCTCTTGAAAGAAGATAGCCCCTATATAGGCCCTTGCAGAACTGGTAGATCTGTTTCTTCCTCTACTTGGTGAGCTTTTGTTTCTAAGCAAGCAGTTTTGTCCATTAATTAATTGATTTTTTTTGTAAAGAAGCAGATACAGGCCTGATAATTTGCCATTTCTTCTATCAGAATTGTATTAACTATGGTAGAATAACCATAAATAAGAGACTCAACTCCATTCCCCACTCACGTGGTCTCTTATGGTCCCATTCAGTGACAGCTAACAGACAACAGGGAAGTAACGACAAATAAGTGATTCATAAAGTGGCTCACTCAGAAAAGTTTCACATAGCCTGGTGCAAATTCCCAGTATGTTTTTAAAGTAAAAAATGTGACAATGCTTTGAAGTTGGATTCTTATCGTTTGAGATTAAAACTGAAATCTACTGTAATGCAAAAAAACTTAAATCTGCTCATGCACACATGTCATAAGGCGCTCAGTTTCCTTGCCAGAGTATACTTTTGGATTAGCACAACCCAACCAGATTTTCCTGTATCACTAATGAATACACTGCTTCCTGATCAGTCCTAATGACTGGGAACAACCATGCCTTCCTGACAGTAAGCTGTGCCAAAACCAAAAGCTAGAAGTTTCGAGTCACGTATGGCTGATAGTTTACTGTGCGACCAACCAACTCTAATAGCATCCCAGTTAGAGTTAACAGCTCTCCTTCTCTTCTATCGTGATGCTGCCAAAGCCAGAAATAAGCCAAGGGGTTACACAGCAGGTACTAGTGTACATGTGATATTTTGACACTTGCTTCCCCTTGCAGCCCTCCACAGCACTCCCAAGTTCAGTCACTTAATGTAGTTCTGTCACTTGACTTTCAGCTGCCCAGGGAGGTGGTCGAGTCGCCTTCCCTGGAGGTGTTTAAGGAACGGGTGGATGAAGTGCTTAGGGACATGGTTTAGGGAGTGTTATGAATGGTTGGACTCGATGATCCAGTGGGTCCTTTCCAACCTGGTGATTCTGTGATTCTGTGCTTCCCCCTCAGTAAAATACTGAAGTGGCATTTATCACATTATCAATTCAGTTTCACAAGGGAAAAATCAAAAAATCCCAAAAAATCATCAGTGGCTGACTGAACCTTGCTAAGTCTTCTGAATCAATCACCGGAGTCAATGTTAGCTGACATTTTACTTTTAAAATGTAATAGCTCTCAAACAGCATCTTTATTTCTGAAACAAACAATGTAGCTCGAGTTCACTGAAAACAGAAGGGTCACACAGTACAGCAAGTAAGAATATCCCCAAGCATGTGGAATAAAGAAAACATTAATAAATAAAAATTGCTGGAGTGTAGCTATACAAAAAAAACCTGCTAGTGCCAAAGAGAACAAAATCCAATAAAGGTGTTATATCATTATTCTTACTCATTAAATGTGGAATTACACCTCCCCTAAAATCAGTTCTGTGCTATTAAGCCCACGAGACACAATGATCCTTCTGAGCACTGCAGCTTCCTTGCCAAACTTGCCTTGAGTTCAGAGAGGTCCTCTTGATGCTGTCATGTAAAACTCAGCCATTCAAACAGCTCCTTGAAAATGTGGAGTTAAGAGGGCCCGGCTCTTCCCTCTTCCCACTGCTCCACTTAAAACACAGCTCCATCAGGTTCTCTATGATAATGCTGTTATAAAACTTAGGCAACTTAAGGAAGAATTCAGTCCTAAAGTGCTCTCTAGCCTAGCTGCCACCCATACTGGAAGATGCAACACCACGTGGTGGAGAGTCTTCCCTTCAGACTGGAGACTGATTCATCCTCTCATCTGGCACATGGAGGATGAAACCTCTGTAAAACAACAGAAGACCCATACAGCTGAAAACAGCCTCTTTCCCACAAAGGCAACCCCCAAGCTGAAGAGGCAGTATAATATCCTAGACAATCATATCTTGCACGTGCATATGGCACAAAAGAATTCTGGGCATGTTTTATTTAGAAGACCACCACTGTCCCTTGCTTACCTCCTCTAACAATTCTATTCTATTCCTCCTGCCTAAATGACAACTGGAAGTAAAAGCTAAAAGTGAAGAGAATTCAGTAAGTTACAATTAAATAAATTTTGCACCATTTCAAACTCTGTCCTAGATTATGAACGGCTTCCTCAGACTTTCAGGTGCAGTACCCCTTCTCCAAGTTAAATGAACTGGTACATAACGTGTCTGTGCTATCATTTTGCTTCAGATATGGTTTTTTGTAAGTTCTTTAGAACTAGGGAAACCTGATCTATGCTAATTTACTGTCAGTTAGGTCTCAGTGGAAGAGGCTCCTCTGTAAAAAACACTACTTACTGTTTTCTCTCCAAACAAAACCAAGCTTTGGCCAGTTAAAGAATAGTCCTTGGGGTAGCACTGATGACAGTTTTAATCATAACTGGAACCTTTGGAGAACTTTTATTTCAACTAAGAAGAGCAAACCCTTCTATGCCAGTGCAGCTGACTATAACGTATTTTCACAACTCAGAAATAGCCTCATGATCTGCAGATTTCTCTGTAACTTCTTAGTCTTTGGTCTAAACTATCACAGGAACCAGAGGGCGCCACCTCTAATTAACAGTTAAGTTTATAGTTTTCATTTTCAGATAGTTGAAGATGTCAGAAAGATAATGTTTCAATATTTTGTTTACTTTCAGACCAGTGGTTTACGAAGAACAGCTGAAATATAAAAAAAATGAATTTATTACAAGTATACCATGGTGTGGGATTTCTACTTACGAAAAAGTACTCCGAACATAACCATCATCGGACAATTTTCACTTCTATCTTAAAAAACAGGTGGTTTTGTGTGAAGTCAATGCTGAATGACTGCTGAAAGTCCTGGGATTAATTCAAAGCATTAATGGAATTACATTTCAAAGATTTTAATGACATACTGAAGTATTCATCCATTCCTGAGATTTACAGACAAGTTCCCATGCAATAGCACATTATTTTTTTCCACTTCAAGAGTGACTGCTGATCCTTTATATCTTGCCACTTCATAGGTCTATAACCAACCAAGGGAGTCCAGTTTGGCAGGATTTAAACTTTACTGACTTGATGGTGTTTATGTCCCAGTACCTGGGTCAGAACACCAAAAATTCCCACAAAGCAAGCGTGGAACCCACCCACCACAGCTTTCATGGTTCTAACTAGGTGGGTGAGCAATTCTGCTGACACTTTTCATGTTAAAGATGAAATATGACAAACACCAAACCCTGAAACTTAAATGATCTTCTCTAGTGGCTTTTTTTCTAATGTGTGTGCCCGATCTCTGAAAAGCTCAAATGTTACTACTGTGAAAAAGTTTTAGGAAAGAGAATCTGATCACTGTGCTACTCCAAGTCTCTAGGCTATTTACAGACTTGTTCAATGACAGAAGAGGTACCTTGGTAAAGAGGAGAGGCTTTGTTTGGAAATGGATAAACACACAGGCATTAAATTAAGAATCAGATTTCTCGATGGGCCTAGGTGGAAAACACAAACCCAGGAGGTGCCAAAAACTTCTTTTGAGGTCTCTGTTGTTTGCAAACATCCTGCTCTCAAAGTCGTGCAATGCAAACGGCATATGTAGCTTTGTGGGCAGATCTCAGATGTTTATTTTTACGCACTGCTAAATATGAATGCTCATGCATTAGTAAATCTACTTGCAAATGCACTTCAGAAACATTTGTAATTTTTTCCCCTCTGTACCTTCATGTAGAAAGAATTTCCAGACACAAATACCTGTCAGTGAAAAACTGTGATTCTTAGAATTTGAGACTAGAATGTGCTTATATAACTCACATTTATCAAAAAGTGACAGCAAACAAATTGCACCTTCTACAACTTTAGAAACAAATGTGTTTTATTTCACATACAGGTACTAGCTTACAGAAGATTGTCTGCACTCCTCAGCAGCTGCCTTGGAATTTGATACAGGCTTTGCTTCAGATGAGGGGAAAGACACAAATGACACTGCCTCAAGAACCAATTTACACTTCACTTTTCCATTGACTTCAGTGACAGTGTCATGTACAGAACAATACTGGACCATTAATGGATACTCATTTTCCATTTATGAGTAACCAGTATGAAGTTTCATTAATTTTGGATTTAAGCCAGCAAAAAATAGCCTCTCCAGTTGTTCATCCGCTGAATCCTCAAAGATCTTCTGTACGTCAATGGTACTAAGCCAAATTGTATGATTACAACTTGCCTGATTACTTTAAATAGCAGTTCATGAGAATGATGACGATTGTCAGGTGGGGCAGAAGGGGATAGCTCTGGGACTAGTAAGCAAGTGTATGCACTAAAGCATTAAAGAAGCAACAGATTCTTCTCTGAATGACCAGAAAAGACTCAGCTGAGGTATAAGCAGTCCAAACCACAGAAATTGACTCTCCTCACTCAAAAGCAAAAAAAAGCCCCACTTCTGTTAGAGAACCGCAGTCTCAGCACACAGAGACAAAAGCTCTACAACACCCTATGTAATTAATACCTTTGCAGCAGGTTGATCTCAGTCAGTAACAGACTATACTCCAATGAGGTAAGAATAAGCAGCACAGCAAAGTTCACCCGTTCCAGAGAAGACATTTCCAATAAAAGGCAGTTGCAAAAACCAGTGACTGCCTACACAGACTCTGCCCAGCAATTTGTATAATTGCCTGTTGAGCAGATGAAATAATTTTGCTTTTTGAGTCATGGAGCCAATCCTTATACCATCTTTTGGAGCTTACTTGGCTAAATGATTATGCCCTGATCCTATAATCAAACCACTGAAGGAAAGAAAGTGGCTGTCCTCAGGATCAAGGAAGATCAAGGCTGTAGTATAAGGGTGGGGCAAACCTGAGAGTGCTTATTATAGGAAGAGCTGGCAACAATGCCTCATATTAAGGTCATCTTATGCTTCATCTTGCACACCTAACATGAAAATGAAGGCTTACATCTTTCTTTCATGTTCTTATTTTTAGAGTAAGAAAAGGTAAGAATCTTCTAAGATGCTAAATGTCCAAACTTGCAACATCTTTTACTCACTCTTCACCTAACTTAGGTGAAGTACTAAGAGATTTAGTGAATCCATTTGGCTTGTTCTTAAACATCTATAATCTCTCTCAAACAGAAATCTACACAGATGACAGGAAAATGATGTCTTTGGAAGCTTGGTGCAGGCAAACGTTTTTAACTGGAAGTTTAAAGAAAGAATACTATTTCTTGTGAATTAACAAATTAATCTTCCCAACCTGTATCTCTAGTGGCCACAAAATACATTTAGCTTAGCATGTTCTTTCTGAATCATAGAACAGTTTGGGTTGGAAGGGACCTTAAAGATCATATAGTCCCAACCGCCCTGCCATGGGCAGACACACCTCCCACCAGACCAGGCTGCCCAAGGCCCCATCCAACCTGGCCTTGAACACCCCCAGGGATGGGGTACCCACAACTTCCCTGGACAGCTTGTGCCAGTGCCTCACCACTCTCATCGTGAAAAAATTCTTATGTCTTGCCTAAATCTGCCTCTCTCCAGTTTATACCCATACCCACTACAAGCCTTTGTGAACAGTCCTTCCCCAGTTTTCTTGTAGCCCCTTCAGGTACTGGAAGATCACTATAAGGTCTCCTCGGAGCCTTCTCTTCTCCAGGCTGAACAAGCCCAACTCTCTCAGCCTATCCTCTTGAGGGAGGTGCTCCAGCCTTCCGATCATCCTTGTAGCCCTCCTCTAGGCCTGTTCCAACAGTTCCATGTCCTCCTTATGTTGAGGATTCCAGAACTGGACACAACGCTCCAGATGAAGTCTCACAAGAGAGGAACAGAGGGCAGAATCACTTCCCTTGACCGGCTGGCCACAGTTCTTTTGATGCAGCCCAGAATACGGCTGACCTTCTGGGCTGCGAGTGCACATTGCCTGATCATGTCAAGGTTCTCAAAAAAAGGGGTATGGTCTAAACAGAATTGCTTTTTCTTCTCAGGATCGCAGGATGCACTGCATTGTCTTATAACATGACATCACCAATGCATACCCTTACAGGCTTAACAGCCTGAGTAATTCCTACGTAGCTACTGCCCCCTGAACAGCTGGCTGCCAAACCCAGAACCTGCAACGTCAGGCTCATCACCCTGCACCTCCGGGAACAGGCTCAAGTCCCTAGGAAATACCCTAACCTGTTGCTCAGCGCTCTGGGAGCCTGCAGCAGGACCGCAAGCCACCCAAATAACTGTCAACAGGCACCGCCAGCAACTACCAAAAGCCTATTTCGAGCCGTTTGGCAGAAGATGCTTTGCTGAGGCTTTGGCGAGCGCCGCCGGTGCCCTCGGCGAGCCGAGGGGGCTGCTCGGACACGGGGGGCAGCAGCTGAGCGGGTCCTGCCCCGCCCGCAGCCCACTCGGGCTGGGGATAAGCCACACCGACGGCATCCTCGCTGCCAGGGGGTCGCTGGGTGCGGGCCGGGTAGCAGCTCCCCCCGCCAGCACCACTCCCTCGCTCTCCCCACAGCGTCTGAGTGGCGCCCGGGGCGTGACCACCCACCCCCTACCCCGCATCGCGCACGCGCGGCTCCGAGCACCCGCACAGGAGAAGAGGGAAGCCGACAGCACGCGACATCCGGGTACTCTGCCTCACCGCCTCCATACCCCCCCTTACGCTGGGAAGAAAGGCCTGTGCGTGCCGGCGCCGCGCGCGCACTGAGGGCGTCGCCCCGCCCTCCTCCCCTCCCCTCGGCTGGTGCTGGCGGCGTCGCGCGCGAGCCCGTCCGTCCGTCCGCTGGGGGCGCGGCCGGGAGAGGCGGTGTGAGGCGAGAGCGGCGGCGAGAGCCCCGTGGGGGAACAGGGCGAGGCCTGGCGCTGCGTCCCGCGCCCTCGTGGGTGCCGAGCGACGGGGACGGGTGAGGCGCAGCTGTCCGCGAGCGTCACGGCGACAGCGGGGCCTGCGGGGCTGCGAACCGATCCTGGCAGACGGGGGGAGGGGAGGCGGCGAGGAGGCCGGTATGCGCGCTCTGTCGGCGTCCCGTCCTCCCTGCCCGGCTTCTGTGGGGCCCGCACGGTGTGCCAGTGGCAGCGCGACGGGAACGGTGGCCGCCCCGTGTCCCTGCGGGCCCGCGGCCGCCGACGAAGCGAACCCAGGCGCTACACCTCTTGTCCCCCCCCGGCGCCTCCCGCTGCCGCCCAGCTCTCGCCGCTGCCCCCGCTCCTCCTGCTCCCCCGAACCGCTGCCCCCCTCACCAGCTCCCCCTGCCCCCGTTCCTCCGCTCCCCCTGCTGCTCCAACCAATGCCCCGCTGCCCCCGTTAACCCGTACTCCTCGCTGCCTGGCCTGCTGCCCCCTGCTCCCCCGCCCCATACCCGCCTCCCATCTGCCCCCTGCCCCCGCTGTCGCGATAGCGCGTAGGAAAAGTTCGGGCTAGGGGTCGCCTGGTGCTGTTGAGGCTCCAGTAGGAGCGTCTCCTTTCTGCCTGGAAGGAAAGGGGAAGAGAGGGAATAATCCAGAGGTATCGCTGAAATCCTTCTCGACTTGCTCGTGTATTTCGAATGGCTGTGTTCAGATCGTGCAAGACGTGGTTTTTCGTCTCTTGTGTCAATTTATTTTTTGATGGCGTTTTTGGAACCTTTTTTCCTTTCTCTACGAAGGTAAAAAAGGTTTGCGTAGCCGTACTCCTGTAACCCCACAGGCCGGCAGTTAGAAGCATATAGGGAGATGACAGCAGCTTGTTGAACGGCACGCAGATTGAAACGCTTAAGGTGGCTTCACTTCTAAAAGTTCTAGTGCTGCTGTTGTTTGCAGCAGGTCTTCTGAGTTCTCTAGAGAAGAAAAAAAACCCATGGGCTGGAGAGACGGCTTTCTTTTGTTCTGCGAAGTTTTACTCGGATTTGGCTGAGGAGCTTTTCATAATCCTTGTTTCCCTTTTGCTGATTATGTTGTTAATGTGCCAAAATAAGTGTGTGTTAGCATACTAATCCAAAATGGGCCTGTGCTGCTGTAGCAACAGCATCACTTTGCTTGTGCTAGCACGTCAGGAAAGAGATCTCCCTCTGCTTTCTCTAGAATCAGTGTGTAGCACTTGATGAACAAGTCCTTTCCCTGGACAGCTGTCGCCTTCTCTTGTGTGTTAATGTCATACATTTTAACTTATGCGGTGATCTGAAGGGTTAAGACTCATGTATCCCTGCTGAAAAGTATGTTGGTTGTGCTTGTTTATGATTTTCCCCTAGATATTAGTAAAAGAACTTCGGTTGCTAAGCAGGTTAAATACCTAGGGAACTGAAAAGTACACTGGCAACTTTAATCCCTCTTCCACTCTATATGCATGTAAATATCTACATATTTTCTCCATAGTGGTCATGTTTCATCCAGAGAAGAAATAGATTCAAAGGGTGAATTGGGGTCATGTTGCAAGCTGAGACTTTTTGTGCGGTCTCAGTCTTATTCTTTTCCAAAGTTAAAAGGTGTTAGAGAACAGGAAAATCGGAGCAGAAGGGGTAAAGGCTATGCAGTAGCAGTGCTTTTACCTTGCTGCTTGAATGTTGTTTCTTTTGCGTTAAACTCTTCTTTTACTCTACTTCTTATCCCTTGTCACCTACTTTAATGTTAGAAGTCTAATGGGCAAAATAAGTGCTGAGTTTAACTCGTAATATATATTGGAAACTTCTGGGCAAGATTTCTGCATGTTTTTGGACAACAAAGTTTTTGACTTAGGTCCTAAAAAGTGTCTTTGTAGTACTTTTGTTAAGAAGAAAGTAAATGGTTATTAGGCTTCAAGTGAGCTCGTGTAGCTGCTGTGGATTGCAGCTTTGTAACAAACCTATGCTTTGTATTCAGTCCAATGGAACTAAAAATAACAAACAACTTCCTTCGTATTTATAACCTGTTTCCTTGGTGAGCTCTCTCTCAAATAAGGCAAATGCTGTTTGCCTCCGACAGTGAGATCCAGCCATATAGAGATGGGAGCAGGTAACTGTTTATCTAGTGATCACTGTACTGGTGCTCTTTCAGGTTCTTTATCTGCACAATAAGAGTAACAATAGAGTATTTGTTGGCAAGGTGGTTAGATTGTATAAGGAGTAAATACTTCTCAAAAGAATACGAATAAACAAGTAGTTACATTATTAAGTGCGGGTTATAGAGATAGCTATGTAAGCTGTCCTAAGTACCTTGGCACTATCTAGCCTCAATATTGAATGAATGAAAAAGACTGGAAAATTCTTGTAAGATAAGCTGGTCCTAAAACAGGCCAAGGGGGTGGGGGGGCTCTAGATTCTGACTTACTTTGCAAGCTGCTGCAGTCTTTGAGGCGACATTTGATGTCTCCTTTTACTTTTATTGTAATAGGATAATGGTACTTGAATGCCCTGCTGCAAACCCTTAACATCTGAAGAACATTTAACTGAGTAGAGTAACAAATGCTAAACATTGATCTAAGCTCTTAATGTGAAATTATGATGAAAACCTGGTTGATTTTAACTTAAGGCATTAGAGCAAGTGACATGGTGAGGTAAAATTCTAATTGGCGTAGTTACAGCTTTTCATATAAAACTTTAGTGATTCAGGTTGATGGTCGAGTAGTGATACCTGGTTCAGACTTGGTTGCATAGGTACCAGAAGGTGGGTAGTGTTTAGTTTATTAGTTGAAGTTTAAACTTTGTATTTATTTGTCTATTTAGAAGCATCTCTGTAAAAGAAACCATAGTTTTCTGAAAGTCCTGTGAAACAGAGTAATTTGTTGGAGTGACAGATACATTGCAAATAGGATCTTTTTAGGACTGTGTTTTATTGACATAGCTGTAATGCTCTTACAAAACCTTGCTTTAGCTGAGTCACCATTGTCGTCGGCTATGGAATGTGTTTGGATGGGAATGTCCAACTGGAGTCTTTGAGGAAAGAGTCTGTTGACATTTGGAAAAGGCAGTCTAAATGATATTAGAGATCAGAAATTGATGACTCATTCTACATCCTAAAGCCCTCAACAGAAGTGTCCAACAGATCTTTGTGTTTTCCAGTTCTTCATTCAAGTTAAAAACACAGTGAAAGAGCAAACATGCTCATTATGAGACATGTTCCCAGCTTCCTGTCATCAGCTATTTGAAATAGGTGAGTTTTTGTTTAGAAAATAGGTATTTTTAACTAGATTTTTATTTTGCTATTTCTATTGATTTTAAAACCAAGCAGCCTGGAAGGGGAAAAAGCCTAATAGGTGCTGCAGAAAACATCTTTTTTTTGGTAAGAAAGTGAAGTACCTGAAAATAGAATAGGTTTTTTTGTGTCTATACTAACTACTTTTGCTGTATAGTGGTCAGGCCATCTACTAACAAGGGTGTATTTTTAATCAGGGGAAAAAATAACCTTATATGTTCAGAGGACGTACCATCTGCATTTCAGTCTGGGATTTTGGAGAGCAGTTGTGTTTCATTTACTTTAAAGTTGTTTTCTTATTTTGCTATGGGAACTGGTTAAACTTGTGTAGTAACAATTGAAACAGTATATCAGCAAGATTTTTTTGACTGATCTCTGTAAATATACAGAGGGCAGGAATTGTGTGGCAGCATGTATGAATTAGAATATTATGTAAGAAGGAGGATTTATTTTTGGCTTTTTTTTTGGGTGGCTAAAATGCCTACTGTAACATAGGATGCATTATTTTTTTCAGTACTTCTGTTTCGGATTTCTAAGAAATGGCTTCTTTTCTTTTTTTCTGAAGGATTTGTGACAATATCTTGGAGTAAGGGTATCATTGTTCCTTTGGGTATATTAACTTGGTTCCAGCTCTGTTAAGTTTTAGTGATAATCTATAGGTATGAACACGTGGAAGAAGCAGCTTGTTATAGTAAAGAGTTTTTAACATTAAGCAACTGCTTAATAAATTCTCATGGCTGAAGACTGAAGCTGGACAAATTTTAATGAAACTGAAATGCAGGTTCTAAAACAATCAGACTTTAAATGTATGTATTTTTTTAATTTCTCCAGCTGTTGCAATCTTTAATTCCAGTTTGCTTTTTTTCATTAAGTGGTTCCTGGTCGACCAAACAAAATAATTAAGTGAAGTAGGTCAGAATAATAACTTTTAATAAACTCTTCTAGCCTTAAATCTAAATAGGTAACCATCTGGTATGACTAACAGCTACTAATAAGCTAAAATGACAGAACTTATATTGCACTTGCAAAGTTTGTTAAAAATTTGTTTATTTTTCCATAAAAGCTGCAAAATATTTCAAGATTAGTAGCTCCAGATAGTGTAAGCACGTGACCTTTGCAGAGGCTTTACATATGGAAGGCAATCTGTACACCTGAAATAAGTCCTTACTTCTGATCTCATTTCTTGCAGAGTCTGCAGCAATCCAGGAGTCACACTGAGTTCAAGTTCAGAAGTGATTTACACATGAAATCTACTGGCTCTCTAGCTGATTCTGCTCTGTCACCGTCTCAACAGGTAGAGTGCTTTTGTGCCTGAGCCCTGCAGCAAGCATAGCTGCTCCTGGTGTGATTGTCCTGTGTCAGCGTGTGGCCAAAGGTGCATTGAGGCCTTTGGGTTTCTTTTTTGGGGAATGTGTCAAGGAGACAAGGATGCATGGCAGATCTGTCGCAAAAGTAGTCTAAGGAAAAGCCTAATAATTTTGGGTTTGATTTTTAATGCTCATGGAGTTGAATATTGGTAGAAGAAAGTGTTCTATCATTCCTTCAGAGCTTCTGTTCTAAAATGGAACAAAGCCAGACAAATGGGACATTGGTGGAGGGTCCACTTCAGTCAAAGCAGTGTTTTGCTTTAGCTCATTTGCCCCTTTAATTCTAGTTGTGGGTTTTTTGGCCACAGTGATTTAGAGGGAAGTATCTCACTGAATTCTCTGGATAGGAGAAAGATGGTTGGCCATAGGGAGAAATGAACTCCTAAGTGTTACTTAAAAAAAGTGAGAAATACAGGTTAGCTCTTGTAATAGGAAGTTCAGGGAAGGAGTAGACATGGAAAAGCTTTTATTTATGATGTTGACAAACAAAAAAGTTGCACATAATTCTGTCACTTGGTATTTTTGCTGTAGTTAGAACTTTCTTTTTATTTTGGTCTGGTTTGGTTTTGAGGTGGATGAATAACCTTAATTTATGCTTCAAAAAGCAGTTAGTATGTACTGCTTTGATGCTAGATCACTGATAAAACTAGAATCTTTCTAAAATTTTGTATTTCCCTGAGGTTCTTTTCTTGAAATAAGAAGCTGTGTTTTGAGTCAGACCTTCTTCTGCCTCTTTTGTGGTTTTTTTGTATTGTTTTGCATATAAATTTTTATAGAAGATGGTGATAATGGTAGAAATAGCATTCTACTGGTATAGTAGTTGAGTGTCAGTAATTGAACCTTCTTCTGTTCATTAAGAAAAAAAAAATGTAGACTCATTCTAGTATGTCCAATATGTGCAGTTACTTCTAGGCAGGATAGATGCTCTCCTCTTTGGAGGATGAATTTGTGTTTGAGAATGCAGTGAAAACTCATCTGTTCAAATGTTTTGAATATAGTTTTAACTTCTCTGATCTGCCTAGTTGCAACAGAAGCCAAGGTTGTCCTGATGAACTTGGGAAGTTGGGGGCGGTAATTTGTATCGCATAAAGTTGAGTTTTTAAGTGCATCTGAAAGAATTTTACCTCCTAAAAATATGTCTTATGTAAAATAGTTTGAAGAAATATAAGGCTTCACAAAGTTCCTGTCAGGAACTTCCCTTTCAAATTAGGGAAAATGTATAAAGAACAACAGTTGGATAGTACATAAGATCTTAAAATATGGCCCCACATAGTACTTGATTACCTGTGCAATTGAAGCACATACCTTTAAATTTGTTGCATCTTAGTCATGTTATTTCACCTTAATAACTGGCAGTGTAATGTTGTTTGTTTTCTTTTGAGTTTACCATTTTAAAGAGTAGCTGGAAATTAGTGTAGCATTAGGTAAACTTTGCTTTATGTACCTGTTTCCTGCCTTCTCAATTCTAAGGAGAGACACGTAAGCAGGATTTGAGGTACTCAGCTCCCGAGTATGAAGGCAGTGACTGCACTGACTTTGGAGAAGCCTTATTTAAACTTAGACTTTGTAGAGTCTTGAGGATTCGAGTCAGAGCATCCTCAAGCAGGGATGGCAACAAGCCATTCTCTTTTTGAAATTGTATTGAAGACCTTGTGTTAAACCTCTGGTTCATTATTTTTTCACCGGTTCACTCCCAAGCCAATAAAAGGTGCATAACATACGAAGTTAATGCGGGCATGCTACTGTAGTAATAGACTGAGGTATTGGCTTTTAGGTACAAAAGTCATAGTTTTTGTTCAGGATAGGGACGACAAGATAAGAGAAGCTTACTTTTTAGAAGACTGCAAAGCTTGTTTAAAGCATTTTGATAGTTAGACATGCTAGTTAAGGTGAATGAGAGTTGTTCTTCCATGTGCAGTAGGATATAGAAAAATAAAATAGCTTGTTCAATAATTATCTATAGTACTGTCAATTCTATTTTGGCAGAATATTTGAAAGCTCTTTTTTTTCCTCTACCTCTATCACTTAAATCTCTCTCTCACTTGGCTATTTCCTCTCTGAAAGTTTCTTAGCAGACTTGCTAGTTGATTTTTTTAGCGAGAGACCTGGATAAAAGATGGAAGATTCAGAACCATGGCACTCTCTTCTACAATCTCCAAAAACAAAAGGGAACTTTTTTTAGGATGGTTTGCATGTAGTTGCTTGTGGGTGGATTTGGATGCTCCTGGGAGTTTAAACCTGTAGTACTGCTTAGGTGTGTTTATTCTTTCACTTCCGTGAACTAATAATTTAGAACCTGTTGGCCTATTTAGTCCAATTTGATAGAGGGAAGAGTCTCAGAGGTAGTTGAACTTTATAGGTTTAGTGACTAAAAGGTGGATGAGTAATGGAGTGTTCCAATAGCAGTGATGGTTGCTGTGGTTTCCTGTCTTGTTGGCACCAAAGAATCCATGCAAGGGGGAGTAAGTAAGCAGACTTTGGGTTGGATAACACTAAGTATGCAGCTCTTTATACCTTGTGATGTAGAAGAAAGTGACTTGCAAAAGTGACTGTGACTTGCAGCTGAAGTATTTTGTGGTGACTGTTTGAAACCCGTATTATGTTATTTTAAAGTTTGTGTTACAACAGCAACTGAAAATCATGTGTCTGTAGCAGCTGGAATTTTAATCCTTTTAATTATGACAGATTTTCAAAGCATGTTCTGGCTGATTTGGTCAGCTGACTGTATAGTATGTACAATAACATCAAGTGATTGCACAGATTCTGAGAGCAGTGGTTACCTCACTGGAACAGGATGTATTTTTAGGTTTCTCTGCTAGTAACAGTCAAGTGTGTATACTTCAGCATCTCATATGAACTGAAGCTAGTTGCTGACACTACACTATCAGAAAAGGACAGCTGTTTGTTCTTGCTATAGTCATTGATCTGACATTCTATCTTCTCACCAGATTGTGGGAAGGAACACAATGGGGTATAAGTGCTGTAAATATTACTGGTACATGTTTTAATGACAGCTGTTTTTCCTTGGGTCAGCAGTGACACTCTGCTAGCCCTTTCAATTTTCTTTATCAGAATAACTGAAAGCACTTGTTACCTCCAGCAAGAATTTTATCTTCACCCAACAATTTTTTCCTTTACAAGGTGTTGTTTGGGAACAGGGTGGTTCTTGTTCTCAGTGTAGTGCTGGTGATATATTAGTTATGGTTCTTCAAAGGAAAATTATCTATATGGATGCTCTTAATGAAAGTTCTGTGGTTCACAATGTTAGCTTACAAAATGGAGTGAGTTGTGACCATTTGTTCATTAATGAATGTGCTAATTCTTAAAGTCTTATTAATTTATTTTACCAGTTTAATAGGGTTGTTTATTTTTTTGCCTTTTTGCAATTCAGTAATGGAATTATATCAAAAGCTGTAACTAGTTTAAGCAGTCCAGGAACTTATGACTACCCAAAACAGTTGTTGAGTTTGATGCCCAGGTATTAAATGTCCTCTTTTTGCACGTTTAATTTTAATATATATATAAAAGGACTTAGTAAGCGATAAATAAGATGTGACATTCTGACTAAACTGAAATTCTGCAGGTCCTGTGAAGTTAAACTTGTAAGCAGGACATGGTTTTAGTGAATGTCCTGCCGATGGTTCATTGATGTCCAAAGAGATTTAAAATTATATCTTTAGTTAAGGAGTCAAAGGATTTTAATTTTAAGAGAAATGGCAAGTAATACCAAACTTTTTATTAACCCATAACATTCTTATTTATGGAAACTGAGAGAATAGGCTACTGCAGCTATTTTAATTCATCATATGCATAACTCCTTTATAAAAACAATTTCAAGCATTCGTTGTAGGAGTAAATTAGCATCTGCCTATTGGTAAAACATGGTATTTTAGTGTTTCTCTGGCTTTCATGTACTGCCTGGTAATGATATTGGATGTTTTCACCAGGCTTTGTCTTGTTCTTACATACTTCAAAATTTCATTTGCTTGTATGAAATCATTATGTTTTGATGAATGTTAGCTTATGTGTGAAAGGAGTGCAGGAGCCTGAGAAAAGCCAGAATCACCATGCAACTAGAGTTTCACAATGAGTTGTAAAGACCAAGATAGCGTGCTAGGGAGGAGTTTGGTTTACTGTCTTAATAGAACGTTCTTCCGTGTAAGCTCACATTGGCTATTTAAAGATACTATTTAATGACAGTTGACTAATTTAGGTTATGTCTACACAAATGTTGCAGGCAAACAGAAGCTTAGTTCGACTGTGTTCTGAGCTGTCTGTGTGCAGGCCAGCTTTGGCCTAGAGGCTGTCCAACAGTGCAGGCATAGCAGTGTGCCCTAGCTAACATACCTGCCCTGCCCTCTGCTCTGCAAGTGACTTATTTTGGGCCATCTTAAAATGAGAAGGGTGCATAGCTTTTTGCAAAGTTGGTAGACAATAATTATTTTTTTTTTTGTTTTAAAATATAATTGTGGATAGTATTAAATGAAGCCTTACTGCTACCAGTTACTGCTTGTTTTATGGAAGAAGGACTATATTCAGGTACCTAAATAAAGGGCTGGGCTTTGTGAGGGCTCTTGCATTATAAAGAAGCAGTTGTCTTTTCAGGGCTGTTTTCATTTTGTGTTAAGCACTTTAAAATGCACACGTACCTGAGAGCCTGTTTTTTATCCCTGCTTACCTGCTGACTTGAGAAACACTATAGTTTGATTTCAATATTGATGCAAAATTCTGAATTTTTCTTTGGTCTAGTAACAGGTAGGCTGCTGTAGTTTGGCAGGTTTACTTAGAGAGGGCTTTGCCAGAAGAACTAAAAATGTCTCAGGGAAATCAGATTTCTTTTTCATTTTTTACTGAACATGTTTCAGATCTTAGTAGTAGATGCTGACGTAATATGCAAGCTGAAAGCAGATGGTGTGCCAGAAAATTTTGCTAAAAACCTTTAGCAAGTCATTCAGTCACTGGGTTCAGTGACTGATGTGCTTGATAATATATTCAAAACTTTTCTGTTACTCAATGTATAAATACTAAGGTATGGTGAGGAAAATTCAGCTGTGTTTTGCCTGCTAAGAGTAGCAAATGTGCTTCTTTGTTAGAAATGTTCAGGAGAGTGGGTGGCTAAAATATTTCAGTTATCCAAATCACGATGGATGGGGGGATGAGGACTGATTGCTACTTAAAGTTGGCATGAATTTCAAAGCATTAAAAGAATACAAGTGAATGAAGTGTCACATAGATTTCTATTTAAATGCTTTAAATTATCGTGGAATGTCAAAAAGGGAGTTTTGTTTTCTTTCACCTTCAGTTCAAACAAAAGGAATAATACTAATCAGTTTTATTTTTACAGTTTAGAGTATTTTTAATTTAAGAAGCTTAATGCATGAAAACTGAAATGTTTAGTCTGAAGACGATGTGTGAGAGCACTGGTTAACTAGCAGAATAAGACAACAAACCATTTCTATTAGTCTTAAGTTCTGTAAGCATTTTAGTTTTTAAGAAAATTGCTGGAGGATGGGCAGTGAGGAAAAAGTGGAACTGAGCAATGTATTTTTGATGCAGTATTTTGAGATTTGGCTCTGTGCAAGTCATTCTCTGATGCCTCTGAACCATAATCCCTAGTGGTAACGCTTAGGAGAGGGAGTTTTACAGACCATAGGGAGAGCTCGGTCACCTCTGTGGGTTTGCACTGCAGCTAGTGAGCAGTTCCAGAGTTTCTTGAAGTATGGTACAAAGATGCGAAGTGACCACTCTTCCTTTTTTTTTTTTTGGTTTTAAATTGTAATCAAGATGGCCATGTTGTATAATAAAGTTTTATGTAAGTGTTTTCAAAGAAATAAAATAACTTTTCTGATGTGTTATACTGCACATACATACCCTATATAACCTATAGGTCCTCCCTTATTTTTATCGTAGTTGTTGCATAAAGGCAGCAGTTATACTATGAAGTGCCCCAGATACAGTGCATTCAAATGGTTTGATACCTGTAGATGAAGAGTCCTGTGGTGCGCTTTTTCAAACTACTGTAGAATAATACTATTGCTACATTTACTCAACAACTCCTAATAAAAATGAGGGAGGAACTATAGGTTATATATGAAAGGAAAAAGAAGAGCGAAGAGCTGCTGTAAAGGATTGCTCTCTGTCAGAAGCATGGAAGGAGGGAAAATAGGACAAGACAGGGGACTGAGATACATGGCTGAGGGTTGCAGGTTGCCTTAAACAGGACTGCATGAAGAGTGTCAGAAGCCTAGGTGGTAGCGGGCAGCCCAGGGAATAGGCTGCCTCTGTTTAATTTGGAGAACTGGAGATGAAGATGAATCTGGCTTTATTTCGCCTCCCTATTCTGTAGAGCTGTATGGTTTATTATTTTAGGTATTAGGCTATAGTCAATGATCATGCTTTGTTTTTCATTAAATCATCTATTTGCAGTGGGCAAGGGAAAAAAGCTATTCTACCGGAAAGGATTATATGACATATTTACCTAAGTTGCATATATTATACCTGGTGCATAAATACTTAGACTATGTCTTGAATTCTGATACAATTGTGTACCTGTAAGTTTCAGGTGAACTTTTAAACACCATTTCTTTAAGATAAAATATCACATGCTTGTTGTTCTCTTAAAATGGCTACTGATTAGTTCACATTGTGTTAACATATATCTCTCTGTACATGTAGAGGATGCAAAACTGCAAATAATAGTAAATATTAACAATATTGAGTTAATATTCTATGCTTTTTCTCTTTTCACTTAGAATTGGATTTACAGTCATGGAGGAACATCAACAACATTTACACTGTGTGAACTGTGTCAGCCGTCGTTGTATGACCAGACCAGAGCCTGGCATTTCCTGCGATTTGATAGGCTGTCCGTTGGTTTGTGGAGCAGTTTTTCACTCGTGTAAAGCTGAGGAACATCGCATGTTATGTCCACTTGAAAGAGTGCCTTGCTTGAATAGTGGCTTTGGATGTCCCTTCATAGTAGCCCGAAATAAAATTGCTGATCATCTAGAAGTTTGTCCTGCAAGTGTGGTATGTTGTACCATGGAGTGGAATAGATGGCCAGTCAGTTATGCGGACCGAAAATCTTATGAAAATCTGAGTAAAGATGTTGATGAAGTGGAGCAGCTAGATATGGCTTTAGCCCTTCAAGACCAGCGCATGTTATTAGAATCACTTAAAGTAGCAACTATGATGTCAAAAGCAGGTGAGCAAATACAAGAATCCAGAGAGCAAACCTCTGTCAAATCAAGTGCGGCAGATACAGTGCATTCAAATGGCTTGATACCCGTAGATGAAGAGTCCTATGGTGCACTTTATCAAGCTACTGTAGAAACAACTAGGAGTTTAGCTGCTGCTCTGGATATCTTGAACACTGCTACAAGGGACATTAATATGTTAAGTTCAAGACTCAGCATTTCACCACATGAAATGAAAGAAGATACTGAGATTAAAGAACAAGCTTCTAATGGCATTATTCAGGATAAAAGGTCTGACCATGAATATTCAGATGAAGATAATACAGGAGCAGTTGGAGGAATTAACTTTGATAGCCTGAGTAAAAATTCACCAATGGAACAAAATGGCTCTAGTGATATTTGTTATGAAAAACATGACTTAAATCTAAACCTCAGTAGCTCCTCACTTTTGTGTAATGGCTTTCATATAGAAAATGAATGTTCAGAGGTGTTGGACCAGAATGAAGATCTTAGTGTATCTAATTCAAAACCATCCAGTGTAGCAAATGGTGAATGTACTGCATCTTATGATGATGAAACATTACAGTCCTGCAGCGCCTTCCCTGTAACAGCACAACTTAATGAAGTAATATCAGCTGATCACTTAGTTAATGGTAGTGTTAATCATGTACTACTTCCTCATAATGCTAACGAAGAAGAAATGTTAGAGAGACAAGTGGAGCAAGAAAGACTGAGAAACGTAGATGCGTTCTCACTTTTACGGCATCGATCGTACAAATTCCTTGTTAACCACTATTGGTCTACACCAAAAGAAGACAAAGCTGTTGATACATCAGATTTGGAGATAACAGAAGATCCTATGGGTCTACAGGGGATTGATCTAATTACTGCAGCTCTGTTGTTTTGTCTAGGAGACTCTCCCGGAGGCAGGGGGATATCAGAAAGTCGCACTGTCGATGTGTATCACGTTGACTTTGGGACCCAAACATTTTCTCTCCCATCTGCTATATTGGCCACGAATACAATGGTGGGGGAAATAGCTTCAGCTTCTGCATGTGATCATGCCAACCCCCAGCTCTCAAATCCGAGTCCATTCCAGACCCTTGGACTGGATTTGGTATTGGAATATGTGGCTAGATACCAAACAAAACAGCGTTCAATGTTTACGTTTGTTTGTGGACAGTTGTTTAGGAGGAATGAATTTTCATCGCATTTTAAGAATGTGCATGGTGACATTCATGCTGGCCTTAATGGCTGGATGGAGCAGAGGTGTCCTTTGGCATATTATGGGTGTACATATTCTCAAAGAAGGTTTTGTCCTTCAACACAAGGGGCAAAAATAATCCATGACCGGCACTTACGGTCATTTGGAGTTCAGCCTTGTATATCCACAGTATTAGTAGAACCAGCAAAAAGCTGCTTAATTGGACTACGCAATGACCATCTGAGTAGTTTACCTTTTGAAGTTCTGCAGCACATTGCTAGTTTTCTAGATGGCTTTAGTTTATGTCAGCTTTCGAGAGTGTCACGTTTAATGAGAGACGTGTGTGGAAGCTTGCTTCAAGCACGTGGAATGGTGATACTGCTTTGGGAGAAGAGAAAGAACCCAGATGGAAGTTCTTCTTGGCAGATAAAAGAAAAAGTAAGTTATTTTTTATTCTGAACATGAAAGGGAAAATATTAAATTGGTTGTGTCTGTGCTTTTTCCCTTAATGTTTTCCCTGACTGCTGCTGTTGTTACTGTCTTTTAATATAATCTCCCTTGAAGAAACAGATTGTTGTATAGAACAACAATTAGTGAAAATTGCTAGCAGGTTGTTCAGTCTTCTACACTTGAAGAAGCAGAAGCTGAAGTAATGTCTGCCTAAATTTTACTTGATGTAAATAAATTAACCTCTGCCTTTCCCCTGGATTTTAAAATACTAAATGATAGCTTCATGATTTTCTTTAGATCAGTATTCTATGAAAGTGGGAAAATTGCCTACAAACTGGGTTTTTTTCCTTTATACTGTTTACAGCTATTTTAATTTTTGCTAATGTGTTGATATCCTATCCGTTGCCATGATAGCGTGCTTTAAGTATGTAAATAATTCTTAAAACCTTTGCATGACATTTGTACAGTACAATTTTCACCACTTCCCAGCACCCCCCACGCCGCCCCTGAGCTCAGAATATATGCAGAATATGTGCATTTGGAATTGTAGAAGTCTATAATTTCAGAGATGGATCATTGTGACTGGTCATGCAATACTTGCTTATTTAACTTCTGACTGCATCTACTTTGTAGATGAAAAAAATATTGCCTGCCTTTCTTCCCAGTGTTCAGAGTTGACTTGCAATCTGAATCAGCTTTGGACTGACTATTGACATTGGATGTTTTTGTCATATTGATTTTTAGTGTGATTTATATTAGTCACAAAACATTGCCTGAAGGTATTATGGCACAAACATTTCATTTCCTGCTCTGAGTTCAGATATGTTAAAACATTTTAAGCCTAAGTGCAACTTATTTTCTAGGTTTGGCGCTTCAGTACAGCGTTCTGTACTGTGAATGAGTGGAAGTTTGCTGACATCGTAAGCATGGCTGACCACTTGAAGAAATGTAGCTATAATGCTGTAGAGAGAAGAGAGGAGGCTGTTCCGCTGCCATGTATGTGCGTAACACGAGAACTCACTAAAGAAGGACGTTCACTGCGCTCTGTTTTGAAACCAGTACTTTAAATATTGCAACCACTCCAATTGCACATACACTCAAGCACCTGATATAACCTCGGTAATATTACGTGACACTTTATTAATGTACTAAAGATACTTTCTAGCTAAATCTACTCTGTCACTGTGTATATAAGGTTTGAAGTGACATTTATTTTTTATAATACTGTTTAGCTGGAAAGTAATGAAAGTTGCCTTAATGTTTGAAAAATTTGGAACTTGCTGGACAGGGTAGTTTTATCTAACTTATGTAATTTAAGAACAAAATCCTAAGGTGTGTTTTCTGATTCATTGGTGCCCACATTGCTGTTGACTGATAATATTTCAAAAATGGCCTCTAAATGGTATGCACATTTAGATAGGAAACACTGAATTGTAGTGAGATAAAATCCTGACCAAATGTACTTTCTGTATTTGGTCTATTTTTTTTTAACAAATTATAATCCAAATATTTGAAAGATAAGGAAGAATTTGAAACATTATAGTAGATGTTTCAAACATTGCTTTTAAGCACTGCTTTTCTCATGAAATCAGTGTTCTAGTGCTCCTCCTAGTTAACAGGTGATCTAGGATTGGCTTTTTAATTTTTTTTTTTCCCTTAGGGATGATCTAAGTGAACTCAGTTTTACAACAGCTTAATTTTTAGTACAATTTTCTTTTGACATGTCAACAGTGATTATTTTTTTTCTCAATTATAAACTGTTATTTTACTTTTGGGAGCAAAACTTTTAGAACTAAAAAAAAAAAAAGGAATACTAGCTTTTATTCTTGCATCTACAATGACATCAGTATAAAAGGTTTAAAATGTTTTTCCTTGTCCTGCAGTTAGGTGAGGGTTAAATTGTTTGAGCAGTCAGAAATTCAAAGAATGCAATGGACAGTTATGAATTTATAATGCAGCTAATGAAAGGGCTTTACTTATTTTATGGTATTGTGAGATGTATTGTCTCCTTTTCTGTTGTCTATAAAAGTGCTGCTTTTTTTGAGGAGCATTTTAAATTACTGGTATGTATAGCAAATGTATCATCTTCATAAGATGAGACACGATTTCTTAATTGCATAAGGCACATCAAATATGTATGTTCAACCACATCTGTTAAATGAACAACTCCAATTTGCTTCCAGTCTTCCATAATAAAAGATCTTACAAAGTGTTTGTGAACAGAGAATACATGCTATGAAAAATGGCCTGGTATTGCAAAACTGTAATAACTTGAACTGACTTTCCAACTTGTTTGTATTAATGTTAGTATCTCTAGCCTGTTGCACTTAGCAACTGTGCCACAAAGCTAAAACAGAAATAGACCAGAGCTTGGAACAAAGAAATACAGTGTGTATTTCCATGATAGGAAAAAATAAGAGATTAGTAGGGAGGAGATGTTTACAAAAATGGCTAAATTTACTACTTGTAATTTCTGTACTGGACACTTGTTATGGCTAGTCTGGCTGCAGGTCACAACTTTCGTACCTGCATTTCCTGTTCTGGGTCCAGTCCAGCTAAACATTCACTGCCTTTTCCTATCTAGGGTGTTAAAAGTGCCCAGAAAAAAAGAAATCTGATTCTTCAGTGCCATGAGTTGAAATTACAATAGCTCAAACAGAAGTTCTGTCTGGGTCTTCAAGCTACATGTTCTCTTTCCACACTTTCTCTTTTTTTGTTTGGAGAAAGAGGTAAACCCTCTATGGAAGTTAGCAATGTTTGCAGTAATTCTTAGCTTTTACCTCAGTTATGTGGAAAGGAGAGTCTTGGTTTATGTACAAGTCTGACTCTTATCAACTGGGTTTTAGGTAGAGATTTTACAAACACACCTACCTACCCATTCTTTAAGTGCATTGAAATGCTATTACCCACAAATTCTTCAGTGCAAGGCAGGAGACAGACTTTCATCAGTTCTTGTCTTTTAGCTCTAATGGCTGCTTGCTGCTGCTCTCTTTAAAAGTAGTTGTGCGACTGAAAGGATCCTGAATGTTGAGGAGCTTATGCTTGCGTTTATGGTTAACTCTACTTTAAAACATCTGTCTTTGGTTACTGGTATTTTTCAGTCAGCAATGTGATGGTTTTGGTACTTGGCATTCTTTGTTACTATCCGGAACTCTGAGAAGTATGGTATGCAGGCAAGTGTCTCGGTGGCTTAGGAAAAGAGGATGTTTGGTTAGAGGAGCTGGTGCTGGTAAAATCTCGCTTATATCACAGTACAGATCTACATCTAAAGTATCATTGGTTGTTGATCTATTAAAATGATTTTTTTTAAGTACTCTGTGTTCTTATTAAGAAATAACACTATTTCTCAATACATGCACTTTTGTTTTCAAATGTAGATACAGGCTTTTTTGTTAGTTTATTTTTTATGAGAATCCAAGCTATTAAAATATCAATGTTGTAAACAAAATCTCTGCCTTGTAAACTGCTCCAAATGCAGGAAGAAAATATAGTTAGGATAACTTTTTTTACACTGCTATGCAGTTTGTAAAGCATCTGTGGTGTGTAGTCAGTCTATCAAAATGTGGCTTGTTCACATTTGCCCTTGAATTTTAAAAATGTCATATCCCTTTCCTGGTACATCCTCCTTACAACATATATAGACAGCTGTTCCAGTCTTTCTTTTACTTGATACCACATTGCTACTTTGTTAAAAATACTGTTTTCAATCATTATGCAATATTTTTTTGCCATGTCTGTTGAAATCCTAATAAAACTTTTGGAGTTTCTCTTTTAGTATGATTGTACTGTTTTTTTAAAGCTCATCACCAGCTCTCCAGTGTTCAGATGTGGTGCTCAGTGTCTGCCTATAGGATTCCAGTAAGTACTCAAAAAATTTAATTACGCAAGGGAATCTATTTACAAACATTTAAACATAATTTGGAAGTGATTAATATGTACTCTCAGAATCATAGAATAGTTAAGGTTGGAAGGAACCTTAAAGATGATCTAGTTCCAACCCCCCTGCCACGGGCAGAGACATCCCACTAGACCAGGCTGCCCAAGGCCCCATCCAACCTGGCCTTGAACATCTCCAGGGATGGGGCAGCCACAACTTCCCTGGGCAACCTGTGCCAGTGTCTCACCACTCTCATAGTGAAGAAATTCTTCCTAATGTCTAGTCTAAATCTGCCCCTCTCCAGTTTGTACGTGTTCCCCCTGGTCCTACCTCACAAGCCTGGTCGCTTCAATATGAGGATTGATCATTCCTTTTTAGACTGTATACCCATTTCTGTTCCTTTAGTCTATTATGCAGTATAGATTTCCTTCCACACTATATAACATAGAAGAGTCATGCTGTACCTTGTAGTTTTGTTTTAATTGGGTTTTTTTTCTGAATAGTAAACTGAAAAGATTAGTTCATTAATACAGTTGATATACATGCTACCAATTTGCAAAGAACATTTTCAGTGTATTGTCTCATAAGTAAAGTTTTCTGTAGAAAGTCATTGCTTAAAATTGTACAGAAGCAAAAATGTAGGGTGGTTTTAAGGTAATAGTTATAGTTCAGCCTGTCTGTAGAATGGTAAAAGATAAAACAAAACCTCATTAAAATAGAAGGCTTTGCCCAGAAATTGACCTTTTGCCCTGCCATTTGCTAGTATGAGTATGTTAATAGTCTTTACAAATAAAAAGATGTACCTATACTACATAAATCTGATAATAAATTAATCTAAACTGCATCAAGTAACAGTGTGACTCATAGCTTAATTTCAGCCATTACAAAATTGTAGCTATTTTACTTTTTAGACCGGTCACATTAGCTGTCTTTTTTCTTTCTCCATAAATAGAATAGATGTTTTGCTGTGTAAGGAAATAATTTTTTGTGTCACTCTAACTTTCTTGATGCTTGAAGTATTGTAGAGGATTATGCCTGTGTGTTTTAGCTATTTTTTTTTCTGAGAATACTACTGCTAAAACTATCTTCATATGCTCTTACCTGCTGAATATACTTTACTGAAATAAGATGTAAGTTCAGTGGAGAATTTGATGCTTCCTGTAACATCAGACAGCTGAATTGAATTCTTTCAGTCAGAATGTGTGTTCAGACACCTTTAATCATATTCAGATGAGCAAAATGTGTGGGTTGTTTACAGCACTGAGGAAAAAATAGCATTCAGATAGTGCTTATAAAAAGTTATGGCATGTAAAGCAGAGACAGTTTGAAGAATGGGATTCTTATAGTGTGACTGTTTGACATGTGCTGACTATTGTACCAGTAATCCAAACTGGAGAGGAAAACTGAATGGAGAAGTAAGCTTAAAATAATGAATGCATCTAGTCCTCCCAGCATAGAGAATCTTCTGAGGGACTGTGTTTGTGAGAGTGGTGGAAGTTTCTCACTTGTGCATGCTGCAGCTGTTTACTGATGATTTATCAAGTCTTCCCATGATAGCAAGAGCTACCCTGATGATATTTGAGCTCTAACGTGCTTTAGTTATGAACTGTCCCCAAGTGCCACCTGTGTTCCTGAATCAGGTATTAGTTAAGTTGAATGCAGTCCTCTCTACTGAATACAAGGTATGTATTTGGTGTGAGTTCTACATGCTGTGGTATCAGAGGCAGTATTTGGTAAGAATAAGAGAAAATTAAGGTCCTTTGAATATAGAGTATTCACCTGCTTGGTTGGTAGAAAAGGGGAACAAAACTGTTAGGGAATGCAAGGAGCAAAATAAGACTTTAATCATCATTAGATACACTAGGAAACATGACAGCAAAAGTCTGTACATCTGCCGTTTTGACAAATCAAATTCTGCAACGCATGCAGTAGAATCATAGAGTCATAGAATGGCTTGGTTTGGAAGGGACCTTAAAGATCATCTAGTTCCAACCTCCCTGCCGTGGGTAGGGACACCATCCACTTGATAAGGTTGCTCGTAGCCTCATCCAAGCTGTCCTTGAACACCTCTGGGGAGGGAGCATCCACAACTATTCTGGGCAACCTGGGCAGGTATGCAGACTGGTATAGCCTCGGGTAATAGAGGAATGTATATAAAATAAGAATGTATTATTTTACCTTCAAAACAGAGGGAGAAAAGCTAGAATTTTATGGCGTATGAATTCATATAAGGCTCGGTTTTTAGAATCAATCAGAAAAATGTGATGTCTACCTTGAGGATATTTCGGTGTTCTGGTACTTAGTTTCATTCTAAACTATGCTGGCATTTATGTATTTATTTTTAATCATAAGATTAATTTACTACTGAAAAATAGTAGTAGGAAAAGTTGCAATTACCTTACAAAATTATTTCACTTTGACAGTGTCATAATGTCACATCAAACTGAGAATTTCACACTATAAAAAAAAAGGAACACAAAAACATGTTTATAATATATGCTCTTCATTTTAAGATTGCTCTTTCCTACCCGAGATATGTTTTAAAGCATGTAGCAAAAGAGCAATCTTCAAGTTTATTGTGTTATAAATTCAGAGAATTCTGCTAGGAAGATGAAAGTTGGGTTGCGGAAGTATTTTCATACGAGTGTCCCAACAAAGGAGCAGGCTGCAAAACAAAACTAATCTGATTATGTGACTGGTTAGCAAATGAACAATCAAGGACCTGGCATGAATATATGTTGGACTTTGTTCGGAAGTGTTAATGTTTGAATGCTACATATTGTTATCTACTAATATTGTGTACTCTTTAGTATTGTAATTGTACAGTTGTACACATGTAATTCTGGAGGCCTTTGCAGTAAATGGGAAATACTGTGCTGCTTATAGAGATTTGAACCTTGGTTAAGGAAAATATGATTTAGGAACTGTGGCAGCTGTTTATGAGCATGAGCTGTCTGGAGTTTGTCACTGGGTGTTTCAAGAGTAAGGGATGAGTGGATTGTTGTTGCCTAAGCAAGGTGGCTTTACTTCCAAGCAAGAAGAGTTTTATATGGCATCTCATTGTGTATAGTTTTTGATATGCAGATGAGTAGGGTGTTCTTTATTTAACAATGCAGTAAGTCTAACTTCTCAGCAGATGGGATTGCACACAACTTAAAATTGCTTCCATATTTTGTGATATTTGTTCAAATGAAAGCTGCTGCATGTAGATAAGAAAGAGCATCATCTTAATGAAAACCAAACTCAAACACATCTACAAAAGCTGTGTGATTGTCAGTATCACCTTTTTACTGTCCTTTTGATCTTCAAGTGAAGCGTAAATGATACCAGAGTTGCTAATTTTTATCATCCAGATATTTTTTATTCTCTTTGACTAGTTCAAGTATGCAAATAGCTGAAAAAAAGTCGCTAGGCTTTTATAGATGTTCAGTGGGCTCAGACAGCTTCAAGAACAAGATTTTACTGTTGATATTTGTCATAATTGTAGAGAGTCTCTGCTGAGATTCTGGTGGTTAAGTATTGCTCAGATGCAATAAGATTATCTTTTCAACTCTATATCAAAGATTGGAGAGAAAAGCAATTCTCATGTATAGCTATGATCCTCCATACCATCCTGAAACTCTTCACTTTTATAGGAGTCATGTTGAACCTACAAGAGTCTCATCTCATGTCAGTGCTAGTCTGTTTGATGTTTTGCACTTACATCTCGAGTACTGTCCAGGTTTCATAGGAAAAACTGCTTTTATATTTATCAATGAAGTTGACAAAAATCCCAGAACACATAATGGTCTCTATATCTTAGTGTTTGCATTTCAAGTAATTTGGAATATGTGCCAGATAGGTATCACCGACTAATGTTAACCAGTATCGAAGCCATTATCTTTTCCATGCAATATGGGGCAGGTCTCTGGATCATTAAATTTGTTTCTGTCAGATGATTAGGATATCTGAAGAAAGTCTGTGTTTTCACAGTGGTAGAGGAAGGAGGCAGATTGTAATAAAACAAAACAAAAGTGGTTCTCAGTCTGGCTGAGGCAACAGACATGTTTTTCTGCTCCTTAATTTAATCTTTGTGAAGTTCTGTGGGTACTCCTCCTTAAACTCATATACTTTGGACAGCAGATCATGAAGTCATAACAGTTGAAGTCACGTTCAAAAAGTTAAAAAAATTGTGCAGCAGCTCTGAGAATAGAGTGACAAAAATGTGAGAGAAACAGCCCTGCAGAAACCACCTGTCAGTGAAGATGAGGGAGGAGATGCTCCAGGCACCAGATCAGAGATTTCCTTGCAGCCCATGGAGATGATGAGCTTCTATGACACAGCAAGACAGGTGAGCACTACCTCTGCTACATGTGAAAGGGGAAGTACCTGACCATGTCCACGAAGATACTAGCTCAGACTAGAAAGCACCTGGGTCTGAATTATTGGATGCATATGTAATCATAGTATGAATTTCTAGAAGTAGCACCACTCAAAAGATATCATTCCTTAATAACCAACTTTTTGTTTCCTCATACTCAAGTGGTTGAATAGTTTCAATTCAGGGGTTTGATCCAGAGTAGGTGTTGAAGCCTTAATTAGACTTGTCATCAGGGTTGCGGTGTTAATGATGGAGTGAAGTGTACTGTGTGACTTAGTGTCACTCAAGAGTATCATTCAATTGGAAAGCTGTAATTCTGCTTTGTGGGGGGGGGGGGAAAAGATGTTTTTATCTGTATTTTCCTTTTGCCTTGGAATGAAACACAACTTTTTGTTATGGCTTGTGTCAAGAAAGCAAGCAAGGTACCTTGTATATAGGTGTATTAAACAAGGTTGGACAGAACATCAGTAGATGAGATAAAATGTCAGTAAGAAATCTTCAAAATAGGTGAAGAGTATGGGCTAATTTATGCTTTGACAATTACTCAAGATAAATTGTAACTAGTCTTTAATTTTGCTGTGTCTACAGGTATGTTGTCACCAAAAGTGGGTTTGAGAAGTACTGCTCAAGAGCGCTAGGGCACAGCCTGCCTGTGGGATATTGTTTGAATATTAAGACACTTTTAATTGACAGAAGTTGGATGAACAACTTAGTGTTAATTAAGCTACTGAGAAAAATGCACAAAGTGGTTGAATATATTCCCTGACAGTTATGGTGACTTAACAGTGCCCAGGAAAAAGTTACGAAGTGGCCAAATGAACTTTGTTGTGCTGCTTTGGATGTTGAGCAAGTACCTGATGGTTAAGATAATACAAGACTGTTTATCTTCAAAGTCTGATGCAGCACATCAGGTTAGAATAATTGCTTGCATCTGTGGAGGTAAAATTTTAGTTGTGCTCAAGCTGAAATGAACCTGAGGAGACACTGAGGAAAGTATTGAGAACATTACCAGCTGCACATCATTAGCTGGGGTCTCACCCAGGATAAGGGGGGTCCCAGCTTTCAGACACATGTGACCACATAGTCTGTAATTGCAAGCTACTTATAATGAGTTACCCATTAATCAGCTGAGATTGTTATTGTTAGCAGATGTGTTATACTTTGTAGCTGGAGCAGATTGAAAGAATTTATCTGGTCATTTACCACAACTCTGATAATGACATATTACTCAACAAATAATGTGATTGAGGAATTGCCAAGGGATATGCTAGGAGTCAGGACCTAGCCTGCACTGCCAGCGATCCCATTATTGCTAAATGCACTCTGAGCAGATTTACTGTCACTTCTGTTTCCCTCTGTGGCATTCAATGCTTCTGTATTGGTTCTTTACATCAGAGTAAAAACAATAGAAGTCGTGATTTTGTTTATCATTATTATCAGAGACCTTTAAATTTGCTGTTAAGGCAAGGGGATGCTCTGACAAATACATAATGCAACTTAGGCAAGATAAAAAAAAAATCACTTTTTATTTAGTGCTCCCTATGGATCACATAGTTGTAATCACTTTGGAATGAAGTAAGATGCTAAAGCTATGACTACAGTAATCCTGTGAAACTCACACAGAATTAATATTATGCTTTGTTGGATCAATACGTCAAACATGTTGCTTTTTATTTCCTTGAATTTATTAATGTTTGAACAGAGATGTGCTGTGGCAAAAATGTATTAATATATACTGAATGCTAATTGGGATACAAACCCACTCTTCTCTAGTGGTAAGCACAGAAACCTTAACAGCACCTGTTTACTTAGGAAAGACTGCCAGCAACTTGTTTATCTGACTTGGAAGCACTGGAGTAGAAAGCGATGCCAGCTGGATTTGTTATGTAAATACAACTTTTAACAGATTTCTGAGTATTTTTGGTCTCAGAACACTCTTCAGCTTGTTAGCTACAGGGATATACATTGTGTAAGTATTCATGTGCTGACAGATGATAACATTAACTACTAAATTTTCAGAAAAGAGGTGTTTTGGGTGAAATGAGTGGATTCAGTTGACTTCCATGCAATCTTCAGACTGTTTTAATTGAGGCCATATTGATTGTTGTTTAAAATAGGTCTCAGTTCTAGAAGAAAATACTAGTTCTCCAAGTCTGAAATAAGCTCTTCTAGGTGATAGCGTGCAATTCATCTGTCACTCTAGTTAGCTGCCAACTAACTTTCCCTTTTATAGTTCTCTGTTTGGTGACATGTCCTGTAAGAAAAAGTTGTATTTGCAAGCATTTCTGAAAGGCAGAGAAGAATTGTAATGTTCAAAAAAATGTAGATGACATCCAAATCAGTAACTGAAGTTTAATTAGCCCATTTAAATTTTGAGCTGTTTGTATGTGAACTTTAATGAAATCCACTGAGCTTTGCTAAAAGCGTGGCTGAGAGCAGCAGCAGAAAAAGTTCAGCCTCTCTCAAAGTCTGTTTGTCCAGAGAGTGAACAGCTTCTTTGCACTGTTCCCTTTTATCCCAATTTCTGTTATTTTCCTTGCATTTTCTAAAAATAATATTCCACTGGCTGTTCCCAGTGAGACTCCTAATTTGCAGTCATACCAGCCTAAATTTCATCTGTAGAAGACCATTATTTAATAGCTTTATAAACAACAATTAGTTTTATTTTCTTAAAGTCTTAAGTTGAAACTTGCACCAACGTTAAATAAAATATAAGGCTTAAAATCATAGAAAATGAACAGTATATTTCCAGATCAATTTAATCCTTTATGTGCTGATAAAATCAATAGAGAGTACTGGTTTATCTTTTACCTTGAATAATTAAAGTCTTAGCTTTAGCGTTCTAAATCAGAATGCTTTTGCTAGAGTCACCTTGAATCCTTCTGCTAGTAAGTGAAGGCACTGACAGTCAGTGGGTTTTATTTTCCACTTTTTTTAATATGAAGAAACAAACACCTACCTTTTAACATTCCATGTTTAAAAATGTCAGAGAACCTCATTTGATAAGACAGATAGGTTTAACTTTCCTTACAAAGACATGGAGACCAGAATGATATGAATACTGATTTGTACTCTCTGCTTAAAAATATTAAAAGGAAAAGCATTAGAAGATTAATCTAATTCAGTTGTTCCAACAGAATATGCCACTTTGGCTCAGTAACTTTGGCAGGCAAACAATGGTGGACTCAGTTTTTGCAGTATTAAGTCTAAAAAGATGTAAGTTTAATGCTTGTTCTGTATAGGATCTTTCTGGAATGAAATAATACTGAAGATGTTCTCCTTTAGGTAGTTCTTGTGTATGAATGTCGATAGGTCTGTGATTGCTGTCTCACCTGCATACTTGGCTTTGAGCATTCCTGTAGCATGGATTATTCAACTGGTCACATGTGGCAATAGGCTTGATGTTTTTTAAAGGTATTGATGATGATAACTTTGCCAGACTGTTTACTTCATCCCACAATAGAATGGTAGATACAAACAAGTATCTGTATGTAGTTACTAAGGGCGCATGCAGATCAGTGTGCAAATATTAAACATGCCTTTAGTGTGCATAAGCACTTCTTAGAAATACAGTTAAAGAAAACCTTGTCAATTATTTTAGCTTGTTTATTATTATATATTGATAATCTATGGACTTTGAAAGAGATGGGTGCACAGCTGAAAATGAGGTAATTCAGAGAGCAAAGGTAAAATAAGTGGTCTATTATACTTGAAACGTGCAGTCAGCACCTCACTTCCAGCAAGGAGGAACTGTGCAATAGCACTGGTCATACTCCTTAGGTCAGTACTGATGCTCTCAGAGGTTCTAATTATGGAAGCACTGACTGAGTTATCACATCTAGATCTTTTCAAATGAAGGATACAGTTTATTTTGAGCGTTATTTAATGCAACTAGGGTAGGGGATGGTTACAATATCAGTATCATTGATCACTAAGGTAAAAAAAAAAGTCACTTTATTTGTATATTCATACTTACAGTAGAATTGAAAATCCATAGGTTAATTTTACTTTTTGTTTAAGTAATTTGAAGTGTGGATGCTTAAAAAGGAAATCTAGTAACTGCTCTTCAAGTGCTTCACCATGCCCCTGTAATTCAGACAGGCCATCATGACACTCTAGTAGCTTTATTTCCTTCCCTTCTTCCTCCTTAAAAATATTTTAACCACTGGGATAGCTGTAATCAGTAATAAATTAAGAATACTCATAAATGTATGCAGTGTAAAAACTGTTTTGTTAAACAAGATTAAGCTCTTGAGAACTTGGAACAGAATATTCTACTCCACACATTTATTAAAGTACAGCTACACTCTACACAGATTGGCTGGCTGGTGCAGGAACTCGGAGAGGGCTTGAAATTTGCATGGGACTAGTTCCACGCAAACTACTTCCAACAATTCACATATAAATATATTTTTGGAAACTCCATTGCATTGCTTTGCAGATAGGAACCTGAAAACTGAGAGATCAGATCAGGATTCATTCTACAAGTTTTGCAGAGAAGCAATTTGCTATGAAGCAAAACCTAATTCTGATAATTTAAGAGAACAATTCCACTTGGAAATTGAGGTCGTGAGTGATATACTCAAAAACTATAAAAAATTTTGGCCAAATGTTGCTAATCTGTGACTCTATGAACTTTTCTATTTAGGCTTATCCCAGAACAAGAAAAGCTTTTGACAACAATTTTTTTATAGCACTAAGCATTCAGTAATGAACTTAGTTTGAGAACGTTGCTCGTATGTAAGTGTGCGAGTGACTTAATGTATACCAGTAAACCAAGAAGGAAGCTAAAGAGGACAATTAGACCTAGGTGATATTTTTCAGTAAAGTTAAAACCACTTGGTAGGGGGAGAAGACAAAAGAAATTTCAGACAGTTTGTATAATTATATTTTCATGCAGTAAGGAGCAAAAAGTAAGTACAGAGAAAGATAATGTCATCTGAAAATGCAAGTGTGCTCATACCTGTTCCAATACAATTTTATATGTATGTGTAATACAAGCGTAACTACAAGGTAACTATTAATATGCTAAAAATGAAGTACATATTTGTGTACTTCAAAGGCTCTTCTCTGTGAAGAAAAATAAGAAGTGATCACCTGGTGACTTATGGGCAAGGTACAGCTCTTGAGTAGCCAGCTGTGGCTTCTGTGTTGTGGGAGCACCTTGAGGGATAGGCTGTGCTAATGGGAAGGCATCTGTGGGAGAACTCAAGCTTGAGTGGAGACAGGTCACTATGGTACACAGCAACAGACACACACCAAATTAAGTAGCAGGAGTCCCCTGTTTATAGTCTCGTCTCCAAAGTATGTCATACACAGCTGCAAGCTGTTGCCATGAACTGTGGAAGGTTGCTAAGTTGCAGCCTGTTTATACACTCATTTTAGACTACAATTCCTGCTTTCAAGGGTTTCTTTATGGCTGGATGAAAACAGTTTGTTCCTCAGCAAGGATTATTCATGTCAGGTAAACTAATTCAGTGAAGTTTGCCAAACTGGCTGAAATAAAGTTTCTTTAAAGAGAAACAAGAAATGTACTGTTGAAAAATTGGTAAATACATCAAACCAAGAAGATGAGGAAGCAGCAGCAATGTATTCATACCAGGAAAGAAGATAACTGACTAGGTACTCTGTAAACTGTTGTTCACTTAAGCATTAAATCTACTTCTTTATTAGATTTGTCTAATGATACAATTGTGCATTTATTCTGCCTAGTTACTTCTAAAAATAACAAACTTTTTTTAAGTTAAGGAAATACGCTATACAAACCCCTGTGCAAAAGTGAAAATAATCCCCTGTAGTGTCCTATGTATTATTAATATAATTCTCCAACACATTTCCTAAAGTGGTCAGTCACGCCAGAACTTCTGTAGCTTAGTCTGCATACAAGGCCACCACTAGCAGTAAGCAGGTAAAGCAGTTCATGCAGTTAACACTGCTCTGACAGAGCACCTAAAACCAAAAAAATGCAAATAGCATTACTTACCTGGTAACAGATTCTTAAATAGCTTAGTCTTTTTTCAGTCTTCAGACTATAAAGGTAACATCTCGGCTTTGCTTTTGTTAGCTGCTGTACTGTCAACAGTGAAAGCATTAGTTCATACTTCTATCAGAATTATCATGAGAAGGACAGTTAATACTTCAATTACTAAGTTTGGATCCCTAGATCACTGATCAGTTTAGATTATTCATCAACATGCTAAACTTTTAAACTTTTTTAAGTTCTTTGCATTAGACTAGTTACTTTTATATTTGGTTCAATCTGTCTGAATAAATGTAAGCTGTGTAAAATGAACATTTTACGCAAGTCACTAATACATCTAAATCACTAATACATCTCAATCGGCTTAGCACATAATAGAAATGTTTTCTCTTTTATGAGCAAGACTGTACAGTGTGCTGCCTTGCTCTTTTCCATAATTAGCACAAACATTTGGAAACTGCAATAGTACTTTCTCTGTATCTTTACAAGAAAGCAAATGACCTAAAAAGGGAAAAAAGGCGGCTAGTCTAGCAAGGAATACAGCTAATCTAAACATTACCCACAACTAGCAATCACAGACAGCCCCGCATCCCTCCTCCCTTCTCCAACCAGATCATTTCAGTATTTGTGTTTTGGTTTTGTTTTTTAAAATCTGTCTTCACTACAGATTTCCCTACTTGGAAATATATCCTTTGAGGTCACTGTACAGCAACAACAGATAAAGCTGTGCCAAGTGGCAAACTGGCCTGCAGTATAGAGGTTTGTAATTGGTAAAGAGTATGTACACTACAGTCACAGAATAGTTTGGGTTGGAAGGGACTTTAAAGATCACCCAGTTCCAAACCCCCCTGCCATGGGCAGGGACATCCCACTAGATCAGGTGGTCCAAGGCCCCATCCAACCTGGCCTTGAACACCTCCAAGGACGGGGCATCCACAACTTCCCTGGACAACCTGTGCCACTGCCTCGCCACTCTCATTGTGAAGAATTTCTTCCTTATGTCTAGTCTAAATCTACCCCTCTCTAGATTATGCCCATTGCCCCTAGTCTTGTCACTACAAGCCTTTGTAAACAGTCTCTCTCCAGCTTTCTTGTAGACCCTTCAGGTACTGGAAAGTTGCTAAAGATCTCCTCAGAGCCTTTTCTTCTCCAGTCTGAACAAGCTCAATTCTCTCAGCCTGTCCTCATATGGGAGGTGCTCCAGCCCTCTGATCATCCTTGTAGCCCTCTTCTGGACCCGTTTCAACTTATCCTTCTTACATTGAGGATTCTAGAACTGGACACAGTATTCCAGATGAGGTCTCACAAGAGAGGAATTAGAGGGGCAGAATCGCCTCCCTTGACCTGCTGGCCATGCTTCTTTTGAGGCAGCCCAGGACACAGTTGGCCTTCTGGGCTGCGAGCACACATTGCTGGCTCATGTCGAGCTTCTCATCAACCAGCATCCCCAAGTCCTTCTCTGCAGGGCAGGCTTTCAATCACATCATCTTTCATCCTGTATTGAAATCGGGGACTGCCCTGACCCAGGTATTTATGCATGGAAGTGTTAAGTTCATCTGCCATTTTAGCAGTGTTCACGTTATTCAGATAACTGTGTGCTATTCTATACCTAGTAGACACTTTTCAAATGAGAAGATTTTGAAGTAAAACATGACTTTCCACTTGGAAAATGAAGTTTGGACTGCTGGATACTGTCAAACTTCTGGTAACACTGCCAGTAATACTTTGTCCAATTTCCCAAATGTAACAAGTGGCTCAAAACTCTGAGAATAGAATAATTTTATGCCAGGAAGAGACAATATAAGAAATGAGAGGGACTTCTGTAGCTTAAGAAAACCAGAAATGTATCTTTCCTGGCTGGTTAATAATCCACAGTGATGGGATATATATGAACACAGCATCTCAGCAATAGTATTTCAGTACAGCCCTACGTAGAAAATTAATTTGTGGTTCTGCAAGTTTAGTGCACAACAGAAAATGTTCTATGTATATGTAACTATGATCACAGTTTCAGTTTCTGGACTTTCAAACTTCTCCACAGAACCCTTTTAGCTACAGCAATTAGGCAGAAACTGAAGACAACCGTTGATGTTACACTTCATACACAGCCTCAGTGATTCCTCCTGTGAAATCACCACCACCTGCACAAATTTTTGGCTAATAAACCAGACATAAAGGCTAATTAGCTGGAAACTACATATGGCTAGACCTATCAGTGCAATTTAGGAGAAACCCCACAAACCAAGTGACTCTTGCAGAGCTGGCAGTCTCTAGAGCCCCTGCTTACATACTAATGCTGTGGAAAAACAATCTTTTTTGTGCAATTCTCCTCATTTAGTCAGTTGGAAACTGTATTTGGTTTGCGTGGCAAGGTTTTGGTAGCTGGGAGGGGGGCAGCTACAAGGGTGGTTTCTGTGAAAAGCTGCTAGAAGCTTCCCCTATGTCCAACAGAGCCAATGCCAGCTGGCTCCAAAACAGATCCTCTGCTAGCCAAGGCTGAGCCCATCAGCAATAGTAGTAGCATCTCTGAGATAACATATTTAAGAACGCAGGGGCACCAGTGCAACAGCAGCTGCTGCTGGAGAGTGAGAATATGTGAGAGGAACAACTCTGCTGACACCAAGTTCAGTGAAGAAGCAGGGGTAGGAGGTGCTCGAGGTGCCAGAGTAGATTCTCCTGCAGCCCACAGCAAAGACCATGGTGAAGCAGGCTGTTCCCCTGCAGCCCATGGAGGTTAACAGTGGAGCAGATATCCCCCCTGCAGCCCATTCCATGCCAGGGCAGGTGGATGCCTGGAAGAGGCCGTGATCCTGTGGGAAGCCCATGCTGGAGGCTCCTAGTAGGATCTTTGGCCCTGTGGGGACCCACACTGGAACCGTCTGTTCCTGAAGGACTGCGCTCCATGGAAAGGACCCACACTGGAGCAGTTTGTGAAGATCTGTAGCCCATGGGAAGGACTCGCATCGGAGAAGTTCATGGAGGATTGTTTCCTGTGGGATGGACACCACACTGGATCAGGGGAAAAACGTGAGGAGTCCTCCCCATGAGAAGGAAGATGCAGCAGAGACAACATGTGATAAACTGACCACAACCCCATGTGCCACTGGGGAGGAAGGAGATACAGAATTCAGGAGCAAAGTTGAGCCTGGGAAAAAGGGAGGGGTGTGAGGAAGGTGTTTTAAGGTTTTATTTATTCAGCTTTAACTTTTCATTATCCTACGCTGGCAATAAACTAAATTAATATTCCCCAAGTCAAGCCTGTTTTTTCCCATGATGGTAATTGGTCCTTATCTTGACCCACAAATCATTTGTTATATTTTCTTTCCTCTGTCCAGCTATGGAGTGGGAGTCATACAGCAGCTTTAGTGGGCACCTAGTGTCCAGACATGGTCAGCCCACCGCAGAGACACACTCAGCTTTGACAAACACCTGGGATGGTACCAGTGACAAAAAAATTGAAGGCTTTAAAATAAATTTGGCACTAAGTATCACTGTCTTACTAGTTTACTGTTAGATTTAAGGTAGATTGAGGCTTCCACTCAGTAGATGCTGTAAGTATATTGCTAGATCGTAAACAGTAGTTAAGGACACAAAGGCACAAAGTTTGTTGTTACAATTCAGACAGACCACGGTGGACGTTTGTTCACACTAAAATGAACAGTTAACAATAGTTTCTGGGACAGTTAAGAGCGACTTGATTATTAGGAGTCTGGTAACTTTATGCTGAAACTCTTTGATGGGACCTGTAAGGTTTGCCAAGTTGGAAAGAGAACTTAATACAGGGGAAAAAAGGGAAATGGTCATGTTTAATTTTGTGGCTGTAAAAGATGCCTGGATTATAGGGAAGGTAAGGGGTCGTTTTTGCAAAGGAAAGTAGTTTATCATTAATTCCTTAGGGGGCTTAGAGTGATGCTTAAAACTAAATGTAGGGTTACAGCACTGGCCCAGCAGAGGAAGTACTTCTCCAAATCCTGCAATCCCAAATAGTAACAGTAAATGTAGCCACTCCTTGCTCCACCTTTACTCTAGCTAAAATTCTAGTTTACAGATGACGAATACATAGACCATGCAAATCTAGCAATGCAAAAAAAAAAACACATTTGCCTTTGCTCCTGAGCTTAAACCCAAACCTTGTAGTACTGACAGCACACCAGTCTCAGACCTAATGAGAATTTATTTTATCCTGTCTACAGCCCTCACTTGGTCCACTACTTGGTAGCATTCATTAATAAAAATTGCTCTTCCCTCTATGCCCAACCCTTGAGACTTTAGAGTCCCAAGCCAATTTCCAGTTCTAGTTTTTATCCCAGTCTTGCAGGATCCAGCAATAAATCCAGTTTTTCAGCCTTTCTGGTTTGCTCTCAATAATAACCTTAATCTGAAGCTTTTTGAGGAAAGAGCAGGAAGTCAAGCTTGTCACTTTCTGTCACCTCTACCTCAATCTTGCACCCAATAATGACAGGCACAAAATGGACAAAGGCAGAACCTGGGGAAGTAACAGACTGAATTATTTTGAAAATTAGTATTTGGCATATCAAAGTCTAAAGAACAAGTTTTTTGTTGTTCCATATGGCATACAGGTCTAAAATGACGACTCAGTACTCACAGGCACAAAGAGTTAAGGTTTGTCTAAAGGCATATGTGTTGGGGGCTTCTGTTTACATTGAAGCTTAGACAACAGCCAGGAACTAAACTATCAGTGAGACATCTTGTTGGATCCTGCAATTTCTTTAGCTGGGACTGAGACTGGAATGAACACAAGCACACGGTTTGTTGTAGACACGATATCCTGGGGTGCTTTTAGGGCTACTGTCAAGCTTGAATTCTAGGATAAAACCCAAAGTTCATACTAACGTTCTACACTGCCCATAACACTAAACTGAAAATTTATGGTAAAGGAGTAGATATTTGAAAGACAATTATGAGATAGGTAATGGGTAACTCAACTGTAAGGCTCAGCAAAACGAAGACTAAAATATACTGCTTTGTTCCACAAAGGCAGCAGTGCTACAGCAAGGGCTGGTGCCAGCAGCAATGCATGGAGACAACCAGAACTCCTCTACATTTGGTTATGCCTGGAAAAGTGGTGGCATATCACTTACAAGTTCAATAAGAATCAGTGAAAATGAGCTACAGCACTCTTAAAAATACATTTGGCAGTACACGCTCTTCAGTGTGTCATCACCCCCTAACAGAGAAAACAAGCAACCATCTTTTGAAGCAGAATTTCTTTTGACTCATTGAAAGGCCGTCATCCTGTTCCCAGAACCTGACCTAAATAAAGTTACCACTCCTCTGTTTCTGTCTTTGAATGCTTCTGAAATGGCTGTATTCAGACAAGGATTGCCCTGTAAACTGTTGGATTGCATTTTCTTTCTCAGTCATTCTGTGCAAGCCCTAAACGTTGCCACATGCAGAAGTTGCCAAATTACAGCCAGAAAGGCAAAACAAGAACACATGCAGGGGAAACTACAGAATTTTTAAAAAAGATTTCTAACCTCCCCCGATATTGCCCATTTCTCGTCTCACCACATTTGGGTACTTGTCTGCAGAGAAGATACACACATCATGGACACTGAAGTGTTATTTATTTGAAGCTAAGCCTCAAATTATCTGTTTGTAATGCTGCATGTATGACAGTTATTTAATGATGTGTTTGCTGCCACAAATTAGGTATGGTTCTCACGAGTTGTTGCAGTAGCTTCATTAAATGAAGTAATAATACTTACTTGCTAAAGTCAGTATAGATAATGTGCAGCCTTTTGCAATCTGGAAAGCGAGTATTTATCTGCAGAGAGAACTCTCTGTTCCAGTCCTAATTAGAACCATAGAATCGTTAAGGTTGGAAAAGACCTCTACGATCATTAAGCCCAACCACTGACACACCACCAACTTGTCTACTAAATCATGCCCCGAAGGACCACATCTACATGTTTTTTGAACACCTCCAGGGATGGACACTCCACCACTTCCCTGTGCAGCCTGTTCCAAAGCTTCACCCCTCTTTTCAGTAAAGAATTTTTCTTAATATCCAATTCAACCTCCCCTGGTACAACTTGACACCATTTCCTCTCATCCTATCACTTATTACTTGGGAGAAGAGACCAGCACCTCGCTACAACCAACTTTCAAGGAGTTGTAGAGAGTGATAAGGTCTCCCCTCAGCTTCCTCTTCTCAAAGCTCAACAATCTCAATTCATAGAATCATAGAATCACTAAATTGGAAAAGACCTCTAAGATCATTGAGTCCAGCCATTCCTATCTGCCACTAAACCATGTCCTTGACTACCTTGTCTAGTCGTGTTTTAAATACCTCCAATGGTGCTGACTCCACCACCTCCCTGGGCAGCCTCTGCCAGTGCCCAATGACCCTCTCTGTGAAATTTTTTCTCCTGGTATCCAGTCTGAACCTCCCCTGGTGGAGCTTGAGGCCATTCCCCCTTGTCCTATTACCTGTCATGGGAGAAGAGGCCAGCTCCCTCCTCTCTACAACCTCCTTTCAGGTAGTTGTAAAGAGCAATAAGGTCTCCCCTTAGCCTTCTCTTCTCAAGGCTAAACAACCCCAGCGCCCTCAGCTGCTCCTCGTAAGACTTGTTCTCCAGACCCATCACCAGCTTCGTTGCTCTTCTCTGGACACGCTCCAGAGCCTCAACATCATTCTTGGAGCGAGAGGCCCAGAACTGAACTCGGCCATCTGGGCACACTGCTGGCTCGCGTTCAGTCGGCTGCCAACCAACACCCCCAGGTCCTTCCCTGCCAGGCAGCTTTCTAGCCACTCTTCCCCAGGCCTGCAGTGCTGCACAGGTTGTCGTGTTCCAAGCGCAAACCCCTCCGCCCACCGGGACCGCTCTAGCTCCTAACCCGCATGGGCCGCGCCCGGATCGGGAAGGGGTGCGGTCAGAGCGGTCACGCGCCCCGCCTATGCCGGAAGTGCCCAAGCCGGAAGCGCCCCCTCCCCGACGGAAGCGCAGATACCCCGAGGCGGAGGCCGCTCGCCGCCATGCTGTTCCGTTTCGGGGTGGTGCTGCCGGCGAGGATGACGGAGGGCGGCGGCGCGCTGCTGGTGGCCGGATCGCGGCCGGAGCTGGGCCAGTGGGACCCGCAGCGCGCCGTGCCCATGAAACCGGCGCGTCCGACCGCCCCGCTGCCCGCCCAGGAGCCCGCGCTGTGGCTGGCGGAGGTGGTGCTGCCGGAGGAGGACGCCACCAGCCCCTTCTGGTACAAATTCCTGCGGCGGCAGGGCGGCGGCCTTCTCTGGGAAGGTAACGCGCGGGCCCCGCCCCGTTTCGCCCCACCCCGAGGGCTGTGGACGGTTCTGAGCGCCGCGGTGTGAAAAGGATCTAATGCTGCAGTAGGAGGGCAGGAAGTTGGTTTGAGGAACGGGCTGAGGTGGCTGAGGGAAAACCTCGTTGCAGTCTGCGGCTTCCTCGCAAGGGAAGGAGGAGGAGCAGGCGCTGATCTCTCTGGTGGCTGGTAATAGAACCCGAGGGAAGAGTAGGAAGATGTGCCGGGGAGGTTTAGATTGGATATTAGGGAAAGGTTCTTCACACAGAGGTGGTGGAGCCCTGGAAGCAGTCATGGGCGCGAAGCCTGACAACGTTCAAGCAGCGTTTGGACAATACCAGCAGATGCAGGGGGGTGATTTGCCCCAGTATTCGGCACTGGTGAGGTCGCACCTCGAGTCCTGTGTTCAGTTCTGGGCCCCTCACTACAGGAAGGATGTTGAGATTCTGGAGCACGTCCGGAGAATAGCAACGAAACTAGTGAAGGTGCTGGAGCACAAGTGTTACAAGAAGCAGCTGAGGGAACTGAGGTTGTTTAGCCTTGAGAAAAGGAGGCTGAGAGAAGACCTTATCATTCTCTACAACTCCTTGAAAGGAGGTTGTGGAGAGGTGAGTGCTGGTCTCTTCTCCCACGTGACAGGTGATAGGACAAGAGGGAATGGCCTTAGGTTGAGCCAGAGGAGGTTCAGACTGGACATTAGGAAAAAAGTTTTCACCAAAAGCAGCATCAGGCACTGGCAGAGGCTGCCCAGGGAAGTGATTGAGTCACCATCCCTGGATGTAATTAAAAGACGGGTAGATTAAGTACTTAAGGACATGGTTTAGTGGCAGATAGGAATGGTTGGCCTCGATGATCTCGGAGGTCTTTTCCAACCTAGTGATTCTAAGAACGCCCTCAGACACACGGTGTGAATGTTGGGGTTGTCCTATGCAGGGTCCTGTCTAACTCCGGTCGTTCGGGCAGCCCTGGCTGCGGGGTAGGGGGAGCGGGGCCTTCGGGGGCCGGACAGGAGGGGCGGCTCTGCGGGAGCAGAACGGAGGTGGGAGCTGTTGGCATTGAGGCATCACTTGCCCTGATGGCGTCTCCGAAAGCTCCGGCTCTTGCCCGGCGCCCCCGAGCGGCGCCGCTCGGGGGCCGGCAGGCGCGCTGCACCCCGGCGTTGGTGCTGGCGGGTGTCGCGGAGATACGGGGCTGCCTGAATTACGCTTGCGGGTAAAACCTCTTAGGCTGTCATGACTAGCCATGACATGAGCACTCGCTAGCAAACGCAGTTTTTAACGGCGTGGAGGAGAGTGAATGCAGAAAGAAGCAGCTCATTTAGGTTGGTGAAAGTTCTTTGAAACAGTTTCATCAAATTTTTTTTTTCTTCTGTTGTTATGGTGGTTTGTTTTCTTTCTTTCCCCAGGAGTAAAGAACTCAGAATTTCCTAATTATGCATTAAGGTGTGATTTGCTTACTTTATTTCAGTAACCTGAAATGTCATGATGGCTTTTTCAGGGTGGTAAATTTTACCTTTGGAATTGCTGAAATTGCTGGGGAAAAGTCCTATCACAGCTTTTCCAGTTTTCTTGCAGTTTCAGTAGTACTTCCAGTATGATTTTCTCCTTTTTAGTATAGTCAAATGTTGAAGAACTTCAGTCACCTTCCATGTGCTGTTCCTGTATGTGCAATTGAAGTATCTTAAATAAAAGAGAACACCCTACAATTGTATGCTGAGTCAAATAAAGCTCTAAATATACCTATTATCACTGAGGAATGGATTGGACTCGATGAAAGGAAGGTGGATTACTAGGTAGTTTGTGAGGTTTTTTTTAAACTTATAAAATACTTTTATAATCCATATACTGAAATAATACATTGTAGATCAGTTGCTCTTCACCCATTTTAAGAATACATATCACACTTCTAAACTGCCATTCTGTCATAAAGACTGAAACATGCATGTCATCATAACCCTTGCATTTGTTTTTTCATCTTTGTACTAATAAAAGGCTACGCGTTAATAGTTCATTCACAGAAGCTTACGTCATGAAGCACTGTTTACACAAAATAATAGCAATTGATCTTTTTAGCAGCTAAAATAAATAATATATTCTGCCTGTTTTAACCGTATTTTTCTTTTGCAGGAAAAGTGAATTTATGGAATAAAAATCTTTGCATCTGTCCAAGGAAGCAGAATTGTGTCTCTTTTGAAGGTGCCAAGTTGTACATAACGTGACGATGATATTGGCATATAAAGAGGTCCTCATCACATAGAGCATGGAAATAATAATAGTGTGTTTCAGTCTTTAGAGGGTCTGTAATTGTAAGGTGATGGCTGCTGTCTAATTTGGAAGTAATGATATCTCAAGGTATTTGTCCATACCTGGGAGTGCATTTAGTAAATATAGTCTGTGTAATAAAAACATTTTGTTTTGGCAGTGATGCTACTGATGCAGTTTTAGGATTAGCCTGTGTGGGATTTTGTTCTTCTCATTGTGAGTGCTCAGCAGTTTCAGCTTATTGATTAGCTAGAATGACAGAAAACAAACAGGGATATAATCCAAATACAAAGTTTCTTTTTTTTTAATTATTCATATCAAACATTTTTTCCTAAGTTGTTATTTACAAGAAAGAACTAATTTTGCTTAACCCTGAAATGTATTGTTCTTCATGTATTGCATGAAGGGAACTTAAGGATGTTTTTCTGTCCAATGATTAAACAATATCTTGCTGTCCTTTTTTATGTCATTTGTTGTAATGATTTTTTTAAATTGTAGATTACTAAAAGTTTTGTCTGTCACCTGTTTACTCTTGTAAAAATCACAGTTTGAAAATGCAACTACCTTTTTTTAAAGAAAGAACAAATCTCTTTTTTGATGATAAGTAAATATTATGCTCTTTAGTATCCTATGTGTTTAGAATTAAAATGTGCTTTGGGAGACATAGCAGTTACAGAACATCTGCAGTTTTGAAGACAAGGCCGTGAGGGATAGAGGAAAGTGCAGAATGATACTTGCAAAGCAAGTTTTATCAGTTGAGGCATTCATCTGTAACCAGAGAAACTCCTGTCCAATTATGGGTGTTAGATGCTTACATACACTGGATGTGAAAGAATGTGTCATCTTTAAGAAAATAACTCCCAATTTTTTAATTAGTATACTTTGTGTGACACTTCCACTAGTAATGCGTATACTTTTTCTAGAACTACAGCATATGTTGCGTCATATGTTTGAGTATAAATTTAGTTCATCCTTGCAGTCATTCCAGTGCAATGGGGAAACTGAAAGATAAAGTGAGGGTATTCTGTGGGCTACAAGAGTCAAAGTCACAGGTCAGCATTCTGTGACTTTTGGGTTCTGCCAGGTGATCTGGTAGGAAGCCTTCAGGTAAGGCTTGGCCTGCAGGAGAGTTACTGGTTTGTTGCTTGAGTCTGGAGGTACCTAGTTCTCCTCTCTAGGAGAATGAGGAGGGAGAGGAGACTCTCGTGCGCCTGAAGGGTCAGATGCTTACCTTTGCTGTCCCAGGGTCCACCACCTAAAGCCATTAGGCTCTTCTGGCTCAAATCACGTGATTTCTGTGTGTGTTGTGGCCCAAGTGAAGTTTCTTCAGGGATAGTACTTTGCTTACCAGCAGTGAGGTCAGCTGACAGACCTGTTGTCTAGGAGGGTTTTTAACTATGCTACAGTATTTATGGAAAACAGGTTGATTATACTGAGCTTTAGAACCTGTGAATAGGTTTACCCATTAGGAAAAAAAAAAAAAGAATATTTATAATTCTGCCTCCTCAACTGCATTTTATGTGTCTTTCTGTGTACTTCAGTTTTGATGCAGATTCTTCAGAACTGGGTTTATGATGTCTCTCTTGGAGCTTGGAAAGTGAAAGTATATTTTGCCTACTGTTAAAATGAAATAAATACAAGACAAAACTTATGCTTGAATTTATTTTTGTGAATTTATGCTTGAACACTCACCTATGCCTTCTTTTCCCCTTTACTCTGGTCTAAGTAAAGTAGGTACTATACAAGATATATGTTCCATGAAAGGACAGAGGAGTTACTAAGGGTGTGCCCTCAGCTGTATTTTGAAATGATGGAATACAGTCTATTGACACCTTACATCTTGAGAAGGAGAAAATATATATATAAAAGGTATAAGCTTATATTCTAAAACGTTGATCCATTTTCACATATTGTTTAGTTTGATGTAGTTGGTGCTTGAAGCTTGACAGATAGAGTATTGTCAGTTACAGCTGAAAAGCATGATCAACCTACATTCTAGCCATTTGTGGGAGTGAAAGATTTATTCCTTCCAAAAAAAACCCAAACATCTCTAAGTTTTGGGGAGTGGGAAGGAGAAGAGAAAAGAAAATGTCTTGTTTGCACTTGCCTGCTGCAGTTGTTCTCTGGTTTCTTTGGAGCCCAAAACAAACAATACAACACAGCTGGATTTAGAAACAGTTAGGTACACTGTGGCTTGCTATGTTGGCTTTCCAACATACTCAGTTCATGCTCCTGTGAGCTTTTTAGTTACAGTTTAAGCTGGCTGTTGGGCAATGTTCAAATAGACTGGTACTTTTATGGAGTGATAAAGGGTTTCATAATATTGTAATATAATTAGTGAAAACATCAGAAGTAAGATCCGCCTGTAACACTCAGAGGTCAAACACTTGATTGGCTGGAACTACTAGTGACAGTAAGGCACATTAAAATTTCATTTCTCAAGTGGCAGTGCAAAAGCTTAGAACAATCTCACTTCATGCCCTCAACTCCATGGACCAAAATGAGTATAATTTCTTATTTTAATACAGGAGATTAGTTGAAGGCTGCATGGGAAGTTAATACTGAGTTGCCACTTGAGCTGGAGAGATTGTAACAGACTAAAAAGCATTTGGGGCTAAGCCGTAGCAGTATAAATTGAGATAAAAATTCTTGAGGCCGTTGTGGAGAAGTACAGTTGGATGCAACATTATTTTTCTGTAACTGAGATGCATCTCTCTTTCTTTCCCAGAGCTGATCTACAGATGTCCAAATCAGATAGCAGTTTTGTTTTAAAAAAAAAAAAGAAGAAAAAATAACATTGAGAGATTAACGTTTTTCTTCATACCTTTTAATGCAGATACTGTATGTAGTGTTGTTCCCACTGGGTGTCGCCATTTTACCTGTGTATAGCTAGTGACTGCCTCGTTTCTGGCAGCTGCTTGCGCATTTTGTCAGTATTTAGTTTTAACCTGTTCCACTTTTGAAAATAATCCAGAGAGTTACTTGCTTCCTCTATCTCAGTCTTGTTCTTAAGTAGGTAGTTACCGGGAAGGAACATAAAGTGCAGTTCAATGTTGACAGTTGAATAATTGTGCATAATAAGCACTTGGGTTGTGCAAGGCTGTTGCTTCCTGGACGTTAATAAATGCCTTACCACATCTCAGAAGTGAGGAAACGTTATGAGTAAAAGTGGGTATATTTGAAATCTAATACTCAGTACCTCCTTAATGAATGGAGAGAAACTTTTGTTTACAAAGTACAATAGCTCCTTGTATTTTTTTTTCACCTCCCCTCAAGACATATACTTAGCATGGATTATGGTAAAGTTGGTAGCAAGTTTTTCAATACTTCCTACCTGTATGTCTGCATTAACAAGCAAACTACTGGAGAACAGTAAAACAGCACAGAGTTGCTCATGGAACTACAGAATCAGAATAATAGAAATAAGTATGTACACATTCATTCATTCATTCATTCATTCCTCTGGATTTGGCAGGTGTGTGCCATTTCCTACTCTGCAGGGGTAATCAAGGGCCAACTGACTGCTGTGAGAGCAATTAAAGCACTTGTGGTTATAATGGTAAAATTACAATAGCTGCGTTGTTTATGCAAATATTTATTTATTGTTTTTCCCATCATCCACTTCACTTCTCACCCTTCACTTCCAAGTGACAACTGCATGCAATAAAGGATTAAGAACTTATTTTCAATGGCCAGAAGCTCTGAGACGTGATAAGTAAAGAACTGGGATATACAGTACAATGCCATAGAGTATCAAGCATATCAAGCGGTTAGGAAGACTGTATTACATTATACATGTTGCAACTATCAGGCATTAGTCTATCATCTAAATTTCCTTTATTCTTATTTCCACCATCTGTCTGAGGAGAACCTCTTTTTCACATGAGATGGATTCCCTTTTAGTTACTTTTCTGTGGTTTAATCCACATCACTAGACTGGGCATTTGGCTAAAACCTCTTAGTATAGTGGCAGCTGTTGCTGAGGAACACTGGTTTCTAAGCAGACCTAGAGAGAGAAATAAAGCACGTTTTTGAAAGTTGCCTTTGAAAAATCTTGTTTATCTGAGAAAACAAGAAAAAAAAAGCTGTGTTAATTAACAGCATTAAGAGCTGTAAACAATTGAGTTCTAATTCTGGTGCAGTTTTTAAAAATCTATAAAAAGAATTCTCTTAGGAGCAGATGGAGAGAGTAAGAAATCTTGAATTCAGCCTGGATTTTAATAGATTTAAAACTTGTTTCCTTGGTTATATATATCAAGCCCTAGCAAATGAGAAGTTGAAACAGTCTGCTTGAAGTCTAGTACAAAATAAACGTGATGCAGCTGGTTTTATGCTTTTTTGATATCCCTTTTGGGCTGGCAAATGCAAGGAAATGTTTCTGAAAATTAAACCAGTCATGAAGGAGGCATTAGTGAACAATTACTGTGGCAATTAACAATTTTGTCTTACAGCGATATTAAGTAATACAAGAAACTCAGCTACTGTTTTCAGAATCTAAAGGGAAGGCAGTTTATGGACAGCAGAAAAAGTTGCATTAAAAAGCAAAGTATTTGTATTAAGCATAAAAGTAAGTGTTAATACATGACATACAAAATTAAAATGTATTACTTGGTGCTGTTTGTCAGAGGCGTGAAAATAAAGGGCATCTATTCAGGGGTCTTCCTGACACTTTAGAAAGGTGTGAGTCCAGTCTAAGAGCCTGTGGCAGACTTAAACTGCCAAAATACCTGACCTAGCTCAATTCCAGCAAGGGGAATTCTGCCTCCCATCTCTGTTTTTTAACAATCAATAGCAATTCAGCTTTGGTGGGATTGAAAGAGATCCTATTTCAAGACAGCAGAGATTGAATTTTGTTCAAACAGTTAGGCAGCTGAGAGACTTCAATGAGAGAATCTGGTGTAAAGGGTAAGTAAATTTGAATATTGTAAATGTGGTGCTGAAAGTCCAATTAGGGTAATGTCTGATAATGACACTATATAGCAGCACATTCAGTTAAACGTGAGAATTGCATCCAATACAGGACTCGAGGTTTTCTTTGTTGTAATATGGCCGTGAAGAATAAGCAAAGATTTTTAAATCCTTCATTTCAGAGATTTTTTTTTTCCATGTTTCCTTTAGTTTCTATTAATTTATTATTTTTTTTTTAAAATCTTCTATTCCTCAACCCCCCACCCCCCACCCCCCCCGGCCTTTAGAATGTTGATAATGCTTATGATGTTATTAAACTATTCCAGAGGGATTTCTAAGCATGAACTCAAGAAGTTCTTTTAGCCTGTTAAGGGATCTCATTTAATATTTCAAATGTAATTGCTTATAATATTTAAGCATACTTAAAATTTTGACTTGGTGTGTAAAGCCTTCTGGTTCATGCAAAATTTACGACAAAGATTATAAGAGTAAGTCTTTACTCGTACTGATTTGTAGGTAGGTGATCTGAAAATTGCCTGGCTGCTTGCTGCTTGGATTTGTTAGTTGCTGTTGAAGCTAATGGGCATATCTGGAGTCATCTAAGTAGCCCTGTGTTTTCCCAAAGTTAGCGGTGAACTGAGAAATAAACTGACCTTGCAGGGGTTTGGAAGTTTGCGAGTGGTAGGTCTTGGCTTAGGGTCTGGCTAAGGCAGGGATGAGAGGGACAACACCTTGGCAGCTGCTACTGTGCCCTGGAGTTTTCACATACCTTCCCTCCTACAGTGAAAAAGAGGAAAAAATTAAAACTTCCTGCAAGGTATGCAACAAGCCAGTAACTGGGAGAGCTGTGGCTGAGCTGTACACCAAGTGGCTTTGCTGCAAAGAGCTCTGCAGAGACAGTGGAAGAGGCAGCCTTATTTTTCTTTGTTCATTCATGTTTTTTTTGTTCACTGCACTTAATGATGGTGAGAAATTTCAGTGACCCAGATTTTTCTCATTATCTTCTAAGATGAAGCTGATAATTTCAGCAGTGTGGCTCTTCCAGAATATTATGCAGTTGTCCTCTGTGTCAAGATGAGTCTGCGCTGTTAGCAGACTGTTGGATTATACTTTTTTCATCCCTGCAGTACAGATGTAATAAAGTACTAACTGAAAGGTTTTCTTTGTGTGCTGTCACTGTTTGTGAAAAGCTCAAATTTCAGAAGATCCTCTTCTGCTCCCTGCTTACCTTCTTCCAGTCCTTGACCTTCAGACATCTTTTTCTTACTTTCTCCATCTTCACCTGTTTTCACTTTGTTTTGTCCTTGTCTTCATCTTTTGCTGGTGCCATTTCTCAGTTATGTGGAGATCTTTGTTTTTAATCTTACGTTTGGTTGTTTGTGCAGTTATCTTCCTTCATCTGCCACTTTGATCATCTTTCATATGATTTAAACCAGGAGCCATACATGCTGTCGTGCAGATTTTGAAATACCCCTCTGTGAGGCTTGAGCTGTAAGCGGGGCTGCAGCTTGCTGTGTTCTCCAGCAGTTCCTTATCTGCATCAGTGGGTTCCACTGCACAACCATCTGCAACAGAGAGAGCAACAAGTGGGTTGCAAAAGCAATGAGAAACTTTATAAATGAATACCTAGAAACTAATTTGTACTTTCCTCTTTCACTTTGCTGTGAGGAGTCACAAAGGTCAAATTTCAATAAAATCATTCTTTACCTTGTTGAAGCAAAAACAGTGCTGCCGCTGTCAGCTAAATTAGGACCTGTATCTTCTAATAAACTTTTCCAAATTCTTTTTGTTCTTTACTTAGGAAAGTCCATATGATCAATTAACAGGAGGATTAGTACTGTTCAGACATGTAACTTGCCCTTCTTATGGTTAAATTTCACATATTTTCAAATGATTGTGTACTTGCTTGCAAAAAAGGTAATTAAACCAATGTTTTGCCGCTTGAAACAATATGAATAAAAAGATGAAGAATACTAATTTAGAAGTGATTTGGGCTGTAAAAACATGTTTTCTGTTGTGTATTGCCCTTTCTCAAAGGGCATTTGTGCTTGTTTTCTGCAGATGAACAGGTGAGTGGAAAAACAGATGTGATTTTCTTTGCTTTACCCCTGGCTCTAGGAACAGAAAGGTTGAACTACTGTTAACCCCCCCCTCCCAATATTAATACATGTTAATTTCATATGAAAAGTGTCTGGAAACCAACCGAGTAGTCCATGTGTGCTGTGAGCAACGTGTGAGTTCTGAGACCAGTGCTGCTGTTGTCTTGCAAATGCTGGTGAGGATGCGTGCAGCTGCTATCTCTGAGCAGGGCATGTAAATGGGAGTTGTTGTGAGTTCCTATTCTGGAGGCCAATGGAGTCATACCGAGTTTATTCAAATTATCTTGAAGTCTTCATACAAGGATTGGGTAAGCTTGGGAGACTAGTTGGTGTAAGGGGACAGATGTATTTATGTGCATCATTTATGTACTGAAGGATTCCTTTTGGTGGGAATTTTCCTTGCACCTCTTCTAGGGATTCTGCAATGTGCCCATGTTCAGCACTGATGTGTTTCAAGCTGTTTCCCTCGTAGTGGAGTGAAGTCTAGAGTACCCACCTTGTAACAGGGGTGTAATGTCCTCCAATCATTCAGTCTCTTCTGAGTGGTATGTGCAGGGGACTGGCCAGTAGTGCACACTTTGTTGTGGGTAAAGATGTGATGTGCACTGGTGGTCTTGGGAGCATGTTGGATTGCAGAAAATGTTCTCTGTGCCATGCAGGTTGCTGATGTAGAGGCACCCTGACAGTCGTCGTTGCCTGGCACAGTCAGGATAGCCTTCCTAGCTTGTAGACAGAACCTTTCCAAGCTTTAGGTACAGATACTAAACTTCAGTGAAATGAGCCTGCAGTTTTGTGAAATGCTTTGTGCATTTGAGAAGTGAGTAATAAAGCTGAGTTTCTGTGGGGAAGGGTTGCTGAGTCTGACTTCTCAGGAAGTCACTTAGAAGATCCAAATGTGCAGTGGCCTTTCAGATAATGCAAAAAACTGGGACCTGTAGGGGAAATAAGTGCAGTAGAGGTTGGAGCAGGCATGAAAGCAATAGACTAGGAAGAAGGCGATAGAACAGAAAGGGCTGTAACACTATTGTGATGCACCAAGAAGAATCAGTTTCTGCTGAGCTTGATCCCACTGGCTTCATTGGTTGCTCTGTTTCCTCACAGACCAAGCAACCACACCACACAAACAGTCCTGGACCAGAGAGAGAGCAGGGAAGCGGGTGGTCTTTGATCTGTGATGCTGTTGGTTGCTGCCTGTAGCTAACACCCTGCCCTGTCCTAGGCAGGGTAAAGTCCCCCTGCTGTAGGGATTCAAATCCAGAAAGGATATTGCTTGACGTGTTGTGGAAAGGGAGAGGAGAGTAAGTCTTTCACTTAGTGTGCCAGATTTTTATCCTGATCTGACCTTGAAAGCTTTTTTGGTTCTTGGCACGAACTCTTCTTGTACTTGTGCAAAGTCTTGGGCCAGCTCATCTGAGTCTTGAAGGTCAGGTAACTACCTGACGAAGGAGGTGCAAGGAGCCTGCTCCACCAGCAGAAATAAAGGGGTTGAGATTAAGGCATGTTTTGCCTGGATGTCCCTCATACCATGAGGCTGATGCACCTTGCTTCAGACAGAGGAAACTCATGAGGAAAGGTTTAAAAAGGCACAGGTGGAAAGGAAGGAATTGAGGATTATGTAGTTAATGATTTCTGCTCATCACCCAACCTGTGCCCATCTTCCTAGCTGTATACATTCTGCAAATACACAAGTATACAACAGAACATGTAAGTGATGCTAATTATTTTGTGTTTAAAACACGGTTTATGATCAGTTACCTTGAATGAAAGTTGGTATCATTGTCTGACTTGTTTTTGTATTAAATGACTCTGAAAGATAAAAGTTGAAAGAATTCAATCTTTAGCCCTTTTATAGCATCTCTAAATTATAGATGCGTTCTACATTACTTTTCCAAACTTGTCATCTGACTCTACTCCTGAAACTGTTCCCTTGCATTGCTGTTTTATGGAATCCAAGATATTTTGGGTTTCCTGTGACAAACTGTGCTAGAGGAAGCATCACGTGAACTGATAGGACAATTTTATCTTTTTTTGAAACTTATTTGTTTAATGCATCTTGTGAAGCAAACAGAGGTGAGAAGCACTTATGTATCGTTTGGGTATTGTCTGGGTAGTGAGATCCTGATCATTTGTGGTAATTGCCTTCCTTCATAATTCTTGCAAGGTGAACGGAAAATTTAGCTTCCTTAACAGCTTGGTATGGTCATACCGTTCTCTAAATTAGTATTCCTTGGAGATGGAAGCACTGTCCAGTTCCTGTCTGAAATTCTATCACTGTGTTTGTTGAATATATTTTTTAAAAATAAATTAATATAAATACACAAATGAATAGGTATACGCTGATTATATATTCATATACATTTTTTTGCACAGACATCGTATTTCAATGAGAGGGTTGTTAATTCATAGATCAGTATAAAATGTAAGGAGTAGTAAAGAGCTGTGCAGTTGTCATGAAAAGTGCTTTGCATGCAAGCTGCTACTATTTACCTGAGTATTGCAACCAAAATGGAAACATACTCTTTGAAATTCTGGTTTGACTGTATGCTACAGCAAGAATTTGAGGTAGTGGTGCAGAAAACTCAACAGTGATAAATAACAATTAGCCAAGGAAGCTTTTCAGAATGAGATTTGACAAAACCAATTTGAGGGAGAAAATGAAACAAACGTCTTGTAGCAATTGACTCTTGGCCCTGCATTCATGTGTGGTGTCAAGCTAAGGTAAGGGAATGAGTGACGGTGAAGGTGGAAAGGTTACAAGGCAAGGAGCTTACTGCCATTTAAGAAGGCAGGTGGTAGAAAAAGGAGAAAAAGAGTAAAGAACTAAAGCTGGAGAAGAGGTTGGCAGTAAAATGGTGACTAACAAGAGGACATGCACCTCAGGCAGCAGCAGTTGTAAATGGCAAAGCAGGAGGTGTGCAATAGACTTGGAAGGGTTAGGTTAATTGTTGGACTTGGTGATCTTAAAGGTCTTTTCCAATCTAAACAATTCTATGATTCTTTGAGACCATAAAGGTGAAGAAGAGTAAGGCTTTGTTGTCTTGTAAAGATTTTGCTGAATATGTGAAGTCTGTTAAGGGTCATAAACATCCCTAGATTTAGTTACACTATTCTATTTGTTGATGTATACTGCTGTCTTGAAATATTGTTTAGAAGTGGTAAGAGTGTGTAGAAATGTGAGATAAAAATGTAAGATATGTAGCTTCAGGAGCTATACACTGATCTTGCTTGCCTATTTATCAAAAGCTGTCTCGTACTATTGTGCATGATACACAGTGGTTCAGCAATACAGAATGAGAAAATCAGTTTATGCTTAGAATTTTTTTTTGGTAAATAATATTTCACAATTATGATAGGAAGTGCTGCATGTCATCTGGAAATAATGAGATTGTTTGAGCTTTACTATTAAATGTTAGTCTTACTTTATAATCATTGCATTAATACATCTCCCCAAATGCTCTTGTTCTAGCAAATTTCCCTAAATGTGCTTGGGAGCTGGTATTTACATGCGGTGTGAAATTAAGGATATTCATTTGGGCATAATTTTACTGAGAAATGTTCTAAACATCATTAATAATGTATATGTGTAACAGGTTTACGTTAAAAACAAGCCGTAGACTAGGTTACTTCTAATCTACACAATAATTCCTACATGACAATTAGTATTACAATAATTATGTAAAAATGACTAAGGGGGAGGGAGGGAAAATATACATGTACTGAATTTTTGGAGGCTAGGTAACCTTTTGATTGATGACACAACAGCAGCCCAACAGCAATGAAAACCTGTTTCAGGCAGCAGGGAAGGCAGAGAAGCAAATAACACATCTTGCCTGCCCCATTTTACTTTCTGACAACTGTCCATAGTGATGCACACTTCTCTGGTCCCAGGAAGAGGTCCTCATTGCTGCCAATTGCAGGTTGCTGTCTACCACCTGCTTGCTTTTCTTCTTTGGGATTTGATGCCTTTTTATGTTGGTGTTTTTCTTCTTGAATCCTTAAGGTGGTAAGGACTCCACTCTCACCAGTCCTGTCTTTGTGGTTTTGCCTTTCTGATCTTGCATGGCTGTACTCTGTGCTTTCTCTAAGGTCTCTCTCGTGGTTTGGCAATTTCTTTAGAAGTAAGGCTGAGGCATGGTGATGCTGCTGTGCTGCATCACAGCTAGACCTTGTGCCACAGCAAGCTGAACTCCCCACAGAGGGAGGTCACCCAGCAGAAACATTAAACACTCAGGTCATGTATTCTTGAAATTTTAAGTACCATGATTTATGATTTGGGTATCTTATACAGCTTTAATTCTTGTTAAAAATAATTTGCAAAAATTTATTTTAATGCTGACTGTTTACTTTGTGGTAGTGTTCTGTTACAACTGTTTCAGGTGTTAATAATGTGTTATAAGAAATGCAGTTTGAATGGGCAGCAAGCACCACTCCTGGCCTTAAATACTCAGTTCACAGGTTCTGCAAGTCTTTTGGAAAATTTTCCGAATATACAGCTCACAACTGTCTTTTCTTCTGTTCTAGGTAATGGACCGCATCATGATCGAAGTTGTGTTTATAACCAGAGCAACATAGTAGATGGAGTTTACTGCCTTCCAATAGCACACTGGATTGAAGTGTCTGGACATACTGATGAGATGAAACATACAACTGACTTCTATTTTAATATTGCAGGACATCAAGCTATCCATTACTCCAGGTAAAAGAAAAGCGCAGGGCTAGGCTGGTGTCAGGTATTCAAATAGAAAACTATAGAGACAATGTCAGCAAAATTTGAATTTGAAGTGGTGGATGGTAGTATGTAAATAACAGTAAAGTTTGACAAAGATTCAACACCTCTTTGCAATTGAATGTCACTTTTGTCAATAAAAAGGAGAGATTCTGAGTTCAAGGAGACCAGCAGCCTGTCCAGGTGTGTTAAGTCACATCATATCTGAAAAAGACTAGTGGTAATTTATGGATAAATTTATGAGTAACTGTAATTTTCAAATGGTTGTCCACATACACATGTAAGTAAGTATGTACGTAATGGGTTTGGTTTGGGATTGTTTTGCTGAAGAACCAATTCTGGAAACAAAAAGAATATATCTAGCCTTAAAATTTTAGGGGTATCACATTATTACTCATGTGAGGCAGGAACTGTACTAGTGACAACTTTAATGGATGACTTCTGTTTCTGGGCATGCTTTTTAAAAAAAAAGTATTAAAACTTAGACAAGTCTTAAAATGTTAAATGTTTGTACTTTGGTGCTGTTCATTTGGGTCCATTGCCTCACCAGTGAAGCATCCTGGCCTAAATTAGGAGTCAGTAAAGCTTAGAGAATGCCCACCCTTTAGTGCTACAGATAAAGCAGAGGCCGTATCTAGAGCAGCAGCCTTAGCACTGGTGGTTAAGGAAGTGGCACTGAGAAATCTGGGACCATTTGTAACTTTCTCCCCATCTCCAGTCATGGATGTGGCGGCAAGTTTGTTGATTGATAATGGATGTGTGAATGCTGGCAGCCCTGATATGCCATGTGCAACTGATTTTGGTTACAGTGCAGTTGGTGATCTCAAAGGGATGTGTATTTTTTTAATAAATCAAACCACCTCATACTTTCATTAGGTCTTAGCTTTGCTTTGTGTGAAGTTCTCCAGATTACCATCTTGGCTACCCTAGGCTAACTATCTTGTCTCCTCTTTCTACTCTTTTGTCTCCACCCTCCCCCAGGGTAGGAAGCACAGTTGTCTTTTTCGTGTCAGAGTTGCAGTGTATAAGGGAAAGATCTCCTTCTCTTGGTATCTTTTGGAATACTATGGATTCCTAAACACTGTTAGGTATATGTAGGTATTTGTGTGTTTTAGTACCTTTCTGCTGAGACCCCCTCAGGCTGCATACACACCTGACAGACTGTACTGTTATCTGTATCTTAAGCATCCATTTCCAACACCCTATCAGAGAGAAGATCTTGTTTATTCCAAAGCACAGGCTTGTCAATCCCAAATAATCTTCGCTTGGCAGAGGAAGTTTGTGAGAAAGAACAGCTGTCAGAAAGTGAATATCTAAGCACCAAAGGGAACTTATCTTACTTTCCAGAGACAGCAGTGATCCATTTAATACTGCCTTATCTGTGTGACTATATGTTTCTAAGATAACATAAAAAAACACAGATTAAACTAAAGAATATTGGAGAAAATTTTCTGAGTTATGTAGTCTTTCCCAGAGGAGGATTTCCTCCTCTGTTTCCCTGTTTGCTCACACATAACTTCATTGCAATGTAACCTTACATGTACATTCTCAGGTTGTAATTCTTATCTCATTTCTTTGAGCTATATTAAGTGAGCGTACCCCATAACAGTCCTGTCACTTTTTTTTTAATCCTTTGATGTTATGCAGCCTTAAATGACTTCTTAATTATTAACAGTTGGGGGCAGATTCACCATTCTTCTGGTAATAACAAAGCAGCCCAAAAATACTGGCTAATTAAGATTTCATATTTTTTTTTGGCAGAGCTTCTGAAGTGAGCTGATGAAAATGCCTTTATTTTGTAATGGATTTATTGAGTCAGAAGAGTACTGTGGAGCTTAATATCAACAAAAAGGAAAAAAAAAACCCCACAAACTTCCCCCAAAACATACCGAGGTAGTCCCTCTGCCTGTACAGTTAAAAGCTCAGCCTATGATTGGATTGTAGGTATACAGCTAAGGTTACTTTTCCCCGCACTGTAATGAAGGCAGCAGTATGACCAGGAGCTTTTTGACCACGAATTCTGAGTCCTGTTGACATCTGTAGGATCTTTACAGAATGGTGGCAGCTGGAAAGAAATGATTTATCAGTGAAAACTTCTGATGTGAGACGCTGTAGGTTGCTCCACTTAAGAGGATTGCCATGTGCAAATTAGCAGTAGAGGAAAGTTTGTCTCTGTCAAAATAGCCTCCCACCTGAGCCCTTGGACTCATTTTACCTGTAGTCTGTCTAATCACAAGAATTAGAAACAGTTGTTCTGAGCTTTGCTACCACCTTGCTTCTTCATAAAACATGTGCTTAAACTTTAAATGGGTTGCAGAAGGATGATAAGGGCTTGCTTCCTGCTGTTGTCAAAAAATCAAGTCTGAATTAGGCTGGGCTGATGGCAGTGCTTTGAGAAATCAGATTGTTCTCATTTCGTATAGATGTATTCACTCATAAATGAAGTGAATTCATAAATGAGTGAATGAATTCATGTTTAAACTTAGATTTACAGAACTCACTTTGTGTTTGTCATTCAGGTTGGAGAGTATATGATGCATTGTTCAAGAATAGCAGAATTTGATTTAATTGTTTTTAGATGTGAAATGCCCACAGCTACAGAGTCATGAGTGATACCTCCATGGCATTAGTGTTCACTTGTTCTGGACATGTAATGACACACATCACCAAAATATGATTCATGAAAAAGTAATAGTCCCTTTTTCTTTTGTATTAGGTATCACTGCAATAAGATGTCTTCAAATTGAAGGAGAGTTCACTTAGGACACAGTAATTTTCCAAAGGAAATTAGGATTATTATAGTCTTTTCTGGGAGAAGATTACTTAAATCTGGGACACATCAGCTCTGTTTCAGTTCTGTTTGTGAAAGGTGTAACTCCTAATTCATAGGAGTTATATACATTAGTATTTATATAAAAACCTCTGCAATTCTCAAAAGAAAGGCTTTGTGTAAAGGCAAGAGAGGGACTGACACCAGAAATTACAAGATCCTTAAATAATGTGTTGGAGACAATGATGCTTGATGGCAAAATTAGGTGCTACACCTAGAGGAAAAGTGATTTTGTTACAGCTTTCTGTTTTCAAACTAATTTTAGATCCCTGAATCCACCCCCGGTAAGTAGTGAATTCCTATAGTTTTTGCCTACTCATTTGAATATGATTCATGACCACCACCTCTTCATGTTAGGGCACATACTTTGATGCCATCTGTGTTGTCTAATTAATAATAATAAGCGTTTCCAGTCTGTTGTCTTCAGAACTATACTTTTATTCATTGTGTGTGCTTTTTGTGGGTCATATCTCTTACATCTGATGAAGAAAAATATGTACATACTTTGCATGTAAAATGCAGCTGCATTGGATTTTGTAAGTGGATTCCTCAGACAACAATGATAGCTAATCTCTAAATGATGTGAAGTATTGATATGGCTGCTAAACATTTTAGAGGAAAATACACCATCAGCTTTAAATGTAAAAGAATGTAATGGGGGACTGACTACATGACAGTAGCCGTGGGTGCTGACAACAATTTTTTGAGGTACAATTTTTATAGTAGCTTTTTTGCACTTAAATGTTAAGGCCCTTAAATGTTAATATTTCATGATTATGGAGTGAGTGGGATTGTTCTGTAACTGGACTTGATTGAAGTTGATTAATGTGTTACTAGCATCAGTATATACCTCTCTATCTTTTTGCTTAAGACAACATAAAGGAAAAGATAAAAGAAAATAAATCTTTGTCCTTAGAAATACAATTGTTGTTCATTTTTTTCTTGATGGTTGCAAATTAAACTTAATTTATGAGGTAGCATTTACAACTGCTTTCTAGCTGGTTGGTAAGAAAGTTTCCTTTGGTAATGTAGGTTATAACCTAAGTTAAGTGTTAAGTGGGGATAATCAGGAAAGTCACATGAAATGTGTGCTCCTAATTCATACTAAAATGTTAATGTAGATAGATGAGTGGATGAGCAGTGATCCAGGACAAAATACAGATGCTTCTTGTTTACTTTCTGGAGGCACTGAAGCAGTATTGTGTCAATGAATGCTGAGTTTCCTTTTATCCATAGTAGTTCTCCTTTGAAGAAAATGAGCATTTACTGGATTGACATGCATCTTTCATTGGGGTGGAAAACAGGGTGCTCGTTGAGTATATTTTTGTGTGAGAATCACTGGAGAAGGGAAATAATGTAACTTCTGTTAATTTATTTGGGTTTTGCAAGGTGCATTTATTCCTATTTGAGTATTAAAACATTGCTGGGATTGATGAATGTAAAGATATATGTAAAGGCACGTGTGGTAAGGCTCAACTTGGGATTAGTATGACTAAATTTGTCTGTCTATATACAGCAATTCAGCTCACTGGTGACTAGAAGTCTGCTTTGAGGTGAATTGAAGAATTGAATTGGTCTCCAAACTCCACTCATGATCCTGATGAGACCTCTTGTTGATTTGTAGTGAGATATTAAACATTCTGTCTATTTGCTTGAATGTTGATATCTAGTGTCTTTTGAGATGCTCTAGAGTTTATTGTCTGTCATCCAGCCCCCGCATGACCGAAACATGGTACATGTTCGTAGATAACCAAGTCTAGCTGTCTTTATCTTGATCTTGTATCCCATATCTAGCCTGTATTAATAAATAATGTCCATCTCAGTTCAGTATGAAGGCAGAATTACCTTTGAAATATGCATCTGGAAAAAATATAGGAGAGAGGGGGAGTTATTTATTTTTTTTCTTTAACTTCTCTTCTGATTTACTGGGTTTAATTCATCCACAAAATAAAGTAGCCTTTTGTTTTAAGTGTAATTTTGAAGTAATTTTTTTATTACTGAGTTATAAAAAAAATGCTTTAAAGAGGAAGCTGTCACAAAAAAAACCCACCCTAGAGTGCATTGAACTATGCTGCTGTAGTAGAAAGCTGAACAATACTTTATGTCTATGTTATGCATTAAGATGTGATAATATCTATGGAGATTACCATAATTAACATTAAAAGCTGAGAGCTAGCTGTCCCCTGTGCCTAAAGAATACTTATGGGACTAGAGAAAAGAAAATGAGCTCCAGAACAAAAGTCTTCAGTTCTATTCTCATTAAAATAATCCTTATTAAAAATGCTTAGCATCAACAGGAGTTTGGCCTTTGATTTCAGTACTAAGTGCTCCAACTCTAACGTTATCTGACCATTTTATACATTAAATAATGAAAATATTCTAGGCCCCATTTTGCGATATGTTTATCCCATAAACTAGGACATTTGACTGCTTGTTTGAATATCATTTTATTGCACTGAGCTGTAGTCTTAAACTAGTTAAGTTAGAGCCATAATTTACTTACCAATGGGATTTAAACCACAGAATAGGTAAAATTTTATTTTTTTTGCTCCTTGCATGTCTTAATTTTTTTCTGTAATTTTAATTTTTTTTATTTTTTTCTGTAACTTTTATTTTTTTTTCACAGCTGAAGCTGTGAAATGCTTTTACAAATTTGCTGTGAAGAAAATGTTTCAAATCAGTATAAGAAGCAACCTTTAAGCACTTCTTAGTTTAAATTCTTGAAAATTAGGAATGAGTATGAGGAGATAAAAACTAGAGTGGGAAGACAAGCATATTATGAGTTCAGAACTTTACACATTTTTTAAATCCTTGTTTACATTTATTTAATTCAAATCTATGCCTGTATCGGTTAAGAAATGCGCTCCTCTTCCACTTTTGTTGTCCGTACAAAGTTTCTCCTTTCATTCACCTAACAGTGGCTGAAAACTTGAACACTGATACTGCTTTTCTAAGTTTTGTGACTTTGTGTGTGCAGGATGGCACATTGCTGGGATAACCTACGACAGACTGTTGGAAAGTTAGATACAAATCCTAATTCTCTGAACGGTGCACAAGAATATACTTAGGATGTGCCAGTCACAAATGATGGTGCCTGTGTGTTACTGTGGATGAACTGGATCAAGGGAACTCACTTTTCAGTCATTTTGTTTTTCTGTTGGCGAATAGCTGTTGTCTGCGCTGCTTCAGTTCCCTCACCGTGACCTATCACCTGAACACTAGAAAGAAGCTTGAAATCGGAACTCCTGGATCACAGTTACTAATTTCTAATTGCATTTGTTGTATGTGCCATGGTAACAAGCAAAATCTGACACTTAAATGGGTGCTGTAAATTTTGCCAGAAATAAAAATTGCAGAGCTTCTAGATTAAAGATTCTTGCATGACTGTCATTAGTGTTCGAATTCCCAGTAGTATTTTACATGCGGTGAGGGGTCTGTTAAATCTGATGAATGGCAACAAGCCAGCATGCTGCCAGGTTTATTGTGTACTGTAGTGACTGAGGGACACAAAATATTTCCTAGACATTGGGATGACACTGTTGAAATAATGGCAGATGAATGGTAAATTATTTCTGTAAATATGATAAAACTAGGGGAGGGGATGATTTTGGCAGCAAATGGAACTGAAAACTAGCAAACTGCGAACTATTAATATTTTGCAAATGGCAAGCATCATTAAGATTCACTGGCTTTTTTGAGTGTCTTCTCCCATTTCTATAAAGCTATACTGCATGTGGTCAGCATTATTATTGATAAACTAATAATTTGGACTGTTCATATATATAGTCTAAATAACATAACATTTAAAAACTTATTTTATGTGGAATTTTACATTGCTTTAGGTTATAGAGAATTTAGAATAATTCTTCATAGCCCAATAAGGGCAGAGACTGCTGATGTGTGGATTTTAGTTTTGATGAAAATCAATACATTTCTAATGAAACACAGAATGTTTTCATAGTTGAGAAGTTACTGAATACCCCAACATAGTGCCTAGCACTCATCTGTACTAACAAGAAATGGCTTCCATAGCACCTTCATTACATCTTATTTGCCTTTGTTTTACTCCTCATGAGGGAAAGCAGGGTTGTGAATATCTTTCCATTCCTTATCCCTGCAAAGAAAGATAAAGGAAATCTTTTAGATGTTACACATCTGAAAAAGCTGTTTTTTCCTAAATGCATTCTGAATCATATTCATATGTCAAGGCCCTTCGAACCATCATGTGGCTCAGCTGAAGAAGAACCAGTTGGCTTCCCTAACCTTTGGAAGTGATAAGGTAAATGCGATAGCTTCCTGAAAGTATTGCTAAAAACCTTAAAGAGTAATACCCCCCAGGCAAAAAGGAGCTTTTGCAGCAACAAAGCTCTTAATGTACTTCCACCTCAGATGTTAATCTAATTCTGTTCAGTGCCACTGCTGGACTATCAACAGATGCATGGCAGCAGGAGAAGGAATGGGACCACAGCAGGAGGTCTGGTGCTTTGTAACACCACATTAGCACAAGTCTCTGCAGGGCAGCAATTATTAGATATGATATTCCTTTGGAAACTGTACTATTTAAATGCATAAATTGAGTATGGCTCAAGGTGCTTCTAGTCAGCTTGGTGAATTTGGCAAATCTTAAATATTTTTTAAAATAATTTTGAAAAGTTGATAGGAAGTCCGTAGCTGAGTTGCACTGAGTCTTGTGACATGGCAGAAAGAGAGGCAGCTGCAAAGCCAGCTGCTGCTTGATGGAAAGAAAGGGGTGGCTTTTTTTTCACGTCAGGAACTCATGGCTTGCAAGGTGTTTTAGAAGGAAACCTGACAGTTCAAATCAAAAAATCTAGTAATTTAGTCAAGTGATTTCCAAACAGGGAGTGGCCAACGGGACACAACAAGCTGAAGGGGAGCTTAACACGCTGGCTGAGTAGTCTTGTGAGTTTTATCTGGGTGTTTTTCCAAATTTTTCTTTACTATTCTGCCATTCATACGTGGCATTTGGAACAGGCGTTTGATTGAGAACTATTTATGTAGGGGATGATGGTTCAGGAATGAATATTTTGTTAATAAAATTATTATAAGCAGAGGCTGGCCATTGATGGCAAGATGAGCACCTTTCGTCAGCTGGCTGGTAATGGGTAATGTTTGCTTAAAACCACTGTTGCTCCTTACAGTGGATCTTTTCATAGGTGTGTCGCTGCTCAAAATTATTTCCTTACTTCTTAAGAAAAACTTACAGTTCTGTGTCGTTCTCAAAGCAAAAAACAAAAGGAAGACTGGGAACCCTACATGAAAAAACCTTGAGGAGCAAGCATGTTTATTTTTTCTGTTTTTCTCTGTGGGATATAATAGGAAAATGTGAATACTCTAGTAAATATGAATTTTATGTGGGATATCACTGCTAGGGAGCAAAAACTGTTGCTAGTTCTAATTTCTCTTTCCATTTTACTGTGCCTTCCCGTCCCTTGTCTGTATTTCTTCTGGAGGTCTTCAGCCCTTTTTCCTGCCTTTTTACTCTTTAACATTCAGGCTGTCAGGGAGAGAGTAAAGTTCTGTCTCCATTGGAAAGCAATTTACTAGTGTTGCCGACTGCGAATGAAATTGACTGAGATTGTGAAATCCTGGGCAATTTAGCTCACAGCCAGGATGACGGGGAAGGGGCAGCATTGCTCTTTCACCAAAGATGATGCTCCAATTCGCTTGCAGTTATTTCTTTCCTCTTAGCTTTTACATGCATTTATTAAGTGCCCTGTAATTGCTGGCATTTCTTGATATAGTTTATCTAAAGATAGCAAAAACTTTTTTTTCAAAAGCAGAGATTGTATACTCGACTTTATTGCTATTTATTTACCATGAGGGAGTGAATGCAAATATTTGGTTGCTATTGAAAGAACTTCACTAAAACAATTCCATAATTTACAACTGACAGACTTGTGTTTGCAGCATATACCCACTCTGCTTTCCCTTCCCATGGGTTTTCACAGGCACAACTGCCAGGGCAGGTCGGCCCAGTCAGCCTTCACCTGACTCTTAGCGAAAAAAAACCTGCAAAATGAGTTTTCAGTTCCCAGATGTTAAAGGTGACACCATCAGATAGTTCATTAACACCAGCTGTTTTGGTGTTTGCTTGCTCAGTTAGACTGTATTTCTGAAATGGGTAACCCATAAGTCAGAAAAATCTGAAATAAACAACTGCTTAATTGTTTCAACTCAAATGAAACAGCAGAAGTGTAAAAGATACGTCATTTTAAACCATAGCAAGCTGAAGCTATGAAGTTGTGAATCCTACCTCTGTCTTCATTAATTTTTTATAAATGCTGAGAGATAAAAATGTAAATTTTCATGCTTTAATGCTCTAGACAGTCACAAGATAAAGTTTTAAAAAGCTCCTCCATATAGTAATATGTAGAATCCTACTAAAAATATAAAAAAGATTTCTTAGAAAGGAAACTTGAATGTACCTCTAGTTTCTTTGAAATTTGTCTCAGAAAAGTAAGTATTTTATTTCCCAAAAGTAGCGAGAGATTATCAAATTACTGCTGTATTTTCACATATATAATTTTCTCTCTGCAAGGAAAAAAACAAAAACCAAAGAAATAATCTGTGTTTGTCTTCCCAGGGAACATATTAAGAGGCTGAACTCAAAATCTTTTGTTCTCTACTTTAATGCTTGTACTTTGGGAAATTTAATTTCAGGGAGTCAGGTACATAATCTCTGCTACTGTTCAGAAGTTTAATGTATGTCCTCTTGTGAACTATGATAAAAATTGAGTCAGATGTCATAGACATTGCCAAGTTATAAGAAATATGGATTTCTCCTTTATTGGTTCAATAGACACTATGGTTTGTAAGTTTAAATGAAATTACTTTTTTCTTTCATGTGAAAAATCTAATAATAGAAAAGATCATCTTAAGCACGTAAGAAGATGAAAAAGGAGGCATATACATTTCAGATTCAATACAGGTACAAGAAAATGTGTAATAAAATCAATAATGAAATAGAAACCCTTCCCTTCCCTTCCCTTCCCTTCCCTTCCCTTCCCTTCCCTTCCCTTCCCTTCCCTTCCCTTCCCTTCCCTTCCCTTCCCTTCCCTTCCCTTCCCTTCCCTTCCCTTCCCTTCCCTTCCCTTCCCTTCCCTTCCCTTCCCTTCCCTTCCCTTCCCTTCCCTTCCCTTCCCTTCCCTTCCCTTCCCTTCCCTTCCCTTCCCTTCCCTTCCCTTCCCTTCCCTTCCCTTCCCTTCCCTTCCCTTCCCTAAAAATATGTATTTTTTTAGTACTCGTTCTTTCTGCAGTCTGGCTGCCAGTTTGAAGAGTTGGCTGTGTGCAGATCATTCCTAAACACAGCATAAACTACTGATTTCACTGCAGAAGGCTGAATTGCTCAGATTCCTGTAATAGTGGGTTGCTTTGATCTGGTGAGGTGAAAGGGGTAAAAAGCTTCTCAAATATATTTGCAGTCTGCATAATAAGGCTGTTCAGTGTGAGTAATGTTTTACAAATTCACAAAGTCAAAGCTCCAGCCCAGAATGCAAACACGTTTATATAAGCTTTAGTAATAGGAGATCACTTCAATATATTTATTCAAATGCCTGCAATTCCAATTTCCAAGCAGGTGAAATGATATTGCTAGAAAAAGAAAGAAATCTGATTTAAAAAATTGGCAATTTTAAAAACAGACAATTCTTGTTGATCTTTGGGCTCCAATGAAACATTGCTTGTTCGTAACGTTTAGGTAAAATGATTTTTTTCTCTTTTGACATCCAAGACTTGTTCAAGAGATCCCACTATACTTTGCAGTTACATGATAAGAAGACCTTTTTAGGTCCTTCAGGGGCCTCTCATTAACTCTGTTACAGTCTCAGCCTCAACCTTTCAGACTGGCAAATCATCCACCAGGGTTATTAATTTTATGTTTATAATCTGGTAACCAGGTATGTTAGCAAAAATTAGGTTTTCTGACACTTTTATTATGGTAGCACCATGCAGCTGTTTTCCCTTTGATTTGACTTTGTTGTGGGAACGTATTGTTTTGGGTATTTATGTAGCTGATTGTGGTGATGCATTGATTCAGTTTTTCTCAGTATTTGTAAGAAGTTCTCCCCCAGCCTCTGGTACTCTAGAATGTATCTGTCCTCTTTAAGATTAATATAAATGATCTGATATGGGCTTAGAAATTCTGGATAAATATCCTAAGTGGAATGAACACAGATACAGAGCCCGTCAAGCTGTATTTTGATGGTACCACAGGGGATGTGCTTCTTCCTCTGGCTGTTGTGCTTCTGAGGAGATGCCAGCATTTTGTATGTGTGCATATGCTGCCATGTGCATCACAAGACGACCTTGCAATAAACTGTGCTTTGCAATTATGTAATTTTCATGAGTATGTACTTGCTTCTGAAGCAATAAAAGCTCTTCCATTCGATCTGAAATGCTGCATTTTGAAAAGTGTATCTATTATAATTTTCGCAGTCTAGATTTCTAAGCAGCTGCTAATAAGTAAACTCTGAAAGAAGACATAAGATGATTTTACCAATGATTCCTGAAACTTCTCAGGCACTAACTTAAATTTCATCTGTTGCGTTTTAAGTCAATTTTGTTAAGATGCTTTAACTTCAAGGTGCCAGCAGTGGCATCATTCCCATTGCTAAGTGTTAATGTTAGAAATTCTTATTCCTAATGCTGAGAGATCCATGGCTTATTATGATCTGGCTTAGTTTAGTAGCCTGTTGTTCTCATGTTTCCAAGTATTCTAATTCAAAACAAATGGGAATGTTGGCAACCTAACAGAGACATATGCAGGAAGTAACCATTAGCAACCATGGGTGCATGAGGCGAGATTCTATAATTGGAGCATTTAAGCATCCTCGCAAGCCAGGAGAGGAGTCATTTCCAGGTTGTTCAGTACATGCCTTGGAACCTGTTCCTCTTCTCAGGCTGTATTTTTGTAATTAATTAATTAATCGTTTGCTTCAGTTACTGTTTGCACAAAAGGAATTACGAGAAGAGTCATTCCCTACAAAGGCAAACCCTGCTTTCTACTGCATCCTGTCTGCTCCTTAGGCATCATCAGAAGACTTGTGCGTGTGTTTGAAAATACAGTCTGACAAATTCCTATAAGGCTAGATCTGGACATACTGTCCTACAAGACATTAGTGTGCTTATGAATGATTGCTTACTTATCTTCACAGTAGAAATACACAGTGAAATATGACATAAGATATTTCACTTCAAATACAGGGAGGATAAAATTTTATCTTCCATAATTTACTTTTGCCATGTACATAAAGTCTTGTGTGACCAAGTTATTTTAGATCATATCTAGAGTAGAGATAAAATAGAATATAAAAAATGTATAAGATATAAAGATACTGGCTTTAAGCTTTTTAAGGTGAGTGAGAGGGGAGAAGAGTTTATAGTGTGTTTCTTTCCTGTGTATATTCAAATGTACTGCAAGCTTAATGAGAACAATTCCATTGAATTTACTGGAGCATGCACGCTTAACCTAGAGAAAAAAATAAGATAAACTTGTTCTGTTATTGTGTCAGAAGAACAAAGATGGTTTACAGTCCCTTTTGCACTTCCATTCCTCAAGGCGGGAAAGGCCTGGAACATGTTGTAGTCCTGGTATGGAAATGGTTAGGTGTATCAGGCTGGTTTATCTCATCTATCAGTAATTGACTTTTAAGGTAATGCTGCAATCCCTGTTAATGGAGATTCATTGCCTCTCTTGTGTTGCCTTCTTCAAAGAACTTTGTGGTCAGGAGATATCCCACAAAAGGAATCCCCAAGGTTTCTTGTTAGAACTTTACATTCTGTATGCGTCAGGGGAGGAATAAGAATAGCAAATTTGGTTTTGCAAACCCATTTAAAATACAAAATGATGTAACAATTGTTTTTGTTTCTGTCAGGGATTATCTAAGATATGCCTTCATCACAAACTGCAGTGAAAAGCAGAGATACTTAAGCTAACTTGGAATGAGTTGAGGGCATTTTCCGTAGGCAGTGGAGATTTTATGACACAGAAGTTGGAACAAAATGAATTGGCTTGCAAGGAAGTCTGTGCTACCATAGCTTGACTACTTCTGGTGTCTGAGATAGACAGCGTAGTTAAATGAAGTCTGAGAAAGAAGATCTATTACTATTTGTAAAAGACATTCAGGAATTAGTATAAAGGCGGAAGAAGAATTATTGAAATTGAACCTTCTTTAAGATCAAACAGATATTAATTGCTTCTGAATTAATTTAGAGTGTAAATTAGAACAAGGTTTCTGACATCAAAGGGATAATGCCTGAATTCTGGCATGACCTTTCAAATAGGACAGAGAGGACAAGGAACCTAAATTATTTCAAGATGGAGCTTGATAAATTAATATAGGTAGTGATCCCAGAGATGGAAATAAAAGTTTATGATTATAGCATCATAGATCATAGGCTCAAAGAGACTTCAAAAAGCATCTAGTCCATTTCCTTGGTCTAGCTGATTCTCAATTATATTTAGATAATTCCAAGTTTATCCAGCCTGACCTTAAATACATTCTCATCTCAGTGATGAAACTCTACAGCCCAGTTATTCTTCCATTCAATTACCTCACTATTCGTACCATTGAAAAGCTTTCTTCATCTCAGCTTAAGTCTTCAAAGCATAATTTAATCGTTCTTGTCCTATCCATGGCAGACTTGGAAAACCAGTTAGTATCCTGCCCCTTTGTAGCCATCTTTTGGGTGGATATAGCAATGTGCTTGGAAACTCCTGCCTTTTTCCCCAAAATCACACAGTGGTTGAGGTTGGAACGTCTCAGTATTTTCATTTTGATATCTAGCCTCAGTTCTTCATGTCTTTTCTCTGAAACTTGTCTTCTAAATCTGTGATTGTTCGGTACTCTTGACTGGGCTCTTCCAGGTGTTTTTCTTCCTTCTTCCCATTCCTCCTGAAGATGGTCCATGAGTACTAAATACAATAGAGGTGTTATTTTGTGACTCTTGGGCGTAGTGGTACTGCTTATCTATCTGAGTAGTACTGCAATTTTCGCAGTGTGGGATGTGGTTTACTTCCCAGTTGTCTAGGTGTTTTCGTCAAATATGTTCCCTGCTATGGTAGAGTATAGGATCCTAGAAATGCCCTTGATCTCTGCACCTATCCTTAAGTTTTTGAGAGTTTCTTCTAATAAAGCTCTTATGCTTCTTGTAAGGGAATCATAGAATATTTAGGGTTGGAAGGGACCTTAAAGATCATCTTGTTCCAACCCCCCTGCCATAGGCAGGGACATCCCACTAAGTCAAGCTGCCCAAGGAATATTTGGGGTTGTTGTGGAAGGGGAAAATGGGTCATAAACAGAAAACTTTGTGGATCCATCTGGACTAAACTTCCCTCATGTGATTGACTGTCATGTGGATCCTTCTTGTCCTGTACCCCTGGTGCATTCAAAGCTAGGACAGTTCATAAAGCAGACAGCCTACAGGCTTCCCCAGAGTCAGAAATCACCAGAGTTTATGAATAATGAGGAAACCTGTGCTTTGCTTAGGCCTTAGCATGTTTTCTTCTTGTCTCATAACCTGAAGAGTACACCATAGCAGCTGCTGTAAATGCAGATTGGTAGGTCAAGAGGGGACAACCAAGCCCCTTTGTGCCATCAAGCTGATGCTATGGATACTTCCTCCTAAAACAGCAGAACCTGAGGGCAATGTACCAGTGGAACTGCTTTATAGCTGAATGTCTGGGTAACCTAATATTTCAGTTATCATTTTGATATTATTCTTACCTGTTTTCATTTTAGCACATTGTCAGCTTGAGGTCAAATTTTAATGGCTTATTTGCTCTGCATATTGGCAAATGAGGTAGTTTGATGCTACATTCATGCATAACTCTGTGAACATGGAATAAATGAGATACTATTAAGCATAACACTCAGAATTCAAGGGCTTGAGAAACTCTGCATATTTCTAAGCTGACAAAGTGTTGCTCTAAAGTGATAAAAGCAGGTGTTTCTTTTTCGTTGCCAAGTCTTCTCCCATGTGAGAGGCTAAATAAGTAGTCCAAATTACATCTAAGAAGAAAATTTGCCAGAGCTTAATTACTTTTCATCACAGTGCCAAATAATAATAAGAAAAAAACTAGCTTGAAACTATATTGTAGTCTGTTTAATTCTCCTCATTTAAAGCCCTGAGGTAGAAATTTTAACTTTGCGGTAAAGTGCAGTCTTTCAGTAGTAAAGCAGAACAAATTCATAAGCAATGACTTGTGCTCCTTCTGCATTTGACTTTTAGGTAAAAGCAATATTTTGTTCAAAAATATAACTAGTTTTTACAAGGTCTGCAGCTGTGTTGTTTCAGTAGGGTATAGTTTTATCATTAATCAACACTTGTCCCTGATGACTTCTGCTAAGATTATGGCCATTTATTCCATCTTTGTTGATAAGAGTGATCTTATTAAGCCTAGCTATTACATCTTTGTGTTCTGTGAGTTAGACATTGCTTTCCTACTGTGGGCAGTAGTGCATGTCTGCTTGCTGAGCAATTGAGTGCATCAGATTGTGTTAAGTCAATCCTACTTAAGTTAAAATTCTCATCACAAAGCCTCCATCAACTTGTCTTCTGCAAGGAGACTTTATCAGTAAGTAAGCAGAAGAAGGGATTAAGACCACAACCATTTACCCACACGCCTTGTGCAAGGTGCAAAGAAATGTAAGTGTTGTAACCCCTCAGTTACTGTGTTACTGTGTCATTGGTAAAGGAGGTATTTTGCTGAGACATCTCTCAGTCCTTTATTTAAAGAAAATGTAATGAAATCAGAATTCTTGTATGACACCAAACCAGGGACTCTTCTATTTTGAAATCTGCTGATGCTGTCAGTATTTTGGGGGAAGAGGCGTGAATTAAAAAAAAAAAAAAAAGAAAACCCTGCCATTTTTCTCATCTCTTGGTAGTTGCATTCTAGGTGAAACAACATGGAAGTTGAGATTTTTTTACCTCTTTTACGTAGATAAAGCCAGTTGATTTGCCCCTCCCATATATTTTGTCTTTTCACAGTCATCCAATTCCCTCTTAAAAATGCTAAATTCTTAGGCTGCCCTCATAGGAAAGTATTTCCAGAAGAAATAGCTGGCATCTAGTGCATTTTGAACGTTTCTGGTTTTTCTGTATCTTTTTTGATACAATAAAATAATTAATAGAAAGTTCAAAATTTGAGTGTATAGAATGGGATCACTGATCTTTACAAAATTGCTATGAATTTTCTATTATTTTCAGTTTATTTCTTTGTACAGGCTAATATTGCCACTTTGACCTCTCTATAAAGCAACACTTTCACCAAGCATCGCTGCAAGCATGTACTGTTTCCCTTTATAATTGATTATAGTTAGCTTAAAACCCAGTGATGTGTGTGAGGGTCTCAGATTTATTATTTATTCCAAAACGTATTACTGAGATGCATTCATCAACTGTGAATCTCATCTGCTCCTTTCCTGCATATTCATTTAGTTTTATTTAATACCACTGGCAGTTGTAACTAATAAACTCTTAAGTAATTCAATTTTGGGCATATTTTCATCTCTTCTTGAGTAGGTTCGTCACTTGTAAGAAATCTTAACTTGAAAATAGAATTGCATGTTGAATATAGGTCAATGGTGTCATGCTGTACCAAGGACAGTCAGGGAACTACAAAGAAGGATATAGCCTTTGAGGTACAAGAAGTAACTAATCTCAGTTCTTATCAGAAATGGTTAGACTTCTCTCCAGTACTGGGCATAACATCTTAAGACTGAAAATACGACAAGCAAGTGTTATGTGTGTGAAGAATACCAGGCTGTGCGGGTATGTGTTGGTAATTTTCAGACAGGTAAAATGATTTTTCACAGTTGAAGGGAATAACCTGTTCTTTGTGTTCATTATTGAGGCAAGAAGATGTATCCGTGACCTGTGACTGCACAGTTCACATTGGAGATGAGGAAAAATGTTTTTGAAGGTGAAGACAGTTGTCAGTGTGCTTTCTACATATCAAGCAATATTTGGAAGTGTTCAGATCTTCCACTGGAAAGCAGAATTTGGTCATTTGAAAATCTTTCTGTTTGTAAATGCATTTCATGACATTAGATAGCGATCTAAGTAAAGTTTCTAGATTACTCTGACAAAGGTACAGGAACCTTATTTGATTTCTAGCAAGTATTCTTAGTATTTTCACTGTCACAGTTTCAGGAGAAAAGAGCAAGGAAGGCCCAGAAGAGGTATGTCTAATTTGGTGCTTCAGGGAAGTTATGCATGTACCTAAGAATGAGCTTCTATATGTTGTTACAAGGATGCAAATGGCAAAAGAATGAGCACAAACAGAACAATAGTTCTGGGTCATCATAATCCAATAGTACCACCATTTAAAGTGATGTGCCTTGTCACAAGGCAGAGGGTAGAGAAAAGATGAAAAAGAATCTCAGCTACAGCTGGTGGGATTTTGTGTATTGTCATTTTGGCTATGCCCAAAGCAACACTTTTGGAAATCTCTTTTGTGTCAAAGGAGAGAGAGGGAAAGAGAGGTAGGAGGTTTTTTGCTGTCATCCCTCTGTCTCTATTTCTCACCAGACAGTTGGTCTTTGAACTAGTTTAAATTTGGTTAAAAATAGAAAGTTTCAGTGCAAGCTTTTGATTCATATAGGTCATCATTTTCCATTAAAAATCCACCTTGTAAAGAATTCTGAACCAGTTACTGCTCCAGTGCCATCAGGAGAGGAAATGGGAATCCACTGTAATTGGAAGCAGTCTCTAATGGTTGCAGTGCTCCAAAATCCAATTCTGACCGAATTGTACTTCAGGCCTACATTCCCCTTGGGCTGCTTGCTTGTAGTGGTATCAGGGTAATAGAAGTACATCAGTACAAAAAACTCCTCATATGCATATGAGCATCACAAAATGTTGGAGATAAATTGACTGAATTATAATTGTTACTCTTCTGGGAATGCTGACTAAATCTTGCTGCAAGTTACATGTAGCTGTAGTAGCATGCTACGCCTTTAGGAAAGAAAAGCCTTAAAGGAGGACGCGGCCAATTTAATGATTATTTTGTTTGGTCTTTCAGCTAAATTGCTCTGTCTTTATATATGTGTGTATATATATTAGTGCTCATTTTGCTGTCATCAGCTGCTTAGTGGGATCTAAGGAAGACTGGTAAAGACAACTGAAGTTAATTGCAAGCTTTAACATCAAGCTGCATCTTGACCTGGAGCTGAAAGATGAATTGATGCCTCAGTTTTCATTTAAAATAATGGACTGGACCTTGGTCAAAAATAAAAATAACTGCATGGTTGATGGATAACTCTGTTGCCAATGCATAACCAATGAAATACATCTTAGTACTTACCCTTAGTTTGGCAAAGTCCTCTGTCTTGATTAAAGTTGGCAACTACAGGGACAAAAGGACATCTGAAATGTTGCACCTGAATAGATGTTCTGATGAAATGTGTTCCTTAAAGGCTTGAATCCTATCCTTTTCTGTAAGAGATGTGGCTTCTTAGGTTTTAGGAGAGATTGTAATATGCCTTCTCCCATTGCACTGATGACTGAACATATCTGGACCTGAGTCATCCCAGCATACAGCTCAGCATCTTGAGGAAGTTTCGATTTGGTGCCCATTTGTCATAAACTGTTACCAAGAAAAGTAACACAGGAGCTGCTTAAGAGTCAGCACAGACACCTGTGTTGTGGAGGAGGAGGTGACTACCTGATTTAGTAACCTGCAGTATCTTCCTGTAGGGCAGGTCATCTTCCCAGTGAATTGGATCCTCAGAACTACAGTTGCTGGGTAGGTTTGGAACTGTCCATGAAGATCTAAGATTAATAGGTCGCATTTTGGGAACATTTCCTCTAGCTTGAAGAATGCAATCTGCCCCATTAAAAAAAAGGTATCAGAATGCTAATCTTTCGTTGCCTCAGAAGGGAAGACTATTTGCATATACATTGATTAAACAGAATGCATTTGTTGTTTCAGATGCATTCATAGTGAATTATTATAATTCAATCCAGGCTGCGCAGGGTCCTGAGGGGAAGCAACCAAGTGCAATATATATCTGCATCATTAAAAATAATTTAAGTGTGATGACAGCTGGAAAATAACCGTGCAAGTGATTTGAGAGTGTTCCATATTTATGCCCTGGTAATGATAAATCGTTGTTGGTTTTCTCAGTTTACAAGTCAAAAGGCAGGTTTTTAACACATCAGCCTTTAATCTGGCCTCTGTAAATTAAGTAAACTGAGCAAACACCTGCCTATCATTTAGTCCTTGTTACCACAAATTCAGATTCAATCTTCTCACGTTCGTTCATTCATTCATTTAATCACCCGAAGTCCCCTTAAGGTATGTAAACATTATCTCTATAGTACTGCAGAGAACTCAAGTGTAGGGCAGGCTTAAAGTAACTTTACAGAAAGTAGCTTTAAAGAATGGGATTTTAAACAATCTATGAGTCATAATCTCAGAAGTTAGCTAACATTTTTGATGTTACTGTTGATGATTTCTTCATTGATAAACTTTCTAACTGAATTGACCATGTCTTCTGGGACCAAGCACAATTTACTATCCTTAGTAACAGAGGGAGTTAACACGTACAATGAAGAAGTGCCATTTTTATATTAGAACAGAATTCTGAGTAGAACTTTATTAAAACACCATGCTGTTATACTATTTGGGGAATATTAAAGGGGTTAATGGCTGAGAAGATAATAGGTTTATCAATCACATATAATTCCTAAATTTTTTGAACTATATGTAGGGATCACTTAATCTGTTGCTGGATAACAACCGCATGTGAGCTGGAAGCTAGCAGCTGTCACACAGCTCAGAGCAGTACTACATGACAGTTGGGGAAAAGTAAAAGAGATCTGCTACCCATGCCAAGTATTCTTATAGCTAAACTCTAGTTACCTACTGAAGTCCAGTGGCAATATAAAGAAGAAAGGCCACATTGGAAAAGGAAAGTTAAAAGTCATACTATTATGGAAAGAGATGTAAAAAATAAATTATTACTTTATTGCTTTGTTTAATATGTAAGTTTCCCTGGTCCTCAGCATAACTGAGCCCTCAGTATGGGTATCAAAAATCTGTACATAAAATATAGCAAATATAGCTGCTAAACTCTTTATCAGTTTCTGTAATTGCATCTGTACTGATCCTTTCATTCTTTCCTTCTGACGTAAGATAAGGTCTGGATATGAACCAGATAAAGCTAAATCGAAATATAGGTAATATGCAGTAGGATTACCCCAGGATTTTTACATAAATTGGCCGATAGGACGGCTCTGCTGTACTGTTTTCTGCATGGACTATTTTCCTAGTAAAAGAGTGGTTAAGCCTTGTCCAGCAAGACCAAGACTTTTTAGTCATTTGGAGATGGGTAGTAAGGGCTTGAAGACCAAGGTCAAGGTTGCTTCTTGAGCCTCTTAAAGACTAAACTCTAGGACCTGATTGGCAAAATAATTCACAAGAAATGACTCTCTTAAATATATTATTTTGGTAGTTCTTTGAATACCATCACTATTTTGGTTAACTTTAGGTAAAGACACTGATAAAAACTTAGTAAATCCATTAGATTCTTCAATGCATTTGTTATTATGAAATACAGGCTTTCTCATCATGGACAGGACCTGTTAGGCCGCAAAAACAGAATAAATACATGAGGTATATCCCAGTGGTCTTGCAGATAGCACAACTGTGATGTTTGCCCACTAAATAATCATGAAAAAAAATAAAGCATTGATTTATCTGCTAGCAAGAATACTACTCAGAATTTTATTTATCTCAGGAACGCTTTAGTCACTCCTGATTCAATCAAATGCTAGAAAACACACTTTTGCTCTCCTGTCAATGTAACTTACAGTATTAGATGTTTCCCAAAATATCAAGAGAATTACATACGTATGAGAGTCCCAGGAAAGCCTTTGAAGGAAGGATAGTAATCTTGTTCTTTAAAGAATTTCCTCATATTGTCAAAAACCATTACTGACATTGCCATTTTTCTTTCCCTGTTCCAAAGTTTTGTGGGCATTGCTCATCTCTAGCCACTCATCACTGTCTATTGGAGCACTTTAACTTACATTCACCACTTTGAAATGTTCTAATCATTGCATCGGATCCCTGTGGCAGAAGCCTGGCAGCAGTCACTCTTTCAGGTTAGGATGGAGTTTGCTGTAGGGCTGGCACATGGGAAATGGGGCAGCGAAGGAGTTGTTGCAGTGGGCCTTCGCTTATCCCTTTGGTCAGTGGGAATGGTCAAGTGGTTATATTGGCTTTTGGGCAACTTTGTAAGGCTCCGTTCCTGTAGCAGCATGTGGGATTGTGCCTCCGTCGTAAAGGTAATACACAGCTGTTGTGCTTTATTGGATTTCCTTCAGCTTGCCATGGAGTCCACTGGGTATTGATATTTCTTAATAAATGAACTAAATTTAATTTGTAGCTGAAGAAATTAAGAGCCTGTGTATTAGAATTTCTTTCTTTCCATATCTTCTTTCCTTTAGAAAGGCAGAGTTCAGGAATGTGAAAAAAAGTGACAAAACCAACCTCAAAGTGTAAATCTCAATTTCTGAAATTTTGAATTACTGATTGCTTACTGCTTAGGTACAAATGCATTTTCTGTTAGCAGTGGGAAATACTCTCGTTGTGTTCTAGACCATAACATGGATGTGAAACAAAAACTAAGTCAGATCTCTTCAAATGATCTCACTGTTGAAGCACAGCCGAAATGGTTATTTGCTGCATAATATTTTTGTATAAATTGGACTTGGTTACCATCTACTGAGATCAAGGACATTATTTCACTGGAACAGAGGCTGTTAAGGCAAAAGTCTGTGTTTGTGTAGCTGATATGTTATATATGTGGATGCAGCTGAAACACAGGAAACAACAATAATAAGTGGTTCCTGGATTTGAATTTTTTTTTGGCCAATGTTACAGTAGTAACATAGCAGGATTTAGTAATTTTCAATTATAGGTCTTAATTAAATGCTACTAAGCACTTATTGCTGTGATAGAGGACTGGAAATAGCTACCTTTTAAATTAAGGGCTGTTTATAGGAGTGGCTGCTCCTGAATAAAAATTTCCTGATTTCTCTCTGAGATTAAAATTGGAAAAGACCGTAAGAAAAGCATAGCAGAAATTTTATTTTTGAGGATCTTGCGTTTATTGTAGATTCACTTTACGTTTTTGCAGTTGATAATGTTTACAAAGTTGAATGTTCAACTGCAGGAATATTTAGTGTAGTTTGTGGATTGCATGTTAAAAACAGAAGTTTATGCAAACAAAAAAATTGAAGTAGATCACTAATTTCTGCATGTAAATAGTCAGTTCAAGATACCATCAATTTAATTGCACTGCAAGCCTTTTAATATACAATTTATATTTATGTCAAAATCTGTTGAGACATTCAGTAGTTTTATGTTAATTAACAATGGGAAAGCCATAGGTGTCTTGGACTTTGATTTGGATAAGTACCAGAAAGATGGATGTTTATTCACCCTACACGCCTGTCAAGTTTTCTTGCAAAATTTCTGTTTCTTCAGGCCCTGAGGGAAGGTAGACATGTATTATAATTCTACAAATGACTCCCGCTAAACTCCAGAAGAGCAGAGAAAAATGACGAGAGAATAATTCAATCACTTTTGAGTTTCCTCGCAGAAGGGTAGTTTACATCGAGGATTTTTTTGTTTCTCTGATCTGCTTTCCTCATTGTGGTGATAGCGAAGAAGCTGTAGAGTTCTATGCTTTTAGCTTATTGCTAAAGTAATTCAGATCTAGATCATGTGAGTCTTTAGGTCTCCATTTCTTGGGGGTACAAATTCCATGAATCTTCAGAGTTTTCTTATTCTAATCTGTGATGTTAGTAAGTTTCCATTTCAAGCTTAATGATGGATGCCTTGGAGACCTGTGCTACTAATTATGCTCTTAATTTTTTTCTCAGACCATCTGGCTCTTTGTGGTAGGATAGGAACTTGATTCCCAGCATCAAACATTACCGACCTAACTGTAAGGAAATAAGAAGCTGCTTACTGCATGACATGAAAAAGCTGTGCTTAGCAGTGGTTGTGTAAAGATGCTAAACAGGTTTGGAGTGGGAACATTGCTGAATTTGGCTGTTTCTTTGTTAAAGTATTTTAATCAATCCCATTGCGATGTTTTCTTAATGCTAGAATTCTGCCAAACATCTGGCTGGGAAGTTGCCCTCGGCAGCTGGAGCATGTGACTGTCAAGCTGAAGCACGAGCTGGGTATAACAGCTGTGATGAACTTCCAGACTGAATGGGACATTGTTCAGAATTCTTGGGGCTGCAACCGCTACCCAGAACCTATGAGCCCTGAAATCCTCATGAAACTGTATAAAGAGGAAGGTCTGGCCTATGTCTGGATGCCAACCCCAGACATGAGCACTGAAGGTAATGCTCAGGCTACTCTTGGAGCTAAATTAATAGTAACAAACCCTTTGAGTTACTGATCTGTCACTTTCACGACTGTGATTTTTGCTGTGTAAATTTTGCATAAAAATATAGTGAACACACAAAGTGTAATTCCTATTTGTGTTGTCTCTAAAAAATTATTCATATTTTCTAGTTGACAGAGAGACCATCTAAAGTACTTCATGTCTAGCCTTACATGTATATGTGACTTTAAAGCTATATGACGTTGATAACTGCTTGACTGTTTTTGCTTTAAGCTTGGATTCAGCCCATATAATGAAAATACGTTGTGTAGGTGGAAGACTGCAAGCTTGCACAGCAGGAAAACTTGCCGACTTTGCTGGTTAAAAATGGAGAGACAGTACTGTATGTCTGTCTCTGCTATTTCCCTGCCCCAGCAAATATTTTTTCTTTAACTGTAGTATCCCAGTCTGATAAATATCCATAGAATCGTTTATATAAGTATTTGTAATGGATTTAGAATACCCATGTTGCACCTCACGTTGTTACATAAATTGTTATTATTTTAATTCCTCCATTAGAATACTCAGTTCAAAATTGTATTTCCAACCAGTATGTTAGAAACTGTGCATGTTTTCGAGTGAGTAGCTTACAAGGAGAAGAGTGCTTTCGATAGAGTAAAATACTGCTGCCCCAAATAGAAAACTGTCATATGAGTAATAGGACATCAAGGAAGACAGGAGACCTTAAATCTGTGATTTGAAAGGTCTTAATGTCAGTGCTCGTCTGTGTCATGAGGAAAAATCAGGCTGTGATGTTTGCAGCTTCAGTTCCTAGGGCAACAGGGAGAAAGGCATCAGGAAATACGGTACAGTTATCCCTTTGGGAGTGAGAAAGACTGTTCTGTATTGTTTAACCATATGCTTAATACACGATTAAATTATAACGATACTAAGATCTACAGGAAAATACTCTTCTGCTCTCCTTCCTTCACTTATTATTGACATAATGGCCTTCATTACAATGTTTTGGAAAGCAGCAGTCCATGGGTAGTTTCACAAACCTCTGGTACAAAGAGCCATTACACTTGTCTTGCTAACCTTAATGCTATATACGAAGTGGAGTTTGATATGAATTGCTGCCTTATGTCAGTCCCTGTGAAAATGAATATGCCACACATGTTCAGTGTTAATCAACATGTATATTTAAAGAAGACTTGGGGCATTTTACAGATTTTATGTGATCTGAATCTATGTTTCCAGAAGAAACAGAGGTTAGGGTAGAAGGTCATTTTGAAAAAAAAAAAAGCCAAAACAACCAAAACCCAACAAAACCAATGTCACGTTTGCCATTGTGATTCACAGTAGATGAGCCTGTGGAGACATAATGTCAGCTGGGAAGCTAGCTTTCTCCAATGCAAATGAATATGCCTTGTTTTTAACCTTAGGAAGAATACAGATGTTGCCACAAGCTGTCTGCCTCTTGCACGGGCTGCTGGAGAATGGACACACTGTCTACGTTCATTGCAATGCTGGCGTTGGCAGGTCTACAGCTGCTGTCAGTGGTTGGCTGAAGTATGTGATGGGATGGAGTCTGCGTAAAGTGCAGTACTTCTTAGCTTCCAGGAGACCGGCTGTCTACATCGACGAGGAAGCTCTGATTCGTGCTGAAGATGATTTCTACCAGAAATTTGGGCATCTTCGTTCCTCATGCAAAATACAAGAGTAGAAAAGCAGAAGAGGAAAAGAAGGTGAAGAGGAATCCTTGCATTTAAACTGCAAGGACTTAGAAAACATAAGTTGGAGTCCTACCTCTCCGCTTCAAATTATAAAGTTGTCATAAAAGTTGTGAGAATTTTGTTTTAAAAAAAGTGCCTTTGGGGTTTTTTATTTGCTTTCTTTAAGCTGATATGATTCATGTTTTAGTGTCATTTGCTGCAAGTATGAGACCTAGAAACTCTGCAAAGGGAAACTAAGATTTTCTTTTAAGTACTTGCCTACAGGAACTGAGGTTTTAGGGTAGGCACTAAAGGCGTGAGTTGAAATAGAGTTGACAGTACTTCAGTGACAAGAAGGAGAAGGCATTCTCAGAGAAACAGATACAAAGCTTGACTGGATTAAGGTTCAGGTTAGGATGGAGCTGATCATTGCTCAAACTGCTCAGTTATTTTAGGTGTAATGTACATTTTTGAAGTGTTTTCCGGAAATTTGGAGACAAACTGCATTAATGAGAAAGATCAGAAGGAAGCTGATTTTTCAACTAATTTTCTTAAACAAAAAGCTAATGTCTAATGCAGTGAACAAGTATCTACTCTCTTTGCCTATGTAGCTAATAACACTTGGGTTATGCTGGGATGTGGCATGAAGAGAGGAAAAAGCTCCACTTACTGCAATTGTAGTTTTTCCCTGCAACAGAGTACTATTTATTGCATTATCCTAGGCTATGAGATCTCTAAATCAAAGATACATTTTGCTCTTCTGGTCTATGCAGTGCTGTACAATGGGCTCCCTTGGTGCCAAGTCAATCTAAGTAGTAACCACTGGGCTAAAACAGGACCTATAGGAACTCCGTGATAAGCTTTTGCACATGACTGACATCACAGCCTCTGTGTTGTTGACCTGGGTGAATTTCTTCACTACAGCAGAAGTTCCTCCTTGCACAAGCAGTGTGTGGGTGTTCCCAGGTGGTAGATGTAGCCAAGTGAAGTGACTACATTGCTGCATAGAAGCGAAGAGCAACTCTGAGGAGGGTTTCTCAAGACCTTAGCCTCAGTACATCTAAGGTCAGTAGGCTAAGGTTGGCTTTGAGGATGATCCCTAATGTTTTCCAGTGCTTCTTAGTCCCTTAGCTAAATTAAGCAGTGGCATGAGCAGCTTCCAGCCATGCTCAAATAAAACCAATTTGCAATAGGTTAAGTTCAAGAGAGAAGGGAGAGAAAGCTAAGGAAGAGAGAGTTAAGGATGCATAAACATTGAAGAACCTAATTTGTATTTGTTATTAATATAATATAATATAATATAATATAATATAATATAATATAATTCACTCATCTTTAAAAGCAAAAGTGTTATTCTATATGTGTGGGTTTGATTATGACTTTGTTTCTGATTTTTTTTTTTGCTTTGAGATAACACTGTTTAGAAAATGGATGATAAAAGTTCTCTATTAAATAAAAACAAAATGACAATTCCAGCAGACCATTTTATCCTATGTCTTTGGCTCCTAATTTCATGAACAGCAAAAGGGGTCATGACTGATATTTCTATACAGGGGTGGGACAAGCCACTTTAATGGTAACAGCCCATTTCTTATATGCCACGCTGTGTCAGTTTTGATAGGCTGTTGAGAAGGAAATCTCAAAAAAGTGGCACAGTGAACATGTGTGGATGATATGGCACCTCTGGTACCTCCAAAGACCAGAAAAAGAGATAATTTCTCCTAGCCTGATGCAGAGGGCGAAGGAGGTGTCACTGTTGTCTGGCAGTTGGGCTTTTGTGCGAACATGCAGAGCTGTGGCTGAGTGTCCAGGAGCATCCAGGAGTTACCTCATTTTAACTGAGTTTGAAGTAAAAATGATAAGTTTTTGCCACTGTGTGCCCCTTAAAATCAAGCACTGAGAAGAGGACAATGGCATTAAGAAGTAGATAGTAGAACTCACTTAAGTTTTACTTTTCTGCTGATGTACATTTGAAACCCCAAGCTTAACATAGTTCTAAGCATCCCTGACAGACAGAACTTTCTTTCAACTTGTAATACATGTTGGACAAGTGGTTTCAGTCTTTGTTTCACAGCTATGCTGCTTTTTTCTCTTGGGACTGAACAGTGCATAACATGGTACAAACATGTAGATGTATGACTAAGTACAGCTCTGGTGCTCTTTCCTAATTCTGATTTAATTGGCAGTGGAATCAGACTGGTGCTTCATTTGTAGGGCAAGAATTCAAATGCTACAGAAACCACACATTCCAGGAAGCCCTAACAAGGGACTGTTCATTTGTTGTGTATTGTCATTTCAGTTTGCTTATGTGCTGAACTTCTGGGGAACGACATCATATACAGATTGGATTAGCCAATGAACTACGTGAAAAGAACTTGCCACCATCTTGTTCACAAAGAATGCAAGGAGATCTCATGGATTTTAGTATCTTTGCAGCCAACTTTTTTCCTCATTGCTGCCTTCCTGCCTTCCTCATTGAAGGCCACACGGTTGTGTGACATTGGATCAAAACCCTTTCTTTTGAATACAACTAGGAATTTAAATGCTAAAGAGATCATTGCAAGACGCTACGGCAACAGAAAAAGCTATCATATAATAATATCTAGAGATTACCTATTAGGATTCCAGTTTGCTATATGTTCTTATGCTGATCAAATCACTAGCTCTTTCCACAGGCTAGCCTCTTCATGCTATTTGCATGAATGGATGAGGACAGTGTATTGTTTATATACTTGTATATTTCCTTGCTGCTTTACTCATAAACATGCTACAAATTTAAACAATGACTCCTATAGAAAAAATTAGAAAAAGATAAATAGCCCTGATTGTTATAAAGTGAGCTGAAGAAGACAGACTAATTAATACCTATGCAGTAATGGGATCCAGGTATAAATATCAGAATCATAGACTCATGGAATCATTTGGTTTTCGAAGTTCACCACTAAACTGTATCCCTAAGACCCACACCTATGCGTCTTTTCAATCCCTCCAGGGATTGTGACTCAACCACTTCCTTGGGCAGCCTGTTCCAGTGCTTGACAATCCTTACAGTGGAGAAATTTTTCCTAATATCTAATCTGAACCTCCCCTGGTGCAACTTGAGGCCATTTCTTCTCATCACTTATCATTTAAGAGAAGACACCAACACCCAGCTCACTACAACCTTTCAGGTAGTCCACCTCCTTTTCTCCAGACTAAAAACCCCAATTCCTTTAGCCACTTCTCATAAGACTTATGCTTCAGACCCTTCACCAGCTTTGTTGCCCTTAATGGTTGTACTCCAAAGTGATTGAAAAGTCTCAGAGCTGGCAACTGCAAAGCACTGTCTCTGTTCTGGGGTGAAATTAAAATTTGAAAAATCTGCTCTCCAAGCCATCTTGGGCAAAAATAAATGTAAAAGATAGGCTGTAAGTTTTGCAGGAGCAGATAAAAAAAAAATCCCTGTTTAAAACAAGAATGCAAAAAGTCAGACAGTGCATTACCTACTATGATGGCCTTTCTGAGTTCTAATTTATAAACTCCACTGATTTACTGGTCTGTAATTGAGAAAAAAAAATTGAAGTAGTCAAAGAGATTCACCATGACTGTATTCCCTTAATGCTTCTTTTATTCTTCATCATTAGCAAGAGTTTTCAAACCAATGATAGAGTTAAAAAAATAAATAATATGATTCTTTAAAAAGATACACTGGGATTGTGCAACAGGAAACTATAAAGAATTATTTAGAAGCATAATAACTACTGCAAAAGCATATATTTGGCAAGCAAGCCCTACCTTTTTCAAAGATAATGAACATCAGACTGCCCTTAGCTAAACCGGAATTGGATTAATGTAGCAAAGGACACAATATAAATGTCTTGCACTGTAACTATTTACATTCTCAGTGATAAATCAACACCTCTACAGTTATTGCCTTAAAAATACTCTGTTGGAAAAAAATTGTGTGTTATTTCCCACATGTATATAGCTAAAAGGGAAAGGGGCTGCTCTGAGGGAACAGACTTTGAAACAGTGGAAGTGTAGAGGAATTAATCCTTTTTCTGTTGCTCAGCGACACAATGACATTACCAATAGCAAATCCAAACCATATGAATTCATAATTGATCTTCTTCCTAAGTTAACAGAGGAAAGCAGTTTTTTCAATGACATTAACATGTATTAGCATAAGTGCATAGTTGTGATATAAGCAACCAAAATACACGTTGGATTTTCAGTGATGCTAGCAATTCCAGTGAATCCACGGTGTTCATTCTCAATAAGACATATTTTCCTCTTGCTCCACCCCTTCACCTCAGGATGCTTTATTCCAGTTTTGACTAGTTTTTAAATAGTTTTGTGGCTAAAAATCACCCTATTTGTAAAAGTAAGTAATGCATGTTTTATGAAACCTTTTTTACATACCAAGGCTTGTCTGGGGATAAGGAAATAAGAACTGTTACACCCTGTAAACAAGGATGGTGACACCGTGAACCATAGCCCTATATAATTCTGCCTTTTTGTGTTTAAAAGTGGTGTCCTATTTGAGAGATTGAATTTATAAAGAATACAGAGTAATGTCTGTGATTTGATAATTACTTCATTGCCTATGTTATTATATTTACATCAAGGAAGATGGAAGGCCTATTTATTCATGAGTTGGTAAAATATTAAATGATATTACATTCTTGATTTAGATGATGTAAGGAAAAAGCATAAAATAGCTGCCAAGAAAAGATTTCTCATGCTGAGCTGATTTCTGTGGGTTTCATTTAATGTCATTATAACAAAATTTGTTTTGTGGTAATGCAGTTTCAGCAGGGAAGTAATTAATAGGCCATCATCCAAGGGCAGCAGCCATGTTTAGGTTGGGCAGCCAGCCCAAAGTCACTGCAGCAAATCAAATGCTGAAAATGAATCCAATCGTCAAAAATTCAATACAATATATAAATGCAGAAGTTAACAAATGAGTAAGAAAATTGAATTGGAAGAAAGGCAAAAATATATAATAGTATAATGCTAGCTAATGTCAAAGGGAAAAATATTTTGGAGCAGGATAGCAAACACTACAACTCATTTGAAAACCTAATCAATATGTTAGGCAAAAGTACAGCTAGCATTTAAACTTCACTAATCAGTTAAAGGGATACTGCCAAACTATTTATGCTTAAAATATTTAGCTATATAAAGAAAGAAATAAGCTCTGAAGAACACAGGCCAGCTTTATATCCTCTCTTGGGCAACTAACTCATGGAGTGTACTTGAGCAACTGAAGCTTTATGAGCTCAAAAGTGGTTGCTGGTGCATTGTCAAATAAAACCCTTGCGTCCAGAGTTGTTGTTCTGAAATAGGATTGGTAAGGCTACACTTCAAAAAACCTAATGGGATGAGCACCTCTTAAAATATGTTTAAATGATAGCTCCATATGAAAGTATAGGCTGGAGTCTGTCTCTTTGCACACACCTTTCTGAAACAGAAAATCCTCTTAGAGGTCTTTTGTCCCACAAGAACTCTTCGTAAAGCCGGAGCACCAGAATGGGAAATTGTAATAGTGAATAGCAATGGTACCAACCCTTAGTTAGTTAATTGTTAAATTACATTGTTCAGACCATTGCCAAATTCAGACAAAGGCTGCTGTGTGAGTGTTTGAGGAATGTCTAGAATGAGGGAGCTAAATCTCACCTTGCAGAATCGAGATGGGCCCATGGGATCCAGGGTGGACAGGAAAACAGGGTCCTGCACCCAATGCTGCCTCGGTTAATGAAATTGATTATTTAATCTCTTTATTTGAGTTATTCCATTTCTTAACCTGACATGAGGATATTTAACCTCGGTCCTCTACCAGTAATTGGATGTGACAACTGCTGTTCCCAGTGCCTCCAATCACAGTGGCTGTGTAAGTGCCTGTGAGCACTTGATCAGACACTATTTCAAGTACTTTGCAATTCCGTGTTAATATGATTTAAATGATAGGCTTAAATTTCACAGGCAGCTACTTGTCCATGTCCTCAACATATTTTCCTGATACCTGTGCGAATACTGCAGTTTGATGGCACTCACAGGCAACACATGGTCTAGCAGGACTCCGATCTCACCTTCTTCCCAGCTGGGATATCTCATTCATCTGGAAATAAGGATACATGAACAGATGCCGTCATCTTCAGTCAGACTTTTTGCATATTTCTTGGTACTTTATATGCCACTTTCCATGCAAGTGCCCTCTCCAGAGAAGAACGAAAGCAATCATGATAGGGTGTTCTCAGCACCACTGGAAATCTCATTTTTGGTGTGGTTTTAGGTTTGCTGGATTTTTTGTTTTGTTTTTTAAATTTAACTAATTTAAATATCTGACTATGGGCAAATAAAATTGAAAATGCTGCTCTGAATTTTTGAAATCTTCCAATCTTCCACCCTTTCTAAATGGTAAAATAAATGCATTACTCTGCAGTAATTTTCATGTGAAGGACTGCAAAACATTTTACAAGGCAATAACTACATAGGTTCTAGACCACCAGAGAGATTTAGAAGCCATAGGAAAATATGTCAACCAAAGAAAGCAGTGGTCTGCGGAGACAAGGCAGATAAAGTGGCTGAGCAGCCTTGCCTCGAGTGGTCTCCCATTACATGGACCTGTCACGTGGGAAAAAAAGCAGAGGAGAATGTAAGGTCTTGCAACTCAGGCTGCGGACAAAGAGGGATGCAGTCCAAGGCAGGGTTATGTAATCCAAGAACAGCTGGGAAATGGCTGGAAACTTGGGAAAAGGCTCAGAGACAAGGTGGGAGCAGGTCTTGCTCTCTGGGGTTAGCGGTGCAACCACTGCGGTTACATCGTCACTCTTATTTCAGTGCACTTGGAAATATGTCATTCAGCAGTTAGCAGACACAAGTACAGGGAGTGAGGAAATGCTGCGTTGAGGCACAAATACATCTCAACACCCAGTGATCACAAAACGCACACTATATTGACAGGAATAGTAAAACCTGGCAAGCTATTTAACAAAATCTGCCAAGATCATTATTTTTGAGAGGAAAAAATTTGATTAGAGCTCTCTTGATTGCTGGGAACATGATTTAAGTACACTTGGAAAATGCTGAGCTCTACCATTCATGTACTTCTGCTTATGGAACTGAAATCAATAACTTAATTTTGACTGTAAACATGGTTCTTACTTTTTCTTATTTCTTTCCTGAATGGCAATAATTTGAAGGTGTCTTTCAGCAGCACCCTGATTTAAACAGAAAAAAACAAACCCTCAAATAATCATATCAGAAATTGATACAAATTTGTAGGACAATAAAATTCTGCCCAACTTGTCAAGGTTGATCTTGCAAGAGGAGGCAAACACTGAAGTCACCTTGACTTTGCAAAAGGGAGCAGTTTGACTCCAGCAACTTTCTCTGGTAAGACAGAAAGATCAGGTGGTGATCTAGTGCTCAGATCAGCTGAGTGACACCTGGCATGAGGCAGAGGCCTCACAGCCTGGTGTTGCTTCAGTTAGGAACAGAAAGAACCCCCGAAAGCACCTCCCTGCTTCCCACGCCAAGGACATGATGACCTACCAAGTCTCAGTTCTGATAACACAGCAGGCTTTGCCAAGAGCAAATTAACACATAATAATTGACATAATAATGGCATCTCCAAGAGATGCCAAAAAAGTCTAAAACTGGCACCTGAAACCCCTTTTGTTGGAGAGGAGGAGTCAAGAGATCATCCTACCTGATGGAAGGGTCAACAGGCCTGCACCACTTCCCACTCTCACCACTCCCCCATACGTCAGCCTTAAGAAGGGACACCTTTTGGTAGGAGCCACACCTCTGATTTTGTTGGGTATGCCCCAGGAAATAACTAGTAGCTCAAGTTTCAATTGTTACTTCTTTTATATATACATATGATCATTGTTAACCGGTTGTAATCACTTAGCACTAACTCAGCAATTTATCAACATTGAATTTATCAACAGCAATTCCCAACTTTTTTTTTATCTGCTGCTTTAAATAAATTACCTGTTGTTTCAGCATTGCAAAATTGTGTCTGTGAGAGACTTTAGGAGGGTTCTGACAGGCATTGCCAAACTGTTAAACTGCTCCACTGACATCCCATTTGGCTTTCTGGTGGCAAGCATCCTGTTGAGCGAAAAGCTCGTGAGGTGCTCTAACTGGAGATCTGTGGGAGACAGTCTATGAGGGGACTCTCGCAGGTAGCACTGACTGGTGGCTAACTCGTATAAATTTTCACCTATACCCTCCTAAAGATGGCATAAGGAAAATATCTTCACTTACTACCCTCCTAAAAAAGTAGGGAAGATCACGTAATCCTTTAGTCACGAATGGTTGACCAAGTCTGGGACTAAAGACAGATCCAGCTGCACGTAGGCTCCCTCTCTGAGCAGGAACTTAGAAAGTAAAGTGGTCCACCCTGAACCTCATAACTCAGTGGGAGGGTCTCCCTCAGCCACATATCAGAGCTCTACCTATTTGTGCAACAAAATTGTATATACCTAGGGTAATTTCTGTTCTTTTAATGATGGTCATCCTTGTTTGTTGGGATATTACTGAGTTTAGAAGGTGCAATTATCTTCTTTTTACTCAATCAGTCTTATATTCCAGACTAAGGCATATGCCTTGGTAGTACAGAAAATATAAAAAATGGTTAGGTTTGAACTTTTTCTGAAACTGTCATGGTTTTGTGCTGCTGTGAAGATTCAGGATTCACTGTGTTAAAATTTATGTTAGAAATCTCACACCTATAAAAAAAAATTAGTGAGAAATTCAGTAGTTAACAGAATGTTTATCCTACAATTATTTGCTTTTCATGTGACAAAGCAGGAGAGAAAATTATATGAAAAAGTTGTTAAAGTAAAGCAGAAGACATTTTTACACAGTTCAAAAAACCTTTGCTCCCTGTTCTTTAGCAGTGGGTCCAGGCAGCTGATCTGCTAATTCTTCTGCACTCTGAAAGTCTTTGCTCAGGGGACAACTCCTTTAGATGGGAAATGATCTAACAAAGCACTTACTGCTTATGGAAATTTAAGTATGAGAATACTGCTGGAGATTTCAAGTAGTTGATGCCTAAGTGCTTTGCTGCATTGTTCATCTTGATTTTTTATAAGTCCTAAATTGATGTATTTCTGCAAGAAGAATGCTCCCAGCAAATGCCACGAGTTATGAGCTCTTAGAAAAGGCTAAGGACACTTGCTTGTTACATGACTCTGACTCGAACAAGCTGTGTAAGGTGGTAAAGTGAATCACTTCATTTTTCAAGAGAATGTGTGATAATAGGTGTTGGAACTTCATTACAAATATGATATCAGAAAGCTGAGTTGTGCACACCAGCAATGTTGTCTGAGCATCTGTGTCTGTATGCCATATGCCTGTCTGGAAAAGAGAATGAAGAGGCAATCTACCAAAGATCAGATATTTCAGGACGGCAAGAGAAAAGAATGAATGTATACGTGTCAGATATATAATGGCTGGAAAAGCAAACAAGATCTGTGATGTCTATTGCAGTTTTTAACAATATTTCTGTTGTGTTATGCATGAATGTGATTTTCTCTAGTCTGTACACATTTAGTCTTTTCCACTTGCTTTCCATCCTTGCTTCTCCTTCTATTTGATACAGACTCAAATACTACAGAAGTGTTGAGGAAAATCCTTTTACTTGTGAAACTTTTGTTTCCTATGGGCTTCTTTACCCTCTCTTGGTAATTGCTTGTTCCAGACCTGCCAAATACCAGAGCCATAGCTCCTTCTTTTCAACTGTTCCTTCATAGTTCCTGAATCTGGTAAGGAGAAACACAAACCTGTATAACTATTCTGTGTGATTCTGGGTCACCTCTAAGAGATATGCAGAAATCATAGCAGATAGATAGATGGATAGACAGATAGATAGACAGGTAGCTCCCTGCTGAAGAATCTGAAAACTAGAATTTAACACGATTTTTCCATCAGTACATCTACGCATAATTTGAAATAATGCATTGTTTTTTTCCCATACTAGTTGCTAGTCAGGAAATCTTTATGCATTTTTTTTTCTCCTTCAGTGAAGAGAGCTATCCTTGAAGAGCACTTGGCCACTTCTAATAATTGTGAATTGCCTTTTGGTCTCTTCAGCATTCAATACCAAGCTCTGATGTGTGTCTCAAACAGATCCCTCTGGAGCTGCATACTAGATGCTGAAATTACAGCAGTTTCTTATGAATGGATGTCTGCTTATTTTTATCTTTTTCTATATCTAGTTCTTTCATTGGCTGTTTTGGCATGGATGTGCTCAAGCTGTTCATTGATTGCCATTAGTTATTTCTCCCTCTGCTCCTGGCCTGTAATACTACTCCTTCAGGCGGTGTTCACGGCTGTGGCCAGCAGCACTTCTGCAACCAGCTGAGCACTTCAGCTGCGCAGGAGCAGATTCCCCCAGTTGCTGACAAGTACGGGTGTGAGTGGGTACCTGACCCTGACAGAACTGAGCTCAAGGCTACTCTACTGTTTGATTTCATAAAATATTAACTGGGATTTTTAACAGTAAGAGCAACACAAATGCTAAGGCAAGCAGTCCTCTTTACTGCAGGTACATTAGCTCTTTATAATGCCTTCAGAGAGGCATTTCAAAATGCTGCATTGTGAGGGAACTGTTTTGAGTTTTCTCACAATGTACTCCAATTATCTGTCCTGAAGGACAAGGAGCAGAAATCCAAGGACCTCTGTTTGGTGGTGGAGCTTTAGCAAGGAAGTGGGTGGCTAAATGAGAACAGTCAGTGAGATCTGATCACCAACAGCTTGAGTTTGCTTTCATTTATACTCTGTCTTCCACTCTAAGAACAATATTTCTGGGACAATCCCTACTGCTACCTTGTCTGCTCAACTCAAATGCATGAGTTGCATCCTGGGAATGCTCTGGAAACAAGGTCTGAGACTTAATCTTGTCTTCTGTACCTCCCCTGTAAGCCACACCTGCAGAGAGCATTTCACTGAATGAAGTCGCACTGAGGGTTCACCCAGCCCAACACTCTGACTTTGACAGTGGCTGCAAGCAGGAGCCAAGGGCAGTGAACAAGGCAAGCAGGGAGGGTACTATGCTGTTCCCAGACTCTGACCATTTGTAGCTCAAGTGATTTTCAGAGCTGATGCAATTTCTCTGTTTAGTGATCTATAATCTATCTCTGTTTGAGTGCTTGCTCTGTCTCCTGTGGGCATAAGCTTCAAGCATTCGGAGTGGCCTCTGGTAAGAAATTCAAGTCTGCTACACACTGGAGGAATAACCTCATTATTTTGTTTGTTTTGTGATACATTTCATATTCCCTAGTTTTTGTACTGGAAGATTCAGAGTATAATTAATCTCTTTCCCACCTTCTCCATCAGAGATGCAAATGCTATGTTAAGCACACACATAGAATATTAAGCACTTAATGAAGTCTGGTGGGAATAAATACCACCTTAGCCCAAACCTAAATACAGTCTCATCTGCAAATGCTTTGCTGAGCACAAGGGCTCCAACACCATTGCTGCAGAGCTAAACACATTTTTTTTCTGTTTTAAAGTGAAACTCTCTGCTCTGAGACTTTGTTTAGGTGCAAGCATTTAAAAGATCACTTCTAAACGTCTACTTTCCCTGAGACAAATATTTCTCCTCCCTCCCCATCTCTGTTTGTTATCTGCTACCTCAAAAATCTTCTGGTTTATTAAAATATTAAATAAAGTGGACATGCCTTTCCCACTTATATTTTATTCCTTTAAGTCTTGCTTGCCTTTCTTTTTCACTTGTTCACTGCCCCTGGTCAGAGGCCACCAGCACGAAGAGGGAAGAGAGCACCTGCTCTCGTTTGGCTGTCTGGCAGAGGCCTGAAGGTGCAAAAAAACCTGCAGGCACCAAATGGTGCTTCTGAGTCATTAGACAGTGAAAGCAATCATTACATTAGCATTGCTGCATGGCTGCTACGAAGCTTACACTGCTGTAATTTGGATGAATTATTTTATTTATAAAAATCCTAATGCATAGATGTGTAGAAAAAAGACCCAGAAGTAAGGGAGGATAACTTAAAAAAAAAAACAATATTCCTTATGTGTGTGACCAAGCATGTTTCTGATTAACTTTCCTAAGTCCTTGTCCCAGTCTCCATTCCTTGCCCCAGAGCTTTATTTTTGCATACATAAAACCTGCAACAGTTTTAATATCCCTGTACAAAGCATGCAGCTGGAAGTTTCTCAACAAGCTTTTTTTTTATTACTAGATGAAAATCAAACCACATAAGTTTTAGGAACCAGATGAGCCTATATCACTGGGAGTCCCAGCCTCCACGTGCACCTGCATGCTGGCTGAGGAGTTACCTGGAGATACCTAATAGAAAATCAGAGGGCAGAATCAAATCTGATGACTGCCCCTAGCCTGGGAGATCTTCAGGTAAGCACCCCTGCTTTGGGACATAGGGAATAACGTGGTCCATGGTAGGGACACCTCTCCTTCATAATGAAGTTCACAACTCGTTGTTGTCTTTCAGGCCGGTGGGAAAGGGGTAATGGCTGTAGTGCTCGTTGTAGTTACTCAAGACTTTAAATACTGGCCTAGAAAATGGGACTCTAGACTTAATTCACTCCTCTGCCCAAAATGTTTCAAGACCGTGATTCCCAGGATGGGACCCTAAATGCTGAACCGTATAGCACATAAAGGAAGTTTACATTCAAGAGCTTTAACAAGCACAAAAATATCCTGGAGAGGGGGAAGAACGCCACCAGGCTCCTTGTCGGCCATGAGTGTCCTGGTCTCCAGATCTCACCATCAACATCTCTGTTGTGTTTTCTCTCAATCTGGCCCAATAAAACTTCAAATCTGTTCTGCTCACTGGCACAGCTCTGGCATGATGCTGGGACTGGAGAGCAATGGCTGACTTGGTCCTACCATACTGGATCCTAGCCTGGAGCTTACTGATAAAACAACATGCAGATTTTATGCTCATTTCTGAAGCAAGCATTCTTGTGAGTGGGCTGTTATGAAAAAGATATCACAATAATCTCTAGCACTTCAGAAGAAAGGAGAGAACTGGTGGCGTTTGCTCACATCAACATTTAAGATACCTATGGCCAATAAGTAATATTCGTGTTCTGAAGCCTAAACTCTCTAAAACGTCTACAGTATTGTAAATCCTGTACCCGGTGGTTCATCTACACAAAGTGTGGAGGTGCTGCATGGTAGTACCACTGGTGCCCTAGAGCCTAAGGGGGTGATCTCAGCTCCTTCTGAGGCTGTTGTCTGTCACAAGAAACAAAAAAAGTGTGTATGTGCAATCTACATTTTATTCAACAGCTTGCAAATAATTGCTAGAAATGAAAAAGGTGAAGAAAAAGTACCTCAGAGTAGAGACAAGGTTGCATATTGCCTCACCAAGTGGAAATGTTTCCTTTCTTCCCCTTTTCAGTCCATATAAGATACTCAGATACTGCCAGCAAAAGCTGTAGTTCAGGGTGGAGTAATATTATAGGTTTATAATATGAATTTCTTTTTCCTGTTGTCTTTTTCTTCTTTTCCTCAAATGACAAAACATTTAAATAAAAGTTTAAAGAGGAAATTACATATTTAGTTGCAGAACGGTCACATAAAACATCTGTTTACCAGTGGTTTTCTAAAAGGAATATCTAGGAGGGAGAGAAGAAAAGGGAACGGTCATGTGCCTTTGCAGCCGTTCCCACACACTTCATTTGCTGCCCTCAAACAGCTTGTACCACGGTGGGGGAATTTTAAACTAGGCTGAAGTCCCTCAGGAAATATATTCATGAAAAACAGGACATACACAATCATGACCTGAAAGTGGATGTCAAGGTGAGGGATGATTTTTTCTGTTGCTGTGGGAGTTCATTGCAGTCTGGGAGAGCTCCATCATGCACAGACGAGCCATGCTCTCCTAGTGAGAAGCGCCTGTGTGCCAGAGAAGCAGATTTCATGGCAACTTCAACCAGCCTCTCATCTCAGAGCTATAAACAGTCTTTAAATACCCTGGGACCAGGCTGATGAGTGCCTGCAGCAGCAGCATTGTGGGAACTGGTGGTCCAGACTCCTTGCCTGGGGCACTTCTTCCCCTCAGGGAGAATGAAGCAGAGGAAAATAGAGAGCCTTGCTCACTGTGGCATGCCCTTGCATCCATCCCTGGGAATTAACGTTAGGGAGGGTTTGTAGAAACATCAGCTGTTGCAATGTGGCACAAAAATGGAGACAGATAAGGCTTAAAAAACCCATATGAGCATTCTTGTATGAGCAAGATATTAAGAGTGGTCACAAAATGTGTTTGGGATGTTGAATATATTGATATATTGAATACTGTGTTCAGTTCAGGGCCCCTCACCACAAAAGGGATGTTGAGGCTCTGAAGCGTGTCCAGAGAAGAGCAACAAAGCTGGTGAGGGGGCTGGAGAACAAGTCTTAAGAGGAGTGGCTGAGAGAGCTGGGGTTGTTTAGCCTGGAGAAGAGGAGGCTGAGGGGAGACCTTATTACTCTCTACAACTACCTGAAAGGAGGTTGTGGAGAGGAGGGAGCTGGCCTCTTCTCCCAAGTGACAGGGGACAGGACAAGGGGGAATGGCCTCAAGCTCCGCCAGGGGAGGTTCAGGCTGGATATCAGAAAAAAAAATTTCACAGAAAGAGTCGTCGGGCACTGGCAGAGGCTGCCCAGGGAGGTGGTTGAGTCACCTTCCCTGGAAGTGTTTAAGGAACGGGTGGATGAAGTGCTTAGGGACATGGTTTAAGGGAGTGTTAGGAATGGTTGGACTTGATGATCCGGTGGGTCCTTTCCAGCCTGGTGATTCTATGATTCTATGATATTGCAGTGAAATCCTGATCAGCCTCCTTCCAGTGCATTTTGGATATGAACAGAGAGCGTAGATCTGCCTGCCTGCCCACTAAGCTGACCCACTGCCCATCTGGGCAGAGAGGAAAAGAGAAACACAAAGAAAAATTACTATTTAATTTTATAAAAATGGGATAGCTGGAGAAACCAGCTTGAAAAGGAACAAGAGACTTGGAAAGTAAGGCAAAGCACACCAGGAGAAGAAATTACAAAAACACTCATGTGTGTGTGTCGTTTAGCAATTCAGTTAAAATGCTCCTAGCATCCCCAAGAAAGCAAGGAAAAAAAGACTCTGGCTTTGCAGATCCCAGAGTTTGTGGGATACTAATAAAAAAGGATGTCACTGAGATACTCAGCAAAGCCTGCTGCCCAGGTATAGATTCAGATATGAAATGCTATTTCTTGGGATTTTTTTCCTTTTGTTCTGTGTCTTGATGACTGAAACATACACATGGTATAGGGGGAAATATATAAATACATGGAAGATCCTTTCTTAATAGTACTCTCTTCAGTGATTACAGTTTGCTTTTTGCAGTGGGCTACCATATTATAACACTTTTGCACTTAGCAAAGAGTAACAATTTACCCTGTAAGTAACCATACTGTAACTGGTAAATTTCATTAAATTCAGCTGTATTTCCTTCTACCTATTCCATAGATATTCCTGAGAGAATAATGCATTCTTATATCATAATATTTCATGTTATAGCGTCTGTAAATTCCTTCAAAAGGGAGGATGGATGAACTTCCCTTACATTTACCTCACATCTCACGTAATTTCTGTGGTTAACTTTCTAACTTCTGAGGAGATCTTGACAATAGGATCCAGGGAGCTCAGACAGCATTTTGCAAGGAAAACACTTCCCTGTGGAATGGGGAAGTTCCTGAGATCCACCTGAAAGTACCTCTGTCTTGATCTCACTTGACAGAGCAGACTGTGCCAAGGCTACGTGTCCCTGGGGCACCACGTGGTGTGAGAGCAGGTTTCCTCTATCCTTGCTCATCCAGTTTCCCTGAGAATTTCAGGTCACTGACCTCAGCAATGAAGGATTTATTTCTTTTGTTCCTCTCTGAAACTGGCTAAAACTAGCAAAACTCCAGATTTCTTTGTATGGTTTTCGGCAAGGGCAATTTTTTCAGCTCTCTGTCTACAGAGCAGCTAGTGTAGCCAGTTTCTTTTGCTGCTGGGACGAGGTGGCACGTCTAGAAAGCTGGTGGGAATGCTGGGAATGCAAATGCTGCATATGTCTCTAGGTGCTCGTGGAAAAATCCAAGCAAGTTCCTCATGGTCTGAAATATTCTGTTTCAGTCAATATTGACCACACTTGAATTCATCATTCCTGGGCATACTGCCCTTTATCTGTATAATTTCACAGTAAATTCATAGCTGAATGTCAGGCTGGCTGACTGGAAATCTTTTCTTTAATATATACACAAAGGGCAGATCTGTAAACCTGACAGGGGAGCAGATAGTCACACAATTTATTGCTTCTGGCTTGGCTAGAATTGGAGAGGTGAAGAGTTACTTACTGCTGGAATCAGGGAATTCATGCCATGACATAGCTGGTTGCTTTGCTCACCATCACAAAGATTAACACGTGGAAACATAATGATATCCTGTTTTTTAGTTTGCATTAAAACTGTCATTGATCTGGTAGGACTTATCACTGCTTCTGATGTGCAAAATGTGTCCTGTAAGAAATAGCAAAGCATGCATATGAAATGGATGTGGTGTAAAAAGTGAGAAGTAAAGGATAAAGCTAACAGCAACACTTTCCGAAAAGTATCGTGGATTTAAATATTGATCTACACATCAGTATGTTCTTTCATTACTGACTAATGTGCAGAACTGGAGTCCCAGAAGAACTGTCATATTCTTTTCTTAAAGTGTCTTCCAAATTAACTTGACTTCATTTCTACCTCGCCTGTCTCCTTCCCTTCTCAAGAGTTCCCTTGCTATGCATTTACTCACTGCAGTTTCTATTGGTCTTTAAGAAAAAAAGTATGTAGCACCCACATGTGGTTTTGAACAGCCTGACTCATAAGGCTTCTTTTTTTAAGTGACAGTTTTAAAGAGTTTTACTTCTGAGGCTGTTGAAGATTTTTTTTTCTACCTTCATGAGATTTTTTCCTCTTTTCATATTTTTAAAATGGAATTTTCATTTTCATTTCTATTGCTTGAGTAAAATGAAACTGAGCACCCGGGAAGGTGACTTTCCTCATTCAGATTAGATTTATATGGTTTCTGAGGAAAAAAAAAAAAGCTAAAAAATGATAAAAAAGATGAAGTGCTTGACAGTGCACCCATATCAATCTTCCCACATCTTAATTTTTGGGAGGATGAGTAGTTTCTGAGTTAGTCTTTCATCAGATTGTCAGGACATTATTTTCTCTTATACACTATAGGTTCTGTTTGCATTTCTGTGACATCTTCAATCCCTACGGACTGACAGCACTTCACCTTCCATCCATCTGGTCTGTCTTCACCTTCTATCAAAGTGCAGCTGCCACAGTCTCAGGAGCACAAATTGGAAATGTGTTTAATTGTGTATAACAACACTGTCCCATGGTGTAGGACAGAAGCAAAGCAGAATCCAGCAGAAACAGCAGGGCACCTTTAGATAAAAGTGTTGCTAAAAATGAATATTCAACTAATATAATTTTCTGAAAATAAATCTCACTTCATCTCTTTCCTTACCTGTTTTAAGCCTGTTTGTGTTACAGGTATCGCATAGAAGATATCTGGTCTACATATTTCACATGCATGCTTTCCTGTTTCTTATAGGCCAGATGTTGCACTTTGGAAGCAGTGCTAAGTCCTGTGAGAGCCTGCATTTTGATCAAAACTCTCTGATTTCTAGTTGCTTCTCAATTTGATTAGGATGGAGATGCTTTCTGATTCTCAGAGGTGCTCGTGTCCTTGCAGAAATCAATGTGTACTGATGGAGCCCAGCTCACCTAATTATCCCACTGAAACATGGGCTCCCTAGATAGCCCAAGTCAGCAGTGTCAAATGAATGCTTGCGCTTGAAAAGTTTGATCTTAACAGAAGCACCCTGCATGACAGGCACGTGTCAGGAAATTGGTCAGGATCATAACGGCATGTTCTAGCTTGTAAAGTGAGATAACCACAGGCATTCAGGGGTCATAGCCATTGTAAGTAATGGTACCTGTAATGGTACAATAGCTATAGTATTCCGGGACATAAAATCAGCATCTGGATGGTCAGTGGCATAACTTTGTGTAGCTTCTTCATTGCTGCCTGCAAGGAAATAGGGCAGCAAGCACAGCAGACCAGAGCATACCTTTGATGTTCTTGATTTTCTGCCGTGGAGGCTGTTCTGGTTGTGGAGAGGAGAAAACAGGGCAGCAGTATGCTGACAAACACAGGCAGGGCTTCTTGGCAAACAACCCCCAGAGTAAATGGCTTGCTGCACATAAAGATTTCAACGCCAATTAGCTGAAATTGTAGGGAAGAATGTTTAGCTAGCAAAGAAGAGGTTGAAGGACAGAAATTCATTTAAGTCAGTGAAATGCTGTTTGTTTAAAGCAGACAAAAGCAGTAAGGTAATTCTTGTACATAGTTTTTTGAGAGTCCTATTTTCACCAAGATTAGTCAGATTTAATAACATCCCACATCTCCATGGGGAGGCCATGTGCACGGCAGCATGTGCTCTAGAGTCCTCTTTAGCATGGGCCATTTTTTCTAATCCTTCCTGAACATGATTCCTAGGTGAGTCAGTATGATGAGATTTGATATTCATGGTAGCAATCTCCTTTCCTACCTTTCAGTCACCTCAGAGGACTCATTTGGTGATGTCTATCACATAAGATTATGTTGGAACCCCATTAATTAATTAATATTAGTTGCTAATTGTTATGCGATTAATTGCATTTGGAAGAATCTAAAATTGAGTAAATAACTTTGAAGTGTTGAGTCCTATTTGGCAAGCAAATACAGCTCATCCTGCCCAATTACACTGATAAGATTTTAAACTAATTGAGCTCACACTGTGCCTCTCCATTACCTGACATTCAGAAACACACAGAGAAGATTAAAGGGATTCAAGGGATGGTATCCTTATAAAACCAGCAATAGTCACTCCTGGTTCTCATTTAAGAGTAAATACATATTAATTCACAACCAAACAATACTTTATATGGAGGCTGACATAGAAATGAACATTTTGAGAAGTTTGGGGCTTTTTCTGGCATTTCAGGTTAAAAATAATAACACAGGTTGCTCAGGACCTCATTACACAATGGCAGGTGCATATCCCGTAGTCCAACTGGTTGCTCACCATGCCGCCATAGCAGCAGAGGGCTCACCATGCTGGATTAAAGAATTTGTTCATCTAACTTGACATTTTGCCTTCTGCACTGATATTCTTGAGCAAGGTGGAAAGCTCCCACAATGCCTATTACCTACTTAATTATGCTATGTAGTGTACAGGGAAGAAACATCCTTCCAGAGCCCTGCAGGCAATAAGCTTACACCTAGAAGCATGATATTCAATTACCCTTATTATTTCAGCAAGCCAAGCAGCAGGAGCTGGTTAATGATTGCATGAAATTATCCAGCTTTTAATGAAAATCTACTCAAAGTTCCCAGAACCTTACAACTCATGCCAGCAAAACCCGTATGAGGCCCACTATCAGCAGCAAAACTCAGGAAAGATGAGTGACCAATTGTTCACTTGCATGGCAATATTTGTCTTTTTGAGCCTCTTGTTCATACCCACATAAGCAGTCCTGAGGAACACTTTACAGGATAATGTTCATCCAGAAGCAAATCTATTACTCTCCCATACTGAAATTAATGGCTGTACAGAACTGACTGTTTTCAGAGAAGGCTGCTGAGTTCTCAGCTTCTTTTGGAACACTCTGGATTCAGAAGTTCCATGTGACTGTGTCCATGGTGCGATGCCATCTTCTGCCAGTCACCAGACTCTCACCAAATCATGCCATAATAGCGGAAAGAATCTGACAAAATCCTTCAATGCTTTGAAGAAATGCTTTTGGAGGAATAATTATTTTTCACTGAATTAGAATGAGTGGCTGAACCAATCAACAGACTAATTCCTTAGAGAAGAAAACTGAAGCTTCTTGGGCAGAACAAAGTAAACATTGAAAAATGAGTTATCTTTCAACAAGTGTGTCTTGAAAAGCTATGCAGTAGAGTTTGCACTTGAACAGGTATTTCCATTGCCATGGAAAACTGGGACCAAAGGTGCCAAGCCCCATGTAAATTATATAGAAAGACAATATAAAAATAACTCCATTGATCAGCAGTGTCTTGGTACCATATCAGATCGTACAAGAAAGGAGGTAGTTAACTACAGAGTGTAAATGCTGTGAGAAATTAAATATGTGATACCTATCTAAACCAGATAAGAGATCTTGGCTGCTAACTTTATGTCCTTTCTGAGAAAGCATAAGGGAGAAAATTACAAAATTAGTCCGTGTTTTTGATGGTACCAAACAAGTGCTGAACTTTGTCAAACCGACATTATAAATGAGCTGCAACTAAAATTTCGTGAGACCTTCAGTCCCTGAAGGACATATGCTTTGATTAAGATGTATTGAATCATTACTTATTCAGTAAGAGACAGTTAAGTTCTTCCTGCTAAAAATTCAAGCAAAACCGTTATCTTTAAGGCTGAAAGAAATTATCTTCCTTTTAGGTTTAAAACTGCCTGCTAAAATAAAATGTGGGATGATCACTGCCTCTTAGGTTGCAGACCATCATCCAAGTATTTAGGGTGCCAGAATGTCAGTTAAAATGCAGTTTCATGGTTACCACCAGTACTGATTGAATCAAATGTATATTCTGTACCTACATCTCACTCCACTTATAGCCATGGCACTGCCTCAGTAAGCACTAGGACTAATTTTGGTCTGTTTAACATTTACTAAATAATAATTTAATTCCACAGTCTTTATAGAAAAACACTGTTTAACTAAATAGACTCTCAAAATAGACTAGTTAGGGAATGCAAATTTTAGTCTATGAATTGAATGATGGTGTTTTGGGCCCAGCCTTGGGATTCACAAAGAGGGTGTCATAATTCATATTACCCAATGATAGACTTCTTGCTCATGGCAAACAAAAGGTGGCTGCCTCTTCATGGGTCACAGTGAGCACACAGAGACAAAATATCACTTTGCCAAACCTATTTGATTATTTTTCCCTAATATCTCTGTTTCCTGCAGCAGGTGGTAATTAAAAGCAAGACTAATCATGTAGAAATACATACTTTTCCACAAAGGAATTAAAATTTTGAGGTGTATTATTGATTCAAATATATTTGAATACCTACAACTGTAGCTTATTGAATAAAATGAGTGTAAACCAGAAAAATGGGTGGGTTTACTTCTCTCATTAATCAGATGAATAAATTGTGTTAAGTAGTTGATGTTTTCCTGGAATAGAGAACAAATGATCCTGTGAAAGACATATAGGAAATAACACTGAACTGCAGCAAGTCTTCTAGTAACTGCTGCCAAGAGCAGCAAACATCAGAGGTAAATGAATAATCACCAGCAAAGCAGAACAGCCATTAGACATAATGATAGAAAACCTCCTTTCACACTCACAGACATCAACCTTTCTGTGCAATTACGAGTTGGCAGAAGCAAACAATTGGCTTTAAAACAAGATGAAGAGCTACAAAAAGATCCTGGCTTCTTGCTTCAAGTGAGTGGAGTGCAAGTGAATTCAGCTGCTCTGCTTGGAAAAGGGAATATATGAGAGCATATTCTTTTGTCCCTTCAAAGAAAATTCAATATAAGAAAAAAATCAAACTACTTTAAACTCTTTCTTCTTCATAAATCAAGCAAGAGCTACCCAAAATCTCCAACTCTTATGCAAGCCTTTTGAAGCACAGCTAGTAGGACCTCTCAAGAGACACTGTAGATTTATGCACCTCTTGAAAGGAGTGCGGAGGTGTGAGGGAGTGGGTGTATCACTAGTTGATGAACAGCAAGAGCAGGATAGGGGCAACACTGTAAGCTTGTGTCTCCTTCCATGCTACCTGTCTTACTCTGGTGGAGCTTTTGATTCTTACACATCACTCACACCGGTAAGAGGAGAGTCGTTTCGTGTCCTGCGTGACCCAAAATGCTTTAAACACTCTTTGGTTTAGTATTTCATTACAAGCTGGTTTTATTCTGTGAAGGAAGTTGCCAAAGAAGGTGTAAGACGTATAGTAAAAGGTACTGACTAAAGGAGGGACAATTTAGAAAGAGAAAACCCAGAGGAACTGTGCTGGAGACAGAGAACAATGTATCTGCTCAGTTTCACCAAATAAAACCAAGGTATTGTGACTTTATGGGTGTTTTTCTTACTGTGTGTATTTGGGAGTTTGAAATACAGAACTGTGGGATTTGGCTGATTTCCTTTTCTTTTGTTTGTTCTCAATGTCTTCTAAATTCTAATTTCTACATCCTAAATCTCTCCAATGCAGAGAACAATATTCCACTGATTGCCATCTTTAACTGACTCCAGAAAATTCATACTGAGAGTATTAGAAAAACACAAACCATATGTCTCGTCACTGAGCAAGGAGACTCAGGAGCTCATTTCCTCTGTGATCTTAAATGTTTTGGTTTTATATTTAGTAAAGAAGATAGACAATTTATTGCAGTCCTCTCCATAAAAATGAGAATACCTGGAGCCTCAAAACAGAATGAAATAATTACATAGTACCCTTCAAAAACAGGTTCTGATTTTGGCCATTCTAAGCTGAAATGATAGTAGTGGTAGTCTTCTAAATTTTGATGAAAATTGTAAAGCATTTTGAAATTTCAGAGTTACTTTTTAAAACTCCTGCAGGGAAGCAGTTTCCTAAAGAGTAAGTGACATAGAAAGACAAGTTGGTGGTCTCTCAGAAGTCGGGCTATTCCATAAATTACAATGGAAAAGAAGATTCTTTTTAATTGTAAGTGTATTTTGACCCTTCTTACTTATTGTAAACTGCATGCTAATCTCTCTACATATTCTGCTTATCTAGTTGCATCATGCAATCTCTGGCTGAATGAATGTATGTTATTTCTAAAATAAACTAACATATAATTACTTTCCTGGTATACAAAAATATCTTTCATGACACAAAATATTTTTGTAAAGTTGCAGCACTGTAGTGAAACACTGTAGAAAATGTAGTTTGATTACAATTCTTTACTACTGCTTTCTAGCTGTATTTTGATAGCATAGTGAAAAGCACTTTATTACCTAACTATGCAAAAATTACTTTTCTGGGTTGGTTGGTTTGTCTTATAATGCTCACTGAAGGAAGTTCTAAAACAAGTGCTTGGCTATTAGGATATTAGGGTATTGTTGTATGGGAAACCAGTTAAACACTTAAGCATTTCATTAAACTGAAACCACACAGTGTAAAAGAACAGCATTACAAATTGCCATAAGTGAGCACATAACGCTGGAGCAGATGAAAACCCTTAGAAAGAAGGAAACTTAGCTGTTTCTCCGAAGAAGTGGGGAAAGATTAGATGATGTTCTTTACATCAGAGAAAAAAGAAAGGGAAAAATAAGAAAGGTAGAACACAAAATAAATCCCTGTACTCTTTCCTGCAGAGATAAGCTTGATCAATGCATGATCAGATCCAAATGTACTTGTAGGGTCCTGCTGAAATTGTTGCAGAACACACTGTGTTGGTTGGGCTTTCTGCTTCAGGGACACCAACCAGCTCTCGCCCAATTCTGCTGTCAATAATAATTTTAAAATGCTGACGAAAACTAAATAGACAAATTATACAAATTAAAATTTCTTGGGAGAAGTTCTCTCTTTTCTTTTTTTTTTTTTTTCAGTGGTGTTTTTCAAAAGATAGGCTGTTAATCCACCACAGATTCTGTCAGGCTGCAGCAAGGTCTTTCCCAGGGAGCATTTGTATTAATCGGATATCATGTGTAACTGACCTTTCTTTGTTAAGTTTGAAACTGGATAAAGAAAAAAGAAAAGAAAGACTAGGAAAGAGAGAAAAAATTAAATGGAATCGAAATAAAATATAAGAGAGGGGATGATGACAAACTCGAGATTTTAAAAACTACTTGAGTTTTTTAACAATGGGCATCCTTGCAGTTTGCTTTGTAGGTACATCAAAGGCCAGTGCATCTGAGAAGGAGAACTACTTATCTGAAGCCCCTGCTTTCAGTACTTGCCCTGTGAATGATCACCCTGACCCTTGCCATAGCAATGTCAGAGAAGGACGTGTTCTCTTGTCACTCCTGGCTGACCACAGTGGCAGCTGTGTCAGTCACCCACATGTCCAGGTAACACTCTAGGTGCATCAAACATAATTTGTGATTCAAAGATTTTCTTCTCCTACTGCTGTGCTAATTTAGGGCCCTAAAAGTATCCCTGGAGCTCAATTTCACAGTTGAATTCTCCTTGGATTGTCTAAAGCAGAGAAAACGGTTTCTCTTCTGCTTTGTTAGGAAATGGCTTTTATTAATACTTTTACAGAACTCATTTGCAGGTTGAGCTTGACTGTCAATTGCTTTTCACAGTTTCATTCAGCAAGACACTTAAAACTCTAGCAAATTTTTACAGCATTTATATGCCCCAACTGTAAAGACTCGTATAGGAATTTACAGAATAAACAAATACTAGAACTCCTGGCTAGGACTCTGCCTGTGAAATTTGACTGTTCTACCGTCAAATTACACTTAAGAGTACAAAAGATCTACACAAAATAAACTTCCTGTAGGCTTTGAGCTTGGTTCTCTTATTGGTGAAAAAGTATCTTAATCTCCCTATATAAACATGTGTATACATACACACCCATTTATCTATGTCTGTCTGTCTATCCATTTATTTATTTATTTTACATGTTGCTAATGGAAGACATAATCCCTTACTTTACGTAATAATTCCGTTGCTAAAGTACCTTCTAACTATTTTTTGGCTTTCTCTAGTCCTTTCTTCAAAGTAATACAATAACTTGGTCCGCATCACTCAGTTACTAAACTACACACAAGACACTAATATGTGCCAGAGCATGAAGATACAGTGGTTCCTCTGCTCTTCTAAAATGAAGAAATCTGAGAAAACCAAACTCAAGCAGAAGCTTCCTTCTGTTATTTGTTATATTGTCAAAGATATCTGGCATTAAAAGAAAAAGGAACAATGTCTTTCAAAGTGTCTTCCTGATCACCGGGACAGGTACTTCTCCTCAGAGAGAAAAAACTCTGCACAAGTGGTTTGTAAAGATCTTTTTTTCCTTCTGCAAGGCACTTCTTGCAATTGGGAGTGATTTGTGTGTGTCAGGGTTACCCATGGGTGTGCCAGGAATGACTGCAAAAATGCTATGTCCAGAAGTAAGACCTATTTCTTTTAAAAATGAGAGCTACAGGCATTTTTTGTCATATGTGTACTCACTTTCATATTCGTCCATTCTCTTTCCTAAATCTCAGAGTTTCAGAGCTGTAGCAGCACGTTCGCTAATCTTTGTTACCTGGTGCTCTCTCTCTGGCAGGTAACAATATCTCTCATGCAAGAGAGTTAAAAATCTTTAGCTTCCTACTGGCTTTTAACTTCTGAGGAACTGAGCAGCGGGTGACTTGTGTTTCTTTTTTTCCTTCAGCTTTTGTGCATGTCAAAGTTTTGGATAAAAGCATCTCTCTGGTATTAATGCACTTAGTAACTACGATGGCTCTGCCTTCCACAAATCGGCAGCCAGTTTATCTCTCACGATTTGCTGGTTCACCACCACACCAAAAACTCATTGCCAGTCTAAGCATCCCCAAGCCTCAGCAGCAGCATCAGTTCCCCATGCTAAAGTAACCACGTCATCAGAAGGTTCCTATTGCCCCTGTAATAGTTCTTATTTCTGCATGATTTAAATGTGTACTTGACACTGATTAGCTGGTCTGTGCTGCCACCCTGCTGTGCTGCACCCATCCCTGCAAAGCGTGGCACTTTGCTCCCAGGCTCTGAACTGCACTAGGCTGGTGATTAAGATCTTGTCTGAAAAACGTGGTATGATGGTTCCTTTGAAGGCCAGTTTTCCTGAAACATACGCAAAACACTGCTAAACCTCTGCAAAGCCATGGAAAAAGAGATTTATATTCTGGCCAAAACATGACATGAAATTAAAGAACAATGTTGGAATAATTAGGACACTGTGAGGTAATACAGGTGTGTAAAGCTGCCTCCTTGACTGTATTTGTGAAGACCGATTTACTTTAGTAATCTCTAACTCAATTTTCCAAAGGAAATCTGTTAGTCAGTGTGTTCCTTCTGTAGTTTCTGCACCTTGCTTATCCACGGGGCTAAGTGTAGAAATGTAATTTTCCTGCTGAACTTCTTTAGTTGCTCACCTTAGTATTTGAATGCATCATATATTACTTGTCATTTAAAAAATGGCTAGAATTGACTGCTGTTGCCACCTTCAATTTCCAGCCACGATATTGAAGCAAAAGACAGTTAAAATCAAAGTGACTAGAACAGATAGTAATCACGTAAGGTCTGAGTGATGAGGTGCCCTACAGAGACACCAGAGGACTACTGTTCAAGAGTCTTTAGTGTGTCCTGCTTGCTGCCCCTCCTGCCGCTATGCAGTCCAGCAGCATCAGCCACTCCTGTCATCTTTCACACCGTGCTTCGCTCTCTGTCTGCTGCAAGAATCTCCCTCCTAAATTTAGGCTGGTTGCAAAGGCTGTGGTTTGATAACCTCTTGTATATTAAAGAACTTCTTAGCCAAGGCAATCCTACTGACTGCAGTAAGAGTAATAGTATTGGACTTCATGTATTAATAAACAAATAATAAATAAAGGAGTTGGAAATATATTTTGTATTACATCTTGGCTATGAAACAAAAATGCATTTTCTATAGTCAATTTATATTATACTGACTACTAAAACAAATGTTTCAGATGACAAGACCTGCACACAAGCTCACATTTGCAGGCAATAAATCAAGCAGGGAGTGAAGAACTGTGTATTGCTGTTTCAAGAAAACACAATGATTGTGCAGCCTCAGAGCTTCCTGTTGGATTAAATCCACAGGTTCTGGAAAAATAAGGCATTTCTTGGTCTCAGAATTAATCTTTGTTACTCATTATTTATTTGCAGTTTGTGTATGCTGAGCTGGGCAGACAACAAGGGAATGATGAACAGTGCTGAGTTGCAAAGAGACGCCTTCCAAAGCTGAGTCGTGCTCCTCTTTGTGTGTAGGCAGCATCCTCAAAAGCAGCAAAACTTTGGCGTCTTGCTTGGTTGGCTATATCCTAAATGAAGGACTGGATACAACTCTGCAATAGAGGTTTAGAAGAGTTGCAGGAGGAAAGTTCATGCTTTATTTTCCCTGTTTCTTATAAATTTTCCCTAGTTTTCTGACTTTCACTGCTGGAGTTGTATAGTGCACTAAGTGGACTCTGCATTTTCTATTGTGTTTGTAGGGAGTGAGGATCAATGCCTACTTTTCATCCAACTTAAACTCAAAAACCTTTTCAGTATTTTATAGCTACATTAAAAATATTAAAGCAAAAATTTCATTTTCCATATTTCTCAATTTATAGCCAAACTTTTAAATAATTTACCAAAACTATTCGATTCCTGTGTTAGATCCTGTGCATCTGACAAGAAGTATGAAAAGGCACTGCCAAGGTAAAGGCAGAAGTGTATGCCACAATGTCCTTAATTAATAAAAGGGGATTTGCTTCTCCCCCAGACTTGCATGATTGAGTTAAAATTTAATAGGAAATATCTGTCTTATGCTTTACAACACAGATTTTTCATGAATAGCTGTGGTTAATAACCACAGTGATCAAGACAGCCTTCTATAATGAATATCCCTCTATCCTGATGTTCTCCAGTGCAGGAAGTAGAAAACCTCTCCTTCTTACCTCTTGAGTAACATGTTAGTCTCTTGGATATCTCAGTGCTAGGTGAAGATATATTGTTGTTATTGCTCTCCAGTTGGGAAGCTCAGTAAGAAACTTAGTTTGGGTGCGTCTTAAGAGCTCTGATCAGGTAAGCATCCTAATCTTTTATTTCCACAGTTGCAACTCCAAAAATACCTACTGTTTTCATTTTTTTTGCTGCCTATGTAACATTCAAAGTGTTGTATGTAATCAAAGACCAGGAATTTACACTCAGTTAAAATATAGTGATTCCCCTTTTTAAATAGAACAGCTATAGGTAGGTAAACAATTCAACATTCAAGTCAGAGAAAAAAATCTAATGCTTCCAAGAAAGAAGAAAGTGATTGGCAAGAGGAAATGAGGAGTAGGAGCAGGACAAGAAAGATTATTGTATGAAGGGGTGGCTACCTGAAGAGAACATAAAGCAGGGCTGCTGTAGAGCTTCATAGGGTCCAGTTTATGAAACTATTCAAGGTCTGAGTCTGTATCCCTGGGTATTTCCAGGCCACTCATCTCCTTTAACTGCCTTGGGATATATTCAACCCATCTGAATGAAACCACGGTACCCTCTCTGATTTCAACATCTTTCTGCTGGATGCCTAGCAAGATAGCTAGTATTTGCCTTTGCAGACCAAGATTAGCCACCTGAAGTTAATTCCAGCCTCTGGCATGCAGTAAAGCATGGTTGCCAGAGTAATTAAATCACCCACAGAGCTGGCAGCAAGATGGTCATATCTCCTGATATTGTTTAAAGCTAGAAATATTTTTATACCAGGAATAAACCATGTAGCTATCCTTCCACTCTCAAAAAAAAAAAAAAAAAAGGGGAAGTTAGGCCAGTTTTTTGGTGGAAACTGCTTTAGGGTAGATGTGGATGAAATTGGCATCTTTATAATCTTAGATACTTTAAGATAAGCTTCGATCTTGGCACTCCATGAAATTAATTTTACTGGGAGACTTCACAGGAATGCAGAATTACACTGCTCTCCTGCTTTTCTAAGGTCACATAAATGACTAACATCACAATTTAAAACACATCATTTTTACATCTCTACTTAAGAAAAAACACCTTGGTTAATTTCTTATTTCCAGGTATAAATAGTCAGTCATGTTAACTGTTGCATCTATTTATGTTTGGAGGATGATGACAGCAGCAAGAAGGTCTAGAAGTAAAAGAAAAATGATAAAGGAAATGCACACTAAAAAATATTTGCAATCCTCTCATTCCCCCAGGAAAAATGCATATATTGCACATGTAGGTAGTAGATGAACTGACACAACTATTTACCATTTAAATGTGCTACTCATAATTCTAAAACGTCCCGATATTAACAAAAAAATCACCTCAAAGTCTGTTGAAAATAATGCCAAATTAAACATGTAATAACTATTTTGGACAGTGTGGTTAGGTATGTTTTTATTGAGCCCATCACTTTTTAATAAGTCCCATTACACCACAGAAATTCTTCATGTACTGAATTGCACAAGCTTAGTGTGGAATAAAAAGCAACAACAGTGAATACCAATAAGGGTGCTGAAGAAGCCTATGAGTAAACAGTGCATACATATAAAGTAGGGGTCACATCTTGGTAGTACGAACAAGATGATTGGGAAGAAAAAGCTTAACTCTTTAGGCTTGAAGACAGCCATGAGAAGCACTATGACTTTACTCAATTTAGAAATAAGTCTATGACTTTTTCATTTTAATTGTTCATCTTTTGCTTCAGTTATTTAGTGGCTTGGTCAAACATGTACTCAGTTATTAAAGGCTCTCTTTCTGAAGATGTTTTAACAACCCAAGGGCTTACCTTAAATGCATGTTAAGTAAAATTGAAACAGAATATCTGCAGTCTTTCATTTTCATACTTAATATGTACAAATCATCACTGAAGCATAATGAAGCAAAGGGCTGAAAGGTGATAGTGGATCCAGTTGCTGCTGTTCTGTTCTGTTTTGCCCCTATACTGACAGCATCACTCTTGCCTGTTCTGCATTAGGCTATAAAGCCATCTAAAAAAGCTTAGGAAGAGCATGCTATAAATATCAGGACAGGAAGCCGCTGATTGCACAAGGGTAGGAGTTTCCTTAAAATAGGGATGCAGAAATCCATGTTTCTGTGTATATGCTCTAAATAGACAGCACTTGCTTATGCAGAGACTTTGGCACACTGTGGTCCTGTAGAAGTAAAACAGTTCTTGTGCACTCAATACATTGTATTTTGGTGTCCTTCCATAATGATCCTCTCCAAGATGGATGTAAAGTAAAGCTTTCTACTATTTCATCCATCTAGTTTAGCAATTAATCCGCAGCCATCTGCAAGATGATAGCTGATGAGCAAACTGAGACATCCTTTAATTTAAGGATAACACACACGAAAAACAGGAGTTGTGAGATCAATCTGCTTAAATGTGTCCCAAATCAGCAGGTGGGGAAAACCTTGGACCAGTTAAAAGATGTCATGCAGAAAACCATTGGCAGGGCAGGGAAGAACACATGAATGATTTACTGAGCTTTCATCCCTTGAAGTGCTGTCTCGTCTGTTTAAACTAAAGGTAGTTTTTCAGGACACAACGGAGAGAAATTGCACCTTTTCCATTTTGCTGCTGAATAAGACTTCATGCCATTGCCCTAAACGCTGTAGTTTTCAAACAACAGAACAAGCATTGAAAGAAAATGGGCCCATTATCCCTTTGTTCATGGAAGGGTCTGAAAAATGCCCAGTCTGAGTGGTGTGCAGCCTCAGACACCTGCTCTGCTAACACGGAGAAAGAAGAGCTGACCCAGTGAAGAGCTTTGAAAACTCAAAGTCTCTGTTTAATCTTCCTCATGATGCCCCTATCAGTTTATCACCAGTGTCACATGGACTTTTTGGGTTAACCCCGGCTTAATAACAATCACCTCAGGCTCTTGTTCTTCCCAAAGCATCTCCTGCACTTCTTTCCCCATGCAGAGATTTTTCAAGTGTTTCTCACATCTACAGTTTTATACTCTAAGCTAAGTTACTTCCAAATTGGAGTTACCACTTACCACAGCCTTTGCTGGATGCCTCTGCCAAAATTCATAGGGCCACTCCTATTGACAGGGAATTTGAAATCCTTTCCAAAGAATATTTAATTCCAGCAGCCAGCACACTCTGACTTTCATTACTCCTTTTCTCCAAATCCTTGCTCCCACCCCAGCTCACAATGCAGCCAGTACAGCAGCACAGGACTTCCTTTGCAACCCAGCTACGCCATACATCCTCTTCTCCTGCAGTGGGCAGCTGGGATAGGGAAGGAACAACACTGCAATGCAAAGCTGCAGGAAGGTGGGAGGGTGTATTGCTCCCCTGGGATGGGACCAAATCTTAAGGCAGCTGTGCTTAGCAGAAATGTGGATAATGCTGCTTGTGGATATTTTGAGGCTCGCATGGTTTAGGGAGTGTTAGGAATGGTTGGACTCGATGATCCGGTGGGTCCTTTCCAACCTGGTGATTCTATGATTCTATGATTGTTTGAGGGTATGCGCGTACATCATGCAAGTCTCCTGTGCAAAAGCTGAATCTTGTTGTTTATGTCCATCAGGGAATTTCCTGCTTGCCAGGTTCTGCTGCTGATAGTTGTGGGATTATCTTCCCCTGCACTGGTTGTTTCTGGACTCTGGTCAAATTTTCTCTCAGGGTTTAACTGGTCTCTCAGGGTTCTAGTGTACTTGCTCAGCAAGGTGGAAGAACTCTTTTTTGACCTTGTTGGGGCCAACAAATATCTAAAACATAGGAATGCAAAACCACAAGAAAAATTATTCAGTTATTTCCTTCAGAAATCTATGGAAAATTAAAATTAAACCAGGTCCTGTAAGAACTGTAAACTTAGACATGTCTTGAAGAACTCAGGGATTCTCTGTGGTGAACAGGGGTACGCAGGTACAGCGCAGATTGCAAACATATTAAATTCACCTTTGATATTTAACAGGTCTGGTGGATATCACCAAAGCAGTGGTATCACCAGCTCTACCGAAGGGCAGTGCTATACATGGAAGAGGCATTCCTTGTGTTCTACATTCTTGACTTTGTGCCTATGTCCAGCAGTGACTTCCTCACACTTTACCAGCTCGTAAAGATATGTATTTCATGATGTTATCCTTGGTTCTTGATATCTTTCTTCTTTTCCTTCCCTGCCCTGTCTATCTTATTTTCTTTTTCATATCCACCTCCAGTCTATATAGTTTCTCTCCACCTAAATCTCCTACTACAGGCCTTTCCAACACCACATCATAAATAAAATAACTAAGGGGAAAAATAAATTCGACAGTTATTTTCAGGTTGTGTGGTAGTTTTATTTTCCTAGAATCACTTTAAGCACAGAAACTAATGTGCTAGCATTGTTGTAATTTGATTGAACCAGACTCTGTATGTATGAGAGACAGGTATTGCTCTTAGTAAGTTCTATTTATCTGCTTTTTTTGATAGCTATTTACGGCCTCTCACTGCACAGCACCTCTGAAGACATTTGTGTATCTCAGTGTAGCAGTCCGTCTATGACAGAAGTATTGTAGCCAGAACAGACTAAAAACAGAAGTAAGAAGAGCTTGATATAAAGTTTTTCTGAGGGCAACTGAAATAATTGAATAAAGGAGAAAAACTTTCAAGAGCATCAATAGTTATTCAAGAAGGCTGATATGTCTAGAAGCTCATTAGATTCCTTTTCCCATTGCACCAGTTATTATACTGAAAGACATTATCTCACCCCTCAAGCCTTGCCTTGTTGATGCCATTTCTGCAGAAATCAGACTTTCGGGGCATTTTGAGATAACTATCCTGTTGCTATAACAACCCTACCTTCATGTTTCGCCCAGTCTTGATATTCACAGAGTAAAATGGAGTCCAATTTCCGATAGTTTCCTCTCTTGTATCCCATTATTTTGTCTCCAGTATGACAAGTGAAACTCATAACTCACCTAACTATTCCACTACTCCTTGAGTTTGGACTGGGGTGAACAGGTTTCCACCATTCCAGCTAGCAGTGTAGCAGCAGCACGATACCAGCCTGGGAGACAGTAATGAAAAGAGATGGTGAAAGATCAAAAACTTGTTTGTTAGTTCTAGCTGTTGATGGAAATGCCATACTGTAGATCCCAGGTAGTGGATATTGACAATTGTACCTGGTTTACTTTCCTCCCAAGGCAAAATGTACTCCCTTCTCTACACTTTTTCAGATTTTCTTGGTTTTTTTGTTTTGTTTTTTTTTTTTTTAAAAAAATTGATTGCAAGCAATTAAAACAAACAAAAAACCAACCAACCAACCAAACAATCAAAACCAGAAAAGGAGATATTCTCACAACTACACATTCAAACTTTTGCTGAACCCTTTCATGCCAGAAAATGCTACAGACCTTTACCTGTCTGCAATTTCTCAGCTTGGAAAACAAAACCAAAGCCTGAAACAGCAAGTGGCTGTGCTAACGTGAAATGTTTCAGCGGACAGTTGCACTGGGGTAAAAGCTCCCTGTAGGTGAATTGCTTCTTTATGCTTGGAAGGACCATAGCAATCTGCTTACCTCAGTGTACTTCATTTGGCTGTGGTGACATTTGCTTTCCTAGAGAAAATTTCAGAGAACTGCGAAGTGTGAATAAAGTTTTGCAAGTACAAATCTGAAGGATCAGCTTGGAGAACGTGAGCTTTTCCACCAGCACACTGAGTTCCTTTGTGTTCTCTGTGGTCATCTGCACTCTGAGAACATGACATTATCACATGCCCACATGGGCACAGTGTCTCCTGCACTCATTTTACAACAATAGAAATCACTTGGAAAGAGCAACTGATTGCACACTGCAAGTCATGGCTAATTATGTTCCACTTTCCTCCCACCTGTATGTTGTGTACCTTTACTGACCCTTGTAATTCCATGCTATGCCTGGTTTTGGGGATGAGGTTTAGCATAAAAATGAAAGACTGCCCCTTCTCTTGCTGCCTGCTCTCTTCTCTCACACCTTCCTTTGTCCTCAGCTGCACACTGTTGGAAAGGCTGAGAGGAAGATGTGGGTTTCAGAAAGATGATAATATTTCTTTACGCTGGACAGGTTAAGTAATCTTAGGATCTTGTTTCCTGAATGTAACCTTCCAGTTATCTGAAAGAGGCTGCCACTGTATTTGAATAATCTCTGTACATAAAATGTTATCATCTCAGAAAGCATGCCTTCCTGCAGCTATAAAATCTATTTTTATATTTCTAATTCTGAAAAAAAACCCCTAAAGGGAGTATTTTTATGTTAAGGTAAGCTTGTAAATTTTAAAAAGAAATAAGGATTTAATTTGGAATATAATTGCCAAATGTCCTTTCTAAATCTAATAACTTGACACAATCAGGGGCTGTAGGAGGGGAATGATAGTGAGTATCTGGAAATGTTTTAAAATTTATTATGAGTGCAACTGAACTTTGCAGAGGTGGAATTGTCATCTCTGTATGCATGTGTATGATCTGCCTCTCACAACAACAAGGGATCAAGACACTGCCTACCTTTAATAAAGTTATGATGACATTTCATACAAACTTAGTTTTAGCCTTTGTGTTCTGGTCAAGGTCTGCTTCAGCTAATACAGCCTGACCTACAGTTTCAGCCACCTTCCCAAGCCCCGTGGCTCTGTGAAGTACTAAGTCTGCTCATGGCACTGCTGTGCCTTCCAACATCAGCCCCAAATTCAGGGTGCTTCCCTGTCTTGGGAGAAGGTATGGGCATGGGGACAGTCAGAAAGGTACTTCTAACTCAATTTCTTGTCATTGTTCATCAAGAAACAACTTCTGTCTGTGAGAACAGTAATAGTGCACTTAGTGAGGAAGACAAGCAGCAGATGATGTCAAGGGCACAGCAATATCCTAATTGTCTTCAGATGACTAGTGGGATAAATAGGAATAACTCTCTGTGGAAGTCAGTAGGATGAATTTACCCTATTCCTGGCAACAGGGGAATGATTCTTATCCCCAAGGTGTCATCACTAACATAGGCATCTGTTTTATACCCTGGTTACTGACATACATTTGTGAACACTGTAAAGCTATCAGTTGGGAAAGAGGGGTTTGTGCAGGTATCACCTGCTATTGCTCTGTGATTTCGTCTGTGTGCTGTTTTACAGGCAGTTAAATCCTTTCCTCACAGCGCACTGAACCATAGACAAACACCATGGTAACAGGCCACTACATGCTCAAAGAATACATTTTGACAGTTTAATCAAAGAGGGTGGGACAAGCTCTGGGCTGTTTGCATGGTCCCAAACATTATTTTTTTTTACCTAGTGTTTATTTGTCAAGCAGTTTGTATGCTTTCAAGACCTTCCAACAGCTGCCACCAGTCCTGCCTGACTCTGCAGGTGTTGGCTTGACTGGCTTGGTGAGAAGCCCCACTGGGTAAAGGAACCTGGAGGGTCTTGGGTGATCCCATAGTGTTTCATGTGGAAAAAAGAAAGAAGCTCAAAATGAACCTGCCTTCAATCCTGCTTTTGTGCCAAAGAGAGACGCCTCTGCAGAGACATTTTCATTTTCATTTTCACTTTCATTTTCATTTATTTTCTTTTTATCTGACTAAAGGCAGAGATGATGCAAAACCAGAATTTTTACCTGGGAGGAATTTCCAGTATTTTGGGGTTTGGGTTTATCTTTGAGCATATTAAAAGGTGAAATGGAAATATTTGTCACAAAGGAGTTCCTGAAATGAACTAAACAACTGTGGAGCGATGAGTGCCTCTGGCTGTACTTTCACAGTGTGTCACCAGGTATAAAGTTTAGGCAGTACATCCAGAGACAAAGGAGTCATCAAATACCTAACAGGAGCATCAATGAAGAACTGCACAGCTGAAAAAGACACAGAAATTAATGCTGAAGTCATGCAGCCATGTTATTTAATTTAGGTCTTCTGGTAGAAGAAGAATAGAATTCTTCTAAACTAAAAACTAAAAACTAAAAAAATAAAAAAAATCAAAATCCAAGTTTTCATAAGGAAGTTCTTGACTCCATGCAAGCCATATGTTATCATAAAAATGATTGGTTTAAAATCTTTTTTCCTGTTCAGTCAAGAAGCACGTTACCCTTTTCTTTGTCACGCTCCAGGAGAACAAGTCTTGCCCATGCTCCAGTCCACCATAAAGAGAGAAACAAATGCTTGCTGTGGCTGGAGTAAGATTCCATAACACCCATTCAGTCAGGGCCTTCTTTTTCTTTATCAGAAAGGTCTTGGTCTTTGTTTCTTTCCTGACTCTTTGGACACAGCCTTTGGACTTGGAAACTAGCCAACTCTTGTAAATGTGGTCAAGAAAGCTCTTGTTGAATGCACTAAAGTTTTCTCTAAGGCAGGAGGCAGAATTTACTGGCTCTTTCAGAATATGTATTTTGAACTCTTTTCGTTGTATTGTAGTATTTCTTCAGCTTTCTTTCAGCATCTCTCTAGACAGCAAACACCAGTGGATTGTTGGGGGATGATCCAGGTATAGGGCTACTCATTGGAGGGGAGCTGCATGGACCCAGGTGTCATTTTCTCTTTTCACCACCTTGTCAGGTCACTCCCAGCAGCAGGCAGGGAACCATACTTAGGCAACAATCCTTTTAGTTTTTTTCTGTTGTAGCATATTATCCCTGGGGTTCAGTAGGGTAATGGTCTGGAGTTTATTTGATTTTTTTTATTTGCTTTTCTTGCTCTCTAAAAGAGGGATGGCAGGGCAGTTTCAGGAAGAAGACATGTAATGTACGTTCCTCATGCTCCCTTTCTGTGCTCAGGATGGGAGCATGTCTTCAATTAGAATGAGTGCAAGTTACTTTTACATGTCTCTGTTTTTTGTGCTGCCAGGGGATTACATGGTAATCAGAATAGCCTGAAGATTGCTTTACCTTGGATACTGTGCTGCACTCAGAGGGTAGGTGTCTGATAGAGATCAGCTTTTCCTGGCATCACTGCTCTTGCCACTCTGTGTTACTGAAAGCCTCTGCAAAGCACTATTGTTGGGTCTCACAGGGCTGCAACAGACCCTGTTAAACACCTGGTAGGCATCCTTCCCTGGAGAGGTGGGACAGAAATTATACAGGAGTGACTGAGTGAGGGCTTGTGTTGTGTACTTGGGCAGCCGGCCTTGCTGCCTAAGCTCAGACTTTCTGCTTGCGTTACAGGGCAGCATATTGGCATCTTGGCCTCGCAGGACCATTGGATAATTCAGTTTGGGAGAGGCACCAGGAAGGCTGTAGTCCAATTCACATGCTCAAAGCAGGGTCGGCTGAGGTCAGATCAGGATGCTCAGGCAGGCCTCTATCCAGGCATAATGCCAGAAAGAATCATGTCACACGTGATAAATAAGGAACTCTTCTTCAGGCTCTTCTGTTTTCTTTTCTGAAAGCAATAATGTTTTCAGGAAACTGTGACATAAAAAGCAACAGAAAAATATTTTAGAGAAAAGCCTGAATTTTTTTTCTGTTCTGTTCTGTAGGTGTTTGCGTGCACATGCTCTCTTAAATCTCTGTGACACTTACCATGATGTACTACTCTTGGGGCAGAAGATTGTGCCTTCCCTTACAAAACAGCCAGGTACTTATATTTTTAATATCTCCCTCCGTCCCCCTCTGACTACAAAGGCATTTATTAATTTGCATGATAGAAGTTTCATACGGGCTGGAAACAGATATGGAGACAAATCCTGATAAAGACTGGAAATCGTCTGACAGTTTCAGTAAGAGTTTAGATGTTCCATACCACTTTTGATTGCAATATATTTTCAATTTCACTGCCAGAGTTGGGTTGGAGATATGCAAATTACCACAGGGAGCTAAAGCTAGAGCACAGCCAGGAACTGGCTGCAGGGGAAATAGTCAGTTTTAAAGATGAAGTAGCAGAAGATTCCTGGAAGACCTGACCATCTTAGTTTCCATTAATGACCTTTATACAAACAGGACGAGAGCAGCATTGATAGAATTGGGGAGCATCATTGCACAGAAGAGTATGTGACTATCAGCAGGAAAGGGTGGAAGAAGGATGGTAGATGTGGCTGAAATATATTCGACTAGAAGAAAGTCTCTGATATAACTTCCACTGTGAGCTCATGAGGGAGAAGTGACTGAGTAGATTTCAATGTACTTGTCAATGACATGTGGCAGGAGATACATGAGACACATAGGAAAACATACCCCTACAATTCCTCTGGAAAGATATTTCCCTGTTAGGGAAGTTTAAATACCACTGGTCAAGGTCCTGATGAGCCCTCCTCTGGAATACAACAGCCAGGAATTTTGTCATCTATTTTCAAGAAAATTATTTTCAAGAGAACCTGAAACTGGAGGAAGTTAAAAAATTCTGTCCCGTTAGTTGGAGAATGAGACAGCCTATAGGGGAACAGAAAGTGATGAATGAAATGGAAAAAGAAAGGCTAAGTAATTGTAGAGTATGCTTTTACTGTGTAAATACAACCAAAAAATATTTGTTTTACACAGTTACATGCTTTCGCTTCCTGTGCTTGCCTTGTTTCCAGACTTTTCATGGAACTAGCTGGACTTGATTGGAGCCAGGAGTGGCAAAAAAACCAGTGGGAGATTCTCATATTTAGTAGGTAGTGATTAGCATATTAGCAAGCCACTTCATGTTTATCTCCATGTCTTTTGTTCTCCTTTCCTTCCAAAGCTGTTGTAAAGTCTTACTACTGAAGCCAAACAATATTTGTTTGGATCATTTTTTTTTTTCTGATTTCATGTCCTACTTCCCTTCTCCTTGTAAACAGTTTCCATTTAGAAAGTACCATATTTGATATGGGGGATTTCCTAAAAATAGATGAGAAACAGCTACATCTTGTACCAGATCTTATTTCCGGTATGGAGACTACTCCTACTTCCTCCCTTCCCATACACATCTGCAACATTTCTCAAGTTTTGGTTTCTTCTCCAAGGGACTAGCTTTAATTTCATACCCTCATTCCCATTCTATATATTGCCTGTGCCATCAGTGCACCCAACCTTATTGAAAATTCATGTAAATGTTTCCTTTAGTCTTGGGATCACACCAAGACAATCTTTCATCCACAGGTTACCCAGTCATCAGGACTAGCAAACAACTTTTTTCCATATTTCCTTCTGCTGTGTATTTCCAAAGGTCATTTTGTCATTTGGGTTTGTATCCCTTGCAGTATCTAGCTCAGACTGATTTTTGACAGTTCCTGGTTTTGACCCTTGTATAACTTAACCTGTGAAACCTAGCTTTACTTACTGATTTCTCCTTTTGCCTTTCTAGCTCTTGCAAACTTTTTGCTTATATCTTTTGCTTATATAATTTTAAGGGTAAAATGTATTTTTTAATATAATTTTAAAAGTGGATGTTTATTCAGATAAGCATGGTATCCATTTCTAGAAGCTATTCTTCTGGCTGTGGGTAAAGATTTCTGGTACTTTTAGCTCTTCAGATAGTAGAAAATTCGTTTCTCCTTCTTCATTCAAGCTGCTGTATTACCTCAGTTGAACTGATTTTACTACTCAGTTTCCTTAGTTTGTCTAAATTTGCTTTTTCGGAATCCAAATCCTTAGCTACAGACATGCTCGTGTTTATTCTTTGATTTTAAATATAAGCTGAATTAAGTTGTGATCCTTCTGCAGTTACTTTTTATTATTCTGTTCCATTAACCACCTTGATTTTAACACCTTTTTCATTTGCTGAAATCCTGCAGTGTAACATCTCATTGACTGTCTGTAACTGTAACCTTGCCATTATTAGCATTGATAGCATTTGTTCTTCGGCCAGTATTTTGGAAATTCGTCCTTCCCATAATGCTACAAGTGCCTGTAGTATTTCTTTCTGAAATGGAATGAGAGCGCTCTTGCAAGCCAATTGGAAAGTACCTCTCCACATGTCTGAAAATTCAACTAAAACCCACCTGGCCTCGACTGCTGAAGCACCGTATTCCTAGAAATACTTGTCCTACTTCCAAAGACTTTAATATCATCCTGTAGTACCAGATGTTGCACAACCTGACTACTCCCGTTATTAAAACTATAAAACACTGTTTCCTCAAAAATCTGCAGAAGGATTGTTTCCGAGAAGAGATTTCATCTGTAGCAGAAGAAAATTATCCAACTCATGAAAAAAGACAACGTGGTGACTGGGAGGAGGGGGCTCCAATCAGCAATATCAAGGTCTGGCAGTCTTTGTTAGTGTTCAGGTGCCTATATTAGGACTCGCTGGTCTTTCTGCTTCTCCCTCCCTCCTTTTCATCTTGCTGCACTAGTTGCAATAGGTTTCTGTGGGTGATGAAATGTGGTGAATTTTTTGCAAAACATTACAATTGGATGAACACATGCACTAAATTGCGCTGTGCTTAGACACTGTGAAAACACACACTGTTCAACAGCTATCATCCTTATTCACTTTGTTCGCCTGGCGGTGCTGCTGTCCACCATAGCCTAAAACATACAGGCAAGTCTGGTTAATGGCCTTTTAAATGGACAAATCCTGGCAGATCTGTGTCTACTGCATCAGAGTGAGGTGTGCTGCTCTTTAAAAACCATCTGGCTATCCACTATTAAAGAGTTTCTTTTACCTGTTTTGCTTTTTTTTTTAGTACAGGTAAAAGAGAAGCAAATCAACGTCAGAGAAAGATGATAAAGCTTTACAGAGGGTCATTTGGGAGACTGAGTCTAGGCAGAGCCCAGGCCTGGGCTGAATCATGACTTTGGTCATCAGTGGTGGGAGGTTGCTGTGGACATGTGTACCCACACATTGAAGTCAGATATATTGCTCATGCGCTCCTTGGTTTAACTTCTGCATGGGTATTTAGTTGTGGAATTGGAGATTGTACAGGCAACTTAAGGTAAAGCAGAACAACAAATGACATATTTTTCAGTTAATTGGGTCAGAAAGCATAACATCTAAAAAAGAGCACAGAAAGAGATTACTTAAAAGGTTAATGCAGCTGGAATTAAGACAATTCTGGTTGGATGTTTTTTAGGATTGTACACAGTTGTGAAGAAACTTAAAGAATTTTGAGAAACCCTTTTAGCTTAATATTCAGAGTTCTTGTGGGTGTTTTTCAGGTGACAAATTAGGATTCCTTAAGTTGGAAAGCCTGGTCAATCGTTTCTAGGTTTATAAAGACTGCCTCATTTTCCTATTCAAAAGATAGATTTTTAAACAGACCATGCAATTTAAGGTAGACAATGCCAAATAAGGTACAAAACTTCAGAGCAGGATGGTAGAAACCCAGTAAAGCTCTATGTTTGTGACCCAAGGATAATTCCATTATTTTCTTCAATAAAAATGATTTAATAAAGGCATCAAACAAACAAATCCAAAATCAAGACACTATTTTACAATTACCAAGGTGTCCTCAAAAATCTGTTATCTTAATGTGAGACAAGGCTTAATGTGAGACAAGGCCATTGCTGACAGGAGGGTGAGAAAGTGCTGTTCTTTATATGCAGCCGAAATGTGGCTAACATAATATGTTACAGGCATTTTGCAGCATGTAGCCTGTAACTGTAAAAGCTTAAAATTACATTCTTTGTATGGTTTAATTCCTGTCTGTCTTTGCTGTAATCACTTTGCTTAGTGCTGTAATTTCTTCATAATTTTTACTCTGAGAAAGTGTTTGCCAAGTAAGGAAATCTGTCTGAGGCTATAGACTGTTGTGAAGTAACTGTCAAGTAACAATACTTTGGTTAAAACAAAGTAACTTGAGAGATACTCCTGCTAGAGACAGAAAGGACACGGGGGTACATCCTCGTTTACATGAAAGTCTGTTTCCTCTGGATCTTTCTGTGGTCAGCTGATGCTGACTTCTCTGTTCATAAATTCTGGCCAAGCACAGTCTCCTCAGCTGCAGTCCTGAAATGGACCCATGTTCATAGAACGGTTTGGGTTGGAAGGGACCTTAAAGATCATCTAGTTTCAACCCCCTTGCCATAGGCAGGGACACCTCCCAGTAGATCAGGTTGCTCAAAGCCTCATGCAGCCTGGCCTCGAACAGCTCCAGGGATGGGTCTTCCGCAACTTCTCTGGTTGACCTGTTCCAGTGCTTCACCACCCTCACAGAAAAAGAATTCTTCCTAGTATCTTATACAAATCTCCCCCTTTTCAGCTTAAAACCATTACCCTTTGTCCTATCCCTGCATTCCCTGATAAAGAGCCCTTCCCCAGCTTCCCTGTAGGTCCCCTTTAAGAACTGGAAGGCTTCTTTTCTCTAGGCTAAACAACCCCAACTCTCTCAGCCTGTCCTCACAGCAGAGGTACTCCAGCCCTCTGGTCATCTTCACAGCCCTCCTCTGGAATTGCTCTAACAGATCCACACCCTTCCTGTGCTGAGGCCTCCAGAAGTGAACATAGTACTCCAGATGAGGTCTCACAAGAACAGAGCAGAGGGGCTGAATCACCTCCCTCAACCTGCTCGTCACAGTTCTTTTGATGCAGCCCGGCATGGCATACGATTGTTACAGCCTCTCTTAAGAACACCCTGACGCCTCAGGTAAAACCTCCACCTCTCTTAATCTCTTAATCTCAGAAACATCTGCAAGGGGTTTCAGTGGCAGGAAAAGTTGAAGGAGTTAGTGTGTTGTAACCTTTCCTGCTTTGAGTTTGACATGCTTTGAAAATGATGTGGGGTATGCATGATTTGATTCTTTTACGGTTACCTTTCAAATAGACATTAAAGGACAAATTGAGACCTGAAAGTAATTACTGAGAGCAGTTCATGCCTGCTTCTGGGCACCTGCTTGAAGCCCCTAGTGCTGACTTGAAATGGGTTAATCCCTTTAACAGAGGCCATAGCTGCTTGAGGGCAGGATTTCGTTAAACAAAAAAATAAGGGGTAATGAAAGGAAGAGATTAATTAAAACACACACCGTGAATAGCTGTAACAGCACAGAAAGAAATCCTCTCTCATCAGTGATTTTTAGTTGGTTCGCAGCATCCAAAAAATCAGACTACAGCTATATCACAGATTGATAGTTTTACATTAGGTCATAGGATGGTTTCATGTGTTACTTATCATTTTCATTGCGGGTACCTGATTGTGTCAGTGTCCTGGCTTCAGTATGAATAATGTGAATTTAATACTTACATAGATGATTCTCAAGCTTTGCGTGAGCCTACGCCTGCAATTTCCTTTCCCATCACAGTCATAGAGATAGTACAGTACCACTAACAAAAACAATAAATTGTGGTGTGGACAGGATGCTTGTGTCCATATTAGTGCCTTGCCCAATCCTTTCTGCATGAGCATTTATGTTTGCTGGAGAGGAATCTTGCAGGAGAAATTTGCATCAATGCAAGAAATTCAGGGAAAAGTTTCTGGGATTTACCTGTCTATGGATTCTCTTTGCTGTTCCCATGCCTGCTCATTTTGAAACTTTCATCTGAATTTTTGGGGGGCTAATTTAAATCCTCGAACAAGTTTTACTTCATATTTTTATTGCAACACAAGAGACAAGTATTATCCCAAATAATGACTCCACAGTAGAAAAATGGGAATGTGCAAGACAGTCACCAAGTGAAGCTGCTCAGCACTGGAGAGCTGTAGTGACATCTTGTGATAAGGGGCACACCGTGGACATTTGGTTTTGCTGTTATGCTGAGTGACTCCTGTTTGATAGCTGTCAAAGCCATTATCTAGAGCCTATCACCCCTGTGCCTGTCCTTTCAGAGCACTGAAAAGTGACTGATGGAAGAAAACAGGAGGAAGTAGTCTCATTTAAAATGTGTCATTAGCGTACAGGTGCAGAAATGCCAAAGCTCCTGAATATAATGCCATGTGAGCACATAGAGTGCACATTCATGGAAAAGTCAAGAAGTGTTTTATAACCAGCTTACCATGTGATAATTAACAGAGGCACTCTGCTGAGTGACGGAAGTATAGAAGCTAAACAACTACCAAGTGCAAAATTAAACACTGACCCACTATCGATGAGAAGAAAAATGTGCCTGGATCTGATTTACTTGGAAAAGCAAGCCAGCAAATGGCAGAGAACATCATCTAAACACTTTAACAGTTAGAATCAAAGGACAAAATATACAGTAGAAGTAATTACTTGTGCTCCTATGGTGCATTTCACCCAACTATTCCAATGCATGACTGCGTTTCATTCTACCTTTTCATCTGCAAGTCCACCTCCAAGTGTGCTACTGTTTGCACTCTCCTGGCAAAGGGATATCAAAAGTGGTATGATGCAGAGGCAATCTGAACAGAGAAGGGAGATGATCTGTATAATCTCTGAGGTCTTCTCCATTACTTGTATCAGTGTTATCCATTTTATAAGTGGGGCACTGAGACACCAGGAATCTTGATGTCTGCTTTCACAAACAGCAACCACCCAGTATCAAGTGACCACTGCTTAAGGCAAATGGTTAAAACCAGTTAAAAAGCCAGGCTGGATGACATAGTTTATGTCGGTTCAGCCAACTCCAGTTTGGGTAGAAAGAGGCTGATCTCAGTCTCCCAGTGTCAATGAGATTATCAGCTTTTCAGTGACATACTTAGACAGTTTCAGTGGCTTTCCTTTTCTTCCTTTTTGTCTCTGCCAAGATTCTGTAGACTGACTGATCTTAGGCAAAGCTAAAGAGGATTTATTGGCAAAACCTCTCAGTATTGATAAACCTATTCTTGCAACTGATGACCCAGCTTCTGCTATCTGACTCTTCAGTAGATGTGAAGCCGAGATTTTCTTGTCTCTGGCATTTCACCCAAGTTTAGGAAAGGTGAAATGGTCTTCTTAATTACTTCACAGAGATTGCTTCAATTCTCTGTAAAAACAATATCTAAGAGAACAATATTTTTCTCAGGAAGGACAAAGATGCAATCTAGTATTCAGAGAGGGAAATCCATGCTTTATAAGAAAAGGTAATTTTCCTAGGGGATGGATTCTGACCTTCTTACGCCCCAAACCCATATTTTCCTCTGTAGCAGGATCCGGCCCTGAACAGCTCATGGTTCTGTTGGGTAGTGTAGTAGGTAGAGGCAGCAGGAGAAATGTTTGTATTTCCACATGAGGAAAACATGTAGGGAGCCCAATGGCACTGATAACAAGCCAGTCAGAGAAGTGAAATGATGTGAAAAATACACCATTTTTCAATATGTTATTATTTCAATAATAACATATTGAAATAATAATTTTCAAAATTCCTTTTTACTCCCAGTAATCTGTCTTTGCCTGTTCTCCTCTACATACTTAAACCCCGTTGCTACCTGATTGCATTGCTAGTTCAGCAATCCTGACGGGGTTCTCTGGCACAGAAACAGCCTTGTTCAAAACATCAGGCATTTCTTGGATAAACACAGACATTGGATTTGTTTATGTAGTATCTCATACTCCCTTAGCCCGGACCACATTCTTCCACCTTGTACTATGTTAATGGGAGGCCTATTTCAACACATAACCATTTCTCATTGCCCTCAATACACCAACATGCATTGCTGTAAATATTCAGGCAGCTATTGCCACAACACTGGAGTGCTTCAAGATATTTTTCCAAAGATGGCAACTGCCTTTCTTAATAAAGCTTCATGGATCATGTAATTTCTCAGCAACACTCACTGGAAGTTTTAAATGTCTTCTTATTGTCATGGCTGGAAGACACCCAATACCTATCCAGAAAAACACCTAGAGCAAGCCTTGTAGGCATCCACAGCTCTTACAGACACATGAAACCTCAAGTGTGAGTTTATGATCCTGACTTAGGGATCTCGCTGAAGGGCATGTCTCATTAATGACATGTTGGTTTCAAGAATTTGGCCACATGGATAGTCTTCACTTTTATCTGAAAAGTTTCTGTTGCTCTTCTTTCTCAATTCTGTCTTTGTAAAATTTTCTTTGATGTTGGGAGTCTATCCGTGTTTCCCCTGCAAGAGTATTTTACATGGTAGAAATGGCCATTAAGTTTTCGGTCTTGACCAGGATGCTTATGGCTTGAAAGTTGAAATATTTGTGGTTCATGAGCAGAAAATGAGTGAAAGCGTTTACATTCAAAGGTGTTAGGTGAAAACAGTGAAAAAGCCAACTGAAAAATGCCTAAGGCTTGTACTTCTCAGAAAAAAAGGCAAAAAATGCTTTCTTTAGCTTCCTGCAGTCTTGCTTTTCTGTGTTGCCTATTCATGTCATAGGTTTGTCACAACACTAAATATGAATTTCCAGTAATGCCTGGAAGAGAACTAATAGTGCAGAAATTAGAGGAGCTATAAGTTTCCATCAATGCTTGATTGCTCATTGTGATAATTGGAGACATGATGTTTAAACTTAGAAAAAAGGGGCTGACCAAGGATTTTCCGCTCTCAGGATTGTTTACTTGTAAAATACATCACAACAGAGTAGCATTTTTTTTTATTGGCAGTGCAGAATGCCCTCTTTCTAACATATGAGACATGCAAAATAACGGTGAAGGAAAAATACTGAAATCATTTTGAGAAACAGCAGCAAATGGGGTTGCAGCTTCAATGGAACGGAGCCAAGCAAGTGTCCATCCACTGGCTTACATAGTTGGAACTGACAGCAAGATTGGACCTGGTATTTTCAGTCTTTCTCAGCAGCACAATACTTGGAGAGTTTTTTTGAAAGTTCCGGAAATTATTTAAAATTACCAAAACCACTCCAGTTTGGACATAGGCTTGAAACTAGGCGTGATTTTCACAAGTGCAAAGTGATATATAAGCATAACCCTAACAGAAAGTCGGCAGAACACATGTTCCTAGTCACCTCAACAGTTTGGAAGATCCCAGGCTGGTGCTTGGGCAAGGGCTTTTACCATTGTTCACATGGCAGCTAGCATGAAACAGGAACAATATTTAGTGGAACTCACTTAATTTTATTTTAACTCTACAAAATAAATCATATAAAATAGTTGTCTATATTTTCTGAGTAACTAATGCAAAGAGATAAGCATTATTCAAGATCAGGCCCTTCCACCACTCTTAACCATTTTAGGATGAAACAAATTTTTTCTCGTCACAGAAACAGACATTCTTAATGGAGTGCAGCTCACCTTACAATCTGACTGACTGAAAATGGAGCCAAGGGCAAGCAGCTCACCTTCAGGTAAGAAAGTATTTAAAGTCAGTGACATGAGTCCTGAGATAACTCTATTTCCTCCACTTCATTCAAAGAAGACCTCTTCTTCAAACAACTCAAGAACTTTTTCTGACCTCAGCTGTACATGAGATTTTATGCAGTGCCAGGGGCTTGTGGTAATGATAATCTCATATGTGATGCTGCTTTTACTCTTGGCTTACAATGTCATCACTTGTGCTTACTAAACCTTCTTAGCACAAAGTTTAGTCTTGTGAAATGTCACTGGTGAAGATGTGATCTAACTTGGAAATAGCAATGTTGGGGTTTTGGCCCGCTCTGTTTTATTGATGCTCAAATCTGATCGTTTTTAAACTGTCTGAAAAACAGAATTTTTATGAGAGGGAAGAACTAGAATGAGAAAAGTAAAACACTGTAATCATGGCTTAGCATACACATTCTGCGGGTTACATGTTTTGTATAGAAGTCTCTTCTTCCCAAAAGAGTACAACATCTTGCCATAATGTTCTTTAGAAAACACAATGCTAGTATAAAATGACTAAGAAGGAAAAGTACATGGTTTTCAAATGCAGCTATATATATATATTTTTTTTTTCCTCCAGGTGCAGAACTGGGAAACCAGAGAGACTCCTGGTCATTAGACAAAAATGGCATGGCATAATCAAATACATATAATTGGTATTATTCATTTTGCACTAGAAGAGGAGAGCAACAGGCCTGATTTGCTCTGTGCTCAGCAAAAGTGAAATGAACTGTCTGGGAGCTCTGCTTGGGTGGGTTTGGAGCCTTGCTCTGTAGCATGGGCAGGCTATTCCAAGGGCACTGCGAATGCATGATAACTTTTGGGAAAAAAAAGAAGTAAGGGTGTTATTTTGATGAAGGTCCTTGATGACATGCTGCTAAACAACTTAGAGTCTGCACTGATAAAATTTGTCAGTCATGTGAGTCATCTGCAGTGAGACAATCCCTGGTGAGCCATAGGGGTCAAGAATTAACATTAAGTCTGTTGTTCTTTTTGTAGAGAAAATAGCTGACATTTTGTCTTCTGATTGCCAGAAAGAGAAACAAGTGTGTCACAGTTTGTCCAAAGGACTCAGTTTCCAATTTTAGGAACATAAACAATTTAGTGATGTACTTGTCACTTTTTTTAGCTGCTTTCCCACTTTAGATAAAATGAAGCGTGTTAAGATACTTTTTTCTCTATTAGAGTTTATGAAGTTGATGGATCCTTTGAAATGATTCGGAGCCCAAGGTTGTGATATCAGTACTATATCTTACTGCCTTCTTAGAAAAAAAACTCTGTCACTGAGTTTTCACAAGGATTTTAGTGTCATGAGATTGAACAGATAGCTGTCTCTTCCAGTTTTGGAAGCACTGATGTTTAACCCTCTTAAAAGAAATTGCTCTGTGCTGTTGTAAAGATGTAAAGCTCCCAGATGAGTTCACCTTCAAAGAAAAACAACTATTATTATCTTTACCTAAACAAGGTTGTCGTGTAGACAAAGATACACATAAAGACTGAGTAGGCCCTTATTAATGCTGTTTGGATATTCCCTTAAAATGCGTCTCTTCAAAACTGCTAAACCTGTCACCAGCTGCCAATTCTCATCAAGCAAAGCTTCTCATTAAGCTTATTGCAAGCATTTCTGAGCTGTTGTTGCAGAATTTGCTTTGAGCTCCTCGGTGTATAACTGGATCCAGTCCTCCAGGACTGTCTGTCCTCTTACAACTGCCATTGCTTTTCCATTGCTTCAAGGCTTCTGTTGGTATCCTGGAGGGAGTGAGGAGATTTCTGACGCATAGCTTACTTTTGCAGATTAAAGTGAGGAAGATGTTTTGATTTCCTGTGACCCACTCTCCTAGTAGCTTCTGATCTTTCCTTATGGATTCAAAGTTTGATGAGGTTTGTCTTGGTACCTGAGATGATCAATGTGGGACAGGGATGCTGTGGACCACTGTAAAAATGGAACACTGTTGTGCACTTGCTTGGAATGACAAAGAGTTATTATGCATCTTATGTTCTCAATGTCTCTCCTTGAACTGGGAGAAAATACGCTACTGCTTTACACTTGCAATTTTAATAATCATTTTTTCACTTGTCACCCATGGAATAGGAGGTAGTCTGTGAGTCCAAGCTATGTTGTTATAGCTCTGGCTTTTACTGCTACCTGGGAACACAAAGGATAGATCTCTGAAAACAATGACTTCTTTTATTCTTGACACACAAAAAAAAAAAAAATGCTGGTTTTCAAGTTTTAGGTAGCTTGCTAACAATATCAAAACTCTAGAAAAGTTAGGATGAAAATAGTTTATTTGCAGAAAACTATAATTTACACAAGATCTGTTATTAAGGTAGCAGTCTGTTTTGTTGATGCTCCAGGCTAAGAGGTTCTCCAACTGTGTTTGAGGGTGGCTGGAGCCAGAAAGTGAAGATGGAGAGTTTTATCTTCATAAGCATGGGACTTATTTTCGTGGGTACAGGGAGGATATGGAAGAACAACTCTGAGACTTCCATAGCACTCCTCTTCCTGCACTTCCTGCACTCCTCTACTGACTTTTTGCACCACCTGCACAACAGAGGCAAGTACTTATTCCATTTCATAATAGCCGGATATTGAGAATTCAGTCATTCCTTGATCACATATGAAAGACAAATAATCCTCAGAATTTGCATGTATTACTGAGTGTGGCCTGCAATTAATGGTATGCACATAAATATAAAAAATGACCCATTACAGATACTTCTAAACAATATCAAGTAATAAATAAAACAGAATATTTGATTGCATTGTGTGCAGAAAAACTACGAATAGGGTTTGTGGAAATTTATCAAATACATTATCTACTTAACCAAAGCTCTGGGAAAAAATAGAACAAATATTTTGAGAGATTTTACAGTGCAAATGGCTATTGAAACCGGGTTCTTTTTTTTGTATATATTCCAACTAAAATGGCTTTACTGGTTTATGAGTTTTCAACTTATAGTCCCAAATCTTGCCCTCAGATGTGCAGAGCTGAGGTCACTCTTTTTTTTGCTTCATATTGAAACAGAACATGTGTGGGGAAAAGGAAAGGATTGTGATGTTTTCCTCTCTTTCAAAGAAGAGACAAAATCTGGTAAGAGCAGAGAAATACTAACAGATTAAACTATCTGTTCCACTCTTACTGCAATATTCTTTAATTCACTAAATTCCCCAATTTTTTAACAAATTTTAAAATAATACATTCTCTGTGATAACAACCATGAATATGTTTTAGGTTCAGAATAGACCATTATCAACATCTAGTCTGACCTCCTGGATACCACAAGCCATGAAATTTCACCTATGTATTCCACTGCCTAATAATCCGTCAGAGAAGATACATCTTGGGTAGGGTTTATTTTTGTATTGACTGGCAAATCTCTCCTGCTCTAACACAGAAATTTCAAAAGACATCCACAATGACCTGCCACTTAAGTCAATGCTGATAAAATTAGATCAGTCTATTCGAAGGAATTATTTTCTTTAATTCTGAAGCACTGGATGACACTTTCATTCACTTACAGGCTGAACCAAATACCAGTCACATCCTTGCTTCAGTAGACTGTGTTGCTCAGGGAGCTTGGAGACTGCATTCACATGATACCACAGCCCACTGGTGTAGCTGCCCAGAGTAATTTCCTGTAGCTGACAAATGAGCCAAACGTTCAAATCAAGGGCTGATCTCTCCAGCCACATTGATCAGAGGTGTTAGGGTCAATTACCCCCTAGCAAAAATGAGGTCCTGCCATTTCTGAGAAATTACCAGAGTAAAGATTCAGGATGTTCAATATATCAGGTAGAAACTTTGCTTCTCTCTTCCTTCTGAACTTAAATCTTGCTGTGGTTTGCTTTCGATGATTTACCATCCTACTTCAAGACAGCAAGGGAAGTGTCTCATGACCTATTGCAAATGTGCAGGATGAACCCTTGAAATCAAGAGGACATTCAACAGAATATTGAATATTCCATTTTGTGCACCCCCTTGGGTTTCTGCCAGACTTTAGTGATTCCTGATCACTTATAATCCAGAAGGATGTCTTTGGTACTCCCAGAACATTCACTGTTTACTTTATCCTTTCTCAATAATCAAAAAGTAGCACTTAAGAAATACATTGAGAGTTCCTGAATCAGCAAAGCATATAGATTTTAGCTGCAATCAAAGAAAATGGATCTTGATGCAGTGAGATGACAAAGTAGCTCTTCACAATTCTTCCCTTGAGCAGTTCTCTTGAATGCGGCTACCTCACTGTGAGATGATTGTAATGAAGGTTTGCTCATATCCATCTAGCTAGCATTTGCCTTTCTGATATCTTATCTGTCTTCTGGATTTTGGGGATCTTCCAGCCCTTTCTGAATCACTAAAAGGTAGGGCACAATTTCATGCTACATATTTGAAGCCTGTAGCAGGATAGAGTTGATGAATATTTGAAAAACATGTGCCCTAATTGGTAGGTGTTTGGGATGTACCAACAAGATGTTTATTCCTCTGCCAGCTTCCCTTGGGAATAATTCTGTACATTTTCCCACTCGCTTTATACTACTCCACACCTTATAGCTCCTGACTGTTATATACATTCAGATTTCTTACACAAACTTTAAAAAATCCAAAGATGAGAAAAGCTGTGAATATAAACAGAATTTTCTTTAAACTTCAATGTCACCATTTTTTGAGAGCTGTATCTGGAAGAGGACCTGGCTAGTGGGACTGTGCACTCATTAAGTTGCACCAGGTGACTCTGGAGCTGGCCCACCCCACCACACAGTGCCTCTGAGGAAGTGCACTTATGTCTTTCTATCCACTTTCTTCATGCATACTTGGTTTCCCATCAGAAAAAGAATCATCTAGGAACCTTTCTTAAAAGGGAGGCTTCCCTGCTGTTCTTAACAAAATGCTATGGACTCTGGGAGAGTTAGTCCGACTGTACTGGAGGTCTCCTTTGTTTCTCAAGTCAGTAGGACGGTGTTGCCCCCTTAACACTTGTTTTGCTGATACAGAATATTTTGCCCACAACAGACTCAGGATGGGGGTCAGAAATGCAGCTTATCTCCCAGAAAGATTGACGAATATGTTTTTCACTTTCCTCAGTGATGAGGGTACTACTTTCTTTCTGGGAACATCTTGCAGCTGATAAATTCTCTGCCACTCCCGACTCCTCCGGCACTGACTTGGTCTTTCTGATATTCTGCCTGCAATATGCAGTTTCATCTCCTCAAAGGATGTGAGCACCTGAAATTCTTTGGGTTTTTTTTCAAAAGCCTTTCAATTTAATATAAGATACCAGTATGAAATTTAATGGCCTATGGTATTTCAGCAACCTGACTAGATGATCTAATGATTCCCTCTGGCTTTAAATACCAAAACTCTCAGATCCTTACTTTATCAATGAATGCCTCATGTAAAATAAATTTAAAATAAAAATAACGTGATCATTTGTCATATATTTTCTTAACAGGAGAAAGTTTTCTCAGCAGCAAAATCATGGAAAAAGAAATTTCACCAGCATTTGGTGGAGTGATCCTGAACCCGAGGCCTCATTTTGTATGAAGGATTAGAGCCATTTCTCTGTGCTGGATCTGGGCTTCAGGCCTGTATCACCAGTGATATGTGAAATGTCCTTATCATCAAATTAAAAAAAAAAAAGCAAAAAAAAGCAGAGCCTATTCAGTTGAGAAGAAAAACAAAATGAGCCAACAAACGAGTGACTGTAATTTCCCTGCCAAAAAATGTCCAAAGACTGTGTGATGTGAAAGTTTCAGGAAGAACTGTGAGGATCAAGTGAAAATTTCTAAATAACAACAACAATAAAAATGCTGTTTTAAAATTTATTGAAAAGGGCAGCTGAACTAGGAGTCAGGAAATCTAGGCTCAGAAGAGTATATCGAGCAGAAGAGCCTAAAATGAGATGTCAGTAGACTTTGGGTATTTACACCAAAGTTTGTGACCAAGCTGTCCCCACGGCAGCAGGGAGAGCAGGGTGCTGTTATATCTTCTGCCCAAATCTCCATGTGAACTGGGAACAGGGAATGGGGCGCAGGAGTTCCTGTGAGTGCAGCTCATGGGGTGACTGAAAATATGTTGCCGCATGGGACCAGTTCCTGCAGGAAGGACAGCTGGTGGCTTGTTTACATCCCTGCCCATCATGCAGCTTAGCCAGCAATAAGAGCACTCAGCCAGTAACACTTCCTCCAAGACATCTGCTTTTCCAGACAGTGATAGGGTGCCTTGCAGACTGCAAAGATTAAACTCATATTAGAGCCAAGAGTCCAGAAGATGTGTGCTCCACCACCAGCGTGCTGTCTGTGCTAAGATACAGTGAGAGGCAGAGGTCCCACTGTGGAACACCTGGCAGAGGAATGTGGCCTCTGCATGGGTGTCTCCCCACAACTCTATTTTGAGAGGAATGTATAGAGAAAAAATGTTAGATTACTGGTAAAAAAAGGATGGTAGCCCAGTTTATTTACTACCAATTTTGACTCACTGTTTAGGATACTGCTTGAGAGTGGATTATTTTCTTTTCCCTTGAATGAAAGCAGCAGGAATTAACAAACAGTGCCCTTTCAGGTGCAAACCATTGCTTAGCCCTCCCTGCTCCCTTTGCTTTGACACACTACTGTATGAGGCACAGATACGTGCGATCAATTCTGTGTCCTCTCAAGGTGGATTCTTACATGAATTTTAGTCCCCAAATGCCTGACACAGTTACTTTTTGAGAAGGACTTAGAATTGCTTCTGAAAAGTCTCCAGTGTAGTCTCCATCTGTGACTGAGTTCATTAAACAAGTTATTGAGCTTGCTTACCAATGACAAGAGGAACTTCATACTGCGATGAATTTGCATGATGATTTTATTTTGACTTTCCAGCTTTTGGGTTATTCATATAACCTTTTTTTTTACTTGTAACAAAACACATAAAATTGACTTTTTTTCTTGGTTTTTAGACCTTTTTTACATGCTTAATTATGATGTATGAAGTTACTGATGTTAGTAAAAGATCAAAAATTCAGTAAGATTTAATTTATAGGAGGACACACACACATATGAACTCACATAATTACTGTACTTATTCTTCTGGCACATCTGTGGCCAGTAATAATAGCAGCAGTAATAAGAGTTAATAGTAATAAGAATGGCAACAAAACTCCCTTAACCTGGAAAATGCTGAGTAATGTCACTAGCCACATCACCTATGGTCTGTCTTGTAAACTATTTGACATAACTGACTTGAATAAAATTATAGGTATGTAAAAAATAAAGATATCCCTATTATATTTCCTTGTCTATTTTGTAATGGACACAACTTGCTACATAGCTCTTTGTTTCTGCTTTCCAGCATCTGCTGTTAGTACTTGTATTTATTAATTCATTAGAACACTGAGTTAAATTACTCATTTTATTTGATGGTGTTTATTCTGGCTTTCCACAATTTTTCTTTATCCTTTGAATTAACTTTTCATCTCTCTCCTGTCCTTCATTTGGGAAAGAGCAGGAAATCAGGTTTTTTTGAGATGAAAGAATTCTCATCCTTTTGTTTACTTATGTTGGGATTTGTGTCTCATTTCTTGCAAGAGGTTATGCAACATATTTTACTTATCTCAACTTTATGATGATATGATGCTTGATAAAGAACATTTGTACTGTAGGTGTGCACATTACTTCACAGTTTAAATATCATCCTGCTTATTCGCCTGCTGGGTTACAACATTTAGAGGATGATATTTTTTTCCTTTTTATGCTGTGTTCCTGCATTTTATAAAATTATGGTGATTAAAATACATTTTTTGGAATATGGCATGAATTTCTAAGCAGATATTAAAAGCAGTTTGGAGAGGAATACATGGCATTTGGATATTCTTTGGTCATAGCAGTAATACAATTCAGATTAAACATTGAGCTTGTCTCAAAAGGACTGCCAAGGACTTTCCTGTGCAGTGTGAGCCCAGACCTTCCATTTTGGAGCTTTAATCAGTTAAAACACAGAGTATGTACAGCTTGCTGTTTTCACTGAAAAATAAGTTGCTGGCATATCAGTTTGCTATTTGATAGAAAGCTGAGAATGAGGAGGAAAGCCCTAGCACAGGGAAATGTTGATGGACCCTTTCCCCTGCAGTCCACTGTGTGCGCCAGGGGTGAGCAGTTCAGCATTGCAGGAGCATAAGAAACACACATTTGGGTAAGATCTTACCTTCTTTCTTGAGAACCTGGCACTCTGACAAGATGAAAATAGCTTGTTACTGGTATCTCATGTTTTGTTATCATGGTGACATAACTCAGGGCTGCCTCCAAAAAGGCTCTACCCCTCCATCCCTTCCCAATTACTTTTCCTTTGGGACAGGCAAATCATTTGAGCCATCATTCAGTGAACTAACTATGGGAATGAAATGGCTGAAAAATAAATCAAGAAAAGATTCACTCGCAGACAGATTTGTTTCCTCAGCCATTTCACAGAGTGATGGCAAATTGCTGTGAGGCGTAGGTGGCTTGGGCACGAGAATAGGCTCCTGGGAGTTTGAAGTGAGCAGGACACCAGGATGGGAGAGTCCAGGATGTGCTTTTTGATTGACTTCTAAAAACCAAGTTCATGTGGTGAGAGGAATATCTTGGGGGTGGGGAAAGGGGAGGGAGTTCTTTATAGACATTCAGTTATCCAAAAGAGGGCCTTTAATGTTATACGAAGGTCTTCTTGCTGGGATGAGGGAAAGATAGGGGGATTGCTGTGTGCTTAACACGTGCCAGATCATGAGGCTTGCTCAGAGCACAGAAAGTTAAAAACATATGTAAAAGTCTCCATAAGACAGTTGGACAATTTTCTGAACTGCTTTTGCCTAACTCTACTTCAGTTGTACTTCAAAAATAATTAAACCCATGTGAAGTACAGAAAAAAAAGTAAAATATAAAAAAAACCTGTGGAAAATAACAATATTTCCTCAGAGAATATTAAAAATCTTTATAGGCAATTGGGACAATTATCTTTGGGTTTTGTCTTGTTTTGTTTTGTCTTTTAGCTTAAACAGGTTAAAGGTCTTTTAGCTTAAACAGGTTAAAAATCTTTTAGAATGTCTTCCTACTGATGAGTTGAATATACTTCACAAAATATGCTTGTAATTATTTGTGACCTCTCACCATGCAAGAACATGCTGAAGAGTATTTCTGCCTTTTATGCCCATTTACAAAACAGAGACCAGAGAACTATCTCTGCAAGCAGGACCCAGAGCTTTCAACTCACTGCGTGAACAAGGGCTGCCTACAATGAATATTTCAGTGCAACAAGAGCAAACCCACTTTATCTAGTTCTACCTCATCCTGCTAAAAATCTGCCTCTCAGCTCTAATCTACTCAAGTCAGTTTTTTCTCCTCTTTAAAAATTCTATGCTCCATGATGTATGATATGGATTATCATACATTATTTATGATTATAGTAAAAGTAATTATGACAGTTTTCCAAATGATCACAATACCACCATGACCTCAATTCCCAGGGCTCTCTCAAAGAATTTCTTTCAATTTGGAAAGAGATTACCAGTGTGGTATAATCTTTCTGACTGAAATTGAGTTTGCAAATTTGTCTGGGGAACCGGAGTCCTCCAGTAACTCCCTTTCTGAGCCCAAACGCCAAAAGATTCCAGCAGGTGAACAAAATCATTCATTTTGGTCACACCAAGCAAAACTGGTCCAGCTATGCAGCTAGTGTAAACTGGCTCAGCAGTCACAGCAGTGATGCTGAATTATGGTGGCTAAGGAGACTATTATATTCATTTTGCTTATCTGTAAAGCCCTTTTCCGAAATAGCTTGTGATGATTGTCTCTCCAAGGTAGAATCATGTCAGGAATAATAAATTAGCCATGTGTAGTGCATCTGAGGTAACACTCAGGTTTATTGCCTTTTGGTAAGTTATTAAGCTTTTATTGAAGCATATTTCGTATAAGCATCAATATTATCTGCATGCTTTGTGCCCAATGTGTTTCACTTTAGCACATTTCAGTTAAGGGTTTTAAAACAGGCTACAAGCACTAATGAATCAAGCTTTGTAGCGCTCCAGTGAGGAAAGAAAGAGACATCATTGTAGGTCAGGATACCAAGGAATGGAGTGGTTTTCTGAAGGCAGTAAAATAAACTTCAGATGATGATTCCTGCTCTTCTGCTATCTTGAGGACTTTTCCATTTTCCATGCTAATGGTGGTGTAGAAAAAGAAGTCAGCTTGCTCAGAGCTGCTGGCTGCATCCACTGGAGTAGTGGAGCCTCAGATGCACCCTGGACTGTACATGACCTGCGATGGAGTCCAGTACCTCTGAGCAGAGTTGGCCCCTCTAGCCTCACACCACTGCCTGTGCACACACTCTCATGTTACCATTCCATGCAAGACCTGCCATATCAAACGCCGTCGTCCCACACATGCTCTTGCCAAGCACAGGGCATCCTGTGGGTCCCAAGAGCAGCATTGTAACAGCTGTAACGTAGTTTGAATTAGCCATTGACTGTACAGAGGTGAGAGTTTTGACTGAGCCTAGTGTCAAGGCCCAATAAAAATAGAACAAAATACCAGCTATCCCTGTAATATGACAGCTGTGGAGAAACTTCCATTAGGAAACTTACTGGTGCTTTTTTAAACAAACACACTTTTACATCCTCTAACATTAATTTTTCTTCCCTGACATTGTGCTTAGCCGGTATTTAATTTTAGAAGTTCTTTTGTTCTGTGTGCTGGATACTGCTATTCACCCTTAACCATGTTCCCAGGTCTACCTGTTGTCAGGAGATGTCAGACCTGCAAGGTGAAATGTCAGGCCTATTGGGAGAAATTCTTCTTAATAATCCCCAAATTGTGTCTCTGTGTCTTACACAGTCATAACAACAAGTCATACACTTAGGGCAGTGTCTCTAATTCTCGAGTTTTCAGAAAGCCTCTAAGCTTTCATTTTTATTTCATCTTCCTGAACACAGTGATCTGTAGACCATAGAATCATAGAATAGTTATTGTTGGAAGGGACCTTAAAGATCATCTAGTTCCAACTCCCCTGCCATGGGCAGGGACATCCCACTAGATCAGGCTGTCCAAAGCCCCATCCAACCTGGCCTTGAACACCTTCAGAGATGGGGCATCCACAACCTCCCTGTACCAGTGTCTCACCACTCTCATGCTGAAGAAATTCTTCCTGATGTCCAGTTTAAATCTGCCCCTCCAGTTCATACCTGTTCCCCCTGGTCCTATCCCCACAAGCCTTTATGAATAGCCCCTCTCCAGCTTTCCTGTAGCCCCTTCAGGTACTGAAAGTTCACTATAAGATCTCCTCTGAGCCTTCTCTACTCTTTAATTTTTTTTTTTTCTTTCAAATGGATGTTATTGGAAACTTATAAAAATGTCTGAATCTTATTCAGCAAAGGCACTTCAGGCTTTACTCCCTTTTCTTTTTTGCTTTGGGCTCTCGTGACATCTGAGATAATTCACTTTCTTCAACTTCATTGCAATGCTTTATTTTCGTTTTCTTTGACTTTCTATGGTCACTTTGGTAACCACTGGAGTCACTAGTAGGCAATACATGTTCGTGTTCTTCTTGCTTATGTTTTCTCTTTTTCTCCTTCTTTGTTTTTATCATCACATACTCCATTCATAGATAGCATCAACATTCTGCTCTTCTCCATTTTCCTTCCCAGTGTTATCTGTCTCACTTAGATGCTGCTCTGTGACATTACCTCCCCCAGAGTCATTGAAACTATCTTCCTGGTGGTCAAGCTTTGGAATTTCATCTGCATTTTGTACTGTCAGTGAAGGTCTCAGATTTTTTTGGCGTCATGCTGCTCTTAGTGAGTCCTCCTTGAATGAAGAACACCCCAGCTGCATCAGAATCCAAATGCAATACTTCAAATTTCAGTTCATCCCCTATTTTCAACCCCAGCTCCTGCCACTCTACAATAGACATTCGTTCAGCCTTGGGGATAGAAGCATTAAAGCACCCATGGATCAGGCAGCCAATATGACTAGGGGCCACTTTATTAATTACACCCATCAGTTTTTTTTCCCTTTCTAGAGGCTGAAGATGAAGTCCGCCTCGATGTTCAGGTGGATGAGCCCTTGGTGGTCGTAAACGTCCCCGACCTCGCCCACCACTTTGAAGCTGTCGTAAGCCACGGGCACCCCCTGAAGGCTGAGAGGAGAAGAGGGGGAGGAGAAGAGCGGAGGGGGAGCGGGCGAAGAAGTTCGAAGAGGCGGAGAAGAAGAGCGAAAGGGGGGAGAAGAAGTTCGAAGGGGGGAGAAGAAGTCCGAAGGGGGGGAGAAGAAGAGCGAAAGGAGGGAGAAGTTCGAAGGGGGGAGAAGAAGAGCGAAGAGGGAAGAAGAAGAGCGAAAGGGGAGAGAAGAGCGAAGGGAGGGAGGAGAAGAAGACCAATAGGGGAAGAAGATGAGCAAAGGCGGGGAGAAGTTCAAAGGGGAGGAGAAGTGTGGAGGGGAGAGAAGAAGGATACTTTTAAATGCTTTATATCAATTCTTACTTTTCATCCTTCTCTCTGGCCAAGTCTTTTCTTGCAGTGGAGCTACCACCTTCATGTGCTGCTGGGTTTCTTAACCCTCAAGTCTGAGAACTGTCAGTTTTCAACCCCTCTTATTGGCTACTCGGTAACAGATTCTTTATTTTCAGGCTAAATTTAATTTTCTCAGTCTTTCATTATCGTGTTTTAAAAATTGGGGTGGAAAAAACTGCCACCAAACCCTTTTCTCCTAAAACACAACATGTAGATGTATAAATATTTCTAACCCTTCTCCTCCACATCTAGAAATCTGGCCACATGGGTGCATCCCACGTTTACTCATACATCACACATGCACCCCCGAGTTCCATGTCAGTGTTTAGTGGCTCAATTTTCCATGTACTTTTCGCAGATAAACTGTTTGTACAAGTCTATGTGGCAGGGAAGGGGAAAATACTGTTTGTATTCCTCAAATCCAAGTTTTAGTGCTATCCCGTGGAATGGTGAGTGGTTGGGGTCTTGCCTGACTCATTTTCCTGGTGTTGTCTCAGCTAAGGCTAGTTTTGCAGCTCCTTGCTCTACTTAGAGACCCAACAAAGACTTGGTTTTTTTCCTTCCCCCCCCTTTTTTCTTCCTAAAACTTCTTGCATTCACCTGTTTCCAGCAGTTCCACTTTGTGAATTTGTATGCCCAACAGCATCTTCTCTTTTCCTTGCAATTTCTTTTCTTGAAGGGAGACCAATTGCATAATTTCAGCTTGCATTCACTGTTTTAGATAAAGGGAAACAACAAACCAAGACACAATTGCCTTCTGTAAGATGCTCTAACAACTGCCATATTACATAACAACCATGCAGAGAGAGGACAGTCAGAAGTTCAGTAGAGTGGTACCCTGGATGCCTGCTGATTACAAGCTCCCAGGGTTACATCGGGAAAACTTTACCAGCCCGTGATAACTTTCCTTTCACCCCAAGACTAAAGAATTGTTGCACTAGAAGTGGCAACACAGACCAGCTCTGGCTGTACAGTCAGTTTTTAGCAGACTAAATATATCAATAACCTGTTACAAAGAACACTGACAAATAAGAAAGAGGAAGAGTTAATCCAATGGAAAGTTTTATGAAGAAACAACTATGCTAGTGTTGTGAAAAAGAAAACGGAGAGAATAAATTTGGAATGGTTTATCCTAAGTTAGTACATTGGAAATGAAGCCTGTTAAAAAAGAGAGAATGAAATATTTTTTTTTACAATGGCACTTTCCATGCATTAGTACTGCCTAACAATGAGTTTCACAATGTATAATATGCTATCCCTTCTTTGTCTCTTGTCCTTTGTCTTCATGTGTTCATGGTGATTTGAACCAGCAGAATTTAAAAACAAGTACTTTATGACATTAACTGATTTTCAGAAGCCTAAGAGTCTGCACTAGAGCAATGAGAGCAAAATCAAATTAGTTCTTCACACACCCTGTGAAAAAGATGGAAAGCATCCAATGAATGATGTGACTGAAGTTCCACTTAGGCTGGTAGAAAAGTTCAGGGAGTCCCTGAGCTGTTTCCTCATCTGCCAATAAAAGCACACCATCTTCTAGAGGCCCACTACAGATTTTGAACATGCATGGAATTAAATCTAAACTATATTAAATGTTGAATTATTTATGTTTTCTTTCTCTGTGTAGGAATTCTTTTACAGATTATTCATATCTATGGTGTTAAAATAAAAAGAAGTTGGCGTTCTGTTCTTGATGTGTTGAGATGTAGCTATAGGAATCTCCTTCACAACAATATTATAGCAAGCAGAAAATGTCTGATTACCAGTCAGTCTTGGGGATCATATGCCTTTTTATAAATTAAAACATGTAGAAACAAAGGTGGTTTCATGGTGACTTCCAGATCCTGAAAGCATCAAGACTGCCATATCTGTGTGTTTAACAATGGCATACTAATCTTAATAGAAGCCTTTATGAGCTGTTTTTCAGGGACTGGAAGTGAAGTAAGTGCTTCCTAGTAACTTCATAGAAGTCATTTTTTTATTAAAGCTGATCAAGAGCAACAAGCATGGATGTTTAATGATGCCACAAGTTGCAGCTCCCGGTTCTTTTCTTCCTCGTGTGCCTGTGAGCTAATCCATAGGAGAGCAATGGATGTCAACTCCAACCTTCATCAAAAAACATTGGAAAAACTTTTAGAGTTATGTACTGCATTATTTCTTTGTCTTTGTTTCCTCCCTAGTGAGAGATTATCTTTACAAAGTAGATAAAATGTTGATATATTCAATGGTGGTATGTTTAGGAGCCTTGGAGGGGACAGCGAAAACTCCATTCCCAAACTGATGCATGAGTCTCTCCTCTGGATTTCCAACAGGAAAGATCTCCCAGTCCAGTATCTCACAAGTACAAATGACCGTGGAATAGGTAGCTGCTTAGTCCAGATAAGTCCATGGAATACTGAGTCCATATTCACTCTCAGATATCCAGCCAGATAGCACTTTTTTGCACTACACAATGAACTTCAGTTCAGCCATAAAATGTTTCTGCATTACACAGAAAAATGTCCTATGTCCCTTCAGTTATTTTTCCACATACAAAAGAACAATATGCTACTGATGAATAATTAGAATGCCAAACATCTGCAGAGTTCTTCTATCACATTATACTGACAAACATTGATTGAAAGGTGGACTTCCAATGACAACTGTAATTTTTCAAGCGTAGATAGTAGGTATATGTCTTGAGTACACAGGCTTACCAAGACACCTTTGGTTTGAAAAAAATAAGAACAATGGAAAACTGTTAAATTGAGCAGGTGTTTACTGCAGAAAAAGATAGTGTGAAGTATGAGAAAAGAAATTAAATCCCCTGGGAATACAGCTAAAGTGAAAGCTGTAAGCTCTCCGCAAAATCCTTGTGTTGTGTTCAACCACACTGAGGCAATACTGGCTTCTTCGGAGGAAGGAAACGATTTATGGTCTGGTGCAGAAAGAGTGAGGACTGCAACATATAAAACAGTGAATCAAATACAGCTGTGATTAAGGATACTTAAGCCCAGAGTCCTTTACTTATTTCCTGTGAAATTGGAGACAGCTAGTTGTGTGCAAGTGATTGAGAAGTGACGGACACCAGCCTAGCAAAATCCTATTTATTTTCTCACCTGGAGGAACTGAAAAGGAGTAAAGCTACATAGCAGCAGGGCAATACAGGAATTTAGGACATTAAGTGATAATGATTTTAATGAACAAGCATTATGTCCACACATTCATGTACTTCTATGCATTTATATGCAGTAGAACGGCTTATATGTTATGAGAATGCTCATTCATTCCTTAGATTATGATATCTCTGATTCAGAGATCTTCCTCAGCTGTCATTTTTCTACTTTTTTTTTTGCCAACAGCCCATATGTTTGGTGTGCTATGTGTGGAATGAGACCAAAATAAACACTGATAGTAGATCTGGGTAAGTACAATTGCTGACAATTTAATTCTAGTTTGTATGGGCTGTTGCAAGTTAAGAAACATCCTATTGGAATGACCTCCTCGTTGAAACCTTGCCTCCAGCTAAAATGGGTACGAAGAGTCCTAATCAACCAATGAAGGGATTAAGAGTTACTCACCATAGTTTACTGTCCTCAAGCCAGAAGAACAAGCACTTGGAGAACAAAGTGAGTTCATGTATTCCCCCAACTTTTGCTCACCCCTGGGGGTGATACAAATGCTGTGAACTGTCACCTTGTTGACCTTTAGCAGAAGGCACTAGGAGAAGTTCCTAGATGCCATTTAAATCTAGCAGAAGACCTTTCTCTTTTCATAAAACAGCCATAAACTAGCAGTAATGTCACCAATGAATTCTTATCATGAATCCACACTATGGATTTGCATCAGCTTAGGATAATGTCAGTGAGAAGTATCACAGACTCTAGGTCACTTAAGGTTATGTATACCCTCAAGGCTACTCAGTTTTTATGTATCTATAGCGGGACCCAGAAGAACTCTGGGATTTCTTCTGATAGTATTCCCAACCAATTCCACTCTGTATTTAATTTCTTAAAACCCTGAGCTAGGTTTGACATTTCTGTTTATGTTCAGGCTAGTAGTACTGAGGAGCTTGATGTATAACAGAGGAGTGTCTGAATCCTTCAGTTAGAGATAGTAAATGACTTGGTGTGTCTTACTGTTTCTATGCATTTAGAGTCTAGGAGCATATCACGTGGGGGAAGGATAGTTTGTACTACAGTGACTGTCATTTGGAAGTTATTTAAGATTAGGAATAATATAAAGTAATAATTCTGTCAGAGTTCCCTGCCAAAAATTTTGGCTTATCTCATTCTCATTATCCACTTGCAGCTCATGTCGTATTTTCCTGAGTTTCCTCATATTCCAATTATTCTCTGTTAATATCCCATATCTCCCGTCACCTCCTGGCTACAGGCATGAAACTAGCAATGGCAATAAAAATCCTTGAGCAGAATAAATTATTCCCTATGAGCACTTGGAGTAATTTACAGATAAAAGCTGTGGTGGATGCCCCTTGGGGTGGTTTTTTTTAACAGCCTGGGACAGATGGTTGCTCAGTTAGCCAAATCCCAATTTTCCTCCTACACTGCATAGTTCCTAAATATTTGTTCTTCAGAAGGTCTTGCTGAGCACTGCCTTCCAAATGTTTCTCACTACAGATTTTGCAGTAATTAAAAAGCAGTGTACAGTTTAGCAGATAGCCAAAACTGCAGGTGATGCTTCCATGTGAATTTCCATAAGGATAGCTTTGCAAGTTCATCGTCTCCTTTTTTTTTTTTTTAATTAACTCCTGCTTGCATTATACTATGTATTGGGATTCATTACCTGTTTTAGTGTTAAGTTCTGTATGTTGATAGAAATAAAAGGTGATGGTAGTCAAGGGAAGTTTCAAAGTGGAAATGTTTTTGGTTTGTGTATCACTATTTTGAAGGCAATGTAGCTAACGTTTTTTGGCTTAGTAAATGCAGAAGCTATAAAAACTTCATTGCTCCTTTTAACACTTTACAAAATGACTTCTACTATTGTGCTCTTCGCAAGAAATTATATTCACAGTCTAAGTAGAACATATAGGGGACTTTAAAAGACTATTTTCCTTCACTTATTTTTAGATTCAGAATGATGCTCAGGTGCACTCCTGGAGAAGAATTACAACATAATCTACATTGAAGCAACTCTTTGGAGGAAATATTGTCCATCCTTTTCTCAAAACAGGGTTAACTTCAATATCAGAGCACGTCGCACAGAGCAATTCCCATTCAGGCTTTAAAAACTTCCAAGCACGGAGGAACCCAGACTCTCTGCTCCTGCATTGAATCACCCTGAATGTGATTTTTTTCCTTGCATCCAACTGAAATTTCCCTGCAACTTGTGACTGTCACCTCTTGTCTTTTAATTTTGCACTTTGGGGAGGAGTCTGACTCTCCATATCCTCCCATTTAGGGACCTGAGGATAGCAATTGTATCTCCCTTAGCCTTGTCTTCTCCAAGCTAGGCAAACCCAGCTGCCCTGGTTTTTCATCATGCATTATATGTTTCAGCCTCTGGTCCTCTTAGTGGTCCTCATAATTTTAGCACAAGTGATACAATAAATAATGAAAACCAGACTTTTTTTTGCAAATGGTCTGGGAATATCCTTATTCAAGTTGGATTAAAATAGATGGGCAATTGTTTTTGCAGTGCTTCTATGAAAGCCTGGATAGACAATAACACAAATAATGAAATTGAGAATGAAAATACAAGGGCAGAGGGAGTAGGAGTGTCACCGATTCCCAGTAGCCTTTGTCCTGCGCCCCTGCACTATCCTTGAAAAGCCACAAACCTGATATGGCACTGCAGATTTGCTGCAACTTTCTTTTTTTTTTTTAGAATACTCCAAACATAGCTGTAGAGCAATGGAGGATGTGGACCACTGAGTCTGACTGCCCCTCAGTGAAAGAAGCTGCAACATGATGTCAACCGATTCAGTTCTTCATAAAGGCAGAGTCCAGCCCCACTGGAAACTGCAGGCTGGGCTGTCCTAGAACTAATGGAAATCACTTTCTGGCCTCACCCAAAGTCAGATCTATACAATTTGCTTGCAGTTTCTGGAAACAGTGCCTTATTTAAAACCCTGAGCCTGATTCATCCCCCCGCTGCAGAAATTTAATAGAGTGGTGAAATGCATTCATCATTTTCAAAAACCTGGAAGCAATGGTGGAACTTCTCTGCATTCATAAGGTTTAATATACATTTTAAACATTGTAGGATAAGAATCTACATTTAGATTTAAGAAGGCAATAACAGCCAATAATCATAATGAAGGGGTGATAGCAAAATTTTTGCTGTGCTATTGTATTATCTAAATAATAGTGTTCTAGAAATGTTGTGTAGCAAGAAAAATAGTAACATTGCTGATACACATTTTTGGTTTGAGATTAAGATAGTCTGACACTTTTTGCAAGGTTTAGCTGCGAATGCAATTGAAAAACATGACTTCAAGACATTAATTTCTGGAATATTCCATTTCTAGAGGGTTTGTTTTGACTGCTAGTTATAATGTTCAAAATCCTTTGCCCTTTTTTATCCAAACCCCTTTCTTCTTCTTTTACTCACTGTCTTCATTCCTTTTATCTTCTCTCATCCAACTTGCAAGTAGAAAGGGGAGAGAGGAGAGGGAGATGGTATAAGGGACAAGGAAAAAAAAAAACCAATGCACCCATTTTAATTCTCTATACAGATATAAAAATATTCTGCAAACATTTTCAATTTCTTTATCAAAAACATTTCAACTAGCTTTAGCAATTTAGCTGGAAATTGCCTAAGGTAATGCTGTCATGATCCAGAAGATAGATATCCTCATATTATTCATATTTCCCTAGGTATGATGTTTGGCACATAAAAGAAAAATTGTGGCAGATGAAAGTGACACATCCTTTCCCAATTCTTGTTTTCATTTTATAGCTGTAACGGAACTGCTTGAGATTGTTTTCTATTTTTTTCTATTTTTTTTTTATTTTCTGATCTTTCCCTCTTATTTAAAAGGAATAAAAACAATTGGGCTGGAAACCTCACCATCTCATGAAATGCCTCTGCACTATACTGCACACTTTCTTCTGCATTTTATTGGCTGTTATGGCATATTTAATGTAGGAAGGCTCTGGGAAATGCACACCATGTATATACACTCTTGCTCTTGAGAGGCAGTGTGTTTAAGCAAGACTCATACCAGGATTCCTGAGATCTATTTTTAATCCTGTCAACGTCTCATTTTGCGACCTTGGACAAAACCTCTCTCTGCCCTTCAAACCACTCATCTGTTATATAAGATCAGATATCTGAGATACTTTAGGGGCATTACAAAGCTTAATCAATGTCTGTAGACTGACTCCAAAATGGTTGAAGGAAATGCATTACTGAAATGGACAGTTTCTCCCAGAATATATATACCCCAGCCACAAAAACCTTCGTAAGGCTTACCCTGAGGCACGGAACAGAGATCACAGGCTACACATTTTGCTTAACTTACTTTCCTCTGCCTACTACTGACTGCATGCATGAGTACAGATCGTCACTGCCCAATCTTTCCCATTCATGTGCTTTTGTAAGCACATGTAGACAGTGAGAAAAGCATGGTCTGACACTGATCCTGGGGATTCATTGGGTTGCCCGCTTTACCAAAGCTGGGATTTGCTGGTTGTTTGCTGAGCTGCTATCAACTCAATGTAGCAATTTGTCTTCTCTCTGACTGGTTTTGTACAAGACAGCAGGGTGAGGGAAAAGAAACTTCAAACATGGATGCCCTCACTGGGAGTGCAAGGTGTAAAAGAAGGATGAAGAAGCAGGAGAAAACCATCCAATCAAAGGATGTTTTATGCCATGTGTGCCAGAGACAGGCATTATTTAACCTTTCTCCTTTGCTAAACCTCTAAATACCCATATATGAAATAGTTTCTAGATATGTATCACTAATGGATTTTTTTGTGTGCTTTTTAAAGATAACCTATTGTTACTGGTGTTAAATGTACTTCAAAAGGGTATATTTGTTTATCATCAAACTTCTTAGGACAATGCTGTTACTTGTAAAAATATCTGTATTCAGGGCCACATACATACACAAATGTTTACATTGGTATTTACATTTCTTTTTTTCTTGCAATCTTGGGCATTAAATTTACCAATGTGCTAGCAGTAGTCCAAAGAAAACAGATTCAGTTTCTTTAAAATTGTTAGATAACTGTTTAGGTTGAAGGGCATTTTCCAGATGTGAAATGCCCATAGTTCACCATAATTAACTGGAAAGCCTATGATTTTCTTGAATTTTGCGTAGGCATGCAGCATTTACAGAAAACAGACATTTCCTAGCTCAGGGCTTTCATGGCTTCCTCTAATTATGTCAATGTGACAAAACAGTTTACGAAAACATGCCTTGATGTACATAGCATATGTATATATTGGTCAACAGATATTCATCTCCAGGCAAAAGTTTGTAGGTACATGATTAGGTCCTATGCTAGATGCCAAATGTAGATACATTTCCTCATTTATTGCAAATGCTCCAAAATTGACACAGTCAAAGGAGAAGTGCAAGTGCTAAATCCCAGAAACTGCTGCTATCCACTGCTGTATTTCTTCAGGAAACGTTACTGGAGTATAGCCCTTGCCAGGAAAGGCAGCTGAGAGGCGGAGGTCACCTTCTGATCTAAGTGAATTTTCAGTCCTCTCTACCAAAGTGTCCATCTGCAAACATGAGTGACACTGACAGGGATGATTGCTGAGCTTTTTTTTTGCAGAGGGTCTCCCAGATCACATATGTGCTGTTTTACAGCCTGATTCCTCTGAAATGCTCGTGTAGCACCTGCAGGCCACAGAAACCTCTTCCAGGCATTCACACTGTCAGCCTCCATTCTCCTCCAGATATGGAAAGTGCACTTACCCCTATTTTCTAACTACATGCCCGTGTAGGTAATTATTTTCACTATTAACCTTCTTGTTCCAGTCCCTCAGACTGTTAGTCATTTTACTTATAGGGATTAACACTATCCAACCTTCTTCAGTGGCGATCAAGTGCACTTGCCTCATCCTTCGCTTTGTTGCCATCAATCCCTTCAGTTGCTGATAGGGTTAATCCGATTAACACAGCTTCTCCAGCTAGGACAGCATAGAGAGGGAAATTCTTGGGAAAAAGGTCATGCAAAGGGAGTAAAAATCTTCTCCTGAAACACTAATCTAAAGCAAATTAAATAATTACAAAGTTTTAGTTTAGACAGCCAAGCTATAAGCTGAAGAAATCTGAAGTATGGCAGCCTGATGTTTGCATTTTCCTCTTCCACTTTTTCAAAAAACCTGGTTATTTCAAATCTGAAATATTTTATTGCAATAATGTGAGGATTTATGAGATATGCTCCCATATGACCTTTTTAGCAATCCCTCGTCCAGGCTGAGATGAGAGTCAAAATGTGGTTCTAAGTGTTCAAATAAATTACATTAATTGTATAATGTACATAGCTTTTGACTGAATGGTGATTTCAGCTGCTACTCAGATGATCACACATGTCTTACTCCTTTCAGTAATTCAGATGTATTTGGGTGGGATTATAATGCACTTCGTGTAGATGCTTTATTTAGCCAAGAGACCTGAGGCCAGGAAAACTCAAATGGGAGAGATTTGGAAAGATGAAGACATAAGGCAAAATCGTAAATGGGGGATCTAGGTGTTTATCCAAGGAAAATATCAACTGCTGTGCACAAATTCTTTTGTCTTCAAGATTATAAAGCAATTCAAGCTCTTACTTCTGTTTTACTTACAGCCCAGTAATTACTGCTCCCTTCTTGAAGTGAATACTTTCCGCTCTTTCTTTGTAAATGTCACATTGTAGTGACCTGTGTACATCACACTTTTCCTTCATCTCTGCATCCTCTCTGTAAGCACACTGAGTGGAAAAGAGGCAAGAAAATTAAAAAGCAGAGAGGCTTCTGGCAGTGACACATACAAACCAACAAGAAGAAAGGCAAAGAATGGGGAAAGAGAAGACAGTAGATGAGGGGCCAATAAAGTAAATAACCAGGCCTGTGGTACCTGGCAAGTTGCTAGCAAGATGAGAGTGTTGCCTTTTATAAACAGGACCTTCGATGTGGGATATGCAAAAACTGGAGCTCCTGCCCGATTACTTATCCAAAAGGTTGCTATTTTTTTTAACTCACTATTTAACCTTCTGCCTGTAGCATACCAAGCAGTTCATCTCCCTGGCCTCCATTGCCATTTGTTCTCAAGGCTTTCCCTCATTGTGTTTTTTCTTATCATCTGAAGTCTATTCACACGATAGGGGACCTTAGGATGATAGGTGTATGGCCACAGTCAAGTGCATTCCATAAAAACGGAGAAGGTCTCAGCATCACTAGTCACAGAGGGAGGTGTGTAGTAGGATTCTGGAGATACTGCTTATATTACCTTTGAAATGGTTTTCATTTCAGTGAACAGATCACGCTGTATTTCCATTCTTCTTTTTAAAGAAATAGTTTTTAGGATATTTTTGAACACTTCTATTGCATGGCCAGCTTTATTCTTTATATGTATTCTTTACTCTCCAAAACTCTTTGCTCATAATTTCTAGTGAGCCATTCCTGATGCTGCACAACAAGTACAAGGCATGGCACTAAGGTATAAATGACCTTCTGAAAGTACTCATTTTATTTTGAATCTTGTTTTTTTTTTTTTTTATTACTGAGTTGATCTTTTCTTTCCTATGTGAGGAGGAAGATGGAGTTCCTTAAACCATGCTTACTGAAGGGCTTTACAGTAAAAGTCATTGCCTATTGACTGCCAATATCAGAATTTTCTGGATAACAGAGGATAGTGGAGCAAATTCTGGTTTTTTTAGACCTTAACTTTTGGAACCAGACTGACTTCAGAAATTTTTGACTGTTGAATATTACATGGTAAACTGCAATACAAGTATGTATTTCTAAAGCGGTAGTGACCATACACTCGAAATCGTGTAGTTATGGTGCTGTTTCCCATTTGAGGTATTAAGCCTTTTAAGTTTTATTTTTCCTGTTTCAAAGCCATTCAAAAGTATCCATGTAATATAGTCATAGAAGAATTACTGTTCTTCTTTTTTTCCTTTCAAGTTCAAAGGAGGCTGGACTTTAATTTCCTTAGCTCTCTGGAAAGCTAGAGAAGAAATGATGTCCTACATATGAGATCAAACAAATTGGGTGGGATACTACTTTATGTGGTAGACTTTAGTTCTATTGGAATTTTCATTGCTTTTAAGAGTTATGATATTTGTCACCCTTCCAGTTCTTGCTATTAAAATTCATCTAACCTTCTTGCCTACACATGCAGTGACAATCAGCTGAACTTTTACATCAACAGACCGGTTACCTTTTAGCCCGTAATCGGGGGAAGACAGCCACAGTAGTCTCAGCATCCCACCACTGGAGCCCATCAGAGGAAAAGGCCTTAGTACTCAGATTATAGGCCAGAGGGTTGCCAGTGAATACCAATTTGTTTGCCTGACACCTGAATCAAATTATGCTTCTCTAAGAAGTACCCAGAGAGAGATGTACCTCATTAATTATATATGCAAATTGGGATCCAGCAATATCTTATGAGGTTCCGTATTGCAAGCCATGGTTTTCTGATGCTGTCAGCAGCTTTTCAGTTTAGCTCATCAGCGATCTAATTAAAATGGCCATCAAAGCAGAGCTGAACTGCATTAAATGGTTCCCATTAATGTCATATTTAATTTAGTGGTTCAGTACTGAAGATGTTCATTACTGTCCTTTGCTAGGTTTTGAAGAAGTTTTAGACGGCAAGTTTTACATATGGTATTTACATCCCAAGAAACATAAACATGCTGTTTACATATCTGGTATCTCTCCTGCCTTGATACCCTCCACTTAACATGTCGCAGCTGAATTGCCAGCTACTTCTTAGTTGCTTCTTCAGAGCATCCTGAGAAACTCTGAAGGGATGGGGGAATTGCAACAAGGGGAACGGCACTATCTTCTGTTGTTGTCTGTTCTCTCTGTCCTTCACACCAATTTTTATTGTCTAATCACTCAAGTCATTCCAGACTCTTCCATTTCTTAGACATGATGAGATAGCTGAAACTTCCCACTGACCAGCAGTGTTCTTGTTGCTGTGCACTAAAATTAAGGAAATTGCAAACTTTGATAGAAACAGCCTGCTATTTCTAGAGGTCAGATGAGATGTGGAAGGAAGTTCTCACCTTGGGGCACTGCAGAATTATTTCACTATTCTCCGAGGTTTTTCTTCTTGTGGAATAGGGAGGAATGAAAAAGGAACCTGTCACTAAACCCACACTTAAAAAGAAAGTGAAAAAAGGGTATTCTAAAAGGGTGCTATTAACTTTTTCTTTCTCTTTTTTTCAGGTGGCTGTGTTTTAAAGCTTAGATAACAGTTTTGTGAAACAGAATGGAGGAAAATATAAACCTAGATAAGAAAAACCTATTTGACTAAACTTCGTCTGAAACACAATGGTATAATATCAGTGTATACATTGTCAATGTATTCATTGATTTACTGTAAAATAACATCTTCCGAAGAACGTGTGGCAACTATTTACATCACTGATCTTAATATAACAAGAAGTCACACTTTTTTGTGTGACAAAAGTGTGACAAAATTAGAAAAGCTCATCTGCTGAATACTTTAAGTGAAGTCACTATGAAAAATTCAGAATTCAGCAGAATAGAAATTGTTGGCACCTTTCATCACCCAGGAAAGATGTCAAATAGTGTATCAGAATTGTATCCAAGGAGAAGTTGATGACTTTGGATAGAGTTCTCAGAAACATTTTAATTGCTCATGATAATTACTATTTTCTTTCACATGTCTAAGTCTAGTCCCCACCTAAACAACAATATTACTTAAATTAACAACCTAAAGATTTCAGTAAATTGGAGGAATTCAAATTTTGGAGAGGAGCAAAAAAATAGTTCTTTTATAGTGGCATCATAGGAGGCTGTACTATAACTACACACTGAGAAAGTGGTTATGAGAAGAGAATAAGACTAAGTTCTTGAGTACTATAAATACTATATAATAGTAATAATAAATCAAGTGATTAAAACTGTACCCATCTTAAATGAAAGGGATGAAACTCAGCAAAGATGCAGATGAATGTTAGAATATAATATTTTACAATTTCTGATATTAGAATGTCAGAATCTTTTACTCCAGAAAAATCACCCAGGGCAAATATCATCTTATAATTTAAATGTGGATTAGAGGAAAAAACATGACTTTTTAAAAACACATATATCTCTGAAAGGGAGAGACTCCTTAATTTTAAACAAGTCCATTTTGTTTTTGTCAAGACTGGAATTACTTGGCATTACTAGTTGACTGCGACTGTTTGCTAAGAGAAACAGAGATGTACCTAACACAAATGAATTAGTTCATTGTAATATCCTAGCACAGCAAGTCAGCCTTGTAATAAACATAGCCTACCTTTCCAGAACATTCAGCTTAGATGTGAACAGCACTCAGACATTTTGGTCATATCTATTTCAGGAATTGAAAAAGGAAGATCCCTAGAGGCTGTATGCAATCATCTGCACTATGAAATTGTGACAATGTTATCTCATATGCTTTAGGACCAAAGCCCAAGTATTACTACTTCTTTGAGGTTTTGGGGACAGGAACAGTAGTTGCTACAATGCTGAAATTTTCTGTGGAAGTGTGTCATTTCAGCTGAACCAGTTGAAAGTATTTTGTTAGCAAAAAGTTGTTGCCTTCTGGCTGAATTAATCTTAAGGGAAGTGTTTTGTTTTGGTTCTAAATTTTAAGTTGGTTCAATGAGCTTAGGTTTGAAGAAAGGAAGGTATTTTCATTATTTCAGTGAACTATATTCTTGGTAGCTCTCAGGGATTTCCTATCAGAATTCTGATTAAAGGACTACAATGGGTTCAACCAAGGTTACCTTGAAAAACAATAATTTTAGGCTCCCTAAAAATATATCATTCCATTACCAATATCGGTGTGATGCAGTTGTTCTGGAGAAATATTAAGCACACCGATTGACTAGAATATCAAGATAGAATATATTGGTTTCCTTTTTTTTAGTGGTACTTTGCCTTATTTACAGTGTGGTAATTTTAATTGTAGTAGGAAAAGAATCAAATATATTCTTCTGTCTGCAATCACAAATTACTTCAGTTTTTGGACTTCAGAAAAAGAAGTTATGGACCTCTCTTTCCTTCACAGTTTGTTTGCTTCCTGCTGTTTTTTAGTTTGCTTTTTTGTTAAATTTTTCAATTTTACATGTGTTTATTAAACACATGTAGAGTTTTCTAAAATGCAGAAGTTTTGTATGTGCTTTCCTATCCTTTGGAAGGGTAGACAGGGTGTGTTCTGTGGCTCCAAACAAATGAACAGGTTTTGGTCACCTGTAGAGGAAAAAGTGGTCCATAATGGTGTCTCATTCTAATAGATTTGCCAGGGAAACAGTACTTTTCTTTCTCAGGAAACACTTTGAATTGGGTGGCAATTGAAAAAGAGATGGGAAGTAGAATTAAACTGTACTTGGTGATTACATTGTTGCAGAAACACTTTAAGCACATTTTGGGGTAATGATATTACTTCTGCTTCTTATTCTAGAGGCAGTGAATATATAGGAATGCACTTGAACTATGATAAGACCCTGTCCTCCAGGGATTATGTGTCTCACTGCACATAAGTAGGGAGCCAAGACTAGTGGAGTGCAACAAGGCTCAGAAGTTTCAATATTCACTTTTCTGATGTTTTTTTCCCTGTAGAAATACTAGCACAAAATTATGTTCCAATTGATCAGTACCTCCCAACACCCCATTTACCCTCTCTTTGCTCAATGTAGACAGCTGCTCCACTAGATGATCTATTCCATACATAATTTTATTAAAGACAAGAGTTCATGAATCCGGTGCCTTCTGCATTTATAAATCTCACACATCTCAGCCCTTTGATGACTTTCTTAGACATATTACTGACGTAAGTGTAGCAAATGTGCAAAAAGGTACAGCAAGCTTTCCTTTAAGAGACAGAAAACTAAGAGTTTAATAGAAAACTAAGCATGGAATTTAAGTCTGCTGAGATGTGTCTAGGTGTACACTGAGGCAAAACAGTGGAAATATTTGAAGTGCTATGTTTTTATAATACAACAAAGAACTAAGTGAGAGTAATCAGAATATTCTGACGTGAGCTGAAGCTATTGGGCTGTAACAGAAAAGAGGGCAATGTGACTCCCATTCCCCTTGTTGGTGCTTATAAGGATTATCTTACACTGCTTCTTTCAACTTTTCTCTGAGGATTTCCACATGCTTTAGAAACACAGACAAATCAAGACTCACAAGGGAATAGCTCTCTGTACTGCAGGCATATATAGAATCTAAATGTTTTCTTTACATGTGCTGTAACAAGTCCCAAAGAAACTGATCTCTAAAAGAGCTCTTGTAGGTAGCAGCCCTCCTAGCCCATGCTGGTCTCAGGGAATGTTGGGTTCCCATGGGTGACAGCAAGTGTGCCTTCAACAGTGCGTTCCCTGCTCCTCTGTGGTAACAGCTTCACAGATTTAAATTTGGCACTGTATATTTATGTCTTCTCTCTGCAGTCAAACAAGTTTGAGGAGGGATGCAAGTATCTTCATACTTAACTAATATGATACCTAGATTGCTTGAGCCTTTTCCTTTCCAGAAATAAGGCAAGAAAAGAGGTTGCAGCCAACATCACTGAACTGCCACTTCAAAAAATATGCACTTAAACTATGATATTTATCAGACTAATTTTTTTATAGTCCTATTTAATTAACTTTACATTGCTAAGTCAAGATTTTGACCACAAATCTATACAGTTACTTCAGCCGCCATCTCATGGCTGTAAATGTGATTAAGCATTAAGACCCAAATTTCTAACATCAATATGCTGGTGAAGCATGTCTTAGAATGACTGCATGGCATGAAATCTAATGATGCACTTCCAGACAAATCTTATTAATGGCATGTGGATGGAAAACAACTTCTGGAGACTATTTTTACCTATGAACTCCATGAGTTGAACAAAATGTGTACAGATAATTCAATACTTGTCGCAACCATAATTTAAAAAGCTGACTGCTCAAGTTGCTCAGATGCTTGCGTGCCACCAAAGCACATGCTGAAAACTGGTGTATCTGAGTGATGCTCACCAAAACTCCTGCCTCAGTTTCCTTTGGGTATTGAATACTCAAGGCCATAAGGTCATTTGTGCCATGGAGCAGATCACAGTTACTGGTGAAAGCTCTGCATCACCAGGTTACACACAGCACCTACAGGTTCTCCTCGCTGGTTTTGATAACCTGAAGCTACTTGAAATGGGAGTAATAATCTGTAATGAGGTACTGTTCTTCTCAAAGTAATTATGTTATATCATACCAATATATGAAACTTTTAATGAATGTCTCCCAGAGTGCCAGTAAATTCCTAGCCTACTGAGTTTATGCACTGTCGGGAGCTTGTGTATAATTTTACTTCTATTTCTTCTGTAATTATAATTGCAAATTATTTTCTTGCCTATGATGATAGAACTGTTTGCCTTTTGATTTGAAATAAATATGATCGATTACATCATTACTTATTGTCCCATACAGTAAAATACCATTCTTCCTTAGTAAAGGAAGAAGTTTAAATTTTCTGCCATACCTTCTGGATTTAAATTACAACTCACAGAGAGATTTTCTTTTGTTTGTATTAACTACTATAAAAATACCTGTAAACTCTTTTTGCTTTGCAAAATAACGCTCAAAATCAATGGTCTGTTGTAGCAAGGAGAAGAGTGCTTGAACAAGGACATAAGGTCATTTCCTTCAAACGGGCATCCTGGGATGGCAAGATAGGCTGATGACCAGGAAAGAGCTGAGGTCTAGGTTTACTGTTAGTTTATTTTTTTCTTTGCTGCATGCAAATAAACACTGAGAACAATTTTTGAAACATCCCAGCTTATTCCTAAAGCTCAGTTTAACTGTATTGTGCTTTTAAGTCTCTTGCAGACCACTGTTGATTATGGTCGTTTTCAATCCCATAGGTTGCAGTCAGTTACATCTTAGTGTATTAAAAAAACAATTGACATTTTCAGTGTCCTGATAAACATGTTTCCACAAAGTATCTAATCCTTCTGCAACCAGTAGCAACCAAGGATATCTTACAAAACACAGCTGAAAAGAAGAGAAAGAGCCATTTTCAACTACCACTAACATGTAACAGGATAATAATAATTTCTGTGGGAAACAGGAGTCCGACGTTCATTTGCCACGTCTGCCTGGAGAATTTTATGACCACCTCAGCTCTCCTCCAGGAGCAGGACTAGCCAAACTACTTGAAGATGGGCCACTTTTGTGGCTGGACTGGGAATTTTGGGGCTGGTAGAAGAGAGAAGAAGCCTGCAGAATAAGCTTTCCCACTAACCTAATGGCTATGTCTCTCACATGAAGAAGGAGATGTAGGTTTTGCTCTCTGTCCTTCCCCCATCACCAAAAGTGGGAAACAAAGGCATTGGCTTTGATTTACCTTATTAATTTATAGAAAGTTAATTCAATATTTAGAAAGTCGGTGTCTCTTCTGTGACTCTCTTTTGTCTCACAGTAGGAAGTATCAGTAATAGAAAAAATAGTTTGTAGGCAGAATAGAAAGTTGAACTACCAAGAGTGAAAGAGACAGAATTAAAATAGCTTCAAGAGAACTTTTAAGCACTATTAAGGAAAATATTTAAGAGAGAATTTTATGGCAAATAATTAATTTGTGGGAAAAATGATAATATTTATGAGTCAAATAGGTCAGGTTAAGCTAGCTTTTGAATATGTTATATTAATGTTGTATATATTCTGCCTCTTAAAATAATAGTTTAAAGTGGAATGAAAAATGTTAAATAAGTAATACATTGGGAATAACTTTTACATTATGATTACATTTGATTACAGTAAAGTTAGAAACTATACACAGAATTTGAGAATTGACTTAATTTTCAGGGCAGTCAAAATAGAATTTAATTTATAAACTAGAGTTGTTTGCAACCATGGCCTAAAAAGTCAGAGACTTTCACAATGGAGGGGGAGGTACAGGGAGCAGGAAGAAGTGTTTCACAGGGTGGGAAGTGCAGATGTAGAAGAGGAGGGAGGCAAGAGATGACAGTGCAAGAGGAAAAGCAAGCAAAAGAGGGGCAAGCAGAGCTGAAGGAAAAAAGGTCCTAGGTAGGTAAATATGGATACCTGTAGTAGACTCTGTTGGGTCTGCATATGAAAATGCGTTAACATAGAGACTCTGCGGTATTTACCAGCTGTTTCAGAATTGCTGTAGTGCTGTTCAGGATTCCTCTCTGTGCTCGGCAACTATTGCCTCAAGTGAACGGCCCACTGGAGAGAGATACAGGGGGACACCCTCCTATACACATCTCTTCTGTGATGCAGAATGAAATGAGAGCTGCCTACAACGTAGGGAAATGTTTCCCCAGAGAATCCTCTGTTGGATGATTAGAGCCCCTCTGTGTGGGTGGCAGTGCAGATGCAGTAATGAAGGATGTAAAATATTTCCTCAGTTTAGACTGAACGAGTAAAAATGTGCTTTACTTATTCAATCTTCTCAGTGTATCTCAAAAATCCTGAGCTAGGTTCTTGAAACCTTTATCGATTCTGCAACAGAAGTTAACTTGCCACACTGACATGCAGACAGCTGTAAGCAGGTGGATGTTTTGTTGTTTTTATAATGCATAAAACAGTCTAGAGAGCTAGACACCTTGCTCAGCATTTCTGAAGGTTTCAGATGAGTACAAAATTGATTGTTCAGTGTATTACTAAATCATAGAATTGTCCTTATTTTTCTTGTTCAGTATGGACTACATACACACAGATTTTTTTTCTGTTCTGCTTATCCACAAAGCTAGGTAGCCATCTAGCCACGTATATGAGCAATAAAGACTTAAAGGGTAGTGCTCTGGTAGGACATTCACAGAAACAGGATAATTATTCAGATTTGTGAACATGAGATCTGCAAATGCATTGTGGAATCCATGCACAATGAACTAAAATTAATGCCTTATGCCATCATAATACTCTACACAATTGCAGAACTTCTGACCTGGAGGACTTGACAATGGAAAACCTTTCATTTTGCTCTGTCAAAGGAGCTCAGATTTGGTACTGAACAGCTACAGACTGGGTGGTAGGCATGTGGGTACTTCCTCAATAATCCTTTGATCCTTGGCATTTCTGCTGCTGTATTAACCATAGCAGGGGATCCAGTGTGACAGAAATGGATTAAAACCAACCTGTGTCACATATGGTATCAGCAGCCCACAATCATCCGATGATAATGAATTTCTGTCGCTATGCAAATGTGGTGCTTTGATACTAACTTCCAAGAAGCTGAAAAATGCGTCCTCATCATCAAGCCCCCGAGCAACTGCTACTGCCATCACTAAATTTTGTTAGAGATGACGCCTGGCATCATAACAAAATCAGAGGTTTCTTCCACTGTAGGGTGACTTGGTGTATGATACCAGATACGCAGCCTGTACTTGAGCTTTACAATAAGAAAGGGTAGTGGAGTGAAACGGGTGGCTGTCTGGAAAATGCTTCTAGGTCATTTCTCTTCAAGCACACAGACTAAAAACAACTCTGCTCAATTTCCATGTATTGCAGAATGAAGACAGTTTGTAATCAGGTGAAACAGAATTTGAGGACAGATTTCATGGAGTAGTTATCCTAAAATATGCAGATTTTGCTTAAATGTGGAGGATTTCAGTAACAGGTACAAAACATTTATAAATTGTGTTGGGTTTGTAGCTCATGCTGTTGAGGTAGCTTTACTGCACCTGTACCTCTGTGATTTTAATATCTCACTCAGCTATGAAAAGCAGAAACAGCATTACAAACTGAAAAAAAGCCTAAGGCATCCATCTGAATTTCTGTCTTTTTTTTTTTTTTTTAATGACCTTAGTATGGTAAATGCCAGGATTTTTTTTTTTTCCTCAGGTAAAAACATTTAGGCCACTTATGAAGGTCACGTTTTGGGCTAGCCTTTTTCTAAGTAAGTTTGGGATGTTCCGTCTATTTTAAGCATTGGAGGCATGAGTCCAGATTTTATTCTACTTACCTTTACATTTTTTCAGTGCTGAGCTCTCTCTGCTGTCTCAGCCCTTCAGGACATTTCAAAATAAACTTGTTGGGGCAAGGAAGGATTTTGCTGAAATTGAAATTTTGGGCATTTCTGAGGTGCTTTAGGCTATTAAACAAATAGAGTAATTTAAGCAGTCACATCTTTGTTCAAAGGCATGCTTTCCATTGAAGTACCTTAAGCTATCATATCTTCACACAGCTTTTGCCATCATATTAATTTGACAGACTTTTCAGGAACTTTCCCTCAAGATTCTTCCTTCAAAATGTTCAGTGCTTCCAATGACACAGATGAGATTTAAAGTAGCAGACCTAGTTTAGTAGCAAAATTTCATCAGTAGGAGACTACACGTAGCTATGCTCCCTCCATTCAAGACCTGTTACTTTCTAGGCTAGCTATAGAAATGTTTAGAACTGGTGTTTCTATAACGGCAATGCAAGTCCTGTGTTGTGTACTCAGGAATGAACACTGGAGTGGGTGCAAAGGCTAAGGAGATGGTTTTGGAGGATTTGCTGTCCTCTGCAGTCCTGCATATCCTGCTCTTTTGGGGAATTGCCCCTGGAGTGTCTCTAGAACCACACATGAAATCTGTAACTTTAAGTGTTGTTTAGAACAGGTGAGGAAAGGGTCAGCAAGCCGCTGATAAGCCATAGCGATCATTCAAGGACCCATGCCTGAGTTAACTCATCATCTTTTATTTAGTACTCAGCCAAGATGCCTAAGAAATCAAATAATATAGCAATATAAAAATATCACTGGTGCTTATGAGCTTTCTTTCCAATGCCAAAGGCTTTAACTAACCCAGCAACAATTACAGCTTTTTGTGCTATGTGCTCCAAAGCCTCTGACTATAGCCATGAACTGAAGCTACAGACAAAATGTGTAAATGCCTATGATTAAGAGTTTGGCCATAATCTTATACCTATTTTCTTTCTATCTTTTCAGGATGTGCAGAACCATTCAGTAAACTGGATAGTTGAAGTTTTCTGCTCTACAATCCCTAAGATTAATTGCATCCCTGGCACTAATATTATTACTGTCAGGGTATCAAAGATTATTGTAAGACTATAATACCCAATCCCAATTTGTTCTTTTCCTGATTTTTGGATCTTTATGGGATTCTTAAACTGCTGAAATGTCATCACAATCCTTACTCTAACTTGTACCCTTGAGTAAAAATATTCTACTAGAAAACAGTACCAACAATGGTTGCACTTTTTCTATTTATCTCTGGAAATTCTGAAAAAGCTTTTGTATTTAGATTTTTCTGTTATTAATTATATTCCGAACCATAATCTTTGCCCTACCATAGCCAGAGATTCACTGAAATGTAAATGCAGTAAATGCCCTTAGCAGAATGAGCACTTCCCTGTAGGCTGGGAAGAATAAAGTAGGATTTTCAGACATTAGATTGCTTAACTGTAGCCCATAGACCTAAGCCTAGTTATAAACAATGCATCAATATCAACGATAAAAGAGAACGTAAGGCCTTTAGGCTACAGTCCTAATCTTAATTATAAATTGGCTCCAATCCTACAATTAGAATTAACAGCAGATACTGGTTACTAGTCACAAACCCTGCTGCTGTCTAAAAGAACAATGGAGGATCAAGCAATGAGGAAAATCACATCTTAAAGGAGATTATGTCCTGGATATGCACAAGCCTTCTTATTATCATCAGAGGTCTTATGGGATTCAGGAATAAACAAAGAACCAAATGATATGAATTTCCAAACTTAATCCTAAAATAACACTAACTGTAATCATAGTCAGAGCAGAAAGTCCTGTATTTAAAAACCACGTATACATTAGACCTCACCAGCACCAGCCCTCCTCTAGTTTCTTTAGATGAGGTTCCTTTGTTCACTTTCTTTGGATAGGGAAGAGGTCAAACATTGTCTCAAAGGATTTAGTAGCATCTCATTTTCCTTTGACAAATGCTATTGCATTGTTTTTCTCATGTCAAGGAGTGTGTTGAACAGAAACTTCATTACTGTCTGACAGCACTGATCATGTACGTCATTCTGAGAGATGGGGACAAATAACGTTTAAAATGAGAGAAAAATCAATGATTTACAGAACGGGGGCTGCCTCCTTATTTGGAAAGCCCTTGCTCAAAAAATGCTCTTTTTAAACATTTGTTTATGGGTTGCAGTTCAAATTACTTTTAATTTTGCAGTATAAAGTCAACCATTTTATGCTCCTTGCTGCCTTTCAATCAATAATTTACAAGCACTTTGAAAGCATTAATTGAGTCTCAGGGTTAAGCAATCATGATAATTAATGTCACATGTAAGAAAGAAACCTGTTACGTCATGAGATTTAAGAGCTACCTCAGATTCTTGTCTTTTTCATTATTATTTACTACTTATCTATGTTTGTTGAGGCTTCAGTGGAAACTATCACAGAAAGGAGAAATTCTGATTATCTGAAAAATAGCCCTCTCATGGGTCTGTAGGAAGTCTGCAAAAAAGACCTAGAGAATATTAAACAGTTTATAGCATGCAGATAACTTGTGCATATATTTTTAAGATTAACTTCGTGCATAAAACTCAAAAACCTTCAGTGATCAGGCTGACATTTTTCTCATGTGATACCACTGACGTGTTTGTTATGAATGGATTACTACTACAAAAAAAACCCTGGACTCTGAAGTTACATTTTGTTTGTACTGATAATTAAAACTAAGCTCACTTACAGAAGATCCATGAAGATATAAACATTTGAATTAGACACCAGTAAAAAAATAATAGTACAACAATGCATAAACTGACCTCAAATATGTACAGGGTCTCTCAGGTTGCTTTCACCTCAGTGAGTTGTTACGTGATGTGTATCGCACATCGAGCTAATGGGAGAAAAGGAAATACTGATTGCATAACCAACAGTGAATGGATAAATCCTAAGTATACTTATGAATAATATTAAACATTATTTTTATATTGACATATCTTCTCTTAGCTCCATAAACTGCTACTCTTTTCACAATAACTTTTTGTCAAAAGAGAAATTGAGTAGTAGAATTCTGACTTCTCAAAGTTTTCATGTGACCGCATTTGTTAGACAGTATTCTCCTGTTCAGATTGAGAAGATGTAATTATGATGTTTATATCCACTTCAATCAAAGATTTCAGTTTTAGAAATGAACCTGAAGTTTATGTGATTTATGCCATAGAAAGCAGTCTGTCTTTTTTTGTATAGCACTTCATGGCAACACTCATACTTTCAGTAAGCAGACATTGACAAGTCTGATTTCAAACATATAATGCCATAAATTAAATCTGTGGGAATATCATGCTGATGACCTAGCATCTCATTTTGTTTTTCAAAGCTTTTCCTAAACCTTTTAAAAGTTTCAGATGGTGTATATATACTATACCTTACGCCTGCTTCTAAACTAAGGATTAGAAAGATTGAGGTTGAGTTATCAGTGGATATAAATGCCTGAAGATATTTTACATACTGCACCTACATACCAAGTATTGTGGTAACCATCACACTGGGTGACTGACTTGTGGGATGTGTACTCTACTAGTCAGAGGAAACAGAAGCACTGTCCCTTTCAGACAAAACCTTCATTTTAGAGTCTCTCCACCTATGTCTCTAAGCAAGATTGCTTTTTCCTACAGAGGTAACTTCTATTCCCTGCTCTGAGTGTGGTCTGACCCACAGGAGACCTTCAAACTTGAGACTGATGCTGGTCTGCACTCCTAGCATGAATGGTGTTATGAGGTTGAGCATTGCAGCAACTTTCCTTCTTAGTTAGAATCATAGAATCACGGAATAGTTAGGGTTGGAAGGAACCTTAAAGATCATCTGACATAGGCAGGGACATCCCACTAAATCAGGCTGCCCAAGGCCCCATCCAACCTGCCCTTAAACACCTCCAGGGGTGGGGCAGCCACAACTTCGCTAGGCAACCTGTTCCAGTCCCTCACCACTCTCATAGTGAAGAAAGTCTTCCTAATGTCCAGTTCTTTTCTTAAGAACACTTTCTCACCCTTGCTTTTGAGATCACCCTCTGAAGCACTCACAGTCACAGTGAGTGATCCACAGTGAGCACACATTTTTGTGAGCAGCCTGAACCAAGGCTAAATTCAAACTAACAATAAGAAGAAATATACATGCCAGGGCTCATGGAATGAAGGTCTGGCCTTTCCAGCACATCATATTTGCAGCTCTGACCATCTGGACTTTCTTACACGAGCAGATTCCATCTGCCACCTGCTTGATGCCCCAGTTTCTTTTCAGAGGTTGATCCCATATGGTTATAGCTTATGGTTCCTTTTCCTGCACTGTAGGAACTGCACAGGTCTCTAACTAGACACTGTGCACATTTCCACACAGGCACCATCTAGCCCCTTAACATCTCTGATGTTCATTGCAATTAAAACATTTCCTGATTCATTGGAGCCCCAAGGAACAGGAAACACTATGAACAAAAAGGATAGTGAGGTACAAACACATCTCACAGTCCACCAAAACTACTGTGCAACGTGTAGGAGCATCTGTACAGAAATAGTTTTCACTGTGATATTTAACTAAACCTAACATTTATGAAAACCCTCCAAAGGAGCTTAGATGTGGGAACTCAACTGGCATCATTAATCTCCCACTAAAAACATTGCTCACTTTACCAGCTTACATTTACCAGCTTTGGAAACATCAAAGTTTAAATCGACGGTACAGAGATAAGTATTTGGTAGCATTGTGCCTATGCAAACATCAGTGTTATGTTAATGTAATCCACAGTACAGGAAAGAGAGCTGAGAGGCATTTCCATTCTTGCACTTGTAGTTGTTTATTAATGTGGAAAGAGGCAGTCCAGGAGCTATAAACAACATCCTTCCCTCACAGCCAGTGTTCCCAAGCACTCAGCCACCTGCTGCCCTGCCTACCTGTGATAATCACCCTTTCTCCCTGCCAATTTTTGTGCTGCACTATGCATGACATTTTAAATGATTTAGTGGACTAGTTTGAATTTTTCAAATAATTTTACTTGCTTAATTAGTTTCAGTTTATGGTTTAGCTGCCCCTTCACAAACGGCATTACGGAAAGACACGAATCGGAACAAAATTTGCCAGTTCTGAGTGTATCAGAAAGAATGCCCAGGAAGGCTGCAGAAAGTTTGTGGGCTGAGGGGGTAGGAAAGGTGTGCATAGGGTTTGTCTGAAGTTCAGGTGTTTATGACAACAGCAGGAGATGCAGGAGTGTTATGGTTTGTGTGCATAGCTGGCAGGCAGCAGGGAGAAGAGGAGATTGCTGTAATTGTGACCTGCTATTCTAGATGGTGCTGGGTTGCCTGGGAGTGCTGCAGTAGCTGCACAGGTCATCATAGCTACGGGAGCCAGTGAGATTTGTTTTACACCAAAAGTTTTGCTAAACATTTCCCTTATATCTGCCCTGCCTACCTTTCAGCTGGTACTGTGGCTGGATGCCTGAGTCCCAAAGGCTGCAGAGGGCAGCTGGTAGATCAGAAGAAGGCTGTCCAGATGTTGCAGCTTCTGCCAGAAGCTGAGCAGAAATTAAAGGGCTTAAATTTATGGACCATAAATTTCCTGTCCCTAGACTTATTTGTCAAACGAAAGAAAAAGTGAGGCAGCATGGCAGAAAGACATCCTTGCCTCACTTTTGATGCCATTTATATATAAAATCAAACTGTAGATACCAAAAGCACTGGGCATCTATGAAATAAGCTGTTATAAAGACTCATCATTCTTCATAAAAGTCTTTTCAGCTGATGCTATTAAACCTTCCTATTAAGAACTTTTGGCAAATTGAAATAGTAAATTGCACCTCCAGGGATAACGCCTCCAATCAAAGAACTCCAGCTTTCGACACTTTGGATATTGCAGAACATCCCTGTTCCCACTGGCAACCCTGACTGACAGCGCATGCCGTGCACTACAGTCATCACAGGCTTTTCTGCTGCCATGGCACAGGAGACAGACTGTAGGGAGGGCTTCCCAAAGAGCCTACAGAGGATCTGCAATATGAAACATGATGATCAAAATGCACAAAATGGTGCATGTCTCCAGTATCTACAAAATCTTTGAGGAAGTCATTGCTGTCTTTATTTTTTGTGTTTATAAATGACATAGAGTTGCTCTCTACAAAGTTGATTTTTCACGAAACTTAAATGTCTGAGTTTATTCATTGTGCTAAAATGTCTGTGGCTAAAAATTACATTCTCTAGACTGGCAGATTCAAAGTATGACGTATTTGCTGTGTGGAATGCACTTCAAAGTTCTTGCAACATGCTATACTGCTTGATTTTTATCAAGAACATTCAATGATTTTTTATTTCATCAGTCCTTCTGAAAAACAGCAATGAGTGTATGATGAGAAGGGTACTGTTTAATGAAGAAATTGTCGAGTATTACCAGTGATTCGCATGATCACCAAGGAAAAATAACATAAACACAATCTACCATAAAGTTCAGTGGAAGCACAGAACTTGTCCGATTTCATTTTTCTTAGTTTTTAAAAGGAGTTCAACTGCACTTATCAACATCCCTATACTGAGAAAAGTGGGTATGCGAGGGTTTTTTCTTTGATGATGTGCACTGATTTTTGTTGTCATATATCATATGCAAAACAGATCGACCACTTGCAGTATCTAACAAATTCTGTATATCAAATGATGTACAGAGAGCCCGACACCTTAAGCAATCAAATCTGTAGCAATTTATAGCAGTCTCTCATGGTGAATTAAATCATGATCAAAATTTTTATTGATTTTGGGAAAATGCTGAAGCCCTTCCATTTCTTCCTGAGGGGTAAGTATACATAGTTCTGCAGGTTAGAGCAAAGCTTTACACGGCATTTTTATGTTTTTTTAAGCTCAGAAATGAGGCAAAGAGAACCCAGATTGTTCTTAACTTGTTTTGCTCATCTCTAAGAGAGTAATTTATCCCTCACTGTAAAGCCAAATGAGAAGTCTCTTAATCAAGGTATTGTGCTGAGATCAGTAAACTCTCAGGAACATTTATGAGAATTTATCATCAAAATGTGACCTCCATCCGTGCCCTGAAGCCCCTTTACATATAAGTCCTAAAAGCAATTGCAAAACGGAATGTAAAGTATACAAAGTCTTGGAGTAATGCCCAAAGTGTTTTTCTGTATTTCACACTCTTCATATTTTTTTGAGAGAATCAGAATTAATTTTTTACTGTCTTTTTCAGGGAAATTAACTGAATTTTCAGCTTTTTCTGTGAAAAAATCTAATGGATTTAGTGCTCTTTAATCTGTTTCCTAGAAATAGTTGTACATGTTGCACTAAAATTTATACTTATTTGCTTGTTGCATATAAATGAAAGTTGTAGCCTCACTTCTACAAACCTTAAGTAGTGTCTTGAAAAAAATAGATGCAAATGAGCATATATAACTAGAAGTATTACATTCCCAACTCTTTTTCTTTAACAATACGTAGCTATGGAGCTGTTTGTCTGCACGTGTGGGAAAGAGAAAGGATCTCGTTTCAAGGTAGCTACCTAATATTTTAAAGATCTCCCTCTTCACTGACTATGGAGCAAGAATAGATAGATTAATTTCATGTGGCTACAGCTAGTAGCTGAGAGTTATGATTTTTAATCGTTGCTGGAATCCTGCCTTCTTACCTGTTAATGAGGCAGTAAATTGGTTTGGAGCAGGTCCCTACCTCTAGATGTTTCCCATTCACTCTGTGAACAGAAGCAAACCAGAGTCTGAGTGCACCGATGGTCAGCAGCAATTGTGAAAGAGCTTAGGAGCCTTTAGAAACATGGATCTAATGAACATTTCCTCTGGTCTGAGATTCCACTGCAGTTAGTCATTATTGTAAGAATAAGGTGTTTGATCTTTGATTCCAACATAAGCTGTGCTTGGTCATGAGGATTTATTGAGAAACTCTATTACAGCATCACAAACCACTGTTTCCTTGCCAAGAGAGGACTACTTTTTTTTTGAAAGCTATCACTTTTCCAGTTTGTCATGCATTTAACAAGCACTACACAATTATTGCAGAATTTTAGTATTTTAACCAGTAAGTCATGCATTGCTAAATTTAACAAAACCAAACAACCAAGATTGAAAAAATATCTCTTATGTCTCTTGATTTTTTTCTCAGTAACTTTAATCAGCTAGTGTTTCTAGCTAGTAAGAATTCTACTACTAGTAACACTAGTAAGAATTCTACTACTAGTAGTAGTAGACATATAAGTAGTAGCTTATCAGCTCATATTACAGAATTATAACTGAATTTATTACTGTACATGTAGCTAGACCTCTGAGCGCCATTAAACGATAAACTAGGATCTGGGCTTGCAGACTGTTTCACACAGGCCTGTGCTATGTTCATGCAAGTCTCTCTGAAAACAAGAGACTTCTGTGTGTTTGCAACAGTTTGCCTGTGCATGACAAATTGCAGAACCTAACCTTCCAGGTCTTAATTTCCAGGCTGAGGAGTAAAAATATTAATGGCATTTCTTGCCCTGTTGACTGCCACTGGAATATTTCAGACAAGATTTTATGTTGGAGAGTGTGTATGATCATGTATACGAATGACTGTATAAAACTTCTCCAAGCGTATGCGTGCTACAGCCATAGAGTCAATAATAAGGAAATAATTCAGTGATATGAAACAGCAAGTTCAGAATGGTAGGAAATGTTTTCAAATGAAACAAAAATTCTAGGGTTTGTGGTTTATTACACTGCAAAACAGTTCCGTGTTTGCTGCTTTCTGATTTACAGGCAGTTGTTCACTGTGTGAATTCAAATTAATTGCTTAAGTCCTACACAGGAAAGCACACTGGAACGTGCCTTGCAAGGGCCTTTGCCTACCCTTTCTCAGGTGCAAGTATTTAGAAACCAGACCATACTTTTGGAGCACCTGATAACCTCTGTCTAAGCCTCCTGAGTTTGTTCCTTTACCCTGCCCTTTCAGTATGTACATGATAAGACCATCAACAAATATCAGGTTAGATAACCATATAATTCAAATTTTGTTATTCCCTGAATCTTGCCATCTCCACAGAGCTGGCAACGTGATTAGTACGTTACGCACAGTTTTGATTAGTGCCAAGTACATTTTAATAGACAAGTCAGAAGCAATCTGGAAATGTTTGTTGATAGAGATAATTGGGAAGATAAATTTAAGCCTGACTAGAGAGAACATGTGGTAATCAAAAGTATGTTTCATATAGTCAGTTTTAAAGTATTTAATTCTACACACTCTTCTAACACTAAGCACAAACAAACATTGCCCAAACTGGAGTTACTCAAATGACCTATGACTCCAGAGCATTTACAAAACATTTCACTGATTAGCCAGGGAAATGTCATTGAAAATGCCAAGCGAGCATGAAGCTGAAAGCTTAAAATGTTTGATATATTGGTAGTATTAATTTCCAATGTTTTCCCATTATTGCCAAGTCTGTTCAAGTGTTCAGTAATACCATTTTGAGTTTCTACCTTTCCTGTTCATCCTTCTTAGATTTTCAGTGTATTTTTAGCTCTTGCAGGTGAAAGCAGTTAAGACCTCTTACTTTTCTGTGATTTTTTTATTTGGCTCGCAAAGCTGAACAATGCACTGCTTCTGAAGGCACTGTTAATCCTCAAAATATTATCTTGATTGTGATGCTTCAGGGAGGGATATTGATTCCCTAGTCCTGAGTTTCACAAAACCAGAATCCTTCTGCAATCTTTCACATCTGTGATCTGTCAGTAGACATCTCTGATCTACTTTCAGGTCAATGCCTTTCCCTCACAGATAGAGCTAACATCCACTTCACAAATGCGCAAATTGTGTTACAGAGTGAGTTGACCGAAATGGGAAACAGCAAATACATTACAAAGCCAGTAACAAAATGCTGAGCCAAATTGTTTGAAAAGGAGAAAGCAAACCTAGCTCTGATTTGAACTTCTCCCCAGTTTGGGCAAGGGGTTGAACTAGATTGCCAATTACTTTCATTACTAATTTCATTATTGTTTGTTCTATAGTCCTGTACTTTGGCAGCTAGATAATATCACTTCCCAAAACCACCATGTATCCAGCAATGTCTCAATGTATTTGGCAATACAACAATCTCTAGTCACCTCAGGGGCACAGCCACGCGAAGCCAAAACAAATGGTGAAGGCTGCCATTTAAGATTCTGGATTAGGTATAAAGAAGAGGAAATTTATGGGCTTTTTTAATTTTAAAATGTGAGCAATAATGGGAAAACAAATTCCTGAAAAAAGATGCTTGGTGGAAGGGGAAATTGAGGGTAAAAGAATTTGTTACACCAGTGGCTGTACTTACTAGTAATCAGATGAAATCCAAAAAGTACAAATATGTCATACATAAATAAGCTGAAATCTGCAACAAACACTATCTCACCTCGGATGATTCTGAGCCTACCACTTGACCAGCTTCAGAGATCCAGGGTTTGTTAAACAAGATTCGTATTTCTAAAAGCAAAAAGTGATAGTCTCCATCACTGGATGCAGAGATATTACAAGCTATTGATAAAAGGCACTTCAAATCAACTAGATGTTCTCTACAGGTATCATAAATTCTTAGTGTTCCTCTCCTTCTCTGCAGTTGTAGGGTTGAAAGCAGTTTTCTCTGGACCATTTAATTGTCCTGTCACTATATGCTTGGAAATCTGCTAATTCATGAGCCAGTAACTGTGATATATGGTACATGATGTCACTACTGCAGGACGGAAGAATACAGTGATGAGATGCTTAATAACATAGCAGTATTAAAACTCATATAACAGAGTTAATACTGTTCCTACATAATTTTTTTGTCTTCTCTTGCACTGTAAAGATCAGCTTATGTTTACACAGCACAAAAGTTGCCTGAAAACTGGATCAGAAATAGAATTTTCATGATAAAATATTTTATTCCTTTTACATCAACTTTATGTAAAATTAAAACCTTCAATAAAATAGCACAGCCTCTCCTTCTTTAGGTGTAAGAAGATCATTGTTACTGCTGAAATTTGGGTCGGTGAATATGGCGTTGTTCATACACTTAAAATTTTAGAAGACCATAGCAAATAGCTAGTCTGACATACTGCACTATACCACAGATTTTCAACCAGAAATTCCTGTCTCAAGCTATACTTTCTCAATGAGCTACGTTGTCTGGAAAATATCTGCATATTTTCATCACCCCTTTCTAGTGCTATGCTTAGAAGTGTCTAGTGCTCAAAAATGCTTAATAAATAATATCAATGAGCTTCTGAAGGGGAATATTTATTTTTTTTAAAAGAGGCTGTGAGTTATAGGAATGAGACTGTATTAGTAATATTCTAAATAAGCTGTATACAGCTGGCAGAACCAGAAAGACAGCATTTCTAAAGTGGATTAGGCACTAAATACTGACCCATCATTGTAGCTCCTAATTTCCTGTGGGGATCTGGGAATTACTTTGCCCAGAATGGTGAAACAGTAAGAGCTTGTCTTGCTTGTTGCACACTAAAGGTCAATGGGACACATGCTCTAAAAGCCATAAGTGCTTCTGAAAAAAAAAAGCATTTTTTAATAACTCTAGTGAATAATGGGTTTTTGAAGCAGAGGGATGAGGCAGTGAATTCATGTAAAAATCCAGAAACAGACAGAGTTTTGAGGTTGATCTGCTTGTGTCTCAGTAACACATCTGCTTGAAGATCCTTCTCATAGGCTTCTGTAACAGTAAAGAGAACTTGAAGTTTGACTAAAACACCACTAATAACAAAAAAAAAAAAGAGTGTACCAGCATTACACTGAAAAAGATAAAGGAGTAAGCTGTAGACATGGGAAATCCACACCATGCATGCTTCCTAAGGTGCATCTGAGCAATGAACTGCCCCTCTGCTGAAACCAGGAGAAATTTTAGTTAAATGCAATTAGAGGAGCTGTTTTTTAACTGTGATCCAAAAAGTCTAGGAAACACAGGAGTGTAAACAAAGCTAATCAGAGAAGTGAAACACCATATATGCTAAACTGAAAAGGGAAAAATAACAACAAAGAGAAATGAGCAGAAGTATAGTTAAAAATTCTTACGTTGAAGGAACAAAACAGAGAACAGGAGGGATTAAAAGGATGTATAGCGATCACCCCTGGACACTTATGGATAATAAATAATGCTCCTGTAAATTAAAGGAGCTAAACAGTCTGCCTGCGCTTTATGGAATTTTGAGTAATGTTGTCAAAGAGCAGGAGTTTGAAATGTTAATCTTAATAGGTTAAAATAAAATTAATAATAATAATAAATTTTAATACTTAATCTTAAACGCTGACCAGCAGCTTCTCATTTACCTGTCTAATCAGAAGAACATCTCTCACAGCAGTAGAGAACTCTTACTAAGAATGTACTTCATTGGGAGGCATCTTATTTCAGAAATTGCCTCTTATCCTACCATTTCTCCCATTACTCAACCTTCAGCTTTGAGGATTTTGACTTCTACCAGTCAGTGAAAAAAAAAAGTTTTAATCTTATCAATGGTATGAATTTTCTATTGCTATGTCTACACAAATATTACTAATTTGATTTCATTCACCAGCTGGGACAGATAAAGAAACTATGACAGATTTTGGAACAATGCCTTTGCACTTAAATACCATATTATAGCAATGCTTGAGAAAGACTCTTAAGAATATAGTTTGATGTTACAGAGAAAAGCAAACAAAGAAGTTAAAAGAAATAAAATAATAATACTGTAATCTTTTTTTCATGAGCAGCAGAACAGAAGAAGCCTCCTTTCTAATAGATTCTGACCTTAATTCCTGCTTGTTTTCTTCCTGCAACAATCTCAGGTCAGTGGTTAGGAGAAGGTAAACAAAACACAAAACATCAGCAGTTCAGAGATGAGAATGACAGGATACTAACTCTTTTGTATGGTTGCTACATTTTTCTTCAAATGAGGTACCACCTCAAATCTCGTTTCAACTCATTCTTCCTTCCTATTCTTGTGTTTCTCATTCTGATGAACAGTCAAGCAGTTGTGTTCTAAACCCCTTAAACTGAAATCCCACTTCTTTTTCAAAAGTCTTATACATATAGGTAGTTGTTGAGGCCAAACAGGGAGAAATGATCTGTCCACTAACTATAAATAAAATTACATCTTCTCTTTCCTTTAACTCTTGTCATTGCAGGAGAACGAAATGGAAATCTTCAGTGGTTTGCTACCTTTCAGTAGCAGCCAGGGCCAGGTATATATTCCAAGGCTTATTAAAATACTGAAACAGAACTTCTGTTTTTATTTAATTTTTTCACAAATGAACCAGAAAAAAAATGCACAGGAGTGTCACTGTGTTTGGGTGTGTTTTTCTCTTTTATACTAGTTTAATTCTTCTTTATGCCCCATTGCAGTTGATCCTTAATCTATGTAATCCAGGTGTGTCTAACCTGTTGCTCTTGAGGCGTCTGCTATGTATTGATATAAACTTGATATAAGCACAGAAGCTATAGAGCATATCTGGAGAGCAGAGGAAGACGTTGCACATTTTCCTAGAGAATAATGGAAAAAAAATAAACAAACTTGCTGAAAAATTCTTATAAAGAAACACCTGGGATGACAATTTAGGATCCCAGTTTACAGTTAAACAGGTTCACGGTAATTTCTGATAACTGCTGTTTACTGTGTTCAGACATCACAGTTTAAAACCACAGCACTTTCATCTAGCACTAGGTGTTCTTTTCTTCTGAAAAATCTGATTAATTCTGCTAATATAAAAAACTATTTCATTAAATACATACACATTATTAACTTTATGCATAAAGTATTTAATGAAGGCTTCACTTTGATTCTGAGCATTCTTGTCCTTCTTCCCATGTACTATACAGATTCCTTTCCCAATAAGGATGGTCACCTGAGAAGGAAATAAGTGACTGCAAGACTTTCACTGTGAACTACACCACTGAGATGAACAGCAGGAGAAAATACAGCTAAATCAAATGGGACTCCAATGGTAATCTCCAGAGTTGATTTTAGAAGTGAAACACACTACACATTAGAAACACAATTCAGCGTTCACACAGAAGAGCAGCCTGTTTTCAGAAAACAAAAGGAACAAACCCATTCCCATTGCTATCATAAAAACCAAAGCCTGCTTGGGGAACTAAAGTCTTGAGGAAAAACTGCAACAACCCTATGCAGTGCTACAGACTAGGGGAAGAGTGGCTAGAAAGCTGCATGGAGGAGAAGAACCTGGGGGTGCTGGTTGGCAGCTGACTGAACATGACCCAGCATCGTGCCCAAGTGATATCTTGGCCCAAGCCAATGATATCTTGGCTTTTGTCAGAAATAGTGTGACCAGCAGGTTCAGGGAGGTTATTTTGCCCCTGTACTCGGCACTGGTGAGACTGCAACTCGAACACTGTGTTCAGTTCTGGGGTCCTCACTACAAGAAGGATGTTGAGGTTCTGGAGTGTGTCCAGAGAGGAGCAACAAAGCTGGTGAGGGGGCTGGAGAACAAGTCTTGTGAGGAGCAGCTGAGAGAACTTGGGTTGTTTAGCCTTGAGAAGAGAAGGCTGAGGGGAGACCTTATTGCTCTCTACAAGTGCCTGAAAGGAGATTGTAGAGAGGAGGGAGCTGGGCTCTTCTCCCAAGTGACAGAGGACAGGACAAGGGGAGGTTCAGGCTGGACATCAGAAAAAAATTTTTTACAGAAAGGGTCATTGGGCACTGGCAGAGGCTGCCCAGGGAGGTGGTGGAGTCACCATCCCTGGAGGTATTTAAAAGACAGGTGGATGAGATGCTCAGGGGCATGGTTTAGTGGTTGATAGGAATGGTTGGACTCGATGATCCCGGATGTCTTTTCCAACCTAGTGATTCTGTGATTCTGTGAACTCCTAGAGGTTAAGATGGGTACGTTTAGTGAAGTCCTGTGCAGACATGCCATCTCCAGCCTAGGAGGAAGCATAGTTACACTGGCACTGAATTCCACCAGGGCTCATTTTCTTAGCAGTTTAACTTAGCCTGGGCACAGCACCAGTATATTTTTATTCCTTTGCTTTTGGCTCCATGACTACCTTGGCTCTCTTTTAACATTACTGTACTACACAGTGTAACCAGACCCTAAGTCTTTCTGCAATTCTGCCGCTTAATAAAACGTGTAAAGAGAGAATCCCACCTTTTCCTTCTCTTCCAATGTCTCTCCCATCCAGTAAAAAAATGGTTCTTTATGCTTCTCTTCACGTGTTTCCACCTTCTCCATTTCTTTTGATCTCCTGCACTCCACATGGTTAGAGCTATACTCACTTTGTGTATGAAGGAGATCGTCATGGCTTGAAAAATGTCACAGGTCATTCCCAGGCAAAAAAGAAGGAAGACATGATGAGGCAGTATGGGATGAAAGCAATAGGTAGAGTTGCTTCAAGAGGGCAGGTGTCAGACAAAGACACCTGTTTTGCACTGTTCCAAATAATCTACAACTGTAGCTAATTTCTATGCACTGAATGTACTGGGACCGTTAGGAAACTGGCCTCATTAGACTAAAGTCTAGCCTTTGTCAATTCCTCCTCAAGAAGACAATGCATCTCTTTTTGCCTTGACTCCTTTTATTTTACGTGAACCTTTTTCTTTACAGAACTCTATTCTAATTCTTGCATGATCAACCATGAAACAAGACTAGTGCTGACAGCACTCAGATCTGCTTTGCACATCATTCAGAAAACTTGGACAAGATAAATTCAAAAAGTAGAATGGTTTTATAACCAATCCACCCAAGAGTATTGAAGGAACTGGCGGATGTCCTTTCCAAACCCCTATCCATCATCTTCCAGAGGTCCTGGCTGACTGGGGAAGTTCCACTAGACTGGAGGCTGGCTGATGTTGTGCCCATATACAAGAAGGGTTGCAGAGAGGATCCGGGGAACTACAGGCCTGTCAGTCTCACCTCAGTGCCAGGGAAAGTCATGGAACAGGTAATCTTGAGTGCTATCATGAAGCACACGCAAGAGAACCGGGTGATCAGGCCCAGTCAACATGGGTTTACAAAAGGCAGATCTTGCCAAACTAACCTGATCACCTTCTATGACAAAATCACTCAACTACTGGATGGGGGAAAGGCTGTGGATGTAGTCTTCTTGGACTTCAGTAAAGCCTTTGACACAGTTTCTCACAGCATTCTGCTGCAGAAACTGTCAGCCTCTGGCCTGGACAGGCGCACACTCTCCTGGGTTGAAAACTGGTTGGATGGCCGGGCCCAGAGAGTGGTGGTCAATGGAGTTAACTCCAGCTGGAGGCCAGTCACAAGTGGAGTTCCTCAGGGCTCAGTACTGGGTCCAGCTCTGTTCAATGTCTTTATCAATGACCTGGATGAAGGCATTGAGTGCACCCTCAGCAAGTTTGCAGATGACACTAAGCTGGGAGGAAGTGTCGACCTGCTGGAGGGTAGGGAGGCTCTGCAAAGGGATCTGAACAGGCTGGACTGCTGGGCCGAGACCAATGGGATGAGGTTTAACAAGACCAAATGCCGGGTCCTGCACTTGGGGCACAACAACCCTATGCAGCGCTACAGACTGGGGGAAGAATGGCTGGAGAGCTGCACAGAAGAGAAGGACCTGGGGGTGCTGGTTGACAGCCGACTGAACATGAGCCAGCAGTGTGCCCAGGTGGCCAAGAAGGCCAATGGCATCTTGGCTTGTATCAGAAATGGGGTCACCAGCAGGTCCAGGGAGGTTATTCTCCCTCTGTACTCGGCACTGGTGAGACCGCACCTCGAATACTGTGTTCAGTTCTGGGCCCCTCACCACAAGAAGGATGTTGAGGCTCTGGAGCGTGTCCAGAGAAGAGCAACAAAGCTGGTGAGGGGGCTGGAGAACAAGTCTTATGAGGAGCGGCTGAGAGAGCTGGGGTTGTTTAGCCTGGAGAAGAGGAGGCTGAGGGGAGACCTTATTACTCTCTACAACTACCTGAAAGGAGGTTGTGGAGAGGAGGGAGCTGGCCTCTTCTCCCAAGTGACAGGGGACAGGACTAGAGGGAATGGCCTGAAGCTCCGTCAGGGGAGGTTCAGGTTGGATATCAGAAAAAAATTCTTCACAGTAAGAGTCATTGGGTACTGGAACAGGCTGCCCAGGGAGGTGGTCGAGTCGCCTTCCCTGGAGGTGTTTAAGGAACGGGTGGATGAAGTACTTAGGGACATGGTTTAGGGAGTGTTAGGAACGGTTGGACTCGATGATCCAATGGGTCCTTTCCAACCTTGTGATTCTGTGATTCTGTGATAACTAACTACAGTGGAAGCCATCTCCGACTAAATAAAAGACTAGCTGCTGGTGATTGTCCGTATTATTTGAATTTTCTTACTAAATTGCAGTCTGTTGTGGTTTTGTTTGTTTTGCAGAGACCTTTAGCCTAGCTGCTACAATTCTCACTCGGACTATAAGGCTGAGAGTTTTTCTTTTTGTATGATATGAAAAAGTTATTCTTATGATAAAAAAAAAAAGTGCGGGGTGGAGAAAACTTACGTCTTCAAAGGTCAGTCAAAATAGCAGTAAGAAATTTCTGCCCACATAGCTGGGAGCATGTCTATTCTGATAACTTCATCCAAGGCAACAGCTATGTAAACTTTAAGTGTTACTTAGATACATGGAGGAAAGAGATAGTTACGGAAATCCCCAGAAAAGACTTCTTCACTTGAAAGTCCAGAGGAATCCAGTTTAAATTCCATTCAGAGACCGTCTTCTGAGCTGTTGACTCTTTTATATTCAGAAAGAAAGTGACGGCTAGTGGAAGAAATGTAACAGAACTGCAGATGCCAGGGTGGTGATAGACAATCTCTAGCAATCGTTACTAGGCTGAGCTGATTTTCAGTCACATTGCATTACCAGATAGTGTGTGCATCTCACTATCTTCTCGCTACCCGGACTGCAGCTAAAATACATGACCTTGCACCACCTTTACCATGAGCTAAGATACTGCTTTTCGTCTTGCAGCAGACTCATTACAAACTTGTGCGTATGTCTGTGACAGCAGAGGTAACTTGCTGCAGTCACTCGCTCTGTGGTCACTTGTCTGTATCAAATGGCTTATCTACACAGAATTTTTTTCCAGAGCAGATGCTTCTCCTTGATTTTCTGCATTAACACCTTGGTAAAGATTGTCTATATATTTAATTTAATTTTAAATTAAATTAGGTTAAATTAATATAGGTTATATTAATTAGACTAAATCAATCTGATTTTTAAATAGCAATTTTCTTCTAGCATGAAAACATTGAAGCATGGAGTCACCCATCATCCCTCAAGTGCTGTTCAGGGAATGACTGTGACTACTGTTCACTTTTTATTGCTGTAGCTGTTCTGTAAAATAAAGGTGTGTATTTTCAGTTTTCCTAGTTCCTGCTAGTAAGAAAAAAATCTATTGTCCTTACAATAACCTCCTTAAAATAATTTTTCTATATAGAAAATCTTGAACATAGAATTCACACGTGTTAGGCTAAAAGGGCTGATAATATAATAAGGATATTGTTTAGGAGTCTTGTTTTGAAATTAGAGATATTGTTTTGTTATTCCCATGGAACTGTTTCTACAGAAGAAACACGAAGCTACCGAAACCCATGTACCTAGTGCTTATATGAATTTATGTCCTTCTCTTTAGTTACATAAGAATTTTTGAAGTACGTTCAGCACAGCAGTGGGTACAGGGATCTTTCTAAACACTGCCTGCATGGCAAATGTAAATAATAGGCTAGTGGCTTTTTCTGTGATGGAGCACTTACACTTGTTCCTTACAGTACTTAAGGTTGAAGTTAGATTCCCTGCAGGAACCATGACAGATGAAAAAAATAAAATAAAACATGTGAAAATAGGAGATGAAATATGACATTTAGGTAAAGGCACATTTGACTCATGCCATATTCTGGCACATTTTACCAAAGGAAATATTAAGAACAGGACAAGGCTTTAATGGTTGGGTCAAACAGATAAGAGAAGAGTAAAAACACATTCAAAGGCAGAGATTCAGACTTGTTCTTTCTTCACACCATTCCTCATGATCTGTCATATGCCTTCAGTGAAAATTAGTAGTATTCTTCTTTCCTAAGATCTGTTTGTGAGTTGTAACAATACAGTCCTTGGAACTTCGACACTGTAATTTGTTGCTGTGACAGTAGCAGGGATATTATAAATTAAGCTCCCACAAGGTCTCTATGCCTGTAGAAAGAGGCTGTGAAAGAAAGCAGCCAAAAGATTATACGTGAAATTTATGAGAAAATATTATTTTTCCTTCAAACCATCATCAAAATAGGGTTTGATCCTCTTCCAGCTAAAATCTGTGGGAGTTTTGTCACTAATACAATGGGAGCAGAATCAAGCAGTATGTCATGGATATCAGTATGAAAAACCAAGAGATGTGTGCAGCAAAAAACCTCTGTAATCCCTCATGAGAAATCCTTTCCCGACATTTGGATGCTTTTGCTGTTGCTGCTACTTTCCTACATGAAAAAGAGAAGAGATATGCATCAGAAAGATGACATTGTTTGGTAATCTCTAAAGGGTATCGTTCTGCTTTCAGTAAAACAGATTTGGCTGGTTTCCTCACTCTAGGAAGTCAGATGGTCCCTGAAAGGCTTTACTTGCAGTTACACCCTCTGCTAAGAAAGCAGTACAATAGCTGAGTGCAAAGTCAGACCAACTGTTTTAAAGGACTTGAGACCAGATCCTTTGGCTCCCACAGAAATGCTGTTCAGTCACACAGATAAGCCTGAGGAAGGACTTTTTTCAAGCTTAAAATTGAAGGATTAGGCTGTAAAAGAAAGGAAAATAATCCCAAGGGCCAGCAATTATTTCCCAGTGTTTTTCAACTAATAATTAAAAGAAAAATAACCTTCACACTGAATGGCACAGCCAGCTTCTAGACAGAGTCAGCAGATGTTAGAGCACTTAGGACAGTTAGCATTTACAGCAAGGGATTTTTCACCTGGAAAGAGAGGAACTATTTTACAAAACTTTCAGTCATTGATTTGAAAAATGCCCTGCATTATTACACCTATGCTGCAGAAAGGGAGAGGAAAGCACAGGGATATAGACAATGTTTTCAAGGTTAAACCATTAGGGAGTTACTCTGCTGTAGTGTTGAAGATGCCAAAACATGTCTCGGTCCTTCCAGGCAGTCACATTTTAGCAGGAATTGAATCTAACTCACCCTGCTCATTGGACAGACTTTTGGCAAATCCAGTGTGTCGAAGGAAAGATCACAGAATGAAAGTAAACAGAAGTGAAAATAGGCTGCTCTAACAAGTACTACATTTCAGGAAGAGAGAAGGCTCAGGTTTGTGTGTGTGTGTGCTTCCAAAGAAATCATCGTTATTGTATAGATAAATCTTCACATTCATCTTCATCACAAAGCCACCAGAACCCTCAAGTTCAATGTGCAGGCCTCAAAATGAGGGTCTTGCATTGTTGTCAGTAGAAGGGTTAAATGTGCAGTGAACACACGACACCAACACAGAGCAATTTATTGTTTAGCTATAAGACCAGAATTTTGCCATCACTTTTATTCACGTTACAAGTCAAGATATATGTCTTATGGCTTCAACAATTTTCCAGGTCGGTGACAGATATTCTACACAGATTTACAGGGCACTTTGCCATTGTTCTGTCCATTTCTTACATTTTATATTTCTATGTATCATCTTGGCATTAGTTAAGCTACTGTTGTCTATATATAGTGCTACTTCCATTTTCAGAAAGTAAAAAATAAAGTGTAATTTCAAAAGAAAAAAATGGCAGGAAGATCAATGTTTACAAAGACAACAGAACCAGCCCTAAAGGGTGTGAAAGAATAATTATAACTATTAAAGTTTGTAAACCAGTAAAATATTGTCTAAATTGCTGTTTTCTATACAATTGTGGAGTAAATCTAAGATTAGAAATCTCAGTGAGAACAAAGACCTAACATTGTTACTATTAAGCTTAAAATGCCCATTTTTTCACCCTTGCAGAAGCGCAGTATATCAGTTTTAAAACTCTTGTTGATCTAAATACAGTAATGTGGGTTACTTTTCCATCACAAAAATTATACAGCTACTTTGAACCATTCATATGGTGGAGAAAAGTGACTAAATATCAGTTAGGTCTCATTTTCAGGATTTCCCAATGCTCCACAGTTCCTTTGTACTTGCAAGCCCTCATGCGAGAAGTTCAAACCAGCCGACGAGGAAACATGCACTGTGGTACCAGCAGCACAAAGGAAACATCCAGCTGTGGACGAAATGCAAAAGCCACCAAAAGCACTACCTGCCAGCTGCCGTGCAAGCTCTCAGAAGACAGCGAAGTGATGAGAAACAAGCAGGCTCAGAGTGCAGCTGAACTGTCACACTGGGCTAAAGTTTAGAGAAAACTAAGGTGAGTTTGTGAGCAAGAATTTCAGGCTCTGTCTATCCTTTAGAAGGCAGCCACATAAATACTTGGGTAAATAATCGATACTCAGAAGAGAATGGCACAGCACACCCCACAAAATTAATTCAGTGATGCTACTAATTATTAGGAGTAAGCCACTGAATATTACTATACTTCTAGTCATTATTTTTAATAACTGCAACCTGAAACTCCTAGTCTTATTATCTCTCATATGAAACAGTATATAATGAATATGTTACACTTAGAATTTTCTGCCTCATCAAAAAGTATAAAAAAAATCTTACGATAATAGGGTACAATGGTTATTTAGTTTTGTGTATTTTTATTTCCATAGTTGCAACATTTTAATAGGTATGTAAGTTCTGTGGTCAACTGAAATTTTTAAAATTAATATATCGATGAAGGGAAAGATTTCCATTTGTTTTCATTTTAGTTTCTTCACACCATATTTACTCAGAGAAAAAGAAAACACAATTTTTTTTTTAACTTACAATTTTAATGTTATTGTATTGGTTAATCCTCCAAGTTGCTTAAATACCATAAATTTATCATTTCCACTGTCTTGGGAAGACAGTAACTGGGAATGAAAGGAAAGCCTTTCCTTTGGGTTTGGATTAAGCATAAATATGAAGAAAGTGAAAAACAAAGAAAACAGCAGAATGACTCATCTTACGAGGATAAATGCTCTCCTACTAGAAATATTTCATGAGTGGGTCAGATCTGCTGTGGTGGGTTCATGATGCATTGGAATAAAAAACCAAAGAAGAAAAAACCTCACACTTTTGGGCCTTTGTTTACAATGCTACAGGAAATAATACAATATTAGGCATGTAGCAAAATGAAAGAAAACAAGGGAAAGGGTATTGCAAATTTTAATAAAAAGCTCACCCATGATTAGCAAGTGGCCTATGACTGTTGTTACTGGCCTTCACAGAGAAGAAGCCAGGAATTTCAAACTTACTAATGTGGAGGTCCTTTGAAGTCCCACAAAGGATCACTATAGACAATAAGATGAAGACTTACGATGAAGCACATAAACTGGATGAAGCTGGAGAAGTTACCATCTACAGTCACCTATTGCAGTAGTTAGACAATGTGGCAAGACAACATTTAAGTCCTTTGAAATGTTCAGGGGTAAGGAAAAGATGACATTAATCTTAGGGGTTGTTTCGCTGAAGCAAAAGAAGCAAACACCAGAAATATTTCTTAAAACCTGACAAAATAGTAAAGCTAATTCTTGTTAACTTTTATGCTTCTCAGTTTCATTTGCTTAGTAGCAAGAGAAGGATAAGATTAATAGTCTTTGGTTTGAAAGTGACTGACATTTCAGAACACCTTTAAAAACAGGTCTTATGTAACTTGGTACTGACTTGGTTGAGATTCATATCACTGTACCAGATATCAGTACAGAGGAAGAGATGGAAAGATAATGTAAGGAAGAAATAGCATGACAAGGTTAAGTACTATGTGAGTGATTTAAGAAGCATTGGTAAGATGCTTATTCTTTTTCCCTCCAAAACATGGATGACTTGTTTTAAATAGAACAGGGAGATCTCTTGGCACTATACCAGGTTTCATGCGGTTTATCTTCTTGTATATGAATTTACTCACAATCACCAGTGTTATTAAGAAAAAGTAAAATAAATATACCCCAAACCCTCAAAAACCACTATGAATTTCAAATCCAGATAGGGATTTGGGTCATAAGGAAAAGTCAAGAAATGGCCTACTCTAATGCTATGATATCCTTGTATAAAAGGTACTATGATAAAATCCTCTTGCTCTCTTTTGAGCAGATAGTGCTCTTGGACATACCATTTTCTGTGAAGGTGGCTGTCTAGACCAAAGATACCACCGTCATACCTGTGACAACGTATGGAACCAAGTCATCTGGGAAAGGAACAAAATTTATTTTTCTCAACTGAGCTTCAACAGCAAAGGTCTGGTCTAGATATCCTCTTTTCATAAAACTTCAGCTTTTAATTTAACAGATTCAAAAGATTCTCATGTGACCAGGATAACAGGGTCAGGAATGGCAGGCACGGAGTGTCTTTCAGGAGTCCTCTTAGAGGACCATTAAAGAAACCAAAACATTCTCAAATGAGAACATGTGTTGATATTTGCTCCTGAGAACTCAGAGAAGAATTGAGGGAATTATCTTCACAGTTAATTTCTGAAAGGAAAATAAAATAAGCACTCAAAATTAATTGCCTGGGAATGGAAGGATAATGGCAAGGGCTGTAGATACGAGGAAATTTTCTGAGGTCCTTTTTTTGGTGTATCAGACTTTCTCCCCACATCTAATCTTTCAAGGAAAGGGATCTTATGAAGAAGTTAGAAAAGTAATATATATATGAAGCCATGAGAATAAGGTGAAGAGGTGGTTAATCCTGCTCTAGTGTTTAGAAGGGAAACAGTAACTCCGAAGTTCCTCCTTTTCAGTCTTATTATTTACATTTTCTGTGACAAACCACTGATCACAAATGAGTTGGTTTTTTCTGTTCCATGGAAACAACAAACAGTGGAAGTGTTCTACATTTTAAAATAACTCTTTTTATCATTCAAGATCGTCAGCTCCAATATGAATCAAATAATCTTTCTGATTCTCAAAGTCTGCCACCTTCAGTGTTGCCTCTCTTTGTCAGAGACTTTTCCTTACCCCTCAAAAGCCTTTGCAAATCCAGTCAACAAAAAACTGTTAAATATTTTATGGCTTTTTGATAATAAAAGAATATCTTGTATCTGCCTTATGATTGCTTTTTTAAGGGCTTGTGATCAATCAGGCCCAGGTAGCTGTGAGCTCAGAGGTTATGATCAATGGTAGAATATCTGATGTATGCCCTGGTTTTTGAAATAGGTCTCTAAATAGATTCAGCAATGCATTTAGTTGTTTAAATAGTCATACCTGTTCCCCAACAAGAGAGCTTTAATATGTTTAATTCGAAGGGGTAGTCAAACTCATAAACTTTATCCTTAACTTCCACCACCATACTATTCCTTTTCCTTCTAAGGTGCTTTTAGCAGCTCCATGCTGTCTTTCTGCAAGATGTGTTAGCCAAAGGTAAGTTAATTGTTAGTTGGAACAAAATTTAAGACATGCTGTGAATCTTCACATGAAGCGTTGGTGAGAGAAAAGGGAACAAGAAAAGAAAGAATACAAGGGAAGAAGAGGAGAAAGAATAAGTAAATGTAATGGGCTTTACATTTACATTTATGACATCCTCTATGATTTACTGTGCCAGCTTCTTTTCCTAAAAATGCCTTGGGTTTGTTTCAGCTAAAATACACTATGATGCTTATCACGTTAATTTGTTTAAGGTAGCCCTTACTCTGTGACTATTCAAGTGCAAAAGTGGATGCCTCACAGCAAAAGTTGAGTCAGAGTCACGGCTTGGGGCCATCTCAACACAGCTATAAAACCTATATGTGTACAATCCCTTACCGATCCCCATTCATCAAAAGCTGTATCAAGTCACCACTGTAAACAAAGCTATGTGATTTTCTTGCTCAGTGCCTGGATTTGTAGCCAGGATTCAAGACGCCCTTGCAAAATGGAGAAAGCTGGTAACAGGCAGTTTCAGACCTTGACACTCAGTAGTGGAGTACCCACACAGTCCCATGGATGCTGGCTTAGAGGCAGAAAGTTCTGAATGATATTGATTAATTATTCCTGCTTTATTGCCACCTCTGATATCAGTAATGGAGTTGGACTCAATGATTCTTGTGGGTTCCTTCCAACTCAGGTCATTCTGTAATTCTGTGATTCTGTAATGGTGTGTTAACATCACTACTTATAAGTCAGAAATAAAGTTAACAGAGTATGTCAGTAGCTGGCCTGAGACTAAGATCTCCAGTCTGCTACCACAACAGCTCTTCACATCTGTTACCACTTAAGTATTCCCTGACAACTAGTAACTGTTGGCAAATGCTAACGTCTCTGGACCATATTAGCGTGATATGCGGGAATAATTCCACTGTTCCTCTTCTATTTATAGTTTCAAAGATCCTGCCTTCTTGGCTCGTGACCTATAAAAAGCAGCAATTTCTAATGCAATTTTTTGGCATCAGTACTTGCCCACTTCAGAATGAGTTGAATTAGAGTGGATTAAACAGTGATATGTGTAGAAAAGATCAGTAAAAAAAATTAAAAAGACGCTTTGTCAGAAAAACATTTATCTGCCTATTTTAAATAGACAGGAAAGGACTGACTTAGAGTTACTGCAGAAAATGATATAAAAAAAACTCCAAGGAAGAAGAATTGTTTATATTGTTGAAATTATTTTGAATTTTAAAGGGAGTTGTTCTTACTGAAGATAGCAGAAAAAAATAGCAAATCAAGATTGATTTATTGGCAATGAAAAATGAAATTTAGGTTTGTGATATCAAAAATTAATTTATTTTTCCCCTTAAACAGTAAAGAACTATTCTTTTCTGAAACATTCCTTTTATCCTCATAGAGTTATTTCCTTGGTAAAACATAGTTTTGACCAGTTTTTGCAAATACAAAAGAAAACTGGAATTAGAATTTGAAAAAATATTTGGGAATATTTAGAATGGCGAGAGACAAGCTAGTTTTAGAAACCAACATGTGAACACAGCAGAATGAAATGGCAAATGCTTACTCAGAAAAAGGATGCAAGTGACAGAGCGTCTTCAAGAACTCTTTTCTGAGACAGCTATCAAAAAAAGACCATGAAATGGCAAAGCACTACTGGTATTCCCAGAAGATTTTTTTTCCATGAGTAATTTTCGTAAACTGCAAACGGATTTTGCTGGAGCAAAGTCATAAGAAGAACAACTTTGAAAGCTGTGTTTTGGCAACTACATACGTAAATCCTGTTGTTTGCTAACAGGATTTGTGAACAGAAGTCTCCATGCACTGTGTTACAGACTGAGCTGAGAGGATTAAAACACATCGAATGTTTCTTTTTCAAGCCTTTTACTTTTATTGCCTTTCTTCCTCCCCAGTATTTAAGACGACACCGTCTTCATAGCTAGAGGGGTCTGGCTTGTTAGCAGGTCTTTATGGCCTGCAGTTAGTATGTTGCAGGTAATTTCTTACTTTAATATTAAACCTGATACAGCAGTTATGAGGTTTCTTAGACCTAGAGCAATCTTAGGAATTCGGAGTTATTCTGCAGCTTCATTGGTTCAATGAATGAAATCAGAAGGATCTATAACTATCCGTTACCAATTTAAAAAGGACAGTATAAACCAAGGTGAAAGACATGAGAAAAGAAGCCAACCTAGGTAATTACCTCTGATTCTGGGGAAGTAAAGCTGTTCTCCCTCTCCTGGAGCACAGCAACAGGAGGAGGAAGGAAGGGACGTGAAAAGGGTCCCTTTTACCAAACGACCAAGGACTGAGCATGTGCCCATGGGTAGGAGTGGCTGCAGCCACACCTGATTTCTGAAATGTGGCTGTTCACTACATTATAAAGAAAATACAACCTACTGGTGAATCATTAAGTAATTCTTCAGCGATCCTCCAGGGTGTTAAAGAAAATATAAGACATCCATTATTAGGCCTGAGTGCCTTACAACATTTGAAAAATATGTTTTATAAATCAAAGGTAGAAGCAGAAGGTAAAATTTATCCATTTGCCAAAGGCCAGAGCAAAGTCAATGTACCAATTACTTTCCCAAAATAAGTTTAAGTGAGACCTATGGTTTCGTGCTGGCCTTTCCCAAAAGGATGAGCTTCAAGATCATTCAGATGGAAAATAATGACCTTAAAGATGAATACTATAATAGAGGAAAAGTTTCTTCACATAGTGAAATAAATAAAATTCCCAGCTACTGTTACCGAGACATACATCTGCAGAGAGTTGGAAAGAGAGGCAGCATATTTTTTCAGCATCACATTGAACAACACATTCGCTTGAAAGAGATGCTGTATTCCAAGCAGAAGCAGCCCTGCATATTTAAAAAAGTAAATCAACCTAAAAATGTTAAGTTCCTTTGAAATGTAATTTAATATTTCTTCAGTAATTCCAGGGGAAATTAAAGATTTATTTTAAATTCTCTTTCTAAATGCATCTTGCTGTTTCCATGATGGCTGCTTAAAGAGGAAACAGGCAGAAAGAATGCAGGAGTACTTCTGAGTGACTTCTATTCTTGAACACTGCACTGCCTGTCCTTAGGAAAGCTTTGACCTTGCTCTTGTCCTCATATCCTCATTTCCATGAAAGAAAAATGTCACTGCTCTGAACTAGTAACAACTTACATCAATTTAGGATTGGTGTAAAAGATTGTTCTACAAGGTGTCAGGTTGACAAAGGATCACAGGACACCAAAAACCAATCAAGGCTATGAAATGGAGTGGTAGCATACGGGCTTTTCGTATTGATTCGAGGTTAAATGCTAATGGCTCGTGTCTTCATTATTTTTATGTATATATACATATATTAATATGTATATGCTTACACATTTTAAGAAGTTTTTTATGTTAAAGCTACAGCTTGAAAGGGGCAGTTCACTATGTTTGGCAGATTCTTCATCTGCATATTTTCATCTATTTAATTAGTTGTATTGTGAGGGATGGTTGTTAGTTCTAATCTGTTTTTATTGACTATATTTTCAAATAATTATCTGGGGCATATCTCTGAAGTTCTTATGGAAATACCCCAAGCCTATAAATAATACATCTTTCACTTGATTACAAACGGTAACACATTCTTCAGCAGGGTCTTACTTGTTTCTTTAAAACTTAGGAGAAGTTTCCTAGGAAACTAAATTTTCGGAAAGCCATGAAGATATAGATGCATGAGTGTATGGGACTCTGGTGTGATACTCTACACACAGACCCACTTCTAGGCTCTGCCACATACTCGGAGACCCTTGCTACACCATGGAGCTATCACAGCACTTAACTACAGGAAACAAGAGAGGAAGAAAACAGCTAGCTCAAAAGAAGCCAAAGAGTCTCAGAGCCAAGCTGTAGCTGCATAAATGTTTGGAAGCAACTGGAAGCAGGAATTGTGAGAGCTGAAAATCTTTGAAGTAATTTCTAAATTGTGTCCAGGCAATTAAAAGATCTAAGTGGACTACAGACAAAAAAACCCAGTCAAGTCAGCCATTTCCAAGAATCACATACTATTGAAAACTACTGTAAATCTATTACAAGAGTAAAAGTTTGCAGGACAAAATTAAATGTATGTGTCAGATGACCTTTTAGCAGAAGCCTCCTTCTTCCACATAGCTTTAGTAGTTAGGTGTCTATAAGCTTCTCCTTTTTTTTTCCTGTATTAATTTGCAAATGAAACAATAGAGAGGAAGATAAATTATTAAGATGAAATCTAAAATATATTGAAAGTATCATAATATTAATTTCAGTTTAGAATTTAATATCTTTACTGCTATGAACTACACTGGCCAATTGTGCCTCATATCTAATAAAACTACACAGAGCTACAACAGTACAATAATTATTATAAAGCAGTCTGTGAACCTTGGTAAACTTAATGGCTCAAACAAAATCAAAACCCACAAATGCTTATTTGAAATATATCCAAACATCTTTGATATAAGGTTTGGCAACGTCATTAATATAAGATCTATTTTTAAATTTCTGAGATTGTCTGGGTGTTCTTCTGATTAGAAATACACAAGAATAGCCCTTTTCTCATCATGTTTTGACATGAATGGTTTTTCATTCTATCTGGTAACAGGAATCTGAAAAAAGAAATTAGATAGAAGTTACTATTATCTATCCGCAAAATACTGAGGGGAGTGATTCAAGTTATTTTCTGTGTTTCTGAAGCTATTTTGCTCACTTCATCAGTGTCTAGATATTGCGTGAATAGACACCCAGTTTTCAAAGTTTCCTTTGCACATTTACAAGTATATGCATTTGAACAGAGGGTAATAGATACATGCATGTAAAAAACTACTTTAAAGCTATTCATAGCTTTAAATTACAAGTAGTGACAAATACCAAGAAGTGTTTGCCATAGCTGGTTGACTACACCAGAGCCTGATGCAGCATAATTTGCTGCCAATATCCTAGGGAGGCAAAGTTCCTCTTTTCATTCCCTGACTCAGCAAGCTACATACTACTTCCAGAAACAGGATAGGCAAGAGTCCATATGTCTGATGGAGTAAGAATAGAAAACTTTTAATAGGAAAAAAGTCACCTTGAAAAAGTCTGCAGGACTCATGGTCTTATAGCAGGACAAGCTGCTGACAATTTTTCCTAAACACATCATGCTCAAAGTACAGTCTCACAGATAATGCTTCAGTGCTTGAAATGAATGTCAGCATAAGTCAGTTTGAGGACAGCAACCATTTTGCTGGTGAGAGACCACAGGCATTGTTGCCTCACACAGAACCTAAAAGAAACAAAATGTTTGTTAATAAGAGCATTTTCTGAAAGATTTGCCATGGTGGTCCATATATACAAACCTTGCTCTTATGAATGAACAGAAGTATCTTAACATTTTAGAAAATGGTGCAAAAGTGAAATATAATCTGGAACTTAGTCATTGTTATAAAAGAAGAAAATCCATCCAGGAAATCCACTCACAATAAAAGAACAACCTAGCCTTTTTGGTGAGACTAAGGGCTCAGCAGGTAAGCTGTGATGGTAACCTCTTCCTTCCCCAAACTGCCAAGTGTAGGAAGTGGGTGGTTTCCCTTGACTTGTTACATATACCCCATTAGAGAAACACTTCTCAAGTTGGTCTTACAGAACATCACCTTTGAAGTCTTTTCTTTCTCCAAGTTTTTTAATCAGTTTATTTTGTCCCAAACTCCTCTGCTGTCCACCATTTCCTTTACAAAAGTACTCCACGGGCTTTTCCATCTCACTTTCAGGCATAAAACTGTGCATACTCTGTGTTATTACAAACATTGCAATTAAAATTCCTATTAGTTTTGAGAGTAGGAAATAAAAAAGCTTGGTGTTCTATGTCCTTTTAATAATAATTGTGTTTACCTCTCACAGAGCAACAGATGATGTAGCCCTCGGAGATTGGTAGTCCTCAATAGACTCTGTGAAACTGTTCCAGCAATACATGAAATCACAGTAATTTTCTTTCATTCTAGTTTGGGAGAAATGGATACATGTGGAAATACAGTTACAGGTAACTAAATATCCCTGGGCACTGGGTGAGAATGTAGAATATGAAGGCTCCTCAAAACCATCTGAATTTCAGTCATTCACTGGGGCATGCAAAGAGTTATTTCATTGCAAAATGAAAACTTTGCTCGCATAGTGAGACAAACATTTTTCTCCAGGTGCAGCATACCTGAGGGTCCAACGCTTTTGCCTGTGATGTAGTAGCCCAACACCATGTGCTTAAGCCAGACAGAGAACCCAATATATCATGCCTCCTCCAATCCATTCCTCTCCCACTTTAGGATTAAAGCCATTCCAGGTAGCTGAACCATCTGTGAGGTCTAACACATTTGTAAAGTGCTGACATCTCTTAGTAGAGCTCCATCTTTCAACAGAAGCACAACCAGCAGTTTTCTGGACCTGCTGTTTTGCTTCAACAAGCACAGCTTCATTGCTACCCCAAAAGTACAGGAAGTAAAATCTTGAGGTCCAAAGGACAGTCTCTTCCCCAAAAAGAGTGAAATTTGACTTTGATTATACCTTTGATCCTGCTGGAACTTTATCAGGTTGCAGTTAGGATGAAGCAGAACCATTTCTTTATTCATATTTTGTCCTCAGCCAGCTGAGAGTGACACTAATTCCAAGAGAATTGTTGTCAGATGTAGCTATTAATATACAGTATATTTAAATACTGGTTTGTATCCAAAAGCAGCTTCTGAATCTTTTTGACAGGCACTTCCTGGCATGTATTGCTGTACTACAAGAGATACTATCTGCACATATTAATAACGCACAGATATTTACTTAGCAAGAAAAGCTCACATAAAATGAGCTAAATAAAAACATTGACCTCACAGTAAGGCTAGAGAGGTCATTATTAATTACAATATGCTAATTGAATATTAGCCCTTAACTATGAAGAAATTTGGCCTTTAATATTGGAATAAATTATAATTTAATCATACAAATATGCTACATGAAATAAGGTCATAAATGTTAGGAAACGGAAAATCAGGAAAACTTTCTCTGGGAAAATTAATAAAATTATTTATTGAATGCAGGGTAACTACTTTGCTTTTATTTATTGAAGAGATAAACTGAGAAGATTTTCTTGCAGAAATAAGGGTTACTGGTTTATTTGGCAACATCTTTTTTGGCAACATGTGGAAAGCAGCATTCAGGAAGTAAGCATTTGGTTTAAAAAACAATGATAGACTTTTACTGAAAAACTAACTCCATGTCACAATACTTCCAGAGTATGTGTACAAGTGATTATCATCTGAGATGCAGCATCTCATTTATTCCTATTTATGGAAGAACTGAGATTTGTGAAAGGCAAGGTCAGAGCAAGAGTTTTTAATAGAGGTTATATTTGAATTTAGGACCTATTATTCAACCCTCTGCTCCCATTTTCCACCAAATAAATAATAATTTCTGAATCTTTAGCCCTGTTCCCAAAAAAAACCCTACAATTTCCAAGCAAATTCTGAAACTGCATTCTTATTTAAGTTTATAATAGGTACACACTGCAAGGCTTTGAAGGTCAGAGATCTGCAATATTGAAAATAATCTTTTCTCTGAAACATGGTTGCAGTGAGAAGTAGAATTTTACTTTAGCTGTAAACTTTCTTCCTCTAGCAAAAACTACTACATTTTTTTTATGAGATAAATATTCTTGTGTTTATATGAGTAAATATATTATATATATATATATATAAAGAAATATGTACACAATAAAGTATCCTTTTTGCTTTATCACCTCTATGTTCTTTACAGAGTTTCCTACCTCTACAGTTCAACGTTTATAGACTTTTCAATTTCCCTCAAACTAGACATTAACATTGGAAAGGCCTGGAGGAAGAGTTATGATAGAGAAGACTTCACACTTGCTAACACTGTGTTCCTGTCCTTGCTACAGGATTCACTATTAAACACTAGAAATAGACTTGCTGAATTCATGAGACTTTTTTGACTTTAAAAGCTGCCTTTGCTAGGTTCTACTGAGGACAACGCGCTGGCCCTAGATCATGACTTGGACCACATGTATAGTGACCTTCTACTGAATGTTTTTGTTGTTGTGAGTGCTCTTCATGGAGATTATACATTCAAACAATTGCTTAAAATGGCAGATTTATTTTTATACCCAAACTGAGGATGCCAGTAACAAATTATATCTGATTTTGATGGAGAGGTACTTGATAAAACGTATGAAGAGATAACTTCTTAGAATGCCAAGTACAGAACTATTCAAAGCCTGTGCTGATGTTGCAACACAAAATGATGTGATAGCAGAATGCGTTCAAGCCAAGTCTGTAGAGGGAGTACTGCAAGCTAACAGCAGGAAACTGAAATCACACCGTATTCACAAGATGTGTTAGCTGTTAAATAAAGGCATTATATCCAACATCTCCCATCTGTACATCTGAAATCTAGGCATAAAAGGCTGAAAGCACTTTCATAACGCATCATACGTTTACCTAGGACTGTCATAGTGCTTTTTCGTTCCCTAATAATTATTCCAGCAATAGCTTGAAAAAGAAGAGTTTCATTTGCAGCTGTTGTTAAGACTGTTTAGTTTTGGAGAAATAGTTGCATTCTTTTTCTGTTCAATTTTCTCTACCAGTTAGTTTGTCTTTCTTGCCTTTGTGCTTGTCTTCTAACTCTTGCCCTTGCCCTCTTTGCTCTGTCCTTCTGAACAATTCCTTCAGTATATTGCTCCTTTTCTTCTTGTGCCTTAAGGCGTGATGCTGTAGAGATTTTACTCCTTATCTTTTTTTGCCTTGACTTTCACTTTCAGACCACTGATGCTGGTTTTCTTCCTCTTCCTTTGTAGAAAGGCCAGAAAAAAAATAGAACTAGTCCCAGCTCTCATGTATGGGCTTCTGGACACTTGTTTGCAACCCAGAGCTTCAAAGCAGCTGAAAGTATTGATTAAGAACCACCTGACTTCATGGATCACCAGAGTACTACGGACAGTGATCTAAAGCCTTGGGTGTATAGCATTACTAATTAATAATAGATTAATCATTATCACTTTTTTTTCTTCTATGGCTTATACCAGAATGGACCATAATTTGAGACAGCAGGAAGTGTTTTGTCTACAGGTTTTCCTCTGTCTCAGAGATGATTTGAGAATTTGAGGGAATCTAGCTTCCAGCTCTTCTTAGTTTAGTCACTAATCCTGAATTTGAGGTAGCTTCTTGGCTTCATTGCATCACATCTTTAAGCCCAGGTGAAGGTGTTCTACATACAGAGATTAAGGGGACATGGCAGAAAATTTGGAGTAGCCAATGTGTCACTGTGTCATTGCATTCCCTGACAGAGAGACCCAGCATTGACCAACTGTAATTGCTCAAGACTTGGAGAAACTGTGTCAGGCCCAGGAAATGGGGTGCCATTTGTGTGGTAGTTAGCTTTCTCTCCCTAAAAACATCTCACAAAGTAAGTCTTGGCTGGTCTCATTCAGTAATGGCCCTCTCAAGCAGTTTTGTACAGACCCGGTTTCATTTAATGTCTTACAAATTACTTGATTCCAATGCAATTGCCACTGCTCTCCTGAGTACTGAATTATGCTAATAAGAATATAGACTTGTTTTTTTAGTGCTTTATTCAAGACATAAACTAGAAATTCAGTCTCTTAAACCTTTTTTATTTATCAGTGAAGTCATTGTAGTCCTTGCAAGTTTTATGCTGTAAGCTACAATATTTAAACTTCTTTTAAGGCTCCCCTATGAACTGGACTTAACTTATAAGGATTATAAAAAAAAGAACTGCAAGTGACACTGATGATCTCTAACACTTGCTGGAGATAAAAAGCTTCTGCTAGAGTCACTGTGAAATCAACTACAGGACTGTAAAGTATAAAGTATTTTGCTGTAGCAGGATATTTATTTCCCACAGTATTTAGTAATGTATATTGACATCTAATAACGAAACTCACTCTAATAAAAAGATTTAACATCCTAGATATATTCAGAAAGATGTCTTTAAAGAAAGAAATAAAGATAGCTGAATGCTAAGACAGAAAAAGATCATGTTTCTTTTTGATGTTTTTTGAATTCCCTTAATGAATATTTTACTAATATGTTCAATAATACAAGAAATGTAAAACTAATCATGGTTAAGATGTTGCTGAGTATCAGAATGTAAAAAGAAGGAACCAAACAAATACTGCAGATATATTCAGGACTAAGCAGCAGAGAGTTTTATTAACTTCCAGTTTTATGAATCTCATTCTCCTATGGGCTTCTCCAATGTGATCCCTATGTCTGTGAAAATTCAAACCCCAAGTTTGAATTGGGAAGTTCAAATCCCAAAACTGGGGTAAGTTTGTGGGTCTCTGCAATAAAGACATCCATCCGATAAATAATCATCAGATATTGCAGCTTCTTCCCAAAAGCAAGACATTGATAGAAAACCTATAGCATTCATTATTTTGTCAGATGTTTTGAAGAGTTCCTTATATAAAGTCACTCTTTGTATAAAATGCCATAATGGTTTGCTCTTCTCATGTAAAAGAAAAGCATAATATGAAGTCACAAACTCGCCCAGATGATACAAAAAGAGAGAGGGAGTGTTTCACTCCTCCTGCCTGGAAAATCCTATTTCTCAGCTATGTCTAAGAAAAGACAAATGTTTCTATGGGAAATCAAAACCACAAAATAGGCGTGAATACTGTAAGCACAATCTATATTGAGCTGTGCTACTGTGACACAATATTACAATTTATTAACACTTTCATTCATTGCAGGAGATTTTTCCAGATTTTTTTCCCTGATAGCTATCTAGTACCTGTTTTGGAAGTTTTAACAGTTTTAGCCAATGCTTTCATCTAAATTACACAATAAAACCTAATTAAAACACTGAGCTTACCTTTTCCTTTCAATCAGTATTCTTCATTAATACAGTAAATGCACCTTTTTTTTTCCTAGGGAATTGCAAAATTCAGTTTGCCTCTCAACAGCTCACTCAGAAATGCTTTTTTTAGCGTGGTTCTCAAACTGATTGAAATGACTGGTTCAAGACATGATTGATATATGTGTGATATTCAGCAAAACTAAGCAAGTGTGCTTTTGTTTCTATGCAGCAATGTTTTCATGGAAATATATGCAAATATATACACCAAAAATTAACTAATCACAGATCTGTTTGTTCCGTGTTTTCCTAAAACACTAAGTAGTGCATTAATATTTTCTTAAAAGCTTTTCCCCACCTCTTTAGGTTCCCCACCTCTTTATGAGGCTAAAATCATTTCATTCACCCCAACTGAAAAATTACCTTATTTCAATCTCACTTTATTCTTTTTTTATGTAAACAAACTGTGCTATTAAAACATCTTTAAATACATAGCTTTACCATAGTACCTGCTGAGGTTGCTGTTTTTCTTTTCCAGGTCAAAGTAGTTCCTCAAATTTCTACGGCAAGAAATAAACAAAATGGAATTCAGAAAGCTGATCTCATTTCCAACTTGCACTCATTTCCCTTGAGAAATATATGCATCATTATATGTGAACGCAGCAATTCATACTAGAAAAAAAAAGTAGAGGGACAACAGGCATCCTACCCTTGACTCTCACAGAACACTGATTTCACAGACAAAACAAACACACAAGATGAACGGGGCTCAGACTTCGAAGCATGCAAATTCATGCCTCCATTCTCTTTAAATAAAGAGAGTTAAGTCATTATTAGGAAACATATCTGATTGCTGAGCATAGGTGTTGATGTTTGCATGCCATATATCTATATATTTACACATATCTTGCCATTGGGAGCCTGGGTATATAGAATTTGAGATTCTTCATATCAAGAATCCTTCATATTCAGAATTCTTCATATCAAGAATTTACAGGACAAATTTATTCAAAATAACTTACTGGAACACTGCTGCTGTGCTGCCACAGTACATCTGCTCTTATATTTATATATATTGAGTTTATAGTGAGTAGGATATAGAATGTAAATATATGAAACTCATTGAGGCACGGCCATGAATAATTGCTGTAGAGTGGAAGACATTTGAATGACTAGGAAGAAAATAAGACTGCCATGGTAAAGACAGTAAAACTTTTGATATTCTTTTCCATGAACGAACCTCTAGGCATTTACCAACAGTAATGAACTAGACATCCAGATACAAAACTGTTATTCTTCATTTCAGAGAGGGGTAGCAAAGCACAGACAGCTTTAAAGCTTCTTCCTTCAGTTACATGAGTCCCTGGTATTCTCATTTTCATGATGTGTGCTACAACCTGTGTTGCCTGAAAAATGAACAGTGACTTTAATCTGAAAGTGCCCCAATTTCACAGAGTTCTAGCTATCCTTTACTTACTCTGTCTAAATCTTCCGCTACATTGGACTGTCTGGCAAGGCTGTGCACTAAAAAAACTGTATCGTGTCTTCCTTCATTGTCCTCCTCAGATATGACTTCACCAAAAAAAAAGTGAATGATTGAGAAGCATAGGGGAACAAACATGACAAAAAACACTGTTTTTTGAGTCAGTGATGAGAAATCTTATCTCATTTGTATTCCCATCCTCAACAGACAGTTCGTTTGGGAGACGAGTCTTCCTAAAAAAAGTTGGGAAGGATAAAAAAACCAACATCCTTGAGGTCACAGAGGGCACAACAGTATCCTGCATCTTTCAAGTAATTCTGATCCTGTGGTTTCAGTATAAGACCGCTCCATTGTTATATGTGTGCAAGCAAGCTGAAAGGATCCTGAACCACGGGCTTCTGACAGCATTTGCACTTTAGACAACAGCCAACATGAAGGAGGTGGCCACTGAATGTCCATAGTCACAGCTGACACTGCCAAAAGGAATTACAGGGAGGACACTGCACTACACACCATCCACAGATTCCGGAACAGATTGGATTTTACCTGCATGTAGAATGAGATATGGATCTTGGCTATTATATTTCTTTCTAACAGCGTCAGTTCGTCAGTTTACTATAGGTAACAACTGTCTCACTCACTCAGTCCTTGCAAAAGACTGTTAAGTGTGTGCCAGACCTTGACTTGCAGGAGTCATCTGAAGAATAAGTCAATATCCATATCCCATTTAGTCATTGACTTAACACATGAAAAACCCCCAAAACAACAGACCTCCAAAACAGGACAGTTGCCTGACTGTTTTAAGGTGGAAGTGCCCAGGTATCATCATTCATCGTTTGAAATCGGTGAGTTCTGCACATGGCCAGTCGATGTGTCAGGATAATCTCAATACAGTTGTTCTTGTTCTTTCTTCACCTTATCTGCATGCTCTGTTGCTAGTCACAGTCCCTTATTCTGCCTTGCCTTAAGTAGAAGATATCAAGATTTGTGTCTTCCTTTGAGCTTGTATAACCTCTGGCAGAAAACTTGCATCACACATCAGTTTTGATTCACTGGCCTACTTCAAAGAAGTTATTTCTTTTTCTTTATCAATGATCATGATGAGGAAATTGAGTATACCCTTAATGAGTCTGCAGATGACATTAAGCTGGGATGAAGTGTCAATCTGCTTGAGGGTAGAGAGGCTCTACAAAAGGATCTGAACAGGCTGGATAGATGGGCTGAGATCAATAGTATGAGGTTTAACAATGCCAAGTGCAGAGCCTTGCACTTGGAATACAACAATCCCATGCAGTGCTACAAGCTTGGGGAGGATTTGCTGTAAAGCTACCTGACAGAGAAGGACTTGGAGTTGTTGGTCAACAGCTGCTGAACGTGAGCCAGCAGTGTGCCCAGGTGGCCAGGAAGGCCAATAGCATCTTGGATTGTATCAGAAAGCGCATGGCCAGCAGGACCAGGGAAGTGATTCTGCCCCTATACTCAGCACCAGCGAGGCTGCACCTTGAATGTTGTGTTCAGTTTAGGGTTTCTCTCTACAAGAAAGACATTGAGGTCCCAGAGTGTGTCCAGAGATGGGCAATGAAGCTGGTGAAGGAAATGGAGCACAAGTCTTATGAGGAGCAGCTGAATGAACTGGAGTTGTTGAGCCTAGAGAAAAGAAGGCTGAGGGGAGACCTTATCATTGTCTACAAACACCTGAAAGAAGGTTGTAGTGAGGCGGGTATTGGTCTCTTCTCCCAAGTGACAGGTGATAGGATATGACGGAATGGCCTCAGGTTGCACCAGGAGAGGTCCATATTGGGCATTAGGAAAAACTTAATCCTGAAAGGGTTATCAAGCACTGGAACAGGCTGCCCAGGGTGGTGGTTGAGTCACTATCCCTGGAGGTATTTAAAAGATGTGTAGATTAAGTGATTAGGGATTTAGTAGTGGTTAGGTACGGTTGAACTCAATGATCTCAAAGGTCTTTTCTAACCTAGCAATTCTATGGCTCTAGCACAACTTTTCTTTTCAGTGCAATCCTATCCTCCAAGGAGACTGAAAGCAACAAGCCAGGCCAATTCAAAGAGAAAACACAATCCATTCTTTACTCCAAAAGGACAGAAACCAAAGTCTTCATACCAAAGCTTTGTTTCAGAAGACCAAACAACAGCAGTTTTATACTAATCTTTAAATCCCTATGTGGTTCTAGAAGAAAAGAAAAATAAAAATTAAGCTCTCAAAGGGCTTTCCATCCCTGTGACAGCCTCACTTAAGGATCCATTCTCATTACCCTGTCTTCCATGTCTTCATGACTTTCCTATAGATTCATTTTCTGTTAAACTAAACCTTCCTCCTGTTTCTTTTTTACTGTCACTATGTAAAACATATGTGAAGACCAATCTTTTAAAAAAATCTGAAAGTCTTACCCTATAATTATTCACCATTCTTCATGGGATGCCCCGAGCTGGCAGCTACAATCTCAAGAGATGTCATCACACAGCCAGGCTCCTTCCTGAGACTGTATTAATCAGCTTTACAGTACTTGGGTTTGTGCTGGTTACGGATGTCACAATCTTTTGAACCCTTTTGTTTCACTTGCAAGACACTGAAATGGACTATAGATGGTATGGAAAAGAATTAGGGAAGCACAGCGTATTCATAGACAAACTCCCATGTCACTTCTAATGTCTCTATCTGAAACATAATCTCCCGAGTAGCTGAAGCATGAAGCCTGTTTCCCTAAAGCCACATTGCCTGCTTGGATTTGCTGGTACCTTCCAGCAGTGAAGACACACACATTGAGCCCTTCTCTCTCTCTTTCTCTCTGATTTAATGAAATTTGCAAGAGGTTTATTTTTCTGAGATATCTGCCATACCAATGGGCCAGTGGATTTATAAGTTTTTGGGTAAAGGCATATATGTAGATGGATACCACAATGGTGCAGGTTTTAGCTCCTTAGAAGAGAGATTAAAACAGTCCTTTGGTGCTTCAGATGTCCCATCTCAGGGTACCAAAGGGAAAAGAAGCTAGACTGTTACCCAGGATGGTATTCAGTACCAGATGTGAAACACAGAAAAGAAAATATGCAAGGATGAAAAGAATAACAGACAACACTTGCTAAAAGGGTATGTTAATGAAAGCACTGAGGATGAATCATAAGCTGTACCACTTGCTGTCAGTAGATGAAGACAGGAAATTGGGTGTTCAGTGGTGCAAAGCAGGACCTCTGTTTTCAGAGTGGATAATCTAAAGCATGTCACTGCAAAGGGGAAAGGGGGAAGAGACTAACTCGAGAGGGTGGACATTGTTCATTTCAGCTGTCAGGTTGAGTAACTGAAAATAAAAGAAGCTTTCAGCTTCACAAGAAGCTCTTTCAAGTCCCTGACTATAGGAAGAAGTATTTTTCTACCTGGAAAGCTGACCTTTTCTTTGCTTGCATAAGCAGACTGAGGGAGAATTTTAAAGGCTTCCTGCAGTCTTGTACGTCTGTCTTTTATAAGGATTTCCCATCAATTGTTTTCAGAGAAGAACAAGAATGGAAGAAATGCTCTTACATTGTAAGGACCTTTGGAAGGAAGGTCCTTACATTACTCCTGGATTAAACATTTACTAACTGCTAATTTGGTAATGCTTTACATCTGTAAATGATTACTTCAGATGCAAGGCAGCAGAGACATGGTTCTGAAAAGTTTGCCTGTTCCTAAAGTCTTTGGCATCCTGTATGCTCATACAGAATTATTAATCTTTGTCAGGAAGGTCAGGAGCCATCACACAGTGATTAATTGTAACTTGTAGAGGTTTCTGATAACTGAGCTCTGAGGATTGTAGTTGAAAACTGTCAGATGGCCATTAATACCTCCTCTGCCCTTGCTGTAACCCATTCTTTCAGTAGTCTGCGAATGACTACTGAAGAATTGCTGGTGTTTCAGCTTGCAAGGATATTCATGACTCATCTCTTTCCTCAACAGGGCCAACATTTCAGGATCCTTTGAATTTCCAGCTGGGTGTTAATTAAGAAGGCATCTATTGGTCTGGAACAGCTACATGCACGGTCTTTTCCTTGCCCTAGGTTCACCATGGCAGGTGCTTTCCTCTGAAACAAGCTCACAAAAAGTAGGATGAAGCGTGTAAAAAGGGAAGATAAAACACTCAGTGTCAAAGGTGTATAAAAAGAAAGAAGCGCATAGCTTATTGAAATCTGTGCATTAAGTTCATTCTGCACTCAGATAATTTTAATTCCATTCTTAGAGACTTTATCCAAGGCCTCCTACTTGGAAAAAAAAAAACAAAACCCACCCACAACCAACCTTTCTTTCATGTAAACTTAGCGAATACGCACCCTGCTCAACTGTATGATGCTATGGCAAAACAGAGTCAAGAAAAGTGTAGCAGACAAACTTTTAGAAGAACTCCAATGTTGCTGCTCACCTTGCTAGGACAGGTAGGAAACAAAATGGCACTTTCTTTCTTCAGGTAATACTCCTGGTAAATTTGAAGTCTTGTTCTTTACACTAGAGCACTGGCTCCCTGCTGCTTTCAAACTGTGGGTGGGGTTTATGAGTAGGAAGGCACTGCAATGTCATCTAATCTATTCTCTTTGACCAGTATATCTGTGCTAGCGGTAGAGGTTTTTTTTGATGAGTGTGCAGAACAAGTTCTCCAAAATGCAATCAGGATATTAGGAAGGAAATGTAAAGGTGGCTAAACATTTAGGTAGATATCCTACAGCGGTATACAAAGATGTCTCAGTGTTTAATAGCTGTTATACGTTATAATGCAAAGTAAGTACATAAAAATGTTTAAATGTTTCACGACTGTCTATGTAATATTTTGAGGTATGTAATTTTTTTAGGTGCCTAAATATGTTTTGAAATTTACCTGCAACAGGCTATTTAAGGAAAAAGCCTTTCAACTATGTGTTTATATGAGTGCACCTCTAGTTAAGTGAATTATCCTGTTCTCACATTGAATTGAAATTATAACCTTTTAGCTGGTTTAAACAAAACTATGTGTTTGCATAATTCATAATGCACCTTGTTTTAAAATAGCAAATGCAGGGAAGCAAGTGTAGTTTAGTATATCTAAACCTCTGCCAAAGATTGCTGTGAAAATGCATAATCTGCAACTTTAGTCTTTTTAGAATAGATTGCCTGTATCCTCTAGCCTTTCTCATAAATGTTCTGCAGGAAACACACAACATATTCACGTAAATAGTCCTTTGTGGAAGGATGCTGTGAGCAGTATCAAACCAGCTGCCATAGAAGTTGTCCACTTAGTGTTTTTGCTGTCAATGTCAAAACTCAAGCCGAGTCACTAGCAACTGATTGAGCTGATACAAGCAAATACACTGACTAAGTGAGTTATTCACGTTGTTGCTATGTGTTTATGAAAACTGCTAAATGTATTAAGTAATCAATTCACTCAGCAGCTCAAGATGAATTTTTAGAAATGAAGTCCTGCAAATTTCCTTCATTATTGTCAGATTGACTCCTTGGATGCCCTGAAAGGTTATACAAGAGGATAAGTATTCAACAAACATTCTCAAATTCAGAAAAGCCTGCATGACTTTTGAAAGAAAAGACTTAATCCAAAGAAAATGGGAAGATAATATTATAAACTTATTTGTTTTGGGCTGTTCAGTATCCTGTAAGACAGGATAAATGGACTAGTCACAGACACCATCATTTAACTTTCGGTTTAGTTGTACTTGTCTGGCATAGAACTTAGGTCAGGAACACACTCATAAATTTTCATATATTGATCCAGAACTAGGCCTTGTAAAAACCAAGATAAAGATGATCTGTGAACAACAATGCAATGTAGGTCTAGTTTTCTGCTTATTCTTATCCAGAAGATCCAACTCTGAAGCTTCATTAAGCTTCAACTCTGAAGCCTCTCTTTCATCGTGTACATAGACAACTCTATAAAGTAATAGAAAACTTAGGCTTAGTGTACTCTGAACAGTAGACCTTATTAACATATCATCATTGGTTTTGAAAGTTGGCTTTACAGAGGTCATAGCAAAACACATGTTGATTAAAAAGAGCAGACTTCATTTCTAGAGGTTTACTCCGCTTTCTCTTCTCTCATGGTAGGAATGAAGGTAATGAAGCCTGTGGAAAGATGACACCAAATGCACTGGGGAAAAAAAGGTTGTAAAGATTGGGCCATTTTTTTCTAGTTTGGAACAGTGTTGAAATGAGCATTTGCATGGACACCCTGGTTAGAAGGAAAATGTATTGTTATAAATTGAGCTGTTCAAATAATACTGGAAAGCAAAGCAAAAAATTGCTGAAATATTTAAAATAAATGGATTTATTTGTGAGAAAAAATAGTGCACGCTCTTTAAAGTATGCTCTTTGTAATGGCAGCAACAATCTTGTTTCTGACAAAGCATTAGCAGTGCAATGAAACATCAGCAAAAGAGCAATATTAGAAGAAATTTAAAAAATTTACAAAGATTTACTTATTTTGTAGTATGATTCAAGCACGAGAAATACCAGATCAAAAGTGTTACAGACACATGCAAAAAGGCTGAAAATAACTTGATATGGAAAAAATTAAATATCTAGCTCAGAAGGAATTGCATAATAGAGTTAAATTAACCACTTCGTGAAGGCTTATAAAGCAGAGAAGCAATTAGGTACAAATAAAAGAGACATAGAGAAAAGCAAATAAAGTGAAGAAATGGGTCCTCATTTGAAGAATATAAAGAAGCCAAGATGGAATTTTAATCAAATTAAGTTGAACAACAACCACAATAACAACAGCATGTCAAGAGAAGGAGATAGTCTGTTTAGGGAAGTACAGCATGAACATACCCATCACGTCAGATGCACTTAAAGTCACTATGGAACTGAGCAAGGTCACTCTCCTAGCCCAGGTGGGCATTTAAATATATAAAGACTAAGAGGCAGTTCAGTGGGAATGATCTAGAGACGTCCTTTACTGCAGTGATGTTCCTACAGTAGTTCTCTTTACAACAGTAATTTCGTGGAATGGTTTCATACAGGATGAGGAAGAAACCATTCCTCATGTGGTATTAGCTTCTCCTGGGTTTAGATGTTATATAATAATGAAAGACATGTTTTATATATATATATATATATATACACACACCTATGTATGCACACACGTACATATACATATAAAAAAGCATTTGTTACTTTTCCAGATAGGCATCTACTACATTTGCCTTGGGACATCCCAAAGGGTAAAATGAGCTGACCTCATAAATGTGAAGAGCTTGAAAAGCAGCACAAGTATTGCAAATGAGAAAAGACGAACATCAACAAAGCAATTTCCTTGACAAAGTGACCCACGCTGCAAGAAAATTTGAGACTTACTTCTCAGCATTGCGCTGATCGAGGAGAACTAGAACTTCCATTAAATGTTATTTTTTTCTCTTTGGTTAAAACAACAACAACAATAACAACGGAAATACAGGGAAATTTGTCTGATGAGAATTACATTCTCCAGCAACAACACTTCATCCCCATTAAGTTCAATTCCCAACTGCCAGAAGGTGCCGTTTTGTATTGTAGATAGCTCCCATTACCCTCAAATTGCTTTGCTTTACTTCACTACATCAGTCTGCTGATTCACCAAAGATTTCAACAGGTGACTGGTCTGGCACTGTCAAGAGGACCATATGATATCTCCTCATGCTCAGGTAAATATAATTATAAGGAAGAAAGCCAGTGCCATCAAGTTTCTGTGGTGTTTACTGGCAGCCAGAAAGAGGCAAGAACAGAAAGAAAGCCTCAAAGGGCTCTTTGCTGAGCCAGATGACTGAGGCTATTAAGGAAATGCAAAGACATAGCTCCTTGGTGCCAGTGACAAAATCCAACTGTGCTAAGAGCCTTCTTGATGTGCTGTTGTTGAAAAAGATTCCCCTTCAGAATGATACAAAGACTACATCATCAGTAAAACTCACCTGAGGGAGGGAGGAAAAGCAAATGCTAATGAGAATATAATAGATTATGAACCCAAAGAATAATTTTAGAATTATGGTCTACAATATCCACATTTGCTTGACTTAACCTTACTATTAGAAGTGGTATTTCTGCTCTTCCATCACTTCTTATTGTCTGAGACTGATTTATTGCCTTTGGATGATACTGGTTGTCAGTTCTCAGAGCCTGATTGATTAGCAGCAGGAGAATTCTCTGGTGAAGAACTGCTCCATCCTAGAATTTACCAAACCAAATAATTGGCAGGATTATGGACTTAAACTTTCTGTGTACAGTATAAGAATTTTAAATAAGTATGAAAAACAAATTTATAGGTTATTCCTTTAAACTGGGTCAAGGAAAAATTGTGGTTACATCATCCACTTTGCTGCACAGTTAAGCAAATAAAATTGGCAATTGCACATTTATTTGATATTTTCCATGAACAGTGTAAATGGCAACATTGCGCAACACTCAGAGCCTCCAGGCCTTTACAATGGAGTACATAATGCATTGATGTCAGTATATCAATATAAATGCTCTAGGTGTAAATATAAGGGAGTACTTATATAAAATTAATAAGAAAATAAAAGTCTCCATAATTCCTGAAGCAAGCTACAAATGCCTCTTTGTGAGTGCAGTTCTACACACATTACTGTTCCCAACTGTTTGGGCTATGACTAAGTACTCAGCTGCAATAAAAGCCAACAATAAATTAGAGAGGGAGCAAATCTTCATACTGATGTTCTGTAGTCAGATGTTAGTCAGAAGATCATAAAAAGAATAAAGTTTTCTGTTTATCTGGTGATAATAGGATTATCTCATTATGCTTAATTTTATTTATGCTGACTATCTGGAGGAACTGCCACAAAAATCTGCCTCTACCTAAAGCCTTTATATCACATACTAGAGGAAGTCCAAGAAAAGCATTGTCTGTGAATTCTGGAGCAATAATGACATAGAGGGTCTGTTTTATGGATAAATTCACAGCTGCATTGCCTCAGTGAACGCAGTAAGCTTAGAAGTTGCATCTGAGTACATTGGATTTATGCACAAGTGTGATGGCATAGGAGAAGTTGTTTTTAAGTCTGTCCTTTCCAATTACTGAGTCTGTTTGCTTATGTTTGAGCTCAAATTTTTAGTATAATCTACCTTTAGTATAAAAGGTAGACTTGATCTCTGGAAAACTGCATAATTTCTCTTCTCTTACAGCTGATGATCAAATACTGAATAGCACATACCCTGCATTTATAGTACGCTTTTCTTTATTTCACTGTTAATCTCTAGTCAAGAGCTTACACAACCTGGCAACTGTGGTCTAAAGCAAAAAGCCATACTATTTTCTGTCCAACTTTACTGTGACTTACACTACTACATAATACTCTCGGGGGTCAGGCCCTGTTATCTCAAGCAATTGTCCTGATTGCTCATCCCTAAAACTAACTTGCAGCCAGCTTCTATTGCTAATCTCCCCATCTCCCTTACTAATCCAGGAGCAGAGAAAGCTGATCATGTTCATTGTGATAGAGCTAAAAGGAAAAAAAAAAAAGGAAAAAACCCCAAAACAATAGCTTTTGCATTACCAAAAGGTTTTACTGCTTGCAGAAAGCTCTGAGTAGCATACCAACAAAATTATGACCTTCCTGCCCAAATAATGACAGACACAAAGGTAGCTCTTTTTGCAAGGGAGTGGAAAGAGTAGGCTATGAGTGATTAAAGACTTCAAGGGCACTTTGTTTGAAATGGTCCCATGTACTTTCTCTGCCCTAGTGCAGACACACTACTTATCACTCTAATTGAATCAGTGACTTATTCTTGCAGACAAACATACACATTGGCATTCCTGGAAGGCTGTGAAAGACATAGGGATAAAAGACAAGTAGGTCTGTACTGTCTGGAGTGTTGCGTCAGTGTTATTTAATATATCTGTTACTCTAACACCCATGCTATGGTAGCACACTGTGAGACAAAGTGACATTGTGATGTATCTGGACATGTTGCTTCCTACATGAAAGAACACTTATCTTCTTTATGAGACAGAACTTCAGTGGGTAGAGCAAGACATTTGTCTTTGGGTTCAGACAGAGTCACAGTAATTTCTGAAACCCAAATATTTGACCCAACCATTATTCTGATCTTCCTTTAATTTTCTATATTTTGTACAATATTGCACAAAGGCCACTATGCAGAATGGCTCACACTTCAGCAGGAGGAGTAGCTAGTGCCCCACACTCTGTCAGCACACCCAGGTGGTCATTCAGACCCTTCTGGGCTGAGACAAAACTTGTCATCTGCTTTCCCCCTATTAAGGTATTTTCAATGATGACTAGGTGGGTGACACCAGAATTTCATCTTCATTCAGCTCCTTAAGTGCCAGATACGGAAGGAGTTCAAACATTCTTTGGCACACAGCCTTTCTCACTGATAAGTTGTTCAGTACGTCACTAGTTATGTCTCTGTTAAGGAGCACCCAGGCCTGTGCTGCTGCATGCAACACTCATCTGTAGCAAGCTAAGTGCCTGACCTGGATGCTCTACATGATCACACAGCAGCAGGCGCCACATAGTTAAGTAGTGTATCATTTGGTGTATGTGCCTAAAGCAAGACAGTAGTCATAGCACCTCTGTTTTTCCTGGCTGCAAATAAAGGTGAACATTTGGGCAGCTTAGAAGTAACTCAATGTTTCATTATTTTTTAGATTTCATACATTTTCAGGTGCTGAGTTTTGAACATTTGATGCTGGCAGCACATCGGATATTTAATATCTGAAATATGAGCTATGCGTATTGAACACAGTGGGTTATTTCAAATCTTTAATCAAATTGGTGTGGACTTTCATTCCCTGCAGACAGCCCACAGTTTTCTAAAATCCATAGACCTGCTGCTCAGCCAATTCATTTGATAGAATATTGACAGCAAGTGAAGCAACAAAACATAGGTGATGCAAATTCATACTAAAAATATTAAAAATAGAGGAAGGCTTCTTTTGGCTCGTATTCATCAATTGTTTATGGGGGTGACAGTGTTTTCCCTAGTAAATGATAAGACGTTAATGTAATATTTGACTGTGTTATTCATGCCCATCTCTTTCTCTGATGCTGGTGTCCCAACTCATGAATTACTTTAGTCATGTCTCAGCATCCACTGATGAACATCTCAGAGGCAAAGACTCAGATCAGGAACTAGCTCTTCTCCAGAAGCCAAACAACTAGAAATAGTTACGCAGAATTAGACACACTTTATGATAATTCTGGAAATAAAAACGGAACAGAGTTGGTAGGAGAAAGAGCACCTTTGTGAAACAAACAAATTCCATGTCATCTCCAGTCCAGTTATCCATTCTTGCGGGGAGAAGGGAGGAATTCCCTGGACATTTTAATTACTGAATGCTATTGAAATTAGGAAATAGATAAAGCAACCTGTGTAAGTTTGGCATACAGACACAATTAAAAAAACCCAACACCAACACCCCAAGTACCCAGAAACCCACACCCCAACCCAATTAACAGGAGTAAAAATTCACTTCTGGATCAGAAGTTAGTGACCAAAGAAACTGGATTATTCAGGCTAAGAAAGAAACCTGGTCAAAAACCTAAACATCAATTGTGTGCTCCTTGTGTTAAATCTGTTTTACTTTTTTATATATATATAATATTCTATGTTATCTGGAAACACGTATTCAGAGAGATGTATCTGGCAGTATCTGTATAGTTGCACAACCATAAGTCCATAAAATCTTCAGCCTTCAGCTAAGAATAAAAGATGACATGGAATGGAGCAAAGGGATATCTCTTTGCATGAAATAGACTAAAAGAGCAAAATTACAAACAAACCGAAAAAAACAGTGTTTTTTATTTAACATGAATGAAACATTTCAGTGCACTAAGAAGAAAATTCCTCAGTTCGAGTTTATAAAGCCTGCTTCATGCAAAGAATAATAACACCAAGTTGCAACAGTGAATCATCCTATAATATTTACTAATTTTAAACCATTACTTTCTGGCAGTCACCCTAAACCGATTTTCCAATGCATTGTTTCCATCTCTCTCTAGTATCATTTATTACACACATACACAAAACTAGTGATTTTTATAGCAGTGATTTTATTAGTCCATTTCAGTAATGTTGATTGTTTTTTAGAGTTTAATGACTTAAATCCTCATTTAAATAAATAAAAACTTGTATAATCCACTAACTTATTATTAGAATATGTTACAAATTATAATTAATGAGCAAAAAAAAATCCTCATTTAGATACCCATTGTGTATCTACTATTTTAAAGAAAAAAAACTTTTTGAGAGAAAAAAGATCATGAAAATCAGAATTCCTCTTCATTGCAGCTTTGATACCACAATTAGCTTGCTTTCTTCTCAAAAAGACGATCAGAAGGGCATGTGGGAAATACATATTATCTACAGAGCAATGACTAGCGAAAAGAAAAATGAAATAGTGATAATCTTTTCCAACTCAGAAAGGCACATTACTAAAAAAAATTAATGCTGCTGCACTTCCAGCTCCAGAACTCCAGTATTTTTCACTTATATAATCAGAATATGAATAACAACACAAAAAAGTTTTGATTAATAATTCTACAGAAATTGGTCATGGATTTCCATCAACTGTGATTTTTGAACAGCATTGTAATTTATTACATGTAGGGAAAATTCGAATTCTAACACAAGTATTTTGCTTTCCCCCCCCCCCCCAAACTGCATTATTTTTAGTTGCCTGTAATTCCATTGAAGAAGAATTAGTAAACTGCCTTCACAGATTAACAAGATGCTTTGTAAGTCAAACAAATGTTTAGATAGTGACCTCAGTGTGATTTTAAATCAGGAATCAAGGGGAAATTCTGGGTTTGCCCATTCAAAGTGAGAAAATGGAATAGCTATACTTACCCATCCAAAAGTAGTTCACCATTTAAAGCAATCCAAGACACATCACAGAGCCTCTCTGGCAGATTTTAATCTGTTTAATTAAGGAATGCGATTTCTATTCAGGGACAAGGAAGTAAGTCAGAAACATATAGTAAAGCAGTAAAAATATTTCAGAATACTAACTCCTATGACTGTGTTTATACCTTAATAGGAAAGAAAATATTCTGGGCTTAACTTTCTATATGAATCCTACCTTTTCTGCCTGAAATTGCTTAAAAACATTTACCCTTGTAAAAACCTGATTTAGAACATCTTTTCGAGAGAGATTCCCCAGTGATGTTTTTTGTGAGAGGAGACACACATTTTCTTATATCAAAGCCTGTACATTGGGGCTAAAAAGCTGTCCTGTGCCACAGTTTTGTTTTAATGCTTTTGAGTTTGTTGGATATTTTCATATTGGTGGGAACTGACCTACTCTTTAACCTAAAGACTGAAGGGAAGGAATGACAACAGTATCTATCTGCACCATCCTGTCACTCTTCAGTAAGGCCATGAATCACACATAATGTGCAAAAGAAACAGAAATCCTTCTACACTAAAGGAAGAAACGATGTTCAGGCCTTTCTGTTCCTCTTCCATACCTCTCAAAACATACCATTTCAGGGGAAATCTTCCAGGATCCTCTTGTTGTCTGGACACGCACACAGACTAATCAGCTGTGAAAAGATACTTCTTTCTCTATTCATCCCTACATATATTTCTAATTCAAACATTTGGCCCCAGCTCTCTAGAAGGGGAAGAAGGGTTGTTCCCATCTCTCCACCCAGAGCAGATGTTTTTGGAAAACCTCTGTCATATTTATAGCCATGTCCATTAAATCACATTTGGTGTGTGCTTTTTTGAAACACTTTTGGAAGGAGGGGGAAGATTCACCTGAAGTCCTCCCAGGATTTTCAAAGCTAATTTGGGGACACAATCACAACCAAATTTGATAAAGCATCAGCTTTCATTTTGTTTTGTAATGAAGCCGACTGAGTGCAACTTGGGATACATGGCTGCAGGGCTGTTCTTGAGTGATTTCTCTTGCAATCACCTATGAAGCAGCTATGAAGAACTATTTTTCAGTCCTCTCCAGCAAGACTGAAACTTTTTTGATTTTCAGGTGGGTTGTGGCAAGATTACAAGTATTTGAACAATAATACTGAGATAAAGAAACAAATGATTATGATCAATCCTCTAAGGATCAATCAGAGAAGAAAGAGAATTCTACCTGGTTTATCATTCATGTGCTTCATTCCTTCTTTCACTTTCTCTCCTTTTCTTTCTCATTGTCCCTTTCTACACTCTTCATTTAAAAAAATACATTGTTGGCACTCGCATAGATAATATACTGTAATAGCATGACTCTAACTCATGAGAAAGGAAAAAAGAGCTCTGAAAATGTTCAGTGTCTCAAATTTCAGAGAGTAAGTGCTGAACAAAATTTAAAACTAATTAAATGATAATTAAATAAACTGATATTCCTACAGAGTATTACATAACTGGTTACACCTCATTCTCACTCTTCATTCTCATTCATTCCCAAAGAAGGTGGGTAACAGCAGAATTTTTTTAAAACTAAAACTTCAAATATTGCTACGGTTTGCACTTCCTCCTACACATGTTTTTTGTAGGGTCTAATCCATGAAGGGCTGTGCTTGCCTCAAGAGGGTAGAAAGATAGGCAGGGATGCTCTGTTTACTTCTGTTTGTGATGCCTGTGACTCTTTCCCTCCTCACCTTGGATACAACATGACAGTTTGGCAACTTGGCAAAATCACCTTGGAGTGATGCATTTCAGGCTGGAAAGCTACCAACTACCCTGCAGCAGATCACAAAGAACAGTTATATCTCAGCTAATTTATCTACATGTCATGCCTGCATCCCAGACTGGGAATTCAGGTAATCTGAAGTCCCTCAGTTCTTTTTTTTTTAATATTCCTCTAGTTATGTTTTTAGTCTCCAGTCAGTTACTATATAATTACTTTACAGCATTGTACGTGACCATGACTTACAAGGTCAATAATTAACATTCTTGATGAAGAACACATCTGGAGAAGTAGAGAATGAAATATCAAATCCTCAAGGAGTAGGTTGCAATTTGCATACTTGCATTTTTTAACTATGTGAATCTACTGGTAACAGAAACGTTTATTTTCAAAGTGGGAGTATTTTAGTGGGTCTGGGACTGTTAAAGTGAATCCTAATATCAGAAGAAGACTTTGAAGATATAGTTCATTAATGACTTCCAATAACCGTATCTTCTAATTAGGTAGTATCTGCCAGTGTATCTCTAAGTTATCATTCTCAGTGATATCTCAGAAATTGGTGTCATAATTAGGCTGCAATCTTGACAAAATAAATCCTTCAAGTTCCTGTAAAGCATTGCTGTTAATTGCTGCTCTCCTAGCAGGACATCTTGTATAAGTAGTGAGTTTTTCATCAGAGAGTACTATAGACATCTTAAACCACCAATTCAAGCTTCCTACTACAGATTTTATAGAGTTAGCACTTTTGTGCAAAGAGGTGGCTATTGCACTATGAGAATTTATACATAACCATTACATGGTTGATTTTCTGGTCAGATTTAATTAACCTATGCTTGTCTCATCCAATTCAAAAACAATACAGTCAATGCATGTGTAATTACTGCATTGTACGTGCTACTAACATACTAAGTCTTTCCAACCTAGAAAAATAAAGAATTATATAAATAAACTTCCAAGTAAGCCCCTAACAGCAAAATATGACATCTTGACCCCTAAGGCTTTGTCCACGGCAGATATATTCTTAAAATTTGTTAGTAGTATTGGTCTCAGCTGTATCATAATCGAGGGAACACTAGTATAAACAAAGCTACCCTCAGTTTAAGAAAATAATTTCAGATAAACAATGTTCAAAAGCAAAACAAGTCACACCAGTGCACATGAATAGTGGGGCTTTGAAAAGAAACAGCTGCAATGGCTTCCAGCCCTCTCTGTCTACTCTGTCTCTCTCTCCTTACAGCAAGGAGAGAAGAATGACACAGACAATGACTCTGGAGTCATTGCAGCACATTTGTCAGCATATCTGAGACAATCCACCTCTCACCTGGAGCCACTTTCATATGTCAGGCTGTAGATAGCAATGGTATAGAACCTGCATCTATGGTTCAGCCTCCAGGAGCCCAGGTTGGACAGCTTGAAATAGTCACATCTTCAGCTGTTCTTGTTCAATCCAGCTGTGCCCAGACAACACCGCCTGTACCTAGGGTGAATTAGAAAATAAAAGGTGCAGTCCAGTGAAGTTAATTCAGGTTCTGGGCACTGAGAAGAGAGACAGTAGTAAAGAAAGATCAACTGCTTCACAGTCATTGTTGAGACAGAGACATTAACGAAAAAAGATCAAGTATGCTTACCATTCCTGCTCAAATGAGAGAGAGAGAGAGGTATACACACATAGTCTCCTCTAATGAAGAAAAATCATGTAATGATTACAGGTATCTGATGTAAGGACATGAATAATAAGAGGAATTTAAGTATCAGTCTCACACATTAGACAACTGTGTGATTGAACTAGAGGGAGAAAAAAAACAGTTAATTAAGAAAGATAAGTGTGCAACACAAAAGAAGAAATCATGTATTAAGTGCATCCTGAGAGAGAGAAAGAGGCAGCCGAGTTTCATGTACACAAGCTTTTAATCACACAAAAAGAACCTGAGCTTGTTTCCAGCACATTCAAGACCTACAGAGCAAACTTACTTGAGCATCTGTTGGAGGCCTGGGGAAAAAAAAGTAATAGTTGGAAAAATTCTTTGGGTACACTAACAGGCTAGAGTAATATTACAATAAACAAACAAACAAACACACAAACAAATCACTCCCCCCTCCCGAAGCCCCAACTCAGCAGCTGTTGGTATCAGGTATCAAAATAATTAAGGCTGAAAACTAACAATACATCTGCTGCAGGTTCAGATTCTGCCCAGAACGAAACACTGTTGCTCATAATGTTTCATCCCAGATCTTCAGAGAGGAGAAAAGCCATCCTACAGAGCAAATTTCCACCACAGCACTGAGATCTGCCTGGGCAGAAAAAGACAAAATATATGTAAATAAAGCAGGCAATGGCTCATACCACTTGTGGGTCATAAACCCATAGTAAAAATATAACTAATGCCTTAAAAAGAGAGAAGTGGATGAGGAGACATGGATGAAAAAGAACTAGCAACAGAGGGTAGAAAAATAAGTAAAGCAGAATCGTAAGTATCTTTCAGACTTTCCACAGTAGTTTCATTTCAAGTAGTATTTCTTTCTCTCTATCCTTCTCACATGCACACACACCAGGTAGTATAGAAGCCTATGAAAGGCTTTTTATTTCTACCCTGATATCGTACAGTTCTGTTTCCTAGTGGACAAATCCAAGCTCCATGAAGGATTTTCCCATGCGTGAAATGGATTTGTAGAGAAATAGTATCATAAGAGTAGCTGTTTGAAAGACTGTCCTCTTGAGAGGATCATCCTGTGTTACCACATTTTCTCTCTTAGCAGCCTCAAACAGTAAGATAGATAAAATTACATACATATACCTCCTGTATTTTTTTTCTACCATTGTTTATACTGTTCGAGGTACATTTACCTACTTTACACATCTTGGCAAAATGTGCAGAAGTATGCAGACTAGGCGTCTTTTCCTGCTGTTATGACCATTAACCAAATGTCTTAGGTAGGCTACCCGAAGTAATTTTCTTTCACTGCTGCAGTATTAAAAAACCACAGTGTTATATGACATGATAAAATTAGTTTAGGAGCATAAATTCAGTCAGATATAGAGTTTACAAACCTCTGAAGAGCCTACACTGCTATATTTTCAGGGATACAATTAACTTCTATGGTTCATGAGCAATTGGTATTGCCTTCAGAGTCCTTCTGAGGAACAACTTCCCATGAGCAGTAAAACAGTAAAATGCATTGCTCTCCCCAGGATCCAGATGGGAAACAGATCACTCGTGTAAGAATTACTTCAGAGAAACTTCACTTTCCACTCATATGCATGCAACTTCATCCACTTAAACTACCAAAAAATAACTTTTTTTGATGACAATTCTTCTGCTACCCCATAGGCAGAAGGATATGCAGAAGTAAAATTAATGCAGTTCAATTGCATCAATAAATTGGTTCTGTGAAGTACATTTCTGTGCTCTTGTGCAAAAGTATTACTAGACATACTACAAGCTTTCCAGATACTAATGGCGAAGATTTTTAAGGAGTTTAACACCAAAAGGTATTTTTTTTCCCAAGGAATATTTCTGAAAGATGTTGTTGAATTTTGCAATGCCAAGGTGATTTTTAAATTATTGCTAGTAGGAGGAAAATTTAAGATTAATTTTTTTGGAGACATTTTTAATAAGGAAGTCATAGTTTTATAGCAGATTAATCTTAGATTTTTGAAGGCTATTTAGATGTTATGTTAAAATGCTGGTTTGCCTGTTTGGGGACAAGATCAATGTGTTTTATGTGCTGATTTACAATATTTTAGGCACAAACCTAATAAAATAATACTGAATTGTATTCAACAAAAATCCAAACATTTAGCAGTTAATTGCTCGTAAGAAAGTTAAAAAATGAAAAAGTTAAATAATCCTTTCTGAACAGACAAAGACAATACTCCAAAAATTCACACAGGAAAAAATGACTCCTCAAAATTCTCAGATGGAAACTTGTTTTGACGTGACATCTGATGGAATAAAATTTCTAATTAGAAGTCCAAATGAAGTCAGGGTCAACTAATTATTTCATCAGCCAATTAGGAGAACCAGTGATTTCACAGAGAGATTACAAAATCAATGAAGGGGGAACTAAAACATTTTGATTTAAAGTGTTTCTAATGTTACTTGAAAGACACATCTGTCACTGGCTGTGTATCATTAAGCAGCCCTTCTTCATTCCCTTTGCTCACTATAGCAGTGCAGGACAGCCACAGTCAGGCTTCTCTGAATGAACAAGTACCAGGGATTCTCTACTGGCTGCATTCCTGTCCTGTTGGGCTGGGACATTCCTCTCTCATTAACTACATATACTAATCTCCTGGATTTTTCTTGCCAAATGCTCATCTAGCACAGCAAAAGAGAAGAAGAGAGATTTTTTCTGACTTGAATATTGAAAAAAACAAAAACCAGAAAGACTGCTTTTGCCCTGAGTGACCAAAGTAGTGAGCGCAAGACAAGCTGAACCCACAGGAAGCAGTTAGCTGTCATTACTTATTTTGGAACAAGACTTTACGTATTTTGTGCTACTGCTACAAGGCTCAATAAAGCTTAATTCGACAAAGGGTAATTCTCTATGCACGTGAAACCCTCTGATGCATAGTGCCATGGTCCTCAGATAGAAGTCCTCTACTTGGCTCATCTCCCTACTCTGCCAGCTTCTGACTGCTTGAATACTTGTACACCTTGTTACAATAAATCAAGTTGCTGAAGCAGGAAATCAGTTGGAAATCAAAAGATTATATTAGATTTACACTCCACCAACTTAAAAGGTGCATCCCCAGACATCATAAATAAATATCTATCTGATTTATCACTGGATTTAGCTCAGCTGAGACAAAGGACCTATTCTAAAAGCCCCTTGCTCCTGTGTAAGTGGCAGCATGCAGTGATGTGATCCCAATGGTACATGGTAAGTTGTACATACAGATGCTTCATTTGCATGCTGAGTTTTGAGCTGTTCCATCAGAAGTAGGCCCATTCATATTGTAACCTCCCTCTCCAATGCTTCAACAGCAGTTCCCAGATGCAGGCAGACTTTTTTGCGTGTCTACTAACAACGGGGGAGTAGGGTTGTTGGCACAATCTGTCTTCATCTATTTTGTTACACAGGAATGCTTGAGATCTAACGGGAGTAATAATGCCTGGAAACATAACAGCATTCTGTGAATGGCAGTGTTGAGTATATGTCCCACACCTTCTCCCCTATACTAGCTCTGAATCTTGTGACTCAACTTCACTCTACAATTCAGAAGAGCATGTAACATCAAGATTTGCAAATTATGTAGATAGTCAGTTTTTAATATGTCTGTAATTTCTCTTGAATATGCCCCAAAGTTTGGGCACTGATCTAAGATTTTACTAGATGCCAAGTGTAGGCATTCCTTCTGCATACAGATATTATGCAAAGTGTCATTCTCACTGAAAATATGAGCCTTATTCTCATCCAGTTTTGATAACATTCAATTCAAGATAAGCTCAGTGAAGCAAAGTTTGAGATGGAGACAAAGACCAGAACACATAATGGAAACATAATTGGAAAAATTGATTAGTATAAAAAAAAAAAAAAGTTGTAAAATTCTAACATACTGTTTCAGTTAAAAATCAATTTTTATTCCATCTAATCTTATTTCCCATTAATAAAAGTGTTTTCATTAACAACAATCTAGTATTGGAGTCTAGATAGCAAATTTATTTCTTCTTGTTGGAAAAACAAGTACAACTACAGACAAGCCCAAAACTGGGAAAGAGAGTATATGAAAGAACGAGCATTGTCACAACGTTGTAATCTTACTAGACATTTGCATTCACCCTTTTTACTGTGTGCCAGGACTTCGGATGACAGCGCAAAACCCATGTGGTTATTATGATGCACCATTTGTACCAAGGGGCAATCAAGAAACCTGATGGGATCCTGTGTGCTACTCCACAACTCCTGCACCAAACAAGTGCTTTAAGAGGGGGTTGCCTTGGGTGACTTCAAACATAAAATTTAGGTGATATTGCCAGGCTATCTTCACAGGCAAGAGAGAGGAAAAGGAACATCTCCAGGCACTGATTTTTTTCTCTTTTGTGTGTGGGAAGGATAAAAGGACTCCTGTTGTTGTTTCTATCTCTTGATTGACTAGAGAATTTCTAGACCCCTAAGATACACTAATTAATCTCTACATCATACAGTAGGTAAATGACTTCCATTTATGTTATATGTCAGCTCCACTTGAGCCAGTGGCAACTATCCATTTAACCTGAGCAACGAAAGTGATAATCTTTTAGATTTGAGGAATTAATGTTTAATGACAGAAAAGATGGGGTTTGCCCATTTTGAAAAACATGCGTTGCCATCTCTCTGTTGCAAAACTCTCTAGACACTCAGGATATAGAAAGAAGGATCTAGAAAGACCTTCAGCTTATGGACAAATGACAGATGCAGATACAGACACCTTTTCAGATGGATGCCAGTGGCAGGGGCTGCCTGATGTGCTTCTCATGGCTGTCCCAGAGTTTACAGCAGGCTCAGAGAGCAGACCCTCACTAATGGTACAGGGAGATCTTTAAAGTGGATTGCAAAGTCTGCCCTTTCAAAATTGTTCAGCTTATTTGGTAAAGTGGCTATAAAGCTTATATAATTGATTCACACTTTAAATCTGGTGCCGTTATTTTTCCTACTACTGCAGCACTTAATAAACTTTTATCATTGCCATTGGCAAGCTGTTAGTGGTTTATTTTTACTAAAGAGAAGATAAAACTGTGAATGATTTTAAGAGATTTTAGTAAGACTATCTGTATGCCAAATAATAAAATGTCTATGTTCCCCATTTTGCAGAGAAGAAAAATAACAAAGTTTGTTTTATAGATTTATACTTGGTGGCATTAGCACGTAAATTGATGGTTTTCAATCAAATATTTTTGAGATCTTGGGGAGTTCCATGAGCTTCTTTTACAAGACCCATATGCTGTCTGTACAGCTTTCCATAATTCTAATGGAAATATATTGACAGTTGTAAATCAAAACCCCACTGCATTACAAGGTACTGCAGAAGCAGTAGCTTAAAGCTTCAAATAATTGTAATAACCTTCTAGCCATGGGATTAATGATCATAACATTGGACACTGAATACATACCACAATGTGCTGTGCTGTGGGAAATAGTAGTACACAAGCCACATTGTATTTTTGCTCAATTGTATTTTTGTCAAAATCACCAATATTGACACTAGCTAACAAAAATCAAATGAGTGGAGATATTTGTGGAAAGGCATTCGCTCCTTCAGACAAATAGATGCTTTTCAGAGCTGGGCTGGCATAGTTTTCTGCTGCCTATCTGTGCAAGGTATAATGAAATAAATGTTAAAAACATGGGCAAACTCAAGGAAGAGCAGATGAGGGAATTATCGCTAGAGCACTGAGCACTAATGAATCAAACTTCAGCAGAGTCTGAACGATGCCATCCAGAGATATGGTAGTATCCACAGAAAAGCCTTCCCATCACTCTAGTACTTCGGTATCTTTACAACACTTTACTCATATTCTTTTCTATTTTGGTTTTGCTGAGAGAAAACTAGCAAACAATTTTAAATAAGAATCAAATTATTTTAGGACCAATGCTCAGCTGTTGGTAAACTAAGAAAGTAAAATATTTTTTTAATTCTGCATGTGTTTTTAAACAAAATTGCATAGCTTGCCAGTCTTGTTTCACTGACCTTAAGGCCAGAAGGGGATCTTAGATCATGTAGTGTCATCTCAGGCCATTTCATTTCCCCCATTTTTCTCTCCATTGAACATAGTACTTCATGTCTTAGAGCACCTTATATACTCCAGAAAAACAATTAGTGTTGACTAGAAAACATAAAAGAGACCATCCGGCAGTTTCTTGATTTTATTTTTCAACATTCTTAAGAATCTGCATCATTAAACTCTTTTTTTCTCATCTTCATTTCTAAACAGGAGCCAAGGATCAGCTTTTAGCTATGCTGGTTTTTTGTAGATGCTGAAGAACCTTTCGATAATAAGCCTCCACTTGGTGATACTTCATCAAATTACTTCAGCTTTATTGATAAACAAGGCAAACTCAAGTGTTCAGCCCTTTCACTCTCCTGCCTTATCCTTCCAAGAGTGCAAAACCAACACAAGCAACCATCCTGACTGTTCTGGTCACCTTGTGTCCCTTGGTTTTCTGTTTTCTGTTTACATTATATTTGCACAGGTGGGTGCTGAATCAGTCTGAAAATAGCCAACGGGTCCAAAAGAAAGAGAAAAATCATTGGAGAAAACAATGCAGAGGCTACAGGTCTGGAAATCATAGGCTTGCCCTTTTCAGCCAGTGCTCTGGTTTATGCCAAATTCATGTGCTTGTGCAGCTGTGAGATAAGGCACTCTGTTCAGCTCATTATTCTTGTTTTCTTTATTCTTGTTTTCTTTATATTTCCCATCTCGGGTTTTTCAAAATCCTGCTTCAAGTATAGTCTCAGGAGGTGAAAGTAGTGTAAGAGTATCACTCCTGCTAATGATACTTGCCAAAGTAAAACTGCCTGCCTCCTGCTATTCTTCTTTTTACCTGGCCAAGGTTCTTATTCACATTTTCCACAGCACTGGACAAAGACTCAGGTTGAGCTGCTTCCATATTAAAATGCTTAAATACTTTTCAAGTTTAACCATCTTCCAAGATATATTTTCCTCTACTGAGGGCATCCGAAATTCTTAAAAACATAGGCATTTCTCCTCTAGAGAGAAATGCATGCTTACATATCCCGTATAGCATTGTTGTGCCTACATATATGTATAAAAAGTAGTCCCACTCTCCCAGATATTATTTAATACATTTGAGATAAGGATTTTTTTCTTGCTGGATATACATTTTTTTTTAAATATTTCATCTTGCTGTTAATCATTTTCATGTCATAATGAAGGCAGAAATGGAAAATTAGATGTCAAAGGAATCTCATTTTCTTCAGTGGAGAAATAATTACAACATACATAAAAAGGCAAAATATGTATTTCCTCTCACATTTTCTTGCCTTCTCCCCTTCTCTTGGTTGAAAATTGTTGCTTGTATACTCGAATGATGAATTTTCCCTACTGCACCCAGAAAGCAGTTCATAGATAATATTTTCACAGCAAATATTCATACCATCCTTGAAACTGTGCATACTGCATTGTTGGAAATGCAGAGTACAATTTTTGTAGACAGACTTGGAAAGAAATTGCAAAGAAGGCTTACAGACCAGCACAGAATTGCCACAACTGGCAGGATGTAAATGAAATCAGTGTCCTATATCTTTTCAGTTCAATTAGGCATTTCAAAATGCTGGTGAAGAAAAACGAAGTGACTGCTTCGTGCTCCACTTCTACAGTGAGTGAAAGGTAACAAAAAGAGCAGTTCTATATTGCATAACTGCTAATAACTGTGCCTCTTGTGATTAATGTTGGAATACCTCTAAATCAAGGGGATTGTCTTCTCCTAGAGTTTATAGCTTGCCTTTTTTTGTTGGTCTTGGCTGGGTTTGTTTTTCACTTATAACTGCAATCCCTTTAATTGTCTGGCTTAGTAATTATTAGTCAAGTCTCTAGGACTCCTTCTAACTAGACAGTCTCTGATTAAAAGCTTTTCTTTTGGTGTTCTACATGGAAGATTTTGAAAAGGAAAACCTGTGCTTAAAGATTACGTAAATTATGTAAATTATGTAAAAGTGACTGAAAATAACATTTGCATGAGGGGTTGAAGTGATTTTGTTAGTCTTATAATAAAACTCAGAGAGGCGATCAAATGTTATGCGAAACTTATGTGAAAAGTTGATGTCTGTTGGGACTACCTGCAACTCTATTTTGATAGAAACTATAAACTAAGTCTGTGCAGAGAAAGATTCAATCAAAGGATCAGAGTTGTCTGAGCAAAAGAAAAATGCTGCTATGGAACTGTTAAGAACTGAATTACCTCTTCTGTTTAGTTCGTAGCGCACAGGTGTCCACACCAATAAAAATGGCTATTCATAGAACTAACCTCAGATCTGTCTTCTCATTCTGTTCAACCAAGCAAACTCTTCTGTTTCACTCTAAGACATGTTAGCCAGGACATGTACATAGAAATACAAATTGCTTCTCCCTGGTAAGAAAACTATTTCATCCTTTAGGGCTACAAAGAAACTTTACCAGTACTGGATTTAAGACAAAACAGATGAGAAGAACTATTCTAACTGTGATGATTTTGTACTGCTGCCTATTAAAGTAATGAAGCAGGATTTGTAAGAACAATACACCTTTTAATTAGACGAATTGATAATAAGCAGGAAAAAAAAGGCAGATAAGAATGAGATCTTTCTGATCTAAAAAGTAATCTGGTTTAATAAGAGATACTACATCTCTACAAACCTTGCATTGTTTCCTTTTTCTTTTTTCTCCCCCAAGAACTCCAACATACTACCCACATATCTTGGAAGCCATTTCCACAGAGACTCAAAAGCAACGGTAACATCTCTAATGGACCTACAGAAGTCTCTCATATTTACACACTATCTAAGCCAAACTTCTCAGGGATAAACATTTTATGGCTTGTTGTCTTAGGAGTAGAGGGGCAGATGAAGGTCCCATTGTGGCAGAAAGACTTTCAAAGGCTTTGCAGTATTCTGCACAAATAGCTTTATATTTTTCTTTCTTGCACAGTGACAGGAGACACAGTAAAAAATCAGGTTGAGTTGTAGTCTAATTTGAAATTAAGATACAACTGTAATAAAAAAAGAGTTGTATACCAATTGGAGTGAATAATGACAAGCCCTAAGATTTGAAATTCATCTATACACAGTGGGGCATGTCCTTTCCACTAACTATTATTTTATGAAAGCTGGTGCCTATAATACTTAAGTATAAATAAGTATACCCATGCAGTTTCAAACCAACATGAAAAATAAACCTGTTTCTAGGTGAAACAACTGGGCTAGTCTCTCAGATTGCATATACATCAATATCATAGGCACCGCCTCCTGGCACACTTAGCAGTTTGCAGCCTGGGATAGGTGTTACTGTATTCTCACACAGTTCTGCTCGCTTAGGAGATGAGACATGACATACAATTACTTCCAAGAGGAGGAGTTTAGACTAAAGAGTGATTATTTGGCGTATTGAAATCCACTGATCTAATTTCCACAATATCAAATTCTTTAAAAATCAGACCAATGAGGTCTTTTCCAAGAAAGTTTAACATTTGAATTCCTTCGACTTGGATTAGGTGGAGAATTCTGCAGAAGTTTTACATACATATTAGATTTTATACACTATATATAATTCCAGCCTGCCGTAAGACATAGCACGCCTCTCAGATAGAGATTTCTTTTTAAGACAATCATTCTATTGAAATACCTGATCAGATATCATTCCAGCACTTCCTGAATAACTATTTTCTTATTTTCATATATATATAGAGAGAGATATTTAAAATTTTAAAAGTATTTTTGACACAACACCACTCTGATTATATAAAAATAAATTTTATGGCCCTTTTCAAAGCCACAATGAGTTACTAGGTGATAAGCAATGCATCTGCAGAAAAAAAAAAAAAAAAAAAAAAAAGAGTTGCATAGATGGAAACGCAAACCTAAGTGTCAATTAGGAAGCTCTGTAATGGAACAGGAAAAATATCAGTCATCTAAAACCTATCCAAAAATTGCGAACTAACCTCTAAGCACAAATCGTATAATAAGAGAGAGATTTTGCCTATTACAAAACAGGGATTGGGGATAAAAGGTATTAAGTGTAAAATAACAAAGAAGCGGCTAGAGGAAGCAATTATTCAGCCTTCATGAAGATTACTCCTGCAGAAATAATGACTACCTGTCTTGTAAAAGTAAGTACAGAATTCTTAGATTTTGTCCCAATGACTGTTTATGCCCTCACCTTCTGCCTTCTACTGTTTTCGGAACAGGAGGATCAAAATCCATGTATGTTACCCCAGTTAGCACAGCTTTTATGTTATGAAACAACTCGTTAATATTGCCATCAGATGAATGAGAGTGGAAAGTAATAGCTAAAAGTCAGCAAAACAGGAAGCTCCATGGGAGACTGTGTTGCATCAAACATTACAACATATACTAAGAGAACATTGGATTTCTTCAGCAGCACTTGTGAATTAAGTGTTCTTTTCAGGTGACTTACTTCATATGATAAGGAATGTTCCAATAAATAACATGTGCAGTTAAACAAGGTTGGAAGCATGGCCTTCTACGTGCTCAGAGCTGAATAGCATCACTGACAGACAGAGATGTAGATAAGATTCTGGCAAAAGTTAGTTTGAAGGAACCAGGATGTATGGTATAATGCAAATAACACAAAAATCATATTTCTATCATTGCATAGAAATCCTTCCACAAGCATGAGTAGGGTTAATAATGTGAATGCAAGCCTTTCACTTAGTGCCACTACATGGAGTAGAGTGCCAAATGACGCTAGGGAGGTGACATTGTAATTGAAAAGGTTTGAATTTCTCAGTTGCACAGTCAAATCCAAAAATTCGAAGACTGAATTCAAATGCAGATCCCTGTGTTTCATATGTACTCACTAGTGTAATTTTAATTATCTGTTTATGTATTTCTTCCTTTATACCTTGGTCAATAGTGCAAAAATAATCTATTTACTTGCTGGTGGCATACGATTTCTTGAGAGTGTGATTGCCATTTTCCCATGCTTGCAGTAGTTTCATTGTTAATGTAGTGACACGTGTATTTTTCAGTTGCTATCAAAACTGTTGCTACTGTGAATTCTCTCACGAAGGTATATACTTTAGCCATTTGGAGCTAGAGGCATTTACCATTCAAACCTTAAAAAAAAAAAAAGTAACACAGAAAATATTTTTAAGAGACTCTAAGAGAAAAGTGCAACACACTTTGCCTCTCTTTGCTTCATTGCAAAATTTTTCTTTAGAACCTAATCTAGCATAAAGCCACTCAGCCTTGTGCCTCATTAAAGACTAACTATATCTATTCTGCTGCACGTGGTGCAGCCTTCTGGCAGAGCTCCACAGCTCCCTTTGGGCAGTAACATCTGAAACACATAGTCTTGGCACTTGGGTACAAAGAACTGCAAATGGGAACAGGTGAAATGGATAAATCCTAAGATATTCAGCAGTGAGCAGTGAATTGCCAGGTTAAGATAGTGATGCAAATGGGCTTTTGATTTCATTTTATTAAAACCAACCTCTCAAGTTATTTGGAATGTGACCTTAAAGGAAATAGCCTGCGTTTACTTATTCCGCTTCATGACAAGTAAAAAAAAAAATATAGGGAGCTGAAGAACAGTCATTTTTCCAGAAAAAAAAATTAAAAGTACGCTTTTCATTATAAGGAAATCGAGTTGTAGACATTATTTGTCAACACCAGACAAAGCCTGAGTCAGCCCACAGAATGCACATAAGGAAGAAGACATTCTGGAGAATTCACAGCTTACCAACACCCTTTATCATTAAATTTTTTTTCTCATCTTGTATCAAATGTAAGAACACTATGAAGTGGCTTATGAGGATTCATTTTGACTAGTTTTCCAAAATCTAAAGATTAAATATTGAAATAACATCTCAGCTGTCTGCAGTTTTGCAGCATGTTGATAAGGATAAACAGCATGAAGAAGTGAGAAATTATTCCAAGCTAGACATGATTCTTGTCAGCAGGATTGCAAAGGCTCCCTACAGTAGGAGGGCAAAACAGAAAGAAGTTAGAATGACAATCAGTTGGTTATCAGACCTAGGAACTAATAGGACTGCTATCAAAATTGTTATGCTTGGGGAATTTAATGGCAGTTTTGTGCCTATGAATGACTACTGTACAAAAAAAAAATTCGGACTGCTATTCACTCTCACTTAGCTTTGATGTGATAAACTATGGGCAGAATATGAACAGGGATTAGATTTCAAGTGAAAACAGAATGAAGACAAAATCTGTCACCTTGGGATAAGGCAGTTTCCAATAACCAAGAACTGGCCAAATGAGACATCCTTTGCTGCTACAGCAGTCCCTCAGCGCCCTACAAGCATCTGACAAGAAACAAATCAACAACTCTCTGTGGTCTAACCAGAAAACAAGAGGCGGAGTCAATATGTAATGTTAGACACAACTGCCAAAATGAGCAAGTTTCTCAACAAGAACTATTTCTTTCAAGCTGAGCTTGAGTCCCTCAGGCACCTCGGAGCTTAGGAGAGGCTCTGGCAGTCACACTAAACCACATTTATTTTCCTCTGTGCTAGTCTGATTCCCCCGGTTGCTAGAGCGTGTCACACTGAGGGGTAGTAGTACCAAAACTTGCAATTGAATTCTATATTCAGCCTGTTGCCAACGTAGAGAGCAGTCTGATACTCATAGGGAGTTATGCCTTCTGAGAGATACACATATTTAAATATTCTTTTAATTTTCTCTCTGTCTCCTTAAGATATTTGATAATCTTCCTGCAGTAGTAGTAGTACTGGTAAACTTACCTCAATTCCTATTGTTTTTACAAGAACTATTGGGATTTTAATAGTTTCAATTTCTGTTTCAAAGGTAACTTAATCTTTCACATAATGAAGTGCTAAAAATAATTAATTACTGTGCATAAATCCCATTCAATCACAACCGGTGAACTCTTTTTTTATTTTTATTTTTACTAGGATGTAAAAGTGGCAGGTGATTAACAAGTGACAAAAATAATATACTATGTATTCTCTACAAATAAACAGAAATTCTTGATCTTAAGTTCTAAGTCAGTCTGGCTTTCAATTTAAAGCAGGTGACAAGATCTATGAGATCCAGTGAGTCCTATAATATCTAAACACCTTCATGATAGTAAATGCTCCCTCTTATAGAAATAGCCTTTCTATACAAATAAATATTTTACCTAAAAGTTCAGAAATTAAGTTTCACAGCAAACCTTTTCAACCTCAGACCATTGAATAGCAAGTTTTCTGATGATACAAAACTGGTAGGAATGGCTGATACACCAGAAGCTTGTGCTGCCATTCAGTGAGACCTGGACAGGCTGGAAAGCTAGGTGAAGAGGAACCTAATGAAGTTCAACAAAGGCAAGTATAGGGCTCTGCACCTCAGGAGGAACAGGCCCCTGCACCAATACAGGTTAGGGGTTAACTGGCTGGAAAAGTAGATCTGCAGAGAAGGACGTAGGAATCCTGATGGAAAATAAGTTAATCATAGAATCGTAGAATCACCAGGTTGGAAAAGAACTCTGGGATCGAGTCCAACCATTCCTATTTGCCACTAAACCATGTTCCTGAGAAAAAAAATCCTATCTGCCACTAAATCATGACCCAGTAATGTGCTCTAGTGGCCAAAAAAAGCCAATGGTATCCTGGGGTGTATCGAAAAAAATTGTAGCAAACAGGTTGAGGGAGGTTATCCTCCTTCTCTACTCTGCCCTAGTGAGGCCACACCTGAAGTATTGTGTCCAGTTCTGGGCTCCCTAGTACAAGAAAGACAAGAAACTGCTGGAGAGAGTCCAGTGGAGGGCCACAAAGATCACTGGGGACTGGACCATCTCTCTTATGAAGAGAGGCTGAGTGAGCTCAGTCTGTTTAGCCTGGAGAAGACTTGCCAATAGGGATCTTGTCAATGTCTATACATTTCTAAGAGGCAGGTGTCAAGAGGTAGGGACCAGACTCTTCTTAGCAGTGCCCAGAGACAGGCCAAGGGGCAATGGTTACAAACTGGAGCAAAGAAAGTTCCACCTGAACATGAGGAAAAACTTCTTTACTGTGAGGGTGATGGAGCACTGGAACAGGCTGCCCAGGGAGGTTGTAAAGTCTCCTTCTCTGGAGATATTCAAAATGCACCTGGACATGTTCCTGTGCAACCTGCTCTAACATGAACCTGCTTTAGCAGGGGAGTTCTGTGATTCTGTGATCCACAACAGTATTACTATTGTGAACAAAATCTAGTGTCTAAAGGATGCTTCAGGATGTCAGCTTCAAGTTTCAGTAAGTTGCAAAGAAAAGACAACTGAGAATGACGTACATTTTTGACAAGAATGTTAAGTGGCTGCTATTCTGCCATCAACATGAGGAAACACCAGCAAACTGATGTCATTCTCACACTCATACAATGGTCACACTAGCAGCAGAGAGCAGAATTCATACTGTTCTTGCCAGTGACACTACGGCAGATAACTGTAACAGCTGGGAACCTCAGACCGGAATTCCTCATTAACTTGTTTACAAAATGAAGGAAAATCTCAGCTGTATAGTTAGCTCATTCATATGCCTACCGTGTCTGGTTTTTCTTAAGCAAACACTTCAGAGCAATCTCTAAGGAACACAGAGAAGAGATGCCATGTTTTTTTACTAGCTCTTTTCCTTTTTCTCTGCCTACCTGGCTACAGTTATCTTGTCATATTATATTCAGTTTCTAAGGTTTGAGTTCTTCCATATTGCTTCTCTTCTTACTATTCCCCAAATAAACTAAGTTATATTTCGCCTTCCAACAAAGCCATTGAATATATTTAAGACAGAGATACTATGTGGGTCAACATGACTTTGTTCGGGGCAAGAAATATTAACACGCTATCTTCAAAGAGTTTGTTTTTATAAATTAAAATTTTAGTGAAAACAAAAATTCCCATAAGGCCTGATTATGTAAGTTCCGTGGTTTGGATAAATTTGAGACCTAATGAAAAGACACGGAAACTCTTTCTGTCTTCCTTTTTACCATCAACTGTGGCTGTGATCCAACCCTTGTTCTTGAGGTTTGGGGGGGTTTTGTTTGTTTCTTTGCTTGCTTTTTTACTGTAATTTTTCCTATCAATTCACCACTGTAGTCAAGACTAAATAGCAGTGGAGAGTGTAGTCACTGGCTAGTGAAGATAATTTATTTACAAAAGAAACCTACCGTCACACAATTGAGAGTGCCCAAATTCCGTCGCTACAGTGCACTTTTAGAGTACAACAACATTGACTACATTGTATTTCACTGTCTTGAATTACCTACAGGAGTATTTATCACCTTGCTTCTGCGGATCCTGTGGGTGGTGTCATACCTCTTCTTTCTCGGGAGTCACCATTTCAGCTGTTAAATTCCTGGAGCTGCAAGTCACAGGGACTGTTGTTGAGGAAAAGCCGATAAGCACAAGACATGAACTGGGGTTCAATATGCATTAATGATATGAACATAAAAAGTCACAATAAACCTCCCCTTAAAGTTAGAAGAATATTCAGCTTGCAAAATCAAAAGTGAGAAGTCACTCACTGAGATGATCAGCTCTGATATAGGTGTGTGCTGCAGCAGAGACAGGGATTAAGGCATACAGGAAGATTTCCTGAGTGAGGGAAAACCCAGGGGAGCACAGAGAACAGCCAGGAGGTGGTAGCTCTCTTGAGAGCGGCTGGTGAGGCCTGAGCAGAGCCAAGAGTAACAGCAGCCACCCTCACTCCCACCAAAGGCAGCCCTAAGGAATACTAGTGACCTGGAACACTGCGAACAGGACAGGCAGACAGAGTGTGGTGCATCAGTCTGGGCGTGGTGTGGCAGTTTGCCTACAGTTGTGTGGGAGGGTGCACAGAGAGAGCATCTCTTTGAAGCAAGGCCATTCCACCGGCCAAATGGGAAACTTGAAGTACACATATACCAGCAACCAGGCACTGCTCTGTGGCCATCTGCACGGGTTAATTGTCCTGCCTGCCTCAAGGCAGAATGGTGGGAATTCATCTGAGAGCAAAAGATGAAACTCTAGCTGGAGGGTCTGCACAATCTACTCCAGTGGCGGCTGATGCCTCCAGGCAGAAAGATCTGCTGAAGTAACAGCCTGCAGTGCAGGCCTAGACCTTTCCTCTGGGGCAAGGGCAGGTGGCAGAGCTGCCTGCAAAAGGTGTGCCCAGGTGAAGGAACTCCTTCAAGTGCCTGAGCTGCAGGAGGTGGTAAAGAGGTTGTGTAGCACCAGGGAGGCTGAGGAGGTGTTAGGTACCCGGTTCTTAGCGAAGACTGCAGTGCACCCACAGCTAATCAGCTGAAAACACCGCCAGGAGCATACACAGAAGGGAGAGGAACCAATAATGCAGCAGAATGGTAGTTTGCAATGGCAGGGACCAGCAGGAGAAAGACACTTTTTCCAAAGTCTGAGATGCCCTTGCAGAACTGCTTCATCACTCCGCAAACTGAAGAGGAAAGATTGGTCACATCAGGAGAGACACTGGAGCTGAGTAAGGCAGCCCAGTCTGCTCACTGTGTATAACCAGCTGAACTAATAGTAGACAACTCTCTTCTGAGAGGTATGGAGGCATCCATTTGCTGATCTGATGCGTTCCCTAGATAGGTACACTGCTTACTGGGAGCTCACATCAGGGGGGTCACCGAGAGACTTATCAAGCCTCATACAGTCTACTGACTATTATCTGCTGCCATTGCTGTTCAGTTCTGGAGTCCTCAGCACAGGAAGAATATGGATCTGTTAAAGTGACTCCAGAAGAGGGGCATGGAGACGATCAGAGGGCTGGAGCAGCTCCCATGTGAGGAGAGGCTGAGAGAGCTGAGCTTGTTTAGCCTAGAGAAGAGAAGGCTACAGGGCGGGAACTTCTAGCAGCCTTCCAGTACTTAAAGGAGGCCTCCAGGAAAGCTGGAGAGGGACTTTTTAGAAGTGCTTGTAATGATAGGCCAAGTATTAATGGCTTTAAGCCAAAAGAGGGTAGCTTTAGGTTAGATATAAGGAAGAAATTCTTCTCTATGAGGGTGGGAAGGCAGTGGAAGCCAGAAGTGTTCAAAATCAGGATGGATTGGGCTTTGAGTAACCTATCTATGATCATGATAAATTTTAGAAATTAAGCAAGATTATGTAGAACTTTCCATCCCTTGTGCATTTGCACTGTGATGGAGCTTTAATTAAATTATCATATTTTATTGTTTCCCGTCTCATTTAGGACAAGAGGGAATGGCCTCAAGCTGCACCGGAGGGGTTCAGATTAGACATTAGGAAAAACTTCTTCACTGAAAGGATTATCAAATACTGCCTAGAACAGGCTGCCCAGGGAGGTGATTGGGTCACCGTCTCTGGAGGCACTTAAAAGACACATAGATGAAGTGCTCAGAGATATAATTTAGTAGTAAACAGATACGGTTGAACTCAGTGATCTCAAAGGTCTTTCCCAACCTAGGGATTCTATGATTCAATGATTCAATGAACAAGGAGTTACTCAATCTGTACATAACCTTGTTATTCACAGTATAGCCTCTGGTCTTATTCTCCACACATCAGTTAAGTTTAGACTGACTAGAGAAATTATTAATTTCTGTAAAGATGCCTCTTGCAGTTTAAACAAGTTGTTTAAAATGTATCACAATCATCAATAAATGTAGTGTTTTTGAGAGTAGGCAACATATCCGTTTTACAGGTAGTCAAAGAAGCCATAAAGAAACTAACTCTCAAGTGACTCGATGTACCTATTGATCTTTGCTGCCTAACTACACCTTGCTTTACCAGCTTATTTAATATCAAACCATCCAAATCACAGCTTTAAATCACAGCTTTATTTTCTGTGCTTGTATTAGAACCTGTAATTCTAGTTCTTCACAGCTTGCAAACATTTATTTTTGTAGTGTTAAAGTTCCATTAGCAATATATTTCTAGTGCATAATTTTCCAGATAAAAAAACGCAAAATAAGAATTTGAACTGTTATCACATGGTATCATACTGATATCTGTGTATGTCATCAGCAAGCTGGACACATTGTGTGTTGCCTTTTGAGCTAACAGAGTGTCTTATAAGAACAGCAAGTTATCTTTCTCTGTATGCCCCCACACTAGAGGGAGATGGCAAACTTCAGCACTGGGGCTCTCCACATGTATTTACTAATAGTAGCAGGGTGGTGGACTCAGTAAAACATCTTGCTCACATCAGGCTGTCCTGAAGAAGTTGATATTTCTTCTTTCAGTTTCTTCCTCTCACACCTTTCTCCCTCCCACCTCCACCACTTAGACCAGGCATGTATTCCCCATTTACAAATATCTCACATTCTGCTTTTGACAAAATCTCAAGTTCATTGTAGGGTGAAATACCAGTTTGGTGCGGATAGGATAATTTACGTTAAAAATACAAAAATATTTTTGGTATAACTTTTGAGTTCTGACTTTGAAAGGATGTAAGGTTGATCTTATTTTAAAAAGAATAATGACAAACCAAGGTTGAAAGCTCATTTTAAGGATTAATTATATATTTTAAATAAATCGTATTAAAGCTGAAAGACTCATTTGCCTCATTTGAGGCAGAATTCTTAATCCTTTTAAACACTAAGGAAGCTCAAAAGACATATTAGAAAAAGACAGAACAAAATAAAAAGTTAGAAATTTAACACTGAAGATCTACTGTGATGTCACAGCAAAAAAAAGAGTCAGGCATTATAATTACCAAGGAGAGTCAGAAATACTATCTTCCTGTTTGTGAGCATGAATTAACATGAAAAAAATTCATTTAAATAAGCTAATAAAAATGAAAGTAATGATACTAACGAAATCTGAATCTAATCACATCACCTAACAATGAAGTTAAGAAAAAACTATTTGCCTTAGCCTAATTAGAGAAAGCAAAAGCACTTCCAACTCATTCCCTCAACCAGCCAACATTCATCATAGCTTTTCCCGTTCATCTCTACATGCAACAGCAATCATACAGAGGAAAAAACAGCTACAAACATAAGCCACCATCCCACCCAGAACTGTTTTTTAACTACTCAGTGCCTGAAGAATTCGACTAAAACACTACCAAAGAATTGTATTTTTCTTTTCATTTTTATATACAAAGAGACTAACAGGCTGTGGTAGCTTCGAATATTAAGGATTTGGACTGGTATGTGATGGGTTATGTACTTTAGAAGGTAAGATAGCCTGCAAAATAGGGAAGCTGTGGAATTAAATATGAACTTCTCTGAAACTTTTGACCCTCTTGAATATTTGATTTCCTTGTCTCAAGAGAGCTGCCCTAATTACTTATTACACCTAGATATTTTGTTTTCTTCAGTTTCACAGAACCTAGATAAGACCATTGTCTTTTATTGGGGAACTGTTTAGAATGTTCTTTTTCTACTAAGAGCAAGAGTCAGGACACTTCTTGCAAATATTTTGCCCACCCGAAGTTCTTTTGATTCTTTGTTGTTGACTAGGACAAGACTGTTTCTCTCTAAATCAATACTGACTGGGGAAATTAAGATAATTTGCTCCCTTTACAAGCAAGGGATATTCTAAAAAGTGCAACCTGACAGTGAAGTTTTCCATAGCTCCATGGCCCACCGTTGTTTGTGTTGTGTCCTATATATTTTTTTTTACTTTTTTATTTTTTTTACTTTTCTCGCCTGGAGTCCATACCATCTTCAGGCTGTGCCTCTGTACACGAGGACCTCTGTCTGTAGACTCTGGAGACCCACTCAGCAGAGCAGCCTTCTTGAAAAGCTGATAGACATCTTTGGCTGAAACAAGAGTTTCTCAAACCCAAGATGTTTGCAGAACTTTTCCATTTTAACAGAGTGCAGGACTTCCCTGGAGCTCTAGAGAGTTTCCAGTTTCCTTTGATACAGATGCCATTTTCCTGGATCAAAATCCCTGGCTCTGTCCCAAGAAGTTCATGCACTTAGTAGCCTGAAATCAATTCAAATATTTGAACTAAAAGTACACCTTTTTCAACTTATCTCAGACTGTGCCCCACATCCTCTTCTAAAAGGAGGCAGTAGAGTCTATCCTTATCATTTTTATGACAACATCATATAAAAGCTACCTGGAAGCTTGTGTTAAAATAATCAGGCTGATGAATAAACGTGGCCACTCTCTTCTCTCCAGACATACTCAACCTCATTACCATTAGAACTCTTGGTTTTGGCTGAGAAACAAAGAAGCCTTTTAGAGCATTTTCCCCCTTTTCTTGTGCCCTCTGCCTACTTGCTTCTGCAGCACTCTTCCATTAGAAATAGAAAAAAAATACTTTTTTTCTTTTAATTAAAAAGTACTGAATAAGGCCAGCTCCAGTTCTTGCCAGACATCAATCTGATGATTTGTACTGGCAATATTTCATCTGAGTCACTTGCCAGTAGGGACAAGAGTCCCTGAAACTGACCTTTCCACAGTAGGCTGAATTTCATTATATTATTTTTCCAGTAAAGATCTGCTTTTTTAATAGGAGTAGAAAGGGTTATAAATAGGTTAGACGCATCTCAAGCCTTCAGGGATCATTTTTATAAACTTACCTCTTTCTTTAATCCTGTCTTTAATCAAATAACATTTCTTATTCTTTGTATTCTGCATATTTTAACTAATATGGGTACCTGACTTCAAAATTATTTAGTCACATTTTATCACTATGAGTGCTAATATCACTGTTAATTGAGCACAGAATATCTGAAATATTCACACATCATAGGAAATGTCAATGAAAAATTTTGTTTAGCATGCAAAGTTTGAATGCATCTCTTTTCTAAACCCTGCAAGTCTGCCAAATTGTCCTAGGAGACCCAGATGAAAATATTTTTCTGACAGTTTCTGTCACACCCTCCTCACATACAACGACCTCCTGAGGTCCTCTCATTTTTGTCCCATGCCCGCAGTAAAACCAAAGAACTTTGCAGAAAAAAGATAAATAGAAGAAATAAAATTGATAGCATTCTTTTCAAATGCATTAAAGCCCTTGTTTGGTGTTCAGACAGGCCAAGTGGGTGGAAACACAAATATGTACTTTTCTACACAATAAATAAGAGGCGGTTCACTTAGTATAGTAAGTCTTAACTGGTGAACAATCAGGCCTTGTTCTTCAACTCAGGTGAAAATATGACAGAGAATTGAACCAGGAATATGGTACAACTTTTCATAGAGACACTTTAAGATACATGAACTGCACGTACATTTTTACTTCCCAAGTTCCAACAAAGAACCCAGGGTTATGGGGGAAATCTCAAAAAAATGGGAATAACAAAACATATAAGCAAAAGCCTGCAATATTTTTATGGTCTCCTGAAGAGGTCTAGCCTGGATTCTTAAAGCCTTCATTTCCTTTTACAAAATGAGTTGTCTCCTCACTATAATTTTCCCAGGAGGAATTGCTTATGTTTGTGAGGTGAAGATTATACTGTGCCCAGGAAAAACACAATTTGAAGGTTTTTTTATTAAATAAAAGCTGCCAAGAAGAGATACTTTTTTCTATGATGTTTCTCATTCAAAGGATACCACTCAATGTCAAAGTTGGAAATTAATGTAATTTTTATATTAGTTCTTACATAACTTAAAAACTCATATATAAATTTTATCACATGTAGCATCAGAATGTCCTCAGAATTACACCCAGAGAGGAAATTAGATAATAATAAATAATTTCACCTGTAAGCACTATTGAAAATTAAATTCATAAAAAAATTTTGTCATTTTCTTCCTGTCACTGGCGTGCACATGAGTGCTCATAACTGCTCAGGACCATAGCTTGATGCCAGCTGGATCAGCTTTCCTATGGCAAGCTCTCATGTCACACAATCTTAGGTGTCTATCTTGTATATAATAACACCTAAAGTGGGCAGCAGGGATTCCTGTTACTTTAATTCCTGTTGTATTTTGTTCACTGTTTACCACTTGACTCAGCTTTGCCTATGTAAGTATTATGTGCTAAATTTTGTAATTTCTGAGGGCAATTATCCCATTTAAACCAATGCCCCAAATTCAGTATGATAAACTTCTTAATTTGTATAATTATTCAGTGATTAATTATTATGAGGAAAGTATGCACTCTATTATTATGTTTGGTAAAACATAAATGTACAGATGTAAAAAAAATGGAAATGAAGTTTATGCCTACATACAGCATCTGTGTGCTGCAACAGATAACTATCTGCAAAAAAGCCCATATTTCGTATACAGCTATGAGACACTGACATATGATCAGCAAGTGTCTAACTATGCTACTGCCATGAAGTATGTTTTCCCTCCACCACTAAAGCTCTCTGGAAATATATTTACTTAGCTCAAGCCTCTGAATGTCTGCTTTATCACAGAGAAGATCATAATATTTTTGGTCCTGTGCCATCAGCAAACATCATGATTTTGTGCAAAAAGTACTGACGTGATGTTGGAAATAAAACCTTTCCATAACCTGCTTCCAGTGACACAGATGTGACCATAAAGCATCCAGAGTCAGCGTCCTGACAAGAACAGCTACACCAAAAATATCCGCCATGGAATACTTCAGGGGCAGATAAAGTTGACAAAGATAGATGGTCAGAAGGATATGAAAAAGTAGTAGTTTAATACGTAAAATACCCACAGAGCATTTTGGGTTTTATTGAGCTTTACAATAAGTATGTTCCAACTATTAGAAAAGACCACTGCAGAAGGGATCAGAAGATATTTCCTTCCCCTGTTCTCCTACATTAGAGTGATCAAGTGGAAGAATAAGTGAAACTTAACAGAGTGGGGGGAAAAAAAAAAGCAATGTCCAAGCAGAGAGAGCTGAAAGTAAGTCATATGTCCTAGGATTTTCTTTTCTGACTGAAATACTTGGAAGACCAGTTTAATGAAGAAAAAAAACCCACAAGGCTAAAGGCAGTGGCCAGAGGTCTCCCAAAAAGGTGATGGGGTGATAGATGACCAGTTTGTAGAAAAAGTGAAGTAAAAAAAGCCAAAACAATACAGGGAAAACATTTTGTATCTGTGCTAACATATACCTAGGCTTTTTCTGACTGGAAGTCTGAAGAAATTAGAATATATGGTTGTTTAATTGCTTTATGTGATCATAGAATCATACAATGGTTTGGTCTGGGCAGGGACATCTTCCACTAGATTAGCTTACTCAAAGCCCCATCTAACCTGGCCTTGAACACCTCCTGGGATGGGTCTTCCACAAGTTCTCTGGGACACTTGTTCCAGTACCTCACCACCCTCACAGTAAAAATTTCTTCCTAATATCTTACCTAAATGTCACCTCTTTCAGCTTAAAAACTTTACCCCTCATCCTGTCACTGAACTCCTTGATAAAGAGCCCCTCCTCAGCTTTGTAATACTTTTATAATCCCTTTTACTACTGTAAGGCTGCTCTATGGTCTCCCCAGAGCCTTCTCTTCTCTAAGATAAACAAACCCAACTCTCTCAGTCTGTCCTTGTATGGAAGATGCTCCACCTCTCTAGTCATCTTTGTAGCCCTGCTCTGGACTTGTTCTAACAGATCCATGTCCTTCCTATGCTGAGAACTCCAGAACTCAATGCAGTACTCCAGGTGAGGTCTTACAAGAGCAGAGTAAGAGGCAGAATCACCTCCCTTGACCTGCTGAATACATTTTTTTTGATGCAGCCCAGGATACATGTGGCTGTCTGGGCTGTAAGCACACATTGCCAGCTCATGTTGAGCTCCTCATGCACCAACACCCCCAAGCCCTTCTCTTCAGGGCTGCTTTCAATCCATTCTCCATCCAAGATGTGTTTGTCTTTGGGATCACCCTGATCCAGGTGGTGTATCACTTCAGCTGACTTTGCTGCTGGAAGAATGGACTGTGACAAATTTCACACCAGTCTTTAAAAATGGGCCCAGGAGGAATCCAAAATTACAGACCATTTACAGACCAGTAAGTTTGATGTTGCTGCTGGGCAAAATGATGGAAGCCAAAGCAGAGAGCATAATCAGTGGACACATGAACACACTCTGTAAAGAAGAGTCAGCATGTCTCTGCAGTGGAGAGGGATTTCTGTCCATTTATACCATTTATATATGGATTTATGTCCATTAATCACTCTCTCAGTGTATAATTATGCTATTTTTACATATTTCATTCTGTGCCTTACTATCAGTCAAATTTATCCACTGCTGGCTCTTGATTGTAACTAATGTCATTTGTGTTTCGATAGTTCTGATGGGCTATTCATGTTTGCCCTATTTCCTTTAGGTTTACATGACACAAAGCCAGATGATCAACTCATTGTTTTCCTCTGCCCCAGGAAAAAAAATATACTGCCTCACACTCAAGAGATGGCAGTTGCATATTTTTCATTCTAATAATCAAAAAATTCTCCATGTTCTTCAGCCAAGGAATAAACAACTCTTTCTTGGCTTAAAATGCACTGGTAACAAATTTAAGAACATAAGGTTTTCTAAGGTATTTTACAGTTGTCATCAAATAGCAGCCATTGACAATTGCAAATTTATGTCTATATAAAAAGTGATGTTCAAAATTATGGTTTAGACACTTTAAAGAAGTAGAAAGAGAAGGCAATTTTACTTTTGCTTTAGTAAAAAATAAACTCTAAAGAGCCCATAAACTACTACAAACTGAAAGTCTTTTAAGTGATTTTTTTTGTATGCATAAAAATGTCCTAAAAGAAAATCCTGTGCAGGAAATTTAAGCAGAAAAATATTGCAAAGAAATGGGTTTAGAAACATAAAATTTTTAAATTCCAGTCTTCTCATGAAAACCCTTTTCATAGAAAGCTTTTTCTCCTAAAAATATTTTGTATTTAAACCATTGAACATGTTTAATTATAATATTTGTTAAATAAATTAATAGGCATTTTGAAAATTTTCCTTCATGTTAGGAATTCTTATTGTGTTTTTCTTCCATGCATTTAATGAAAATATTAACATCTTCCAAAATAAAAATTTACATGGAGATTTCCTTTGTCACTTCCCACTTGTTTTTCATAACTAACTGTCATCTCAACATTAAAATGATCAGTTTATATTTCATACTATTTATGTAAATATATTTTGCACTGCTGGTGCTTAATTCTTTATTCAGTTGATGAATGGTATCCATTACTATCTCTGTGAATTCTGAAAAGATTTTGAAAAGCCAGACAGGTGGTGAGACACTGTAACTCCTTTAGTTCTATTTGAATTTTTCTCAATATCCCAAACTCTGTTTTATTTTCTGTATAAGAAATTGGCATGATTCACTTCTTACAGCTTCAAGAAAATGTAATGTAACAACACAGCATTTCTATTCATCATGTACAGGATGTATGTACCAAAACTGCTACAGAAAGTAAAATTGATGAAGGTAGCATAAGAACTTGGTAGGAGAGGAATAGAACGGAAAAAAACCTTCATTATTTATTTTGCTTCAGGAATTGCTGCCAGAATATTATATTTTGAAGAATTCTGTGTATATTCCTCAGGAATCTTGCACTGCAAGTCTGGATTGTTTGGAATGGTCAGAAAGTACATTTGACCTATTCTGCCATTCCTCCGCCTAGGTTTGGTAGTCTTGGCCATTTTCCGTGACACAGAAGCCTACTGTAAAAGAAAAACAAGGACACAGCTTCCATGAATCCAGTTTGAAGTTGCTATCCCACAGGCAGTAAGGTCTTTCTCAGCCTGACTGAAAAAAATAGTCCTTATTTTCCAAAGAGAGCAGATATACAATTTCTTTGTTTAGAGAATCTCTTCCAGACTAAAGAAGGAAGGAAATTTCACCACAGACAACTGTATGGAATTAAATTTATCTGCTACAGAAGGACAGAAAATTTAGCAATCCCTTCTGAGGTTTGAATCGGTGGCAAGCAGTATCAAATAAGATAATTTAATATCAAACTGTGACAGCAGGAAAAAGGATGTAGAATCGGTAATGTACCAAATTAAATGTGACCTATCATTTCAAAATCAACTCAGATTATCTAAATAATGCTGAGGATATTGAAAACATCTTAATAAACCTAGGCTGCAGGTAGGGAAGGACATTTTTACATCAGTAAGTATAATCCTTCTGGAAAGACAGGAACAGAGCAGTGCTGTGTACCAGCCCCCACAGCACTGCTTCTGGAAACCTGGTGAGGCCAAAGATCTGTAACCAAGCAGCTAAGGGAGAGCTTAATGACATTCAGGCACAGAAACAGTGTGAAAAATGTTGGTCTGGTACACAAAACATAAGTGTGTAAGGCAGTGCTTGCACTTAATTGAAACTAGGTAGAGATATCAAGGCAAAAGTCCAATGATTTGTCTCAATTCATAGAGTAACTGATATATAAACAACATAAACCGGAAAAGAAAATGAAGAGTTTGGGGAATCTTTTGGTGGTAAACTAGTAAGCTTCTACTCAGGAGCTCAATAACCAACAAATGCCTTTCCTGGGTAATGTTACTTAAGTCTTATTGAGCCTTCAGAAATTGTTTTAACACTTGAGTCTTTCATTTAACTTACCTCTTACTTCAAAATAGTTAGCAAAGATGTCATGGTATGCAACATCTTTTAGAACAGGGGTTTCTGTATGGCAGAAAATGCCCTAGACAGTCATTTCTGTGCTAGAGATTATCAAATCAAATAGTTCTCAAATACCTTTAATTTTGACTACTTTCTTTATACGTGAACACGGTACGCTCATTTCCCAGTTGTGTAAATGACGAAGGAAATTCTTGTTAATGATCGCTTAATACCAACCTTTCCCACATACGTATGATCAGAGACGTTTCAAAGCAATTAAAAATCAGTCTCAATAGTAGTCTGTCTTAAAATGTCACCAGGGACCTTTTCAGTCACTGCTTTTAACACTAGTTCCCCTGCTCCCTCAGTCTCAATGTCTCTCTGCCTTCATAATAAACATTTTGGTTGTCAAAATCGGCTTGGTCTGAAAAAATGCAATTTTGCCCTGGGGACCAAGGAGAATTTTTGTGCAGAGTATAAAGCACATTCCCTAACTGTTTCAGAGCCACAGATCATTAAAAATAAATTACTTGGTTTGAATATCTTAAAAGCCATTGCTATAAAGATTAGAGTTTTAACTTGGGAAATCATCATTAAAAAGAATAGAAATAACTTGAAGCAAATGAGGACTTGTTTATAGTGCACAAAAGATTAGTCATAGGCATATAACTTACGAGGGTCATTTGTATAGCAGGTTAATAAACATTTTCCATGCTTTTTTTTACTTGCCTTTTAGTCTATTTTGATAGAGAGAAATGGAAAACAACAGGAGTAAGTTTTGGCGTACTTGAGCAAAAATCCATTTATCCTAGTGAAGTCAATTGGCAAGGAAGACTGAGAGGAAAGCACTCACACTTCCAAGGTCACGTACCTTGGTCATGGCTTTATTCTGCACAGTATCATAACTTGCTTTTGAAAATAACAGGAATGTTCATAAAACTCATAAACCTTCCTATGGTCATTCACTTGCCCATGCTTGCCCACCTAGACGAATTCCCAACATGCTAATGGCATCCATTTCCAAAGAATTTTGGAGAACTGAATTGCCTACATCTTCCTCTCAATCAAGGCAGAGGCAAGAACAAGTGAGGAACCTGCTGAGGCACTGGTTCTCCCAGCAGTGGCATCACACAACCTCCCACAACCTGACCATCCAGCAGGAGGGTAAGTAAATATGGGAGGGCAGGTGAATATGGGAGATAGGCAGACCATATCTGTGCAGCAGACCTGCTGCTTTTGGTGGGTTTGTTGACTATGCAGCACTGACACAGAGAGCAAGATCCATATGTGTTGGAGCAGAGGCAAGGAGGAAAAGTTTTGCTTAGTTTGCAACTGGATTGTTTTCTGAGGAAGAAAATCTTGTCAGAAAATGCAAAAAGATTTAGAGAGACAAACAAGGGAGTAAAATTCTTCCACACTTTCTTGCTTACCCTCAGATGGAAACTAAAATGCAGGTAGTTAATTTTATTTCTTAATGTTTTTGAAGGTAATAACCAAGCTGCAAATAGTGGGCTGGATGACAAAGAATTCTGACTGTCTAACTCTGTCCCACAGTTTCACATGAGCTCACTGCCTATGTTCTTTGGTGAAAACACCAAAGTCTCTTGTCTTTAAATACACCATTGGCATAGGTCCCCAAAATTAAAAACACTCATTTCTGTTTAATTACACTGAAGTGGCTCTACTATTCTTCTTCAAAGAATACTCTGGCAATGTCTAAAACAGACTTTGGCTGATTATTTTTCTGGTGTAAACCTTTCTCAATGAGGGAACAAACAAAAAAAGGAAAGATCTGAAGACTATTTTCTACTTCTTTTTAGAGGCAGAAAGTGATACTTAGAGTGGTAGTCCATGTAGAATTAAAAGTCCCAGCAATGCTTCTCATGAATGCTACAAAGGCTCTCTTTCATCTTCATCCGAGCAGAAGAGAGAGAGAGAGAGAGAAAGGGAGAGAGATTTGGATACTTACTTCAGTTACCTCAACGAGTCGACTGAGTTATGGGTTAGGGGAAAGAGAGGTGAGTATTTTTAAGCTTATGCTCTAATATGAACGAAGAATCACATAGAAAACATAGACAGTTGGATAGGCAGGAAAGATTTCCTCACTACCTATGCAAGGAAGGATAATTTTCTGGTATTTTTTAAGACTCTAAACAGCAACATCTACTGACATCTAGAAGATGCATAGGGCTGCCCAGCTTTGCCTTGCTCTGTCCTTGTTTGCAGTGATAACAAAACTTCAGATATTTAGTTTCCTGAAGTTCTAGTTGAGTATCTCTAACACAGAAAAAGTAGGCACCTAAGCTCATAGGTTTCTTTATAGCCTATCCTTATCCATCAAACAAAGCCCTTCTAAGCTCAAGCCAAATTAACCGGTATCTATGGGGTTTCTTTTAAAATTCTTTGTCCACCGCCCTCCTTTACCTCTTCCCCTCTGTCTGTGTGAGCAATATGAGGAAAAGGTGGCTTTAGTGTCTTTGTTTCTAGTATGATATTGTTTCTCCATGTGTTTACTTTTTCAAAATGAAAGGCTTGACAGTGCAAGTGACCAGCAGCTAAATGTGGTGTTTTTACTCAGAATTTGATAAGCGTGTTGAAGGGATTCACTGTGATAGGATTGAATTCATTTTTGGTCTGCTGTTATTCTACTTTTGTAAAAGAAACACACACAAAAGTGCCAGTTGGTTGTAGGAGAATGTACTTATGTATGCGAATCATATTTTATCTCCTAAAAGTAGATGAATTTTTAAAAAATAGTTTAAATAGAGCTGTCTGCTAATAGCTAAGAAATATATATTACAAAATTGAAGAAAAAAAAGCCTTTTTTTAGAAAAAAAAGAGCTTATTTGAGATGCTAAGTGAAATGACTAATCACAGTGCTAAGCATTCATCTCAGCACACCACCTACCATGGTCTAATGGACCCACGCATTTGTGCAGTTTTCCTTGCTAATGAGTGCTCTTGTAGGGAAATATAAGTAAGCTGAGATGCATTCTCCATCCCAAAGAGTTCACTGAAAATGTCAAGGCAGAAAAGAGGGTTTCTACAGGGAGATATTGTGGTGATTGCTGCCTTTGGAGAAGAACACGTGGGCTTATATGATGAGAAAAAGGAGCAACCACCAGCAGGGGAAAGGACATTGGCTTTGAAGACAATTACTCTATAGATAAAACAAAGAAAGGAATGATGCAAATGGTAAGGACATCATGAGAGATGGTGAAAGGTACAGTACAAAACTAGCAACAAACAAACAGAAATGTAGGAGGAATGGCATTATAAAGCCTAGCAGCTTGAATTTGACAGTTTACTTGAGGCCAGAAGCCAAAGGAGAAATTCAAGCATGGCTGTATAACAGCTGCTTATAGAAACCTGTGTTTATGTGGGGAAACATACAATGCAAAAAAACCCACAAAACCTATTAATGAACAAAATATAGTGGGTTTTTTCTAGCTTTATGTAGCCAGCTTACTTTATGAGTCTGCAGTTTGCACTACAGCTCTAGGATAGTAATTAGCAGAAAACTCTTATTTCACATGGCAGTTGCTATTAATGATTATAGTATTTGTTTAATGACTAGTCTTCTATTTTTTCCCATGTTCCCATGACAGCAATTATCACATTGTTTTAAGTATTGTGATTAGAGGTGGTAATTTTAAAGTATGTAATTTACTTCTGATTACTATATTGTGTCACAGGAATGGCTATATTTCATCACGGTGTACAGTACTATGGCAGGAAGGAGCAGCTACTGCCTTGCCTGGGGCTTAGTGGAGGGAAGGGAAACGTTAACATGAAGGAAAGGTTCTGTTTAAACACAATACTTGCTTGGAACACAGCACTCTCAGGTGGTCAGTGTGTTGAGAAGATAGAGACAAACTGATGAAAGTGTGGGATTACGTGTCTTCACAAACATTGCTTTCTTAAATCCTCAAAAATTAGTTAAATTGTCAAAAATTACTTCAATCCTAAAAAAATACGTGTTGCTAAGGTTGCCTGCAGTATAGACGTGACTATGGTTATAGATGTTTATTTACAGAAAGTAACACAGGCAATACCGCATGACCACTGTGTACCATCACAGTGTGATGCATCTGTGTTACTCCTATATGTGGGCTTTTTTCTATTTCCTATTACAAAGTACTGCTTTGCGGAATCAAACTCTATAACCCAAAATGAGTTATAAAGCAGGTATGTTTATTTCCAGCGCTGGGGTGCAAGGGGGTTCTCCTCCTAGCTTGCACACCATATAGCTTAACAAGCAGTTACTTATAGTGTAAAGACATGCATAGGTATAAGCGCCTGCTACATATTCATAACCTTTCCCCACTTCATATTATAATTAGATCTGGAAAGTTCGCTCCAATCTTGCATCTGTGTAGTGTCTCCTGATGGTCATTGGCTGGGGTCTTAGGGATGAATTAGGAAGTCTTCCTCAGGATGAATATATTTCTTTTTGAACTTTGCGCAGACTCAGTCTCCTCTGGCTGTTTTCAAACTCCTGAACCAAATGCAGCCAGCTTTCTGCATTCCAGTGCCCACTTATCAGTAAACTGCTGCTAGCTGGCTCCTTCATTATCAACTTCCAAGGTCTTCAAGGTGAACAACACCAAGCTCTAACGAATGCTCCCAGCCCCCCTTGTCTGCTTTCGCACATCAGTATATAGCATCCTATCAAGAACTATATTGCATTATAACCTCCTATATTATGTAGGCTGTATTACAGATGGCTACACTATATACTCCAGGATCCTGAAGCATGAAGTACAGAAGTTGAGAGGTTTCTGAAACAGCTATTTTACTTGTACAATCCAGTGCCTTCAGCAGAATTCTTTCAGATTAATGCCAATCATGTATGCAGATTTTTTTCCTTCTTCTGTTTACTCCAGCAGAGAATAAGAAAGAGTGAGCTTGGTTTCCCGTCACTTTTCTCTCTTCCAGCTCTATCAAGTCCAGGTTGGATGGGGCCTTGGGCAGCCTGATCCAGTGGGACTTGTCTCTGCCCATGGCAGGGGGGTTGGAACTAGATGATCTTTAGGGTCCCTTCCAACCCAAATTATTCAATGATTCTATAGTGAAACAACAAAAATCAATTCAGAGTATTGCAACTATTCTATGGCCCTGGAGAGCAGTATATTGACCCTTTTCATTCAAGTAGTGGAACAGGAATGTCAGTAGCGATACACTTCCTTTTAATGGTACTGGAGCAGTCTGTCATAAAAATGTCACCTTATCTTCTCAATCTAGCATGGCACCCAACATCTTGGGCCATTACCTACATACGACTTTCAGCAAATTACTTCAGTACGGTACCAAAGTGAAAAAAATAATCTGGAACTTTGGGCCTTCCAAAAACTTTTTTTCAAAGCATCCTTTTCACCAAGGTTAATCCTTTAGGCTGGCAATACTGATGAATTGTTTAATAAGAATGTGTAATATGAAAGGTCAAATTCCAGCAAAGGTCACAGATAAAGCTGCTGAATAATTTGAAACATTAATAGGTAATGAAGATTACACTGACGAGTGAAATAATCAATAGAGCTAAAGAATTTTATGTTTTGCTGTCCCTTTGTAGACTCACATAGCTGTTTGACATGCAGCTGTGTATGTGGCTGCCTGCTACCTCTACATATGAAATATCGTTATGTGTCTCCAAAAGGACTTTCAGCAGGTGAAACTGCTGGCTAGCACGTAAAGACAGCAAGAAGCACGAGGGCATCACTTGAGGGCCTTTAAAAACATAAGTATCACAAATACCTGACTTGCTTAGTCATGAAGTTAGAACTATGCAAAAATCCTGTGGATGAGAACAAAGTAACTGTCTAATTTTTGCTGTTTCAAGTTCAAGTTGGACATAAATGAGGTGTCTACTTAGGATACCCATAACCACCAGAACATACAATAACAGCAGGGAAATATGACAATGAGAAAATAATCAGTCTTGCTGATTACTTAAAATGTTTCCACTTCAAGTTGCCCACTTCATGCAATTAGCAGTGGAGAAAAATTTTATGGAGAAAGATCAAATCTCAGAGAAAAGAGAGAGTAAAATACGACAGATTGATTAAGTATCTTGAAAAGCACTGGCCATGGCTGTGCTGAAGGAAAAGAATGAAACATAAATTCAAAATTCACTATTTGTTTTGTAAGATACTGCCAAGACATTTTGAAATACAAGCAAAGCAGATACTGCCAAACTACTCTGGAGAACTTGTCTTTCCTAACATAATTGTGCAATTGGAAATTTATCCCCATCGCAGTAAAGCCTATTGAGTACAATTATGGTGTGTATAATCTGAGGGTATTTTCTTAGTGCTGGAACATTCTAACGAAAGGATCTGGAAGGCCTTGATAACTGCAGCACTACCACTTTTAAAACTGAAGCATAGGTCTACAACTAGTGCCAAACTATGTATTTCGGTTTAGTATTTTATGGGTTTGATACCTTTCATGGACAATTGAGGTTGCTGAAATAATTTTTTTTCAGGATTTTTTTCTTGGTTTCTTTTTGTTTTAGGTTTTGTTTATTTTTAATAGAAAAACACCTAGGGTTTAAGAGTTAAAGTTAAGCAACGGAAGATGACTGGGCATCTTGGATGGCATTTTTTTTCAAGAATAAGACACTCGAATTCATCTTCACGTTCAAGGCCATTACAATTAATAAAGATCTAGGGCTCTGTTCAGATCCCTAAAGACGAACCACTAGTGCTTTTTGACTTATCTTAGAATATCCAAAATACTCACTCAAAGGTTGCAGGTATGAATATAATCAGTGGAGTCTAGCAAGCAATTTGGCTTTCTCTAAAGGATATACTCAGGACTGAGATTAGTTTTTTAAACCAAGACAAGAAGTGCTATTTAAAATCTAGGTTACTTCTCCCATTCTTCAGTCACCTATGCAACACCTCCAGTATTTCATAGGTCCCAGCTCATACCTGACTATGTGAATGTCTCAGAAATTCTAGGATAATTCAATAGGCACAAAGCACCTTTGTCAGAGCAGTTATCTTGAGTACAAGATCTCCATCGACTGCAATGGGAGCTTAGATAGCTACTTTGAGTGTAGAGCCCCCAGTACTTAGAGACATTCTTAAGGCTTTGGATTCTCTATCTTTTGTAGCTGTGTGTGGAAAAATCCTTAATTCACATAAACCCAAAATGCAGGCTCCTGAAGCACAGTACTGTTGGTGCGAGTCCACTCTGCTCCAATTTGATTTCCTCTTGTTTTGTTCTCTTGAAGACAAGAGAGTTGGTAAGTGGAGTTCTCAGGACTACTTTTCCGTCAACCTCAGAAGTGGCCCTTTTTTGTTGCAGACTTATCCAAACTGGAGATATAAAGAAATGGCAGTATTATTTGCCTGTTTTCTCTCAGACTTAGACTTCGGCTGATTTCTGGACTAGATTTATCTGAGGTACGTGCTGGGCTTTTTTTTTTAATAAATGGGAAAAGGTGGCAGTCCTGTACTCTTCTGCAGTAAGAAAAGCTGTCCTTAGAAGAGTTATCAGTGTCCAAGGAACAGCCATTTGTGTCCAAGCAACAGCCTCACTCACTTTGTTCTTTGACCCCTTTTTCTTAAGTGACTGGAAATGTTCAAACAATGACAAATAGGAACTTTGTAAATCCCCTGAAAAATACTGACATTGGTGGGGATGGAGCTCACAGTGTGAAGGTCATGGAGCACATGAGACTTCGGGTAATAATGCTGACTCTCTCAGAGCTGACATCAACCATGGCATTAACAAGACAGCCACAGGAAAAATGCTTATATCCAGCAATAAATGATAACTCAAATGCCTGAGGACAGGTTCTGGAAGCTTCTTAGTAATCCATTCTAATGCAGATTGTGAAGCATGTGCTGATATTCAGAACCACCACCTGTGCGCAAAAGCAGAGCTAAGGAGATCTCTCATGCTGTTTTCTAAGATGGCTGTTAGCAGAGCCTTCAGTAAAGTACCCTGAGATCTATTAATTCTTATCCAGTGGCTGCAACAGCAGCATTTTACAGCGAAAATCTACCTGACCTGCTCTCTCAGTGCCACATACTATTCAGCTTGAAATGTCAAGGCTTTAAGCACATCACAGGGGTTTTACTTCATGGAGTTCTCACCCTTCCTGACTAAAATTTGTTGCTTCAATAACAGGGAGACAAGTTTTTAGCAGTATGAATGATGCTGTACCAATGTTCAACATCCAGATGTCTTGTCTGTCACTAATTCTAACTCTGACATTTATGCCACTTCTTCAAACTAGTTTGCATATATCTAGGATGGATTGGAGGTATCTGATTCTGTCCCCAAAGAACTGTCATTAATTATCAGAGGCAGATGAAGAGGTGAATTTTTGAAGTTCATTTGGAACACAGACCTGTGTAGTGAAGGGTTTGGAAATTTAAATATATATAATATATATATTACAGTAATATATGGCCTGCTACAAGTTTAGTCTTTCTCAGGACTTGCCGTAAGTTGTAATGTTATTCACTTGTGAGCCAGGGATGTTTTCTTTGACTTGATATCATTAACAAAAAAGAAGTAAAACAATTCTTGGTACACAGTAGGGACATATCTTGCTGTTTAAACTGCAGAGCTACAGGAAGCTTACTAACGTAGCTGGAAATTAAAGACAAAGGAAAAAAAAAAACCAATAAAAAGAAAGAGAGGTTGAGAAGAGGGACGTTTTGTTGGTCATGTATAATCATAGAATAATAGAATAGTCTGGGTTGCAAGGGACCTTAAAAGATCATCTAGTTCCAACCCCTCCGCCATGGGCAGGGACAGGTTCCACTAGATCAGGCGGCCCTGTTTAATAAAGAGTTTAAAAAGGAAGGAATAAATGCAAAAATAAGTTAATTAAAATTAGTGTGAATACTACATGTAACAAAAATAAAATAGCATCAAACAGAATTCCCAGAGACATAAGAATGTCTTCTTCTTTGCACTTTATCAATTTTTACATAAATAATTTAGAAACCATTATTATTTATTTACTCTTAGCATACCACAGCCGTACATACTGAACAAAGCAATAGAGACCAGTCACCAGTTGGTTTTAGCAACACATTTTCTTTCTGCTTGGTTGATGCCTTCTTATAACATTGCTGTTCTTTAGCAACACTGACTTTTGTCCAAAACAGTACTGTAACCCTCTACTCTTCTTCTGTTACAATCACCAATGTTGTCCTCAATCCACTCCAAATTGGAATTTAGGGTTGTTAGGAACTGATAACCTGCTTCTCAGTTCTCTTTGATGGGCTAGTCACTCAAGGACCTAACAAATACAGCAACATAAGACTGTGATGATGGTATAAAAAGTGTGTCTAGTACACAGGATAGTCACTGGATACCAGTGATCTAAATCAGTAGTTCAGTTAGTCTCTCCTCCAACAGGAGGAAACAATTTCCTGTTTCCAACAGGAAAACACAATATTGCTGGCAAATGCTTACAAACCCTTCTTTCCTTCTCCAGCATTTTCACTGTCTTCATATTTATCTTCTTTCTCTCAGGACAAAATTACTTCAAAATCAGCTGCATTTAAAAAAGCCTTGAATTCATCTTCCTCCATATCACATATTCGGAGAAGGCAAAAAATATCTAACATATCTAGCAGAGTTATCATTTGAGCAAAGATCTTCTTGTACAAACCAATCAAAAAAAAAAGAAAAAGAAAAAGCAAAGCACAGGGCACATCTTTGGAAATCCACAAATAGAACTGAATTAATTAAGAAACAGACCTGGAATGAGTATAATTCATATAATGTATCTAAACATTGTTCTGTGTTTCCACACACAAAGAGTGGCAAGTCCCGAGCAATTTAATGGTGTATATTTTAAATGCCTTCCATTAGTCATTTTTCCCTTCAGGTTGTGCTGAGTGGCTTTACTAACAAAAGATTACAGCTACTCCATTTTTAAAATTTCAGATAGTGACTGTGATTAATTAACATGTTGTCTTACTAATGATTGACTGACAAGTGGAAGACATCACGGTTTCTACCATTATTTTTAAAACAGATGATACTACAGTTTGATTCTAAAAATTCTCATACCATGACTGGCACAGTAACTCATTTATTAAATGAGCACTAATTTAAAAATACACACTGTGGTCAAGTTTTAGCTAAACAGAACACTCCTAAAGTTCCTAAAGTTTAAGGAAGCAAAGGAAATTAAGAGGTGGCCTGTTTCCTGGTTATGCTTGTAACTATTTCTTCCCCCAAAATTGACTTGACTTTTGAAAGGAAAAGTATTCAGGTTATTCAGTAACATGAAGCATTGCATTTAGCATCCTTGAGTCAATAAACACAGAAATATTTGGGCTTGTATTGTAGCAATCAAGGTGAACATGTTAAGAGAGATCTTTTTCCTACTTTAAAAAAAAAATAATTCTGTCCATGATCACTTCTTTGATGCTTCTGGAGTCACTAGAGGACCTTAAAAAGGTTTTGTTTATTATGTTCAGGTGTTTAAGCAAAGAATATATTTTTTTTCCAACAAATTCTTTCCCTCAACAACAAAGCACTTGAAAACCTTTGGGATTATTGCAGTAAATCCCAAAGCTTGCTTTCCATTCTACAGTATATCCACGCTATTAATAGGAATTTGCACAAAAAAAAATCTTTCAAAAGTAATAGAGGCAAAGGAAAGGAAGAAGCAATTTCTCACAAAGCTAATCTGTCAATTGAAACTAGAAAGGAGTCATGACATGGAAATATTTGTAGTAGCCTGCAAACTTGCTGTAAAATATCTTTAATTTCTCCTCCGGAATATCCCAAGTAAAAATACATGATCGCTTTAGCTGGTGATGCCAAGCTGTTCCTTGAATTTTGTAATTGCAACAGTGCTCTTCTAATATAAAAACAAGTCAGGTTTGTAGGGAGAAGCATTTGGAAGGAAATATCATGGAAACAGATGGAAGATTTTGGGAAGGTAGACAAGGTTTTCAGCACTCAGAAAGCAGATGGGGAGGATAAAAGATTTTATCTACCCAAACAAAGGCTTGCTTCTCCTTCTATAGTGCATCATTTTCCTGACTATTCCCTTTGGATTTTTTCTGCTCAGCCTTAGCACCATAGCAATTAAAGCCAGAAATCAAGTTAGACCTCAGGAAAAGGTTTTCAGGTTCTTATTTTTTACTGGTTGAACCATGTTCAAGCAAGTACATCGCAACAGTAACATGAAAAACTAATCTGAGTTAATGTACATTTAATTAATACGCAGGATCATGAAAGGAAGAGGACAGCTATAAAGAAACAAGGGTTCTGAAATGCCAAATAACATTACCTTTGAGTGGCTAAACAAGATGCATGAAGGAATAAGGATCTCTGTAAGCCATATTACTAAGAGCTGTTTCCTGTGATTTACATTCAGTGCTCTGTCACAAAAGGGTGCTGCTTACCTCAAGAAATCCTGTGACTCTGAAAGGAAACTAGTGAATTGGGGTCTGGATTCCTACAGCCTTGTCTTCATGCAGAAGTATTTTTACTCTGCAAATAAATCAAGAAGGGTTGATTGGCAACAAAAACACAATTAATTAGAACAAATAAGAAAAAGTAGGATGGTAATTCACTCTAATTGCTATCAGTCTTTCTCTCTAGCAGAGAATTGCAAGAGGTGTTACTTTTTCTATGAAAGCATAAATATCTTTCTAAGTCTCCCCTGCTCAGCCTTTTTAATGCCTGACTCCCTTGCATTTTTCTAAAGGATCCAGGAACCTCCAAAACTTCAGAAAATACCAAAGGTCATCCTATGGGAATTGTCATAGCAGTTCTCAGCTACAATTTAGTAACAGTCTCTTGAAAATTTAATCTCTCTTTACTATTTTCATTTCCCTCCGTTTCATTAGCACATGTGCAAATAGGGGATGGATTGTGTATAATGCGTTTCTTGATCTTGCTTGGAATGATTTTTGACCCATCTCCTGAAGAGCTAAGTCACATCCATGTATAGGAAACAGGTCACAGTTTAATAGGTACAGCTCCAAGCATGAAAAATAAAACCCTCCATTGCTTTGGCCTACTGAAAAATCATCAAGTTTAACTTTTGCTGACTGCGTGCAGGATCACAAGGTCTCACAGGCAACACATTGCCCTTGTATGAGGGCCATCGTCTATCTTTATGCTTGGTTCTGTTGTGTCGATCATCAAACAAGTCATGGTGTTACCTTTTGCCATTCAGATAACATATCTCACTCATGTTTTCGAGATATCATACCATTCATATTAGTATGAAAGTACGATATGAATGAAAAAGGATGTCAGTCTTTTTAAGGTAAAAGTTTAATATTCACATATTGAGATAATAATAATAATGACACACTATGCAATCAATATCTTGAACCCATACGATTTCTTAAGGTTTAGTATGCAAGAGGTTGATTAGCAACAGGGAGTCAAATCCTATTTAAACACAGCACAATACTTCTGCTCTATTTGAGACAGAAACTTCTCATCTTTAGCACTCAGTGTAGACTAGGACTTAGAGAGAAATCAGGGTTTTTTTACGTATACCTATTTTTCATACCCGAGTACTAATAACATCAATTGGGTAAAAAAGCCACAAGACCTTCAAAAACATGAGCGTCCAAGCAAGAAGACTGAGAACTGCTTCATGTCTTAGGCCTTGTGTTCAGGAATGACATGTGCAGCGATTCAAGTATTAACATGAAAACTGGTAAACAGGGGAAAATTACAGCTGCATATTTCCTTTAAAACCCACATCACCAGGAGTGATCTTAGTTCTTCCATGGCTTCTGATTTCACCCAGATGGCTTTTTGTGTAATAGTCAGCTAGACCATTGTTTGCCAAAATGATGTTTCTGCATTTGTTTCTAGGGTGGGGAAGCTGCTTACCCCTATACACAAGCAATATAAAGCACAATCCTCCTGAATTGGTAGCATTTATAGGTGTGGATGCCTTTAAAAAAAATGAATGACAATAGAGAATGAATAAATCTCCAAGGCCATGGGATGCTACAGCTTCACTACTTTTCTTCTGGAAGGAAATCATAGAAAAGTGACTTCTTTCATCATATGTTGGAAAGTACAGAAAAAGGAATCTCTTTACAAAAGTCTCTTACACAATGTGTTCTCAAATGGAAAACATACTTTCTTGAGTTTTGCCTAATTTGAGCACTAGCTGTTGTCTTCATTTGTGTCTTCATAAGCTGATCTTGCTTGCATTTTCAGTTGGGTCTGCAGAATGATTATACTTCTACTGACAAAAAAAGTTTCACCTTCGTTTCAATTAGTCTGAATACAATGCCTTTACAGTTTTACCATCAAGTTGTTTCATTCAGTTTCTGCAAGATCATTCAAGCTCCATGGATTTTGTTTCAAAGGCCTGACTTAAAAATGAAGAATTTAAAGTGAAATTTCCATTAAGAGCTCTAAAACCTCCTGTTTCCAAGTTAATGTTCTTAGACGAATGTCTGCTTTTTAAAGCAAATGCCATTTTTCCACACACATTTGTCAGTGACCATAAAAACCTGAAAATAGAGCAGAAAAAGAACAGTTGAAGGACAAATGTGCTACTTATTATGAGAGAGAAGAACAAATACTTAAGGATGGCCAAGTCACTGACAAGAGTGAAAGAGCATCATATTTTTCTTTAAGCAAGTTTGTCTGAACCTTTTCCTGTTGGCTTAATGCTTTTCCCCGTTAAATAATTGACTTATAAGTAGAAAATAAAAACTCTCAAGAAAAGCTGAAGAGAAACATGGCTGCTTTGTGAGATGACATTAAGAGGTAATTCCCAGGAAATGAATGATGTTCTTGAAAGTGCCACCTTAAAAATAATATCTATAGGGAAGTAGTCATTTTTCCAAATTCGGAGTTACGTGGATATCTGTAAATAACTGCTAGAATTTAATATGATTCCCTTTGAATGGTTTGTAAAATATTATGTCTAGTGCTGTTTCCTATTATCCTGTCTTTGCAATACCCACACAAATAAATGAAGTTCAGTTTGAAAGAACGTATGATGGAGAGCAGCCCTGCAGAGAAGGACTTGGGGATGGTGGCTGATGAGAAGATTGACATGAGCAGGCAATGTGTGCTCGCAGCCCAGAAGGCCAAGCATATCCTGGGTGGCATCAAAAGGAATGTGGCCAGCAAGTTGAGGGAAGTGATTCTGCCCCTCTATTCCTCTCTTGTGAGACCTCATCTGGAGTATTGTGTCCAGTTCTGGAATCCTCAACATAAGAAGGGTATAGAACTGTTGGGATGGGTCCAGAAGAGGGCTGCAAGGATGATCAGGGGGTTGGAGCACCTCCCATACGAGGACAGGCTGAGAGAGTTGGGGCTGTTCAGCCTGGAGACGAGAAGGCTCCAAGAAGACCTTATAGTGGCCTTCCAGTACCGGAAGGGGTCAGGAGAGGGACTGTTTACAAAGGCTGGTGGTGATAGGACTAGGGGCAATGGGTATAAACTAGAGTGGGGGAGATTTAGACTAGACATAAGGAAGAATTTTTTCACAGTGAGAGTGGTGAGGCACTGGAATATGTTGCCTAGGGAAGTTGTGGATGTCCCATCCTTGGAAGTGTTCAAAGCCAGGTTGTATGGGGCCTTGGGCAGGTTGATCTAGTGGGAGCTGTCCCTGCCCACGGCATGGGGGGTGAAACTAGATGATCTTTAAGGTCCCTTCCAACCCAAATTACTCTATGATTCTATGGTCTAACGAAAATTGCTATTAGAAGATGTGTGAAGCAGTTGCTTACTGACCTTTTACATGACAACCTTTAATAGAAAATACAAGCAGTAATTTACAGAATAATTAAGGATATGCTGTAACTAGTGGACAGAGTCAGAAGTGGCTCTTTGCTGTCTCCTACATAGTCCCATCTCTGCATGCAGAGCCAGCAAACCCACCAAGGAAAGTCAAATTCACTGCACAGGCCATTCACATCTGGTAGGTGCTCCGACACAAGTTGCTGGATCCAACAGTAACATAAAGCAACCCCAGCATGCTCACAGCTGACCAAGGGCTAAATCAAGAGCTCAGGAGTAGAAATATGACTTATAGCACTTTGTTCTTGCTTGTACTGGATGATGCAGAAAATATACCTCAGTTTCACTCGTAGGTCTGGGGTAAACATAATCAGTAATTAGAAGTCTACCTGATTGAAAGAAGGAAATGGCATTTGCATTCATGAGCTCTGATTTATCTATCTGTGCATACTAATAACAGCATATTAAAAATATGGGAAAAATATGAAAATTATTCCAGTGAAGATATGTTCCTCATTCTTGAGCAACTAACTGATTTTTTTCCTCTGCAGAATAATGTAGCTATGGAAATTCCAAGGTGATAAGTCTTTCTGAGTATAAAATGTTCGAACGATTAGAAATCAAAGATAGGAAAAGAATATCTGCTTGAGGAATAGGTCATCTGTTATGATATAGAATGTACTAACTACATTGACTTTGTTGTACATCTGAAACTTATTATCTACAAATAAGGTCAGATGTATATTTCCTTGAATTTTGTTTGAATTCAGATCATTGCCAAGGGGTAAAAAAAAATTATCTGAAAAAACAGAAAAGCCACAGCTCCACTAAGACATGTTTTTTCAGTTGTTCTCCATTGTCTGTTTTGCATGGTGATTTTTCACACTAGTGCAGAAAATGTTGTCATGATAGGCTACACCTTTATCCCTGGGCAATGATTCTTGGGTGGCTTCTGCTGCAATCCTCTCTTCCACTAAGTAGCCACTGTCTAATTCACTGCTGTCCTGCACTTTAGTAGTCATTTGCATCTCTGCAGTCTGTTTGGAAAATACTAAAAACACCATGAATGAATGTAAGGTTATGGGTTTGGCAGTATTTTGCCTAACTTTGTGTGTGATGTAGCTCATGAAGGAGAGGGAAGAAAGGGCCTGTGGCACTGTCCTGTCAAACATCTGGGAAGGTGCTGCTACTTCGGATAGGAGGAAAAAAAGGCTTCTCTCTTTGCATCACCCCTGCACTTTACAGAACATCAGAACGTAAGTCAACAACAATAAGTAAAAAGGAATGGAATATTCTATTGCGAAAATATTGAGACATCAGATTACTCAGATTGCAATACAGTTTCTGTGTTTGACATATCTCTCTGTTGATGTTCAGATTTACTGCCTTGGGCAAGAAGATTAGTATTAAAAAATACAAATATACCTAGCTGCAAAATGAATGTTTCTGTAGCTTTTGTTGTTTTCCCCAGTAAGTTGATCTAATTGCCTTTAAGCCATCAAAAATCAAGACTGACAAACTGCTGTTTATAAAGTACCTGAAAAAGCTCACCATTATTAGCGTGCAAAACATTATAGATGTTTTTGATGTAATTTCTCATTTTGTCTTCAAGTTTACTGAGCAACAAAAGGCCACATTAACAAGGCAGTCATGAAGAAGGAAAGGGTGAGACAGCAAAAAAGTGAGTGAGTGAGTGAGTGAGTGAGTGAGTGACCAAGTGAGCAGAAGAAAGAGACACTGGGAAAATAAGCCTTAGCCTTATGAATTGCGTTAGTTTGTTTGCAACTGCTTTCACACAAAGAACCAATATTTATGCTGAGGGAGCAGTGAGCAAAATGGCCATTAAGAATAGGTAACATCGAGATTGTAATCCATTAAAAAGTTTATTTAAGTGGGTTACAAACAAGCTCGTGCAGACATACTAAGCTTCGTATCTCCTAAAATCCTAAAGAAAAAAAAAATTACTATAATCAATGAAATCTTTTTCAGCAGCTTCAGCCAAAGCTAAAGTATTTAAAATGCCTAAATTTCTTCTTTCTAGGCAATCTCCCAGAGCACTCAGCTGTTTCTGACAACAGTTTCATGTGAAAATGTGATTGGTGCAACAGAGTCTGGGAACAGGTTGTTTGCATACACACGCTATCATTCCCTATGAAAAATGAGTGGATGTCCCTTGCCTTTTTGATCAGTAGATCTACATGAAGCTTTATTACACTCTTCATAATTTGGGACTTCAATTCACTGGAGTAATTCAAGGCAGAGTTAAGTAGTTAGTACAGGCTTTTGATCAAAAGTAACTGAGATATCAGTTTCTAAGCTCTCACACAGGAATCTAACTTCCCACTGGTGGCTGCTTTGGTTGGAGCTGCCACCATTAAATCTGCCACAGATCAAAGTTATCATTGTATTTTCCAGTGAAGGCTTAATCTACTTAGCCTACACCTTTAACACTTGAAGTTACTCCCTCAATGCATTACTCAAAGTCTTTTTGCAGGAACAGTGTTAGAAATATTCATTCCCACTTGCTATTCTGTACTGATTCTTTGTGTTTATTACAAATCAGAAACTAATAAAAGACTGTATATGACAGTATATGAACTCACATACATTCCTTACACTAAATAAGTTACTTAATCTGCTTTTTCTAATTGTTTCTACAGAACATAACGTTTTAATCGTGCCAGCTGGAGTTCATATCAGCATATGTGCCAGTATGTGGCTATGATTCCAATCCAACACAAATATTAGTAACTGCCAAAGTTAACACAGGTTTTATCCTTTCAGTAATGTTTTCAGATGCTTCCAGATTTACACTAGTCAAGCTTAGACTCTGGTGATTGGATTGCACTTTTCTTTCTATAGAGCTTGAATTCTGCAGTCCTTTAAAAAATTACCTTTTGTTTATTTTGTTATGAAATCAGCTATCTGTAAGGTCCAGTTGTACACTCCTAATACTCTACAGACACTGAGACTGCTCTGATCAGCCTGGTTTGTTTTGTAGAATATAGAGACAATTAAGAAACATAGACAATGTAAAAAATTAAGTAGAGTGTTTCAAAAATTATAAATACCTGAAAGTGTTTCATGACTGTCCAGCGGCTTCTGCCAGTTGGTGTTGTACATCAGTAGTATTGCATTGTACATGCCTTTGATACTGTTTTTTCAGGTGTACATATTCAAGCAGCCACACATCTGTAAGGCTCTGCTGGGTAAACCTTGTTGTCTCTTAATCTTTGGTCCAAAAACTAGTTACAGGTAGAAACTATTCTTTGCTCTCTTTCGAAGTCCAGCATGGCTCCAGTCTCACCCCCAAAGGGAGTTGCATCTTGCAGATCTGGATAACACTGGTCCCCTTCTCAGGTGGCTTTCCACAAAGGAGAAGCTGATCCTGAAAAAGCCACTGAGACCTGCTTCCATGAGAGACTACTACTGAGACTGTAGTATGTTCTCTGAAATATATAGCTCCCATTTGCAAGTCTATCTCCAGCTCATCTTCTTATGGAACACAGAAGACATCAGAAAATACTGTCTTTGAACTGATCAGTCATTGTATTCAATTTTCTTTCATTGCTCTCATCATACTATCAATTTTATCCAAAACAAACACTCATATATGTTCATGCACAGAAAAATATTAAAGGAGACCTCCAGTTAATTGACCGTCCTTTTTCATGCCTAATATATCAGGGAACTTTCACCAAATAAATATTTTATCTATAATTCAAAATTAGAATCAGTCCCAAAAGGTCCACAGCTGACTGTTACATAAAAAGAGGAACTTTTTTCTGGGTAACTCTGACATTGACTCCTCACTGGAGGTGCTGAAATTGGAATAGGATACTTACTGTGTTTTTTGCAGATTATGTCTTTCTACTTGGTTCCAAGAAGCCCCGACTAATCTGTCCCTCATTAGCAGTTTCTATTTAGGCAGAAATGCATACTATGTGAAGCTTTAAAATCAGTTACTTGTTTGGCTTTATTTTTAGATCATTTATTTGAAGGACTGAAATGTAAGAGAATTGAGATTAGCTAAAAAAGCAAACTGTACATGGGAGAAGATCAGATGTTAATTTCTCCCAACACCCTAATCCTTTGTTTGCAAAAGTACAGGGAAGAATGTGTTGGGGTTTGCCACTTTGTACATAGCATTTGTAGGTAATGACACTCCAGTGGGCTAAAGCACTGCAACAGTGGATGCTTGCAAGTTTGCAGCAGACTACTGTAAGAGGCATATGCAGTAGCAACCTTCACACTCCCCTTCCCTGAGTTATAATTTGATTATGCCACTCACAGCTCTCAAAATCCCTCTTTTATTCCTGGAAAATAACCGAAAAAAAAATTCAAAATTAAGAAAAAAAAACCCTCCCACTTCTAAAAAAGAACAGGCCAGGGAGCCAATAGAACTCCTTTGCCACTGCTTAAAATTGATGTTTCACTCAGAAAAGAGATAGAGCTTATCAAATGAGGGATAACTTACAAGATCTTCCCTTCATTGTTCTTAACAAGAATCTGTTCATGTTTCTGTGCACCAGCAATAAAGGTCCTGAAGGATTCATGGCTACTACCATGCATCCTCTGTCAAGAAGCGTCCTGTATTTAAAATCAGAAGCTCATTTTCATTCCTGACTGTCACTTCAGCAAATAAACATTGAATGTATGGAAACACTGCTTGAAAACACTTTACATTAGTTAGCTACCAGGACTATGTTTTAATACTAATTTGTAATTCAGAAGACGAGTGTTTCCAGCACTGTGTGGTAACAGCAATGTTAGCAGTCCTCAAAAAGTAGTGAATTTGCTTCTGATCAACTGCACAAGTTCAAATCATATAGTATGGTCTGAAGCTTGAACTGAGAAACATCCTGCTCTGTTCTCTAATTTTATATCTTACATGGAATAACAAATAAAGTCAATATCAATTAGAAAAAAAAAAGAAAATAAGGAAGAAAAATATCTGCATTCCAGCAGATTTAGCAGCTTATCACAAGAATTTGTAAGAGAAAAGGGTACTTGCACAAGAAGCAAGCAACTACCCCTTCATAAATATAACTACAATGGGAATCCTTGTCTCAGAGAAAGGCAGTTGTGATATACAGGTTATCATGTCTTTTTGGCTACATTACAGTGATATATGTAGGTTACAAATTATTGTCAGACAGAAGGTATGCGTAGGTATCATGCCCTAATGTTGTTACAAGAGTTTATATTAGTTAAGTGTTAAAGAATTTGTGGTTAATCAATAGTTAAGAATCCCATATGTTATATGAAATATTTGTGGCTAAATTTGTCCATTAGATAACTTCAGTTCTAAAAAGCATAACTAAGGCCAAGTTCTCTAGCACTTTCTCCAAAATAACAGCACATTTTACATCTGCTGGCCATCTTCTGCCAGGACAAATATAGTACAAACATGAAAACAATAACAAATTTCTGGCAATCTTTTTGTTTTACGAACTCTTCTTTGAAATAACCAAGAACATTAACTCTGGCTCTTGATTTCTGCTTAAGTAGGCATGTGACTTCTTGGAGTAACCTCGGCACACCTACTCAGTTTTGAACCTGGTAAAAGTAACAGGTATAAATGAAACCTTTTCTAATCTCAATCCATCAGACTGCTGACAGACAGACACTAAGAAAAAATAAAAGTAACACTTTCCCAGTTTCCAACCAAGCACACACGTTGATAAATACCTTGTGAACTTCAATAAGTATTGCATTTCGCCTCATTTTCTACCTGTTTTTATAATGCTGTCTTTTCACTGTGGAAGCTAGAGAAGGAGTGTTGAGCTTTCCATGGAAAACAAAGTGTTTTAACAAACAGTTTTAACTTCAATTAAGCAAACATAGTCTTCGAAATTGCTTGCACTGTGCAGACATCAGCAATTCCAGATGAACTAGTATGCAACAGGTCTTTATGTGGCATGTTTTTGCTTGATTTTACATCAGACGAACTCCATTGAGGGAACTTATTAAACATTAGAACCAGTAAGATAAGAAGCCTTTATTAATAGAACTTAGTAAATCATCAAGAGCAGCAAGATGTCTGCTTTTGGTGTGCAACTAAATTATTTTCATAATGGATTCTGCTAATTGAATTAATTTTCATGTCTAAGCGGGATTTAACTAGGGTCATATTTGCAGATATCATCCAATTTAGTAATCAGCAACCACTTCAGAAATGCAGAATTTCCTGTATTTTGATTGCCAGATTGTAGATGAGTAAACTCAAATGAGACAGATTAATTTTACTTGAACGACAAAGATAATACAATTATTAGTAGGCTGAGAAGGTCACCTTCTTTTGTCCCAGACAGTATTTACATATTTTAACATCTAGTATGCACCCATAATATGTTTTTTATTCTGTGAAAAGTAGTCAGTCATATGAAAACTTTTATCTGTCTACCAAGAATAAAAATCTACCACTTTAGCTGAGAGATACTTTGCTATTCTAGGCAGAAATGTCATAGACTTAACTAGCCTAGACTGTGACGAGTAGTCTCTCCAAAATCAATGCTCATGAAGTAATTTTTCTGTTGTTTTTCTTGGGGCAGTTGTTTAACAGTCCCAGAAACATGTATTAGTCACAGAAATATATATTATGCTTTTCATAATAATGATTTCTTTCTCCACACCCATCAGCCTCTGGCTTTCAGCAAATGCTGAATACATACCCCAAAACATTTTAAAATTTATGAATGTTCCAAAATCATTATATCTTGACCAGAAAGTCTGGAAAAGCAAAATACAAGCCATTCCTCCAGTTCCTGTTATTGTATTGCCATGTAAAACTACTTTCAGGTGGAAGGCATATCTTTCCTAAAGGCCTCTGTGAATCTTCCTACATGGTCCAGCAGAGGAATAATCAGAGGGGTGAAAGTAATTAAAGAGATAAAACTAGGTAAGGGAGAAAAGGGAAGGTTCCTGAGAGTCATTTCTACTTATTTGAAAGGGAAAAGGCCTACAAACCCAAAACACCAAGGATGACAAAGTGGAAAGAAAACCCAGTCAAATTGTGAGGAGTGCCAATTACAGATAATACTAACAACCAGAGGTCCCATTCACCTCGATATCTTATTTTCCTTATCTCTAAGTCAAGAAGTACAAAGATTTCCAAAGACATAAATGCAGAAGAAAGGCTAATAAGATCAACACACAAGTTAATCATTAGTTTGCAAAATTGGACTTGAAGAAATAAAGAGCCTTTATTAATGTAGATATGGCAAATCCTTCTGTATCTGCTGCTCTGTTTAAATAGTTTAAAATCAGAAATAAAGTTTTTTAATTTATTTAGGGTGACCAGATAAAAAAAAAATCTTGAAACATTAATCCAGATAATGAAGACAAGAGAATTCTATAGCAGTCAGATAAAGTAAACAATTAGAAAGACTACAGAGTAAAATTTACCCTGCAATGATTTGCTGCTTCTAGTTGTGACATGTAATGCATTAACTTAGCTATCTAGCAAATTTGGAAGTAAAGAAAATAAAGCTAATTGAAAAGATGTGTATTTTATAACAAGTTAGGAAAAATACCTGCAGATAAAGTAAAAAAACCAGATTTTTTAATTTATTTCTTCATCATTCGTTTACTTATTTGTTTGACAAGAAAACATTCCTGTTGCTTTAGAAACTAAACAAGAACTTAGTTGAAACAGCACTGTGGCAGCAATGTCATAATTTGAACACAAGGAAACGTGAGCAACCTCAGTCAAAAGACTTACAAAGTGTTTGCATTGTGATTTTATATATGTGCATGTATATACAACTGTACTTTTAAAGTGGTTGGGATGTATGAATAATTTATAGGAAAAAAACCAATAAAACAACAAAAAACCTATCCTTGAACTGAATGTAAGCATTAATAAAACACAGTGGACTGTACTGTAGGTATAGAAACTGACAAATTGGAGGAGCGCTACAGTTAGATATCATTAAAGATGTCAGTGCTGCATGCATTTATTTAACCGTTTTTTTAGAGGAAGTCTTTCTGAAAGAAATGAGTCCTGAGAAAGAATTTGAAGATTCATAGGTAAAAGGCTCAGCAAGGATGTCTAGTAAGAGAAGACAGGATGAAAAATAGCAACTAGGGCTAACAAAAACCTGAAAAATATATCAGACTTTAAAGCATTGGTGACCCAGCTATCTATGAAACAATGCTTCTAGACTGTGGCCTGAGTTAAAACAAAGAAACAGTAAACCTGGATTTGAAGCATGAGTAGTATGGCAGCCTAATGTCTTGTTTCAAGCTCATACATCTGTCAAAGACAACAATAAACAAAGGTCTTGGAGAACACCAGGTCTGAGAGCAAACTCCATTTAAAGCACTAGAATAAAAGAGAAAATTTCTGTAGACTTGTGTAAAGAAAAACCTTTCTTATCTCGTAATTACTGCTTATTTTATAGAGGTCTTTAGGAATCCAGACTCAGTTGCAGACCTATTAAACTTACCCTATGATACTGTATAACATGAAAGATGATAGAGGTAAGTGGTATAAAATAAACAATTGAATTGTTATTATCCAATTAAGACTGGAATACTACCAAATAATAGCTAAAATACCAGTAAGAACATTAAGAAATTTTATAAAATGATACAAATAGAGCTTAGCAAAACAATAATAAGAAATTTGAGCAGTATACACATGCCCAGTTGGGTTTTAGTCTAGTAATGATTATGTGATTAGAAAGCCACAGAGATAAGTAAGAATCAAGCTGGGCCTTTCCACAGTCAGAAAGTCAGTTCTAACAGAATTTGCGGTGTGTAGATTTATCTTGTATATAAATCTTGTAGATTTATCTTATAGTATAAGATGACATTGGATTAAGAATAGACATAATTATTCAAGGGTTACATTAGCAATTAATTTATTGCTGTAAGAATGGATCAGTAGGTAAAAATAATATGCAATAGGTAAGAAAGTGCTGATTCTTCTACATCAACTACATCTTCTACATCAACTCTACAGACTTTTTGGATCTTTTATGTTAACTGCATGAAGTTTAACAAGGGCAAGTGCCGGATTTTGCACCCAGGACATCACAACCCTGGATATACATACAGACCAGAGAGCAAGAAGCTGAAGAGCAGTCTTTCAGAAAGGGATCTGGTGGTTCTGGTCCATGGCAAGTTGAACATGAGCCAACAGTGTGCCCTGGCAACCGAATAGGCCAACCGTGTGTTGGGACACCGGGTCCTAACACTCCATTGCTAGCCAGTCAAGGGAGGTGATTGTCCCACTCTAGTCCACACTGACGTGTCCCCACCTTGAGTATTGTATACAGTTTTGGGTGCACAGCATAAAAACAATATAAAGCCACTGGAGAAAGTCCAAAGGAGGGCCAAAATGTTAGTGAAGGGTTTAGAGGGAAAACTGTACAAGGGGAAGCTAAAGTTACTTGGTGTGTTCAGCCTGGAGAAGAGGAGACTGAGGGAAGACCTCATCACAGTCTGCTGCTTCCTCACAAGTGGAGGAGGAGGAACAGGCACTGAGCTCTTCTCTCTGGCAGCCAATGATAGGACCTGAGGGAAGTGCAGGAAAATGTGCCAGGGGAGGTTTAGGTTGGATATTAGGAAAAAGTTCTTCGCTCAGAGGGTTGTGGAGCCCTGGAGCAGCTCCCCAGGGAAGCAGTCACAGCATCAAACTTGACAATACTCAAGAAGCATTTGGAAAACGCCCTTAAACATGGGATGTCCTGTTGGGGTGTCCTGTGCAGGGACAGGAGTTGGACTCAATGATCTTTGTAGGTCCTTTCCAACTCAGGACATACTATGATTTTTGCTTTATAGAGTCTGTTCTGAATGTCTGCATCACGCAGACATCTACTGATGTCCCTAAATCTTCCCACATAACTTAATTTCTAAACTTAAATAAGTTAGATAAAGGTTCTTCCCCAAGGCAGTGGTCTGCTAGCACTCTTTAACCTAATGTTTTTCTTTCTCATCTAAACATATATTCGTTTTCTTTAGCATTTTACACATGTTCCTAGAGTTTAAACATGCCATGATTGTTGAGCTACCTGAGGTATTCTATGGCTTATTCATATTGCATGGGATTTTATCTTCTCAGTTTACTATTTCAAAGCACTATCTAGAATTCTTTTCTTGTTTTAAAATTCCACATTCTTGATTTCTTTCTGTTCTCACCTGAGATCTGGGGGCAAACAAAGCAGGCCTTTGAAACAGCAAGCCAAACAAGTAACTCAAATGCATTTTCCCTCACCACGATAGTGTGGAAGAAAGACAGCTTTGACAATGAAACACTTTGTGACTTCAACTGCATTTCCTCCTCCCATTTGTTTGGAGGAATGTAAAATACAAAAGCAGCTGTCAAGACTTGTGCAATAACATGTTCCTGCTGAGCTACAGGACTTTCCTCAGATCAGTCACCAGAGTAAGCTCAGCTGAGTTTCTCACAGGTTGATTGATGAGAAAATGCTGTCAGTCTCACAGGTTAAACCCCATCCTCAATGACTTTAAGAGCAATTCATTTGCCTGAAGATGTTAGGAGAAAAGGGCACTAGTTAATAACAATTGTTATATATGGCTTTTTATTCTAGCATACAAAAGAATATGAATAATTTAAGTTTCTGTTCAACATTTTTATAAAGTCACCACCAACACAAAAAGATAATGACCTCAGTGCTATAGCCTTCACATTTACAGATTTGTATTATTCTTACAACTCTAATTACATTACAGAACAATACAGGATCTTTCCAGTGGATAATTTAACCTCCATATATATATATGCACGTTTCCTTATCAGAGACTTTTTCATTTATTAAATAAAATACCAACATTCAAGGTAATAGACTTAAAATCTTATGGACCTGCAATTTATGTAAAATATTTAGAAGATGGTTTCTCCAAGTTTTAGGTGTATCAGTAATGAGACTTATATTTCAAAAAAATTACCAAACAGTTCAGTTCATTTTTGGTAGGTATTCTTAAGACAGCCTTTCAGAATTAACTAAAAAGACACATTTGAGACCCTTCTGATAGCAACACAGGACTTTTCAGAATGTTGCATTAAAATCTTAATAAGTTTAGTAAGGGATCTTAAAATATGTCTTTTGCTTGCTTATACTCTCCAGATAGGTCATCTTACTGGACTGAAAATGCAAATAACTATTTACTATCATTTGCTTCGGCCTAGGAAATTCATGTATCTTTCAAAACTGAACTGGCTGAAATGAAGGATTTCTAATTTGTAGGAATTATTTGAACACTGCAGATTTAAAAATGAAATTATTACAATTATTTTTTAAATTCTACCATCAAGATAAGCCTTTTTTTGGGGGAAAGAAAGTTTCAAAAATAGTCACAAGCAAATACCCTGTGAAAATGCTTTTGAGCTGGCAACATCCATATTTCAACAAGCTGACCAAACTGCTCTCCAAGCTGCCAGGTACCTTGACTTAGATTTGCAAAAAATTATGAAATCTGATAAGGTAGAAACAAATGTCAAAGCCTCAACAGGTTTTCTTTTTCGGCTTTTCCAGTACACTGTAACAGGAGTAGACTATATTTTATATGCATCATTAAAGGGATTATTATGTAACCTCCACTACTGATTTACCTCTACAGGTTTTAGATATGAGTTCTATGTTTAACTTTTTGCTCATGCACCACCAATTAACACAGCAGAGCATATTTTCACTTGCAAACAGAACAATTTATATAGAGAGATGAAAGTACAATATTATACTTCCATTTCTCTAGCACTGATTGTTGTTGCAGAACCCAATACTTCTACTGCATAAATATAAATACAGGGGTAAACTCTGGTGTTAATAAATAAATCTATATGGAAGTCAGTCTTTGCTTCAAAGATGCCGAGTAATGTCCTAGTTCTAATGAAGCCGTGGAAACATATCTGAGAAATACATAATTTCTTCTGGAAAGTGTTTTGCCATATAGCAAAATTGAAATAGTCAGAACAGACCAGGTTGTCCTCATAGCACTTCCACATTTATATAGGAGAACCACTATAAACCACAATGAGAAAAAGTCTCATGAGATTTCTAGCTCTATTTTTGCAAATCTTAGATAAAATAGAAATTTCAAAACCATCCTGAGCAGTAGGAGGTTCATTATCCGTAGCAACAATTGCACTACCATGGCTTAGACTGATAATTTCTGTGGGTAATTTTAAGCTTTGTAATTTAAGAAAAATATGAAAAATTACATATAATTGAAAGGCCGAGAAATAATTTCACAACAGGCAAAAGCACAGAAGGAAAGAGGAAAGCAGTCAGATCTGCATAACTATATAAACCACTCAGGAGGGAACTTCATCACAGCATAGTATCTCCTTTGATTTAACATAAAGACAGAAAAATAATGACTTTCAGGTGAAGAGGGAGGCAGGAGAAAGAGCCATGGCTGGACACTACATAATTTCATATGCAAAACACCAAATAGATGGGATTTACAACATTCTGAGAGAGACATAATCCTGCATAGTACTATGTGAGAGGTCATCAGAATGCATGATAGAAATTATTTTTCCTGGCTTTTCCTATACATAAATTGATTTAATTCTGTTTGTCAGGGCTCTGAAGGCACTACCAGCCCCCACGGGCCCTTCTCAGCCACCTCAGAGGTCTCCCCTGGCTCTGCTCACACAAAACCAGCAGCCAGGGGGATGATGGCCTGTGCTGGGGTCACCTTGGCCACCTGTCCTCTGTCAGCAGCCAGCCCTCGCTGTGCCCTAGCACTGTGCTTGTGGCACTGCTCTTTCATCAAAGCTGGTCTCCAAACAGAGTCATGCTTCCTGCAGGGGCAAGCATGACTGAAGCCAGCACAGACCAAGAAAAGTGGGAATCCAGTCCAGCTTCCATCAGCAAAGTTTTGCTGCTGACACAAACAGAGCTAGGACTTCACCCTAGATTTTAACATTCTATATATATTCAAAAGAGGATGCCCAGAGAGCCTTCCCCACATCCCTGTGCCCCCTAAAAGGGCTGCCACTTCCACAGTGCTTTTGGGACTTCCCACAGGTTCATGCAAGCAGGACTCAATAGATGATAGATTTCATAGAATCGTAAAATAGTTTGGGTTGGGAGGGACGTTAAAGATTATCTAGTTCCAACCCCCCAGCCATGGGCAGGGACACCCCACCAGATCAGGCTGCCCAAGGCCCCATCCAACCTGGCCTTGAACACCTCCAGGGATGGGGCAGCCACAGCTTCCCTGGGCAACCTGTGCCAATGTCTCACCACCCTCATGGTGAAGAAATTCCTCCTTAGGTCTAGTCTAAATCTGCCCCTCTTCAGTTTATAACCATTGCCCCTAGACCTGTCACTACAATCCTTTGTAAACAGTCCCTCCCCAGTTTTCTTGTAGGACCCCTTCAGGTATTGGAAGGTCTATTGTGGACCCATTGTATCTTTCCGAGAAAGTTGAAAACGTGTTGAGAGAAAGAGCATGTCAGTGCGCACATATGCAGGATCAAAAATCTGTGTCTAGCTCAATGGCTTCCCACTCAGAGGTATGCAAAGCATCTCATGTTTTTAATAGCTATCCTGACACCTTAAAATGGAATCATCTAGACTTCCCACTTGGTTTAATTTCTTTATGTTTATGCACAGATTGTGATATCAAAAATAGATTTGTTTTGCCTGAAGAAGACATGATCAGATCTCTTAATGACATTTATTGGAGCTCCTCAACAGTAGAATTAAACCTTCCCAGAGCCCAAAGTGTCTCAAAATTACCTTTTTAGAATGGTAGAACTTCAGAACATTCATAAAATATCAAACATTTAAATGTTGCAGTATTCACTCAGGACTCAATTATTTATGAAAGAAATCTTAAAATAGTATATATTCCCAAGTAGGGTCTTTTCGGGGACCCTACAAGCTGACTCCGGACTTCCACAGCAGCAGCATAACCCACAGTAGCTCTGATCACTGTCCCAAGATGTTGATGAGATCAAGTAATTAAACACAATAACAGTGAGTGCTATGCTACTTAAGGTTTTTCAGATTAATAGGATATTAAGACCATTGCATTCTTTGTATTAAGGCGATGTCAGAATTTTTTTTGTCTGTTATCTAAATGGAGAAAACATATTTTTCTGTGGTTTCATTAAGCCAGAAAAAGCATAAGAGCAAAATCAAGTCGTTTTTTATTATTTACTGAGTTGTAGGTCTCCCTTTAGAATACAGGAGATCGGTGTTTAGATCTGTAAATTCCATCTAGACATTAAGCATTAACAGTGAAAAGTTTGTCAAAACAGATTTTGACAGAGGATTTTTTGGCTACAAAAAATTCTCTCTTCCTGAAATTTGCTTTATGAAAAATCCTGACCAGCTCTACACAACCTGCCACACACAGAGCAGTGGATGTCCTTAAAATACAACAGTGAGGTTCCACCCTTGAGTAGGCAAGTATTTGTGGGGAAAAATGTAATCCTAGCACTAGGAAGGACCATGGGGTTTTTTTAATTACAAGTACTAGTACTGAGATGGTGATGGAACAACGGGCAGCACTGAAGATCTGTGTATCCCATGGGTTTTATGGGAAAAAGGAACACAGAATGAGTGTCAGTGGCTGTTACCTAACATTCACTTGGTGATGGTGATTTGCAGTATCTTAGGCATAAACATAGACAGCATTTATATATTTGTTTTGCCATGCCCAGTCAGCTGAACAGGGTTTTAGTCTCCCCTAGTAAACACTGCAACACCCTTACCTCTCTAAGTTGATCAGCACAATTCACAGAGTGGGTGAGCATGGCCAAGAAAATGCAAATGGGAGTATTGACCAAGACTAACTCTGAAGTCGTTTCTCCTAAAATGTAGAAGCATTTTTCTTTGCTAGAAACGGCAGAGGATCCTGCAGTTCCTGGGCTGATGCCTTGCCTATGCTTACAGTGTTTATGCTTCAGACCTTATGGGCTGATCAACATACTCAAAATGCATATCAGCAAAGCACTCCACAGTACAAAATATGTCCCACATTCCTTTATACCTCCCTAGCGAAGCTCAATCTCAATGCACTTCCCACAAGCACAACCTGTAACTAGGCTGGTATATGGCATGTGATACACAGCCCCTCAGACTCTCTTTTGCTGGTGCTGCTCAGCTATGTAAAAACAAGGCATGCAGAATCACTGCCTCTATGTCGGGAGAATTTTTTAATGGTTTTGGACAAAATTGATCTGAGAACTAAAGCCTTCAACCATTATCAGTGCAGTCAATGGAAAGACCCCTGCCGGCTGTTGTAGACCCAGCACAAACTGCATCCACTGGAAGGGTCCTGAATTCAAAGGAAATGACAAGATCTCAAATGCCAAAGTGAAGCTCACTCCTGAGCCATTTAGCTGCTATGCAAGATCTACCTCTGCTAAAATTACGAGAAATCGTTGCTCATGACATAGAGGACACTGTTGCAATGATATTTGTTCAACAAGGCAGCTGATTTATACTCTCTCTTTTGACATTTCATGTCATATTTTCTTATTTTTTTTCCCGCTTCCAATCCCACAGCAGCCTTTTAGAGGCAGTTTCTGGGCACCATAAAAAAGCTAGCACACCAAGCAATTTCACATCTCTCACAGAGGTAGCAAGGCTCGCTTTGGGGTTTTGTGACCCAGGACCGATAGAAAAAACAGTCTTGAAGAGAAAAAATCATGTCAGTGTAAATCTTGACCAAGTGGCATCAAGACCAGGCTGTGCGTGCTTTTCCACCCACAGATTAGAGCAAGAAACTATCCTCAGTGGTCCTTCTCGTTTTCTATTCTTTTTCATGAACAGTATTCCTTCTGGGCTCTATGAAACACCAAAGTGAAATCAGATGCATCTCATACAAAGGAACATAGGCATCCTGTCACACAAACAGCAGTAGCCTGAGGCATCACATGTATTTGTCACAAAAAGCTGAAATGGGAAGAAATAAACTGCTTTTTTGAATGAATGAGGGCTAATTCTTCACCCTCAGCAATTAACAGGAAAAGCATCACCAATGTTTTCCATTGGAAAAATTGTATTCCATGCATTAGAACTTTTGACAGAATTTAGTTTGACAATTTAGGAATAAAAATTATGGAAATATATTCATAACCCCTGGAATGAATCTTGCAGCAATTAAACATTTCCAATTTTTTATTTAAAATACCTAAAAATTATCTCTTTATTTCTTTGGAGGCATCACCAATGTTTACTTCTGACGATTTTTGCCTGGAAAAAATTTATCTATGCACTTATTATCAAGACTGCTTGTGTATCTTTATTCCATCTGGATCTAAAATAATACAGAAATATAATTTTATATACAGAAATATAATTTTGTTGACATTTAATTATTTTCTAGAGAAAGCCCCAAATACCAGAATAATATACATATTTTCTTTTTTTAAGGCTCATCAAATTTCATTAAAAAACATTTTAAGTCAGTAATTAAATCCATTCTGATTTTATCTGACTAATTTCAGCCAGAGCTGTGTGCAGGTAAGTAGGTCATTTTGAATTACAAGATACTCCGAGAACAGTTCATGTACCTGCAGGACTCAGAAGGGAAGATAAAATCACAAGTGTATGCTTCTTACTTATGTGTGCAATTATGCAAGATCTCTTGCATCCCTAATGTATTATTATTAAGTTATATTAAGGAAATACTGTGTAACACAGCTGGACAGAGTCAATACTAGGCCAACAGCTACTTGTGAGAAAATAAGTGTACCTGTTTACCTATTTATATGTACAGTAAATAACAGGCTCGATTTTCATAGTCTTCCAGCTCAGTTATGATGATCAGGCCCACAGAAACTGATAAATATCCTAATTAGGGTTGCCTGGTGGCCTTTGTATAATAAACTGAGAAAATATATGACCATACAGTGCAGGGCTGGTGGAGTGCAAGCAGTACTCAGGGATTTGGCGATCCCTGAGTGGGTCACCACACTTCTTCCTACTTCTTTCCCGTTTCCCTCATCCTCATCCCCATCCCACCTGTTGTCCTTACCTGTTGTCTAGAAACCTGCCACCCATTCCTTTCAGGTTCCTGATGTCCTTCCTAGTTTTCTGTCTGTTTTGTCATTACTCGGAATGGCAGCTGTTTCCTCCCTGTGGGATGGGTTGGCTACTGTGTGCCCTGCAAATACAAAGGGTATTTTCTTACCTGCAGCTGTAACAGCCAGGAGGCAGAGAAAAGCAAATAGTCCCGGTCAGTGATGCACAGGCTCAGGAGATGTGGGCAGGGCTGCATGGTAGGGGCTAATTAAAGGATTCCATCCACAGTTTTTGTGGTAGATGGAAGTTGCTGAAACTTACCATTTTATCATCATAATTTTCACTTGCATATCAGCCTGAGGAACAAAAGTATACTTATCTATGGGTAGTTTGAGGCACGCTTTGCCAGTTTACATGGGAAGACTGCAGAGGAGGAGAGGACAAATTTCTCTAGTGTGGTATTCACCACTACAGCTGTCCATTCTCTTACGTAATTTCTAAGCCAATTTTCCTCCCAAAGATACAATTAATTGGTTCATCCCTAAAAAAAATCCCTAGGGTGATCTGCAGCTACAGGACAGCTTAGTTAACTGAGAGTGGACCCTATGTGAAAAATAAAATTCCTTTTGAAAAATTTGGTGTGAGATGAAGAAACTGTGGAACTAAAAAAAAAAGAAAGGAACAATTAACACACTCAGAAACAATGGGAGCTTACAATTAAAGTTCCATGTGCTATAAATACCCACTTGTTTGAAAAGTTTCTTTTAAATTTGACTTACAAAGTCCCATGATGAGTCTCAGTCTTCTGGCTAAACACTTCCTCATTTATCGACTCTTTTTTTACTAGCTGGACTTCCATATTCATAAGTACGTGACATACAAGTATTTGATGGTATTTAAAATATCCAGAATCCACCTCCTGCACCTACCAGCCTGTATGAAGTTGTATGATATGTCTAGAAATTATTTAAAATATATTTTTTTTATGGCAAAGAAAGTAAGACTTCAGCATTTTAGGTCTCAGGCTTTTTATCCTCAGTTTTGAGGACTTGAAAAGTGTCCTCCTGGCAAATGGAAGCCATGATGCTCACCTAATCTGAAGATTCAAGAGCTAAATTGTAAACTCTGAGATGAAATCAACAGAAAAAGAAAATCTAACTCTAGGTGGCATTATTGTTTGCTCTGATGACTTGTTGGGGAATGATGGACAACCAGTAACTTCACCAGAGCAGAGGCATGGGCTCTTCTGTCTTTTGTTCTGTCTCCTCCGCCATGAACTGTAAACTGTCAGCCAGGAGAGGTTCAGAGGGTGCCTCCAGGTGAGTGTTATGATGTGGGCTTGATACCTCTGTGTGTGAGGACAACTGTGGCACTCCCACCAGCTGGTCCAGTGCTGCAAGTATCATCACCTTGGTATTTTGTTCCACTTGCCCTTCGGGAGCAGCTGGTCCTTGTTGCACCCTGGCATTAGTGCAGCAGTACAAGAAAAAGCATGAGGTGATTGCCCACAGCCAAAGAGAGGATGTCACCTTCTCAGATAAAAGGCATCTGAACTCTGGATGCCAGGCTCACATTAATACTCATGAGTGAGACAAGCAGCCCAAGTGAAGCTCCAGCCACATGTGCCCCTTCTGCATCTGCTCTATACAGTCACTTGGGCATCCACTGTGCTCATCACACCAGCTGCAGTGTACTGCTTCCCTGTGTGCCCAGTGATCTCTGCTGGAACCAATTCACCCAGCCCATATTCATGAGTTCTGCTGCAAAACCTGGGTGCCTTAAAAGCTGGTGGTGTGACAGCACAGATATGCCTATACAGCTTTGTGCATCTGGCATTTAGGTGATAGTGCAAGTGAAAATATGACTTAATTTGGAAGAAAATCAGAAGGATTAAGAAGAAAATTATTGATGTACAAAGACTTATTACTGCTAGTGATGAAACATTTATGAGAAAAGACTTAAACATCACTGTGTCAAGACTTTGTGCTAATCTAGGACACACAATTAGGATTTGCCTAAACAGCTGTTGACTTTTCCGTCAACAACATCCCTCTGCCATTATTGGTAGCACATCCATGATCAAACATTAACACCCCAGGCATTAGTGCAAAATGAAAGTACAGTTAGAGCTGTGTAGAAATTTCCACTGCAGTCTTCCAAGAAGGAAGCTGAGAGGTGATGTTTGCCCAGGATCAAGCAGTGAGTCTATTAAGGTAGTCAAGATACCATGAATTCCTGTGTTAATAATCTCTTAATCAACAATCACAGGTTCACATGGCTATCACACCAACATCACTAAATGCCCCATTAGGAAAATGCCAAATCCAGAATTCTTAAATACGTTGAGAGGTAGACTTGAAAAGACAAGTAGAGGAGGGGTCTAGAGATGTCTCAAATTGTCCTGCAGAAAGGCTTCCTTCAGCAAAGACACAGAACAAAAAAGCTTATTCGTTCCATAACCCTTCAGAGCATAAGCTGGTTCTGGCCACAGTAGATTAACAATAAACCTTTAGAGGTGGTTTAGATCAATTACTAATAGCATTAGTTCAAACAACTTTTAAACTCACCTGAAATTTTTCCATTTCTACTCTAGGCTTGAATTAACCTCATGTTTTCCAAGCACTGCTGTGTGTTGAACTTGAAGTCAGGTATTACACAGAATTCATGTGTCTGCACTTGGATTTTTTTAGTAGGTTTCTCAGCGTGTACGCTATAGTTTGCTGGCTGCTAAATCTCCTCAGTGAAACAAAAGTCAACTGGGAGGTCGAACAGCACTTTTCTTTTATGGTATTCCAAAGAATAAACAAGACAGCCATCACAGTTTACTATTAGCAGGGGCATTAGACCATCTAACTCTGTTCCATGTATATTACCAGCTTTCATCTGAGGACTTGTGAAAACAAAGAATACGCTGATGTAATTTATTTCAGTGATTAATCATGTCTTCTGATAAAAAAAAGGCTCAACTTTCACTTCTCGTAGTCCTTCCTGGGCTCTACACAGGTCACAAAGAACCACTGCAAGAAAGTTTTGCCACACCATATATGCTTTGTGATATGCAGCTGTGAAAGCATTTCAGTACGGTTTAGCATTATTTAGAAACTGTTATACAAAAGTAATGCATTAAAATATAATCCTTAGGATTCCAAGAGTTATAGAACATTGTGGGAGGAAAATAAAACTCCATCTGAACAGATGGAGCAGATAAAACAAACTTGATCGCTATAAAATAATTTTACTGCAACCTTTAATTCTATGGCAGGTATTGCTGGTGTTTAGAAGGATCTTCAGAGTTAGTAGAGAAATTATATCAGGACTAGGGTTTGGGGGATTTTTAAAGCAATGTGCCAGTTTTGCACCAACTTTTGGAACAAACAACTGTTAAATGAACATTTTCTATATAACTCATAAGTGTATTCCCAACAATGAGAGTATCAGCTGTAAGCCCAGCAATTAGAAATCTGAAAGGAATAAAATGTGCTCTGACACCTTCATATTAACAAGTCTGTGCTTGCAGATATTTATGGGTATGAAAATTCAGGTCGATTTGAAAAATATCAAGCTAAATCTCTGGTGAGACTCTGCTTGTGGCAGAGCCACTAACAGTAGCTGGGTTAGCTGGTGGTGATCAAAAGTTTTGTTTTCCTGGGTAATTACAGTAAATATCAGCTATTACAGTGCTACTAAATTCAGGAATACTTTTTCACTGAACTTAATAAAGACCTGTTATACAAATAAAAAACTACACTCCACTTAATAAAACAAAATTATTTTATCATAGCTGTTAAGAGGCCTACGTTCATCTCTAAATTATACTCTGTTCCAAATTATTTATAAAGTATGTTTATAAGTGAGCACTGTGGGGAATGAGTTGTAGAATAAGAAGGTGTATCAGAAGTTAGAAGTTACAAATTAAGTTAGTGATCAGAATGAATTCATAAGCTAAGGAAATAACTATCACTTCAGGTAATTCAGAGCAGCTCAAAACTGCAGCCTTCTTGAAATCTGATCCATTAACCGAGCAATGGGAAAAGATGCCTGTTTGAAAAACTGTTGTGAGACTGTGAGGTGATATGTGATTATGAATAATTCACTGTAAATACTTGCAGTGCCTATTTTGATCACAACAAATTTTACTTACCCCCCCTTATTACAGTTTCCTTGTTGTAAAGATCCAAGGAAATTTAGTTGCCCTACATCTGCATTCCCACTTCTTATTCCCTCCTGTCATTGCAGTGTATTAAGCCTCTTCCAAGAACGCTCTGTATTATTAATGATACATTTTGGCTTGTGAGACTTAACTGCAATATTTCATATGTCCTCTGCACTGGCAGCGCAGTGAGATGGTGGTGTGGGAAGAAGCTGGCTGCATTGCAGAACAGGACTGGCAGAATCATGTGTTCCTCTATTTCACTACAGACTGGAAGTTCTGACTGTTGGCAGAAAAAGATGTTTGTTTCTCATTCAAATGGCTGCCTACATTAATATCCCGAGTCCATACGAGGAAGTTCCCTCCGCCTTTGCACTAAATGTACCGTTAGAAAGCAAAGGGATTTTATGATATAATTTTTAAAAGATCCCAGATTAGATGTACAGCTTTTGCTGGAAGAAATATGCCACTAAGGCACTGGGCACCAACTGTATGACATTCTTCAGTTGCCCTGTTTCTCTCACAGTCATTGACACACAGCTACCAAGGAGCAGGACATAATTGTGTCCTGCGGCTCTACACGTGGACCAAGTGTGTTTGGAGTTCACCAAGCACATTCCCCAGCAGCAGGCCTTGCCCTGAAGTCTTCCTCAGGGGTCTTTCTACCACCAAGCAGAACTCCATCCTCTTCTCTTTCCTTGTACACAGACAGCTCTCTGGCTGAGTAAGGAGTCACTTCTCTGCACAATGCATTAAGCATTTCCTCTGAGTTGATACATCGTTGTGGTTTTTTTCTTCCCTTCAATTTCCTCTAGTTGTGTTTTTTACCCCACTCCATAACTGATTATCTGAAAATACGTAGGTGATTTTTAACTTCAGACATAGGCAAAGTCTGATATGTGCAAGGTTGGGAACCTAATCTGTTGAAGACCTGTCAAAACCAACAAGCGGGTTTTTCCTTCTTCAGAAAGAAAATAAAAGTAGGACTAGGGGCTGAGGCTTGGATTTTCTTTTATTGTTCAAGAAACTGTAGTATGGTAAAAAAGGATTAATAACTGGTCGATCACAATGTAGTCATTCCGCAGTCAAACAGGTTGCAGACCAAGTTTACAGGTGAGACAGTTTTGGTGCAAAGCTGTACATAGATTATAAATGGCACAACTTGCTGCACTGGTATTTGCGTATTTATTCACCACCATTATCTGCTCAGAGGAGCTGCAAAAACAAAAGTATTCAAACCCAAGCTAATGATCAAACATCTTTGCAGAAAGGAGCCTCCCCCATTTAGTTTTTGCCTTTGAAGAAGAGGTAGTACAGTTTAAATTTCATCGCCTAAATCCCATTTACAGAGGTAGCAAGGGTGGGAGCAGGATTTGCAATTAGGGCTGTTGTTATTTTTAAATTATGAAGGTGGAGCCAGAGCCAGAGCCTAAACTTGGACTTCTTCCTCAATGCCATGATAGTAATGATGTTCCCACATGGAGAAAAAGAAGGGAACTGCTTTCTAGACAACCTGATTGTAATGTCAAGTGAATAAAAGCTAAAAACAACTGTTACAAATTTCATATCCACATACCTACTGGCAGAAGGAAGATCATACCTACTGTAGTAGGAAGTGCAATTATCTGCACGTTATAGAAATAATCAGCAGTGAGAATTAATACAAAACCATACCAATCCATAAGGACATCAATGATAAACAGGAGAGATTACTAGAAAAAGAAAAGGAATCCTGTCTGCCTTTCCTTGAGTCTGTTGTTGAAGTTCTGCAAGACAAAATATTATGCCATCCAGCAAACTGCCTATTCCAAATTTCTTACTTAATCAAGTATCTCCCTCATACCTTGGAGACATGCTCTCTCTCCATGTTTAGGAGGAAAAAAACTAACAATCATATTAAAACTTTCCTAAATATGACTTATTTTGCAAAATAAATTAAAAAACAAGAACACAAATCCCCAAATTAAACAAAAGTTGCAAGAGCCCCAGGTGCTCTCCCCAAGACAGCATCTTGTCAAACAGAAAGCAGACACAGCATGGGGAAATCATACTGCCCTGCTGAGCATCTGATGCCGAGCTCCAGCCCTCCTGCCACCTCACAGCATCCCAAGCTGCAGATGTGTCTCACACCCAATCTCTCCACAGACTACATGGAGCATTGGGAGCACAGCCAGGTGGCACACAGGAGCAGCAGACACTGCCACCAAGCCATACTTCTTGTGTCTGCCTCATAACAGCGGTGGCACATTCCTGGGGACACCATTCAATGTGGCCTCTACCTCTGTGTTGCAAATTTAGATGTGTTCATGATGGAGCTCCAGGGACCCTGCCTCAGGTCCGCTTCCAAAACCCACCAAGAGACAAGTAAAGAGAATCTTTGATACCAGACATATTAAAAGTAATAAGGCAAGCTTCAAAATTCAGTAAACTTAGCATGTTTGCTCTAAGATTTTAATTCCCCTGATTTCATCGCTTTGCGCTGTTATCTCAGTTACAGCTTGGGTTCATTTACCAATCAATTAAAATATGAAAAGAAGCTATCATGGAAAATGCTTTAGCGTTGAACTGAGAGGCTAAGGCAATTCTAATTTGAGGAGATATTTTCTAAACACATACCAGTAATTGGAACAAAATTGTCTAAAATTGAGCTTACGTTGGATATTTTTTACAAGTTTGACTTGCTTTAAGAACAATTCTTTTCACTTTTTATGATAATTATGCAAGTCTTCTGTAGCTATCAAGTTCAGTCAAAATAATCTCTAAGTGAGCACTATTTAAAGAAGAAACACTTACATTAACCTGCAAATCTAATTTGCAGTCTCTTTTTTAGAAAATCCAGAATTCAGAGCCTTATCAAACCCAAGTGCTAATTTACATCAAACTCTACTACTTCCTTTCACCTGACACAGCAACAATGGTAGCTTAACAGCTTACAAAGTTTTGCAGCTCATGTTCTGTGCATTCATCCCACTCCCCGTGGCTATTGCCCTTACACATAGCCGCAGCTCCTGCAGAACCGTAAATTAAGTAATTGACAATCAAGATAACTTTCCACTACATCTAATTTTAAAGGTATTTTCTCACAACTCTTTTTGCATTTGCGGTGTCACTGGCCAAAGAGAGACACCATTTACTTGTACTACATTTTGCCCTCCTGTCAGTATAAAAATATATAAAAAAGGGAAGTGACTGGCATGCACAACAGCTTTCTAACAATCCTGTTAGCATCAGCAGAGCTATTACTGATACTTCATAAACATTTGTACAGTTTCACAGCAAAGTGTTCGTAGGACATGGCAAAACAGTTTCCAAAGGAGAGCTGAAAACTCACCACTACCCAACCATAGTATCCATAAAGTAAAAACCAGAAGTAATGAGTTCAATGTCTGTAGCCATTGCAGACAAATATTGGTTCTAAATGCTACTGCTGTGTTAGTCATTTCATTGCAGAAACAACCACGCTCTCATTACTGTAGTTTATTGAAGGGGTCAGCAAGCATCTCAAGTGAGCAGAGTACGTTATATATCTTAGCAGCAGGGAGACAAATGTTATGATATAGCTTCCTTAAGCAGGATGCTGGTTTAGCTCTCATGCTCACTGAGCAAGCATAACTCTTATTTTAAGCATTACCAGTGGTCCCAAGACTTCAAGTACAGTTATTAAGTAGAGCTAGCACTAGCTAGACAGTCAAAACAATAACTTTCTCCAAATCATTCATGTGTATCATGAAACCACAGAAAAATCCTGTAATGCCTAGCTAATGTTTGGGTTGCATCAGAAAACATCACATCTGTCTTCCTGGTGAAGGTAATTTTAGGAATGTAACAGGAGCATCTGAGGACACTACGTAATATGCAACTATTACTTTACCTGCTGATTTGGTTATGTGCCATTTTTCTGATGTTTCCCAGCAGGGCAAATCTATGTGGAAGGGGGCGCACAAGGCTTGCAGCCTTCGAAATAATTTTTAAAAGTAGTGTGGAACTCTTGCCTGTACTGATGATGGTAAAAAAAACCCATCCAAAATTAAAAATGCAAGGCATTAAGTATTGAAGCCCAGCTGACTTCTGCCGGCAGCATGACTAATCACTGCGTGCTGGCATTTTTGCACTGCTGAGTTAAGGGAATACGAGAGGTGACCTTCTTCACGCTTCATTCCTAGAGCCTTGCAAAGAAGTAGCACACCTGTCTGGGCACAGCAGGCACTGTGAAAGTAAGGAGCAGTGATGCTGGGACCTCTGAGATCATCTAACCAGAATGTGACTAACTAACTAATAGACTGTTGCTCTGCTCCTGATGGGGTACCAGTATTCTTGGTAATATTGGCACTGCAGATACAGCTGCAGCAAGTTTCTGTTTAGGGTCCTCACTTTCACAGCCTCAGGGTTTGCTTTTGACTCCTGAGAAGTCAGTGCACGCTTGGCACATGTTCAGGTTCCTTTCCCTTTGCCAGGTTCCTGTGTTACACTCTGCTTTCCTTGGATCGATACTGCTCTTGCCTGCTGGCTACAGGCTTGGGGGCGTGGGCCTTGTGGCACGAACCATGGCTGTGTGCCCCATGGCCGAGCTGGATGCTGAAGCTCCAAGCACTGCCTTGCTCTTAGCAAGGAAGAAGCAAGCTTCTTTCAAGCACACAACCACTTACTTTGCTCTCTGCTCGTGTGTAGGTTACCCACCCACACTCACCACGTGGAAATTTCTCATTTTAACTACAAAACTTAGGTGTAATTCTTTGTCCCACTTACTCACTAAATGTAGTATTTCTAACCCAGAGCGTTTTAGGCATCAACAGGTTCCTGCATTCAAGAGTTTAGGATGAAACATGGGTTAGAAATGTTAGAAACGTGTTGCTTGTACACAGCGAAAAACCAAGAGAGCAGAAGAAAATGAATGTTCACCAAATACAGCTTGAAGGTTAAGCCATACTTCTTATTTCTTTACTTTCAACTCACCAAGAGATATCTCCCAGATGAGGAGTTCTAACCAAATTTCAGTGTGGTATCTAACACAATATCTAGCACAAATATCTATTACAGTTACGTTAGAAATCTTTGAATAACAGGTTTTATAAATAAAGGGTCTGACCTAACCTTACTCATACCTGTCCTCCAAAAGCATATCATTAATACAGAATAATAATCTGAGCTATTTGTTTTGAATTGTTGTGTGGGGGTGTTAAGTTAGGAAGAAAAGAAATAATAGAAAATTAGAAGTCTTTACTTACAGTTTAAAATACGGAATGGTACTCTTCTCTAAACTTTCCTATATTGCTTTTGCAGGAAAAAGTATTATAAAAGTGCATTTTCATCCATTCATACGGCAGGGCAGCTTGTTAGCATGGATCAGCTGGTTATACTTAGCAAGGAGAAGTATCTCCGATGCCAGTATTTATCTACTGCTTTGCAAAAAGAAAGATTGGTCTTTTTCTAAGCTCTAGTATGTTGTTCCATCTCTGGAGTAACCCAAAGAGCACACTTCAGGCTCAGTGGTTCAATGACCACTCAGTCTGATGAAGCCTGGTAGGCTCTGTTTGATTCACAGCACACATTCCTGTTTTTTGTGCTTCTGTGCAACACTTAACAGACCACAACAAACAAAGTGAACTCAGAGCTTTTAAAAAGATGATACCAGCACTTTATTCCAGCTGTAGAACGGCCTTTAAGGTCAGCATTTCCCAGCTCAGGACGCTTTTTTCATACATTTGAAGTCCTGCTGTTACTCGAGTGAAAAAACACACTAAACAGTCCCCACAATGCAAATACTTTTGTGCCATGTATGTTATACATAGTCCACATGATGATAGCTGTAAGAAACCTTTTCTTGGAACTTGTTTCAGGTTATTGCTATAATTTTTATTCACCTCTTCACAAATATAAATACACATTTATAGACTTCAACTGGAAAATGAAATGTTATCTTTGTATTATATATGTATTATTCATACCCCCAAAGTAACAATTTTTACTTGATTAGACTACACTCAATGAATCTAGATCACTGGAATTTAGACTTGTTAAATTAAATTTATGATCCATGAGGGACAATCTCTTTATCTTTGGTGCTGTCTTTTACCCTCATCATCAGAAGCATGTTTAAACAACCCTCAAGGGAATAAAGATCACAGATAAAATACAAGATAATCAAATCCAGCACCAAACTTCTCAAAAGTAAGGGTCAACGCTGACCAAAAAAAGCAGTGTTACAATAAGCATCACTGGCCCTGAGCCCTCAGCATGCAGCGTGCGGATGTTGCGGTGCCGGCACGGTGGGTAAAAATCACCTGATGTTTCCAAGAAAAGCAGAAGGCTTGCTTCCTCTAATGTCACTTTTGAACCAAGATAAGCTTTCCCAGACATCAAAACAGGGGTGAATCATACATCTCCCATCTGGAGATGTATGTGTTTCCTGGATTATGAAGCCAGACAGATAAAGCAGGGATCCAGCTTTACCCTGCAGCTCCATCACCAGCAACTCACTTCCCCCAGAAAACAGTGAAGTTGTGCCAGAAACATAGAGGAAACAAAAATTTGTTTGGGAAGAGCAAATGTAAGACCAGCACCACAAGCAGACAAGAGCTCCTATGTTTCATACAAGCCTTGGTGGGGGCTGTCCCAGAATGGAAGCAGCTGGCTTGAGCTTCAGTTGCAAGGGCTCAGCCACCTCCCAGCTGTGCCTGATGAAGCAGCAATTAGTCTCTCAGTGGCTTGTTTTGCTCTTTCTTCTGGTTTTTTTTTGTGCAAGAAACTCTCTGTGGAGATGGAGCTGATGGTGATGGTAAGGTGGGCCAGTGGCTTGCCTTGGGGTGGGAAGGGTGGAAGTCTTGATGTCTGTGGGCTGTGGAAGGCAGAGGGGACCGGCCCAAGCTGAGGGGCAAAGGAGGTTGAGGTGGAAAGCCCCACCAAGCAGCTGCTTAAGAGGCTTGGAGGGAGGGAGGGAGGAAGGAAGGATAAGAGCGTGTTTCTTGGCAGCTGAGTGCAAGTGCTGGAAGATTAGTTGTGTATGTGTGGAAATGATCCTTCCCTTTATCTTCAGGAGAGAGAAGGTGAGGAATCAGTGTCTGCTTATATGTGCCTTATCTGAAACACTAGAGTCAAAGCTGAAAACAATGTTTTGTGACTGCAATAAATTCATTTTTTTTTGTCATTATGGTTTTGGGCACTTTGTGGCTTCAGACACCAGCACTAATGATTCTTAAGGCTCACTAACACACAAGACAGCTGAGGTGCCCTGTTCTTGTGGATGAAGTTACAGAAATAGATAACATAACCTTTGGGCCTCCAGAGATTATCTACTGCTCTGGGCAAAAACTGATTACCTTCAGGCTTTGCCAGTAATAGACATAAAATAAACAGACTATACTAAGATCAAATCACCTTGTATTTATAGGCAGGAGCCGAGATTTGATAACAAATGACGTGTTTGAGGAACATTACATTTTTCTCCAAAAAACTTTGGCTTGAAATAAGGAGCGGGTAATTATAGTTCCCTTTCTCTGAGTCTGAGATTCTTGAAACTGAAGCCACCGAGAAGTACTCATCGTTGTGAACTTTTAATGATGTGAAAGACAGATTCTCTGAATTTAACTTACAGAAAGTACTGCATTAATCAGGTCAGATCCCTCTTAAACTTCCCCTGACAATCAAAGAAATCTGGGACTTGGTTCTTTTCCATTTTAAATGTGGGTGTTTGCAGTACAGATACTTCAATGGAATTTCTCTGTTTGTGCCAAATGCTATGCGGAGTTGAGATTTCTGTTGACTCTTTCACAACTTTGGTATCTTTCTCTATTTAAAAGTGAGCTGCAGCTCACAACTGGTAAAACTGGCATCCTGTGAGGCTAAGCTGATATTGAGTTTCGCAAGAGCAAAGAAAAAGTGCAATCTGATGAACTTTTTCTCAGCAATTTTTTACTGAGTGGACTTCAAAGGCTTGGGTTGCTGTTGTCAACAAGGGAAGAGATCAGGGAGGCTGTAGGGATGTCTGTGACTTGAAATAGAATACTTTAATTTGTAAAACCTTTGGAAAATATCAGCTCTCTGGGCATGTTGCTGTTATTTTCCCCTTGCTGTTTCAATGGAAGGTATTTCTAGTGGTATCTCAGTCACCAGTTGGAAGTAGGGTAAGTTCTGGCTGAGCCCAGAGGGCATTTGCAGAGGAGGTTTTTCAGCCTAACAGTTCTTCATTGCTGTGGGGCCCAGGTAAAAAGAAGACTCTCAAATTAATAACGTATAGTTTGTAGTAGGAATCGGGGTGTTTAATCTCTTTTTATAATTTTAATATCCTTCTTATAAAGGTTTGTTTAAAATCTGAAAACATTTTAGCTTTTTTTATATTACCATCCCTCTTACACGCTCCTGAATAATTTCCAGAGGAGTTACTGGGTTCATTTACAGCTCTGCCATTACTGCACCTAAAATGGTTGAGGGAGATGTGGATGGAAGAGTCTGCCTCACTTATTGTTAATGGCAAAATTATTGGCGTGTAACACAGTGTGCCTCTGTTGGCTAGCAGTACAGCTCTCAAGTATGAAGGTTAAAATAAATCCAAGTTAAGTGCTCCATACCAAATACAAATGGCTATATGGAAATTATACCAGCAACTTTGTAACTTTGGCAACCAGCACTCTTGGGTTATGCCACGCTTCCACCATATATTTTCAGTACACGATGGAGGATGACATGCTTGAGAGCAGCTCTGCAGAGAAAGACTTAGGGGTGCTGGTCGACGAGAAGCTTGGCATCAGCCATCAATGTGCGCTCGCAGCCCAGAAGGCCAACCGTATCCTGGGCTGCATCAAAAGCAGTGTGGCCAGCAGGTCGAGGGAAGGGATTCTGCCCCTCTATTCCTCTCTTGTGAGACCTCATCTGGAGTACTGTGCCCAGTTCTGGAATCCTCAATATAAGAAGGATGTGGAGCTGTTGAAACGGGTCCAGAGGAGATCTTATAGCGACCTTCCAGTACATGAAGGGGGCCTACAGGAAAGCTGGAGAGGGGCTATTCATAAAGGCTTGTGGGGATAGGACCAGGGGGAACAGGTATAAACTGGAGAGGGTCAGATTTAGACTGGACATTAGGAAGAATTTCTTCACTATGAGAGTGGTGAGGCACTGGCACAGGTTGCCCAGGGAGGTTGTGGCTTCCCCATCCCTGGAGGTGTTCAAGGCCAGGCTGGATGGGGCCTTGGGCAGCCTGATCTAGTGGGGTGTCCCTGCCCATGGCAGGGGGGTTGGAACTGGGTGATCTGGGTCCCTTCCAACCCTTACGATACTATGATACTATATTGATGTTCAGAATCTTCCTCTCTAGTGAAGAGGAAGGCCAAGAACTTCCATGAGTGAAGAGCAAAGAAGATAAGATGTTGTTTCCTGGATTATGAAGCCAGATGTATAAAGTGAAGAATATGCATTAGAAAGCTGGGGCAATGATTCAAATAACTGGAGAAAGAGTGGCTTCTGTTTCTAGGAAGCACTTTATTGAACAGTATGATTTCACACTTCATTACTTTTTAACTGTGTACAAAGGCTTATTTGTGGCATAAAGCCTTCTGATGGCCTAAATAGGAAGATTTTTAATCTTAAAATACTCTCATAGACTCACAAGACTGGTTGAGGTTCATCCTCTGGTGATCATCTTGTTCAACCTCCCCTGGTCAAGCAAGGTCACCCAGGTCTGAGTAACCAGAGTTACTCAAGATTGTACCCAGACAGCTTTTAAATATCTCCAAGGATGGGGAATCTACAACCTCTCTGGGCAGCCTGTGCCAGTGCTTTTTCACCTTCACAGTAAATAAGTGTTTTCTGATGCTCAGAGAGAACCTCCCATGTTTTAGCTTGTGCGCACTACCTCTTGTGCTGTCACTGAGCACCACTGAAAAAAGCCTGACTCCATCTTCTCTGCACACTCCCTCCAGGTGCTTATTCACCCTTACACACATATTTATATTCTCTTCTCAGGCTGAGAAATCCCAGCTCTCTCAGCCTTTCCTGACTGGAGAGATGTTACAGTCCCATAATTATCCTGGTGTTTGTTGGTAGTACATGGCTATGAAGCCCAGCATGGATGGAAAGCATTTGATTCAGATTAAGTACAGGAAGCATAAAAACTAGTGAGCAATTAACTTCAAATAAGACAGATTAGTAAAGAGAGTTTTTAACACGCAGAAGCATTAAATAAATGCGTACAAGAAGTGACTGTTTCATGAATACCAGTAGATGTTGGCTGAAATAGGAATAATTCTTTCTATGAAATGTCTGGACTCTTCAGTCTACACACCTGATACGTGGGGTTTATAGGTTTTGTTTTCCAAATTAAACAAATAGATCTCTTGTCAGCGATTGTTTCTGCTAGGGGAACAGCCCTAACAGTTGTTGATGTTTACAGTAAGGATCGTTTGGTCATTTAAATGTAGTTTGTATCTATCTATATGTATATATTTAATGGCATAAGGGAGTTTGTTAAATGGGCTGTGTAACTAGTAGAAAATTGTGCTAAACAAAATCAAGACTGTCTTATACTTGGTCATTAGTTTTTTACATTATCTGGTGATTAAGCACTTAATCATGAAATATCCTGTAAATCCTTTGACATAGATTGCTAACCCTGGAGTGCAGTATGTCAATGCGAGAAGACAAAAAAATATCTCCCAGATAGATAGAGGTCATAATTACTGTCACACTTACATCCTTGAGTATTTGCAACATAAGAAGGAAAAATAGAAATATAAAGACTGAGATTAATTTTTTAACAGGAAAGCTCTGAAGTACCACTAGTTTCAGGGAGGCCAAGGCCAAGAGTTACAGGTATGCAGGCACCAATGAATGGAAGGGAATCATTAACAGTTAAAAACATAGTACAGTGTTTCTACTACAGACAGGGTAAAGTGTGTAAAGAAAGCTTGAGGGTTAATGTATATCAGAAGCAGGAATAGTATTATGCTGTTGAGGCTCTTACTTTTTTTCTTTTCTCCTTATACAAACATGTTTGTGTTGCTATATGAAGTCCTGTTGAAGAAAATACACCGTTGGGGTGAAATACATATATGAAATCCATTTGGGCTTAACTCCACTGGACGGAAAATAGAGTGAAACCTGAGTGTCACCTTTAAGAGGGCTTCAGTACCTGAATTGCTTGAGAAACCAAACAAAAAGATGATGTTACCTTTGGCTCCTGTGGGCTCTCTGGTGTTCATGTGTCTTTGCTGGGAAGGGGGGGAGGGGGTTGTAAAGGCTCTGATGCAATGGTGCTTTCTTAGTATTTCTATGTAAAGGTTTGTAGTTGAGAAGTAAATATGTCAGAAATTAACTCAGCATTGTGGTGTCCAGTGCTATTAGGTCAGTAAGTTATAGGAAATCAGCAGGCACAGATAACAAGTTCTTACTGCCTGCAAGTGAATAGCCAGGACCTACGTTGAGAGCATAGCTCTGCTCTTTAGAGTCCTTATAAAAAGTGCATCTCTGAAAAGTCTATCCTTCTGATGCCATATCAAGAATGCCTAGTTTATTTAAAAAAAAAAAAAAAAAAGGAAAGAAAAAAGGGAGATTGAATTCAGAGATGGTATTATTTTCTTGTGTGCTGCCCTAGAGTTACCTTAATCACTCACTGCAACCTAATTTTCTTGAAATTCGGCTTCTGCTGACACCTTTGAAGCTACTTTAGTTTTAAATCTGCTTAAACCTGCTGAAGATGTCATGGGTAGAGTGGCTTTGCAAATTTATTCCTTGACTCTTACTGAAAGTATGTATGCGTGTATAACATAGTACTGGTTAAATACCAGGGGAAAGGAAGGAGTCTTTTCAGGTACATGCTTGGACTGGCAGAATAGATGTGTGCCTCTTGTGCACTGTGGGAGTGAGGAGGTGGAGAGAGATGCCCACCTATTCCCAAAAAACTTCTGGGGCTTCTGGAGGAGAAGGAAACTTCTAGCAAAACCCCCACTTCTTAAGTGCATGTTGAAACTCCTGCTGTGACCCTAAAGCGAGCAGTTTATCAGGATGCTGTACTAACAGGTATGTGAAATTTGCCTACCCAATCCTTTCAAATCAAGAGATTTTGGGAATTGAAAGGGCGATTCAGTCCATGACAGGCCTTGTGCCTATAGGTATAAAACATGGTTTGTGATGACAAAAAAATAGTCTTTCTTACACGTTCCCACTCACAGAAAGATGAGTACAGATTGTACTGGCATATACAATACCTCTCAGATAAATTTTTAATGCAGAGGCAGTTCCTACCTGGCACTCTAAATACCAAGCTGAAGGCTAAACATGAACGTTCGCAATCTTCAATCAAGAAGCTTTAATGGAGATGTGGGATTAGGTAATTGGCCAAATTATTTACTGACTTTGATATGAATGCTTATTTGGTATTTGGTTCCCTGGAGCTAAAGAACAAGATAATTGCCCCAACCTTCAGTCTCTGTTCTTTCTCCTGCTCTAAGATAAGGGCACATTTCTAGGGTGATTATTACTTAATTACCTACACTATGCTGCTAATACCCACCACATAAATACAGCCTTCCTTTTTAAGCATTGCTGAACAAGGATATTAACTCGTCCTAGACTGGGGCCTCTAGAGCCCAAACTGGGATATCACTCTTCCCTGCCTTGCCCCTTGAAGGGGCTGATGGGGTGGAAGCCTTGAAAAGCAACTGGTGCCTCTCCTGTAAGGAGCGACTGGCCACGACGTGGAGTGAGTTCCAGGAGGTACCAAGGTAACTGGCTTAAGAGTCAGCTGTGATTTTTATTTTTTTTTTCCTTTCTAATTTTTATTTCATCGTGAATAAATGTTTGTTAAACTGTCTTTGGCATAACCTTGTCCTGTGATATACAGTTGTCTCCAGTATATATATCAAATAACTGAAATAATGCCAGATCATCATCATTTATATTGCAGTACTTTTTATCGGAAGGAAAGTCCATAGAACTGAAATGTTAGATGTGCTTCATGAGAGTATTAATATTTCTGATTTTGACTTGTCACTTCTGCCAGTGTAGGAGAGGAGGATAGATAGTATCTTGGTTTTGATCGCGTCAATTAATCTAATTCTTCTGCCAGGTACATATTGTTTGAGAGAAGTATAAGTACTAAGATTAGGAACTAGAAAAAAAATAAACAAACCAAAAAACAACTCATATTCTCAAGCATCTGTCTATACCAGCTATTAGGACAAAATATATTAAGCAAAAACATCACTCGCACCATTTAAGCTATTTACTGAATTAACTAAACTGCCATATTTTATCCAATATCTGTGCAAACAGATGTGCTATAATCTTAATTTATTGCTTGTCTTGCCTTTGCAACTGGGTTAAAAAATAACAAGTAAATGCAGCAAGCGTAGATGAAGCCGACAGGCTTAAGCTGCGGTATGTATGCTAATACATTCTGCAAATAGCTTAGAAAGGCGTGATTATACCTTCTTGGTTTGTTTTATATTGAACCATAAAGAGCCCTAAAATCAACAGTGCCATGAAGAGATCTCATTTGAGAGCATCTATAATAAGCCTTTAAGATATTTAACTTTTTTGTGTATAATAACATTTTACTATTGATCAAATTGTTTTTTAAAGTCAAACTTTCCAAGAAGCTTTCAATGGCAGCATTGCTTTGGGCAAAGAAATGGAAGGTATACCAGTGTTGTCCACTTGGAAGTAATGTCTAAGGCACGGGAGATGTCATAAATAATAAAGTGAGCAATAGCATTGACAAGCTTACAGATTTTTTAATTAAAAATCTAGATGTCATTTGGAGGGTTCTTTTTGTGTTCAAATGCTCATGAATCCTGAACATGCGAATGGAAGAAGCCAACCAAAACCACATGTGAGTCTATTCCCAGAAAAGCAAGTCTAGAAGAAAGAAAAGCAGATGAGAGGGACATTTTAGAAAATATTTATCTCCTAATCTTATTTTCCTAAATAATGTACTGTGATTTGTAGGAAAACAGAATGAAAGTGCTTGCAATAACAAAAATGTAAGCAGTTTTCAGAGGAATTTCTTTGCCAAACACTATCGAGGTCTATATTAAGTAAGCAGAGCAACCTGTAAATCAACGGTCTCATCTATGACCTACAGCCTTTTCCATGGAGGCTCACTTGTCCTGAGGCAGTGTGCTCTGGCAGCAAAGGCAGGGGCTGTCCTAGCAAAAATGTAATCCACAGATTGAAGGAAGTGACTATTCATTTTCATTTAAGGAGACTGGGACTGCAATGCTGTGTCCAACACTGGACACAGCTCAGCCCCTTGCCACTGCTTGAGTAGCAAAAGCTGTGCTTGAGAAACCAAATCAGAGTTCAAACCCAAGAATAATTCCCTTTCACCAAGGCTATTGCTAATTTTCTTTCCTCAGCAAGCAAATGGACGTTTTGCAGAGGAAAATAATGCAAGTGTAGGCATCAGACATGTGGATACCACGGTATACCTTCTGTTCAAAGACTAACTCATATTTCATAATAAAGTTAACTGTTGTTTTGATGCTTTAGTGTCATTTCAAGCGGTTTTACTTTTCAACCTGCAAGCATCAGCTTTATAGCAACTGGATTTAGAGGATGAAGTAACGTTCTTATTCTGCTCATGTCTGAGCCATTCAGGTTTTCCATTTGTTCACATCTGTATTTTTATAGAAAATTGATACGCCCTACAATTACAGCCTGCTGAAAGCAAGTCATGCAGAGCTATACTTTCTATGCCAGAGGGGCTGCTGGGACTGGAGAGACAGAAATACATCTGGACAGTTTTTCTTCCTGTGTGCCTGTCTGTGTTGCAGCCACTCCTCTCATCTGCTCACCAAAATACTTTCAGAGTTATTACACTAAATCAACCGAAGTACCTGCATTTAAAGGTCCCTCCCCAGTCTCACAACAAAAGATTTTTTCACAGCATCATGCAAAATAGTGCATTGGCTCAATCATGCTGTCAAGGGAAAATTTCTTGGAGTGCACTGATGATGATTTCTTAACACAGATGATCAAGGAGCTGGTGAGGGGAGAGACCCTGCTGGATCTAGTGCCACCTCTAGTGAAGAAAAGTGAATTGATTTGCTACCTGTTTTTACAGGGCTTGTAGTTACCCGTGCTGCCCACTGGACTTCCACTTCATCTAGGATTCAGGAAGATTACTGTATTTGGCAAAATGATTGCTTACTTCTATATAAAATTCAGATGAATTATCAGTCTTTCATACAGGTAGCTTTTTTTTCCTAACTCTATTAAATATATGTTACTCTATTAAATTGTGGGTAAGGGATTCTGTCCCTTTCTATTTTTCTCTCCTTTTCCAAAAATGTCAAAGAAGTACCAGTTACTGTGGGGGCAAACGGAAGTCCATCATATGCAGATAAAATATTGCTGCAATGCTGCTATGTGATTTCCTGTTTGGTTTTCTTTTTTTTTTTTTTTTCCCCCATTGTTGTGTTCAACACCAAGCTGGGATCTATCCCCAGAAAATAGATTCATAAGCTGAAGACATCTTACTTTGAGCTACTTATCTTAGGCTCTCCTTCCATAGTCAGGAAGTAAATATGTTTGAAGTATAGTTTCTTCAAGGTAAAGGAATTATTAGAGTTCAGAAAACTAGACGTTTTCAGAGTGCTTAGCTGACTATAAAGAGAGTGACTAAATAGAACACAAATAGTTCATCTGTAAATACTGTTTCAGAGATGACAATGAGGTAGGACAGATAATGTCTATGTTTTGTTGTGGTGGTGTTTTTTTTTTTTTCCTGTGTATGCACCTAGGAATTCTATTCAGCTCTGCTAGGCTTGTCACTTTTAATAAGCACACTAACACAGAGCGGTTTTCAATTTAAAAGATCCCTTTGTGTTGGTTGCAACAGTTTGCTACAGCACTGGGATGCCTGGGAAAACAAGCTGAATCAGCCCACTCTTGGCAGCTCCTCTGCTGGCTTCTGTGAGAGAGGTGCTTGGAAAAGCAGTTGATGAAAACACAACCTTGCCCTTCCAAAGGTGGCTGCTGTGCGTGCATGCAGCTGGTCTTCCCAATGTATAGATTTAAACTGCAAAGATTGTAATTTTGGCTGGAACATCATGAATACTTAAATGGCATTAAAGGCAGAAGATAAACTCCCAGTGACAAGAGCCAAGGAAGACTTCACTTTTTTGGCCACAGGAACAACATTTGGGAAGGAACATAGCATACAGCTGATGATTACTGAGAGCTTTTTTGCTTGTAAGATAAAACAGATCTCTTTCTGCTTAAACATTCTTTTTTTCCCCCCAAGAAGTTTTTCCCCTACCCTACTGTTATTAATTTACACCTTGCCTGGATTTCTAACACTGATCTTGTTGCTGCTGTTGTGGGAGCAGGATTCTCAGCCATATGGCATGACATCTTCATTTCTGTGTGACAGCAGACAAGATTCACTATTCAAGTTTTGCAGTGGTGTGAATGTTTCCCTTCAGGAACATTTTTCTTAGGTTAACTCCATACTAAAGTAGAGAACAAAAAATACATAGAATGAGCAAACTCTGACTGAAAGGTAATTTGTACTGTAAATGTTTAAAAGAATATTGTAGTCTTTTCAAGAATACTAAGCTTGCCCATTACGGTAATACATTTTTAATTTGGCTGAATTTAGCTTTTTTTTTTATTTTACCTCCTCATTTTTCAGCTGTAGAAATAACAGAAGAGAGGACAGAACCCCTGACCCAGGACACTCAGGTGCTGGGAACCCTCATGTGCATCCTGGCAGTTTGTTTCTGGGTCCAGTACCTCTGACCTTGTGGGACAAGTGTCTCATAATTTAACTACTGCATTTATTGAAATTTGAACATCTGAAGAGCCTTGCCTTCGTCCAAAAAGAAATAGTAGCACCATCAAAGAACTGTTTCATAGTGGAAGTTCCTCTTGAAGATGAAGTCCCCAAGGGCACAGGAACTTCTGCCCTCTGATTTTAATTAGATGCATCAATTTCACATCTTCTCTAGGAAAATGAACTGATCTGAGAGTAATGTTTCATCTCAAGGGTATTTTGTAATAAAAATTTTTACAAATATGCTATCCACCACCTCATCCATTCTGGGCTGTGCAGGAGGGTGTCTCTTCCTATTAGATAGATAGGCATGCATTTTGAACCGAGAGCTTTTTGGTAGAGGAACATAATTCTTCCCCTGAAAAGTATCATGTTGGCTTTATTTTGCCCCAAGAAAACAACAGCGTAAGAGGCTGTTTAGTACTCACAGGGGAAGGCAGCAGAGGAATGAAGGAGTTCTTCCCATTGCATGGGTCACTGAGGACCTGAGGTTGCCATGCCCTGTCAGGGATCCTCCCCAGCCCCCTTCAAGAAAAGCCTTATGACAAGCTGGTGAGAAGGGAGCGCTGCTCTGTTTCCCCTGACAAGAGCCAGGACCTTCATGGCAAAACACGGAAGTATGATTTTAAGCTGAGAGTACCTTCCTCACAGGGCTAGAACATACACATTTCCTGACTGAATACCCAAGGCTGTGTTTCACCTGAGCATGTTGACTGAATGCCATCAAACCTTGAAGACTACTCTACGGTTCCAATATTTGACAGAGCTTCACGCATTATTGCCGTTTTTCTCATATGTATATATAACATCTTTTAAATAAAAGTAGTTTGTTTCTCAGTGATCAAATTTAATAGCTGTCATGAAACTGAGAAAGATTCCACATTAAACCACTAAAGATGGAAAACTGAAGGAAAATAAGCACAGATTTATGGGGAGGAAAGACTGCTTAATCTCATTTATATAAATGCAAACCACATTCCAAAAATGCCAGCACATAGAAACGGACTATCACAGCACTCCTGTGTTAAAATTAATCTTCTTCAGAATGAAATTTTTGGCATTTAGCAATGAGAAGTGCCATCCCTGAAGATCACAAAATTCGAAAGAACTCCATACTTTTTCTCATGTTACTGCAATATATTCCTTTTATTATTGTCTCAGAGGAAGAATATTACAATGTAGTGTTTGAAGCAGCATTTACTTTGCAGCAGAGGACAAAGGATGCATACAAACACAAGCAGAAAACCAACTTTATACATAACCTCATATTCAGAACAAAAATAAAAGCCACCAAACTCACTACGGAGATCTTTTTTTACTCATATAAGGGGGTATTTTAAAGGATCCTTTGCCTAGAGAAAGACGTAGCTTGATAAAAGCAAACTACTTTGCAGAGAAGAGAATATAAAGCTATTTCCAATACTAGTCACGAAGATAGTCTGAGGTAGAAAGGTGGTCATGGCTTTCCACTTCTGTAAAATGTAGGGTTTTTTTCTTCTCAAAATAACTACACTACTTTTTTTAATAGATCCTAGCTATAGGAGCCAGCATCTTCTCTTCCCACCTTGACAATTTTGCTCCACTCACTCAGGAGTAGTACTTAGCATTATATAGAGCTTTTTTGACACTAACTAGGCAAGCTCTATGACACCTTTGAGAGGCAATTACTCTCATCCCCCTTTTACAGATGGGAAAACAGAGGCAGAGTGGTTAAATAATTTGCCAAAGGGTTCAGAAAGAACTGCCACCGGAGCCAACACTAGAATGTGTTCAGTGCTGTGTCCAGATCACTCCTTGAGCAGCAGCAGTCCAGGAGCGAATACTATGGGTGCAGGACAGTCTAGTCAGCACTGCTTCCCAAAAACACTAGATAATCCTGACCTGCTAGCTTAATGTCCTTCAGCATTTTCTGGCAGCAGTAGAGAATGCACAACTCTTCCAATACCATTTTGAGATATATATTTTTCTTCAGTAATAATTAAGAACAACACGGTTTAGTTTCTCTCCACTATACATGAAATATATTGCATGCAGTATTACCAGTTAAAGGTAAGTCCTGAAATTAAAGTAAGTATCCATGCAGCATTGTAAACTCTGTGAATGCATTAAAATCTCTTACGGTAATTTTAAAACTAGAAATCAGCTGATCAGTGACATAACTTTCCTGTAATTATGCCTAAAGTACATAAATAAATGATTTTAAAGATAAAGATGAGTTGCAAGATTACAATGCCAAATGATATCATCTAAACACATTGTGGTTTTGAAAAAGTTCCATTGCTAATAGTATTGGAAAGGGCTTTCTAATCATCTCTTCATTTCCAAGAGGCAGACAAAAGGAGATCTCACGGAAATAAGCTTTACTTTACAGACTGTATATTCCAAAACTTGAAGCAATTTTGGCACAGAAGGGAACAGCAAAGCTTTGTCTCTGAACAAAGTTAGATAAGATTACACTAACATAGACCTTACTAAAAACAACTTAAGCTATCATCTAAGTCCTCTTTTTAGCTACCTCCTGATTTAAAGTAAAGTAAGGCTTAAAAAAAATTCCTCCAAATGGAGTGTGTTGGCTGGAAATAACTAAAAGAAAGTTAAAAATACCATTTTGGTGCATGAGGATGATGACTATGACTCAAAATGAGAGTTTACGTTGTTTAATGGAGTGAAAATACTGCAGCTTGTACCTAACAGCACTTTCTGTTAACCAGTAACAATAATGCAGATTATGGGAACTTCATATACTGAACCTGAAAACAATTTAAGGGTATTCTGAAATCTGTGTGATCAGGTGGTTAGCATATAAATAATTAGTACAGAATATTGAATGTGTGAGAATAAAACTAAGGGTATTTTACAATGTAAAATCAAAGAGCTGAAAGGAATGTATAAATGTAACATTTTGCTCCAAACTCCTTACTCAGTTCTCTTTACGATTATCAAAAAGAACGTATATAAAGCCCCTGCCCCTTTTCCCGCGGCTGTATATTTATACAAATCAGTGACAAACACTCCACTGCTCATTAATTTACAGTTGCATAGAAAGGGAAGAAGAAGGAAAAAAAAAAAAAACCCCATACTATAAAAACAACATCCTCATCTTTGGGTATTCAGTGTTTTACTATCTCAAGTAGAACACGCAGTCACAGCGAACAGCATGTTCCAGGGTCCCATGTAGCCTTCTGATGAAGTGGAACTCGTGATTGGTGGTTTGTAGAAAAAGGCTGTACTGCACATCAGGAAGCACTGGTCGACATCTAAATGAACACTTCACATTGCCTGTCATAATGAGAAATAATCATGTCAGTGCATTGAAAGCTCAAAATACTCCAAGCTGGGTTCACTGCTGTAATTTTACAAAACCCCCGTATTCAAAAATTTAGATGTATTGGCCCAAGACTCAGCAAATCACTGAGACATGTAGTTAAGAGAAACCTAATTTTACTGTACTGCAGTGTTTAAAATTCTTGTTGAGTAATGCCCAGAGGATGTTAGTCTACAAAACAGTAAATAGAACTTATAGGCTTCCCGCTGTTCTGCACCCATGGAAAAAAAAGTTTAGGCAAACTGTTGTCCTGTTGGAAGCCTAAGCAGTAAAAGTGGAGAATATACAGAGTGTGGATTTACACTTTGGCCCCTTCAAACATGAAGCTTATTTCTAGGCTCCTGTTACAGGATTCTTTTCCCAAACAGACAAATGTGACTTCCATAGTGGTTCTGGAAGGGTAGATTTGCAGTGAGACCATTTAGGAATCATCCTGGATCTAGAAAAAAAATCAAATGCTTTTTTCAGGAATATTGGTATTATTCACTGATAACACTGAAAGGTATTTCTGTGCCTACTGAGAGGAAGAATGTCTGAAAAATGCTAGTTTAAGTCACTAATCTAACTTACCAAGAGATTGAAACACAAACCCTGAATTAACTGAGTGCAGGGTATGATTCATCTCATTTCCTTTAGAAATTCCTCTTTGGATGGGCAATCCTACTACCACAGATATTACAATCCATGAAAGTGTTTGCAGAGCAGTATTTCTGAATTTTCAGATGTTCATTTTGGGAAGGTCTGACCTTGCAGGCTGTAGATTAATGGACAAGGCAAAGCAATTTGGGAGAGTGAACAGACTCTTTCCCCACTGCTTAATTCTTCTGAAGTCTCACAAAGGAATTTGTGTTAGTCTTTAAAACTTATTTTACACTGAAACTTTCACAGAACTCTGCAATCACACAAGACCATGTAGTTCCTCATTTGTCATACGGGGGGGGGCTCCAATATCATATCAATCACATTTTCAAGAACAAGTATCTAATTCTTGTGAACTCTGAAAGAAGCCAAATTTCTGCTTCAGGTTTGTAAAGTCGTTGCCCGTGTTAAGAAGGCAGCTTAATCTAATGCCTAAGATACTGTGCGGGTCTTGATTCTTTTGTCCTGGTGTCCATAGCTCCTGAAGTGATGGGCACCAGGGCACAAGGACATACGGATGTCTTTGCAAGGACCACCTTTGATCTTGCAGAGCTGATGCTGGCTTGAAATAAATTTGCCCTGATAGATCTGAGCTGGTTCCATCTGGTCGGCATCCCAGAACTTCACGCCGTTGTATCTTTGGTGATGCCTCAACTAGCAAGAATCTTCTATTAGCTGGGATAGTCCAGAATCTAGCCTTCCCATTATATTGGTCTAGTTTCCAAACAAACCGCTAGGCAAAAATACAGAAAAACCCAGCCCTGTCACTTTGCTTTAGTGAAACTTTTCCACTTGCTTTACTTTGCTTCCAATGACTATGCAAGTGTATAAACATGTCTCATACCTGTGGTCTGCCAGTGAAACTTGCTGCAAATAGAAAAAAACAAAAGTTACAAATATACAAGGATTCTGCATCTTGGCAGTTTAAGAACAAAGCCAGTGTCAGGAAAATAGATACTACAAAAGAACAAAAAGACTCCTACATTAAAAATACACCACATTTAACCAGAAGTGAGTTGTAATGGTCTATACATAACTTTCTTCACAATTTTCCTTTGCTAATAACAAATTTATACCATTATGAATATATAGATGATATGAATTACTCCTTTTTCACCACTTGTAACCATATAGACCTACTAGTGCTGTATAGTAACACCACCTGTTCAAAATGCTCTGTTCTGGAACTCACTCAGATGCAGATGCAAGACTGCTGCAGACTGTTGCACACCTGCCTAGTTCTGAGGACCAACCTCAAACAAGGAAGATCTGGGAGTAAAAAAACAAACTCCACCACCATTAATATCAACAACTGGGGTTTGCTTAGCCTGGAGACAAGGAGGCTGAGCAGAGACCTTATCACTCTATACATTTACCTGAAAATTGGTTGGACTAAGTAGAAATACTAATTTCAAGATGAAACTTGAAACCCATAAAAACAAATACAGCAAATCGGAAGATTGGATCTATTGTACAATTAAAGGTGGGATAAAATACTCTACATAAGGCTCAGATGCTAGTAACTGTCCTTAACAAAAGCTGTCACCAATAGCTGTTTGGTTTTGGTTTTTTTTTAAGAAATGGACATGAATGTTGAACATGAAGGCTGTTCTACATTATTTTTTAAGGCTGGGAACACAGTGATGCTCTTAAAACAGATTGCCTAGGTTGCCCATGGAGTCTGCATCATTGCAAGTTAGATAACTGTCCATCCAGAAAGACAGATCCATCTCAAACAGCCACAGGAAAAAAATATGGTCTACATGGCCTGTCATGATCTTCCCTAGCAAAACTCAGAGTTTAATGCACTCTGTTGGGAAGGCCAGACTAGTAATCCTCATTCCAAGTTTCTAAAACAGTATATGAATCTCACATAGTTAAAAAAATACTTCCAGTAAATCTCCCAAGCAAGACATATTATAGAATGACTGAAAAAGAGCAAACATATAGACTAGTACCTACTAATTAGGGTGTGCTGGTTTGGTTTGATTTCTGCAGCAGCATGTCAGTGACAAAGAGAAAAATCACACGAAATTTGGAACTGTGACTTGTTTTAATCTTAAATGCTCAGATATGCTTCACAATATGAAACAATGCAAGATCACGGTTTTCACTTGCAGTCCCCTTCTACTTCATTTAGGGTATTGCTTCATGGATGTTAGATCGGGGTTTTTTTCATGTTTCCTGGTTGTGGAGAACAGCCGTCATTTTCAAGCTTGCTCTGACACAAGAATGCAAATGAGTATTTTTGCAAGTATGCTGTAAATTCATTTGGGCCAAATATCCAGTAGCTTCTATACTCCTTATGCACACAAGACAGGAATTTGCAAAATCAAGAATTGACACTTGACTTGCATTTTCTACTAATTTGTATGCACATACATCCCCCTCTTGAGTTCTGCTGAGTAGCTCCAATAGCTGTTGACTTCAAGGTGAGAATTGTGTTCTTCTTAGAACACAATCCTTAATTTGCAAAGTGATGGACTCTGAACTATTGAACCCACTGAAAATCTCAGGGGGCAGCTGAAACAAAACTTATTTTGCTAGACCCTAATTTGCTTTCCCAAAATACGCAAAGTGCTTCTACTGTGATTCAGTTCTTCACAGCCAAGCAATGTATACACAAGAGATAAAAAGGTATTTTAACAGGGTTCACTGAGTTTATGGAACAGAATGGAATTCAATCTCAAGGCTTTCAAGAGAACTGGAATAAATACTTCCTTTGCACTTATGCCTTCTAAAAATGACCATCATTATTACATTTCATTTGAAAGAACTGTTGAAAGTTTATGAATATATTGAAGTTTTCACTATAGTTTTTCTAAGAGCTGAAGGTGAAGACATATATGTATGTACCTATTTTTTTAAAAAAAACATTGAATAACAAAGTTGTCATTTCACCCTCCCTGCCAAAACCAATAGCCTGTATGAAATACGGCTGGATCCAGAGAGAGAGTTCCTCACTCTTCTAAGTTCAGTGACACTCTGGAAGGAGCAAGATTGCTAAATATACATCAGCTGCTGTAAGCCACACATATAAAACTAATTGCTTTTCCTTTTGATCTTTCTTTAAAGGACATTGAATAAAATATCAACTTTCAAGGCATTTAAGCAGAGAAAGATGCTGTTATATGCTGTTTTAACAGTTATTTCCTCTAGTCAATGAGTTTAATAACTAGTTCAATAATCAGTTCAGGCAGGCAGGATCAGGCTACAGTCCCTCCTGTCACCTAGGGTATTTTTTCAGGTTTTATTAGAGGAACAGCATTCAGAATTTCTGTATCTACGTTCACATAAGTTCTACACAGGGTTTACTTCAGCAGCAAATGAGATTCTAGACCTGTTTTGTGAATACAGATGGAAATTCCATATGGGGCTATGGGCTTTTCTCATATTAAATCACTTCCATTTAAAACATGAGAATATTTGCTTATTTCCCTTCACAAGTAGTGTCTATTGAGGAATTTTAAAGAAGAGAATTATGTAGCTTGCATATGAATAAGAAACCATATCAGAGAAAAGACTTGTCCCTAGTCAATATCACAAGAGTGGCTTTTTTCTTCAAAAGACTGCCTCAAATTCAATATTATTCTCAGAGACATGTTTTGTTTCACTTACAGCAGCAAGCTGGAAATGTGCTGTTGATTTGCTCCATAACATCTGTTAGATCTGTGTTGGTATCATGAGGTGGAACTAACAAGTCATCTGCAGATATGACAACAAAAAAAAGAGCAATGAATTTAGTAATAAGAGGAGGAGAAAAAAAAGTACAACAGTCTGAAAGGCATTCTCATCCAATCTTTCTTTTAAATATTCCTTTATATTTCAAGGGGAACCACTACCTGAAGCCTTTGTAACTTAATATGTAAGAACTGTAATTGATCATTGCCAGCCTTAGGAGAAGAGGTTAAAGTTACGTTGTCGATTTGCAACAGAACTTTTTTCTCTTTCATTAAAGCTTACCCATTGCACCCAAGATTTAAATTAGAAAAAATTGCCAACAAGGAGCAATATATAAGAATTTATAGTTTAAAAAAATAAAAGACGAGGGAATTACACTCAGTAGCAGCTCAATTAATATTCTGTTCCATTTTCAGATTTGTCATTAAACTTCCAGAGTGAATACACCATTCTTTTTCTGAAAAAAAATTATTTCTCTTTTAGTTGGTCTTTATTCAATATGTACCAGCAATTTCACTAGTGTTAAAATCCTCCTTGCCTTTTTTTTTCCTTTAATGCTGCTTAAAATTAAGCCAACTGAATGGTTAGGGAATACGGCTGGCTCAGTTCCTGGCAGTGTTATTAGACAGCATCTCTCATAAATCTACCATTGCATTAAATCAGAATTGAAGACGTTCCATATTTCTAGATAAAGTAAACCCACATGTCAATGCTGAATGAAAACTTTCCGGTATGCAAGGGAACATTTTTCCTGTTTTTTGCAGAAATAAAATGATTTTTTTGATCTAGAATTCAAAGGCTTGAAAACAAAAAACAGGGAATAAATTGCACATAAGAGAATTTGAGAAAAAAATTTTATTTTTTTCCTCTAATTTTGAACATTCAATGGCACGTAGATATTTCTGCTAATTCCCAATGGAATGAATGAGTTCTGCTATTACAGAATTTAAAATAATCTTTCAAGAGAGAAATTCCCTCATGTGCAGAAGCTGAACACCAAAATAATCAATAATTCCTAAAGATTAGTGAAGTCTGAGGAGTGGGGTCACCAAAATACCAGGACAACCAGAGGATACACAAAAATTTTTAAAACATCCTTTTGGAAGCCTCAATTACACATTTCGGACATTTGTTCCTGTATCTGATAGATTACTTGGGTGTATGCATGTACTGTAGGACAAACAGCTGTTGCCCATTTCAGTTCAACAAAATCTCATCCCCCACTTCGGTAAGGGTGGATTTGCCTAACAAATTCAGTTACTTAAAATGGGTGAGATCAAGGAGTCTATTGACAGAAATCCATCATTCAGAGTCACATGGATTCTTGTGATACCACAGCTGTTTGCAAATATGGGAAAGCAACAGCTCCAGCTGCAGCAAGTCTTGCTCTCAGTAGCATCACAAAGACCAGTTCTTTTTTATTTATAAGTCTTTCCAGAAAGATGCCAACAGACCTATTTATTCAGTAGTCAACTACAGACTCAGGCAGCATATTATCTAATCAAAACACTTACCTGTCTGATGACAATGTGAGCTTGTCTCTTGCTCAAGTGAGTAACCAAGGGCAGAGTGCTGGGGCGAAGCACAGGGGGAGGCGCCATTAACCCGGGAATTTGACTCGGGCTAAATTAAAGACAATAATAACCAAACTTAAGCAAATCCACAAAATTCAAGTGCAAGCTTGTATGCAGTTATCCTACTCATTTCCTTTTTTTGTGTTCTTTCTTGTTTGCTCACCAAACTACAGAATATTGGCTTAGGTCTATACAATTTTTGTGCGGGGAAAAAACAAACCAACAACTTTTTAAAATAAAATTTAGACTCAATGTAACTCTTATGAGGCTCCAGTTGATGGTCTTGACAAAAACAATGTTCTGTTGTGAGCATGTACCATAGAAATACAATGTAATGTACAATCCAAATAGTCTACCAAGGCTCTCAGTTCAGCTACAAAGATAGATAGTATTATTTGGGTTGTATTTATACATATACACATACACAAAGGACATTTGACTAAGGTTCCCTAAGAAGCTTTACTAGGATGACTGGTCATGCTTAGAAACAACTGTTCTATCATGAACAGTTTTGCAAAACTCCTTCACAATTTAGCCTAGTGAAGACCCAAAATTCAAGAGAAGTCTGTTAAATCTAAAAAGTGGTAGCTAGACATCACTCCTGCTGATGCTGCTTCTCAAAAGTGTGGAGGACACCAGAGGTAGCATACAGAACGGCAGTTAATTTGTGCACAAGTTCAATCCTTTGCAGCTCACAGCCTTAAGGGTAACGTTCCATCTTTTTTGAGACAATTTCCAGTTAAAAGAAAAAATCTTCAACGAAGTTGAAAACTGTTCAACAATGGAAGATACTTTTTCTTCTATACACAGTGGTGAGAAATAGAAGGAAATGTTCCCTTGAGCACTCAGCAAATCTTTTTTTCCTCCTTCAAATCTCATCTCTCTTTCAGCATGACAATATCAACTTCCAGCTTTGACTAAAAGAATAAATCAACAAATATTGTTCTGCATATAGCAGACAAAGAAAAATGGAAATGTTTTCAAGGCAGCCAAGGATTTTACCGTCAAGACACTCCTACGAACAGTGAATGCCTATCAAGTAGTTAAGTAATTTGCCATTCAATATCATTCTTCAATTCAGCTACAGGGTCTAGGTAAAATGAGCGTGACGATTTTAGGGTAACTAACCCATGTAATCCTGTATAGTCAAGAACCTCTATTCAAGTTGATGTTAGAGCTATAATGGTGAAGAAATGAAGCAAACTCTCCAGGGTTTGAGAGTTAATTCAGTACAGAACAACAAGACTAACTCCAGTGGCAGAGTAGCTGCTTGTCCGCCTCAAAAACAGATGGACAGAGAGAATTTGAATAATCCAAAATGCAAACTTGCACCTGGACTGGATCTCTCTTGCTCTTCAAGCACTAACTGTGGGAAAATGGTGCAGAGATGACTGAGGGTGACTAAGGTAGGAATATCAGTGCTGGACTTGATACAAAACTGCAATCCAGTGACACATAGGCTGGATAAAGGATAATAAGGCACAGCAAAGTCACGATTAATTAGGATAGGATAAGATGCCTGCAAACTTAAATGATGAGTTAGTAGTGAAGGTTATTTAGTACCACTTAGGAGTGCTATTGCAAATGATAAAAAAAAAAAAAGGCCCCACAGAGCATGAGTACTCTAAGAGTGGACAAATTAAAAGCAAACAAAAAATACTTTGAATACTTTACATTGATGAACCACATATTGCTGCAGCAGTCAGAATGAAACATTGCAGCTGGATTTAAGAAATAATAATAAAGCCAAAACCACACCAATCAAACATACATCCCGTTCTAATCAGAGGACAACATCTGATGACTTAATTTTCATTTAAATATACTGATAAATGTTACACTAGACAGTTCCAGTAACTGAAATAACAAGAAAAAACAAAATAACCCAAACCCCTCTTCTTTAAAGATCAAGACAGTACAGTTAAGCAGATGAAGATAGGCAAGGGTTACGGTAGCAGAAAGGGAAGGGTTATGGTAGCAGCATAAATGCTTTAATATAATAATCAGATACCGAGAAATGTTAAATGCAAAATTATTGAGGATACAGCTGCATATATTTACATGATTTAACAATTTTACTGGGAGAGAACTTGAGGAAAAAAATGTAGAAAATTGTGTTCTACTTGACCTAAGTTGCATAACACCTACAAAATCTGATCACTTCCATCATTAGTCCCCTTCAGGCATCATGAAGTTCACATATTCTTATCCAAAAAATCTCAACAGCCAATTCTTAAGCTAGAAACTATAAGAAAATAGCCCTAGCTGTTACTATCTGCCTGCTTCTTCTTCTTCTTGAATAAATAAAAACAGGGATACTGAGCACACCTGTATAGGGATGAGGAGGAACTTTCCAACTCCAGTTTCAGGAAGGTTTTCAAACTTCTTTTTATGCAAAGCCAAATAAAGATACAAAGGGACAGGTAAATTCTCTTCCAGAAAATTCTGAAATCGATGGATTTCTCTTTATTTATTTATTACAGCAATTTTAAAACTATTTCAAAGGAGATATCTTTTAACCAGTTTCAATCTACAATGCCTTATTTCACTATGCCTCCTGCTGATGTCTTTGTCAAAGAAAAGCCTGAAGTATTCTGCGGCTTAATGGATAGACAAGACATGCCTGTTCTGTTCTTCTCTTCACTTCTGCTGCTTTCAATAAAAAACAAACCAAAAAACACTCCTTCCTCCAAATTCTGAATCACAGAAAAGCTCATAAAGGCCAATTTCCCTTCCATATAAATTACAGATGTTTCTTCTTGTCCCAGTCTTATTCTTCCAGCTACAAAAGAAAGTCTCTCTCACCTTTTGATAAAGCTCCTCTGTTTTCAGTTGGAGAGGAAGCTTTTCCTATTTACTGTGTCTTAAGAGTCTGAATCAAATGGTCATTGAGAGATGATTTTAGTTTCCATTAACTTCAATATCAAATCCAATATGAAATCTCTATTCAGTAGCTCAGACAAGCAGAGAAAATTCCAAACATATTTTAAATGTCCTTCATAATAGGTTTTACTACTGCTTTTCACACACAGCATCTAAAAGGGCTGAAGAAACAACAATGAAAATGGATTCTCTATTTTTTCTGTGTATGATTAACACATTGGTATCAAAGCTGTCACAAGCCAGTTCTGTTTCACCTTCCTCCTTGGCACTATAATCAATCAGGCAGACAAAAATGACAACACTGTGTGACAGCTACTAATCCTTTGGGCTTGTTAAAATAAAAATAGTACGGTAATGTCAGAATTGTGACCTTAAGTAGGCAAGTGAGCAGTAAGGATGCACGTGTATTTCTGCTAAAGGTGCTTTCTAAATAATGTCCTAGAATGCTTTCATCTAGATTAAAGTTACTACAGGAAAGTTTTTAAGTTTCATTAATTGTCTACCTAAATATATGTGTGTAGGTAGACTCACTCCACATCTTTCAGAGAAAAATGTCTCAGTATTTTAGATTCAGTGGCAAGTTATTAACTCAAACAACAGTCAGGAGACTAAGCAGAGAAGAGAAATGGAGAAATTTGCTCTTGACAGAAGAGAGAAATAGAGACGGCATGAAATGCCAGTCATGGCAAAGAAATTGCTGCAAGACAGTCTTGTCCTTTAATACTGGCAATTATTACAGGAATCACAGAGTTCTTATAAGTTCTTATATATTTTGACATTGGGACATAGGAGAATCTTCCATGCAAATCATCCATCTCATTAATGAGAAAACACATTCCTTATATCCACTAAAAAAATAATAGAGAGAGCCAATAAAAGCAAATGAAACAAATACACTTAGGTCCTCAGTTGGCTCCTGTTAAAGTCCTTTCTCAAGCAGTGAGATAAAGACTTCCATACATATTAATGGCATAGGTGACAAAAACCAGATATGCTGAAGAATGGTCATTCTTTTGAGAAAGTTAAGGGGATAATAATGGGATCAGTGCTGCTTCATAATTGTATTAATATAAAAATAAAGATGTTTCAAAGAACATATACTAGAAGCTTGAATTATTTACAATTTCTGAATCCCATTCAGGAGAGTAGATTCAGCATGCTTGGAAACAACTTGCAAAAAATCTGCTTAGTGGTGGATCAAAAAAACACCTGATAAATTAGCCAAGGATTGCACATAGAAATAAAGGAGACGTAAATGATCAGAAATATTGAAAAAGGTCAGCTCTGTTCTACATTACCCTATCAGAAAACACAAGTTGCAGAATGCCAGAAAAATCTAAAGGCAGAAGTGGTAAGAACAAACTACTGCCCCTCTGCCCCAGACTTTATCATAACACACATGTATACTCTTAAAGGCCTACTAAGAATGTTTTAAGGATATGGAAAAAATGACAAAACTATTATCCACAGCTATGTTAGAAAAATAAAAAAAGTTTTAAAGGATGAACATGTTCCTGGCTTTAAGCATTAAGGCAAAAGTGACTGTGGGTCTGGCAAAACTTGTATTCCTGTTCTACAGCTGTTTCTTTGCAGATTTTAAACCCTTCTCTGAAACACCTTGTGTCGGCCACAGTTCTCAAGACAATTACTTCATGATTGATTGTTAACAGTTACACCAGTTATCTTCACTGGTAAATATTTAAGTTACTCAAATACTAATTAAAGATGCTAGAATGACAGTAACAACAACAAAAATACTCTGGTGGAGGGGTAGGGAAGCCATTGGAACAGTTGCATGTTAATGCTATTCATCCAGAACAAAGTCAGCCAGTGAAACAAACAAACAAACAATTTATCACCATAATGAAAGTATTGTCCACACCAGGAAGTTAAGCCATTTTGATATCTGGTTTATGTGGTTTATGTTCCTGGTTTAGTTAAATCCTCTACTATGTACAGCCAGTCACATGACTCATGGAAGGCAGAAATCATTTGCCCTACTATACTCTGACCCAAGTGTAATGATTAGTTAGGAGAAAAAAATATCTAAATACAAATTTCTTTTCATCATTCAAGCTTCTACACACAATATAATATAAACTAACAATGTCTAACAATACCTTATAGATGTTGCTGATGTTATTTTTATAATCTAGATGTGCATAAGCTGACTTGAAAAACAACTAGTATTTCTTCCCCCAATAAAGAAAGTCCACAATCTCCAGCTACTGGCATTTGATAAAAGACTCTTGTTTTCGGCATTTACTTGTGCACAGACCATTTTGCTGTAGCTTATTTGCCTAAATATGCTACTGAAGAGAAACTGGATTTTTAATGGAATAAATTGCTCCTTTGTATTTTAAAAGTATCTTTGGTCTCTATCTTTGGCATGCTAAGAAAGGTTTCAGTGACTAAACGTGACAACAAATTATTTAAGGAAAGACCGAAAAACTGAAGTCAAATATAGGGTACAACTGGCACCTCTACTTGGAATAGGGTATATATTTTCTGCTCTCTCTTTTTAATACAAGAAAAACACTGCACTTGTTTATGTTATTCTCAATGTTTCCTAAGTTATCGTGATCACTCCAGCAATTGTAATCATCTTGTGCATATGTGACTTTATGGATTATACCAGAGGGTAGGAAAAAATAGCTCTTCACGCTAGAAATGACCAAGTGCAACAGACTAAGCTAGTGTGGTGAAAATACCTGAAGTAGAATTCTAATGCCTTTTTTCCACCAACGAGCCCATGGTACAGAAGCAACACAGGGCGAAGACATCAGCATACATCTACCTGCTCAAGTAGCTGCCGTAGCCGGTGAAGCTGAGACTCCAGCTGTTTATTGTGATCTTCCAATATTTGCATCCTTGCTTCTAGGCGACCTTTATGTTGCCTCAGGAGTTTAGCTTCAGCAATGAGCTCGGCATCTTCAGAAGCATGCTGAGGTGACACAACAGAATCAGGAGGTGATGCAAGAGGGTTTACTCCTCTCCGAAGATGTTGTTCTTTCAGTTGCTCATATTCTATCTGCAGATTCCTGGTATATTGGAAAGAGGAGGATAATGATGACTTAATGAAGTAAATTTAAGTAAAAAACCTCCTTAGATCAAATGACGTTATCATCACCTCCAACTAAGAACAGAAGCAGCTCATACAAAGACGATGTGTTGACTTGTTGTTTATGGGGAAAAACCCACATAAACAATAAAGCATAGGTGAAACCAATGTATTTTATCATAGACACACCCCTTCTTCCTAACAGATTCAGGCTATGAACAACATATGCCTTGACTGATGTCTTTTCTTTTTTGCTAAAAATGACTACTAGGTCCAACTCATCTCCAACAATTATACATAGTACATGCATGGCTCAAACAACTAGGTGACAATTCAGACAGCAGGTAAGACGATAACGAGACCTTTGCTCTTCTTCAAGGTCAGCAATGATGCGCTCCAACTCTCCTCGCTCTTCCTTTTCCACTGACTTGAGTATCTGAGCAGGACTCTGTGGCTGACTTGCAGGCGACTCTCCTCCCAGCGTCTGACAATACTGCTGGATAAGGGCATGCTCATCCTCTCTAGAGCAATAAAACATTTATTATGTGAGAAAACTTCCTTGTCAAGCTCAGGAGTTTTGTTTCTTTGTTATGAAAAAAGACTAAGAGCAGGAAAGAAGCCTAAAAAAGATACTGCAAAAAACCCCACACAAACATACCCAGGGAGAAGAAGATTGATCTGTAGTAGTGTAAAAGAACAGTTTAGTTTAATGTATGCATCAATCCAAATGCTGCCGGTGGTTTGAAAAGAAATAGTGAAAGAAAGAATCCGAGAAAATATAAAGCAAAGATGACTGATATGAAATGCCTTAAAAATAAATAAAACCAGACAAGGTATCTAGTAGTTTGATGTGCTCAATTTACCTAAGAAAATTAGAGAGAAAAAATCCCCGCAGAATTCTGGAAGTGCCTGATAAAAATAGTCTTCTGAACGAAAAGTGTATTGTTACAATGCATTCCAGCTCTAGTCAGTCCTGTAAAATTAACAGTTAAAAAACCCGGGACCTTGAGCCTGCACTAACAAACATCACAACTGTAATTCACACAAATTCATTAGTAGCACAGGAGTCCCTGTCGTCTTCAAAATGACCTACAACATAAGGGAGTGACACACACTCTACGCCACACGCTTTCATTTTGAGAGTCCAAGATTCTCTTCTGCAGAATTGATTGGAGGTGGCAATCAGTAAATAAAACAAAAGCACAGCTTCAAAATAAATTCCCCATCCTTTCTTGGTGGTTATTCTTCTGAAGACCCTGCACGCTTTGAGAAAAACCTAGAAGTACACAAAGTCCTTCAACAACAGAGAATGTAGTTCCTTTTCAGCATTTCACTATAGCAGAAAGCAATAAAAACGACATCCCAGAAAGTCAGACTTGAAAGAAACATACCTAAAAGGAAAAGAACACCCCAACAAGGAAATCCAGGGAAAATGGGCTTTGAAATATCCTAATCCCTTTATGGATGTATATTTTCAAGAGGTCTATTCCAAAACATGTATAATGCATGGAGGAAGCAAGAAGCAAATAATATTGCATGTAACTTCCCCTGCATGGAGACTTCACCGTGGAAAGAAAAATTCCTATTCCCTGCCACTCACTTATTAGCAGTGTACTATTTAATCTGATTAAGAAAACCTATTGTTAAATTAGATTTCAGAGAGTAAGATATGGGAATTCGTTTTCTCCTTTGTTGATAATTTTCATTTTTTCTGTGGCACTCACGCTAAGGGCCATGCATCCTAGTCCAAAAAAAGTGTAATTTGACTTACTGATGCTATGAGAAATACTAGAATAAGATTCAAGAAGGTACTCCAAAATGCTTTGTCTTTAACTCATTTGTTCTTCTCCTAATCATCACATGGAACTAATTTCTTATTGTGGTGGCATGCCTTCTAGCCACCGACATGTCGAAGCATTCAGATACTACACACTGACTTATAACACACTCACTGGCAGTACCAGCTAAAAGTACCACTGCCCTTCGCTGCTTACTCTTGCTCCTGCATCTGAGTGCACAGCTCCTTAACAAATAAAATTTTGGGCGTCTTCCAACTCTGCTTGCAGTTGAGTGTGAGGTGGCATCATCAGTGCTGCAAATGTGAAGATAACTCATAGCAAAGGCATTAATCAGAAGACAGCTACCAAACATTCACATCTATACAGAAAGTATTTATGCCATGCCCAGTACAATTAATTTTAGCATGGGCTAGATATGATAATTTGTACCTTACAGGAATAAGAGAGTTACATTCTTGTCCTATTTTCCTAAGTTTTTTTGTGTTTTGATTGTACTATATACTATGATTTGTCAAATTGTGAGGCGTAGCTTTCTGTTATGGATGCTATTTATCATTCTTTGTTGTAGAGACTTCATTTTTTCCTTATGCTCACCTTCACTTGTGAAGAGCACAGTCTACTTTAAAGATACAGATGTTTTCACATGAATTAATGCCAAAAAAAATTAATTACAACAGTCTAACCCAAACATTTATAACTCCCTAACGTATGGAGATGACGACGTGAAGGAAAAACATTTTTATTCAATGTATTTATATTAGAATACTCATGCACAAGTTCGTGTTTGGTAAGAAATGATACACACTACAGTAGGGATTATGACTTTTTTTGCTATCTACAAATATTTTTCCATTTGAGGAAAATGCATTTTTTTAAATGGAATTCGTACACCTTTATGGGAGGGTTAGAAAAGCTTAGTTAGGGAGACAGAAATCATAATGACATTCAACAGAACAGGTTAGATAAAAATCAAGAAATTAATTTGAAGAATGTTTTCTTAATCGTATGGCACACTGCAAAACACTCCTGCAAAAAAACCCTCACGATGTTTAACTGACAGCAGAAGTATTCTTATTGTCATTCCAATGTAGAAAACTTCTTATTTCTTTGGAGCACGAAGAGTGTTAGAAGTATTGTTGATGAACTTCTGAACCTCACAAGACCAAAGCATTAACTTTCTGATATTAAATGCAACTATGCCTCTGTTTTAGGTTCACAGTAAATTGCAGGACTCTTGCATGATAAAAATAAGATCACATAACAGAACTCCAATTATGAAAAGGAGCTAATTTGATTTCCAAACCAGTAATCATCTCCTGAATGTTCGAAAGAATATAATAAAACCCCAAGACTTTGTTCAGACAGGTTTACAGCAGGGGCATCTCAGCTGAAAAAACATGCATCCAAATTTCAAGTTGCTCCTTCAAATTCAGTGTAAATAGAATGATTACATCATGCTCATTTCTACGTCAAATTGCATTAAACAATAACAATAAAGCTGAACTATAATGTGAATTCCCAGTGTTCCAGCAGTAGGGGAAGTGATTGACTCACCATCCCTGGAGGTATTTAAAACACATGTAAATGTGGCACTTATGGACATGGTTTAGTGGTGGACTTGGCAGTGTTGGGTTAAGGGTTGGACTCTGACCTTAAAGGTCTTTTCCAACCAAAATGATTTTATGATAATAGTTTAAGTACAAACTTTAAACAACAGTTTTTCAGAATTTTGTGAGTACTTCAGTATTTACCTTAATGAAAGCATGCATTGTTATCTGCAAATAAAACAGAAGGTGCCATTGGATACAAAGTTACTTTCTTGTAATCTTTGCCCACTAAACCTCTGCATATTTTGTTTGTGTAACAGCCTCCTTTTGACAACAGGACTGAGACACAAATTCAGAGGTTCCTCTCACATATTGGTAAAGTTCATTGTGTTCATTCATTTTCTTACAACAGAGATAATTTTTATATGCGTGCAGGGAAATCGCATTAAACTCAACAGATAAATTGCCAGTAAAAATCAAGCATACACACTCTCTTTCACCATTGGGATAGAAGGTTGTTTGGTCTTTGGTAGACTCATTAACTGCAAGAAAAACAACTCCATCAGGTATATGAGCATTTAGCTGCCTTCACATTCCCAGCTTTCCTGCCAAAAGACAGTATGCTTTTTTCTTTTTGGAAGGGAAATCAAAAGGGAATATTTTTGCTGCATTTCTCTCACTGGTGAGTGTCCCAATGACAAACACGTGAAAAGAGATACATATGAAAAAAAGTTTTATTTGTTATGTAAATAGTTAATTGAGCAGGACAGAAGAAACATTTAAATTGGTCACACACTTTGAATGCAAATGCTCTGAAGCAAAGCATTTTAAAGTCTCAAATTTTTCATACATTCATAGGTAGAATATTTTCATGATTAAATTTTAAAACAGTGAAAGTATTATTGAGAATAATAGCATTTTCTAACTAAAGCTGAAGAACAATTTTTGCTTCCTCTTTAAAAACACTAATGATGTTCATTAATAACTTAAAAGGCAGAGTCCTACTACACTGATTTAATTAACAAAACCAATGATACAGCAAGGTTAAAATATACAATAATTTTTACATCGCAAAAATTGTATTGAATTCATCAGTAATTTGAGGGGTTCTAGGCTTTCCAGGTTCATCAATACATTTTAATGAAGGTTTTTACAATAAGTGACAATTCAAAAAAGAAAATGGCATTGATAAAATTAATGTAAAACTACACATTCCCAGTTACAAATTGATGGAACAGTAGCCATCAAACTGAGATACCAAAACCTTTTCTGGCTCAGCAGAACTTTGAAAACATAGATGATTTTTTTTTTCAACAAGAAAATTGTCCTAGAAGTTTGCACAAGCTTTTCACCTACTCCATTGTCCACTTTGACATAGGACTTATTTTATTTTAGACTATGAAAGGAATAGAAACTGGAACCTACAGAGCTGTGACGTTTTCCCAGTCACATAAAATACCCTCACATTTCAAGTAGGATTGCTGACAAATGTTCCTTTACATCATTGAATGAACAAACCAATTTCTACAATTGGTGTTTGGAATAATGAAATTTATGTAGGCATGGGGACATACTTAGTAGCTGCTTTCATTGGGACTATGTTGTATGTTACAGCTTATGAAAATTATATCCTGCATCTATAGTCAAAATTCCTGGCAGTCTTAAGAAGTATGAGTTACTTACACGCTTCCTGTGGTGGAGCTACTGTCTGTGAGGAAGGAGCCATTGGTCCTTTCCATCTGCGCGAGCCTGAAAGGCAGGGAAAGAACATGACTTTCAGAGAACATGCTGTACAATTTAAACAGAGGCACTGTGAAAAATCAATTCTACTTAGAAATAGCTCAGATATGGCAATCTTGGTATACGCAAATAGGGATAAACGTCTAGATTTTATAACAAAAACCTATAATCCAGAGGACTTTCATGAGAAACTTATGCTATGATTAACTAATTCTACTTGCCAAACAACAAAGAAGAAGTATACTTTCTATCTGTAGCATAATTATCATTAGCACCACCACAACTCTCATGGTAAAATTAGTTAAAGACATGTTTTCACAGATGGTTTTCTTTTTGAATTTTAAAAAGCTGGACTAACAAAAGAGGATGAATATAGCATATGCAACATCTGAAATTATGCTTGGCAAATAACACCATGCTGTGGACAGATAAGCCTTGGAAAGAAAAAACCAACACAAAACCCAGTGTAGTTACAGGCAGTTATTGTCTATGGTTCCTCATTTTGGAAGGAATTAAGTCTAAAAGGGGTGGATTGTTATAATGCATATATAAGGCCATGCAGCTCTTTAAAACTGTAACAGAGACTTTGTCTATTCTAGGAAAGATATACATTATGAATATACCTTATGACACACACCATAAAAATCTAGGAACACTTAATGCTGTGCACCTCTACTGTGCACCAAGCACAGATGTTTCCTTTACTATAATGATATCTTAATTTCATACATATTTTTGCAAGTGTGTTATGCATTATTATAGACAACTTCAAACTTCTTTTTGAAAGCAGTATGCAAGGCCTTAAAGAAATGGGAGCTCTATTGTTGACTTTTTGCATGGCTCAAGCTTGCCCATCTGTACATTTGTTAATATTCCTCAGGGTTGAAGGAGGATAAATGAAAGCACACATAGGATGAAGCTGATCGCTTCATCCCATCACATCTGGCCTGGGATGTTGTGCTCCAACACCAACTCTAAAGTGAAGGACAAGCTCCTAAGTGATTAGAGACGTTGAGATCATCTCTGCTCCAGAGCTTCTCAAACATATTTAGTTCATGGTTACGTGCTTACAAGTCACCTTCGCAATGCTGCTTAGCTCAGCACCTTTCTTTGATGAAACATAATTTTCAAAATTAATCTTCATAGGCACTCTGTCATATAGGAAAGTAGTATGAAATGTAGTAGTTTTCAGAGAGAAGAGCCTGCCCTGAATTGCTTGGTGAGTAATAGATACCCCAAATCACAAATGTTGATTCTACTGTTATCATCGTGTTCTCCTTCTCCACCATTTAGTGAGGATTTGCTTGGAATAACATGTGGAACCAGGAGACAGTCTTGATCAGGGAACAGTGGGAGAAAGGATTCTAGAATTGCAAAAAGCTTTCAAGGCAGAGTTAAAATTAGAAGCAACTCAGAGATGACATATTACAAGAGAATGGTGAGATGATACTTGATTGCAGTTAGAGGCCTTTGTTAACAAAAAATAAGAGTTGAATGTTCTTCAACCAGTGACAGTAAAGGTTTGAAGGCCTAATATAGTGTTTCTGCTGGGCACAGTCTTATTAGGGAACCCCTGATAATATTTCTTGAAAGATGCTTGGCTGAAAAGCTCAGAACAATAACAAAAATTTACTATTTATATGTAAAACACGCATAACAACAGATCCAACTAGAAAGCACACAATAAAAAATATATGAAAGATACAGAATCATGTCTTCAACTTTTATGATTTTATTACTAGAGGAAAAAACATCTTGAACAGCTTTAGATAGCTTACTTCTATAGTAATTAGTATTTGGTGAAGTTTGTGATTTTGCTAACCAATGTCTGCACATAACAGGTATATATTTAGCCTTGTATCCTGAAAGAGTCCCATATACCTTCAACAATTTTAATCCAGTGCAGAACTGGTAAGGCCTGAGGCAGAAGAGAAGGAAAACAGACACTGTGCCTAGAATCTCCCCTGATCCTCAATGAGAATCTAGAGTTTGAGCTTCATCTGGGCACAGAATGCCACAGTATTGTGGCACCACAGGCTGTAAAAAGGACATAGGAAGACAGAAAATCCTTCAGTCTTTCTAGAAGAGTTTAATTTATTTGCTCTATGGGTTTTAATTGATTACGGCATGGCCTAAGTTATAGATTCAAAGAAATGATGGGCAATTTATATGAATGATATGGTCCACATAATTGAAAAGCATTTGATTATGTACTATGCTACTAATGAAGGATGAAAACATTCATTGTTGGATTAAAAAAATAATAATATTGAGGATGACAGTAAGCAGTCCTTCAGCATTAGTTTCTATGCCATTTCTCCCTTGTTGCAAAGAAAATGAGTTGAGTATCCTAGATATTTAAGAAACTGGTTTGAAGCTTTCTTATGGTGCTCATAAATAAGAACTCAGTTAACTTAAACACGAGCTCCAAAAAGCTGAAAAAGCTAACTTTTATGGATTGTGGAGATCAGAAACAACAGTAAAACCACTAAAAGCAAAAATCAAGTCAGTTCCATGGATCAATTTGTTTGTGGCCTAAAAGTTGGATGGTGATACTCATTTCTGAGAGGGCGTCTCTCTAGCTAGTGCTTAGCTGTCACCAGCTCTGAATGTACAGAAAAGAGTTCAATGAAACACAGAAGCACTGAGATGGACTTGGCATAATAGATATTTTATCATGAAAGGATGAGAGTGACCCCATAAAAGCCAGAACATAAAAGAACTGTAATTACTATATGCTCTGCTAAAAGCCAGTGGTAATGGATAGTGTCAACACATCACAGAAGAAAATGAAAACTTGGGTCTAAAATCCTATAGGGAAAAATTATATATCCAAGAAGCTGAGCCTATTTCAGAGCTAAAAAATGAAGAAGCAAAAGGAAAATAGCTTATTTTAGATATAATGCACAGTAATTCTGGAACGGTTTCTGCTTTGTATGATAACTTAATGCATCTATTTTGCATTTAATATGACTATATTCAAAAGCTAATGATTTAAAATAATTTTAATTACTTTTAAATACAGACAATTAGATCTTTTTAATAAATAATGTGCAGGCAGTAGTGTATATTAAACTGTACAGGAATCAATCACAAAATGCAGCATACTGGTAAGAAACCGTGTTTTTCTCTTACCTGGTAGCATACTGCTCTATCCTGGAGTGTGTGTCATCATGAAACAGCTGTGGAGACTGGGAAGGACTAGTTTAAAAAAAAAAATTACATACATTAGTAGTGTCTGAAGTAATTTGAGGTATAGAAAACTTTTTTAAAGTAAGTTAGAGAACTAAATGCACAATATTGCCAAGGGAGTCATTGCTTTGGGTCAGCCATGCCCTACAGCTCATGCACATCAGATTAGCAGGAACTGAGCTACTGAAAACAACCAGCAGACTAAGCTTTCCCGCCAAAGGGGTTCTGCATACTCACTCATATTGCTCTGGCCACATACTGATGAGAGTGATAGGACTGCAAGGAAGACAAAAAAAAAAAGAAAAAGAGAGAAAGAAAGAAACAAACTATGAAAACAAAACCTTTAGTATCATTAAAGCCAGAGAAAGCTGGAGAAGCAAAATGTTTTCAACCAGTAATCCACCCAGACTATTTGAATCAGCAACAACTGATGTAGAAAAGAGACAGCAACAGATATTGCCGTGTATCATGGAGAGACAGGAGACTGATTTATATACTTCATTTTGTTAAATAAAAATCAATTAAAAATAAAATACCAAATCAAGTGTTATTGATTGAACTGCAGTTCATAAACCATGACCAGTTCATCTGAATTGCTCAAGTATCGGACCATTCATTTTAAACTAACTAGAAAATATATTTACCAAAAAAAAATTAGGAGAAAAAACCCACCACTGACAATGAAAAAAACACCATAAGTCAAAGTTATCTATACTTATTTTCCTATTGCATAAAAATAATCAGAAGTATATACATACTGTACTGTAGAGTCTGAGTCTTGACACTATTTAGGATTTTTAGATTTTTATTTTAAGGAGCACATTACTGAGTTTTGCCACCTGCAGGGGAGGGAACCAATACCAACAGTTTCCTCAACACAATGCTGGCAGTTTATCTGTATAATTCCCACATAACTGGAGCAAGAGAGTTTTATCCTGACCTGCGATTACAGTTTTAGCATTGCCATTTCTAGCAATATTTTATCACATCAAAGCAGCTTTTCTTTCCAGCAGAAGACTGTCTGGGTGAGTATCATTTTCACATTTGAATGTTTGTTTCTTCCTTAGAAGCCAGACCATCAATAATGTCAGTTTTCAGATTATTTCCTCCTGTTTCTTAAACTGCTTATAAACAGGGTTTGTTTATTTATTGTAAATAAAATGCACAGCCCTCTGGTCATGCAAACAGAGCACAGACACACTCGGCTGTTGCATACAAGCAGAATGCAGAGGTTGAAGCTTCATGTTTGCTTTTGCAGGCTAAGTAGTGCTGTGTTCAGACAGTACAGTAGTACCACGGATCCCAGGATGTCAAGGAGAGTCAGTCTGTGAAACTAGTTCTAGTGCCTTGTCAACACATCTTAATTTTACTCTTTGAAGAGCGTCCTTTGCTGACAACTACCAAGTAAGTAAACAGAGTGGAGTATTTCTGCCAGCATCATAAGTAATACTGTAGAGACAGACCGCTTTCTTTTAGGCCACCTATATTTCTGAAGCTTGTAGGAACCCAATTAGTTCAGACATTTCTATCTCCAGGGTCTTTCAGAAGGTAAAATAAGCAACGCAGTTCCGAAAGCTGTCTTCCCAAAGCTATAAAAGTGTTCTCTGTAAAGCAGCCATTCAGCTCGCTTTATGATAAAATGCTTACAGAAATCAAAGTATAAAATATGTTACCTTTCCAAAAACGGGCAAGATTTGCAAATAATGTGAAATAATTAATAGGAAACAATACAGCACAAGGCTCTACAACTGCTGCTGATTATTTCTCAGGTTTCTATAATCAAGCTTACGTCTCCAGGTTGTCACCCTCCAATACTGTTTGCACAGGTAGATAGCCAAGCCGGGGATGCTTTGCAAAATACTTCTTTGACCGGAACTTATTCTTTAGCACCTTTGTGAAGTCCCGTACATCTTCTCCAGAAGTTGTCTTAAAAAGTTAAAAGAAATTAAATTGAACATTGATAAATAGCATTGAGACAACAGTGCTGTTACTATCCTAAAAAAAAGGATAAAAGAACTTCAAAATGTTAATGATTAATGATGCTAAAATTGTCTTTTTAATGTCCTGAAATATGGCACAATAATACTGTTAGTGACTGAAAGCAATCTTGACATCTTGAGAGTATACTTAGACATGAAGCCTGTGACTCGTGCTACAGACAGAAAAACCTTGTAACCTTTCTTTAGTTTATATATTTGTTTGTTTGTATGTTTGTTAGTTAAAAAAAAAGCTAACACAGCCCTCTCTATTCACAAAGTGCATCAAAATAATCACTGGCTCCCATTCTATACCTAAACTTGGAAACTTTACCATGAGATGCGAGCAGTACATTTTAAACCACTCTGCTGCAAAGGCCAAGATTTTCATAAGCATTTTCTCAAGTTACCAGATGACTTCCTGCAGGTTTGTGCCATTATCTGTACCATTCCAGAGCCAAAAAACAACTCCACAGATGAAGTGACGGCAATTGTACAGGCACTGTTCAAAGAAGCAGCCAGAAGCAGGCCTGATAAAAACAATCAGTGCCTGAAGTAACAAACAGGCAGACTGATTCAGTTGCCTCTTTACTGCCACAGGATAAGACTAGTACAAAAATCAGCCACAAGATTCTGCAAATCTAAATTTACAAGTTGAAAATCAGTAACTCCCAACCCTACCACCCCTCAGCAGCGTTTTTTTATGGATCCCCACTGATGCAGCCTCTTCCAAAACTGACAGGTGCTTAGCTCCATCCATCCCCTCACCCCCACATGAAATTGTGTTCTTTAGAACAGAATTAAAATTGATACAACTGCTTTTAAAAATCAATTCAACAGGAAACAATCACAGCAATAATGGCAGCACTGCTTCGGTCCTCCTATTCAGTGAACTTCTGCTACAAAATCAGGGATACAAGCAAAACATGCAGGCATAAATTACAAGGTGAAAATAGCAATAAGGAGATCTACAGAAAGAAACAACAGTATACGATATGCCTTTAAAGTATATGTGCTTACAGGCTGTATTGAGTATTTAAACAAAACAGTCCCCATGTAGCAGTTACTATTAGGCATTTCCTCTTGCAACTGCAGTAAAGAAAAATGTGGCCATTCACCTCCTGCATTAGCTGAAGATTTGCAATGGTTTCTACTCATGTCCAGCCCAAATTTTGTAACAAATTACAGATTTTATTTCCAAATTCTCTGCTTTGGGAGAAGCCCGTTAATGTAAAAGGATGCCAAAGTGGATGGTTAATCATAGGGAAAACAGAATGAAAGGCTTTTCTGTTTCATAAATTTCTTCCACTACATACTACAGAGCGGCCTAGAAGCATATCAGGTAAAATACTCTCTGATTTTATCCTCTATTGACAAAACAAAAATATTTCCCTATTTACCTATGTATTTCGATGTGTGTATAATATATTCAGTTACAAACTCTGCAATGCAGACCAGGTGAGCAAAAAAAAAAAAAAAAATGTAGATAATCAAACTGATGATGTTAAGAGTTTCTCACATCTAAGTAACAACAAACTCAGCAAATTTGGGATTTAGAGGTGCTTGTACCCCTGAATTTTAATACAGATAAATTCAGGGAGGGCTTAAAAAAGTCATTTTCAGAAAGCATCTGCTCAAATCACCATCATCCAAACAAGGAACATAAGTCAGCCCCAAGGGCAGCTTGTTCTCATGCAGCAGCAATTCCAGCAGATGGAACTCTGTCCCAAGGCCAAGGAATGAAAGTTTTAGTACCTACACACTGCAGAAATAAACATATATACTGAGGTGCCAAACTTTTCCATGCATGCATTCTTTAATTGGTACAACAGCCTGACTCAGTTCCTTGGAAAGACTAATATGACTGCATACTGACTGAGGACTATAAGTATGTGCTATAAAATTTTACTTCTGAAAAAGAATAGCCAGGCACTGTTGAGTAGAATGGATCTACTGAAGTAAAACCAACACGTAGCTTGTAAACTTCCTTACATCGTGACACTGCGACTATTTCCACACAAGTCAATAGCAAAACTACCACCGTAATTACAGAACTCCTTCAAAAGCAAAGCAAGGAATTTTTACCTTCACTGAAAATTTCAGCCAAAAGACCACGCTTTTGAATTCAATTTAAAATTTCAGTTCTTAGAATCAAAGTTCAGGAAGGAATGACTAAGATCCATGGCTGACACATATAAATAACTACCAAAACATCTATAAAAGAAGTTTTCAAGGAGAAAGCATGTGGCACTCTTCCATATACCATCCAGGCATGAATGGAATCATGAGTCACAAACTAAAACCAGATAAAATACCTTGTAAACCAACAAACAAAAAAGAAACTGGGTTTTACATGGAAAGTAGTGGAAAAAACAGAATATGCTGAGACGTGGTTTTCATATGTAGGTTAAACACCCCAGTTAAAACCCCCTATTTTAAAATATTACAAATACAACACGCCTTCATTGGAAAAAAGTACTACCAAGATGTAATAAAGCAATTGGAGAGTTCTAAATTAAATAATATATAATATAAAACCTGTATAAATTAACAGTTATATAAAACACATAACATAGGAATAAATATATATAATACTTAACATATACATATTTTTTTGTCACTATTCTCTGTTTGAAAGAAAAAAAAGTGATAATGAAAGCCCAATTTCCCGTTTCTTTCACTACACCTACATATGTAAAAGGACAAGTCTGCACCCAAGCCATTATTCTTTTAATTACATTTCTTATGCCATGTCTGACATAAACCCAAAGACTTGTTCTAACATACACACAGTAACTGATTCCCAGAGCAGATGTGAACCTCATTAATGAATGCTATCATTAACCTTAGCCAGATATTCATGGGTTAAGAGGAAGCTGGAGAGAAACATACAAATATTCAGTACCCACAATAATCAAGCAAGTTTCAAGAAAATATATTTTGGATACTAAGATAAGCTCAGTGCTGCAAAATTTACAGTATAAAAAAACACCTATGTCATTTAAAAGGACTTTAATTTACTCCTTAATAGGAGCTTCAGTAGAGATACTTGAATTTGATACTACTTGATACTTTTCAAATGCTTTAGTAAATTTTAAGGTTTGCATGTTTTTTGTTTTTTTTTTTTAAAAACTACTATCTGAATTATTTATTGGAGACATTTGGTAGAATCCATACCATGAGTCTGACTCTTCTTGACAGCAAACAAAATTCTTAGACCTACTTATGCTATGTGCAGGTATGATGATAGCTGCATCTTAACACAGCTGTCAGCCAGGTATGACTGGGAGGCTGGGAAACTCCACAGCATAGTATGTGAGGTAAAGAAACGGACACTTAATTGCTCTAATTATTACTTTTTTTTTAAAATTGACACTAAAGAAGGCAATTCACCAACAAAACTCATAAGTGTTTAAGAGCATACATTAATTTCCATTCAACAAAGCACTCACACTTTTAAAAAGCATTCCACATCCCTTAATAGAGGCATGAGATAGGATATCACAAAATTCATGCTATAAAAGATATAGTAACAGTCACTGCCACATCAGTAATGTCTGCAGTGTGTAAAATTGTGAGACTACTCTTCTGTGACTACTTCCAAATAGGGGCATTTCATATCAATTTCTCACCAAGAGGAGAGACTGATTATAAATTTTGTGTGTATTTTAATTTACTCCAATGAAATCACTCTGTAATTTCGAGAGTAATGAACTTATCACAGATTTTAACAAATTAAGTTGCAAAATGGTAGGAGATCACATAAGCCAGCTATCTGAGCAACACCAAGGAAAGCACGCTCCACAGCTGCTAGATACCAATGACTACCATGACCAGATAGCTATTCTTCTCAAGGGAAAGAGCCACCTCTGAACTCCACAGCTGGAAGCTATGTTCTGCATGTGAAATAACCAGAGTCAAGCACTCATGCTGCTTTGTTTCATACTCCTCATAGAACAAACCATTTGGCAACACTGAAGAATCATGCTTGGTGCATTAATAAGTAAGTCAAGATGAAACCACTGATTGACTTAACGTCAGTTTGTTTCTTATCAAACACTGAGGCTGCTTAATGTTCAGGAATGTATCTGTCTTCTCTGGATGTCAGTAGTGATTAAGTTTTCAGATGACTTACCTAGAGAAGAAGTCTTAACAGGCACTATTGCAGATAAGCTTTATTGTGCCTGGAAAAAATAATTCAGTCTATGGCAAGCTATCATTCAAACAATAATTTCTGACATCTTGCCTATCATGTTCCAAGCTCGCTCAGGGAAATAAATTCTGGTCATCTGGAAGATGAAGGGGATAATCTTTGCTACAATCGTTTTGTACGGAAAAGGCTACAAAATAAACCCCACAACCCGGTTCCTAAAATAAGAGACGGTGCCAGGTAAGTATATAGCATAGAACTATAAAAAATTATTCTATTTTTCATTGAGTTCAGTAAGTAACACTAGTTGCAATGAAATAATATTTAGAACTGCTGATTTGATATTTTTACATTACTTCAGAAAAGCCGCTTTTAAATTTTTACTGCAAAATGTAGGAGTTGCAAAGTGGAAACAGTTTGGGGAAAGAAAACTGATGCAGTGCTTATTTCCATTGAAATTCAAAGGGCTTGTTGGTACAGAAAGCCACATTAATATAACACAAGTACCACTACCACGAAATTTCCATTCCAAAAAAAACCTGAAAATGAAATCATGTAGGTACTTATCTAGAAGTATTTCTGACATATTCTAGGAAAAAAACTTAAAATCTTTCACACACCTCTGTAGAATTCTACATTAAAAATCTTATTTGTCCGTCTTTTCAGATAAAAGCTATTTAAAGGTGAAAAAATTACAATAAATTCACATTTCTATCACTAAGAGACAGCAATCTATTCTGTTTCTTAACCTAGCAATCTCTAAATCTTGAAAGAAAGAAAAAAAGCCATAACCTAAGCCATTCTCACAATTTTTTATATTTCCAGCATCAAAAAAAAGGAAGGGTGCATGCTAAATGGCACTACAGACTACGATTCAATGACAACACATAACGATTTGGTATAAACAGCCCTACTCTGAAATTATAAAGTAATTCACATCTGATGCAAATATGGCAAAACTCATTACAATAGAGAATCTTCCCCTTGCAAATTTATTTTTTAAAACAGGTTCCTTTAGCCATTCTCCAAATTAATTTAAATTTAAGTAGAATTAACTGAGCTTCTGAGAAAACCCTTCAAACTCTAGACTGAACTGCTTACCTGAAGACTATTAAAAGGTCTTCCCTCCATCTGTGACTAGGCTGTAGCTCGAAATGTCAGATTTCTTAACCAGGGAAACTTTTTTTTTTCCTAATTATTGCTAGCATTCTTTATATTGAATAATTAGTATACACTAATAGTAAGAGAGAAGCTAGATTTTATTAAGGCTGTTTGATAAGTACATGTATTTCTACTCTGCCTTGCAACACAGACTACAAAAGGAACATTTTATCAACAGCCTTTGAATTTGGTTGAAAAGGTAAAGTAGATGCACTCTTCCTATTCAGCCTACCTAACAAATTAGTACAACAAACAGTGCATTATTACAGATACTACTAATAAATGACATGGATTCTTTTTGTGAAATCAATTCTTTATTCCTGATCAAATTCAGATGAGGTTAAAATTAGATACTGATTATGGAAGTCAAACAGTCATATAAGAAGTCTGTTGATACCATTTTACAGAAATGGAGCTAGCAGAGAGTACTTACAGCAGGATCCAAGAAAAATTCCAACTCCCATATTCAGCTTCCAAATTAATGGGTGTCGGGGCTGAACCTCTAAATTTTATGCATCACCTAGATTATATGTCATCTCTTTTATTCTGCTCTACTTTTAAACTGTTCCCATTTTCTTCCTTCACCTCCTGTATACATGCATTCCTTCACTCTAATCAAGAACGGCAGGGGGGTTGGAATTCGATTACCTTTACGGTCCCTTCCAACTCAAACCATTCTGATTCTAAGAATGTCATTACTGTTATTACGCCATAGTGGATTCACCTCGTTCCTTCCATATTTAATGGAAAGAATGGACTTTTGCCTTAAGTAACCATATTTTGCACTTAATATTGCTTTAAAACTATATTCTCTTTGTAGCAGCAACATTATGATACAAGCTGTCCCTAGTCCCAGGGATAGTAGGCGTTCCAACCACTTCCAGAATATACTTTTCTGTACAACAGTCTTTGTTTGTAAATATAATGGCTCACGGTTACACAATGTAAACAAGTTTAACAGGAACTGAAATTTTTTTTCTCAGATATCAAATCTGCTGCTTCAGGTAAAATCAGAAATGTAACACTGCTCTAGGGACAGTACCATTCCCCACACCAGATGGCATCGGTATTTGACTAATGCAACAGGAAGGGTATCTTATTCTATGGACCAGCAGCATTATCTATTTTGACACACCTTACACCTTCGTTTCTGAATTTTCTGTATATTACAGGCACCAACAAAGAACACTTCTGCTCCATGACCATGATATAAACTAAAGATAAGGTTTAAGGAAAAAAAGAAGTGAAGCTAAGAAAAATACAACTTAGGCATCTTGAGATTGTTAGACTTACATTGGCTAAGGAGAAAAGCCAACAATCAGTATCACCTTATTTTTAATGATGTCTAATAAAGGAAAGAAAGCACTGTAGCCCTCCAGATCCTGAGAGTTAAAACAGTCATGGGGAAATAGGCAAAACAGGGCCTACATTATACCACAAAACCAGTATAAAACAAAACCACGAGGTGACCTAGCTGTGTGAAGAAATACTTATAAAAGGAATTGAACCTCAACCCAAACCAATTTTAAACATCACAGATTCTAAGAATAAACATTAGTAATTTAGAAAAACCCAGGACTTCTTTCTTATCTGGTACTTTTATAAATTAACCCACAGTTGCTAAAGTAACAAGACTTCTTATTACATTTATAATCTTAAACAAATAAGAATATAAAATGTTAGCACAGGCTTTGCTATACCTTGAAATCTGATTTCTAACCACGCCTAAACAGAAATCTGATATATAATCATGTCCAGATCTCTGACCTGCAAAGTCTAGCCTAAATTCTGAGCCAACATCTCTTTTATACAGACTGCCCAGCTGCAACTATTAAAAACTGTAAATACTGAAGACTGGTTGATTTTAGTTTTCTTTTTCTTAATACTTGTGACTGACCTATAAATCAGACATGCATTTGTGAAAAAAAGTGTTAATGAGTTTTAGGGCAAATAAGTGTCATCTGTATAGTTTGTTGTAGACATACCGTCAGGTAAAGGGTCAATGAAATTGCTAAGTTGGGCTTCCACTCACTTAATGTAGACAACCACACCCTCAATAAAATAATTTTAAAAAGAAGAAATCAAGCCACTCTAATAAAAATAGAGACTTCTTTATGTTAAAAAACATCCCATTGTATCGATGAAGTTACATGCCAGGCAATAGTCTGAATTACGCCAAGGATATTTCTACGTCCGGGAAGCAGTACAGACAGAACATCTTTTTGTACATCTTCAGTTGCAATAAGAAAATATTAGACCATATGTCAAGAAACATACCAAACCTGTAGCTAAAGCAGATAAATAATCTATATTTCAGGGAAATATTACAGACTATTTTATATAATGCATTAGTCACTGCTATGTAAAATTTTGTGTTTTGCACATGCAACATTCTCTCCCCCCACCAATATCTGCTGTAATTTCAAAACAGCCAGTAAGTGTCTTAAGAAAGTAAGAAGGGAAAAGAGGAGGCAGAAAGAGAAAACTGGTGACAGAATATAGAAAACATTAAAACTGCCTGAAAAGCAACAAATCTATTTCAAAGAATTTCTTCAGAACGTAAGCTGGCATGTCAAGTTATCAATCAAATCATAACATTAGGTTATAGAATTAATGGAAATAAATTAAGATAACTCATTGTTTCTTCTGATCATAAAGTGAAAACTCTACTTAACAGAATTTTAATCCATTTATGGGACATATACTGGATGAAAAAGAGCAGGAACACACTGGTAATAAGCCCAACTACTACAGCAGAAGAAAGTCAAATAATTCAAAGATTTTTTGCTAATGAAAGGACCCACAGAATATTGTTACATCGTTGGAAATAGACTCTACTTCATTAGCTCAAGTTACATTCCAGTCTGAAGTTGTTTTTCTGAGCACACAAAACTTTCAACACTGTTGTATAAATTGTATACCAATTATGCCATTGATTTATTTGTGACCGAGTTAAAATTCTTAAGAGTGTAAACAACTATCAGATTTGAAAAGTGAGAGAGGTATTTGTACGAAGGAAGCGACCCACTCCTTCACTTAAAGTCTCCTAGAAACTATTTAGAAAGTGTTTGAGATTTCATTGGGAAAGTAGTGTGTTGTAAAATTGATTCTGTTGGCCATTGCAGGCAAACATCTCACACTGTTTTCTGTTAGAAATTGTCAATTCTGCTTATTTTTCTTCCAGCTACACACCAATTTTTAACTATCCCATTAATCAGTAATTACTCAGGGGAATAAAACACAACTTCTTCAACCATGTTTTCACAAAGGAAGCAAAATGTTTGACCTGAAAGCAAAGATCATGTACCTTTAAAAATATGAAAGTGAAGTACTAGAATATTATATATTCTTTACTATGGTACAGCAATAGCAAAGCAAGTTCCTTTCCTCTGACCTTTCTCACCCCTATAGTGTGTGTGCAAGTATACAAGTACTGCAATTTTATTTAATATTCCAGCTTTGGTTTTTACAAAACAAAAGTGAAGTTCAAGTTCTCTCAGAGATGGATACTTCTATCCATTTCTATAGAGTCCAAACACTGTCCACATGAAATCAGCAGCACCAGAAAAGTCCCTGATGACTTCCAAGGGGAAAGATAGGAAGACAGGCCCTAACAAAGATATACTAAGAAATCCCAGCAGAATATCTAGGTGACAAAAGACTGAAAAAAAATTTAGACCTCAAACAGTGCAAAATATTTCTTAGGAACAGTCAGTAAAACGGTACTCACAGGTATACAGTACTCCACCATTGGGTAATGCAATTTATGCCCCTTTGCCGTACGGCCAGAAAAGAAACAGCTCTGACAGACGTCATAGTTGAAATGTTTTAAGCTCCGGTACCTATGGGAACATCAAACAAAGCATTAGAGCTTCCTAGGTTTAGTTCTAATGTTTACTTGTTATTAAGCCTCATGAGGCAAATTCCTCTCTGAAATGGTGTCACCTGCTTTTCAGCAGCACAAATACAAGGCCATAGTGAGTTTGTTTGGATTAGCTCAGAAAGCACCTAGAAATGCATAAGCGCACACAACTGGGACATGGCAAGGCCAACACCCTTCACAGTTGCAGACCCACAGGCACTTGTGCCACTGTAACAGCTACACGGGACACACAGGAAACCCACAGCTCTCAGTCCACCTCACGCAACCTTCCTACACTACACTGGTTACATCATTTGAGTATGTAAAAGAAATTCCTGCCTCTTATATCTGTATAGGGAGCCAATGTCAATCATCTGTTGTCCAAGCTTCTTCAAAGCATTAAATCCTGCAGGGATCTGCTTTATAGACAGTGTTAAGAGTTCATAATTTTAAAGTTCAAACTGACTTCAAATTACATTCCTCTTTACAATTGAGACAGTAGCTCAGGATATAACATATATAAATCAAACTGGTTTACTTTCATACGTCTTTACATTCATCAGTTAGTTTAAATGTTTTTTATGCCATTTTGATACTCAGAAATTCTAAACACATTTCAGAAAACAAAACTCTTTGTGAATACTTTAATTATAAAAATAATACAAACTTAAGTTTAAAAATTACATTGACTTATTTATTTTAAGAGCACATATACGTATAAGCAAGGTAACGAACTTAAACAGTATCCCTTGTATTAAACAGAGCTACCAGGAGCATGATTATTTTATTTTTTTTTAATAACTGAAGTTGAACAAAGTTATAATTCAACTCCAGATCCTGCCCACTTCTTTTTATATTACGGTTGTTCTGACTGGATGAGGTTATATCATTTGAATGAAAACAAAAAAGAGCTAACTTAGCCACATTGAAGAGCTACTGAATAGTTAAAGCTTAAACTAAATTGCTTCCTGAGAGCACTTTTCAGTACCAAACTGCATTTTCCTCCTGCTGAGTTTTATGTTTTGCTTTGTATAGCATGTGTCTATAAATGTTAAGGTTCACTTTTAAGGTTACTGATGCAACTGTTTATAATCTTTACTCAGAGCCTGTGTATTAAATGGCCACATCTACCTTCTGTTAAGATGCTAGATGCTTTTGTTGCTGCAGATCTCCAATTTCATTGTAGAAAGTATTAAGAACGAGACATTCTTTTGTCTTTCTTTCTCTTCTTTTCTATCTTTATGCCTTTCTCCTTCATACAAAATATTCCAATAAAGACAAAATCCATCAACCCCAACTTCAGCATCTAAAAGATACCTGAGCCGCAGCTTTGCCACCCAGTGCTGCCTCAAGCATTAAGAAAAATAGGAAAAGTTAGAGGAATTATTTTTGGAAGTACTTGCATATCTGTATTAACAGTAAAAGAAAAGGGTTGCTAGCTCACTCTTATGAGTCTGACTAAAGCCAGCATGCCTGAAGCTAGGTGAGATGAATCTGACCTCATGACTCATGGTATTATCCTTTAAAACAACAGAAAGAAGGAGAAACAGAAAACACGGAGAACAAAAATTACTCATCTGCCTAGGCACCTAGTCTTAGAATCACTTACAAGAAAGATTGCTCTATATTGTGCCTAAATAATACGTTCTACCTCATGATCACAGCAGAGAAAAAAGTCAGTTGTGGTTAGCTCTAATGCCTACCTTTTTTTTTTTTTCCCCATCATTTTATACACTGCAACAAACAATGTGCAAATGCCTGTTAGTTTTAACATTACTCAGTAAGGGTACCAACCACCTCATGCCCCATGATGATCATTTATAGTAAATTCAAACAGTATAGGAGGATAACATGGACAATATCCCCAGCATATTTTTTTGCTTTTAGAAGTCACAGCTTCCTTTGAACAGATGAAAGTCTGACAGGAAGTCTGCAAGTCTCGCCACAGTAAAATATTAATGTTCATACAATCATAGAATCACTAGCTTGGAAAAGACCACTAGGATCATTGAGTCCAACCATTCCTATCAAACACTAAACCATGCCCCTGAGCACCTCGTCTACCTGTCTTTTAAATATCTCCAGGGACGGTGACTCAACTAGCAACCTGGGCAGCCTCTGCCAGTGCCCGATGACCCTTTCTGTGAAACGTTTTTTTGTGATGTCCAGACTGAACCTCCCTAGCACAGCTTGAGGCCATTCCCCCTTGTCCTGTCCCCTGTCACCTGGGAGAAGAGGCCAGCTCCCTCCTCTCTACAACCTCCTTTCAGGTAGTTGTAGAGAGCAATAAGGTCTCCCCTCAGCCTCCTCTTCTCTAGGCTAAACCACCCCAGTTCCCTCAGCTGCTTCTCATAAGACTTGTTCTCCAGCCCCTTCACCAGCTCCGTTGCTCTTCTCTGGACACGCTTCCAGAGCCTCAACATCCTTCTGGTAGGGAGGGGCCCAGAACTGAACACAGTATTCAGGGTGCCATTGTCCTCCTTGGCCACGTGGGCACACTGCTGGCTCATGTTCAGTCGGCTGTCAATCAACACCCCCAGGTCCTTCTCCTCCGTGCAGCTCTCCAGCCACTCTTCCCCCAGTCTGTAGCACTGCATAGTGTTGTTGTGCCTCAAGTGCAGGACCCGGCATTTGGCCTTGTGAAACCTTATGCCATTGGTCTCAGCCCAGCGGTCCAGCCTGTTCAGATCCCTTTGTAGAGCCTCCCTACCCTCCAGCAGATCAACACTTCCACCCAGCTTAGTGTCATCCACAAACTTACTTAGGGTACATTCAATCCAGGTCATTGATAAAGACATTGAACAGGGCTGAATCCAGCACTGAGCCCGGGAGGACACCACTTGTAACTGGCCTCCACCTGGAGTTAACTCCATTTACCACAACTCTTTGGGCCCGGCCATCCAACCAGTTTTCCACCCAGGAGAATGTGCACCTGTCCAGGCCAGAGGCTGACAGTTTCCTAAGCACAATGATGTGAGAAACTGTGTCAAAGGCTTTACTGAAGTCCAAGAGGACTACATCCACAGCCTTTCCCTCGTCCAGTAGGCGGGTCATTTTGTCATAGAAGGCGATCAGATTAGTTTGGCAAGACCTGCCTTTCATGAACCTGTGTTGACTGGGCCTGATCACCTGATTCTCTTGCATGTGCTTCATAGTAGCACTCAAGATCACCTGTTCCACGACTTTCCCCAGCTCTGAGGTCAGACTGACAGCACTGTAGTTTCCTGGATCCTCCCTCTGACCTTTCTTGTAGATGGGTATAACATCCCATCATGCTAAGCAAGGACACATTGATGTTGAAGAGTGTTTAATACTGCCTGGCATGAGTTAGTTTTCCAAACCCTCTGCAGCAGAGCAAATAGCCTTGTGCTTAGAGAACACATGGGGTGCATTTATACTTCATGTGCTATCTATTGGATCCACCAATGCCAAAACACCCAATGATAGTCCGCCCTGCACACCTGTCAGTCACAGGATCACTGGGTGTCTAACAGAGGCACTGCAGGAGTCAGAAATGCACTGGCTCGGGCCATACTATGGCCTTAAGCATAGGTGGCAGGTTTCATCTTAAATCAGGAAAACGGTGGAAACACAAAGAACTGTAGTTGTTGGAAGACATAAAAGCACGGATATTTTCAGAGGAACCTTGCACCCAGCTCCCCTCCTCTTACCTAAAGCCGACAATTGGGCACTCTTTACAGATGTTGCACTTGGCCTGATGTTTTGCTGTTTCTGCAGCTGCCACGCGGTGTAGAACTGGTAGCCATACCATAGACTGTGGCTCTAAGCGCATCCAATCTATAAATTGTTTTACAGTTATTTCTGGCTTGTTATGGTTCTGTGGAGGAAAGAAAACCCCACACATCCAAATTAAACAACAAAACCAACACATACACAAAGAGATTTTCCTTAGAAATCAAACTCCCAAGCCACCTGTGTCAATCCTTTCCATGCCAGCTTAATGTTAAACCATTTACAGGATACAAGAAACAATATCAATTAAAATCGAAAAAACTCAAGTTAGTAAGAAGACTAAACAGCTGTGATAGAGGAGACAGATGGTAACACAGATGTAATGAGTCCATCTTTGAACTGGAAGGACTTGAGTAAGAAGGGACCATGAAAGGGAAGATTGTTCTGCACTTCAGACATACTAAAGACAATGGTTGTCTTTTGAATTAAGATCGATGCCAGACTGCTGAAAGTCACTAGCACTTGCGTGCATCTACTAATTGCCAGGTGACTTGTGATTTTTTTAATTGCATTTGAGCCCATGGTATTCTTTCTATTTAGCACATTAAACACAAATAAACAAACAGGTAAATAAATAATGAGAAAGAAATCTGCCACTCATCAGCAATCACCGCAAGTATGTAGCAGACCTAAAGAATTAGTACGATTGTTTTAAGAAGCAAAGATGCTTCCACATTCTATTTAAGTAGTAGCCATCAGAGACGCCCAGCTGTAAAGAGATTCCATTCATCAACTTCGTCAGCAATAAGAACAAAGGTCGTCTTTCTGAGCTTACTGAAAGTAAGAGAACTTGAAAAGAAAGCTATTCTTAAATGGTAACACACAACAATAATCAACACGAGACTTCTTAACCTCCTGATAGTCCAAGACTTTTTTCTCAGTAAGAGGGAGCAGCATGAAAAAAACTATAATTTGCTTTCTCCACCACAAAAATACTTGTTTTCACAAGACTGAGATAACTCTCTCATGCAGCTGCATATTTTCTCTATGCTCTCTTAACGACCAGGGACTGAACTAAAGCTATTTATATGATACAAGGGATGCAATCTCATCATATTTATATAATGCACGATATAATATCAAATCACATTTTTAAACACTATCTTGCTAGTACAGTAGTAGATGGAGTAGACTCTTCAGGGACATAAGGATGATTCCTCTGTGACAGAAAAAGTCTGCCACTAAAAAATGAATAATTTATTTCAGCATGACTTGAACCACTTGAGGTCAGTGATAGATATGTCAAGCACATTCCCTTATTGTCTGAATCAGAAATGTTAAAACCTCTGGGGAAGTTTTACATGGTTAATTTGTCAAACCAACTTCCATAAGTATCCACCAAATTATTCATGATCTGGACAAACAGTCTTCCAATTCCAGTCATCTTAGAGTCCTGAAATGAATCTAACAGTGCTCAAAAAAGCTAGCACAACTGAATGTCTCAAAGCATTGGATGAAAATGTAGAAATGTCTATGAAATAATGGAAAAAGAAGAATGCTCTGAAGGTTCACTATAACATTTAATATTCAATTCAATAAGATAAGAAATATTCGAGTCAGTAGTTTTGTACATCCCATGACAAATTTTTAATCTATATATAGTTTCAACAATGCTCAAAGCAACCACTTTCACAGAAGTAATACTCTCAAGCAGCAGAGCTATCACTAGTAAACAGTCAGAGCCTTAGGCATCCTTGACAAAGTCTATGTTAGGTTGTGTTCCATTACACAGGTTAGGTTGTGTTCCTCTTTTTAATTTTCATCTTCTTTAAACCAACAGACGATCCTTGCAGCCTCATTAACCCCCCGCATGTAGCGTGGAGCTGAACAGCAGGCTGCAAGACAGCTTTATTCCATGTTCTGATCTGCAGCATAAAGGCTCATGACATATAAATGACTATGCTTGAAGTTTCATGCAACTGCAAGCTCTTCCATCAGAGAAATAATGCTAAATAATTTCCTGATGTCAAAATTACTATTAACTCATTCTCTTGTTGAGATCATGTCTTGTTTCAAAAGGGAAAAGCATGTTCTCTCAGTATCAGGTTGCTTTGAATGATGCAAAGCAGGATAATTGGCTGCTACAAAATTTTTTAACAGCTTTTAGAGCAGCCAGTATTGTCAAAATCAAAGACTTACGTGTTCTTTTTGCTAAGAAGTAATTTGTTTGATCCTCTCCTAAACCATAAACTATCTTTTATAGCTGCATTTTCACAATACCTTCCCACATTTAGTTGCAGGGCCATATTCATTTCTGTTAAAAAAAATTCAGTGGATATTTTAAAATTCGTCTCTTTCACCACGTAAAAGTGAATTTTAAAAATTCAGAAAAGATTTTTTACTTTTTTTTTTTCTTAAATGAAGGCCTTTGTTATCTTACCTGTTGGAAGCAGCTGCGTACGCTGGGTTCAATGTTGCTGCCACCAAAGGCTGCAACTTCCCCAAGCTGCCGCGGGATCTGGATAGCATCGTGAAGCAGCAGGCCTAGCTGCCTCTGGTCGCACATTTCTGTGGGGCTTGCCACCTCCTTGAAAAGATCTGCAACACCAACAAGAGGCACTGGCTCATTTAATTTCTGTGCACACCCTCTTTCATTCAGCAATGCTGCAGCTTCAGCTTCATAACTTCTGTAATCCAGATGTGGTTACAGAAAGCCACTGTACCATTTACAATAGTTTACCCTCATCTAATCTTGATTACTTTGACTATGTTTTCTTGACCTGTAACCACACAAATGAGAAAAGGAAGGCCAAATGAAGGAAACTATACAGCTTCTTACAGTTTTATCAAGAGATAAAACTGTACACTGCCGTTCCTGTTTTAACTAGGAGCAGATGTGTGACAAAACACAGATCACAAAATCAGAACAGCTTTTTGTTATAATTCATCATTACCACATTGTCCCTCTAATATTCACCAAGCTTCCCATGCTATCGCTTCCCATGCTATTGAGGTTGAAAAGGATCAAGAAAATTGTTCCAGATACAACACTTACTATGAAGAAAGATATTGCTTGTACCTACTTAAGAATCACAGTAAAGTACAGACTTAACAGTCCTGTCTGCAGTATAGATAATATTCCTTAAGTGATTTTTTTTAACACATTCCTTTGATTGGATATTTTTAATTAGAATCATAGAATAGTTAAGGCTGGAAATACTTTCAAGATCATCAAATCCAACCATCATTACAACACCACCATACCTACTAAATCATGTCCCAAAGTGCCACATCTACACATTTTTTGAACACCTCCATGGATGGAGACTCCACCACTTCACTGGGCAGTCTGTTCCAATGCTTCACCACTCTTTCATTAAAGAAATGTTTCCTGATTTCCTAAACCTACCCTGGTGCAACTTGAGGCCATTTTCTCTTGTCCTATCACTTGTTACTTCGGAAAAGAATTTTTAAAACATTCAGCTTAAATTTCTAATGTTTCTGCCAACAGTCCTTCATTTATGAACTTCACAGCTGTGTACATTAATATTTAGTCATAAGATTATTTCTCCTGAAAATATTTTAAACATTGAGTTCATCTCAGAAATATTTTTAAATTCTGTGATTGGTAAAAACTACAGAAGAAATGGAAGTCAATTCTGCGTGTTCATTCCAGTTGGCTTTTGCGTTCTCCTTTTACACTCAGTGGCTGACTTGGACTAAAGCTCCAAACAATTTAAGAAAAAAATCCCATTTATATTATTTGCCTACTTTTCATGTTTCCCACCAAAACAACCACCGACAGATTATGAATAAATGAAATTCGAAAATTCAGTCTTTCTACATTTCTGACTGAGAAAAAGACAAGCTTTGTTCAGAATCACTCAAGAGAAACTCTTTTATTACATTCTGTAAACTGTTTTGCCCTTCATTTGGAGCATTGCCAAGATTTGTCAGCGTGCTCCTGAAAGTGGTCATACTTTTTTTTTCTTGGCAAAGGGGCTGAGGCAGCAGAAAGGCTTTTCACAAACTAGGAATCCAGATGACTGTATTAATTTTTACAGTTTCTTGTATTTTTCTTGACTCTTACCTAGTCAAACAAATGTTACAGCAGCTTCAACACTTGTTGGTGAGAAAAACAAAACACAGAAATCAGCAGTGACGGAACTGGTGCTGCATGGCTGCAGGCTCACCTTGGCAACCCCAGACCCTGGCTAGCTTCTTCAGCTGCAGCTGGGATAGTTTTCCAATTTCTAAGAGTCAGTTTAATAAAAAAATAAAGGATATAAAAATATGCCTGTTTTATTCCTTCCATTTGCATCAGTCTACAGTGGAAACAGGCAGTAAAAGAAGAACAATTATTAATGCTGCAGCTGTGAGGAAGATGAAGCAATTTCCTAACCCTTCAGTTGATTGGGGAGCTAGTAGTAGGAGAGGGAAGAGGGAGAGAAATCAGCTAGAGTTGATCTAAGCAGGAAATCAAGAAATACCTTTGAAGACCTCAAACACCTCCAAAATACCCCACTTAAACAAGTAAACTTAACACTGACAGTTGTGGAATAACCAATAAGTGTCCAAGTGCAAGGAAGTTCATGAATGGTATCCTCTTCCACTCAAAACCCTCAATGCCTCCACTGTGACACACAGGAGCAGAAGCTCCTTAAATAAAGCCATGGAAAGCCAAAATGTTCTTGCTATCTGGCCCACCTTTTCAAAGTAACCCACAAGCTAAAGCTACTTCTTGGCAAAGAGGACGTGGTGAGAGAAGCTCTCAAGCAATGGACGTATGGGAGGACGACTCATTTTATGTCCAACAGGGTGCAGCCAGGCACTACATTTTCCAGTGGAAAAAGAGACCATGAACATCACCCATCAGCAATGTCAGAAGGCACAAACTCATAAATGGAGTTTGTTAATAGGTACATACATATAAAAAAAGTTTATCCATCCAATGCATTGATACAAAGGCTAAATTGTACAAAGGACTCTACCTACAAGAGAAGGATAATGACTGGGGAAACAAAAGAAAAGATTATTCAGATCTGAGCCACAGAAAAAAACAAAACAAATCAAAATAAGAAAAAAAAATCAGTTAATTTTAAAATCAATTCAGCCTTACGTTAGTATTTTGAGGATGACAGCCAGAAGGTCTCAAACTGCAACTTAACTGGACAACCTGAAAAAAGGTACTTACTGGGTGGTATAGAAAAGGATACTTGAAATGTTGAAAAGTTTATAAAATTCCTATCAAAACAGTAATAAGATAGATAATAGTAAGATGTCCATGACATACATGTTATGTCTTTAGCCGAGACATCAAATCACAAACCTAGCGCTGTCAAAACCTGAACCACCCATGCAATTTCAAGGAATTTTGTGATAAAGACTTCATAGTTACACAAAAATATAATTACAAATATACAAAATGGCAAACGTTCGACCATCTGTTCACATACACTGTTACAAACAGGATGCAGATTCTTTTTCTTCCCAATTTTTTTTTTTTTTAAAAACATACCAGTGTTAGTTCCAACCGGTTTGAAAATTAACAACATAAAAACGACACTTTAAAAAAAAAAAATCACATTCCAAGGATGATGTACATTCTTTCAAAACTGAGCTGCTTCACAACTGAGATTTTTCAAGTAGCTTGTTTTTTTCACCTCAAAACCTACAGGTTTTTAAGCACAAGCACTAAATGATATGGCCCAAACCACAAATCTATGACTCTTCACCACTCTTCTCCTCTCTTCATTTTTTAAGGCTACTTCTACACTCGTGAACTAAGTAGCACACCAGGGCACAGGCCCAAGCAATAGAACATTGTCATCCATATCATTAAGCCACTAAAAGTGTATCCATCATGCTTTTGGATCAAGGTCAACTAACTCTCACTCACAGGATAGCAGGAACAATGTAAGAGCAAGGTAGAGTCTGGGATTATTTCCAACAGGTAACTCATATATGGCCTCCCTTGTTTTGGGGAGTAAAGAGAGCATAACGTGGATACAGCCAGACCAGGTTATTGACCTCATCAACAAAGAGAGGCCCTGGGCTTTTTTGCTTTACAACCACGGATGTAACCAGCTTACAGCAACTCAAGCTCAGTTACAGATCCATTTTTATTCACAGGAGCATCCAAGTCTGTGCTTGAGGTTAAGCACATCTTAAGCTTTTCAAGAATAAGTATTCTTTAATTGAGGCTTCAATGTTTCTTCCAAAGTAATGGGGACTTTTTAAATTAAAGATTCATTCTTATGTCAACCCTGAGGTATAGCATTTTAAAAAGAAGCTTAATTAAATTAAAAAATAAAAAAAAAAACCCTAGAAATTTCTCTGGCAAAATGTATTTAAAAAATGAGTCAATTGAAAAGATCCTACCTATACTGGAAATGAATGTACAGTTAAAACTACTTTACGGGAAGTGAAGGTGATTAAAGGTGGCTGTTAAAACCAAATATAAATAAAGTTATAAAAAGGCTTCATACTAAAGAAAGAAAAAAAAAAGAACAAAAGCTTGACTTCCCTAAAAAGGTAAGAGAGAAAGATAAAGGTCAATTGTACCAGTAAACTGTCAGTTTATTATATTATCTCACAAACCCAATGTCTCAGCAGCCCAGAAATTATATTTCCTCAAGTTGATCCCTGAAGGGCTGGTCTCTGGGAAGTCTGAGGTAGAAAACACTTGAGCAGACAGTCTCGTTAACCAGAAGGAAGAATTTCTTCATGACTAGAGTGGTGAGGCACTGGCACAGGTTGTCCAGGGAAGCTGTGGCTGCCCCATCTCTGGAGGTGTTCAAGGCCAGGTTGGATGGGGCCTTGGGCAGCCTGATCTAGTGGGAGGTGTCCCTGCCCATGGCAGGGGGGCTGGAACTGGATGATCTTTAAGGTCCCTTCCAACCTAAAATACTCTATGATTATATGATTTTACAAAAGACTGAAGGGTTCACACAAAAGATTTTAAAAACAAGAAACTTGCCTATTTTACAACTAACTACTCTGAGAAGAGTATGCCTCTCTAAGATCACAACATTTAAGGCATGGCCTGTGCCTTGCTAAGGGCTCCAACTGCAAACACAGGATGACTGCCATGTTCAGAGGACCCCGGGACTGACAATCTCAGAAATGCTTAGAAGAAATACAAATGAAAGGAGAAGCAAGTGGCAGGAGCTGGTCTGAGGAAAGGGAGAAAAACATAAGGCAGGCAATTTGCATGTAGTGCCCATGCCTGGGGGTACTGCCCTTCCTTCCAAGTGACATTTTCTTGAAATTACTTAGCACTTCTATTACGGTTTTCACCTGAGGATCTGAGAGATCAATAGATAAACAAAATTTCTCTCAACAGTTGAAGATTAGTAAGGTGTGACAGAACCAAAACAAGTAAGAGAGCTCACACCAAAGATCAGCCTGTGACACCACTGGTGCCAGAGACCCCAAAACACTGACTGCATAACCACCACAGGCCAATAACCAGTAGCTGACACCACTATTTCCTTCATTCTTCCACAAAATTCCTTTCAGACTAAAGAGTTTTGTTTTGTAACTATTTTATGGTTTGTAAGGAAAATGCAGCTAAACTTGACCCACTGATCAGAACAGGAGTAACCAAAACAACAACCAAGAAAAAAAAAGGAAAAAAGTTGTGTTATCTGACTGTCAATTTTTTGCTTTGAGAAGACAAGCAACTATTTCAGTTTCAGATTTTTGTGGGTTTTGCCACAAAGTTATCTAATTCTCTTCTGCTCCTGCAATTATTGATGTGAAATGCTTTTATACTACTTAGTATTTCTGAAGCTTGTGAGATTACTTAAGGCAACATAACTTAAAATGTCACTGTACAATTCTGGCACAAAGCACAGATACTGGAAAACTACTTTCAGAGTTCAGATCAACTTTCTTGTAAACCACAAAAGACAATTGCTAGATTTTTACATATTTCCTTTATCAGATATATCAGCCTGTTTCAATCAACACCGATTTGCTTGATTTGTCACTAAACAAACCATACACGCAAAGAACAGAATCAAATAGAATACTACTCTACCTTTGCATGGCAACACTCTTCTTCACTTTTGGGGAGCATAATACTGTACATTATGACAACGCATAATCAACAATAGTTTCCAGACAGGATATAAATCCTATTTTCTCCATTGTCATTGACAATAATGAAAACAATTCAATTTTACTTACAAGAAAGCTGTCTTGCTACAGGCATGAGAAACGTTTTCCTACAGATTTTTCTACAACATGCGTTGTTATTGTACATAATTATATGTTGTAAGAATTTTGTAAAATACATTCATCCTTACATCTGTACTTCTCTTCCAGAAGGCCCTTAGAAAGAGACATCAAGCCAATTTTCAGGGATTGCACTCGAATTTTTCCAGTTCGGCCACTGAAATGATAAAGACAAGACAATTTAATACAGTTTCATTTTATTTCATTTCAACTCAAGCCTATTCAAAATGCAAAGGCATTGGTGAGTTCTACTTCAAATACACCTCAAATCTTAAAACAAATTAACACTACAAATCACATTAAAAAAGCTTCCCTTACAAAAGCTCAGCTCACCTTCTAAGTCTTTTACATGTCAAAACAGTTTGTATTACTCCAAAAGGGCAAACATTTAGCATTGTAAAGCATTCAACATGATTTAATAATGTGATATACACAGAAAAAATAGACGAGCACACAGCAAGAAATCCTATTACCCAGTGTGAAACACAAGAATTGCAAAATAAAACCAAGTTGCCATTTCAAAGCAATGCATTTTTTCACTTTGTTTTTAACTTCTATGTTTAAAGTGCTCTGACATACATGTGTATCAGGACAAAACCAGCCAACCATATGCTGTAATTAAATGATGCAGAGCTGTTGTCCTTTTTAAGCAACGTGACTTCAGGTTTATCTTGTCCAGCATGAAGAAACATGCTCTACCTTCTAAAAAAACATATTAAACCTTAAGCAACTGGAGAATAGATAAGCAGATACCAAAGCAAGTGATTTTAAACCTGCAAGACAAACACCGTTTAGAAACTAAAAGCAACAAAACTAAGGTACATGGAAAGGGACAGTTTTAAAGTTCCAAAGATCAGTGCAGAAACATTCTTAAAGGATCGGGTGATATCTTTTTTCAAAGAGCAAATGACACCACACAATTTGTCGTTAGATGAAACATGGCAAACAAATCACGAAAATAGTAGTTAAATTGTATAGACTATACACAAACCCCTGCATTTAAGGTTAGCTGGGTCCTTCACTAGTAAGACAACACTAAAATCAGTATCACCCCAAACATTACTGCAGTCCATTCTACCATGCAGAAGTGCTATATCCCTTAATTAATTCCAGAGTGGTTATTAGATATATCTTTCTGTCCTATCTATTCAACATATGGTCTACTGTCTGATTTACTTCACAAATGTGATGAATACAAAATTATTAATTTACTCCTGGGCTTTAAGTAAATTAGCTAAGTGCCTTAAAAATATTAACACATTTGGCTTGACAACCATCACCTAATCTCATGAGACTAGATAGTATTATCTTCTGTTACAGCTTGCGGAATAGAGAGGAACAGAGAAATTATTGCCAAATTAATCAAAAACACTCATTATTTTTACTGCCTAGTTTAAAAATCAGGACCCAATTTTGCAGAATGTTATAAAAGTGCCAACTATTTCACACATTGAAGCTTAGCTTCAAATTACCTCTTTCAATCACAGACACTACATCATACGGGCATACCTTAATGTGAAATAGCTCATTTTGCAGCCTTGACAAAGTTCTTTTATCATGTCTTCCTATGTAGGGTAGTTTGTGTTTTAACTTTGTATTCAACAGAAAAACAAAGCAGAACATTTTTGGGGGGTTTAATTTAACTCAGGACTGACTAGAGCATTTATTTATTAAAAGGCAGAAACTCAGAAAAACTTCACAGCTAAAAGGTAAAGGCACATACATGGAGGCGTCAAGCTTCACCAGATTTCAGTAGATTGTTATAGGGACTAAAAAACTTCCTTCACATAAAAAACTTGGTTTTGACCTCTGACCTATCTTCAAGTAAAAAATGGCAAAACAGTTGTAGCTGCTTGTCACTCACACTGTTCTTGTTTGCTAAAGTTCATTCGTCCCTCTGTAGAGATCTGAACCCTCTTTCCCAAGGCAACAGGAAGTCTAGGGATTCACTGTCATTATAGTGTGATGCTGACATCCTTCTCCTTCCCCGAGTGAACTGGAATTGTATTGCTTTAGTGGGGAAGGAAAGAGGAAAGAGGCAAGGGGAAGGAGGAAATAAAGAAATCCTTGGTTTTGTAGCTGATTCTGTTGTCTGTACTTATGCACCAGGCAAACTCTGGCCAATATTCCTTAAGTACGATCCCACTGTTGCACCTTCATCCACTGCCAGTCAGGAGATGGCACAGAACCAAGAAGTAATGCAACCCTTAAACCTGCCAAAAGAGGCATTAAAAAACCCAAAGGTACACATCATTTCAGGCATAGTAGGAGAGTGCATTGAAAACGTATAATACAGAGTACTAGCTCAGTGGGGAATCACCTAACTAGATCATTTGGTTGAGAGCATGGGAAGGTATCATGCTGCACAGGTAGAAAAGCTGGATTGGGATTGGAGTAGATACAACTTTGTTGCATAGTTTGGACTCTCCAGCCAAGAAAAGTGCAACCAGTCAGCTGTTCCAGAGATCCAACACAGCTGCAGAGAACATCAAAGAGCTAATTTAAATAAAAACTGATGACTGTCACTACCACACAACAACAAGAGTAAAAGGGGGCGGGGGGAAGCAGGGGGAGGGGTGAGCTAGCAATCTCACCCCCTGATACTACAGGGGTGGCTGTAGTATCAGAAGAGAAAGGGAGAATAATTTTATCCTACATCTTACTACAAGAGATGCTAGAATTAGAGGATGCAGGAGATGGAAGAAAGAACAGGTAACACAGATAACAGGGAAAATAGATATGAGCCACACCTCATGATTTCCCTTGCTAATCCCATAACAACTGGACTCCAAAAAAAAGAAACTATGATTCCAACCTCACTACATCAGACACAAGGTATGTCAAGCACTCGGGAATCACATAATATTATTGAGCACTACTCAGCCACAGAAACATCTCAGCTGCAAAGCAGCATGCTAAATTCTAAAACTAGTGTTTCTTTTTCTGCCCAGATATCTAGGAAACTCAGTGACAAGCAGTTAAGCAGGGTTAAAATTATCTTTTTAAGAAAATGAATTTAGCAAACCTTCCAAAAACATTGTGTAATGATGCAACTGTCATATGCAACTTCATTCCTTTTCCTAAGTAACACCCAATACAGACTTAGGACCTAAAAGTCCTGTGACAGGCAAACAGAATCTACACCATAGCCAAAATCAAGGCTTGTGACATTTGTAAACTATAAACATGCCGATCAGGATATAATTAACACAAGATTGTTGAATAAGGTACAAAACTATTGTTACCAACAATGGCATGCAGGTATTCTGTAGCCACACGATGGCATAGCCAGCCATAATATATAAGCATTTTACTTAAGTATGTGAACACCAAAGGGGCAAACAGTGATAGGCACACTGGAGTTAGCCAGATAACAAAAAGTTGCCAGACAGAGGACAAGGTTAAGTACAGAAGATTGCAAACAGGAATACACAATAAGGATGACCAGCAAGTAACAAAAAACAAGATAAACAATATCAAGTCCAGAGGAAACTTATGTGCCCTGGGGCGGGGTGGGCAAAAGCATGAAAACATCAGGCACTAGCAAGGAAAACCGGAAAAGTAAGATGAGCCCCTTTCAGTTGAGACTTCTGTCAAAGAGCTCTCAAGCTCAGTATATGTTGACACTACAATTAAGGACCACCAAGGACAGTTGCTATCAGTTATCTACATAACCGAGCAACAGGAGGCGGCCTGGTACATCTCTGAAGTTCTCCACAGATGCCATCCCTTGATCAACCACAGAGGAGTCAAAGGAGCTCATTTTCCTGCCCTACAGAGGGCCATGTCCTTCCTAGAGCGCTTCTTACTGCTATCACAGCATGCCAAGGTGCTTCCTCAGAGTCCTCTATTAATCAAGACAGCTATCATTAATACAGGGAATGCAAATGGAGTGCATGCAGAAAAATTTCATCAGTTACCATCAAAACCAGGGCATAAAGTTAAGGCTAATTGAGCATGTTCCTAACCTTTCTCATTCCTCAGAAGTTCAGATTTTGCTGAACCTAACATTCTGGCAACTCCTGGGATATTAACTCAACCTGGTGTTACAATATGCCACATGTATAAGTGTGCAACAACTAATAGCAAAGTTTTAATTTTCCAGGGGAAGTGTTGGCCATAGAGAATGATCTAGTGATCATTCATTCATAGTTTTCATTCATAGTGAATGAAAACTTTGATCATATGGAAAAGGTTAGCATAAGTACTGTACCATAGATACCCTTTCCTAGACTAATGCACCAAAGAAATTAAAAGAATGCATATCAAAAGCATTCTACCTTCACAAAAATCAGAAAAACTTTAAAGTTAAAATACAAGAAGTCATATAAGCATTGCAAGACTTTAAAACCAGGGCATGTAAAAGTTTCTTCAGGGACACTGGGTAATTTTGATTCACAATTAGTATACCTAGTCTGTATTATGTATGACAGAGTTTAAAATATCTAAAATAAATCAAGGGGTGTTGATTCCATTAGTACTTCAGGCTATCAGTCCACTTCATATAGATTACTTTTGGAGATTTTAGCAGATTTGACAGTATACAGCCCAGAGCGATAACCACCAGCTACTGCATTTGGATGATTTAAACGTAGGCCTGGTCAGATTATTTCATAGAACAAACAATTCCCTCACAGCTTGCATTGTAAAATGCAACACAATTATTTATAATTTCAATTTCTTTTTAAAAAAAAAAACACCACAAACTATTTCTGGACTAACCAAAACAAGGAACTTTAACTTTGGAAAACATTTACAGGGCAGATGTTGCTGCCTGGAACAACCTTTGAATTCTTGAAGAAATAAAAGTCACCAAGTAAATTTTATGGTTCTTTCCTCTGCTCAGCTTGAAGAATGAATCATTCCTGATGCGTTAGAAAATACCAGAACACAACATAATTGTTGTATTTCTAAAAATAAATTGGTTCTTTTTAAGGGCCAAAGACATCTGTAGGTAAGTCTGAAGAACTATCCAGTTTGCCATCAATCTGTGAAGTGTAATTAAATCTCAAGTTAATAGCATGTGACTAACAGATGCTTTTATGTAGGCAGTTTAACCATTTGAAACATTGTATAACCCCAACTCAATAAACAATGGAAATGCAAAGACACAAATTAGTCCTTCCTAAAGGCCAATTAAAGAAAAAAGGCAGCTCAAAATTGATGCGTGTTCTTTCAGGTTGAGTTTTTTGTTTTTTTTTTCCTGGAGTGGATTTGAAAAGAGAGCAAGGAAACACACTGTAAAAGTCATTTTTATCTCAGAAAACGTTCATCCTGAATTTTTCAAAATTTGACTAAGATTAAAGTCTTTCATCAGCTTGAAGAATTATCTACATAAAGGCTTTCAACATAATAATCAAGGGGAAACAGGAGCAACAGCAAAGGTTAATGAAGGAAAGGTTTGTCGCTTACTATGTGCATCTTAAATATGAGCAGATTAAATAACTGACTTCTAATTGAAGCTAAGAAGCAAAGATAAGCTGAAAAAAACATAGAGGATTCATGATCAATCTGAAAAGAACTCTAATTGGTACCTCCAAAAAATCCTGACATTATTAAGACTCTTATTCTAAATAACCAATAGCATTTAAGTGAAGCAACTCATTTGATATACTGCTTTATTTGCAGGTGATGTGTTTATTCATCCAAAATCCAGAGCTCTGCAAAATAAAAGTAATTGCAGGAAGAAGTCCCAGTCATTATTTGATGTGTTCTCCAATTCTCCAGCAGCAATTGTAAGCCCAACTAACAGAAGTGTCACAATATTAAAACACAATATCCGAATGCCAAATCATAATAGGTTGTCAGCATATAAATGATAAATGGTTGTATGTACTCTGTTCCCTCCTTCCCTCTCCCCTAAGCAATATCTAAAATAAAACTAAAATAGAATTTAAAAAGCCACAAAGTGTAGGACTACTGGCACGTAATCCTCTGGGGGGAGGGAGAAACTATGAACTGTTAGAATTCGACACTAATTGTGTGAACATAAGTGAAGATAATGAATACATCAAGAAATAGCAGCTCTCTTTGCAAAGCCAGGCATAATAATTTCTGTCATTACTCAGGAAATACTTCTGCTCTTTCCACCTTCAAAAGGGGAGAAAGGAAACAAATTTGCTAATCAACTTGATACAGCTTAGAAATTCTGATTTGTAATTCCGTGTGTAAGTTTGAACTAAAGCATATATTAAATTAGACACACTGACATGACCACCTCATGCATTGCAGCACTGTGTCTTTAGTCAGGCTCCAGAAGAGTCCTGAAAAGCCTTTGCCTAAGAAATGTAAGCATGCACATTTAGACAGTGGAGAAACTAACGGAAACCATGTCTTTTCCCAGTTTCCACTACAGAAGGGAGATGAGAATAGTCAACACCACTAAGAAAACTGAGCAACAAACTCATGACTCAAAAGCACAACTAAATAAAAACATACTGATTGTAGGTCAAGCAGGCTGACAGTGAGGGGCAGGGCAGAGAGGTCAGAGTTCAACACTCAGAAGAAGTGTCTAGAGGGCCAGAAAGGACTGGCCAAACCCAGAAGTGGACATTTTCATATCCTTCGAAACTCAGTGCTCTCTCCCGAAATAGCAGATGTACTTTTAAATAAACCCACAAGTTCTTACTGTAAACATTCTGAAACATTCTTGATGCAAACTCGTAACTCACCAGTGAAATATAGCTTTGCTGTGAGGACCAGGGCAAGCTACCACATAGCACCAGCACTCAGAAGTGATACGAGGCAGGAGCTGTGCATGCTGAAGTGAGCTGGGACCAGTACACCACTAAGCCTCAGAATCACAGATGCTTTAAGGCTGAGATCAACACAGCTACCAAAGGACAGAGGACTTGGGACTGGAAGCTCAGTCAGGATTATGGCATGCAAGTAATTAAGTGTTAAGTAAATAACAAAACTGTCCCCACCTGTGGCAGAAATCTGAGGTGATACAAACAGGAAACACTCTGGGCAATTTGGAACATTTACAATAGGAACACAGCTAAAGCAGCATATTCCGTTCTCTAACTCACATGTACAGTTCCCGAAACCATTTCAATGTTTCTTTGTTAAACAGCGTAATGTTAGTTCAGAGTATCTGAGCAGGACACCATAAGAAACTTCTCGTTTCAAGCAACTGTGCTTTCATTACTGAGTCAAAATTATTAAAAGATATGACTTTTTATTAAAGGACTTCTTAAAGCTTTATAATTTTTGTTATCATTTCCTTAAGAAAGTAACTCAGAAAAAACCCCACAATAGTCCCATAAGTCTAGCATTTTTGACAAGTCACATGCAAATCTTACCAATTCTGTCTCCATGATTTACACTTTGTCACTACTACACTAAATTCCCAGGGTACGCTCTGTGAATAATTTTATTTTTGTTTTACTTACCTATCATACACATTGAGGAGCCAGTTAAGACACATGTCTACACAGAGAGGGACATTCACCATATCATTGTGTTTCTCTTCAAGTCCACTGTAGATGGTAGTAAGACAGCTGATCACATCCTGGACGCCAATCAGCTGGTCATTTTGACTTAACTTGTGCTGTTTGAAAACTTCACTTGTTGTGTTCAGGTCCAACAGGTCCACTAACAAAAAATTATTTAAAAAAGAAAAAAGAATAAAGGCATGAATATAGACTCTGAAGCATTGTATTCACAATACTTGTTCACGTGCATATTGTAGCAAACACTGCAGACAATTAGACAAGAAGTAGCTTTCATTTACTAACATAATGAAAAAAAATGTTCTCTGTTAGAAATCAACAGTATTTTAGTAATGTGTGTATTAAAAAAATGATCAACGAGAACACCATAATGGCACTGTACCACTCAGAACAACATTAAGAAAGTCACTGAAGTAGTCTGTGTAATTAGAGAATCCTAACTTCAAACATACACACTCTGGGAGTCCAATAGGCTTTAGAGGTTTCTTCACAATTACCACAAAGCGGAATCCCATTAAATCACTTTTGATTAAATGTAAAGCAAAGTAAATTCTTATGTAAAAATGTTCTCTTGAATGCAGTAGGAAACTGAGGTCTGATTAACTGAACAGCAGTTGCTAAATTAAGGCCCAAAAGAAAGCAAAGGAGGACATGGGGAATTATTTATTGTACTTTTCCAGAACATAAAATGCTACATTTTCATGAAAAGTATTTAATTTTCTTTATTACAGCATGCTTTCTATAAGCAGCTGGTGATGCTATGGATATTCAAGAGTAAAGCAAAGGTTTTGCTCCCAAAAGTTTTGCTCAAAGGTAGAGCAAAGGTTTTGCTCCCAAAACCACACAAACGTGCTTGCAATTACGAAAATCTGGGGATTGCGTAGTGAAAATAATAAGCTGTCAATGAGCTCTACTAATTCCTTCTGTGAAAAAGTAGAAAGGAAGAAACTTATGTTGGTGTAAAATAAGGAAAAATAACAGGAGTCAAAGCACTGTGTAATCGTCAGTGACATTTTTTTGACAGAAGCAAGGACTTTAGCAAACCAGAAAAAATAGTTGCAATGTATCAGTATTGCTACAGTGTATACAACATGAAGTCAAACTATATTCTCAGCTCAGGCAGAGCTGTTTCTGAACAGCAGGTAACACATTTACACTACAAACATCACCTCTCAAAGGAAATGAAACATGACAATCCTAGATGTGTTGTAAATTGCTCTGCACCGATTATGTTAAATAAGGAACCCAGAAGGGCAGTCTCTGAAAATCAGGTAAGTCTAGTTTCTACTGAAAAACTATAAGTACAGCAGAAAAAAGCAGAAGCAAGACAACACTAATGACTATGAGCAATTCAGTCAAGAACTTGATGAGCATCTACCGAAATACAAGGTTATGGGCCAAAAGATTACATTCCCAATCCTATTTCCTCTATCTGCCCATCCTAACACCACTGTAAAATGAGACACAGTCAAAAGCCCTTACTTTTTGTTTCCCTCACTGACATCTGTACATTCTGTTCTAACTTTATAGTATCAGACTTGCAGGGGTTTTGTGTTTGTTTTGCTTTTCATTTTCTTTTTTCCTAGAAGCCCATCTCTTGGGCTTGCAAACTAATGCCAGCCATATATTTACCAAACAGGCAGATAGCTAATTGCAACAAAACACCTTGCCACTAGTTTGGCCTCTGTTAGCCAAAGTATTTGGCAGTACACTGAAGCATAATCTTCTAAAATAGCTGGAAAATATGCAAAACACTGGAAAAGACTCACAGGCATATTTTAAACCAAACCCAAAAAACCCGTACCACAATGCAACATAGACTATTTTTTTGAGGAGTGGAACAAGGGAGTGAAGCCAGGTGCAAACTACAACATGCTATTCAGTCATACAAATATTACACTCAGAAGAGATAAGCACTTTTCCTTCATGATCTACAGATGGATGAAAAAAAAACCCTCAAAACCATTGCAGTCAGTTTGGTGGTGGTATTATTTTTCAACCTGTTTTTGTAACGTACTCAACAGTTGGCTAAAAGCAGATAAGGAGCTTTCTAAAACAGACAGAAAGCATTGTAAACCTGCCTTTTTTAAAGCAATGAAAACTTGGAATGCTCTGGAATGACAGAAAGTTGTGGTACACTTGATTTGGCTTATCATAACCACCCTTGCACTGAAAACAGCAATTCAACAGACACCAGAGTAAGCCTGCTAACTTCACATCTTGATCTGCTGACATTCGGATCTCACATTCACATTTCTGCCAAAAGATTCTAGAGGGAATTGTGAGATGTACTTTCAGTATTTTGGTAATAAAATGATACTCTGCTGGTGTACCAATGCAAATTAAGTAAAGTTCACAGTTTTGGATGACACCGTTCATGGAGAACAACCAGAAGAAACTACTTCTCTCCCTGCTTACTCCAGTACTCACCCAGGTGAATGAACTGTGAGTATAGGCACTTATCCTGCTATAGCACAGTCAACCCACTAGCAGAGCTCCTGGATTGGGCTGATGTAAAGAGGGATTATTTTCTTGTTGTATTTCCATTGCTGGAAGATTCAACATAAACTGTGTTCATGCATATGGGGAAAAGCCAGCCTGAGACTTGCATGCTGTTGCTGGCAAGAAGTCTACTGTACACAGCTTTCAGTGTATTTTCGCAGTACCATTCTGCATCCGCTGAAGTGTGCTGAAGGACCAACCCTGCTATTAATCAACAAATGGACACAAGGGTCCTTTCTACAACAAGGAGACTTTCCCAAAGGAAAACTATAAACAGAAACCACATCATTCAGCATGGTTCAAGCAGATGTGAGTGACTGACTCAGAGGCAAGTAATGACACGCAGCTGCAAATGGCAAATTTGAGGATGCTGTAACTGCACAGCAAATAAGCAGGCATCACTATGGAGTCTTCATATTAGAAAGGCCTTGTGAATGACAGCAGTTCCTGTGAAACACATTATGGCTGAGGGAAGTCTACATGGCTCTCACTTTTAGTCCGGTGTGTCTTAAAGTTTGTTCATTAGACTTATGCAGTTCATATTCCTATTAGCATTCTTAAATTTTAAATCCTCTAGAGGAGCTCAGTGACAGAAATTCTGAGTATACATGCTTGTTTTGTTCACTTTTTCCCTTCAGATACTACACTCCAGTATCTGGGGCAATATAATTTCTTGAAAATGAGCTAAAATATGCTGCACAAGAATAAAATACGATAGTCAGGGCCTGGTGCTGCATAGCTGCCCAGTACAATTGCAACACAGGATAGTCTCTCTGGAGCCATTCTTCTTCTACTACAGCAGGAAAGTGCCCTCAGTACATCTGCCTTACACAATCGGAGACAGAGAAGCTAATCAAGATTGTTTTTCATTCCAACATACAGCCTTCCTCAGCTTCCTGCAAAATACACATAGGTACATATACACATATATTAGTCCCCGCAGGAATCTATCTTCCAAAAACCAGAACAAGATGAAACATGACACTACTTGCCTGCTTGTAAAGGAGGGTGGGGAAAGTAGAGGGAATAACTTCCCCAAAACTATGGTTTTGACACTTATGGGGGGAAGATATAGCAGAAATTTGGCATCAGTAAGTTTTCCAAAGCATGGCTCCCAAGTTACACGCTCCTGAACCTCCTTATATAGCACTGCTCCTATGCTACCAGTCCTTACTGCAAAGCCAAAATTTATCAGGTGCAAGCAGGACTCTGCATCCCGCTTCAGCTGTACCCTTGCATTTCTCACCAAAAGGACATTGCAGTTCTGCAAACACTGTGGCTCTGACAGCAATGTCACATTTTACAGTTTACAATGATCTCATTTTCTAGTGATTTGTTTTGACATTTCTTTGCCTTAGCACATCAGGCTTTCTGAAGGATTCTGCATCTAAACACCTTTAAAAATCATCCACAGTTAAAATTACAGTTGGAAATGCAATGGAAGGCTAAAGCAAATCAGGCAGAATGCCAAAGGCACAGAAGATGACTCCCTACCTTAAAACCACCAGCAAAAAAAAAAGTCAAGAAAACAATTCCAGATAGGGCTTATCACTCTACCCTTCCCAAGAGAGGTGGTGTTAGCACATGCTGTGTTTTGGCTATCTCAGCATTCATTCACAGGACAGAGGCCAAGAATCATCACAGTCACAGGGAATTTAATGTGCTCCCTGGCAAGAAATAATCTGCTAAGCAAACAATGACAAAACAAACAGCATTGATTATATTTTTGAAGGTGGTCCTAAAACTGTGCCAGATCATGAGTTACCATTCATAGACAGAAAATTCTTGTAGGGTTTAGCTTTCTGCATAATCTGTAATGGCTTTCTTAAAATACCCCAAAGTTGCTTTCTCACAGATTTCACGAATCCTTGGTCAAATACGTGCATGTAAGATTTTTTTTTTTTGGCCGTTGTCTCTTTCCATGAGATGGAGCAAGCAGACAGTTTCATAAATAATGAGGCAGATTTGGTCTGTAGAGATGACAGATTTACTCCTGGCTGTTTCAAACCAGAATATTTTCCTTACTTCTCACTACTTCCCTCTGTCCTCTTTCTACCTCCCTCTGTCCTCTTTCTACATCCTTCCCCTGAAACTGGAGAAATATTCACTTTGACAGGAGGATACTTTTGAAATCTGTGAATGAGAAAAGCTAACCATTGCGGTTATTACAGAAATTGATATATTATGCTGTAAAAGCTAAAAGCGGGAAGTATGATCCTCCTCAAAGCTTATTAGAAGTAATGAAAGTGAAGTTTGATCTATACAGGTTGCTTAACAATCTGTATCCCTGTCAGAAATAGGCAGCATGATTAGCATCCATCATGTGCAGTGTGCTTTTTCACTCTTTCCTGGGGAACAGCATACACAAGGAGAATTTTACTTTGCTTTCTGGTTTCTTGCTTTGCTATTGTTTTTCAGGTACATGTCGACAAATACTTTATACCCTGCACATTGATAAGCAGAAAGCTGATGCTGATATATTAAACTGGTATATGAAACTCTAGCCTTGGGTGGGACCATATGTCTTGCACAGAGAAACTCTAGGCTGTGCCAGAGAAATACAGACTTTCTTTCAATACCATCAACCAATCTTTCAAAGGACAGATTCTGCGTTATCCTAAATGTAAGACCTTGAACTCAAGATCTCAAATTTTATTTCAGATTTTGTGAGAAGCCAGTATAGCACAAGAAGAAGGAACGAGAGGTACTCTCAAGAGTATGCTGTTGCAGAGATGCCCTCTAGATTTCTGGAGCAGCTAGCTAACATTTCAGGCAGCTTCGTTTGGTATAATGTATATCTGAAGCCCAAACAAGAAGCTACTGCCAAGATCAGGCAGCTTGCTTCTAGGCTGGAAAGGAAACTAAACACCTGGAGGGTAGAAAGGGACCTTTCTTTGTGCAACTTTAAGATGGCTTTGTCCTTCTTGTGTTCCTAATCAAGAGTACAGCACTGTATACCTTTTAAGACCGAAAAGTTCTTCCACAGAAATGACCCCCAAGTTTAAACATGAAAATTTAGTAACATTGAGCAACATTTTTATGCCAGCTGCTGTCAAGATCTTTCAAAAGATATAAAATCCAGGACATTCACACTCATCCACAACTCACATCTTCTTACAAAATCGTCCAACTTCCATCTTTTTCTACTTCACCCTTTTTTCTTTCTGGTATGTGCGTGCCTTTAAATATTTTCTTTTCCATTCACAGTACTAATAATTTTTAAAATTCATAATCTCATCATCTCAACAACTGAATTTTTTGCACTTTCTTTTCATACACTTTAATCTTGGAAATGAAGCAGTTTAGACACCTGAGCCTACTCAGTTGAGACCTATTTTTTCCTGCTGATGAAATCTCTGTGCTCTTCAGAGTGGACTGTGAATTATTAGACAGTTTAAGAACAGGGATAAATGGCAACACAAGTCTGGGCAGAAGGACCAAAATCCATAAGAAATGCGTATTTATTTCCTCTCCAACTCTAAGATCCTTCCCCACAGCTCCAGTATACATACCCAAATTGTTATTGTTAATGTTAATAGTTTGTTTTGTCAGAGTAGCTTTTTTTCTGATTGAAAGTACAGCAATACCAACTACCCCTAATCAACTATACAGATCTGTACCCTTTCCCCTCACACTTAGGGCCGCCTGAACTCCTCTTTAACCGGAATTCACACAGCAAGGTATTCTCTCTGTGAGGGAGAAATATTTTCAAAGTTATCTAGCAGCAGTAAACACGAAAAAATAGAATAGAACTCTAAAACCATCCTACAATATCTGAGTTCATGTTGAAGGTTGGGATCGTAACTCACGATTTCACACTAGTTTGTATCAGTAACAGTACACAAAAGTCAAGAGGTTCAATATTTATTTTCCTACCACTTTTCAAAGTATTCTAAGTGGGCACACGATTTCAACTTACCTTCTGTACCACTTTTTTTCATTAATTACTTTTGTTAATTTGCAATAATGGCACCTGCTATTGACAATTCTTCCTGTCATTTTGTTGGATGACAATCTGTCAAGGATGTATCTGGTCCCTTGTTAAACAACGTCAATATGCTTAAGACGACCGCCCCCCCGCTCCCAAGTACTGTTGAGAAACTATTTGTCTCAAAGGCCAAACTCACAGCATAGTGCTTTCTGCAGTCTTCGGATTTTGATGGCCGTACGGTAGGCAGAAAAGCGTACATTGTTCAAGTCAGCTGAAAGACCAGAAACAGAAGTGTGAGCAGCACTAAAAAGAGAGTCCATAAGTTTCCTTTACATAAATTTCCTTTATATAAAAACAAATAAAACTGAGAAGTTAAGACCACAGTCCAAACCACATGCTTGGAAACCCTCACAATTCTGACAGTCCAGGGCCTTCAGAGACTGGCACAACAGAAATCTTGACATTACCTCGGCACATGTAATACATGTACATATAATAGCATTAAGTAGTTTCTAGGTAATTGCTCAAACACTGCGTGCTTCTCAAAATCTACAACTCTATCAGACAAGATACAGAAAACGGAGGGCAGCAAAGGTCACAGTAACGAATAAAAATTACTTTCTAAGTTGTAATTTTTATGCCATGACTTTGAAGACAGTGCTTTGAAAGGGGTAGTCAGACAGGCATAAGGTCCATCTTAGAAACTGAGGGTATAGTAGCATTTTTCCTCACTTAACAGTATTTTACCCTTAAGCTCCTTAGAAAGGGATATTTCACAGTAAATGCAGATGTTAGCAGGGTACATTGAACCAGTTCAACCATAATATGGCCCAGCCTTTACTGAAAACAATTGCTCTGATTTATTACAAAAAAAATCAGTTCCCTTGAAGCTGGCATCCAGCTTTAAACATACAAACAGAACACATTGTTCAGAATTTCTATTACTGAAAAGCACCATACACTTGATGTGATCAAGACAGTAAGTTTTGTGCAAAGTGCCTCATTGCAAAGCAGGGAATGCTCTGTTATACACAGTTCATGGCAACTTGGATGTGGCCAGCATGCAAATGCAGCTTTTACTCATCAAATGAACATCACACAATGGTTTATTTTAAGAAATGCACTCACCTAAGGACTGGAAGAGATCAGTCATTTTAGGATGATCCCAACAGGTTGTCTGTGTCTCATGACTACAAAGGAATGAGGTAATCAAAGTTTCAGGCAACACACATACACACTTCCAAAGAGCAAAACCCCAAAGGCATTCTGATTTTATAGATACAGTAGATATATATCTTCTTTTCCCTTTTTGTGATTATTCCCCAGTAGACTACTGAAGGGAGGGAGAAGCCCTACACAAAATTACATTTAAACATCTTCAATTAGACCTTGATTGACTCTGAAATTCAATAGTAAAACCTACCCCCAATTCAGAACGATACTGAAGTACATCTTTACATGTGTGCATTTCTTCTGAACAGATACTTTTATTTGGTTTCAATTCGATGATAATTTCACATTAACTGCATTCACGTTTCAAATTCCAAATGCGGCAGTCAAGGCTCTGTTATGCTGAACTCCAAAGATAAGGCATACCAGTATCTAAAATCAATGTTTTTGCAGTGTCTCGGAAGACACTTTTAAAACAGTGCTATGTTTATCCTTGTTCAGAAAAGCCATTTCAAAAACAAGTGGCTTGACAATTATTTCCCTGGGAGGGGCACCCCAATAAATCATCATGAACCTAACAGCAACAAAAATGGATATATCTGTCAGGCACTGTGCCAAGGTAGAGGCAACTGACTGTCCAATATTCTCAAAAACCCATGTATGAAAAAGCCTACAGCCTATTAGAAAGAAGAAGAACATATAAAGCTTCAGTAAACAGGAAATGAAAATATATAATAGAATGTTTTCTAAAGCTTATCGCTCAGTTCTTTTGAATGCCACATGGATTATGTGAGAAAGAAGGCCCAGTGGACATCATTTGGTGGGACTGAAAAAGACAAGAGAATCCCTCTACCCAGGGCTGTCCATAATTACCAGTCAGTACTACCTGACAGCTGCTAAATGACTACACAGGTGAACACAATTGTGCCAGCCTCATCCCAAAACACCTAGCAAGAAATTGTCTGTAACAGCTGAGCAATCCTGTACATGGATCCAGCAGAGAAGAGGACTGGACTTAAAGTGAATCACCAGCTCAGCAGTTCATCCAGGTCAAAGGAAGCAGCAATTTCACTGCCATGGGCAGTGCTGCTACTGCCACTGAATACATTCCATGGATAGGCATCATTTAAGACAGAAGACACCAAAGCCAGACTGCACTGAACAGAGTAAAGTGACTGTAATTTTAAAAAGAGCTGGAAGAGAGGGGAGGAGTCAGTCTCAACAGCAACATTTCATAACGCAAAGTTTTGTTTAATAACAGTTTCATAATATGCAAGGATTTTTATGCAGACAAAAACTGCTTTTCACAGGAATTAAAAATGAGCATGCAGATAACCTTCCTATGCTAGAAATATACGTGTCGGAGAAAGGAGTCATTTTATTAGGCACTCCAAATAGGAGGCATGCAAGACAAAGGTCTTTCCGGTGATTCCATTTGTAAGGCAGCTTTTTGAAACAAGATCCATCTTTCCCTGCTGTAGCTAGAGTAGCTTCTTTGTAATTGATGCAAGAGTAATGTAAGCAGATCAAGCACTGAAAAACGTGCACAGAAACTTTATAGTACTGGATGTCTGTAACAGATGAGACACACTTCATGAAACTGGGAAGATCTTTGTGATCGGGATCTTGAACTCTTTTTTATGCAAGTTTATGAAATAACAACCTATTCTAAAGCACATGTCACAGAAGTTACAATTGTCCGTCAGTTATTGCCCTGAGAGTAAAAGTGGGCCTGGACACTCCTCTTCTTCTCTGATCCCTTGCTCAGTAAACACAAATAACATACAAGAAATCTGACCTACAAAAGCAAGGGAAACAAAGAAAAGATTACACATTTTCTTTGTATATATTTTACGTGTATAAGTGAAAGATGTCATCCTTAGAGCAAAAGGACCAGAAATTACTAAATTGCCAATTATCAGAGTTGCTAAAACAAGGCAAGCAACTACAGCAGCATGCACTTCACTCACAGAAGTGCTCCAATCATTTTCTGAAGATTTCTCAGCAAAATTATTTTACCACATCAAAAAGGAAGCTCCAACTTGATTCATCTGGAGGCCATAACTTTTGGTAAGTCTCAGAAGACAATTAAGTAGAATTGGATAGATTGTTTTTACCACAGAGACACAACAGGAACTCTTCAGACAATTTGGTCCTGCTAGCATCTATTTGCTAAGAAAGTGAAGAACTGCCATTTTTCTGTAGAAAACAATCTAGCTCTGAGTGATGTAAAAACTAAGCCTGCTTGGTGTTAAAGGAAATCTAAATTTGGAATGACATTGAAGTTAGATGGAAAAAAACATAATTATACATGATAACTTGTGAAAATACATGAGTTTATCATTTTTTGTTACCTCATTGAACTTCTGAAGACTCAAAACAAGCATTTAATCAAGAACAGACAAATCCAAACTCTTCCCTCTTTGATATAACTACTGTAGCAGTTCTGTCCCAGGTCACAGTGACATTCATACCAAGGATTACCTTCTCTCGCAAGTAGTCTACAAGCTGCAGGAAGACCACTTGTAGAGTGAGGATATATGTAGGCTGAGTGAAAGTGAACAGCTGTTGGGCTCACTATTAATCTTGCATGTAAATGGCACTGGATAAAAAGAACTTTCTATGTTCTACAGAAACTTGGAAAGATTTCATTCTAGACTGTGGGTGGCTTAAGAAAAGATATCTGCTTTGAACTGGTCTACCGGACAGCAACACCAGCAGTGTGAACATGTTACATCTTCCTACATGAATCTGGCAGGGAAGAATTAAAAGTGTTTCAGTGACAAGAGAATTCATTCAGTGTGTTTTTTTGTTTTGTTTTGTTTTAAATTTGTTCTTTTTTAGCTTTTTGTCTACAAGAAATAAAACTTGAGACAGGTTTGTGAGGTTTTTCATAATTTCTTAGCACAGACAAGGCCAGCGTCTGTGTTGATAATCATTAGAAAACACCACAAGAGCAGACACTGAAACAATACTCTGGCACTACATTCAGTAGTTTTCTGTTCCTATAGTCATTTGCACAAAACTAACTGAAATCAGGATCTTTATGGATCTCTAATGAAATCAACAGCACTTGGAACTCCGACTTTGCCGCCCTTGCCAAATTTCAAATGGAACAATAACATCCCCAGTTTACAAATACATCAGTGTTTTATCTAGATACCATATATTTATTTTTTTTCTTCCTTCCTTTCTTCTTTTTTTTTTTTTTAAGTCCATTAGAAAAGACTGGTTTGTGGTAGAAAAGAGTTGGTATAATGCATAGCAAGGATAATGTTTTTACAGCTTGGTGGAGCAATTCATATGCAGATATTTTGAAATCCTCCCATAGAAAACATACTACTGCATTTCTTTAATAGAAAATTAAGACCAGCACAGGAACTGGTAATTGAAGAACCTCAAAAACTGAATCCTGTATTATCTGTTTCAGCAAATTATATTTTATTTTCCCTTCTAAGGCAAATAGTTCTTAATGGGATTACAGATATTACTAGAATAAGGAAAAAAAAAAAGTTAAGGTACCCATTTCCATTAATTCTCCCCTCCCTTCCCCATACAGGTATAAATGAAACATCCGAAAAAACTTCCCGAAGAGTCTTGAAAAAAAGGAGAAGTAGAAAGCATTTTATTCCTGTTCCCCATAAAGCTGAACATGTTATAGAAGGTGGTAAAATGGGATTTTTAAAATGTTGGTGATGCCAACTTCTTTGCAGGATTACAGAAAAGTAACCAGAGTGACTATGGCATTGGACATTGATCAATTTAATGACTATACCAAGAAATTGCTCTTCCTATGTAATGTCCTGCATGAGATTAAACTCACTGTGACCCTTTCTATATTATCCTCTTGTTTTTCTGCACAGTACAAATATCTAAAAATTTATAGCAGTGAAAGGTACACAGATGAAGAACACAAATTACAGTTAAAACAACAACAGCAAGAAATGCCAGGGTAATTATATTTTCTGCATTTCCCTTTCCTTTCATTATGTTTTCCTCAAGATGTTTAACAATCATACATAGTATCTTCTTTACTCTTCTCTTTCTCTTTAGACTATTTTCATTGAAGTGCTATGTAACACAGGCTTTTTTTCCTATTCTGTTATAGAGGCCAAGCACGTCTTATATGTGTGATTCAAATAGTTATAAATAAACAACAGCATAAACCCTTCCTTATTAAATCTCAAACATCTGCAAATCAACCTATTAAATGTCTTCAATGGCCGGTTTGCTAAACCTGCTGTCCAGACCTTGCACTTTGATTACCAAAAGTGCATTAGTTAAATACTTGCACCTGCTGTGGTGTATCCTCCCTCATACTGCTCATTAGTCCTGTTCTTCTTTATAAAGTTGTTTTTTTCACAGCATCAAAATTTTACAGATTCAGGTTTTCATTGATTGAATTCCATTGCAACAGAGAAGACTCAGAGTACAGAAATACAAAAACTTCTATCAATTGCCATCAAGCGACAAAACCAAACAGGAGGCAAAAAGGACTACATGAAATCAGCAGAAGTAAAGACATTTGGCAAATTTGGTTTACGTTGTAAGACAATTCAAGAGGAGAAGAGAGACAGGCTAAATGATATGTTTAAGCTCAGTCCAACCAAATATCTGCCACAGCAAAGGGCGCACACACCTTGATAAACCTAAGCTCAATTAATAAGTCTTTCTTCCAGTCTTCCATAATCATCTCTCCTTTCCAAAACGTCCCAAACACAGACTGCCTCTGTCTGAACGCGTGGGACAGAGAAGCCGATACACTGGTTCTTTAAACTTTCATGTTTTTCTGTTACCTGGTTAAACACAACCCAGAAAGGGAGGACATGCCAACCATTAGTAAATAGGGTGTCGAGAACAAACTGGACTCCAAAACTATGATGGTGTCCTGGCACACTAAAGACCTCTTTCTCCAAGACACTGCTCTCTATGCATGTAAGTGCAAGTTGCCTCTGGCATCAGGAAACAATCAGAATAAATGCTGCTCATATGAAAATACAGATGTTGACACTGTTTTGACATTCTCCTTACAGATTCATTGGTACTTAAAAGTACCAATAAAGTCCCTCCTGCATTCTTAGCTGCAGTTCCCTATTTTTTTTTAAACTGCATTCTATATGTTCAATAAAACTGTGAAGAGTGCTGTATTTTTCTAAAAACAATCCTAGCAGAGATACATCTACACCATCATCTACAGCTTTGGCACTTCTGGAGTATTTTACATTTCTTATTCAAAGACACTCACAAAAAGCCACCAAAATGAAGTATGGATTTATGGGCACCTAAGAAAAGCATATGCTCTTATTCAGAATTGAGGTGGCCTCATTTAATTAGCATTTTTTTCCCTTTCAAAATTTAATTTTAAAAAATCTCATTTTTCATCCACCAATCACTGAATAATACTTTTATGCTGCTTATTCTGTTTTTCCTCTTTATCCCAATAAAACGAACAATTGGTACCTTAAACTTTCTCTCTGAACGTACAAATCTTGCTGTAAAAAGACTAAACTGCTCTTGAATGATAGAGACTCATCATAACTGTTCCTTCTACTCATGCTGTGGATTACAGAAGCACCTTGTTCAGAGGTTAGCACAGTTAAACAACAAAGTAAGATAATTAACTTAAACTTTTGCCTCTTTCCCAGAATTTTTTCTACATGAACCACCACCATTAAATCCTGTTGACTGTTCTCTTGAATTGTATTACAAGACCCATTTAATCACTCCAATCATATGTCAGTATCCTTTTCCTCTCTTCCTTAAAGTATATCTGAAATTAGGGAATAGACAAAGATTTACAAGAATATTTAAAGTTAAGAGTATTGTCCAATCTGGTCATACCAAAGCAAATAAATTTCAGAACCAGCTCTTTTCTGCTTTATTATCCACAACTATGTTTTATCTACCTGCTGCTGCCAACACTGAAGTTTAGATCATTAAGCAATAAGAAATGAAGAAAACTGCCAGCCAGCCTGCTTGTCAGACTGCAGATCTACTGAAACTCAGTATTTCTCCACAAGCTTTTTAAAGTAAATAAGTCCTACCAGTTACATGCAAGATTATTCTTTTCTTTCAAGACAGAATAATAAAGACATTGCTTCAGCAGAACGTATTATTGTTGAAAGTAGGGAAAGACTACTGCAAAAGTCTTGTTTGAGAGCAGTAGTTAATTGTTGACCTCATTAGAGCCACCCTCAAAATACATCAGTGGTCCTTGCTTCTATAAAGACCTTAACCCGCAGAGAATTGACCTACACTTCTGCCCCTTTATCAAATTTCCCGTGCAAGATCATTGAAACAATTTCTGCGAGATGCTAGGGTTTCTTTCTCAGCCCTGACTGGCTTCATTCCTCAACCCAGCAGATGCAAAAAAGTTTTTATAGAGAAGTCAAGGATCTTCACAGCAGATTTTTCCTTTTTCTAGTTAGCTATCTAGACCTCTTTAAAAATTAATCTTCATATCAAAGTTTAAAACCAGACATCACACCTCAAGAAGGATGACAACAAGTTTGATTGGCATAGATTTACTGTTACCTGCTTTTCAAAGCTCTCAAGCCCTCAAATTGTTTGAAGCACAAAATATAGCTCTCAGATTTACAACAGATCAATATGCAATAACACAAAGTCCTCACTAACGTTCTTTAAGAATTAGTTATCTGCAGGTCCAATTCATCGTCATCCTCCAGACTTAAAAACCTACATTTTTTCCAAAAACTCAAACCGATACCATTGTAACACAGATTTCTTCAGCTGGAAATGAACTGCTCTGTGTCTGGCTTAGTATATACACTGTAGCTTCTTAAAATTTCATTTATCTCTCTGGCAAAAACTTATCCTTCTCTCAAAGCTGCAATCTTTACCCAACAATTGCTGTGAGTAGAACACATCAAAATTTCCATGCCTCCATAGCTAAATATTTCTTAATATTTTCAAAATAAGTATCTTGACCATTCCTCTTAGTAACTAAGGCATTTGTAAACTTTTTCATCAGTTTTTACATTAATTTTACTTTTACATTAATATGCAGTACTATAAAAACTTCCATAAAGTAAAGAAAATGACAGAAGGACAATCAGCACATCTACTCCCAAAGGAATTTTTCACAAAATGGTGAATGGGCTTGATATATATATATAAGTTGCCACTGTTCTGCTATAGGTTATACACTTTGCATTTTTATATACATTATGTATTCAGCTTCTTCCCCTTCACTCTGCAGTTTATAGTCTGGATGAACCACACATATAAGAGAAAACCTAGTTTGAATACTGATACTGTGTTACACTGGAGCATCTCTGCTGTTTCCTATGTGCCTGAGTTTCTAGTTAGAGTCTGTCATTGATTTCTTTTTACATATTTCCAAATTATACTGTATGCAATGCAATAAACTTGAAAATATATACGCAGCATAACAATATGTAAAGAAACTCACAATAACATTTCTAGTTACTACTCAGTATCAACATTAGTATCTACATTTTTCTGCTAGGTTATGGTGATAAGTCTGTCTGCTGTTGCACTTAAGGAAAAAAGAATCAAAATAAACTTACTTGATATAATAGGGCACTTTGTTATGTGAAACAGATCTTTGCCATGGAAACTGTACTGAGGCTGAGGAAATAAAGAAAAAGTAATTACTAGAAAGCATCTGTTAAAAAAATCCAACTTTATTTTCTTTATTTATTTTACAAGTAAGCAATTATAATAAATTAAATGCAAACAATTAAAATTTCCTAGTCAACTTTCAGTAATTAGAATATCAGCTACAGAAAATGATGACAATCTATCAAGATGACTTTAGGCATCTATTTGATGCCAAGCTGGAAATAAAACAAATGTGGTGATTCTACTTCAAAGGAGGACAATAAATTCTGAGCAAGCAAGCAATCCATCCAGGAAAAATGGTAACACTGGGTTTTGCACCTCCATAGAATTATTATCAGTTTAAGCTTTGAAAAGAAATGCTTCTGCTACTATAATTAATGCTCTGCAATAGAAAAAAAAGGAGAAATATCAACCTTACTTTTATTAGTTACACTCATTAGCTCCTATGTACAACTTGAATTAATACTGTATGACCAACAAAAAAGGCATCAAAACCTCTCTTTGCACTCATTGCTGAACAGAAGTAATCTTTGCGGAATTTATGAAATTATAATATATTTATTTATATTTATGATACACCAACAGATATCATCCAGAAATTAAAGAAGACTTCTGCACACTGACTTGCAAAAGTCATGAAGGCATACACGACACTACAACTTTGCTTATATAAAGATTCCAGGAGATAAAATAGGAAAATGCATTCAGTTCAACAGGGCTGCTGGTGCATAACTTAGAAGCAGCTATTTACTGCATAGGTAAATATATATAGGTACATATACATCCTACCAGCATTTACCAGAGTAGTGCCTGGTTAATTAGGGTTTTATCATAAAAGAAACTCAGTACATTAGATTCACTACATAAGCAGAGATTGAAAGAACAGGTAGGAACACCTGATCAACACACTGTGATGAATTTATACTGCACACATATGCTGACACTTCCAAAAAACAAAGCGCCTGCTCTTGGGTGCACCTGTTTAAAAACCTGGTAAACTGAGACACAGCATTGATCCACATTGGATCACAAGTAATTAAACCCTTAATTAATATAACTTTCTGCCAGCATGGTCCACTTTAGAGTTCATCCCTCTTTGGCAAAAGAATTAATTTGAAAGCAATGCTCTCTTCTTCCCAAAGATCCTTCAAGGCTGCAGTGAAGTCTTACAAGCTATGCAAGTACCATAGACGAGTGCTGCTCCAGAGAGGGACAGGTCCCACCCTGCTCCCAGGCAGCTATTTCCTGAGTTTCCTGAGCAGTTTAATGTCTGTGACCTCTTCCTGAAATTATGGCTCATAATTTTCTGAGCTGAAAGACAGATTAACTGGGAAGACTATTTGGGAAACTACAGGAACTAAGTAAACCACACAAATCACTGGAAAAAAAAAAATAAAGAAAATTCTGTATTTAAAGAAGCAAATAACATTTCCAATAGAGGCAGCTAGTTACCTGGAGAAGAAAAACATAATAAAGGCTAAATGTTCAAATAGAGGCAGTGGCTTTCAGTACTACCAGACTAATTATGTCAGCTAAATAAAAACTGGCCCTGGCTTGCTTAGGTAAGATTTATGTGCTATGACAGACTATAGATATCCTGCACTGACACAAATATGGACTAAACAATGCAATAAATTAGGTTGTTAATTATTACAGACCAAGTCACTCGGTTTATTTGGGAACAACCCTTCTAAAAACATTGTTAGTTCTCTGCCGCGCAGAACTCTGCAATATTAAATCCCTCCCCCCTTGTTTTTTTTTTTAAAGTTGTTTTTTTCAAAGAAAACTAAACAGAGTACTTATTAATTCTGGTCTCAACAGCAGGCCTGCTGATATCAGTTAGACTGGTCACTACTCAGAGATGCTTTGAGAAGACCACTTGAAGACCTAGGCTATTTGTTATGGAATATGCAGAGTCAGAGCTCCATGGGATGTTCATGGATTCTTCTAAGAAAGCATACAAGAAATGAAACAGAAGAGTGGATCTTGGGCCTTACAACACATTAATTACATAAAAAAAAAGGTTATGGTTTCCAAGGGCAGGAGACAGCAAAACAATCTTTTTGCAATGAAGAACATATGATAAAGATTCTTCATCTTTAAAGGTATTAAGGACGTATAAAGTTTACTGATCAGAAACTAACTTGCAAGGAGCTTACTTTCCTTCTCAAAAGCACTGAAAAAGTGAGCAATCAAATTGCATCTAACAGTGATGGGAAGCAAAAAATAGCTCAGCAAATAGAGAGAACAGATTGTAGTGTCTACTAACACTATTTTCCCCCAGCCTCTTACTGCAGTACATTTTAGTAAAGGCCAATGTAATTCCATGTACTAGTCTTCAAAAATATTCTGAAGCACTTTCTTGGCGATGGTGTGGATGAATCCATGTAATTGGTGTTCCCAGAACTCCAACAGCAGATTCAAATGCTGCACTGTGTCTTTTTAGCAGAGAAACGCTGCTAGCCACTGCAGAGGTGAAATCACTGGATTAAGGGGCCTGGAATCAGGGTGTTAGATAATCTCATCTAGGCTCCTTTTCCCATGAAAGTCTGGACCAGATGATCTTTTGAGGTGCCTTCCAACCTGGGCTATTCTACGATTCTATGAATCTGATGAACATGTAGAAATAGATGTTTTGCTAACACAAATTCCTGATTAAACGACAATTGTGAGGTAGTCTGCTGAAAATGTTGTGAAAGCAGGCTATGGGCTTTTGTTAGGATTTCGAGGAAGAGTAACAGGTAAGTGAGGTAAATTTAAAAAAGCTGCTGTCAAATGAGTGCAGATAACCTCCCCTCTACTTCAGAAGTGCAATTTTGGAGATAAAGTTTGCATGAGACATACATATCAAAGCCAGTTTTAGGAATCTGAGGTTATTTTATTCAGGCTACTACTCGTTCCTTACAGTTAGTCATTTATGGCTGCTAAAAAGGTTTGAAAAATTTGATTTAGAATACATACTATTTCAACCTGTCAGGATAAAACCTTCATTTTCCCAGATTTAATGATTTTTTTATTACTTTCCTTTTGAAGTTACTATCCCTGATTTTCATTTAACAGACTTTCTATATAAAGTTGTAGGTATTACATTTTGTAACTCTTTCTGGTTCAAGCTCATAGAACAGTTTTCTTCCTTTTAGTTTTAAGAAGTTTTTGCTGTAGTTCATGTTAAGAATGAGCTTGGTTGTTTATAACAAAAAAAAATTAAATGGGTAACTGCATATTATTTGCCTTTGCAGGACTGTGGTACTTGGCTATAGCTCCCTGTGGTATCTACCAACACGCAATCTGGAAAATTGCCCTTCTTGACTGTTGTATGTAATGTAAACTAAATGTACCCTTAAGCCTGGAGAAGATGTCCTAAGCAAGGCTGAGGCATGTTGATAAGGCACTTCATAGTCTCTTTGGACACAATTCTATGAATGTCTTATCCAGCAAAAGAGCCAGTTCACCACTCAGTCTTGTGAAGGTATTCATTGTTGCATGCTGTAAGCCAAATCAATGAAATGATCCACGTCCAGGAAAATGAAAGCAGCCAACCCTGCCCGGCAGGTTGCTTTGTTTTGCATGTGGACTCTTTCACTGATTTTTGTTTGTTTGTTTGTTTCCAGATCAGTCAATTTCAACATTTGCATTGGTTCAGGTGAGGAGAGGTGAACCACCTTAACAGTGACACAGGAGTGAAGCCAGGAACTTCTCAAACCAGCTACAGTAGGAGAAACTGCATCTTCTCTACATTGCTTCCTCATCTGTTTTAATTACACAGACTTGACTGACTACTCTCCCAAACAGTTAATCTGGTGTTTTCAAACAGTGCCAAAGGTACCATTCTCCCTATATTCTTTTTAGAAAATTATTACATAGGATATACTGTCCAGGACAAGGTTACAAGTTTGAGATTGGAAGGGCTACAAAACCACCACTGTAGAAACACTAAGTAATACTTCTAATGGGTTTTAAAAAAATAAAATCAAACCCTAAAACAAAAAAACACCAAGAAACCGCAACCAAACAACAACAACAAAAAATTCAGGTTGTGGAAAATAAATAAATAAAATCAATGTTTGTTTGTTCTGTCAATTTAAAAGAAGACAAAGTGGTTCCAGGAATTGTTATTCTATATATATTATTCTGTTATTCTATTATATAACAGTTCTAATATTTTAAATACACTGTCTTGTTTATCATGATGTTTATTGAAAAACTGGTAACCAATGTAAATTAAGAATATAGCTGTCATATAACTCAAGAAGAAATCAAGGTTTATTCATTATTTTAAATTATATTATTTCTTCAGCTATACAGTGACAGAGCACTCGAGAATCTCTGGGACAGAGCAGCTCATTTTTATGTTCACTTCTCAACTCCTGCAATAATTTTATCTTTATTATTGAGGTCCTCAGTTAAAAAGGAGAGAGATGACTGAGCTAACATTTTGCAGCATGAGCTCTGATGATGGTGCATAAGCCAGAACATCAGAAAATAAACATTGATCTTGATATTGCAACCTATCAATCTTTAACGAATAAAACAAGTGAGAACAAGGGAGTAAAAGCATCTGCTTTTTCTCTCTTAGTATATGGGACTTTGTAGGCTTACATCTCTAAAATTTTCACTAAATCAAAAAAGATGCAAGGATGGATCTCAAGAGGAAGTGGTGCAGGTTTGCTTTCCCCACCTCTATATGTTCCAGGAATGTATGACATGAAGTCTTTAATTAAAAAAAAAAAATTTAAAAAAATCAAGGCAGCTCTTCCTTTGTGTCATTCCAGCAAGTGAGGAAGCAAAAGGAAACTGAGGAAAGAGGTAGCAGGGGAAAAGAACAGAAAGATTCTGGAATAGCCACAGGTCAGACTTTAGAGCAAACAGTGGACAAATGATAAACCAATCAGGGATGCAGCACTAACTCAGCAAGATATTGTAGTGATCCCCAAGAGAAGCATGACAGCGAGAATGTCAGTGGAGTTATGAAGATGAAACATTCCTACAAAAACAAGGAGGTATAAAACAATATGGAAGAACTTCCTGTTACAAAGCCATAGGGAAACTTGGAGTAAAGAGCAGTCAGTGTTTGAGAAAATCATCATATCTCACATGTATTTATTAATTCAAAGAACTTACTGGAAAGAAAGTGCTGTGACGCAGGCCCAAAATCTTGATGTGCCTCCTGTAACTGTTTAAGGCGGTCCTCTACAGACACCTACACATAAACACACATACACAACATGTAACACCAGGGCCGTCATAATAAAAACACTTGTTTACAGTAATTTTTATTTAAATAAATGTAAGCTGTCATGTGTCATCGCACTTATTTGACATCTTGCTATTCAAGGCTACTTTTTTCCTTTAATTTGCCTGACAAAAGTAATTTTCATATCTTGTAGCATTCTCATGCAAGTATTGTAGATCGATAACAAACAATAGTAGTTTCATGGCGAACATAGCTGAGTGCTGAAGTTTCTGACGTCCTCCCAGCCTTTCTGTTGTCCAAATTTCCAAAGTCAGCAGTTATCGGTTTGATTGTATTGATCTCACAGCTGCCTTTCCAGCACAGAACCATTTTGGAAGACACCATTTCACTAGCTGATATGACCCCTCCCCAGTTTACTAATTGAAACTGCCCTAGCACACAGCAGCAGTTTGGCTGCTTAATTTACACAATTTGAGAGGACACAAAAAATGCCCAACCAACCAACACCACACTCCCACAACCCTAAAACACACTACTAAATTACATTAGGAAAGGGAAGGATACATTAATAGTTTTGCCTCTCAGGCGGATCTGATTCAAAACTACTAGTCTAGAAGCTGATGCTCAGGCTTTGAACATTCAGTTCCACTGCCCTTATCTAGGCAGGCAACAGATCCTCCATGCTTCCCTCAATTTTTTCGGACATTTAATATCACTGAGAAACCAGGTAAAGAAATAAATAGTAAAAAAGAGATAGTGAGAAAGTGCAAAAAAGTATAAATTAACTTTAACAGATGTAAGAAACTTCATTAAACCATTCACCGTGAAACTGTGCATAGGCATAAGCTGTAATCAGGCACATTGATTTACCTTTCTCAGACAATTTAAGCACAATGATCTTAACTAAGCAATATCAATCTATCTCACAGCATACCTACTTCTGTTGTATAATGCTAAATATGCTATTTCTCACATCTTGTTATAACTCTACTAATACTTAAGTCACTTTAAGTGAAATTCCCTGCAGAAACTGAACATTCAAAGCCAAAATAAAACAGTTTTCATGGGAGCTGGAAGTGCAACAGAAATATGTACGCCATTTTTCAGTAACAATGATTTATGCAGTAAAAATACAAAAAACCATGCAGCAATGGTTCCCACTAGTCTCTAGAGATTCATGCAGCCTCCTGACAGTGTAAACTGCTGAGACAGATTGAAAGGAAAAGATTTTGGTCAAGCCAAAGAAGGAAAGACAACTCCCTTTCTTGCTTTGGTACCGCTAAAAGAACCACTTAAAGACAGAAATAATGAACAAAGGGTAATAATGCATCTTTTAAGGGAAGAGAAGAAAGGAAGATTCCTCCCCCCGCCATACACATTCAGAAGTATACCTGTAAAAGTTTCCACCTCATATTAAGATCATCCAGTTGACGAGACATCTTTAATGATGGATAAAGGTCAAGTGGAGACAGTTGGCTGGACAAATCATTCACTGTTTTAACTTTCAAGTTGATAGGAGCAATTTCTTCTCTAAAAGCCTAAAAGAGTAAGAATTTATGCTCAACAGACATCTGAGAAGCACAAAAGCCATCATAAAGTCAACATTGTGCTGACTTGCGGGATGAGACAGCTTATGCTAAACGACTACACACAACTCTGTTCTCCAGCAAGGAATATTCACTCACTTCAATATTCGTATTAACTCCTTCATATCTATCTATAGAGAAAAATAATACGAAATTTACCCAAAAGCCCACATCCCAACTGAGTCTCTAAAACAATTTAAATAAGGCTTTTAGTGGCATCATATGGCTTTAGAGCTTTTCTTTCCAAAAAGAAACATGCAGTGCTCTACCAGAAGCTTTAAGCAGCATACAGCTTTGTCAAGTGCTCTTAAAGAAATGTTTGGTAACTATAGTTTTGCAGTATTAAGCAGATGACAAAAATTAAATGTAAGAACTATTATTGAATTAGCAAAGCATGAAGGAATGTATCTTCTAAGGAAAAGGAGTACAATGTTTTACCTGATTAGAACTCTAGAGTTAAACTATTATAATGATTAGAAAGAAGAAAAAGGTTTATTGAATCAAATGGAACTAAATACAGTATTAAGACAAAGTTGATGCAAGTCTTAGTTACAGTTGAAAAGATGCATCAATGTCTTTCTTGCTGTGAGCAGTTAATTGTTCAATCCTATAAAAGGCTTTATTAAACGTGAACCAAATCCTTCAAAATCGCTCCATCAGGCCCAGGAGCAGAAGGCAACTACTGGCAGGAAAGAAGGGTTTGGCTTCTAGACAGGCAGCAGGCTCCTATTACTTGAGCAGATGTTTAAGGTTTTCAATGGCAATGAAAAAACTAAGATTTTGCTTTGCTTTACAGAAAAAGCCGTCAAGATATGACAAATCACTTTTAAACAAGAGAACAAAGATCTATCCAGCAACAGCATCTTAGTGCTTGCCTTAGTATCTATATTAAAATGTAATAAGGGAGGAGATGCATTGCTTTCTTCAAAATCAACAGCAGTTTGGATATAAGCTCTGACTACTTTCTTTTTTTTAAAGATTTTGGTTCCATTTAAACTGAAAGTAACTACAAAATTTGGAGAATGACAATGCTTATATTGACGTATGCGAAATAATGTAGTCCTGTGTTAAATTCATGAGCCCACAGGCTGTGTATACATAGAGAGAGCATTTGCAGAAAACTGGTTGCAGCCCATGGGCCTTCATTCTTCTAATACCAGCATCCCATGACGAGCACAGTGTCAGATACGTGACCTCAGGGACCTCTAATGTTTTGTCAGATTCATTCTCGAGCTTAAAAGCTGAAAAGTTGTGTTTGTGAAACAGAAGCTTGGTGATAACTGCTAACTTTGCCTGAAACAGCAGTTTCCTCTACCTACACATACATACCCATGTGTTCTCCTGGATTCCCTGAGATATTCATGCACTCTACCAAACACTGTGCTGTTTCCAGTCAGCTCTCTTGGATAATGTTGGTTATCAAAAGGTATTCCTTCTTTGGGGAGCTCTGCGTTGCTGGGTCCCTACCCAACCAATGCAGCTAAGCAAGAAACAGCTATCACCCATCATGAGCAGCCATGCCTTGCCATGCAGAGCCCTGCATAGGTGGCCTGAAACTCTGGCTGCAAGAACTGGTATGCCCTTGAGAACATTATATGGTAGCATGTGTTTTTCACTTTGAAATAATCCTGAAGAGAAGCCAGGCTAAATTAAAAGCAAATAAAAGTTTTCACTAATACAAGCTAAAATAGACAATAGACGTGCTAAGTCTGTGAAAGTTAAGGAACATAAAATTGTGTACACACTTCTGTATGACTGAAAGGCCTCTGAATGTTTTTCTGAGAAGAAAGCTATACATGATGGCCAAACAGATCTGAGAGTTCACCACTATAAAAAGGAGGGGAGCCTAATGTCACTTGCCAGCAGGGTAACTGACTCAACCTTGCTCATACTCCAGTGCCTGGGCAAAGCTCCAAAACACACCCATGGCCTAACTATGGATTAGACAGAATTTTTAAGGAGGAAAATATTTAAATCCTATAATGCAAGTTTACTAATTTAATGAATGCTATACGACATACGCATCTGTAGCTTGCTGATACACGTGCTTACGTAATCACTGCTGGTGTAGGGAATGCTGTACTGTACTGTACTTTGAGACCTCAGACCTAGTCTTTAAAAAGCAGTTTAAACTGTACACTAGAATTTAAATATACCATGTATACATATCTAACATGACTAGGAGTAGAGGAATGGAGGAGTCTGACTCTCACACAGGCTAAGCATTTCGCAGTAGTTCTGCACTTACTGTAGTTTTCTCAATGTGATCTGGTAATGAATCTATAAGCAAGTCTCCCACAGGTTTCCAGCCATTCCTCACGTTCTCAGCTTCCTTCAAGTCAGCATCAAGGTCATCCATGGCACACTGCAAGTCTTTCAGTTTTTCTAATGCTTTGTCCACTTGCTTTTGCCAGATACTGGCACTGGCATTTAAGTTCTCCCATTTCTCTTTTACCTCCGATGACTGCTTACGCATAGCTTTGGCAATCCTCATGGCTTTCTCCTCAGGAGTCAACTCTGCAGAGGGAAAGAAAAGGTACACTGTTGGATTTTTTTTTTTTGCTGTTATTCCCGTCTAGTTAAACAGAGGGCGCTTCTGAGGTACACACTCAAGACATTAAGTCTCATTTGAGTCAACTGATGATTTATTTCAGCAGGTACATGGCAGAACAACGTCCACCTTGCCATTAGTGAAATAAACCTTAAATCACTCCCCTAATGACAAAAATGAAGCTTGATCATAGGAAAATAAGAGACTATTCTTCCCTATTGGAAACGGCAATAGAGAATCTGAGGACCATTTAATGTATGAAGAACAACAATGCTTCCCTCTTGGATCACTTACCGCCATGTCTCACTGCATCCCTAGGATATCTCTTCTGTCTCTATTTGCTAGCAAAACTCAAGGTGTACAGAGTACCACATAGTAAGCAGTTCTGCAGCTCTACATCCATTTTTCTGTGTTAAAATTGAAGTCCTAGAAGGCTGGTTTAAATAGGTTTTGCAAATCTAAAAGTGCTAAATGAACCTGTTGACTGAAAAAGAGCCAGGCTTAGGGTGAACTATTTCTCTCAAATTTCAGGCTCACACGTCTAAATTCCATGCAACCTAGCAACCACGGAAATCCCATTCATGTTAGCAAAGACCAGCTGCCACTGAATAAGCATAGCCAAGTGGGTACACACATAACCTCAGGACATAGTCACAGAAGATGATACTGATTATTCCAACAAATTGCTTATTTATAAATCCCTGGTCTCTCATAAGTCTGGAAGACATCAGACAGAACTCCACACCATGGACATGTTTCATCCTTCTTTGACAACAAGAACTGAGGCAGCTGGTGCCATATCACTTTTCCACAACAGATTATTTCTGCAAACCAGTCAGGTGGTCAATCAATAAGAGAACACACTGCCTTTCCCAGGTCTTCAATTTGAGACTAAGCAAGACCCAGACAGTCAGAAAGCTAAAAAGAAAACCCTAATACAACCCCAGCAGATCCTGCTGCTACTGCTCAGAGGGACCTTGCTGAAAAAAGTCATGGATAGCTTCGTTTACTAGCTAAGACTTGCTCCTGTAATGGCAAACAAAGCCAGTCTCCTTCTTCATAGCAACCTGGAGTTCCTGCAGGCATAGAAGTGAGCAGAGGAAATGCGATATAATGCAGAAAGCAAAGAACAAAAGAAGGGGTAAGAGAGATGGCATACCCTGAAACTGAGCCAGCTGGCCTCCTATTAACTCCTATATAAAGCCCTTGGAAAAGGTTTATCACAGTATTCTTGTGATTAAAAATTCAAGTGTTTTCTATTAATGAATTATACACAATCATGCAAAGATGAAAGCACCATGCTTGTCAGTTTTGTAAAATCTTATTAGCCCATATCAGTCTTGATAAATACTAGACTACAAATATTAGAAAAGGACGTATAAGGGAGAGCATGTTGCCAAATGACCAAGTATTGCCCAAAAGCACAAGGCAACTAGCTAAGAAATAGTTACATAAGAGAAAAAAGCACCGTCAATGGTAATCAAACAAAAATGAGACAAGGACAATCAACAAGACACCACCACCACTAAGTGAATACAAATATCTAGGCTGTAGGTTGCAAAGCATATTTTGACTTCTATTCGAAAAGCTGTTTTACAAAAAGAGAGCCACTTGAAGAAAGAGTGGAGCAGAGAGGGTCAAAAAAAAATTTGAGCTTACCAATATTTTTTAGTGACTTGGTGGGTATCATAAGCTATCACACAGAAGCACTGCTTATGTGCACTCTGCCTGCAAAGACAATGACTAGCCAGGCTTGGGCAAGAGGGTATTTGAGAAAAGGAATTTGGGGAGGAACAATTGTGACAAAAACCTGCAATGCTTAACTAGATGTGAAGGGATATAAATTATATATGTAGCTCTGGGATATAGAGACAGGGCAGTCACCCATAATTTGCTATAGTGACAGATCAGAATAAAGATGAAAACCAAAGATAGGTTGTGATAAATGGTATCTTGTCTGTGGAATTCCAGCAATCCACAGTAGAATAAACTACATAACCTGACAACACAGTTCTGGGATGATCTTTACCCCAAGGTTTGCAACAGATTTTAGAAAACGGGAAAGAAATAACGCTTAAGTTCTAAGCAAAAAAAACTTTCAGATAAACCCTGTATTTTAAACAAAAGCAACAGCTACAGATTGCTTATGTAAAGATACGAAAGAAGTTGTTACTGGAAATACTTTTAGAATTATTCATCCTTCAGAATAATAATATAGCATTGATGAACAGAAAAGAACACCCTACATCCCCTGGTGACAAAGGGACTATGAACAATCTAGAAGCCAAGTTAAATTGCAGCACTCAAGAAAGTTGCACCTAGTGGCAAAGTTCAGTATAAATATATATCTCAACATCATAGGTTGAGGAATCCTATGATATTCTGTGTTACAATCATACATTGAGGACAACCAGGTCTCAGGAATAAAAGCTGAAGGACTTTAAATGAGGATTCAGGGGGCACCTAAAGTTAGAATATTTTACACAAGGAAAGCGAACACTGAGCTTCACCGAAAGGGGACAGAAAATTGCAGACGGTGCAGGAAGCCTTCTTTGTTAGCACAGAATCACAGAATCGTTAAGGTTGGAAAAGACCTCCAAGATCATCAAGTCTGGGACATACACATAAACTGGACTAAGTAGAAGTTACATACACACAAAGCTGCAACCTGCTTTTTTTATCCAACACCATGTGCTTGCATCATCCTTTACCTGTATCATAGTGGAAAACCTACCAAACCTGAATAAAAGAGTAGAAAGTTGGAAGGGCTTAATAGTTTTAAACTAGAGTAATTAGCAGGTGATTTAAAATGATCAGTCACTTGGCAAGGAACATGCTGAAGCTTTATTAAGAGCTGAAAATCTTGCAAAACTTTTTGGTTGTCCGTAAAGGTACTGACCCAACAGATTTAATGAGCGCTTCTTGCTCCAACAGAGGGAATAAAGAGGCTGCAGCAATAAATGGGAACAGATGAGAGGAACAACAGCCTGACTTTGGCCAGGTAAAACAAGGCAGCTTTACTTACCGCAGACTAGTCATATATTTTGGGAAGGAATTCCAGATTGACTGGGGTGATAACAAGTACTGAACTGAAAACCTAAACATCTTTTAAAACCATTTAACCATTTATCAAATCCACGTCATTGTGTGAGGATATCTGCCATATATTTTATTTGAAAAAAATATTAATTTATTGCAAGACTGCTTTATTTTACAAAATCCTTGGAAGGATTGTAAAACTACATAGACTTGTAAAGTTGCCCTATATAAAAAAAAATTTCTACGTTTTATGAGCTATAAAAACATTCAGCATTTATTCATTTAACAGAGAAATACATCTTTATAACTTCACGTTTTCTATCATGAAAATTCAACTTTACTGATGAACAACACATTGCTTTTTTTTTCTTAAGCAAATAACACGTTCTCCAAGATACTGGTTGCAGAGTATAGAATTGTAAACCTCAAAAAAAAATGTCTTAACCGTGAGAAATTCCTTTTATGAGTTTGGAATTCATTTCAGCAGTCTGTTCATTACATACACTGGTAGACAGTTCCTTTTTCTACTAAAAAAACACTACACAGTGGGTGGTCGTTTTTTGTCCGAACTTTATATAGTCTTCTCAATGATCAGCCTTTTTTCCCCCTCTTCCTCTCTCCTTTTTTTTTTTTTTTTTTTTAATGGTACTTCTTACGCTATAGCCACTTCAACAGCTGCTCTGAACTTAAGAAAAGCCTATATTCACTGGACCACTTCTTTACCGGAGAGGAAAGACATTAACTGACCTTGCAGTCAGGGAGAAAGAGCAGTAAAAATAAAGTGCTTCTGTAGTGGAAAAAACTTGATTTTTAATAAGCATATTTTGCCACAAAAAAAAAAAAAAGAAGCAGTATGTCCTGGTTTCAGCTGGGTTAGTCTTTTCATCCCAATACTTGCTGTGTTTTAGAGTTAGTGCGAGAATAATGTTGATAACACCTATTGTTTTAGTTTTTGCCAGGTACTGTTTATGCTCAGCTGGAATAGAAATAATTTACTTCCCAGTAGTTGCTGGTTTTTAGAATTCATATAAGAAGAAAGTGGAAAATACACAGATGTTTTTAGTTGTTGCTAAGAAATCGAAGACATTTCTGGTTTCCCATGTTTTGCTAATGTACAGGTGCAGAGCCAGGACAGCTATCTCAAACTGGCTAATAGAATATTATATACCATAATGTCATAACGCTCAGTATAAAAAACAGGAATTTGGCCAGGGAGGTGGTGTGTGGGACTGACAGGCAATCCAAGTTCCACATTCAATGTTCTGCATTCCGCTATCGTTGCTCTTGCTGTGATCTCTGCACTCACTGCTATCTCTGCACTCGCAGAAATCTATTATTACTATTGTACCTTCTTTCACTGTTCTATTAAAACTGTCTTTATTTCAATCCACACGTTTCGCTTTCCTTTTCTGATTTTCCTCTCCATCCCACTGGCTAGTGAGAGGTGAGAAAGCAGATGTGTATTGCCTGTCAAGCTGCCAGCTACAGGCTAAACTGCAACACAATGAAAGCACCAATGGCTTTTCTGTCTCCAGCAGAGACAGAGTCACATGGAAGGAAAACTTTCAAGTCTAAATTTTATAGCTGCCTTATGTTGCTTACCCAGAATACTTGGTAACATGTCAGTGGAGAAAATCCCTCCTTGTTTGAGGACTTATTTTAGATCTCAAACTATACCTAGCTCTAGCAGTTTTGATTCTAAAGAACTGTGGCTTGATCTTCATTAGGGAGATTTGAACTTGTGATCTCTTTGTGATCTTGCCACAACTACATTAATTTCCTTTCACCTTTAATATATTCTTAGTAAAATACACTAGAACTGGAGCTGACTTCATTCCCTGTCCCTTGCCCATTATGCCAAATATTGTCTCTTCCTTGGTTCAATCAGTCTTTGCTAGAAAAAACAATGGGTGATACAGCACTTGTATCATTATGAACACTTTAATATTATTCGAACAGACACAATGGCACACTATCAAACTCTAAAGAGTTTGGCAGAACCAAAAGCAATGCTATCATTGCATGAATAAGTTCTTTAGAATCGCTCCAGCAAAAGCATTCTCTGGGTTTTTAACAATATGGACAGAAAACTTAGTTCTGATAGGTTGGGAATAGGAAATTTAAAGAATACGCAGCAACTAGTTAATTTGGAAACATTAATCAGACCCCAAACACCCAGCCATGCAAGCACAACCCTGTATGTCACCTTTTCCTCCTATTTAAATATTTATTGTATATGTAGTTAAAGCAAAGAAAAAAACACAATCATTTTCACCTTAGCCCATTTAGGTTTTCTTCTATCAAAACTGAAAGTTCTTCAAACCAAAGAAATATAATTAGAGTGAAACAAGAAAGTCTCTGCAGGATAAAAGACAAATTACCTTTGGTCTGCAGAAGACAGAATTGTGAAAGCACGGAAAACGAAAGCTGTTAACCTCACGTATGATGAACACTTCTGGAAAGGGCCCAGAGTATAGGCTCCAGATAAAGACAAATGAGAACAACGCTAGCAAATACATATCTATATATCTCTATACATCTACCTCCTTTAATATAGCTGATGAGGAAAAAAACCAGCTTCTAGTTAAATTAAGTCATCCCATAGCATCTATACTCAGAAAAAAAAAAAAAAAGACTATAGCGATCTTGAGAATCGCATATTTATCCAGCATAATCACTGTAACTCGCCGATATTATCAAAACACACAATTCTTTCCAATAAAAACAATCCATCATTTTGCAATAAATGGGACAATCCAAAGCAAGTTCACAACACTGGAACCTAAACCAGGTATGAATTCAGTTTTAGTCTGCTCCTGCCATAAAACCAGAAAAATCCAGATATAACAGTACTGTTATAGCATCACCAAGCTATGTCTTTTTCCAGTTCCTGTAGAAGGGAGAGTACTAGTGGAAAGAAGGCTATCACTACTGTATCCTAGTTACTCTAAGGTAAGCATGAAATTAATGCTATGTTTCTTTCCAAGGCACTATGACTGCAGATTGTAATAGGTTTTTTATTTCTTGCAAAATCAATAATTTTTTTTCTGGCACAGCACATATGACAGGTAGCTTCTCAGCAAGGCTGCAGAAAACAGATATGCATTTCAAAACAAAACAAAGGCAACTATTTTATTCCAAAACAATGCAAAAATACCCAGGAAATAAAGGCAAGTCAGGCACCACAAAAAAACAGGGCTCTCACTTGATGGCATCCTATAACAACACCACAGGACTTTAAAAAAAAAAAAAAAATCCATATCCTGAACTTTTTTGAACCTTCTAAGCAAGTTTCTTCAACCCGTTTTCTCTGCTATACACTTTTTTGTTTAAAATTCTGAGATAGCCAACTCGCTTTCTTGAGGCTCGTTTACAATGTTTTTGAGCTACGTTTGCTCTAGACTGTAAGAAAGGAATTTTCTTTCAAACAAGGTCCTAACCTTTGACATCTATCACTCATCTACGTTGCTAGTAGCATAACTGAGAATTCTCTTGCCAACAAAGCTTTACTGGTTTCTGGAGTCTTTAAAAAAGGTAATGGTCAAAACCTAAGAAGATAGCTTCCACTTGGGAAGTATACTGTGTTTTGGCTAAAACCAGGCCATAACATAGCATACAGGCCAAGAATGAATATAAATCTGCTTAAAAATTTAAAAATAAAAAACCCAAACAACAAAATAAACCACTATGGCCTCAGGCCAGTCTGTTTCCAATACTCAGCTGTTATAAATTCAGGCTTAAAACTCCTTTAAATTTGCACTCCACACAACTCAGCAAAAAGAAACAACTTGCTTGAACTTTGTTAATATGACTCCAAGCAGGCAACCATGTAAGACTCTACAGGAAGAAATTCAAGGCTTTACCCAGGTGGACTAAACTTGAAGGGTGACTAAGACATCTATTTGAAAAGGAGAAATGCTTAGTTTGAGATTCTCTTATGGATAATGGTACATTTCTCTCACAAATTCTCAAAAGTCACAAGTAAACAAGCTCCAACTAAAACAGGTAGCAATGTTCAAAATCGTGTAAGTAGTTTCTGAGCATGACTCCACTGACCCCCATTGCGCAATTTCTAATTCTCACACTCAAGACTTCATACTCAGCCCAGTTGCACAGCAGAGAACAAAAAACTGTTCCAGAGGTGTGTGATAGCTAGTGGACAGGAACAAGTAGCTGGGAATAGAAATCCTGCCTGCTATACATATTAGAAAACAGTAAATTGATGATTTCTAGTTAGATTTTCCATGCCAAGAGGAAAAACTACAGCAGAGAATCCATCTGAATGCGATAGTGGTAGGAAGCAAAGATGACTTCTATTTACATCTGAAACAAATATGTTGTGTGTCTACAAGTTTAAATGAAGTATATCCATGTACTTCATTGATACCTATTAATATATTTCTCTTAAAGAAGACAAGTGATTCATGGGGCTTTCTAGCAGTTTAAATGATATGCTTATCACAACAACCTTTGCTACCAAATAACAGCTTTCAAAGCATGGAACCTGATTGCCATAAGAAAACTAAAAGATACTGAAGTACCTCAACGATACTGCAGATTCCTGGAAACATTCACTATTGCAGTGGGAATAAGTGTAGTGTCCTGTGGTAATCTGCTAAGGTGTTTATGTTATCTCCCCAAAAAAATCATCGCCACTCCCTCACTGCATCAGTAGAATTTTAAGGACTGAATTTCAGCAAAGCTGTATCATCAGTTCCTAGAACCCTGTGGATTGAAGACATTATTTTTACTTTCCTTTGTGTTTCCCATGGCCTGTAACCTTACCAACAGTAGAGAGATCTAAGAAGCCAACTGTAACTATACCATGAAGAATTATAATTAACACTTAAGTTTTCTCCTATACCACAGGCAAGTGACAAGCTAAAAATATAAGCACTTCCAATTTTCTTATTCTATCCATCTATCCAATTCAGCAGCTGGCCTGCTGGTTTATCAAACAGCTCCACTCTGATACCAAAGCAGCTTAAAGGCAAGAACAATGAGAAGCCTTCTTTTTTGTCATGAGACCTCCCTGTGGAAACATGGCAAAACAAAAACAGAAGAAAAGACAGATAGGAGATAAAATTACGTAGAAGGAAGCTTCTTGGAGGCCAAAGAACTGTGTTTGAATGTACCAGTTACTACATGGTACAGTAGAAGGCCAACAAAGAAAGCTTAAGGTCAGAATGGGAAAGAAGAAACCAAAGCTTGCTTATAACTTGATTTTACATTCTTACGATATATTTGAAATTAACAAGGATGTTATAGACAATAATGGGTTATCATAAGGCATCCTATTAATATTTTTTCGAAGACAGGCTGTCAGCTTACAATCCAAAACCACACTCCTTCCTCTTTAGCAACACAAACTGTACATCACCGAAGTTAATGAGTTAACTTTCATCTACTGCAGAGAATACCAGACTTGAGAAACTGACAGAAAATAATAAAAAGACATTTTCAAAGCAAACATAAGTCTGCACCCACAGTCTTCACTGAAAAGGGTTAATTGGAAGAAAAATTGTGTGTCTGGATGTCTTCAAATCTAGAGCTGTGGCTTTTTGGAGATCGATGACATTACTTGTCAGAAAAAAATTACTAGACTCAGTCCTAGGTGAAATTTAACAGCTTATAAGAGATCAAAGCAGATGATTCAAAGACTTATTTTGGCCTAGAAATCTATAAAGCTACAGAAAGTGCAAAACAGCTCTGTGCAGGGTGCAGGTACTCACTTCTGGCAGCCGGGCTGCACAGGGGCCTCTGTGAGGAGAGGCAAAGGCCACACGATGCTGGAGACAGTCAACAGCAGATGATCTATCAGAGGGCACCATGCTGGTGCCACGTTGGTGTTACCTCAGAGAAAGTGTATTTAAGAAACAGCAGAAAACACCAGAGAGGGAGGAAGAGGAAGCAACGAAAAGGAGAAAGAGCAGAAGGAACACCAAGGTCAGATGAGGAGGAGCACCTCCATGGTAAGGTAGATGTTCCCCACGCAGAGCCCACGCTGGGGCAGAGGAAAGATGCGAGAAGAAATGAGCAGAAAGAAACTACTAGGCTGACTGTGGACCCACCACCTCCACACGCTCTCACACCATTCATTGCCCTGTTCAAGAGGCTGAGTGTGACCTGGTGTCATAACAAGGGGAGAAGGAGATAAGAATGAAGGAGTCAAGTTGAGCCTGAGAAAGCAGGGTGGAAAGCTGTGGTTTTAGTGTTTGCCTTTTTGTTTCATCAAATTCTTTACTATTCTGTTATCATTGCCATCTGTGTAATAAGTAGTAGTAGTAGTAATCATAATAAATAGAATAAAAAGCCCTTATGATGCAGATCATACGAAGTTTGCTTTTGCACTCTTAGACAACGCTACATTATTGATATCAACTCCTGCCAGAATATGACCATTTTACTCTGGTAACGCTGTATGTATTAGCATTGTTTGTGCTGGGTGATTCTATAGCTTTTGAGAAGAGAGTCTGTGACTTGAAACTTCAGTGTGAATGAATGACTAAATATAAAGTGAGCATTCTTTATTTTTCAACTGCAAGCTTGCTTGTGATTTAGACCAACTGAAATATTAGAGATGCAATATATCAAACAAGTTTGAGAGTAAAAAAACAAATAATGTTTTCAGGAGTCAAGAGTTTAAAAAGGAGGTAGTAAGATACATTACAGCAGCTCAGATATCAGAACTAATCACGGAGGAAAGCTGTGCATAGGCTTTAATCACCACCTATTCAAGCTTTATGACAAAGTTGAATTAGGGAATAAGAAACTGCATAAAAGTTTTCATAGAAATAACACAAAGTATGGACACAGGAAAGATTAGTTGTTTCCACCGAACAAACCTTAGAAGTGTACTATGGAGATGTATAGGAAGATGTATGGGAAGAAAAAAATTAACTCCCTTTACAAAATTACAGCATAGCTGCTTCTCTATTATACAGAACAGTAAATTATTCACAACTTAAAGCAGCTGATGTTTCTGTAAAAGCAGATGACTACATTTTCCAAGATTACTCTTGTGTTATTAAAAGTAAGACTTCTATAAAGTTGTAACTTACATCACAAATGTAATTCTAGGACATAATGACACAGATATTTAGTATCTTTTTCTATTCTGTGGTTATGGGGGTGAGGTGGAGGAAAATTATTACTTCCTTGTTGTTCTCTGGATTAGACAAATACCTCAATTAACACCACGCAAACATCATTTCTAGGGTAGCTGTGGTTTGTTCCTTAGTAATAATTGACCTAACGTTGAAATCTTTAAGATCCTGTAATGACAGCCATCCTAAATCTGATTCCTTTTATTTCTAATGAGAAGCACCACCAAATACATTTGTTTCTACTGGTTGAGCAGAACTCTGAAATAATGACACATATACATTTGAATGTGCTTCCTTGAACTACTATTCTGACTATATTTAAGGTAAGTAAAAAGAAAGAACTGATGACTTAAGTGTTTTGAATAAAAAAATTGGAAAAGGAAACAGACTTTTCTACTTCTATTAAAACATGAGTACTTCCAAAGCAGAGTAATACTTTGGGGCAAAATCTTCAAAAAAAAAAACCAGCAATCAGGATGTTGTTTGGAAAATTCAAAATTCTGAAGTCTAACCAAGTAATAGGGATATAAAATATGTACTAGAGACACATAAGGCTTTATTCTTTTCTTTTATCCATTCCCAGAAAAGAATATTTTCTGACCTGTTTTTGAATGCAGGCTCCTTCTTGGCTCCTCAGGCCCCTCAATTGGTTGGTCAGCAAGGAAAACTCGTGCCTGGTCCACAGCATTGAGAATGGCTTGCTCTTTATCCTTCAGTTCGCGCCTCAGTGCCTTTGGGAAGAGAAACAAGAATGCCATTTGTAATTTCATCTTGTGACTAACAGATACTATACCATTTTCTCTGTTTTCACCCCTATGACCAGTGCTGTCCAGTAAGTGAATAATAGTCAACATGTCATTCAGACTGCAAGATAAAATGTAAATTTTACAAAACAGAAATGGCAAGAAATTAATTAAGGCTAGAAGGGTATTTTTTATAGAATTAAATTAAGAACTGAACACAAGACATGATGATAGGTTTTAAAAACATTAACAGAAACCAAAACTAAAACATTCAACTTCAAAAAAAGAAAATCCAAGTAAAATTAAACTGTTTATTGGTATATTACAATAACAGACTTTTTTTTTCTTTTTTGGTAGATGGAATAACAGAAAAATTGCATAAATTGCATCTACTGAAACTTCAGAAAAAAAAATCACAAATGCTAAAAAGAATTGCAAAAGTACTTTACATTCCTTTGAAAATGCTACCTCTTATTTGTCTCCTAACTATTAATAGTTGTAAAACTTAGAAAATATGTAGCCAGAACTTTTATGATGAGAATACATTCTGAAAAAGCATCCTTCCAATTAGCCAAAAATATCTTGAGCCTCATAAACACAGCAAAAAATCAGCTTTTAATATCACTTCTTGCTAATGGAAACGAATATCAGAATATTTTGTTCTCTAGCAATTATGATTTTATTCAAAGGGTTAAGTGTAACTACCCTTTTCTAAAACAAGTGTTCATAATAGCCAGCTGTAATATTTCTTACGAAGAATTTTCTTCTATTTGTTTCTTTAAGTATAAATCTGTTCCACCTAGAAGGAAATTGCTTTGGATGTTTAAGTTGTGTTACTTTCTATGAACAGAAACAGAAAACAAGATACTTTAAACATTATTGAAAGGCTATGCTTAATTTTTAGCTCTAAATAAAAAATCAAGGCTTATTTTGCTGACACAATCTGTTCAGGCCCCATTCCAGCTCAAGAAAAGCAGTTAGGCAGCATTCACAGCATCACATAATAAAATGAGTGCTTTCCACTACAGAAAATTGTGCAAGTTACCACGGAAGGCTCATAAATGCTACCTTACCCTTCTCATCAGTAAGTCTCCTGATGCCACAAATGCAAAACACAACTGCATATTGACTTCAGCTCAGCAAGAGGAAAGATGTTATTTTCCCAGTCTTCTCCTATACTTTGTTCCTTTATCCTCATCTTCCCAAATCTTTTTATCCCTTCTCAATCTAGTTCTGCTCCAAATGAAATAAAAAACCACTCAAACTCAAAATGATCACCGAAAATATGCTAGCCTCCATTATGTTTAGGAACATGCACTGTACAGTCCTATTTTCAGTAACCATTAACTACTGTCTTCATATAAAAAACTTTTCAGAACAGTATTATCTCTACATGCCTTTGCACAGCAATAATAACAAGAAGAATAAGCGTTGTTCTTTGTAGGAATCAGTATATACTGTGTTTAATAAGAAAAAAAACCCTGTAACTTAAAGACCATGCCCTACTTTGTAAAAAAAAAAACAATTAAAAAAACCACAGAAATTCACGTACTGTAAAAGCAACATTCCAAATCAGCACAGGATGTATCGATATTTTAACTTCACATTACATATACTGGAATAAGACTCTTCGAAATCATCTGTATTTTACAAATAATGGAAACATTATCCATGCAGAAATTTGTTTCAGGAAAGAAGGAAGGAAGCCATTATCACTTGTGTACGATTAAGGCTCAAAAATCACCCATTTAAAGACCTTTCGGTTAGTAGATTGTGTGGATGCATCATTAAAATAGAATCTTAACTTTTAAATTAAAGAATTTTTCAGAAACAGAGGAGTGATTCCTTTACTTTAGTGTGAAGTAAGAACTCTTTCTAGTATTACTTTTTTTCTCCATGTAATTTCCCAAGTATTTCCCAAGGTACAAGAAACAGGGAGCTATGACAGACTTAGAGCCTACTAAAGCCTTTCAGCACTGTAAATAATCTAGAGAAAGATCTCATTTGCTGTTTCTTCTGTTTATTTTCACATATCGTGTTTATCAATTTCTCCTGATTGCCCACAATAAAATTTCAATCAAGTCTAACCTAGGACACCTTGGATTTAATTCTCTGCCCCCCTCCACCATCCATGCTACAGAAGCTGTTCAAATTGAGGTTGACAACACAAAGATTTTAAGACTTTGGCTCATCAACTCTTAACTCATCCATGGCATTCCCTATTAATATATCCTGACAAAGAAAACTTTTGGCATGAAAGAAACCTTGCACATGAAATAATAATATTGAAATCATTTACTAGTAAAGAGTATCTTCAGCGACCACAGACTACTTACATTATGGCTTACATATTATCTGCTTATGCCACTGATACAAAAATAGTTTTTGGAACTGCCACACGGGCTTGCATAATTTTATTCCTTGTTTCTTAGCAATATTCAATATATCTCCCTGTCTATCTCTTTCTGCCAGTAAACAAGAACAGCAATGAGAGTACATGATGCAAGAATAATGAAATATATCAATACTCTCTTGTCCTTCCAGGCAAAACTCTACGCAACAGAATAAAAAAGAAACCCACTTATAAATCTAATATCAAGCTCAAATATCATCTGCCTAGAACGAACTAAAGAATGATTTCATTGTAAAAATCATATCTACAAGAACACTACCGAGTAAAATTAAGTCATAAAACGCCCAGCAAGGAACATGAAAGCTGCAATACTGGGTTTGATTATTGCATTGACAATTTTTACCTAATAAGAAGCACAAACATGCATTTTGGTGTTTTATTCAGTTTTGCAAAAGGTATCTCCTAAATGGTTACTCAGAATGGAGTACAGAATATACTCAGTAGAGAAGCACAGTATTGTGTTGCTTCATTCCCCCTTTTTTGCGTATAAGGACTACAACAGCTAAAGCATTCTTACACCTTTGAGAGTAGCACCAGTTCTGGTAGAGGGAAATTTTTTCCCCCTCTATCAAGCTATACTTTCCAGGGAGAAAAAAATCAGGAGAAAAATACTACTAGAATTTCCGCACAGATTAAATAAATAAGTGAAGGTACGGCAAACCTTGTAGATGGAACTGTCCACTAATGAGATAAACATAAGGATGCAAGTATTTTTTAGTGCAACTTTGGCAGTAATTCGTACCATCATATTTCATACTACAACTGTAAATTGTACAATTACTGTATACTTTAGGTAATTGTTTAAAATGCAAGCTTCATTTCCCTCAGTAATCTGACAGATGACAGGCTGCCAGATTCAATGTCTACTTCCAACAGTTTTATTCCATTTGCAAATTCATTCTTATTACATAAACCATGACAGGGATTTTTAAAGATTTTGGAAGATTTTAAAGATTACATCTACAACACTAATTGTAGACGTGCTTGATTCTTATAAAAGAAGAGGGGAAAAAAATGGAAACTTAAAATATGATGTGCAGATGCAGTGTTGAGTCACAGTTGTCAGAGCTGATGTTAAATAATACTATCCAAGAAGAGTTAAAAAAGCCTCCTTTGAGAAATGAAAGAATTCTGACACTAGTATATGGACAGAGGCTCAAAAAACTGCACTCTTGAAATGTTTTATGTTTCCCCCATTATAACTTTGGAAATTATACATCATTTACTCCATTAAACCAAGATAATATAACCCATTTGCCCTCTCTTCATTAGAGATGCTTATCATTCCTAATATAAAAACTAACTCTTCTTATAAATAACATTTTTTAAACTCACTGTCTGAACTTATAGACAATGAATTCACCTAAACCAAGGCCTTCCAAAATTTCTTAGGAATGCTTTGCAGCTGAAGCCTTCCTTTTCCACTCTTGAAAAATCAGAAAGCTAGAAAAACTTTTGCTATTCATTAATTTCTACACTGTTTAGCGTCTCCTATAATCACCTATTTACTTCAGTTGCATCTCAAAGTTATTTTTCAAGCATAGTAAGCGAGCTTCTAAAATTATGCCACTGTTGTTTTACAGCCTCTTTTTTTTCCTCTTTTGAATTGTACAGGCTTGTATAGAATAATTCAAAGGAGTAGATCAGCTTAATAGTTCCAACAGATGAAGGCAAAGCTAATTTCAAAGAAAACACACGGGATGTTTCTTAAAAACAGAGCATATTTAAATCAGGTCTCATTACGCACTCTTTCAAGGAAATAAAGATGTATGTTATTGTACTCTCATCAGTTTATCACATTATAGCTTTATGTGGCAATCAGCAGCTCCTGTAGCATTTAATTACTTAGTCATCTTTATCTTGCACATGGCTCTTGAAAATCTCCTCTTCCTTTTATACACTAAAATGAAATGGAAAAAAACCATCCGTGACACATGATAGGATGGGGAGAGTAAGCGGGATGATTGAGAAAACTAGAGGAATGGAAAGAGGAATTGTTCACAAAGATCACAGAGATCAAAGTCCTGACCAAGTCTCTGCCAGGTGTCTGCATCATTAAAGAATCAACTACAAAGAAAATAAGTGTAGCATATTTAAAAGCTGCTCCTTCATTACAGACACTCTTTAATAAAACATAGAAACATAAAATTTCAAAAGTAACCATTTTGGTTTCTGAATATATCTCCCTGTGGAAGTCAGTTTTATAATGTATCTATCTTAGCTTATATGGAATACATTCAAATAAAAAACAATATTTACTTTGAAATGGTGCGTCTCACTATGCATTTACTATTTATTACTTCATACTTCATCTGTGTGGTAAGAGAAACAACAAAGGAGAAAAATCATGCCTAATAAACAACCATTAATACCTGGAGATACATAGAAACATGAGCAGCACATCTCCAAAGATGACAACAAATCCTACATGCTAAAGTACAGCGAGGTGATTTGAGACAGCCAGCAAGGTCAAGTCCCACCTGACCAACACAGTGGCTTTCTGTGATGGCGTAACCACAGCAGTGGACACAGGAAAAGCAACGGGTGTAATCTACCTGGATTTCTTTAAAGCCTTTGACACAGTCCTCCACAGCATCCTTCATTCTAAATTGGAGAGATATGGATTTGATGGGTTGACTGTTCAATGGTCACATTCAGAGAGTAGTGGTCAATGTCTCGATGTCCAGATGGAGATTAGTGATATCCCTCGGGGTCCATACTGGGACCAGTGCTGTTTAGTATGTTCATCAATGTCATAGACAGTGAGAGTGAGTGCATCCTCAGCAAGTTTGCGGATGACACTAAGCTGAACGGTGCATTTGCTATACTGGAAGGACAGTATGTCATCCTGAGGATCCTGGACAAGCTGGAGGAGTGGGCCTGTGTGAACCTCATGTGGTTCAACAAGGTCAAGTGCAAGGTCCTACACTTGCGTCAGGGCAATCCACAGTTCCAATACAGGATCGGGGAACGACATGATTGCAAGCAGCCCTGCGGAGAAGGACTTGCAGGTTCTCACTAATAAGAAGACCAACATGAGCTGGCAATGTGCGCTCACAGCCAAGAAGGCCAACCATATCCTGGGCTGCATCAAAAGAAATGTGACCAGCAGGCCAAGGGAGGTGATTCTGCCCCTCTACTCCTCTCTTGTGAGACCTCATCTGGAATACTGTGTCCAATTCTGAAATCCTCAACATAAGAATGATATGGAGGTGTTGGAAAGTGTCCAGAGGAGGACCACAAAGATTATCAGAGGGCTGCAGCACATCTGCTATGAGGACAGGCTGAGAGAGTTTGTGTCGTTCAGTCTGGAGAAGGGAAGACTCCAGGGAGACCTTAAAGTGGCCTTCCAGTACCTGATGGGGCTGTACAAGAAAGCTGGAGAGGGACTTTTTACAAAGGCCTGTAGTGATAGGACAGGGGGTAATGGCTTTAAATTGGGGGTAGAGGCTGGGTAAGATTTAGATTAAAAATTAGGAAGAAATTCTTCATGATGAGGGTGGTGAGGCACTGGAATAGGTTGTCCAGGGAACTTGTGAATGTCCCCTCCTTGGAAGTGTTCAAGGTTGGATGAGGCTTTGAGCAGCCTGGTCTAGCGTCAGGTGTCCCTGCCCATGGCAGAGAGGTTGAAACTAGATGATCTTTAAGGCCTCTTCCAACCCAAACCATACTTTGAGTCTGTGTTCTGATATTCAGTGGCAAACAGTGACCAACACTAAACAATGAAAAGAAGGTAAAGATCAGAGCAGAAAAGAAAGAGGAATCTGTTTGCCACCAGAATAAGTGTATAGAGGTTTTAGATTTTTATTTTTTTTTAAACAGAAGAATCTCAACAGAAGTTCTGAAGATTTGTCCCACTTGCAAAAAAACTTCTCAAAAAGGACCAAAGACAAGTGAGAGACCAAGACTGCATGTCTCTAAACTGTCTCTCAATTTACCATTTATCACTTGCTGCCTCTATTGCTGTAGTGGCAGTACAAAGTGTCTAGATAGGGCAGCAACTGTGAGGGTTCAACATGAGAGCAGACCTGGAAGTCACATCCATAGGAAATTCCTTTTTTGCCTGCATGCGCAAGGAAACTAAACTGGCAGGAGTAAAAAAGCATATATGTGGGCAAATGAGAACTATACTACGCATAACGGTGATCTGTTACAAAGAAGTCTATAAATCTTAGCTTACTTAAGACTTTCCCTTCAATTTACCAAAATATAGATGATTCAGGCCAGAAAAAAGGTTTTTTCTTCACTGAAAGTATTTGTCTCTTGATAATTTCTCTTTCTACTCTTGTCTATGGATGACCTTATGTGGTCATGGCTATTTACCAAAAATATCACCCATCTCTGAATATGCATTACATGAAATTTACATGAAATAAGCACGTAAAACATTTCAAACAAAGTGCTTTGCAGGAGTGCTTTGCAGGAGTACAGCCAAAGAGATAAAGGATGCAAAGTATGTTTAATCATCAACTGTTCAGACTTACAGACATGAAATACAAAGCCGTTTCTAACACTTGAAAATGTAAAATTTACTACCTCAAATTGCATCTATGTATTTATGTGGCTTAATTTATTATGTGCCTTAATTAAAAAAGGGTAACTGACTTCCTTCTGAACTTGTTAGATTAGTTAAAAAATGGTAAGGCTCTTTCCTTCATTTTCTTCCAACAGCATTTTAAAATCAGAAAAAGATGCTTTGAAGTCTGTTTGGAAACTTATGTACAATAACCTTGTAGAGACTTTGAAAGGACTCCTTTGTGTACTAGAAAAGAATCCTGAACTATATTGTGATGGCAGAGGTAAGCTTAATTTTCATACAGATTGCATCAAAAAATGACATTAAAAACCTATTCTTGAATTAAAGAGTACAAGGCTACACTTTTAGAAAAAAGTTAAGATAAAGTCTGTTTTTCACACAGTTAATGATTTGCCAAGAAATAACCTCTCTGGCCTTTTCTGAAGTAAAAACTTCAGGTCCTGCATTCCCTAGAGATACTACAAGATCTAAATCCAACCAGAGATGAAGGGAGACACTGCTTAATTAAGCAAAGATTACAAAAAAATGAGGCATAATGACAGTCATTAATATATCTTCCAGCACCAGTAATCTTACATAACTGGATTTCTTATTTCCTAGCCTACTGAAATAAGACTTTGTTATTTGTGTTTCTAGGTCAATGATAACTAAGTCTTGGTTGACCCAAGAAGTTGGAAAGGCTCAACAGAGCGTGGTCTTAGGCACTGGGAAATTGGAAAGCTTGCAGCTACTTTTATTTTTTTTTAACATCATTTAGAACCAACTACATTCCAAAACAACCCACACTGCACATCCCTGAGCTGTTGCCAAATACATTATCTTCAAAACATTTTTGCTTTTGGGTTTTTTTTTCCCTATTTATATATAATTATTGTTCTTTATATAACAGTAACCTAAAAGGACAGATATCAGTATGCTAACACAAATTCCCCACTGAACAAACTACTGAAATCCTCAAAATTATAGACAATCTTGATTTCTCCAGAAAGGTTAGTGGAAGTCTGTTGTGATGGGTTCAAAAGTGAAATAACCTTGAACACTAGGCCAAGGGTTCAAAACGAACTGGAAAGAAAATGCCACCTAGATATCATCTATGCAGTACACAAATATTTTGAGAAGCTCTTTGTAAGACAAACACATGCACATACATCTGTAAAACTGTTCACCATGACCTAGTGAAGTATAAAACAGCAATATGCTCAATGAAACCACTTGAGTCCTACAGTTACTTCTCTGGAAACACATCTGGGGCTGGAAAGACTGCAAATACTCTACATCACTGATGAAAGATTGGGTTACGTAGCACTGATGTGCTCCTTCAGGAAAGGTAACACCTAAGCACCAACCAACATAAAACCAAGACTGAACAGTAATTTGAAACTTTCCATTTTATTCTTGATTCCATTATGAGTTTTTGGAATGCCACTGATGAGATATATTCCCATAAGGACTCAACAACTTAAAACTGAGCATTTTAACAAATCACGTAGGTTCCAGTCCCTCCTTTCAGGCATTCATGTATTGTTTTGTCATTGACTAATACCAGCAGACTAGGAAGGTGACGGGTGGTGATGTAGAACTCACCTCAATTATTTCACTATTCATATATTTTTACAGTTAGCTGAAAGGACAGAATCATAGCTACAGTGAAATCAATTTATACCACCCCTCCTGTCTCAACCACTTCGGTAGGACATGGGAGTCTACTTTTATAAAGGTTTCGCCTTTATAAGTAACTAGATGGCAAAAGTGATTTAAAAATCTGACATGAGATACAACTAACTGACACTTTTAACATTAGTGTGTGATCTAGAAACTCTGGATTACACACAAAACCCCCAAATCATAAAGCAAAGCCAACCAAATGGAAACAGTATATACAGGAAATACCAATAGTCCCCTCATTCCTCCATCATCTTTTTTTCAGCCTCTTCTTTTCAGGAAAATTTGTTGGCTTCCCTTGTTAACACAATTGTTTTTATTTTAAAAATACAAGAATAGCAACATTTACTATCTATGAAGTGCACTGAAGAAATGCCAAAAGAAATAGTAAGTGACCTTCTATTATTTTTATGTGAAATATATGAAAATCTATCATTCCCATCAGTACAAAGTTTTTGTTTAGTGCTGAACATCGGCAGCATATACAAACTGAAGGCATTTTCCTATTTAGAAGGAAACTAAAGTGATTTGATAGTATCTATGGAATTTGCATGAAAATGAATTGTCAGTAATTTTTAAGGCAATTCTCCACTCTCTAAGTATATGAAATTCTAATAAACTCTACTATCTATGTGACTTTGGGAAAAACACCACGGATTTTTATGAAGAAGCTAGTTTCAAGTTTTTGAAGACAGTCTCCGAGGATTCTGTAATCCAACACAAGTAACATGGGCATTATGGTACATCCCTGACTGACAAAAGGTGGTGATAGATGCAACCTGCTCCAAGAAGTAATTTGCTCCGTTTTCTTTTGCCTGTCCCCCCAGTCTCTGCTACTGGCTCCTGTCAGAAACAAGACAACAGCTTATATGAAACGTAGAGACAACCCAGACCTTTATTCTAACACGTATAAGAACTGGTGCCCAGACAAAGGGGACTGACACACAGAAATCAGAAAAGATGCAATGCCATTTTAAATTGTTGGCCAACAAAACAACAACCAAGCTCACAGGAAAACGTGACCATACAAAGCCAAATAAAGCACTGCAGTGCATCTATTTCAAAAACATTTGAAGCAATTACACTCTAGAAATCAATCTGCAAGACAGGGCAATATATCACCAAAATTAGGATCCTTCCCTTTCAGATGAAACTGCTTTGTAGAGCTATCTACAGAATAGAAGTTACATTTCTTCCACACTCCTCATCAAAGTTTTAACTCCTTTGAAGAAGTAAGGGATATTTGTGTCCTCAGTGCTAACTCTAATTAGCTTCAAACTGTGAAACTATGCAGGGCGCAGCATATAACAGTGTAGCTCTGGATAAGTTTTACTGCTCAGTTACATAAACTCCAACAAATGAGGAGTGTCAAATTTGCTTCTCTTCTTTATGGGTAGCAACTGGTATAACTTCTGGTTTTTGTATCAGAAAAAAAAAAAACTCACTGGGAAAGCCAGGGGGAAGGATAAAGAACGAAAAAAGCATTACTTTTTTTATGCATCCTAAACAGACAATGCCTCCAGCCTGACACAAGACACGTAAAACATCTGCTGTATATTAAATGGCTTATTACTTAATTTAGCAAAAGCACTCAAATATTCTATTAGCATTATAACCACATATATCTGCAGGGTCTTGCACTATTTCTCTGCCCCATGAAACAGTAACCACCTACCTCTCCAACACAGAGAGAGAAATTGTCTCTCTGCTTGCAAGCAACATATAGCCTTGGGTTTGTTTTGCCGGTATTATTACTGAGCACTCATGAACTGTCAGCCTTAACAGGCCATATAAGATTCTTGCTTCAAACTGAGATGATAATACCATTAACAAGTTGCGTGCTGAATTGTTGTTGTTGAGAATAGTTAAACTCTAAACATTTTGGATGACTAGAATTTCCTCTGCATTTCTTCAAATAAACATCAACGGGACAAGACTAATGTGTTTGGTCTTGTAAGCTATTTTACTATTAAATGGCACCTACCATATTACTGCACAGATCTTCAGAGAGATTTTTAGTAACGGCAGATCAAACTTCAGATGCTCAAGAATAACTTTATGGTACACAGCACTATAATATTTGTTCAATATATGAAGATAGGACGCACACTGTGAGCATGCTCATGTCTCACCTACAAGTTTCATGTAACACCAGCCTCCCTAGTACAAGTGTACATCAGGTTCCCCACTGATAAATTGCTATGACAAAAAGAAAAAGACAGGTTGTACTACATGATATCACCTATGAATTACAAATAATCAGAAAAGTGAGATCACTGCAAAAAGTCTCAGAAGAACATCTACTGTCTGACAGTTGTGTATAGGGAAGAATATTTCCCACTGCAGGGGAAAGCACAGGCATCAGAGCCCAGCTGAATGTGAAAGCATTAAAATGCTGGAGACCACCTACAATTTGAGATTACCTTTAGTGTTCCTGTTTTGGTTTTTGGGTTTGGTTGTTTATATATGCACATATGTCAGAGGACTGCTACTTCCTTTCAGAAGCAGAAAACCTGTCACAGCTAATTACTCCTCTTCCTTAGAAACAGTCACTTTGGTTTCTCTTCAGAAGCAAGTAGTCTAGACAGACAATTGAATAATTACTAAACAGTCAACGATGTCCTCTACTGATGGATTCTCCCTTTGCAGCAGAACGCCAGAGTGTCGAGGAGAGGCAGCAGCAGAACAGCTACACTGGCTCAGAACAAAGGCCCTGTGTCACAAGGACCAGCTGCAAAAAGTTATGTCCACAAAATGATGCACAAAGTAGAGAAAAACCCCAAAATTATCAGAAATAAATCAGAAAGTCTTCCCTGTCAAACTACAATTCCTTACCATGCTTGTACCATGATCTGGTGGTGTTACATACTCCACTCTCCCTAATTCCCTTATCATTTCTCTCCGAGTTATTTTAAATCACCAGAGTCTCCTCCAATCTCTTTTTGCTCTCCACTTTTCTGCTACAGCTTCATGGTTTTACAACTACCTAACACAGAGTTATACCACATAGTTGGTTACTGTGACATTACAGATTACACTGGACTTCTGGTTTTGGTCAGTTCTGCAAAATTTAATGTCTCTGGATCATGAATCAGTGATCTAACATTTGCTCAGTAGGGAAAAATTACTGTAAAACCACCACAGCAAAAAATAAGCAGTGTTTGAGATGGGAAACATCCCACTCCAGACAATTCTCCAGGAGTATTTGGGAGACAAGGAAGGAAGGAATACCTTAAGGGCAAAAAGACTGTTTCCTGTGGTTAGTCAGCTCCTTCAGCTGGTTCTAGTTGCTGTCAAAAGTTCCAGGAACATGAAAAAGCAGAACTTGACACTTGTGCCATGTTCATACAAGGCAACAGCACTAAAAAAAATCAACAAAACAAAAACCAAAAAAAACCACCAAAAAACAAAAGGCAAAGAAAAAAGCAAGCCCTAACTGTAACATGTCATGTTCTATGGCACAGGTATCCCAACATAGCTATGGTAGGTTTGGGTTTTTGTTTGGTTTTGGTTTGTTTTGGGGTTTTTTTTGTGGGTTGGAGGCCTGTGTTTAAGTGACACAGGATGTTCTCTCATCATTAATAACATGTAAAACAAACTCAGTTGTGAGTTTTAGCCTGTTGTCAACAGGAAACACCCAAGCTCATCACAATGTGCAATAGTCCACATTAGTTCCACTTCTACACAGGTTCTACTTCTGCCTCCAAAAGCTAAACTTGTCCAACACAACAGCCTTGCCTAGGCCTTTGCATTTTCAAACAGGTGATCTCATAAAAACAACAGAAAACCCAGCTAGACCTGCAAATTAAACTAAGCAGATAAGAAAAAAAAAAAAAGCTGCTTTCAGTCAACCCTATCAAGAAGCAGCTAGGATTAAAACATTGCTGGGCATTAGGTATAGATATATTAATAAAAAATATCAAAAAAACATTGGGCAGATCTACTTGAAAATTGTCAGTGTTCTGCAAATTTGTTTAAAACATCCAATTACAGGGTTGCATCCTTCTGCTATTCAACAGTTTGTTGTTTGACTTCGATTTAAGCTGTGGTTTGTTTCAGTAGGAAAAAAAAATGAATTTCTAATAATCCAGAAAAAGGTCTTGAAAATATCCATGTATACAAAAAAGTAATCTTTGCCTTATTTTCCCCATCACAAGTTCTAATAATAGCTGTTAGCATAACATATATATGTTCTTAGACCAGACAAACCCACACATCATCTTAGTATCCAAACATTTTCCAGGATAGCATTAAGCAGTGATTAACATCTCCTCTGCATTTGTTCTTTCATCTTCTCTCCAGCAAGAGAAGTACTTTGTTTTCACAAAGTACATGGGGTTTTGTTTGTTTTGCATAGTGTTCTGTGTTTACTACCAGCCATTCCTACAAGTTTAGCAGCCAAAAATGTGAGAAGGCATTATCTGCATGCTCATACAGAAGAGCGCAAGATCACCAGAAAATCATCCCAAGTGAGGCTGACCTATTGAAAATGAGTAATTTCAACCAAACATGACTGCCTTGTAGCTTCAGACTCCTCAGTGTTTCTCTGCCCGTACATATCACCTTCTATCTGCTCAGCTCTGTCCACTGCATGTGAGCTCTGAGCAGCATAAATACAGCATGAGAGAAAAATACTGTTTGCACATCACTGGTGTTGGAGAAGCTGCTACATGGTCACTTCCCATACTACCTTCACGCAGACATCAAGCACCACTGCAGAATGAATTGATCTTTACAGAACAGAAATACAAGACTACATGTTAAATATCAGAGAGACAGTTTTCAAGGAACCTTTCATTGGGCTCCTTTTTTTTAAGAAAGTCAAGCATCTAACAGCACCTCTACCAATGCTCACAGAAGAGAAGATGTAGCACGGCTTATCACTTTCCTTTAATAAGCAGTATGGGTTGGACTTGGATATTTATTATGGCAAATAGTTCATCATCTAGCTTAATTTCTCACTGAAGTCCTTTGACATAGATGACTGGATATAAATCAGGTGTACACAGCTCTACAAGAATCTTTTCAGCTAGCTTATATTTGTATAGGTCCAGCACTGATCATTTTGTCATTATCAAAACAATAATTCCATTTAAAGTACAAATACTATTAAGGATACAAACTGAGTTAATCACAAAGTTATGGTGTTCTGATAGCTTTGCTGCTGTGACAATGGCAGCCTGGTCATAAACGTGTATCCTCTTCCTCTCTCAACATCCTTCATACTTCAAATTACTAGTATCATTCTAACACAACAAATGGAAAAAAAATGTTCTGTTTCCTTTCCTCTCTCATTATTCAGAGAACAAACCAAACAACACATCAATAAGACAGAAGGGGTGAAAATCATTGCAGGTTTTCGATTTTGTAGACACATCTATTTACTGTTTACCTTGTAAGCATTAAAGATGTGCTTATTCTAAAACATTTCTTTACAAGTCCAGGAAATATAACAAAAATGTTACGCTACATCCCTGCATGTGGCACTAAAATGAGGAAAGATGAAGCATCAATGCCATAAAGGAAGATCCTGGCTTTTGTTACGGAACAAACAAAAAAATCTCAGTACTCATCTGAATCTGGGTCTGAGTACCTTCAAATGCGTCACTCTTAGCTCTCTGCAACTCTGACTGCACCTAACCTGGACCTCAGAACACTGAATTTCAAATTCTGTATGGCATTCGCACTCCTCATATCAAAAAAAATGAACTAAATAGAGAATATCTAATCAGAACAAAGTAATGCAGTGTGAAGGGGCCCAAGCTTATGTATGCTGCAAGAGCACTATAACTGCTGTCAGCTACATAGGCTAATTTCTCTTTCTGAAAAACCCATTTGTTACTAGCACAGGTATCTCTGCTGCACTGCACAGACAAGACCTATCTGTTATGTATAAGAGGAAAAATAGAAACAGCTTGATCATCAGGAACTCAGAGAATGAGGACCTAATAAAGACAGAATTTTTAAACACTCCTCAGCAGGAGAAAATATCTCTACCAGTAAGATGCTGTTCCCTCTCCAGTCTGGGTTCAGGACCTCTCAGCTTTTTAAAATCTCAGCAGTATGGAGCTTTACAGATTTGCCCCATCACTGGAAGCCTATCAGCTTTTCGGTGCTTGCTATGCCTTCTACTCCCTCCTTTGGGAAGAAGGCTGCCATGTGGGGTTGAGGTACAAATACTCCGCCAATAGCATGGCTACTCTGTGGCTCTGGGAACAGCCACAGGAGCAAAGCACAACATGTAGATGCTGATCATGCTTTACATGAAACTACTGTATAAGGCCAAGTATGACTGGTAAAATTTCTAGAAGCCTCCCAAGGCCTCAGATGCCAAATTCTACATTTGAACCTTTCAGATCAATCCACAAGAGTAGTACCAGGAACAGAAGCAGTTTGTGGATGTGGACAAGTCCCTCACACACAGAAAGGGGGCAACAGAATCATGCCTGTTGGCCAAAGGTAGAGAAAAGTACTCGTATTTGTCTGGAGGAAAAAGCTGCACTTCACATTTCTTAAGTGCACATTAAGCAGTGCTAACAGGCAAGCTGTCAAACCTCAGAGATACCAGGAATGGGAAAACATGCCAAAACACACAAAGAACTTGTTTGTGTATTTTTCTATCTTGGCTTCCAGTAGAATAAAAAGCATATCATTCAACTAAATCAGCTTGGACCCAAACGCAACTTTAAGCTCACTTAAAGATATTATAAGCATATTTATTACTCTGAGCTTAGAGGTCCATATAACAAATTTTATACCCACATGTGACTTAGCTTTTTGGTTCTCTCCCTCCTCCCTCACTTCTTATTAATTCCAGACTTTACTATGATTTGTAAATATAGCCTTATATTTACAAACAACAAGTGTACAGTTTCAATACATTCCAGTTTGTGCCACTCAAGGCAGACTTTAGGAAAAAAAAACCAACAAAAACTCACATACTTTTACAATTTCTCCTCCAGCTACCTACACAGCACTCAGACTAGCCTCTTCCAGTTTTCTGTTTCTTCCAATAGCTCAAAAAAAACCCAAACAAAACCATCATCACACTTTAAAATGTCAAAGAAGAGAAATAAAATTAAAATAGTATTTTCTGTCAACTTCACAGCAGTAAATTAGCTCTAGCATCTTTTGACAAGTAACCAAACATTTGTTCTGCCAGCTACACTTTTTGTCTAAATTTTGAAAATATTAGCAGTTTGGGGCTAAATTCTGTCAAAAGCATAACAAATTCTAAAATATTGAAATAGAACTCAGTCTTTATGATGAATATAAACCTCTGTGTATTTAACTAGGAAAATATGTAGGTTTCCACATATGTTAGAACTGCTGTTGAAAATAAATCAACAGATCAATAGCACTCTATATAACCAATCTAAGCACTGCCTGTTTTAATGACTCAAGCCTAGAAACTTTCTAAATCCTCACAATTAGAAGATATACATATTATCTCAAATTCTCATTAATTTCTATTCATACCAAAAAGCTGCCAGGATTACCAAGCACTTAGCTCTAGAAAAAGTCTAATAAACTTAGAAGATACTTCTCAGATACAATATTTAGGTTACAACTGTTCGGCATTATTTTTTACTCCAGTTTAGAGCATTATGGGACACTACTGCAGCAGAGGAAAAAGGGGTTAACAGAAGTCTACTCTTTAGTTGGAGCCTGGGGACTCATTTCTATATCAAGGCACTGAGGGCCCTGAAAGCATCCATACCCAGTGTGAAGGTGTATGATAACCACAGCACTGATGTCAGCGTGAAGCACTACACAGTGCCTCTCTGCTTCAAAGCCCTAGATGGAAAATCATGTACAGAGAACATACAGGGCACAACTGTCAGATATCATCGATAATTAAAAATGAAGCCCTCCCATCCCTTGCATTTATTTGATGCCAAAATATTTTCACAAATCTTCCTATTTGTATTTCAGAGCATCAAAAGGTTATATTTTTAGCATTTTGTTCAGGTGGAAGGCTGCTTCCCTGGCTTGAATCTGACCCCTTTAAGGTTGTGAACACTTTCAAGTACATCTAGTCTATCTCTTTGAAGGAGGCTCATCACAAAAATGAGACAGAACTGCAAAAGAGAAAATGCACAAATTGCTATTACTTTAAAATGCAACCAAAAACCAGACTTCATGTGAGGTTGATTCCAAGATGAATGAATATAAACTGTAAAAAAGCTACAGCAAGGAGGGAAAGAAAACTTTCCAGAAGATGACCTGAAGTAACATTTAACAGAAAAAATGATGTATTTGTTCCAGTAATTTCTTTAAAACTCTCTCATTTACTATTCTCTCTTCAATTACTTCTAATTCTAAATTCTTCTTGACCTGTTTCACTGACTTAATGAAAAATATACCATTAAAAGTAATGATTTGATTCAATCACTGAAGTCTCTGTTGGTATCAAAAATTTTAATTTTAACCCAAGCGAATCACACAAACATATGCATTTTTTAATGACTGTTCGTAAAATCATCAGCATAGTCCTTTCATTAATCAAGAGATTTCACTTCAGATTTTAGAAGTTCTTCAAGCACGTAAGTTGCAAAACAGCTGCTTCAAGGGAGCTGTGGGGTTTTTTTTAATCCATTGTATTATCTATACTAGGACTTCACAACTAAAAAATCTTAGTAATATAGAAGAAATGTATAAAACTCAATCCAATATGAAACAAAAGTGAAAATAAATATACTTAATGACCTATGGCTTTAATTTATTACTGTCTCTTACAAATACTTGTTCACAAAACCAAAATCACCAACAACAATGCAATCAAAATAACTGGGAAACAGACTTACTGCATCATACCAAACATTGGCATAAATGCTTTCTCTCCATTTAAACAGTCATTTAACAAGAAAGGTAAAAAAAGATGAAAATTATACTGTAAATTAAATAAATTACTAGCATCAGCAGCTATTACATTCTTTGAGAATTCCCTTTCACTGCAGGCTATGGATGTTAACCTAAGTAACACTGGCTACAAGTTCAGCAGAACTACGCAGTTTCCAATCTGTCTCTCAAACCTGTCCTGCAGAGAAACAAGGGATAGGGATACCCAGACAATAGCCACCTATCATTAGCACAATCATGTGTCAATAATAATATGGCACTTCTGATAATTAAAAACTAGAGTGAAGACTGATCTTCATTCACTGCAGGACCAGAAGAGGCTGCTCACGTCACAGAAGTTACTGCAAATGTATTCTCCATTTGGCAGAGGGGGCTACAAAGCTTCAGAGCCAGTTAATATACAGCTCTAGCGATTGCTTCACCACCAGCCCTGACAATGTTACATCACCATTAAACAACAAGATAGAAAGGACCTTTGAGAAATCTTTGCTTTTGTACTGGGTGCTTTTAAAAAGTCCTCACACATTACAGGAGAGTAAACTATAAGATGAGCAACCAAGAATGTAAAATAAATTTTTAGTAATAAACGGGTGATTGTGCAGACAATGTTGTACTCCTTCCAGGAAAAGGTGCTTAAGAAAGACCCCTAAACCAAAACAAAGTAAGAAATCCCCAAACCCCACAAGGAAGTAACAGCCACATCACACAGTAAATACTCTCTATGTAAATTACAGTACGCTCAACAGAATTCTGTAAAGTATTGATTAGAGCAGAGATGTCAATAACTGTATGAGGAGTGACTGCAAACATCACAGACCTATCAGGCACTGCACTGTATAGAGGAATTGTACTTATACTTTATTATTACTAGTAAGAGTACCCTGAGCCTTCCAATGTGAACAACCACTGATGATACTTTATGTAATGCTAGAAAAAGGAGTCATGTTACTGGCCTCAAGATGTGGAATCAGGTTCCAAATCTGATTAAAAGAAAAAAAACCAATCTTTTCCCTGTAACAGCTAAACCGTCTGGATAAAGCTGTAAGTAGTACATAAGGACATCTAGCAGGTGAAAGTGTAGGAGTGGGAATCGTGAACCCACTATGACAGCCTTCTCAAGCACAACACTGAACTTACTTCACAGGAAACATGTATTGGCACAAACATCGCCTCCAGTAGTTTTCTTCAAAAGAAAGCTCCAAATCTTTAGGCATCATTTTATGTTTGGCTGCTAAAGCTGAAAGACCAGAACTTTGGAAAACAAAGCTGCTTCTAGTAACTTTCCTAACATTTTGCTAGCACCTCAGATCACCTTGGATGAGAGAAATTCACTGAAACTCAGATCAGAGGACACAGTTGTATGGTAACTTTCTAGAAGCACCTAATAGTCAATTTCTTGTAAAAAAAAAAAAATCCACAAAACAAACCAAACTCAAAACACCCCCTGCAAAGTTACCCTGACCATTCAACCAATACCTACCTTTTCATTTTTCTGCATTCTAAAAAAGCATCAAAACAAAAATGGGAAAACTAACAAAAATATCAGAAATATCAGAATACTATTTCCCCCCTTATTTTGAACATACATTTCGAAGCCTAGTCTTTAATCTCAGGAATCTGCATGAAAACAGGAGTGGGCGGTTGCCATAGAAACACAACTTTTCCAATTTATTGCTGATGTTCCTAGGGTGGATTACTGGCTGTAATAACATGGGATTGAGGATCCAACAGTTCAGGAGTTAACTGGAATAAATATTTTTCTCCCCTAAAGAGCTTGCCTGCAGCAGCAAGAAGCAGAACCTAGATGAAGACATCCTTAACAGAAAATATAATGGATTCTTAGCCAGTCCATGACTGCAAATGCAGGCAAAGCTTCAGAACAATTTTAAAGTGACAGCATAGTTAAGAACATGGAGATCATCATAAACTAATGCTCCCATTGAGTTTTCTCCAAAACAATGATGCAAAGAGGACTCTGCCCTTTAAGGACACATGATGAAAGAGGATAAAACTTTCCAGTACCAGCACAAAATTCATATGGAAAAGTGTCAGTTAGGTAAAGAGGTTCTTAAAAGATTTGGAGTAATCTCTGCAAGCTCCATTCCACCCAGTGAATGACAAGTGAACAGCTTTCCTAAATTCAGTATGTTCTTACTGGTCCAATTTATCCAAACAGATCACAGAGAAAGCAAGGAGACCTGAGAAGATTCTGTGATTACACAGGAAATATCTGAAACTGGTTTCAGAATGCAAAAGGTATGAGCAGGACAAATAGTTTTCAGATCTACCTAACACAAGCTATGAAAGCTCCTAAAAAAAATAAGGCAATGGCCACTGTGTTATTTATTATGGCTCTCTAGCAGTACTTACAGTTGGAAAAACAGATTTGCTGCTGTGCTAGTGGATTTTTCCTGGCTCTCTGTCTTTGGAAAAACAGACCTCAGTAAAAAAATATTTTCATTCAGAGAAATGTCTTGTCTTATTTCCTTGTACCAATCCATTTCTGTGATCCAGAGCTGGAGCTCTGTTAATGTACCGTCCTTAGGTTTCAGGTAATAACTAGCATTTTTTAATGCAATTCAGACACCATCCAGTCTTAAAGCATACACTAGATATTAATTCCTGAACACTTTTCTGGGCAGTTACAGCTTGGGAGTTTTGCTGAAAGGTCTCTGAAATAATTTGCTCAATCTGTATCTACAATAACAAAAGACGTGCCAATAAAATGTTTAGCATCATGACAAAGGACAAGACAAAAAGCTATTGCTTTGCTACAGTGTAAAACATTGATTTAACTTCATCCTCTGTATTACATCCAATACTAGTCACGATACCTCTGTAAGGATATAGCGGTGTCAGAAGAGCACGGAAGTGAACAAAGGTAGTTAAGAGAATACAGTAGCTGTCATATTGGTAGAGACTGAAAATGAGTTACCAATACACACTTGTGTTCCATCACCTTCACTGGCAATGCACATGGCTCACCCTTGAAGGCCAGGCTACAGCCAGTCATGGTCTTCCAGCTGAAGACACAGGAGTGGAAACACATAGTCTGGTACATCTTAGTGCATCAAAATGTTCTGAGATTTCATTGGTACTAGATGGGCTACTACTAATAATAATAATGGAAGCAGAGTGGTCTTTTGGGATGTAAGACAAGAAGATACCTCTGGAAAGAGGAACCAAACTTATTGCAGCCTTTTAAGGAACAGGGAGAAATCACTGTGCTGTTTCTGCAACACAAGCCTGATTTCTGTCACACACGTTTCCCTTTACAGCAGCATCAGGACACCCTCTGAGATATTTGAGGATAACTATAAGCCCTCAAGAAGAACAGGCTTTATTCAGTGGTTTAAAAACAGAAACACTGAGGTCTTAAAAGTTGATATAGGAGTCTTTCATAATAAAAAAAGACATTTTTTTATCCTCGGAAAAGAACAACATGAGATGCATATACTGATAAATACTTGTAACGAATGACAGCATTAAAGAGGCAAGCCCACAGAAATATTTTACTGTACTGAAAAAGTGCTTATTGGCGGGTTTTTTTTTTTCCACAGTAAGACAACCAGCCTTACTTTGCACTTGTGACAGAATATTTTGTTCTTTCATTATTCAGTTATTTTCTAAGTACTGATCCACCACAAATTTCCTGACTTATTACAAGACAACTACACTTCTGGGAACAAGCTGAAATACAGCAAAAAGTAACACTTTTTTATCAAAGTTAAAAATACACCGCATCGACATTCTAATTTTACACCTCATTCCTTGTGCCATGCTTTTGTTTACACATCATTCTTTCAGAGAAATAGTCCAGGAGAACAGTGTAATACACATCTGAATCATTCATGTAACACAAATCAGTTTGAGTAAATCCTCAGCTAGCAATGGGCTTTAAGTCAGATAGGTCTCCACTTGAGAGCCTCCATTTAACTTTAGGAGTGAAGTACACTCTTCCTTTCCTGTAACAAAACATTCCCACCCACAATTTCCATCTCTTCTTCTTAAACACACCTCAAAGAAAAGAGTCTCAGGTAAGAATTAATGACTTCTACTGTTCTGTACAACTTTTTTGTACAGTACAATTTCTCTTTTTCTCCAATGATCAATGTTCAGGATTCTCAAATATGCAGAGCGCTTAAACACTCAAGAGTCTTTAAAAAACTACTATCCATTATAAGTTTCCTTAAGCAGCTCTCAAACCATTCGGTAATGCTGATTGACTATCGGGGAGGCTATTGCCTCTCTTGACAGAGCATACTGTTTTTGAGAAGACACCCTTACTGCAAAGAGCCACTTCACAGCAGTGTGGTACAGATCGCTCAAGCTCCTGCTTCAATCCATCCTTGTTCATCAGTCCATGTTGCATTTCTTCCTCTAACCAACAACTATTGATTCTCCCCTACAGGCTGTTTAAACTACAGGCTGTTTAATTCTCCTTTCTCACTCTCTCATAGCTCACATCTCAATCAAGATTAATATTTCTGCAAGATAGCTGACCATCTCTCTGCAGCACCGATTTTCTGCATGCTTCATGTCTTATGCGATCAGATGTTTAACAAATTAATAAAGCCCTTTCTAGACTATAATTAAGACCAGGGACTAGGCCAGCAGTGACAGCATAATACTCACCTTTTGATTCCTGGAGTTAATAATTTCTAACATGCAAGCAGCTTTTAACATAAAAAAAAAATCCAATAAAACCAAGTCTAGAATAATTAAGTAGGAATTAATTTAGGAATAAGACCATTGTCTGAAGTCAGGCCGGCTCACCATAAGTGCACAGAGAACTTAAGGCAAGAAAAATGTTTTCTCCTCATGGACTTTTCCTGCTGGTAAAGAGAACAATGGAATTAAAGGTACCCTGAAGGGCTAACAAGTAGAAAGCAGTTTCCATTCGGCTGTACTAACACTTTGGAAAAAATGGCAACAGATAAAAGAAAAGTGCTTGGAACTTTCAGCATTTGATTACTTTAACAAACCATAGACAGTAACCCCCAAAAGTCTGAAGTATCTGAAACATTAATGACTCATCCACAGACATAAAATTACCAATCAAACATTCACAGGTCCTTGGCCAATTCATTCTGAGCTCAAAAGAACTAAGTTAAGCAATTCTGTGATTCAAGATCCATGCATTATTTAGCATTAGCTACACATTCGTTCATTTATGCAGACAGATGCCAACAGGATTTATGTGAGAAGACACCCATTTCTGCTTAATTTGAAATGTCCTGTTCTCTCTCTGAAAGCTAAACCACAGTGATTTATATCATTTAGGCAGTCTTTGTATTTTAGCAAAAGCACACTTTCAAAAAGCTAGTCAGGAACTCTTCCAGTGGAAAAGTGAGATACAAAGGTCTCAGCACATCTCCAGAGAACAAGGCGTCAACATCTGCATCGCTTCCTCTTGTACACAGGTGTGACTCCAGATATTTCCATATGCACAAAAACAGCCCACTGATTTTTCACAGTATTTTGTAGGTTTTTGGGTTTTTTTTTGGCAGAACAAAATATGCACATAAGGCTGGTATTACGGGTGGGGTGTTAGGAGGGTGGCATTTTTGGTGGTGTTGGTGATCTATGCAGCTGATCAAAATTTGCATGACATTTTAAAATGTTAAATGAATATTCATAATTAAGACTGGGAAAGAACTGAATGAAAGGGAAAACCTGAGCTGGTAAAGACAGGCAACAGTGAGAAACTGGAATTACAGAAAAAACACAAGCAATAAACTCTGAAAAGGCAGCTGCCTTCACTTTTTTTTCCATATAAGCCATCCCCTGTGTGAGTACTTTTGCAGATGAGTTTTCTGCACTTCAGAGTGTGACTGTAGCCTCAGCTATAGTTAAACTTCATACGGATGACTTTTAAACTCAGGTACTTTTAAACTTTCTCTCAGCAGCCCAAAGCATTTATGAATTTTCCAGTATCCATGAGAGTGCCACCACAGCCCATTCTTGAGGACAAAGAAATTGTGAGAATAACTTAAATAGGAAATTCACGCCCCCTTACTAAAGATTGCTCTTGCCATGCCCCCTGCAAGACACAGAGCACAACTCCACACCCAGACAAGATGTGCTCCATTGCATAACTGCACTTAGTATAAGACTACGAAGTACAACATATAATAGAAGTTTGCCTGAACATCACAGAAATCAGTCAAAAATGTAGAAATATTTGCTACATCCTGGAAGACTTCTGTTATCTGTAAAATACAGGCTAAATCTGTAGGCCCATAGCCCTGATTCAGGTGACTGACATTGCTGTAGGTAATGTTTGATTTTAAATCACAGGATGATTCTTAGAACAAAAACATTTAAAAATAAAATTGCAAACCATTATTTCCTCTTGTCCAAACAGACCTCAGGGGCACACAAACAGTGTGAGCTAACCCAAACTGTCACATAATATTGCATTTATCTATCTAGCACAGCTGAAGCCAAGCACTGAGTGGGAGAAATATTAAGAAAAAGAGCTATAAAATTATTGCCGTTAAGGTGAAGCAAAGAAGTCATCATTTCATGTTAGCTGAATAAATAGAGGCAAAAATCAACACTAAGACAAGAAGAACTAACGACCCAAAGTGACGAAGGGCAGGAGATGAGACTGTCATGGGCATATATTTTACAGAGCTGAGCCACTATTTCACCACTTACATTTTTAAGTACCAGCAAGGACAAGATCAGGTAAGCAAACTAGGAATAAGAGCAAAGTGATCACAGAGAAGTGGAGATGAAATGAGGTATTAACTGCTCAATTTGCATAAGGACAACTTCAAAGCAACACTCAAATGTGAAACTAAAGGAAAGAGGAGAGCAGAGACACCTAACCCTTGCTCAGGGAGGCCTGGAGAGAACCTTTTCAAAGCCAGCTGATGTAGGGATGCAGAACCTCAACATGGGATCATAAAAAAAGTAGTTGATTAAATCTTCCAAATAACATGAAATACTTAGAAAGTTTTAAGATTTGAAAAAAAAAAAAAAATGTGGGCAAAAAACACATTTAAGGAAGTACCAGAACAGCCAGTGATGAGAATAAAGTTAGTATTCTTGGTAGTGAAAGAAATCAAGTCATATGTCTGCCACATTTATCTGATAGTTACACCTCGAATCTTGACTGAAAGCTTTCAGCTTATCACAGGATAAATATTCTAAAAGGAGTACCTTAAACGCAAAGCAAGTGACACCAGCCAGTAATACACCCACAAGGCACAGAGTGACTGACAGAGTGGAACTACATAAAGTTATTTTATGAAGAATCTGCTGAAAGGACAGTTTTGCCACTAGATTTTGAAAAGGGTGGGGGGGGAGGGGGGTTGCAGGGAATCCTCACAGGCATAAAACTCATGTCCCTTAACCAAAGGCATCTTTATTCAACTTCCTAAACACACCAATAAATCACTTAATGATGCTGAGGGAGCAAAAGAAGGACTTCCCATGGGTTATGGATTCTACTTTTTTTTCTTTTCTTCAGTTTTCACTTTCTACCTAAAAAAACCCCCAATTTTTATGCTTGATATAGCTTATTAGTAAACTGCAGCTTCAAGGAAGAATGAATAGTTCATGCTGAGAAACATCACTAAAGCACTGCATGGATAATCAAACCAATGGACAACTGTAGTCCAGCTCCCCTCCTCTGGCAATGAATAATAAGCAACGCTTCCTTAGAAGGTGAAACGCCATGTGCTAATAACTTGTTTGGTATGGCACAATATCATCACATGATACATGGGAATCTCTTGGTTCCCACTAAAATAATTAGAAAATATTCATCCAGTCATCATATAAAATATCTGCCATTGAATACTGTGCTCTTGCTTGCATAGGTGTACAAAAAACAGTGATACACAGAGCCACTTTAACTTTGTGCTGCTGTAGACAATTAATACAGTTCATATTGAATACTAGATTGGGACACCTATATCAAATACATTGCAAGAATACTGCCTTTTAAAAAAATGAAAGAATAACCTCTAAAAGCTCCTGAATGCCCATTAGTCTTAACCTCAACATGTAACAAAATGTCAGTTATTCTTTAAACATAAGGGCAAGGATTAAATAACCCCAAAGCATTCTCTCCTTCATGCTGCTTCAGTTCACCAGTGACCCAAATGAGTCATCCAGCATCATATCTCCTAAATTTTCTACTTTGGAATGATGTATAAAAATCTACCATTTTATAAATTGATTTGAGATCTTCAAATGAGAGGCACTGGCAGTATTATAGTACATGCATGATAATAACAAATAAACTAGCATGAGACACAAATAAGCCCCTGGAAAAAGACCTGTAGAGATCTATCAGCTCCCACTGACCTCCTTCAAAACATATTTGGATCTGCTCCAGCTTTTTATTGCTTTTTGGAATTGGTAATCCACCATTCGATCATCATAAAACATTCACAGCAGACATTCCTACAGAGCATGGCATTTTAAGTCAATAAGAATAGGAGGAAATGAACTCTCAATAAACAAAGATTCTGAATTTATTCTAATAGCATTACTTAAAAAAATAAATTAAAGGGAAGACTCTGCAGATTTCTTTAAGCTCTTGTAGTTTGTAGTTAAGTCTCAAAAGTGCTGCTCATGTCAGCTACTTTTTCCTGTAGTTCCTCGCAGTATTCTAAATCAGTATTTCTATATTACCAAGTATTTTGCCAAATTCACTTTTTGCCCTCACTAAACATCACAGCAGAAAAGACATCAGTGTTGTGGTGGCAGAGGAGAATGCAGTTGTCATGTACTTAGCTCTAAAGCTGCATTGGTCTATTTCCTTGTATACACCATACAGAAGAACAAATACAATGACAAGATGGAACTAGCTTTATTAGAATCAATTTGTCCAACAGCAAATACCTCCTGATCAGTAATGAAATTAGAGTTGGAGAGATAGATTCTACGTGAATGAGGATATGTTGTAGATGCAATAAAATTTTTTATTGCCTAAAACCACTTAGGAATCACTACAAAAGCAGAACAGAACTAGCAAAACCCAAGAGCTGTAGTAGCGCATTATAGTTACAACAGTACAAGGCATAGGTATGTTTTAGTTCTCTAACACTCTTTGAGTCATCTTTCCAGTATAAACCTGTATTGGGGGGAGGGCTGCTTTTACTGGTCAATTTAGTAACCTGTACAAAGCCACCTACATAATTTTACTGAATTTACATTCAGCATTGCTTTCACAATCCTTGTCCAGTTCTTCCTTTTGTATGCCTTCCTTAACTTAGAGTAAAATAGCAGTTCTACCTGCTAGGAATCCAAAGCATCACAAAACATGAAAAAATGTGCTTGGACTGAACATATCTATGAAATCTTTTAGATGAACTTTTATAGAGATTATCTGAGTTGTACTTTACTGGGCAAGGTAGGGACGCAAAGTGAGTGGAGACCTAAAGCTTTTATCTAGAAATGAGTTATTAGGAAGTGTTCATCACTTCTTTTGTACTCAAGTTTTCATTATTCTATTATTCACAGTAGCATATTTACCGAATAAAACTTAAGTGACTTACTTTGCAGTGGTCATATTGTTGCTGTAAGGTTGGAACGTCCCCTCCAATGGGCATTTGCTTTTTTAGTTCATCATCTTTTGCATTCAGCCATTTGATTAACTCTTCCAGCGATGTCAGCAATCTATTCCATTTCTCTGCACTGGCCTCCAGGTGAGCCCTGTGAAACATTAAAGCACCTTTAAAGCCTTGAATAGCAAAACCAGCATGGGAATGTAGTAAATAGGTAAAATGTCTCCACCATTAAGATAGGAATGCTTCAAGTGTTTAGCTGCAAAGCAAATTTGTCTTAAAGAAAACCATTCTGTACAACAAATCAAAATAATGAAGGAAGAGATTATTTGTTATAAGTTATAACCTATTATATATTTGAACATTATGTATAGTTTTTGTGATTTTAGAACAAAAACATAGGATTAGCTCGAATAATAACTTTTAGCTAGCCTGTGCCTAGATATTTATGCTTACATAAGGAATTTTAACAAGGCTGCAGCTAGAAAGAATGGGAAAGAATGTGACTGCATCTAATTAAGCCAGATAACAAGGACTAGTGCAATGATAAAAGAAAGAAGAACCAGCTAGGACCAGATGCAACCTTGAAGAGGTGCCCAAGGAATCTAAGAGCATACGCAAGAAGGAGAGTTTAAAAAGTTCAACTGTGAGGAAGATCTATGGCCTTCATCCAGAGACCCCTGAAGAAGACCCTCAGAGGGCAGAGCATGTGCACCAAGGGGAGGAAACTTACGTAATTAAATTCTGGGAATTGATTATAATAGACATCTGTTAATAGTGGTGAATATGTATGCTTTGACTGTATACACCCTTTGTGAATTGTACTAGAAGTTGCACACACATTAGGTGGAGCTACCTCCTGCATGCTCAACGCTGCATGAAAGAATACCTTACTTAACAAGCAAATTGGCATTGATTATTGAGTCTGGCTTTTCACAGCATCAATAAGCAGAGAAAAACTGGGGGAACACAGAAAAATATGTACCTGATGCCTTAACTTATCTAAAATCTTGAACATTGCATGTTTAAGCAACATAAAGAAAGGCCGTGTTTTGTTGTGACTCCACCAACACAGTGCACAAAGTACAAGCATCATTTTGTGAGCTAAAGTGCTGCAAAACTGAACTCTCCAATACCAAGACCTTGACTCTCCAGCAGTGAAAGCAACAAGTTCTCCCAGCAGTGATCAACAACAAATTGCCTGTGCTGCTGAAAATCTCAGTGACCTGGATTATTTAATACATTATCTTTAGTCAGTGGTGATTACTAGAGAATTAACACAATGAATCTGTCCCTCAGTTTAATTGGCAAAGCCCCCAGATTCCACAATACCCTTTCTATCATTTTCCAAAATACCATGCTTTGATGGCTTCTCCCTGCAGTACCTACACAGCTGCAGTCATTCTATGTTATAAATTCATTTGAGACCAGCATGTACTTAGTTTGTACCAGTAAACAATTTCTTTCTCCACACAGGTGATGGAGTAGAGATAAGTTGTTTTCAGGGTAGCTTGACACCAGCTCTGCATCTCCCTGCTTCGCTTCTGACAGAGGAGTGTACTGAACTTTACTATTGCTTTCCCTTTTCCCTTTACTATTTTGTGCATGGATTTTGATCTTTTTTTTCCCCAACTCACTATAATTAGCACCTTGAAGCTTTCACCTGGCTTCTCATATTACTGTCTCAAACAGCATTCAAGACACTGTTTGGGACTGATATGATAATAGTTGGACTGAAGGAGTGATCTGCTGCAAGGTTAATTTCAAGGCAAGCTCAGGTTTGGGTAGACTGGGACCTCTAAGCAATGCTAGGATAGATGAACCAAAGAAAAGCTGTCAGTAAAAATGCATGAGGGTGAGAAGATACAATGAAAAAAAAATAATCACATTTCTGAAAAGGATAAACTAGCTACTTTCAGGAAGAGGAACCTATTCTCCTTTACTCCATTCAGGAAATTGCTTAGGTAGCTACTTGAGGGGAAAAAAAAAAGCTTGAAGTACAAGTTAGAAGCAATGTTTTGCTTCCTGCTGTTTTGTGCATCATGATTTCTATTGTCCCCAGTTGCTCTCACTGATACGTTTCTCTGAACAGTGAATTCAAGTGAGCTGCTCATAGTCCAGGCCTAAACAGTTGAGCCAACATCTTGTTTCAGGTCTCCTAGTCTCTTTTCAGTTCTTTAATATGCACTAACCAGAACTACTTTTATGACAACGAACTTGTTCTTCCCATTAGGATGGTGGTAATGCTACAGCAAATTCGTGCATAAAGTTCCTGCTTCATAGCTGGAACATTCACTGTAGTTGGCCCCTGAAGCCTCCAGCCACACACAGGGGCACAGTCCCAACATCATAGGGTGGTCTACATTGTATGTAGACCTCCTTTGCACTAGCTTGACAACCCATCAAAAATGCCTTCAGAAATACAAAGCTGCAAAGCATTGCATATATGTTATCCTCAGCTGCTACGTACCCAGAACCAGCCGTCCTTTGTGGAAGTGATAGTTACAACCTAATAACCAGAGGAGAGACGTTGCCCTCTCATCTAAGCCAAGACAGCCCCCATTTGAATGTACATTTCTGCTGCTAGACTCAGATCGTTACAAAAATAAACCATCTTTATGAATTTCCAGAAGCAGCCACAATTAATACATTCAGATCTATAGCTTTCCACACATTTGATAGTGAAGTCTGTATTCATCATGATTTGTTACTATATCTAGCACATTTAAGCAGCTCTTGCTTCTAAAAACTGGAACTCTCTGAAGCTTCAAGATTCTGCTCTAATTATTTAGCGGAATCCTTGTATACAAGATGAATTGTAGTTTCGTAGGTGGAGGGAGAAGAGAGGAACCCCTGCAGCTAGTTATAGGGCAATTTAAGTGTAACTCACTGCTATTTTAACATACAGTGCAACAATATTAACAGTGAAAAATGTAACCTGATATTAACGCAAGTGATGTGACATATGATACTAGATTAAATGCATTGTAATTTACTAATGAGTACCAATGTGCATGCCAGATTAATGACAGTAGCAAAACATCACTAGCACATCGTTTTAAAGCCCAGTGCAAGTTAAGCTTGTAGGACTGGAGCACTAAGGGCTGCAGAGAAAATAGACTATGCTAACAGAGACTTTAAAATTCTCCTCTGAACACAAAGTGAGTTAACTTCTCTCTTAAAAGGTCAGAAAGACATTGTGGGGGGAGGGCAGGGAAGAACAACATACAGAAGAAAATGTATTGCATCAGCCTGGATTTTCCCTGAATGTTATCCTTCTTACGTTATTGAAGCAATGCAATGTTCAGGATTGTGCTTAGCACTGGCTGGAGCAACATTGCCCAGCATCAACTACATAGTATTCAGAAGCACTCCTAAGGGAATCCTGGATGAGCCCGAAAAACACAGATGTCCCATCCAGCTGACCAGACTGAGAGCACCCCTCCTCCACCAAGACCAAATAAAATCATCCAGAAGAGCAAGAACTCTGACATAACATCTCTTCTGTTGACCTGAGAGGCTCTCTTCACAGCTGGAGACCTCCTCAGATTTTGCTTCTGCTATGGAGGTAATACTTTCCCTGCTGAGCAACAAGGGAACACATGGAATCAAAAAGGTTACTGGGTGGTCTAAATATACAGAATCCTCCTCTGTTTCTCTCACACTTTTAGCTCTTCCCTCCCACAAACACTACCACCCTCACACCTCCTGCACCAAGAGAATAGAATCTCTCAAACATTTGTCTTAAAAGGCAGATCCGCACAAATCTGCAGCTTTGTTTTCTTCCTAGAAATACAATAATAAAGAAAGAAAAAGAAAGAAGCATGAATAAGTCTATGAGTAATTTTAAGGAGAGATATAATCCTCTCAGGTGGTGTCCAGAGTCACTACAAGTAGAGGTTAAGTAGTTTCCAAGTATTTAGAAGTACATCATGTACGTGGTACACTTTTCTATCAGTTTGGAACGTCCTTTAGCTACGGTAGCAAGGGATTAGAGTCACAGTGATTAGCATCATCAACTCTGAGGAATGAAGCGATGAAGAAAAATCTCATACTGTCCCTAAGGGAGAACAGTACTTTCAGCAACTAAAAAGTAACATAATCAGAATGTACACATAGCTGAAAATACTGGAAAAAGAACTTAGAGAAACTTTAATTTAGAAGCACTATCCCAAGCTAAAACCAATAACAAAACAATCACATTTTTCAATCATCAGTCTCAGCATCTAACACTGTTATATGCCGTTCTCACAAGACTTATCCATACAGTTGTGTTTTCCAACTCATCCTTGAAATAAGGTACACCAAGAAAGTAAAAGTTGAAGGTAAACAGCTACATCTACACACTGACTTCATATCAGTTCTATGCTTTGTTATTTCCCTATCAAGGCTTCCATCACTCTTGTGTGAGATAGAAAAGTGAACTGCAATCAAAGAATAGGGCAAAATACATGAACTCAGAAACGCTACACTGCTTTCAGTGGTGACTGTGATTTCAAAGGTTAATTTACTTCTCTCATATTTGCTCCAGTATTCTCTTCCCTACCTATATTCTACTTGTACCTCAGTGACACGCAGCTCTGCAGCAGTGCAGGTACCAGCAGAGCAATACAAACGTTGCAAACATTAACGCTGCCCACCAGGATGCATGTGCCATAACGACGTAAGCGAAAAGATGGATCCATATTCTGAAGAGCTGGTATTCCCACTTTTTTGAGCATTCACTGCACAGTCACTGTCTCCATACTACTGCCTTGGAACTCACAGGTGGCCAGGGTAAATGGCTTGAAGGCCCTTTGGTTTTTGGCCATCAACTTCTCCCCAGTTATCATCAACTCCAGAAAAGGCCAAGCAACTGAATTGCTCATGCTGTAATTCCACAGTTGCTAAGTTATTACCTCATAAGCATGTTTTTGTCTTCCTCTTGTGTTGCTTTATTTGTGAGAAAAGCTCATAATAGCCCAAGTTTAACAGCTCTCGCATTAAGCCACTTGCACGGCGTGGCCAGTCTCTGCAAGACCCCACACCAAACTGCTTGCTTCCTCTGTCTCTCCCTGTTAGCTTTCATGGAGCTGATTTGCCTGTTACACTTAACTGTTTAGCAGGTTTGTGACGAGATAAGTGGAGTTGAAAAGTAAATGTCACATTTTCCCCTCTATCTCACTTTCAAAATCTTACGCCTGAATTCCAAGCTCAACTCATTTTTCTGGCCTTTGGAAAATTCATATGAATGCTGAACAGTGTCCTATTCTATTAAAAGAACAGTTCGCTTTAATCAACAAGTAAGCAGTTGCAATTAAAAGCTCTAGAAAGTCTTTTCTCTGTAATTCATTTTAATGCGGAATTTTATGCACATTAATGAATATGGTAAAATCTGCTTCCAAAATGACATCACAAAGATTTTAAGAATGACTACAATTGAACAGTCAGTGAGCTTAGCACTGGTAGAGTAAAAAAACCCTGTAAAATTTATTCCTTGATTTGTATCATGGTATCATAGTACAGTATCATAGTATAGTTAAGGTTGGAAGAGACCTTAAAGATCACCTAGTTCCAACCCTCCTGCCATGGGCAAGGGCATCCCACTAGATCAGACTGCCCAAGGCCCCATCCAGCCTGGCCTTTAACACCTCCAGGGATGGGGCATTCATAACCTCCGTGGGCAACCTGTGCCAGTGCCTAACTACTCTCAAGGTGAAGAAATTCTTCCTAATGTCCAGTATGTATTAGTGTGTATTTTAAAGCATTTCTTAATTGAACAGCAACAGAAAAAAAATTTACTACCAATTTTTTTGGTAGTAGAGACACTACTTTACTACCAAGATCAAGACACTTAAGATGTGGATCAAGACACTTAAGATGCATGCCCTATCATATTATTCATTTCGTTAGTAAGAACACCACACCCTTGCTTTCTCCTCACACTAACCGTAGATTCACAGAATTACTTCATTGAAACTGCTGTCCATTTACAACAAGGAAAGATTCAATATACTCTCTGGAAAATTTAGTACAGATGGGCAAGTTACAGCTGCGCAGCCCTACAGAGAGGAGAGCAAGTAGTTAAGCCTGCATGGTGAGCAAGTGCACCAAAGTTATATATTCGGGCTCAACAGTCTTTCACAGAAGAAAACAGAAAGTTCACTTCACTGACATGGTCACATTTGTCAAGCTCTTTAGAAGACAGCAACTGTTTGCCATTTGGATCTTGGTGTTTTCATTACTTACCTGATGTTAGCCGATTTCGCCTTCAGGTCATTCCAGCGCTGGTTCATGTCATCAAGCCGGTGCTGGAGCACTGCAGCTTCCTCAGAATTTCCCAAGGCTTTCACCATCTTCTGTCTGTTTCCATCAATGCTTTTAAAGATGTCATTGTGGGCATCAATCTCAGCTTGGATGTCCTGAAATATCAGCAAGAAATGCCCAAACATCTTAGCTCTTTAGGTAAAGGAAGGGAGAGCTTATTCTCATTAGTACTCCTAAGCACTAGTACACAGCACATAGTCTGACTTTCTTGGGTGAATGAAGTCACCCTATTAACACTACAACTCTATTAACATTGTTAGAAAAGGTCCAGCTTTAAGTGTGAGAAAAGGAGTTTGAAAATCATCCTTGACACCTGAAACAGGACTTAGAACACTGTTTTCTGTGTCCTTTTGTAACACTGAAGTCAACTAATTCATCTACTGTTCCGCCACACATTTCACACAGCATTTGCACATGCACTAGAAATCATTTCTGACTCAGACACTACACAGATTCAGCCTTAGTTATGTTGTCCCTTTCCACTGCAGCAACCTTACAAATCCCGGTGAAATTCAAACTCTCTGTAGCGCTTTAGGTCTTATGCAATGAAAGACTTTAACTACAGTCTATGTCCTTAAACTGCAGCTAAACGACTACAGCTACCACAAGCCCATTTTCACAATTGAACTACTGTAACACCATGGCCTGCAATTTATGGAGAGGTAGACATAAACGAGCAGGTTGTGTTATAAACTGAATTTCATAGAAATTACTGAAAATAAAAAGAAGCGATAGTGATTTCAATACAGTGTACTCATTTCTTCTCTGCTTAGAAATGAAACATTTTATTCTCTGATCTATTATCTGTCTCAAGAAACACATTACAGATGGTGTCTTCATCTAACCAAGGACAGTATTATTTTTAAAACACATTAGAAGAGGAAACAAAACTTCCTGCATCACTACCAATGCTTTCTAGCATCCTTTCATCTATGTATACTCCAACAGAGCAATGTAAATGTGCTGAGAGCCAGGAGGTGTACTAGTTGTCTCAATAGAATTAATCATCAAGAATTGTGACAGGAACTTGATGCAGATGTAAATAAACTTCTTTCACGAAGGAAGAAATTCAATAATTGAAATCTCTTAGAAGTTTTTATTCTTCCAGACAGCTCCTCAGTATTCTCCATCTGTTCCCAGGAGCAGGAAAGGAGGGGGGGCACTTGTACCTCCCCGTTCTCAAGGTGCAGTTCTACATGTTAGAATGGCTGCTTGCACATCTACAAATGATAGCTGGAAACGGTGGAAAAGTAGCTATGAATTTGAAACTGTAAGAAAGCTTTCTTCAGTTAGGGAAGAAAGCAAAAAAAAAATCAAGGATATAGTTGGAGAACTTGGGAGAAGAGAAACGAAGAGGGAAAAGGGGTGGGAGGATGAGGTGAGAGAGGGAGGCATCAGTGAAGCTCTAGCTCTAGCACTCCAGCTGAGCTACTACGTGACTTCGGACAACTACCTTTCCTTTGCCCTGGGTTTCATTACTTTAAAATAGGTTAAAATACACTTTTGCTGTCTTTTTTACACTTTTTTTGCTGTCTTTGCTGCATTGAATCAATCTCCATTGATTCTCCATATTGTTCTCCATTGCAAAAAGGGATAAAAAAGTTGATTATCCCTGTTCAGGTTCAAACTAGAAATAACATAATAGTTAAACTAATTTCTATGTTTCAATACTTGAAAAACAATTATAAATAATCCCCTATTACCACTTGGACACTCCCATATCCAGAGTCACAGGAGCAACATATTGTAGGATGCAGGAGAAGAAGAAAAAATATTATTTTAAAACTGTAGTTACGTAGATTTATCAACCTTATTTTTTGAAATATTGCTATAAAGAAACTATATTTTGCCAATTTTGTAAATATTTATGTGCATATATCCATTAAACAGGATTGATAATTTATTTGTAAGATATCAACAGATTTGTTTTCATGCTCAAGTGTTTGCAGGATTAAGGTACTAAATTATTAGAAACGTCTTTAAGGAAAGAATTCATCCCATATATATATATAAATCAAGGTGTGAGTTTCAACGTTTTGAAACATAGAAAGGAGAAGAAATAAATAGGTTGACATTTATATAACTACTTCAACCTAGTCAGGCTGTCAGAAGATTGCCACTTTCCTTAAATTCCTTTTAAGAATTGAGATCAAAGTACTGCCCATCTCTTCCACTTTGGTCTGGTGATTTCAAAATTCCCTATTTCCATTCTGAATCTTAAATCTCTTTGCTTCTTTCCCTCTTCACCCCTCTCATAGCAGATGATTTACCTAAAGGATTCAAACCATTTTATGCTTGGATCTGATTTTAAAGCTTGTCTCCGATTTTAAAGTTTGTCTCTATAATAAGAAACCTATTTCAAGCTTTAATTTCAATCAAGTAAAATACTAAATTATCATATAATGACAACTAAAGAGTGCCTCTAAAGAATGTATAAATACAGTATGTGACACTCAATAATGCTATAGACTGCATTTCTGAAAAGGACCTAAAGATGTAGCTGGCTCCAGTTGGAGCTGCTGCTGGAACAGCCCAAAGGCAGACAGGATTGACTTGCCCAAGGTAAAAGAAAATATGTGACAAAGATTTGAACAGAACCAGACTTTGTGACTCCAACTTGAAGGTCAACCAGCTATCAAAAATTTTTTCTTTTTCCCCCTTGCTTACAGACTGTAAGCTTATTTTAAACTGTTCAACATCAGACATAATCGTCCTTTGGAAACTATCAACCTGTTAAAGGAAAAAAAAAAACAAACACCCTTTAAAAAGACCAAACCAACAGAATTCCCATGACAATGGGCATTCTAGTGTCTTTTTTTTTTTAATTATGAGTTCACAGAGCCTCTAATGAACTCTGGAACTCCATAAGCTGTTAGCATATTAACTTCCACCCATGTTTTGTCATATTTCATTTGTTCATACCACCTTCATAGGTACTCTGTCATTAGTATAGGCAAAATATTTTCCTCTTTAAAGGGCTCAAACCTTTCTGTTGAAGGTAAAAACACATCTGCTGGGCGAAATCTCCACATTTCCACACCAAAATTAAAGTGGAAGAAATGATGCATTTTATAACATGTAGAATGTTAGTCTGTTCCATTCACACAATTAAGACTCCTAGAGTACTTAGTTTTATGATACAAAGATCTAAAACAGGGAAGTTATTTTATTCTATAAGTTAAATAAACAGATGTTCTCATAATATTACAGATTCTATTACCAAAAATGCTTAAATCAAGTTTTTACTATGTATGATGATAAAATTAGGACTCTTACAGAAAAAAGTCAATAGCATTTGATACCAAATCATAACTTCATGGGGTTTTTTAAAAGTTACATATAGGACTTACCAATATTTTACTCCAACGCCTTTTAAACCCGCTACCCAGCAAAATTCTGTATTACATTCAAATTTTTACTATTTTTGTTTATTGAACAGAATTCCACAGAATTTTTCTAAACATCTGACTATAGTGCAGGGATGGCAAGTTATGGTACACAGACCACGTGTGGCAAGAAAACGCAAGAAATGGATGTACAGGTCCCAATGCTGATGCTGTGCCACAAGACTGGCAGCATTTTGTGTTGGCACATAGACTGCTATGTAATTTTAATCCCTAGGTACAAGCCACAGAACAGGCAAACTGTTGTGGCTTTTGAACCACACGAAGATCCTAACAGGAGTTAGTAGAGTTGAGGTTGACCCCTCATGAACGAAAAATAGCTGAAAAAAAATGCATTTTCCCCAGCAAAGGTTACCCCTGGGCTACTTTGCCAGGACAGTTTTATACTTCCACCCAATATAAAATGTCTGTGACTGGAACAGGACACTAGACTTGGTATAAGTACAAGAATTGAAGTCCTAAAAAAATGACTGCCCATTGCCTTCTCTGACAACGTTCAAGTCGTCAGATCCATATAGAAATGCTGCACTCGCCTCTTTTAGAGGTCAGGAATAAACATGATGACTGCTTACCAAAGAATCTGCAGGAAACTTCCAGTTGGAACAGCTGGAACAAAAACATCAGCGACAAAAGGACATCACTGTATGTTACAGACATCAGCCAGAACATCTTTGTCTGAGGTCTCACAGCAAGCAGCAAGGGAATGGATATTTATTTATTTATTTTTTTAATAGTAGACTGTTTAGTCTATATTGAACCAGATACATTTTACCTACTGCTGCCAGCTGTCTCTGGGAACACTGCTGTGTCAGATGTTCCCTCTAGCCTCTCCTTCACTCAAGGGTTTTCACATTTTATTACTCTTAAGGACAAAGTAAGAATTAGGGTATGACACAGGTGTACGAAAGTGGCCATTGTGATAGGTAAACGAGACATTTCTTCCTTACAAATGCTGGGGGCAGCAGGGAGGGAGGTATGCTGTTGTAAAAAGAGACAACTGAAGAAAAGTCTCTGAAGAATCCAGGTATTCATCTAATTCAGAGAGCCTCCCCTCTGGTGTCAGAGGACAGTCACAATCTTAGAAAGGCTCATCCCATTTAGTTTTCAGAGGCCTGCAGTGGCATTTGCTGTAAGCAATCAGTTTATAATGAATTCATACTCAGAAAGGCACTACACATGCAAAACCCTTGGGCAGAATTGCCATTATCATAAATCCTCCAGTGGCAGGAGTGTGTATAAAGACAGACATTGAACCTCTCTAAAGTGTCATGCACAAACTACACTGGGTAACACTACAGCCACTGTGACAATAATATAAGATCAAAGCAATTCACGAAAACAATTGGCTTTAGATATGACAAATTTGATTGCTACCCAAGCTCTCAGACATTCGAGGAAGAAAAAAAAGTTTGGGGGAAGAAACACTTTGCAATATTTTTCATATCTGATTTTCAAATGCTTGGACTACCAAAAGCCTTGCACTGGCACTTCAAATTTCAAAAAATCTGTCTTAACAGCTTTTACTCCAGTGACTCGCACTTAAACCTAATGGATAGTACCTTAACAGGTGACATATAGTGTGGGTAAGGACTCATTTCATTACAAGAATGATGATACACTTAGGAAGGATGAGAATGCCAGTCTGCCTTTGAGCACATTTGCGGCTCCATCACATGGCACTGACCCAAAATCTGAGGGGCATCATAAAGTCATTAATGCAAGTTCCAACAGTCACATAATTGCAACTGAACAAAGCCAAAGTGGCCCTGGCTACTCCAGTGTAACATAACTTTGGTTTTGCATAGGGAGAGAGCACCATGCAAGCTTCTGCAAATGCCATCTGGCTTCTGCATTACAACCACAGTAACAGGACTCATAATCTTACAACATATACTAATGAATCCAGAAAGTTCAAGTAGTTTGCAAGCCAGGATCACTCTCATAACACTGTTTCTCCTGGCAGTAAGCTCCACAGTTAAAAAGAACAGGATGGGTGTGTGGGGAGTCATGAAAGGAAGAGATGAAGCAGGGGAGGAGGGGAAGTTGCTCAAAGAAAGAAAAAAACCAAACAAAAAGCACACTAAAACAAACAGAAAAAGAAAACTTGCTCAGATAAGTACAGATTAGAATTTGTGGTTGAAGTTCACCAACTAGAACGTTAACTTTCTTCTCCAGTACCATAACATCCTCCTACATTAGGTTACAAATTTAAGCACAACAGACAACAAAATGACAGCTTCAAGATAAAAAATACAGCAGAGCTCTAAGACCTGTAAATTTTGCTTTTGTTGAGAATTGATCAACTCCTTTGAGATGAAATAAGACATTGGAATATTCAAAATCATAGGAGAGATGCAAATGCCAGGGCTTGTACAATATGAACATTAGAAATACTGTTTTCAAAGCTTGTGTCTTAACCATGTCATGAAGCAACTCAAACTCCAGGCACGTGTCCTACTCTCTAAAGGCTAGAGCAGCAATTACAGGAGAAGAGAGAAGCCCACCTGACAAACTGTAAGCAAGAGCAGAGAAAGGCATCTACGCAGTGATGAAACTACATCACAAATACTGTTACTACTACTTTTGGAGTAGTCAAGCTGGTGGGATGCTGAGCACTATCTGCCTCATTAGGTCCAAAGTTTGCTACTGTAGGAAAGTAAAAAGAGAAGAGTTTAAAAGCTCCAACAAACTCAGACCAGTTTACAACAGTCTTACAAGGCCTGAAGTTTATCATGATTTTGAAATGAGGTAAAATCATTATACAAACCCAAACCTAAAAAAAGTGGCTTAATTTTATTTTATGGGACTTTAAAAGTCCAGGTAGCAATACCCATTATACTTCTGGCTTCAGTGACCAGTGCTGATTTGCATTTTAAACAAACCAAAAAAACCATACTGAAGTTCATACCTTTGGAATAGGAAATGACAGAACCAGGCTTTACAATCTGCTCTCCTGTTTTGTGACCACAGTATTTTATGGTTTTTATCTCAATGTGTAAATAAATTACCATCTATTTTGTTACAGATTCTGGTATTGCAGGAAGAATGTTATTAAAAGAAAGAAAACATAGATTCAAAGCCATACTAACAATAGTTACAAACATACAATCCAGGTTTCATTGGAAGTGCTGACAATTAGATGAAAACAATTTGGTTTTGAACAGTCTCATGTCTCTTGCTAATCAATGCAATCTCTGCAAAACCTCCTGCCTCTCACTATTACTGCTATCAAATGTCCTGGTAAGGCAAAAAATAACTAGCTTGAAAGAATAGCAGAAATAATTGGAAAGTGGCACATTCATGGGAGGTAATTTACTTATAAAAGGCATGATGAGATTTTCCAATTCAACTAAGATAACAGTCAACTAAATTTAACAGCAAACTGCAAAGCACTTCCTTTATGTAGATAGTGAAGTAAGGTGATGGACATCCCAGGAAGTCCCCTTATTCTCTTGACCTAATAAAGCAGAAACTTCTCTATCATTTCCTTTGGGAGGAAAAAAAAAATCCAAAACCACAAAACCAAAAAAAAACACAATCAAAGTACATGCTCTAAAACTAATCTTGTAGGGCCTGAAGTGTGGATGGGAAGAGTAGTAGACTTCTACATTTGAGAGGCAAACGGGGATCACATGAGCACCTTAACAGCAACACAGAAAACCTCCCAAGCTTAACATCAACCTGTCCTTTTTATTGGGTATTTTTCAAAGCCATAACCTTTTTCAGAAGCATAAGCGTATGAAACTGATTATCATACCTTTTCAAATTTTGCCAGCAACTCACGTAAGCTGAAGTTCAGGCCAATCATCATTAAGCACCCTCGGAAGCCTACATTTTCCTGCTGCGTCGTCCAAGGCAGGTCTACAGCCTTCAAGAGGTGTCTCTTTTTCTACCTATAGTGTCTCAAAACTTTCCACGAGCTCCTGCATGTGTCCCTCTCTCAGGCTGTGTTCCCCTGTGGGCAGTTCACGCAGTACCATTACTGCAGCCTCCCTCTCCTTGATCCTTCCTACAGCCTGGGCACCTGGGGACCAGCTGCTGACACCTGGCGATGCTCCTTGCAGGGTTAACCTGCTCCCACAGCACAGTGTGGCTCTCCTCGTCTCCACGCTCGGACAGGACTGCCTCCAGCTCACCTCCACAATGATCTGCAGGCTCCAAGTGCTTCTTGAAGGCCTCAAGTTCAATGTTCAGTCTCAATTACCCCAAGTAAGAGAAGCTATACTCTGCTGGTATATGACTGATGCAGAGGGTGGGGAAGAGGAGCAAGTCCTTCTGTGTTGCTCCATTCAAGAGAAAAAAGATTAAAAAAAAAAAAATAAAGAAAATCCTCACAAACTTCTCCTTATAAAAAAGTACCTTTTGAAAAAGACAGCTTTTCAAAGAAGTTGAAATGAGATGAGGCAAACTTCAGCCTAGGAAACACGGCAGCATGATCAGACAGGAGGCCACCTCTCCTCTCCCTTCCTTCCCCGCAGCTGGTCACCAGTGGGCTGGTGTTGCTATGGCAGTAACCAAGCCACCTCCAGGCCGCTTCGCTTTGCCCAGGGGATTCCAGACCACAGAACAGCCAAGGACCATTAAAAGAAATCTAAAAAGTCACTTCCTTTGTCTCAGCAAAAAAAATCCCCAAAATTTCCAGCACATGGTCCTGCTGCAACCTCTGAAGCCTCTGCTGGGGATTACCTCCTTTGGTCCTGGCTGCTCTGACAGCCATGTGGTAATCTATCCCTGGCATTTGTTTATTATTGTAATCGGCATCCTCCCTTCCAGCAGCCCTGGTTCTGCTCTGAAGCCAAGCTCACTCCCCCTTCCTGGAGGCCTCCTCACTGGAAAACCACTGCCACCCCTGAGGCTGCAGAAACCCCCGACCAAAACCCTCACTCGCCCCTTTTCCTTCCCCTTGAAAGAAAAGGAAGCTATTCAGTCACTGAACAGGTTTTGGAGCAATGTGTGCTCCGCAAAGCTGACACAGACCTGCTGCCGCTCGTGAGGGCAGACCCAGCACAGGCAGATTGTTTTTATAGGAACCTTTCCTAGCCAGAAACCTGACACCCCAGGGTGCCCACTAAGAAATCACTCCATTTCAAACCATTCCCACTGGAAAACCCATGTGCCTGGGAAGGGTTATTTAAGCCACTATTTAATGCTTTCCGTACAACACACATTATTCAAATACCAAAAAGAGTCTCAGTAATAGTTGCCACCAAGTCAAAAAACTTATAATTAAAACCAAACCAAAAAGCTATCACTTGCAAAACCCATTATAACTTACTCCTATGACACGTCAGGAATCACATGCTGCTTTTGCTTTCTTATTAAAATTGGTCAGCTGTCATTTGAAGTACCAACAAAGTCACCAATGACAAAACTGTCTTTAAAAATATTCTCAGCTACTGGATTACATTACATTACATCCAGCATGGGTGGGGAATTTAAGCATAAACTCTGGTGAAAGTAAATAAATATTGGCAGTAGCAGGTTTTGCTTTTTTTATTTGTACTTTGCCACATGTCTGTATGTTTATGTGGGCATATTACACAAACTGCAGAAGTGCCTGCAAAATAAACTGAGAGAAGTTTTTGACATAAAGAAGGCAGAACTAAGCCAGCTCTACTGCACAACTGACAGGTCAGCACAAACTGACTGAATTTATTCCACTGCTTATGGAAGCCAAAAGCCCAATTATTAATGTAACAGTATTTAAAATCATGTTCAAATACTGTTCTTTTCTAAACTGACCACTTACAGAGGGGGAAAAACACCCATTAGACTGAGAAAGTAAAAACATCCTTCAAGAGATTTAACTACAAGGTCTATTTGAGAATCTGTCTTTTTCTCTTGCAAGACAGACACAAAGCAAGGACCTTGTTTCCAAACACACTAAGGGTTATTTCTGCTGCTCTTGCAGAAAAATACCTAGCAAAATAGGAAGAAAACAGCATTTAAATCCACTTCAAGGGTACTAGTGCATATAAAATGAAAATGAGTATCAGTCTGGATCATAATGAGGCTTCATATCTCCAGGACTGTGCCCAAATATACATTAATTTCATGTTTCTTCTCAAGATTCATACTTTGATAACTTGCTTCTCAATTTTCTGTTATCATCAAAAACATCTTACATTTTAGATCTTTCAATACTATTAGGTGCAAATGTAGATACCCTCTGAGGTGGATAAGTAGTATTTTGGAGAATTCTATCAAAGGTAACCAAATATACACATATATACAATGTTGGACCAATACTTCCAGTAAAACTGCAATGAAAATTGTACTGAATAACTGAAAGCATACTGCAGTACTTGAGAATTTCTCAATTTGTAGAAGAAAAAGTAACTGAAGTAAACTCTACATTGCTGTATATTTAATAGAGCCTGTACAAAGCCAGCAGTTCGTAGAGATGACAATGGTGGATCGTAATCTTCAGAAATACAGCATAAGTGAAGACAGCTTTACATTACTTATTACCGCTAAAATTTTCCTGATCAGCTTTGTCATTGTTCTCCATAAAAATAACTCTCCATCCATCGCTGGCAATGAAAATGGCATTTTAAAATGAAAACTACAAATCACATACAGATGAAATATTTAAATGCTAGAGTTGAAAGAAATTTACATTCCAAGAGCATAAGCCCTCATGCAAATACATGATCTTCAGCTGAAAACAAGCAGAACACCAACAGCGTTGTAACAAAGCCTCCTTCCAAAATGTTCTTGTAGATACCATGATCCACAAATGGGAATTTAAGACACTGGAGATGCTGATGCATTCAAGACACTGCTGCAGAAGACTGCGTGCAATGGAACTTCTTGTTACAATTCGGTATTAGAACATTTTGGTGCATTTCCTCATGTCTTAAATAATAACATAAGATTGGATAAAAATAACATAACCTGCTAACAGCACTTCATAGCCATTGGTAACGTTACTAATGGCAGTGTGCAAAATGCAAGGACCATCACATAAAAGCACTCTCATCAGTGGCAGGAAAAAGGAAGATCAGCATAGCAGCCTGGAACACACAATTACAATCACATTTGCTAGCACAAATCCACATTAGGAGTGGATTCTGAACTGCACATTCTGCAAATCCAGGGCTAAAAGCCTCATAATTTAGCAAGACACTTAATGCAGGGATTATAAAACTAATAGCAGAACTGTACATCTAAAAAGTTAGTACTATAAGGATTCACTTAACACCCTCCAACATTTTATCAAGTATAAATCCAGAAGTAACTGAATGTTAGGCTTGTGCAAACAAGTGAACCAGCAGAATCAATGAAACCAAAACTAGGTACGGAAAAAATATTTTTCCACTGCCTCTGGAAGGAAAAATACATTATCAACTCGGCAATGGTTTTATACCGACCTCTAAAGCTCACTTTCAGAAAAGAGAAGTCAGTCAGATGTTAACTTGCAGAACAAAATTAAGTATGAGCAAAGACACTAAAAAGAATTTGCTTCATACTCAACATGATGTGCCAAATTACACTAAACCGGTCACGCTAATTACAATTTCACTTTATAATAAAAACAAAATAAAGTAGAAAAGTTTTTTTTTCTAGAAGAAAAATGGAAAAATAAACAGCAGCAAGAACCTTAAGAATGAATGAATCAGTAGTTTATACACAAAGAACACCTATATCTTATGTGATTCACAACAACTAGTAATGACAATTAAAAGATAAAAACAAGAGCGCTCCCTTGCATGACCCAGATACAAATGACACAGAGGTCAAAAGGTGGTTACAGTAAATCAATAGATCCTGGTTTCACTCAAGACATGCAGCTTCAGGCAGGAACACACACACAAAAAAAAACCAAAACCAAAACCAATCCACACTTGTTGAAAAGCACTGTGGAATTTTCTCCTGCCTTGCAAAATAGCTCCTGTCAGTCTGATCAGATCAGGTGAGAGAACTGCCCTCATCCTTTCACAACAGGTCAGCATTTACAATACAGAGTTAACACACTGCTCCAGCAAGATCTGTCCTACACTGATGCTCACTATCAATTGAATCCAACACCAGGGTTTCACTAAACAGAGGTCTTCCAGAACAGTCTTGCAGATAATCTCTGCCACAAACCAAATCACTCAAGCAACATAGTGCCCCAAGAACCAAGAATTCATCAAGATAGATCGACAAAACAAGCTCTTGCAATAAAAACAAACAAATGGCAGGATAAGACAAAAGTCACATAAATATGACTGCCCAAATTACTAGTTAGGTGTCTATTACAGTCATGACTACAATGTAGATTATGAATTACATGAAAGGGTTTGCAGAGTTCCTAGAGCTTGGAGTCGATGCACTGCACCGTTTAACTTCATTTCTTTCTTTAAGACAAATGGGTATTTAGTTTGCCTTGAAGAAAGTATTTCTACATGGATCAACCAGTCACTTGCAATGGCCTGCCCTGACCAACATCTGCCATATTCAATGACAGAGTTCTCCATTAGGTAAGCATAGAAAGACTGTAGTCTTCCTCCAAAAAGACTTTAAATGTCAAGAATGAAATTCATTAGGATGCCAGATGGGATAATATAGTCTTGGTGGCAGGCAATGTTGCACTGCCATGAAATATTAATAAAGGACTATGTGTTTTGATGGTGGTTCCTCCCTGCCCCCTCCCCTTCCTTATTTTTAACTGTTTTGGACAACATATGGCCTTCAGCATTATGAATCAACTATGATTTTCTAACATTTTGGACCTGAATACAAGTTGTGTTTTAAAATCTTTGAAGCATCCAGCCCTACGAGCAGAATATTTCAAATGAACTTCTTTATGGTTTTGTGTTCCAAGTATCTCATACCTGGAATTTATCTAAAAGAGATTAGATGTCAAAGGGAAGTATGCACAGAACTACCACCATGGCATCCACTTCAGACATTCAACCATTAAGAAATTTACGGTACGAGAGACTGAAATTCCACTTGTGGGACTGAGCAGAACAAAAAGGTTTTAATCCTGACCCTAACTGACAGAATGAGGGAGACAGCAGGGAGTATGGTTTTCACGCCAGGCAGGAATTTCATCATCAGGTGTTACTTCCAAGTTATTACTGGTGACTAAATAAAATGTTCCTATTGGTAGACAGTTTACAAAGAGTTCCCCGGGAAAGCCTCATTCTAAGAATGTTAGCTGTCTTCCCTCTTGTTTTCCTCCTTTTCAGGTATAAGACACTGGCACTTGCTGGCAACAGTCACACTGGAAATCAGGAAGCCACAAAGCACATCATGGTCTTTATCTTCTTTAACTCTGCTCTCTTCGCACAGAAAGAAAACAAATGTCTCAAATGTACTTATTAACATTTTCATTAGAAAGGGTTAAACTGAAAGCAGGGTGGCAGTCTATTGGCGATATAGCATGACAGGCTGCCAAAGCAGCACACCAAAGGAAAGTATTCTAGAGGCAGCATTAACTCATACCCACAGTAAGCATTCTATTCCCCAAGTTAAAAGCATGGGATTTTCAATATTTCAGCCCAACCTGGAAACGGAATATTCATTAAGATTTTCTTGACTGTCACGAGAACAGTTTTCTTGCTCCCTGACAACTTACTCCAAAAAAAGCCTCATTAAATCCATGCATAATACATGGTACAATTAAATACTCTTCTTTAAAATGATTAGCTACAAGAAGAAGGGTTTATTTATGTATTTATTAGTTGGTAAAGGATACCCATATGACAAGATACTAAAACTGACCAAGGAAAAGCTGATTAATTCATCAGTTTTTAGACAAGTACTCAATCCAAATAGTCAAAAGACTGTGAAAAATCTATTTTAAATTCAGAGTTAATCATCAATAATTGACAGAGAATCTTAAATTCTACAGCACTGACTCAGTATCTGTGGCTTAAAATCGCATGCAAATAACATATTGCAGACTCTTCCTACTTTACTTTTAAGCAGTGGTGTTAGACTCAAGCACCTAACAAGGATATGGTACCACTGCAGTTATACCACATAATTTGTCGTTTTGCCACATTCCTAGGATAAGCACCTGAGCAAAACCTCATGACTCAATCTGCTTGTATATTATTTTATTCTCTACTTTGTTTTATATTCCTAATTAACCAAGTGGCCTTATCTTGCAGGAAGGAGAAGTATTACCCTGATCTAATTGGTATTGAGTTTTATGGTGTTTTTTTTTTTTTTCAAAGCCACTGGGAGCCAGCCTTTCCCTACCCAACGCAAATTCCAATTTCAGCCACAAATTTTACTTCAGCTGTAAACTTTCCAGTCATGAACTTTCAATTCTCTATTTTAATACTAGCCAATCATTTGCCATGTGTAAACAAATGCATTTTTAATTCCTAGCATAAACACCAGCAAGATGATAATCTGTATTTTAAAAGAATAAGTATGAATTATGTAATCTGCATTATTTGAAATAATGTTTTGACTATGAAGTCAGAGCCCTTATAATATTTATACAGTGTGCTTTTATATCAACTTTAGCACGCCATAAAGGAACAGACAAGACAACTACTCTTGTGAACGTAGCAAATAAGCCTGTACCAAATAGTTCTATCAAACCACAGGAGGTCAATCTCTTACTAAGGCAAGAAATACCAAAGTATACCATTCTCACCAAAAAAGTGCAGTCTTTTTTGTTTGCAAAGTTCACTAAGAAATATCAATAACCCTGAACTACAAGGATATTCCATTAACATTTAATTTAAATCTTTTCATGCTGTGGATACTGCATCGAAGTGGCAACCCTCAGTGTCTTGTCCAGGGAACTGAACTTTTTGCTGTGAGTGGATAAAGAAAATAGTATCTAGTGGGGGGCTTACATTAAAAGGCTTATGACTGATACCATAGGACAACCTTGTCTTCATCTAAATTAAATTTTCAAACCACAGGATTAAATTCTAAAAAGTGGTCATAAAATTAGGGTTTAAATGTTGCTGCTTAAGAAGAGTATTCATTCTTGTCACCAACTACATAATGATCCCCTGAGTCAGCTCTGTAGTTATGTCATTTAAACAAACAAATGATATTCATTTTTACCACTTTTAATGTGCAATAGCACTGAAGCTGTTAGATATGCCTAATCATTGCTTAGCAACACCTTAAGGGAAAATAGAAGCAATTCAAAGTTTCAGAAAGTAACCCTCTAAAATGCAGTTGTGGCTTGTCTAATTGAAGTCCTTCTAATTAACTGTATAAAGCATCTAAGAATGGGAGAAGATTACTGGAGAAGAGGGACAAGAGCGCAGAGAACAAAATTTCCACAGCTCCTGCATGCAAGTCACACAGTGCTGTAGGGACTGCTGAAAGCAAGCCCATCTAAATAGGAAATGAAAGGGAAAGAAACCACCTCCCTTCTCATGCACATGACAAGCAAGGGAGAAGATTTAGTGTATCTTAAAAGCTACAGATGCTTTCTGCATCTTAAAAGTAGTGTATTTTTAGTGTATCTTAAAAGCTACAAAAATGCTTTCCTCCACTGTGCTCCCAGTCTCCCAGTACCTGGTAGGCATTACGATTTCCAAGTTTATAATTGCCTCCAGGCACCCATGCTCCATGGAATACTATTTCCCTACACCAACAACAGTTCTGCCACAGGAAACAATTGAGCTCTGGATGCTCATATCTGCTATTTTTCCCCTTTTTTAATTTTAATTGATTTAGCATATTTGACAGATCTTTTCCCTGGAGTAAGCACTCAGTGGCTGCTCTGACAGGTGACACCCATCATCTCTACTTCATCCCAGGAAGAATTTGGATGCAGTAATATATTTGCATAGCTTAAGTACTACAGAGAAATACAGTTACAAAACTAAGGAGAGAGATCTGAAATCTGAACTCATTTGATTGTCTTCCATTTAGTTCCCTAGTACGTATCTATGCCTCTCTTTACCTTTTGATCCACGTTGTGTCAATTATGAATACTCTAGATCATATACGCTAGATGTATACTCTTGATCCTATTTATCTCAGAAGAATCCTCTTTCAAGATTAAGCCTATAAAAGGGAAGCAACTCATCTGGTTTTTACCGCACTCAGTAAATGCTTCACTCACAAGGAAAATAGCCTTAATTCCATCAACCATGTTAGAAGCTCGACATGAGCCAGCAATGTGCACACTCACAGCCCAGAAGGCCAACCGTATCCTGGGCTGCATCAAAAAAAGCGTGTCCAGCAGGTCAAGGGAAGTGATTCTGCCCTTCTATTCCTCTCTTGTGAGGCCTCATCTGAAATACTGGGTCCAGTTCTGGAATTCTCAACACAAGAAGGATATGGAGCTGTTGGAACGGGTCCAGTAGAGGGTTACAAAGATGATCAGAGGGCTGGAGCACCTTCCTTATGAGGACAGGCTGAAAGAGTTGGGGATGTTCAGCCTAGAGAAGAGAAGGTTCTGAGAAGACCTTACAGTGGCCTTCCAGGACCTGAAGGCGTCTACAGGAAAGCTGGAGAGGGGCTTGTGGGGATAGGACGAGGGGGAATGGGTATAAACTGGAGAAGGGCAGATTTAAACTGGACATTAGGAAGAATTCCTTCACCATGAGAGTACTGAGGCACTGGCACAGGTTGCCCAGGGAAGTTGTGGCTGCCCCATCCCTGGAGGTGTTCGAGGCCAGGTTGGATGGGGCCTTGGGCAGCCTGATCTAGTGGGATGCCCCTGGATGGCAGGGGGGTTGGAACTAGATGATCTTTAAGGTCCCTTCCAACCCAAACTATTCCATGATTCTATGTTCCCACCAAGTGATTTGGACATAAAACTCCTGTATTGTCACAGGCCAGAAAATGAAATCACATCAGACCTCTGATTAGGCAGAAAACAGCTTTGCATCTCCTTGGGAACTTTGTTTCATTCTTCTCCAAACCGCTCTTTCGCAACAATGTAATCACCTTATGCCCTCACTCCAAACTACTACTAAGTTAGATTTGACACTACAATGCACACCTCAACAACATTTGGCTCTAGAGACACAACAGAATTGAGGAGACTGTGCTAGAAATAAATATTTTAAGATTTCTAGGAAATTCATACTTGATCTTCGGTCATCAAAGCTCCCACATATCACCTCATGAGCATGAAGGTGATCTTACAGCCTAAACATGCACATAATACTCAATACAATTATAGTTTCTAACTGCAAGACACGCTTTGGTTCATTTGGTATCTCATTTTTTCATTCCTCCTCTCCCTCAGCATCAGAATCTCAAAAGCAGAGCAGAAAGGAGTAGAAGACAATCCTAATAATAATCATTGGTAATAAAGAATTAGAAGATTGAGGAAATGGATAGGTCTATTAGCTTTAACATAAATAGTCATAAATATGCATTACAAATTAGACTTGTGACAACCGCTGGTGACTAAGTGAATACATTCTGATATTAGTTGTTTGGCAGCACAAACAGCTTTTAAAACTGTAAAATACAAGAAGCTAATATGTAAATAAACATGATTAAATTTTTCTGGGTTCAAAGGCCATCAAGCAAAATTTCAACAATTTTGTGCATGAGAAGGAAAATTAGAGGCTTTAGCATTCATTGGGTTTTCCATTTATGAACTTTTAAAAGAAGAGGATTTTTCTTAATTAGCTTCTCTTTTTTATGTCATGCCTAATTTTTTACCTCTATCTCCACCAAATGTGTAAAGGGAACAACTTTTAATCCTTAAACTGAAGAAGTTACAGAAATACTTAATATATCAGTGTTACAGCTAATGAAAAAAAAGTCTTAAAAAAAGCTAAGTTTTGATCAGAATGAGAAAAGCTCAATGTCGTGGAGAGACTGTAGCAGATAAAAATGGGAAGCATCATTCTCATGTTCATCGCCTAGAACTCAAACTCATGGAAGTTATGCGAGAGAGATCTCCACATGCAGGAGTGACAGTTCCACTGTTCATATCTTTTTATATGTGCATGTAATCAGAAATTAATTAATCCTACTTTGATCAGTGAGTCAAAAGTGGAAAAAAGTAACACAATATCTGAAGTTAAAGAATAAACTCCAAATTGCACAGATCCTCTTAAAAATGCCTTTGTTTGATGGAAAATAAGCTTCCAATGCAATTATAAAGCACTAGAGAGAGTACACAAAAGTCCCATCCAAAGATCTTAAAATTTAAGAACAGTAAATAACAGACTACACTTTTCAGAAGGCATCAGAGAACCAGTCGCCATTTTCTTAGATTTTGCTAAAATCTTGCTAGATTTTAAATCTTATCCTCACATTAAACTTTCCAACAACCATTATCTAAGGGCTTCCAAGGAAATATCATATGCTCTTAAGTAACGGGATGATTGAGAGCAGTCTGTCATATGATGCTGTTGATCTTTCTGGCATCTCCCACAGTAAGAAGTGTTCTCTGCTACAGGGCCTGAATATCTGGCCTATCATCTTTACCTTAGACAGGTTGTTTTGTTCTCTACACTCTCCATTTTGTTTTATTAAATTATTCAAGAATTCAGTCTCTGAAAATGATCCCCAGCATTTACCAGAGTGAGAAATGAATATAAAGTCTCACTAAGAAGCACTCATTTAGATGCACCATCCAAAACCATACCATACAGCTCCTATCTATTTCTTTGAAGGTTTCTATATGTGTTCGCTAGTATCAAATTCACGTTTGCTTATTTAAGTGTCAAATTCGGAAAAAAAAAATGCTTTTTTGGTTAATCTTGTTTTCATTCATTTGTTTTTACCTTTCAGTGTATTCTGCAGTCTGTCAGTTTAATTTTTCGAGTGGCACATAAAGGAGAAATAGGAAGGTGAAGGAACACTTCATTGTTCTCATAAGATAAATCTGAGCTCAGAAGGGTTATGTGAACGTGACAAATAAACCAGTCTCCTTTATTGCCTAGTTTATAATCATGTTTTCCAGTTCTTAACGTATTGCACTAACCACAGTCAGTTTTCTAGACTCCTTTCCTGGCTAAGGCTACTTGGTACAAAACCCAGAAAAGCAGACAGATGCCAAAGATTAAGTTTGTGGCATCTGTAGACTTCACCTTTGACATCCGTGGCAATTCTGAAGTCAGCCCTCCCACTCCCTAAATATATATATATTTTTATTTATATACATAAATATATGTATATAAAAGCATCAAGTGTCCCTAGGTGTGTTCCAGAAATCCAAAACCTGTTGAAGGATGAAGAAGAACTAGAAAGAACGTTTTCGATATCTTCTCCAATTCAACAAGCTGTTGATAGTAATTAATGTTTCAAAGGATGCATTCATAGAAGGCTTAAAAACTGCAGCAAATCAGTTCAATTCCAGAGAAGAGAGAAGAAACAGAGGGAAGAGGAAAGCCTTTATCATCCTATGCTATACACTTAAAACCAAAGTGGAAAGTAAAGGCCAAATTGGGCTCTGCTTACCATATCTGCTGGCCCCAATGCCAGTCCTATGCAACACATCAATGCCTATAACAAATGGTCATCCCTTATTCTGAGGTAACCCAAGCCCAGAAGACAAGGTGCTCAGGGGAATGGACATGCGTGCTAGACGGGGCTCCCAAGGGATGTTAGCTTGATCATACAAAGGGACTTGAAATTTACTGCTGGATTTCTCACTGCTACAAGCATGCTTTTCTTTTGAAATATTCCATCTGACTAAAGTTAATAAGCACCGAACCAAATTTCCTCACAGAAGGTTTATCTTTTGGCATGCTGTGCCATTTTGTCAACTAAGAGGTTCACATAGAGATCTTATCAGTGGCCTGTTGACAAAAGTAAAGAGCATTTACAATTGAAATTATGATAATATAATCTTTACTCTTGAAATAAAATGTAAGCCGCATTATCCATAACTGCAGCCCTAGCTCTGGCTTGAACAAGAAGCTTATTTAAACACAATGTGCCTTAGGCTTCTCTAGTCCCATTTTATTACTAGTTACTTTACAAGAAACAAATAGGTTTTCCAAATTTATTCAGGCAGAGATTTCATTGTTTAATGTTGGTCTGAAGCTCAATTTCTACTGATTTATTGCATGCCTTTGTTCTCATTTAACTCTCATTTAAAGTCAAGGACTCCACCCACTTTTCTGAAGTGCCTGAATTCATGCTGGAGGAAGCAAGCTGAAGATTTGCACATAAAAGCATGGAATGAAGGTTAGTCAGCTTCTCGAGGACACAAGAGCACTAAGTCACCCTACGTACACGCAACAAAATTTGAGTAAAAGAGAATTTAAAAAATATCCACTGCTTTACATTCATTCATACTGTGGTTTTTAAAAACCTGGAACTCTGATAACTTAAAGACTGGCATTTACTGAGGATTCAGATAAAGACTGTCTAACTGCAGGTATGAGTAAGAAAAAATACACTTTAACAGGATGGCTGCTAAAGAAGAAATATACCAGTCCATTATACACCTACTAGCATTTGATCCATGTAGGATCAACTCCTGTTGGCCATTCTGCATATTTAAAGTCCAAATGAGGGAAGAAGGGGGAAGGAAAGAAAGTACATACAACAAAAACATAACAGAATGAGAATTTCTATTCAGTTGTGGGGTGGCAGAGTCTACTGTATATTCACCTCTGTGTGAAATAAGTACTAAAATGGACTTTCTACAGAAAACCAACACTGCAGAGCAAGACTGAGAACACCACTAAGGCACAGCACATAGTACCTGTGGTGAGCGCACACATTGCGAACAATGATCTAAACAGCTGCGAAGGAAGAGGCACTTGTCCCCGGCAGTTCCCTGACCTGTGGCACGCAGTTGGATGAAGGCTAAGAATTAAATTGTCCAGAGCCATATATATATATTGCCAGAACAGGTCTCTTCTGGCACTAGAATTTCCACTTGAGAAGTTTGATGCTAACTAGCCATTCAGAGACAATGTGAAGAAGGATCAACATAGCTAAAGGTAACTCATTGTAAAAAAAGCAAAATGAAGAAACACCAGGAAGAAGACAAAAAAATCAAAGTATATACAGCTGAAGAAGAGTCCTGTGTCTTTGGTATATTTAGTAAAAACCAAGCTATAAAAATTTCAGGGCAGAAAGACTGAGGCAAATGTGCAAGCTGCATTGCTTAAATCCTCCTTCATCCAATTCTGCTCGTCCACCTATAAAAATACACTTTGATAACCAAAGTGACTTGTCCAACATACTAAGCTATATTACTGTTTTCTGGTTACTTCAAGAAAAAAACAACAGAAAAAAACCTGACTGTATGCTTACTAACACAAGATGGAAGTTAAGACCTTCCATGCTTAGCCGTTGTTTCCTTGAAAAGCAAGGAAGGGATATGAAGACGTACCAGCCTTGAATAGGTTCTTCATGCCGCTGGCCTTTCCATGGATGCTGACTGTCATCACAGGCCAACTCCAAATTCATCTCTGACACTCCTCAATAACTACCAAGGAATAATATACATGTTTGTGCATACGCGGTTTTTCCTCCCTCTGTCCTTCTCACCTATACCTAAAAAGAGTGTATGCAAAGAGCAAACATTCTTAGAAGAGAAGATTTGTTAAAGAACAACCCTGGATCATCTGTCAAGGATGCTGAGTACTTGCAGCTCCCCTTGAGACTGCATACCTTAAAGGCAATAAGCATTTCAGCAAAGCCTAGTGTTTATATAACTAAAGCTGAAGTAAACATAAGTGAAATGAAGCCCATCAATGAATGATATTCTATAGCTCCAAAAAGTACTGTAAATAAATGCTTCTTTCTATTGCTTCTTCCAAACAATGCTTCTTCCAAAAACAAAGCCACCTTTACTGTTATTACTGCAACCTAACACCTGCTAAAGAAATCTCTCCCCTACAACATGCTGTGCGTTTTCCCCCAGTACTTAATAAAAGCAGCTCCCTTGAGGAGTGTGCACTTTGGTGGCTCCAGCTATCTTAGGCTAATGAACACGTGATTTTGTAACTGAATGAAGAAGTTCCAAATTCGTATTGGGGTGCTGAGATTACAACAACATGTGGTAGTTCAAGCCCTGCTACACAGAAACCATAACTAGCCCCACAGTCTAGGTCAGTCATTTTTAAATATAAAAAACTTGAAGTAGTTGTAGGCCACACCAACAGACACGCTCACAAACACTATTTCAGGGCTATGTTATATGCTGACAGAATTGGTGAACTGTAGTATTTCCACATAACATTCACCAAACAAAATACCAAAGCAGCTTCCTCAGGAATAGCAAAATATCTTGAAAACAGACTTTTTGTCTATAACGCTTAAATATGTACAGCAGATTTCTACCAAGTAGCAGGAAAAAAGATCATTGATGGAAACATGGAAACTACTCTCAGAAGGGGGATTCAGGAGGGACCACGAAATTAAAATGTTCCATTTCAAAACCCATACACTTGAGTGCAGACGGAGGCATCTTGCAGAGGACCAGAAAAAAACAGACATCATTCATGAGTAGTAAATTTTCAAAGTTAGTTTTCTCTGTGTGACTATTTTCTGTCTCTCTAGGACAGTAGAGAAGAAAGCCACGTTAGCAATTTTCATCTAAGGTCTTCAGGGAAAGAAGCTCTGCCTTATTTTGACAATAGGAATTGCTGAGGTAAATTAGGCCTCTGACAGGGATAAAATGAAGTTCTACTGTTAGCACAAAAGAGCTCCCATTGATTTTGGCCTCTTTCAGCAGACGTAAATAATAAAGTAACCACATATTTGACAAGGAATAATTGTTGCCTTGTCCATTACACAGCGTACTCAAAAAAGCATTTAAAATCACCTTGAGGAGAAGGAAAAGTATAAAGGAAAGCCGAGCTCAGGCAGTTGCTCATTAAGCTCTGTTCTGCAGTGTCATCTGTAACCATACAACCATCTTACAGAGAAAGTAGAGAAAAAAGAGAAAAGTTTGGTGTTCTAAGTAGTAGGTTTGAAAATCCTTGTTCTAACAGGGTTAATGGCCTCTTAATTCTGCCAAAAAAAGGAATTTATAAAGTTTCATTTAACCTGCAGACAAGCTCGTTTGAGGCAAAGGTGATCTGCAAGCAGCAGACCCAGTGATGTGTGGCTGCCAATAAATTTCTCTCAAGTTAAACTTCCACATGGCTTCCCTGAGCCTTGATCGGAGTTCAGCTCGTGCTATTGCAGCCTCCATCATTGACATAAGACTGAGTTTTATTTAACTTCCTGTCCTGCATGCACAGGACTTTTTCTACCAGTCCTCTCTGTTTCAGTCTAGACAACCAGTACTCTAGTTACATTAAAGAGGCACAACAAGGCTCTTGATTGAGACACAGTTATTCCATGCTAAGGCAGCAAACACCTTCCTCCCAAGTGATACGCCACAGACACCCCACAAGACCCAACGTATGCACTAGTAAACTTGAGCTAACACCCATGCCTGAGGGTTGTAGCAACTAAACACATCTTCTCTGCATAGAGACTCTCACTACCACCACTGAAAAATTACAGTTTCCAAAACCACAGATAAGCTCTTGCCTAGCTATGAAATTCATCCACCTTCTGGAAAGCTGATAAAGTGGCCTGGCATAAAATGTGGGTGTTGCTCTCCTAATTCATGCAAACAAGCATAAGGAAAGCATACTGCAAATAAAGGGAGTACAACAATTATCTATGTTATTTTGTGCATGTACAGACTTCCAGCCACCTCTTCTGCAATGAAATTTGATGGCTCAAGTTTTCTACGATGATAAACTAATTTTAAGCTTACATAAAATAGAGTTTAAAACAGCTGCTGCAAAACTAGTTAGAAATTAACATTTGCATGTTCTAGAACTGAGGCTAAGGAAGAGGTTTCTTAGCAAACCTACAAAGGTCAGTCTTACATAAAAGGACTACATTCATTAAACAAAAACATTACACCCCCAGCCCCTCCCTTTTTTTTAAATAACTGTTTTGGTGATCTCAATGAAAGTTCAAAGCTTTTTTTTGGTCTTCAAGTACATCATTTTCCTAATGAAGAAGATGGCAAGTCGAGTATTCACACATCTAAAATCAGTTTGGATTTGCTTTTATTTAACATAACAGTATTGATGAAACTGCTAAAGGGAATGAAGGGAGAACCAGAAAAAAAAAAGAGAGGACCATTGTTATTCATTATTTTATGAAGGACACTTGGGGATGCTTTGTAATTTCAGAAGATTCTATACTCATTTAGCTGTTCCCTTTCAATATCTCTTAAAAGAGGAGAAAAAGTGAGAAAAACTGCACTGGTGACAGATGAGTAGCAACAATAAAAAACCCATTTCTAGTTGTCAGGAAAAGAAAAACAGTGTTTATACCAGCTTTTATGCTACAAAGCAATAATACCTAAAAACATGCAATTACGGAACACTTTAGTCTATAATTACAAATGAAATCTAAAAGTTAGTGAGAATTAGAGTTCCAGGATAAAAGCCCACCAGACAAGCTCATATGACAATCTCCATCTCCACATATTGCAAAAAACGACCCTAGACAACACACATCCACATCAGTTTGGCAGAGTTAAGCAAGGCACTAGTACTGTGTGCTAGCAGCCCAGAAGGCCAATCATATCCTGGGCTGCATCAAAAGAAAAGTGGCTAGCAGGTCAAGGAAGGTGAATCTTGTGAGACCCCCATCTGGAGTATTGTGTCTAGTTCGGGAATCTCAAACATAAGGAGGATACGGAGCTGTTGGAAGATGTCCAGAGGAGGGCCATGAAGATGATCAGAGGGCTGAAGCACCTCTGCTATGAGGGCAGGCTGAGAGAGTTGGGGCTGTTCAGCCTGGAGAAGAGAAGACTCCAGGGAGACCTTATAGTGACCTTCCAGTACCTGAAGGGGCCCTACAAGAAATATGGGGAGGAACTTTTTACAAGGGCATTTCCCAGAGGACAAGGAGGAATAACTTTAAATTGAAAGCTGGAAGATTTAGATTAGACATTAGGAAGAAATTCTTCACAATGACAGTGGTGAGGCACCAGAACAGGTTGTTCAGGGAAGCTGTGGATGCCCCCTCACTGGAAGTGTTGGAGAGGAGGTTGGATGAGGTCTTGGGCAGCCTGATCTAGTGGGAGGCATCCCTGCCCATGGCAAGGGGTTGGAACTAGAAGATCCTTAAGGCCCCTTCCAACCCTAATCATTCTACAAAATTATACAGAAAATGAACTCAAAAAGAAATAAGAATGACACTAGCTCCTTTTTGAGTGCTTGACATCACTTTGTTCTGAGACCTCACGATATCTCAGGTCAGTCCCTGATTCTCAAGACTAGGATACAGCAAATGAGGACAATTTGGCAGTCACAATTACCACATGCAAAGTACTTTGTCATCTGTGGATGCAACAATTACTCTCTTGCTAGATTTATTAAATAATGAGATGAGGGGATAAGTTGATCACGAAGGCCTGGGTACTGAACTGAGGTTTATTTGCTGCATCTTTGGTATGTGTAAAAAGGCTGCTTTTAAGGTAGAAGACTTATAAAAGAAAGCAAAACTGGTCTAAAATATGACCCTTGGGAAACAGGAATTTTTCGTAGAGTTCTTTCTTTTGGTATTTCCTTTTGCATTTAATTTACATTTTGATACTTTTGCAAGTATTGCATTGTACTGACCATTAAATTGACAAAAGTCAACAACCACTGAACACACATAACCCTTTTGACAGTTGCTTTCTTTTTTTCAAGACGGAAAAGAGGTTTATGCTGATATGCAGTTGTTTTCCCACAATAAAAATAAAACATCCAAATATCACATCCATGCTGCATAAACCTCAATGAACACCATGTTTCCCATCTCACCATCTGCTGATGTTCTGGATGCCTAGATAAGCACCCAGTCTGTCTAAACTAACATTTTTTTTTAAATTTTTATCTTTATTTTTTTTAATGGATCTCAATATATCCACTTACAAAACTCCATGGGAACAACAGCAGCAACATCCAAGAAACAACCCTTCAAACAGACAAAAAAAAGGCAGAATTGTTACTGCTTTCTAAATGAAAGTACATTTGCATTGAAGTATGAGCATGCTTTGAAACATCAAAATTAAGCCTAAACTATTCTTCACCTTTAACATATTGACCTAAAATAGGGTCTGTGGTATGGCAGCTTTAACAAAAAGATGGAACTTGTGTGGAAAAAGCTGCTGAAACAACTGCAACAAGAAACTTCTCATTTATCATTGCATTACAGGAACTGAGATATTTCATCTGAGATATTTTAGTCATTAAATTAATGACAAAAAAGCACATACCTTGAACCCCCCCAAGAAAATGCAACCCTGTGTTTTTAAAATATCAAAGAATCATGCAACACAAGGATTGGAATAGCAGATCAGACCCACCAACAGTTAATTATTAAAGCAACAAAACTCAGCTGGCAGACCTTCAACCTTTAAACAAAACTGTATTGATAGCATCTATGCTATTCTTCACAACAAAATTGACCAAACAACCTTTGCTGGGCGTCATCTATGAGCTAGCTTGACTTTCAGTATTTCAAATTAAAATGCTAATCCTTATAGAAAAGTACATCAACCTAGCAAAGATCTATGATGAATCAAAGGCAGAAAGCAACCACAATATTATTTGATGTGACTAGCACAAATTGTGAGGATTCATTTCCATGAAATATTCTTCAACATGCAAAATACTAATTACTGGGGTTTTTTTAAGTAAGAAATGTGCTTTCAATCAGAATTTGCAAGAATTTTTACAAATTTACAAATTCTGAAGAGAATTAAAGGTATAGCTCTTACAACATTCTTTATGCATTTCAGACGATACAACCCAAAAACTTATTTGAGGTTAAATTACTCCTTTGTTTATACAAAATCCTTTCAAGCATTTCTGAGACTTTGCAATTACTGGTTTTATTATTCACATCTCTCCTTAAAGCTAGCCTATTTTATCTGGAGATCATCCTGGTGATAATTAATGATCTAACCAGACTAAGTTTAGTTTAACTACTTTTAATTTTTTTTTACTAATTACGCATTGTTCAATTAAACTTACTTAAAAATTACAAGTGGAAACAGTGCAATTTTCCAGACAGATAACAGAAAAAATGATAAAGGCACTTTGCTGCAGGATCCAAGAGTTGAACTTGTGACCTTTATAACTACTGTACCCTATCAAGTACTTGTGCTCATTTTGGGGAAAAAAAATCCTCTTTAGCATTTGAAATGGAATAATATATGATGCAGAAACTGTCTTCAATCAGCCGTACCATAACTGTACTGTACTACTCTGAAAAGTAGTATGTCCTTAAAGGCACACTAGCAATCATTGGGTAGCAGGATATACTGACACAGGGTAGCATCAGTAGCTGGTACAAGCAGTCACCGAAATGTACATTTCTCATAAGAGCTTCTAAGTATCTGTCTCTGAGCATCTCCAGATTATTTTCTCCTTTTTAAAAACACGAGTAATTATTACCACATTTGTGCACATTTTACTATAGTTACAATAGTTTAATATCAGTCTTATTTAACATTACTTACATTTGCAGCAAAGATGCATTTTGAATACATACTTTTTCATTGCTCTAAGTTGCTTGATTTTTTAATTTATAAACCTCAAATATAGGGGACTCCTAATCTAAAAAGGTTGCATAATTGAGGAAATCAAAATAAAAACTCTATTTGCGTTAACCATTTCAAACTTTTTTCCTGTTAACTACATTGTCTTAATGGCATTTTCATTATTTGGTCCCTGTTTAGGATTACTACTGATTTGAGTTAGCGTCTTATACCAATACATAAGCAGGAAGCTCCACAACTGCTCTTGAAATCACAGTACAAAAGAGTAAGAGGTAGAGTTTTATTCATACGTTGAAATTGGGAAAGAAGTCTTCCCTTATCTTCCACAACATCCTTTATTTAATGACTGTTTTTCAACTTCTAGCAAGTGTAGAACTTATATCTGCGTATACTAAAACTTCACAATAAATGAATGAAAGAAATTAAAGACTACAAACGTGTCTTCTCAACTACTTGCAGCAAGCTTCACTATGTTCATAGCTCTCACTCCATAGAACAAGTTAATAAGACTATTTTCAGTAACAGAATTTTAGTAAGTCACATGGGATATCTGCACCTATTAGGCTAATGCCGTTAACATGCTCAATACTGGAATATTGTAGACTATAGCTTAAGGTTGTCTTATTATCACAAGTTCCCCATTTGATTTTTCCTTTAACTTAAGGTATTGGGAAAAATCTACTTAAATATCCATATAATTTAAAGTATACATCAGGGATGCTAAAAGTAGATCAAATTAAGGATTGCGCACACAGAAAAGTACCATACGATATCAAGAATACTTCTTTATTAATGGCTATAGACTGAACTTTAAATCTTTATTAGTCTCCTCCTCCCTCACTTTCTTAGGTGCCCTTACCTGTGGATTTGAATCAAATCAACCTTGTTTGGATTAAGTTTTCAGTATACCTTATCACGCAGTTTAAATTTTCTCATACTGAGATAGGCAAAACTTTCCTTTCAACACTTAAATTGCCAAAACATTCACATCCGATTCCATTCCATTAATCAGAAAGAAATCTCCTGTCTGAAGCAGCCACCAATTCCCATCCTTTCTAACAAGAGAGAAGGAGGAACAAAGACTGACTCATGCTATCAGAAAACACAGATGATGAGTTAATCCTATGAGTGATGGGAAAAATGCATTTTTATAGTGATTACTTTGAGCAGCCTCCAGCAAGCATCCCCCTCTGAGAAAACAGAAGCTGCCAGACACACTAGAAGAGGGAAGTTCTTACTGGAAGTCTCTAAAAATTCTCCAGAGTGAATAACGACTGGAAGATTATGAGAAACATTAAACCAAACTTAAAAACCTTTTCAAATTACAACTGTGTTTATTTTATTTAATCATTAGTATATCAAAATTATTTTGAACAAAACCAAACAAACAAAATTGCTAAATGCTATACTTGACTTGCTTTTTAAATATTTACTTCCCAACTTGAAGTATTAAATGAACACGTGGGCTTTCAAAACTCAAACAACAACAAGAAAATGTGTATTTTGGGAAGAAGTAGTTTTATAACTATCTTAAGTAAAAAGTTCAACTTCAGATCCACTCTGGTATGCAAACAGCAGTGTTACTGCAAATGTACTTACCAGAAGTGGCTTCAGTTCACGCTTTTTCAAGCTAACATAGAATATCCTGCAGTCTTCCACTTACCAGTCTTATTTTTTGGAAGTGAAATGGTAAAATATTGATTTCTAAAACATATTTAACTACTATTGAAAAAAATACAAAAATTTGAAGCAAAGGAAAACATGTTATTTAACCTTTACAAACTTCGAAATATTTTCAAATTTCTTCCCACAGTGGGCTTAATTTTGGTGGGCTCTTTCAGTTTTATTAGCATTGTGAGGATACTGTAGGCCATGCAGCACATCAAATCCGAGTTAAATGTGAGAATTAAGCAAGTGAGAAAAAGTTCAGCAAGTATTTTCTCCCACCTACAGAATAAATATTGACAGAAGGACATAGAGATTACTAAGTGGCAGAGACAAATTATTTCATTTAAGATCCAAATTACTGATTAAATGAGAAACATCTGCCTCTTAATAGCTTCTGTTTAGCCTTAATTTTTTTAAGGTCTCAATTGCCCTGACATGATGTGTAATGTTCACTGAGCAGAGTATTCATGGCTCTCCTTTTCCTTGTTTAGCTACACTGACTGATGACCCTGAGAGAGAGACTCTGCAGAACTTGGGGAACGTTATTGACCTCATGCTGGAATACAAATGCCTCTTTAAAAACTAATGATGTAAATCATGTTTGGATCGAAACTGGGAAGACTGTACCAAACACACCTACGACAATACTTTGCAATGCCATTTGGCAAGAGTAGGCTAACAGACCAGCTAAAAGCTTCACCACTTAAAGCTGCTGAAAGTAAGATACAACGGAGACAAAATGAGATCAATCAATAGGAAGAAAAGATGCAGCTGAATCCAAGCCAAGGGCCCAGTATCACTAAAAGCAAGACTATTCCCGGAGAATATTTTTCCACCTATCCAGAAAAAAGAAGTGTGATCTGATATTTAAAGAAGAGTTATAATGGCGAAGAAAAAGCACAAAATGGCAGGACTCAAGGCATTAGCCAGTCGTCAGTCTATGACTCCACTTGGAAACTAAGGAAAGAAATCCTGCAGCACTGAAACAAGGAGAAGGAATTACCCATGTAATCAAGTAACCAACTTTACAAAGGAGTTTCAGAACGGCAAGTTACCCCACCAATCCTAATTCAAGATATTTTGCTGTCTTTTGATTACTGCAGATTTAAGTGGTACAGCAGACTTTGGCACAGAAATCTGTCTCTGGCTGATGGGAGCAGTACAGTTTGGGAGCACACCAAGACAGAGAGGATGATGGTAATGCAAGTTAATTTAGAGGAAAGCATCTCCACCTAATAGTTGTCAGAGGTACAATAACAGTCCCTGTTCAGTCTGACCAATACAAACAGTGACTTAACAACAATTTGTCCTTTAATATAATTTCCAGATCTATATTTTCCACTGAAAAGAGAAAAAACACCCCAAAATTTGTGTCCACACTCTGCAAGTTATTAATACTATATTCACTCACAATACTGTCAGAACCCCTGGGAATTATATCATTCCTGCAGTACTGCATGATCTTGTGATGCAAATACCCTTCAGAAAAGAAAAAAATGTCTTTGAAACCAATTGTAGAGAAAAGAAATAGCAGCAACTTCAAAGTTCTTCAATTAAACAAGGACTACAGAAAATATAGTTGTCTGCTTTTACAGATGAGCCTCCTTGCCTAAATGATGCTCATCATTAAGGCATCAGTAAATAACATCAATTCAAAGGAGAACTACCTGTGATGTTTAATGCCATTATAAAAAAAAAAGATTTATTCTTTAAAGCTTTTTGCAGTTAAAACATCGGAAATTCAAGTTTAAATGAGCTAGCACATGGGTTTACAGATCAAAGACAAAGGGCAAAGGAGGAAGAAATCCAAAAGAGAAAAGGAAGGCAAGAAGTAGCAGAGGAGAGGTTTTAAAATTATTTTCTACTTGGTTAAGACTTAAAAAACACATAAGCTTTTATAAAATGCTATGCAGCAAAATGTTGTAAGCAAAGTTATTTTGTTGGCAAAGGCTGTAAAAATGAATTATAGAAATGACTGAAAATGCAAAGTAAAAATATGTTCCTGGTCTAGTATGTGTTTTATTATGCTTATCAGTGGGAAATTCTGCTATATAGTCTGGTTAGAACCTGATCATACATCAGCATTTATTAAAAAAAAAAAAAAGGTATGAATTTGCAACAGATCTACTCAGGTGGTTTACTGCAGCAAGACGAAATCAGGTATTCAGTAATTTCTATACTCCACACACATTAGCTGCTTGTTGAAATAAGCAGTTCCAACAAAAATAAAAACTGCACAAAGAGTGATCACACAAACAAATATGATTATTGTGAGAGGAAGAGGGGAAGTTAAATACAGCAGCTTAAGCAGCAAACAGCCTCCCTCTTTATTTACCTTGTGCATGATCAAATTTAACACCAGTGTATGGGGCACTGCCAGCCCAGCATCACCCCTGCCACACTCCAGACGCCCTCCCACCATTCCCTGTCTTCACGGCAGGCTGGCAGCAAGCAGGAAAGTTAACAACAGTTACAAGGAGCTCAGTGACCCTATTGAGTGATGTCTACAGCAAAAAAAGTTGCTAAAAATGACCAAACTGTTAAGAGTGAATATTTTGCATTCCTATCTGTCACTAACTGAAGGGAATGTCATTTGGAGTTATAATTACTTTGTCAAAGAGAGAAAAACATTATTGGTAATGCAAGATGTAGAGCAGGGGCAACAAGCATCTGCAAAGGCAGCCCTAGACAGTCATATCAGGCATCAAGCAAAGTCAAGAGCCAGACCAGCAATGCAACAAAAGAACAACAAGAAATAATTTTTAAATGCTCCTAATGCATTTAATTTAAATATGGAAAAACTGAATAGAAACTGTTCTTTGTCACTGTGGAAATTCCATGTGTGAGCTTATGAATAATATTAAAAAGACTGTTTTTAGAACATAAAATACAGCTTCCACCACCAGAGATACATAAAATACTTTCAGCTTTAGAAGATTATTCCACAGAACAAGCATTGTTTGAAATGCGATCATATCTACTGTAGCTCATAAGCTACTTACAATGTACCTTCCAGAAATGCCACTTCTAATGTGAGCATGGCAACTAAATGAACACAGTATTTGAACAGTTCAGTTTTTTGTCCATTTATAGAAAAAATGTTTTATGTATTAAACATAAGGATGCACAGTTTTGCTACCTCTCCTCATTTTCTTTTTTAAAAAAAATTATTTCTACTATTTTGATCATCACACATATATTCCAATGAGAGGTTCACATCAGTATATTACAGCCACATTATTTTGATTATGAAATATTATTTAATCCATGTAATTCCTCAAAATGCCAATAAGGCTTCCAAATTTGAAGTATTGTCCTCAGTGCATCACGTATCTGATGTTTCCAGATTAATGCAGTATTCACGCAGTTGTTGCCTACTTCACGGGAAAGTACTAATGCTTTTTAGCCGTATTGTTCTTTGTTCAGTTGTTTCTTTACTTCTCAGCTTTTAGTTCTGTCCTCCATTCTCTCCATCAGTTTGCTTCCCACAATAAACTCCTTAGTATATACACCCCATTGTAGAGTCCAGGAATCAAGCAAGAGTCTGGAATGCCCTGTACAAAAGTGTTACAATTTTCTAGACCCATTTGTTCAATACTACAGTCTGAGGCAGTATGCCTAGTTTTCTGTTTCATTAGTGCCACCAGTGCCAGACAGGTATTTTTTTCTGGAATTGTGCATACTTTAAAATGTTAGATTACCACCCCGGCAAGCAGGGCAGAGGCAGAAAAAGTATGTCTACTACATCAGAGATGTGTCATGACCTCAGAAGCCACAATTTTAATAACTACAATATTTTACTGATCTGTTGTCTTCTTTAAATTTAAAGATAGCTTATGCATCTCGTGCAAAAAAAAAAAAAAATGCCTTACATACATCTGAACAGGGTAATATGCTGCTTCTTTCTTTTCCAGCTATGAAACACTCTTGTCTAATAAACATTTCCTAATTCTTTATTCCAGAAAACAATTATAGTGAATCATCAAAAAGGAAGTAGTAGAAACCTCAGGATAATTTATATATTTGTTCTTATTTTTCTTCAAGCTTTCTCTGTGAGGATTCAATACCTTTTAAGAGTTGGTTGCCTCCTACAGAAAAGGTTGTCTTCACCCACTGGACAGTCCTACATCTAATTCCAGTACTACAGAGACTTATTACACTCTTGAGTGATGCTTGATGTTGAGTCACCAACCCTAGAGGTATTTAAAAGATGGGTAGATGAGGTACTTAAGGATACGGTTTAGTGGCAGATAGGTATGGTTGGACTCGATCTCAGAGGTCTTTTCTGACCTGGTGATTCTATGATTGTGTGTGATATACTGCAACAAAAAAATAAACAACATACCATAGATTTTTTAGAAGTGCAATGGGTCATTGGGTCAATCACAAGCAGCAAACTGTCTTAGGAAGGAGGAAAGCAGTGTTTCAATCACGTTTGCCTCCTTCAGAAGGACATAAAATTCACATTGCTTCTATTGGGCCTTTTTCAGCAAAATTGATCATCCCACTAGAAAACCCCTGCTCTGTTGGACAGAAAAAGATTCTAGAGGATAGACTGGATTTCATAACAGCTTTCATTAATAGATCCAACCTTTCACTACTCTCAGCATCTGTCTACAAGCAACTGTTCAACCAGCTCTTGAGGAAAAAAAAGATATCTTAAAGGAGAAGGAACGAGACAGAGGGCAGACATTTAGAGTAGTCTACGCTACACAGCTAATAAGTCATAAAGCAGAGTAGGATAAGCACAGGCTTTTAGCCCTTATTCTGTCTCTGAACTATCACCTAACAATATTTCTGAAATGTCCAACAGTCTCCTCCACCCAACAAGCATCCAAAGATAAGGGACTGAGGCATGGTGGATAGAACAGCAAAAAATCAAAAGTTGACCTTTCTAATATGAATGAACACAGTTTGTCCCTCACCCTGGGCTAGAAATGACTCCAGCAGAAAGGTCTATGGTTGCGTGCTGCAAGCCAGCAAATTTTTCACTCTACAGCAGGTCTTTTGCCAACAGCAGCACTCCCTACTAGAGGAAAAGAAGCTACAGCTTACAGAGTACCTTGTGGGCTCAGCTTCCCCAAGGCTACAAGCAACTACAGTGCTGCAACAGGAGGCGGACTGTGCCCAGCATACCAGACTGGCCCTTTGAGAGACAGGATCCTCCTCTCTCCTGCTGTGAAAACAAATCCTATTCTGTTGAAGAGAAGCGCTGCATCCTCAGCTAGCATACCTCACCACTTCTGTGGCAGTTTAAGTTAGCTGAGGAGGTTGCTCTTTTCCAGAAAAATAGTTTAATTCCACTTAAAATTTAATTTAAATCAGAAAACACGAGATGTCACAGAATGGATCTGTTATCAAAAAGAGTCAGAACACAACCACAAATAAACTTCCAGATAAGAACGCAGAGATGCACTACATTATCATGCAAATCTGCTTGAAAAATGTTAATGCTGACCAATGTCCTTGTGTTATTTAGCTGATGCAATTGATAACTCTTAGCCATACAACCCTCTTGCCTGACATTGTTATGTGAAACCAATAGAAATAAATCCACAATTAGGTCTGCACAACCTTCATGCGCTCTAGCTTTGAAGAACCATGAAGCTGTTGGAATCTGACTGACTAATATTAAGACTAGCACCTAAGCCAGCGTTTGAGTGTTTCATTCATATCTGTTTATTTACATACATTTATATAATATACTGTGTACAAGTACATACATACAGGACAATGTAATACTTCCTCTGCACATCCAAAATTTAGCTTTTGACCATTATCTTTAAGCCCTAATTGCAAGAGAGGTTGGTTAGATCTACAATGACTGCTTACCTTTTTAGAGTTAAAAGCAACAAAAAAATATCTTTTAATTCTTTTGTAAGGAAGAGCACTTCTAGGGGCAGACTCCTTTTTAAATTCATGCCCACTGACAGTAAAGCAGAGCCTCAAGTCTGATCACATTACAGCTTCAAAATATATTTATGAGCAAAATCCATTTGTGCAAAATCCATATTTTCTTTGACTGTTATTTTGAACACCTTTAGGCTGACATTTGATCTGAAGACTTCCAATTGATCGTGACTGACTTATCTTTAAAATACTTCAATCACTGCCTGAAGGATCATTTGTTTAATATTTATCTAGTAGACTGCATGCACTGTTTGCAAATAAGCAGTATCAAAATACAAACACATTAGTCCCCAGGAAGGAGACTAAGAAATCACGTTCAAGTGTTGAAAGTAGAATGAAACCAGTGCACTACTCCAGTCTATTTTGTGGCAAGCAGAGGACTACTGGGATAAGAGGCATGTCTCAGAAACTAAGCAAGACCAGCTTTACTTTTACTGCAACTACACATAAAACTTGAGTTTAGACGACCAACTTGCATGATGGACAGAGGAGGATTATTGTCAAAAATAAGCTTTTTTTTATCATATATAGCTATATATTTTCCTTCCATTTAGCAAGAAGAATGTTTCAGAAAGTCTGGTGAATTTTCCATTGATGAGTAGCAAGAGATAGTTATTCTCATATTTTATGCAACTTGAACTAAAAATAAAAGGTTAAGATGTCCACGCATTCAGTTCATTATTTTAAAAATAGCATTACTCACAGTTCTTTCCATTTTGAAGCTCACTTTCCTCTCTACAACAGAATTTTTACCATTAGTAAGGTCAGCTACATACATCCAAAGAGACAAAGTGATGGTAGGACGTACTCTAGGGGGCTGGGAGGAATTAGAAAAACAAAAACAACCCACCGAAAGCCATTTTTGTAACTGTAATACTTAAAAATCACTTGTGGTGAACCACCACAAAGATTCCTGATTGACCACCCTTCAATTTTTAGAAATGTCTCTGAAGGTCTCTTAAAGTGTGGATAAACATTGGGAAATAATATTTACTTCCTACAAGGAGGATGCTATGGTAAAAATGGCAACAGTGAAAACGGACTAAAAAAATGTGCGAGAAACTTTGTGCTGTATCTTTATTTTGATATAAAAAAAACCAAACACAAAACAAAACCAAGCTGCTTTTTTATTCATGCACCCTGGTTTTATGTTTCTTCATTCCTCCTGCCATATCAGGTTTACAGCATTTACCTGCTAATACGTAGAATTGCATGAAAGTTATATTAAGAGGACCAGGCAACCTCTTCACCCAAGTCAGCACACTACTACAGCACACTCCTCCCCCTCCCCCCTCCAATACAAATAACTACTCATCCACACAAATCTCTCACAAAAAATTCAGTTAACCAGTACTAAAACCTAGCTGGGTGACCACTGCTATTCAGTTACACTTATCACAGTTTGATACAGTTTTATCAAGCAGTTTCATTAGTAGAGTTAAAATAGGGGCAGCACTTACTTGGAGATAAGTGAACATAAATTCAGCTTTAATAGGATGGCATAATTATTTAAGGTGGAAAGGAGCTCTGCAGGTCAGCAGCTCGAGGCACAGCTGATTTTAAAGCCAGTTTACATTGCTCAGACCATTGCTCAGTCCCGTTTTTTTCTCTCTATGTTCCACTTCTAATTATTAGTTTATAATGACTCAAAGTAGTTTTCCCACATCATATTGTATTCTGCATTTTATGCAAAGACTTTCACCAACGCACATTAAATACAGCACACACTGAAAATAATTTTGATAAAACCCCTAAGGCAACTATGTTTTTGATGACATTTGCTGTCATCTTCCCCTCCTTGCACTACATTCATATGAACTACTGCAGAAATGTTTAGTACTGAAAACACTGCACATTAAAGATTACAAGTATGCACACAGAAGCAATTAACAAATGAAATGCCATGGAAAATGCCATTTGAAAGATATGATCTGTTGCACTGCAGCATACTATAAGGCAATTAAAAAGAACATTACTAAAATCTTGGAAAACCTGCACCAAGACTGTCATTCTTTCGACAATGAAGATGTGAAGAGAAATAATTCATTTTGTGAAATCATTGAGTTGCATATGAATGTGTGAAATTTCAAGCTATATAAAATCAACTTGGCAAAAATACCAAGTAACAGCTTATTTGACTGTAAATTAGTTGCCTTGTCACTTCTACCATTCATTTTGCTAACAACTTGTATTTGTGACCATCTAGCATTTCCAGTGAATTAAGAACCAATTCACTATCCAAAAGTGTTACAGTTTAATTTTGGAGAAAATAATTCACCAACTCTAAATTTAGTGGAAATTCTCATTTCTACAGAACAATGCAGTATGTAGACAAAGGGATTGAAAAAAGCTGTTAGTGATCACAAATGGGAACCATTTTATCCACAATATGATGCTCCTTTCAAAATTAGCTGGTAAGACAACGCTAGTAGAAGTCAAAACTAGCAGCAATTAACATGTCTATACCATGCATATAACAAACTCATACTGTCTGAAAAATATTCTAAATCAAAGCTTTCTTGGTTCTTTAAGAAGCAGAATCAAGGAAGAACAGCCAAATAGGCAGGTATAAAATAATTAACTTATTTTTTTCCCCAGAAAATTTGTCTAAAAAATACAAGTTTTTAAATAGAAATGTATTCTTACAAAATTATCTAATTTACTCTGCAAGAAAATATGGCTTCAAGCTGATTCTATATCATGCTAAGAACCAGAAGTCTTAGAATGAGAGCTTTTCGTATATCAAAATCTTTTGAGGTACAAATCCAGCAAGTAATTTACATGCAGCATCACAAATGCAGTACTGGAAATAAGTTCCTGAATAAATTATAGGCTAAAGAATACACAAAAGACTAGAAAGAGGAATCAACTGAAGGCAACAAACATGAACCAAGCAGTGTGCTATGTCTCTTATTAGTTCCCTTCCTTTCACAAGGGATTTCTGGCGTATTTCACTGCTGTGCAAGTGCTCAATTCTCTCAAAAAAAACATGGGCATGTGGAAGACAAGACGGTTGCTTAAATCTTCTTCCTAAAAATACAAGTCCATCCCCTCCTTTCAAAAGGCAATGGAGGAGACTGTCAGCTTATAAGGAGTAGCTGAGGGAACTGGGGCTGCTTAACCTGGAGAAAAGGAGGCTGAGGGGAGACCTTATTGCTCTCTAGAACTACCTGAAAGGAGGCTGTAGTGAAGCAGATGTTGGTCTCTTTTCCCAAACAACAAGTGAAAGGACAAGACAAAACGTCCTCAGGTTGCGCCAAGGGAGGTTTAGACTGGATATTAGGAAACACTACTTCACAGAAAAGATTGTCAAGCATTGGAACAGGCGGTCCAGGGAAGCAGTGGAGTCACCATCTCTGCAAGTATTTAAGAGACATGTAGATATGGTGCTTAAGGACTTAGTTTAGTGGTGATCTTGGCAGTGTTAGGTTTACAGTTGGACTTGATGATCTAAAAGGTCTTTCCCAACATAAACGATTCTATGATTCCACCATTGTTCAAGTTAAGCTCAGAGCCAGTTCGCTGATAGGAAACAAGCAGAAGTGAAGGCAGCGCGATTCACCTACTCACTACCTGCGTCTACTTGAATGTCTCAGGCAGTCCAGCAGTAGCTTCCACCCACTACAAACTCCAGTAATTGCAAGAATATTACAAGTCAGTTACAAATACTAAATTATCAACTCAATTGATTAGAAGAGATCCCATCCAACTGCTTATTTTCTTTCTGTTCATATAGGAGTATACACTCAAGAGGGCAAAATGAATTAACGTCATGTTCTTTGCCAGTTATTAATTTTGTATTTCAGATAAAGAAGTGAAGACACTTTAATTAAAAAAAAATATGAGCAGTAAGAATTTCTAAGAAAATAAGTCTGTTTTAATGTCTGTAAGCCTGTTTTAAGGAACTAATAGATATCTCGTCCGTTATACCAGTAGATATCTTAATTTTCCTCTCATTTCCTCCAGACATTAAAGAAAAATTCTAAATCAAATACCAGAACTATCTTAATTAAAAAGAAGCTTTACATGGCCATGAACTCATTCCTGTCACATCAGACATTTAATTTCCCTTAGATTGATCAATGCTGTCCCTAAAAATCAGTTTTCAGAAGATGTGATATACTCTAAAACATGGAAAATTTCTATCCTTGCATATTACATTTCTAAAAATCTTATATTTGCTGCTTTCCCCACGTGACATTTACAACAATGGCTCACAATGCTGAGACACACACACACATAGAATCAGCTTTCTACTGAAAATCAAAATAAACAAGACTAGAACCAAAGTATCCCTTGGAGAGTTTCAGTTAATACACCATCCATTAGGCATCTGTTTCATTATACGATGCAGAACTCCAGATTACAGCAGCATTAATAACTGTCCACAGACTAAACCATTTACATGAGTTTCTATAATGAAGCCACTATGCACAGTGCAACCCTTGGTGATTCATTTGGCCTTTACCATCACATAAAAGTAACTTCAATTTGGCAAAAGATTCAGGTTTGACTAAAAATCCCAATCTATCACTGATGACTTGAAATCCTTGGCCCTTCCTATTCAGCATTATTTCAATTTAGAAGCACTAAAAGTAAGGCAGATGTGGGTATTTCTTTAAAATTGTTCTTTTACCAACACCAACTCACAGGCAGCTAATGCTTTCTTTGCCTTCACTGGGAAATTAATGTGGGCTTTATTTTTAAATAAAAAAAAAAGTAAAAATCTGGGCTATTACAAGGTACTCAAAAGATCTTATTCAGCCAGGAGTGCACTTGAGCACTCTGGTTCATCAAGACTTGTTGATCACATTACCTACAGCTGCCACATGCTCATGTTCACAAAAAGCTCACTCTAGAAGAGGACAGCACCTTGAGAAAGCAGCATAGGTCACAAGAGAAGGCTCATCACTGAATAAAACAGCAGTGCTTTTCTTTAAGCAAACACACTATTCCTGCTGCTTTCTTCTCCAGCCCATACAGGTTTGGATGGAGAACTTCAGTGACCAACACAGGCTTCGCTCCTGATCCCCAACATCCCAAAGCTCACAGCTGTGACAAGAGATTCAGATCTGGCCTGCAAGGACCATAAAGGGAGCCTACTTTCTAGCAGTCATCTCACTACTAGGGAGCCCAGCTACTCAATGATGAGAAGCTTCACTCTCAAACACATTCTTTTGTTGAAATGCACACAGCTGTCGTGGCTTCAAACCGATGAAAGCACTATCTTCCTAGGAAGAATATCGAGCAGGCAACTACTGCAGCAAAGAACTGGAGCTACTAGAACTTAACCTGCATTACCTCCATTTATTCCCTTCTTAAGTAATCTTTTCAGTCCAAGTCCACTTTTCACAATCTTAAGAAGCTCAGCCAGAGCTTTGCTAGAGAGAAATGGTAATTATTAGAAAAACTTTTAACTAGTAAAAATATACCTCCTGTTCAAAGAACAACCGCACATTTTTCACCATCAGCTTGTTGTTTCAGTAACTCAAAGACATGTATCTTTTTATCCATTGAAGTCAATAGCTGATATTCTACAGTTTATGGTTTCACAACAGAAAAAGATGATCAATTACCCAGGCCAAGATTTTTTTAAACCATTATTAGTAATAAGCAAAGATTGCTTCTATTTATCAAATGTTTCAAAGTTCTATTTAAACATGGAAGAACCCAATCAATACTAAATAAGCAGACCAGAAGAAAGTAGCTGAAGTATTTCCATGGAATATGTTCCATAAATACAGCAACAAGCACTTATAGATTGTGGGCTCCATTACAGACAAAGCAGCAGAGAGGAAAATAGGAAAATTAATGATCCTATAAGACTTAGTTTACTTTTAAACCCAGGCAACCAACTGGAGCATTCTTCTATATATACACCAAACCCTGACATATTTTTACAAAAGCCTTATCATAGAGAAAGCTTTGTAAAACAGCCCACATTTTAAAGATACCTAAACCAATTCCAGCAGAGGTTGACTTTACTAAAACCATAGAAAAGCATTACAACACCTCCTCATGTTGGTGACCCAATTTTTTGTGAACACTCAGTTTCCATATGTTAGGACTTGAAATTAAACTAATTTTAACACATTTTTCAAAATAAAATAAATATATGCATGTTCTGTCCAGATGTACAATACTTGTAAAGTACTCCAACCAACGTATGAAAACTAAGGTAGTGTTATTCTCTCTGAAACGGATAGCCTTTTCCTCACTCAGCCCGCATATAGCAGCAATTAAATTAGAGAAAACCCCTAGAGGGACCAAGAGTCTATTTATAATGATTGTTACAGTCTAGCAGGGATGATTAATGTCAGCTGAAGTCATTTAATAATTTGGGAGTCTTTAGAGCAAGATACGCAATTTCTTACAGCAGTAATTAAGCATTCAGCTCCTTTTTGTTGTGTCTATGTGACTGCCTTGCACAGTTTGAAGGACAAATCCTCATTTTACTGCCAGCCAGAAGTGCTATGATCACTGTACCTGGACTAATAACGTTAATATTCTTCATGCTAAAAACAGCAAATGAACTGTGCACTGGAATTGTAGGTGCTTAATTCCTCCAGTGGTATCTGTAGAATCAAATCCATCTTTTCTGTAGTACATGTTCCACCAGGGTTAAGTGCCCATTATATTAGAGGAAACAAAGTTAGACTAAGGCAGCAAGTACTCCAGAAAAACACTATTTACCACATTTCCGGTAAATTTGTAAAAGAAGTATTTGCAGTTTATAAAACTCATGTCTCTTTAAGGAAGAAAAGAGAGAGAATATGGTAATATATATAATTAAGAGCTGCATACATATGTTTCAAAGTAAACATGAAATAAAGTTATTCAAAGTCCCATATTTAATTTGATTTCACAATCTTTTATCTTGCTTATACATGTGTATTGACAAAATCTGGCTATTACATTTATCTTAAATTAGAATATTTCATGTTACCAAGTACTTATATTGCAGCAAAAGGCGAAGTGTGCCAAGGTTCATCTGAAGTTAAGGCAACAGGATTTTGCGTTTTCTTAATTGGTTTCACATCATCGCAGAACCTAGACTTAAAACGTCAAATTATGTTCTGCTTTCTTAGAGCTGAGGTTGCTTAAAGTGACAATATTTCACCCTATTAAGCACTGTAGTCTAAAACTAATGTGCAGAATATTTGCAAATTAATACAAATCTTATTGGTATACAATCTCTTTTCTGTTCGTAGTTTGACCCCCTGATACACTTTTTCGTATTTCACCTATCGCTGCTCTTCAGAAAGCTGGCAGCAATAGAAGGATGAGATTCTAATATAACTAAGTAAACATGTCTCTTATTTGAAGGAGTCCATGTTTACATTCAAAGGTGGAATCAGATCTTCAACAGGTGAAATAAGAGCACATGATATCATCCTCCACCCCTTACCAGAAACATCCATTAAAACTTAAGTTTCACACACATTACTTTAGTTAGAGTCTTGGATTTCAAGCTCTTGAGAAAGCTTGATTTTTTTTTATTCAAAAAGGGCAAATTTTTGTCAGAGTTCTTGTTTGTTCAAAAAACTCTGCCACAAAACACTTGCTGATGTTAGTATTGCTAATGGCTTTATGTCAATTTTGTCCTGTTTACAACATTACATATAAACAGGGCTTTGTAAGGCAAATTGTCTTTTCTTTCACTCATTTAGTAAGCCTTCTCTGCATTACTATTAGCATGACTATTTTTCTTTAACATGGAAGATCAAAACTATCTATAAAACAACAAATTAAGTCATGCTAGCACCTAGCATAGCAACACTAAAACATTCATATTGCTAACTCACTGAGTCACTCAAAAACGCAGCCATCTCTGCTGTAGCACATTGGTGGCATATCGCCAAATGATCAGTTAAAATGTCCTGATCATCTTCACCAGACTACTCCAGTTCAACTATCCAGTTTATACCATAAGTTACCATTAGTCCTCCAGCACATCATACTTGAACTACGTGTAGTCAAATATCAATACACTATGAGTCCTCAACTCTTCTAGTTTTTCATGGATAATTTTTTAATTCTTCATATTCATAACATCTCTCAGCATTGTCTTAATAAATTTAATCAGTGGACACCTTTCCAGGCTATGTTCTGAATTAAAATTACCTCCACATACTCTCTCAGTACTATCCCCTAAATAAATCTCCCAAATTACCATCAACAACTCAATTTCCTCTTTGGCATAACTCATCATTAACTTTTGATTCATATTTTACTACTTTAAGGTGTTCTATTAATCTAAACCAATAAATGGATGTTAGCATTGTTTATTATATTTTCACTGCTGTATTTAAGCCTATATGAATGACAAACTACCACATTTTCCAAGTTTAAATCCTGCCATATTTTTCCCTTTTGTTTTCTTTATGAAAAAGAATACATATTCTGTCTGATGAAAGCACACTGTGCTTTCCATAATTCCTCAAAATGGCCATGAATAAGTTTGGCTAGAATAAAAAGAGTTACACAGAAAACCTACAACAGCAGTTTGTTTGTTTTATCAGTTGAAACACTAATAATTATTCAAAGGGCAAGCCAAAACGATTATGCTTGGTTCCTAAATACGAATTATCCTCTCCTGCTACTTGCTCCTTTCTGTTAACTCTGTACATGAGATTATGCTTTATTGAACCATTCAAGTTTCAAAACATAAGAAGAACAAGATTCTAGCATATTTTTCTGATGGGAATGTTAGGAATGACTGAGCAAACTGTTTTAAAATAAAGTTATACTATTTCATCAAGAAGCTATGCAAAAAGCCAGGAAAAAACTCTACTATGCAGCACGTTAGTATACTTTTCACTTTCTTCGTAGCTTGTGTATAAATCTCAACAAAATAGTCATTTTTAAATAAAAATCATAATTGGGGAAACTTCTTTCATGATGCAGAATTTCTGAATTCAGTCTACAGTTGAAGAGACATTAAAGCTATATTTCATCATAAACACAAAAGAAAATTGACTTTGTTTTCCTTCACGTGCTAGAACTTGCCAGGATAAAATTTCTATTTAAATTATCTACTTAATTTGCATTATTCCTTTCCCACACAGTATCTTAGCCAAATACTGAACTGCTGTATTTTAGAAAAATGAGGAGTTTAAAAATCTACATTCTCTGTGCACCCAACTGTAATAGGAGGATTATTAGAAGAACTTTAGTTCATTAAAAATTAGTTCCTGGATCTGAACTACTGAGACAAAGAAAACAATAGCTAGAAAACTCCCACTTTGGTAATTGTTGCTTTGCCTTTCTCAGAGGAGCCAGTGGATATCTTACAGAAACACAGGAGATATGGAATACAATCCATATAAGGCTAAATTATGCCTAAGAGAGCACTGGCATTTCCAGAACTCAGTCTTAAATACCCCTTTTACCAGCCACAATTTCATTTTTGATTTCCAGCAATTCAATGAAAGAGGTTATTCTATCAGTTTGCAAATGTCAAGTACTACTGAAGATTCAAAACCCACAAGTCAAACATAAAAGCTTAATATTCTTCTGTTTCGAGGCCTTTTAGGATGCACTTTGTTCCCTTCACACCTTTTCCTTAGCACTTTTCAAACGAAAAAACTGAGATTATCACCTAATAACATGCTCCCAGAGGAAAAGTGCAAATGTTCTGAAACTCAGGATGGTGCTAGCAGTACTGAGCTCAGCAGTAACCCAATTAGGAAGGGATTAACTGAAAATATCTGTGCATGCACACATCCACACATTTTCCTCTTCCCTCTGTGCCAAATAGTCCTCAGAGATCTACAGACACAAGGCTGACTTCCACCTAGCAATTGAAGGCTTAGAAATTTCTTTGCTTAATATGGTGTAATGGAATAGAAAAAGATACAAATAAACAACTCGGCTAAAGCAAACAGAGCACATTCAAAGAAGTTTCCTCAGCTTTTCTATTTAACTTCATTTAAGAACATAAGTCGGTGTGCAAGGAACAACGAACGGGGTGGCTTTAGCAAGTGAGCAGTTTTATTACTTATCTCTGTGCCTGTGCAAGCATTTTGCACATCTATGCTGTAAACACATTTCTAGATTGTGGTAAATCATTTTTCTTTCCCTTCTGCTTCACAAACTGTTTTTCAGGTGGTTAGATCACAGATGTCAACTAAAACACCTTTTATATTCAGAGGGCAAAAATAGCTTCCTAGCCCAAAGCCTTGCAAAATCCCCAAAATACAGAAGACGTCAATTTGACCTATTACTATTTCAAAGCAGAAAGTAGTTTTGAGCAGAAACCCTAGCTTGCATTTTGAGAAGATCAAAATAGGACATACTGACAATAGTGCTACACAACCAATTAAAAGCAAGTAAAAAACTATGGGAAACCTGAAAAAGTCCACCAAATACTTAAGAGTACGTATTCAGCCTTTCTACTGAGAATGAAACTGCTTTTTACTGGGTTAACTGATGCTTGTCTTCTGGTTCAAGATGAAGAACAGGATACCTAACTAAGAAAGTAACTTCAGAGCTGCTGCAAGATATCAAGCTAAAAAGTGCAAGACACTATGCAATATCAGGAATAAATCCTTTGATAAACTCTTCCTGTGTCCAACTATTACCGAGCCCTGGGACTTCATGTCTCAATCACAACCTAAATACGTTTAATAAGCCTGATGGACTACTATTTTTTTTGTTGTGATTTTGTCCAAACACTAAGTTGCTTTTTTTTTTTTTTTTTTTTTACTATATATAGTCTTACACAAACAAGTTCTACCATCTTAGCTATAAACTTATCTGTTAAATGATAAGGTACTTCCTTTTATTTAATAAAAGAACGTGCTCCCTCATTATATAACGCCTCATTATCATGTTGGGAGACGTAAGGAACAAATCCTTTCCTCTTCATCTTCTCCTTGCTATTCAAAATTGTATAGATTTCAATGAGATGTGTAAGGGCACATGGTTTCAAACCTGGGAATCAGTTTACTATATTTACTTCCTATCCATTCAAAAGCAATCCAGGACATCTGATTGCTCTTCTTGCCTTTCTCAGTATCTTTTACAGCTGAACTACATACTTCTGAGGACAAGGTGAAAAGAAAAAAAATCACATAATATCCAGTAATAAGATTTATCCAGGGCATGCAGTAGCATAAATAATGTTTGTAATTTTGTTCTCTTATAAGAAACTAATTACTTTTTATTCCTGAAATTGTCTTTGCTTTTTTTCTTAGACAACTCAGTATCTGAATTGACACTGAACTGAAACCCCGAAGGCCTTTTTGTTCAAGTGTAGCAAATTAAGAACCAATTACTGTTCCTGTAGTTAGGACTGTTTCTTTTGGCACAGTCTTTCACAAGCCATTTTAATCTCCCTCAAAAGCACTGCAGCCCTTCACAGTCCATTTTAGTTTTGCCATCTTTAATGTGTATGCCCAACAGTACTCTTCGATATCCCACTATTTATTCTCTTTTCACAAATCATTTACTAATAGATTGAACTGTAAACTTTCACCTAGAAATCTAATCCAAAAGAAGATTCCTTCTTTTTCCATGACAGTTTGAGGGCGTTTGTTGATTTATTTTATTTTTTTTTTTAATACAGAAACATCAACCATAGCGGCTTCCTTTCTGCCTCCCCCTTGCATGTTTATTTTTTAATATTGGGACCCATAAATAAGGTTTTGTAACAAACATACTATGCCAACTGAACCATCCTATATAGTGGCCTTCTAAAGAATTCTAATAGATTTTTGTGGCATCTCTTTAAAAGCTTGTGACTTTTTCCCCAAGATATAACAGTTATTTAATATCTACTGATTCTGTTCCTTTCTATGATTTTCAGTGGTATCACTGCTATGAAAATCAGATTCGCTGGTCTGTAATTTCCAGTACACTGGAGTAGTTTCTTTAAAAGCTACTATAACATTAGCCACTTCTCCCCAATTGGATAAGCAGACCAGTGAAGGACAAATGTTGCACACCACAAACACCAGTTCTGGAGGAAATAAAACCCACACATCTGCTCTTGCATTTCCTTGTTGAAGTGGTTATAACAGTTAATGGCCACTAGAGCAAGCACTATAAGAATTACTGCTATGCAAATTGCACTTAGGTAGATGACAGAAGAGCAGCTATTCTGACAGGAGGCCAATAATGTCTGTACACCTATTTGATTTAAACAAAAACCCCACCATTTGTTTTACTATATAAAATTTAACAAAATCCTTGCAGCAAGATAATGAAGCAACTCATTAAGATGCTTTGTTATGTCATGGTGTATATATCTTTCTTCTTGCAAACTTCTTTTCAATCTCCAGTATTGACCTATGGCAGAACCAGATTATGGGATTTTTGGTGCAAGTGTATTTTGCAGTGAAAACAGCAGTTTTGAAATAGTAAAAAATAACAAATTACTCCCCTCCCCCAACATACCCCCAGCATTCTTTTCGAAGGGCTGATGAGCAGACCTTCTTTACAGAGAATGGTAATTATTCAACAAACATTATCAGGTGTACAAAAATTACATTTCTAAAAAGATACCTAGAACAATTGCTGCAGGTTTTACCTAGCAAGAGCAGGACAAGAAGAATTATGTTTGCACCAGGAGCATATGGGTATGGAAAGGCTTCATGCTTCAACAGAAATAACAACTAAAACTCAATAATCAAGATTAATATTAAAGAACCGTAGTAATAAAAGCATCAGTAGTGAGTACTATAGTGCCACATAAACAAATTCGATAGCGTTGTAAAGAAAATCTCTTACTAATAATAGTGTTCACAAAACAGTTCAGTTGCTATGATCTACAAAGTTGAACAGTAAGAAAAAAAAACAGAGTAGGTGTTCACTAAACAAGTGCCCACTTTCACACATTAAATGAGGCAAGAGGAAAGTGTGGAAAGATGGCAGAAACTTTTCATTAAGGACTGAGTTGTAAGGCATGCATATCAGGGAGGTAAATAAGGGTTACATAAGTGACCCTAACTGTAGCATCTCAAAACTTTAATATTTAACATGACAATATTAATGTTTTCCTAAAATTTGGTGTGCAATTAAACTTTACAATCAGTAAGAAAAAACAGACTGAGTTCTCCAACCAATATAGTTTCTTCCTTTCAATCACAGAGCCAAAAGAAGCGAAGCTTATGCTCAGACTTACCCTACCAAACTTATGCTGTTTCATTAGTACAAAGGGGCACAAGAATAAAGGGGCACAAGACAGGGAGAAAGGCAGCTGTAGTGGGTTGACCCTGACTGGACATCAGGTGCCCACCAAAGCTGACCAAACTGGAGAAGGGCAGATTTAGATTAGACATTAGGAAGAATTTCTTCACCATGACAGTGGTGAAGCACTGGCACAGGTTGCCCAGGGAAGCTGTGGCTGCCCTATCCCTGGAGGTGTTCAAGGCCAGGTTGGATGGGGCCTTAGGCAGCATGATCTAGTGGGAGGTACCTGCCCATGGCAGGGGGGTTGGAACTGGATGATCTTTAAAGTCCCTTCCAACTCTAATTATTCTATGATTCTCCAATGTAAAGTCCTTCCCACAGGAAGCAGTCATTCAGGAATAGACTGCTCCTAGATGGATACTCCCAGAGTCACAAGTCCTACCAGTAACCTGTTCCAGCATGGGCTTCCCATGTGGTCATGCACTTGCCCTGGTGTAGGGTTCTCCATGGGCTGTAGGAGGATATCTACTCCATAGTTAACATCTGTGGGCTGCAGAGGGAGTGCCGGCTTCACCACGGTCTTCACCACAGACTGCATAAGAATCTCTGCACTAGCACCATAACACCTTCTCCCCCTTCTTTTTCACTGACCTTGGTGTCTGCAGAGTTGTTTGCCTCACATATTCTCATTCCTCTCACTGGCTGCAATTTTCTGTTGTACAGCAACTTTTTTCTGTTCTTAAATACGTTATCACAGCAGTGCTAGCACCATCACTAACGGGCTTGCCCTTCACTCGTGACAGGCTCACCTTGGAGCCAGTTGACATTGACTCTATTGGACACAAGGGAAGTTTGTAGCAGCTTCTCACAGAAACCACTCCTGTAGCTACCACTATAAAAACCTCACCACACAAACCCAATACAGATGACAGGGAGTGTCGGTATTTCTGCACTGAATATACAGATGAACATCTGCTGATCTGCATTTCTGAAGTACAACTCATTCAAATCTCAGGAAACAGGTCTGTGCTCCTGTATTACTATGGAAAGTGATATTCTTCTGTTGTAGGACATGATTAAACGTTTATCTATCCTATTCATCTACTTGAACAAGGAGAAAGATAGTTCTGTCTCTTACCACTCTGAATAACTACACAGGTTTATCTGTATCCACCTGTCTCCTACTTAGCACTTCAGATTAGCCAAAGCAGGGAACACATTTCTATACTGTTTGCACAGCATCTGCCTCAGTAAAACTCCAGGATTCTGGGAGGCTGGTCTGATAGGTGTGCCATAACAGAAACCCAGAATTGTTTAGGTTGGAAAAGACCTTTAAGATACAGTCCAGCCACAAACCTAACCCTGCCAAATCTACCACTAAATAATATACCTGAGCACAACATCGACAGATATTTTAAATGATGACATCCAGAGATGATGACACAACTACTTCCCTGGGCAGCCTGTTCCAGTGTTTGACAACCACATAGATGAAGTAACATTTCCTAATATCTAGTTTAAACTTTCCCAGGCCCAGTTTGAGGCCATTTCCCCTCATCCTATCAATTCTTACTTGTGAGGAAAGACCAACACCCACCCCACTACAGCTACTTTTCAGGGAGCTGCAGGAAGGCATACAGTTTCCCCCTCAGCCTCCTTTGTCCAGACTAATCAATCTCAGCTCCCTCAGCTTCTCCTCATAAGAAACTGCTCCAGATCCTTCATCAGCTTCATTACCCTTCTTTGCGAACACTCCAGGTCCTCAACATCTTCCTTTTAGTGAGGGACCAACACTGAACACAGTCTTCCAGGTGCAGCCTCAGCAGCGCTGAGTACAGGGGCACAATTACTCCCCTAATCCTGCTGGCCACACTCTTTCTGATAAAGGCCAGGTTGCTATTGGCCTTCTTGCCCACCTGAGCACACTGCTGACTCATATTCAGACAGCTGTCAAACAACACTTTGAGATCATTTTCTACCAGCTTTTCTAGGCAGCTTTTCAGTAATTCATCCTCAAGCCTGTAGTTTTGCATGGTGGGGCTTGTGACCCAAGTGCAGGACCTGACACTTCGCCTTGTTGAACCCCATATAGCTGGCCTTTGCTCATTGATCCAGCTTACCCAGATCCTTCTGTAGAGCCTTCCTTCCCTCAAGTAGATCAACTTGATGTTGTCTGCAAACTTACTGAGGGTGTAATTGATCCCCTCTTCCAAATCATTTATAAAGATAATTAAACAGAGCTGCTTCTCCTCTTTGACTTCTGTGGTTTCAAAACTTCTACCAGAACAGTGGTTCTAATCATCTTCTTCTTCTTACACATTAACACAGCAGAGAGACGGAAGATGATACTGGTCACCTCTACAACAGGAAGCATAGAAATACAACTGGCACAGACCTGTGGAAAGCAAACATTTAAGCTAAGGGACACATTCTCTTTCAGCGCTCAAGGCTTCACGCTAGCTCTCAACTGGCTCTACAGACTGCACGCCCACCAGTACCTGGAGTACACTAGGTGTGCCTTGGGACTGCATCTTCTAGCTCAGCTGCATCCAGAACAGTATCCTCTAAGTTCACAGGATGACATGAACCAAAAAGCAGGGACAAGCCAGCTTTGAAAGATTTTCCTCAAGAGACCATTTCTGAGCTGAATGGAATTGCTAATAGATACCATCACATCCCACTGTTGCTGACCAGTGTCTACCAGCTCCAGTCCTTTGCCTCACTCCAGCTTCCCAGTTTTCAGGACCATTCTCTTCCATAGCAGAACTTCAAGGATTCTGCTGATCTAGCAAGTAAAGTACAAAGTCCTCTGTACAGAAGAAACTCATTAAACTTTTGTTGCTGAATTTAAATGTTGTGCAATCACCTACAGAAAAACACCACATGCATCTGAACAGTTATTCTTTGTATATGCAGCAATTACATACAACTCATTAATTTTCATGTGGGTTTTGAAATGCTTGTCAAATTAGCCATTTGAATGCCAGAGTCATTTTTATAAGTGGGAAAAAAAGTATTGAGTTAATAATGAACAGAATTGCAGTAACAATAGTTCTTGCTATCTTTATAACTGTCTACATCCCAAATTTCTTCATGGATGTTAATATGCAATTCTCATTTTTTTTTGCCAGCTGAACAGATGGTGCTTTATTATAAAAAAGGAAAAAAACATAATATTGAAAGAGTTGAGGGTTTACTTACAGAAACAGACAGGAAGTAAAAAAAAATATCAACTATATTGGTGAAACAAAAACGGAGATATTAACTTCATGAGTATACTTTAAAGGGAAAAGTTTTACTTCTATAGTAATTATACTATCCTAAATTTTAAGAAATTGTTTACTCCTAGCATGGCTCTGAATTTGATATTTAGCTGACCAATACTGGAAGTAATGACTTCTAGAGGCTTTGAGGGAGATAAATAAAATGGAAAGAGATAGAAGTGAGATAAATTCATAACAAAGCACAATTCCTTCGTGGACAGAGCATTTGGAACAGTCTGGATAACTGATAACAGCCTGTAGTTCACCAAGAAATTATTCTTCATGTAAATTGAGTAAAAAGTAGCAGTGCCACATGAAGCTCCAAGATGCAGGATACTCACAATGGAACTAAAAAAGCCAGGTACCACTAGGTTGAATTTTTGCTTTCAAACACAAAAGACTTGAGAACTGTATTCTATAACAAACAATATTTGACAAGACCCTTGTTGATTTTTTTAAGTGGTACAGTACAAACAGTTACTACTTCTGTATTTTCTAGTTACCACAGTGGTCAAAACTGTGGCTTAAAGCTGATTCAGTAACACTGCGCAGACCAATAACCTTAATTCTACTCAACAGCTCCATAAACAATTATTTCACCCACTCCGTTTTCTCCGACTACACTATGACTTGTTTTGAATCAGTATTATTCCCTCCCTGCAGGCTATAGTGTATGTATATACTCCTCATCAGCTGCTAGAAAACAATCCTACATCATGTTTCTTCCTTGCCTTAGCTGCAATACTTCCTTTCTGGTCATTGTATTTCAACTCAACCTAATCAATATGCCTAGCAGAAAATACTTTTTCTTCTAGTGCTCTAACTAATATGTCTTAATTTTCTTTTCAAAGCACTTTCACGTATTGCTTGGAGACTCTCTTCACTCTCCAACACCCACCTGCTCCATGGACACTACGATAAGTTTCCTCTTCTAGTGCACTAAGCTTTCCTACTTAAAACTTGTTGCTATCTACCACTAGCACCACTTTTTTTTTTTTCTTGCTAAGAAAATTTTAAAAATCTGCCAACAGTGTAGTTGCAACCTGGTGAAGAATCCTACACAGCTTATTTAAAATCCCTTCCCTCTCATCACATTTTACTACATTTATCACTTGTTCTGATTAAGACTGCAAGTTCTTCAGGTTTTCATTTCTACTTTTGTAAGTGCCATATTATTCACTATAAATGCTATATAATGGTAATTAAAACCATTAATCTACCGTTAAAAGAAAATTGCTCCTGGATTAAAATAGATTAATTTGTTCTAAACGCCAGTTTGTTATTTGGTGGAAAATAACATCTAGGATGCCTGCTGTATTTCTGGATCGGCTTATTGTGTTTCCTCCATATCCCACAGATTAACTCCTATAGTTTAGTACTTTTTTCTTTTCCATAAAGAATCAACATTTACAGGAAATCAATTTTATGATAGATTAGCTTTTCCAACAGATTAAAGCATTACAGCTTCAGCAACAGTATATTTGTGCCACTTTTCACTCAGCTATTATTACATTAATCCTGACCCTTAGATAATCATGCATTCTGTCCTGGTTGCTTTTTCCTCCCTATCTTTCCTCCGCTATCTGGTATATCCCGATCCCAAACTCCTCTTGTCTTTCAATTGTACAAGTTGAAAGAGGCTTAGGCGCGAGTTGACAGCTTGTGGATCTAGGAAATACTCCATGTATTTTGACTGAGCAAGTTGATAGCTCATGGATCCAGGATGTGACTACCCCTTCCTTCTCTCCTCCTCAGCCTTATTTTCCTCATCCTCTTCCCTTATAAGCATCACCACTACAGACAGCATGGGCCTGAGTTTTGGATTTGAGTTCTGTGACAAATGTTTAAGTCATGGAGAGAAATGTAAAGCCTGACTTTGCTTCTCTCTTTGCCTTACTGTCTGAAGGCTGCCTATTTGTGTGTTTGTTTTGCGGCACCAGCAACGAATAGTGGAGGTGGTGCAGAAGCACAGCTCCCCAAGGATAGAGCTTGGGATATCATCTGTGGCACCAGGTTCGATGGAGGGGAGGTGCAGGAGTAAGCACTTGCTCTCCCTCACCTGGCTGAGCTCAAGGTACGGAGCTGGCTGCTACAGGGGGAGATGATGCAGTGGTGGGCACTGCTCCTCCTGCCGCCTTCCTCCACCCACTGGACTGCACAGGCCAGACGCTCCTGAAAGACACATGGCAAGACCACCACAACACGTGCTGTTGGGGGTCAGATGGGCCTTATCAAAGAACTCGCAAGGAACTATATGGCTGGCTCACTCCCAAGCACGCGCATGCTCTCTCTCTCTCGCTGCTGTGCTCTCTCTCACAACCACCACTTCAATCAGACCAACCTGGACCACACAGCCTGGAAGAAGCTGCCACAGCAACCACACGTTCCCAAGAAACTGCCGCTGCCCATCGATGTGGTGATTTCTTTCCTTTTATGTTCCCTCTCTTTCTCTCTGTCTGCCTCCTGTTACTTACGGTGTGCATGCCGGATCAGGTCTGAGTGGCCTTGGTTGCGTCCAGAGATCAGAACAGGTTGGGATTTGTTCCTGTAACTTTGGGAAGTTGCACCCCCATGTCCTGGCTGTGCACCTGAGTATTTTGGTCTGTTTGTTTGCCAGAGCCAGATGAAATATTGCTTTTGATTTTCACCCTAAGAGTGACCTTGTTGGCCTCTGGATCGCTGCACAGATAAAAAAACACCCACAGTCAGGCCTGGATGCGAGCACGTAGCTCATGGATCCAGAGTGGGACAGCATGGAAGGTACCAAAGCACACTAAGTCTTCAATCTCAAGAAAAAGTAGTCAGCAGTAAAATGCACAAATAAAAGGCAGCCCACAAACTCATAATTTAGTTCAACTTACCAGTTTATTACACTTCTCAGAAAAGCAGACTCACTCTAGTCCCCTTTCCTTTAAAAACTGACACTTTTGTACAGGATGCTTTCAAGCTATCCAGTGACAAACCAGCAAAGATTAATTGGGCAGAAAAGGATTTTAATAACCAACTGGACAGCTTGAGTACTAAATCTTCTGGTTTTCAGATGCACCTGAGAAACCTTGCCCTTGTTGTTTATTTTTGTTCTAAAACACACCCTAGGTTTACCATCTTGCCTTGCAGTGGCATGCACACAAATCTTACAAACCGAACTGTATCCCAATTTTATATATATTTTAACTTACCATGAAGGCTTAAAAGAATAGAGTTGCCAGAAAACAAGACCATCACACTCTGCAATTATGTTTCACAGTGATTAAAAAAACTATACTGCTTAGTCATTAAAGAGCTCACCATTACCAGAACTCCTAACCTCTGGAATCTCCGTGCAGACAACTTACCAAATCAGGTCACACCACAGACATCTGGCTGGAGTGGTACAAAAAGTGTCCCCAGGAACATCAAAACTTAATGCAAACGTCCGTAGTGCTTGTTTATGGCCAAGCAGCATACTGCTGATTGGAGGCTTCTTGAGCACTACCACCTACTGGCCAGGCGCTGCTGCCTTACAGAGAATACATCACAACAAACAACTTCCTGAGGCTATGGCACAGCATACTCTTGAGGTGGTGTCAAACCAACAAGAGACGTTGTTATCAAGACACTGGGCTGAAGTATGTGAGAATGACTACCTTGCATACAAAATCAACATTCCCCCACGCTTAAAATAAATATATGCCCCCAAACACCTGAATTAAAAGTTATTTAAACCATTTTAACCGCTCTGTTTTTGTAAGCCCATTCACACTTTCTTGATGCATGTCATGGCTTCTTCCATATGTCTACTGCTCACAGACATCAGGACTCTGAGAAGCACCCTGTGGCACTTCAACTTACTGCAGAAAGTCTAGGTATTGTGGTTTGTAAAACATTTCTCAAGATAAAAGGGTCACTCACAATCCTTGGTCAGCTAATCTGTAATGACATGGCAAGAAACTCAACCAGCCAGCACTGGATCCACACAGAAAACTGCAAGAAAGAGGGCATCTACAATCATTTCATGATGCAGGTCATTGGGATGGTGAGAGACAGACAGGGTTCTTGTACCAGTTTCATCCTTCAAAGCAGGTTGAAATAGCAGCAGTAGTTGCTGGGTGGCCCAACAGAGTAAAGAATCAAGAAATACATACAATGACAAAAGGACTCAATAAATCAAGATGCTAGCACTAGGAAGAAAAACACACAATTCAAGAATAAGCTTTCCTAATGCATTAATATATAGAAAAATAATCAAAATGTTAACAGCTCCTTACCTTCAATAACTCTTTAAACAACATGTAACAGACAAAGTGTAAAAATTAAAAGACCAGAAGTTGTTACTACTTCCTTGGAATAGATCAGGAAATGTAAACTGATGTTACCTGTTACACAACACCACAATCTGCACTGCTTCACAAATTGAAGCACTAAATCTAGAATACACACCGTGTCATTTAGACGTAGCTACTCTCTCCATGCTTACCTGCCTTAGAACAGGCAGCACAATTTCACATGTTGTTTTCAAGTTCCAACAACACTATGCAAAAAAGGGTTGAAGATCAACTTGCTTATCTGACAGCAGGCAACAAACTTTCAATCAAAAGTGAGGATAATCATCAAGACCTGACATTTCTGTCAAGAAAGACACAGCGATGACAAAGCAAACAAAAATATCTCCTGAACAATAGCTTCATATTAAAAATACATTTCTTCGTGCAATTCTAGGAGATCATTCTAAACTTCAAGACAATATTAAAAACTTCAATGCTGTTCATTTAAGAAACTGGCAAAGAAATCAGATCTTACTATTTAGTTAGTGATTAAACTTATGATAACACAAAGGAGCAATAAAGTTTCAATTGGAAGCTGACAGATTCTCCATCAATATTTCATTAACCTATACTGACACAGAGGACATTTTCTCCATTCACTTGCTGAAAGTAAATCCTGTAATCCAAATTATTAATGGACTGCTTCATAAATTCAAGTTTATGTAGAGAGGTAGGGGGTGGAGTGGGTGGGTGGGAATCATTTATTTTTATTTCCAAAGATGATATTCACTCTAGGCAGAAACTGTTGTCTTACACAAAGCCACTAGCAGATATTTGCTCAAGGCTAAGTATTTACGTAAATACATATGTGAACTATAAAGCATGTGTTTAAAGTCTTACAAGCACCTCCATTTCCTTTAGAGGATTTTAGTTTAGAGGATTCATAAGGAAGCTCCTTCCTCCACCAGAATTAACACGACCTAATAGTTACTATATTAACAAATTAGCTTTTACCATGACAGGTAAAAATCTACTGTGTCCCTCTACCATGTCTCTCGCTTCCTAAGCAGTGAGAGCATTGAACATCCCAGTGCCCAACTCCATTCTCACTGCAGAAGCAGCGCCAAGTAGCTCTAGGGATCAAGATTTGCTGACACTACGTAAATTTCTTGCTTGCTAGGCAGAGTCAGGGCATTAAAAACAGTCATTTTTTTCCCCAAGTCTTGTATCAGCCTATTTTTAATTCTGATGGCTTCATAGCTTATGACAAACAAATAAGTATTACTCATTAAAGACAAGACAAGATACTATTGTGGACTCATCAGAAAACTAAAATCATTTAGTAACAAGCAAGAACAAAATTATTTCCCAGTCGAGCCAGACAGTCTGGCCAAATTTCACATTATGATTTTACAAACTAAATACAAGAGTGCAGAGCTCCATTCCTTATCAAATGCAAACATTTCCTTCCATTCTTCTTAGTCATGCAGTGGCACAAAACACAACTTTGAGTCCACAGTTATATCATAAATGCTACAGTATTAAAATATATAGAATATGCAGAGAGAAGTAGAATAAAAATTCCCTGGGTTTGGTGCATAACACAATCTGAGACTAAATTATAGGACAAAATCAGTTGCATATTTGATGTCCATGATACGCAGGGGAATACTTGCTTCAGGAGCCCTTTGACTATTCTGATCCTAAAATGATTGAGAAGATTCTGAATAGAGCCAACTTCAGCATTAACCTGGTCATCATTAATATAGCACCCGCCTTCTGCTTACTTGCCTTTATGCACACTCAGGCTTTCTGTGCAATACAGTTTCACATCTGATCTTTCTCATTTCCGTCCCCCCCCCCCACAGATTTTCCTGCATCAAATGCCCTGAAGAAGGAAGCAGACCATGAGATGAAAGACAACATCGATCAAGACAAACTGATAATTTTCCTTTTCATTCCTTCCCCCCTGCTTTTTTTTTGTTTTTAAATTTAATACTGCAGAGGCTTTTGTCTTCAAATGTCATGAACACAGCAAAAAATAAGAGTACTTACTGAACTCTCATTTTGGTACTTAACTCTTCAGAATTGTTTAATCACTGTGTACAGTTTCATCTTGAACAACACAGAACAGTGGAGCTTTATAACAGAGTTAGGTATTGGATCACCTTTCTTTTGTTCTTTACTGGTATATCTTAAGAAGCTTTGTATGTTAAGACACATTCGGTGCACCTAAACATTTATTTTAAAAAAATTAAAGCGGTATGAACTGTAATATTATGGAAATTTTAAGAAAAATAATTTCTATCAAAAGTCTTCCAGTTTAGCATTAACTTCCATCCAACACAACTCTCACTATTCTGGGATAAGGAGGAAATTCCTAGAAATCCCTGCACTTGAAGTCTTTTTAGTGACCCTGTCAACTCCATGGAGGGTAGCAGGCCACCTATCGTGGGATGACTGCTATCTAGCTCCTGTTCTTTTGCAGGTGGACTTATCACATATGAAACTCATACAATTGCCCAAGCAGTAAATTTTCCCCATTTCAACACACATGATGACGCTGAATGTCTACAAGGAAGGTCATAAGAAATGATAAACCTGCTTACACATGCCAGGAGAAAAGCCTGAAAAAAATCGAAAATCTGAAAATGCATGTTTGGGAAATTCATATCCTTTAAGATCACATGAGAGCATTTAAGTGACACATTTATAGGAATTGTATGGCTATAATTCTAAATGAGAAACAAATTTTCACATTTAAAAAATGAAAAGTTTTCAGTATTTAAACATTATGAATACCTTTGTGGAGCGATTGATTTGTTTTAGTGAGTTTTTTTTTTTTGACAATTTAATCCACAGCAGTATCACAGCTGTATTCAGATACTAAATCATCGTGTTTCATGGTACAGAAGGAAGAATCCTAACATGTGTAGACATGGTAGGCAACATTGGGTGATCACTAGACCATCCACCTCGGAAAAAAGCCTAAATACAGCTAAAATGTATAGGAGGAAAGGGAAAGGAAAGCAAAAAAACCCTCTAACTTCTATAAGACTTGAATAATTTATTATTCTTTATTGAAGCTGTAAAAATATAAATCCCTAACCCAAGTGAGGCAGAATTATGAAAAAGGGAAATTAATCAGATGCTAAATAGTGATCCTCCAGTGACCCCTCAAACAGAAGTCTGACACTCAGGAGCTCCATAGCCAAGAACATCAACAAGCCAAGTACTGCACAGCACAGACCAAACTGAGTGCAGAAGCAGACTACAGCGCAGGCAGAAAGTAACACAGTTTTAGGCAGCTGAGAGTAAGAGAGACCATAGATACGAATCAGAATCAGAGGTGTCAATAACTAGCTGCAACCATATTTTAGTAACATAAGCTTTTCCAATGTATTATATAGTCCTTTATAAAACTGGTATCCGTTGAAAACAAAATAAACTACAGTCCTCTGAGATGCACCAAAAATTGTCTTCCAGCTTGTGAGGCAGAATATAGATAAAAGCTGTAAACACCAGTCAGGAAGATTTAAGAACAGCAAACCATTTTCATAGTTTATTTGCACAGTCAGGTGCAAATAATGGAAATTTTTTCGGTCTTTCGCTGTTTATTTCTGATAAATGTTTTTCTGAAATCTTCCCTTAGTTTCACTGCTACACTGAATTCCAAGGCTTCCACTACAGTTAGCAAGTTACAAATCAAAGAGAGATTGCCGACACCAGACGTAGTTAGCATTCTCTGCACATCTGTAAGTGTATTTCTTGTTTAAAAGATCATTAAACCAGTCTTCAGGTTTTTTTTCATTATTATCAGGTTTCTGTAGTGAAGTAGCATTTGCCCTAGTTTTCCTTTTTATAATTTCTTAACTAGTTGCACGTCAAATTTCTATTATGTATTCCAGAAAAGAAAGTTTATGAAACTACCATGAAGTTTATTTTAAATTTCTTTGAACAGACCTAAAAAGTGCCTTCAAACATTTATCACTTGCTTAAACAATTTCCTGCATAGTTGTAAGCTTTTCACAGTCTTTAAAGGTAAAAATGTACAATTTCATAATCCTTTTTAATCTCTCCACTTCAGTTTTCCATGCTTACAGTGATGAGAACAGAATTTTTGTTGTGGTTTGTTTGGTTTTATTCTTTGCGACTACTTTCCATATACCTTTCCCTAGGAACACATCCCATGATGTGCTCCACTTCTAGTCAACAGAAGTGTTAAAAAGTGCCATCTCTCCCGTTGCGGATAGAAAGGAGGTGCGAACTCTGCCTCCTTGTCAGTGCCAACTGGACGCTGCATTATAATTTTAGCAAGGTCTGCGCAGACACTGACCTTTCTTGGAAGATAAATATGAATGTCTCATTGTTACCAGACATTATTTCCACATTTATGTTTTAAGTGAAGACACTGACAAATCCTTGACCTAAGATAAGTGGACTTCATTCCAAACAGGTCTCTCTGCTTCCCAACATCATAAAAGCAGTTCTTTTTTAAGTTGATACTTCAAAACCTGATTAAGACATCAAAGGAACTAATTTCATTACTACATAAATGAAAGTCCAAGTATGTTAAAATAAGATAGCAGAGACATGTGTTGCCTAGCAGCTAAGTAAAATTAAGTTATTTGCAGGCCTACACAGTTAAATTAAAAACATACTGAAGAAAACAAACATATGGCATGTGTAAGTTTAAACCAAGCAATGCTCAATCATTTATAATTTGATTTTTAGGTTACCCAGAGAGGACTATCCTGCTCCCATTTTTTATTCCCCTGCTTATCCACTTGCCATTCATCTTCCTTTCACAGACACAGAGAAACAGAATGAAAACACTTTAAAAACACAACACATCACCACATACTTCTGTTCCTTCCTAGGAGTAGAACGTTACCAGGATATTTGCTGACCTTTAAATATAAAAGTTCTAATAGACTTCTTATATCAGTGCTACAGTCATACAGCAACTACTGCAGGTCCTCACTATTCCGGAAGCTGAAGTAAGATTAGCTTACTAAGCCCAGTCATACAGCTGAGCCACTGTCTCACTGGCACGGAGAAGCCTATCCAAACAACTTCAGTGCGTGTACTAAGGTATCTATTTGAATATGACGAGCCAGACTTCCTAGAAAACAAACTGGGTATGTCTAAATTATATTTCTTAAAAAAGCACACTACACTACGTGATAAAACACAACATTAACTTTTTCAGCCTCAGAAAAAAGGGAACAGCAACACATGAAAACAGCGTGACAACAGCAATTCTAAGGTACTCACATCTGATAGCTACACAACATACATAGAAAACTTATGCATTTAAAAAGCTAAATCTAGGTTCTGAATCTGCAGTACTTCATAAAAACAGGAAGGAAGAAATAAAAGCTGAAAGTTAACCTGCTTGCTTTTTTTCAGAAGGCAAAATTACAACTCTTATACCTTTTACAAACAATGAGAAATACAGGCACTCAAAATATCATGCAATAGCACACTAAATAATATACTAAACATGTTTAAGGCTCAGATCAGACTGTTTAGATTGTTATTTCTAGGCTTGGTTCCATACTGTCCCTGCCAAAGGTTGCTTTCCCTGTCTGCAGATGCACTTTCTTAACAAAACAAAGATGAGCTGTATTCTTTTCTGGTGATGAAAAATTCATATAAGTTAAACATATCACTAAGGAAATAGTTAATTTACTCTATAGAGACAAAGCCAACAAATTATATTTTAATTCCTGTGTTTATCTATGAAGTTGCTTTTTAAAAACAGTAACTTTCATTCAAACCAGTAAGAAGACTGGAAGAGGAAGCTACTAAAAATTATGCTGAGAAGGAAGGCATGTTCAACACTTTTCTTTGCTTCCAATCTCACTAATGAGGAATATTGTGGTTCCAATAATTATCTAACCACAGAGATGAAGTACCAAAGACCTGAGCTTCAGCTGGTAAGAAGAGACCAAAGGGTAATTGGGTAAGTTTGACATTTTCAGACTGGGTGGATCTTAACGAGATTTGCCAAAGATTATTTAAAATAGGCTGTAAGTCTCTAACAGCTAATAGTAGTTATCTCTGAGCCCAAATAGAAGATGATAAAAATGCAAATATAATTATTCTTTTTAAATTATGGGTTAAAGGAGGAGCTACAGAATTCACTGTCTGTAACCTTTACTTCAATTCCTGTGAAAAAAAATAGAGAGTACATCATAAGCACCTTAAACATAACAAGAAAATCAGCAACAGCCAACATGATTTGTCAAGAATCAATCATGTCAGACTAACTTAATTGCCTTCTGTGACAGCATAACAAGCACTGGGAATATGGGAATGGTAGTGTTATTTATCTTGACCTCACGAATTGTCAAAGGCCTTACAAGACAGTCCTAGATGCAAGCATACCTACCTGGAAAACTATATTTAGTAGTAAATATTTCACTACCAAGGTTCATACAAAAAGAGATCACACAGGGATTTGTCTTGAGTCCAGTACTTTTGAATATTTTCGTTAACAACAGGATAACAGAAAAAAAATCAACTTAGTTAATTTACAAAACCAACTGAGATGGGAGCAGCTAGAAAGAAGCCAGAAAAAGGTAAGAATTTCTGGTGGGTTTACTTTAGCTAGACACCACGTGACCATCAAGCTGCTCTATCATTTCCACTGACAAAGATATTAGGTTAAGATATCAAATCTCTTCTCCATAAATTATGTGAAATGACAAGCATTTTGGGCTTTTTCCTTTCTCTGCTTACCAGGGTAGAACAAGTAATTTAGGCACAGTGACATCTTCACAGAAACAGACTACCTGCCTGGCTATAACTACTACAGTTTTACACCTCTGGCTTTGTCTTAATACCAAAAGAATTCCAACACCACAACCCCAACCTCTGGATTACTTGAAGAAATTTGACATAAAACAAACTTGCAAGAAGTTACCACAAGCAGCTTAATAGTCCAGCATTTTACTTCAATAGCATCCTTTTAATTCTGCATGTGTGATATTGTGTGATATCACAAAGTGTGATATTTTTAACTCAACCCATTGAGCTTTTCTCCACTTACAGGCCCAAGAGACTGAAGCAGTCAGTAAATGCTCGTTCAGACAAATGCACCAGAAGGCAGATGGGTACTGTGAAAACTGCATCAGAGCTCTCTAGCCACAAGTTTGAAAAGACTGGCTTGCCCTTGAATTACACATTTTATATTTGCGCTTGAAAGATTAGCTTGGCCTTGAGTACATTTAATGTTTTAACTCAAAAAAAGGCAACAGGAAAAAAATACACTTTAATTTGCTTTTCAATTCTCTTTCAGGCAAAAGCTTGAAGTTGAACTGAGAATTTTTCCTGCAGATGTGACCACTGTGAGGCATAGATCTTTACTGTGGAATTACACTTACCACCACCTCATCTCATTGCTGCTGCGTATAGACCCTCTATCATTTCAACAGCTGTGAGCAAGAGAGCTGTGTACAACTGTGTTAACTGGCAGACCTGGAACTAGCACACTTGGCAGGCTTGCTGTTGCACAGGTGACAGGGGAAGGAAAAGGTGAGAAAACGGAAGGATGAGTCACCAGTTTTCCTCAGAGGATGTATAAAAATTAATTTCAAATGATCACACAAAGGAAGTTGCCAGGAGCCAGTTACAGTGACAGGGAAAATCAGCATTCAGAATTCCTATGGCTGTGATCAAACTACAAAGAATAAAATTAGCCAGAGAACATCAAATGGAATGGCACTTATTTACTTGCCTTTGTTCTGCTTTCTTCCACTGACAGAAATCAAAGGGTACTTTCTTTGACAAAAAAAAAGTCACAGGCAGTGATAGCCTGTGCATCTGCACAGATTTACAGCACTAGAGTGAACAGAAAGGAGGCGTAGTGTCTTTTATTTCTTATTACTTTGTGCAAACCCTGACATCCTCACTGTTTAAAACAGTCAAATCATAGAAATTTAAAAAAAAGTCTGAAAAGAAGCCGTATCAGAAACAAAATGTAATGCTCATTTCCTGTTAGTGGAACTTCTAGAGGTCTGGGGAAGAGAAGAAAAAGGTTAAAAAAGAAATCAACACAAATGTCAGCATTTGATTAGGGATCATAGCTCATTTGCTCTCTGACCTGAAAAATTCTCCAGAGTAGTTACTTCATGCAGCCTGGTCTCTCACTCTTCTCCTGCAGTGACACTAATGCATTTCTACAGCACAGAGCAACTCTGTTTTCTGCAGTTTTGTTCAGAAGAAAGGCAAGCTATTGTTTTTCACCTTAGAGTATCTACTTAAATGTTACATCACAAGAACAAAGCAGACAGTGCTGCAGCAACCAGTCAGATGAGCGTCTTCCATAGCTCAGTGCCCAGTCAAGCTGTTTTATATGACTTTGTCTTTCCAACAGGTTCATTTACTCTGGCCACCTTATGTGTAAAACATCCAGGCTCCCCTAGGCTCACTTGCAGACGGAAGCCGCAATATTTCAAGTACACTTATGACCGACTTCCAGCTCTCGATTTAACAGTATGTTGACTCCAACTTCAAAAAGCATCCCAAGCAATCACCATTAGGTGAAACAACAAGACCATGGAATTCATGCCATCACTATAAATGGTAAGCCAGCTCTTTTTCTTTCTGAAGTGTCTTTAATTTTGTTTTATTTTTCCCTAAGTCACTAGACAAATATCACTGCCAAGGACTTATCTCTTGCAAAGATGCTGGGATAGTACCAAAACAGTCATAAAATCTAAACATACTTTATAATAATATTAAGCAATGCTAAACACGACAAATTAATGCTTAGCTTTATGCCCTGGGCTTTCTAAGATGATCTAAATCACAGCTCCCTTTCACATGTCCTATGAAACTGGACTGAAGCCTGGAAAAGTTATAGTTTAGAGCCTATACCTTCCCAAGTTTGTTTAAAAATCTCTTGTACTCTGTCCTACATCTGCCAGAAAGCCTCATAACTACCAATTAAGTTTCCATTTCCCTTGATTAGAGACAAGAAAAAAAAAATAGATATATTGTATACATACATCATCTTCCTTTGTCCTTGTTTCAAAAAAGTTTGAACATAATAACGTATATGACAGATATATCATGATGCACACATTCATGTAGTTATTTTACTTTTTCAGTAGCTTTTTCGGGGGCTGTGGGTTGTTTGTTTCCATCTATTTGTGATCATTTCCCCCCCCTCCTTTTATAACATAAAAATTGTATAGCGTTCAAACACTTATTTTCAAACTGACCCTTAATCACTACTAGAGAGAACATCTTAAAGTTGTTTACACATAAACTGGCATAATTTCTAACAGCTCTTACCTAGCACAAGAGATTTACAGTGACCATACTGACAACCAAGTTTATTAAATATGCAAAAGTAACACACAGGGCTTCATTGCTTCTGGTTTGCAGCTGTTAGTATTTCGCTTAACCTATAATTCCTCTCTTTTTCTAAAATATGAATTTTCTAAAATATTCATTAAGCTTCAGCACAACCAATGTGAACCTCCAGGGAACATACACCTTTTATTATACAAGCAGTCTACAGTTCTACCCTTCTATTGCAGTCACTTACCAGCAGCATCAAAATAAAACCATGCTCTAAGTTTTAGCAATGCTATTCCTATTGACTCTTTCCCTTTACCGAATTGACCCTAAACCACAGCTGAAAATAAGTTTTAGCTGGTATCGTCAAATTAAGAGATTTTGGAAAAGGAAAAGCACTCTTGACATATAGAAAGCTAGTCTATATTTTAGACTTTTCCACTCAGACATATTATTGAATGACAGATTAAATAGGAAGGTTTTTCACAGAGCATAAAGCCTGCTACTCCTCAGAACCTGATCACAACTTCTAAAGACTTTTTCAGAGTCACAAAATCCATGGCTTGGTATGGGGTTTGTTGTTTGAGGTTTGGGTTTTTTGTTTACTTTGTGGTGTTTTGTTTTTAAACATTTTTTAATTAAAACAATCTTTGGCACCATAATTTAACGGCAGTCCGTATTTTAAATGCTGTTTGCTCTAAACGTCCCTGCCCGGCACCCACCATTTCCATCACACAATCATCAGAAACACTTGCAAAATGTATATTGAGGTTTTACTGGCAGAGTGATAGTTTCTCCCTATGAAAGGGGTCATTACCACATCACTGCAAGGAAAAAAGGGAGAGGGGATACACTTGCATTCCTCTAAAGCAGAAGTGCTGCGTTATCCTCATCCCATAGCCAGAAAGGCCTGCATTTTTGGAGCTTATTGCAACAGTAAGACAAAATTCAGTTATCTAGCAAAAAGGGAGTTTAGATAAAACGAACATTTTAAAAAAAAAACTAACCTAGTCCAAAAGTCATAGAATCCACTTGTTTCCTAACTCTAAACAACTGTATCTAAGCCTATATAAGGGTCATATCCCCTCAGTTTGGAGACAGACCTCACAGAAGATCATGTCCATATTCAAGTGGATATGACCTCTCAGTTGGGTTCTTTATTTTCATTTAGAAGTACTCTTGTGCACAGGAAACAACGCTTTGTTTCTCCATTTTAAGGGTGCAAGTCTTTCACAATCTGGCTATTTGGCTAAATCATCTGCTTACATTTAACAGCCGAATTATTCTATTCTTCTTACTGAGGGCTTCAGGGTGAAATTCCAGAGCTAATTTATCACTGCACCATTGGACTATATAATGAAGTTAAAGATACTGGCCTGCAAACAGATATGTGCCTATTTCAGTGAAAATGGTTGAAGGACTGCTACTTAAGTGTTTGCATAAGGAACTAAAAGGTAAAATTCCATTGAGAGACTTTTCTTTTTCTTCTATCTTCATGCTTCCCCTCTTCCAAATGAGGAAAGTGCTGAACTTGCTATTAAAGAAATACTAAAGGAGGATGGGGTTGGGTGGTACAGTAGACACATTAGAGAGGAGGGATGCCATCCAGAGGGACCTCGGCAGACTTGAAAGGTGGGCCTGGGCGAACCTCATGAAGTTCAATAAGGCCAAGTGTGAGGGCCTGTACCTGGGTCAGGGCAATCCCAAACCCAAATACAGGCTGCATGAAGAATGGATTTGGAACAGCCCTGAAGGAGGACTTGGGGGTGTTGGTGGATGAGAAGTTCAACATGAGCCATTAATGTGCGCTTGCAGCCCAGAAATCCAACCATATGCTGGGCTGCATCAAAGGAAGTGTTGCCAGCAGATCAAGGGAGGTGATTCTGTCCCTCTGCTCTCATGAGACCTCACCTGGAAAGCTGCATTCAATCCTGGACTCCTCAGCACAAGGACATTGATCTGTTAGAGCGAGTCAGAGGAAGGCCATGAAGATGATCAGAGGGCTGGAACACCTTCCATACAAAGGACAGGCTGAGGGACTTGAGCTTGTTTAGCCTAGAGAAGAGAAGGCTCTTCTCCTATAAGCAGCCTTCTAGTACTCCAAGAGGGTCTACAGGAAAGCTGAGGAGGGATTCTTTATCATGGAGTATAGTGATGAGTGGTAACAGTCTTAAGCCGAAAGACAGGAGATTTAAAGTGGATATTAGGAAGAATTTTGTAAATGTGAGGGCGGCGAGGCACTGGAACAGGTTGTTCAGAGAAGCTGTGAAAGCCCCATCTCTGTAAGCATTCAGGGCCAGGATGAACAAGGCTTTGAGCAACCTGATGTAGTGAAAAGTGGCCCTGCCCATGGCAGGGCAGTTGGAACTACATGATCTTTAAGGTCCCTTCCAACCTAAACCATTCTATGTTTCTATGCAACCTGTAACTTTCATTAAGTCTCCACCCTAATATCATAAGAATCCAAACTCTAAAAAGTCCATAACTTTCATTTAAACTCTGAAGTCTATAGTTCGCTTTCAGTAACTGAAAGAAAGGGGAGAAAAACAAAAATTTATTTCAACTAGTTTACAGTGCTGAAACTTGCAGCAAATGATTACTTTTTTGCAGAGACCAATTAGGGAACATTAATCAAGAGCATTACAGTATTTGATATGGAACATTCAAAATTAAACACGAAGAGTGATTGATTAGTTCACGCATTCCTCCTTAAAAAAAAGCATAGTTCAAACTGAGTCCAAAGATGACCTCAAATGACTGTTCCAGGACCACATCCCAAAACCCAGTACAATGAAGCACTAATTGGTCAGTCTCAGCAGAAATGCCAAGAATTGTGCAAGCATTGAAAAGCAAAGACTCTGCCTCTGCCCAGGAAGGATTCTCTCTTCAGGTCAGAAATCTTTAACACCAGTGCAAAGAAGCCAGCACTTTCCCTACTGGCACAACACCAAGCCCGTAGATACAGGGCTCATCAGGGACTGATGAGCCTCTACAGCACCAGCAGCATTTCGATTTGTTACTTTACTTGCACGGCCTACCATATTTACCATACACCAGAAATCATCAGTAAAAATAGTTCCACTATGAATATGAAGAATTGCTTTCTGTAACGCAAGACATCAATTATCAGGAACACCATGACATCTTCCACTCACATCCAATTATGCAATTACGCAGGACTGCACAAGTTACTTCTGCTTTGAAGTAAAAAGCTTCGCAGTAAAGTATATCAAGAGTCCTCAGCATGAAAATGCCACAGTACAGCCAGAAAGCCATGCAGGTCTGCAGGCAACGGGTATGAAACAGGAAGCTTGCCAGGCAACTTCGGAACATGAAGTCTCATAGCAGTTTGTCTTGATTAAAACCAGAGGCAAAGGCAAAAGGGAGGGCAGAACTCTTCCAGAGTCCCTGGTGACTAGCAGCAACAGGACAGCTTTGAATAACACTATGTTCCCAGCTACATAGCGAGTGCAGCTTTCTTAAAAATAAGCTCAAATTATCAGCATGAGGCAGAAGACAAGACCGACTGTCAGTTCTCAAGATGGAAATTGGTGAAGAACTACGCTGGTTTAGGCACCTACTGCTTCAGGACTTCATTAATTCGGGCAGGGTAATTAAGCCCTAAGGGAAAGGCGGAGGGGGGACAATGCTCCCTGAAAAATGGCAGCAATCAAAAAGCTCTATGGTAAAACACTACAGTAAGATGATCCTATACATCAAATATTGATCCAGCTCCCGTAAACACATGAAGTTCATGGAAGTAAATTTTCCCATTAATCCTACATTCTTGCCTTAATAGAACTACCTCATATTTTATACAAATCTTCATTCTTGCTGCAACAGCAAAATATTTTCAGCTGAAAAAAATCAGACTTGCCTTTAAATGTAAGAGGATTCTAAAAGCATGTCCTGAAATATTTCACTCATCTCCTCTCTCCTTTCCAAAATATTACAGAAATGCTATTAAAGTTATATCCCAGAATCCATCTTCTCTCCCGTACATTCTGCTTGCAAATAGGAATGATTGGAGCAGCAGTTAAAAATACCAAATATATTCAACTTTGTGTCCTCTCCCATTTTGTTTCTCCTTGTTCTCTCACTTTAGAGGCCAATTTTCTTTCTAGAGAAGCCCGATACATACACAGAGCACCAGAGAGCAGAGTCTTCTGTAAAAAAAGGATTTACAATAAAGTATCCATTTGTAGTTTCTGTTGTCACTGATCACAATTAGACAAATAGCAAAACAAAATTGTTACATTTAGGTCAGGCTCATCACTCAAGATGTGCACAACCTTCCTCTGAAAGAAGATACTGGAATGGTGTTCTTTTTGAGTTCTGTAAACATGTGAAGAAGCAAAAGTAAAGGGCTGGAAATTTTACACTATATTGAAGTGCCTTCTCATCACAGCCACAAAATTTGAATATGCACCTAATGCCTGACTCTACCACATTGTTACCATTGAAGTTACACTACAGTAAAAGGATTTTAAAGTGAAAACATGTTATGCTTGTATCGCAGACATAGCAGACTAAGATTTAGATGAAAATTCAGGAGAGTAGTAAGAATTTTCCACACAGAGTAGAATCATGAACTCCCTTTTGATAGGAAGTAAGGCAACACAGTTGCAACTGAAAACTGCTGCACTATAGTTTTAACTATATTATTCTTCGCTCACAAGCTAATAGGGCCCTACACAGAGAATCATAGAAAAACCCCAAGCTGGAAGACTTTTGGAGGTCACACAGTCAAACCTCCTGCCAATTTCAGGAGCTAATTTCAAAGCTAGGTCTGGCCACTAAGGACCTTATCCACTACAGTTTTTAGTACCTCTGGGGGTGGGGGAAATACAACAGCTTCTTTGGGCAACCCACTCCAGCGCTCAGTTACACTCGCTGTGCAGAATTGTTGCCCTTATACCCAATTCCCTTGCTGCAGCTTGTTCCTGCTGCCTCTTTTCCTTTCACAGGGCACCTCTGAGAAGAGCCTGGCTCCATCCTCTCTAATAACAACGCACTAGGTAGGCAAAGACAGCATTTGGAAACACCTGTAGCTTCTTCCCCTCAAAACCAACTGAAGCCAGCTCTCTCCACCTCTACCATTGTTGTGTGCTCCAGCCCTCAAGCACTGCACTCTGCCCAGTTTCTCAGTATCTCTCAAGATGAGGACCTGAAACCAACCACAGTCTCCTAGGTGCGACCTCATGAGTGCTAAGCAGACAGACAATCATCCCTCCCTATCTGATGGCTACAATATTGTTCATACAGCCTGTACCAATTCATTGGGTTATTCTCTCTCAGGTGCAAGAGTGTGCTTTGGGGTCTTTCTGTTGTTTTTCAAAAAATGTACAGGGTTCCTGTCTGCACATCCCACCCACTTAAGTTGCCAATAAACAGGCACAATATTGACTGTTTCTTCACAATCCAATATCATTCACAAACCTGCTGCAGGTGCACTGTCTCACTATTTAGGTCCACAACAACGTGAAACATTTCTTGTCTCAGTCCCAGTCCTTAGGAACACCAACGATCCAGTTTGTTTTCTTCTCACTTTTTCACTCATCTATCCTGTTCAGATCTCCCCCGCTCGACTATCAGAGACTGTGTCAAATGCCTCTCTCAAAATCAAGATCGGGGAATACCACTGCTTTCCCTTCATCCAAAAGGGCAGCAATAACTTTCTCAGGCTAAGCAATCAGGTTGGGCATCCTTCTTAAAACACATGGTGGCTCTTCACAATTGTCTTGTTCTTTTATGCCTGGGAACAGCTTACTGAACTGAACCATTGCTTGGGGACTTACTAAAACGTTCTCTTTAAGGACTGAGAATGCACAAGTTCTTGGGGAAAAAAAGACTTGGTGAGCTCTTAAATAACACTATCAAAAGATCTTCCCAGCACTTCATCTACAAGTTTCTCCTGAAATTCTGTCTATTCCTGTCAGCTCCACCTCCAATCACAACCACATTTTGCATCTGGTTTGTCTTCATGGACCAGCTTACTCTACATTTGGGAAGAGGATAGGAGTTCTCCAGATCTCATCTCTCAAGTTTATCAACAAGAAAACCCTCCAATATATCTTTTTTTTTTTTACCAGATGCCTCTAAAATTCCAAAGGGAATTAATCCATAACATGCACACAGTTAACAGCTGACATCTTGCCTACACACCAATGCCCCTAATTGTCCTTCTCTGTCACTGAAACTGCATACAAAAGGTGCAATTTTATACCAATACAGAATTACATTCCATTATAACTACTGTATTTCCAAATTGAATTCAATTTGTTGTCCATATTTCTAGTTCTAGTCCTATTAGATTGTCCTATTAGATGGACAAAAATGTCCGTATTTCTGGTTCTAGTCTTTTGACTTACTGGATAGTCATTTCCATCTTCCACCTTTTCTTTTTTAAAACCTATTAAAATCTTTCACCCTTCAGCCTTCCATTGCTTCTGTAGTTGCTGTGATTATTCTACAAATGCCAGCAACAAATCAATTTTTATGTCCCAAGACTTCCAGATGCCTATCAAGTATTCTCACACCAGTTTTCAGCTTTCCAAATTAATCCATATCCAAAAAGAAATTATGTCCATCTCACTCATTTTAAATGATCGTAAAATTATGTGCATTCTTAGCCTATAGGTTTTTCTCCAAAAGATAAGGTTTCTTGTCCTTTCAGTCACTAAACACCATTATGTTATCTCGTTGCACTTTAAGCTCTGTAAATCAGCTGTACATTAACCCTGTGTTCTACTTACCATACACCTAAGTCACGTTTCATTCCATTCTTCCAACACACGCTATCTCAGGAAATCGCTATGGATGCCAGTTCTTCTACAGTCATTATCAACACAAACAAGGTGTGGGTGTTTGGAGGTGGGATGGTTACCATTTATACTTCAGTTTTTTAAAAATATAAAACCTAAACTCAGACACTTACCATCAGATATCATTTCCTAACTCTCCTGTTCCAAAAAAGCATTTTTCCCTCTCTTTTAGTTTCATTGTATTTCAGTAGTTAACAGCCACTATTAAAGGTTCCCCTTAATTCTTGCCTCCACTCTTCTTTAAGGCTTTACGATAGATATAGACGTAATAAGAATGTCTCTTACACTACTAGAACAGTATAGAGCAGTATGGAATTAGCTTTCTCATCTGAAAAAAAGAAAATGCATAACTTAGCAATGCTTTTGATGACAGAAGCGCTGCTTCGTTTTCCAGCCACTGGCTTCATAGAGCAGCCTTCAGGACACTCTTCCAAAACATTTTTTCTCACTTCTACTATTCAATAAATATCTACTGCATTAGTGATGCAATGCTTCCCTTTCAACTATTTATTACTCTTATTTCATACCTGAACGTGATCAAGTAGCAATGATTCCTTTTCTAAATCAACTTTAAGTCATGTAAGCACCAGAAAATTCATGTTTATTGAATTCATTGGAACCAGGAACAGCCTACTCATTTCACAACACAGACTTTGATGCCTTTATTTTGCCTCACCCTGCATGATCTTCACATTTTACAGAATTTCACGGGGACAGAGCCTTTGCTGCTACTATCAAAATTCAACATAACGTAAATGTTCCCTGGAATGCAATCACCAGTGTCACAGCAAAAGAGAATTTTGGTTGACCCCAGCATTCACTGTGCTTTTAACTTCCTGTGGCTTTATAAATTTAATACCAGTGATTAAAAAAGGAAACAGCAGAAAACAGGAGAATTGCATTTTAAGTTACGTATTCTCAAAAAGAACCACAAGATACATGTTTCCGATGCATTATTTCTCTTCCCAGCTGAGGAAGTCAGGAACTCAGCTAAGTTACCACATGTCACTTCAAGAGCAAAGTATCATGTTGGATCAGGTTTGAGATTATTTTGTATGAAGGGTGATATTTATTTATATTTCAAGTAGGTTCTTAAGAAGTCATCACAAAAGAAATGAGAAAATACTTGCTCAGCTGCTAGCTGTGTTCTTCAGTCTGTCCTTCTGTGGACCAATGTTCCAGTCCCTGAATGTTAGCAATGCGTTTCAAAAATACCACAGCCAAGCTCCACAAGTTGGATACATATTTTGGGGTAATCAATTACCTACCTGACAGAGATGCACTATGCTTTCACTTCTGTCAGGGCAGTTAGATAAAACCTGAAAATTTTCTACTTAATTTTCATAAATAATACTGTAGTTCTGGTCTCTCAGATGAGATCTTATTGATTTGTACCTTACAATGGTTTTTGATGTTCACAATAAAAATCTAAATTCACTCATCTCAGTTAGTTGGATATACCTAATAGAAGACCTTCTTTAAGGAACAATCACATAATAGCAAGAACACAGAGCAGAGAACAGACCTTATAAAGCATTTTTCTAGTTGTTTACTTCTAGTGTCAAAATGTTACAAAAGAGTTATGAAACAATAAAGCAAAACTTACTACACCTTATCCTGACAACACAATGCATTTTGCCCTGATATGCCACTAGTTTCAGTGTGAAAGAATCAAATAGCAATACTAGCAAAAAGTTACACCTGGCAAAACTCACCTCTCTTTGAAGGAACTGGTAAAGGCAAAGCAGCAAAAGTAGAAATATCCTAAACTTTGGTGGGTTTTTTTCAGCAATGTTGCACTAGGTTACCAAAACGTTTAGTTTTGTTTCTACTTGTAAGAAATGCGCAAAATAAAGATTATGAATGCTGAGCATTACTTTTTCATGAAGCTGTTAATAAAAGGGACAATTATGACTTTCCCCAGTTCAGTTCAATAACAAAACCTTGGTTATTCTTTTATAAACAATGCAGTTTAAAACAAACTATTGTCAAGCGCTTCATTGGCACTCTATTATGCTTCAAAGGGCACTTCACATGAAACATTTAGATGCTAGTTCATGAAACAACTACCTTGTACAAAATGCAATAATTCACACTTGAGTAAATAACTTCTTGTTGGCAGAACTGAACTATTAAAGCATCCATAGAGTTCACAAGACATGTACAAACTTGTGAAATTCTGAAGACATAAGTTTACAGAGCACTACAAGAAATCCTTCCTGACATGCTGTCAGTTGCTTTTAATTTGTAATTTCCATAATATTTTCTCATCTAAGTATTAACATTTCCATCACCAGACTTCCATATATCATTGCCTTACATTGACATCTGCTGGAAGTGACTGGGATTGTAAACCCTTCCTTTTCTCCTCAATCCGTGTCTGTTTTAACACTACAGGCAAATCAACAATTCTACTTTAAGTAAACTAAGCCCATACATTTGAAAAAACTGAAGTGTGTGACTTTTTAGCGAACAAACATATATAATATGTAATTTTAAGTCACAGAAAAACTTCCACGGCTATCAGTGCTTGGATTCTCAATCAGAAAAATATATTTTAATAACAGCCTGTGAGAAGACATTTCTTTTACAAACGTTTGGGTAGATTTAAACTCAAATTAAGTATCCAACCATTTACTAGGCTCTCGGGCACTAAATCGTTCTTGTTTGACAAACATCGTTACAAACAAGCTTATGCACAAAGATGTGACTAAGTAGGTTTTAAAGCACTTTTAATTTCCTAGTGCTTATGAAAAGACAATTAAACCCCATATATTTACAGTCATAAAAAAAAGATTTGCCTTATTCCCAAAAGCAAATAGAACTGTTAAACGACAGAATTGATAAAGAGAGGAATAACTGAGGCATGCTTGTTAAAATAGCTTGTGTGTACACATTATGAAGAACGACAGACAGTTTGAAGATACACTTAGTACAGCTTTGTAAACAGAAGCACACTGAAACACCCATTTGAATACAATGTGATTTTTTTCCCCATGTGCCAGAACTTGCTCTACAAGCTCCACTGTTAAGAACCAGACGCTGCATCATATCCTTTTCTTACTCCATACTATACTACAGACATGGATTCTGTTACCTTGATGTCTTTTTTGAATTTCTCATAATAGAAAACACAATTCTGATTAAAACAAGCATAATGAATGACAGAGGCTTTGCTTGATCATCAGAACAAGACACGGGCATGCACTTAGGTTTTCACACACTTTGAACACAAAACTCGGGCATAGTTTCATCAAATAAAACTGGCAGTTTTGAAGTATCACAAGTAGCAAGAATAAAAAAAAAGTTCAAAGGCAGCCAAATAGAATTTCTATAAGGCTATGTCAATATACAGCTGAAGACTTCTCCGATTTTATATTTTCACAAAGTTAGGAAGCAGGATCTTATATTAAAGTCCAATAATACGTCACAGTATGACCACTCCACATAGGCATCAACACTACAGAAGTATTAACCCATGGACTTCACAGACCAGGGGTTTTTTTTTTAGTTTAATCTAGTGAGTGATCAACCTACTTAATTTGTTTTTTTTTTATTTGAGACTATAACCACACTATGAAAGTTTTGAACCTGTGCAAAAGAAAAGTAAACACAGCCTTGGTGGAAGCAGAAATAGTTAGCCACCAAAACAGGCAAGAGCAAAAATATCAACATGAGTGGCAACCTATATCAACATGTTTTTTCTCTAACTCTTCCTTATTTATCTGTGAAAGAACTCTAGAAAAAGAGGCAAGTGAAGTCAAAATGTTATCGCTGCATATTAGTCTGCTGAACTCATTCCTAATTAAAAGTTTCTTAAAGCTCAAAAGCAAAAAGATTGAGCATGTAAGAAGACAGTTATTCTGCTTAATGGGTACCCAGGAGTTAAAGTACTACACTTACTGAGAATCAACCAACTCCTTTGGAAAAGGAGATACAGTAGTATTTTACAAAAGATCATTGAACATTAACATTCTCCTTCTGGACACTTCAATGATAGGCAAGAGCACTTTTTAAAAAATGTATCACTAACGAGCACAGCGGTGTTTTGTATGGCATTCTTTAACAAAGAGCGCACATGAGAACATGTCAGGCTTTAAAAACAGACTAGATTGTCAAAAATATCTAGGCTTTCATCCCAATCTTACATTATTTTCCTTTTACCTCAGAAAGACAACAGATTAGCATCAGACACTCAAGATCTGGGGTTTGCATTTCTTACCTTACAAAGCTTCTGGTAACGGGGAGAAGAAACTGCCATCCTCTGTAAACGATGCAACAACACCACAACTTTCTGCAGAGACGTTCTCACAACAGCCATCATTTTAAGTTTGCCACACTTCTGAAGACACCTCAGAATTTGCATTATAAATGAAGAGCAACTATCATTTCCTCCCGGTCACTGGACAATGATTTGCCAGCTTTCCGAGCATGCTCTCTTCCAAAACTGCTTTTGCAAGCCACAAGCTTTATATGTTTCAAAGGCAAAGGAGATTGATATAACATAAGTTTCTCTCCCAAAATAACCTCACAAAAAACAAATGCAAAAAAAATAACAGCCTTCGTGGATTTTTCTAGCTAGCACTGCTCAGCTCTGCTTGTGCAGAGGGTAAACGAAGTTGAGCAGCCAAGCGTCTGCCACTGTTCAGGAGTACACTAAATAGCCAGGAAAGGTTATTAATTTAAGCCTGAAAGGCGCAGGAACAAAAAAGGAATTCCTTCAGGAGGACAGCGTCAGTGTATCACAACAGTTGCTCCCCCGTACTAGCTGCTTTCTATCAGCAGACTGAGCATTTGCTCCCTCAGTCTGGAAAAGGATGCTCTCGCTCTCAGACTAAACGCAGCTCTGGCAGAGCTGTAGAGTGAGTGAATAACAGACAGTGTTATAAATCTTGAGAGAGGAGCAGAGGGATACCTGCCCTAATTATATCAGCCATATGTTAAAGACTAATAAATCACACAGGCGCTTCTCAAGACTGGATTACCCAATACAAAAGGAAAAACCACAGGGAGTAAACCTCTCTGCTATGAAAACTCTCTTAAAGCTAATTTAGTCAAAGGGATCTCAAAGGATTCTCACTTGTGCCAGAAAGTAGGAATGTTTTTCAGGAGCCATTCCCAATTAAAATCTTTTTCCTGAATGACTTATTAGGACAAGAAAGAATAGGGTTTTGACAAATTAAAAGCATACAGTTGAGCCATCACCCCTTTTTCTATCCCTTCTTAAATCCAAACAGCTAACATCATTTTGATGCTTTTCCCATGACAAAGCAGAATTACTTGAGCCATCTAAGGATGGCAGTAGGATGTTCAAGAGCATGGAATTGTTTTGCTACCAGTAAGGCACTCCAAATGCAATATAGCGATTTCTTAATATTTCCAATGGAGCTATGATGAATCTACTTTGAACTGTATTAGAGAAGCAAAGTAGTAGCAAAGGTTCAGGGAGACCATTGTCCCAGTAGGAAGTAGATGCCATTACAAGAAATTGTATTATTTTACATCCATGTTGCCACATGAACAGGTACATATGCACATCAAGCACGCCAATCAGCACAGTATCAAGGCACCATGACAAGGCATGCAGTGCGACAAGTTCATAAGATCCTAGATAATGTATAGCCTAGATGCCAGTGGATTATACACTAGCTTGCCTCTTTTCAGGCGATTTTCATCTAAGGGGACAAATGCCAGATACAGGTTCTTCATGTTGGACATTAAAAAACTCTTCCTATCCAGTTCTGCTAACACAACCTTTACATTCTTATTTTTAGAACTGACTCAATATTTTTATCAGTCCTCAGGCAAAGCCCTTTTACCTGTTACACTGTTTTGTTCCTGCTTTGTCCAGCACCAGTTAACAACATTACTTGGAGGAAAAAGAGCCTTCATTCTACCCAGTATAGAGAGATCTTAGCACCTGTATTCTCTATCTTGCCACACTCACCTTTTTTCCTCACCCTCACCACTCATTTGAGCTATTCCCCTGTAATCCGTTACTCCTGGGGTTACTTTCCCACTACAAGTCTGTTCTTTTAACCTACCAGCTCTAAAATACCACTATTAACCGATACACTATTACCAAACATTTTTGAGAAAACCTATGAAGCAGCACAAGTCCATAAACACTGAGGCATTAAAAAATAACTGTGCAAGAGCTCAAACCTCCCGCCTAAGACAGAACCCTTGGCCCACATCTACTTCCTCCTTTCAGTTCTGCTTTTTCCCTTTCCAGCTAACATACAAGTTTGAATCAAGCAGTGAGACAAACAGTCCACCAATAAGTCACACTGATTCTCATTTACAGTAAAACAAAGCTTTCAAATTATTTGGAACATCTTCATCACTGCAGGCATAAGACTTCAACACACACTGACTCAACATTACATCTTACTATTACCTAGTTCATTTTCTGAATCTTGTTTCAAATTAGGATTTAACCCCCTTCAGGTGACTGCTAAACATTTTGCAGATGGGAGTCTTTTAGCCCTAACCTGAAAAGAAAGTCTTCTGCAACACTTAGATACTTATAGAATGAACTGAAAGCCTAATGCTATAACTGTGCATTTCCCCCTTTACAAAAAGAATTCAAAACCACACTCAAAGTTTTCCTTATTTGCATAGAACTGTTACTAGCCTCACATGTTGCAATAGAAAGCAAAATAAGGCTTCAACAGTGCCCAGATCAGATTCCACTTGTAAAGTGGCTCAAGCTGTACCCACGCAAGTCAGCCCCAAAACATAATGGATAGTCCTCCCATGCACACAAAGAGATGCCAGTTTAACAGATGACCCTATTTCGAAAATGCATGACTTGTAACAAAAAATTATTTAACATGTTTTGTCTATCTTCAGCACATATTTCAACCAGAATCTACCACACCTTAAAACTTACAGAACAGTTTTACTCGGTGCAAGTGCCTTGGGTGCAGAGGCATCTTAACACATGGTAGAAAAAATAACAAGCCCTTCCTTCTTACAACCATTTAGAAGAAAAACTTCTTCCCATGTTAAAATCACAAGGAGGACATTGTTACTTTATACCACTCAACAGGGGAAGAACAGACAGTGATCTTTGTTTAATTAGATATTAAGCTTAAGAACTTGCAAAGGAATGGGCTTGATTTTTTTAAGGTAGAGCAAGATGAGAGCTTCATTTTAATTTCAAAAAATTAATTTCAACAAATACTTAAAACCAGAAACACTGATTTTGCAGTGCTTGCCAGTGTCACAATATGAATGCCTTTAGTTATATTTAAAATGAGATTGAAAAATGACAGGGAAAAGTTCATTTTGGAAGCTATTACACTACAAGAGTCTTTGACATGCTCTACTTCCTTTGGTAGTTGAAAAAAGTTCACAATATTACGTAAAATTTTGGGTAAGTTAAGTGATTATGGTTCATGTACACAGTGTGTAGAGGCATACAGTCACCAGAAAAGATAAAGAGTATCAGGTAACAGAACACTAAACAAGGAGAAGTCATGCCCAAGCAGCTACAGCTGCCTTCTCAATGGTTACAAGCCACGACAACAGGCACGGTCAAGAGCTTCTCCACAGCGCAGACAGTCTTGCCTGGCAGTTCTGTCACACAGCACCACCCTGGCAATTTTAAGCAGACTGCAGCTCAATGAAGGAGGTCAAACAATCTTCCATGATCAAGGTACTTCACAACTGCATAGAGCCAACAAGTAAATAATGAAATAACAGCTTTACCTTGGCATGACTGACTACACAATGCAAGGTAATGCAGAAATAAGTCTATTTACACACAGCACCGCCTCATGTTGTTAACTTCCTTTGGCCCCGTTTTTAGCTCTTTCACCTCCATTACACTAGTCGTTAGTGGTTTTTTGCCACCAGAAAGTATAATATTAACTCCTAGGTGTTGCTGTTACACACTAGTCTCAGCTTCTCACAAAGAGCCACAGCTCTACAGATGAGATGCCCGAGTGACCAGAATCATATAAACATTGGTGAGTGACATGTTATCTTCAACAGACATGAGCTTCTGCAATACATTTTTCTCTTCCTTATGATTACAAGGAGCAGCTTGATATCAGATACTTTAATCTGTCCTGTTTTATTTAAATCCAACATAGATATGCTCAAATTAACAGCACTATTGAAAGCAGCACATTCTTTCATTATAAGCTGTTCAAGCCCCATGAATATAGACCACAGATGACATTATTCCAAATTCAAATTGTCAGACATAATGACTGATCTAGCTACCCAGTTCTGTGCATATCCAAATAACTGTACTAAGTGAGGCAATCCAGTTGAGGAAAAAAAATATTAAAACATTCAGGAGAAAGATGACATGAACAGCATTTACATCAGGTAAACAAGACAAAGGAAAAATCATATCACAGAAACAAAATCCTTTCAGCCTTAGTGAGGTTCAACCTTCTGCTACCACAGACTCAAAGACACTAATTTTTAAGAGAGCTCTCAGGACTTTGCACACTTTCCTCCTGTTTTTCCCCCCTTAATACACTGTACACTTAACGCAGACTGAACGCAGCTCCTGTCTCTCCCTTCTACCTCCCCAAAGGAGTCCTATGGGATATACAAAGGCAGAATAGCCAGCTGATGTGGTACTCGGCTAGTCCATGCTTCCTAGACAGGGAAGAAGCAACCTCCCTTCTAGATTTTAGACAAGCTAAGCTGTCCATATATTGAAAAAGACTGTAAGTGATGCCAGTCTCCTCAGTTATCTCAGGTTTCAAGTCTGTGGCCTGTACAGAAACAAAAGCCAACTGAGGAGCTGCTGGGCAGCAGAAAAGGGAGAAGAAGTGATCCAAGCATGATAATTTCTTGGATTGCTAGAAAAGCACGAGGCCAGTGGCAGGCAGGGATAGAAGACAGTGCAGTTTAAGAGGGGTTTACCTGGAGGGAAGTAGACTAAATTGTTTGGCTGGACAATCACACAACATGACTCGATTTAATCAAGTATACACTTCCCGAATACAGGCACCCTCCAAGATTTACTATATTTCCTGAACACAGTCCAATGAGATTTAAGAGCCCTTAGTGCCACAGATGTCTGCAAAATATGTATTTCAGACCTCAGGAAGAAAAATCTGCCTCCTTCACGCAACTGACTTCTAATATACTTTTCTAATTACCTTCCAGTAGACTTCAGGTTTCCTCACTCTAGTAGATAGCTATCCTTTATAATACTTGCCATTGAGAAAAAGCATGAATAGCAGTAGTATTATTTAGTTTCTCACCTGCATCTGCTTTCTGAGTTCCCTTATGCAGGCACTGTCCTGAGCAGTGTTCTCACGCTGGGATGCATCTGCTAGAACATTAATTGTTGTCTCTGCCTCTTGAAGCCACTTGAGGAAGCTCTCCATATCCTTGTGTGAGGCCTGTAGTGCTTTCAGCTCTGTCTCCAACAAATTCTGCCTATCAACAGCTCTGAAAACAAGATAAGTGTCAGAACACTCCCTTGTAACACACAGTATTACACACATCATAATGAAACTACTAAAAGGAAATCTGAAAGTTATCTCTATTAAGAAACCATACATCTGTCACAACTTGTTTTATTACTTATATCACTGTTTCTCTGGTGATTATATCTATAGCTACTCACAGATGTTCTGAGCTGGTTATTTATGTCATAGTCCTTTTTAAAAAGCCATGTAGAAGAAACAAAATTATTAATTAAAAACCTAGCTTTCCCTTTTTGCGCATTAGCATCACAGACTTATGGTCCCCCAAATGGTAGAATGTCATCTGTGTGTGAAGTGTGAATGCTTTTCCTCATCAACAGAAACTGCACGGAGTAGAAGCACTGAGGGTTTGGGGGATTTTTTCCACCTCTTTTACAGTGAGCAGAAGAACTTCTGTAAATTTCTAAGAATTAAAGTGCTGAGAGATGAGAAGTCAAACACCTGGTTCTCTCTGCTAAAAGACAAGACTTTTGACACTATCACTCAAACAGAAAAATACACTGTCATCATAACAGTGAAGTCATGCTCAACATCCTTAAATCTAAAAAAAGATGGACAGAATACAGCCCATATTTTCAATCAATCCAAAAGATCTCTGGTTGGTACAAATACAAAAGTTTGTTTATAATAGGATTTTTTTAGGATGTAAGGAACTAATTTTAAACCTTTGGATTATATGGTTGGTAAGGAACTTCAAAAGATTTCCTAGAAAAAAGCTCACATTCTACTTTTGCATAACAGAACTGTTTCCTTGTCAGTGAGATGAAACTTGGATGGGAAACTTATACCCAACAATTTTAAAAACTCTGATTAACATCAATTAAAGCATGACAAACTAAATTCCATCCACTTGAGGCTGTTATTCTGTATCCTTCTGTATACTTTTTCCCAAAATCAGGACACATGAAACAAGCTGTCCCAAACCAGCACACTGTACAGAAATCCCTAACACGGCTACTATCTAGAATGCTGCTGCCAAATAAGTAAGAAGTTCAGTTTTATTTTCATATCAAGCACATCATATTGTAAGTTTTCATGGGTAAAGCGATATCTAATTTCAAGTAAGACAAGGCTAATACACTCAGCATTTGGTATTTTCATATGAATTGAACAAGCTTCTCCAGCCAGGTCCATCACACTTCTGTCTTCTGCCTCCTCCTGTTCTACTTAGGCTTTCTTTCCTCCCTGCCATGCTGTGGCAACAGTACTGCTCAGCAGTATTAGGGATCACTGTGTTTAGAATCACAAGTTTCAGAAGTAGTTGAATATTCTTTTTAGAAAAGAAGCTGCAAGTGTTCAGTACCAATCAGGATGACATTTCAAAGCAGGTATTCTGGTTTACTAAGTCGTCAGAGAAGACAGATGCAAGGAAAAGCTGTTTTCCTTCAAGGGCAGTAAGAAAATCCCATGCAACCTCAATTCTACCCGACTTACATTCCTGAGTACCAGCATAACCAACTTAATTTTTCTAGAGGCTACTTGCAAAAAGATAATGTTGCAACCTCCACTTTAGGAGCTTAGGTCTTGCGTCATTTGTTAAGAATTACTTTATCCAAAATAATGTGGATCATTCCCGACTTCATGCTTGCCCAAGTTTAGGTTTCTGGTAAACGGGCAAGAAGCCTTCATTCTTACTTAGCACTTTAAACGCTGGAATGCTTCACCTGGTCTTGAGAAAGAAAATAAATACCATGCTACAGATTAAAAATGGTTTGATAGATATTGCCTGGAGATAACAAGCACCAGCTCAAAAATGAGAACAGACCAAGGAACTGTAAGAAAAATGTAAAGTAAAAGCAGTTGTGAGCTCTCACTTCAAAACCTTCTCCCTCTGCAGGGATTTTCTTCCCTAGCAGGGGGTTAAGGCCAAAGGTGGAAGAACAGTAGTGACAACAGGAAGAACAGACTAGTAATAAAGATGACCTTCAAAGAAAGGAAAAGCTGAAACACTAAGTGACCCAGATCTCCACATCTAAGTACTGATGTATTAGATGGGAACTGAGACAACCTGAACTTCGTTGCTAATAACATACATTGAAAAGCATTGTCTTCAGCCTGAATTTTAATTTCTCAAACCGCTTGGTTGAAATTAAAGGAAAGAATGAAATCCTATTACAGTCTCAGTGTTGTCGTATTTGAATTAGAGCTGAAAATCATTCCTTCCACTAAATATGTACTCCAGTAATTTAAGTTAACAGATTTATAACTAACATTCTAAGATTATATGGGTGCTTTTAAAGAGGACCTGTACAGCAGTAGCAAACAATACTTTCACAGAACAAATACTTTCATTTCCTTCCAGAAAAGGCCATAATTATAAAATAGAAAACAGAGAATTCTGTACTGCAGATTAACAACTATTCCATGCTAGGAAAGATGACTCAGATTTTCAAAGAATACAACTAGAACAACAAAAGACAGAGGGCACCTTCTGAAGTGTAAAAATTAAATGTAAAGAGAATATGGAGAATCCTCTCACAAATGCAGCTCACTTCACTTAATACAGTGATACTAGAGAAAGCTTAAGCAGATTCTCTTAGCAAAGACACATACAATAAAAATAAAATTGTAACTCTAAGTTTTCATTGTAGTGTTTCAGGTTTCTGTTCCACCCAATTATTTTCTTCAGATTGAAAATTTACGTTTGCAATACATAAGTGTGCGATCAAAAGTCAGTCAGAAAATAATGTCCAAGACCAACTGTAATCCATAACTGACGCATCAAAACCAAAGAATTACTACAGTTTCACCCTGAAGTATGAATGTAGAACATAAACAGCCACTGGGCAGAGTATTTAGTTTACACAATCTCAAGCTTCAATCTCTTAAGGGCAACAGTTTCAAAATAAGCTCCTTCAACTTTACAGGCCATAGCTATAGTCTTCCCAGTACTCTTCTTGTGCTATTCAAGACTGCTTCTCCCAGGTGATGTTACTAAGGTCCTCTTCCACAACCTCCAGGCATGGGAACAAACTGGTATTTTAAAGCATTATGCTATAATATAGATACAGAACTACAGTTACAGAAACCACTGCGGGGCACACGTGCTCCTTGTACAACCCCTGCATGTCCCAATATCTGCCACGAAAAGTAAACCCTGTCACTCAAGGATCACTAGTCTTTATTTATTGCATTTAAAACAATTATAAAAACATTCACTCTCTTGAAAAGGTGCTTTCACTGCACATTCTTCCCTTTTAATTCTACTCTGCTTTCCATGGGTTTAAGTCAAACAGGTCTATGCTCTGGCTACCAACTGGCTGTTAGAGTTCTCCTTTATATTCTGTCCCTAGTTAGAAAACCAAGCAGATACTCATTTTCCTAAGATTGCAGATTGAAAAACCGTAACCTCAGTGTTCACTGCGGAGCTTTAGTTATACACAACAGAATGCAATTCCTTATTATTCCAGACTTTAAGCAGATTCAAAAATAATTACAGGCTTCCAGGCAGGAGCTGCTTTTTCTAGTCACCTACTCTGAGTGGTGGACAGGTTTATGCCAATTCTAGCCAAAACACTGCAAAATTTGAATGTGAATGAGTCTATTACAGAGCTGTAGTCTACTCTTACTGCTAATCCAACAAGGAGCTGTTTCTGCTCACTCCCACATTGAAATGAAGCGAATGGTATTTTCAGAAAAATTAGTTTATTTTGAAGAAAGAAAGATCTGATGCTGAAAAGGCTGCAGTCCCTAATTTTAATGCAAATGAATTGTCAGGAAAGGCCATTTCAGGAACTGACCTCATCACTATGACCTAGTTCTGAAAAAGTAAAAGTAAATAGCCCAGGAAGTTTTGTCATATGCCAATGTCTTTCCCAAGGTCTACCGGAAGTTTCCTGAGGAACCATGAAAAGAAGTTTTCTGCATCACTATTATGAAATATTTTACCTACTTGAAAAATCCTACATCTCAAAAGATAGAGATTAAAAATCTTATTCTCTGAAATGATCCTATGGAATGAGCCATACAAAATTTTGCCTGTTTTGTACCTCATCTCTCTCCATAGACATCACCAGAAAAACCAGTTGTATAAAACTCACAGCCAAAGTGAGCTTCAAAAGCACAAAATGACAAAAGTATCATCTTACTTCAAAGAAGGATAATCACACACATTGGTTTGGTTGGAAAAGACCTTTAAGATCAAGTCCAACTGTAAACCTAATATTGCCAAGTTCACCACTAAACCATGTCCCTAAATATCATGCCTTCACACCTTTTAAACGCCTCTAGGGGACTCAATCACTTCCCTGGGCAGCCTGCTCCAGTGCTTGACAACCCTTTCAGTGCAATGATATTTCAAATTATCCAGCCTAAACCCCCCATGGCAAAACTAGAGACCATTTCTTCTACTCCTATCACTCGTTACTTGGGAGAAGAGATCAACACCCACCTCACTACAACATCCTTTCTGGTAGTTGTTGAGGGCAATAAGGTTTCCCTCAGCCTCCTCTTTTCCAGACTAAACCCCAGCTCCCTCAGCCATGCTGCGCAAGACATCCAAAGCCTTCACCAGCTTCATTGCTCTTTGCAGACACTCCAGTATATCAATGTCTTTCTTGTAGTGAAGGGCTCAACACTAAACACAGTATTTCAAGGTGCAGCCTCACCAGCACTGAGTACAGAGGCAGAATCACTTCACTGGTCATGCTGGCCACACTTTCTGATACAAGCCAGGATGCTATTGGCCTTCTTGCCCACCTGAGCATGCTGCTGGGTCATATCCAGACAGCTGTCAACCAACACCCTCAGGTCCTTTTCAACCAGGCAGCTTTCCAGTGATTTATCCTCAAGCCTGGAGCGTTGCATGAGCCAGGTTGTGGCCCAAGTGCAGGACCTGACAAATAGCCTTGTTCAACCTTATACAGTTGGCCGCAGCCCATCAATCCAGCTTGTCCAAATCTCTCTGTAGACCTTTCCTTCCTTTAGGCAGATCACCATTCATGCCTAACAGTGTTGTCTGCAAACCTACCGAGAGTGCACTCGATCCCCTTGCCCAGATCGCTGATAAAGATATCAAACAAGACTGACCCCAACAACGAGCCGTGGGGAATTCCGCTTGTGATTGACTGCCAATTAGATTTAACTCCTTTCACCACAATTCTCTGGGCTCAGCCAATCCAGCCAGTTTTTTTTACCCAAGAAGTACACCTGTCCAAGCCACGAGCAGGAGAAATTCCAGGAGAATGGTGTGGGAAACTGTGTCAAAGGCTTTACTACATTTTAGGTAGACAACACACACAAGCTTTCCCTCATCCACTAAGCGGGTGGCATTGTCATAGAAGGTGATTAGGTTAGTCAAGCAGGACCTGCATTCCATAAACCCATCCTGACTGGGGCTGATCACCTAGTTATCCCGTATGTGCTGCACGATAGTACTCAGAATGATCTGCTCCATAACCTTCCCCACCACCGAGGTCAGACCGACGGGCCTTTAGTTCTGTGGATCCTCCTTATATAGTACTTCTTGTAAATAAGTGTCACATTTTCTAATCTCCAGTCAACTGGGACCTCCCCAACTAGCCAGAACTGCTAGTAAGTGACAGAAAGTGGCTTGGTGAGCCCTTCCACCAATTCCTTCAGTATTGGTGTGTGGATTTCATCTGGCTCCATATAATTGTGTGTGTTTAGGTGGAGCAGGAGGTTGCTAACCATCTCCTCTTGGATCATGAGGGCTCCATTCTGCTCCTCGTCCCTGTCTTCCAACTCAGGGCCCTCATTAGCACCACATCCCTCCACTTGTCTTGGACATGTCTGATACTATTCCCATCTCCCTTCCACTCTAGTTTAAAGCCCTGCAGCCTCCTGAGCAATGATCCTCTTTCACCTTTGAGAAAGGTGAAACCCATCAGATGCCAATGAGCCTGGTGCTGTGCAAGCCATCCCATTATCGAAGAACCCAAAACTGCGGTGATGACACCCAGTCTTGGAGTTATGCATTAGTAGACTGTGTGTACCTGTTTCTTCCCATGTTGCTGCCTGCATCTCGAAGTAGAGAGGAGAAAACCTGTGCTCTCAATTCCCTTACTAGACACATTAAGGCCCTGAAGTCTCTTTTGACTGACCTTGGACTATGTTTTGCAGCTTCATCACATTCCACATGGAAGAGCAGCAACGGGTAACAGCCCAAGGGCTTTACCAGGCTAGGAAGTCTTAGCAATATCCTTAATGCAGGCCCCAGGGAGGCAGTAGACTTTCATAAGAGAAAGGTTTGTCTGACATATTGGACTCACGGTACCCCTCAGAAGGGAGTCACCTACAACTATAACCCGTCCTTTATTCCTTGTGGCCGTGGTCTTAATGCTGGGGGTAGGTCTTCCTGACCTTGGTGGCAAATCTGGAGCAGGTTGACCAACTCATCCATCCACTCACCCACCTCCAGGGCCTCATACTCATTCAAGTATAAAGCAACAGTCTACTCTGCTTCCTTTATTATCTACTTCTTGCCTCTGCAAAGTTCTCCTCACACTACCCAGGATGTAACCTCAATTTCAGAGGCATTATTACCTAGGATTTTTATTCCCTTAATTGACATCTCATTACAAAAGCAGTTGCCCCTTTTACATGCAAGAATATACACACATGCAGGTTTTAGTTGTCATCTCCCCAACTCCCATGTACAGAGGATCAATTTTGTCTTCTGTCCCTGTAACCACAAAGCATATCATCCTTTAAGCTGCAGGCACTGAGTCAGGTACTATTCAAAATGTTAATTGGCTATCAAATACTAAAAAATTTCTGCAGAAATAAGATTACCTTGCAGGGAAAAGTATATTATGCATATGAAAATAGAATATCTTCATCAAGACTTATTTGCAAACGTGTCCTAATAGAGGATGAATAGAAAGAAGAAAGTTTCAAGTAAGTCTCAGTTTCTATAGCTCAAATATTTTCTAGATGGGAGTGCTAAAAGCATCACAGTTGGGAACCCAAATCGCATCCTGATTTGTTAGATGAAAGGCCATAATGATTAAAAGCATTTGAAGACCAAGCTAAATACTTGCAGCCCTATGAGAAAAAAAAGCACAGCAGCACTACAAATACATAAAAAGTATATTAGCATCAAGGAATAGGAAGAGAACTGTTCAGAGACACTTGGAGAACAGCCACAGGCAAATCCAAGACTAAACACCAGAGAAGGTTGAGTTTTTATTTCCCCTATAAAAACAAATCCCACAAAAATTAGAATTCATACAGAAGCCTTCCATGAAGAACAGTGGGAATTTTCATCATCAAAACAGCTTCACTATAATTCACAAATTGTCCACAGTAGCCCTGAATGCTGCAGTAACACAGAGAAGAGACTGCAATATTCATGTGTACACAGTATACAAGTTTAAGATAGAAACAGCTATATATATAGAGCAAAACCTTGTCATTACCTTTGATTCAGATTAACCCAACAAGTGTTCATTTGGTCAGTGACTTCCTTCACCCTTCTTGTGTCATCGTCATGATACTCTCGAAGAAGTTTATTAGAAAGATCATTGAATGCAGCTACCGTGATGTCACCTCTATGCAAATCCTGTACGAGCAGCTAAAATGCAATAAGAACAAACATCAGAAGACAGACATAGAAAAATAGTTCCAAAATCACACTATTTTTCATGTTATGTATGTTATATTATAAAACCCCTTTTTAGAAAAAAAGAAACCGCATATTTTTGAGCTACAAGAAAAATACTTTTTTAAAAAATCTAAAAATACTATGTGTACTAACAATAAACCAACCAAAATACAAATAGGTGAGGGAAAATTACAATTGTAAGAACCACCAAAGGCTAGAAAAATCCTCTTTTGTATTTTATTGTAACAGTAGTAAACACTTCTGTATTTTTAGTACCATGAATAAGTTTAAATTATGATCATACTGATATAAGCAGCAGCTAAAGTAGCATAAGTGAAGTGGCAACATAAGAATTTCATTTCACCGTATTACGGATTTGCTTTTAAATTAAGAAAATACATTAGATGTGTTTGCTTATTTCAGGGGGTATTCATAAGGTGTCTTGACCTTACAGAATCCTGAATTCAAGGTAATTTCTAACTGAAAGAAATAGTATTTGCATATATATATGTCCAGTTGTATTTTGTGATCCCTGTACTCTATATATTTGGGCACAGGTATCATTTAATGTAAGAAAGGAAGGCAGACATAACAACAGTCCATTTCCAATCTTCTGCTCATCTTACAGAAAGATTATGTAAAGCAAGTTTAGTGCTTGCTGAAATAGCAAAGGCTCAGTGAGGAATCCTCGCCACCATACTCCATGCTTCTTTCCATACCTAACTGCACCCTTACATTGACAGGCTGAGGGAGTTGGGGTTGTTCATCCTGGAGAAGAGAAGGCTCCTGGGAGACCTTATAAAGCCTTCTCCTACTTGGAGAAGGCTACAAGAAAGCTGGAGAGGGATTTTTATTTTTTTTTTTTTTTTTTACAAAGGCATGTAGTGATAGGACCAGGCAGAGTGGCGAAAAATTGGAGAAGGAAAGATTTAGACTAGACATAAGGAAGAAATTCTTCATATCGAGGGCAGTGAGGCACTGGAACAAGTTGCCCAGGGCAGCTGTGAATGCCCCCTCCCTAGAAGTGTTCGAGGCCAGGTTGGATGGGACCTTGAGTAGCCTGGTCTGGTGAGAGGTGTCCTTGCCCATGGCAAGGATGTTGGAACTGGATGATTTTTAAGGTCCCTTCCAACCCAAACCATTCTATAATTCTATAATTGTCTCTTCTTGGATATACAAATATACCCACATACTTTTTTAAGTTATTATAGCCTCGTTCCAAATACTACACTGATAAGAGCCCCTCCTTGCTGATTTGTCTCTTTAGTTCTCATCCTATGCCACCTACAGCCTGCCCTTTTTCTGACAGTCACCAGGACAAAGGATATCAGACTTACTGATTTACCACAGCAGGTTTACTGTGATATGAAAAGCAGCAAAGATGGCATGGGACTAGGGCAGGGGGAAAAGTGCTGAATATGCCTGGCATTCATCAGTAGTGAAATTCAAGGTAATTTTAAATAACTTGGTCCATTCTAAACCATTTTTACAGATATACTAAACTACTGTCAATAGGCTGATATGAAATAATACACACTACATTCTGTAGCAGTATGATTAAACTTTTATCAGTCCAAAGTTCAAGCTTTTTGTGTAACATCATTTACTTGATTCTACACTATACTTACTTTAACAACACTTAGAAAAAAAAAGACATACATGTCACATGCTTCCTTCCCAGGGGGTGATTTTCAGGAAGTCATATATAAAAAGAGACAATTTAGACGATATCAGCTCCAAAAAGAGACAGAATTGCCAAATCAATCCTATAACTAAATTGCATATTTGCACATCAATTGAATATTGTAGCATTTCAAAGACTGAGGAGACTGGCAGGGAAGAAAGGTGTATACGGTCTTACTTTGCTGTCTGAAATCTGTTTGGCAAGCATCTCTCTGGGGGCCTGCAGGAGCATACGTAGACGGATCTCACACTGCTCCATAAGGTGCTCCATTTCCTGCCTCTGCTCATCCCACTGCATGCTGTCTGTCAGCATGCACTTCAGCTGCTGCTGCCGCATCTCCACGCCATGCTGGGTATTGTCCCACTGGTTCTTCACCTTCTCCACTACAGAGGACAATACAGATTATAAAACACTTGAGGCAAGAACGTAGCCGTAACTACCTCTAAATTCTCAGAACAAGAAGCGATAATATAATTCGTTCTCAAATACAATAGCTTCCATATTCAGTATTTTAGTTCACATAGTTTACACATTCACAAAAGCACATGTCAAATGCAGGCATTTGGCAGCCTCTTGTATAAGCAGATCAGTATACAGATAACTTAATCCTGCAACATTTCAAAGGTATTATTTTACTTCTAAAATACACACACTCGGAAGGCCACAGCTGCACTGCAAGTTTATGCCAGCAACAGGGCTCTAAGGAACACAATTTTACAGTGATGGCTATACTAGCATGTCACCTTTGTGCATCTGCAATTTAAACTACTGCAAACAAATAAACAAATACTGTTTAGATTAGGATAGCTTATATAAAGTGAACTAAGCTTTCTAGACCACAGTGCCTAGTGGCACCTGTACTATAATTTTGGCGAAGATGGAAACACACAAGTAACACTCTACTTTGGCACTTTCTTTCCAGCACAGGTTTCTACAGGCTTATGTAGATCGCACAGCAGAAGAGAGAAGTTATTGATCACACCTAATTTCCTACAAGTATCCCATTCCTCTCGCAGTCAAGTTACATTAAGTGATCAATAAACAGGCTTTAACCTTTAATAAACAAAGGATGAAAAAGACAGCATGGCAAGAGCCTAGGACAAATAACAGCACGTCAGGGAAAGTAGCAATTCTGCCCTCAGAGAAAAATGACTAGCATGACACCTTTCCCTAAATATTTACAGACAGTAAAAAAACATTTGAAAGATTTTAGAGGTGTAAACAGGTTTATTTAACTGTCATGACAGATACTAGGGATACTTCATATTACTAGAGGCAAAGAGTGAAAAAAAATGTACAAATACCAAAAAAAACCCTAATCTGGATTTCTTGAGTATATCAGTACTCTGAGCAGCAACAGGTAGGTTAGTATGTAGCATTAAGGATATAATTTTATTAGAAAGCACACTTGATACCCAGATCACTTCAATCTTCCATGAAGTAAAAATGCCAAAGGTTGTACTCAAGCTAAACCCATTTCAGTGAACTTTACCCTTTACTTTCTTTTTTTTAATTAACTTTTTATAAGCATACAAAGCCATTATGCTTGATCTGCTTGGGAAGATCCTTTAACTTTAATACATTCAACAATATCCTACTTAGTTTCACAAAGTTCTCAGACTGTGGCAGCAAAGCCCATTTGTCAGAGTAACTGTGTTGCAGGTGGACAAACCCAATGGTCTGTGCAATACAGATACATCAATTTCTACCCACAACTTTCAGATTAATTTTTATACATGACATAAGTCATGCTGAATGAGAACTTAGAAGAAAGCTTCAGTACCTCAACAGCAAATGTTTTCTTATTAAAATTGTAATAAAACAAACCAACCACAAAGACATTACTATACCGGATAAAGAGTATGTTCAAAAGAAACCAGCAGCTGCTGGGACATACCAGCAGTCTCACCAAGAAAGCAAAAGCAAAACCAGCAGGAGTGAAAAAAGGCTAAGCCCTGTGTGCTCACTAATGAACTGCAGTGAAGAAAACCTCTGAGGTATTTGGGGCCTCAGCAAAAAGCTGGACGGAAAAACATCCCTGAGAAACCACCGCCTACAACAGCAGCTTGGTCAAAATGGACAGATATTTGGTGTTTATACAGTACTATAGACAGAACCTCTTGATATATTTTTCCCTACTAGTAGTCAGGTTAACCTCACTTTGCACTGTTGACATATTTCCCCCCTCTTCCATCTCTGCCAAAGCAGGACAGGAAAATAGTGAAAATCTCGGTAGCCTCAGTGTTCAATGTAGTCAATAGTAAGGTTCCTAGATAAAGTTGCCAGGAATGTCAGTCTAGTATCAAAAGCAGAAAGACTGGAAAAAACTGCCAATGAGACTGTGTTTTTAACTCCTCATGTCCAAGCAGTAATTTGGGCAGGAAGTTATAGAGAAGGAAGCTTTTCTCTATTTTGGTGCTCCTAGCTATTTGTGTAATTAAGCTCCACCTAACAACATAAAAGGTCTATAGGAGTTTGTAGTACATTGATATATTCCCCTCAGCATATAAACAACAAGGTACATAAAGCAGTCCCGAGCTTCACCTTTCTTCAAAGGGAAAACTTTTCTTTACAAATGTCAGTAGCAAGAAAAAACTTCTGTTTTTTCATGTTTCATGACAGGTAGCAAAATCATCACCCATATCTAACATATGTACTGGAAGCTTCATCCATGGCAGCACACACAGCTTTTCTGTTCCCACCTCAGATGGACATGACTGTACGGGAATTCAGATTTTCAACATACAGTTCCTTTACTTCTTGGTCACCTTTCTCAAAGGATCAAAAATGTCTTGTGATTAACCAGATAGATCTCCCACTCATTGAACGACTCATGGACTATATAATTACTGTCCTCCAAGTTTCTACTTGACCCCTTGTTCTGAGTGGCTGCAAAACTGGCCCTTCAAGTTGTTCTAGCTTTTTTGGATCTGACTCCCCGACAAGTCCATAGCAAAGCTCCTGTAAATCTTAGGCAGCAGATGCCATCTCATCAGACCCTTTAACATTTCTGGGGGCTTTTTATCTGACCCCATTACCACCTCCAGTAAGTCTTAAAGACACCAAAGAAATCCATGTGAGTGTAGTAAAGGAAAATTGCATCACAGAGGAGAACACAGGGAAATATTACAGAAGTAAAAATGTAAAGATATTTCCTGCTGCACGAATTTTTTTTATTCTTAGCTCACGTGCTCAAAGAATATGCATAGTTTCTAGTTTTGTCAGTTGTATGTTTTCTTTCCTTAAGTACCACTAAAAGACACTTTCAAAGGGAGTGGGGACCTTTAAACCGGAAACTCAATTTTTCAAGTACGTATCAGTGACTTAAAAGCTCTAATTCTCAGGCAACAATTTCAAAACCATATACACAAAGTTAAGTGTCTTCAGTTAACACTTTTCACTATCTAGTACATAACATTTCAACAACAAGGATACAAGGTTAGTTCCTTTTATCAACAGAGAAAAGTACTCATCCCTAGGCCTGTAGCCATCAGTTAACTCAAATCCTTCATAAGGTATTTTGAAAATCAAGCAAAAAGTATTTACCATTGTACTTCAAAAAAATGCCAGTCAAGAAAACAAGCAGCAATTCTTGTTCCAAGAATTTTCATTAGACTGTTACAGTGAAAGGCTCTGAACTGCTAAGTTCTCACTTTGTTCAAAGAAGGCAACTTCAGCTATGCTCAAAATCAAGAGTGTATGAAGATCTTTATATGGTCATTGAAACACTATTTGCAAGCACAGAATGGGGAAACTTACATTTTTCCGTGATCACTGTCCTAATATCTGAACTGGAAGTTTTGTTTTTCAAATTCTGAGCCAATGTAAACACAGAATCAAGCTGCGGGTGCCGCTGTTCCAAATCTGCCTTTGTTATCTGTTGAGAATTAGGATATGATTTTCAGTCCAAAATGCAGAAGTTAGTTAACACCATCTGTATCATTTTTCGATAAAACAAAACATGTTTGCATCACCACAAGTATATAGCTTTATATATACAAGTATATCATTAATGTAATCCTTGCATTGTCACAGTATTACAGCACTGCTTTAAAAAGCAAAAAGTTCTGAATTAGTTACTGAAAATTCAGAGGTGAAGGTTAACCTGTACAAACCAGTCACTGCAGTCATCAAACAGTATTTTCCAATATTTATTTTTTACTCTCCCATAACTTATTTCCTCTTAAACAAGGTCCGATGATTTATGTTGGAGGGAGAAGGTGAAAAAAGGAGAGGTAGAACAAGAGAGAAGGAAAAGAACAGGAAGGAACAATCAGACGATATATAAAAAACAGTTCTCACTATGGCGATGTAAGAGAAGCAGATATCACTAGTATTAAACAGTAAAAAGAAAGCATTTCTGAAGTTACTGTGCATCACATTCTTTCAAATTCCAGATTACATTAGACACCCACAGAAACAGTTTAGCACTTGCTTAGCCTGCAGCTTTTCCTCTACAGTTACTCATGTTAATTGGTATCAAGTCAAAATGAACCTTAATGGCAGCATACATCTCAAATACTGCCCTTAGTCATAGTTCAGCCTAGAGTGAGCTATCAATAGAAACATTTACGTAAGAAGCATTTATGTTACAACTTTTAATCGTTTTAGCATCTCTATGGAAATCAGTTTAGTCTAACTACAACACAACAAAACTCATTAGAAACCACTAGACTGGATCATAAAGGTCACTCTCCAAAAAAATATAAAGCTACTCCAAAGATTTCAGCAAAAACTATCTCTACATTCCCAAAAGATGGCATCTATAAGATTTGCTTAAAACAAATAGCAGTGCTTATCTCACATAGGGACATGGGAAATCACAGGAAATAGCAGAGGGGAAACCAATGTAATATTAGCATTTGAAGTGTCGTTTTCAAGCTATTAATTTACTACATTTTTCTTTTTTTTTTTTTAAATTTCTTTACTGAATGTAGAACCTAATAAAGCGTAAGCCAATTTTCCCATCCACTAGCCTTCAAGAAACACATACCTTCATTCGTGCAATAGTCCGATTGATCTCATCAATATTTCCCACAGTGACTATGTTTGACTTGAGCATTTGGTCAATCAATACCAACCAGTCAGCCAGCTCAGTTGTAGTTTTATCCAGATCAGCAGGTGCAGAAAGTTCCAAAGCCTGCTGAGTCTGAACAGGAATTTCCAGTGAAGAAGATACTAGCACCACCTTTTGGACATCTGAAAGATTTGAAGGGTTTTGTTAAAGAAAAAAAAGTCATGGCTTCATATGCAGTTGTGGGCATTATAGGCTTTTTGAAATTCCTATAAATACGTAACCGCATCTACAGAGAAAGAAGAGCAAAAACTTGTATTCGAGGCATTTTTACCAGAAACTAAGTAATCAGAAATTCCTTTTTTTTTAAGGCTATTGTTTCATTGCACATCAAAGCATGTCAAAGACTCACTCAAATGATTCGGTCTAGATACAAAACAAACAGGAAGAAAACTTGCAAAGGTGAAATATCATTAAATCTAATGGAGTGAAGCTAAACACTTTGACATGAAAGATAATTGACCCTTATTAACCATAAAAAAAATCAAATTCATTCAAGATAACTGTCTAAAATTGTCTTCACTTCTGTTTTATGTGGCAGAAAGCTTTTCCTCCACTCTTGGGGGGAAAAACTCTTGGCTCAGAATTCTCTTAAGTACAGGTTGAGCTACTACAAAAGACTTCATGGACCTGGCAATACACAACTGTCCTAAGGAGCAACAGATGCCCACCAGCTCAGCTCAATCCTTTCTTTTTAACCTGACACTGCAAAGAAGCAACGAGTAGGATTCACTCCAGAAGGTGTGTTTGGTTGTGTTCTAGTTCCAAAAAAACACTAAATTATGTCAAGCTGGAGCATGACTATAACACACTTGCCTCAAGTAATGAAATACAGGAGCTTTACCTAAACACAAAAGGAAAACAAGATGAATCAAGGTTTTCAAAGGCTTAAACAAAAGCTGGTTTTTCTCCTCTAAATTGTCTACTGATGCTAAATGGTACTGATGCTAAATGGAGAAAAACTGGTAATTTACTCAAGTTCAACCAGCAAATTCTTTCAGGCAGGGGCTGTCTTTTTTACTTCGTTTTCTAAAGAGGAAACCTGGGCATCTCGTTCACATTCTGTATCTCCTGATCTGCTTCCAACAATTTGAAAAGATGGACAGTGTCACTGTCTGATACAAGAACTTATCATATTTAGACAGCTTGGCCTACAAGATCCAGGAACATAAGCATCTAGCTGATGAGAAAGATCTATCTGCATCCCCATTGAGCTACAAGACACAGAATGGCCTTTATTTAAAGGGCTGCAGAGAATCTGCATGCAGGAGGTACTTTGCAAATTATTAGCTGTAGGGAAATCTTGTAGTGAATCTTAATTGTTAAAAGGCACAAACACAAGACAAATCTACAGGAAAGCAGGCTGTCAGGAACACAGCTATTTTGGTTTTTATTCTATACCTAGTACACTGGATCCTGACAAGAAGGCATAAGTTTTAGTAAAATATTCATTCCCCCATTTCAAAAACCCTCAAGGGAATCCCAAAGGCCACCTCCATCCTCAACTGCAGAGGGATTTTTTTTCCTCTAACCCAACATTCCCTCTCTCCCATAGTAACACAGAGGTAGCCCCAAGTACAGCAATGGACAGCATTTTCCATTTGTCTAAATTCATAGGGAAAGTTTTCCCTTTTTGGATTATTTTTGACAGCAAACAGGATTTAACTCAATACAATTAAGAACAATAGGAGGACTGACAACTCACCAGAAGGCTTTGTCTGTGTAACAAGATGCGACTTCCCAAATGTCATCAGTTCTCTTACTCTGTCAGGCACTTCTCTGAAAACCTACAGCCCAGCAGAGAGGAATAAAAACAGTAAAACAACCTATATTAACAGCGAAAAAGTAACCACTTATTAAAAGACAGAATATTCTACTCCATGCTTGGTACCATGGCATGCCTCGGATATATTTCTCTGATTTTTTTCAAGTGATCATTTCAAATAATAAAAATTCCAAGAGGTACACAGAGCGTTATTTCAATACATTCCAGTGTCTTACATAAATCTTGGAGAGAAATAAATGAGCTGTTGTAGACAGGTTGTTTACATGCTTTTTACTGCCTAAGCATCAAAGCTTTAACTCATTATTTGAATACACTTTGAAGGAATCACCACGCAAAGCATCACTTTGTGGTTATCAGTTACAGGGAAACAGAAATAGGAAGTTAATTTAAAAAGAAAAAGTATTACCTTTAAACTCTATTGTAGTAATGATAAATTTGCCCACTTTACTTTTTAGAAGTTTTTAAAAGGCAGCAGATGGAAATTTAATGTACAAGGAGAGGGGGCAGAGAAAATCCCCATTTTTCATGGCTGAGTAGGTAAAAATGGATTTTTTTTTTCTTTCCCTAAAATATCAAAAGCACTTCCCCCAATAAAATCTTACCTCCCTGTTCCACAATATAATCCCAGATAATTCTATTCTTTTTTCACTTGCGTGTCCAGGCTCTGATTGAAAAAATCTAGTTTTATTTCAACCGGTGATTTTTTTCTTCTCATATTTACACCCACGAGACTGAACACTACAGTTAATAATTTGCAGCAATTACACTCAAGAAGAATCCCAGAGACACTTTGTTTTTTTCACTAAGGTTTACCACAGATATATGGAAAGGAAAACAACCATTCTGAGTACATCACTATTTTCAACCTCAGATACATAAGGCTGAAGAATTGCACACCTTATTCCACCTCACATTGAGAGACTGCAGGCAATCAGAAAGTCTGTCTTTTTCCTGAAGATCAACATTTTTATCCAAAAGCACTTCAGGTTCAGTTCTGTTCAGCCATTCCAGTTTGTCACCCTGTACTTCCATCGCTTCCCTTAAGACCTAAAAGGGACAGAGAATTTTAGACTGAAGCAAAACGCATATATGCTCAAGTAAAAGGGCGAAGCTTTCTTTTAACTTCAATATTTAGAAGTTTTCCTGTAAATTTATAACAAAAATCTTCCATTGAAGTTCCTACGCTCCTTCTAGAAATTGAAAGATTTAGTCTAATATCAATATTTACTGCTAATTGTAAAAAATCCATAAAACTGCAAATTACTAAGGTACTTATAAAGCTTCATATCATGCGTACGAATTCCTGCCTTACAAGATACTGCTGTTTGATCACCTCTGGATTCATCACATGTAGCCAAAAGGAAATAAATCACATAAAGGTACTTTACTCTTAAGGATAGGTACTCTAAAGATATTTAAAACCTAAAAACTTGACAACCTGATTATGATCAACCTCCCAAAGCTTTCTTTCTCTTTAAACATGAAAGTGCAGGTCAGATCCTGCAATAAAAAAAGCTTCTGCTGGATTCCTAGTGATTGTAAATCAACTCTGCTTTGCCAATATACCACAAGCTCAGTGGAGTAGGAATCAAAAATTGTTTTTAAATCACTAGAAATAAAAAGTTACAATAGCAAGTACACATATCTATCCACCTCAATATTTACACTAACCTGTGTTACACAGGTACTGTGGAGGTGTGCATAGTAAAGGGACAGGAACACAGACCTGGAAGGGAGGTGACTGAACAGAGCACCCTGCTACACTAAACACCACATAAAAAAAGTGCCTTTCCTAAATTTTCAAAGTTCTGCCTTAAAAGAATGACATTTTTAAACACTTCATATCCTTTTAAATTGAAGGCTGCTCCAGAAGCTCTACTTAGAAATCTTCTTCTCATTCCCAAACTGTACTTATTCCTGGTTGATCAGTTAACATATTATTCCCACTTCCCTAATACCAGCCTTTAGTTAATAGGTCATCATCTCTATGCTTTCTTATTCTCAACATCATATCCCCTCTTCTCCTCCTTTATGTGACAAAGTAAGCTCCAAGTTTCTTTTCAGATGAGTTCTCCACCCTCCTGAACAACCTTACTTCAGTACTTATTCTGTTGCAAACTCGCCTTTCCTTAACATACACAAACAAAACAGCTCATTCCTACTTTCAGAGCCAAATTGGTAGTTAATTCCCTGCCAGTGTTTCTCTAGCAAATTCTGTTCTTTTTTTGCTTATTCCAGTTCTACCTTTCACTTCAGGCATCTATATGAAGGTAGATGACAAGAAAAATTTTCATGATAGTCAGACAGGCAATATTCAACAGCTTCAACACAATTTGTTTACACCAACAGCTACAACCACTTCACATCACCTATACACATTTGTTGGAAGTTCAAGCCTTTCCACCCTATTTGGTCTAAAAGAGGTGGTTTGGGTTTTTTCTTGTTCAAATGGGTTTTTGTTGTTTGTGTTTTTTTTCTTTTTCTTTATTTACTAATCATTAAAAAATGAGCAAGCAGAGGTTTGCTGGATTGACTGTTCCTTCCATTCTTTTAGGATTCCAGAAACACTCTTTCACACATCCTACAAACCAGAAATATTTGTGGTCAACGCCAGACAAAATAAACAAGAAAAATACACACACGCATATGCACTCAAGTTACTTATAACAACCAAACCTCATAGTTTAAAAAGCAGGTTAAGCAAAATTTTACACATGTAACAAAGTACTAAAGCTGCCCAGGAAATGGGAGTATGGCACTCACTTTTTTAAGCTTATTGGCTTTTTGCTAAAGTGTTGGCAAGTATAAAGTTGACTTGGTGACATCTCCAGTGAAATTCCACTTACTAATTTTTACCAGTGGTAAATATTTCTCACTTTCTGATACATAGCCCCAATCTTTCAGCTAGATAACAGTTATAAACCCAAAACCAACTCCATTAAGAAGCATCGAGTGTCTGTGTAAGTAATCTCACAAAACAGTCTCGTACAAGCCTAATATTTCTTTGGCTATTTACAATGTGAAAATTCCCCTCCCCAAAAGCCGGGTCCTGATGCTTTGCGTAAGATAAACACGCTAATCAATCTTGCCTGTAACTCTCGCAGTTTTTCTTCATGGTTGAACATAAATCTTGTGTCCAGAGCATTTTCTACATTTTCCAACCAGCAACGCAGCTCATCAAGCTTCCTCCTGTACTCTATCAGCTGCTGATTCTCTCCTTTTAGCCTTATAAAAAGGAAAAAAAAATCCACATGCATTTCCACAGCAAATACAGCATGTCAGTCCTACGTTACTTTTGATGCAACATAGTCAAAGTGTTTTTGAGTGACTGCAGCATTTTAAAGGTTTCATTCTAGTACTCAAAGAATTCTATACTCGTCACTGAAGTGCAAGATGCTTGCAAATTAATGCTACTCCCTTAAAAAACGAACTTCAGTTCTAAAGTCACAAAATAGACTTTTAAAAGTCTACAGAAAACATTAAACAAGTGACAGTACACCACCACCTTCAGGCCTAATCACTGTAAGCCACTACAAGGCCACTGTTAATGAAAGCATTAAAAGTGTCCCTAAATGCTCCAAGGCAAAATTCCCTAAGTTACAAAGCTTTAAGGGAACTTCTCAAGCCAAGTAAGAAAAATCTTATTGCATTTTTAAATATATCAGGAGATGTTACAAATATATAATTATATAAATAGCTTCCAAAAATATCTATTCATTCCAAGGACTTATCCTTACACATTTTCTAGAACCAAGAGAGGTGTCTTCCTTTTGTTCCCAGAAACACTGAAAATTTATATATTTATCTCAGGTAACCTTGCTCTTTTGAAGTAAATTCAAGACTTCAAAATTGACTTCAATTTTGTTCCTAAAATATCTAGTAAGGTGGATTAAATTGTTGCAAATCCAGACCTAGAGAACTTACAGTATTGTAAAAATTCAAGTACAAGTGTTTTAATTAGCGTAGCTTTGAGAATGCAAAAGTAGAAATCAAGGTAATGTAGTTATAGTTCAGCTTCAGACAGAGAAAGTAGCTGAGTTTTACTTCCTATAGTGGTCTGGTTTAGCAATAAAACTATTTTAAAAACAAAGGAAAATCATAAGAAAAGAAATGTTGTGGTTGTCATTTGGTGGGTTGTGTTAAACACAGACTCAACCAAGCAGTCAATTGCAGCTGCATTTATGGGAAATTGGTTCTAGAAGACAGTTCAAAACACAGGTGTCTGAATGTCAGGAAAATTCAGATTAATGACAGCATGCAATAGCACTACTTCTCCCAGAATCTTCTAAATGAGATTCTCCTCATTACATCTAGTCAGATATCCAAATTTTTGATTAACTTATTACCTCTGTTGTCTGTCCATGACCTCCGCAGTGATTGCTTTCCAGCGTCTATTCAATCCTGCCAGCTTCTCCTGCAGGAAGCTCCCATCTGTAGCCGACAATTTCTGTATGATCCCTTCCCCAGTTCTGTTCAAGGCTGAAACACTGGTCTGATGGCTGCTCACTCCTTCTTCAAGTTCCTGTCAGAAACATGAAAGCCACACAGAATTTTATTACTGACCTAAGGTGACTTTGATCTGTGGCTCATAATATGCAGGATGAATCCTAGATGCATATTATTTTAATAAAAAGGGCACTTAAAACCATCTTGCTTAAAAATTGGAAGCTGTTGATTTATTAAGAGTCTGTCATTGCATCTAGTTCAGTTTTCTAATGAGTGTCAAAAGGTGACACAGAATAGGCTGTCGAATACTACTTAGGATCACAAGAATTTATTTAAACCATCAATGCTAGAGTCCACATTCATATTTGTTTTCTTTCTTCTTAATATACAGCACTTCCTGGTAGTGCTAACAGATGGTGTAATTTTTTTTTTTTAACCAGCTCTTATCATAACCTATGCCCTTGACTATTTCCATAACTTAAACAGTATTTTACCTAGGATAATAAAGGCTGTGCTGCCATGGTCCCCAGACATCACAAGAAATGCATGAAATTGAAGGAAGTCAAAAGATGTCAGGATCAAATCTTCAAATATCCCTAACCACTACAAAAACCTTACATTGTTAGCAATACTTTCCTAGCAACTAGATCAGGAGCGAGTCGATTCAAGAAGGGAAATGCCCTAGAAGAAAACTCGGAGCAGCAACAAGGGAAAAACACAAGCCGTATGTTAGGTAGAAACATCTCTTTAGCAACACATACCTAAAACTCAAACCACCATTATTCTCAAAAGGAAAAAAAAACCCTAGTTCTTAAAGTCATGTTTTCTTCTCCTTCTTTAGGAGGAAGTAAAGGAGTTCAGCTAAACAGAAAAGTCAGCTCTTTCATAATGATGAGCTAGAAAAATAATCAGGGAGTTAAATTCCAGAACTGAAGTCTGAAACAATCAAACCTAAGACATCTGTAATTGGAATCATCTTTTTCCTGATTGCTTATACAAGCAGGAAATTGCAGTCGTTAGTATAAAAATAGAAATTGGCTAAGTTATAGTTGACCATTGTTAGAGTCTATTTTTTTAATTATGAGTAGAAAGTGAAACAATACACTATTTTTAACTGCTTAACACTTTTAAAGCTGTAACAAAACATATTTAATAACCAAAATTATGCCAACACTTGGATTACGGAAATATCACAAACCTATCAATACTAAGAGTCATCATAACATCTCACACTATAAGCAGGAGTTGTTGTCTTCCAATAATCATTTTAAACTTCAACTGAAAGAAATTTTAAGTCAGGAATCTTAAAATATAATTGCATAGCCTCATTTCAAATCTATATGTCTATATAGAGAACTAGAATTTTAGACAAAAACAAGGCTTTTTCCAAGTTGCTCGCTTTCTGCACAAATCACACATACCTGCTGATGCAGTCCAGCTGTCTGCAGCTCCAGGCTGCCATCTGGACCACGGGCATCGGCTAATAACACTTCAGCTTCCGTTATCCAGTGGGAAAGGTCATTGAGATCACAGTGGAACTGCCTCCACATCTCAATCGCTCTATCAAAGCAACTGTTTGAAAACAAAGCATTGGAAAATTATCCAAACAGTTTTGGTGAAAAAGCTAAGATTCCTACTCCAGTGAGTTTGAAACTTTCCTGCCAAACCCAGAAAGGCCAGCATACAGCCTGGTTAAAGCCTCAATACTGACGGCTTCCTGACCTAGTAACAGCTGTAAAAAGCCATCAGCACAGACTGTCATTAACTTCCAGCTGAAGGAAAAAAGGGCAGTCCTAAGCAAATTTTTGTTTCTATCACTTAAAAAATAAAGATTGATTAGCTGCATCAAATTGGTCTGCAGAACCCTTTTTTCTTTATTATAAAAAAGTTGAGGTATCAGTGTAGAATATGAAATGATTAATTGCTCAGATTTTTTAATTCATAAACCATAGGGTACTGGTGGCTGGAATTTAATAAGCGAAGGTGATTTTGATTATATAGAACTGGCTGTATTACCAGTGGGCCTGCATAAGTAGGTCTTATACAATTTAATCACACAATAATTTACCAGACATTTCATTATTATTACCATCTTCGCAGCCTTAAATTAATGCGTAGCTTAACTTGAAGGGCAAATTCTTTGCCATGGAATAGGCTAAATTATTACAGTCAGAAGGTTGCTTTGAACTAAAATGAGAGATCCTCTATGTTAACGAATGAACAAAACCCACCCATAAATGTTAAATAAAACCATGACAGGAATAGAGAAAGTGGCCTGCTTTCTATTTTTACATTATTAACTTTATGTTAGCATTCTAAAGCAAACACGACAGATGTCTTGAAGGATAACATGAAATCTACATCAATGCCAACAGGCTAGAAAGTATCCCATGCCAATCTAATAAAAAAATACTCTTGAAAGACATAGGAAGGCCAGGTCTCCTCCCGCTCAGAGGACCTCTAAGGTGACAGAGGAAAGACCTCATCTGCAGGCCATTATTTTTGTCTTAAACAATTCCAATAGCAAAGTCTCCAGCATTACCACTTAAAAACAGACGGGACATGAAATTAGCAGCATAACAGTGAAGATATCCAAAACCAAACTTCAAAGAGCTACCATTACACCTCTCTCTTTCACTAATTAAATTCAACAATCCAGAATTCCTAGTGAAATTATTTTCATCGAAATTATGTCATTTTTAAAGACATTCATATTTTTTGGCACTTACACGGCTTTTTTGTTACTATAGTTCTTCATGTGACCAATTCTAGAAAAGAAGAAAGCCTTAAAAATCTCTATTTAAATTTTTCTGATCCTACCTCCTTGTTCTATTTTCAATTTCTTGCACACGTCTCAATTCATTAAACTAGACCAACCTGCAGGCTGACCTCAAATTTCATTCTCACTTTATTTGTCAGGTACATTTTACTCTAACTGAACATATTGTCTCACCACAGTATCTCATTCCACACTTTATGAGAAGAGATATTCTAAAGCACTTAAAATAGCTCAAAATAATATTTTATTGGCTACCTTCAAAATGCAAGTTTCTGGGCAAGTTTTTAACATGTCACTTTTTCAGATTCCAGAACTTTAAAACTTCAGAGAAGAGGTTGGTATTTAATTTCTGCTGTTTCTGATGCCAGCCTGCAGTTCCATCAGCATTTTGAGCAACGAGACAAAGTTTCAGTTTGGTTTTGAGTGAGATGTACATACTGCTGTTTCACTACAGACTTCTCAGCTCTAAGATAAAAGCATTCAAGTCCTGTCACTACAGTACTGAGACTTGGCCACCCCTTGTCTCGTCTTCCACTTGCTTTCAAACCATAGCTCATTCTCAAGTCATCAACACTTTTAGCACTGGGGGAAAGCCCATGGCAGAAGCAGAACTGGCAAACCAGCATTGTTACAAACAGCTCAAAAAGGCATTAAGTCCACATTTTACTTCATACATATGTGGAAGCCAAACTCAAGTGAAGCAGATTTAAGCAAAGCTTTTAAGTGTTTGACAAGTACTGTCTAATGCAACTTGCGCTCAGCTACCTCAGAGATTTTATCAAGAGATTAACTACTTAGTTGGCACTCAATCACAAAATCATTACTGCCTCTGAAAACTAAATCAATCTTGCCAGACTTCAGATGCTGTTTCTACTATTTCTGTCAAAATTTCCACCCACTCCGGAAAAAAAAAAAGCCAGAGACACTTAAGGAGATAGCAATCTAACTCTCTTGCTTATGCTTAGGGCAACACTGGTAAAAGAAAGAATAAACTTGGTTAAAAATTCTTCTTTTAACAGAGCTTAAGAATACTAATGCCAAAATACAGTATTTTAATATTGTCCTCAAAGTATATCCTATTAAAATTGTAGCAGTTCATCTATTCAGGAAGCTACGTACCGTTTTATCTTACATTACTAATCCAGCAGTCCCTTTTCTATGAAAATTGAGCCCAATATTATTCTTGCTAGGATACAGAGCTTCACAAACTTTAAAGTTCAGGATTAATTTGTATTCAGTGAACCAACTGAGGAGGCAATCTGGTACATTTTGCCAGCTAATCATAAACATTGAAATTACCCTGATACACTTACCTTTTTCAACAGGAAGACTAGATTTCTGGTTAACTCTAGCTACTTAATGAACCAAAATTTAGGTAGTAAATGCAATTGTACTCATACTATCAGTTTAAACCTTCCAATTAAGGTACGCGATGGGGGAAGGGGGACGTAACTAAAGCTTATTTGATGTCCTATCTAAAAGACAACAAAATAGCTGCAAGCACATAGATACAGACAGGCACCAGATTCTGAAGTTATCTCCAAGTATGGCAGGTGAACATGGGCAGCCAGCAAGAGCACAGAAAGTGGCACCCAGTGGGCACCATTATTTGTTCCCGAATTTAAAAGAAACGTGAAAAAGCATCTGCTGAGCAATTAGAAATCTTGATGCTTCACTGGTTCAGTGGCCCAGAATTTCTGGAAGCCTCTGCTTAGTCAATACCTGATTTTTATATTGTTTTACACAATTTCTATACCAGCAATAACCTTTCACTGCTCATTAAAAAGTAAATATTGTAAAGGCAAATTAACTAGAGTAGGAGCCTTTGAATTTAATTTTAAGTTTCATAAAATAATTCTCAGGCACTAAGGGTTTTTTGCATAACAGCAATCTCACCGTCTATTGCTGTCTGCAATGTGAGTAGTAGCAGCTTAGTAGTAATGCTGTGAACGCAGTTTCATACTTTCACCAATTCCAACTTAAAAAGCCTTTCTGACACTTTTCCAAGTCTGATAAAGCAGTATTCAGTTAGTTTCTAAACACTGGAAGATGTTTCAGGTAAGGCATTTTCAGTTTATAATATCTTCTGTAAAGGGCAGGAAGAAATAACAGACTAAACATTTTTCTCTCTGCTTTTTTTGGTTTAAGTGAAATTACAGCTATTAGATTTTTGTGAAAAGGAAATAGAAAATCTATTTTTCATAAGCACTGATTTCAATATTCTTTTGTTATCTCAACCATAAAATTTTCTTGTATTGTTAACTCCAATTTTCAACTTTCAGCAACAATAAAAAAAATGCTTTATTTTAAAGACTCCATCCCTACAAACTCCTTCCCCTCCTTCAAAAATAGCCTTGAATTCTTTAAAAGCTGTCCTATTCAAAAATTTTCTTCTAGAACTCAGCTTTGTGATAGTTTTACAAAACAAACAAAAGTGTTTTATAATGCAACTATTCTATTTTATAAAGTAAAATACAATCAGCTTCATAAAGGCACCCAAACTACAATTTGCATGTTAACTGTTTCAACATTCATTAATTCTGGCAATCGTTGTGCAATACTAACATATTAAAGCTGATCACTCTCGAACTATCTATATCATTAGAGTACATTTGTAAAATACTTAAGTACATAAAATAATTACTACACTGGCACAGAAACCGAACATCCTTGACTTACCACTTTCGGTCATTGTACATTCTATTAATTCTATCCCATTCTGCATTCAGCTGGGTTAGTGCATCTCCTATTTGTATTGCCTCAGGTCCAGACGCTTCTAATATAACATCAGGCTGCTTCTCATGTATGACTGCAATTTGATCCCCAAGTTTATCCAAAACATCTTTTATGTTCTGCAAGCAAAGTAATGACACAAGCCATTAGTAAAGTCAACACCAGCAAGAAATAAGAAACACTGGAAAAAATGTAAAAGTAATCGCTTCAAAATACTGTTCCAAAACGCAACATCTACAATAAGATTACGACCATCAGCATAAGCAGTTTACAGATTAAATCAGTTTTAGCAACTTAACTGAATGGTCCATCACTTTTTTGAGAACATCCTTCACATTTTATGAAGAGGATAAAATATTCTGTATATTCAACCTGGTTTTGAGGCAAGAGGCATACCATACTTCTCTAAACAGCCATAACTTCATTATTAAACAATTATTGCAGATCATGAAGACACTGTACATATTCCTTCATGTAAAAAATGAGCCACAAAGTGTGACTTTATTATGCTTCACAACCTCCTATATTCACAGAACTGCAAAAATATAAGCTACATAAAAGTTCTGGATTTAAATTATTTAAGTAAAAGCAATCTGGCTCAAATATCATTGAACTATGATACGAAAATAGCTTTAAACTAGTTGCTGTTTTAAGGTTGCCTTGTTTTTCAGAGGATAGTCCATGTAAATTGTGGAATTTACCTATCTTTTCAAATTTCAAACAGTAGCATTTTCTAAAAATTCTACGCTCTATTTGCTTCCTCTGAAACCATCCTTAGAATATATCAAAATTTCAGTATCAGATATCTGAGACATGCACTGAAATGAAGCGTTTTAAATGCCTTGTAACAAACATTCCTAATTGCACTTAAGGGAGCAGAGAGGCAGAGTAAACAGGGACAAGAGAATCTCATCAACAAAACAGAAGAGACACCCACTTTGTCAAAGGTTAGCATCATTCCTCTCTTTGCTGTTGAAAACCACGCCAACGCAAATGAAAAATGAAAGCACGTACACAGCATGGAGAAAAGCAGATCAAAAAAGTGGACTGAAATTCTGATGAGCTTTTAAAGGATCTGTATAACAGCTGCAGAAACGGCTAACCCAGCACTAGGTGAGAGACAAAGCCTGACTACCTCAAATGTAAGGACACAGACCTCACTGGTTCCCAACCCACAGAGGTACATCTACAGTGCACTACATCATTTGCAGTTCCCAACTCCAATGAATGTTTTGTGTGGCAATCTCTGTATTATGCTACTTTGCATGCTCAAAATTAATCAGGAGTCTAATTACTACAATAAATACTTCCAAGCATACGTTCTTCATGTCCTTTTGAAGAATGGAAAATCTTTAACTACTTCCCCATCATTAATCACACATGTAAATCCACTGGCTGGCAAGGACCTGTAGGAGCTTAAAATCGAGCATATATTGATGCTTTCCTAATCAGAACAGACACACAGAACAGAACACAAGTCTTATAGGCTCATATATAGCTTCATACAAAAAACAAGAATCTCCCCCTTTCTTCCTCTTCCCATGTGAGCAATTGTTTTCACATGACAGAACAGCAGCTGCATTAAAGGAGACCAAGCAGGATCATAAGGAGATTGGCTTTAGCAATTCTCTACATATAACAGAGTACACAATGAAAAACAGTTTCTCCAACAGAAGAAATCAATCCCTTCTCTTCCTCCCCCAACCCACTACCCAGCTTCCATGCTATTCCATTCTGTATCCAGATTCTGCATAACAACAAACAACCACAAAACTGTCTCATCATTTAATTCTCAGTGCATATTGATGCAGTATATTCTGAACAAAAGATACAAATACAGCCATACAGTTGCAGAAGTGGTCTTTTTAATTCTGCTATTCCCTCCTCCCATTCTTTCCTCTGAATATAATGCTTAGGCATGCAGTACCTTCAGTGCATCTTCTTGAGTTGAAAAATCCTCGTAGATGCCAGTATTTAGCTCTGGTGCATTCAGCAGCAGTTCAACATCAGCCATGGCCAGCAAGACTTTGTTGATTTCAACCAAGTATTCAGTTGAAAAAGGCAAGGTCCTAACCCCTGCAGCAAAGTGGCCTTTTAACCTCTGCTGGACAGGGATTGCCTAAAAACATGAAAGTTCATTTTATATTTCAAAGTTCAAGCAATTTTATGAAAACAAATAAATAAGTAGACTATATTCAGAGTAAGTATTTTTCTACTCCAAGAGACAGAACAAAGGCCTTTCTAGCATAAATTCAGAATGCTGCAAGTCCAGCAGAGAACTCCATTTTTTAAAAAGTAGACATCATACCTAACAATGGCTCTGGATTATTCTTTATTAAAACTCTGGTGAGTGGGAAGAGCAGTGCTGATTCTGTCACCGTTTCCAGAAATACACTTCTTGATCAAGCCTGTATCCAGTCGTCATTACAACTCAGTCTGCTTCCTTTATTAAGGACTACCAGAAGTTACCCTTTTACTGAAGCAAACCTTCTCCCTGACATTCTTTTCAATAAGCATCAACACACACATTTCCCAACCAATTTTTCAATAAGTTAGTGCTCTATCAGTAACACAATATGTTTTTGCAGCAATAAGAGACACTAACTCCTCAAGCGCTTGGCAACTGTTATCTGCTCTGACTGTAACACAAGGCTATACAGCCAAGTCCTATGTTAGCAGACAAGAAAGCAAGAATGGTAATTTAATGCAGCTTTTTCTTGAATCATCAACGATGGCCTGGATTTGAAGGATTAGGAAGCCAACTGCAAGAGGCTACAATCTGCCATGTCCGGCAAAGACAGCAGAGGTAGATGAAGCAGATACTCCAAGGACTGAAAGCATTTTTTTTTCCGAAAAGGTTTGTTATCCCAACAGGATTCTGCTACCATCTCTGAAAATGGCTCAGTTCTTTAAAATCCACAATGAAAAAGTAAACCCACCTCCTAATAACGAAGATTTCAAGCAAGTTCTAACCCACCACCCTGTACTCCATGAATGTGAGTCAAGCAAGACAAAGAGGCACTCAACTGTATGACTTACTAACAGCTGAGAATACACTTAATGTGAAAAATAAGTGTACCTTCAGTGATTTCTGCCAGTGAATTTTAATTTGCAATCAATCTGGACTGGGAGCCTACATGCAAATCACTAGGACAGCTAACAATCAGTAAAATATTAAGCCCCATTAACAAAGTTGTTTGCAAACACTTGCCTATCTTCCTCCCCCACATGCTTCTGAGCATTTCAAATATGTCACTAACTGGAATCTAACATATGCAACATGTGTAGTGCAAAAGAAAAAGTATGTTCATATAGTCACCATTTCAGATTTCTTCTCAAGCACTGAATGCTCCCAAGGATTTTGTGTTGATTTTGGGAGCCTTTTTCTTGGGTTATTTGCTTGGGTTTGGGTCGGGGGGAGGGGGGGGGGGGGGGGGGGGGGGGGGGGGGGGGGGGGGGGGGGGGGAAGGGAGTTGTTTGTTTTGGTTTTTTGAAGTAAGCAGTTTCTACTGAAACTGAGGACACAGTTATGCTTGCACAAGACTTACCACTAAATATGGTATACTTTCAGTCATTCATAGCCTACCAAAGAAAGGGGATGTACAGACACATAAGCATAAATTGAGTCTACTGAAAACAAGCATTACAGACAAACACCATAAAATATTCAGCACTGCTTTTTGATTCAGTGGCAGCAAGCGAGCACCACAGTAAAAAGAAATTATTCCATATTCTTTAGCTATAAATCCAGCATCTTGGTCCCCGATGCTCCCAAAACACATTTTCTTGAGGCAATGAATATATTTTGTCAGCTAGCATCACTGAAATTTGAAGCAAAAGCCAAGACTTAGATGCTGCTATGATTTCCTTTGGCAGGAGAGGTCCCACAGCCCCAAAGAAATCAGGCAAAGCTTCTGCAAGTCAAAGTATACTTTCCCCAGCAACCTAGAATGAGCCTGGGTTTGAACAAACACCAGGACACCTGCTGCAGCTCAGTCACCAACAACAACTTCACAAAGTATTTTCTCTAACCTCTCCATCATCCTAGAACTTCCATTCTCACACAGACAGCATTCTAGAGTCTAGACCTTACCCAAATGAATAGGTCACTGGACTCCATTTTTCTACTTCACACACATTTCTCTCTCATTAGAAAAAAAGAACTAGTACAAGATTTAAAAAAGCATCTGTTATAGCATGAAGCAAATTTGTTCTCCACTTGTTGCCAGCACTGCCATATACTGAAAGGTTCTGCTTCACCAGCAGAAGCAACCTGGGCCAGGCTGCTGCTCTGCAAAGCAGTCAGTTCCTCCTGGTCCTGTTCCTGCAGAGCAAACCTCATTGTTAACCTGTTCCAGCTGCCTCGTATCACTGAGATCTCTCCTCCTTTCACAACCCTCCTTCTTAAAGGAGAATGTATATAAATGTTATAAACACATCAGTGCTTTACTACAGCAGAGTTTTAATTGTTCAGCTGTTCTCTCCCTTGCATCGTAGACTGGCAGCTTCTAAGATGCAGCATAATGTACTAAAAAAATGGAAGAGAAGCTTAACATAACTGTCTCACACAAATGAAACAACTGTCACAAAAGTTGAGTTTTAAATGGGTTTTGGGGGGTGGGGGGTTAATTAAAAAAACAGGCAAGCAAACTTTTCTTCAGTACCCACAAATATAAAGTTAATCAAAGTTTATTTAGGAAGAAGTCTGACTGGATTACTTAATAGCCCTTTTCTACTTTCAGTATTGACAGAGCATGTTTATTAAATTTGATCACTTTAAATACTAGGAAAAATGAAGGACTGTGAGGAGGGAAGCGGAATACTGAAGTTACTAGTGTACATTCTATAACTAAGGCCTTCTTAATGGGAGCTGCTAAAAAAATAATTCGGTGGTGAAAAATTCTTCCTATACAACTCAATCTCAAAACACCACGTACTGCTTATATTTGCAAATAAAAACCCCTTTTGGTTAGAAACGCTCTTTTTAACCATTCCTTGCTCCTTTCTCCATCCTACAAAATACTTCATAGACAGTTTTCTAGGAAAAGATTTTCCTAAGCTAAAATCTTATGTCAATTTTATTTGTTCTTCTAGGTTAACTAACACAGCCACTAAGCAATACATTTGTGGGCTATGTAGGCAGTGGTTCATATTTAAGTAACCCAGAACCTTCCCTATAAAAAGGACAATAGGTAACCATGTTTTCTTTATTACGGGATTAAGAGCCTTCAAGATGGCTTCTGTGTTTCAGTTTATAAGAAAAACTGCACTGTGCCTGCAAAAGCAAATTCATTTACCATCTGCAAAACCATCATTTTCACTTCAAAACACTTTTCTAAAACCTGGAAAAATCTCTCAGGAACTTTAGTCAGCTAATTACCTCTGCGATTTAAGGTTTAATTTTTCCTTTCCCTCATTCCGAGCCAAGTCAGAACAAAGCAATTGAAATAAAATAATAAAGCAAGGTTAGAAAAGGGACTCGAGGAGATACAAGTGTCTGATGGAGGCTTTTCTAGCTAACAAATTTGTGGAAAAAAAGGGTTATTCGGAAGTACCTGCTATGCAGAAGGGCTACCAATATTTTGGAGACACTTAACTACATAATCCCTAGAAGCATACACAAGGAATATTTATGATCCAACTACTTCCAGCAAATCAATATACAGAAATACATAACCTTCAAGCACCATAAGTCAGTCCTCTCCTCCAGTCATTGACAAAAATGTAAATAATGTATTACATAAAACCTTAATTGGAGTCTACTCCCCAGCTTGGCAGCTAAAATCTTTCTTTTCCTGTTTGTTCATTCAAACTCTAGTTTATCTTCCTCAGTACAGTCTTTCCATCCAAGTGGGGGGTTGAGCCAACTCCACACCAGTGGACCAAGAATTAATTTAGTGCTTCTCAGTCCTGAGCAGAGATGAGCAAACACCACTGCAATTTGCTAGTTGGTAGTCTGACGACCCTATGATACAACCAGGGCTTCCCTTCTCCAGCCTTCATCAGACGCTCCTGCTGACTGAAGAAGTGTGGGGGGGAGTGTTCAAATACAGAATAGACAGTAAAAATTGGGGAGGGGCAATTTCTCTTGCAGAATTTTAGCATTAGGGTTGCCTCTGGTGCTGAGGGTAAGTCAAGTCTGGCAGCTCCAAGAAAACACTCAAGCAACCATGTTTATCCAAAATGATGAAGACATTTGGGAACACTATTTCTCCCTTTAGAAATTATATGGCCCCACACCATTTTTAGCATGGAAAATCAATTAAGCAAAGCAGGTGAAAGAACAATCCATAAAAGTAAACTAAGGTCACTTGAGACAGGTTGGCTTACCACTCAAATATTGGAAAGCTAGAGGCACGGGCACATGAAACAGTTTCCAAGTTTCATAGTGGTAATGAAAACTTCTGAGGGCCCTTTCTGACAGCTTAGTTAACTCAGCCAGACTAGAAAGTATATCTGGAAGTACAAGGATACTTTTACACAACTAAATCTGATCAAAGATAACATTTCCCCCTCAACAGGCTACTGTAATTACTACAGCAATCCGTATTTGCATGATATTCTGCATTCAGCCCAGTACTCCAGGAATGGATCTAACACCGCCAGGGATTAGCTGCAGGATACCCTTAAAGAAAAGGGCTTTATAGGAGGCAAAGGATCTTCCTTACATGAAATCAGTCAACCTGCAGTGAGACCAGCACTGAAAGGAAGACCAGTTTGTGGCACAACTGGACTGCTCCCATTAGCAAAGAACAATCCAGGTATACCTTTTTACCTTTTCAATCCACTAATTGATTCACTCAAAGCAGCTGATGGTGAAACAAAAGCTGATTAATGTTGTTTTACTGTAAACATGTATGCATCCCAATTTCCTTCAAACAAATTGCCTGGCATCAACCAGGTCCCAAGGAGCTCAGGCACAAACACCACAGTACACCATGAGTACTCGCTAGGGACCAAACAGAGCAGTTAGATCAGGCTGCTTAAAGCCTCACCAAACATGGTCTTGAACACCTCTAAGGATGAGGCATCCACAAATTCTCTTGGCAACCTCTTCCAGTGCTTCAGCACCCTCAGAGTAAAAAAAAAAAAATCTTCCTAATATCCAATCTAAATCTCCTCTTTCAGCTTAAAACCAAGACCTCTCTTCCTATGAAGAAGTATTCTTTGACAAGAAGTCCCCCTCTCCAGCTATCTCATAGGCCACCTTTAAATACCAGAAGGCTGCTCTAAATTCTCCCTGGAGCCTTCTCTTCTCTAGGCTAAACAACCCTAACTTTCTCCGCCTGCTCTCATAGGGGAGGTGCCCCAGCCCTCTCATCACTTCCATGGCCCTCCTCTGGACTCGCTCTGACAGATCCATGTCCTTCCTATGTTGAGGACTCCAGAACTGAACGCAGGTAAGGTCTCACAAGAGCAGAGCAGAGGGGCAGAGTCACCTCCCTCAACCTGCTGGTCACGGTTCTTTGGATGCCCAGGATACAGTTGGCTTTCTGGGCTGCAAGTGCACATAACAGCTGCTTATCCAGCACCCCCAAATCCCTCTCTTCATGGCTACTCTCAATCCATTCTTTGTCCTGCCTGCAAATTGTGCTTGGGATTGCCCATCTTTGCTACCCATGTCTGTGTGGGAAGCTTAGGATTTGAGAAAAGTCTCTCCAAAGAGAAGCAAATTAAAATGTTTACTTTCATAGCTGACAGTGAATAGCCTACACGACCAACAAGAGCAGAGCATCTGCCATTGCTCCAAAGCTGATAGGCAGCTGAAGATACACAGCACTACCACTAAGAATAAGAACTACCACATTATAATTTTGTTGTGCAAGTCTTAAAGGGAACCACAGCATTTTACCCCTGCCTCCAAATTAATTGTTGCTGTGTTAAAAATTTACAGAGCCATCAAAAAGAGATTGATCGGTTTTAATTATGAAGCTTCATACAGAGAAACTGAGAAGTACTTGACAGATTGCCTAGCCCCCAAGCTTGTCCAAGAAATTACTTAATGCTTCACAAGGTTTCTCACTATTATTGCCTAAAATATTAATGTAATCACCATGTGGCCAAAGTGTTTTAAAGCTGAAATAAAATTAAAAAAGAAAAACGCCCAAAAACCCCCCCACAAACCCACCAATTTTATTAGACCTTGACATCATACTAAATCAATTGTGGAATTGTTTGTCAAAACCTGCACACACACATTATCAAATATAAGATTATTCTCATCAGAAATACTTCAACCTTTGTCATTTTTATTCATCTTCATTGTGTACAGTAATATCAATCACATGACGATAGCTATCACTCCCTAAGTATCTGAGACAGTGAAGGGCAGCATCAGGGCAGCTACAACCACAGGATGCAGAGGCACTGAGTTTAAGCTTTAGACAAGGCTTTTCTCATACCTGCACCAACCAGACAATGAATTGGGCTGAGATCACCAAGGTATCAGAACGAGCTAAGCATAATCCCCATCAGCAAGACTGGCAAGAGAAACTGTCCTGATTGAACCACACTGCCCAGATCCTGCTGCTCTAAGACATCCCTGACAATGGGGATATTTTAGACCTATGAATATGTTAGATGTCCCAAGCAAGTATATGCAGACAACTTCCTATTGAAAAAATGACTGCTGTCATTTTAAACACACTTTTTTTCCAAGAATGTGTCAAACAGCCATAAAACTCTAATATATAAAGCTCTAAAGCTCATTGTGTTCATTCTGTTTGCTCCAAGTCTCATTTACCTGTAGTTTTTGTTCATCTTCCACACCTTGCAGCCCTGACAGACGGTTCTCAGCCTCATCCAGCCACTTCATTAGACTGTCATGTTCCTTCTTATACTGGGAAAACACTGGAGAGAGTTCCACCACCTGCCTGCTTTGAAATGACCTGCACTCCTACAATCCAATTTATTGGGGAAATAGTACAAGAGGGAATCAGCAAGTAGATCACATTTATTTGAAAAACAAAAATACTTGAGGGATTCAATTGAAGTTTCAAAACATGCAATAGCAGCCATCTTTTTTTTTTTTAAATAGCTATGTTCTCTTTATTGGTACAGCTATGTAATCAAAGCCAGCCTAAGGGTCTCAACCCTGCCTTTGACCTACACCTGACTTACCAATTCTAATATGATTCAAACAGGTGGGCTAAAAGGAGTATAAAAATGCAGATGCCCTTTTTTTCTACACAAAAATATTTTTAATATAGCATGTGTACAATACTACCACAAGATAAAGAGAGTCCACAATTGCTGATAACACCCTCTAAAGAAAGGAAGCAGAATCCCAGAGCAGATTCATATTTGCACAAGCCTCTTCAGCTGGGAGATCAATGAATGTGTTTGTGTATATGTGTCTTTGTGGTCATGCTTTACACAGCCTGGTGATGGAGACAAACCTCTGCTGGAGGCCTAAAGACAACTGAAGCAAATGCCCAACTGTCTGCACCTATCTATGTTAATACATATGGGCTGGCCCTCTGTGAAGCTGTGAAAAGGACTTGAAGAAACAAACCAATTCCCGAAAACTTTGGAATGATAAAAGTCATTTTGGAACTGCAAAGATTCACAGAGTCAGACTGTGTATGCACATTTAAATCATACCCAGAGAATCTTATATGCTAGAAAAGTCATATCCGGGTTGTAAGTGGGATACAAAAGGAAAGACTGCATAAATTAAGTATAGTAATTATCATAATCCTACCTGCACATTGTTGTACTTTTTCTGCAGAAGCAACAGTTGTATGCGGATCTTCTCTCTCTTATGGTCCTCCATAGGCTGCTGCAACAACTGCCCTCCTCTCTGTAAAACTTCTTCAATCTGAGCTCTTTCTTCATCCAGCTAAAATTACACAAGACTATTATCTACAGAAAGCTATGGTTTCAAAAATAAATTTATTAGCTGCTCAAATATTACCAGTAATGCCACTAAACTGTTGTTTCATTATCCAAACACGAGCTAAACAAATTCAGGTGGGGCTCTCCTCAACTACCAAATCCTAGTGACCCTCCAGTACTCAAAGGGGGCGTACAGAAAAGATGGGAAAGGACTTTTTGTCAGTGAGGGCAGGGACAGGATAATGGGTAATGGTTTTAAGATGAAAGAGGGGGGATTTAGATAAGATATTAGGAAGAAATATTTTACTGTGAGGGTGGTGAGACACTGGAAAGGGTTGCTTAGAAAAGTCACGAATGTCCCCATCCCTGGAGATCTTCAAGGCCACTTTGGATAAGGCTTTGAGCAACCTCATCTAGTGCAAAGTGTCCCTGCCCATGGCAAGGGGTTTGGAGCTACATTTTGAAAGTCCCTTCCAAACCAAACCATTCTAAGGTTCTCTGAAAGTACAGGAAAGCTGTGCAGCATTCCCAGCAACTTAGTAATTCCCTTCACCTTCTGCATAAAGGGATTTTCCTGGAAGAATTCCCTTTTGAAGTCTGGAGGAATACAACAGAAAATAGAAAGTAAATTAGACAGTTATTTAATAGTTCCATTGGTCACAAACCTTTTCATCTTCCCCACTCAACTCCAGGTGCCTTTCCACAACTTTTAACATATTCTGTACGTCACACTCAAATTTTTCCAGATCTGGAAAAGCTATTCTGACTTCACAGGGCTCTGACATGACTGGAAGTCGCTCTTGCCCAACAAGCATCTGCAAAGCAAAACCAAAAACATTGTTCAACCTGAAAATTTAGTCTGAGCTCACACATACAGTCTAGTGATTTAAACCAATTCTCCATGAAGACATACCATGTCATAGGACCGTAAGATATTAGCATTATAAAAATGCAAGAGTTCAGAGTTGTTTGACCTAATACAGAGTTAAGCTTGGACACAGTATTGACAGGTATTATCAAGCTTTATCTTCAAACTTCAATTTGAGCATTTTGGTCTCAAAACAAAAGTCCTCCAGTGACATTAGCTTATGGTGGGTTTTAAAGTTTATATAAATATGTACTGCAATATATACATTTTTGTGAATCTTCATAGCAGTTATTCATAAATTTTCCCTTGCAACTCAAGTCATCACCTGCAACTTAGGTAAAAAAAATCAGGTGGTCTAAAATGACATATCTATGCTTCAGAGAGAATCAAAAGCAGCAAAATGCTGTTCTAACACAAAGATCTACTTCAGGAAAATATTTTTTATGGGAAGGGTCATTGGGCACTGGAATAGGCTGCCTATTGGGGAGGTGGTTGAGTCACCTTCCCTGGAAGTCTTTAAGGGACAGGTGGACCAAGTGCTGAGGGGCATGGTTTAGGGAGTGTTAGGAATGGCTGGACTCAATGACCCAGTGGGTCCCTTCCAACCTAGTGATTCTATGATTCCTAAAGCTACGTGCCATCATTTTGGCATAGACTCCTCCCCAATCATATTTTGGGGCTCACTCATCCTCACCTTGGCACTTTTAATGTGCTGAGAGACCTTCTCAAAGTTCCTGTTCAGTTCTGCCAGCTTGGGTTCAACAAGTTCACGGCATGACACCCCCCGACCATTCATTAGGATGATAGCCTGATCACGCACATTATCCACTCGAAGACTGACATCATCTAATTCAGATGTTAAACGCTAAGAAGTGAAAGAAAAATGCAAATGGTTACTCCAAGACAGACATTTTTAAAAAAAAAGCAAGCAGTAAACCTCAATCAACTTAATTTAGAATCCAGAGGCAGTTACTTGACAGCAACATTTCCTACCTTAACAGTTTCCTCTTTTTTGCTTGCTGACTTTTTCTCAATCTCATCTAGCAAGGCTTCAGCCTGATACAACCAAGTACTTATGTGGGCAACATTTTCATCAAAAATTTCCAGCTGACTCTGATGATTCTGGAAAGAGATTAAAAAAAATGTATCAATTTGAGAAACTTAAAAACTTAAAAAAACTCCTCTCCCACAAAAATCAATATAACAAAAACCCTGCCAAAAGTCACCATTATGAGTAAAAAGGAGATTAATGCAATAAAGTGCTTTGGACACCACCTTAGACAAATTAAATTGTTCCTTTCACCTTCAATAAGTGTTTACAAGGATTTAGTTTTCATTGTATACACCTCAATACTACTGTTCCCAGCTCACAGAAATGAAAACAAATAGTTGAGGTAGTCTGTTCAACTAAATAAAGATAGACGATGTATTACAACATTACAGCCAGACCACATCATCTCAGTTGACCAAGAAACCTGCAATTTTTTAAATCATCACTAGCAGAAACAGGAGTATGCATTTTGTGCAGTGGTTATTGCTCTGGCTTGTTATTTTGAGGGGCTTTTTGTTTTGTCTGTGTGTTGCTTTTTTTTTAACTGGAAGGAGATTACACCAAAACTTATAAATTAAAATAGTCAAGTTTTGTTATTTTACTGATTACATAATATTTCTTCCTCTTAAGTGACCACATGGTAAACTTATTAGGCCTGCTTTCATCTGCAGTCAGAAATGGTAATATTAAGTGCCACAGACAGAAGCAACACATTCTGTGTGACAAAAAGCTATTAGAATCACAGACGTACCATTCTGCTTAAGCACAAGGCTTTTCACACAAATAAAGGGTAGCTAAGCTTTGATCTTTTAGACTAACAAATAAAAGGGAAGAAAAAGAAAAAGCTTGATTGTTTTCAATACCAACATCAAGAAACTTATCTCCACCTAGTGAAAGACCAGTTTAACTTAAAGGATAACAAGGACAACAGTCAACACCAGACATGAAAGTAATTTAGAAGGTTTTTAGCTGTGGATCATCCTTAGTGTATATACAAATAAAGATGAATTACTCAACTACTCTTAATATGGACATCATTGTATTACGAAACAAACCTGCAACAGGCACTGGACAGGATGCAGAGGGTTCACCATCCACGTTTAGGTATACACTGAAGTTTCCATAATTTCAGCCTATATCAGAGGTTTCTGAAGGTGGACTGTCATAACTAGCTGAATGCCACAGAAATACCTTAACTATCCAAACACAGTCTGATACCAGCATCAGTTGTAGACTGTTTCATGTCTGTTTTGCAAAACTTGCAGCTTCAAGCTGTATAATATAATATGCTTAGTCTTGCATTTACTCATCCAAGCCCATGCTGTTGGCCTTAACTCTGATATGGCATACTCATACCATTATGGGCTGTCCGAAAAACCAATAGGCTAACAGAGGGTCCCCAACTGCTTTGCTTAACACCACTAGAAGATACCAACTGCACATTAAACAGTCGTCATATGGGTCTTGAGGAAATCTATCAACACAAAACAGCTCTGCTCATGCTAGAGCTGGCATAGATGTTTCTTTCAGGCTGAAAAAAGCACAGCACACAGCAGTCTCACAGAAACAAGTCCTTTTGTTTTCTATCTACATTAATATATCCGTAAGATTATAGAAAGTTACATAGAAAACACAAGATCCAATATCTGGGCTCTAATTATAACCTGTTACGAAACAAAAAAAAACCCATTCTCATAACCGGGTGTTTTTTCCCCCCCTCATTTTAAGCTGGCAGAATCAAACACTACCAGTTATTGAGTAAACTCACTAGAAGTTTTATGAAAGCTTGTACCTCCCATAACCTACTCAGTTTATGTGTGATGGTAGATGTCCATTTTCAGGATTGAAAAAGAAAAGTTATTTCTGTGCACTAGTGTAGCAAGAATTGTACTAAGGGCTAAATAACAAGTAGACATAAAAGCTAGCACTATTGGTATAGCAGTAGAGAAAGCAATAAAATATTAACAGGGAAGAGGTACAAGGAGATACACTTGTAAATACAGACAAAAGATTAAAAATGTAACGTGATGGGACATAAAAGGGGCAGAGGGAGAAAGGAAAGAAAGATTAAAACAACATGTGTGAAATGTCTTCACTAAGCACTTGCTGGATTTTTTTTCTAGAAAAGAGGAACTGCATCACGAAGTTTAGGGAGAGAAAGAACCTAGAGTGTCCTAGCACCAAAGCCAGAAAAAGAAAGGCAAAGTAAAAAAGGTTAAATCTAGTTTTATTCTCTACAACTAAGCAGGTTATTCCCTCTAGGTGAAGTTAACTGTCTGCCTGGAATATTTACATAACTTCATCACGCTCACATCCAGATTCTGCATTTTCATCTCCTACCCACTGAGCAACACCCACTACTACCAAGCACATGGCACCAGAACCTATCAGCAAATCTAACACACTTGCAGGAACAGTTTCCCAGCTTTCTCATTGTATATAACCTTGTGACTGACCTCTTCATCTACAGAGCAACCACCTTTAAGTCCATGAAGCACCATGGAAGCTTCACATCATAGCGAAGTGAGACAAGTAAAAGCTGCAACTGCTTCTGGTGTGTGAAGGCATAACCACCCTGAACATTTCTCACACATGCAACTTACCAACAAGGTGTCACACCAGTCCTCAGTCCAGGTCCGAACTCTGCTCCAGCCAGCATTCAGGACACAAAGCTTCTCCTCCAAGGAAGCCTCACTCCCTTCCACCAGAGCCTGGAGTGCGGTGCAGCTTTCTGTGATGCTCTTCAGATCAGCTTTCCTCCTCTCCAGCTCCCTCAGCACATTCTGAAAGAAGAACCACCATTAACATCGCACATTGCTCCCAAGCACAAGGGCCAGGAAAGCACACTTTCACCTCCACAGGCAACAAATATTATCACAGACGATCTTCACTTGAGAAAAATCAAACCAAGTAGGAATACCTTCTGCTTATACTTTGTAGATACTTTTTTTTTGAGAGAGACAGCAAACATGACAGTACAACGCATGTAAGTGTCCTAAATAACTTAGCTTGAGACCTCTTTAATTTGTTGTTTTACAGTACCTTCATAGTTCTTTTTCATAGGTAGTTAAAGCAAGTGCACCATATCACATTATAGGTCCAATTTTAAAAGGTTCTTTTCTGTGCTGTCAAGCACCACAGAGAACACAATTTAAAAGATATCTTGGATTTCTTTGCATCTTTTCCTATTGAAGTACTTTCACAGCTGGCAACAATGAGAAAAGTTTTTTGAGAACCAACCACATCAGTACTGCACATACTCAAATCACTTGCTATGTATTACAGAAGCCCTATTGCTATATTACCCATACATAGATATGTAAATATATATGTATCTAATATTGTTTCCAAGTAATTTCTGATTTTAAATAGGTTTTTTAATCTAAAAAAGAATCGCCTTCTTTGAAAGACTGCATACTGACATACAAGTTAACTAATATGTCATCTCTTGAATATCAGTATATGATTTTGATGTGGAAAAAAGCACCTCTTGCCTTACAAGATCACTGACTATTATTAATAGCATCCAGCTACTTAGAAAGCTTTCCAATGTCAGTGTACAATGTGTGGACGAAAGCAGTTGATCACAACTAGTGTCTGGAGCTCCTTGAACATCTTATCTGTGAAGTAAATTTATTATTTTATGTAACTTTTTACCTTAGACAGCAACAAATACTCAAGTTCCTACAATTTAAAGTTCTCTCTAGAAAACCCGAAAACAGGAAGGACAATTTGCATGCAAGGGCCTGTCTTCCTGGAACACAGCGTAAAAGTTCATCAAGCATTTGCATTATTTATAGATGTAAAGTAAGAATGCTTCAGTAAGTATTTAAAAGCTTGTTTGGAAGGAAATTTTAGGGATACCGCCACAGTAGAAACAGTGCTAACTATAATCCTGAGTGAAATGTGTGATAACAGTAATTAGATGGTTTTCTAATTTTGTAAGCTTTCAAGTTTAAAGATTGAACGGAGACCTATTCCAAAAGTAAAGGGTGAAAGAAACCAATGGCTGGGAACACCAGTATTGCTGAAATGTATTACCTGACACTGGTTGCTAACTTCAACTATTACATAAGATTCTACAGTGTGAGAAAAATCAATACTTTAGTTAAAAAAAATTAGAGAGCATTCACCTGCTTCTATGAAAAGTTGCAATTCATAGAGGAAAGAAAAAAGGAATTACAGGAGCTTTTTTTTTTTTGCAAAGTCATAACTTTGAAGACAACTTTTGCAATGAAAAGCTACAATGTTTCATTAGAAGTGTTAATGAACTTTGTTTGCTCTACTAGTAGGATATTTCACCCAGTCCAAAACTACATTTACTCACATTTAAGGTTACTATACCTATGAACTGTGTTAGAAACAGTGACTTAAATACCTAGTAATACCAAATATGTACTAAATGGCCAGTGAAATATTAAAGGTATTAAGTTTGAGGCAAGACACCCAAGATGAAACGGATCAGACTCAGTAAGGTACTAAATATGATCCACTGAATATACTGGCAGCTGACGATGTAAGAGATTCTGGAACAAGTTACAGGGATTTAAGTTCATAGTCACTTGTACATAGTATTGCTATAATATTAAAAATTTATTCTACAGATATTTCGAGCATGCTCACCTTGGCCCAGGCAATTTCTGAATCCAGATCAGAAAGCAAGCTCTCTGAAGTGGACTTCTGCACGAGCTCAGCCTCAGTGGTAGCTAGCCACTCGGACAAAGAGGCAGCCTCTTTCCTCATTTTGCGTGCCAGCTGAGACGCTCTTTCAAGGTCTTGTTTTCCCTCCGTCACCTAGGAAAAAAAAAAAAAAAAACAAGGAAAAAACCAAACGTAGGTTTTAAAAGACAACAAAAATGGAAGTACTAGCCAGCTAAAGTACCACACAAATACATAAAATTCTTGCATCTAAAGACATCTTGTACTAGGAAAAGACCGAAAAGTTATTTATAAACATCTGTATCTTAGTATACAAAGCAGAATATATAAAAGCTTGAATAATTTTAAACTAAGATACACCTAAAGCGGACAAAGAAACCTTCATACTAACTTAATACAGCTAGTAATGAACAACAGATGTTTAAATTTTGTTTAATATGATCTTTTAACTGAAACTCAAGTGAATATAGAATCCAGTCAGTCACAGCTAAAATCCAGTTCCTTTTTGTATTTTGCTAGCAGAAAGCTGTAATGAAATTTCACTGGAAATCTAGTCTATCCTTGAAAATATCTCAGTAAAGTGAATATGAAAATGTGATGTCTGCTGCAGTATAATCAATTCTATTTCACACCGGCTACACAACTCATCTGGTCAAACTTTAACACAGACTTGAGAATAAATCCAACCATAGCAGTCAATCAATCGACAATGAGAAATTGCCTTCTATCTCAGCTTAGCGTTTGCATATGTTAATTGAAAATAATGCACTTTTTGAAGATATAGAAAAATTAACTCAGACAAACAAAATCATAATGTTATACTGCAAAAAAAACCTATGCCTTTTTATCCTTTCCCAATTTCTTGTCCACATGTTGAGTTATAGATGCACAGGTTCCACTAGAGTCCACACTTTCATGAATGTTCTCTAATTAACAATAAAAACATATTTCCTAGGGCCCATTTCAAGATATTCTAACAATGTAATCTGGCCACTTACTCTGAGCTTTATTCACAGAACAGTGAAGAGGCATGAGTCTGCTTGGACTTCTGTCTTAATTTAGGTAGGAAAAGAATGTCCCATTTTCCCCCAGTCCCTAAGGATTTCACCACTTGTAAACACGCCACTTGGATAAATAACTACCCAGGAGCTCAGTGGTGCAGTTGTCACACCAGAAGGATGGGAAGTCCTCCACAGGGACCTGGAGAAGTGGGCCTCTGCAAACTTCATGAGGTTCATCAAGGTCAAGCACAAGATCCTACGCCTGGGTTGAGACAATCCACAGTTTCAATATAGGATGGGGATGATGTGATTGCAAACAGCCCTGCTGAGAAGAACTTGGGTGTGCTCACTGAAAAGAAGCTTGACATGAGCTGGCAATGCACGCTTGCAGCCCAGAAGCCCAACCATGTCCTGGGCTGCACCAAAAGAAGCGTGGCCAGCAGGTCGACGGGGAAGATTCTTCCCCTCTACTCTGCTCTTGTGAGACCCCACCTGGGGTAGTGTCCAGTTCTGGAATCCCCAACAGTAAGAAGAACATGGAACTGTTTGAACTGGTCCAGAGGACAGCCACAAAGACGATCAGAGGGCTGGAGCACCTCTGCTATGAGGACAGGCTGAGACAGTTGGGGTTGTTCAGCCTGGAGAAGAGAAGGCTTCAAGGAGACCTTACAGCAACCTTCCAGTACCTGAAAGGGGCTCATAAGGGGGAGGAAGGGGAAGAACTTTTTACAAGGGCATGTAAGCGATAGGATGAGGGGGAATGGCTTTAAATTGGAAGGGGAAAGGATTTAAGCTAGACCTTAGGAAGAAATTCTTTATGATAAGGGTGGTGAGGCACTGGCACAGGTTGCCCAGGGAAGCTATGGGTGCCCCATCCCTGGAGGTGTTCAAGGTCAAGTTGGATGGGGCCTTGGGCAGCCTGCTCTAGTGGGATGTGTTCCTGCCCATGGCAGGGGGATTGGAACTAGATGATCTCCAAGGTCTTCTTCCAACCCAAACCATTCTATGATTCTATGATTATCTTGCAGACTGGTTTACAAGCAGTACAACAGTGCTCAAAGACTTTAATAAATAGCAGGCCAGCTTTGCCAGAATGATGAAAGCTTTATAAGCCTTCCTTTTGTCAAGGCTACATCCCCTTGAGGAACATGCTGAGCAGAGAGGTCTTGCACAACTACAGCACTGTTATGTCTAATCTTTAGTCTCTGAGTGCTCATGGATGTAGCAACTAGCCTGTACAGTATCAGCTTCAGAATCAAACTTAACAAGGCATCTGACATCAAAACAACAAAGAAGAGAATTTATATGCAGACAAATGTTCATATGTACATTTGTTTTTCTTACCTGTGCCCCCAAGTCATTGTAAAGAAACTTCAAGGCTGTCAGTTGTTCATCCATCCCTTTTGGATTATCTGTTTGTTGTTTCTGTACAATTTGCCGTCCTGTCTTGATGACAGTTTCAACCTCCAATTTCACCTCACTGAGGGTCTTATAGAGTTTCTAAAACACACAAATACTTATTTGGCAGTTTGCATTGCATATTTTCAGACTCTGCTTGATCTGGAGGCCTGATTGCTGGGCTATGGATTAAGAGAAATGCCTGCCAAGATTTCAAACTCAATGTTTCATATTTTATGCTATTTAATTTTCACCCCAAAAATAATTATCCCAATAATTCAGCAATGTTTACTCCATAATATCACCACACGTGGCAAGGCTAATATTGTGATCTGTACTTGATCTTATGTATGCTATTTTTACTGTTCAAATACTAAAAACCAAGCAAACTTGCCCCTGGAGTAATGCTTCTCAGTAACTTGAGAATGAACCAGGGCAGAGAGTTCATAAAAACTCTGCTGTTCCACCACATCTGTTACCAACAAACCAATATTGTCTCTACATTCTCGCCAAGAAGAATTAGAGGTTTTTAGTTATCAATGGTTCTATTGGCATTTTGTGAAAAGTTTTAACAGTTTCATCAGGACTTTAAGCAAAATTTCCTCAGGAGATAGTTTAGGGAAGAAGACTCACACATGAAACACCCTCAAGCATAAGTTAAGAATATTGCATCCTTACCATGCATCTGTCCAGATGAGCTTGGATTATTTCTGGATCAGTATCCTTCACATCCAAAACATGAAGTTCCGCTTTTACACCATCCAACACCCGCTTGCAATCCAACATGCGCTGTTCAAAATTGGCTGGTTTCTGGAAAAGCTGATACTTTGTAGATACTTCACGGAGTTTTCTCTGTTTCAATAAATATTAAAAGACTATTTTAAATTAAATGTTTTCGGAAGTGCCGGTATTGATGTGTCCCATTTCCCAGATTCTACCTTGTCTCTCATGTCACCACAACTCAGTATACATGGCAACACTAAGTGCCAAGCCAAATTCCATTACCTAGTCTTAATTTCCACCTGAGTTGCAAGAGCTCTATAATTCTGTATCATATGTTTTCAAAATATCCATTCTACTAAAACAGAGACTTTCTGACTCTCAGCATTTGTCCCATGATACTTACAAAATCTCAGCTTCCTTAAATTTCTCTAGTGATACTTGCTTCCTAATGAAAGCATGTAGGAGCATATCCTATTTACTTCTGAGGTTCAGTTGACCGCACCAAACAATTTACAGGTTGACAACAGCAGCATGTAATTGAAAACAAAAACCTCTTCAGGTATAAATTCTTAGCGCAATTCTCATTTTTACCTGCAAAGCATCCAGCTGTGTTCCACCACGAGGAGACCTGCATTCAGGAGAAGCAGGAGGGAAAGAGCGAGCACTTTTCTTGAGCTCCTCCAAGGTGGATTCGTGAGCTGCAATCTCCGCTTGAATTTTCTGTCATGTCACAAAAACAAAACACATTACAAAAATGCTTTTGCTGAGGGGAATAGGAACTTGCTGATCACCTACTACCTACCAGAAGTAAATCTACTCTGTAAAAGTTAAACACTACCAGGTTTACTTTAAATATTCTGTCTCTGGTGACAGCTTGGTAAATTGAAATCAGTTAAGATTGTTATTCACTACCTTCTTCTTAAGACAGGAAAACAATCCAAATTACTGAAGACATCACCTCAGCACGAGACTGAATTCATGAGGTCTTCAAAAATTACTAAGTCTAGGCTGAACACTGCTGTGAGATATTTCAAAACATTTTATAGTGAAAAGCTATACTGGAATACCTGGGCCTCCTGGGGCATCTGAAAGGCATCTATCCTATCAGTCAGGTAAGATGTCAGTTGTCTATCCAACTCCACTAAGTTTTCTTGCAGGACCTGCAACATGTGGTCGGTTTCTCTCATGGTCTGAAGCTGTTGTTCTAAGGCAATCTGTCGACTCACCGCCTGAGTGGGACAGAAAGGTAAGACAAGATGGAGCAGCAATTCAATACAAATTATACTAAACTTCCTCAAAACAAGGTGGGGGAGACAGAAAAAACCCAACGAGGAACACTGTCTAAAATGAGCCCGAGAAATCAGCAATTTTTGAAGCCTGCTGTGATTCATACCAAAAAATGACAAACAGTGTCATAGGAGAGTCCTGCTGCTAGACATACAGGACAGTGAAAACAGGTCTCTATCACCTCAGGAAAGTATACTGTTAAAACCACACCAGTTTCAAAAATTAACTATTCGATGGGAATCAGCGACTTCGTGATACACTGCAGATCAATAGTGTTTGATGCGTAGACTTGCACATTTTCTTTCAAAAAATAAACTGTCTTTCTGTTACAGTGTGAAAACAGACGTTCACGGTTCCTTTCTTCCACTACCTCTCCCTTCAACAGCAAAACTAAGTTCATCTGAAATGTCATTACTTGCACGGAACACAAATCCCCCCCATCAACACACACACAGACCAGTGAGCGCATACATACACATACGTGGAAAACTGTCAACAGCCCAGTGTGCCAGTGCTGTACCAATACAGACAGCTTTTATAAGACAAAGTACTGTTGTAACAGGAAAACCAGGAGTGAATGCTAACTTAAAAGACGGCACACAGCTACTAGCTGAGGGCACTGCATTCACGATGCTCTCTGTAATGAGGATGAACTCAAATTCCCTCTATGACTACACTTTGGCAGCAAGAGAAAAGGACTCTCATCCTATAATTTGGCAGGGGCCCGCGTTACCAGGATAAAGAACACAAGTTAGATTTATGCAACCTGAAACAGTTTTCCTCTACTTGTTAAAACTAGAAAAGATTAAAGTATGAGAAGAGGAAAGAGAGACAATATAAAAGACAGGGAATGAGAACTTTTTCCTTTTGTTCCTTATTTCTGTGTGAGTTCTTCCTAGCTATTTCAAAGAGTGAAAATGTCACTTTAAGTTCCTCATTTTTACAGTTAGCGAGCATCTCACCAATCTTTATGGCAACAGGGAGGTAATATTCACCTCAGTTATTGAAAGGTTCCCCTTGCAACTAGAATTGTCTTTTTATCAAAATTACTTGAAAAAATACCGGGGGGGGCCCTGCACTGCAAGGCTGGCTGCAAGCATGCAAAACAAAACTTGAATAAGTTAAGAAAAAAAGCATCTTGCTCTTTGGGCATTATTCCAAATTGAAAACAGCTGACAACATTGTGAAAGTTTTCCCTTTTTTTCTGTGTATTGCAGTCCTGAATATATGAATGCAGCTATCTAATAGGAATCATTTCAGACCACTGAGCTGAAAAACCCAGTCTACTTCAACCCTGCCCCCAAATTCTTACCAAGTGACTCAATTCCTCATAGCGAGCATTGAAAGCCTCCAATTTTTCACTGATGATATCATCAAGAATCCCGCCATCGATCAGTGTCTGCCCAAGTTCCCGAATCTGGGTTCGATTATCAGCTGGATGACGCAGGACTGATTCCAGGGACTAATTAGCAGAGAGAATTTTAAGGGTCAAGACACTGAATATCACTGCATTTTCAGAGCTGGAAGTGTGGCAGCATGCACAGAAGTTTTACACTTCAAATGTCTTGAAAATGCTCTAGAAGCATGAATTAGTTACAGCTTAATCCATCACGGCACAAGGCAAATAGTGGCCATTTTGCTTTAGATAAACTTCACAGCACTTCTTGTCTATACGTATCATTTCATACTACAGTGCTGGAAGGAATTAATCTTTTTACACAGTGCAGGAAAGAACAAACAATTTTATTAAGGTGATAAGTATAGCAAAATTCAGATTTTGGTGGAGGATCCTGCAAATATCCATTCCAGATTAAAGAGTTCATTTAAACTGAAGAATCAGAATATTCAATGCATTTCAGTATTCTACTGAAGTGCAGACTTCGGGTTTTTTTTAACTGTAGCTACCTGAAACGTTAATAATCCAACAATACAATACAATACCTCAAGAGCATCATTGACAGCATCTAACTTATCCGGCAGATTTTCTGTCATTTGCACCCTTTCTTCCAGACTGTTTAGCCAAGCTGTTTCTAAATCAAGATACTGAAGCAGCTCAATCCAACAGGACCACACCTCCTAGAAGCAACAAAAACATAAATCAGCTTACAACAGACATAGATCATCGGACATCGAAACAGCTTGAAGGAATTATGTTTGAAACATTCACCTAAAACAGGCAAGTAGAAAAATATTCAAAACTTGCCATGGCATAGCAAGCTCTAGACAGAAAAACCTGCAACTATAGTAGCAAAATAAAAAAATACGCAAAAACACACAAGTTTCTAAATTCATGCTAAAAATCGGTGATATCCAGATTCTTACAATGCTTTAAGAATTTAATGAAATTCATTCACTTCTCTTGAAAGGTAGGTCATACACAACCTACTCCAAACTACAATCAACATGTTCCAATTCTCATTGTATTTCAACCTTTAATCTGAGAGAAGTTTGTCATTTTGGAAGACATACAGATGGATAACAGAGTTGTGAGACAAGGTCACTTATTCACACAAATGCTGATTACAGTACAAATTATAAAAGCAAAGTTAGATGATGTCTCAAGGTTTCCAAGGAAGTCATCTCAAGGGAAAGTACCCTTGGAAAGGAGCCACAGCAGAACAAGCTCATGCTGAAGTTACTGAATTCAGTGACAAAAATGGGCATTTTCAGTGCCCTTCTCCATTCCTCTTGTGTCACCTGCCTCCATTTTACTAAGCTGAGAGCTATCATTCTTACCTCCAAAGTGTGGCATTTTCCCCGGATCCGATTGCACAGTAGCTGGTAATTCTCCAGCACAACATTCAGCTCAGTCGCCAGGTCCTGACCGCTGGATGGTACTTTGGTGGCCAACATCTTGATGTTGTCTTTGAGAATCTTCACCCGCACCTCCTTCTGTAACACATCCTCCTTCGCTCTCTGCCCAAAGAAATGTATTACACAATCAGCCCACAACTTCCATATGGTCAGCTCTTCACTACTCAGGCCAAAGCACTCCAGTTTAACTTTGGAATTGTTGCTGCCAAAGTATTCCTGGGTCTGAGCACAATAAAATATGGCACTAACTTGCATTCAGGTCATCAGAGTAAGGATTGAAAAATCTTATTTTGTTCAACATACAGGCCTATTTATCATTTATAGTTTGTTCATTAAAAATCCACAACTAAAAGCAAAAAAGAAAGATTAAGTTAAGTGCTATTTAGATGCTAGGATACAGGGATGAAAAAGAGAAACAAAGGATACAGAAAAGAAAGAGAGTTTACAGAAGTCACAAGTCTCACAGCCCAGTAACTATCTCCCTAAGTTACCCAGGAAAGATGATGCAATTATCCAGGACATATGAGAGTTGGGACCTCTCACACAGCTGTTGGATGCACTAGAGGAACACAAAAGATAGACAACCAGAAGAATTCCTTCAACCCAACTGCAGTCAGAGGAGCTCAGTAACAAACATACAGGACAAACAGTACAACACCCAACATGCAGGCCTGGAGAAATATTATCAATTGTCAAATCATGCCCTAAGCAGAATTCAGCAACCAAGACAGCTGGAAGACGGATCACACAGACCAGTCTAAGCCTCTCTCTGTTGAGACAACTAGAAGGCTCCAGAAATAGTGACTGCCCCATATCTCTTTAATGTTTCAAAGACAGTTTTATAAAGTCAAAACACCTCCGATACATACGGCATTGCACTTTATGATAGTACCTAGTACACGACAGCATTATTGGTGTATGTATATGGCAATCAAAAAAAAACCCAAAAAACAAGCTAATGGAATGGCAACGAATGTAAAATCTGGTGAGCATTATTTTACAGCAGGATTATCACAACCCATCTAACATCATCTTAAACCCATTCCCTCAAACATCAGCAGTTCTATTCTGCGTTCCAATGAGAGCAGAATCAAGCAAGCTCAAAAGTTTTTCAAAACCTTAGGCAAAACTGCTCCTAGTAAAATGTAGTTTACTTTTCCAGTCCTAGAAGTAGTCCCAGCATAAATATTCTTAGTGCAAATGAAAGAGGATAATGTCACAGTAAACTTACTGGCTCACTGGCATATCTGCTAAATTTAAAACTACAGGATACAATTCGGATTTGACAAAGGTAAACATGCTCAAAGACTCTCAGATTCGCCAATGAAAAGAGGGTATATGTTCTTTTCCTGGCTTGCGTTCAGCACGTTGTCAGTCTGAGGTCTCAAATGGCTTCAAAGGACATGACTACATAAACACTTGTTAGACTGCTTCAGAAAGAAGAATTCAAAAAGAAGAATTCAAAGCTTCAAATGGACTTGTCAAAGCATTTGTAAGGGAGAAAAAAATCCTTTATTTTATGCTCCACTCAGTGTAGTGAATACTCATTTAAATGTGTGTACAAGTATAAGTGCATACAAGTCAAAATATTTGTGAAGATATGCCTGGACACACAGATTTAAAAGCAGAGAGAATTAGTGCTTACTCTATACATACAGCCAAGAAAACTATCTATTCAACTGGTAACTTAAAACGAGAAAAATAGCCCCTTTCTTTCCACTTTTTGGCCACTAGTCCCAAAATTAGAGACTGAGGGACCACCATCACTGTTTGCAAGAGATGAGGAATACAAAATAACCTTGTAACAGAACTTAAATTGCTTTTGGAAATATGGAGTTACCATATCTAGGGAGCAAGTAACTTAAGCTCAACAGCTAGAAAAAGAATGCTTTCATAACCACTAACTCAGACAGGTATAACACCACTTTTTCTTTTTCTTTCTCAAGCTTCATCTCCTGCAAAAAGTTTTCATATCCTTAGCATTTATCATGGTATACACAGCAATCCTGGCTCAACAGCTCAGCAAGCTGCTGATCATCCTGAACTCTCTATTCCTCATGTCCAAACAAAACATCCGCTTTTACAGTTTCTGCTTTAAAAATAAAAATTCCACAAAGCAAAGCTGAAAAATACTACTAATCTTGCCTGAGCTCCTTTTCACATCAATACTAATTTCACAAAAGTTCGACCCCCAAAGCCATTAAGTTTTGCTTCTCTTTAATCAAGTCTCAACAATGACCTGTTATTCCTCACCTTCATTTCCTCCACAGCATTCTCTAGCTCTTCAGGGGACTTGTATTCAAAATCTTTCTCCAAATATTCTTCTTCAGCTTGAGTCATCCATTCTTGCATCTCTGCCAAATCCTTCTTCAGATTTACAGCTTTTTCCTGACTTTCAGACAGGCGATTTTTCTGACTAATAATCTAGAATCCAAGGTGGAGGGAAAAAAAACAGCAGTTTTGTTACATTAACGTCCTTGTATATGTGAGAAACCACAAGTCTATGCTACAAGATTTTTCTACCAAAACATTTTCAGTTTTTTTTAATTAACAACAGAGTTTTACAGATATACACACACAAACTCACAATCTCTTTTAGCAGATAAAATCTAGAGTTGAAGGAAGGAAGAAATTGACCTTTTCATTTCATTACACAAACCCTGGAAAAAGTCCAATGGAACAAAATCTCTTCTGATCACAAGGATCATAGACGTATCTTTATGCAGAGCATTAGGACACCCCCTTCAGGCCTCACTCTGTCCCACAGCCCAGGCAATCTGGATTCTATATCAACAGCAAGGTTCAGCAACATAAATCCTCACCAGGCATTGCAACTAAATAAATGTTTCTACAGACAGCAGAAAGCTGCCATAGAAAACAACAAAATACCCCAGACTAAAGTGGAGTCCATTTGTAGTTACTTATTTTTCAAAGCTGCTTTTAAGTAGGTAGAAGTTACATGGGGCCAGAATAATATCCCAGATTTCAGGAACAACAGAACAAAAGAGGTCAGACTTCTATCCACCCCAGAAAGAGCAACATGACACAAAGTGAACTAATGAATTTAGTACAATCAACTAAATCAGAAAAGAAGCACAGTGAACCCCTAGGCACCAAGAAGTACCTGTAATTCAAATAAAACTGTTGTTGCACAGGCATCCCCCTAACGCATTTGCCCTTCTGAAGAATTCACTGGGCCAAGTTAGATTTCAGACACTGACAACGTAACAAGTAAAACACACTCATCCTGCTGTTTCACTAGTTATCAAAGCCACATAACCAAACAGCTGCAGTAACAGCAAGCTCTAGCAACGTATGAAACACTCACCTGTTTGCTCAGTTTCTCCCATTGGGCCTGGCAGTCTACTAACTTAGACTTTGCCCAAGTATTTATGCCTGCAAGAGGCTGAGTTCTTAAAGCAGACTCTATTTCTCTCATCTCTTTCAGTGATGGTTCAATCTTCTCCATTTCATTGACAAATATCTGAGTACACAGAAAAATGCTGTTCTTTAGTAAGATATTACATTAATTGACAGGATACTGACAACTTTGCAATTTTTAATTATTCCAGAGAAACCTTAATAAAAAAACAGACTTAAAAATAATCCTTTGGTGTCCCAGAACAACATAACTATGCAATTAAAACAAAATACAGCTTGACATACACAGTGCAAGTTTTCTAATGTGCCAAATGCCAACATTGGAACAATGCAAGTTTGAAGATGATATGCATTACGTACTCTGTTTATGGCAAACCTCATGCTAATATTTCTCCTAGAAAAAAACATTTAAAGGTACACTGTAATCACTCACTATAAGATTAAATTCTACCTATTTGTGACCATTATGTGCCACTAGCTAGAAGGAATCTTTCTTACTTACCTGTTTCACAGTTATTTGCCTGTTATTTTCATTGCCCTCGGAAGCTTAACATAGAAAACTTTTTACTCACAGATTCAATTCCATAATCACAAAATTGGGAGAAATATATAAACAGTCTCAGAGGAACTAGTGCCAACTCATGGATAACTATTTGTAAATATAGTGAAGACCTTTGAAAGGTACAAAGTGTTATGGCCATGCACAAAGAATGAATTTAAAATATGCCCTGAAGAAATAAGACAATTTTTCTGGCAGGTTTTATGGAACATGCCATGGACAGTATTTTACTCATAAAGCAAAATAAAGAGACGCTATGCATTTGTTTCAAAAGCAAAACTCACTGTGCACTGGTCAAGTTGTCTCTGAAGTCCTTCAGTATCTCCTTGAACAGCCTTTTCTGTCATTAATAAGTCTTTCACACCATCTATCCACTTCTGAATGACTTTGGAATCAGCCTAAATCAAACATAACAGTTGATACAACCCCATGATGAAGTACAGCTCTTGCATTTCAACAACTTCTAGCAGCATCAAAAGAATACTCTACAAGCTGCTAGCATTGCCTTGGTTTTGAATCAGACCATCTTTGTTTTTATTTTTGGTTTGAGTTGGGTTTTTTTTTTCCCCTTCCAATTTCTCTACTCTCAAACTTATATTATAATTAAATTCAAAACAGTGACTCTCACATCCTTGCCACAGCATGGTTTAATCGACACTGCAGTGTTCCAAGCTATGACAGAGAAACATGGGAACAAGTAAGGAGGCAAACGTGGCTTCAAGCAACGTTGTTACTCTTCACATAATGGACCTGGCTGAAGGCTGGGGATAGCATTTTCCTGACCACAAAAGCCATGTGTGACGGCTTCCACCACACTCAAAGAGATATATTGCACTCCAAGGGAAAGAGAGGGCCCTATAGGAATACATGTGGGGAGAAGAGGAGGTAATGCTAAGCATACTTGACAGGCAGAAGCTATGCTGGGAAAGCCAGTTGCTGTACATAGAAAGACAGGCACAAAAGGAAAATATCACAGAGGATTAGAGTAACCACTAAAATAACATCTAGCTGTTTGAGGCTAATAGCAGCTACTGTACTCACTAAAGCAATGCACAGGGGACAACAAATAAATACATACAACTGCAGAATCATCTGACCTAACATTTGGCCTCATATCCTGGCATGAGGTGAGCGAGGAGGGAGACAGGAGGGTTGTCATCTCTTTTCCATGCAATTACAGATCTTCCCAATCACCCTTACAAACAAAACCACCACAAACTTAGAACGGGGAGAAAGTTTTGTCTTGTCCTGTTTCAATTGAGTTATGCAATTATTTTTTACTTGGCTTTTTTTAATCAACATTTTTGGAATGTATGGTTGGGTTTTTAATAGATAGCATTGTTTTATTCTGACAATTGTCACAGAGCACTGTTACTGAGAAGCTGAGCCAATGCACATCAGCTTCACCTTCTACTCTGCATGTCACCAAGAAAAGCAAAAACTTCCTTTACTTAAAAAATTTGCAATAACAGTTCTTTTCAAGATCAATACATTACTCATTGCTTCTCAAAAAAAGCCTGCACTAATGAAAACCCACTAGACTAAGATTATGTTTATTTTTAGGCCACTGCTACCATTAGAGGTCAAAGTCATGACATTTTCTTCATTCCTTTTCCATTTCAGGGGAATTTCCTGCAGCTGATTAGCCTGAAAGTTTTCAGAAAAACAGACAGACACCAGGAGGTTTAACAGTGAGCCGTGGCTTAAGGTAAAAAAAAAAATACATATTTATAGAGGCTGCCATTTGACAAGGCATTTTAGCATATGCCTAATTTAGCTTGCTTACAGTGAGCTACTTACATAAGTAGCTGAGGTGAATTAAATGGGATTACTCACAAAAGTTTGGCATACATGTAAATAACTTGCTGAATTACAAGCCAAGTCTACAGAAGATTAATTAAGTAAACACTCCTGCACTGCACGGGTGAACAATTAACAATGTCCACATATTCAGTGTAGGTTGATGTACAAAAGCTCACAATTTTTAGACATGAACTAAAATATTGGATCAGTTTCTAAAATTATTCCAGGCAGGAATAAAGCTAGATTGTGCAGAATTTTAACTTGACTCCTAAAAAAAAACCACACAATGTACAGCCGCGCAGTAGATTTAAAAGAACTGAAGGCAACACTTAAAGACAGAGCTAGCCACGAATTTAGAGGTATGACAGAACACAAGATACAGAAATTTCCTTCTACAAAATACAAGATACAAATCTGATAAAATGAGCCTTGTCTACTTTTCCACATTACTATTAGACAGTCTCACAGTAAAACACAGACCATGTCACTAATGCTCATGTCAGCTTGGGGGAGCCTCAGTCACATCACAAATCACAGAAGGGCCACTTGAGTGCAGGACCTATAGCAGATCTGCCACTGACTCGCTTATCAGATTAACAAGGACATTTTAAAGCACCACCAACATAGTTACTAAGCCATGCCCCAAACCAACACACCTACATGTTTCTGAAAACCTCCAGAGATGGGTAACTCCAACACTTACCTAAGCAACCTGTTACAGTACCTAACAAGTTTTTTGTATTATCCTATCTGAACCTCCCCTCGTACAACTTGAAGGCATTTCCTCCAACTCTCACTTCTTACCTGGGAGAAGAGACCAGCATCCACCTCACTACAACCTCCTTTTAGGTAGTTGTAGCGAGCAATAAGGTCTCCCCTCAGCCTCCTCTTCTCCAGGCTAAACAATCCCAGTTCCTTCAGCTGCTCCTTGTAAGACTTGCCCTGCAGACCTTCCAGCCCCATTGTCCCCTCTGGACATACTCCAGCAGCTCAATATCTTTCTTTAACAGAGTGACCCAAAACTGAATACAGTATTCAAGGTGTGGTCTCACCAGTGCCAAACATAGGGGCACAATCACTTCCCCGCTCCTGCTAGCCACTCCAGTTTTGATACAAGCCAGAGTGCCACTGGCCTTCTTGGCCACCTGGGCACACTGCAGGCTCATGTTCAGACAGGTGTCAAACAGCACCCCAGGTCTTTTTCCACCAGGAAGCTTCCCAGCCACACTTCCCAAAGCCCCAGTTGTTTAAAAATTACTTCCATTGTTCCTTCTGCTTTACTGTCTTTACCGCTTCTGTACTTGGTTTTAAAGGTAACAGGAAAGTTTTTAACAACCCGCTCAGGACAAAATTCTGTTCTCAGATATATATATAAATATACAACAGTGCAGAGTTTCAATGCTTTGCTTTCCATGGCTCTTCAAAACTCCCAGGGGCATAAAAATCCACGTTTCATCAAGTGCTTCATATACATGGTGGAACTAACATCACTTTTGACAGCTGTGGAGAGTAGGGCACTTCACCTTTGGCTGAAAAAACTGAGTAACTGATTACTAAATAAAAGCTTGCCATGCTAATACTGCACACATGTACCCTACTCTCAGGGAGAACGAATTCCAGTTTTCAGGAGCCATTCTTCACCCAGCTAAAGCTGCTATTTAGGAAACTGCATATACAGACCACTCAACTGAACACAATTCAAGTGCAGAAAAATAATAGTTCTGCTCTTACATGAAGTTAAGGGAGAGAAAGTGCTGCTAAAACTGATGAGGTAAGTAGGTATTGCTCAGTGTAGCTAGAGATAATCAGGGAAACTGGAAAGCTGCAATCATTTGAAGAACTGATAGAAAGTTGTTACACAAAAGGACACTAAGGCAGGCTTACAAGCAGAATATTTATTCTGTCATGCTAATAAATGTAACCAGAAAAAGAAGGAATGGAATAGAATGGTGGGATAGTGTACATTTAGGTCAAAGTCAGGAGAAAAATTGAGGAGGTGGTTGCTGGAAAGTAATCACCGAGGGCTTGACTGAGCCTTAGTTTTTTTGTTTTTTTTTTTTAAGGTCCTCTACAAGCCAGGTCCCTTTGAATCATACAATAGCTAGGGTTGGAAGGGACCTTAAGATCATCCAGTTCCAACCCCCCTGCCATAGGCAGAGACATCCCACTAGATCAGGCTGTCCAGAGCCTCATCCAACCTTAGGGCAGTCAGCTCTCGCTGACCAGATCAGCTCCTGCCTAGCTCCACATCACACAGACTGCTGCAAGTAGTTATGGAATGATGGGTTTGAAGCAAACAGACTAAAAGCAGAAATTCTTTCAATTGTAGGTGCAGAAGTACACATGTTCCTGAATGCACTTTAAGGTCAGGGGGGTGATGTGCTGGAGCAGGTTTTGTCTTTATGCTTCAGGTAATACAGCCTAACAATAATTGAAAAAAAACTTATGTAAGAAACATTTTTCCTCTAAAAATCTGCAATTCCTCCTCCTATTCATAGACTGGTTTGTGGTTTCCATTTACATATTCACTAGCTGGACTGGACTACCACACCTATGCTATTCATACACACATGTCACTAGCAGAAGCTCAAGTCCCGAGACAAATAATTAGCAAACAACACCAAGCAGGAGCGAGGGTTTTCCCCAAACCTTTTTTTCCCCCCCAACAGGGAAAGAAAAAATTAATGGAAAGGGTATGCATTCTGCTTTTAATTGTTATTTAGTTACACTCTGATACTCCTACTATGACTTCTTCCAACTTTGTGGTGGTTTGGGGTTTGTGGGGTAAGGTTTGGCAGTTTGGGTTGTTTTCTTAAGAAAAAAATAAAAATTACTTTACTTTTAGTACTTCTGAACCATAATTAGCACCTGCTTGTTCAGCTTTCACTGCAACAACATGCAAGTCAATTACCTGGCCTCACTAATATAAATTTCCGTTTAAACACCTGAGTCCATACTTCAGTAACCATTAAAAATCCTATCTACCTTAAAATATAAAACCAACCCCACACTACTTATTTTGAAAACTGCATCCACTATCAATTTTTTTTCTGCTTCAGAGGGAGAAGAAAGCAAGATTGAAAGAAATTCTCGGAGAAAACTGGTGGTGTGCACAGTACCAATGTTCTGAAGAGAGTGCATACAGCAAGTTGCTTATGTTTATAAACTGCACAATACATACACTCTGTTAAGTGGAAAATAATATAAATATTCCACACTAAAATGTTCAATGCATGTGAAAAAATAGATTTCTGTGAGGTAATGCACGCCTGCCTCCATCCCAAGAGACACAATCACTAAAAGCACCTGCTGGCTTTTAAAGTGTAAAATATAGTATGAAAATGAAAATAATAGGAAACTTAAAGTCTAGTTAAACATTATTTCAGGGGGGAAAAAAAAGCATGGCACTATATTTGGGCTTCTATACTGCTCTGATTAGCTTAATACTTCCAAGCTGATACTGAAGAATGGTTAGTGCCTATGTAACTTTTGGGTCACAGTAACATTGTTATAGGCTAAATCATGATATATTTTGTTTTCATTGTTTTTCCAGAGAAATGTAAATAGTCTACAGAAGGGACTTAAAGCAAACAAGAAGAAACCCATTTAACCAGTAAATAGAGTCAAACTTTGCTAAATTACTTAGGCCCTTATTTCTCCCCTCTTCATGGATAGGTTAAGCATCTAAATACACTTTAAATACCCTTGCTTTTAACCCCTTCATCTTTAAAGCATCAGGATTATCTGCCATGGAGAGTTTCCTGTGTGTATATGTAAGAGTGCTGAATAATCTTAATTCTTTAACCTTCCTAACAGTTCAGAAGCCATTTGTTGAAACCCAATAACTTGTGATATCTAAGCATTTTATTTCCTTTTTTGACTGGCTGTACTAATTCTTTATAACAGAAAACCCACCTGAAGGATGTTTTCTGTAGTGGGTATGGAATTTCAATTTGAGATGCCAAACTAATAAGGCACTGAACATCTGACACCAACCACAATGCAGATAAAATAATATCCTGGGCATGTTAAAAGTCCTTTGCTGCCCTGCTACAAACATACAATATATGTTTCAAGCCTCTGCCTGACTAGTGGCTCATCAACATTTCACTTCTCAACCAGTACCATCTGGACTCCTGAGGGAACAGAGAGTACTCCAAAACAACTGGTGTTATGTAACAAAAATATCCTTTCATTTTACCTCAAATATTCTCAGCTTGGATATAACTTCCTCCAGTAGTTTAACATCTTTGTAACTCTTGATCTTTAACTTGTCCCATTGTCCCTGCACACGCTTGAACTCTTGTGTGTAGACCTTTTTTATATCCAAAGAAGCATGTTTCTCCAAAGCCTTTGTTTCTTCAGCAAGTTTATCCATTCCAGGCTTCTGGGCTTCCAGTGTCTCACAAACAGCCTACAACAAAAAATAAGGAAAGAAAAAAATGCACCTGCTTCCAGTGTTAGCCATACAACCAGTACACAGTTACACACAAGTGCAAGCACAAAGGTTTTGTCATGTGGAGCACAGATTTAGTGAAGAGTGACGTTCCAGTTACTGCAGTTATTGCAGCAGAGATGTCTTAATCTTTTGGTCAGCAAAACCTTCAGCTGCTCTACCAGTGCAGTAGCAGAGATTACAGAATGCGCTGAAAAGCCTGACCATGTAGCTGCTAAACACACCTGTCCCGTACTGACAGGCAAGTTAGTAAAGCAATGGCTACACTACACTGAAATCACAAAAGAAATTGCAACATACATATACAAAGACCTCAGTTTTTAATTTCTCCCACAAATTTTTTTTCAAGAGAAAAATAAATAAAGCCCAGACTGCGTCCTTCTGAGTTTTGAATTGTGAAATTATGTCTGTCATGAAAGTTTTGAAAACTACTCTACTGACTGAAATACAAAGAGTATTTCATTATGGCATTGCTGATAAGAATCACTTGAGTCAAAATGGCTCATTAGCTGATACTGAGGAAAACAATAGCTGAAGGTACAAGCAAAGACATGAAAAACATTGCCACTTCATTAAACTGCCCATTGTAGTTATCTTGCTTAAAATTTGTTGAAGAGTAATTTGCAATGAACACATGAAACCACTACTAATTTCATGAATTTAACTTGGCTAGTATATACATTTAGCTTGTACACGTAGGATGTGTGTGCATATATTTTACACAGGAATCATTTTTTACATGTATTCTCAGTTTTCCTTTGTATTTACAGAAAGGGAACAGGGTAATGTGTACCATTTCCTCTAAAAAGACAGTGAGGTAGCAATGAAACTGGGAAGATGGGTGTATGTTTCTGCAAACAAAGGCTTTGAGCACAGGAGGCCACAGGCTGAGTCAATCTCTGGCTTGGGTCTATGCCTGAAGCCCTTAGCAGTACCTGATACAAAGCAGGAGGAGCTGGACAACCTCAGCTCCACAAGCAGCTCATCACCTGTTTGCTCCTATCTCCCATCACACTCTTTAAAGCTTCCACACTGGTATATTATGTCCTTTCAGGTTAATTAGAAAAGCAAAGCAGGACAAGCCTCCAAAGACAAAATACCATTGCAATTCAGCCAGCCTATGGACCAGAAAATCTTTGCCAACTTCAAACAGAAAAGCAACATTAAAACAGAAAACGAAAGAACTCAATTTTTATTCTGCTGGTTAAAAAAAAAAAACAAACCAGCTCTAACAACTCTGTTTATTGGGCTTTTAAAAATACTTTTATCACTCTCCGCTGATTAGCGAAGGATACAGAGAGCCTCTCCCCACTCAACAACTGGAGCTCAAGAGCTCCTCCTGCAGCCCTCTTATGACACTACACAGGGAAAAATAAGTTTCCAAATTAAGCATGATTCCACAAAAGCAATGTGGGACATTGGAAGGACCAAGGAAGTATTTGTCCATGGTTTTCTTAAGTGAAAAATAACAACAGTACTGGAGATGAATGGTTCTCTCCCATAACTCCAGCCCTGTCCTAGTAATTGCTATTTACAAAGCAACCTGCAGGGAGGTGATTCTGCCCATCTAACTCTCTCAAAATCTCACCTAGAGTACTCCATTCAGCTCTGGAGTACTCAGCAGAGGAAGGACATGGATCTGTTGGAGGAAGTCCAGAGGAGGGCCACAGAGATGAGAGGGCTGGAACACCTACCCTACAAAGTCAGGCTGAGAGAGTCGAGGTTGTTCAGCGCAGACAAGAGAAGGCTCTGGGGAGACCTTAGAGCAGCCTTCCAGCACTTAAAGGGGGCCTACAGGAAAGATGGGGAGGGACTTCCCAGCAGGGAGTGTAGTAATAGGATGAGGGGTAATGTTTTTAAGATGAAAGGGAAAAGAATTATAGATATTAGGAAGAAATTTGTCCAGAAAAGTCGTGGATGCCCCATCCCTGAAACTTGAGTCTATAAAGTAGGGTAAAATCTATCACTGACAGGTCACCTTAGAGGTTTGGATTGGAAGGGACCTTAAAGATCACCTAGTTTCAGCCTCCACTGAGATTAGTTTACTCAGTTTACACCTTCCACTAGATTAGTTTACTCAGTCTCTTCCAACCTGAACTTGAACATCTCCAGGGATGGGACATCCACAGCTTCTTGGCAAGCTGCCAGTACCTCACCACTCTCACAGTAAAATTCTCCCTAATATCTAATGTAAATCTCCTCTTTCTGCTTGAAACCATTACCCCTCATCCTATCACTATACTCCCTGACAGAAATTCCCTGATAAAGAGAATCCCCAGCTTCCCTGAAGGCCCCCTTTAAGTATTGGAAGGCTGATATAAGTCTTCCTAGAGCCCTCTTCTTCTCTACACTGAATGACCCCAACTCTCTCAGCCTGTCCTCATAGTGCTCCAGCTCCCTGATCATCTTCATGGCCCTCCTCTGGATTTGCTCTAACAGATCCATGTCCTTCCTGTGCGGAGAACCCTGGAGCTGAACAGAGTACTCTAGGTAAGGTCTCACGAGAGCAGAATCACCCCCCTTGACCGGCTGGTTGCGCATATGACACAGCCCAAGATACAGTTGGCTTTCCGGGATGAAAGCACACATTGCCCACTCATGTTGAGCTTCTCATCTACCATCATCCAAGTCAATCTCTTCAGGGCTGTTCTTAATCCATTCTCCACCCAGTCTGCATTGGAGCTTGGGATGGCCCTGACCAAGGTGCAGAACACCTTGCGGTTGGCCTGTTGAACTTCATGAGGTTATCATGCCCAGAGGCAACAAAATACTGTTTTCGACAGAAAAGAATTTGTGCATCAATTACCTTTACAGTTTGCAAGCACTGTTTCCCTTTCAAAGGGAATCTGGAGGCCAGAGAAGTATAGTTACTCTCTCATAATAGCTAAGCAAGATGAAACAGGATGGATTTGTTAATCAACTAAACCTCAGAGACAGTTTAAGCAGGCAGGCACTCTGCAGCTGGGCAGGCTATACCCAGGGCTTGTAGAAGAGTATCATAAGCCAGATCCCAGCCTCAGTGGGAGGGCACAGGCAGGGTCAGGGAGCCCACATTGCTGCACGGGACAGACAGCCTCCCCAGGGCAGCAAGCTCAAGCAGGCTGGGCACAACTGCGGTGCAGTTCAGGCAGGGAGAGCTGAAATGCAACTCTGAAGTAGGCTAAGGGCAGGCCCCAGCTCCTAGCTTTCCTCACGAGTGCAGTCAGTGGCAAAGGAGCAGACCTTGGATTGGATCACCAACCTGATCCAATCAGGTTCCTAGAAGGCCGATGCTTTCATGGCCCCGATATCCATTTTCGGGCTCCACAGCACAACAGAGACATGGGCATAGTGGAAAGAGCCTGAGCAGGCCACCAAGGTGATCAGAGGCACTGCAGCACTTCAGAGAACACCCCTCAGAACCTCCTCTTCCCCAAGCTAAGCAGTCCCAGCTCTCTTGGCACAGACAGCAAAAGAAACTGTGTAAGTCCACCGAGGGCTTGGACATAACCAGCCCGCACCTGGACAAATCCCCCTCATCAGCCTGCAGTGGCCCTGCTTTCAGCAAGCAATCCCCAGAGGATGCTTCCACACACCTTTCCTGGATCAACTTCCCTCTGAGTAACGTTTTAGTCACCCCACTGAAAAGAAGGCAGGAGAAAGAAGGATGACAGTAACTGAATAAGCAACTTGCTTGCTTCACCTGAAAGGTTCAGAATTACCTTTGCCTGCTGCAGGGCTTTCTCAACCTTACTGAGGTCACTCAGCCCACTAGCAAGGGACTGCTGCTTGCACTCCAGCTCACCCAGAGTGAGCTTCAGCTGCTGCAGAGAGTCAACGTAGTCCTGGCTCGGCTGGCTTTCCATCTCTGGAATCAGTGAAGAGTAATGGAACAAGATACAGGGCAAGGAAACAGACATAAGATCCAAATCATGAAAGATGCGAACATACCCAAAATGATCAGAATCATTTAGAAACAAGAATCTTCCAAGAGGTAAAAAAACCTTTACTGATGGTAACACTTTTCCTTTTTAAGAATATATAGTATATAAATGTGTCATGTAGAATGTGGTAATAAAATTTACAATTACAAGCCTCCCCAAAAGATATTCAAGAACTCAATCTCAATTTTAGAATTTTAGGTGTTTAGGTATATAATAAATCTCTTGGGTGGGCAGTATGGTAGAATCAATAGCACCTAGAATTTTGTATGTCTAAATACCACAGTTTAGTATTTAACTAAACATATCTACTATTTACATGCAAACACATATCTACTACACATAGAATAAAGTATTATGTGTAATAACCATGTATTAACTACACACTACAGAGAAACTACATAAACTAGTATTTATATAAACAAAATACATTTTAGTGTAGTAGTAGGGTTTGGCTTTTTTACTTTCATTTATATATATACACACACACAAACACAAAAATAGCAGCTTCCAGTCTACTGTCAGAACAGAGACACTACCCAAGAAGACTGAAAAGGATCAGTTTGGATGGAGTATCTGCCCGCAATATTTGACTGCATCTCATTTTGCTGGAGTCAGCCACCCGTGGAATCCCACGCAGGAGGCAGCACCTCACTCTGGTGTTTCTGAACAAAAATACCAGACTTAAGACTGCAGTGAACAGGATTCCAGCTGCCATACCCTTTCTGTGGTATGGACATTCTCTAGCCCCGGATTCCTAACCAATTTCATTACTGCCACAAGTGAAAATTAATCTACACCTTGTTCGGACTCACTAGGTAACTTTTCAACAGCTTACTGTCAGAACTGTCACATTTACAACTAAGGAATTAGTCAACATTTTTAGAGAGAATAAGTTATCTGACTTCCTCTTCTCAAAAGCCAGTACCAATTTAAAGGAGGGGAAAAAAATCAGGGGAAAGCAAATAGATACACTGTTGCTAAACGACAGCAAATCCTGAAGTAGAAGAAAACAGTTTAAGTAACTTTTTTGTCAATAGGAGGCTAAGTCACAACTCCCATAAAAATGCCCATAGAGATGAGACTGAGTAGCACCCCATGGGGGAATTTTCAAAGGCTCAAAGAGCATCCATGAAAGGAGCTGGACTTCTGTCAGTCAAAGCCTGCTAAGATGACAAACGCTTAAGTAGCACTATCAGTTGCTTCTCCCAGTTCAATGACTGGAATCTCCTTTACCTAAAAGTAATTCAAACTGTGCTGTAAATAAACAGCCAAAGTCCTGAACTGACACTTTCCTTTGTTCTCTAGTAATACACAGTCTGCAGAGAATTTTAACTAAAAAACACAAATACAAGTTTAACATATTACAATATGTAAGGTGTTTTACCAAGTAATAACTGGTTCAAATATACTAATAATGCCTCAAGTGATGTGTGGCATGAAAAATTAAGTATTTTTTCACAACATGTAATTACCAAAATACACAATGCCAATAAAATTTTCAAAAGTTCATGAACTCAGAATATTCATAAAATAATCATTCCTTCTAGCAAGAATGAAAGCATACCTTGTAATTTGAGCATGGCAGACAGATGTGTTACTCAGTTTTCTGAATGGATACAGTTAAAGGATGCAGGTCTTGTGCAACACAATATATAGATAACCTAACAATTTAGTAAGTTATTATTTTTATTACACAGAATGTAGTGTTAATATTCTTCCACTTGGAGCTGTTAGCAAAAGAGTTCCTTGAAATACTCAGAAACAAAATGAAAACTAAGGAAAGTCTCCTTTCAGGTCTGTGCTCCTGCTATTCAGCTGTAAAATATTAACAGAGCTACATATTTTCCACAGTACATTTAAAATCCTTTAGAAGCCAGCATGACTGGCTTGAATGCTTATAATGAAATTTAACGCAACAAACCCAAGTAAAAAGTGCCTGAAAAGTAAGCCAGATTCCAAATCACTTCAAAAGATAAAATTTCCTAAAGGAATTATGTATGACTAACATGCTCAAAGCAGCTATGAAAAAAATAAATTTCACATAGGCACACTTGAATTTTACAAGGTTCTCCTAACCTTCCATTTTTCATTTCTCTTATTATTTATTTATTGAAATGCCAGAGACACGTGTTTTTTTGAACTATATTATCCACCTCAAATATGTTTTGCTAATTCCTTAAATGTAGTTTCAGGAATGTTGCACCCTTGCATAATCACTTTTAACACCGAATGATATTTGGAACAATACATTTTGTAGTGTGCACAGAGGAGGTCATATTCATATTTCACCACGTGGATAAAAAGATTGTCAGCCTGACTCAAAGCCTTCCAGAATCAGTAGGAAAACTCTACCAGAATTCACCAACTTTTCAATTTGTTCAAAACAAACAAAAATCACAACAAGTATCAGTAGGACTTACGCTAAGTATGTACACATATTTTTACCTTTCTTCAGCTGCTGGTGACGTTCCTCTAGTTTCTGACGAGTCAACTTGAAGTGATCAAGAAAACCATTCAAGCTCTCCTGAATGAAGTGTGGAGGCATGGGCTGAGATGTGAGTGCCTTGCAGGTGGCTTTCAAGTGTTCCAGACGTGGACTCAGGCTTGCAAGAGAAGCTAACTCCTGCTGTGAAAGATTGAAAACAAAACCAAATCTGACACTTGCCCTGTTAACACAAAGCAGCTACCACAGCATAGCTCCTCCACATTACTAGGACAATATTAAAGTACTTCTGTGACACCGGTGCCAAATCTTCCAGTCAAACTGGATGCCCCAGATCCCTTAGAAATTTTGATATTCTGTGCTCCTAGCAGCTTCCAATCAAAATTAACAAGGTTTAGCAAATTTACCTGACATAAGTCTTTCAGAACTGCTGAGGGCTGGGATGCTGAGGAAACATTTTTAAGCCAGTCATCCTTCTTCATTACAGTCTTCTCAAGCTCATTCATTTCCTTAAAATAAACATTTATATCTTCCTGGTACTTTATCTTTCTGGCCACTTCTTCCAGATGTTGAACCACATCTTTCCACTCTGATAATATTTTCTCCATCACAGTTTTTATATCCCCTGTAGGAAGTCCCTCTAAAAAGATTACAGAAATTGTTATATTGACTGCGACACATTTTGATTAATAGGCATTCAATCCTTCTTCTCTTCAGATACAGGTAGACATTCACATTAACATGCAAAATGTTTTTATTCCAAGCCCACTATCCATAAACCTGTACATATGAGTGTTTCAGCATTAATTTCCACAATAAGAGTAAAACTGAGATATTCATTTCCTTCCATGCTTTGATAACTTCTTAATTTATAACCATAAGCTGACTCTCGACGATGACTCTTCATTTGTGCCTAAATGTCGATACATAGATTTTAGTAAAATGAGCTTTATTTAAGTAGACTTCTAGTAAATTAGGGGTTTTCTTAATGATTCTGAACTCCACAAAGAAAAAGGAGAGCAGCAAGTTGGATAGCATCAGGAAATTCCTTGAAGAGGTAGATGGAAATCCTGTCAGCCTGGGAGAGGGACGCAGCGATGGCTAGCAATGTAACAATGCATGCACACACAATTAACAATGGGTAATGGGTAGCTATGAAAGCAACATGACAAAGCACGAGGTTATTTCTCACTCAGTGACTACATGAAGCACTTGCTACACTGTCCTGTTGACAAATCAATGCACTACCTGACAATGCAGCAGCAGAAGTGAACAGATCTCCCACCCATTCCTCGTTCATTTCTTCAGGTGTCAGAAGTAACCAATGATTTTGTCACACACAAAGAAATTTCAGTGCAATATGCGCTCAACAGTACAAACTTGCTATTTCAAGTTTTTGATGCAGATTCTCTTTCAAAGCACCACTTTCTTTATATAAGACATTAGGATTATTTCAATTTAAGAGCTCTGTCATTTAGATCGGAGCATAAGCAGGAGAGTCACATGGAGGGATCAGTGTGCTTCACCACGTTAGCACAAGTGGAGCCCAGTGCTCTGGTTAGAGCAGCCAGCCAGGTGGCTGCAAGTACACATGAAGGCTCTCCTGCATAGACGCTCCCTACACTTCACACACTGGCCACACACTTGGCACATCAACAGTACTGTAGTCAGTCATACAAGAAGCATGCACGCAATGAATGCACTGCCATTACAGCACAGCCTGGATGAGCCCCGAGACAGAAGTGGATGTATATACATGCATGCCAGAGCCGTTCACTATTCCACACAAGCGTAGCTAGGTCTGGGTTTGGAGAGAAGCATTCCGAGCTGGAGAAAACACGCCAGCAGACCCTAACAAAGCCAGAGGCTGCACACTGTTTATTTTCTACAAATCCCAAACTAAGATGACAAAAAATTAGCAAGCGATTTCTGTATCTTATTTTTCACTGATACAATGCAGTTTGAGCTATGCGTTTCACATGATTACCAACAGATACTGGGTTCATAGCCACAGCCCATCACAACTGGAGGACTTTAGAGGGGAGAGAGACAATCTCTGTCCAGATTTGAAGACAAAGAACAGCTACGCATTTTTATAACCCACACTCCAGGCCAAATCAGTACCTTCCAGCCATCGGCTTCAGGGCAACGGCATCTACTGTAAAACACTTAGCTGTAGCAGGCGAGGAGCAGAAGACTAGAAATGCTTAGTAGATTAGGGCATCCAGGCAAAGGGGTTGGCTGGATAATCCAATAGAAATCAGCATTTTCCAGAAGGGATACTGCTCAGCATGTAGGAGAGCAATACCACCTTTTCATGTGACAATAATACCAGCCGCAGCAACTTCATCAGAAGCCAAGTACATAGCAGATCTAGAAGACTGTACATTATATGAACAGCTCTTTAATATGGAGAAAGTCGCATTCCACTGATGGACTTGTCATGTTACAATACAAGAACTTGGCAAGGCTTTAAGATCCAACTTATACTGACATTAATTATAAATTTCTAGGAATAAGTGCTTTAATTGACAATCATTCTGAAGTATATATGTTTTTCTTTTGCCTTTAAGCCATCAATTCTAACTGCATCATCAAAACATACTAACAGGTTTTAAAGAGTAAACTACAAATAGGGACACATTTAGGGATCTAAATTTGACTTCCAAATTTCCCACTTCAAGGCAGTTATATTTTAAAATTTTATACTTAAAATCTCCACACGATTTAAAATTAAACCAACTCCTTCCCCAAAAAGGATGTCACTGCCATTTTAAGAAATGTAAAGATTATTTTTATTGAAGTAGAAATGAAGTTGCAAATGAACACGTTAGAATATTAATATTGATTTTCTGTAAGCTTTAATAGAAAACAACACATTAATCGGTAACAGTAACAATGACAATTGTCTCTGAAAGAAAGAAAACTGAAGGAGAGGGAAGGAATATATTGCGATGCTTAACTGGAGGTACTATATTTCACTCTCATTTCATAATAACTTATCTGATTAAACCACAAAACAGAAAAACCTTCATGTCACTTACCCTTTCCCATTTGATCCAAAAGAAAATGTCCACTTCGTTTCAGTTCATCTAATTTTTGGCTTTTTTCAAGCTTTTCTTTTTCGATCACCTACAAAGTGAACCCCAAAAGAACACAGTTTCAGAGACTAATTTTTCTTAGATTCCAACACCCCCCCCTTCCAGGTAACACACTTTCCCACTACTACCCAAAACATATGGCAGTTTTCTTGGATACAGCATCCAAGACATGTTGGTCCTGTTAGCTGAGACAACTGCAAAAGGAGTTAGCTCTCAGAAGTGCCAGTTAAGCAAGAATAGTATAACATCAGAAACAAGTCAGTATTAAATAGGTTAACAAGCCTGTCACATGGATTCAGATATTGGAACACTGGCTATAACAAGTCACCAGTGATTAAAAACTGTAATTAACATGATCCAGTGGAAAAAAGACCTTTTTAAACAGCCCCTTCACTTCTATACTCTCTACTGAGATTTCCAGCAAAAAGGAACAACCGCCTGTTGCTGTTATGCCCAGCTAGCACAAACTACAGCCCGTTTGTAATCCACTCTAGTGGTTCACACTTTCATAAAGAAACTGAGGGAAATCCAAGAAAACCAAGATTTTTAGAGGAACAAGTTCCTTCCTGAAGTCACACATCGGTGAATACTCTTGCGTGAGCCAAGAGATCGAATCCATCCACAGAGGATTAGTTCCTTGGCCACAATGTCACATCTTCAATATTTTCTGAGACTGTAAAGTACATTCAAATTAATCTTTTTTTCAAAGCTAATGTCCAAGCTCATTACCCTGGTTTAGACTTGCTACAACAAATTCAGAAGCAGCATGCATTTATTTACCCAGCTGGGAAGAACAAACGCTGTCCTACCCACTTAAAGCCCAATCATTTAAAAACAGTACTGTTCCTGGGAACCTGGTGGGAGCCTGTTTTAAAAAGGCCTACAAATATTCATGAATTTCTATAAATAAACTATTGAGAGAGTTGGTTTGGATTTTATTTCCCAAAGCACTGCCATTCAAAACATTTTGTTCTACAGTACTGAGAAGGAATATCCTTACAGATATTTTTAAGTATTGTCTTTGATTCCAAAAGACTCAAATTGAGTGGGTCCTACTAAAGCTCCAGTAACCATTCATTAACAAAGCATGCTCAAGGATGAGAAAAGGCAAAACTACACTCCTGAAACAGAAGATTAAATGGTTATTTCATGGTCAATGGTTATTCCTCCCATAAGATTCTGCAGAATTACGTATTCTGTCTTGCAGATCAGTAATATCACACAAGTTGTAGCTACCAGGTTTTCTCCAAAATTAATAGAGCAAGCAACATACACAAACACTAACAGATCACTTTGGACCCTAGGTGGTACTGTGCATGCAGAGTATCACAGCACAACTGAAGGGGTCTCTGAGCAGCCCACTGGCCCATCTCTGCCAAAATTATAAAAGTGGTGTCAATCAAGTCCACCTCCAAATGTGATACATTAAGTCATAATATGCTGCTTAATGGAAAGGATATCAACCATGAAGACACACGAGATTCCAAAGGGGACATCAATAATACATGTTTTTAAAACTTCCTGTAGACTGTGCAACCCAACAACAGCAAAAGTTTGTGTCCAGCTGGTCTGCTATTTCCATACATGTCCAGTTCTGAAACTATTGAACTAAAGGCTTTAATCCCTGTGAAGCACGTGGATCAGCCCACGCCTCCAGCTGACAGTGAGCTTAGAGACAAAATACACTATTCACCAGAACACACTTATCTCCCCATTTTACCTTCAACTTTTCTTTCATGTTTGAAGTCTCTCTCATCTTCTTGTACTCTTTGATGTCTGTGGCCTGAATGGCAGATTTTGATTTTGAAATCCAGTTCAAGAGCTCAGTACTTTCAGCATCAAACCTGGTTTAAAAGGTCAGACAATTATTTTTTGTCATTTTTCCCTATTCAGTCACACTGCTTCATAAATCAGAAGTCTTAAAGTTCATCACATTACTCAATCCCAAGACAGTAAGGCTGCATACAAGATTCATGTTTCTCATCTGCTGCTTACAGGTGGTAGGACAGAAACAGACTTTCCAAAGCCTGCCATAGACAAAATTCTTGAGAATGTATGTTGCAGTTTATTTCTTGTTTTTTATGCATATCTTCAAGCAAACTACTTTAATAGCTCACAAAAGAAATCTTAATGCTGTGTATTTTGAAAGCAGTAAACCTAACCTCACGAACAAGACGAATAAGAATTACCGTTCTAGATTTCGTAGAAGTCTACAACACTATTCGACCTGAATTAAAATGGTAGCAGCTTACGCACTCGTGGCAGTGACAGTGCCTGAACATTAGCTTATAGCTTTGTGTTTTATTGACAGTTGGACATATCTATACTAACAACTTTCTTATGCCCAAAACCGCAAAGCCACAATCCAGCACTACTACAAACCAAACAAAAAAACCACGACCCCCGAGTTAACTAATGCTGTACCTAACTTCAGAAGGACAGAAGTACCACAGAGACCACATTAGGCCACATTACAATTATATTAGCTAACAGCATAAATTCTAACATGGAATAACAGCCTACTAACAAACGCAGAGTGTTTTCCTGGGAAAACCTGCAAAACTAGTTACTGGCTGTTTGTTGGTTTCAACAGAAGTAACTAGGATGAGGTAAAAGCATAAGGAATTTTCAACTGCTTTGACTGTTCTTAATACAGTTTGAACTCTAAGAAAAGAGAACAGATCAAATCACTTTTGCTTTCAAAGTCTAAAATAGTTTGTATGACTCAGAAAAGGGATAGATGTGTTGCCAACTGCATATTACTGCCCTGGGACACCCACATCCACACACCACTTCCACCAGGGCTTGGAGAATCTGACCAAGGTCCTCAAGAAGGTCTGGGCAATTTCCTCACCCCTCCAAACCTTTCCTCCTCCTCAATAAAAATGAACAGAACTCTGCTTTGCTGTGCAAACATCACCTAGCAGAGCAACTCCTTGCTCTTGACACAGCCCTCCATCTTCTCCCTGAACAACCGCCTAAAGCTTAAACCAGTGCGATCTCAAGAAATGCCCATTTTCTCAGGCAGGCACAAGAAGCAAAACGATGATCAGTATAAAGAATTTATTTTATCTTGAAACAATTCCTTTGCTTTTGGGTATGCTACTTGATAGAGGCACTGCAAGACGTCATTAAATACTGCTTAGCCTAGGGAAGAGCAAGCTCCAGAAAGAACCCATAGCAGCCTTCCAGTACTTAAAGGGGTCTTACAAGAAAGACTGGGACACATTTTAGCTAGGCCTGTAGCACTAGGGCAGAAGCTTCCTTTACAGTGAGGTTAGAGAAACACAGGAACAGGTTGCCCAGAGAAGTTGTGGATGCCCTAACCCTGGCAGTGCTCAAGACAAATGGGCCTTTGAGAAACGTGATCTAGTTAAAGATGTCCCTGCTCATTGTAGGGAGGAGAGGTGGATCATCTTTAAGACGATCAGGGGATTGAGGCTCTACTGATCTAGTGGAAGGTGCCTCTGCCTATGGGAACTAATGACCTTTAACATCCCTCTCAACCCAAACTATTCCATGATTCTGTACATGCAAATCAATCAGCCACTCCACCTACACTTGTGAAAGGAGACATCACTATAATATTGTTCTTATTACTAAATACCAGGTAGATAGAGTATGTCTGAGTCTTCTGTGCACTTTCCTTCATTTCTCCCATGTATTTTATGGAGATTAGAAATAAAAATATTTGGCACTTACACAACCAAAGACGTTCTTCCAACAGAAAGTAAATATCATTAGTTCTATCTTTCAGCAAAGGAATTGACATACAAACAACTGAAGACCTGATTTTTTGTGAAATGCCACCATTTCCCTTTGAAATTAATGAAAGCTGCAGGCTTTCTATTGCTCTGAAAACAAGGCTGTACATTACATTTCCTTCCCATTGACCAAGCCCACACTCTCAGCCACAACTTATGTATTCCTCACTTACATAGAAGAGCCAAAAGGCAAGACCAGGAGACACAAGTCTATAATATCTAGTGAGCAAAGGAAAATGGCAGTAACATATACTTACTTTTTCTTTGCTTCACTGTCCCCTGGCATTTGCCTTTTCTTTGGTGGTGGTGGTGGCGGCAACTCCTGTCTGGACTGTTTCACCACTATCTGTTCCTTCAACAGCGTTGTTTCTGCAGCCACCCTCTGTGAAACCTGTGACATCCCTATGCTTCCTACAGCTTGAGTCACCTACACAAAATAATTTAGTGGAAGGGTTAAATACCTTTTCCAACACAAAATTAATTGGTTTTGCTTAGTTCCTTTTATTCACCAGTCATAAAAGCCCATTCACTCCCACAAATGATGACACCTAGCCATCATGAGGCACCATCATAGATGCAATCCACAGAAAAACTTCATTATACTCATTTTACAGATATAAACCACACAACTCATTTCAACTAGAACTTCATGCCAATGCAAGTGAACCAAAATCAATAAATTAAGTATTCTATTTTCTTTCATAATTGCTTACTTCATATAAAGAATTAAGGTTCTTTACATTTATTTACATACAATTCTATATTTTATACTCTTATTCCATAAAATCAGGCCTAGATCTCAAAGAGCTGATACACAGTGCATTTGATCTAAAACTTCACTCAAGTCAATACAAACCTTCCAAATTCTTTAAAGGGTTATCATGTTAAGTCCCATGGGAATCAACCTGTAAGTTCCAAGTAGGTGCTTGATATTTAGGGTCATTGAAAGGATAAAGACAGGTTTTGGCACTCTCCAGCACTTTGACTCCAACACAAAAAAAATTAAAGCCACATGGCTGAAATTCACCCCTACACAGACTGCACAGCTCATTCCCTATACACTAAATGGATCGTGAATCAGTGCCACAGCCTTCACCATAACATTACAATATCACAAAAAAGGGGCGTATAAGTCATAAAACCGTCAAACAAAATTCTCACAGAAACCAATGGGAGTTTTGTCTGAATAAAAACATTACCAAGCACTCAAAGTACTAAAATAAACATTTAGCAATCCAGCTTGACTATCATCATTACATATCAAACGAACAACTACTCTATTTTCAACAGATGAGAAATCATACTCACAGAGCATAAATACTTGTATGACTCCCATTTATTTATCTATTCTGGGTTTGGGGTTTTGTCTGTTTTCTTTTACTATCAGATTTAATCCAGTCCCAGCACTCTTATAATGTTTAAAGGCATTTGCATTGATTGATAATACATGGCAAGCCTGCTTTACTCATCAGAAAAATGAGGCTTAATCTGTGTGAGAAAGGAGTAATAGTACTAGTCAGGTTAACAACTTGGGGTTTTGAAGATCAAAAATACAGACAGCTTGGTCAGCAGATAAAGTCAGCCCCACATGAAATAGCACTCACCTGCCCCTCCAGCCTGATGCTAAGAACTCCCCTGGGCAATTCTTGCTGACAGTACCAATGAGGTTTGCATACACACAGACATCTAAACAGCTAAGGAGTAATAAAGCCCTTCTAAGTACCTGGTTAGAGTAATCCTCCAGCTTCTGAACCAAACTATCCCACCTCTGAGTCAGTTCTTCTTGATCCTGATCGATTTTACTGGATGCTTTGCCGCTCCCAAGGATTTGGGCCACATCCTGACCTAGCTCGTTCAGCTGGTCTAGTGTTTGTCTTTTCATACCCATGTCCTCTTTCAAAATCTGAAGTTAAAAAAAAAAGAGGAAAGACAACATCAAGTATTCTGCCACATGTTAATTTTTAATTCCATGGTGCAGGAAGGGAATGTACTGGCTCAGGTAGTACATTCTGAAACTTTCACGGTTTCAGAACAGTGCTCTTGTGTACCAAAGCACTAATAGACACCTTTAAAGAGCGCATCCTTGAAACAGCTCCTAGAGCAGTCAGTAATATCTCTTTAGTAACAGTTACGAATTATTAGTGCAGGTACAAGCTACAGAAGTGTATTTAAAAAAGAACAAAACCAAAAACACAAACCACAAACCCACACTTTGGAAAACACAGCTGACTGGTGGCCTGCAATAAACTCCAAACCCTGTCAAAAAGCCAGGATAGCTGTTTCAAAGTTTGGCACGCCAACCTGGAATGACCACATAGTAAGTTGTACAAATCTTTTAAATTCAAGTTATAGAATCTGGCAAGGAGACAGCATCATCCTGGCTTCCAAAGCAACATTTATTCACAGCTCCTGTTAGGGTCAAACTGGTTATTTATCATTCATTTAGTCTACGAGACTTAACAGACTAGAGCAGGACAACAATACTCACAGCTAGCTTTCGAACATTCACACTCAGGTCTGTTTGATCTTTGAAGTTGCTTGTCTGGACCTTACTCAAAGCCTCTTCTTTCTCAGTTAACCAAGCTTTCAGTAAGCACTGCAGGTCATAAGAAAGACACCATAAGAAAACACTATGTTTGTCAAACAGCTATTTACAATTCCTTTCTTAATAACTTTGCATTCAAAGCACAGTGTTGAAGTCTTTATATGCAAGGCTTTCAGTTGGCATTAACAAAAAAAGTATATAAAAGGAGACAAAAAATATCAGACTATGAAGAAATACTTTCCAGTGAAATTTCAACAACACTGTTTCTCAATATACCAGTGTACCTCCAAGATATCCACCATAGAGTAGATAAAGGACTTATTTCAGAATTACACATACTAAAATACAAATGCTTCAATTCTCCAACCTTCCTCTTTGATTGAAAAACAGCCATAATAGATTTTCTCACAGAAGCTACACCACTGATAATCCAGAACTTTTAGCCTAGGCAGTGAGTCAAAGACTTGGCTGTCAATTATTCACCTCCCTGTTTATTGTACCTACTTGCAGGTGCAAAATAACTTCAGCTGCTGAGAGCTGGAGTGGTCTGCTTTGAATAATACTAACTCAGGGATCTGACAGTGCAATGCATTGCTGCTGCAGCCATTTCCATAGGGAGAACACCCAGCTCTCTACCAAGTTCCATGGCACAGCTGCTACTCCTCTGTGTTTAAAAATATAAATAAAAAGATATATGAAGGTAGATCTTTTTGTTGATAAACACTTCACAACAGTCTAGCTGTATATTTTTGGCATTGTCCCAAAACTGACTACAGCAAGTTTTGGGCCAAAAGGTTAAGGCAGTTTACATTGCCAATGTAAATCAATACACAAAATGTACAGACCACAAATACTATGGTAGTAGAAATGCCATAAGGCTGTGAGAAACAATTGTAACACCACACACTCTGGAAAAATCATGCTGGCACTTCAGCCAACATACTTTATGCATAAGAGGCTTAAAACCCCTTCAATGTATTCAATTAATTTCTGCTAAATCAGCAGTCAGATAACTCTCCTAGAAAACTGAAATAGAATTCCCAGTGCTAGGAGATATCTGGCACTGATTGAATAATTTGTTTCCTTAGTGGCAAGAACTGTGTTGACTTCATAATGTGGTTTCCAAAAAATTTCTAGGCAGCCACAAAAATGCTGATGCATCACTGCTGCTCATGTCTCCATCTGGTTGGGCGGAATGGAAAAAAGTGATAGAACCTAAGTCTTATTTACTTTTGTGTTAAAAATATTTGTATTAATGTTTTTAATTAGCTTCAAATTGTAATTCTGTAGGTCACTTAGTTGTTATGGACAGAAAATTCAAACACGTTAGTAATAAATGGATTATCCAGAGTTGAACAACAAATGAAAATGTGGGCCGATCCAAAGCAACTAAAATGAACTTCTCATTACTTATCTGACATTCTACATTAAATAAACACCAATTAATTTTTTTCAGTTTTACAGAGCAACAAAATTACATATAGATAAAGAAAAACTGAAAGCAAAGCAACTCCAATAGAAAGTGACAAAAATTAATCAGAGGACTGGAACACCTCCTATGAGGAAAGGCTGAGAGCATTGGGGTTGGTCAGTCTAGAGAAGGCTACAGGACACCTTACTGTGGCCCTTCAATACTTAAAGGGGCTTTTAAGAAGGAAGGAGACAGAACTTTTAGCAGGGCCTGTTGCAATAGGACAAGGGGTAATAGTTTTAAGCTAGAAGAGGGTAGATTTAGACTAGATTTAAGGAAGAATTTTACAGTGAGGGTCATAAAACACTGGCACAGGTTGCCCAGAAAGGTGGTAGATGCCTCACCTCTGGAAACATTCAAGGTCAGGCTGGACAGGGTCTGAGCAATCTGATCTAGTTGAAGATGTCCCTGCTCACTGCAGAGGAGCTGGACTAGATCTTTAAAGGCCCCTTCTAACCCAAATCATTTTATGATTCTACGACACTTAACAGTTTTGTTAATAGTTAATGAGTGGTCACTTTTGTCCGAATATAAGGGTGGAAGAGAACAGAAAACATGTTTACGAAGGGTCATCTAAACTGAAGGCACTGGAAGCCTGTACCCTGACACACAGAGCAAGGATTTTCAAAGAATCCTTATTTCTCAACTTGGAGACTTATCTGGACCAAGAGCTGCCAGAAAATGTTAGCACACAATTTTGTATATGTATGTAAACATAGGCCAATGAAGTTTTTGGAAGAAATAGAAATAGATACTTGGCATTGGACAAAACAGAATCTGAGCCTTGGGTCTCTATTAACAAGGTCACAAGTTGCAAATTCATCTTACCAATATACTGCAAATAGATATGGGAAGGGTCATGGAGAAACACAGACAACCCCCAAAAAAAGCAGACAAAACATCCCTGTCAAAGAAACCGGGCTGTAACTGATAGCAACAGCTATATCAGCACTGTTGTTCTACTTTCAAATGTCTAAACAATATGGGTGTGCTGCACAGTTTAAACAGTAGCTCACAGTGACAAATACCATCATTTAACACAATAAAATCATTTAATTAAAACCTTCAAAGGAAAAAGCCAAATTTCAAGTTGAAACACAAAAGAAGTACTAGCATTAGGCATGCAAATCTAACGTATAGTTGTGTTCTCATACTTTTAATGCCATTAGTTAATCTGTGTTTGAGCAGCATATTTTATGTAAAGCATGCAATATGAAAGCAAGACAAAACTCAACAATACTATGCTCTTCACAGTTCAACTGTTTGCCTAAACGCAGCAAAATGAGATGAACTACATGCTTCACTATAGAAACCAAATGTTTTGTTACCGATTTTGAACACAGTATCTATTGATTAGTTGATTGCAAAATTGTGTACACATCCACATTGGAAGCATGTACTCTTTAATTAGGAAAATTTCTGTAACTACCAAACCACCAAATACTTAGTGATTCACGGTTATTTCGCTGTTGCAGATATTCCCATTTCTTGGCCATTTCACAAGCTACTTTAGAAAGTTTTATAATCATAGAATGGTTTGGGTTGGAAGGGACCTTAAAAGATCACTTAGTTTCAACCCCCTCTGTGATGGGCAGGGACACCTTCTAATAGATCAGGTTGCTCAAAACCTCATCTAGCCTGGCTTTGATTGGGAAACCTCTCCAGGGATGGGGAATCCATGACTTGTCTACGCAACCTGTTCCAGTGTCTCACTTTGCTCAGTAAAAAACTTCTTCCTAATATAAAAAAATATCAGCTTAAAACCATTACCCACTGTCATATCCCTGCGCTCCCTGACAAAGAGCGACCCACCCCATTTTTCCTGTAGGCTGCCCCTTAAGTAGCGGAAGGCCGCTGTAAGGTCTCCCTGGAGCCTTCTCTTCTCTAGGCTAAACAAACCCAAATCTCTCAGCCCATCATTGTATAGGAGGTGCTCCAGTCCCCTGATCATAGTTGTGCCCTTCCCAGTTATACTGCACAAGGAGTTAAGCATTTTCTTAAACCAGAGAAAATACTTCTCTCATGCTGCACAGCTACTCCACTCCTCAAGAAACAGTGGAACTCAAACAACAAAACCTAGTTTTTCAAGGATTTTTTTTTGAGAGCTGTTAAATTCTACTAAGATGCTTAGGAGTTTTTTTGCTTTGTTGTTTTTCCTCCACCAATCTACCAGTCACTCTGTGGAACTGTAAAGCTACCAACCTGCTCTTCCAGCAGCTCCTGCCATAAAATTTGGATTTCTTGCAACTTGACCCGTCGTTCCTCAGTCCAGCGACAAACTGCTGTCCACCGCTCACCAAGCCTCTACAAAAGCAGGAAACTCATGAACATTCATGAGCCTCACAAGGAAACCCGAGGATCAGATATTCAAAAGCACAATTTCTACTTCACAGTAGCCTCTTTCTACATTATAGCTACTTCCTTGCCCGTGATCACCATTGTTGTATTGCACAAAGCTGGAGGTTAAAACTGTCAAGAGCATTCACCTACGGCCTTATCTCTGCTCTTGCTCAAGTCACTCAGCTACTCAATTGACTTCAAAGGCAGCGAACACACCATGAATTCTGTTTCAGTGAGTTGTTTCACACACCCTACACTTCAGGTTACAGTTACTAATTTCTGACAATTATAGGAAAATAATTCAAAATATATTCTCTAGATAAATTCTGCTCATGCCTTTAAATATTTTTCCCATCAGTTTTCAATTTCCTAATGAAAATTACTTAAGCAAAGTATCAGTTGTACACTACATGCCTCCCATTTTAATAGAAATGCTGAAAGGATATACTACAGCTTGACTCATCAGGAATTGAGCTTGAAAGTCAAAGCATTTTTTCCAGATTTCAGATTTGCTTGAGCAAAAATTTAGCAATCTTTACATTAATATTACTTCTAAAAAAAACATTACTTCAAATTGCTTTCTAGTATAAATTGTCTTGAAACAGAAAGGTTGACTAAAAATTATGTACAAAGGTTTTAAGGTCCTGCTACTACCACTAAAAAAAAGTTATAACATTTTACCTGCAATTGTTCCTCCAGAATAGCTGTTGCACTTTCCCCACTGCTTTCATCAACAATCACAACCATGTGTGTTAGGGAGTTTACCTTCACCTGTTCTGTCTCTAGGTCACTCTGCAGGCTCTAGAAAAACAAAGCAGATGCTATCAACTTTGAATACATTTGCTAACCTGCTATTTGGCCACAGTGACTAACAACTTCTGCAGCAAAGTACTTTAGATCCAACAGTTAAGCACAGAATTTACCACTGGGAATCACTGCACAGTTTAAATAAATCTAAGCAAAAGACTGCTAAAAATCAACCAAAAGCCATTCTGTCAATGCTGGAAAATATGGAGTGCTTTAAGCTGCATGCAAGGAGAATCATATTACAACTGCAAATGCACGTGTCTACTGTAAGTGTTTCTACTAAAAATATTTTTAATAAGAAAGTATCACACAGCATGCTAAACAATGAAAAATCACTAAAAACTTTCATCTTTCAATAGCTAGCAATATAATTCTCTTAAGTCTTAAGTGCTATCTTTGATCATGATGTTTAAAGACAATAGTTGAAAACTGAAGAATGCATACAGAACATACAGATAATTAAATATTCATGCAATTTCCAGAAGAACAGATAGCATGAAAAATCTGAAATCTCTGCAACATCAATATGCCTTTACACTGCTGTAAGTATCGCTTTTCATTCTACAATATTCTAAGCTACTTCGTGAACAACACACTTCAATCTCCCCAGACTTCGAAGACAAAGGACAGAATGCAAATGTGGGACAGGTAATTACATAGACTAAAAATATTCCACAGTTCTTGCCCTATGAGATGTGTCCAGTGATTGGGAGAAGGTCAAACTCAGCACTGAGTACAAAAACCAAAGCTGCAACCATGACAAGTACCAAAATGCCATCATTCACCTTCTAAACCCTGCAGGCTAGAAAGGCTGGACTCCCATCCAGAAGCTTGAGATGAAAACCACTGCCAAAACATTGAGCACAGAGAGCAGTGCCTATGCAACCCCTTAGGATGCCACATCAGGGTAACAGCAGGGACTAAAATCAGCAACTTGAGTGAGCTTTCCTAATAGCTTTAACTCCCGCATTATTTTAGCCATGCCTGCCAGTAATTAAAGGCAAGTTTGTACACAGTACATTTTACATTGTCCCTCACACCAATAATTCACCTGGGGACACCTCATTTTCTGCACAAACTGAAGGTAACAATTTTCCCTACAACTTCCACTTCCTGCATGGAGCAAAGAAGTTTCTGCTGTAGTGATCAGTACTTAAGCGTTCAATTAAAAAGACACTTGAGAAACTTCCAGTTCCTTTCCACCCCACCATCACCATTTTCCAGATATCAAATGCAGCCCTTCAAGCACAGCCACATGTGATTTCTGGCACAATCAAGTTTCTCTAAGGAACCCACCAACATACACATCTTTCAAATACTTCTCCCATAATATTAACTAAAAGGTTTACTTTGTGTTCTTCCAGCTGTTTTTGAAGAGATTCCAAGTCATCTGCTAAAAGCTGAGATTCCATCTTCTGAATACGTTCTTCTGTGACCGTCAGCCAGTCAGACAGCTGCTGCAACTGCTGCTTCTGGAGGTCCATCAGCACATCATGCAGACTGCAGTGGGAAGCACAGAGTTATTTCAGAAACAGTTTTCCCAAGAAAAAGAAACTAAGTTCTAGTTCCTACAAGAAAGAAGCAAGGCCATTCATAAACAAACTATCACCAGGCTAAATTTTCACCATTAAGCTAAGGAACACATTATTTAAATATCCTTCTTTCTTTCTCAAGAAAGTTAAATTACACAATTTATATCAGGGATTGTTTTACAAGAAGGATTTGCCACTAAGAGAGTCTCTGCTGAGAGCTGCAACAAGAAGCAGTTTCTCCCTTGATAACCCACAGGCCAGAAAAATTCTAAGTGATTTTAGCTGTGTTAACACACAGCTATCCATATCTACTGTATGCTTTGAGGAACTTAAACTACTGAAACAATATTAAAAACATTAATGTAACTAGTGCATGTAGATACTATAAATTTAGTCTGGCGCATTTACATAACAGTCAAAATACTTTATCAAAAATTTACATTAACGTATTTTGTTTCACCTTGGAACACACAAAAAAGGTGTATTTCGATGTCAAACTGAAATGTTAATTCTGAAAGTCTTACACATGGATGCAAATCAACTCCTCAGAAGTGCAGTAAGCACCTGAGGTCAGTCCTGCAGTTCCAGAAGAAGTTGCACAGCATGACTCACCGGGACTGCCTGTCCATGCTCTCCACCCTGAGCTCCTCCCAGCGGGAGTTCAGCAGTAGCATTTGCTCTTGGATCTCAAACTCCTCTTCGGGTGACAGATTTCCCTGGGCCACCAGTTGGTTCCCAGCCTGCAGGACATTGCCAACACTGCTCTGATGTGCAGTCAGTTCCATCATAAAACCCTGAAAATGGTACAACCAGCCACATCACCAATCTGTGAGTTCCTATGTGAGTCTATGAATTCACAAAAGTACTAACAAGCTGTCATGTTTGAAACAGTGCTGCAGAATGAGCTGGCACCAAACACTCAAGCACGGCAGACCCGTTCTTCTCTATGACAGGTTTCCATTAGCTACAAAAATTATGGAGCCAGTAAAACAGAACTAATTGAGAAAAAAGTACACCACCTCAGAAAAAGCTGCATAGAAGATCTTTTGAACAAATGCACCGAGAAAATAAAACAAACTTATCTATGGCCAACAGAACATGAAACAAGATTTGAAATATATCATAAGAAAGCAAATAGAACCTTATGAGTTAATAACATTAGAAATCCACATATTTACTATACATCCAGAACACTTCTTCCTTCAGTTTATGGTTTTAAAACTGTAGCACAAGGAATAAAATCTTTGTATTCATCAGCATTCAGATTTTACATTCAATTGTATACAGTAGGCTGACCAGAGAAAACAAACTTCTAACACAACACTTGAAGCTTCTAGCAACATTCAAACATTTGTTCAGACTTGGAACAGAAGTGAAACTAAATAATTTAAAAATGATAATTTGGAAGCAGCAACATATGTTTCTGAAATAAACTATGCTAATAATGACAGGGAGACTACTGAACTAAACTGACACAATTATCAATTTCAGCACTGCCCTCATCCAATAAGTGACATAAGGCTGACTAGGCCTTTTAGTAGCTGGCAGCAGAGAAGCACAAGTCAGCCTGGATCAGCCTTTGTATTACGAACACCAGAGAGCCAGCCACTAAAAGCTGGTTAAAAAAAATGCATGAAAGTCTCAAAGCATGTTCCACTCTAAGTTCTCCTTAAAAGATCTATTTCACCTTCAAGAAGCTATTCTTTTTCTACGACAAATTCACATTCAGTTAGAGATGCTTTTAGTTTAGCAAAAGGACAACAAAAACTGAGTGGCAGGTTTTGGATAAGGACTAGGAAATGGAAGTTCTGCAGTGCACATGCAAAAGGAGAAATGACAAATGAATTTAAGAGAAGCTTACTTCATGGGTGGAAAATTGCTCTTTGACTTCTTCAACATCACCAGATATTTCCTCCTGTTCCCGAAATGCATCCTCAGCTGACAGCAACCACGTAAGAACTTCTTCCAGAGCAACTTGGTAGCTATCCAAATCCATATCCACCTCTGTCACCGTGCTGGGAGTGTCTGCTCTAGAACTGCCCTGCTCCTCTTCAAGTGCTACAGCCTAGCAACCAAGAGAAAAGTGATGTCTTAGAACCAGATAGAAGATGCCTTCCCAAATAACTAAAAATAGAACAACTAAAATTCCTTTTAATCCTTCATAAACTTTTAAAAGCAATCATTGGGTACATTTTAATGAGAAGGGTGCCACAGTTGCCACTAATGAACTTAAATTTCAATCACCACTTTAAACTTCAACCACTCAGACATATGCTGGAGAAGTAGCACAGCAAGCTGTAGGCAATCCAGGAGATTCCTGGACTGCAAAGATAATTTCTTAGTCCAGCTGATAGAGACCACAACCCGAGGAGAAGTAATACTGGACCTTATGGTCACCAATACAAGTCAACTCAGTGACATTAGGACCGGTGGCAACCTGGGCTGCAATGATCATGCACTGGTGGAGTTCAAGGTCCAGAGGGATATGGGACAGGTGAGGAGTATAGTCGGGACACTAAATTTCAGGAAAGTAGACTTCCAGCTCTTCAAGGAATTACTTGATAGGTTCCCCTGGGACACGGTCCTCCGAGACAAGGGAGCAGAACAGAGCTGGAAAATATTTAAGGAAGCTTTCCACAAGGTGCTCAGTCCCCATATGTAGAAAATCAGGCAGGAAAGGGAAAAGACCGGCATGGCTGAGTCGAGACCTGCTATAGTTAAACAGGCAGTGCAAGCAGGGACAGGTAACCTGGGATGTCTATAGAGACGCTGCCCCAGTTGTGTAGGGATGAAGTCAGGAAGGCCAAGGCACAGCTGGAGCTGAACTTGGTAAGGGAAGTAAAGACTAACAAGAAGGGCTTTTACAGGTACATCAATCAAAAGAGGCAGATCAAAGAGAACGTATCCCCACTGATGACTAAAAACAGGGATCATGTACCACAGATGAGAAGAAGGCTGAGGTACTTAACTTTTTTGCCCCAGTCTGCACCGATAACTGCTTTCATTGTCCCTCCTGGGTCACAGGACAGCAAGATGATGACCAGGGGGTAGACCCTCTCCCACAGTAGAGGAGAATCAGGTTAGCAAACACCTGAGGAACCTGAACATATATAAGCCTATGGGATCTGATGAGATGCAACTGAGAGTCCTGAGGGAATTGGCAGACGTGGTTGCCAAGCCACTCTCCACGATATTTGAAAAGTCATAGCAGTCAGGAGAAATCCCTGGTGACTGGAAGAAGGGTAGCATTGTGCCCATTTTTAAAAAGGGTAGAAAAGACGACCCTGGGAGCTACCAACCTGTCAGCCTCACCTCTGTGCCTGGGAAGATCATGGAACAGATCCTCCTAGAAGATATGCTGAAGCACATGGAGGACAGGGAGGTGATTAATGGCAGCCAGCACGGCTTCACCAGGGGGAAGTCCTGCCTGACCAACTTGGCTTGGTGGCTTTCTATGATGGGGTAACCATAGCAGTGGACATGGGTAAACCAACGGATGTGATCTATCTAGACTTGTGTAAAGCCTTCGACAGTCCCACACAACATCCTCCTCTCTAAATTGGAGACATATGGATTTGATGGGTGGAGAGTAAGGTGGATAAGAAACTGGTTGGATGATCGTAATCAAAGAGTAGTGGTCAATGGCTCAAAGTCCAGATGGAGATCCATGACAAATGGTGCCCCCCAGGGGTCCATACTGGGACCAGTGTTCAATATCTTTATCAATGATACTGACAGTGAGATTGAGTGCACCCTTGGCAAGTTTGCAGATGACACCAAGCTGAGTGGTGTAGTTGCCAGACCGGAAGGATGGGATGTCATCCAGAAGGACCTGGACAGGCTAGAAAAGTGGGCCTCTGAGAACCTCACAAGGTTCAACAAGGCCAAGTGTAAGGTCCCGCATCTGGATTGGGGCAATCCCCATTTTTCAGTACAGGATGGGGGATGACATGCTTGAGAGCAGTCCTGCAGAGAAGGACTTGGGGGTGCTGGTCGATAAGAAGATCAACAGGAGCCAACAATGTGCGCTCACAGCCCAGAAGGCCAACCATATCCTGGACTGCATCAAAAGCAGTGTAGCCAGCAGGTCAAGGGAAGTGATTCTGCCCCTCTATTCCTCTCTTGTGAGACCTCATCCGGAATGCTGTGTCCAGTTCTGGAATCCTCAACATGAGAAGGATATGGAACTGTTGGAGCAGGTCCAGAGGAGGGCTACAAGGATGATCAGAAGGCTGGAGCACCTTCCCTATGAGGACAGGCTGAAGAGCTGGGCTTGTTCAGCCTGGAGAAGGAGAAGGCTCAGAGGAGATCTTATAGTGACCTTCCAGTGACTGAAGGGGGCCTACAGGAAAGCTGGAGGGGCACTATTCATAAAGGCTTGTGGGGACAGGACGAGGGAGAACGGGTATAAGCTGGAGAGGGGCAGATTTATACTGGACATTAGGAAGAATTTCTTCACTATGAGAGTGGTGAGACAATGGAACAAGTTGCCCAGGAAGGTTGTGGCTGCCCCATCCCTGGAGGTGTTCAAGGCCAGCTTGGATGGGGCCCTGGGCAGCTTGCTTTAGTGGGAGGTCCCTGCCCATGGCAGGGGGAGTGGAACTAGATGATCTTTAAGGTCCCTTCCGACCCTAACAATTCTATGATTTTATGATTTAAAATAAAGAATCTGAGTAGAATTTACAACTTTAATCTTGCTCATTTAACCGTGGAGATCTCACCCAAACAAAACCCCACCACTACCACAAGTCCTGTGGCAAACTCAGTTAAAGATTTCTGGCCACTGTCTCCAGCTTGCCAAGACAAAGAAGAAAAAAAGAAAGAGGCATAACAGGTGGAACTTTACACATCAACACACAGGACCTTGTATATGAATCAAAAGAAAAAGGAAGAAAGAACATTTTAAGGACATCACAGAGAAGATACTGTGATTCTTCATGTTTTCCCAGTTGTGTTGCCCAAGATAGAAGTCATGGTCCAGAGAACTGACAAGCCTAAAGATCAGCTAAAATCACAACTCAAGAGAAGCCAGGAAGACTTTAATGACAAATACCTGCTGCATGTTGAACTCTTCATCCTCACATTCCTGCTTGTATCTCCTTGGAAGGGTTTCTACCTCCCGGATGTCTTCCATGGTGACTTGCTTAGGAAGGACCTCAAACAAAGAGGTTAAATACATAATAATAGACTTCTTGTCTGGAAGCTGTACAGCAACATCTGCACCAAAAAAAATATAGGGAAAAATGAAGAAGCCCCTTTTCTAAATCATTACTTAGAATACAGTTAATACTTCATGTATAAATCACAGGTTCTATTGTTAAGAAGCCTTTAGTAAGCTTAAAGTTGAAAGGTCAAATTTGACATATTGAAAGCAATATGAAGGAGAAAGAAAAATGAAATACATTTGCAAGTGAAACCTCATTAAAAGTCATGATCTTTTTGAAGTAAGAGCCCAAACCTGCAGCTACTAAGGAATAAAATCTGCTTGGGGAAAATTATTCTGGAGCACCTCCCACCAAGAAACAGTATCCCACATAAACAAACATTTCCACTTAGGCTCTATACCCATTCCTAGCATTGTTCAATTCATTTCGTTACTGTTCGCATGTAAGAGTTTCACCAACTAAAATTCACTTACCTCTCTTATCTCTGTTTAAGAGTGTGACAAATTCATGTATCACTTTAAGGTGGTGGTGCATAAGTCTATAAAGTTTGAGAGCTTATCTTACAGAATGAATGTTTAGAGGCTCACTTTAAAGCAGAGCAACATCTCAGGATTTTAGAAAGGAGACAAGTTTCCTAGTAAGCATTCCTACTTGGAAGTACTTGCAGCGCCAGCAGCTACTGCTACTCAGTGTACATCAAGAACAAAAGATCATGAGCCCTTAAGCTAACCCATTCTACATAATGCTCTACTTCATCTGAAGAGAACAGACCTTTGAGGTACAATTCCTACCCAAACTAAAACAAAGGCAGAGTACCAACATCACCTGCTGTATACATATCCAATACCTGAAAGGACCTACAAGAAAGCTGAGGAGAGACTTTTTACGAAGGCTTGTTGTGATAGGACTGGGGGCAACAGCTATAAACTGGAGAGAGGCAGATTTAGATTAGACATGAGGAATTTCTTCACCACGAGGGTGGTCGGACACTGGCACAGGCTGCCCAGGGAAGTTGTGGATGCCCCATCCCTATGTTCAATGGCAGGTTGGATGGGGCCTCGCGCAGTCTGATCTGGTGGGATGTCCCTGCCCATGGCAAGGGTCTTGGAACTGGATGACCTTTAAGGTCCCTTCCAACCCTAACTATTCTATGATTCCATACTGTCTCTGAATGCTATGTCAATCTGAACCTTAACATTCAGGAAGATAAAGCATATACACACAGACATACTCTTATCCTACCATTTAGTCTTAAACCCACGTTTAAGGGCTTGAATCAAAATATCATCGAAAAAACTTGAACTTTTATTCATAGTAAATGTTAACAGAAGAAATTTCTTTAGATAGCTCAAAAAAGCTTCTAGTCAAGTAAAATAACTACAGCCCACCTTCAGAGTCCAAGAGTTTCTCAATTCCCAAGTGGTTCTTGGCTACGCTGAAAGCATGCTCCAGTCTCTCAACAGGGGACATCTTTATAACTTCATCCCAGCTGAACAGCTCAGGTCTGAAAGTAAAGACAGAACAGGAAAAGGAGTAAATTTTCTCTGAAGAAAAAAATCTCATACCATGCAGAATACAATGCTATGGATATGAAGGTAGCTACCTAATATAAACATAAGAGCATATACCGAAATGCTCTTTCAAAGAAACCATGCTTTTTTATTAGTGAGGATCTGGCAATCACAAATCAATTAAGTGACTGCATGTCCACAACAACATCCACCTTCCATTTTACATATACTATAAATATGCTCATTGACTGCAACAAGAGATTAAGTACTACTAACAAGAAAATACAACTCAAATTTATTCCCGAATGTTTTTTCAACTGTTTTTTTCATAGCATTACTTATACACATTTGTCAAGTCATTACAGTGGAACACAAAAGCCATAAGCCAGTATACTGTGATATGCAAAGATTCTGATAGAAACTAGTTGAATACTGGATCTCCATGCAAGAAGTAAAACGGATTACCACACAGATTCACATAAAGCCTTAACAGAGAAACCTACTTTGAAAAAAACATTAAGTGTATTGTATATGCACTACCTGCACACTGCCATGAGAAGACAAATTAATAAAATGCAATCTAGGTATTTACCTGTCAGCAAGAAAATTGTACCAAAGAGCAAAATTCAGTTTAAGGAGGAGTTAAGCTGATATTAGGAAATGAAAGAGACCAGCACAGTAAAACATTACGTGTCCTATTGCCTCATATAATTGTATTAAGTACCGTAAGCGTTAGAAAGTTACTAGATATTATAGCCAAGAGGTAGTATTGCTAACAACTGTTGATGCCCAAATCCCCTTATGCCTTACAAATGCCTTTTAAAGCTTCTCTTTCAAAGGCAACCTAAAGGTAAGCCCAGCTCAAGATTTCCCAGATGTGTCAGGAAAATGGTACTTCCCTGGCTAAAGGACTACTGTCCAGAGACAAAGTTGAATTCTGATATGCTGGCAACTGCCAGGCTCCCAGGAAGAGGAAATAAAAGGTTCAGAGACCAGCAGAGCCACGTAAGTTTCAGGAAGCCAGAGGAAAGCCCAGTTACTCAGTTAAGGTTTCCAGCAGAGGCTTTTGCTACTTAGAGCTCTGAAAAGGGCAGAGCTCAGACTTCAGATCCCACAAAGCCCAAGCACAGTCACAACACAAAAGGACAAAGCCTGAAACCAATTATGCTCTTCTCCTGCTTCACTCAGGTCGTTTAGGTCTCATACGCAAAGCTGGCACTCTTTCCATTACAAAGCTTCACACATCCAGCAGCAGAGCTGCTCCACTACCAGCAATTATGCCTACATGAAAACCACCAGTTCAGCTCACATCATGCAAGGAAAGGGCTCGGTAATACTTCTGCTAAACTCCAGACCTTTGCTAGTCTTTCCAAACTTACAGGAGCCCTCAGGGTGGTGCCAGCACTCCCCATGCATCCATGCAGGCTGAACACAGGCCAGCTCTGGTCCACAAGGCACATAGGTACATCAGGGCAGAAGTGTCCTGAAGCCAGCAAGCTTGTGACAGAGCCTGTTATTTCAGTCAGCACAGGCTGAATGGGCACTTAACAGAAGAGGCTCAAAGCAAACACATGATTTGCAAACACTTTGTATCTGCTGGGCATACATATGGGTGTTTGTAAAACATTTCTTATGACAGATACCTGGTGGCTAGCAGGTCTAGTTAAATTCTAATTAGTATCATAATCATCAACAAGCATTTTAACATGTTAATGGTAAGAACAACCCTTGCAAAGCAATGGTCTGAATTAATTTAAAGCATGCTGGATTAGAATGGATTGGCCAGAAGCATATTCCAAAGAAAATATTTTTTAAAAAAAGAAAGAACTGGTATGTAAGTTTCATAGGCATCTGTAATGATCATTTCTTTAGACTACCAAAGAGTTCTCCAAAAATCAGAAAGAACACAAGAAATCTGTGCAAAGAAGCTTTAAAGAGCACTCTTTATAAAGTATAATGAACAAACTAATTACCTGAAGTATTGTTACCCTTTGAATTTTCTGCTCTTCTCCTGAAAGAACTGCATGCATTGTCTTTCAAGTAACATATATTCAAAAACTAAGAAAAGCTACAGAGCCTGTCATATTCCTTGATTTTGAAGTTTGTGTCTTAATACTAAAGTGATATGGCAAACTGGGATTTAACAACTGTTTCACTTTTCAGGGAAGGTAGAGCAGAAGGAAGGAAGTACAGGGGAAGGAGGTGGTCAACCCCATCCCACCCTGCAGAGACTCGTTGAGTACATCACTGTGTAATACATACTATTAAATGGGATGTAAACCCACTTCAGTCAGCAAGTGTGTATGCACGTGCAGGAACTGAGACTTACACTGCTGTCTTGGATCCATACTTTGCAAAGCTCTGGCAATATCCTTCCACTGCTATTGTTACCACAACAAAAACAAACCACATATCACCAAAACAAACTAGAAGTTATCAAATGCACAAGTATGAAGACACAGGGGAAAAAAGCTACTTGCTCTTCACTAGGTTCAAGATCGGTTAACATTTACTGCTTACTTGTGTCGGTGGATGACAGCATTAAAAGCAAGTCCATCTGTCCAGCTCGTGGTGAAGTTCAAAACATTGACTTGACTGTAAGGCCTCGTGGACTGTCGCACCCAGCTCAGGAGGATCTTCTCACTGTTGGTCTGCTGCAAATCTGACATGATATTCTTCATGACATCCTTCACCTGCAAGACAGTAGCAACTACACCTTACAGACATGTTCTCCACTTTTCCTACTTACAAAAACTTCAAGCCAAGCTATTTCAGATCAGGCCTTTCCCATGAAAGGCTATGAATCAAGCTCCAAGAACTCCCATGAAATCTGTGAATAGGAGTCTCAGGCCATCTTTGAACTCTACTATTAGAAGAGCCAGCAATGGTTCATGTCACTTATTAGTGACACATTACTCTTACACCACGATTCTCTCCCCTCTCACTCTTGCCTGTGCTAAGCATGGGTTTTAGTATTTCTCACCGTCTTGTGCTAGGGTTCCACCAGTAAGCAAAGCTCTAAAAAGCAGCTTACAGAGGTTTTCTGCAAGAGGAGGATAACTGTTCAGCCAACACAAGTAGTTTGCTGTTTGGGTACTACACAAGTATCTGTCGAAGTCCCTGCAAGTGAATTCAATGACCTGGCTAACCCACAAATAATTTGGTCTATCAGATCAAGAAACAAACTTAAGTAGCATATAAGATGCAAGCCCACAGCTACTGAAATAGTAAAAAAAAAAAACCCAAACCTAAAGTGCTATAGTACATAAAAGTCTTGAGAAAGGAATATAAACACAGCACTTTAACCTGAAAAGCCTCAGTGGAATCATCATCAGGAACTGAACTGAGAGGCTGAGTTCAACTGAGAGGCTGAGTTCAACTGAGCACATACAAGAACACGTATCGTGGGAGGCAGCCAATAGACAGAAATCAGAAACCAAACACTGGCCTGCCTTTATTTACCAGCCCAAAATAGAAGCAGTATTTTCCGCCACCAAAACCCCTGGAAGGTTTGTGAGAGTCCCAGCAGACCAATGCACACAATTCCTGGAAAAGAAGAGATCTCACAGCAACCTCTTACCTGCCAGTGCAAGATAATGCTCCACAGCAGCCCCAGCGTCAGCTTGTGATTTCCATCAACAATGTCAGTTCCTCCAATATTCACCAACTCCACCTGGAGAGATTGGATCAACTCTATATTAAACACTTATCACAGCTTCACACTACAACCCCACCCCATATTCCTGCCTGTCCAGCCACATATTATCAAGTGCTTTGAAATAAAAATGTAATTTGAGCGAGATCCAGAGGTAACAGTACAATCTACATGAATTTGTCATGACAACTGCTTAAATAACATGACAAGAGATGGCAAAGATACTCTTCCATTGGAAGAGTTTTATCCCCTCTAATATACAGATGCATATCAGCAGTCAAAACTGACCAACAGACATCAATGCATGAGAGATCAGACATTAAAAAGAAGTTAAGCATTCCTGCTCCTAGACACACTCAGATATCCCAGAACCATGAAAACTATGATTAAGAGTAATTTTGTCCTTTGCATGAACCAGCATTTGAGCAAAACAAGTTTACACAAGGAGAAAAAAGCTCAAGGGAAAAACAATTTTCAAGTTTCCTATATGCGTAGGACCTCGTATAGACTTGGTAACACTAATTGCGATCATTAAAAAGACAAACACAGAAAGAGACAAGGAGATTATTTCATAAACAAGACAGCAGAAGAGGCTACCCACTCCTCAAGCATTCAGTCTTCAGAAGAAGCAAAGCTTAGAGCAGTCTACCAGATACTCACTCAGTGCTACTTTAGTCTGAACTGAATGGGGGCATCAAGTCTCCATTCAGTCAATGCAGAGAAAGCGCCACTAACTCTGAACCATCTTTTGGAGGGAACCAACAGCAGCACACTGCATTAGTCACTACCACACCTACAGAAGTTGGGCTAGGAACAGCTATGGCAGATGAGACAAGTACCTCCCTGGGTGTATGTACACATACAGCAGATGCTGCAATGTACTCCCACACAAGGCAGATTCTTGTAAATCACCTGAACCAGGAGAATCCTATAGTCTCGGGGCAAGCAGAACAGTGCATTTTATCCCAGTGAAGAAGTATTTTTCTCCATTTCTCACCCCTGCTCAAAAATACTGTTATGCATAGTGTCTGTTAAAAACATCTCCCAGCTTACACCAATCGAAGAATCATATACAGGCATTGCTGGGAATCAGAACTGCTCAGAGATAGAATGTGTACCAAAGAGGTGGCTCAGAATCAAACAATACAATCATGGGACAGCAGCAGAGCCCACACTCTAGCTCACAGTAGATGCAGCCTACAGAGACAGAATAGAGAGGAATAAACAGTTTTTTTTGTTTTAGAAGATGTTGCTGATCCGTAAGAATAGAATAGCTTTCCATTAATATTCTTCCTCTTATCACACATTCATGAATAGCTCCAATTCTACAAAACGTACTGTAACCTCATTGCTTTCAGACAAGATATTGACAATTATCAGTCCCCCAGAAGTTTCTTGGAGAATCAAATCAAAACTGTTGCAAGATTAACATGGAGCTACAAGTTACACTTCAAATTACTAAGGAAGTTTGCAGATTGTCCTCTCCCAATTTTTACAGCAGCTGGAACAGAATCTTACTGCAATACTCTTTGCAAATATTTGGCATATATTTTAAGGTAACTGTAAATAGCCAAAAGTATCACCAGTGGGAAACATTACAGACTGGAAAGCACTCTGAAACGCAGGAGCAGAGAGCAGGACTAAAGGTCAAGGCCACAAAACTAAAACAATTACATTGTAAGAGCTTTTTTTCACCAGTAATAGATAAGCACTCCCGAGAATGGGTAACAAAAAATTTTAATCACGCATTAACAACAGCCACAAAATAATCCACATGCCCATTTTAGTATTTTAATGATTCTGAACTAAACTGATGCTTTGTAGGATGCAGTCAGCAATCCACTAGGATGGTGACTGGACTTCTGAGAATTAATCACAGATAATAAATAGAAGAAAGCTAACAGCAGACAGTCAGTACTACTGATTTTGGCTATGATTTTCAATAGGTTTTTCAGTATTCATTTTTAAAACTTGGTCCACAAATCAAAACAGTGGGAATTCATTACATAGAACCATTCTGTTCATCAAATCAATGATGTTCACAGGATCATTTGAACATCTACACACCCTAGACCTGTCTCACCCTTGCAATATGTATTTAATCAGTTTTATAAGTTATTTCACACGTTATGAACATTGTATAGCCCACAAACTCAGGCAACAGAATACAACTGTTTCTCATTGGATCTATTTTCCTTTCCTCTTAATACAAACTTTCTAATAAAGTTAAACAGTAGCTATAAATCATGTACATAACCCTAACAACCTTCAGCTAACTAACACCATCTGTTTACTTCTAGAAACCCAGACCCTGCAAGGCTAAGGAAGAACTAATTAGTTATTATAATTCAATATTATTTCATTAATTATCTTTATAAAATAAATCCATTAAAACTCATTACTTATCCTTTGAAAAAAATAAAAGTTTACAGTACCTTTAAAGAAGAAAACAAACAAATAATCCACCACAAAATTTGGCTACTTCCTAGAAATATGACACTAGTCCACCAACACGAAGGGGAAATTGCAGTATTTTACAACATGTTCATATCTCTCTTCAATCAGCAGTTTGCATAAATATGTCAGTGCCTTTTTGCATTAGATGAATTTTATTGCCAAAATGTTCTTAAGTTATTTTAGTGCCCTGACATTCACAAATAGAAATTCTAATTACAGGGTGAGCTTAGCAGGAACTGTTCTTCAGAGTAAAAAATAAAACCTCTTTACTACAGCCCTACTGGTTTCTAGGCAGTAAACAAAACCAAAAAACCCCAAACAATTAATGTCATTTTCCTTAAAGAAGTATTGGGGTTGGTTTGTTCTTCTAATCAGTTAGAAAGTTCCAAATTAGAAAAACTCAATACAGATTTGTCATAGAGCTGATAGATGTCAATGGAAAGATCCTTCTGGATTTTGAGAGCAGGACACACAAAGCAGATACAAAACCTAACATATCAGTACAGATTTTTGCACAAGTTATGCATTATCACCAGAAATCGGGGGGGTTTTCCTGCCAGGTTCATGAGCTATGCATAGCTATGCTTCAAGTCACCATTGTTTTGGGATCTGAACACATCGCAAAAACAGTTCAATCCCATTAAGTTTGCATTTTAAGGTCTCGCAAAACTGCCTGACACCAAAATTCTACATCAGATAAGGAAAACTCAGAACAGTTTAACCATCATCTTTGAATTCTCATTTAAGGTACCAAAAATAAATAATTTTCTCCATTTTGAACTCATTTAGACAAAGGAACAAATTAAACAGTCTATCAAAAAGTTGTGAAGAAACATGCTCACATTGTTCTGATGCAAGACTTGCAGTACTCTGTTGACATTATTTAAGGCATGGACTCGTGTGGAACCTCGTTCTTTAGGCTGAAAATGAAGAGGGTACAATATGTTCACATCACAAGTAACTTGACAGACCAAACAAAACAAATCATAGAGCAAACAACAGGAGATGTCTTCATTTTCTCCATTGTCTCCAGACTTTTTGTTTTGAAATAGCAACAAAAAAAACACAAGATCATCCACAACAACTTCAAAATGAGAACTGATCAGAACAATATATTCCTCAATTCAAGGTACAAGACAAGCCTTGTATTCCAAATGTGTTTCAATTCGTCTTTGGCAAGTCCAGAACTTTTATTCCCAGCATCTGAAGAACTATAAACTGGCAACACAACAGCAAAGTGGGAGTTCCCGGGAAAATCTGAGGGGTTTGAACATTTGCCAGAGTAGTTGAAATTTTTTGGCTCCCAAGAGGGAACAAGCAGCAATTTGTTTTCTGGCACTAAAAGCCTACTAAATCTTTGCATAGTGTGAAGAAGTTACCCTTCCTGACTTCCCCTTCCTCTTAATGTTGGGGGACAGCACAGGATACTGCAACTCTCAACAATATCTGCCACTCCATTTGCTTTTAATCACTGTGGCCACTCCTGTGGCCAATCATGATCATACTGCAAGAACATAGAATTGAACTTAGAACACGATAATCAACAAAATTAGAAACCAAGAGAGTTCTATTGTATTTAGTATACTTCAAATCTGACCACAAACGATTAGAAAGAAGTACTAGTGAAATGCCTCTGTTAAAAACAAGGTAAGCTTGCAAGGTAACAAAGATGACTGAAGGTTCCCCATAAGGTCAATGAAAAAAATTTGAGATTTATTATACATAATGAAACTACAAATTTAATCCTAAGGGATGGCATAGATTTCACCATGCCTCATCTATCTTTCTGAAGAAGCCTCAGTATTATATTAGCAGGGGAAAAGTTTTCAGCCCCATATAGTTTTCCCAAGACTTGAGCAAGTTTTAGCCCTCTATCTGCAGATCAAAGGATTTTTCAGTAGTGATACAGATTTTTGTATTACCTACTAGTTGTTATTCCTAATTCTTTTTTAAAGGATCTTCCATGATCTTATTAGAACACATCCACAGATATTCAGCTAAAGGCTGCTCTTCCAGATCATCCAGAAGCAGACCTTTAAAGGATCTCTACTAAAAATATATACTATGTGAATAACACCATTGGTTTTACATGCTTTGCTAAACATTGTTAACCATCAAGAATAGGTTACATAGCTAACTTTAGCCTGACCCTGTATTCCATGAGAGGAGTTCATGGGAATTTCACTGGAACTGTAGAGAGCAAGTACATATTACAAGCAAAAAAGTATTTCTAAATAAGTTAAAATAAAAAACAATCACGTGCTATAGCAAGTTGTGTGGTTTGTTTATTTAGTTGTTTTAATAAATGAGAATGATTCATACAAACTTCTTACCAGAGATTTCCCTGTCAGACCCTCCAAAAGATCCAAAAGCTTCCTTCCATCTTTCAGATCTGTGAACATGTCTTTTACCGGGGGCTTCCCACTCTGCAATATAAATGAAAACACTTTTTATTACTGCTTAAGTAAAACATCCATGAAAAAGGCACTTTTACCTTTTTGTCTTTCAGTTGATTTTTATTTAGTACAAGCATAGTAAATATAAGCTAGAGGACTATGACAGCTATCAGAAAGTCATCCTTCCCTTCAGCACTTTCCCTCTCCATTTCTATGGCTATATGCATCAGCAGCCTAATACCGAGAAACCAAATAGGCACATCCTGGCTTAGACGTTAGGGTAGGCATCTTAACACGAAAAGATGACAAAGAACAAAACTTGGCAAGTTTGAGAACACATTTGTGAAAGAATGCTTTGGTCCGACTGCATCTAAACTAGAAGGAAACTAGGGCTTTTCAGAAATAAGCTACTGGGACAAATTCGTTCATTTAAAAAGAGAAAAGGCAAAAAAAGGATTTGGAATTGAGCCCTGTGTTAGGAGCTACCATCCTTCTACAGAGACTAGTAGATCAAAAGGTATAACATATATTGAAAGAAATTAATCATTTTCTCTACACTGAAAAAAAAGCAAAGTATGAAACTAAGCACTATTCTAAATCACATATTTCTAATATTAATTTTCTCTAAGGGCAGAGGGACACCGTACAAGAATGATGGTACGTGACAGCAGAATCATGTTACGATATTAACTTTTTCCACGCTCTTTAGATTTTATTTCTTCTTGGACCCTAACACAGGAAAGGATTACAGGGCAGGGGGAGAAGACACATGCAGACAGCAACTAAGTAAGTGCATTTACTCAGTAATATTCATCTGCTGGCTGCCAAGAAACCAATTAAGCCACTTGTTTCAGCTTCCCTTGGAGTGCCAATCTGAGAAGAAAAATATTTTCTAAAAAGTACTTAAAACTCCAACACTGCCTTATTCTGTCACCTTGTCTTTACAACATCACTCTTCAGAACGAAAGCTGTCAAAAGTCCATCTTGCATGACATGAATTAGCTGCTATAGAACTCTATCTTCACTTACCTCCTCCTGCCCTGACAGCTGCTAATAATTGTCAAATGCTGGCTAATACATCAGAGAAAGAGCACTGAACCACCTACTGAATGCTTTATTTTTTGTAAATGCCTGTTTTTCCCCAAAATTCATAAGGGTTTTCCTTAAACGTCCACTTTAATTAGATTTACTACTAAAATTATTCACAAGAAAAGAGCTGAATAATTCCAGAGCCCTATTTTAATGTCCTATATAGAACTATACTTAAGCATAACTTAGTATCAACCAGCTAAACTAACAGCAGCAAGAATGATATCACTAAGGTCTTGTCTTAAAACACATATATGCTAGCCCCAGTGTCGAATATTAAATTAATTTTGCAATTAGTTTTCCTGATAAATTTTTTCTTCAATTAGACTCAAATCATGCTTAAAAACAAGTCTGAGGTCCAACAAATAAAACAAGACTAACCCTACAGCTCAGAAATTAAGAGCAGGAAGGGAGAGAGAGATGGTTACAAAACGTTTTCTAACCTGTCAGAGCATGACAAGGCTCAACTCAATTGCTTCACTCAGTCCAAGGGGACAGGTGTTCAAGCACAGACATTTTCTTACCCTCAGAAAATGTTGGTGTGCAAGACTGAACAGTGAGTTAACACCAAGACAACATGTCAACCCATATCACTCTGTCTGAAGAAATTTTCAGCTAACATCACTACTGTGCTTGAGCATCCACTCTGTTCACCAGACCTGGCTCCTTATTCCCAAGGATCAAGCCAGTTCTTAAAGGAACCCAGTTTTTGTCAGCAGAATGTGGGAAAGCAAAAGTGACAGAGTTCCTCAACAGTCTGTCAGAACATGATCTGCAGAATTGCTTTGAACATTGGCAGCATTGTATGCAGCTGTGTGTCAACTCAAAGGAACTATTTAAGAAAATTAACTATGATCACCTTCATTTGTTAAATAAGAAGTCACCATCTCAGTCTCAGTGGTTTTGTGTGAGACTTTATATACACATTTTGACACATACTTAGGTAAAGGGTGTAGAAAGTTAAGTAGCTGTCAGTCTGATACCAAATAGGAGTATTCGTTAAACATTAGCATTTGATAACATTCTGCCATCATGTACTGCCACTTCCTAAGTTCAACTACAATACAGTAAGGGATAAGGCTTTCCGCCTAGTGCACACACTTTTCAGATGATTCAGCTGCTTCACTGCTGCACAGCAACTTAATGGAAGCGCACTGGAGCAGGAGAACAGGAATACCTGAGTAAATGCAGGGAAGCATCTTGTACAGTTTGTGGTGTTCAATGGGAGGAAACAACCCACAGTGCAATTGATTTCAGATGCCAGCAAAATTTGGTTTAACTTAGTTTGCATCACCACACAAAAGATACTAAAAGTAGTGTGGTAAAGGCATGAGAAAATTATTCTTGTCTCCAGAGGAGCAGACTGAAGGAGCTAACAGAGGTTTCACTGGATGCAATACAACCAACTCTCATTGTGAAAGCAAATACCTGTTAGCCATTGAAGTAAGTGTTTTCAGAGTGGAGTAGAGGGGAGAATAACCTCAACTGACCTGCTGGTCAGGCTTCTTTTTATGCAGCTCATGATACAGTAGGCTTTCTGGACTACAATTGCACATTCCCATCACATGTCCAACTTCTGATCCACCAGTATCTGCAAGGCCTTCTCCACAGGGTCGCTCCCGATCCATTCATCCCCCAGTGTGCTGATATTGAGGATTGGCCTGATGCAGGTACAGAACCTTGTACTTGGCCTACCCGAGCTCCATCAGGTTCACACAGACCCAGTCCTCAAGCCTGCCAAGGTCCTTCTGGAAGTTAGCCTTTCCCTCTTGCAAACCAAGTGCACCACTCAGTGTGGTGTCACCTGCAAACTTGCTGAGGGCAAACTCAGACCAGTTAGACATCACTGATGAAGACAAACACTATGGGTCACAATAAGGATCCCTGAAGGGCATCACTTGTTACTGATCTCCATTTGGACGCTGAGCAGTTGACTGCAACTCTTTGGATGCAGCCAATTCCTTGCCCATCTAACCGTCCATTCATCAAACCTGTCTCTCTCCACTTTAGTGACAAGGATGTTGTGGGAGACAAGTGTCAAAGGCCTTACAGAATCTAAGCCTTTAAAACAACTGAGAATTCTACAGCTATAAATCCTCTATAAATGTGTTGCCTTAGGTCTGAGAGTTAAAAAAATTTTGGATCTACTGAAAAAGCATAAAGATGCTTCATTTATACAGTACAAGAGCATGGAGGGCATAGAGCCTTTTTCATTTCCCTTCTATTTACTTCTCATGCATGAAAACAAGCAGAATTACTTTCTGCTTTCAGTCATTCATTCAGATGGGTCATGGTATGTTCCAGCCCTACGCAATGCACCCATCTGTGGTGGTGAAAGTAATACAGATACACTTTCTCAGGAGCATGGTTCTTCCATTTCACTGGCCATCAGAGTACCACATCTTGCTGTCCGTTAAAGAATCAGCAGAAGCATATTAAATTATTTCTGCAAGCTCAGCTACTCTTTTCTGGTTTATTAAAGTATCCGCTATCCTCAAAACAGAGGCAGCAACATGCAAAGCCTCTGTATTTATTGTCTAGCAAAACACTCTCTATGAGAAGGAACTCAGTTCAGAGGAAGCAGTTGCTCTGCACTTGAAGTGAAGTTGCCTAAGAAAGGGCTGTAGCCCATCACCACCCTCCACCGCGACACACCTTTTAGGAAGGCTGGAAACCTGCTCCTCCAGCTTCACACACCCACCTGAGGAGCATGAAGGAACCTGGTGGCAGCAGCCACCCAGGCAGCCCCAGCTGCCCCATCAGGGCACAGAGCCCAGATTGCTGCAGTCGTAATGGGATTGGAGACAGCACATGCACTGAACCTTCCTCTGCTCACACTGACTCTTCCAACTTTTGTGTTTTTCTCACACCCCAGCATACATTCTCATACCAAATCTGCTGTCTGAGCCATACGGTCTGCAATCAGTAACATCACTACTTTGTCCTCCAGCACATAGTGCTGCCAGATCCTGCCTGGCTTTCCCAGGATGCAGTTGGACAGCAGTCTGCTGAACTTCAAGAAGTCTTTTGCTTTCCTCTTTCAGAAAGGACAGCTATGTATCCCAACTGCCAACAGCTGTATGACTCAGTTTATTAAGCATGTGGAAAACTGCTTTATAACATGGCAGCACAAGGGATTGTCCCCTACACCCATTTCCTATGACCAGACAAGGAATAGCTGTGGAGCAATGCTGGCAGGACAGCTATGGATGCCCTCCTACAGCAGGCAAAGGCCAGTGCAGAGCCAGACCAGGTTGCTGCCTTCACCACTGTCCCCTTGTGAGAAAACAGACATAATGCTGCAACTCTTTAGATGTACAATTCAGCACTGAGCCTCCTGGGGGAGGCTGCTGTGGCAGCCCAAAAGCTGTCTGGGAGCTACAACACATGACTGCTAAGGCTAGACCTGTGCTTCTAAATCGGAGAACCTAATCACAACCAGCATGGCCAGGAGAACTCCAAGCCCTCGCTCTGACCCACATGGGGTACCTGATGGGGCCCATGCAGACAGCACTGCCCTGAGCCACACTGGGGTGGAGCAGGCAAGCCCTGGGGCCACCTCTGTGCTAGGGCCGACTGACATGCTGCAGCAGCAGCCTGGGCTCTTGGGCAGGGCAGAAGACCTTTCCCATCCTATAGGGTAAGGCATGGTGCTCTGCAGACAGCTTTCCCTTCCCCTCCCACCCCTTCCCACACTCTTACTGCTCACTAACCTCCATAAAGCAATCCGGCCTTCTGAAAAACTCTGCACGCACCTTGTGTGTGCATATAAATATATATATACACAAATACATAACGGCAGCATATAAAAAGCTATATATATAAAGTATTGCCTAATATACTGTATGCTAAGGTAAACTAAATTTCTGCTTTTCAAAATGAACATTTTACTCACTTTCTACATACTTGAAGTTAAGCTTCTGCCAGCATCCCATAAGGAGTAGTCCATCACTGAGCATAATGGATCAAGAAATTTAAGTATTTGCCTTATAATAGTGACAGTGACAAAGCACACTGAGCCCTTCAAGGACAAGCTGCTAGTCACGGTTGTGTTGGTAAGTACTTAAGGAGCAGCCTACTTCATGCTAAGCACTGTACAAATATGAGGCAGATAATGGGTCCTTTCTCAAAGGCAAAATAAAAAAGTTTATACTACAAAGGTAATATAAAGGACAGGCAGGGAGACACTGCATACCAGGAGAACGGTGCCAGTTCAGAGTATAAAACACCCGCATCTCTCACTGAACTCTTATCCATTACAAGAACGCAGTTTCTCAGCTTTGCTTCCGTTTGCTGCAACAGCAAAAAAGCACTTGGAGAAACCTCTTCCCTCAGCCTGAGAGGGCTTTACCAGCAGAGAGACACACAAAGCTGCTGTAGTAGGAGGCAAGGGCTTGATAAAACAGACAAAAGAATATAAATAGCAGACTTAACTTAGAAAGAGGCCACGTTGGTTGCCCAATGTTTTAAACTGGCACTGACAGCTGGAAAGGAGCTGATTCATTGAAACAGGCATTAGGAAGAGAGTAAGGGGGAGGAGGAAAAGGAAGGCAGAACAAGAGAAAAGCAAGTAAGTGAAATAAAAACTGGAGACAGAATGTAATCTAGGGCTGGACTTGCTTGTGCATTTATAAGCTTTGTGGTGTCACATCTGTTACCCACCACAGGATTCATACAAGGATCAGAACCAGATCCACCCTGTTACATTTATTCCAACAAATGTTTTGGTGCCAGCCTTTGCCCTAACACAAAGGGGGGAGTGGAGGGGGAGAAAAAAGAACTTTCACTAGCTACCCACAGCAGAAAAAAATTCCTATTGATTCATCTCATGGGGCAGCAGCAGTTTCTGAATAATCTTTGAACTGGAGACCAGATGCTAGCCATACGTGGCAAGAGCAGTCACTACAGGCTTTGCATGCTATGGCAAGACTCCAAGACCATTTGGGAAGGAGAGCTCATGTACAGCGATGTTTTCACAGCAACCGCCCTTGTATGCCCACTGGCCATCTTTCAACTCTCTCTACCTGGATCAGGTTTAAGAGGGTGACTCACTTCCTTGTGTGCATCTAGGATTACTTGCAAAGAAGGGTCATCCAGGCCAGCCAACATGACTGTGCAGAAATCATTTCTTCTTTGCCAGAAAGCATGTCCAGGAAATACAGGAAGAAATGAACAAAATCTGGACCATATTTTAAGAGTCATTCAATGCTAACAACACTAGAAAGACCAGCCATCAACATTGCCTGTCTCTCCCCATGGCAGGGAAGTCGGTACTAGATGATTTTTAAGGTCCCTTCCAACCCAAACTATTCTATGACTCTATGATTTAGTTTGTTCTGCTGAAGCCACACAGCTACAAGGCAGCAAACTTCCTAGAATATTTTACAGTAGAACATTAATTGTCCCTTTATTACTAATGGGGAACTGTAATTTGCTAACTTGGCTCAATTTGACAGAGGAAAGGCCCTCTCAGTTTCACAGTAATGCATGCTGGCTGTCACCAGTCAAGTAATGTATACTGTAAAAGCGTACACACGACCTTCACCAGCCACTGAAGGAATGCAGTGGATGAGTTCTGGTGGCTCAGAGCAGTGCTGGGAAAAGCTGTATTTGCCAGTTTAGATCATCTGTCACCTCAGAAACACTAGGACACCCTGAAAGGATAAAGAAGCAGTACATCTTGATTTTTCCATTACATCGCTCTGATTTTCCAGTGTCTTATTTAAGTCAGAGTTGTGGGCTCTTAAGTATTTTTAACCAATTTATTACTATTTTTCATGTCTAATAAAATGCTTAGTAGACAGGTCAAAATAGTAGAGTTGCAGAGATCCTTTCCCCTTTTTCTTCACAATGGGGAAATATTGTACAGGTTGGGCACTTAAAACTAGAACATGAACCATTTATAATGTTCAAGCACATTCCTAAGAATTCATGGTAACCACCTACTTTGAGTTTAAACTCAAACTTCATGATGAATACAGAGTTAAGAGACATGTCAAGTGCTGCTACATCATGAGGCCAGGACATGGGAACTCAATGTGGGAAAACACAGAAAGCGAAAAGGTCACTTGAAAAAGTAAACAACTATGTCAACAAATAATCTCGCCAATTTCTAATTTAGGACTATCAACATTGTTTACAGGACTATTTTTATTAAAACATGATACTTCTTCTCCATCCTCCTTCCACTGACACATGGGAGTTATAGCAGAGTGTACATAACTGCTAGGTGTACTGTGACACACGTGCCTTAATTGAGCATGTCCTACTCTATGCTGACTATGCCCCAGTTGTGGCATCTCCACGCCACACTAGGACCAAAACTACTAATTCAAATACCAAGTGAAAAATATTTATAAACATGGGAGGAAGGCACCTTATAGACAGAATTAAGATTGTTGCTTAAAAATAAAAAGTAACTAGTTATTTAAAATTGCAAACAGGAAAAAAGACTTAGGTAAGATAGAAAGTTTGATTCTACTAGATGACAGACATGATTTTAAGAAGCAAAGCTAAAAAGCTCAATCCACTGAACTGCCCCAGCTTGCAGTTAAGCCTTATTTATCATTACAAGCAGAGGTAGTTTGGACCGTACTTGTTATCATTGTCAGTTATTTCTCCTGTAAGACTGGAAGGTTTTATATTTTTATTTTGAGCCACGTAACTTCAGATTGTGACTTGGTTTCTTAAAAAAAAATCCTGCTGATCAGGTTGACTATTGTTCTCATTAATGATTAACAACTAAATGAATAGATTTGCTTCAGTGCCTTTAGCAGGTTCAGCTGTAGTGCCTAAGAAGGTCACAGATACACCCACTCCAAAAACTGGGGAAATAACCAAGACCAGGAATCAAATTAAGCCCAGAGCATTCCCCAGAATAGGTAGTAATTACTGTATTACTATTAGTAAACAAATCTTTGAAGTCCAGTAAAGGGACATGGCTGCCTTCAACCTGTTCATACAGCAGAAAACAGCTGCAGTTGAGAGGAAGGAAGAAAACTTGCAGTTCTCATGCTGTAGCTAAATCTGGGAAAAATCCTGAACTGCTTTGTATTACTGGTTTTAGGCTATAAATTAGTCATCCTTACCATATCATAAAGTATTAGAGAAAAGACTTATTTCCCTGCATCTTGGTTAATTCACATCCTATTTGGCCTCTTCTCAGGAGGGACTAAGCAATCCAGACAAGAAAAAAGGATAAAATTGAGTTTCTCAAGGCCAATTGATACAAACACTACATTTGTTTCCACACAGGTTGCTCCTCAAGTTAAGGCCAAATATTTTACACTTTGGCTGTCTTTGAGTAAGGTTGCGTTTTGAAGTTTAATTCAGCAGTGGAAAACAGCAAGAGCAATTAGACTGGAGAAAACTTTACCAGCAGTCTAGTAATTCCTTGCTCACACTACAAAAACTGAACTGGAAAAACAACTACAGACCATCTTAGGTGATGTCTCCTTAGACAGGTAAAATAGCCTTATCAATCTTTTTGATTGGTCTTCTTGTGTGACTAATACGTTAAACTCCATAATTCTTCTTCCCAAGAAAGCCCTTCTGAAATGTCTTCGGCCTCAGGTATCGCAGGCCATGTGAAATTCATTATCTTGAATAGGTATGCTTTTGTCTTTGAAAAGATTTATCACATTTGCCAGGAGTCAGCAGTGGAGCAGCAAACTGTCTTCAGAAGTACAGGGCCTGACATTTACTATTACAGTAAAACAACCCTTGGAGGAAAGGAGAAAATTAAAGAGCAATAATGGTGGAAAAGACCTATCCAGCATATCACCTAAATAGTTAAGTAAGAATTCACAATTTGCAAATGAATTAATGTCTGGTATAATGAAGGAACTGCTTTAATTTTAAGGTATATATAAAGCTATCACAAAGCACTCCAAGCACAGCTCATTGGTTTGTCTACTCCTCTTCTTTCTTTATTTGGTGTCCCTCAAGAGGAAGGAACCACTCAGAGCCTATGACAGGAAACACCTAGGAGTCCCAGTACCAATAACTTGACTTCTTGTAGGCTTCCCTGGAGCTCATTTCTGGAGCATAGTCTGCTCCCAAGCTGTACCTCAGCCTCTTCTTTGCTCTTTACCTATAAACTGACGTATTTTGTAAGACTGTGGAGCAGGAAAGAGCTTAAGATGCTGTAAAAGCACATGAGGTCTGGCTTTACCTACACTGGCAGCTACTGGCTCCAAGCCCTGCCAGTGCTGCAGCTGCTTGCCAATGCAGATGTCTGGCACCAGCGCAGGACCTGGAGGATCAAGACCAGAGAAAGACGTGCAAAAGACTACTGAAAATGCAGAAATAAGACAGTCATCCATATGTAAGAATTAAATTGAGAGCTTGGATTAGAAAGAGATGGGACTACATGACAAGGAAGCTTAGCTCTCAGGCACACAAGGGTTTTGAATGCAGCTCCCAAGACCTTGGAACAATGTCCTCAGCTGGCTCCTGTTCAACAGCTATTCATACCCAAGACTCGCGACTTGGGGTGAGGTGCATGGAAGGAAATCCATCTTTTCACTGGATGCCACATGCATCTCTCCAGGGGTTCATGTTCTTTTTGCAGAGCAGAGTCTCCACAGTAATAAACTGTTTCTGCCATTCCTGTGGGAAAGATTCCCAAATGTGACAAAGACAATTCTTTGAGAAAAAGGAAGTCTCAGTTTGCCCATGCTGGATCTGTGAACTTCCTCTAGAGTGACAGCACTAAGCTCTGACAAGCTGTGACAGATCTCACTCCACAGATCTAAGAGTTAGGGCATCATGTTTCTCGTGCTGACTCTGGGTCGTACCTGCCAAATTCAGGAACAGCGGAAGAGGATAGTAACAAATCTGAAAGCAAACCGGATAATAGGAACATGAAAGCCAGTAAAGACAGATTCCTGTAAGGAAATAAAGAAAGGGCAAGGCTAGGACTGTTTAGAGATGCAAAAATAGGACCAGCCACACAATCAAATCCTGTAAGGGCTGGGAAGTTTGAGGAGATGTAGAGTGGGAAAAAGGAAAAGGAAAGACAGAAAGGAGCTTTAACAAGGAAAATTGTGTCTTACTGGGTAAGCAGCCAAGTGACAGAGAGAAACTGGAATGAAATAGGCAGGGTGATCAAAACTCCAGATTTGCTGGGCAAGCAAGCTTTTCAGCACGAAAGGGTGTAACAGAAAGGGGAATAGGGAGGAAGACAGGGTCAGAAAGTAGGAGTAAAGAAAATAGGACAGAAAAACTGTACTGTCAGGGTCTGCAGTCAGACACAAGATTCCAGAATTCCTCAACATATCTATCAAGTCTTCTAGAAACCTTCTAGAGTTGCAAGTACCCAGCTACTATGCTATGTAATTATCAGCTGAAGAGTCAGGTTTGTGTGATGATATAAAAGTGCATGGCATATGAGCTGGACTGAAAAACAGATTGAAACTATTCAGAAGTTTGGAAATCTCAAAACTAGAGTTGATGGCAAAATATTTGACCACTCCTCTTTTACTCATTTGTAACAAATATATGGTTAATGGAGCAATAAGTTAGCCCATGGATCTGAATTCAAACTCTACTTTAAGTTAAAGGGCAACTCTAGGCTAAATAGAATCGTCTAAGTAACAGGCAATCACTATGGTTATCAATGTTAAGAGACTTCCCTAGATCGTTAAGCCCAGTACTTGCTCATACAGGCATCATCTTGAAGTCCTAATCAAGCTCATTTGAAAAGAAACTAGATATTTTAGATGGTTTGCTTGAGTCCACAGAAGAGATGAATCCTCTGAGCGCTGTCATAAGAACTCAACAAGAGCTCTAATTTACATCAAGAGAGTACAGAAATGTGAAATCCTCTGGATTATCTAATCAATGTGTCATATTGGGCACTCAATTAGTAGCTACTTCTGATATTTACCTTTATTTGAATTATAGTGGCTTTAAACACAAGGTCATTCTTTTGCATTGCAGACGGGTGTTCTGAAAATATACCTATTAATATTTACAAAGTGGTAAGCATTAATGAAAAATGATAGAACGGGATAAAGAAAAATAGAAAAAAATTACAGAAAACATTTTAGTGTTTGAAGAGCACCAACAAAAGAAGGGAAAGACATTGCTCTCTTTCTAGATCCAACTAGTTTATAGAGGCTCAGTTGCTTACTTTGTGTTTAAATGAAGGGCAACTGCAATGTAATTCATTTGGAAGGACAAATAAAATTCTTGGAGCAAACTTTGTAATTCCATACAAAAATCTTCAGTTACTGTTTTGCTTTCTGCAATGCAAGTCAGATTATTTACCCAGCCTCCAAAATCTCTCTATTCTGATAAGTAGCTGAATCAATCTAGTTCACAGAAAATCAATTCTAAACAATTCAAGTGACTTGCTAAGTGCGAAAACTTGAATAAGACTGAAATCAGTCTTTTTTATATTTTCAAGGCACAGTGGAAGTTAGTCTTTCCTACATGGTGAGTTCTACTTAACACCAGCCATTTCCTTGCAATCTGAACCTGCCAATCTTCATAAACCTGTGTCTTATCATGGCAAAGCAGCCATGCTCATGTTTGAATTGGACATGCAGCAGTACATTTTTATACACGTCTCTAATCATTAACATAGCTTTCATAACTTTGAATGGTTTAATGGGCCATGAAATTATAGAGTTACTTCAAATCCCAATATCTGACCATACCCTGTGGCAGGGAAACCCAGGAGCTAATCAGCATCTCTCTTAATACACAGCATAAAAAGAAAAGGCACTTTATAAAACACAGCCATGGGTGTACAACTAAAGACTGAAATCAGTTTTACCCATTTCAATACAATGTCCATACACACACAAAGAAGTCACATAGCACATTCTCAGTATCACTGTCGTTTGTGTTTGTGCCATCTTTATGCCAGTGTCTCTACAAATAGGCCTTCCTTTATCACCATGTTTTCACTCCTCACGTGATCCTAACCTGCCTAACCCTCCTCCCCCAGAACTGTCTTTCCCCTCAGTATCCGTCAAAAGCAGAGTATAGAGCAACCAGCTACACATGCGCTCCTCCTCTAAAGAGCAAACTAGCCAAGAATGCATTGGATTAAGTGTATGATATCAGCTTTCAACCAAAACAAACCTAAGCCAAAGTGAATCAACCAAGGCCACAAGCTTTGCATTTCCCAGTGTCTTGTTGCACAGGAAGGGAAGGAAGGAAAAATTTCTTACATTGCTGACCAAAAGCTTCAGAAGGGCAGCACGCCAGGGGCAGTCATTCATCGCTATAACACTGTTGCTTTATTAAAAAAAAAGAAACAAATCCCACACACGCCTCTTTCTATATTTATACCTTCTTTCAAGATTTCACATGCATACCCCGCTTCATCGACAGCATGCAAACTAGTGGGTATCCCACTTGCAGCACCATACTGGCAAGAAAAAACACACCCATGAGTGCTCTAACAGCCACCTAGGTTCCTCCACATATTCAAACTACAAAGTAGAGAAACTTCCCACAGCCACCGCACCCCTGGGCAAAGTATCTTTTTTCACTATCAGAATAGCAGCATAAAAAGCAGGCTTTGAATAGCATCCCAAAGCAACCATTGCTTCCTTTCTCATCCTAACAAAAAAGATCCTTGGCACATTTCAAGCTGGTCAATAGAATTGAAAAACAACAAACGTACAGCATGACAGCCAAAAGTCAAAGTGAGCTAGCAAGAGAATCAGTCAAGACTCTAGTAGAAATACCAAGTGGCTTCAGCTGGAAGTTTACAAGTAGTTTGGGCAAGTAAAGCAGACTCAGCAGCACTAACAGTAAACACAGACTAAGGTTCAAAATCAAAAAACTGCATGAAAAAAAGCTGTGTAAAGTAAGAGGACCTAAACCTCAGATAACACCATGCAAATAATTGTATTTTAATATTAAGATTGATTCTACATATCTTGTTAGAGAAAAAAAGAAAAATTAACATTTATGCGCATGGGGAAACAGAACAAACATTTTATCCGTTTCCATTACAGGCTTTGACAGGTCTGACTAGCAGTATTCTACAGGAGTAAGAGCAAAGACTATTTAACCAATATTGTTCTAAACAGTGAATCAAAATAAAAGTAGTACTTCCAACCCAACATTACCTTGGAAAACCGAGCATTTATCCATTTTGTAAAGGTCTTTTTCTGTACATCATTATGTTCATCTGCAGAGAGAAAAGAAAACAATGATTGCAAATGCATTCTCAATTCTAGATTGCTCAGAACAGATCATATTGAACATTATCTTGACCCAGTGGGAGAAATTTTTGCCATTTACCAATGAAGTCATTCAAACCTCTACAAGACTTTGGTACTTGCAGAGTCACACAAATGTCTTAACTTTGATAGCAACCAAAGCAGTTCCTCTGCATTAGAGACAGCCTCAACACACCTCCTGGGCAGGATACCAATGCATTCAATTCACAGGCTCCCCATCGGGTCAAAAGCAACCTATGAAACCATGGGCTTTTAATCAGACTTTGTCAATACCTTTTGGCTTGTATGCATTACTCCAAAAGCAGCCAAGGTCCCCGATTCAAGCTTTTGATGCAGGTAATAAGCTCCTTCAGTAGCAACGCTGCTAGAATAACCATTGGAGCACCCACATCCTTAGCCACCCTCAGCTTCATTTCACATCTGAGTTAGGAACCATGGTATTCAGTCACAGGCAAGTTCAGCTAAAGGGCTCAGTAGCTCATCCTCTACTGATGGAGCACTAAAAGCACCACTACTTAGAGGTCAGGAGACAGCTAGAAGGAACCAACAGGACAAGGAGGAAGGACAGGCAAGCAGTTACAGGTTAAAGCAGACAGAATGACTGGCCTTCAGCTGTACAGAGAGAAGACACCTTCCGAGGTTGTTCAAGGAAGCCATTTGGGAGTCACCTGCAATTTTACAGAGTCTGTCCCACTAAATCAGGCTGAGTCACCTTCAGCACAGCTCTGCACATCTTTAAGGTAAATTGCACTGAGCAGTGCTGAAGATAAGATTATGCCACATCATCTGCACTTAAGTGACAGTGAATTACCCGCTGACAATAAACCAGGCAAAGGAACTGGCCCACCATGGATTTTCAGGCTTGCTTGCTGCAGCCAAGAAGAAAAGATACACATGGAGCCTGTGAAAGACTTTATCCTCCCAATTCTTGCAGCAGACCACAGCCAAGGCAAGAAGTGCCTTCCACTGGGCAAGCTCAGTTTAGCAGCTGCAGTCCAGATCATCTCCAAGAGATCTTTAAGACTCCACAAGCTTCTTAACAGACCAGGCTGGAAGTATACTTCAGGCACACAGCACACTGCTGCTGTGGATGCTCTCCTACAGAACCTCTGTGGCATTTGGCACCGATTTTTCCAAGCCCCTTACCACAAGAAAGCACACCATGCCACAGTATTCAGACTATCTGTCCCCACACACTGGGATAAAGTCAAACAGAACTGGATTGAAACTCAAATAATCCAACTCATGAAGTCATGAAAAGGAAAAAAATTATACCATCTGAAAAGAAATCAGACTATGATTAAAAGGCACCACCTAAAATTATCACGCTCCTCAACAGCAATTGACACTGTTGCATAGTGAAGTTTTACTTAGAAATTTCAGGTGTTTGAAGTCACAGAACATGACCAGAAGATTATTTAAAGTAGATCTCAAAATTTCTTCATTCTTGCCCAACATACCTCTGAAGTTGATGCCACTCATTTCTAATAACTACAGACCTGTTACACACAGGCTACTGGAGAAGTGGAACAACCAGGTGTTTTTTACCTGACAGGAACAAGGAACAACGGTGCCTAAGGCTCAGTCCAGGCAAGAGAAGTCATCACACATTCGTGAGACATTAGATGTCACAACAACAGTTAAGGCAAAGTTTATAAAATGTTGATGTCAATTTAAAATAAAATCTCTGTTCTAGGCTCCCTTTAGGCTATGGATGAAAAATCTGCTTCCAGGATACCAAAGAGGGCACATCTGCTGCAACACTGCAGCCAGCAGCCATTATTTCACTGTTCTGCACAAAAAGCTGATGCCATGTAGCCTACTCTGTTGCACCTCAAGTTCAACCAGAAATCAGGCAGCCAAAGAAAGATTATCAAAAAGCTTGAAAATACCTACAGTGCTCCTGTGAGAGGAGCTCATGGCCATGCTTAAAACACCTCACTGGAATTCAAGGGATTGTTCTGGGGGAAATACAATTACCTAAAAATCTCATTAACCCTGTTTCACTGAGGGAAAAGAGCAGAGGGCCTCACCAACAAAGACAGACAGGATCTACCAGGAGGATACTCTGTGCCAAGTACTCATCTCACAGGAGATTGACAGGGTCAAGATTTAAACTCCAAATAGACTGAATATATTTACTACAATTTTTCCCCCTCCAAGTGTTTTTTTTAGTAGACAAGAACAGACTAGATTAGCTGCCACCATTAGACCAAAAAACTACCTTTGTATAAAACAATCCCAGACTGTCCACTTTTTGATAATGTTTTCCATTAACATTACAAATACACTTTGTATTGGATGTATTGAGGTTTAAACATCCTTTCTCCAATCATTCATGAACCTTTGTCCCTTTACTACCAACAACCAAGTACATACCTATGTACCAAGACACTTTCCTAAGGCTCAAAATTGCCTTTCCTTCTCTGATCTTCCCTATGTGCGCATCAAGAACAGCAGCCCCGAAGTTCATCATCTCATTCTTTTTATGTACTTACTCCTAAAGATGATAAAGGTAAAGTACGAAGAGATGCCGAAAAATGGTTATATTGATCATGTAGAAGGGTAACATCAGTTATGAAAAGGGTTCTGGATTTACAAATCCCGTGTGCTCAAAGCTCTTCCCACTCCTGTCTTATGGGGCTCAGTCTCTTTGCAAGCACATGCACAGCAGGAGTGGACAGCTCTCCTCAGCATTAAACCAGCTCCAGCCTGCCAGGACTCCATCACTGGGCCTTGCACCTACAGCTGCTCCCACACACACCCCTCAGGTCTAGTTTGTCCAAGTGCTTATGATAGGTCTACTGCAGTAACTTAAGTGATATTTAATAAGAGTCCAGGACCTTCTCCGTCTTTTCAATAAGATCATTTCCCAGGGAGGGGAAAAAAATTAACAAACCAAAGAAAACTGCAATAAACACAAACTACTTAGTCTTTAATGGAGACAGAGAATGTGAATGTATATGTTCCTACTATCTCTTCCACATCAGAGCGCATTTTCTTCTTCAGACCAGCAAGGAATCAGAATCTCTCCATGACCCCCAGATTCCCAAAACATTCTGCTCAGTAATAAAACCTATAGATGACACTTACCCAGTCAAATTATGCTTTCACGTGCATTTTAAGAGCCTCCAAAACTAGAATTTTTGTAGTTGGCCATTATAGCTAGGGTTGTGTCAAGCTTTCTACTATAAATTTATTTCCAGGGATTTATAACTGAAACACTGGTGCTTTGTTAACAACAGTGACAAGTTATTTTATACCTAAAATTAATTTTCTTTAGACTCTTACAAGCCTGTAAAGCTAAGCCCCAGAGACTGACATTATGATTCGGGTAACAAATTAGCCACATTCAGTCAAAAAACAGTATTACCATTCAGCAAAGCACACAGTACTCCAGCCAGTCAACTTCACACACAAGACATTAAAAATGTCAGCAAGTCACAGCCCAGTGAGAAGCATATTCACCCAGTAACTGAAACATTTGTTTCCTTTCACACTGCCACAGCCAGACAATAAAAGCCGAGAACTGACTGGAGGCCAAGTTCTACTTCATCGCCTACCGACTCTTTCCTCTGGCCAACATGGCTCTGCCTGCCCTCCAGTCACTTAATGGACTTGTAATTGTTGATGTCAGAACAGTTTGTTCCTTAAAGAGGAAATAAAAAGAAACCTAAACACACAGTCACAGAATTAAACTCCTGTGATGACAAAGAAGAAAAGCTTCCTATTCCGGATGCGTGTTTGCTGAAGCCTGTTTCTGTTATAAAACATGATGTATGTTCATGCAACTGGAGTACAGTCAAAACAACCAGCTCTTGTGACCTGATGCCCAGTCTGTGTCCTGGCATTCAGTCACCCCAAGCAGCTGCTTTTTTAGCCCGATATATACCTCCTCCACCCACACTTCTGTCCCCTAATTGTATTGCGACATTTTGAAACTGCAGTTTAAGTCACATCTATTACCTTATGAGCATCATGTTCAGGAGCAAAAAAGGAATCTAAATGATCCAAAAATAGAGGTAATAGAACAAAAGCCTCACCAGATTGTGGTTTGTCCTTTATTCAACCTTTGCTTCATACCAAGAGCCAGCCTTCTTATTTTGCCAAAACGCATTACATGCTTACATGACAGAACTGTGTTACTTAGTCTTTGAAAGACAAAAGCTATCACATCCAAAACAGCTGGCAAAGCAGCACAATAAAATTGCCCTGGAGAAGTATACAGTCTATATTGGCAAATAAAATACAAAAATTGCCCAACCATACCTGCAGAAGTTACCAAAGGTCATCTCACATTAAGACTTAAATTTGCCTTCCCCACCTCATTATTCAAGTTCTCAGCAAAGGAATTTAGAAATAAAAGGAGGAATTAGCCTGTGGGTTTCAATTAAGACACCTGGAATGTAACAAAGTTAGAAACATCCCTTTGCCCAAGCCTTGAGGCAAGCAAGAGTACCTAGCACAGATACTGCCCCACCCAAGACTAGCATTCTCTGAAACCCTAACATTAACAAAATGAGGAAGTCTTGTATTCTCGTATGCAGGATTTTCTGGATAGAAAAAGCATTTTGAAAATAACTATCTTTTTGTCAAACTCAGACAAATTCACCTACTAAAAGACAATCAGCATTTAAAATTTGAGGATGGAAACCAGCACAGTCTTTACTCCTGCTAGTAAAAGGCAAAAAGTTAAACCACAAAACACTACAGTGTGACAACTGAGCTCACAGAACAGCCTCCGACGCTCATCAGGACAACTGGACCCTGACTTCACTAACACCAAATAATCTTTACCCACAGCCCGAAGACTGAGTTGGGTTGGGCTTCTGTAGAGGAGAGGGTGTTGGGTTTTTTGAAGAAACAGAAAGCAAAAGTTAGGAATGTTCTGCAGATCCCCTCTTTTCTTGCAACACCACAGTAGAACAAGTGGTTCCAGCAACAAATAATTCACTTGTAAGCTTTCACCTTTGCGCTGCAATTTTAATCTCTGAATCAGTCATGAGCACAAAGTTTGCCTTCATTCCTTCTCCTTTCCTCTTCAAACTGCAGCAGCTGAGCAAAACCAAAGTTAAAAGTGCCTGCCTAGGGCAACTGCATTCTGTGTGGCAACTGCTTGGACTGTACAGTCTATATAGACTAAAACTATAAATACAAGCTCTACAAAATAAAACTAAAAAAAGACACCCTGCGTCTCACTCCCTGGTGTTTTGCAACAGCAGACACCATCAAAAACAAGACACCAGTGCAGTAATGAGGACCACCCTCTGTTCTCACTGAAGTATGCTGTGAGTCTAAGCTAAATTGTATTCACTTCACAATAAAAAAATCCCCCAGCAACTGATAACTTAGAAAGCATCCTCACAGTTGAAGCAATATTAAAATAGCTGTTTCCATACTTCCCAGCAAAAGCAATTTAACACATACTTACTAGTCTCAGAGCATTGGAATGATATTTAAAAGGAAGCTAGAGAACACCAAGCTCTTGGGGGAGGTAAATAACGTGACACCACACACTAGGCCAGTGGCCCTACTGTTCCCACAGGACAAAAAGGCAAAACAAAGAATCCACGGCAAATGGTGCCATCACCTACATGAGGCTGCTCCAGAGGGTCAGCAGGACCTGGCAACCCCACGCATTCCAGCCTGCCACAGCTCCCTAGCATTGGTCAAACCAAGCAGCATCAGCTCCCAGTGCAAGACAGCCAAAGCAAGCCTTTGTGTGCAATGCATATATGTTCAGGCACATATTTCACAAAAATGCCAGTGATCATACACCACAGTTTGACACTGGAAAAGCTTCTACCGAAATCTTTGGTTAGAGCAAAGGGTTTCAGCTATCAGCAAGGGCGCTGTGGGGAAGAAAAAAAAAATCTTAAATAAAGGTATCAGAAGTACTTCTATAATGAGAATGGATTGGACCATATGAACCCTGTAGGCATCAAAGCACCAACTTCACCCACAGGGAGAAGATGCCCTCACCATTCTCCTTGAGGTCCCAACCAACACAATTGAAACATGGAAAGAGAGAAGTGGATAACCTCTACCCAAAATCTGGTGATTAAGGTATTTTTAATTACACAAACAGGAGTGCACTTAAAGAGAGAATATTTACAGACAAGTAAAAGGCACGAACCACAAGCTAGATTTGCTACTGCTCATTTTGTTATGAACACAGATCAGATCTTTGCATTTCTGAGCAGTTACAAAGAAAATAAAATTGCTTTCCACAAGTTGGTGTTAGCCATCTGGTCTTTTTTCTCTGCCCAAATTAGAACTATCATTATGCTCACTTGCATTTGTGGAGGTGATTCACGGGATATAAGGTCAGAGGGATCACTGTGATCATCTAGTGTAATCTCCTGCACAACAAACCCATCTGCATACCAGAAGTAAGCAGATGCACAACAGATGTCAGAGACCCTGCACAGGCCCAAGCAAGCACTATTGCTCAGACGGAGAAGGAAGCCAAGCCATAGACTGTATAAATGCAAGTATGTCTCTCAGCTAGTTATGGCAGTTTCAAATCGGTCAGACTAACAGTCTTGTTTGAACATCTTCAGGAAACAATGTTCACAGTACAAAAGATGTAATGTCATTTTCCACATACAATTTAAGGAAGTTTGTTACAAAGTATGACAAAATCCTGCACATAGGATTAAACTTTTCCAGAAGTTTTCATAGTTAACTGGAAAAGACTACTCAATTTGGCAGACAAATGCAGTAATATCCCAGAGACAACTTTTCACCAGAACTGTTAAGAGATATAACTATATGTTCCATATATTGCTCTGGACAGAGCTCCAAGTTTGCACCAGACTGAGCAGGTTGACTTGCTACCTACAATAAGGACAAGTGGCCGCACTCCACATACTTAATAGACTGAAGAGATTATTCCGTTCTTTATGACAAGCAGGTAAAGACAGCAGTACTCTGGAGTTCTTATTCACAACATTGAACTTCTGCCCCTCATATTCTAGAGTGTCTTTTATCCCAACTCTATTCAAAGGTTTTCCTATTTTCCTTTACCAAATCCCAAAGGCTACAATCCCAAATCCTTCTCCTCCCCTACTGTCATTTCAACCGCAAATATTAAAACCTTTCTTGACCCATTCCTTCATCTTTTTTCAAGGCTCTTCCCATCCATCTCCGCCCACCTTGTGCCAAGTCTTCTTCCACTACCAGTCCAACTCCTGCTCCATACCTCACCAGGTCAACAGCTTTTCCCAACAAACAGAAGCCAATTTGAGACAAATTAATAATACCTGTCTTCTAGATACTACTACATGCTTCAATTTCCCAACAAGTTGATTAAGAATGCTTGGCTAACACATCCAATCAGTGCCAGCTCTTCCCCACAACTTCTCTGGCCTCTCGCTGCAAGCCCCCACCCCATCTCAGCACTCAAGGTAAAGGGCACAGATAGCTGGGTACCTCGCATGCAGACACTCACTGGACATCCAGACACCAGGAAAGACATTTTTTAAAAAAACTTTAGCAGAGGCACTGCATTCAGAGCCTCTTTTTCCAGCTATTTATTTTCATATAACCTGTAGCTATTTAGTTTTATGATATGGAAATTCGTTTAAATTTCCCACTAGTTAACCCAAATGGGACCAGTTTTGCAGGGAAAAAATTTGAAATAAGCATAAGCAGTGTTCCTTCCTCATTAAAACAGATTCATCAGATTTAAGAAGTATACATTAATATATTTTAAAAGTTACATAATTGCTTTTTAAATGCTTCTGCAAGCAAATTAACTATGTATCTCCCAATACAAATCACAAAGGTGCAATTTCAGTGACAGCAGCATGCAGATTAGAGTAATTTTAAAACATGTAATTTAAATCTTTCATAGCAGTCCAATAAGACATTCATAATATAGCAGTTTCAGCAGCTGAGTTACATAAAGTCACGGTATTGGTTTTCTGGGTTTGATTGCTTCAAAGCTCTGATGGTATTCAGAAGTCTAGTTTTAAGACCAAAAAATAGCATACATACAATCATATCTCAGCCATTGAGGGTAAACATAATTTAGACTTTCCAGTGCTAATTAAGTCAGAAATTAAGAGAAGAGTGACATGTCTTTACAAAGCCATATCACTCTTTGCCACTTGGAACAAGATTTCTAGACATCCCCGAAAAGCCATAAACAATGCATATGTATAGTTTATACACCTGCTGCAATTCTATAATTGTAGTAATAACTGCAATATCAATAAATGTCTTCTAGCAATTTCATATAAATGCCTCAAAGCCACCTTACAAGTATTATATGACCTTCACTACCCATACAAATTGACCAGTCTTTGCATTGCTCCCAAAAAGTTACCTAAGCTTTTATGTTAGAGGTTTTCACAGAAAGTACAGCACAGCAGAGGTCAGAAGGCACCTATAAGGATCATTTGTCTAGTCCGACAGCCCTAGTCAGAGCAGGTTGCTCAAGACCATGTCCAGTCAGGTTTTGAACATCCCTTGCAACCTGTGCCAGTCTTAAGTATAAATGGAATTTCCCATGTTTCAGTTTATGCTCATTTCCTTGTCCTCTCACTGGGCACCACTCAGGAGACTTGCCTCCATCCTCTTGGTGCCCTCCCTTCAGGTATTTGTAAGCTTTGGTAGCATACCCCTGTATCCTGGTGGTTAGGATTTTTTTCCATGCCGAAAAGTCTCACCTTTATCCCTGGTTAGGTAATGCTTGGAAGATAAAAGTAGAGAAGCAAGCTCAAATACAAAGTATTCCTCAACTCAAACTGTTGCATACTGATCTCAAAGTTGAGCCTAGTCTTCACAGAAAACAAACAGGCAAATAAAGTTGTTTTTTTTTAAAAGCAATAATTGTTTATTTTGTTTCCAGACAGGCTAAGTCTGAGCTTCATTAGCTATTCCATTATTTTGTCAAGGATCAGTCACACTGATGCCTGTGAATTATTTACCTCAGCCTATTAACCTTTGTAATTAAGATGAAACCTGAAATGTAGAAGGTTTAAAGGAAGCCTCAAATTCACATGGTGTAGTGGTGCTCTAAACAGAGGAGAAGTAAGAAGAATTAATAGGATGGCTTAAGAATTTAAATTCCAAAGTTTAAGACAAACCACAAATATTCATTTCTACATACCCAAAACAGGTTAGTTTTTTCTACTGTCACCCAGCCCTAGTGAGGACAATTAAAAGGCAAGTCCATTTATTGAGACAAACTGAATATTTCATTTCCCAGTCACATTCCTTTGCTGGCAAAGGAAATTATTGCACCACTGGGGAAGGGGGAACCTTTATTCAGAAAACTGACACTAAGCAAAGCTTTAAGCAATTTCATGGGCAGAGCACTATTCTTTCTCTAGAGGCAAGGAAAAAGAAGTCATAAAGGTGTCTCATCCGATTCCTGCACTTACTGAGACACCTTAACAAGGAAAGGATAAAAGAGAAATTGAAGAATTACCAATAGCCCCTTCTTATGGCTTCTAGCAAACATGAGGATTTTCTTTTGTCATTTGATTGGAACAGCGGTAGATCAAGGCACTGCTAATCCTATATCCTAATTAGACTCACATTTCCTTCCCTGGCTTAGTCATTAATCAGGCTCCAAAGTTGAACCCCCTCCCTGATTAACTGCTCTGAAAGTACATAAATTGTTTGACAATCACAGGATGAAGATCTGGAATGCATAAAAACAGGTATTTGTGCAATCAAACAAGCCACTGATCACCATCGATGTGACCCCAGAGAAGCCTTCCCACTTCAGTACAGAAAGCTCCTTCAGGACATACCACTCCAAAGTGTGACCAAAACTGGAAAAGATAGTTGCAAAGCAGTCAAAAGGAGAGCAACCAAAGTTCAAAGCCTGTCAAGACTTTGGCAGAACCTGAGGAAAGCTATTTCAGCAGCCAATTGTTTAGGCAGAGCATTACATATACACAGTCCAGTCCCCATCCTTTTATTATTTAATGACCAACTTTCAGGAGGGCTGTGATGAAACCCATGCAAATGTGAGGTCTGAGGACTGCCACTCTAAGATATCAAACAGTTTAGAGGAAAAAGGAGATGCAGAACAGGCATGACCTTTACACCTTCCTAAAAACTGGCTGTAGAAAGAGAAAGATCACCTAACAAAAGCAGGTAATTACAAATCAAATTATTGCTGCTGCCTCTGACAATAACCCCAGTAGATCAGTCATACTTACAGGTGTAATCCTGTCCTGAGCACATTTTCAGAAAGGGTTCTTGCCCACCCTCTCAGTGCTAAGGAATCAAGTACCATGCAGGCTCAGGATTCACAGCCCTTGCTCAACAGGCAGCTGCCCAGCTGAGGCAGCTTAAGAGCTTCAAGTCTTTGACTTTCAGTCAAAGGTCAGTGTCCTTGCAGTAAAGCTGGTGATGTCTATGGCTCAGTGAGGCTCGAGTCTGCAGCCTGAATATTGCTAGCCCAAGCAGCAGAATTAATGACAGTAACCACCAGTGAAGGCAAGATAGATGATCACACTAGTATAAATGGGCTAAAAACAAACAGAGACAAGCCCAGAGAATTAGGACTCTACAAAAAGATGGATATGATTCACAGCTGAAGAAGTCTTTGAACTGAAAACCACTGGTCCACTGAAGGTGTGCTCATAGAAGTATAAGCACATGATATCTAGCTGTGGATGCCACCACCACTAATGATTTAATTCACTAATTTTAAGGGAAAGAGTATAAATACATGGCAAATCAGCTCCTCCTGCCAGTAAGAAAGGGAGACTACACAGCAGAAGAAATCAGAGCAAAGTACAACCTCTGTAGCAGACAAAAGCATCTGATACAGTACAAAATCATTTCCTCAAAGGTTTATCTTGAAAATCAGAGCATTTGGTCCAAGATACTTTAACCAATAAAAGTGCTTACACCTTTCCAGTGTCGTATTGGGCTATAAGATCAGCAATTAGGCTCCACCCCAGAAAAAGCCAGGACAAGATCAGCACTACTGGGTCACATAACGCAAGGGCAAATTTTCTTTCAAGGCTTTTACATCCTCAGCCTCACTCCATCCCAGAAAGAAAAATTATTTGCAAGTAGCATCAAATAATGTTTCTTACTATAAAACAAACCAGTACGAAAGAAATATTTCCCAAAGCTCCCAAAATAAAGATATGGTATAAGCACAGCTAGAACAAGAGCTGTGCTTAGAGGCAAGGTTCAGTATGACATCCCAGCCCAAGGTTGGCTATTAGCACATTATCTGCACATTCCCAGCTCTCCTAAGAGCCAGCCACGCATTAGTTTCTTCAGACTTGTCCATGGAAGCACTCCCAAGTACCAGCCAACTCTGGTGAAACAAAGCCCAATTGCTCCAACACATTTGAGCAGATTGTTAAAGGCCTGGATTAATGTGTAATTGCTCAGAGATGAAGGGTCAAATGAGGGAGAGAAAGGACATGGGGATAAGGCAGGGATGCAATCTCACAAGCATGCAAAAACACTGGCTCTTTATCAACGAGAAACAAAACACTGGTGGTTCCTCAATGGGGTTACAAGAAACTTGCTCTGTAATTAAACACTTATTTGCACCTGAGGGAGAAACCTACTGTAACAAGTTAACTTCATACACATTTACAAAAAAATCAAATTTCAGTCTCAATAAAATGGACTTAACTTATGGCAAACTACAAAGCTCAGTAGTAAAAACAAAAACAGAAATTGAACAATGCACTCCTATTTGCATAACCTGAAGAGTGTGAAATAACACCTTAACAGAAGTAATTAAAGGAAGATTATTTCTGCAACACTATAATAACATTGCCATCATAGAAAGAACAAGTGGTATGAACAGGGTGAAATACAACAAAATAGAAATCACAGGTAACACTGTAGTCCTCACAACTTCCTTTTGAATCTCTGTATACCACAAACTAAATATGGTGAGAAAGTGGGGAATGCATCTAGACAATACTTTCAACGTGATTTTAAATCCTTTTGTACAGATGTAAAAGCAAAAGAAGCTTACATTCAGCATTCCGCACTCTTAACTATCACAAGTAACTTCAGTACTTCTGCCAGTGTTGTCACACAAGGCAAAACTACAGAGCAATGTAATTGATAAAATTTGCTAGGAGCTGTGACATTTCACTTTATTTTGCACATGTACCCTGAGTAACTGCCTGATCAATCCAAGAGCACCACATACTGTCATTTTGTTCTCATAAAAACAAGACACTTAGAGCAGCTCTGGTCATTTTCCAGATGGTCTTACTTCAGTAAGAGGTCAGAGAACCTTGACTAAATATATGTCAGCCCCGAAGGAGCCTTTCACAAGGTTTCTCCTGCCCTCTGAACTCAGAAGGGCAGCACAATGAATCTGGAATAGTTTGTGACTTCAGTTTATTGGTAGGCACTTTTTCTTGATCCTACTCAAGTTAAGAGCAATATGAATTTGCAGCAATACATAGATGTACACATTGAGAAAAGTAGGGTGAATTGAATTGGCTGGGGCTAGTTAGTACTTTTGCCTTCAAAGACAAGCAGAGGGGAGGACATGACATATGAGATGTGCAAAGAGTTAGCTAGGGTCTGGCTCCTTCATAGCTGCCAAATACTTACAACACTTAATGTTACCATGCCTGCAATTTAGTCAGATTCCATTTTCCACCCCCACAGGACTTTTGTTTCACTTTAACCCATTAAAACATGAATACAGTTAGAAATCTTGAATGGCTTAATATTAAACAGCCACTCCAAGATTTTTCTTCAGCTGTTTGTTACTTTGGACAAGAATAACAAAAACTAAATCACAAGCCACTTCCGTTTAAGAGACAGATGCAGTTTCATCCAAATGCCATGACACAAATAGTTTAACACTCAAAATATGAACTAGATCTTCATATCTAGAAATGTCTAATTTAATTTGATGTCACCTACCACTTATGATTTTCTGCACTACTGCTATATTAAGGCTACTCTTCATTGTTAACCATAACACACAAGAAAAACAGCAGTACAGAAAAGGAAATGGAATTTAAACTGTAAAAGAGCAAGGAAATAAGAAATGGAAGTGACACATGGAAGAGTGTATGAACTCAAAACATAGCACTCTGAAGCGTTAAAGAGCAAACTGCAATACACTCAATGCTTCAGATTGTCCACTGCTGACATACAACCAACCTGTAGCAGAAGTATGATCATTTATAAAACCCAAGTATTCATGAAGACTACCACAAAGTCACAAGGAAAGAATTCTTGCAACCACACACGAGCTGGTGTAGCAAGATCAAACACATGCTGAATATAGGTCACCCATGTACCTGCCACTTGTTCAAACAGGACAAGAAATATTATCCCTGTCCAATAAGTCTCAAAATGAAAATTTCTTCCTAGTAGTTAAACTAAATCTCCACTCTTCCAGCTTAAAACTGATACCCCTCATCCTATCACTAGACTCCCACTAAAGAGCCCCTCCCCATCTTTCCTGCAGGCCTACTTTAAATACTGCAAGGCCTCTCTCAGATGTCCCCAGAGCCTTCTCTTCTCCAGAGGAACACCAAACTCTCTAAGCCTGTCCTCACAGGGGACGTACTCCAGCTCTGATCATCTTGGTCCTCTTCTGGACTTGCTCTAACAGATCCATGTCCTTCCTGTGCTGAGGGCTCCAGAACTCAATGTGGTACTCCAGGTGAGGTCTTACAAGAACAGAAGTTGATGGGCAGAATCACCTCCCTTGACCTGCTGGTCACATTTTTGATGCAGCTGAGGACACAGTTGGCTTTATTGGCTGCAAGTGCACATTACTGGCTCATGTTGAGTTTGTCTTTTGTGGATGACAAGTTAAAATTGAATAGCACAAATAAGCGTAAAGGAAGAATCACTCAAGTGTCAGAGAGGACTTCTAAGGAGGCTAGAAAGAGGAATATATGCAAAGATATTTGCTTTCAAGAGAATTACCATGACTAAGAGCTGACTTAGCAACCTATTATGCTAGTTTTAATTTTGGTGCATCTAATTACAACATTCCAAAAGCAAAAGGCTTGCCTCCAGTCCTGCAGAGATAAGTATACAATTAAAAAAATAGCAGCTTGCCAAAAACTAAATAAAAGCTCAGAAGCTTTTGGTCTTGTCTATAATCAGTCTCGCATTGTTCCACTCTTTCTATTCATGTCACAAGGCTTCACTATTATTCCTCCCAATTTACATGGCTATGAAAAGGTATAGCAGTGAAGGATGACTACCAGGCTTCACATTCTTCATTTGAAGGGTGAAATTCAAGCTCAAAAAGTCCATATTAAAAGTTGACTCAGAAGTCCAACTGTCAGGCTTTATTACTTACAGCTCCTAGACATGAACACTACAGAAAAAAAAGCCAGAGGCCTTCCAGAAAAGAATTGATTTCTACCTTTTATTCTCTACCTTTAGCAGTGGAAAAAGTAATGCAAGTAAACAGTATGTGAGGACACCCATTCTTGAGAAAGGAAGAATTATAAAAGATTAATAATGAGCAAGGATGAAACACATGTCTGTATTTATATCTCCAACCCTATGACAAGTTCATTATCTGGATGTCAACCTCCAAACACAGGACAGCAGAAGGGAATTTGGGGAGGGGGAAAGAGAAAGCAGGTATCTGGCAAGAGAGAATCTTACAGTTGAGATAAATACAGAAGTGTCAGAGTAACAGCAGGGAGCAATGCATGAAACAAGAGCCTGAGAAATGGAAGATATTTAAGGAATTTCAAAGAGATGATTAAGCATAACCGAAAGGGAGGAAAGATGAAGGTCTCACAAAATACCACTATTACTTCAGCACAGGAAGGACATGGATCTGCTAGAGCAAGTCCAGATGAGGGCTACAACGATGATCAGATGGCTGGAGGACCTCCCATATGAGACAGGCTGAGAGAGTTGGGGTTGGTTAGCCTAGAAAAGGCTCCAGGGAGACCACATAGTAGACTTACAGTACTTAAAGGGAGTCTACAGGAAAGCTGGTGAGGAGCTCTTTAGGATGAAGTACAGTGATAGGACAAGGAGTAATGGTGTTAAGCTGAAAGTTGTTAGATATTGGAAAAAAATTACTGTGAGGTTTGTGAGGCACTGCAACAGGTTCCCCAGAGAAGTCATAGATATGCTGCCCCTGGAGGTATTCAAGACCAAGCTGGATGAGGCCTTGAGCAACCTGATCTACTGGAAGGTGTCCCTGCCTGTGGAAGGGAGGTTGGAGCTAGATGATCTTAAAGATCCCTTAGAACCCAAATCATTCTATGATTAGCAATACCATACTCGTGTCAAGTTAAACATACAAACCACCACTTACCTCAGCCAGAGAGCTTTCCTCCAAAAAAAATTTCTTTGAAAAGAGTTACCATTTCATAACTTTATTTTAACTCTTCCTCAACACCACATTATTTCTTGCAAAGGTAAAGGCTCAGTAATTCAATTATGCTAGCACAGGAACACAACAGCAGAATGAATGTGCAGAGAAACAAGAAAAGTTTCCATGGTTTATTAATCACAAAACAGCACTTCCCCATTGTAAAGCAGTCAATAACAAAAACAAGTCAAGATGATCTACATTTGCCTCCAAAGTCTTCAAGAGCTACTGCTAAGCCAGTAAAGCATTTCCCACAATACTTGTTGCTTTGCTGGCTATCCAAACCATTTTATAGGAATTTCTACCAAGACTAGCAGCAACTGTGCTCTGCTCCCATGGACTATTCTAAGTAAGATAGGATAGCTACAGATTTATTCTTAGTGCCACATCCAATTTTTAATTGAATGGTGAGCAGTGGCCATGATAGGACTGCATGCTAAACTACTGAACTGATGAAGAACACTTATTTTTCTAAATTCCTCCAGACACTGATAATTTGTGTACACACTGATACATTTGGTTCTGTTGATTGGTTTTGGAGGATTTTTTAAATGGCTAGAATGAAAATTTTTAGGCTAGCCAAATAGTCTGTCTTATGGATAAGACACACCTCAGCGCTGTCAAAACAATAGCTAATTATTTACCTGTAATGACTCAGCTGTGTATAATATTCAAGGTTATTCACTAGGACAACGTCATCGAAAAAGGTAAGTTTTGCCACCATGACCTGACTCACCCTCTATCACTCCAGAAAGACAGTTTCAGGCTTGCAGTTATGTGCTGCAGGGGGCATTGGAAGCTGGTCACATGTAGGAAAAAAAAATGCCATGCCAGGACTTCACCAAAAGGGGGATAGAAGACATCCACTATTTCTGCTTACACTGTCCGTAAACTAGCCTTTCAGCTCCTACAGGCTACTTCAGCTGAAGCCATTAAAAGCAAGAGCCATGTTTATACACAGAGCAGCAGAACATTGCACTTGCTGAGCAGCTGATCAGGACAGCTACCAAAATGCTGCAAACATTTAATGCAAGTCTGCTTGCCTCAACACAGGTCTCATCTGTGTTGGTTTACAGTAACATATAAAAGAAGGTAGAAGGAAACAGTCAGCCAAACCTTAGCCATGCAAGCATTAGCATACCTACTAAATATTTTTAATTCTTTTCCAATACACTTGTTTGGGGCATGGTTTAGTGGTTGATAGGAATGGCTAGACTATGATCCTGGAGGTCTTTTCCAACCTAGTGATTCTGTTTCAAACCAGGAGTCTATTTTTCACTTGGAAGTTTTAGGACCATATGTGTCCAAGCTCATGCTCTTGCTGAGGGTTAATCACATATCTGCTAAGAAAACCCTTATTTGTGAGAAAAGCAAAGAATATTAATATAATTAAAATAAGCAGACTTTTTCATTCCGGCTAGGAGTGGAGGGCAAGGATTCAGGAAGGAATGAGTGAAGTTGAGCCTGAGAAGGGGAGAGGGAGGAGAAGGTGTCTTAGATTTAGTCTTCATGTCTCATTATCCCATTTCATTTTAATTCAATAGATTACATTAATTCTCCTTCAGACAAGTATGATTTGCCCACAATTGAAATTGGTGAGTGATATTCCTGTCTTCATCTCAACCCATGATCTTTCCCATCTTATTTTCTCCCCTAGTCCTGTTAAGGCAGGAAGGAGCAGCTGGGTGGGCATCTGTCAGCCACCAAGGTCAACCCACCACAGGAGCTGAAGAGCAAACCTGTTTTAGAGTCAAAGACAGTATTAACTGCAATAAGCCATACTTACTACAATGGATACAGAATAAAAGTTTCCCCTTAGCTCAGAGAAGAATGCCAGATAAGATAGCAAACTATCTTACCTGACCATAAAATAATTCCAGCTCAGCTCCTGAGGGCAACATTCTTTAAGTTATTTTTATTGCTTAAAATAACAACACCCCCCCCACAAGAAACCAAACCATCCAACTACATTAAAAACAGAGAAACAAGATGGATGCTCTACATACAAGTGTATTATAGTATTGCACACTGTCACTCAAATAATTTGATTCTAACACTGGTTTCTGATATTAAATGAAATCTCAGAAGGATAACCTTTATTGCATTGTCAGCAATACCTTGGTTTCTCTTTCAATTACAAAGCTAATAAAATTACTTGCTTAAAACAAACACTTCTTTCCCTCCTTAGTCACCAATAGGTAAATTACTCAAAACCAAAAGCAACTCCAATAGAAGGCTGGCACTGTGCACTGAAGTGGAAAATACAGACTTATTATTTTCAAGAATATACCACTTAACTATTTTAAAAACAGGAATGAAGCTACATCAGAATTAACAAAATACACAAGAGGCATACTGCAATTGGTTTAATCTTGCCTAGGCATTAGCAGTTGCAACTCTTAACTTTCACATAATCAGTTTGGCCCACAGGTCAAAAAGGATAAAATACTTGCTTCCATCTAACTGTCCAACACATTCACTGCTTGCTTACTATAGTGAAGTACATTATCATTAAGTCATCATTCAATGCTGAAGTTCATCAACATTTTCTCTCATTTTTACTAAATTGAGAAATGAGGTCAATCGTTGTGGGAAGCTCTACACCCATTCAAGACTGCTAAACAGGGCTGAGACAGGTACCCACAAGAAAGTTGTGTAACTTACACTTAGCCTTTAAACTCAGTTTGCCATCAGCAACCTGAAGCTTGAAACCTATTCACTGAAAGGAAAGCTACAAGAATTAGTAACAAATTATTCCATTAAAATATAATACAAGACCTACATTATAGAAAATCAGAAAAGAAAGCATGTTAGTTATATAGATTAGTTTTCAAATATTCAGTTCCAAGTTTACATTTATCTTGGCAACTAAAAAGATCATTATCTTATTTGCAAATAGCAAATAACTTTAGAAATGGGTATGCCTGACAAATTTGACAAAAATCCATACATAGACGGTATGTATGAGAGAGAAAGTACCTTTATTTAGAGGAGATCTATTGTTCTACTTCTAGAAAGTATCAACTTTACTATCTCTTTGCTACCTTGAAAGCAGCAGTGAAATAAATGTTTTCCTCTATGTATAAAAAGACTTGGGTCACAGAGGCCAACTAAATATTGATTTTACCATAGCTGAGCTGGGACCAGAAGTTAATGTCAATGGTCTGCACTGTGCTTTATGAATTGCTTTAAAGTAGTGTTACAAGGTATTAAACGAGTTATAAACCTTTTAAAATAATCTAAAGACTTTAAGGATTGAGCTGTACTATTCTAGCAGGAGGAACATATAGCTGAGAGAAAAAAGAATCAATATTAAAGGCTCCTCCTCACAAGCCCAGGAAACCCAGCAGGATATTCTTGACCCAAGACAGGCAGTCCTGAAATCTCAGTGTCGGGGGACAGCTCAGAAGCAACTCCACAAAAGCACTGGGCTGGAACCAGTCACCAGCAGAGGAGGGAATAGGCAGGGAGAGAACATGCCCAGTCAGCATACACTAATTCTTTAAGAGGTTAGCCTTGTAGCTAAAAACTTGATGCACTCCCTCAGCTGGCCAGTTTACCAGAACAACGGGAAATACGTGATCTTTGACATGGTCACAGTTCTAGTATCAGCCGTCTTTGCACCCCAGGCACACAATTGAACACTGCATCTATACACTTTAAAAGCATATCTCAGGCCCTAATTCCAAGTTAATGAGAACCAGAACAGTTAAGCAAGACTGAATACTATTTTCCAAAAAAAGGAGATACTTCATAACTGCAGTATGAAATCCGCACTTCAGTGAAATTTAGCAAGACGGGTACAACTATCCTGCTTCCGCCTGCACAAGCAATACTAAACGCTCTTTTAATTGTCAAATATTACAGAAAGCTGTCAGTGAACTGCTGCGTGCCAGGTTTGATCTGGGCAGACAAGAGGAAAACTGACTGTCGCCTCTTCTGTGCAGCACAAGTCAGCCACCACATTTCCAAAGTTCTGTGGAAAACCTTTGAACTATTTGTTTCCCTGCTTTTCTGAACACTTAGATTCATCTCAGCACGTAACAAGTGTCAGCATACAAGGCATCTCCTTCCCCTGCAGGACAAGCACGACTTTTTACCCGCTGCAAAGATCAGCTGGGGAATTACCGCAATTCGCTTTCTCAGCCGCTCGCTTAATGAAGATTAGAGCGCGCTCCACCCAGACGCCACACAAATTAGGTCACATAGCAGACCACACCACTGCCAATTCCTGCCCTATTCATCAGGGATGAAGGCAGGAAGCATATGGAGCCCTCCAGTTAAGGGTCAGAACATTTCACTGAAAACATAAAAGTGAACCAGCAGCAGATTATTCACGGGCCAGAGGGAACATGGTTTCTCCATATGGCAGAAGTGAGTCACAGGCACCCCTCCATCCAACAGTGCAGAGGGGCACAGCCTGCACCCAGCAGCAAAAAGCTCCCCTACAGTTCACAAAATAGACTACTACGAGAAAATATTTTCCACTTTTCCAGAATGCACGTGCATTTACTAGTTAACACACAGTTTACCAAAAAGTCCTTCAGAACCTGAAACAGTTCATATGAAGACTCAAACAGTAACTATGTAACATAATGCAACTGCTATGTAGTCTGTTCTTACGCATTTCATCTACAGCTATGCTGTATTTCTGAACATGTACTTCACCTGCTGCCAAGAAAGGAAATACATGATTTTCATGTGTTTAAAAGCCAGAGTTACTTCAAACCAAACATATTTGAGCTCCAGCACAGCTCTACTAAGCAAACTGACCAACTCTGGGCTTCAGAACTTACCATAACATGAACAATATAGTAAATACCATTTCTACTATTGTAACAGCTTATGGTAACACGATAAAATAATTTCAAGCTACTATCAGTGTATATATCTTGCAAGAACACTGATAATTCCTTCCCACCTAAAAGGATGCTTTTCATTTGTAGGCAAATACTCCTGGGATTTCCAAGGGGAGGCTATCAGAGCAAGAAGAGAGACCAAAATGGGGACAGAGACTAAATGCAGGGTTTCAAAAGATATACTGTCAAACTTTCGGTTTGTAAAATGTCTGTCACATCATTGCCATTATTTCCTACAGTTATAAAAAAAGCATTCCTTTGAAATCACTGGGGTGAGGTGACACTGAGCAATTAGCTCACACAAAATGTAAGTTGATCTCTTGCTTCTGCTGACAACTATATAAAAAACCAAACTAATATGTAGTGGCATATCACTAAGATGCTAAGATACTAACAGATTATTCAATTACTGCAAAGTGCTTTATTGGCTTCAAGAGCTGACATTTTAGAGACAGTGCCACAGTACAACCCCTTTCAGGTTTCACAGAACTGGCATCTTTTTCTACCTCTTAAATACAAGGTAAGTAGCCTCCCCTCAAACAACAGCATGACATCCATCTGGGTAATGAATCAATTGTGGTAGAAAATAAGTTTAAAAAATAATTGCACCAAATGCTGCTACACTGGTAGAATATGTATATATGAAAATGTAAATACAGAGTAGCCCAATGGAATAGTTTCAGAAGTTTCTCTGGAAGAATATAAATTAATCTCCCATGACATGGAACAACACTGGATAAAACAACCCATTTGTTTGATGAAGTGAAGACAGTAAAAGATTTTTTTTTTTTTCCTTTCCCAGCCAAAGATCCAGCTTTGGCTCCAGTAAGGCACCACACAGCCTACCAGTGCCACCACACTCCCAGTGCCTATCACTGACTTGAGAACTTAAAGTTAAGAGATTAGACATTTATAAAGGACATCCCACTAGATGAGACCTCATTATTTAGTATGGTTTTGGTCATAAGCTACTCTGACTAAACATACTCACACTGTTCAGGCTTCAGAGGATAGAAGAGTTATCAAATTTGGCTTCAAACTAACTAATTTATAATACATTTCCATACTTTATCAGATATGAGCTTCAACCTCGATTCCTACTGACCCACTAATTCTCACAAGAAGCCAACCAACAAAGCTGCACCTCTACCAACACTGGAGCATTTACAGAAACAAATCACCCCAACATCTTTTAAGCCAGAGAGCTGCTCACAAGGTGCTTCCCAAGTTTCTCAAGTCCCTGGTCATTTTCATTCTAATCTGTGTGAAAAGAAAAGGATGCAAAGAAGTGATTACAAAAACTCCTCCCAACTTTTCACCCATTTTCTTCCTATTTTCTTCACTTTTCCAATAGTGCATCCTTCTCCCCCACCCCCAACTTTCATTTATCTTCAGTTTCTCTCATTTTTCCTTCCACATCTCTCTCCTGCCTTTTCTTTCAGATTCTTTTTGTTCTCCTCTTGTCTGCGCATTTCCAACACAAGTCCTTCAAAGGACAGCCATAAGTCCCTCAGCCTCCAAATACGAAGTATTAAAAAAAAAGGAGAGTGAGCCAGCAGATGACAGTGAACTTGAGACACTCACTCTCCTGGAGAGTAAAGGTACAGTCCTACACTATATGAAGAGTTAGGAACATTATAATGCAAGTAACTTCCTGGAAAAATCCTGCTGCTTGATTAAGAAAAGTTATAATTGCAATGTACCAGCCATAATATACATGCTTTTAAAAACATGCTCATAGAAAGTTAAACAGGCCTTAAGAAACACTAAGCACCCAGTGCTCAGTCATATAAGACACCTGAACAACCAAGTAGCTGCTACTCAACTAGGAGATCTACATCTTAGCCCAGCCCCAGTTAGGGCACACACCAGAGAAACTATCCACACCCCCAAACACATATCACCAAATATCTGTGTGCACACACTGGCACTTACACATTAATAAAACACCTGAAGGACTGAGACAGAAAATCTCAAAATTGACACACACACCCCACCCCATAGTCCCACAGATGAACATGTTAGAAGTTTCACGACTGCAGTGTTCAGTTTGTTGCATGACAGTTTGTGACACTTGCCTGAGTTCATGCTCTTCTAAAAACGTAACAATAAATAAAAGGAACAAGTCCAAGAAATAGCCCTATAACACCCACACTGATACACAGCCAGAACAAACATTTTCCCTGAACAGCAGCCCAGGTTAAAAATCCAGCAAACTGATTTCCTCCTACTTCTAACTTTCCAAGATTGATCAACTGCAGCTGTGCCTCATTAGCAGGTTGAATGCACACAGACCTTGAAGAACACCAGAGCCCAGCCTTAATTTTAGTGAGCTCTCTAGAGTCACTCAAAAGTAACTCCACTCACATTAGTGAATTTTCTTGACATTTGTCAGTTTGAACAGAATTTGCACTGGGTCATAAACGAAGAGTTTCTGCTTTCAACTTAAGTGGCACATATCCAAATCCACATCATTGTTCTAGAAGAGACCAGAGTCCCAGCCCATCTTTTTATTCTAAAGTTAGCCATTACACTGCTACGCATTAAGATTTTAGTTTCTCTTTCTAAAAATCACATATGTGGACTCCTGCTCTGTATTAAAAGCCAAATCAAACAGACCAAATTCTATGTTGATCAGCAGGTTCTGTATCCACAATGTTCTGACACCAATGCACAAAATTATCACCCCCCCCAGCTGCCAATTACTGTATCTAAACAGCATATTCACAGGTACTAATAATTCTCAAATTGCCTATCATTTGGCCCTGGTCACAACCCAGCAGGAACATGAAATTTCAGTTGGGATGGTTGGGAACAGATAGCAGAAGAAGAGAAACTTAGCCAACTTCTTTGCCTCCAAAGCAACAATCCACAAAACATTTTCTTTCAAATTAAAGGGAGTATTTCTCCCCGGAGATACCACCAAAATGGAAAAAAGTGTGAGCTTTAAGTATATACATTCTAAAGTCCCAAGATACAGTAAGCAAAACTGTAGAGAATCTAAACACAACTAAGTTGTGGAAACACCAACTAAGTTGTAGAAACAGTTAGGTTAAGAGTATTTGGGGCATTAAGACTTCCAACCAGACAGAGCAGCAATAAAACTTGAAAAAGCTAAGATGTTATAGCTGAAAGGAAAGCCCATGAAAAGCATTACCAAGAGGATCTTGTGGCTGCAGGTGTGACACAGCCAGGGCTCACACAGCACTTGCTATGGAGCAGTGCCGTAACACAGCATCTCCCTGGACTGTTTCCTGCCATGTCTTCCACAACCTACTCCTGTTAAGAGTCAGTAAACTTCAACATATTTAGGTGGCTTGCATGAAGTGTAGAAGACAAAAAAAACAACCCACAAGGCTGGATCCTTTTATCCACCATAGTCTTGAAAATAGAGGTAAGCATGCACTCACCTAGCAGAGGGTAGCAGGTCTGCCTGTCAGTATCCCAGGGTGCACCAACCTGGTACTTTTTCCACACAACTTTTTTGGCTGTTTGAACACTCATGATCAAGCTCAGCTTTGAAAAACAGGAAAGTGAAGATGTAGAGGAAGTACACGCTAGTACCTACGCAAGAAATGCATGCCGGGATTCAAGGGGGAGGGAAGCACTGGTTTTCCTCAGAGGGTTTGACACATTCAGCCACACAGTGACTAACAAAACCATTCAGGAAACAAACCTTTTAAAAGGCTGCACATAAGTGACACTTCAGGCTAAAGATATTTCCCCCCTCTAAAAAGACATTAATAAACAGCTTTGCTTCTCCTTATGAAAACAGAAGGACACTCCAGCTTTCAAAGCATCAGCAAGTTAAACTCCACATAAAGAAAACTGGAAAGAAAATGGCAATTTTCCTTTTCTGTTCAAGTCAACCTCTGGTCAAGTACCATGTGCATTTTAAAACTCCTAAATGTTTTTAGCACTTACTTTGCAAAAAGAGCTTGCAGTATTACCATAACACTTATTGCAGAGATTTCATACAATGTGAAACCTGACCAAGTCTACAAGGTGAACATTCATACCATTTAATGGCATTTCAAAACAGCACAATTTTTAATGCAGGATTTCAAAAAAAAAAGGAAGTTCCACAAATAAACCTCCATATCAAGAATCATAAACTTACGTGTGCCATTTCCACTGTGTGGTAATTCCAAATAAAACAGACCACAGGCCAGTAAAGCAGAAGCTTAATGACATAAGGGAAAGATAGCAGTTTTTACAAATGGGCCTTCAAACCGTGTACCACCAATACAGAGGGGAATCCAATCCTTTGGGATCCTGTTGGCAACTTCATAATCAAATTGAGGAAACCGAGTTCTGTAGTTTTGAAAGATGTGATTCCAGATTACATGCTTTAGGATATTGAACTATATGAAATGCCAATAGCCACAGAAAGGTAACACAAAAGGAAAGCAACCATAAAAAGTACAGGCACTACAATCCAGAGTAGTCATACACAGGAGAAAGGCTTCAAAAGGCTTTTTTGGCTTCAAAAGCAGAAAGGCAGATGCCATTCGTTTTGTCTGTCTTGTCTTATGCTATTAGACAATTTTTCTAAAAACAGCTTTTATCTTTTCATTAATATTCATCTAGGATAATTTACACATACAACATACCAGAGACTACTGTGGGGAGGGGAGAAATCAATATAAAATTTTTCCATAAATTTTATTTGGGGCAGGACTTCCTCTTACTTTAATTTTGTGGGGTAGTTTGGGGTTGGTTTTCTTTCAGTTTTAGGAATTACTCAGAGTCAAAGCCTGAAAATGCCCACAAAAAAGAGTTTTGTTTCTATGAATAAAGACAATACATTCAGGGAGCTAAGTCAGACATATCCAAATATTCAATCAAGAGCAACAGGGAAAGTAATAAAGCTTTAAAACTAGGAATCATTTTAGAAACAAACGATGTATTTTGCCATATCAAATACAAATAAAACCTTACGATGCCAAGTACTTCACAAGCAAAAAGACAATATCAGCCCTACCAAGAATATAATGACAATTAGCAGGCAGCCAAGTACATATGCCAGAAGCCTCCCAACAGCACCTAAACTCTTTTTTCAGACCCTGACAAGACTGGTTTGCATTCTCTAAGAGCACCCTCCTGTTGATCCAATACATCTCACCTACAGCAGTCCCTGACACTCCAAGATAAGGCCCACACACAAACTAATTGGGACTTTCCATCAGATACCTGTCAAGACTGAACAATAGATACAAGTTTTGGGAGTTCGCTGGTTTGTTACAACACTGCTGGGTTCCCCACTAATCAATAAAGGGTATACAGTCAGTGAGAACAGAGCAACACCAGAAGTTTCCAAGCCTCACTCTTCTGAACTTAAGCATAAAGATAGAGAGGCTGAGAGAAGCCATTCATTAACCAGAGCTCACAGAGAACCTCAGTTCTCAGGCTTTGCCTGCCGTCAGCAACTACGTAACATGCATTAAAGAAACCACTTTTATCCAACAGCAAGTTTTACTTTGAAAAGCCATCATTTCAATAAGAACATACACTGAGAATATTTATTAAATTATTTAAGGGAGGGTTAATATAAGCAAAGTGCATTTCTTGCCTAAATGGAGATATACTTAACATTAATCTGCAAAGCAGCTAGATTTAAGAGGGCAGAAATAGTTAAAGTCAAATTTTAGGTAGTACGGCTACAGCTTCTGCCAAATACTAGGTGTGAAATCCATGCATTAACCACAGGAGCAGATAAGCAAGAGAGAAATGGGAGCTTTTGGGGAAAGCAGTCTTCAAAGATTTTTGCTTTTTTAAAACTCAAGAGGTTCAACACACTAGCACTCTACCATAAACCACTTCATTCATTAGGAGAAGATGGTCTTAGTCCTACTACTACTGAATTCAATAGGCCATTTATTTAGCAGCTCTGACTGGAGTATATGCCCTCTTTCATTCACTCTCGTGTTGACAACAGTAATCAAATTTTGTACATACCACTGGCTCTATTATAGTTCAACAGCAGCTGGCTGCCTGCCTAGCCTCCTTATCATCATGTAAGATAAAGACCAGTCAAACAGACCAGCTGAAACTACAGTGGGAAGAGAGAAGAATGAAACCTAAGCAGATGTCTAGTAAGTAGAAATTGTGGGTTTATGTCTCCCCATACATTAAAACATTAAAAACAAGGCTAGGCTCAATACAAAAGATTATTTTAACAGTTTTGAGAAGGACTGGAGCTTAGATGGCAACTCAGTTCTGGTAAAATAGAAGGTCTGAAAACCACACTTCATATATGAAACACTACCTATCAACAGCTGAGCCCACAAAGCAGGGAACAGAAAAGTAAAAAAGCACAGAGGCAGGGAAAAGGGAAAAAAACAGAACTGTATTCTTTTTTTGAAGGTGAGCTCATAAATGCTTAAGACCATTTTTCTATCACAGTTCCATCACGCATGAAGTCAGCACCAGGTTCAAAGTAAAATTAAAGTTCAGAGGCAAACAACAATGGGAGTTGAGGGCAACATCCTTTAATTATAAAAATCCCCTGTAAGCAAGGCAGTCTAGAGTGAGGTTGGTTTCCATTACTTTGCCTTCTGGGAGCCTTCCAAGAGCCTTGAATGCCTTGACTCTGAGAAGAGGAAACTGCCTTTTTCACAGCCTCCCTCCTTCTAGCTTTGTTCCCAGTAGGCCCTAGTTAGCCCTGCCCTGAACTTCTACCCTTCCAGATAATCCTGCAAAGAAAGACTTGTTTCATGGAGGAAGAAAAACCACCTAGACTATTTCTTATGGGAACAGAACAAGGAGATAGAGTTCCTTCTTTGCTTTATTACTTCATCACACAAGCCAAGAGCCCTCTTCCTAGATGAGGAGCATGCTTTTCTGCAGGATTCCTGTGCTATCTCTCAGCCCCATCCTTTATAACACTGCTATAATAAGCTTCTACTTAAGGACTACTTACACTGTGGGACATTAACACTCCATAATTTTGATCAGGGTGCCATATTTCACCTCAACAACATGACAGAGTTGTTTCCCTGGCCTAACATGTTTTGAATTAGCAGACCACACAACACTTGCTTAAGCAAGCAAACAAGAGACCTTAGAGGGCAATGACAGACACACAAAAACTAAGTTTCAAGTACCTGATGCATTTTGATGGAAAATGGTCATTAGTTTAACACCTACTTCCACACAACCCACAACACCACCAACTTCAAGTGGATTACAAAGTTTTAAGCATTTCTATTGAAATCTCTTTTCACACAGCAGATTCACATCAGCATAAGGCTTTCCTGAAAAGGGATTTAGCAGTGCCAAAAGTGCCCTTGCTGCTGTGGAAGAACAGTTTTGAATATGGCAGCTGTTGGAGCACAGCAGTATGGTTAACAGCTCAGAGGCAGCTCCAACACCAAACCCTTCCACCATGCAGTGCCTCAACCACACTACACTTGACACATGGTTCTTGGGAAGTATCACACACCTGGGTGCTGCAGCTAACCAGGTGGCTCATCCTGCAGAAGTAGTAACAGCAGCAGCTACAAATAAATTGAGACACCTCTCAAGAATCTCCATAATTCTAGTTGCTCTTTTACAAAGTTTTTCTTTTATCTTCAAAGGGAGAAAATCAGAGAATCCCTTTTTCTCTTGTATGGATACCGAAGGGAATGTTTCAAATGTAACTACTGAGAAAACCTGTAGAGTATATAACTGTTCAAGCTGCATTATTACAGTTGTATCTGTGAAACCCAACCATGACACACAACCAGTATGCCCTTCCACAAGGCACCCTAAGCCACCTCCATTTCCAGCAGCACACAGGAAACAACAGATCCACAGGGGACATAGGAGCCTTCTGCATTTTACTTCTCATCTATGATGCTAAGCACACGTCTAAAACAAGGTTCCTGTCTATCTGTGGGCACCTTTATAAAATAAATCCTATCAATCTGACAGATAAAAAGTACACAACTGTTGAGCCGTGCACTTTAAGGTGTAACATGTATTTCAGCAGAAATTCTGTACCTGCACTGCACCTTGAGTGGCAGCACACAAGCCCAGGCACAGGAGAAGGACCATCACTTCTACAGCCCCAGCCCCTCTGTGTTGCTATCCAGTTGGTTTACAATTCTAAATACCACCCCTGGCAGTAGGCATTGCCCGGGTACAGTAGGACAGACTGCAGAGGCTTTGGCTCAGCCCCACAGCCAACAGCTGTGAGAGCTGCTGGTGGGCAACTCCACCCAGGACAGAGTCCTGCCCTCAGCATTCTCTGCAGCATCAGGTACTGCTTCAGGAAAATTGATTGTCTCCAAAACATATCACTCCCCTGTCCTCCACATGCCGGGACACAACCCAAAGACTGGGACACAACAGCTTAGGCAAGCTTAAAACAATCTACTTGTATTTCTTCTTGTCATTCATTTTGTAAACGTTAATTTCTACCTCCAATAAAAACCAAGCTCCCATCTGAATTTCACAGGAAATTCTTAGGAAGTATTGATACATTCCTTTCAAACTAGAAGATGCAAGCAAGAGGAATGGGAAAGCCTTAGGATTTAACTCAATTGCAATTATGCAAGTAGATTTTTCAGCCCACTTCCATAAGTGCCCATTTAGACTTACATTGAACTTGAAGGTCCCTTCCAACCCAAACCATTCTACAATTCCACGACAAAGCACAGGTGATCAGACAGGACCAAGACATTGACTCTTCAGCTGTAGCCTTTATATCACATTGTGTACTCACTGAGCTACCACAAGTGTACATATGTCCTTTTAAAATCAGCATTGAATGTCTCACCCAGTTTACTTCACTTCCCATTTGCAACAATGTTTTATTCATCCTTTTCCAAAACAAAAAACCGCAGAGAGCAAAGAGACAGCATTGTACAGAGTTGCTCTGCCTTCTAAGGGTGCCATTACTGCGTGCTTTGGACTTCCCAAAGACTCCTCACAGGAGATGGGCAATTTTGCTCACCAGACAGAGGGATCTACAGAAAACCTGCATTAGAAGTCCCAAGTCTCCTCATTCCTTCCTTGAGCACTGTAGGGAGCTTCTTAAGCAAAACAGGCTGTCCTTCCTCAGCCCAGAAAGCTGAAAGTCAGAAAGAAAACAGAAGCACCCTAAAGCCAAGTAAAAGAGTAGTCTGCTGCCTATGGTTGTATAGCTGACCTTAGGCAGCTCAGGGACAGCCTTCCTGCAATGAGCTTCTTGTCCATTAGCACATTTTGACAAATACTTATGAGAAGTTCAGCACACATGCTGTCTGGAGTTATTCTTTATAGAATAAATACAGCAATTAGAGAGAATGGAGTTACACATTCATACAAACATCTCCAGTTAAACTCCACCCCCCCAGAGGATAAACCTGTCTACTGCCAAGGGCCCAAGGCAAGCATCCCTCTTTCCAAAACAGCATTGCTGTTAAAGTCAAGAACAAATCCCAAAACATGCTTACTCAGCTCAGTGTGGGAAGGTTGCACTGGCTGTGCAGAAGCCAGTACAGTGGCACAGCACCAGGCACATGCACCCAGCCCAGGGTCCCAGAGCAGCACCAAGGCTTCTGGGGTCCACACACTGCCCAGCATGAGGAGGGAGGGTGTCACCCCATTCCTTCTCCTGCACGATGCCAGAGATATGCCTCAATTTTTCAAACTACAAAAAACCCATTTTAAAGTCACCTACTCTACTGCCACAGCATAAGGCTTTACTTTAATAAAAGACTCCTTAACCAAAAAAAATCACACACACCCCCAAAAAAAAAAATCACATGTTCCAGCTGAATCCACTTTAAAGCATCATAGAATCACTAGGCTGGAAAACACTTGAGATCATCAAGCCAAACCATACCTGTCCACTACTAAATCACATCCTTCCATCTAGCTGCAGATTTACTATACATGCCCTTAATTTGTCCCAACAGTTAAACTGCATTCACTACTAAAAGCTTACATGCCAATTCACAATCTTTAGCCACTGATCTCCTTTTAACAGTTACAATTGCAAATCACTGTTTAATGCTGTTAGACTGCAACAAGACCAGAATATATTTCAATAGATAATCTTGTATCAGATGTTTTGGTAGGTACAAACACCATTAAAAAAATTTGTCATATCTGACAACTGTGATGCAACAAGTCCATCTAAAACTATTGTTAAAATTAATGACCTTTTTTCTCCTCACCCCACTAGTCAACTAGCATGGCAAGAAAAACAGGGAGGTAAAACCATGTCCTTTGTTAAATATAGAACTCACTGGAACCTGCAAAATAACTGATTAAACTAGTCTGAGGCCGAGGTCAGTTTACAGAGGACTATCACTCAGCAGCTGTGGCAACAGAGCCACCACACTGCACTGCCAACTGGCAATGGGAATCAGATAAGAACAAAGCAAAGCAAAGAACAGTATCAACCTGCTGTCCTAGAGCCAGAAAAGTAGAATTAAAGCTCTCAGAGGGAGGGCTTTTCAGTTTAGTAGACCATTTCTGTGTATCAAGGGACTATGAATGGAGAAAAGTGTGGAAGAAAAAGCACGTGGCACAACTGAACCGTTGCCTAGAGGAATAAAACACCAAACACCACCCCCAAGCCTCTCCAAAAGCAACCATACACAAACTCATAAACAAAGATCCCACAGCAGTGAAGAGATAGGTGCACATCCTTTCCCCAGTGAAGCACACCACCTCAAGCCACCTGCCCAAGTTTCCAAGCAGAGGTTGGGGACCAGCCCAGCCCACATCCACTGAAAAGGTTAAGCAATATCCAAGTTAGCAGGCATCTCACTCAGCTCCGCACTAGCCAGGGAAAGCTCAAACTGTACCATCAGCAGAGATGTGGCAAGAGGACTAGGCAGAGGCAAGCCACCAAGGGGCAGTAACCAATTCAATTTTGCAAACCAGCACAAAGTTGCATTGACACCCTCGCTTGTTTTCAAGAAATTTTCAGCAAGCTTTCTGTGTGTATCCTTTGCAGGCTTCTGCCAGGTCAAATGGAAAACACTGGGCTCAGTTATTTAAGCTCAAGTGTGTGGAGGAGTAATTACCAAAGCTCCGTTGGACAGAAGGATTGCATTCTATTATTCAAATGCCATCACCCACTAAGAAATTACAAAGACTCCAAGAAATCTTCTAAGCAAAGCCAGCAGGCACTGTGCAGAAGTCAGCCTGCAGTCACATGGTGCCCATCTCAAAAAACTTTACCATAGTACTTTGAGAAGTACAGATGAAGTGATGAATTCTGCTACTGCTGCCACCACCAGCATGGCTTTTGTCACCATCACAGAGTGTTAGCTGAATTTAGAGCTTAAAACACATTTGAAGGTTGAGATAGAGGACATCATTATAGCAAGATCCAAGAATCCTTCCCATACAAGAGTGACTGGCAATTCAAACACCCAAGCCAGAAAAATAAAGCCCCAAACCAATTCCTGCTTCAGAACTACTGTGAAGAAACAGCATTCCCACATAAATATTTAATGTCAATATACATGTTCACAGGCTGATTTTACAGCAGTTTGAGGGTTAAGAACAGCATTATTGGTCACCTCACTGAAGCACCACATCTTAAAGTTTAAGTGTCAGTAGGTGCAATCTCAGATATTGTCTTAACAGGCAGCTTTTCTGTTATTCATATCCCTCCCCATGTTGTATTATCAGTTATGAAAACATCTAACATTACTGGAAAACCTTACAGACTTAAATTTTACATTACTTTTACAGAAACATTCCGAAGCCGAGTCTCAAATTCAAGGGAAAAAAGCAAATTCTTAACAGTCTTATTCCTCCCATTTGACTAAACTGACTGCTTTCATGTATTTTAAAAATATAATAGTAAGTGCACTCACTACATATATAAGTAATATAAGTAACTGAAGAAGAGTTTTTACAAAATGGATAGATTGAGACTCTGAAGCATCACATAACCACCTTGTGTGTCAGGACTGTGTGCATACTGTGTTTGCTGGATTGTTCCTAACTTTGTCTTGTCTTTCCTACTATCATAATCACTTTTGTTGCTACCAAGCATTGAGTAGGTTCTAATACAGTTATCTTCTTACTAGCTTAACTTCTCATTCTCAAGCAGCACCAAAGTGTTGCTGAAAAACATGCCTCTCTTCTCTCTCTGCAGGCCAGTCAACAGAGGCAAAAGCCACTTGCAAAACTAATGAGTCAAGTTGTATTAAGCTTCTTTCTAAAGTACACATCTAAACAAGTCTTTAGGGGCTGGTAAAACTCCAACACAAAGGAGAACAGCAAAACACAGAAATAAGTTGTACAGCAATTGCAATTCACTAACACAAGTATGGAACCGTACAGGCTTTGTTTCTTATTCAGGTTGTCCTAGATTCCAGCAGCTCTCTAAAATACCCATATTCAGCCAGAAAGACTGTTCATTACCAATAATTTAATATTTAACTGTAGTTTTCACACACCAGATATACTGTCCTAAAACTTTTCTATTATTTATACACTGTTCCCTCATTCTAAGCGTACTAGTTTAAGACAGTTGTACGAAAGAAGCATTATAAACTTTAATTGCTGCTTCACTTTACTTTGTACCATGATCATACAATTAAGCCAGTTTGTTTCCTTTAATTGGCTTGTAGTTGCTTTTGTTTGTTTGATTTTAAGAAATCACTGAGCTCTGAACACTCTACTCCCTATAACAGAAGTTTGTCTCTAAAAAAATCACTTTCTAATCCCAAAAGTACTTTAGGTCAGCCACAGGAAAAACAAACCCTGATTATGTATCTTCATAAACATATTGGGGGAAAAAGAAAGGAGTCCCCATAATGAAGACCTTTACAGCTCAGATTGTAAGATAAACAAGGCCATTTGGGAGAAAGGCAGCAAGGTTTAGAAGCAAAACTTCATACAGATGCAATTAAATAGGTTGCAATGTTACTTTACAGAGAAAGCCAACAATCGTCTACCTTCTAAAACTGTCCAAGGTTTAGTGTTCTAAAACTTCTGCTACCGAGTATATGTAAAGCCCTGGGTCATTTGAAAGTGTGCTGCACACCTGAGCTAAGCAGTCAAGAAGCTCACCGCCTAGTAGTTACTAAAAAACCACTTTGATCCCAAATCCTTTACATCAAACTAACTGCTCCCAGTGCTGCTGTTTTCCACTACCATTCTTCCCACTTTCCTCCATATACTCACATACTCCTCCCACAAACAAACAAAAACCTCACTACTGTTAAGAAAAAAATATTCAGCTCTCAAAGCAAATCACAAGACACTTCAGTCTTCTCACTCCCACATGATCATCAGGTGCCACACTAAGGATATTGTATTTCCCATTCCGCCATTACCTTCATCTTTCTTGCCTTGTTCTACCAGTAAGCTATAGAGCTGTTAATTGGCTTTGTGACTCAATCAAAATCAATGAGGCAGGCCAGTATATTGCATCCCACTACAATGCCAGTAAAGTGCGGATAAATCTCTACCAAAGCTTAAAATACTGTATACTCCCCACTTTCACATGCAACGTCAGGCAGCTGGGACAGAAGCAAAAGAGAATCGGACATACCCTAGGGGCAGCACCAGGTGGGACAACTGAACTCCTCCTACTAGCACATTAAGGCAGGTACAGACAAAGACAAAGACAAAGAGGGAGAACACTATCACAATAAATTTTACCTGCCCCTGTAACAGCATTTCAGCAGCCAGATAGACCATGACTCATAGCCATGGTCACCCTCAACACAAGGTTCCTGGCTTAGTCCAGATCAGCCAGAAAGCTTTGCCAGCTCCATTTGACAAACATGCCCAGAGAAGCATTGAGGGCCTGTCCCAGCCCTCACTGCCTCCCCTGGGAACTGGGTGGAATTGCTCTGAGAATTCAAATGCTATATTTCAGCATTTGGTAGAGAACAAGGATAGTACAAGGATACGGGTTCATCCATACACAGCTAGAGCTTTGTGACTACTATGGGAACATATGGTGCTCCTCTCAGTTACTATCATGACCATTTATTCAATTGCCCACACTCAACAGCCACTTCCAGCCAAAAATACCAAGGGCACTCAAATGATGCAGATGGTTTGACATTTGTTCCACTGTTTCAGAAAACCAGTATCAGCAACAGGCTACTTTCAAACTAAAGCCTCTGCTCCAACCAGGAAGTCTGCTGAGAAGCTGTGCCCCAGCAGCAGTGATGACAGGAGGGAAGTCTTCAAATCTCACTCCTCAGAAACAAGCACATGACTGCAACTCATTCTACAGCCCACTCACACCCTAAAGCCCAAGGATGGATCGCAGATATAGTGAGCAGATCAGAGCTTATTCATACATTTTCCCCCCCTCACCTAAATTCCATCTTCTGAAACAAAAGAACCAAGAGATTGGTTACGATTTGTGAGGACACAAGACATGGTCCAGTTCCACTGCTGCTGGGAGCAGGAAAGCTCAAGCAGCAGCAATCCCAAACCTTGCAGGGCTTGGGAAGCAGAAACAAAGAAGGTGAACACTTCGAGTCCAGCCTGTTGCTTACAGAAATTACACAGGGTTCCTGCAGGAATCAGGAGCTTCACAGCTCCAGACAGGCTTTATTCTGAAGGTTAAAAGGTCAAACATTATAATTAACCTTCACAGCTCATACCATTATAAAAATAAGGAAGTTTCCATTTCATTTGTGTCAACTTGGTCTGCCTTGAAGTTCCCATTCCAGCATGCTGGCAGCAGTATACAATCAAAGGCAACTGCAACGAGGACAGGCTGAGAGAGTTCGGGTTGTTCAGCCTGGAGAAGAGAAGGCTCTGAGGAGAGCTTAGAGTACCCGAAGGAGCTACAAGAAAGCTGGGGAGGGACTGTTTACAAAGGCTTGGAGTGATAGGACTAGGGGCAATGGGTATAAACTGGAGAGGGGCAGATTTAGATTAGACATAAGGAGGAATTTCTTCATGATGAGAGTAGTGAGGCACTGGAACAGGTTGCCCAGGGAGCTGTGGATGCCCCATCCCTGGAGGTGTTCAAGGCCAGGTTGGATGGGGCCTTGGGCAACCTGGTCTAGTGGGAGGTGTCCCTGACCATCGCAGTGGCATGTTGGATGGGGCCTTGGGCAACCTGGTCTAGTGGGAGGTGTCCCTGACCATCGCAGTGGCGTATTGGAACTAGCTGATCTTTAAGGTCCCTTCCAACTCAAACCATTCTATGATTCTTTACTATCTAAGATATTTAACAGACAAAATTCCACTCTAAAGACTGCTGTGTCATTCTAAAAAAACCAACAAACATCAGAATCATGTTATAAAAGCTTCGTAAACATTAATTACAAAATAGTTCTCATCCACCATAATTTCACAGAAATGCGTAAGTGTTTCAGCAGTCAGCCTGAATAGAAGTTCTCCAAAATTATTTTGGAGTAAGCCAAGTGCCTTTTTTTACATAATCCAGGTTAGAAAACATGCACTGCCTTCCTCAAAAGATTCTAGGCAGCAGTACTGTAATACCCAAAGTACTTTCCAGCTAAGTGCTGTAGAGAGTTTAGTTCTTTATAGCCAGTCTCTCCTCCCTTTCTAGTGCTGGAACAGTGCCAATACCAGCAAGTGATAAGGAGAGAGAGGGAGGGATCACCACACATACATTCCTTTGCCTATATACAAAACAAGCTAGGCAGACTAGAACTGTGTCTCTCCTGTTTGTACTAACAAGTTAATGCTAGACCTTTGACTAGGATTTATGCATGCAGGAAACAAGAAAAAATCATAAAGCAATTATTTCTTGTCTAAAAAGCTGGGCACATGATGGTGAACTTACAACATCATACAAACAGAAGCCACAAGGAAACCATATATAACACATAAAAGCTGAGCTAAGTGTTGCTTTCAACAAAGCCAAGCTCACAGGAGCAAGCACAGCACAGAACTGCACAAGCCTCCTCAGCTGGGTGGGGACCTCTTGCTGAGCATGAAACTAAGATTTTCCAGCAAGTTCATGAAATTGCCACTATCCCTGCTCATTCAGTCAAGCAATCCAAACAACTTTCACACTAGCATAACAAATAAAGTACACAGACAAGGAAAGAGAAACATACAGAAGGACAGCAAAACACAGCTATGAATTTCCAAACTCAAACCCTGAACATGAGAAGTGATCCAGTATATCTCAGACCATGTAGAAAAACAATTAGAATTTTTCCCCCGTAGAACTGGAAGGAAGCAGTGAATCTACCTTCATCAGCGTACAGATGCCTATGCCCAAACATCACATACATAAGAGAAACTGACAGATGTCAGAAAATTAAGACATCTATGAGAAACCTTGGGAAGTAACTTTATCAAGCATAAATAGTTATGAGGAGTGTTTTGAGATTGCTTTTCATTTAAGACAGAGCTGGCCAGGAAAGTCAGGGGAAGGAGTGGAGGAGGGAAAGCAGGAAAGAAGTGGCAATAAATATTATCCCATGGAGGCTGGATGTCTGAATTCCCTCTGTTTCCCTGAGATGTGCTCTTTCTTGTCTGTATTTACTACATGAAGTCTGTAACCACATGAAGCCAGCATACAGCAGCAAGAGCATCCTTAGTCTGCCACTTCTAAATCTCCTTCCTCATGAGCCCAGATGACTTAGAAGATTTATTGTTATCTCAATTATGGCATTTTCTAGAAATAAGTGAATAAGAATACATATTCTCCACATGGTATTCTTTCATTCTGGAGGAAAAATCTTTCAGTCAAACTGGAAAACTACATTAAAGTCCAAAGGTAAGCTCTGGAATGAAAATAAAAAATACAAAGGACCTTAGGGCAGCGTACACCAGTTTTTATACAAATCTTCAGGTGGCTTTTAAAAAAGAAAATTGCAAATCACCGCATTTCTATTAATTATAATTCAAGTTATTCAACAGCCCCATATCCTCTATCCCCAATGCCAGGAGCACCTACTCCTCACACAGTATCGATGTGACAAGGAGGTAAATCCATCCCCTAAAAGAGGTCCAGTCATGTCAGTGACAGTCCCAAGTATACACACGTGCCTTTGCTGCTGGCCATTCAGGTCACCCTTTCTAGCTGGGGACACTTGGGCTGGAGGCGGAAAAGCTGCCTCAGCTGGTAAACGTGGAGAGGTAAGGGCAGGCTGCACGTGATCAAAGAGCACAGACACATGCTTTAGTACAAACTGAGGATTTACCAATCTCTCAAGCAACCAACTGGAAACACCTCATTAAAGACAAGCTTCTAACAATCCTACATCCATACACTGCTGTATAATTATTCTCAGCTAGGAAGGGCTGCATAATTTCTCAGGAATTTCTCCATTTCCAAATGGAAGTCCCAGAAGGGAAAATATATAGGTGTGTGTGCGTATATGTACGTGTGTAGGCATAAACACATCTTCTGTCTCTCTTCTAGCACACAGATGACAAAAACCCAACCACATTGCATCTTGTTCTATCACTTAAGCACTGCCTTATTTTGTGGTTGTGCTTTTGTACTACAGAATGAAACATCCAAGCTAGAGGCACATAATTATATTTTTATTTACTTTACCATTCATTTTGAGGGGAAGGGGGAGGAACAGGAGTGGTTTTATTTAAATATGTCATTCCCTGAGGGCAGAAACTCAAGAAACATGTTCTTTCACAAACAATTTTTTCCCCTGGAACTCTCTTCTCTCCATCCCCCAACTCTTACAATAACTTCAGTGGGCACAACTGATCGCCTTGCCTAACCCAGACTAACTTATATGGTATTCACTATTTTATTTGAGCCATTTCTGCCTTTTAACAGAAAAATCATTGCTTTTCTCTCAAAGGTAGTCATGGGTGACAGACACACCCATGTTAGAACAAAACCACACACACTGGTTAGAACAAAAAGAAAACAATTTATAGGAAATGCTAATCTTCGGAAGCTCTACCTTCTTTCAGTTTTGAAGGCATTAGTCCACATCTGCAGTGAGAAAGGCGCAGGAAGTCAGGGTAAGCTTCCTTTGTTTGTTTTGTTTTATGATTTGTTTGTCTTCTTGCAGAAGACTAGACTATAGTACTAAAGATCAAGGCTGATCTTCCTGGATGTACTTCATATTTCCCCTCACAAAGGCACAGATCTGAGTTATGATTAACCTGAACATCACATGCATCTGTCAATCCCAAGGTCTGCGACAGTCAGTAGCGTAGACGAGAGGCAAAGACAACACCAGTTTTACAGTTTTTCCTTCTGAACGAGAAGGAAAACACTGTTCTGCAGTATAAACAGGCTTCATCTGCAGAGAAAACAATTGTGATGCGGTGACCCAAAGTTATAATTACAGCATAACACGGTCTCTAACACTTCAAATTTCAGCAGTATGTACATCCTAAGGAACACCCTCCCTTAAAAGGTCAAAAGATCTGTTCGATAAGGCAGTCCATGATATTAGAAGCCCCATAGGTTGAAAGACAGTCAAGCAAGGCATTAAACCTTTGAAATATACAGGGTCACTCATTAAGGAGCCCAAGACATCACTCAGATTAGTAAAAGGAAAGACACTACTGCAAGCAGTTGCCTCCACTGACAGAAGGCACCCAACTGACTTTGGGAGATTTCTAAAACAATTCAGTGGTCCAAGAAATTCTAGCAGCTGCAAAGCAATCTCAAAAAAACTGAACACAAGGAAAGAGTAAAGCAGCTGTAACTTCCTATGTCTAAGCAGAAATATCTGTAAGAAATAACTGGGATGAGGGCAGGGTAGAGAACAAACTAGTAGAGGGGTGCAATAACACCACACTCCAGGAAAAAGAACTGAAATTCATACTGAAATTCACTGCCTACATTAGATTTAACTATGAAACAAGGCAATTCTCAAAGTAGATTCAAGTTCATTATTTAACATGCTATAAGCACATGCTTCTAATAGCCAGCTCCACTACCCAATATCTGTTAGACAACTGCTTACTAAACAAATTCATGTGTACAAGCTGTCTTTTTGTCCCACCATTGTGCCTCTGTACTAAGTTGGAAGAGGCTTCTAAGGCATTTCAAGCATCTCCACCTACACCCCATTTTTATGCATGAACACTGACTCTCATGGGCTAGGAAAGCTTGCCGAGAAGTCATCGTTCAAGGTTAAATTTTAACAGAACATGTTATATTTGCACAGGATTAGTTAATGAAAAAAACGACTGGTGGAGGGTATATCGTGACCTTCTGTCACACGTTTTAAATCCTTACACGTGGTTAAGCTTGGGCCTACATTCCCACCTGAAAAGATATGCACAGGTCATTTCCCCCTCAACCTTATATAAGAAAGATAGCATTTCATCGAGCATATGGCTGTGCTGGTGAGTTGCCTGCTGTACGTACTGCAGTGGGTAAAGTGCAGCAGTGGGTCAGGGGTGACAGAAGAGCCAAGGTGGGTGATAAGCTGAAAATCCTGCCCTTACCTAGCTGAATTCCACCTGACACCACCACAGCTACTGTACCTCAAGTCACTGCTAACAGCTAGCCCTGCTCCAATTTTTTACAATCTGCATTATTCTTCTAGGTTGTGTTGCCACAGGAGAAGGCAGCCTTTCCAAGAGGGAAATCACATCAGAAAAATTACAAAAAGGAAGAGAGTGCTCTTCAAATCTCTATGAAATGAAGAGCTCCACTTCAACAGGAAAGTGAGAACCTTTCCTTCTACAGCACTTTAACATCACTAACAACTCTGAACAGACCAGATTTATCAAAACTGAGGTCAACCTGCATTTTTTTGTAAAAAACTTAGCAGTTTTTCAAATAAAAGTATTTGAATTTCAGTGAACCATAGATATCCATTGGAGGAGGCACAAAATTTTTTTTTCCCCGCCCCCATGCAAGCAGTTTTTAAAATAAAGGTCTGATTGAGTGACAATAACACAAGATGCCTTTGCAAAAATCACACGTTGCCAGATTCAACTCTCAACATCCTTATTCAGCATATTTTATGTGGGTTTTTTTTGTTTTTAATATGTGCTTTTGCAAAGAAACCACTAACTTTGCATGGAGCAGCTTGCAAGATCCTGAAAGATTTTCTGCCAAGCCTCTTCTACACTATTGCATTAATTCACCATATAAATATTCAAAGATATTCTTGAGTAACTGCCGTAAGGGAACACGCTTCTGTGGGTACACAGCCACTCCCATGTTTAGCTCACTGGTCTAACACTTTCCCCTGGGATGGAAACACCAGATCAGGCTCCACAAATCTGGGAACACTGTAAAGTTCCACTCTGACAAGATGCAAAAAAAATAAATCCCTAGAAAAAGCAAGTGATGTTGGCCACCCCAGAACACTTATCCCTATTATTTAGCTGTCTAGAATAAAGCAGTAACCCCAACATTTTCCTTGTAAAAAGCTCCCTTTGGCTAGTGCTTTCACTTTTATTTATCCAACAGTCCAGAAACAGACCTAAAAACATCATGTCAGGATGAGTTTCTATATGAATATTTGCAAGGGCATGCAGGGGAAAAATGACCATCTTATACTTCAAGAATCCCTCATGGATTGACAAAAAGCACTCAAACACCATGACAGTTTATGATGTAACACACAGCTAAGAAGTGAAGCTAAGAAGGCTAGTGATTCACAACTTCCACAGCTGATGACCAGGTCAAGCACTATATGCACATCAGCTCAATCCAAAGATTAGTTTGGGAATGGACAGGCTTGATATACACTAAGCAGTCTGGGAGACAAGAATAGGCATGAAAAAAAATGTAAGATCAGATGCTGTTTTGTTCACATTCTTCGTCTGTCATCAAGAGACAACCTCATTTTAAAATTAGATTAAAAATCAAAACTTAAGGCCAAGGTGGTGCACCATTACATCACCTAGCTTTACATTATATAAATATTTTCCTTGAGGATGTAGTATTAAAAGTAGTCTCTTGCATTTATATTCTTACCTGAAGAAGAATATAAAATAACTCATCTTTTTCAAAATTAAATGTTATTAATATTGAATTTAGTTGTTTATTCTACAGAAGAAAATTTGAAAAAAGACTTTAATTTCTTAGAGCTGAGAGGACTTAAACTAGTTCCACTTATTATGATAAATGACAAACTATAACCATCGAATCAACTCTCAATAAGTTTTCAGTAAAGAAAAATTACTCACTTTGTATTAATACACCACTTTTCATTGAGGTAGTTAAAACTGCTTGCTCTTATTCAGCAAAAATAGGGTATTTTTTAGACTAGAATGGTAGTACAGCAGGTTTCCTATTCATGCAACCAATATTTAAATGAACAGCAGATTATTTGCAATGAGCTGATGACTTTAAGATGTGATCTGGCTGACACACCCACTCCTCAGCTGTACTCTTGACATTCCAAGTGTTACAGAAGGCAGTAAAAAATGTCTAAAGCCTTTTAAGGAATTCTATATATAACAAAATTTACCTTGTCCCACTTAAGACAGTCAAAGGATGCCATAAAGTAATTTAAGCAGAAATTCTTTGCTCCTGTTTTGTGCATTAACTGAATACTTATGTCTAAAAATAAGTCTGCAAAACACGTTTTATAACTCTTAATAATATCCACCTTACACAGAAGGGATAAACCATACTCTCAGTGAAACCAGATTTTACAATTTGACAGACTTTGCAAAATGCTTGAGATCCCTTGCAGATTTCACACCGTAGTCGAGTCCTATTCATCTAAAAAGAGGGTGAATAAAAAGAATGGGGGGGGATATATTCTATTAAGTATGCCACAATACAGATACAAGGAAGATAAAAAGATGAGTCCCACACAATTCACACACATTTTTTTCCCCTACTTGCACTACACTGCATCCCAGATAATAAATCCACATCAAAATCCATCCCAACAGCCACAGATTCTCACCAAGATCAAACGTAATTAATTCAATTGCTTTTTAAAGACTTCCAGTAACATTATTTATCATAATTACAACTCATCTACTCTGTCAGCTGATAACCTTTTGGCTCTGCTAAATTCAAGAGAGCCAAGAGTGTACTATTTACTTTTCATCATTGTACTGTAGATGAGAATTGAGCCCCAAGTGTCTACAGCCTCTTTACATTTTTCTGGCAGCACATGAAGTTCTTATAGGATAGTGAGTTAAGGTTCTTTGAGTGCTGGAAGAGTATGAAAGGAGCCTTATTGCAAATGAATACCAGACAGACATAATATCTTATAAGGAACAAAAAGCCTTTTTCTGCTTTCTGTCCTCAAGCAACTAGGAAAAAAACAACTGTGTGTACTTTGGTATAAACGAAAAAAGTGTCAATTCCATGCACATAAGGACCCCAAGTCATAAGAAGAAAGACTTCTCAATCTGTAAGAAACAAGTTAAGAGTTACAATTTATTACATAATTTCTTTCCTCCTTCCTATACCAAAATTAAGCAGAACACTTTGATAATTAGGTTGCAGTAGTTCTGGGCCAAATTTTTGTTCCAGATGACCACTACATTAGCATCTTTCAACAGTGCATTACATCAGGAGAACTCATGTTCTTCAACCCCTTCCTTCTTTCCCTAGGCAGAAAAAACAGTTCAACTGAACATTGCATTTTCATGTATTTTTATTATATAAGGACAAAAGTCAAAGTTAAAGCCTGTGACTGCAGAGCCAAAATAATAACAAGAGGTGGAAAGAACTAGTGTGGAAAACAAATCAGCAAAACATTTCTAAGCAGCCTTCATTTCTTAGTCAATTTATCAGAGCATTAGAGAGACACTCCATTTTTACCACTTGGCTAATTGTTTCTGCTCCATCCCAGCTCTTCCTCCCTGATAGCAGCAGGGGAATGCAGTGGAGGAAAGGACATCTGACTTCCAAGGCAATCAAACTCCAAGTGTTCATATTCTCTGCCCACATCATGCTAAAACAAAAACCTCTGTACATTACCCAACATTAATTACTTTTTCCTAGCCAGGTCCAGCAGTGAGATTTGCCATGGATCCCATTTTAACCAGTGACCTGTTCAACAGATTTGGACAGAGGGGACTTTGCTGTCAACCACAGACTTCATCCCTAAACTAAATTTAACCACTTAAACTAAGGCCACTGAATCTTTTAAAGATAAATACAACAGCCAAGGACTTTAACATCATACTGGAGGGAGACAGAGCAAGAGTAAACCTGACATGCCTATAATAGATCACGGTTTCTGGAACCCTTCACTGCTCTCTCACTAGCTTCCTCAATGCTAAAGCATCTTTCCTGGTGAACAGACAAAAACTACTACATTTCATGTGATTTTGGCTAGAACACCACAAATGCATTGGCACTGAACTGTTCTCTACTTATAAAGCCACAAACTGTGGGATCCACCAGGTGTTATGTGCTCCTCTTCCTTTCCTACCCCACTTCCCACTGAAGAAATTTATTCTGCCTCAGAAGCAGGCATTACATGCTAGAGTGATCCCTGACCTAACCCAGTAACCCCTAATTTAGGTGTAGCATCAAGTGAACCAGTGAGACCCTTTCAAGAGCAACATAAAAGTAGCTACAAGAAGCAGGAGCTACTGCTATGTGATAGTGCCCTGAAGAAGTACCACACTCATTCCTCTGTGAGGCAGGTACCTTCCTCAGCTGCACTTATTGAAGCAATGTACATTACATGTAATTCCTGCAGGAAATGACAGCAACCTCACCCAGCAAGCCACCAAGGATCAGACCACAACTCAACCAGAGCATGCTGCATCATCACTTCATGTGATTGACTACACCATATAAATAAATGTAAAGCAGAGATCATAAAGCTAGGAAGCATTTGACCAGGGTAATCATGCATAATGCCCCGATGATCACACTTGCCACCTCAATGCCAGGTGCCAAAGCTCAACCATGCCCAAGCTAACAAGCTCTGTACCACACATACCCTGCATCAAATCTCAGAACCCATTGATAGCTCCAGGCAAAACAGCTTTCCAAACATTCTTTTTCTTCAGGCAAACATGGACCTAATTTCAACCATGTTGTGTGCCTCACTCAATTCTCTGGTTTAAAAGATCAGTTAATTTGGGGATTTTCAATTAGAAAGATCTTGTTTATTTGCTGGGAGAAGTTAAAAAATAAAAAAGATGGGTTCTGTTTCTGCATTTTCTTCATAGAGATGCACACACAATACTGCTAGTCACTATGTAAGCAAAGTAACTACTATCCTTAAACAATGATGAAATATTTAACACTGTCTGCTGAGGAGGTTATTACCATATAGTGACAGAAAATCTGTTCCAGCAGATTACAATAAGAGAAGGCTTCAAAGAAGTAATGAAACTTAGCTCAGAAAGGTTCGGAAAGAAAAATAGCCTTCACGATCTTGTATGGAAATAATTTCCCCTCTTAAAACAAAGTTGAAGAACAAAATAAAATTTACATGGAATTAATTAACTTTGAGTTTCCTAAGTTTCAGGAACCACTGACTTCATTACAGGCTAAATGAAAACCTTTCTAAACAGCTGCTAAATTTAGTTCTCCTCAGGTCCATGCCTCACTTCTCTAGAGGATGGCCTACAGAAAGGCCACAAGAAGTTAGTCCTGAGACCTCATAGCAGGTTTTCATGCTCCCTCCAGCTGTGTACATACAGATGCTTAAGAAAGATGCAGGTGCATTAATCCTTTTGGCATAAAAAGCATTTTTCCAAATTCTGGAGAGGTGTCAAAGAGCCTGTGCTGCAGGACTGAAGTAACAGACACCACCATAGCTGATGCAGCAGTCACTCCTCCCCTGCATCTCAACAGCTCAGTAAGTCTCAACTGATCTAGTTTTCTTTGAATCAGAAAGAACCAAGAAAAGCGTCTGTGTGGAAACATGCCACAGACTGATGCCATCGGTTTCCCAATACCCATAAACAGAAAAGTTTTCCCACTAGTGGTACGATGCACCTGGACATTTGAAGCTTCTTGCTAGAACTGGAGATTATTTGCTAAAACTGCACCTCTGCTCAATGTTTGTGTTGCTCTTCACCAGGGGAGAAAGGAAAAGGGAAAAGGACCTGGCAAGGCAGCAGTGCTGAGTATCAAGTGAGAGGTCTGACATCGACAGAGATCCTGTAAAGCACCTCACTAAAGCAGACAGGCTGCTTTCACTCTCCTTTCCTTCAATACTGTTTTTCCTGCAATCCAGAAAACTTTGTTAACATTCAGAGAACAAATAATGAACTGAAATGGGTTTCAATAGCTTTCAAAAAACCACAGAGCGCTATGACATCTGTGACAATGATCACAACCCCATTTGAACTCTTCCTTCCTTTTTCTTCTGCTCAATTTTAAATATGCTGTTTCTGCACTTCAGTATAAAATGCACACGTTAATACAACAGTCAACATTTGACTTATCCTATCAGGACAGCGATATAATCTTCCAAAAGTATATTTCATGGCTTTATTAAATTCTCAAACATCCAGTGAAACCAGAACATTGGATTTGAGTGGTGGTGGTAGCAGCTGTTTTTTAAAACTATACTTTTTTCCTGAATCTCAATATTCAAACACTAATGCTTAGGGGCAGGTGTCTTCCCTCATGAGGGACCCAGGCAACAGTCAGATGCAGGAGCACAGCGTCCCAAGCATGCAACAGGGCTCATGGTCCCTAGCCCACTGGGAACCTGCAGCAGACTGGAACATTTGCTCCCAGCATCCTTACCTGCAAGTACCTAGGCACTGCCCGAGTCTGACATTCCAACAGACTACTCTGCACAGATCATAAAATGAACAAGTGTACTTTTTGAGTAGGAAGGCCAAAGCACATACTTCACACCTGTGTTGTAACCTTTAACAACTCTCAGAACAAAGTTAAACCATATTTGGAATGAACAGTGTATTGAATCAGCTAAAAATCAATTTTTTTTAAAGCTCGGTAAAAGAAACCGGTAAGCTCTAAATTCAGTACTATTGCCAGGTTCAAGGAAAATTAAGCACAGAGGAAAATCATTCAGAGCGGAAAGATTATGCACTACCATCCCAGAGAGCAAAACTATATTCAGACAGACACTACCAGACTTTAAAGTTCCACATACTTTTTTCCCAAGAAAGAGGCATGGTTTTAACACAATGTGTTCCCATGAATATCCACAAGAAGCCTCATCCAAGGACAAAAATGTACATGTAGAAACTAGAAAAAGAGAGCAATGAACTCTGGAAATTTATACTGACCATAGCTGTTGTTCATTAAGTTATAACATAAATAAAAGCTTAAAAAGAGGGAATAGGTCTGCTGGCACTTAAACACTAGTTTATTTTCTTCTTTTAATACAATCATTTTATATTATAGCTATTAAAATAACACAGGAGCCAAAAGGCTTCACCCTATTCCCAGCATGCTCCTGTAAAATGTTCAAATAAACCTCCTCCGTTTGTTATTCAGGCACAGACTACTTTTTGCTCATCCAGGATAGCATGGTAAATTAATAATAAAAAAGCTAGCAAGACATTTCAGAACACCACTTTTCTCTGATCAATAATTTGTAACATAACATTTTAGGAGCATATTCTACCTTTGGTCCTCTGCCATGATCCAAATTAGGAGGGGAGCAAAAACCACATTTGATGCTAGGCAATAAGAGAAGAGTACAAAGGAACTAACTAAAGTTAGTTGTGGAATGAATTACGTAGGCCCAAAGCACGTTGTTTCATGACTTAAGAGCCCATTTCTCCACAGCTAAACGCACAAGTCAGTGACCCTGCTCATAAGTTTGTCAACTCCTCTACAAAATCTCCCAGATTCTGGATGGTGGGTCCTCCTGGTTTTCCATAAGGTGAGGGGAAAAGATGTTGAAGCCCAGAAAGGACCTTCATTACCAATAATTTGTGGCTGAAAAGTTTTGATGCATATTCCTTACACTGATCAACAAAATAACCTTAAGGATACACATCTAATCTGTCGTGTAGCCATATCCTTTCCTACCATGATATATCCAGTTTGAGATAGAGGTTAGTCTTTTACCAAAACACAGCCATCATATCTACGACCAACCAAAGACTCAGCAGGTCCTCATCATTTCTTTCACACCCAGCAGGAGACCCCTACACCTGACGATGGGCTAGGCTGCCAGAGAATGCTTCCCTGGCACAGCAGCTGCCTCATTCAAGGAGAAACTACCAATGTAGCTAGGCAATGCTCAACTTATTCCTCTCCAGCATCTAAACATGCCTAGTGCATCTGTCCCATGCACTCAGATTAATATCTAAAAATGAAAATTAAAGAGTGAACACATTTCTGGACATAAGAAGCTTTCACAAGAAGGTCACTGCCATGGTTATAGATGGGTCCCAATTGACAACCAGGCTCCTCTGCATTGCTGCCACTCACATCCAGAGCTAGTCAGACAGAAGGAAGGCACAGCCCACAACACATTCAGACTCAACCCCATCCTTGGCAGAAAGAACTGCAACTACCCACACCCTTCCCATCACAGCTGTCATCATCTAGCAGCCTCTTGACAAGAAGTGCCCAGCCTCTACACACATTGTCCAACAGAGTCTCCTGACTACTTGAACACACGTCTGGAGTCACAGCCAGCTACTCTGTACCAATTCCAACCTGCTGGTCCTACTGGTAAGTGGCTACAAAAGAAAACTACAAGTGTTTGTATTTCAGTTCAGGCTTTTTTAGCTCCACTCAAGTCAGGTCCAATAATCAAAGTAAGTTTTTCTTTTTACTCTCTCCAAAGGCAGTATCAGGTGGTTTAGATGTTCTTCCAAGGAAGAGGCCCAACGACATAATATCCTAGGAAACAAATGGCAGTTTCTGACTCCTCTTTCTTGATGGCAGATATTTTGCTGACTTTGCAGCTGTGCATATTTACAAGTCAGTAGTTTCTTGCTTCATTTGCAAAACTACAGCTTGCAACAGAGCTGTATCACTTCTGTCAAGCCCACAGATGCCAGAGGGCTCTTCTATTTCCTTAGCCTGTTATTTTTGTTGCAACCTTTAAAATTCCTGGCTTTCTCCAGAGTATATACTGTCACTTTCTGAAACTGCAGCTCAGCTTGCTTCCCCATTTCATTTCAGAAACACGGGGGGAGGGAGACATAAAACAGACTTCTAACAAAGTATGGGGCACTAAAACTTATTCTTTCATCAACACAATGAAGAGTCAGACAATGTAACTCCTCCCTCCCACCTCATGATGTTTAAACACTCTTATTCATTCTTCAGACTGTTAAGGCATCCAAATGAATGCAGTTCTACCCAGCTTCATGCTAGGAGCATCACAGCTAGTGGGATGGGTGCGAACAGCTGCACTCTTAATTGTGAGTTTTCCTCCAAAGAAGGAATACTCTGACACATGAAAAGCAGATCACGTGGACTCTGAAAGCAACAATCCATGCTGCTACCTGGCAGCAAAGCAGCTATACTGTCCTGAAATGACATGAGTTCAGCTCAAGTGCATGTGCTTTTCCCTTTGTCCTTTCACATCTACACTGATTTACCTATTCCAGTCTGTCTCCCTACTCACTTGCATTTGAAAGATGTTAACGATACCGCCCTACTGTTCACTGCTCACATGAGTCAACCCCAATACACACACCACAGACAAGTGATTCTGCTGGAAGGAATAGTAGAGGTGAGGAAGAAAAGTACAAGAAGTTACCAAGAGCTGCTAAGACACCACATCTAATTCTTAGCTAAGCTGTCCAATGCTGCGAATTTTGAGAATTTCTTTGCACATAAAAGTATTTTCATGATACTGTGAGACTCTTCCTTCTTCCCCCAACCTGAGGGGAGAAGGGGACAGAGAGCCTGAAAGAGCACTGTGAGAGGTAGAGGCAGGAACTTCACACTGCTCCTGGACTGTCCCTCACAGAGGCATCCATTCTACGCAGGACCCTCATCATTGAAAGATCCCACACCACCAGCAGCTGCCTCTCCCCACCCCATCTTTTTCTTTAGAAACACTTAACACTACATGCGGTGCCTCACATAGCAGCTCTTGCCCAGGGTTATGTCTTCATTTCCTGGCAGAGCACATGCAAATCAATGGATTGCTTTTACGGTTTGGGTTGCTTTTTTTTTTTTCCCCTCGCCGAGGAGCCTCAATTTCTATTCTAAGGCAAAGTCGTGCTTCAAACACACAGAGAAGCATATGTTATTTTTTCACCTACCAATCAAGAGACTAGAAGAAAACAGCCTGGTACTTATATATCTGCCATTTCATAAATGCTAGGCAATACCCTAGAACTGTCCTCATTGCAAAAGACAATCTGTCCCTAGCAGACAGCCCAAGAATAGGAGGCAATATAAACAACAAATAAGCCAGGCTGCAGCAACCTAAAGGTTCGGTTTTAAAAATCAGTCATTTTAGTTGCTAGAAATAAAGAGTATCAAATTTGTCACTTGTCTTTAATACTTGTTCACACACTCTGCACAAACATCCCTGAAGAGTTCACACAGTGCAAAACCAGCTATACCAACTCCACGCCCACTTGACAGAACCCTAAGGGTCTGCCTGCAACTATAAGGACTCCTGGCCATTTCACACCAATGGAGCCAAAACGTCAAAAGGGAAGCAGCATGTTTGGCCCACGGCAATCTGGCAGGGAGAGGTACAACCAAAGGAACTTGTTCTAAAGGCAACAAGTGGTGCTGCAGGGCAGGGAGATCCCAGGGCAAGGGAGCTGCCCGCCAAGTAAGCATTGCTTCACAGCGACAGACGGACACACTTCAAAAATAAGTTAGTTTCTCAAAGCAGTCTACAGCCACATGTATTTATTTTAATTAAAAATGAGAGGTAGATGAGAATTAAGTTTCCCTCAATTAAGACAGGAACTCATATCTTAAAATGCACCAGAGGCATAGAGTAATCTTCCAGAAATGTTTTTCCTGTCATGTCTTAATGTTTAATTATATATTACCATTCCAAACCACCATGACAGATTTTAAGTGAGTTTGTCTTTTTTCCATAATTAATCATAGCAAAGACTCATCTGTTCTTCAAGCCTGGTGATGACAGCACTGTTTTCACCACTGTAAAGCAATCATCCCACAGCATTCCTTCCTGAAAGCTATTGCAAAGAGAAAAGCTCACCTATCTGCACAAGGTACCTGTCAAAGATATAAATCAGATCCATATACGTTACTTCCATACTAAAGGAAAGTAAGAGGGAAAATCCCTTTTTCAATAGCAAGCAATCATACAGGCACAGCACAGGCTAACAATGCTAAAAAAGCGCCAATTATAAATATATAAATGCAACATAACTATCCAGGAACAAGAATCCTACCCTTTAAACATCATAGCACCATCTGATCCACTACTGGTGCAGGAGGAAAGGAGGCAAAAAGACACCTGGTTCTTCTGCAAACATAAAGCAGGACCCCCTGTAATTACCATAGTCAACAGTAATTTCAAAAGGTAGAAGAGAATACAATGGTGACCAAGACTAAGTGCAGAAGATGTGTCTTAAAACTAACTTGTAGCTGAGTGCTGAAGCTACCTAATCAAAGAGACATCCAAAACAATAATAAATGTTAAATAGACCACAGAAAGTCCTACTTATTTCAGTATCACAAAACTGATTACTGGGAAAAAACACCCAATTCTTTTGCTTTGGAAAAATCAAGCACTTATGCTTACAACACCAACAGCGTAACACATCCATATAAAGTTTTCTTGCTGACCACCAAAGGAAGAAGTGTTCTGACAATTAATATCATACAGGGATCTGTTGAAAGTGTTTATCCTTTCAGTCTGAACTCCAAAGGATGAATTAGATACTTGCAAAATTACTTTTTCCCCCATGTGTGAAATCCTGAACACTTTTTTGCACAATAGAAATCTAATCGACCATTGATTGTGATTGCTCTATAGAAAATCTATGGGTTTCTGCAGTTCTCCTATATCCTTCACATGGTACCCTGGTAGCTTCCCAATTACAAATCACTAAGAAAAAAGCTTGTTCTGCTCAAAACAAGTATAGATGGTCTCCACACAACCCTGAGTAGCCGTAAAACTGTCTTATTACAGTCTCATTAATAGTAGCTTTAGATCAAAGCTCAAGTCTTCAATAACCAATCACTGTATTAACAGTGCCACCTCTGCAGCTTTCTAGTTGCTTGCAGTTTTTGGCAGCAAGATACATAAAGCAGCAATGACTACTATATATTTAGTTGACAGACTGATGAAGACTAAAGTTTACATTTGTATCCAAATATTTAGAAACATTTTTACTAGTACCACTCTTAAAGGCCTAACTTCCTAAAGACTGGAATTCCAAATGTAACTTCTTTCAAGTTACAACAAAGCATAAGATTTAGCCACCTATCTTCATTTTTAGAAGATGAATATTTTTAAATAACCACAATACACTGACAGCTCATTGAGCTCTTCCAAATAGATGACGATGTTGAAAAAAAACGGCAGAAAAATGCCCAGGAAAGCACAGAGAAAGCAACCTTCACACAGGACATTATACATGCATCTCATCTTTTATTCAAAATAGAGTCAACTGTTTTCAGTGTTCTTATTTAAAAATGCATAGGACTAATATGCACTCAGAAATATTACGACATGTTTAATCATTTAACGATTTTCACCCACTAGAAGTGGGGTTTGTGTTTTATTTATTAAAAGTAAAACCATTAAATGCGTATTTTCATACTCTCTAATCAAACTGTTAGAGATATCTCAAATCATAGGTGATGAACTTAAGATTAGCAAGAAATGGAATAATAAGCACATCTTCTATGACAAATGAAAGTGGATATTCTAAACCTTGTCTGCCTTAAAACACAAACAGACCCATAGCTACCCCAAATAGTTAAAAGGTAACACTTCTTCACAGCATAAGTTACTGGAGCACAGAAGAGTATCCTATGCTAGAGAAATCTTCCCAGCAAAAAGACTTCTTTCCGTATTCCTTTCTAAGTAAGAAAATTAGCATTCTCTTTTCCAGATATCTAGGAAAAATGGAAGCATAGCTCATAATATTTTTTAGTACAGTCCTGACAACTAACCTTTAATTTGCTGCCATCTGTACTTCAGGAAACTTCAGCCCTTTCATTAGAAAATCCCTCCCACAAGTTTACTTGTAGGGAATGGTTCAGATCTGAGCTATGCAGCATAGTAATTAACTTGAAATCGCACATCCAGATCCAAACTGATGTGTTATTTAGAAAAGATGAATTATTTAAGATGAATCTTCTCTCGCTATTTTAAACAATGCACAAGTCTTTTAGCCTTGCGAGCATTAGAATATACATACTTTTCTCATTAACAAAGAATAAGGAAGTTAAAGCAATTGTAATAAGAGATTTACAACCGTCTACCCTTACCAAACAAAAGAACTTACTGTACAGTTTGTTCATCCAAAGAAAATCTCAAATACAGTCGTGTTTCCTCAGACATCCTATGAAACTGTAGTGCTTGCATGCACAAAATGCATACAAGCTGTCTGCAAGCCAATCCCAAACTCAAAGCCACCAGAGGTGCTGACCACACACTTATATCCAATAAAGGTTTCAAACTAACAGCAGAAAATGTAAACCAGCACTTCAGAACTCAAGATGGAAAACCACAACTATTTCTGTTTAATTTACAAAACTTCCGTACTTCCAGAAGTTAAGAGGAAGGCTGCCTCAACCAAAGACTGTATTCCTCAGAAAGAGAAGCTACTAGGAAACAAACTATTCAAACATCCATGGGATCCAGATTCAAACCCACATTCTAAATAATCTAGTGTTTTAAGCCACTGAAGAGCTACAGTTCTTAAAGTATGGAACACTTCAAACAAACTTAGATTTCGGATATCGAAGGAAAAACTTTTAACAGTTGTGTTTCTCATTTAAGAGAGAAGACACAGTCTTTGAGGCTGGAGAAGCAAGCATCAAGTCTCTGGATGTAGCACAAATTTCTCTCAAGGCTAAAACAACCCCCTTCTCCCCATCCAAAGCCTTCGCTTTCCCCTGCTAAAATGAGGGTACCTCCTTATCCTGCCCCCAGCATCTGGCAGCCTCAGAAAACTCAAACATACAACAACCAAACAAACCCCCATGTTTTTCCAATAACCCTCAGATCTGTTACATGAACATTTTGATGGAGGAAATACCTGAGCAAGTAGCCTTAGACAACTGTTTTACATTAAGAAGGAATCAGATTAGTTTACTGCACAAGTACTACCACGATGCACTTTTAGGAGGTGCAGTATTGCGGCCACAGTTGCCATTTTCAGCATCTGAGAATAAACACAAAAGCTGCCAACACTAGGTTGCATAAGAGCACTTTAAGCACATGGTTATTTACAAAAGCAGAGGTAATTATAATGCAGGAGGTGGATCCCAAACAAACAAACTTAACTAACACCGTCAAAAAAATCCCAGAGATCTACATTTACTATTACTTAATTGTACGACAGCTGCATGACAGTTTCAGTCGCCCGCTGTACTACCAATATACCACCAAACAGCAGTTGGAAAAGCATTGTGTTTAAAAACGTAAGCCACACGCAGAGAAGAAAACAGAGAAATGCTGTTTTGGCATCTTACCTGATCTGGACTTAATGATGTCGCTGAACTCGCTGTGTCCTCCATCAGGTCCTTCCTCCTGGTCAGAGACACGGGCCATGCTCGCGGGCTGGGAAGCACCACAGGCACAGTCTGGATCTGTCAGGAGAGGGTTCCCATGGAGGGCCTCAGCTCAGCACCAGCACCTAGAGGAGCATAGAGGCACCGTAACTCCATGGGCTACAGCAGGTGTGACCGACACTCACAGGCAGGGCCGCCGAGCAGCCCCTCGCCGTGTCCCCGCCCTACGGGACCGGCAAGCGGGACGGCACAGCGGGGGGCTGCTCGCCCCTTTAATCGCCAGACACGAAGCGCGAAGCTCCGGCCACCGCTGGGTGTCAGGGAGCCCCGTGCCCACCTTAGAGGGGCAGCGACACCGAATGGGCGTCCCCGCTCGACAGGGGGGAGGGGGGCAAAGCAAGGGAGCCCCGCGGGCGTGGGGGCAAAGCAAGGGAGCCACGTGCGGGGGAAGCCACGAAGACCCCGTCCCAAGCGGCTGAAACCGAGCCCCGCACACGGTTCCGGCACCTCCCGCACCAGCTCCCCCCGCCCTTCCCCGCCTCGGAGTTGGGGAACAAAGTTTCCCCCGCACGCCCCTCCCGCCGCCGCCGCTCCCAGAGGCTCCGGGGAGCCGCCACTCACCGCTCGGACACGGTGGCGCTTACCCGCCCTCTCCTCGACTCTGCAACTTTCCGTGCGAGGCTCCTCCTCCGTTCCTCCGTCCCCCCGTGCGAGGCTCCTCCTTCTCCACCCCTCCGGGCGCCGACCCCCTTTGTAAGGAAACACCGGCGCCGCCACCGCGGGTGAAGCCGCCCTAACCGCGCGGCCCCCTTTTATAAGGGGCGGAGGGGCGGGGCCGCGCGCGCGGACGGGACGGGGCGGGGTGCGTGGTCCTGGCCCCGCCCACACACCGCCTTCTCCCGAGGGCTCCGCCTCAGAGAGCCGAAGCGTCCGGCGGAGGGGGCTGCCCCGGCACGGCCAGCGCGGACCCGCCCCGCCATGGTCCCGCCCGTGCGATTCCCGAGCTACTCCTTTCTCTTCTATCCACACCGACACCCTACAAAGAAGCGGGGTCGTGCGGAGGCGGTGACGGAGGGGCGGAGCAGGGTGCGGCGGGCACGGCGTGAAAAGCGGGGCGGGGTAGGGCGGGGCAGGGCGTCCACAGCAGGGAGGGGCGTGAAGGGCGGGGCAGGGCAAAGCAGAGCAGAGCAGAGCAGGGTGGGGCGGGGCGGGGCAGTGCAGTGCAGTGCAGTTTAGTGCAGTGCAGTGCAGGGTGGGACGTGAAGGGCGAGGCAGAGGAGGGCAGGGAGGAATGGGGTGGGGTGGGGCGGGGCGGGGCGGGGCGTGAAGGGCGGGGCAGGACAGGACGAGCCTGGGCGGAGGAGGGCGAGGAGGTGGAAGAGGAACTGCGGTTGTCGTAGCGCCGATGCGTATCGCCGGTTCCCGTTAAGACCACAGTCGCCCAGCAAGGCAGTGGAGCAAAATGTGAGGGACACCTAGGACGTTTGCACACTCAGCATCAGGAAACAGCGCTCCCGAACTCGTCTGGTGTGCCGGGTGCCCCAGCCTCATTTCCCGAGGGCGCTTGTGCAGCTGGGGGTCGCGGAGGGCTCCAGGCAGGCAGGGAAGGAGAAGCGTGCAGCAGTAAATCCGTGTGGCTGCGGTCATTCTTCGTGCATTAACAGAGATATACATGAGTAAAATAGTTCACTCATACTAATTTGTTTCTTGCCATGTTTGCAGTCTGAGACAACACAGAATCATAGAATAGTTTGGGTTGGAATGGACCTTAAAGCCCATCCAGTTCCAACCCCCTGCTATGGGCAGGGACACCTCCCACCAGACCAGGGTGTTCTGGCCTTGAACGCCTCCAGCAATGGGGCATCCACAAATTCCCTGGGCAACCTGTGCCAGTGCCTCACAACTTTCATGGTGAAGAAATTCCTCCTTATGTCCTGTCTAAATCTGCCCCTCTCTGGTTTATACCCGTTCCCCCTCATCCTATCACTACAAACCTTTGTAAACGGTCCCTCTCCAGCTTTCTTTAGCCCTTTTCAGGTACTGGAAGGTTGCTACAAGGTCTCCCCAGAGCCTTCTCCAGGCTGAACAACCCCAACTCTCTCAGCCTGTCCTCGTATGGGAGGTGCTCCAACCCTGCAATCATCCTTGTAGCCCTCCTCTGGACAATTTCCAACAGTTCCATATCCTTCTTATGTTGAGGATTCCAGAACCGGACACAACACTCCAGATGAGGTTTCACAAGAGAGGAACAGAGTGGCAGAATCACCTCCCTCGACCTGCTGGCCACACTGCTTTTGATGCAGCCCAGGACACAGTTGACCTTCTGGGCTGCAAGTGCACACTGCTGGCTCATGTCATGACTCATCAACCAGCATCCCAAGTCCTTCTCTCCAGGGCAGCTCTCAGTCATGTCATCCCCCATCCTGTATCAAAACCAGGGATTGCCCCAAGCCAGGTATAGGACCTTGCATTGGGCCTTGTTGAACTTCATGAGGTTCTCACAGACCCACTTCTCCAGCTTGTCCAGGTCCCACTGGATGACATCCCATCCTTCCACTGTGGCAACTGCACCACTCAGCTTGGTGTCAACATGCACCACTCAATTCGGTGTTTGCTCAGGCAAGTAGTCTTTACACGCCTGTACTGTGAGGCTGCTGGATACATGGCCATTATTTATCTTGGTAAGCATTAGGCTGAAGTTTCAGCCATATCAGAGAGACACTGTAATTCCTCAGTGTCACCTGCCAGGCTCCAGCCGCCCGGCCCAATGTGTCTTGCTACAAAAGGGTGCTAAGTATTTATGCTTTTGCTGATTGAGGATGCCAATAAAATTTAAACACCAGAATAAGGGTTAAACTTATTTTACTGTTAATATTCAAGAAAAAATATGATTATGTGACACAGGAAATGAGCAACAAAAAGTGTGAAATAGTGCACATAAGACAAACAATACTATAAGGTAATGATGTTCAAGATAATACAATCACTACAAGGCAATACACCTAAACGTTATTACATGATAAAAAATAACGATTAAGAGAGAAAAACACATCACCACTTGCCCTAGTCAATAAGTTACCATCATCCAGATCTGCAGTTGCTGGGGACCTCTGAGATGCAGCAGGAATTTGGAGACTTCTTTCCTGGAAGTGGGAAAAATCCTGCCCAGAGCCTCCTCTGACAGATGGAGCCTCCAAAGACCACCAACCTCTGGGTCCAGCTTATAGCCATTGCCAACTGTCAAGTCAAGAAGACTTGCAGTTTTGGTTTGTGCAGAAACATCTGGTGGTACACCCTCTACCCTCCTAAAATATTTCTCCTAGACATTTTCTCAGCAGGGTATTTCAACAGTTAGTCACAATCAGTAAAAATATCTCTACCATGTGAAGAGTTGAGTTGTATGTCATTAGCTGCCCTTAAAGTGTCACCAAAGAGTATTTTTAGTCCTATTATGTTAGTCCTTCAGCGGGCCAGGGTTCATCTTATAAGTCAATCTTGGCCCAGGTGTCATCAAGGTTAGATGCATTCTCAACATCTAGTACCTCACTGCCTTAATAACAAAACCGAATACTGTCCAGCCGCATGCAGAACGAAAGGTGTAGAATTTATTAGCTAGAAGAAAGGAGGAAGCCCAGGCTTGGCAACACATTCATTTTATAACTCCAGGTGAACAGAAACAGGTAGCAATTAAATGAGGAAGATTTGTCTTTTAAAGTCCTCTTTCTTAGCACTATACAGCTCATGAGTTTACTAGGCACTACAGATAACAATAATAAACAGTGCTTATGTGTATTTCAGCCTAAGCAAACTTTGATATTTACCCACACTTTACTATTTGCCCTAAGGAAAACAGATACCTCAAAGAAATAAAACAAGCTGCCTGTAAATTATTATTATCGTAATTCTAACTGCATTTAACATTTTTTCCTCAACCTTTGATGTGTGCAGTACATGTGTAGCAGGGACTGGGACCTACTGTTCTGCATTCCAGGAGGCAGGGCCTCACAGATAGTGCGGTGTATTTCTGCACTGTGAAGAAGCCCTGAAGATGAAGACTCCCAGTTCTGATCATTCAATAAATTTCCTGGGTGATTCGGTGCAAATTACTTAAATAATCCTTGATCTGCTTCATCTAAACCACTGCATTAAGTTACTAATGGTTCCTGCTTGTAAAGAGATAGTTTCCACAGCGTTGTGATAACCGAAGTTGTGAACTGCTTGAGATTTGCAGATCACGGATGACAAACACTACAAAACCACCGATATTGATACCTATCACTGTCTAACTGTAAGGTAGTAGACTGGTTTTGTTGGAAGGATATGGTCTGTGTTAATGCTAATGTTGTTTAGATTATACTGACAAACCTGTACTATGAACATAACCTTTGTGGTTACAGGAGAACCACTTGTTCCTTGCCTTCTGCCTTGCTGCTCTTGAATGAAGCAACAGCTTCTCTGCCCCATCCCATACATTCCCACTGCATGTTGGATTTTCAGTGCCCAGTGATGAAAAAGCACACAAATACCAGAAGCACAGAATCCAGATGTAGCCCAGCTGTTTTTCATACACGTCTTCCATGAACAGGACAAGAGACATATCAACCCGTGTAACCCAGTGCCTGCTCAAGAGTCAGCACAGACAAAAATCGTCATTTCTCACTGCTGGGTATCTAGCAGCAGTGCTAGGCCCAGGGATCCCACAGCACCGTTGCCTTGCCTAACACAAGGAATCTAAGTGGAAGAAAGGCCTTTCTTTTGTAGGCTGCACTGAGGGGATTAGTCATTTTGCAGAGGTTACCCAAGACTGCTATCAGGCAGCAATAACTTTGATCGCTTAAAGCTGCAGTCAAGCTGATAAGCGGGAGCAGAGAGCAGGTATATCCTGTTTCAAACCTCTGTGTGTCAGCCCCAGGTCCTGATTTTTATATTCTTGCTCTGAAAACACCTATGAATTATTTCTCAGAAAGAAACACATTTCAGTTTAACCTGATAGCATTTCCTATTTTCTCTTTTTTCCTCTCTTTTCTGTTTTAGACAGAAATAGCATCATTATCTTCTTTGAACTACAGTGCACCAGCAGAAGAGTAATAGAATAACGAGACTGCACACTTCCTCAGGGAAGCAGGAGAAATTCTTTTCTTGGTGTGTTTCAAACATGCCTCTCTCCAGAACTGTCCTCACTCAGCTGCTGATCAAAGCTTAAGTTTTCTGAGCTAGTTATTTAGACTATAGGTTTCTCAATGCGAGGGCTAGAAGCTTTATCTGGCTCTTTAGGCACTAGTCCATTCCACTTTATGGGAACCCACCCTAATCTTTAGTATTCTGCACATGTATATGCTCTAGGTCTCTCTCATTTTATAGTCCAGTGACTGGCAGATTTAGAAAATAATGACTAGCACAATTTTTAAGTCAAACAACAAAGTGTTCATCCAGTCATATTTCTAAAACTTACTTTCATCTACAAATATCTTGACTGCTGCAGACCATTAATATCACGTGGATTGTGTGGCACAGTTTTTCTTTCTGTATAATGCAGGATAAATAAGGACAAGAAAGGAAGACCCCATGAACCCCTTAGATAACATTTCGGTAAGAAAAGCAAGGGGAATATAGAAAAAGAAACTGTGAAGAAATTGGCTGTGAAGATGTGGAGCCCTTGAACTTTGACCAAAGTAAATAAATACTTTATTCCTTAGTGCATGAAAACAATGCCATTGTGGGGCTCTGAGCTCATCTTACCTTGTCTCCTTGTCTTTTCTTTCTTCTTAGCATTTCTAATTTTAGAACGCACTTATAATTGATAGGATTAAGATATAACAAGGAATTTCATGTATCTCATTACCTTGAGATTCACTGCTATAATAATGCGTGTGCCCATTCATCAATGTTTTGTCATGATTTCAGAAAACCATTCTGTATTCAAAAAGACACAGGATGCCAAATGAATAGCTTTGTAAGTAGGGTACCTTTATTGGTCCTTTCTGCATGGCCCATTGTGTTGTCACTCTAATTTAACCCATAAGTCAGGCTGTTAGCGGACATTTTTTCCCTGTAGAGCTTGCATCTGAATTCAAATAATAGCTCCTTGGTGCTTTGGTGCTGACATACTCCACTAACCAGTTAGTATAGGTCACCTACTATTTTCATTATCTCTTATCTGAGGAGAAAAATACAAAAAATACATACTAAATTAACACGCTTTCTCTGTATATTCCTCTTCTGAGGAAAATTATCAAATATTTGTAAAAGCTTGGGTCAGTTTTATCTACAGCTCTTTTGGAAGTACCTTTGAAAGGCTTTTATACACTGGGCAGACATCTTTAGCTTGTTCCTTTTCCTTTCTTTTGCTGTAACCTAAGTGTGTTAGAGTTAGCTTTGTTGTTCAACTAGTCATCTGATACTAAAACATTCAAAATCAGCCTTAGCACCATTTTTAAAGATGGGACAGCATTTTCTACCTGCAACTCCTTAGTATGGGATCTGATTTTAACATTAGATTACATATTTTTATTCTAAGCTCAGACGTCTTTGTGTGCCAGCCCCTACCAAGATCTTCCAAGAATTAGAGCCCTGTTGTGATAGGCACTGTAACATATCTGAAGAAATTCAAGACTGTTTTGCCATGCAGAGTTAACCAAACATCAAGGGGCACCAGGTACAGAAAGTGAGAGGCATGGACTAAGGCAGATGGCAGCAGGCAATCATGATAAACATAGGAGGCCTGGGTGCCAGATGATGTTGAAGCAAAATGTCCATTGTCTGCACCACCGCAGGTCGACCTGACTGTCTCTGTGTCACCATTACGTGTCCTTCTCTTTCTATTTGACCTAAAAAGAAAGCAGGACTTCCATTTCTACAAGTTGGGATCCGCATCTTCAGTAGATCCTCTCCACTGTATTTTCATCTAATGAGATTGGATATCTCTATTGATTAGATCAGATTCAAAGGAATATTGTGTGCATAAAATACACTAGAACCTTGTATCTTAAGTTTCAGAAATTTTTTTTATAGCTTCATTATAAAACCCCAGAAAATTGTGTTGTATTAATAGAAATGCTGACATCCCTTTAGCTGCAGTGACATTAATTGAAGCTACATAATTTATCATCATATCAAAGAATACAGCCTTTAAAAGTACATTAAATAAGAGTGCATTAATGAACAATTATAGTAATCAATTTATCTTCCCAGCATAACCCTCTTAACTGCAGCAGAGTATTGGAAGAAAGAAAACCGTCAACAACAGAAATGCCTGTACAAGACAGGAATCTTTGGCCAACATCATGAGGCAATCCTTTGCAAGGACAGGTGTGAGCTTTTCATCAATGTCACTCCTAACACAAGTTGTTTTCTGTTTATTTATTTAGCCTTTCTATTTCTTTCTTTCATTCCTGGCTATTTTCTTCAGTGCCCTTCCATTCTCAGTTGAACAGCCTATGCTATATATCAGCACAGCCTTGTTTAGTGGCTAGGTGTTTAAATATCTAATACTTGTACAATTATAGAATAAGTACACTTTTTCAGCAAGTTTATCAGTAGTTAGACTAGGAAACAGGATTCCTGTGTTAATGCTACACAGAAACTTGGTTAACTTGTTTATTTTTTAATACCTTGGTTCACACATTGCAGTAGGAAAACCCCCCACATCTTCTATCAGAGGAGCATTATTTTTTTGAGTGAAATAATAAGATAGTTGGATGAAGACAATTTGGAAACACTTTAAGAACAAAAGCACTCACCACCACCTGCAAGAACAGTTATTGGTGGAAAGTGTGGAAAGGGTGTTTCTTTGTAAGTCATAGAATCATAGAATTACTAGGTTGGAAAGGACCTCTTGAATCATCGAGTCCAACCATTCCTATCAAACACTAAACCATGTCTGAGCACCTGAACACCTCATCTACCCGTCTTTTAAATACCTCTAGAAATGGTGACTCAACCACCTCCCTGGGCAGCCTCTGACGCTGCCCAATGACCCTGTCTGTGAAAAATTTTTTTCTAATGTCCAGTCTGAACCTCCCCTGGCAGAGCTTGAGTCCATTCCCTCTTGTCCTGTCCCCTGTCACTTGGGAGAAGAGGCCAGCTCCCTCCTCTCTACAGCCTCCTTTCAGGTAGTTGTAGAGAGCAATAAGATCTCAGCCTTGTCTTCTCAAGGCTAAACTACCCCAGTTCCCTCAGCTGCTCCTCCTAAGACTTGTTCTCCAGTCCCTTCACCAGCTTCGTTGCTCCTCTCTGGACATGCTCCAGAGCCTCAACATCCTTCTTGTGGTGAGGGGCCCAGAACTGAACACGGTATTTGAGTTGTGGTCTCACCAGTGCCGAGTACATGGGCAGAATAACCTCCCTGGACCTGCTGGCCACACCGTTTCTGACACAAGCCAAGATGCAATTGGCCTTCTTGGCCACGTGGGCACACTGCTGGCTCATGTCCAGTTGGCTGTCAATCAACACCCCCAGGTCCTTCTCCTCTAGGCAGCTTTCTAGCCACTCTTCCCCTAGTCTGTAGCACTGCATAGGGTTGTTGTGCCTCAAGTGCAGGACCAGGCATTTGACCTTGTTAAACCTCATGCCATTGGTCTCAGCCCAGCGGTCCAGCCTGTTCAGATCCCTTTGAAGAGCCTCCCTACCCTCCAGCAGATCCACACTTCCACCCAGCTTAGTGTCGTCCGCAAACTTACTTAGGGTGCGTTTAATCCCTTCATCCAGGTCATTGATAAAGATACTGAACAGGACTGGACCCAGCACTGAGCCGTGGGGGACACCACTTGTGACCGGCCTCCAGATGGAGTTAACTCCATTTGCCACAACTCTTTGGGCCCGGCCATTCAACCAGTTTTCCACCCAGGAGACTGTGCTCCTGTCTAGGCCAGAGGCAGACAGTTTCCTATAGTCTTTGTGTTTTAGGGGCAGGTACTAGGATAAGATGGATTTTATTCTTACCGAACGTAAAAAGTAATTCCTTGCTACATGCGAATCATGCCAGTATGAATGAATACAAACCAACTTAAACATAGAAGACAAATGCAACAAAACATTTTTTCACAAATGATCATTACTTTTTGCACTGGTTTTCCTCACTTTACATCAAATTATTAGGTAGGTGTTCACTGTTTCTTTGCCATTTTCTGTTAAATGATCAATGTGGAAGCTTTGTACTTGACCTCTTAAGAAGTTCCCTAATTAGAAGCAGAATTTAAGACTTCGCATTTGAGATTGAACAAGTATTAATAAAAATATCTCTGCTGGAAAACAGTATTCATTAACATCTTTACTGGGATAATAGCACCCCTTGGGACACCAAAAGCACCAGCAAAAACCTGTGCTATGGATGGCGTGTCCCATTTTCCCACATACTAAACACTTTCCATCTGATTAAGCTCCTCTGTACTCTACACTTGACAGCCTGTGGTTTTTGCCATCCTGAATCATATGAGGACATGGGTGGTTACCAAGACTGAGACAGGAGCCAGGTTTGAAATGCTTCAGCACTGATCCCTCCAGCTGAAAGACAGCTGCAGTCCAGGAGCTGCAAAGCAGCGCTCTCACTGCCCTGAGCAAACCCTCACATGTTAAGCTTCCTGACCACAGGTGAGCAGTGTGTGGCCAGGAGAAGCCTTGACCAGGTTTTGCCCTACCTGCCACTGCAAGCATGCCCTCAGGTCCTCCAGGAAGCCCCACTCTTAAACCGACTCCATATGAGCTTACAACACTGCCTTTAGCCTCGTATTTCTAATACACATAGAGTTTTGTTACTGTGCTGAAAGCCTAAATAACTTTTAATTACTACCACTAAGTGGGTTTTTCTTTCTTTGAAATGACAAGGATTTTTGCTTTTAACTGAAATAAATAAAGTCACTGTGATAACATTAGATCTGAACATTAAAAATGTAGATATAAATTTTTAAATCTGAGGAAATGAATTTTAGTCAAGAGAATAAACTACGTAAGTAAAGTTTTATGCCAACCAAAGACTAGTTACAGGTTTGGTTTGCAGTGTCTGGTTTTCTGTTGCTACACCTGTAAAATGGAAGGAGATGCTCTGCAAACCGTGGCATCTGACAAAGCCCATCTTTAGATCCCATGCCGCCTAGGTAATCTCACTCTGCACCACTTCACATTTTCATACTCATTTTACGAAAATTCAGTCTGAATGATATACATTATTGCAAGGTACAGTCAAAGCTATTGCAGCTCATGGTTTAAATCATCTTGACTGAAGCTTCTTGTCCCCCTCCCGTGTTCCTCCTGGAGCAGGCACCAGTGGGGCTGCCCCAGCGAGGTGCGGGGCAGAGATCTGCTGCTTCACCAGGCTGCTCTGCTCCCTGTGCTGCTGGCTGGCCAGCAATGTGCTGGCTGTGCCTGTCGTGAAATTTCCCCTGCATGAGCAGGGAATCTTGGCTGCCCTGTTAGGGCAAGTCCTCTGTCTGCTTTGTGCAGCCAGGGCCAAGACTGCGGTCTGAACCTACTGAGCACTGTGGGTTTCACAGAGGGATGAGTACTCAGATTTTTGTTTTTAAGTCACTGAGAGGGTTTGAAAGGAGTGCACCACTAAGATTTCCATAAGCAATGGGGAGCTACACCACTCAGCACACTGGGCAGCACTGGCGGGGTTGAGCTTCATACCTCAGACAGGCAGGACTGCGAACAGTGTCCTTGCTCTTCCCATACCTGGCATTCTGGGGTGGTGGCTGCCATCTGACTGCCACAGGAATTATGTGCCCAGCTCAAGGAAAAGCCCTTGGCTCAAAGGACACTGTTCTTAAGGGAACTAGAAATTTTCTAAAAGACATTTGCTGGTTCCTGAAATTATTTTGCAGCTAGTTAAATAACTGCTGTACTAAAAGCTCTGCAGCCGATAATTATTGCTCCATTTTCTTCTATTAAGCAGTCTTGAACTGAGCCATGAAAATTGCTTTGAAATCAAAGACAACAAAGAGGAAAGTTTTGGACATCATTTTTTTTTTTGGGATGTTCCAAACCAAAGCTATCTTCCAAACCAAAAAAAGAAGTCCAGCCCTGCCAAGTCCTTAATCACTGAAATGAAGAGACCACAAAACTGAATGAAAAGATGATTGAAACAATTTTCCTACTCTGAAAAAGCCTTTTTTGGAGTTACTGTCAGAAGAAAATGAGGGAGCAACAAAAACCCTTAATACATTACTGATGTATCTAACTGGTGACTTGCAGAGGCCAAGCATTTAAAAAGGAAGCAGTGCTGGAGTTTGCCCCTGCTGGGAAAGAATTCACACCTGGACTTTGCATTTCAGAAAATAAAGCTTTACTAGCATTTCCAGAGAAATTTCCAACCATGTGAGAGCAAGAATCTTCTTAAAAGTATCCACTATGCTGTGCCATTATAACATGATTGTAACATAGAGTCTAAGCACTTACGCTTCAATCACTTACTGCCTCATCTTAAAAACATTTACCAGGTAAAGAACAACAGCATTACTTATAGCACACAAGCACCAAAGGGCTTGCTTAATCAGGATCAGGTGCCATTGAGCTAAACAGTATGTAAACATAGCAATAAAGCCCCTCAACCATACAGCTTGTCTCTGGCCCAAGACAGAAGGTATGTTTTAAAACTCTGTGAATGTGATCTGAGCTATTGTTAAAAGGACCAATGTATACCTAAAATAGAAACGTATGCAAGCCCTGGCAAATTCAGAGTTTAAATCTAGTTTGAAATATGACGCCATGAACATGAAAAAAAGGCAACAGGAAACCAAACTGGGAAAGCAAACTGGCAACAGAACTTAATTTTAGCAAAACCTGTCAAACATTTATTACAAAATATAAAATCATCTGTCTTTGCCTGACGTAATAATGACCAGCTGACCTTTTTGAGTGTACAACATGCTAGGGATGCAAATGCTCATGGGAAAGTTTTGCTGAAGTTACTAAAAACAAGAGTACAGTTCCCAGCAAAGACCCCTGTAGGCTCACCTTCCACTCCCCTCCCTTCGTCACTGTGTGCTTAAAGTGTTTGTGTGTACCAGACTCCTCGATACATGTTCCTTGGACTCTCTGGGTGGGATTGAATAAGCATGTAGACATCCCATTTGAGCCAGGGACCTTACAATTCCAGGCATCCCTATGTCCTATACCTGTGCATGTTTCTGCCCTCCCAGTGCAGTCAACCCCACCTCTCAACTCACTCTCAGCCAAGCTGGTGGCGCTGGCCAGGAGAGATGCTTTTACTTCTGTTTAATCCATCACATTCATTAACCTTTTCTTAAAAAATCTTCAATTTCATTCTTTTTGTACTTTCCTTCCTGTCATATGTATGGTACTGAAGCCCACACAGTATTATTCAATAGCAGTGCCTTCCTCAGGAACTGCGAGAGTTTACTTTTCCACAGAACAAGCATTGCTATTTTGAGCATGGAATGAGATGCATGACTGCTCCTACAGGTCCCACTCCAAAAAAGACAGTAAAGCAAAATCTTGGATGTCTCCCAGTGCAGTGCAGAGCCCAAAGGGATCTTCTTTTCCAAAAACGATCAGCAAAACCTCAATCGTGTTCTTAATACAACACAGAGAGAACTATTACAATAATAGGCCGAGATGTACATTACAGTATGTGCACAGCCCACCACACTGACGAATATCGAGGCAGATGTGCTGCAAGCAAAACCGCCTCCACCTGTGTTGGTTGTAGGGTCTGCAAGGAGCAGGAACAGCTTTGAGATGACTGCTGATACAGCTAGAAAACCAGGTGAGCTCTGGGCACATAAGCATCTCTTCACCTCCTAACATTTTGCTGTTTTCTTGCACTCCACTCCCTACCTCCATTTGTTTCTTCTTCTCAGGTAAAAGCTTTGGACTCTTTCACTCCTGTGTTTCAGCAGTGCCCAGTACCCCAGCTGCCAAAGAACGTGACTCCTCTGTCCTATGGCTACACCAAGAGTCATGAATATTGAGGTTGCATGCTGCAAGTCAGCTAGGTTTTTTTGTCCTAGTTCTTCTTTATACCTCCTAGGACATAAATTGTAACTACATCTGGTCAAAAATACAAAATAACATTTAAAAATCACAATTCTTTACTTAGATGCCATTAAAATATTCTGCCCACCTCAAACAATAGATGTTAATTTGTGAAAACATCATTTATTTATAAAGATGCAAAGTGCAAAGATGGACCCAAATCTCAGATTGAGAGAGTAAAACAAGCAGTGTGTTATGAAACGCTCCACTGACATCCAGAGAAGATAAAGTATGCACAGAAGGAAGAGTACAACAGGAAGGACACCCTAAGCCTTAGAACAAAGCAGGTAAGCATTTCTTCGGACTCATCCATTTCTGCCAGAAATAAACCACTCAAGTAGCTCTTTTTAAACAGCTGTTGGCCTCATTTGTTAGATTATCAAATGTCACAAATCTTCTAAAGGGCCTTCCTCCATTTCTCCACATCTTTTTCCCACGAAAGCCTAAGCCTGGTTTTGTTTTTAGGAATAGCAACCAATAAACAGAGGCATGGTAACACTAGCAACAGGAAAGAAACATTACCAAATTTGAATATGAAAAATGAAGGAAAACAAAACCTTTTCAACACTGTCTAAGGGAGCCTAGAAGCCCTAGGGCTAATCCAGAAATCCTGGTAATCCAAGGATTGATCTTCACTTTTAGGATACATTTTCAAACTCAGCCACAGCTGTCAAATACAATTAACATATGCTAATTTTGGGGTGCTCTCCCCTATATACATTGAAGATTACACCATTCCAGCATGAAATCTATAAAATACAACTTTACTTACAGAGCACTTCCGTGGGTGGTGAAGTGATTCCGATGCTCTCTGCGTTATCCTTACAGGGCCTCCTCTCCACACACTAACCGTGCTCATTTGGTTTCAGTGCTGAGTTCTGCTTTCTTCCCTGAGTTTCGCTTGGCACAGTGAGAAGGAAACAACCGGGGACAGCAGTGAGGAACCCTGATCCACCACCACCACCACTACATCCGAGCCTGACAGCAGTGGAAGAATCTCTGTATCCCTCACAAACAACAGGCACAGTTGGATGGCACCGACCCATGCCCTGGCCTTGCTAGGTTTGACCCCAACACATCACTACAGCCTTTCCCAGAGTTAAGCCTCTACTGTCATTTCCTTCACAGGAATTTTCCATCAACTGTTTCAGCTGGAAACCATCCACCTTCCTGCACTAGGAGAAGCAGAAAGTGGTTAGGGAGACCAAGCCCCCCAAAACACATAAAGTTTTACATTTGCCACATGCCCTAATAACTTTGTCAGTCTTCCTCAGATGCTGGGTACAGAGTCTCAGAGCTACCAGCACAGACAGCCACTGGCTCTCCAATCAGAAAGACAAACCAGCTGCAGAAGTTATTCCTGTTGGCATCCGTAGTTCTGCTGTCCGGCTCTTTTTTTTCCAGAATTTTCCAGCCCTTGCAGCATGGCACAAAGAGGCTTTTCACAGATGGCCTCCAGAGCCTGTCCCTTCTATTTACAGAAAGGCTCTTAGGTTTAGTCTGGGGAGCTCTGCAGATTGCCAGGGGCTCTAGGGGAAGAATTTTGTCGAAGAACATGTGTTGCAATGCATCCTGAAAATGATTTTCTTTGCAATTAATTAATTAAATCTTCTCTGGACATTAACGTCACAGACTCAGATCCATTAGAATAGAATCATAGAATCACCAGGTTGGAAAAGACCTCTGAGATCACCAAGTCCAACTATACTTATCTGCCGCTAAACCATGTCCTTAAGTACCTCATCTATCCGTCTTTTAAATACCTCCAGGGATAGTGACTCAACCACCTCCCTGGGCAGCCTCTGCCAGCGCCTGATGACCCTTTCCGTAAAAAACTTTTTCCTAATGTCCAATCTGAACCTCCCCTGGTGCAGCTCGAGGCCCCCTTGTCCTGTCCCCTGTCACTTGGGAGAAGAGGTCAGCTCCCTCCTCTCCACAACCTCCTTTCAGGTAGCTGTAGGCAGTGATAAGGTCTCCCCTCAGCCTCCTCTTCCACAGGCTAAACAACCCCAGTTCCCTCAGCCACTTCTTGTGCATTGACTGTGCATGATTTATTTTCAGACAATATTTGCCTCTGTGATCCACCTTGCTCCTGAACAGATGAATTTCATTGGATTCGTAGAGTTGAGACAAGCCAATTTGCAGGGCCAAGCAGGGACCTAACCAGGCAGTTCCATGACAGGACTGAGCCAGAGGGTTAGCTGCCAGCTAACAGACACTTCCCTTTCTCACTTGGGAGTTCCTAGGGGTGTCAGTTTCCCCAACACTGCTGTTCAGCTGACTCCAAAGTAAACTGCTTCAGCACTGACAGCAACAGCGTGAGAGTGATCCCAAGGGCAAAGAACATAAAAGCACTGCCCCTTTTGGCTACCAGTATGTCTACTCAATCATAAAGCTGCACCACAGAAGAAGTATGATGAGAACAAGAACCCAAAGCAGATGGCTGAATGGATCACAGAATCATTTAGGTCAGAGAAGACCTCCATCATCAACTCCAACCATAAACCCAACACTGGCAAGAAATACAGGCAACAAAACCAGTGAAGCTGTTCTTGGTTTTGCATATTGTTTTCAGATACAGGAAAAGGATTGTAACATACAGTCCCATTTAGCCACCCAAGCAGAGGTGACATACGGGGCTGATGAGACATCTATAGACACCTGAAGCATCTCAGGTGGAACCACATGGCTACATTTAGAGAGCAGAATCCCACCCAATGCTTCAGATACCAACGAAGAGCTGTTAAAACCCCTGGGCTGCCCAGGACAGAGCAAAATTCCCTTGCAAAAAGTGGAAGAGTCACTGCCTCCAACCATGTGGTTGCTGCTTTATGCAAGGAGAGAGAAACAGCAATATTGTCAGCTGATAACAAGTTCACATTGCACAGGTTTCTCTCTAATTCTACAGAGAAGGCAAATACCCATTATTTCTTTGAAATGGAACAGGCCTTCTCTCCATGCTTATGTATGTGAAAGCAATGGGGTCAGCTAGCTGCAGTAGGATTTTATGACCCTGCTTTTACAGATTTCTCATAGGAATATAAATGCAGACTGAGTCCTCAAGAGGCAGAGATATCAATTGACTAAGGGAGCACTGAATCCATGTCACACACCTCCATCAACGACATCTGGCACGCGTAATGACAGCACTGCATTTAAGCAAACCCAATAATGGAGCATTTGGGGCACAGAACACATGAAGGTAATGTTGGGGGAATGGTCTAATGATAGAAAAGGTGCAATACTTCAAAAAATGTGAAAGAGATTTTATTGGACCAACTGACACACTTAGGGAAGGTAGACAAGTTTTCAGGCACAAAAAAAAATCAGGAAGCAATTGCTCTCATCACAGAATAGCATCTGGTATAAAACACTAGCAGTAGCAGTATGGAAATGAGGAGGAAAGACATTAGGAATTACCCAAAGATTCTCATTAAATAAAAAAATCCTGCACTATCTTGATGGGATAACTTGGGTCACTACCAGAATTTTGTGATCCACCCATATCTGTGATAAAAGTGATACTTTTTAAAAAGTTCTGCTATCATGCTAGGATGGTTTCTAGTTTAAAATTACAGTGCAGCTAGAAAGAACTGCAGCACTAAGAAGATTTCATTTAAGTGAAATTGCCATTAATGTTTCACTTAATGGAAGCCAATTTTCTCCTTCACTTAGGAAAATATCCTGTATCTTTTCGCAGCCTGTATTTTATTTGATTGCACTCACAGAATTCTGTACCACCCATTCAGAGCAAATCAGTGACGCATTTCTTTTGTGCAACAACAGATTGAACAGCTGTCTTTTTTATAATTATACTACTGTACTTTTGTTAAGAGTAAAATAAAGACCGTTAAATACTAACTTGACTGGAAAAAGTACCTTTAAATCAGAGAGACGGTAACACATAGTTCGATTGCTTATCTTGTTCGCAGATTAGAAGTCACTCTCATGCTGAGGTTAGCTTGGGTGGGACAGCATTACAAGTGCTTGAGCCATCTGAACAGCATTCTTCATATAGCTGTTTGCAGCTAACACAGTGGGTGGGATTCCAAAAGAAACGATCAAGTAGCATTGCTGTATGTTGAAATAGGTTCCATTTAAAGCCCCAAGAACTAGAATCATTGATAGGATTCTGCTCTAAGAACTGAAGTGCTCAGAAAGCAATTGTTTCATTTACAACATCTTCACAGCAGCAGGCATCAAATGCTCATATAATCCATATGAAAAATAAGTGCAAAAGGCTTTATATCAAGTAGAAAAAAATAAAGGTATGTTGGCTAATGCAAACAACTACCATGCAAGGTAATTTTACAAATTACACTCTCATTCTCCTTTCCACAGAGATATGAGGGCTTTACCATATTCCTCCCTATTTTATCTTCAGGGATTGGATATGCATGGAATGCAAAATATTTTTATCTAGAAGCAACAAATCCCTTAAAATACCAGAACTTTGATCTCTCTGACCTACAGGGACAATAATAGAACTTAAGAGACAACAGCTAAATTAGACCTGGCACACTTACAGTAATAAATGCATACATGCAATGCAGCTCTGAAATATGAAAAAAAATATGCAAGTGTAAGTCTTGGTTAGAAAGCAGAATCATACAGAATCAAATATTTTTTAAAAGATGGTAATTGAATTCCTATTAAAAAATGCAAGAAAGTTGTGTGTTATAGTACCTATATCGGTTACTAATTATGAAGTTAAACAAAATACTGTGCATCTGTATTTAAAATGTCACTTATGGATATTGTTTACTCTTATCCACTAAATTTTCTTGAGAAATCTCCCTGCAAGTACAATATTTGACCGAGGTAGAGTATACTCAAAACCAGCACTTGATTTTGACAGCTCTGGCATTTAAGCATTGTCCATGACAGTTGGGCATATGAAAACTGGGTACACGTAGGTGTCATATGCCACACCACCACCCTTTCTGCATGCACTTGCTTCTGTGATTCCCAGTACCAGCTGCCTCAGACTGCAAGGAAGACAAACCTTCATCATCAGTCTCTACTTGGCAAGATATTTCAGGATAAGAGCAAGGGATGTGGTGAAGAAACTGGAGGCACAGGGCATTGGAAAGGGTAAGATCAAATGAACCACAATGCTCTCCATCTGAAGGCAGAAAGGAGGGGTCTGGTAGTCGGCAATCTTTAAGCTGCTCGTCATGTACCAGAAGCTACCAACACTCAGTGAGTGAGGTGATTTTCAGTATGATAAAAGAAGAGGGCTATATGCCAGGAACAGACATTCCTCTAGGAAAAGAGCAGATTTGAAAATCTGGGAAAGCTATATTTAAGTGCAAACAGATAGCGCTCAGAGTCTGGATGAACAAGAGATAACATCCATGAGTCACAAGAGAAAATAGACAACCTCCCATAAATAGTTACGCTTTTAGTTGAGTCTGACTGGTTTGTTATAGCCCTCGGGCTGCTCTCTGGCTCTGCTTAAGGCAGGGCATGCCTGAAACTCTGCAGGATTCCCACACTTTGTTACATCAGTCTTCATACACAGGCAGCCTTCAAACCCCTGATGTGTGGCCATGCAGCCCTAAATCATAGGCAATGGTGCCACTATCAACTTCCCACACTCTCCTCCTTTCTCTCATGAAGTAACTAAAAACCATGAACTGTTCAGGAAGGCTGGAAGCTCGACAGTGCTTTCTGCTCATGACCAGATCCTGCCTGCCCTCCCCTCCAGCCTTCTCTACTCCATATAGATTTATATCCCTTCCCATCACATAATCTCACTCCTGTGAGATAGGAAAAATATTGTAGACCTGCACTTGCACTAGAAACCCTGAAGTACCCTGTACTCTTTACAGGCCTTAACAGAATTTTTGCCTAAACTGCTTATATTTTCAATTTCATTTTGTGCTGGTTTGAAGATTAATAGAGGGAGGCGACGCTGAGGCACAGTCATTTTAAGTGTACAACTATTGTGCAGATGCTACAACTTTAATTATACAAACAGGCTACTGTGGCTCTCCAAAACTTCAGTGATAAACAATCTGCTTATATGGTGTCAGCAACAAGATCAGGATCCAGGTATGTATGTCCATAATCATTGGCTGCAGCAGCGGGGATAATTGGGTATATCCTCAGAAGCGCTTCCCATATGGACAACTTGCTAGGGGAAGTCAGCTATCTCTTTAAGAATTAACTAAGTTATATTGTTCTATACTGATTTTCACTTAGATGAAATAGAAGTCTTCAAATTGCTTTCCTGACCAAATTTTTTTTAGCTGAATGTACATAATAAGCTAAAAAAAATATGAAAAAATAGAGTAACTTTTTTACTCAGTTTTTACAATTGCCAAGGTAATGACCTATGGACCAGAGTGGTCACTGTAAATGGTAATACAGAGGTGGTCAGGATTCTGATTCAGAACAGTACCTGATTATAGATAAACAGCAGCTGGCAACTTCTCGGTCAGTTCCAACATCTCCTTCCAGAGATACCATCTCTTGACGTTTTGCCTGCAAAGGAGGTTGAACTGCTTTAGTCATACCAAAATATATTACTACCTGGGGAGCAGACATGCCAAGACTGCTAATGACAAATAGTACATAAAAGGAAACAATGTACAATGCGTAGTATACACATCACAGTTTGACAGTTAAGAATACCTTGTTATAATATAATAACTTTTGTTAAAAAAAATAATAAAACCATCTGAGATAGTTAAAATGACAATCTAGTCCCACTCCTGGTTATAAAGACAAGTCTTTTTAGTACTTCTAGATGAATGTGAGACATTAGCTCTAACACTGGCCTCTGGCACTAAGGAACCCATAGGGACTCCTTTCAGGGGAGGGGGTTGTACCAACATGCACCTTAGGCTTTCCTGACATATTCTCTGCAGAGCCCAACCTAAAATAGGAGTACTCTGAAATCCTTCTCTGAGGCAACATACCAAGAAAAGCAACAAAAACAGGCATAGGAAAACAATTTCTAACTGCAACGATTTCTGCTTTTAGAGCATTCCAATGACAACTCTGAGATGCTCAATCCCACCTCATTCTTATTTCATAACACTCTCAAGTTTGTTAATATTTCAGCTGGACACAGTCACTCTACCTACTCTGATATTGAGTTGGCTGAGCTCTCTCCCTAACTACAGAGCAGAAACTACCTCATTCAGGATATTTCTCTGTACTATCTATTGGGAGGCAGCAACTGCTTTCTCTTCTTAAAGAAATTTGCCTCCTGCATTCATACCATACAATTCCTCTACCCAGTCGTTCTTTTTTTGTAGAAAAATATTTCATTCAGAGGGTCCAGGCAGGCAGAGACATCACAAAAACTAGATACAGTTGCTTTTGGTATTTCTTCTTTACAGATGTGTCAAATAACTTGAGGCAGGTCACCCAAATGAATGCAGTACAACAGGTTGGGCATGTCTCAGTCTGTTTTCGGTCACAGAACACTACAGGATTTGTTAGCTGGCATAGATAGATATAACCTGCACTGTCACAGTGCTATCAAAATACAGACTGTGAAAACCATAGCTATTAAGCTAGCTAGATAAAAATTAAAACTACATTTAGCCAAGAAACCAGCTGTTCTAACAGCAAAGCTAAGCATCCTGCCAAACAATAAAAAATTAATTCAAAATATTATGATACAAGATAGAAGTCATAGTAATTAAATAAATCAATCATTTCTGTTCTGAATATTAAAGGATTTGGAAAGCATTACATAAATAGAATTTGTGAACTACATTGACTCCAATTCCTCATTCAAAAGCAGCCCCTAGAACAAGGAAAAATGAGCCACAGTCAGCAAGCAAAAGTTGTTCAGGAAGGAAACTACTAATACCTATGTAAACATAGGGATAAAAATTTTCACCTGTAGTCATTGAGTTGCCAGACAATAGCACTGGATGAAGGCGTGTGCTACCATTTACCTTCCCTCGACTCAACAGATATATGTCATTTGTTAATGCTGTAGCTCTCCTACCATTTTAAAGGAAAACTCTGATCAAATTACAGTAGTCTAACCTGCAGATCATGAACTTTAATTGTGATACAGGAGTGGTCTTCCAATGAATAATACTTTAACAGGAGTTAGAGGTTTTTTAGAGTAACACTAACAGGAGTTAGAGATTTCACTTTAAATAAGCTAAGGTCAGACCCAGGTGCTCATTTCTTACAGGAAACTGTAACTGTACATATTTATAAACAAAATATTGCACTCCCTTTGTCTTTATTTGGACAAAAAAGTTTGAAGAATTACTCTCTATATGTAAAATTAAATATCTGCTTATTTTTTTGTAGATTTTTGTAGGGGGGTTGTTCTCTCAAGAGAACTCACAGTAAAATGTGCATGGCAGTGAACCCATGTATCCAGTGGGTGTCCTCATATGTTGTGGCATTTGTAGTTCCTTCATTTTATCTCGGGCGGTTCAGTAACAAAAATCTAAGCACAGAGAAAACATACAGTCATTTAAGATTTACAAGCAGACATATATTTAAATGTGAGATAAGCTTAAACAAAAATGCCTTAAACACAAGTAAACACTTATTTTTAAGACTGGAAAAAAACTTATTTTTAAGGCACCAGAGAAGAACTTCTTTTACTGTGAGGGTGCTAAACCGCTGGCTTCGGTTGCCCAGAGAGGCTGTGGAGTTTTCACCCCTAGAGATAATCAAAATCCAACTGCTCAAGCAGACCCTTCTCTGAGGTGAGGGGGTGGACCAGATGATCTCCAGAGGGGTCTTCCAGCCTCTGCCATTCTGTGACAAATAAAACCAATTAGTGGATCTGCATTATCTATGTTAGGGAGCCCAAAACACTACGAAATTGTCTCCAATTCCTCATTTCTTCAGGGAAAAAAAAATCTTAAAATTAGATAATCTCAGCAATTAATTTTAGATCAAAGTAACACAAAATTAATTGGTTTATTTGTTACATATTACTTGACACTAAAAGACTGAGGGGTGCAAGAGGGAAGTGGTGGGAATGTGCAGATCAGGCAGGGCAGGGGAAAGACAGTCTCTCTGCCTCTCTCAGCAGCCGTTAAGTGCTAGACCAGCTGGATCTGTTTCTTGGTATTCACATAAAAAGCAAAAGGTGGGAGTATGACAGAAAATAGCTACACAGATTTAAGGCAGGACAAGTGAAACTAAATTACATTTTCACGTCAATCATTAAACATGGATTAGCTGGAAAACAGAACTCATTAATGCAATCCATACTTCCCACCAGCGATTCCACCCTCCTGTGAAAAAGTTTGCAACACATGATGATAATAGCAAGAGACAGGTGTCGCAAGTCCACCAAGTCACATAGTCAGGGAGTGATCTCTTGCCAAGAATTGCATGAACCATTTCAGCAAACACTTAAAAATGAGGCAGACATGGCCTGAAGGAAAGATCCCGTAGCACTTCCAGCCCAGAAAGGTGGTCATGGTTGGGAACATGGTGAAGAAATGCAACCAAAGAAAATGAAGGAATCTGGAAAGTGCATTCTTCTCCTAAAATTGTTAGCAAAAGGAAGGTATTTTTGTAAATGTACATTTAAGGAGACTATCTTCAGAAGAGTATGCACATTTTCTGTGGCCTTCAGGCAAACACTCCTCCCTGGCAGGAAGAAAGAATCAATTAATTCAGGTAAGTTTAATGAAACCAAAAACATCCCAGAAAAATGCACGTTAGATCCCAGAGATCTTAGCTGCAACATTCTGCACTCTGCTGCCCTCATCTTAGGGTGCTCAGGGCTCTCATTTAGGCTGTGCTCTGTTGAACCTTGTGGCTGTAATGTAAACTAGGACTTGTCTGCTCTGTCCTTTTTCCAGAGGCTACTGCCAGCACAGCAAAGCCAGCACAAGGGAAAACGTTCCCAGTTGGAGGTGATGTAGCGCACAGCCCAGACTTTACACACTTTCAGAAATATCCTTCAGTAATAACTTTGTGTTAATGTCAGGTGTTACCACCTACTTATATTCCTCGTGATGAGGACTAGCCAAAGGGAATGTGTGCCCATAGCCCTGTACTCCGGCACAAAGCTACTGCCCTTTGCTCTGCCAGTGAAGGTGGCTTTGAGCTAAAATGCCAGATGCTAACTGGAGCAGCTGAAGGCTGAGTCCCTTCTGATGGCAATGTCAGGCCATCCTAACTCTGGGAGAGCAACGCTCAGGGTGATTCTGGGCGTGATGATGCTTTAAATGACCATGGCAAGACTGGCAGAGTACATCCACCAGTCATAAGAGTAAACCTACCTTCAACAGCATTTTAAGTAAGCCACAGGGCTTTCCATTTTAGCAAGTGATACACAGAGCCTCGTTCTGTTCTATCAACACTGTAGTCAGGACAGTTAATCTCCCAATACTATGAGAGTATGATTCCCCAGAGCTTGCTGCTTGGATTGAACTAGCCCAGCAGGAAATCTCTTCTCTTTGCTCATCAAACCCAAGAAAAATAGTTATCAATAAAATGTTGCAAGGATCTATTTGGAAGCATGCAATACCGTGGAGAAGGAGTCAGAATTAGCTAATGTTGCTAACAACACTTGGTTGCTGTAGCTATCAAGTCCAGTAGAAACAACTGTAAGAAACTGCAGGTAAGATCAGATGCAGTCAGCAGATGAACAGCACAGCAGTTGTTGAAAATGAACCTACATAAAGATAAATGCACAACCATTGACAAACATATCAATACTATATAGTGGCAATCTTTGAACAAGCACGACAAGTGTTTTCTTGAATGACAAGAATGCAGAAAATAGTCTACCTCTTTTTTTACCACGCAGACCCCTATATGAGAACAATTCAAGAATTACCAACTACCTTACATGCAGTCACTACTGCTAACGTAAGAGATTGATCTTAGGTTACAGACTTCAGATTAGTCTGCAGTAAGAATCAGAAGGATTATTGATCAACCTACACACAGCATTACACAATAGACCAAGAACTTCACAGTCTTTTTACACCTTTTGCTTCGATGACGTGAGATAGTGGTCACTGGGAATGATGGGAAGATGGTTTAATTGAAGTAACAAGTTACATGCTTCCATCACACACTAAAATGTAACTGAAAAAAAAAGCTGCTGAAAGTTTTTAAAAAGCATTAAACTATACTGAAGTATCACCTCACAAATAGTTCACCAATAGGCTGCTTTTTGATTGATCTGATGTCCTGTTTATGAAGTGAGACATAATTTTGAACCAAACTACAGCTTGCTGTTCTCCTGTTGACTCCCACCTTGTTCAGCACATATTATCAGGTGCTTCCTGGCTAAAGAGTTGTTCAATACATTGCAAGGTCTTCACAGCTCAAAATGGGGCTCTGTACCTTATTTATTTCACATTATTGTCTGAATTCATTGATATTCTACTCATGGGCTTGTCTAGCATTACCAAATTACATATCTATCTGAATTCTTCACAAATGAGAATGAATTTACTTCAGCAACCCATTTTGCAGATGGTGTATCATACACAATAGGAAATTGAGGTATGATAAGACTAATGTCAAATAGGTCCAGTAACTTTGACATATTACTGCTTAAAATACAGGTGACACATTGATTTCACCTGTTTGTGAAGTTGCAAATCAGACTGAGGTTCTCAAGACGTATGCCACAAAATAAGGAACGTGAAAATGAGTGATTGCTTATGAAAAAAAAAACGTTTTAAGCAACTCGCTCCTCATCAGACAGGAAATATGCAGTGGCAAAAGAAACACCTGTGGTTCATCAGGGTAGCATTCAACTGTCTGCATGTGAAGTTCTTTTTTGTTTTATTCCCTTTTTTTAGCATTAGTCAGTATACCTTTTTCAAATTCTTCAATAAAATGAGGCAAGGATCATACAGACTATGACCTTCTTAGTAAAAAGATTGTCTGAAGAATGAAGTGCAATAGAAAGCAATATTGTTTGAAGTTAAGGCCAGGGTATGATGAATGCTTGTAAGAATGTCAATTTTAGTGTACAGTGCTAAGAAGCGTGGTATGTTTTTGCATTTACAATTTAAGTGTGGGTACAGTTTAAAAGACAATACACATACTTGCATTTCCTAGAAATTCACCACCAAACCACACTGTTCTCCATAAATCCATCTCGACTATTACGTTTCTGTGTTTACACCATGTCCACATTTTCGATAGCACATGATCTTCTTTAGCATGTAATAAAATTCCCTGTCTGAATTATTTCACCTTCTATTTCACAACGCATTGAAGGCCCATAAGTTGTTATCTCTCTTGGTAGTTTACCCTTTTTTTAGTATCATCACATGATCGTAGACTCATAGAATCACAGAATGGTTTGGGTTGGAAGGGACCTTAGAGATCATCCAGTTCCAATCTCTCTGCCACAGGCCGGGACACCTCCCACTAGATCAGGCTGCCCAAGGCCACATCCAACCTGGCCTTGAACACCTCCAGGGGTGGGGCAGCCACAACTTCCCTGGGCAACCTATGCCAGTGCCTCACTACTCTCATTATGAAGAAATTCTTCCTTATGTCTAATCTAAATCTGTCTCTCTCCAGTTTATGCCCATAGCTCCTCATCCTATCACTCCAAGCCTTTGTAAACAGTTCCTCTACAACTTTCTCGTAGACCCTTCAGGTACTGGAAGGTTGCTCTAAGGTCTCCTCAGAGCCTTCTCTTCTCCAGGCTGAACAACCACAACTCTCTCAGCCTGTCCTCATATGGGAGGTGCTGCAGCCCTCTGATCATCTTTGTAGCTTCCTCTGGACCTGTTCCAATGGTTCCATATCCTTCTTATATTGAGGATTCCAGAACTGGACACAATACCCCAGATGAGATCACACAAGAGAGGAATAGAGGGGCAGAATCACTTCCCTCGACCTGCTGGCCACACTGCTTTTGATGCAGCCCAGGGTATGGTTTGCCTTCTGGGCTGCGAGCGCACATTGCCGGCTCACACTGCTGGCTCACGTCGAGCTTCTCAGTATATTTGGACTGCAAGTTTAGACAAATTTTTCAGCTCCTGGCTAAGAACTGTATTTTACCCATATTAGAATTAGACCACGATGCTCTGGCAAGCATCTTAAAATGTGTCAGTCTGCAGTTGGTTTGTAATCCCTGCACTTTTGTATATAGTAAACCACAATGATAGTGTTTCAGTCAATTTTGACTAAAACACCTGTCAAAATAAAAAATTAATTAAAAATTAAAAATTAAATTAATGATCAGAGGACAGGGAATCCTTCCATATGAAGTAAGGCTGAGGGAACTGGTTTTGTTCAGCCTTGAGAAGTAAAGGCTTAGGAAAGTCCTCATCACCATATACCAGTGCATAAAGGGTGTCTTCCAAGAGGATGGTGACTCCCTTTTTACAAGGAGTCACATGGAAAAGACACAGGCTAAAGGGTATAAGTTGCTCCTGGGAGATTCCGATTGGATTCCAGAAGAAAATTTTCACCACCAGAACAGTTAAACATTGGAATAATCTCCCAGGGAAGTGGTAGATTCCTCTACGCTGGACACTGCTAAGGCTCGGCTTAACAGGGTGCTGGGCCATGTAGATTAAACCATGTATCACCTAAAACGTTCGGCCAGATGATCCCCGAGGTCCCTTCCAACCCAGCAACCTGTGACTTTCTGCGGTTCTGCAAAACACTGCTCACTCATTCCACCTCACTTTTAGCTGAACCCCAGCAGTTTAGAGCACAAGCCGGCGCCAGGGACCATCTGCCCCACACCAGGGCTCGCCTGCCCCGCACCCTCCGGGCTCACCCGGGGACACCTCAAGTTTCATCTCAAGGCATCCTTTACACCTTCATCCCATGTCCTAGAACGTGGAAGCGAGGGTGAGCGTGGTAAGAGCGCTGGGGCCGGTTGTCACCCAGCCTTCAAAGTACCCAAAATGCTTGGAACTGAAAATAAACAATCTACACACAAAAATTGGAATATATAATTTGCACTTTGGAGCGACAAAGGCAGGAGCTGGGCCCGAGGGAGCCGGAGGGTGACGGTCCCAATGCGTCCTGAAGAATGGATGGGGAGGGCAGGGGGCGGCGCTCGAGACATAAAACATGAGACATAAGACAGTTTATATACATTAAAAAATATATATTATAAAAGTAAAATATATACAAAAATATATACATATATAAATATATACTGTGTATAATTATATTAATACAATAATATATGTTAAACAATATGTTAAATACATAAATATAAACATATACATATAAATACATATGCTGTGTATAATTATATTTATTAATATACAATAATATATATTAATATATAATGTAAATTAATATATTTTATATAGAAGACACTATAGAGGGTCTCATATAGAGTGTCTATAAATATAAACATAAACACATACTGTATATAATTTTATATATAATATACAATAATATACAATAATGTATTATGTAATATAATATAATATAAATATAAATATAAATATAAATATAATATAAATTATTTATTATATTATAAATCAATATATCATTATTAATATATAATACATTATTAATACATAATAATATATGATGTAAATTAATATATTTTATATATAAAACAGTCGTATGTAAAATCTATAAATATGAACATATAAAAGCATGTCTTGTATATAATATATAATAACATATATATAAACAAACAATAATATATAATAATATATGTTATAAAGTTATATATTTTAAAGTTATTTATTTTATAATATTTATATATTAGGTGGTATAGAGCATCTTATATGAGTATATAGCGTAAATATATGTAAAATATATTAAATTGTGTCTTTATATATATATGGCGCTATTTCTATAAACAGATAAAATATATAATATAGTAACGTAGACATGTATATGCTACATATGATTATATATTAACAAATAATAAAGTTTAATAATATATAATATTTAAAATATATTTATTTCTATATATTTATAACTACTTATAATATGTAGTTATATTATAACTACATATAACTAAAATAAATATGTAAAGACATATCTAAAACTCCATATTTATACTTTATTTTATGCATATGTGTGGAGTTATTTAGACACAAAGGCTTTTCGAGGTGACCTCGAGTAACCCGTGGGAGGGCGAGGTTCGGAGGCGGCGGGTGCCGCATCCCGGCCCCGCTCCCGCCTCTGCCCGGATCCCACTTTCTCCCCGCGCCCTAAATAGAGATTCCGGAAAAAAAACATCACCTACCAGGAGTGGGGTTCGAACCCACGCGGACAAGCGTCCATTGGATCTTAAGTCCAACGCCTTAACCACTCGGCCATCCTGGTGCAGATACAGGCAGCTTTTCCGGACATTCCTACATACAAGGCGCCGCTCTCGCCCGCGCCCCCCGACCGCCCCCGGCCTTGGGGATGGCGCGGGGCTGCCCCCCACGCCGCGCGCGCTCTCCCGCCTTCACTTCCCGCGCGGGCTGGCGCGGGGCGGGCTCTCCGCGCTCCGCTTTGTGTCCTGAGAGCGCGGGGAGGGAAAGAGAGGGAGAAGTGGTGCTGAGAAAGGCTGGATCGAAAGTGAAACTGCTCCGCTTTCTTCCTCCTCCTTTCCCCCCCCCCCTCCCCCGCCCGCCTCCCGCGGCGATGCTGCCTGGCGAAATATCTTTGGGAAGGCACTGTTCACAAAGGCTTCGAGTGATAGGAGTGGGGGCAGTGGGTAAAAACTGGAGAGGGGTAGATTTGGACTAGACATAAGGAGGAATTTCTTCACTATGAGAGTGGTGAGGCACTGGCACAGGTTGTCCCCGGAAGCTGTGGCTGCCCCAACCTTGGAGGTGTTCAAGGCCAGGTTGGATGGGCCCTTGGGCAGCCTAATCTAGTGGGAGGTGTCCTTGCCCATGGCAGGGGGGTTGGAACTGGGTGATCTTTAAGGTCCCTTCCAACCCTAACCATTCTGTGATTCTATGATTCCACCCCCCGGCATTGCTCTTAGGTACTGACATTAGACTTATTCCTGCCCAGGTGTCTCCTGTAATGTATCTTTGCTTGCTTATAGAAGGAAAGCAAAAAAACAACTAAGTCCAAAGCCATCAATTATGCTTAACTAGGAAAAGAATAATGCAGAGGAAAGATTTCTTGCCAATCACTTCCCAGTCTACTGAAGCTCCTATTGCAATATCCCCAGTTAGTGCCTTCACTGGGACCTCCCCCGACTTATAGAATAGAATCACTAGGTCAGAAAAGACTTTCGAGATCATCGAGTCCAACTGTACCTGTCCACTACTAAATCATATCCCTAAGCTCTTCATCTCCCCGTCATTTAAACACCTCCAGGGGTGGTGATTCTGCCACCTCCCTGGACAGCCTGTTCCAGTGCCTGAGAACCCTTTTGATGAAGAAATTTTGAAATGGGAAAATGCCCCATTACCTTGTCCCTGCACCAGCATCCACTCTCACTGCCTTTGCTGTCCGTTTTCCAGAGGAGAAAATGGGCTTCCTCCATCCCACCAAACTTAGCCACCTTTAAATGTGCCCCCAAAGGACGAGAAACAAATACTCCGTAGAGCCCAGGCTGGAGATGCTAGACTGGCAGCACCCAGCAAACCAGAGGTGGCACACAGCGGCCGTCTGCTTCACCATAAGCAGAAGAGGAGCACATAACCCTTGGTTGTTGGACACCCCGGTTGTAGGTGGCCTTCTGTAAGGGGCCTGGGCCTCGAATTTGCAGGTGAAGGTGGTGCCTGCCCTCCTCAGCTCTTACTGCTCGGAGTTCCCCAGTATGCTAGGAATGCTTGTGAAGGAAAATACTTCTCACATACAGTAAAAGTGAATTGTCAACGTTTTATGTAGATGAAGAACAGATGTGAAACTCACACTTTCTTTTTTCTTATTCACATGCTTGACCACAGGAATGAAAGAACAGCTCTTTGACTGGAACTTAACCACGATATATCGTTTGCTTTAAATGGGCATCATGCCGCAGCTAGCATTTCTCCCCATTCAGTACGTTGTGCCTTTCATCATAGTACTGAGTGGAGAAATAACATCAGCTAGGTTCTCTCATCTCACATTATTTCTGAGAAACATAGTAAAATGCTACTTTTTCTTCTTAAGACTTTGTGCCCTAACAATGTATGTGCTGTGAGGTCAAGTGTGACAGGGGAGCTGCCTTCTACTGACTTACTGCCTTTGACTCAACTACTATGAAGACACTATATAATATGCTAGAAACACGGAAGAAGATAGATCTGCCTTCTTAGGTATCAGATAAACAAATACCATGGCTCCATGTGAAAATCCCATTGCGTTGGAAATAGATTAACTGTAATCACCACATACCATATCTATTAGGATACCATTTCCTGCCTTCATCGTATCTATACTTTGCTAGAGATAGAAACACCACCACGTGTAGCTCTTTCCTTTTTCAAATCAATTCCAAATATCTCCCATGGTTCAAAAGTCTAGAGAACTGGTTTTGTTTTCAAGAAATGTCTCACATGGTAACTACTTACCCCCTCAAACCCAGGTACAGGATTTGCCACATGAGGGAAGAGGAAAAAATATAACCAACCCATGGAATATGCTATGCACCTCTCCAGAGGAGTCGTGCTGACTTTCAGTGCGAGAAAACAGCTTTCCTTAGCAAGTATGAAGATGTCCATTCTGCAGCTTCTATTATTATTATGCCAACATATTATTGAGCTGCTTTTATCACCATCTTCCACTCATCCTGTGTGGCATGAGTCTTTGCAATATAGTGTCATGAGTTTTTTTCAAAAGTCTGTTTAACCGTGACTGGACAAGTGCATGGGCCGGAAAAACTTGAGATCTTGCACAACTGAAGGCTAAAAAAACCCCCATAGGATTAAGCAATGAACACATGTTTGCAAGGAAGAGAATGATTTCTTCAGTTACTGAAGTAAATTTAAGTGCCTCTAATTCACACTGCGACTTAAAAATAGTTTTAAAGGGTCTCAAGCTGGTATTTCTGTAATTCCCAGCTTCTTTCTTGCAACAACCTTAAGTAAGGTGAGGTCTACAATTACCTCTTCTTCACACTTTCACTCTCTTTCACTGCGCTTCAAATTGAACTAAAGATTTGAATATAAGTTTTGCATATCTACTAATGAAACCCTCAACATCTCTCAGAACTGCCAGAGCAAATTTGATTTTTTTCTTGCAGTAGAGAATCATCTTAAAATGTATACAACTCTTTTTTCATGATTTATATAGAAAAAATTATGGTAAGTCTATCTCAATATGTAACACATTTTATTTACTGTGGCAACAAACATTAGAAAGACTTTTTTTTTTTTTAGGCATTGTTTACGCTCCTTTCACCAACTCAGAGTTTAGTCCATCAGCTTTTAAACTTAACTTTGACAATGCAAGAAACTATTCAGAGCTGACGATTCAATGTACAGCACTCTGCACTTTCAGGTTTTCTTATTAAATTGTTTAATCCATTTGTAGACACAACATGCAAAAAAAAAAAGAAACCAACAAAAAAACACACACATTTTTATCAAAAGCATTGGTAAGTGCTAAAAATATGCAGACAAAATGCAATACATATTTTTTTCTTCATTGATTTATGCCCATATGCTGATCCTTGTAGGTTTATGGTATTTCTCTACAAGTGCACAGTTACATTGACTCGAGTGGCAGTTCCTATAAACAACTTTTGTCTTCTTGAGTAGCACCAAAGCAGCTGTCATGGTGCCAGCTCAACACTCTCCTTTCTCCCACTTCAAGTTTGGATATTGGGTTATTTAAGAGGTCCTCAGACAAGCATAATACTGATATCATCAGGACATCCCTGAATATTGAAAGTATCTTCTAGTTTAGAAGATCAGTGTTCTTCACTCTTCCATGTGTCATAGACAGGTTCTTCAGCAGAAGAGACTTTCAGTTTCTGAGAAGAGTTATCCATTTAGTTTCTGTTTATATAAAAAATGCCTGCCTGGCTAAGAAGCATTTCCCACTGGGATATGAAAGCTAAATTTAGTTTGCTGTTTTGTTATATCAATATAAAGAGTAAGAAATGTTTGTGTGGCTTTTTTTTTTCCCACATATAAAATTAGTGTGCAAAAGAAGGGAAAAGTTTCACTGCGATCGGCGCAGGAAAAATATCTATACGCATCTCCTGAGGAAAACTCCCAAATACAAAATATCTGAAATGTTCAAATATACTTATTAAAAAAAAGGTACAAATAGGATCAGAGTTTAAAAAAAGTCACTAACTTATGAAAAAATGTCCTGCATTAATTCAAACGACAGGAATAGATCACAGTGTATCAGGAAACCACCTGGAACTATAGTTGGAAAACCTCCAGAAGCAGGAGTTATAATCACTCACCAGACATTATGAATACAAGTTTCACTGACAATGCTCAGTGGTTTCCAGGGCTGCAAATTTCCTATTCCCTCCTCATATTCCAAACCTACTGTGGGCAGATTCCCTTACACAAGAAGGGAGATTACTTGTAAGCTTGAAAAGAACACTGAAATGACATTTGTTTTCTTTCTTCTTCAGCTGTGCTGTACTGAAGAAATATGTCTATTTTCTTTCCCAGGTGTAGATTTCCTAATAAAGGGAGAAAAGTACTGATTTTTTACACCAGTAAGATTGCACATTAATAAATTGAATCCTTCTTGTTATTTAAAAAAAGATATTAAAAAAACACATTAAATCAATGTTTATAAAAAAATAAAAGTATATTGACAGAATAATCCTTCCACTAAATTGCTTGTGTATATATGGCAGCACAGGAGTCTCTAAAACTTGTTCCAGCTGTTGTCTTCTTATGGGTGAGAAGGCCACTGCATGCATCTCTTCTGGCTTAAGTGTTAATTGGCAGAAAAATGTATTAGAAGCATAAAAGTGTGGCAGTTTTGAAGCTGAGAGTACAGACAGTGGCTCAGGTTAAAAGTCAGTGAGATGCCTCAGAGTTGCAGTGCTTCTAGCCACCTTGACAAAGCTGTGGGTGCTTGAAACGGAGAAAGAGCAATCACCTGCACTCGAATGGAGCAAAACGTGCATATTGTCATTTAAGATGCAGTTACTTCTGTTAAGATTCATGACAGGTGGAAAAAAAAGTTGAAATAGAAACTACTTCTGTGTCCTGCTCCTGCTAACAGGCTCAGTGATATGTCTAAATTATCTGATCAGGTATTTGCATCAAGCAGGCTCCAAACTAGTTAAATCTGCAGCCTCCTGATTCTGTGGTGTGTTGTGTCACCTCAGGCAGTAAAGCTGCACCGCCTGCAGGCTCACTTTGACAAATAAGAAAAAAGTTACTTCTCAAAATTTCTTATCTTCCCTAGGCTGAGGTATCAGCTCATCATTCATTCCTCTTCTTGCTTATCTGAAACAGGTATAATTGCAGAGATCTTCTTGCACCTTTAGTTACAGCAACAGTGTACATTTCAATTAAAAAAAAAAAAAAAGCTTTAAAATAATTTTATCAACATATCTAGAAGCTTCCAAATAGAAGAGTCCTCACCACATTTAGGAAAAATTGAATGAACAAAACCTGCAATAGTCCCCTCATTTCTAGGGGCTGTCATTACAGAGAACTCCCTGGAAAGAATGCCTGATTTTGAAGACATTTCAGTTGGTCTGTGATAGTTTCAGTAGGACAGTCACCTTCTGCAACAGGATAAGCAGCAGCAGAGTATTGTTCTGAGGGGGTGTTTTCTTCTGTATTCCAAAGCTTTTTTCATTTGCTCTTTAGCTTCTCCTACATAGTCCTCAACATTTTGCATATTTATCTCAATGACATCGAAGGTGTCTGCCTGTTCCTCCACTAGCAGGGCCACCTGCAGGAAGAGCTCATGAACTTCCTTAATGCGACCTTCTAACTTCACCAGCTCCTTATGACGTGTCTCTATCTCATTCAAGGCTGAGCGAGCCCCCTTAACATCTGACAACAGATTCTCAGAAAAGACATCCCACTTGCCTTGCTCAATCATGTCCTCAATCTGATTGGCTGAAACATCTTTGCCCATGATCTCTAGCTGCCGCTGAATTCGAATCTTGCAGTTCTCTCGTTGGTTCATCTCTGCTGCATTGTAGTCAAACATAGCTTCCTGAAATGCATGCATGAGGTCTACGTAGTGGTTCTTTGCTACCCTGGAAATGACAGACATAGCCCCATATTTTGTTACTGCGTCTTCGCTGAAATCTCTCATTATTTGGAGCTTCCTGTGTATGCTTTCTCCACGGGCCTTGATGTCTCTGGCAATACAATTAGTATCTCGTTTGATACTACTAAGACGGCGCATCGAAGTAAGGAAACGGCTGTTCTGTTTTCTGAGCCGCTTGACATCCTCTTTTAGGTGGTCATTTTCTGTCCGGAGGGTCTCTATGTCTTTATGAAGAATTTCCAAAGCATAATCTGTCTCATAAAGGAGAACATTGTGGGGTGAATTGTCATCATCCTCACTAACAGAAAACTGTTGGTTGTATAACCTGGCAAATTCACGCAGCTCATTTAGCCGGTCTTTCATCCTGCCTGTAAAAGAAAGGAACAGGAAGAAAGAAGTTTAAAGTAAAATAAATACAATATTCATTTACAAGGGCTGAAATGTCATAACTAATAACTACATCATAGTTATAACTACATCATAGATAACATAACTGCATCAAAGATAACCCAAAATATTGGATTTTAAATTTGTTCCCCGTATTTTAGACAGTGATGCATCGCAGATCCAAAACTCTGCTACTAGAACACTGTTCTAGAAACTACAAAGCTTAGAAACTAAGCGCAAGAGAGAAGACCACAAATCCTAAAGACAAATCCAAAAGCATAACAAGACAATACTCAGTTCTGCAAAAATGCCAGTCTTTCACTTTGAGGAAAAAAAACAAAAAAACAACTCTTGCGCAAATGATAGAAAACCTTCAGGTATCGGTATGTGTAGACATGTTAATAACTGAATGCTTCCCACAGCTGCACATTAGAGAAATCTCCTCAAGAACTTGACCCTTCATTACATTAACTGTCCCAAATGTCACAGATCTTCTGTCATTCTAAGCCTGGGTTTCCTGGGAAAAGAGTAGGAAGCATCTCAGAAACAGAAATGGCATTTACCAGTATAGCTGGTCAAGAAAAGTTTTGAGAAATGCTATGGAAAATATCAAGAAAAAATAAAAAAGAGAGGAAAGGCAAATTTAGGCTCTTTGGATGCTATCATTGACCACAGTGTACCAGGCATCAAACAAAACAACACAGGAACAGCAGCATTTTTTAAGTAAAACCATCCATCCAACCCTTCTTTTTTGTATGATGGAAACGTCCCATTGAAAGAATTAAGTAACACCGTTGTTACAGATCAGGATCTGTTTTCTGTGTGCTTGCCTCAGATACACTCAATTATAAATTTCAGTAAAAAAGCCACAGAATGAATAATCTGTACAGACCAGTTGCGTGGTAACAAAACCTAAGTCTCCTTTAAGTACCTTGTTCACTTGAAACTCTAGACCTAAAGTCTTTGCAGAAAGTGAAATCTGAAAGCTTCAGCAAGAACCCTGAACCAAACGCTACAGGAAGCTGAAAATTTTTCTTCACAAAAGCTGTACATTCCATGACCTCATTTAAATTAATAAGAATGAGAAACAAGTCAAGAAGCAGCATCAAGCAGGACATTTTCAGATCTCTGTATCTAGAAGATTCATTTTTGTTTTTCCAAGAAGTATGTTCACAGCACGTACAAACACACTATCCATAATGAACAAGACATCCCTTCGTAGTACGGTCAGTTATTCCCAATTTTAAAAAGTCATGTGCATATATACCCAGTATAATAGACCTAGATCTAATGCAAATTAAAACTAGAATTTTATAATCCATTTCATGGGACTGTTAAATGTTTTAAAGATGTTACAGAGGAAACAGGAAAGATTCCATCACAGACACAGCCCTCTTGGGCTCATATAGTTCACTGTGAAAGGAAATTGTAGAGAGGAGGACGCTGGCCTCTTCTCCCAAGTGACAGGGGACAGGACAAGGGGGAATGGCCTTAGGCTGTGCCAGGGGAGGTTCGGACTGGACATTAGGAAAAATTTCTTCACCAAAAGGGTTATCAAACACTGGCAGAGTCTGCCCAGGGAGGTGGTTGAGTCCCCATCCCTGGAGGTATTTAAAAGATGGGTAGATGAGGTGCTCAGGAACATGGTTTAGTGGCAGATGGGAATGGCTGGACTCAATGATTCAAGAGCTCTTTTCCAACCGGGTGGTTCTATGATTCTGTAATTCTATGATAACGGTCTTGAGAAGTATCCTGATTAGGATCACATCTACATTGAGGCAAAAAAGTCAATTTCAACTTAACCCATTTCTTTTGCAAGCAATATAAATCAAGAAAGTCCATTAATATCCTGAGAGAAAAGTTTTCATTCAGGAATCCGCACATGTAAAGTAATTACTTGGATTTAAAACTTAAGCCACATATATTCAACTCACTCATACAGAGAAAGCTTTAAGAAACAAAAGGCTTTCCACCTCCTTCCTCAGCAATAATAAAATTAAGGCTTCTACCTCATGCCACAACATCAAGGATGAAAAATCCTTATCCAAAATGAAAAAAACCCAAACCGAACGTGTGGTGCTTAAAAGTCACGTTTACTTGGTGTTAAAACTGTATGGTCAAGTTTGCCTAGAGGTACCCTTCCTGTCTGGAAACAGATGATTGTTTAACAGACAGCATGGTGGAAAGGGAACAAACAACGGCATCTAGCAATCTCAGGATTATTTAGATCTCTTCCAATCACTAACCATTTCTGAAATGCTTTTCACCTGAAATGTAGATGTGGCTCTGAAAACCAGTCACATTGCTTGTCTGACTGCATTCCTGACTCTTACTAGCTTCCCTAGAGTTGATGATCCTCCCACTTCTAGTATGATCCTTGAAATGTCATATGTTGTGTTCAGCAGTTTATTCCTTTTGTGTTTAGCATCCACATTTGGAAACAGCAAACAATGTTTTTTTATTACTTTAAAATGACAATCCACAGCAGCAAGGTGCCATTTGTGTAAACTAAATCATGTGTGTGCAGGACTGTGTTGTGTTTGTGCTTACCATTACTTGAACTTGAGAAAAACTAAATTTCATCAGCCTTCCACAGAGAGCAGACTGACAACTGGCTGAACAATAATTACAATTTTGGTTTTTGTGCCTGACAAAGAAAACACAAACAGAATACCACAATGAGTAAGAGCTCCAGCATAATAAACTCATAATTTTGTAGGAATAGGTCTACCTTTCCTTCCCCCTACCTTATCAAAAGTGTAATTTGCATTTTGTTTTTCTCACTCACAACTACTTTAAGGTGTTAGGTAAAAGAAAAATAGGACGAAATGGAGAATCAAATACACGGTAATTCGCAAAATGAAAATACTAATGCTGTAATATATGTTCATGTGCACACTAATTCTACAGCAGCTCTGTAGAGATATCACCGTTTTTTTTAATACAACATGAAAGGTTAAAAAGTCAAGCATTAAAAGAAGTCAGGAGCTGTCAAATGTGGCCTCAGATTGCATCACAATGTTGCCTATACACAGGAAGATCATGCAATTGAATGCTGGCTTGTGTCGTATCACTTCCACCAAGTCTCTGCCTATGGTCTGTATTTGCCAAATAGAAGTTGCAGAATGTAAAATGTAATATTCTTCAGTCGGTTAAAGGACAGTGTCTCATTTACTGTATCACTACCATTCATTTCCTCAGGGATTTATCCTGTGAAATCCCTCAAAAGCTCCATAAATTCCTAACAATCTTTTGGGGGTAGGACAGATCTAATAGCCCCATCCACAAACATAGGTTTCAGCCCAGAGTGATTAAGGACGATGCTATCACTCTTGCTGAGCTATGATGCCCACTTGAGATACCTGAAGCACAGTTCTTTGTACCTGGTACGTTCAGAAGTCACCTCCTTGGTCACTGCTGCAAGCCTCTGACACTTTGCTGAGTAAGACTGTGAAGTAACAAGCTGGACATCAGTGAGTGAACACATGGATTGAGGCTGCTTGTGAGAAGCTCGTTTCCGATGATATGTACAGCATCATTCAATGTCTCTGTGATCCAGTAGATTCAGTAGAAACCAATTCTAAATGTGAACAGAGGGATCAAATTACAGTTGCACTAACAATCTTCAATCTGGGGTTTCCCAGTTTCCGAGTGCTTAGTTCTAACTGCCTGCATTCTTGGAAACTACATACCAAATCTTACATTCACGGTGGTCAACATTAGGATCTTTTAACTCTCCATTGAGAACCTGTAGCCATCAGGATAATGGCTCCATAGCAAAAGCAATCACATTTTCGTCCTAACAAACCCCTTCAAGTCTGACTTCAGAGTCCTGCCAAAGCAGGAACTTTTTGACATCTTCTTTCCTTCTCCCTGAGTCTTGTTTTTTTCTCTGTTTCTTAAGCGCATCACCTCACCTGCTTCCCACTTCATCTTCACATTTTCAAGATGCTCTTCCTTATCTACATACAATTCTTGGACAGGATGGAGGACAGGAACAGAATGACTCTCTGCCTTTACCATCACATTAGGCCACAAACACCACAAGTTACAGAGGACAGGTATTCAGCTTTATGCCAGACCCTGCTAAATTATCCTGCAGGTTATGCATTTGGAATATTGGGCCAAAGAGATCCATGAGGTTCAAGAAAACATTGAGATTTCAGCTTTCTTGAGCACCTTTTGCTCAAGGATCACTGTAAATTTATTTGAGTAATTTGCAAACTTGCTCTGGGAAACTCACAGTTTGGCAGAATTTTGGGAGTTTTAGATAAGGAAAACAGCAGGCTCAAATGCAACACTGCCACAGAGGTATTCCCCCACTTAAAATTCCCATTTCAAGCAAAGAGGAACCAGGAGAGGACAATAACTTCCAAGCATTCTTTCAATAGTGTCAAGGACAGAACTGACACTAAAGTTTGCATCTACTAACATGCTGATTGCCTTGTATGTTACTAGGTGTTGGGCATTGCCACTCATTGTACAGAATGAGTGCTGAGGCTATCTGTCCCTTAATATAAGGCCCTGTGCCGCAGCAGAAGTTTGGCTCCCTGGCTAGAAAGCAGCTTTGCAGAAAAGGACGTTGGTTTGCTGATGGACATCCAGCTGGACACAAGTCAGCAATGCACCCTTGTGGCAAAGGAGGCCAACAGCACCCTGGGCTGGAGTAGCAAAAGTGATGGAGGGAAGTGATCCCTCTTCTAGGACACTTGAGAGTCCACATTTGGGGTGTTGTGTTGGTGCTGGGGCTTCCCAGCACAAGAGGCATGGACACACTGGGGTGATTCCAGGGGAGGCCACCAAGATGGCCAGAGGTGCTGGAGCACCTGATGTGTGAGGAGAGGCTGGGAGAGCTGGGAGCGTTCAGCCTGGAAAACAAGAAGCTCAAGGGAGATCATGCTGTCATCAATTGCATAATGCAAGAGTAGACCCTTTATGGAGACATAGAGCAACACAAGAGGCAACAGACCCAAGTGGAAACAAGGGAAAAGCCAGCCAGATGCAAGGGGCAGGGGGGCATAAACAAACAAATAAACACAAACAAAAACCCCCTTTCAGAAACAGTAGGAAAGGTGCTCAGAGAAGTTTTGGAATCTGCATCCTTGGAGAAATTCAAAACGCAATTGGAAATGGCCCTTAGCAGCCTCAACTACCTGTGTGTATTTTGCGTGGGGCTGGATTAGACTATCTCAAAAGGTTCAGTCTAAATTGTTCTAGTACTTAGCCTTAGGTAAAAAGTTTGCTAACTTGAAGATGAGTGCTAAATATAGTCAATTACTTGCACGTTTTTTTTTAAGATACATCTAACAGAGTAGAATATTAAGACACCAGCTACTCTACTCTGGAGCCCCGAAAGTATAAATACCTCTGTTCTAAAAATGTGTATTTTAATAGATTAGCCATCAGTTTGAGTTTCTTTTAAAGTAATGTTTATATTCAAACTTCCATGTTTGTATTTTTGGGCTAGATAAATCCATCTTTGTAAAAATCATGTTCCTTCTTCAGTCCATCATGGTGTGCACATGCAAATACACACACAGGAAATACAAGCCAGGTAATTAATGACTGCAGAGGTTACAATTTTGAAGCCAGATATCCACCAACAGTCGAGGACATGCTAAATATTCATCTCTTCATGTTAGCATGCTGCTTCATGGTATTAATCACCACAGTGACTAGCTTTCCCATGATGCATGAGAAAGATGCAAGCTGCCCTCTTGCAACAAGACAGCAGCCCCACTCAACTCTGCATAACATGGGATTTCAAACAGGAAAGGGAATCTACTCTTAATATCATACACAATAACCCCCCTTTCTGTTAGTTACTTGTATACATACAAATACAAGTCCTGCATAGCAAATTTCCATCACTTTGCTAATGTTCTGCAGCCTGTTATCTATGTAGAAATAACTTAAGGATGAAAAGTTATTTTTATAGAAGCAAACATATCACACATCTGTATTTATTTCAGCTTTAGAATTTGTATATCCACATGAGTGAGTTTGGGGACAAATGGTGAAATAAAGCAGTAGCACATCATCCATATTTCATCACCAGCAGCTGGGAAGGAAGCTTGTGTACATTTTTCTTTTTACAGCATTCATAAAAGGCAGCTGCTAGTTAATACCAGCTTGTGGATAACCAAAAGCCTAGTCAGTAATCTCTCCAGCCTCGAGTAGGACTTTACAAGGTGAAGCTTTTATTTCAGCTGAAGGGTCCTATTTGCAAAGATAGTTCAAAAGAAGCCAGTTTCTAAAATAATTTCTATCAACAATTCTCTCCCTCAGAAGGTAAATGTGCTTTTGTGCTCCACTACAAACCCACGTGGCTCATCTTGTCTCTAAATGACATGTGCTCATGGTCGTATGACACACAATAGATGTGACTCGAGAAACAAGTGGTGAACAATTAGGAAATAACTTGCCCCTATGAAGAATTACTTCATAGCCCAGTGTGTGTCAACACACTCCAGTAACTTCCCATACTGCTTGTAGAGGATGCAGCATTGATTAAGTCTACACAAATGGACTGGCTGAGTTGAACACTCTCCATTGGAAGGTAAACAGTGTGCTGCTGTTGCACAAAAATGTAAGTCATGTATAGGTAGAAGAAGGGTTAAATGCAGATAAAGTCTTTCGTTTGAGAGTGAGAGTCTCAGATTTAATCATAATTTTCTAGTATCTTTCTGTTTTGGAAATAACTGTCTTAGACCAGGTTTAATGATTTTGCCTGATATCTGTTGTCCAACAATAGATTAACTTGGAAAACAGAATATTGTTCACAATAACGTCTTCCTCTTTCCGAAAGAGCTTCCAATTTACTCATACCAGATTGTTAGTTATCTTTTCTGATCAAATTCCCTGTGTCCCCAATCATGTCTATCATCAATGCAACAGCAGGCTTGAATTTCTCACATCACTCCTCTTTTTTCTGCTTTTCATCTATAAGAGCTCGAGAAAATACCAAAAATCGTAATGATTAGGACAGTTCACTTTCTGGAGCTGTTTTAATATCACAAATGTATATTAACTCCAATATTAACAACTATGGAAGAGATCAGCATTTTAAATCTTTGTGCAGCCTCACTGAATGGAAGTTACCTTCTCTGGAGTTTCTTGGATTGGGCCATGTTTAAAAACAGGCAAAACGCATTCAGGATTTAAAATACAGCAGTTCATACAGAACACCAGTTATAAACCTAAAGAAATCCAGCAAGAAGCCGCAAATGTGTCTGAAGGTTACTAGACACAATCTACTTCATATTGTAGTCAAAGCAGAACACCTCCTTTATAAATTGTCATCCTAGTGAGAAGTGTATGGAGTTGCATATGTCTTAGGGTAGATTTTTTTTTTTTTCCAAAAGCTTGCATGAAAAGTCAACTTCTCCATTTGTACCAAAACAAGCTATTTATTACAAGCCAATATATTCAGAGAAGTAGAGATGGCTCCATTCTTTGCAGGCTATTTCTACAGTTGTCAAAATCTCCAATTCTCCAGTGGTTCCTTTCCTACCATAAAGGCTAGGAAAGGTCTGAGGAGGTTGGGAGAATTAACATTCAAATAGCTTGTTGCCTCTAACTCAAAGTAATAAGTCAATAATTGCTTGAATACCAATAGCTTTGGAGGCTCTTTTTTGACTTATTCCAGTTTAAATTTCTTCGACATAAAGTAACTCGTAATTTTTGTACAATAGCATATTATAAGTTCAAGGGTCTAGGGTGTATCTCATACTTCCCAGAGGTATTCAATAAGGTTAACTACCTTGTGGCTGTCCATAGACTGGTTTTCAGGTTTCCCTGACATCAGTATCAAAACTAAGAGAAGCTGCTGGCATGCATTAAATGCACGCATGACATGCATTGCATTTTTCACATACTTATGGTGAGACAGACAAAAAAAAAATCTTAAGTTTTAACTTCTTCACAGTAGCTCACGCTAAGTAAACATCTCTCTTGCATTGGAGAGGACAGTTTGTTGTATATAAGTTGACTGATACTATTTACTGGGTTGACTAAATTTTCACTGGAGAGCAGTGGATCACCACTGACAAATTTTTAATCCTGGATAGACGATAAAATAGATTCTCAGTATCTCCTCTTGACATTTTTCTCATACATCACACTATCAAGCAATTGTAACTAGATTTGGTTTTGTTTGGCTGGGGGGCAAGGCTGTGCCAGGGCTATGGACAAAAAAAGTTTCTCCATCTTAACTACAGGGCCCATAGAAAAGTGTTAAGTCTTCATGTGCATTGTTTGAACCCCCTCTCCTAAAACTGGGAACTCTCCCCAGCAGTTGTTAAGCCTCAGTATATAAATGGAAGTTCAGCACAGGAAAGGTCAATGCACACCCCAAATTTAGTCACTTCCTTTTCCCAAGGATACTAGAAACAGAATATACATTTAGCAACTGCAGATATTGAAAATCTGCTAAATCTTGAAATCCTTGAGACGTGCAAGCTGACTCTGATCAGGTTTTAATGTACCTAGCTTGCTAAAAACAGAGTTCCGTTACAAAGAGTAGATGAAGACATACAGGATTGCATTTTACCTAAGAAAGGGAGAAAAACAATCCTGCCACGCCTCGCCATTCAGTGCGTTTCAGTACACGCAGTGCACTGTAGGCTGCCTATTGCAGCATAGAATCATAGAATGGTTTGAGTTGGAAGGGACCTTAAAGATCATCCAGTTCCAACCCCCCTGCCATGGGCAGGGACACCTCCCACTAGATCAGGCTGCCCAAGGCCCCATCCAACCTGGCCTTGAACACCTCCAGGGATGGGGCAGCCACAACTTCCCTGGGCAACCTGTGCCAGTGCCTCACCACTCTCATGCAGAAGAAATTCCTCCCTATGTCTAGTCTAAATCTGCCCCCCTCCAGTTTATGTCCATTCCCCCTTGTCCTATCACTCCAAGCCTTTGTAAACAGTCCCTCCCCAGCTTTCCTGTAGCACCTTCAGGTACTGGAAGGTCGCTATAAAGACTACTCAGAGCCTTCTCTCCTCCAGGCTGAACAACTCCAACTCTATCAGCCTGTCCTCATATGGGAGGTGCTCCAGCCCTCTGATCATCCTTGTAGCCCTCCTCTGGACCCATTCCAACAGCTCCATATCCTTCTTACATTGAGTATTCCAGAACTGGACATAATACTCCAGATGAGGTCTGTCCTTCCTGCCATAGGCAATACTAATGTCTTCACATAAAGTTGGCCTGGTTAGAGACAAGGGGAGTGTGAACTGTACCTCCATGGGTTTGACAAATAGTTAAGACAGAACCATACCACTAACATAAACATTGAGACAGCTATCCATGCATTTCTTGGCAGTTATTGCAGCTCAGCAATGCTATGAGTCACTGTGCAAGGAAATCAGACAGCGCACTCACAGGAGGTGCTGTCACTACAGTGCGGTGAGCATATACATTAATTACATCTAATTAATCAGCTCAGCTTCCCTGAAACACATTGGCTCAGCAAAATAGCTATGTACATACCACATTTATGTAACAACTATTGCTACCACACAGTAGTATTTATAAGTGAATAAGTCATTATGTTAGCATTTGAGTAGAAATACGAGGTTGCGTGTGATCAGTAGTCAGAAGCAACTTAAATTAGCCCAACAGCATTAATTTGATATATATATATATATTTAAAGCTCATAACATGGTGTTACAATCTAAGACCAAGTACTCTTTACTTAAAAAAAAATCCCTTTAAGGTTAGAGGTGGTTTGTTGGTATTTGTTCATGTGGGCCAGTACACACGAGGCTCAGTTCTGGATCCTACTGCAAAATCTACACAACTGTAACTAGACCAAAATAGATTCAGTCAGGAAATACCCCCCCAGCCACACACGCATACCCACAGCCCTTGTCCCAGGATATGTCAGGCTCTAGCAGGCTTTATGGCAATTACACTACTTAGCAGCCTGTGGGGGTTTAGAGGCCCACTTGAAGTACCAGCGGAGTTGAGACAAGATACAGATGTAATCAAGGACCCACTGGCCAGTGGTACCTACAGAATCTGTTACTCACTGGGCGTATCCAAAGCTCAATCAGGTTTTATTCTTGCTTATTATTAAGAATAAGAAAATTTGTTATAGCAGGAAAAGCTGGAGTGTTCAGAACCTCGTTGGCTTCTGTAAACATAAGTTTGTGGCGAATAATCTTGACGATCAGTGGGTTAACTGTCATAGTAGCTAAAGCAAAAGCTGCACATATGATAAGCAATCCAAACTCAAGATACGTGATATCATTCCCTCTTGATAAACTACACTAATGCGGGCTAGATGAGACGTGCCAAACACTTAAAGATAGTCTAGATGAGATATTAAGACACTCGGCGTAATCAGCAAAAGCTATCAAAACAGATGTAAAAACGGAACTGTGTTGCTTTCCTCAGACAGAGCACCCCCGATCCCCAACAGGGGGTTCCCAGGAGCCAGCCTGAGGCAGGAGCAGTGCTGTCGCTCCCTGGGAATGGTGTCCCTCACCAGAGATAAGCTCAAATGAGGGCCGTGTCTTGTGGGGCAGCCCAAAATGCAAGCAAAACCAGAAATGGCTTCTCTGCAAAACTTCATAAAAGTGGTAACTCCACATTTGGTGCTGAGATGAGTTTATTGTATCAAATTAATATTGCCTTTGTAATTTTCGCACTGTGTTTTGTCATCCCTGCATTACGGGGATGACGAAAGAGTCAAAGAAAATTGGCAGACCAGATAAAAGATAATGGAAAATGTATCTGCTGTACCACCTTCATACTTGACAGGACAGGTGCCTTCTCATTGTCAGAACTGGTTTTTTATATGGCAATACTACGACTGGATTCTGTCACACTCAGAGGTTATCCATTTTTTCTATTAACACTTGGAGAGTGAAACCAAACACGAGCCTGTATAGTCTTCCGGTGACGCTGAACTGGAAGGGAGTGGAAGCAAATGTTTGGTGGTGGAGGGGAGAAGAAATGATAAGAATTTAAGATGGTCTTGGCAAATGAAAGAAGTACTAACAAAAAAATAAAAGAAAATTCAATAGAGACAAGCCTGGTATTGTACACTTAGAAGAAATTATTCACACAGACAGAAAGTAGGGAGCACGTAGTTTGTTAGCCAGAAAGCACTGGTGGGGTTAAAGCAGAATGCAGGCTAAAAACAAGTCCAAAATACAGTGCCGTTGTAAAGAACCCTATGTCTTATATGAGAGACGGCATGAGAAGGATTGTTTTTACTCTACCTGGCATAGGTAAGGCCTCAGCTGGAATAGTACATCCTGCACCAGTTATCACACTAGGAAGGTTGGAACGTATTAGGCATTGTCTCCAAACGGTTTAGAAAATATAGCCCCTGACGGAAGAGGAGTTGAAGGAATTACATTTATTTCATGCAGAAGACCAGGGAGAACTCACTGCACCCCAATGTATAAAAGAAGTTTATAAAAAGAGAAAATTACCAGTTTGTTCCCTGCATTGACATTGGAAACACACAAAGTAATCCATTTGTTTCACACGTAAGATCTATGCTGAACTAGCTGTGACTAGCTGAAAATTGGACCATTTCTGTATCAGAGCACTCTCTTCCTGAGAGGATGGAGAGAGGCTACAGAAACCTCTTTTAGGTCTGGTTTAAGCGTGCTTCTACAATGCACTGAATGGATTCAGCAACATCTCACAGCCTTCCCATGGCCCTTCATTTCCATGATTGATTCAGTGCCCTTGCTCCCTGTCTCACTGTGTGTCCAGCTCATTGTATGTGCTCACACAGGCCAGCACGCTGGGGACTAATTTGCGACTCTTTTCATCCAGCAGATCCTCTTCCCTCTCTGTTTTTGCATTAGCAGTGACTACCCTTTCTCCTTTTGTAGCAGATCTTGGTTACTGTTATATTGGCAGGTGTCAGACATGGAGCCGAAGGCCTAAATCTCCCTAAACAGCACCCTAAATCTCCAAGACTGTGATGTAATATGCAGTTGTATTCCATAGCATCATGCTTATTTGCAGTGCCCAGAAGATACTGTTATCACTTTAGCCCCATTTTAATGTTGCAAGAGATCTTATGTACCATGCTTAGTTTCTTCATGAAGATCTCTTATGACAAAGAGGTTAACTTGCTGGTTGAGTCTCAGCCAGAACACCAGACACATTTCCCATATGACTTCATGTGCAATTTCAGTTTCAGAGCAGCAGTCATAAAAGGCGGTCAGTGAAAAAAAAATGAAGTGAGAACAAGACCACCGGGGATATGGGGCATCTAAACTGTGCTTTCTTTAGGATGACCTTTAGTCTGTTCATCTGTTAGACCTTTGGTCCGTTTTGAATAAAAAAAAAGGTTACACATCTTATAGCCTCACCACTTCCACATAGAAGTATTTAAGTAGTAACAGTGTTGGTAAGAAAGCAGCATCCTTCGACTTGTATTCCCATCTTAATAAGTAATATATTTCCATTTTGATCCCTGACAGCTTAAAAAACATTTCATGAAATACCACCTAAATAAGAGGAACAAGAAGTGTGAATGTCCATTTTAGGCCAGTGTTATTCTCCTAGTCATTTCCTTTCCCGCTATCACCCAGCCACACGCTGTTATCTCAGACATACACGAGCACTAATTCTTCTTGGCCGGAAAGGAAACGAATACCAATTAATAGGAAGCAATCAAAGAACACTAACTTTTACAGCCCCTCGCAGATCTGAGACGGGCCCTGATGATACCCAAGAGAGGGGTAAAAGCTATTATATTTTGCATATAAACCAAATTTCCAACAAAACCTGCCGGGGCGCTATTCATAATTGATAATCACATACGAGCACCATGAATGAAAGGTTACCACTCGTTCAGCCGGACAAACCGGGCAGCTAGAAAGACGGACACCTGCTGGGACTGGACATGGAGAGTCATACTGGAAAGCACCTCTGGTTTTCCCACATCCTGTGACAAATCCAGCCCCTTTGGAGAGACCAGAGCTCCCCGACGGCACCTCCGGACCCAAAAGCCCGATGCCCACCCCATGTTCCCGGGCTTCACCCTTCCCCTCTCGACTCAAACGGGGCTGACGCCGAGCGGGGCGCCCTCCCCGGCCCGAGGACAGCGCCGTTGCTTCCCCCCCGGTGCCGGCGGGTACTCACCGCCGGGCAGAGCAGAGGACAGCAACCCGTCCCGTCCCGAGCGCCCCGAACACCGCGGTAGCGCCCGCGCCGTCCAGACGAGCAGTTGTGCCCGCAGAATGCCCCGCCCCCGCCGCCCGCCGCACCGACCATTGGCTGAGAGAGTTGATTTGCATATGAGACCCCGCCCCCAGCCCGCAGAGAGGGCGTTATTTGCATACAAGCCCCGCCCATGTCTCGAGCCACTCGTCTATTGCCTAATAGAGTCAATTTGCATATGGAGCCCGGCCCTCCCCGTGCGGTCTATTGACTGAGAGAGGGATGATTTGCATATCAAGTCCCACCCCCCCGTCGGGCCGTCCATCCCCGCCATCGAGGGGCAGCTGGGGGGACGGCAGCGTGTGTTGTGCCCAGTTCCTCCCCCGCCTCCGTGACGCTCCGCTTGTGAGCGGGAAAGTCCGCCCCGTGAGTGCTGGGAAGCGTGGGAGGTGTGCGGTTCTTTGACGCCGTCGCAGTGGATACCCTGCCCGTTCTTGCCCTCAGCTCCCCGCTGGGCAGCGGGCACGGGGAGAACCGGAGTGGACGAGGAACTAAAACTGAGGGGGTGTACGGGGTGGTGAGGAGCGAGCCAGGGCCAGGCCATGCTGTGAGTGGGGAAGCAGCACATCCCTACTTCATCCTATTTTCTGCCATCTGCCCTTCATCCCGTCCTGCCCACAGCTTGATGCTCTGTCCTGTCCTGATGGCTTGAGGTGGCCATGCCCCATCCATAGAAGTGTTGCCCATCCCTGGAGGTGTTGCTCCATCTCTAGAGGTGATGCCCCATCCCTGGAGGTGTTCAAGGCCAGTTTGGATGGGGCTTTGAGCAGCCTGATCCAGTGGGACGTGTCCCTGCCCATGGCAGAGGGGTTGGAACTGGATGATCTTTAAGGTCCCTTCCAACCCAAACTTTTCTATGATTCTATGATGAACTAGGCTGACAAAGGAGCTTCTGGGAATGTAAATTAAAACGCTGCTGATTAGTGTGGGCAAGTAAAGGTGTGCGCTTGGCATGGCACTTCAGAACAAGTGTCAAATTTAGCCCATTTTTGGCTCGTGACTTCGACTCTGATAGCTTCGACCATTCCTGCAGCAAAACCACTTCCCATTGTTCTAACTTAAGAAAACCCAACAACACTTAGGTCACACAGTTCCTAATACACTCATGCCATGAAAAAGCCAAACTCAATAATCAATGCCAATTTGATTATTAAGCAGGAATTCCTTTAATAGACGGCGCCGGGGTACACATGGGGTAATCCACCTAATGTGTCCAACTATTGAGGCTGGTTTCGTGACCTTCATACTGGTTAAACATACATATTCATACAGATTCTGGGGAACATGTTACATGTCCATTGTTTTTCCAGGAACTTCTCATAGTTTATCAGCCATTCTTGTATGCACATCACAGTTTCTTTCTGTCTTCAGAATCCTCTGATGGTCTTTATGTTATCTCCTTCCTCATGGTGAGCTCAAGTCTGTCCTTTGTTCCTGCTATGGGACTTTCCTTTCAATATCTAATTTGTTCCTTGTTTCAACTAGGGAACAAGCTAAACTCCCGTTTGCAATCACTTTCTTTCTAACTGCAAGCTGGCCAGGATTTAATTCTTATGATTTTTATTATTGCTTAAGCTAATTTATTCCCTTAACATAATGATTTGTTTCTTCCTTCACACTAATAACACACATAAATAAGACACGCAAGTAATTACAGAGGCTGTTCAAGTTTTTCTGTCATAATAAGTTTTTGGTATTCTTGAACATGAACATTTATTTGGGTATGCCTTTCACCACAATAAACAATGGAGATAATTTGAAATAGAAAACTTTAAAAGATAGAAGTTACTTTTTTGTGGGTGCTGGATAGCAGCTGAAAGAGCATTTGTGCCTTCCTGAGTTGTCGTTAGTTACAATAGGGCACCAAAATTTCTCTTACATTGGATCAGCCCCACCCTGGATGAGCTGAGAGAAAATTCTGTCAGGATGGGGACTGTTGCAGAGACATACAAAGCTTCCTCCCTCCTGATTTCCTTTGCTCGTGTTGCGTCAGGAAAAAAAAAAATACTTGAGGTTTTATGGTTAACAGTAAGTTAAAAATGTATCTAACAAGAGGCTCTTTCTACTTGAAGGAAAAGTTAAAAAAATCTGAGACTGTACTTCAGGGTTCTTTCATGTGGAGTCTTTGCTGGGATTTTTCTCTTAGACCTTGATGCTGGAGCTGAATTTAGATAGGTGGGTTTCATCAATCCTGTAAAACTTCCCAAAGGCACTGAATTATGAGTGGGTATTCTCTTCTTTTCCAAGCTACTGCTTTTTGAAGACCAGCTGTTACCTCCTGAAAGCAAGAGCAGGTGGCTTTCTCTTTGCCACCGGACCGCAGAAAGCAAATGGGCCTTTACTATAGTTAATGCAAGTGGAGCTGAAAATAAAGCTGCCTGTTAGTGTAACTTCATGGATGATCAAAGACAGAGGCTGCTTTGTATGGCATGGAACAACAATTACAAATTAATCTGATGTGGTTCCAGCACAAGCAAAGCTATAGGTGCATTGATTGATGGGCCTGACCACCTAGTCAAGAGCAAAATGCTCATCTAGAAACATCTGGCATCTTCCATATAATTTGTGAGGAGGGCATGGAAAACCAAATAGGTGAGCAGTGAGTCTCCTCTGCTTTGGGAGAGACTTCAGTAACAATTTCAGTAGCTAAGTAGCAGGCAAGGTAGCAATACTGTTAATTTATTAACCTTCTAAGAAAGGAAATTGAGAGTGAGAGGATTTTATTATTGCTATTATTTTTGGGGCTTAGATTAGATGAGGTTAAAGAAGGTGCAGAAATTTCAGAGACAGACAGCTAATTAAGCTACATGAATAGGCAGCTAAAAAAATGTCACCATTAACAAACAAGGACCTGGAGTGGTTGAACTTATTCTGTTGTTAGATCGTACAAAAGGTGTCCATTTACATAGCATTATGAGAAACAAAACCAGATAAGTCATATGAAAAGATTGTCGTGTCATCATAGATACAAAAGACACTTGTTTTGGATTATTATGCTCGTATCAGTTACTTTTGAAATAACATGAACAGTGTAGATTGATAGTAAAAATGATTGGACAGACGAAAAGTGATTTGCCCATAAAAGAGATTTAAAATTCTCAGTCTTGTCATTTAATCCTCCCCTGAGTCTTGAGCAACATTACATACAAAGCTACATAAAGTCTTTTTTTTTTCACTTTGTACTATCTCTCATTATATGAGAGACATCTAATGAAAAATTGTCATTTATCATTTACATAGATAAAGGCAGAATTCATTAGTGAGGGGATCACTGACAGCAATAACTTTTTAAAAGGAGGTTGAGCAACATAATGGACAATACATCTGGAGGCAGGAAGATTCCCTTATAGTTCTTTTTTTCTCTGAAGGGTTTTTTTCCTTAATCCTGACTTAAATCTTGAGTGAGGGCTTTGGATGAGTCACAATTTGCTTCCAGTTTCCTCATCTCTAGGAAATGGAAAAGCATAATTTCTTTCAGTGCTCATAATGTGTAGTGAAAAGTAGTATATAAACAATTTGGAGTCTCCTGTACATTAAAATACCTTGAGTATGTCTAGTAGTTCAAGGACAATCCATAGAGCAGAGGGACTGTCCGCGCCAGGGAAAGCCTTCATCTGATGCCTGATGTTTCTAACCAAGTTGCCTACCAGGATATTTACGGAATAGATTGATTGAGTTTCTTCCAAAGCCCAAGAAATTAGAAATCACACAGATGCGGTTTTCTCTTTGTTAACGACTTCTCAGGACATCTGGGAGTTCTGAGGATCTCAGTTTTGGGGAAGAGCAGTTTCACCAGGCACTTGCAGTTACACTTCCAATCCCCTGCACTAATCTACCGTATAGAAATATCCCAATGTTTGTCTCAAGTTTACCCAGGTGTGCAGAACAGTCTGCAGTCCTAACACCTGTACTAATTTCAAGTACAGAGTGATAGTGTTGTCGATCTATAATAACGGACACTTGTGAAACTTTTAGCTAAAAAGAGAGCAAATTGCTACCAGTCCAGTTCTGTAGCACACAGACAGCTCTCAGATACGTATAAAATCCATGTGCATTTTTCTGGGTGTGCAGTACAAATGAGCCTCTTTTAAGGTAGAATCAGGTCTGATGTTATCTAGCAGACGTGATTTCAATGAAATTACTATTTCATGGTCCTAGACAAATAGCTTTATACTAATAATCAACTTCTTTTTTCCTGTTTAACATCATGGATCATTAAGTGCTCCTGAAATTAAATTTTTTGTCAGTTGTGGAGGTGAGTGGAAGGAGACAATGAGAAATGTGCTAGGAAATTCTTCCACTGTATTCATTTACCAGGGAAACCGAGTATTCAGCTGCAATACTGTGTGAAACACTTATTCACTGGTAAAACACTGAAAAGGACAAAGTCTTCAAAGCAAAGACAGTAATAGTTTTATTTTACAATTCAGCGCTGAATCGAATGCCCTTCTAAAGAAGGCATCCCATCTTACAAAAGCAGTAGGTATATATACTAATTTTAGACAAAGTACCATGTAAGTCCTCAAAGAAAGTTTATTTTTTAGGTTATCCAACCATGCGTGGAGACTTCCTTCAGGTTATCTCTTGACTTAAGACAACTACATCTTACAAGACCATTAAACATATCAATAAGTTCTTGCAACTCTTTCAGGTTATTCATCCATGTCTGGAGATTGTCTGCATATTATCTCTTGATACAAGACAGGTATATTACAAGATAATTAAACTTACACACCAGCTGCAGGAAAACTTATCAGTTAATTCTTATAGTACTTCCACCTTGAGTAAGATCCATCAAAAACTCTGCTCTGAGCTTTTCACATTTCCTTGTAGCCTCTGAGAAAAGCTACACTACAGAACAGCTTCTTCACTAAACGTTGCTGAAGTAAAGAGATCCTCTTTGGTTGCATGAGGAACAGACTGCTGAAAAGAATTCATGAGCTGAGTGTTTCTACAGCTAACTAAATCCACCTTAATTCTTTGTTGAAGCCCATGGAGTTATTTGGATTTCCAAGGGATAACACAGTGCTCTATGTATTGAGTCCTGCAGATGTTTTTCTTTTTGCTTTCCTTTTCTCTCCTTCCATAAGAAGGAAGAAGGCTGTAAGAAAAGGAGTGTAATTACTGCGGAGTCAGAAGATGCCCATGCTAGGGCTGTTTCTCTGGCTTCTTTAGGAAAGGATTTAACATTCTTCTCCAATTATGCCTGAAAGGCTTGAGAGGCCAGCCCTGGTTGTAATGCCCCTGAACTCCTTGTGAACCACAACTTGGCCCCTGTGCGTGGCTTTGAGGGTTCATTACCCCAGAGTTCTGAAAGAGCTGCAAATATAGCTACGATTGTGTTAAATGCCAGATTGGATGGACGGGAAATTGCCTTGGGACTTCTGGTGACTCAGGAGATGATGGCAAGTGCCAGCATGTTTTATTACGCTAATAACCAAAAAAATGAACAAATTGGAAATATTTTCATATAATATGCAATAAACAAGCACAATTAACTGGAGCTAATAGAGCAATACACAATACACATTTTTGGGACCTGAAGGCTTGATTGACTAAGTAAGCCACTAGATTTCTCAGCTGCTGTCCAGCCTTTTGAATGCAAGAATATGTTTAACATGACAAGCATCCTGGCACATCAGCTGGCCTAATGAAAAGTATTACCTAACCCTATTTCTACACTTCAGTAAAAATCTGTTTTCCAAATCCTGTTATCAGACAGGATATCAGTGATATCTCACTCCTGTATGTTTGCACCAGAAAATGGCCAGGGAAAAATGTTCAAGGACTAAGAAGATCCAGCGGTTTAAAAGTCTTATAAGGCTTAAAAAGGTATGGTAAAGAATAAATAGACTTTCACAAATTGAGGCTCTGGAGGATGCCCAGAGAAGAACAAAAAAGCTGGTGAAGGGGCTGGAGAACAAGTCTTACGAGAAGCGGCTGAGGGAGCTGGGGTTGTTTAGCCCTGAAGGAGGCTAAGGGAGACTTATTGCTCTCTACAACTACCTGAAAGGAGGTTGTAGAGAGGAGGGTGCTGGGCTCTTCCTCCAAGTGATAGGTGATAGGACAAGGGGGAATGGCCTGAAGCTGCACCACGGGAGGTTCAGACTGGATATCAGAAAAAAAATTTTCACAGAAGGAGTCACTGGGCACTGGCAAAGGCTGCCCAGGGAGGTGGTTGAGTCACCATCCCTGTATTTAAAAGACAGGTAGACCAAGTGCTCAGGGACATGGTTTAGTGGCAGATAGGAATGGTTGGACTAGATCCAAGAAGTCTTTTCCAACCTAGTGATTCTATGAATCTATGATTCTAAAACCCACCAGGTTTTGATGAAATAGAACAATTCTATCCTAGAATCATGTAAACATAAATGTTACACAGCCGAGTTGATGGATTGTCTTATTCATGGGGCCAGTGTTTTTCAAGAAGCAATGTACCAATATTCATCCAGAAAGGAGTGGGGAGCCTACAAAAACTGCACAGCAAGTTTCTGTACCGTATAGGCTACCTGCCTCTGAAGGCATGCTGCTCAAGTGGAAACCTTTCAGGTGGCTCTGTGGCTATATCTAAATGCTTTGTGTAGACCTACATGTGGGAGCAACTCCAGGTATATGGATAATTAATTGAGACTAAGATAAAGCATGAAGCCGGTACCAAGCATATTAGAATAAACATTATTAAAAAGACCAGGTGTTCTGAACTAGACATACAGGATAATGAATCTTGAATGTGTGAGAAGGCCAGGCTGGAAAAAAACGCCTGGGAATAAGTGGACTGAAGATGTGACTAAAAACAGTCACAAGAGTGTGCCATAGACAAAACAAAATATCCCATTTGTCTCCTTAGATTGGCAGTCGAAGAGCTGTATAAAAAATCTGCCTGAAAGAGAGCAGCCAGAGTGTACTTCTTTAATTTGACTTCTGTGCGCCATGCTGATTAAAAGAATATAGTTAGAGAAAACTGAGAGGTTTGCGTCTCCTTCATCACCGCACCTACCTAAGGGTAGCAATGCTACAGGTCTAAGAAGGAAACAAAGAGCTTTCTGGTTAGCTGAAGGTGAGGAAAGAGTCATTTGGGATCATTAAGCTAGGAGTACATAGCCAGGGAGCAATACGTTTCACAGGCCAGTCATGACCAATTGCTGCGTAGAGTCCACTGTGAGTGGCAAAGCTGGTGGCACATAGACAAGTTATACATGACACAGTAACAGCATGACAGAATTCTGTGGAATGAAACAAAGTCATTGTTAATATTTTTATTTTAGGGACAGTGTTTTAGCTAGAAAAAGGTGAAATTTAATGGTACATGTCAAAATAGAGGGGTATTTGTCAAACAACTTGTAAAACTTATCTAAGAAAAGTGAATGTTTATCTTTGAAACTTGTCTGTTGACTGTGGCCAGTATCTCGGGATTCTGGGAGGTAACTGTTACCAGCCACACTTCAAGCCTCATAGTTAAGAGTGCAAAGATAGAAAGTATGGGGAGCACTGAAAAGCTTTACAGTGATGCCATGGGAGCCCACAGGTCTGCTTCCATTTACCCCAGATAGGGGCTGTCTCTGTACGTGAAGCATCTATAAATGGAAATGAGTTAGGCAGAAGGGCAACACAATGCCTCACCTGTTTTGGTAAATCTACCAGCTTTTGATGGATGTAGCCACCTCGGTGGCTGGTTACAGAGACATCAAACCTTCCCAGATCTGCTGGAGTCCTGGGTGAGTCCCAGTAGTTGCCAGCCCTGCCTAGCTGGCTCTGCACTTGGAGGCAGTGATGGGTGAGAGATACTCTGCAGCAGCCAAAGGTATACAGTCCTATTTTCATGTGAAGCAACTATTAACTTCCAGTTAATTGGCTATGCATCCACTGGGATGGAGCTTGGCATTGGTACTGTTACACAGATCCTTTAGCTTCTGGATCTTTGAAAGCATCAGATGCTGGCCTTTTCATTTGCTCAGGTCATAGCCATGAGCAAAACGATAGGGAAGCCCCAACAGATGAGCCAAACCCAGAGCACACAGCCTCTACTCCAATTTATCAACACAGAGAACTATTTTGTCTCAAAAATGTATTACATATTTATATATATACACATACACACTTTGCAAATATTATCTCTGTGTAGGTTGTGTGTTACTATGGTACATAAGGAGGACTGCACTGTGCATGCATACTCAGTTCTTATTTCTTCCTTGTAGTTTTAGATTCAGCGATGCAACCTATCCTGGCTGTGCCTCTTTTTTAAGCTGGATAAATACCTGCTAGGAATAATGCAGGTATGGCTGATTTTAGATTGAAGCGGGGAATGGATTTGATGACTTGTTGAACCTTATTTTAGCCTCATTTTCTAAATCCAATTAAAATGCGTGAAGGTTTACATAAATATTTATAAAAATACAAAATATTAAAATACACTAAAACATAAGACTGCATGTTTATGTAAGTCAGTTCTCCAAAATGTAAGTCAAAGCTTGAAAGCATCTATTTCACATTATTCTAATTGCAATCATATTGACATGGTAAGATTTTGAGAGATGACATAAAATCTATTATTAATATTAAAAAAAAGTAAGGTAAATCAAGTAGCTGTACTTTTAATCTTGAGAATTGAATTCACACAGCTTTTTATGGAAAGAAAATAGTTTCTGGAATGAGGTATCTTCTAATATACATTTGTACCATACCTAACAAAATGAGCCTTGCTTCTTTGCTAAGGTCAGCAGACAGTCCCCTGATAGAAACACTACACAGATAAGGAAAAAGCACAGAAAAGAGTGTTACACACCCTCATACTCCATGGTCTTGAATCATTGGTTTTGGGGCAAACCTGGTCGATGATAACAGCAGTGTTACACGTGTTGGTAGGAAGGATACAGTTTCTGTCATACAGAATAATGTTTTTACAACATGCTAAGTAAAAGAAAACCCAACTAACATATAAATATGTAGGAGAAGATCCTACGTAAATAATAATTTAAAATACTCTTTGCATTTAATATTAACTCTACAGCATATAAAACTCCTGTAAATACCAAGTTGGCATGGATTTAAAATCAAGTATAACTTAATGAAATAATACAACAGATAAATGAAATTAATCTCCTGAAATATCCAACAGCAAATTTGTTTAAAGCTCACCAGTAATCAGTTCTCAGAGTACATCCAGGGAAGTGAATTTATACCTCATTTCCATTCAAAACTATACACTGAATACCTGCATATCAAATTTCGTATGCTTACCTCTTGAAGATGACAGGAGATAGACACGTCAATTTGTGATGAAAAATATTTCTATTATATGACATGGCAAGAAAATTTTCCAAGTGGTGTTTGAAATCTTGCCATATCCACAGCTTTTGTGACTGTTAAATTCATTACATGTAAGGTAAACCTTCTTCACTGAGCCTTTTTCTTCCCTCTTCATTCCTCAAGGGGCTCAGGTCACCAGCTCAATTGATGCTGTGTAGTCCCCTCCTTTAAACCTTTTAGCAAAAAGGGGAGGCAGGGGAGGCAAAAGACACACTGAGATGACAAATTTTGTGCATTTCCATCTCCAGCCACCCTGGAATATACAGTTTTCTTAAGGTTGTTCGTAGAATCACTAGGTTGGAAAAGACCTCTTGGATCATCGAGTCCAACCATTCCATTACCTACATGGCTCTATTCCTCTGTTCCTCTGACGTGATTCTCCATATAGAATATAACCCTTTATCAGTCACAGAGAAGATCATAATTACTCTTGCAATTCAAAATCACAGCAAGTTTGTGGGGCTACACTGGTCAGTGAGAATGTGTGGATGTGAGGCTTGGAAACCTTAATGACGTTCTCTTTGCTGCCTTACACTGCTTACTCTTGGGGAAAAAGTAAGCAGATAAATAACCCTCTGTTGCTGTAGAGCTACGTGACTCAGAAAGTATGTATGTTATAGGTATAGGAAGAGTCCTTGATACCTTTTCTTTCCTTTTGTAAGAAAGTCAATAGTTTTGGGATTACCAGTATGAGGAGGATGTGCACGAACTTAACCAAGTCCATCAGAGAGTTGCCAAGATGGTTGGAGTGCATGACCTGTGAGGAAAGGCTGAAGAAACTGGTCTAGTTTAGCCCAGAGAAGAAAAGATTTAGGGGTCCTAGTAGCAGCCTTAAAGTACTGAAAAGGATGTTACTGATACTACCTAAGTATATGTCAGGAGAATGAGAAATAGTGAGACGGGGCAGGTTTCAATGGGATATAAAGGCAAATTCCCAACTATGAGGGCAATGAAGCATTGGAACTGGAGATTGCCTGGAAAAGTCATGGAATCTCTGTTCGTGGATATTTTCAAGAACTGGCCGGACAAAGCCAAGAGATGCCTGGTCAGAAATCAGTGTTGAGTCTGCTTTGAGCAGGAGATTGGACAAAATAACTCTTTGAGGTCTCTCCCCATTTGTGATTCTAACGTGGTCCAAAATGACGAGTTGTAGATCTTGGTGCTGAAATATGACTCTAAGTAGGAAGCCCTTAAATCCCACATCTCACAGTGCAAGAGCAGCCAAACTCACCATCTGGTGCCTGTTACTGCATGAACAGTGTCTAGGATAGGCTTGTTAGCTGCTACAGCAAAGCCAGCTCTTCGTTAGTCAACATTCTCACTGCAATACACCTTCATTTCACTTTTATCTCAGTTACCAATTTACTGAATTTATTTTTCAGAGATTTGTCATTTCTAGTGATACGTATGTGCAGATCAAGTGTTTGTAGCTTTCTTTGAAAATGACCCTGTCTTCATGCAGGTTTCTGAGTAGAGCAGTCTACCTATACCCTGCCTGCCAGCGCAAGACATAAAACACGCTCACCTGGCACCAGCTGGGGGCCTGACAGGGTACATTGCCAAACTGATTCTGGATTTGTAGGTGATAAGGTGTATCTGGGCTGTTTGTGACATGGTCAAATAATTTTAGCAAGCAGTTTAACGGTCTAGCAAGTGCTTGCAGTATATTAGAAGTCATAAGACAGATTGGTTAGATGCAAACAAGCACTCTCCAAATTCTCTTGCACACTCAATTACAGACCCATCAGCCTTCAAACCTGTACTACATGGGAGTTTTCCAAGTCTTATTCCTTGAAGATGAAAGGAGATAGATGTGCCAGTTGTTGAAGGACAACATTTCACTTGAAAGATGATTTCCCTAGTAATGTTAGAAACCCTGCTGTACATGTGGCTTTGGTGACAATTAAATTAAGTTGATGGACTAAGCTAGGTTTTCGATTTATGTGAAAACAGTAATAATAATATTGCATTACATTTATAAACTATGTTTCCCTTCAGGCTCTCTAAATCAATTTGCAAGCAATTACTTTAAAATACTGCTCTGTGTATTGCTACCCATGCATTATAGATGGGAAAGAAATCACAGAAAGTGTCAAAATGCCTTCAGGTGTACAGGAAGCCTTGATCTAACCAGAAGTTGCATCCAAATCCCCTGAGTGCTAGTCCTCTCCTTTCAGGAAAAGATTACATGTCTTTTCATGTCTCTGCCTTTTTCTTACATTTATTTTGTTTCTCTAAAGGTTTATGCTTTATACAACCATCTCTCTGCTTCTCTCTCTTAAATAATTTCTTAGGTGTGAGTGCTATATAGTTGGCATAGAAAATATTCTGTGCTGTCTAGTAAGAAATCTATGCCACTTAAGATTAATTGACAAATTCTGCTTTCAGTGAAGTTAATGGAACTTTGACCATGGCAATAAGTGAGACAGGCCCAATATTAACAAATGCTGGAAGCATGAGGTAGATGAAAGGCTGTTTCGAAACTGGTGTAGAAGGGAATTGAAACATAGTGATCGTGTGTCCAGGTGAGTGAATAGAGTGTATGTGTCCTCTAGCCAATGCCCGTAAGACAAGAATCGGAAAGTAAAATGAAGTTAATTATACAAATGCTCTGGCAACAGTCTTTGGGAGTTACAACATGTATTTTTGATGAAAGTCTTCCCAGATCCTAGAGACAAGCCTAAACTAGTCCCCAGAATTCAAACACTTGCACAACTGCAAATCACAACCAGATTTGTGATTGTTCCAGCTTCCTAATGAGCTGATCCAAAAATCTCAACCTTGATGCCCCAAACCTTGGGGAAGTAGAGATTCACATCAAGATACAGGCATAGCAATCCAGACCTGGAACCACACATCTGTAAGACATGTTTTGCATTAGAGTACCTTCATTAGAGTACCTTTCTGAGACAAAAACTGCTACCAAAGTTCTGTCTAAGCCCAAAGTGTGTTTCTTTCACAAGCTATTAACAAAGAAATCTGTAAGAAATAAGCTGAAGGCAACCTTTGTCCTGAGACAGCCCCCCGATAACCAATAGCTGTGGGACTTCTCAGACAGCAGTTGCATTCGAGCAGCTGAAAAGATATTGTGAGAGCAAACGTGCAGTTTGTTATTTGCATTGAGTGTATTGGTAGAGCTACTTGCGTATTCAGATGCAACACTACCCCCGTTGCCCTGGCTCACCCTGGGCAAACAGTTTCATTTCGGTTTGAGTAAGAAAGCGGAAATTTTCAGATTTGCTATATAAGTGGTAGAACTCATGGGAGTTAAATACACATGAAGCTCATCTGATAGCTCCACGGCATAGTGTGAGAAGGGCGAGAAATGTGTCAGCATGAGTGTGGGCTCAGCTTAGACTCTGCTCAAGAATGTAGGAGGAAACAGAAACTTAACTGACAATAACATTTTCCAAAGGGCTAATTTACACAAAGAAAACCATTACAGTCATAAACAAGTTTCATTTAGAGATGAGGTGCTAAGCTAGGTCAGTGAAAAATCTTTAGGAAGAGCTGGAGGCACAGTGGGGCGATGGGCAGAGTGCAGTGCCAGCAAGGAGCCTCATCTGCCACCAGTTCAGCACGGGACTTCTGGCAAGGGATTTCATTGCTACTCGTGTCAACCTCCTTGTCTATTTGATTAGGCCAGTATTTTCCTTTCTGTGTACAGTCATGAAGAGTTAGTACTTGTGGAACACTGAACAGTTCTCAGAAGAAAGACTATTGCACTTCTTAATATGTTTTATAAAGGAAACGATGACATCCATAAAGTAGATGGCTGCCTCAACTCTATTTTTTTTTTCTCTAGATTTATGGCTAGCTTTTTCTTAAAGCAGAGTTTCATGCTTCTGTCTCTCTGGCTGACAGAGCATCAGACAAACTACTCTTTCTCAGTGCAAAGTTTTTTCTTATTCCTCCTGAGTATCAGATTTTCAGAGCTAAAAGGCCAATTTTTTTTTCTCCCACAAACAGCAGTCAAAACAATTTACCTACCTACATCTGCAGAAAGATTTTGGTTTATTGTTTCTCTGCCACTGTTTGGAATTCTACACGTGCAAAAAAGATCAACCTTCTTTCCTAACTCTAACTTACAATTGAAAATAGTTTATTGCTAGGTCTTTTAAATAGGTTAATAGTAGTCCCTTTTATTTAAGCTCCAAGCTCCATCTGAGGAACTGGGAACTGTTAGCAAAGTACGGTGACTGGTTTTAGTAGTGGAGGAAAAGACTTTTTTTTTTTTTAACGTGTCTGAAGAAGAAACACTTGGCCAGATCCCAAGGGTTATGGGAGAGAGAATGAGGCAGCAGAGCATTTCAAAAGGAAACATTCCAAGGGTACCACTGAAATGATTCAAACTGTAATTAATGATCCCTGCTATCCCAAAATACAGGTGCACGTGCGTTTGGGAAAGAGATGAGTATCAAATTGCAAATTGAGTCACTCAACAAGCTTGTTTTACCCTTCCAATTACACAAGCATGTTTGTGACTCAGCATCTACACAACTCTGTTCTTCACTGACAAGACTAATCACTCCTGCAGCTGAGTCAATCAGAGCAGCCCTTTTCACAGTGATAAATTCAGCAGGCAGCCACAGTATGAAAAAGATTGCAGAGCCTTTATTCTTTGTGCAGTTACCTATGTGAGACAGAGTAAATATATTTTAAAGGAGAATAATATTCAGCTCATCTTTACACAGGATGACAAGGATGGAGGTGTCATGCCAGTTATAGGCAGTCACAGACACATGCACGCATTGGCACTGTAATCTCTGCCCCAGCCTGTTCCTGGAATGCTGATTTTTTTGCTAGTACATCTGGAACCAACAATAATCTTTCCTTAGCCTTCAGGCTTGAATTTTGAGGTGCCAAATATGAATGACTGTTGCCAGTGGTCTTAGCATTTGTAAAAACTAACCCTTAACACCCACAGACAAAACCTCTAGAGTGCTTGTGGAGGTGAAAGTTAAGAACCCAGTGAATACATTGCACTTCCCTCTCTGTATGTAAGAAATACATCCCATTAGTCCTGTTGAAAACCAGGTATCTTTACACCCATCCCCAGAGGTAAACCTCACCAACAGCCATGTTAGTTTGTGCTACAAGAATCCCACTCTAAGGCCATGAAGGAGACCCAATGGCTGAACTGTAGTACAAACACTGTAAGGGAACGCTTTAGCCAAGAAGAGCTTGTTGTTAAGTTACACAAGGCTGGAAAAGGCAGGGAAAAGAGAACAGAGAGTTATGGTTTGCTAATGTTTTAATTTCATACTGAAGACTTTTCCAAAACGTAAAAAATGGGTTTTAATACACAGCTATACACAAATACCAAATTGCCTATTCTTCACGACAGCTACTCTGGGAGATGTGTCAGCTGTCTTCTACATGATCTATGCACATCCTGTTGGGGCTCCAGATCACAACCCCAGCATCGACATTTTTCACAATGACTGGTGCTTTTCCTAAAACCTCTGTCTCTGCAGCCATTTGAGCATGTGAATATTTCAGCTTTAATTTTCTAAACTAAGTACCTTCAAACATGATACAAATAAATATTTTTAAACATCTATAGAGAAAAGCAAATAAAACTAAGTGAAATACAGAATCTCAAAATGTGAAAAGGAGGAAGAAGCAAAAAACCCATATGTTACTTTAAAAAAAAAAACAGCAAAAAAAAATCACCGTTTTAAAGGCTTACTTAGCAATGTAATTAGCAATGTTCAGGTTCAGGTTCAGTTTTTAGAATTTTGTCCTTTTTAAGGTTTCTCAGTCTGTGTGATGCTGAGGACGTGAGGAGAAATATTACGATCTAAACCAGTTAATATCTTTCTGCTGTACTCCTTGCATATGTCTGCTTTTCAAAATCAATACTTCTCTCAAGCTCTCAAATCACATGCCAAATTGCATATGTGGGATGACTATCACCACACATTACTAACATTGACCAAACCTGACTGTAAATAACTTGCTTTTGGTGGCTTATTCCTTGCCAAGTCTCAACGCTCTGGTTTTACTCTTTTATTTTGAGGATCTGGGAAATCAAACAATTTTCTGCTTTTGACAAACAAGACATTCCCAAGAATGAAACCAGAAAGCAAGAAGATATTTATCTTGAGTTATCATGAGATGTGCTTTGAATATATAATATTCTCCGTGATTCTTGGTGTTGTAAAAAATTGTTCTGACTGCTTTAAATGTAATAAACAATAATTTGTTAAAGCTGCAAGTGAGATACATTGCATAGCCTTATTAGCGAAAGCTTTACTTCTACAGTAAATATAAGAGGCTTGTGTAAGTTTCTTATTTCAAAAGAGGAAGTTCCCAACTCCAGTTGAGAAACAAGCAGTTAACTGGCTCTTACTGGTTTGTGTTTTCCTAGAGATGCATGGAAGGAACAGTTATATTATATTCTTCCTTCTGTAACGATGCTAACTTCCAAAATATCCATTGCCAGCCCCTCTCTCCTTTGCCCCACTAGCAATCCACGGCCTGAAATTTCATAACATGAATTAGTACGACACACACCAAATAGGTGAGTTGATGACTCCCTGATATCAGTGACTCCATGGTTCTCCTGCTATTATTTTTTACATTTATGAAGTGACTCGCTGTGTGTTAGCAGATGAGTTTTGCCCTTGTGCAGAATACAGAAGATAGATTGTTGTCAAGATAAGGATGATGACACCAATGTCCTCTGTGCTTACAGCAGAGCAGTGAAATGATGAATACTTGTATACGAGTGTGTAGGGGGAAAGCTGGAAGGGGAAAAGGCTAGTTATAGATAGGCTTGCTTGTATAGAACATTTTTAAGTACCATCCTGAAGAACTCGGTATTTTTAAAACATGATACTTACGTGGCAGATATAAAAAAGAAACAGATGCATTGAGCAGCTTCAAGAGTCAGACTTAAAAAAAGGAAAGTCACCTCCTCTGTCCTTACACTTCCCTGCCCATAGGAAGAAGACAAGCATATGATATACAGAGCTACTCAATGGTCAAATCAATTTCTTCTAATTTAAGCTTGTGTTCGTCTCTGATATCTTCTCTAGAGCCTATTTAAAGATGTATCTTTCATCATTGCTACTTTCGTATACCTTCTTGAACATAATAGCTGTATTAGCTGTGACAGTTTATCTCAGCTGAATGGAGGAAAGACACCCAAGGAAAACTGTGAGCAGAATACAGCAGCATCTTACATAGTCCTTTAGTCTTCCCTAGTTTTGTCACATTTACTATTATCACTTAATTTTATTTCAAAACCTTTCCATTACAAAAATGTCTATGGACACAATCAAGTTTGATTCACATGGCAAGCTGTTATCAGCTCTGTTTTTAGCCTGAAGCAATATCTAATTACATTAGTGGAGAGGCTTTTATTTTCAAAGTAATGGTTTTGGAATAGGGAACTTCCCTCTAAAGAGCAAGTGAAAGCTGCCTCTCCCAGACCTCTGTTGTGCTCTTGCTAGAGGTGCTCCATAATCTCTGTCTGCATCATATTTCTTAGATCACCGCATTATTTCAGAGTCTTATCTCTAAGCGTTGTGCTAGTGACTCCTGCTGCAGCCTTACTTTTAGGGTGTTCCTACCTGATATTAGGAAATTCTCAACGGCATCTAAATTAAGCTAATTAGATTGTGGTGCACACCTAAGGCACATAGCTGTTATTCAAGTTATCTATGGAAGAAGTAGTGTGTGATGCTAATATTCACAAGCACCTGGTGGAGTGAAAAGCTACCACACAGAATCTTTGTGCTCCATAAGCTGCTCCTAGGCAAGGGACAATTAGTGCAGGTCACAGATCTACTCTGTTTGATAGAGAAGGGTTTAATACAGGGTCAACTAACCTTGTCAGGACTTTTAGGTTTTCAGTCTCTCATCATGCAACAATAGAGTACTGCAGAATACATTGTTTTAGAAATGTTTTAGAGAGTTTTAATACAGCTCAGTGCCTAACTCTGGTGGCATGTTATGCAACAAGATCAAACAAAAAGTATCCTAAAAATGTCAAAAATGACATTAAAAAGATCGGAGTTTCAATCCAACATTTTATTTCTTGCAAGCTGCAAATCATGCAGTATGACAGTCTCCTGTCCCAAGTTTTGATACATCATAACATATGAAAGCCACATATGTGGCACTGCCTGACACATAACAATGACTCTCCTGAACCTCAAGCCCGGATAATTTTTCAGCAGCCAATTTCTCCAGCTGCAGTCTGATCAAATCAATATAATCCTTTTTCTGAATAAGAACATTGATACACAGCAGGTTGAAGTGCATGCTTTCAGTGGTAGGATGCACAGTACTGTTTGTTTTCCTCTTTTTTATTCCCCATTCTTCTTATCTGACAGCTTTGGCAAAGAATCAGCCACACAACTCTAAAAGAAGCTCTTAGATGTTTCAGTATTTACACACTGTCAAATCAAAGCAATGGCAAAATACAGTTTCTAGTGGTGAAAGAAAGTTTAAAACTTAGTGATGCTTGCAGGGACTGTACTTCCTCTGTCTCAGAGGCAGTTCCAAAGGCTGCAAGCAACTGCAATATCGAGGCATATTCTTACACTGGAGGAGAATCACAATTGTGACTGCAAGGAAAAAAAAACTAGAGGAGCTTAAGAAAAACAGTGCATGTGATGACATAGGAAATCTGTGAAAATTAAGTCCCTATATTTAAAGAAAAGTAATTTTTGCAGCCCACAAAAATCCTAAGTGGTAATGTAACTGCTGCAAATAATGATTTAAGGATGCTGTTACAGTCAATCAATGTATTTCTAAAGAAAAAACTTTATTTTTTTAAAAAAAATGTAATTTTACATATAAAGACATTAATTTCTTAACCATTTTTAAAATTCCTAGCACCATTCTTTGCAGTATAATGTAATATCAAACTTTGTTGTTTGCTCTGAAATAGTATTTGTAAGATAAACCCCTGATTCTCTCTCTTCAACTTGGAGGAGCAACAAATTCCCGTTTTCTGGGAGAAGAGATCCAACTCTGACATCCAGTGGCCACGGCGTTCATGACATGCTCCTGAAGGTCTCGATCATTTGAAGCTTGGCTTGAAGTGATAAAGTTTTACTTCCCAAATAGATTATTTTAGCACTTAAATAAACATTTTCATGTGATTCCCATAAATAAGCATCGTTTGTTTCAGAGACCAAGAAAAATATAAAATATTCTGATAATTATATTTAATGGTATTCAGTATAAATAACTTGAAATATCCTAAAATGCTAAATTATTTAGGACTCCCAATCACACAAGCATATTGCCACTGAGTGATAATTATATATAAATCTGCATCTGTGCACACAGACACACTTACATATACGCTCTCCTTCTCCACAGTCACCTAGTTTTCCTAAACTTGAAATGAAATTGCCCATGTGCAGCCACCCATTTTGCACAGACCAAAGAAGAAAGACGCCTAATAACAGATTTTATTTTCCTGTGGAAGAAGGAGTGAAGGTAAAGTGAATATAATTGAATATAATTCTTCAAAGCTAGCATCTGAAACTTTGTATTCTTCAAGCAAAACTTGAAGTTGGGTAATTACCTGTAAATATTTGTTACTTGCCCATTGGCTGGTATACATTTTTTTTTTTTGTCCTAGTATTGTTAAGCTCATCTGGTACTCTCAGAGGAATTTTTAATCAAATCCAACATAAAGTGAGGTATTGGTGCATCTTTTCCCAGAGCTCTGGATGACTGATTGCATCTGGCCCGCTATCAGCTTGCTGGATATTTCAGCTTTACATTTCCCTTTCAGGGTGGTATTTTTTTAACTTTAACACCTGTTTGGTTTAATGCAGCTATTACTCGTAGAAACTCCTGCAGCAGCTGCAAGAGATGGATAAGTTTTGGGGGTTCTCTTCCATTCCAGAGATGGATTGATTATTTTAATCAATACACTGCCTGGCTTAGAGTTTCCAAGATGATAATGAAAACAACTCTGAAATCAGCCCCACTCATCACCGTGTTGGCACTCAAGATCAAAAGTTAGCATCCTTTTGGAGCATCCTGCTCTTTATAAAAATATCATTTAATATAGCATTTAAAAAAGAAATTACAGCTTTCCCATCTTCAGAATATGTCTTTCTTTGTCCTTCTATGTACCAACATATATAGAAACACCTGAGGAGTTGTGTGTGTGTGTGTGTTTGTCTCTCTGGAAGCAACCACAGAATGCAACTGCTGTATCCAGCTGCTTGCTGCTAAGTAAGCCTTGATAGTAAAGACTGAACAGATCCTCATGAAAATAATAATAATGATAATAAAATAGAGTCCTCATGTAGTTCTTTGCAGTAAAAGGAAAGGACATTCAGGACATAGCCTTATTTTCATAAGATGCTCATTTTCAAACAAGGGGTTTAGAATCATCCAGTTTTTCACAGCGCATTTCTGTGGATTTCTTTTGACTACAGGGTGTTTGCAAGGACAAGAAGAAATAGTTCAGTGTCCTACTGGAAAATTTCTGGCAATGTGTCCTTCCTATTTTAAAACAAGTAATGAAAACCACTACTATCACAGAAACCCATGAATCATTTAATGCATTTTAAACTTAATATTATGTAAGCTCTTCAAGAGAGCTGAAAAAGAAAGACTACTCATTTTGGTGGACGGTTTATTTCAAGCTCCACTTTAACCAAAGACAATTTATAGTTTTTCTATCTCCTTGTGAGTTTAACATTCATGTAAAATGCTATCTGCACAGTAAAAAGATCTTGTTCAACAGTGATAATTTCACTTTAAATCACTTGAAGGTTTGTAGTGGTAGGACTAAGGGCAATGAGTATAAACTGGAGATGGGCAGATTTAGACTAGACATAGGGAGGAATTTCTTCACGATGAGGGTGGTGAGGCACTGGCACAGGTTGCCCAGGGAAGTTGTGGCTGCCCCATCCCTGGAGGTGTTCAAGGCCAGGTTGGATGGGGCCTTGAGCAGCCTGATCTAGTGGGAGGTGTCCCTGCCCATGGCAGGGGGGTTGGAACTGGATGATCTTTAAGGTCCCTTCCAACTCAAACCATTCTATGATTCTATGATTCTATGATTCTATGAACCTGCTTGGCTGCAAATCCTCCCTTGGGAAAAGCAACCAAGAGCCCTGTGCCTTACAAAGAAACAGGGATGGGACCTGCAGTGCTTTGCCTCAGCTATATGCCACAAAAGGAACTTTACCAAAGCACTTATTTTGGGAGGATCCACAAATGCTGCATGCTTCTTTAGCTTTTTTCTCTGGGAACTTCTTGTACATGAGCCACCACAGAAAGTGCTATGTTGTCCCCTGACCAAGCTGAGGGCTAACAAAAAGGAGTGGTTTGGGTTGCTCTTGGCATCTCCTGGTGATTCTTCTGGGAGCTTTTTCTTTCTTCAGAGCCAGACATCCTTCAACAGCTCTTCAGGAAGCAAAATGAAACTTTTTTTTTAATAGAATTATAGAATCATTAAGGTTGGAAAAGACCTCTAAGATCATCCAGTCCAACCATCAGCCCAACACTACAATGCCTAATAAAACCATGTCCTGAAGTGACACATCTATGTGTTTTCTGAACACTTCCAGGGATGGAGACTCCACTGCTTCCCTGAGCAGCTCGTTCCAATGCCTCACCACTCTTTCAGTAAAGATTTCCCTAATACCCAATCTAAACCTCTGCAGGTGCAACTTGAGGTCATTTCCTCTTACTGTACAAAATGTACAAATGTACAGAGACAACCCCAAGAGCTGGGACACACTGCACCCTGAGGCATGGTCCTCAGGCCTCATCTTCACCAGCGAGGCAGCAGGGCCAGGGTGAGACAGGTTGGACATTAATTAGGAAAAATTTCTTCACTGAAAAGGTTATCAGGTACTGGCAGAGGCTGCCCAGGAAGGGGCTCGAGTGACATTGCTGGAGCTGTTTAAAAGATAGGTAGACAAGATGCTTGGGGATATGGTTTAGTAGTGGACAGGTACGTTTGGACTGGATGACCTCAAAGGTGTTTTCCAACCAAACCATTTGATTCCATGACTACAACTCCCAACATCCCTCCCGGGCACGCATGCACGCTCCCTCCCTTCACCGAGTGCTCCCACTGACCGCCTGGATTTAGTTTGGTTATTCTATTTTAGTTTTTCTTTATTCTATTTTAATTTATTTTTATTATTTTAGTTTAGTTTTCTTTTTTATTTTACTTTTATTTTTTATTTTACTTTTCTTTTCTATTTCCTTCCCTTCCCTTTCCCCTCTTGTCTCCCCTTCCCCTCTATCCCTCCCTCCACTCACACCCCCCGGCACCGCTCACACCCGCCTCTCCCCGCCGGGGGGAGGGGGGGGAGAGCGCCGTCCCCGCGTGCAGTTGCGTCACTTCCGGTCGCCCTTCCCATTTCCGCCCATTTCCGCTGCCTACTATCAAGCCCATTTCCGCTGCCTTCGCTCCTCTCCCGCCGCCGCGCTCCTCTCCCGCCGCCCTCCTCTCCCGCCGCCGCCATGACGGACCGGTACACGATCCACAGCCAGCTGGAGCACCTGCAGTCCAAGTACATCGGCACGGGCCACGCCGACACCACCAAGTGGGAGTGGCTGGTGAACCAGCACCGCGACTCCTACTGCTCCTACATGGGCCACTTCGACCTGCTCAACTACTTCGCCATCGCCGAGAACGAGAGCAAGGCCCGGGTCCGCTTCAACCTCATGGAGAAGATGCTGCAGCCTTGCGGGCCGCCCGCCGACAAGCCTGACGAGTCCTAGGCCGCCGCGCCTGCCCCGCCGCCGCTGCTGCCACCCGAGCGCGGGAGCGCCCCCGGCTCCGTGTGCCGCCCCGCCGGGGAGAGGGTGTATCAGTGCCCGTTTCTGCATAGCTTCGGCTCCTTTCTCAGTACAACCGTTCCAGTTTTTTTTATTATTATTATTTTTAAATGGAAAACAATAAAATTTGCTGGGTGTTTCTAATGTTTTGTTTGGTGATCTGCTGGCAGAGCCCTCAGGTCTTAGTGGAGCGCTGGTTATGCGGTATTAATTGTTTCTGTTTCATCAGAACCATCTGACGTGCACATCTTAGATGCTTTACAGGTAGCAGACTCCATACAAACAGCGTCTTCCTAGACAGGCAGATCAGTGCTTTCATACCCAGAGTGTGTTTTGAGGAGAGGAAGCTTGTTGGCACTCAAAAGGGTTTGATTTGCTGTCAGCTTTTATTATGTGGGGATGATTTGGGGTACAATGCAGGTCAATCGCTCTAGTGCTTTAAAACTCCAAAACGTGTTTTCTTCTTGCCTAATCTTCCTCTCACCTGTACTTTGAATTTCCAAAACTTGATTCTTTCCGATCCAACTTCACTACTTTTTTTTTCACTAGTGCTTTCTAGTCATCTAGTGATTAAAACTTTTTCTGCATAGCGCTAAAGTGTATTAATGTGGGCTTAGACACTTTTAATATGGAATAAGCGATGCAGAGGCTTGGGAAAAGCTAAATGGTTTTGCCAGGTGACTTCTCCAAATTTCCTTCCCAAGAAGAACATAAGGGTTACTCACTACTATTTTGAAGTAAAATGCCTTGAGGTGACACGATCTTGGATCAAGCTGCAAACCGAACTGATGTTGATTTTGATTTGTTACTTGAAATAGGTTTTCTGTTCGCTTGTCATAGTAAAAATAATTTTTGAGTTCTAACGAATGGTAAGGCCTCAGTAAAACTTAGGGATGTGTTGCTTGGAGAAATTAGGTGCTCTTATTTCTGGACAGGCTGAGAGAGTTGGGGTTGTTCAGCCTGGAGAAGAGAAGGCTCCAAGAAGACCTTATCGTGACCTTCCAGTACCTGAAGGGGCTACAGGAAAGCTGGGGAGGGACTGTTTACAAAGGCTTGTAGTGACAGAAATAGGGGCAATGGGTATAAACTATAAAATGGAGAGGGGCAGATTTAGATTAGACATAGGGAGGAATTTCTTCATGATGAGAGTGGTGAGGCACTGGCACAGTTTTCCCAGGAAAGCTGTGGCTGCCCCATCCCTGGAAGTGTTCAAGGCCAGGTTGGATCGGGCCTTGGGCAGCCTGTGGGAGGTATCCCTGCCCATGACAGGCGTGGTGGAACCTGATGATCTGTCAGGTCCATTCCAACCCAAATTATTCTATGCTTCTATGATATGGAGCACAGTAACTGTGGGTGTGTTTGTGGGTTGTTTTTTTTTTTGTTGTTTAGTTTTGATTAGTTTTTTACGTTGGAGAAGAAACTTCAGTGTTCTCTGATCCTATTAAAGCTGTGTGCAAACTTACCAATCTTTTTTTTGTTAGTTCGATGATCTCAAGACTTCTGAGTGCTGAACTTCTCACAGTCTTTATTGAGTCTTATAAAACTAAGCTATTCATAGCACTGTAATAAAGTAAGAAAAAGAGTGCTAGCTCCTTGGCCTACCCTGAAATCAGTATATCTGTCTTCTGAAGGATTGAAAGATGGCATTTTTCCAGTGTTGTTGCACACACAGGGATGAGGGCAATGGTCAAGTAGTTCTAAATGAGTTTTACTTGCAAGTTTTGTGAGGAACTACTGCAGTTTCCAGTACATGAGTGTGGTTTGTAGCAGATTTCATGGTTTGCACTTTTCGTGCAAGTTAGTGCAGGTAATTTGAAGAGAATCTCTTCTTCACATACTGAGGAATGTGGCTGAAAGATTTTCGTTAGCCAAGTTCTGGCACTTAACTAGTAGGCATGCAATGCAACAAAAACTGAGCAAAATTTGTAACTAAATAACTTCCTCTTACTCTTAATAAAAGTTTGTTTTGTGACAAAAGCTTAGTAACTTGCCTTTTCCCTGTACAAACAGGCAGTGTGTAGAGAAGAAAGGTGGAATGGGAGAGTCTCACTGCAAAAGCTGCTGTTCCTGATTCTCTTGCATTACACACACCGTAGCTACTGCATCCAGAGAGAAGAAAAGAACAGCAGAAGCATCAAATTCTTTATTGCATCACCCCATAAGACGTTCCCTAAGGCATCTCACTCGTCTGCTGACAGCCAATGTGCATTTGATATGTACAACAGACAATGATACCGTGTTTGTTTGTTGATGGCAAAGGAGCTTGAGCCTCAGTGCTGGGACTCGGAAACTGGAAGAGGTGGAGCGAGTGTACTTGGGTAGTGGGTTGGAAGCTGCACTTGCATTGTTTTGTGACGAGAAGCCTTGATTCTGTTAAATGGAAGGAGAAACAAACTATGCAACTTAGTCCTTATAAACTTAAAATTTATGCAGGGGAGGATTAATTTGCATAGTTTGTTTCAAAGAAGATTTCTTTGAGTATAAATTGCTAGCAATTAGCTCTATGGATAGCGCTATGGATATACCCAGTACATTTTAAGATATAACATATAAGTAAAAATTAATGCCCCCTTGCAGGCCAACTCTTTATTATGAAGTTCACACAGCCTTCAGGGACAAGTCGTAGTTACACAGTGGGGGAAGTTACTTGTTCTGTGGGGTATACTTACTTGAATCTCTGTTAAGCACGTGCCTCTGTTCTAGTGTGATTGGAAAGGTTTTGTAGAGTGTCTGTACTAAATAATGACAGTGAAACATTACAAATGCTTTCTTAAGAAACAGAAAGCCAAAGGGAAGTTTGAATTCCTAAGAATTCAAGACAAACTAGAAAAACAGGAGATGCTGAAGAATGTATTTCTGGACTGTGTTATTTTTCCTAATTTCCAAGGCATTTTTAAAACCAGTGAAGGCAGTGAGATCATTTAGTACATACATTTCAATATGAGAAAGGATAAAACATCCTAAGAACAGAGCTCGTTACACATCTCACTGGGGTGCATCTGTTTTTCACCTCTATCCTGACTGAGAGATGAAAGGTACCATTTTTGTATAAATCGGCTTGATATTTGCATTAAGTTCATTTTGTACCCAAGCAGTATGGCTTTAGCTGGGCTTCCCACTGTGACCTCTGGCTCAGTTTCCTGCGCTTCTGTAGCTTAATTTCACATAGTATGAAGTCTGAGACATACAAGCTGTTTCCAACATGGTGTGTGTTATGTTCGGTAAGAAGGAATTTCACCTGCTTTTTTTCTGCTAGTTAACATACCTTCTACTTCTCAGTGAAGTAGAACATATGTGCACTTCTAATTGAAAAAACCTAATAGATATTCAATATAGTATTTAATGACTGTTTAGCTAAAAACAGAATACTGAAATGATGTTATCTAAGATTATGAATACAGTGAGAAGAATGAAGATAGCAGGTAAACGGAGAAAGGTTTATTGTACCTTAGTTGTAGAATATTCAAGAGAAGAAGGATGAGCTTGACTTACAGAAAAAGCATACAAAGCTTTGGTTTATTTTATTTACAAAAGGGATACACTTAATCTAGAAAATATTACTGTAGAGGTGCACTACCACCTTCAGTTCTAGTTATGTTTGTTACCGTTCTGTTTGTAACGTGGCTGCCTTTTCCACCGAGTAGTGTACGTGTAAGGATTAACAATAATTACTCAGTTTTTATATCCCAGTGACTTTTCATTATAAGGGATTTATTTTTCCTTTTTAATTGCTACACCAGAGGGCAGCAAATGATGCTGCTATTCAACTGAAGGCACCGACAACTAATAAAACTGCATGCTACCTTGCGAAGTTCCTTTGCAAAAATGCATGGATACCTTTAAAAACTGTTAAAACTTCCCAATAGGCAGAAACGCTTGGCTTTTTCTAACAGGACAGTTCTAAGATTCAGAACATATATTGTACCTCTTATTCATCAAGAGTGAATAAAGCAGTATGGGAACCCTAGTGTAATACTGTAGTTCTATAGTTGTGAACACCTTAATTTTTTACATTTTCTGATTTATCAGGATGATCGCAGTATATTAGTTAACATTTGCACAGCAGAACAATTGCAGTAGTTAGGTGTTTTCACAAAGGCTTGTAGTGACAGGACGAGGGGCAGTGGGTATGAACTGGAGAGGGGCAAATTTAGACTAGACACGAGGAGGAATTTCTTCACGATGAGAGTGGTGAGGCACTGGCACAGGTTGCCCAGGGAAGTTGCGGCTGCCCCATCCCTGGAGGTGTTCAAGGCTGGGTTGGATGGGGCCTTGGGCAGCCTGATCTAGTGGGAGGTGTCCCTGCCCATGGCAGGCGTGGTGGAACCTGATGATCTGTCAGGTCCCTTCCAATCCTAACTATTCTGCGATTCTATGATTCTGTTTTCTGCAAAAGGAAGAACTTGGGCCTCTTCTTTTACATTAGTCATGTTCAGCGTAAAACTTAGTTGCTTTCTAGGATCATTTGCCCATACAAAACATTCATGGATGATAAATTTTGTAACCCATTTTAGCATTGGGATTTTACTTCAGCAAGTCAACTAATTCCTTTTTAAAGCTGAGCTATTTTAAGCATCACTTTCCGAATCCTCATCAGAGCTCTGTTGGTTCTGTGCTGATGCACCACTAATTCCATAGATTTTCTAAAGCAAAATGAAAACAAAACAAAACAAAAACCCAAAAGATCTATTTGGTTTCATAGTACCCAAAGGGGGCTTAAATGCATATTTACAACTTTTTAAGTTGTTTTCTCAGTCGTTAAAATTTAACCATGCAGTATTTCTTTTTAGTACTGTTATTATAATGCATTCATAAATCTACACTCTTATGAATTAATAAAAATGCTTATTTGCCACTGCCCTAAGTCTAGCTTTATTGCCCAAAAGAACTTAAAATCATTTAAAACAGATCAGATTGTGGCATATTTCAGTCAGTTAGACATCCTTGTTTGAAAATTTCATTAATGTTCGCTTATTTCTCATCTATTTGCCATTCTCCTTCTTTAGTCTTATTTTTTTTAAATTTTAAAATAAAACCCTTACAAATATAATACAGTACAATCTATTCCTTGTTACCCTTCAAAAGTGAGCCACTGTTCTATGCTATCATGAAGAAATGTGTCAGGATGCTGACGTACCTGAATGATTCTGACTGCTCAGAATACAGCTAGAATAACATTTTTCTTGGGTTCAGACTGTAACTTTTTGCTTTCTCATTTTGCTGCCAGCTTGGTAATTACTTTTTATTGCAATAGCACACAACATATGCTGGATTTCCACCCCCCTCCTCATTAACACATACCAGAACAGTCTCTGCCACAAATAGTTCATAACTGGATTTTATTTTGAAACCCACCTCTAACAGCTGGAACAGTCCACCTCAGATACATCTACTCAGATTCCTTGGTTTTTGTGAAAAAGTTTAGTCCAAAGAATTGATACTCTGGCTATGGATGAATGACAGTTCAAACTTTATGTAAGTTGCAAATAAAATAAAGTAAAATAAAATAAAATAAAATTTTGCAATTATTTGTGTGAAATTAGAATTTTTAAACAGGTAAATTACAACAGCATTTACTCAGGTTCAAGTGGAGCATAGTTGCATAGTTGCCCCATCTTTTCTTCTGTGGCATAGCTGGCTTAGAAGCTCTTCACAGTCTGATGCTTCTCGGGTAATGCCAATACTAGAAGAAGCACATGGGGGTTTTGATTGACAGCTGACTGAACATGAGCCAGCAGTGCGTCCAGGTGGCCAAGAAGGCCAATGGCATCTTGGCTTGTATCAGAAATGGTGTGACCAGCAGGTCCAGGGAGGGGATTCTGCCCCTGTGCTCGGCACTGGTGAGACCACTTCTTGAATACTGTGTTCAGTTCTGGGCCCCTCACCACAAGAAGGATGTTGAGGCTCTGGAGCGTGTCCAGAGAAGAGCAACAAAGCTGGTGAGGGGGCTGAAGAACAAGTCTTAAGAGGAGCGGCTGAGAGAGCTGGGGTTGTTCAGCCTGGAGAAGAGGAGGGTGAGGGGAGACCTTATTGGTCTCTACAAGTGCCTGAAAGGAGGTTGTAGAGAGGAGGTTGTTAAAGGGGGAATGGCCTCAAGCTCTGCCAGGGGCGGTTCAGACTGGATATCAAAAAAAAATTTTTCACAGAAGGGGTCATTGGGCACTGTCAGAGACTGCCCAGGGAGGTGGTGGAGTCACCATCCCTGGAGGTATTTAAAAGACGGGTAGACGGAGGTGCTCAGGGAACATGGTTTAGTGGTTGGTGGGAATGGTTGGACTCGATGATCTAAGAGGTCTTTTCCAACCTAGTGATCCTGATTCCATGTTTCTGTGATTCTAATATTTGTGCTTGTGAGGCTGCAATGTAAATCACGTTGCTGAAATGATGTTAAGGTTAAATTTCCAAAGTTAGGATTTGTAAACATCCTAAACAGTCCTGAGGTTATGTGTAATGTCTCACTTCTCTCATTTAGTTGACCCAGATGACACTGGCAAAGCTGAATAGCAAACTGCTGTGGACAGACTGAGAATAACCAGCTGGATGCAAAAATGGCTTTAAGTTGTTTTTGCCAGGGAAGAAAACCCAGTATGGTGTGGGTTTTTTTAAAGGGAAAAAAATCCTTGTATTTACCAGCCTAACAATTTTTCTATCACGTATCAGCAGCTAAACTTTTAGTATGCATCACATGCTAAAAATTTGTTATTTTGCTTATCTAATGGAGAAGCTAAAGGATATTTAGGGGAGGTGGAATGTTTTTATTAAATGTAGTTTTCCAAGAACAAGCAGTCAACTTCCAATGTCAGGTTCAGGACACAGATTCAAAGAGTTTTTCTTCACATACTACCTTTGCCAGTGAGACTGTGGACTCAGTGTCTAAATATTCATCTTAATGTTATTATTCTGATAATATTTCCCAGAGGAACACAAAACATTAGGAAGATGGTGACTTTAACAGTTATGTACTAACTGAAATGAAGAATCATGGGAGAAAATAAAGCAACATCTTTCACCATGTATCAGTCCATGGTTGGGGGAAGAGAAACTAAAAGGGGCTTATAAGAAAGATAAAGATACACTTTTTAGTAGGGCCTGTTGCAAAAGGAAAAGGACTAGTGTTTTTTTTTACTAGAAGAGGGTAGATTTGGACCAGATTTAAGGTAGAATTTTTTTTACAATTAGGGTGGTGAAGCACTGGATCGGGTTGTCCAGAAAGGTGATAGAAACACCATCCCTAGAAAAATTCAAGGTGAGGTTGGATGGGGCTCTGAGCATCCTGACCTAGTTGAAGGAGTTGGATTAGATGACCTTTAAAGGTCTCTTCCAACCCAAACTATTTTACGTTTCTAAAGTGTGTTGGGAAAATTCTGATATATCAAAGTGTTGTAGTCGGTACCTTTCAATCTGAGCAAAATAGAGAGTATTTTATTTTGCTCTAAAAAAGTTCAAAGCAGCTGCTAAGGTCATGGAGATGTTCTCGATGTCTCTCTCACATCTCCCCAGTGCAGAGAACGTGACAGCATTTATTTTAAATCGTAAAAAAACAGGCTTTAATGGACTGTGTTGAAGGACACTGCTGTCTTTCAGCTGTATCATTCCCAAGACAACATCGTGTGTAAAATGTTCAGGCTTTTAGCTGCTTCTCTGATCTCATTTTGAAGATAAAACATATCATGAAACTCATCAAACAAGTTAAAAATTATCTAGGATCTAAGTATATTTAGCACCTACTCCTTCTTGACCCTTACTTTTGCAAAAATAATCTTCCCATGAGTAAGAGTCTGAAAGCTCTTCTTCAATCTATGGAGTAGCAAAGCCATGACTACTAAAGAGAACATGTTTCCTTAGTATTCTTTTTGTCTTTTTGGTATGTCTCTGTAAAGTAACAGTCTGGTGAAAACCAAACTAAGCTCTTCTCTGCTATCTTAGCATAAGAGTGTGATTTCCTGACACACTCTTGTGATTGCAGGTAAGGCTGATGACTAGACCTGGGCTGAGCTAGGGGTGGTGCAGAATTTTCTGAACTTGGCAGCATTTGTATTTTATGTCCTATTTAATGTAAATAAATACTGAAAATACAGATGTATTATACCGATTAATAGAGAATAGGAAATGCTTGTGTTTTCTGTTTGCTGCTAACAGGGTACTACCAGTATAAACCAGTTCCCACTTGGATATTTTGAGTGACATGCATGCAGATTCAGTACTTCATATATTAAAAGGCTGTAGGTGCCTTTGACATTATTAGATCACTGTTCGTGTTGCTTTGAGAGATAAGCGTAGCGAAACCAGCTAAGCTCACTGCTTCACCTCCAACTAACTGCTCAACAGTGCCTTTGGAGCACCTTTCAAGGCATGGGGCTGCACTCTACAAGGTATCTCTGGTTCAGACCTGGTTCAGCAGGACCTCCATGGGCTGTTCTGAGAGCATGATGGACCCATCCACAGGCTAGGAAAGTGACTTGCACCCACATCAGAGCTTTGGGACTTTGCCAGAACAGGCCCTCATGCGAGTGTTGTTTAAAAAGCTATACACTGCTTTTTGTTGCTTGTTAAAATGTTTTCCTACTACGACATCAGTTCTGAAGCAGCTGTTTGCAGACAAATCTGTTAGCAATTTAACTTTTGCACTGCAGAGCTAACTGCAGCTATCCTGGGATGACCCTGGGAAGCTGGAGTGATAGAGTACTTTGGCAGAAAGCTCACCTAGTGCTCTGCCTTGTGATTTTATTCCCAGTATTTTGACTGCTTGTTTATGTTGAGGCTTTGAGGGAAAGAGATGATCTATATGCTCATCAAGCAAGCCACAGAAAGCAATTAGGCCTGTGGGATCTTAGCAGCAGCGTGGGATGACTGCCTTGGTGGAAAGTCAAGACTTGGGGCAGTGCAGGACTGCAGGCTGGCCCTATAAGTCTTTGCTCAGTTGCAGGGTAGGACTTAACAAAGTGAACTTGGATATTCAGTCTATTAGTCATCCAGAGCTGGATCTTATCTGGCGTTTGCCATCTTACCTGGAGCTTCTCATTGAATCACAGGCACAGCTTCAAGTACTCAGCATCTCTCTGGATCTGGTTATTAGCCGACTTTTCATCTCTGCTGATCAAGCCTTGTACCCTGCTAGGTGCTTTGTAAATAAGCAAGAAGCCCCAACTGGCCTGCAATCTGTTCAGAAGAAAAGTATATGTGAAAGTCAGCGGAAAAGAGGGTCCCCTAGGAAAGCTAATGGAATAAGGGCCAGGGATATATCTTTCCAGCTGCATGAACTTCACAGGAAAATCTTGTATGTGAGAGCCTCATCCTTTCAAGGGTATCGCTCCAAGCTGCTGCTTCCTTCTCAGATATGGAGCATGGAGCAGATGAGACAACGAAAAAACAAATTAAAACTCTTAAAATGAATTGAAGTATCACTTCAGCCTTCAAAGGCTGAGGGTTTGCAGTGCTTAATAATTCTTAGAGGAACAGAGTTCATCCCTCATGCTGCCCTTTTGGCAGTTAGCTATAAGCCTTTTGCTGAAAGCTTATCTCCCCCCCCGCCCTCCACTTCTCCAAAGACACTACCAGAAAAGCTAACATTATGAACTAAGAACAGAGCATTTTTCTTGGCAAAGCTGAGCAGAGAACTTCAGGCCTTGTCTACACAAAGAATATAAGAGAGGATGTGGATGCAGAATAAAATAGCTGTTCCTGGATATCACTCTGTGGGGATCCTCTTTTCCTGCAATAAGGATATTTTAAACTGAAGAAAAGGACTCAGGAACAAATCACTTGGGGTAAATTAACTGGGAGGACACATGGGCTGCTCTGTAGCTAATGTACATTGCATATCATTACTTTAGTATCAAAGATGAAGTCTTCTGCCTCTTTCCTTGGTGGCACTTTCCTTGCATCCCTGGGGGGCTGCAGAAAAACAAAAAAAAAAAAAAAAAGGAAGTATGGCAGACAAAAGCCCTCAGGCAGCTGCCACAAAAGCTAACTATGGTGTGTTGCAAGTTCAGACCTTAATTTCTCTTGCCATAACTCACATGTCCTTGGTGTGAACCATTTAGGAAACTGACCGTGCTCATTGAGGATAAACTTCTCCTGCTAAAGGGTATGAGTGCTTCAGCAGACCAAGGAGCAAAGGTTTGCAGAGAATTTACCAGGGCCCTTTGACTGGGTTCCAAGATGTAGGGGATGGCAGCCAAGACAGCAGGGCAATCCTTGCTAATGGGCATCTCCCTTCATTCCTCCCCAGTGGGCAGGTAAGGAGATGGTTCAGGGGACCCAGAGTTATATACCCACAAAATAATATTTCCCTTCACGTATGCCATATCTTCATCTGGTTGGTTTTGGAGGTGTTCAGCAGGTCAACCAAAGAGTTATTTTTAGGAAAACAGTAGCTGCCAGTCACAATCAGAATGTGACATTTCTGTTGTTTGCCAGATGAGGTGGATCTGTGGGCTGATACTGGCCCTGCAGGATGGGGCAGGGGTGCAGGTGGGACATTTCTGAAGGCACATGCACCCCTGCTGCTCCCACGTGTACCACCAGCACTCAGCTTACCCCACCAAGCAGCAGGCACCCACCTGAGGCACCCAAAATCCTGTGGTTGACCCCGTAAATCATTGGTAACACTGGGCAGGGATTCCCACCTCAGAGGGCAGTTGCATCCTTTAGTGGCCTGTTCCTCTTCCCTGCTCATCAACCTCCCTCCAACTTGCCTCCCGCTGAGCTACCACAGGGTGCATAGGCTGAATTGAAGGAGTGTCGGTGATTTCTCCTGTCTTTTTGGAGATTATCCTCATGTAATCGTGCAGGTCTGCTTGCAAGTTTTCTTTTGTAACCTGCCAGGATTTCATCAAAGATAGTTTTTGTTAGTGCATGGGGGGATTAAAGCAAAGCGACTGTTCCTGCTTCAGTAATGGAGGCAGCACTATGGCTGAAATCCCAGAGAGCAGAGCCGAAGTGCCACTATTTTCCTCCGAACTGGGGAACTAACAAATTCCAGGCGTTTCTGTGACCCCCTTCATGTATCACCTTTAATCCCTGTATCTCTAACATCAATGGGTCTCTGAGCCAGAGGTCAGTGCTGAGCTTGACTGTTGGCCTTGGTGTAGCCTCAGTGCAGATCACTGCATCACAGAATATCCGAGGTTGGAAGGGACCTCTGGAGATCACCCAGTCCAAACCCTTGCTAAAGCAGGCTCACCTATAGCAGATTGCACAGGATGCTGCCTAAGTGGGTTCTGAATATCTCCAGAGAAGGAGACTCCACAGCCTCCCTGGGCAGCCTGTTCCAGTGCTCTCTCACACTCACAGTAAAGTTTTTCTTCATGTTCAGGTGGAACTTTCTGTGCTCCAATTTGTGCCTGTTGCCCCTTGTCCATCCCCCATCCTAGTCTTCTGTCTGTCCTTTCCATCGCATTTTTCCTGTCAGCAGCTGGTTATGCTGTGACACGCCACCCACAGCAATAGCACTGTTTTGCTACTACTTGACATCCCAGCCATGCAGCACTTCTTCCTGGTGCTGATACCTCGATTTCCTTTTTTTAACGATATTTGAGGACAAAAAAACAATCTTACTTTGGTGTAGAGAGCTGGCTTGCTGAGAAGGGTCACGTAGACATCTTGCAGCTGGTGGGTCATGAATTAAGAAACCACAGGACCCAGCTATTTTAGGCCAAGTGTGGAAAGTACCGAGCAGCTGAACCATAATGCTGGTAGCTCAGCCTGGCAAAAGGATATTTGCACAATAATGCTGATGGCACGATGTGGCTTGGGCACAGTGCCCTTGTCTGGTTTTGGTGGACAACTTGAGGGAACTAGCTGAGGGGAGACAGAGGGATGGAGCTAAGCTAAAAAACCACAAGTAGGAGGACACATGTAAATATTAACTTTTAGGCTTATCCAATCAATAATTGCCTAATAGGCATAATTATCCCCTACTGTATATATTGAGGGTATCTGAACGCAATAAATGAAGCTTGGTAATCCTCCATCTTGAGCGTCCTTGTCTTCCTTCCGTTCGCGACACTTTGGCAAAACCCATTAGCCTTATGATTAATTGCTCTCCTTTGGGCTATCAGTGTGCAACTGGCTTGTGTCAGCTGCCCAGAGGAATAATTTAGGGAAGACCGCAGCTCCCAATTAATTCTATATGTATACATTTCGAGATATGCATGCATGGGAACCACAGACTAAGGCTGGAGACCTTCCAAAACCGAATTCTCTCCCACAGTCACTGTGATTAAACAGTGAAATGCCATCCATGGAGTTTATCAAAGCAGTCTAGACTGGACACAGTAACTCCAAGCAGCTTTTCTGTGGTGCCAGGGTCCAGGCGTTGTTAAGCCCACACACCCATCGCAAGTCTGGGCACTGGTGTGATGCTCTGTGGCCCATAGTCACCTGATGATGTGCTGCTTCCCCCAGGGATCTGCCTCTCTTGTCACACGGGACAGCTGGCGACTGCCTCACTGTTGAGGAGCATGGCTAGATGGGGATGAAGGCCAAGTGCTTTGCCAGCTGTGGGTGCCCATGCAGGGATCCAAAGGGCTGATTTCTTTTGGGGAATTTGACTGCACGAATGGAGTGCAGCTCTAATTGCTCCTGGAGATCATCCCAAATCCTGCAGTCAGGCTTCCGGAAGCGCAGTTTCTACTCCGTACCATATGGCATCACACAGCATCTGCTTGCAGTGAGAAGACTCTTAGAGGATCTTGTAGCAACCTTCCAGTACCTGAAGGGGGCCTACAGGAAGGCTGGAGAGGGGCTATTCATAAAGGCATTTGGTGGTAGGACCAGGGGGAATGGGTGGAGGGCGGCAGATTTAGACTGGACATTAGGAAGAATTTCTTCACCATGAGAGTGGTGAGACGCTGGAACAGGTTGCCCAGGGAAGTTGTAGGTGCCCCATCGCTGGAGGTGTTCAAGGCGGGGTTGGATGGGCCCTTGGGCAGCCTGATTTAGTTCGATATCCCTGCCCATGGCAGTGGAGTTGGAACTAGATGATCTTTAAGGTCCTTTCCAACCCTACTATTCTATGATTCTATGATTTCCTGGACTGCAGGTGCATCCTTCAGCTCCCCACAGCACCCTGACTCATTTGCCCGTGTCTTCTAGCTACACCAACAAGAGAAGCACAGTTTTTTAGAGTAATCTCCACGCACTGCTGGTAGGTGGAGTGCAGCATACCTATGCACACCTATATGGGAAAGATAGCCTGTTTCTGGAAGTCAGTAAGAAAATATCAGTGGGGAAATTACAGAAGATGATTAGCTGGAAGGGATTTTTTTTTACCTCAGCATGGATTTTCTGGGGCAATGAAAGGAAGCACTGTGAGAAGGGGAGGAGATGTGAGGACAAGGCTGTTTTTAGCCCTGGGCAACAGGCAACATAGATGGCAATGGTGTACAGTGTAATGGAGGACAGCCTGCGTGGTCCAGCCCCATTGTCTCATGGGGTGACTGGGTCCAGCCTTTCTCCTACCTCTAAAAAAACTATCCGGATTGCTCTTTAACACTGTCTAGATTTTATTATTTTCCCTCCCATAGCACAGGAACAGAGAGTCTTGAGGGTTTAAGAGCAGCAGTGGTAAAGAAAATGTCACAATGAGCCGAGACTTCAGACTAAGCCGGAAGTTGGATAATGTATTTTTAAGTGCTACTCCTTTCAAGTGTCATCTTGGCAGACTCTAGATAGCTATCTTTCTCTTTCAAACCAAAGAAGACTGATTCATCTTGAAAATCTGTCTTCTAGAAGCTATGAAGTTGTGGCTTATGAAAACACACTCTTCCCAAGGATGCTACTTTGTTTATAGTTTCATATTGCAGAGATGTGTTGTGGATGTGAAGACCTTAAAAACAAACCTCTCACCTTTCTTGCAAGAACACTTCAACTGCTTGTCAGAGGTGCCAGAAAGAAGTACATGCCAGAAAAAAAACTCAAAAAGGACAAGAGCCTGCTCCACAGACAACACAAAAGCTCAAACACTCAATGCAACAACAGCTCTTGTCCTTCTGTTTTCCTCCTGCTTTTCAAACTAGTTGATTTAACATGATGAGATCATTTTAACTTCTGAGAAGCCTACTAATCCACCATAGTGATGTCTCCTTTGTTGTCATGTGTACCTGGAGGAGAACCCTGTAACACCTCATATCTGCTTGTTTTCAATTTCAAATCCTTCCTCAAAATAATTTTTAGTTATAATACTTCCAAAAGAATTGACAATGGTTAGGTCTTGAGTGAGACTACCACCTCTTGGGCTGTCTCCTTGTGTCTTCATGCTCTTTCACATCCTTCTAGAGCAATCCCATGCCCCAGCCTGTGGTTAGGCCTTTGAAGGTTATATATATATATGTTTTGGTTGTGTGGGTTGGTCACTGCCACTACTGTGAAGAGGGAAAACCACTTAATATAGTGAGATAACGTTTTTTGGATATTTGGTTAGATGAGTTAGCTATTGTTTCAACAGTGTTATTATCTGTATATCATTCCTAATTCAAACGGTCCCAGCTTTGTACCACCCAGTTGCTCAGGAACTCATTTACCGGCAGGGCAAGTTCTAATGCACAGAAATGTGATGATCTGGGTTGCCATCAGCTGCAGTGGCATTACCAAGTGAGTTGCAAAACCACAACAGCTGGAAGTTCTGGTCACCACTGGTGGGGCAACATGACAGTGCCCATGCAGGAGGGCTGGGCACACACATGGAGGGAGCTTCCACAGCTGCTGGCCTGCCAGTGCTCACCCTGCCGGCAGTGGGGCCTGGGCCAGACACTAGGTATCTCCTGAGCTGCTCATCCCTATTCATCTGCTGGCTGCTTTGCCCTGAATGGTTGGCACAAAACTATTACTCCATTCCCTCTCTTCCTTCTACTCTGCTCCCATTTTTGGCCTCTCCAGGGGCCAAAAGCTAGCCAAGAGACTTCTCTGGCCCTCCACTGCCAAGCTGCCCATACACATACCATGGTTGAATTCAGGCACTGTGATATTAATGGAATGCTGACAACATGGCTGAGCATCAAAGGTGGCCCTGGAAAAATATAATGTGCCATAACAGGTCTTCTGTGCTCTCTGCCAAGCAACTTAGTGCATTAGGATAGCCTTTTCTTGTGGAAACCAGTTTGTTACTTAGTATGTTATACTCAATGACAGCAATAAAAGAGGTTTCACCTGCTTTTCTTCCTTCTTCTTTCTCCCTGTTCTCTTTCCCTTCCTCCCCTCTCCTCCTCTACTCCTTCCACTAATTCTTCCTTCTTATCCTCATCCTATTCCTCATCCTCTCCCTTCTTTTCTCCTCCTTCTCCTCACTCTTCTTTCTTCTCATCCTCCTTCTCTTCCTCATTCTCTCTCCTACTTTTCTCCTCCTTCTCCTCACTCTTCTTCTTTCTTCTGCTCTTTCTTCTCCTCCTCACCCTTTTCCTTTTTTAATCTTATTGGCCCTGACAATTGTCAAAGCTATGTCTGTCATATTCATGTGAAGGAAGCCTTCTTTTGCCTCTCATACCTGCCCACTCACCACTCTCCACCACTGCCACCGCTTCCCTTCTGCAGGAACTTGACACGTTTGTTCAGAGAGCCAGCAAACCAGTAGCCACTGATTTCTCCTCTGCACCATCTGCTGCCTGAAAAGAGGTCTGCCCCACGCACCATTCCCACTGTCTCCCTCCGTTCCTACCTTTTGTTGCCGTGCACCATCCTCTTCTGAGATCTGCAGAGTAAAGTTAGCTCACTGTGCTGCCAGCTCCCTGCCCTGAAAACAGCCCCATTTAAGGTTACAAGCAAATGATACAGTTTTTGTGTGAAAAAAGTGGCAAGGGGATGCTGTGCTGAGCAGCAGCCCATCCTCTCCCCCATACCCTTTACCTTCTAATGTGAGCACCATGCAGAAGGATTCACTCTGGTTGCCCTTGGACCGTCTCCTAGTACGTCCTGGCTACTGGCACACTCTGGGAAGGAGAAGCTGTGGGCAGAGGAAGAGGCAGCCAGGGCTCCCTGGCTGCAGGACAGGCATAGGCTGGTCCAGGTACAAGAGTCCGGGCAGGACTAAGTAGCAGGAGGAGGTGGGGGAGAAGCGCAAAAGAAGAAAGGCCCAGGCTGATGGTCCAGGTCAAGATGTTCAGCTACCTGTTTGAGCACTTTGTCCTGCTGCCCATCCATAGCTGGTGCTCAGCTTTGGCCTCCACGCTTCAATTACCTGCATCTTTGCTGAACAGCACCTAAGGGAGGAAGCTGATGATGCAGAATTTGCTGACAATATCAGCAATATCTGCTAGAGTCCGCACCTGCTGCAGCGTGCGGAAAAGAGAAGATGCGGTTGGCCGTGAGCAACACAAACCCTCAAATATCTAGAGTATTGCCCTGGATGCACCCTTTGTCCTCAGAAAAACTTTAACATTTCAATGTGCATTTTTGTTCACTTCAACACAATGAAAAAGCAAAATACTGAAAGGTTTCGTGCAACAAGGTATTCCAAACTGTCTTGGTTAGGGATAGTTGAAACATAAAGTTTATTTTGTAGTACAATAGTTTACACCAAGTGAAGAAAACGGTATCCAGTATAATAAAATCACTTGCAATATAACATTACAATGCCTTTTAAAACTATTTTGTCGACACTCTGATGAAGGTCAGTGCATTCTCATGGAATATTTCAAGGCATTTTTCTCCTTCAATACTATTGTTTTGAAAACTTTTCACGGTTTGTAGTCGACCCTGAGCATCGTCTCTTCCTGCAGTTTAGCCATTCCCCAGGAGGTGGGGCTTCATGTCCTGTAAGTGAAGCAGAATTGAAAGACAATTTTTAAAAAGTCCTTTGGATTCGAGGGCTTGAAATTTTTTATCTCTCCTCCCTGTTTTGCAGAGGAAATCCTTCTGGATCACCATGACAGCTCCTCAGGCCATAAAACGTCAGCTCATGAGTCTTAATATTCCAAGCCTGTCTCGTCCCAGCTAAACCTAATTAAGCCAAAATATTATCACCTAACTAGACATATCAAAAACCACAATCCTTGTACTAAGAGTGAAAATCATTGTCCCCCTGCAGATGCTACTGACGTCTTCAGGTTTACTGAAAAACTAATGAATAGGAGAGAGAGAGGAGGGTTCACCTTGTGCTTCTGCCCCATTCTCAGCAGGCACCAAGCACAGTCCCTGCGTATCTGCAGGCCAGAAGCTGGTCAGCTTTATTCCTGCATGGTGGGTCATGATGCTCAGCTCCATGTTCCTCTTGTCAATCTCGGTCTCATGTGAGCTCTCAAGAAGGCTGGCTATGCTACCCAAACCACCGTTGCCATGCAGCAGAGAGTGCTCCTGTTCTGAGCTGATATATTGTCAACTGCAATTGTTATGCTGCAGTAGCAGAAAGCCTTCTGGATAGCATGGACTCAGACCCCAAGCGCCTTAGATATTGAACCTGAATCAGTTCTTTAGGATCTCTCAAAAAGTATCTTTCTTGTGGCTTGCTGCTCAGATACAGAGTGTTGCTGAAGTCCACCTGAGGTCATGGGATGTCATGTTTGGGCAGATAAGTGGAAACTGGTTAGCTTTGGCTAGCTCCTGTATGGATGTGCTCAGGACTAACACTTCATACTGAATGGCACTTGACTAAAACCATAGCACCTCCCGCATCTTTCCTCAGCTGTAGTTTGGGAGGAAGGACAGCTGCTTTCTCTGCATGATGCAGGGACTATGTGACTCAGAACAGCTCTTGTTCATGGTCCTCTTTTATAGGCCAGAAAGATGTAGTTTGGGTTCACATATCTTTGTTGCAAGCTCATTTAGATGTAGGATGTGAGTGGGGTGAGGTCTTGGCTCATTCCCCATGTGTGAACTTTCTACAGAAATTGGGTGATCAGAGCAGCTGCTCCCTGCAGAGGTAACTCACATCACAGACACAGAAATGTCTTTTTTGGGTCACACCAAAGTTTCACCCAACTCAGTGTTCTGTCTTTGGCAATGGTGAAAGGCTGTTGCCTGGGGAAAAGGATAAGAATAGAGCAATGTATAGCAATTATTCCCTATAGTACTCCCCTGACCAGCAGTGTTTTCCAGCTGAGGGATGCTGCCTTTATGTTTAGTTGCCCTTTTAGAGATCAGTTCTAGTGGGAAGTTTTCCTGTTTGTCTGGGGGCTAAATTCCCACCACTTCATTTTAGAGACACTTTGAAAACTGTTTAGTTGTAATGGACCCATTAGAAATCTCTTCACTGTTGAATGCCAGAGATTCCTTTAGTCAGCCATCAAGGTGCTGGTAACATTGATCAGTGAAGATCTAGTTCCTTCAGTTTTACATCATTCTGATGAATGGTACAAAACCATTTGCTCAAGATAGTAAAAATCAAGAGAGGTAGCCAAAGATTTGTCCTATTGAATTGGAATTAGAGGTGCTGTGTCGTCTCATGGAAAAGAGAAATCATTTTCTGCATGGTTTGTTTTTTTTTCAAAAGGACAATCTTATCTCCATTTCAATTCAATTAGTGTGTGTTTTATTAACAGTGAAGAGAAGTCCCGCTTGTATTCAAAACATTCCTCTCTTTTGCATCCTGAAAAGCAATTCATAGGCTCACAGCAATATTGGCACTTAGCAGAAGTTAGCCACAACTAGGAGTGAGGTTAACAGAGCAAACCCATTTGCTCAGGAAATTCTTGAGACAAATCTGAAACACAGTGTTCCTGTCTGGCAGCAGAGAACAAATTGAGCATTTTTCTTAGCTCTTAAATTGCATTTGAATGCCAGCATTCTCATGGGGAAATTTGGTTTCTGAAAAGAATTTTCATCAAAATTATCTTTGCACCCACTTCTCTAGAAAAGAGTTGTTTGTCCTTTATTTTCACAACCTCTGTGCAGAGCGTCCCGTCCCAAGTAGGAGAAAATATTGAGTCCTACATCCTACTTGCAGCAGCAGTTTTCCCTTCAGGCAGTCTCTTCTCCTGCCAGAAAACTGATGCCAGTTTCCCTTGTGGTGCACTTTGGATGGGGTGATGCCATCCAGTGCAGCCCTGACTCTGAGACACAGGAGCTGTAGATCTTGTTAATTCTGGTGCTGGCAGAGAGCAATGGAGGTTGAGATCTTGTTCAGCAAAGAGAAAAGAGAGGAACCCTGCCAAGAAGTGCCTACAGGCAGAAAAAGGAAAAATGTACCGCAGCCAGGCACTAGAGACTGCTGAGAAATTACCACAGTATGATGAGGATTTTTTTCAAAGATGGGTGGCTATGGAGGTAATCTAGATTACCTGGAAGTATAAATGCAAAGGGAATTAGTTAAATCTCTTTTCCATCCATCTGCATGGGTGTTCTCATCCAAAGTGAAGATGGTTGATGTTCTTAAGGCAGTCTCACTTCACAATTTTCATGAATTTCAGTGAACATTTCTGAATGTCTCAATGTGTACAGGCTATGGTACAACTCCATTTTCCAGGCTGGGGCTGGAGGAGGGAAGGACAGAAAGAAAAGGAGTCATTTTGCTTAGACAGGGTTAGAAAAGAGAGATCTGAGTTAAAAGAGTTGAGGCTTGAGCAAAGACCAGCCCTTCACAGCAAATCATCACATGCAGAAAGTCTATATGGGAGGAAGCAAGGCAATGTCAGTGGTTGAAGGATGATAGAGGCTGAGTATGGTCACCTTGGGAAGGTCTGAAAGGTGGAAAGAGAAGCCTTTGATGAGATGGAGTCAGTGGGAAGCAAGATAGCAAAACCAGAATGTTAAGAAAATGATTTAGAGCAATGCTCTGAAGGGCGTGGGTGCAAGAGCAGAGGAAACTGGAAAGGAGAAGGGCTGCGAAATGGTGCAAGAAAAAACAACAGATATTAGAGAGGCTGCAGAAGGTGAAGAAACCTGAGGCATAGAAACAATCATATCCAGAGGAGGAAGGAAGGGAAAGATGATATCCAGGAAAAGGACTGAGGGGACTTAGAGAAAGCTGATATTGACCTGCTAAAGCAGATATTAACATTGCAGCCAAGCAGAAGGTGCAGTCTGTGGTGAAGGTGTGATTCATTTCAGCGAGTTTGAAATATAGACCACAGCTGCAGGGCAAATCAAGGGAAAAGAGGAAAGATGCCAAGTAATCAAATGGGCACCAGTATGAAGGTGAATGTTGGCGAGGGTGTGGTCCGTAATGTTGTAAGGGAAAGGTAAAGTCTGAGGGAGTTCATCCAAGAGTTATCGTGGGACAGCAGTGCCAGGATGGGGCAGGAAGGAGAGTTGGATGAAGTGGTGATGATGGGAATAGAGTGACTAAGAGCAAGGAGGTGCTGGAATTAGTCATAATAAGGAGAAAAGTCTAGCAGCTTCCCTTCGCTTCCACTCCCTGGAACAGAGACTGGACCTATTTGCTAAGAAAGATGTGGGAGGGAAAAAGAAGTAAGAGGACCATAAGGATGAAGAAATAGTGGATGAAAGGTAAAAAGGAAGGGAATATAGTTAGGCAAAGGAAAACTGGGGGAGAACAACACAACAGTGCTGTTGGAGATCTTTTGAAAACACTACTTGGACTCCAAGCTGCTTGCAGTTTCTAACAGAAAGGGAGGGAAACAGGTCTCTGAGACTCAGGGGGGCCTTCTGCTGCTTCGGTGTGCTCAAAGCATCACTAGCTCTTCCTCTGCCAGGCTGAGCTCCATCTCCCCTTGTGGCATCTGGATTCCAACAGTCCATAATGCACAGCTGCAGGCCACAACTCATAAATAAAAGTACTCTGTCCTTGAGGCAGAGAAAGAACTTAATCAATGCAAAGCTGGAGGATATGATGATACAAATACCACAGAAGAACTTTGCCAGGGTGGCCCGATGCTGTATTTCCAAACTGGTGCCTGAAGTATGCAAAGCCATCATGTATGGGAAAAGTCTTTTTCCTGAGGCAGCAGCAGCAGAGTTGTGCCCTTCACAGTGCAGTGGTCTCACATCCAGTGAATCATCCTCGTTGTTCTCAGGTCATGGGTAGAGCCAGAGCATCTTGGTAGCATCTTCCAGCCCCTTCCAGTCCCATCCCACAGCCTCAACTGTGCCTGGGGGCTACACCGCCCTCCCATCTGCCTGCTGTGAGATCAGCTGGGTAATGTCATGCCACTTTCAGGCCATCCATCTGAGACTGCAGGTCTGGTGGAGATGGTAATTTCATGTTCAGGGAAACCATCTTTGTGCGATGAGTTGCAAGAGCCAAATATGAGCAGTACCTGCTGCCAAGCGCTGTAGCAGAAATAACTGGTTCTTGTAGGGTGGCAGCCAGGGCTTGGAATGGGGATCTGGCCTTCCTCATAGCCCTTGTGACAGGAAAACCATTCATGAAGAAATCAAGCACAACCCTTCAATGTTTTGGGGGTTGGCTTGTGCAACAGCTTTATTGTTTCCAGTCGCCAGGCTGACATGAAATTCTACGCAATTGGGATCTTGGTGGGAGGGCTCTTTCTCAAGAGGAAGGGGAAACACAAACATCTCAGTGCTGCAGGAGACTTATTTGCAGCGTGTGAGGAACCAGGGGGGGCTGTTGATAATTCCTGTGTGCCAAATGAGTAGGAGGGAAGAGGCCTTGGCCAGGATCCTCCTTTAAAGCTAGAGTAAAATAGCCCATGCTGTGTTTGTGTCAGTGTTTAATAGGTCTGAGTGATACTTTGTATATGATCTAGCATGTTGTAAAGCTCTTTGGGAAACCTTGGCTTGAAAATATATATAAAATCAATTTTATTTGGTGGGGGAGATCATATATTTGGGAAGATCTCTTGACCTCAAAAAAGTTCATTTGTTCTTCTTGTCTATCTAATTAAGAAAAAGTCATGTCTTGTCAACAGTTTTTCAATTATCTGTTTAAGATGTTCAATTAAAAATAACTCCAAATATTTTAAGTCCTTGTGAATTGCCCTAAGGTTGAAAATCTTTTATCTTTCTTCCAAATGTCAGTATATACACCCACAGTTAATTCCAGGTATTAAATACCACAGGTTTAAAGTTTCCTAACTGCATTTTCCACCATCTGCACTTTACCACGTTTTCGGAGTATTGTTACTGAGGGATAACATGAGCTCGGTGATTTGAATGGCAGCAAATTTGTGGGGTCATGCTGCAGAGCAACTGGAAGAATTAGTCTTGACTAGCAAGATGCCTCATTGCCTTGTAGCTGACAAAATCAAACACCAGTCTAAAATTCTTTGCACTGGGTGCCTGCCAGAAAATGCAATGCAACACAGTTTATTAGAATTCCAAGTGTTCTGAGGAAGGGCTGAAGCTGGAGTAAACAGTGTCCCCAAAAAAACACTATGAGAGCAAAGCAGTTGTAGTCATTAAGGAAAAAAGTAACTCCAAGCCATTGATCAATCTTGTTCATTTTTTTTTCTTGCCAAATATAGACATAACGATTGCCTGCTTTTCTTAGCAGAAGGACGTCAGAGAAGGAATAGGCTCTAATGCTGTAAAAAATTCAGTTGCCTTCTTACTCCCAAGTTTCTGGGAATGTGAGTATCTTGGAGTCATAGAATCACTAAGGTTGGAAAAGACCTCTAAGATCAGTCTAACTGTCAGCCTGTGACTACTCTGAACCATGTCTCAAAGTGCCATGTCTACACACTTTTTGAGCACCTCCAGAGATGGAGATTCCACCACCTCCCTGGGCAGCCTATTCAAATCCTTGACCACTCTTGGTAAAGAACTTTTTTCTAATATCCAATCTAAACTTCCCATGGTGAAACACATTTCCTCTCATCCTATCACTTGTTACCTGGGAGAAGAGACCGGAATCCATCTCACTACAGCCTCTTTTGAGGTAGTTGTAGAAAGCGATAAGGTCTCCCCTCAGCCTCCTCTTCTCCAGGCTGAACAATTCCATTTCCTTCAGCAGCTTCTCCTAAGGCTTGCTCTCCAGACCCTTCATCAGCTTCATTGCCCTCCTCTGGACACGCTCCAGCAACTCAGTGTCTTTCTTTTAGTGAGAGCTCCAAAACTGAACACAGTATTTGAGGTGTGGCCTCACCAGCACTGAGTACAGGGGCAGAATCTCTTCCCAGTCCTGCTGGCCACACCATTTTTTATACAACCCAGAATGCTGTTTGCCTTCTTGGCCACCTGGGCACACTGCTGGCTCCTGTTCAGTCAGCTGTCAACCAACACCCCCAGGTCATTTCCAGCCCCTTTTGCCTAAGCCTTTGCATGGGGTTCTTGTGACTAAAGGGCAGGACCCAGCATTTGGCCTTTTTGAATTTCATACAAGTGGCCTCAGCCCATCGATCCAGTCTGTCCAGATCCCTCTATAGATCCTTCCTGCCCTCAAGCAGATTGACACTCCTGCCCAGAGGACACCTGTCTAAGCCTGTCTAAGTCCAGCTTCTCTAGGAGAATGTTGTGGGAGACAGTATCAAAGACTTTGCTGAAGTCCAGGTAGATAACATCCACAGTCTTTCCCTCACCCATTAGGTGGGTCACCTGGTCATAGAAGGACATCAGGTTGGTGAAGCAGGACCTGATTTTCATGAACCTATGCTGACTGGGACTGATCCCTTGTTTGACCTGCACTTGCCTGTTGAGCTCATTCAAGGTGAACCATTCCACAATCTTTCCTGGTACCGAGGTCAGGCTGACAGGCCTGTAGTTCCCCAGACCCTCTTTCTGGCCCTTCTTGTAGATAGGCATCACATTGGCAAGCCTTCAGTTGTCTAGAACCTTTGCTGTTAACGTGGACTGCCTGTTGGGAGCGGGCTGTCTCTTACTCCCTGGTGAGGGAACAGGGGGACAAGTCTCAGCAGAGTTTATATGGGTCCAGCAGACTTCTGTTAGAGCTGGGAGATGAATTCTCTCAGGCTCTTCTCTTCCTGAAGCACACCTGATCCTACAAGTGCTGAGCCTGGGCTGAGCCCTTTCCTTACAGAACCAGAGCTCCCTGTTTCTATCCTTATCCCCATCCCAGTCACCATCCCGGGCCAGCAACACAAGGGCTTCCCTGCAATAGCTGCTCTGAGATGCTGGCTGTGGTGTCACCAGGCAAAGAGGAGCAGTGAGCAAAGGCAGCCCACCTGTGTCCTTAGTCCTTCTAGTTTCCGGCAGAGTGCTGTAGCTCCTGCAGTAGGGGTTGAGGGGAGGAGGATGAAAACAGGAATATAGAAGTCCTAAACTCTCCATCATGCAGCCAGGCTGTGCTGCAAGGCCCGTCCATGCAACTTAGATGCCCGTTACCCCTTGGAGCTGTGATGAAAATCCATTTGTTTTGGCTAAGTGGCATAGGTCAGGGTTGTGTGTAGAACCTCAACTTCTGTCTCCACTTGAGCTTTTTTTTTCAGTGCTGTGTCTCAGTGTTACCACCAGCTGCATTGTGCACATGAAAGATCCATGCAAGAACTGCGGCTTTGAAACTCTGTGCCTTTTCAGTTCAGTGGGGGGCTCAGTGCAGAGCGACGAGGCATTTTTTTCCTGTTATAGCAGCAGCCACAATCATGTTTAATTTGGAAGAACCTGTGGTAAGAGTGGCCAAGCTGACACACCTTTTGTTAGACTGCTTCTTGCCAAGAAAAAGCTTTCAAGACTCAATACTTCTTTGTGCTGACTGTGAGCTTTAGCAGTTAAAATTGTCTTGAACCTGGTCGGTCAATGTTGCTTCTCTGATGGTGCCCATCATCAAAGTTCATGTCAGTCATTCTTTATCATGACAGTTCCCAAGAGGTGAACATTAATATCCAAGCATCACACTGACAAAGGTCTCATACCTCTGGGGACTGTGTGCATTAGGCAGCCAGTAGTACCCTGGTTAGACAGACCTTTGGGCTTTCTTCATTTACCCATCTTGCTTTTTCTCAGAGTTGTCAGTCCCAGAGCTGGGCTCAGGTTTTGTGTCAGCATGCCAGAGCACAAGAAACTTGTCCTTGAGGCTTTAAATGTAAATTTTGCAAAGAGTTTCATAAGCAGCCCTTGTATTCTGCTGTTTTATTGCTGACTAGCTGTAGTGTTGAAAAGTGTCTGGTGAAGCAGCAGAGGCTACAACTCTATGTGGCTGAATTACATCAACTCAGTCTCACCAAGAGATGAGGAATGGGGGATCACGACATCATATTTTTACACTAACTGTTCTGACAAAATCACATTTTAGACCAATGCAGTGCTGTCTCCATGTCCATAAACACTCAAAGGAAAATACTAATATGGTGTATAAGCTGAAGCTCCTAAGAGAGGTGCAACAATCTTTTACTGCCACCCACTCTCATCATATTGGATAATTAGTATCTATATAGGCAGAGTACTGGAAAGATAAGATGGAGAATCAGGATTTGGAGGTGGGTGAGGCACTCCTACTGAGGCAGGCTGCTAAAAAAAAAAGGGGGAGAAAAAGCCAAATGAAAGACGTTTCGAAAAGTAGACTAATATAACTAATTTCTGAGGGTGTCAAGGTGGGGTGCTGTACCTTCCTGAGGCTGTGACCCCACAAAGCCCCAGCTCCCAGTGCTTTCTCACGGTAAAACCATTGGCCCAAATGAAGTCATGGTTCTTCCCACCTGCTCTGCTCACACTGCGCTGCTTCACCAAAGCTCAGCCTTCACCAAAGTCCTCCTGGCTGGGTGGCCTCACTAGCTGTCTCAACAGCTATTTTCATGGTGTTTGCTTTCCAGACCAAGGTGTGCCTGCATGACACGTTCAGGCAAAATGGTATCTGCTCAGAAGAGAAAGTTACCAAATGCTCATGTTGTAGCATTTGGTACCACAGGCTGAAAAACAAATTGCCTTGCCTTGGCTTTGTGGAAAGGACGAGCTGCTAAAATGGAGCCCAAAAGAAGCAGTGCCTGGCATTTTGCCCCCATAAGTCATAGAAGCATTTAGTTTGGAAAAGACTCTTAAGATCATCGAGTCTAAACTAAGTCAAGCACTGGTATTTCTGTGAGGAGGATGGCATGGAAAATATACAGTTTCAGACACAAACAACTCAAGAAACATGGAATGCCAACTCTACAGCTGCCTGAAAAACCTTCACTGTTCTTTGTTTGTGTGCAGGCATTCTTTAATGACATAATCTCCTCTTCTTTAGTTTTCATTTAAATGAGTCTGCCAGATGGGCACACAAGAATTCAGACTGCATTGACATTCATCTGGTAGTTTAATTTAACTTAAACAACTTTTCTATTTCTTCTGACAGTTTTTTTTTAACTGTACCCAGAAGGTGAATTGGTAAAATATCCCAAACAGCTTCATGAACATGGGCCTGAACTATTTCATTCTTAGAACAATGGAAATCTTTCTTTTGTTTGCAGTGGGAGGATTATAAAAACATGTAAACAGAAGTAATTAGCAAACATAGAATAGAAACTGTTTGCAAACAAGTGACCACCAGAAGAAAAGGTGAAGTTTGGCAAATAGATTGTTGACTACTAGTGATTTGCCCATAATAGGTACATATTCTACCTTACCTTCTTTTTAAAAACCGAGCATTTATTTTCTGTGGTGTAGCTCTCTGTTCTTCTACCAGCCTGTGCATATGCCCACATTGAAACAGGACCAGTAAGGAAAAGTGGTTACCAGGTGCTTGTAGGAGTTTTACACAGCTAGAAGGCAATTCCTGGCTCTCCTTCAGCCTCTTTTCTCTCTGTTAGTGGCTTTCAACAGAATTGCATACTTCAATTCAAAAGTATTCCGTGATTAACATGCTTAAAACTGTTTCTGTTCATACTGAAGGAAAATAGATGTTTAGACTTATGTGTGTAAATAATCCTTGCACTTTGTGCAGATTTAATGTTAAACAGATGCGAAATGTTTACAGGACAAGGGTCTCGAATAATTTAAACAGAGTTGCGCTGAGTGATGATTGCCATTAGAATAAGTGGTCAGAAACTCCCTTGGCAGTGTTTAATGCATCATTCCTGCTTTCTTCTGCATAAATAGAGCAACTGTCCCTGGAATTTAGTGAAAGGTTGCTATGTTTTCACTTGGATCCAAAGCTATGATTGCAGCTTGTGTGGAAGCTAGCTCTCTTAGACCCTTGTCACAGCAGATGTAGCTTTAGCCACACTGAAGCCCATGCTGCCACATCCATACCTGTACTGATGCTGGGGCTGAATTATATCCAAGTGAGCTGCAGGCAGTGCTTTGGATTGCAGAGGAGAGAAACTCTCAGTACAGAACCCATGAGGTTACCTATAAATATCTACATAATTTGGCTTACTAAAATTCTTCTTTTACGTGCCTCTCTCTGTCTATCTCTTCTATTCCCCTGCCTCTACAAACTGGTGGGATTACCATTTCTACCCCAGAAGCTCCAGCTATCTTTCCTTTGCATCAATGACAAATATTCTATTAGGTGGGTGCAAAAATAATTGCTGGTTTTGCCACTGTAAACTGTGATGCTTACTTTGGATTAAGCTTCTATTTAACTGTGTTCATGTAGCGTACCATTTTAAAGCATTAAATTCGCTCTATGTATTTACACTAATGGTTTTGTTTTCACTGTTTATTTTTTTTTATATTACACTGTCAAAGTAAAGATGGGAAAAAAGCAAATTAGAGTGATTTTCCTGTAGGAGTTCAAAAGGGGATGTAAAGCAGTGGAAACTGCTAGCAGGATCAACTAAGCATTTGGCCAGGAGACTATCAACAAATGCACAGCTCAATAGTGGTTACAAAAATTTCATAACAGAAACAAAAGTTTTGAAGATGAGGAGGGTTGTAGAGCATAGAATCATAGAATCATTAACTTGGAAAAGACCTTACAGATCATCAGCTCCAACCGTACCTGTCTGCTACTAATTCATGTTGCCAAGTACCTCATTTACCCGCCTCTAACACCTGCAGGGATGGTGACTCAACCATCTCCCTGGGCAGCCTCTGCCAGTGCTTGATAACCCTTTCTGTGAAGAAATTTTTCCTAATGTCCAGCCTAAACTTCCCCTGACAGAGCTTAAGGCTGTTCACTCTTGTCTTATGATGTATCACTTGGGACATCCTTCTGTAATAGATGACAACCAATAGAGGGTCAGTAACAACTGATGGTGTTCTGCACAGTGGCTGGACTGACGTGAAGTATGAAAACACTTCCGCAAACTGAAGCTGCATCAAAAGAATGCTATGGTCACTGTTTTGTAGTTGGCAAATAGAATTATCCACTACAACTTCTTGAATCCTGGTGAAACCATCACAGCAGAGACATATTGAGAGAAAACCAACAAATGCTGCACTGGTTGATCAAAAGTTACTAATTCTTATCCATGACAATGCCCTACCACATGTCTTGCAAATCCCTCTGCAGAAGCTGCATGAATTGAGCTACAAAACTCTATCTCACCCAGCTTACTCACCAGACCTCTCTAACAATGATTACCACATTCTCAAGCATCTTGACAGCTTTCTGCAAGAGGCTTTCCACAACCAAGCAGCAGCTCAAAATGCCTCCGAAGAATTCATGAGTTCCACGACTCCAGAATCCTTTGCTATCAGAATAAATACACTTGTTCTTTGTAGGCAAAAATGTGTAGAATGCAATAGTCCTTATTTTGATTAATGAATTTTATTCTAAGCTGAGACATCCTGATTTAAAGTTGATGAGGAAAAATGACAATTATTTTTGTATCAACCTAATAAAATTCAAGAGTGAATAAGTTTGTTTACCAAAGGCCAAAAGCTGTTTCATTAGCTGATAAAATTAACAGAGCTCAAAAGAGGATGAGAGGAGATGAGGCAAGAAGCTCTGCCAGATTGTGCCATCTGATTACCTGCTCCAGTGAGTGTTTTAGAAATGCAGAAAGCAAGTTGCTGGTGTGCTGCATCTTCTCTGCTTGGGGCTTCGTGAGTGTGCAGTGATTATATGTTTGGCCTCGTGGCTTAAAAGAGAAGCATTTGCATAAACAAGAGATGAAGTATCAGCAATCCCAAATATCCCTTGTCTTGATTTGGGCTATAATTTAATCTTAGATGTTAGACTAGTGTCAGCTGGGCTAATTATAGAAAATGCCTTTCCTGAAAAAAAAAACCAAATCCCACATTACTATAGAGACATCACAATTACTCATTGAAACATGGGATCTTGTTTAATTTCTGACTTATTTGCATTCTTGATGGAATTCTGCCTTTTAAATGAAAAACCTCTAAGGCTGCACAGTACATGCCTTTAAACAGAGTCAGTAGTTTCATCTAAGCGGATGGCTTTACTCCTGCATATTCAGTCCTCCGTCTTCCGTGGATGCACTTGCACTGTATGAGCTATGAAGAAACAACTGAGGAAAACACAAAACCTTTTAGATTAGTCAACTTTGCAAAGATTCGCCCTTTTTAATACATCTGGCTGGAAATGGCACTGTTTTACCCTTTTCAGAGCTATTAGTTAAAAAGCAGTAAGTGGGCTTGAGCTTGTTCAGTGATGTCAGCTTCCCTGAAGGGCCCCCTGCATTACCTCTGCCACACACGACCAGGCTGGGGGAGGTAGGGGAACGTGTCAGAGAATCATAGAAACATAGAATCATAGAATCACTAGGGTGGAAAAGACCTTTGAGATCATCAAGTCCAGATTGACCTGTCCACTACTAAATCATATCACTAAGCTCCTTATCTACGTGTGTTTTAAATACCTCCAGGGATGGTGACTCAACCACCTTCTTGGTCAGCCTGTGCCGGTGCTTGACAACACTTTCGGTGAAGAAATTTTTCCTAATATCCAATCTGAACCTCCCCTAGCACAGCTTGAGGCCATTCCCTCTCATCCTACCACCTGTCACTTGGGAGAAGAGACCAACACCAACCTCTCTACAACCTCATTTCAGATAGTTGTAGACAGCAATAAAGTCTCCACTTCAGCCTCCTCCTCTCTAGGCTAAACAACCCCAGTTCCCTCAGCCACTCCTCATAAGACTTGTTCTCCAGACTCTTCACCAGCTTCATTTCCCACCTCTGGACATGCTCCAGCTCCTCAATTTCTTTCTTACAGTGAGGGGCCCAAAACTGAACACAGTATTAGAGGTGTGACTTCGCCAGTGCCGAATACAGGGGCAAAATCATTTCCCTGGTCCTGCTGGCCACACTGTTTCTGATACAAGCCAAGATGCCATTGGCCTTCTTGGCCACCTGGGCACATTGCTGGCTCATGTTCAGTCGGCTGTCAACCAACCCCCTTAGGTCCTTCTCCTCCGTGCAGCTCTCCAGCCACTCTTCCCCTAGCCTGTAGCACTGCATAGGGTTGTTGTGCCCCAAGCACAGGACTCTTCACTTGACCTCACACCATTGGTCTCAGCCCATTGATCCAGCCTGTTCAGATCCCTCTGTAGAGCCTCCCTACCCTCTAGCAGATCAACACCCCCTCCCAGCTTAGTGTCATCTGCAAACTTACTAAGGGTACATTCAAGCTCTTCTTCCAGATCATTGATAAAGACACTGAACAGAACTGGACCCAGCCCGGAGTCCTGGGAACCACTTGTCCTCCTTTTGTTGTTGATATATTTGTAGAGATTTTTTTTATTACTTTTCACAGAATTGGCCGTTCTAAGTCCTAGTTGGGCTTTAGCCCTTCTGATTTTCTCTCTGCATAATCTCACTTCTTCCTTGTAGTCCCTCCGAGATGCTTGCCCCTTCTTCCAAAGCTCCTATACTTTCCTCTTTTTTCTAAGATCCACCCAGATCTCTCTGCTCAGCCAAGATTGTTTTCTTCCCTGCCAGTGCATTTTCCAGCACACAGGGATAGCCTTCTCTTGCGCTGCCAGGATTTCCTTCTTAAAGAGCACCCAGCCCTCTTGGGCTCCTTTGCTAGGGTGGGTGGGGGGTATGCCTCCTGCCTTGCCAGGTACCTTTTGCTCCTGACAGCAAGCTCAGATGTCTCTGTCAAGGAGTACTGGCACAGCTACTTGTCCAGTATCTGCAATTCTTAATTGGCACTATGTTCAACAATACTCTCCTCACACAGGAATGCTCTTGCTACAGATTTTAAGCTGTATTTGGATTTCTGTGATGTTAAGGTCCCAGAATCTAATATATATCTTCATCCAGTTCTATTTGCTAAAACTTTTTACACAAATATTCAGATCTCTAAGTTTGAGTGGGATTAATTTCCTCCCTAGCTGTCATGCCTTTCTAGTGGAGTTTACCTTCAGGAATAGCTGCTGCCTCATATGAGGATTTCACATATTGTAAACTGCTCAAATCTGTCCTTGATTCATCATCCAGAAAAAGCCTGTAAAAGGTGGTATTTAATGTCCAAGGCTAGTTAAGCTCAACAGCCCACTGCACGACTGCTACTAATGCACTGCAGCTCCATCCACGAGGGCGCCTTCAGGAAGGGGAGAATCGAGGCTGAAAAGGGATAATGAACTAGTGATGCTCAAGCAACAGGGACAGCATTCAGAGCAATGAGGGGAATATTGAAAAGTGAGAAGAGGAGAAAGTTACTAACATTGCTCATTTCAATGCAGAACCAACAGGCTGAAACAGGCAGCGATATCTTGAATGTATGGTCTTAGAGATGTTGCCTTACCTTGAGCTGTCTGAAGCCCTATCATCTAGAGATGGCTTCTTTTTAATATGTTGCCTTGTTTTTAAAAGCCTTTCCCAGGCTGTAGCAGTCAGGTTCCAGGAGACCCCCACAGATAAGGGCTGGGATTGGCTCCCTTTGCTTGTCATGGTGTGCCTGTGCTGTCATGTTATTTGGCTTCCCACTTCAGTTCTGGGCTACAATCCCCAGCTTGCACATGGCTGCTTAAATTTCGGCCTGCTCCCTGGCTCCTGGGGTGCAGTGGTCACCTTGCTCTGAAACAAAACCAGGGTACAGTTCTGCAGACAGCTGCCCCAAACCCAGTATGGCTGAGTGAATACTGGGTTTGGCTCCCTGTGCCCCACAGAGTCTTCACTATAACATCACCAGGGGATGCAGCTCACAGCATTTTCCTACAAAAGTCCCATTCAGCTCACCAGTTAATATTGAGTCTTCCCCTCATTTTGGACACTTTGATAAAAAATGCACGCACATAACACTCAAAGCCCAAAGGAGACTGCATGCCTGCTGCAAGCAGCACAGACGCTGCTGATATTTTCCCATGGGCAGGGGGATCTGAGCAGTTGGGCAGGAGGGCCAAAGCAGTGAGCAGGTCCAGAGTCCCCGGAGCAGTTATGTCCAGCAGCAGAGGTGTAGCCTGAAATGTCGGAGCTGGCTCTGTGCCGGTCCCCTATGCGCTCAGCCATGGGGCTGTGCAGCATCATGCCAGGATGGGTGTCTAGGCAGAAGCAGGTACGGAGCTGGCACCTGCCAGATTCCTGAGCAAAGTCTGACTGTGTTATATGCCTTTTTTTTTTCAAATTGTTCTTTTGCCTGTTTGGTCTGTTTAGAACATATTCTTTCTTTTTTTTTTTTTTTTTTGCCAGAAGATGTGGTGTTTATTTTCACCAGAAGATCTTCTGTTTATTTTTCCCAGTGCCTGCAGCAACTTTTGTATCTTACCTCTGCCTCCATAGCAGGCAAGAACTGTAATGTCTCCTTTTTTATTTTCCCTCCTTTTTTTTTTTTTGTTTGACTGAGTTGCTGCAGCAGCAGACCACTTGTTGATTGTTGTGAAAATACGGGTCTCTTTTAGGGGTGCAAGAAAAAAGTAGATGGGAGGGTGAAGGGAACCAGAGAAGTCTGACTGAGAAGTCCAAGACTCGACTGAAGCAAACTCCCCTGCCAGATGTGGGGCAGAAATACAGAAATACGTGAAGAAGTACAGATGATGTCAAGAAGGAAAGACACTATGTAGAAGTCCTGAACAGCCACTGATATTCCAGCTGCCAGGTGGTGTTGGTGGGTACTCCTGGGCCTCCCTTCTCCTGCAGCAGGACAACCAGTGGTAACAGCTCCATGGCTGATGGCAGCTGCTGAGAGTACAACAGCTGTGGGATAGGGGAAAGAAGGGCAAACCCAGTGAAGGCAGGGCTGTGTGGGCAGGACCCCGTGCCCCGTGCTTCTCAAACAGAGGCTTTGGGCAGGACGTGGTGTTCATGCTGTAACCTACACCTAAGCCTGAGCCCAGCCCCATGCACAAACTTATGTAATGTCTCCATTGCTTGTGCAGGAGCTCAAGTGCAGGTGGGAGGGATGGGCACCCAATCCATGCATAGGAAAAAAGTGGTGGGCAATACCCACTCTGGCTGGTTAGGGTTCAGGGCCACAGGGGATGAGACAGAAAGGAGCATGGTGCCTGTGTTACACGCATGGGCCAGCTGGCTCTGCCCTGGCTGCCAATGGACAAGCTTAGAGCTCACGATCTCCGCAGGGAGAAGTATTCCGAAGGAGCTAGGTGAGCACGCAAGGGCAGAGGATGCTGCTGGGACCCACCACAGGGGCAGGCAGAGGATGCTGCTGGACCCACGGCCGGGATTCAGAGGATGCTGCTGAACCTACCGCCGGGATTCAGAGGATGCTGAGACCCACGGCCGGGGAGGGTAGAAGATCCTGCTGGGACCCACGGCCGGGATTCAGAGGATGCTGAGACCCATGGCGGGGCAGGCAGAGGATGCCGCGGGACCCACGGCTGGGGCGGGCAGAGGATGCTGCTGGACCCAGGGCTGGGATTCAGAGGATGCTGCTGAACTCACGGCCGGGATTCAGAAGATGCTGAGACTCATGACTGGGATTCAGAGGATGCTGAGACCCGTGGCGGGGCGGGCAGAGGATGCTGCGGGACCCGCGGGGGGGCGGAGGGCCGGCGACCGCCTCCGCGGGGCGGCCCCGCTGCAGTGTCCCGGCAGCCCGGGAGGAGGAGACGGCGGGGCGCGCAGCGGGGCAGCCCCGCGGATCCGTACGGCGGGCTGAGCTCCGCGCCCCGCCGCTCCCAGCGCCCCCAGCCCCATGGCGGGGCACCTGGCCCCGCCGCGGCCATGGGCAGCCCTGCTGCTGCTGCTCGCCGCCCTGCTGCCCGCCGCCCACACAGGTAGGCAGCCGCCCCGGGAGCCCGCGTGGATCCGTGCGCGGCGGGACGCGGGGTGATGGGCGCTGCGGGCACCGCGGGGCACAGCCGTGCCGGGGCAGAGGCACCTCGGGGAGACCCGAGCCGGGGTGCGGGTGTGTCTGCAGAGCCGGGGCGGTACGGGGGCACGGAGTCATAGAACGGTTTGGGTTGGAAGGGTCCTTAACGGTCATCCAGTTCCAACCCTTCTGCTGTGGGCAGGGACACGTCCCACCAGACCAGGGTGTCCTGGCCTTGAACACCTCCAGGGATGGGGCAGCCACAGCTGGGCAACCTGTGCCAGTGCCTCACCACCCTCACAGTGAAGAAATTCCTTCTTATGTCTATGCCTAAATCTGCCCCTCTCCAGTTTATACCCACTCCCCCTAGTCCTATCACTACAAGCATTTGTGAACAGTCCCTCCCCCGCTTTCTTGTAGCCCCTCCGGGTGCTGGAAGGTTGCTGTAAGCTCTCCCCGGAGCCTTCCCTTCTCATCCCAGTACAGCTCGGTCGCTCCCGGGGCAGCTCCGGGGCTGCAGCCCGCAAGGACGCTCCCGGCAAGCGGGAACTGAGTGCAACTGAGGGAGGGCTGCTCCCCTTTTGCCTTTAGCAGGGTGTGCGTTTTTCCCTCTGGCACGGGCTGCCGATCCCTCCGTCCCGTCTGGGGTTGCGGGGCTGGCACCGGGCACCCCCCGCGCTGAGCATCTCTTTGGAAAGTTAGGCGAGATCCCTCTTTTCTCCATTCCCGCCGTCGGAGCCGTGCGGATCGGAGCCCTGATCAGCCTGGTCGAGGCTGGAGCTGCTGTCAGGATTCCCGGGAATCTTAGCTCGGGAAGTGGGATCGTGGTGCGGGGTGGCAGATCTTCCCATCCTATCCTGCATGGAAGCGGTGTACATTAACTGCAGCCCGCATGGCATGGTCTGCACCGCGGCAATGCCCAGTCCTGGATGTGTCTCAGCTTGCACCCACAAGATCTTTGAGCCAGGACAGGCATAGAGGGACACAGGGAGGCATTTCAGCACCAGATTTTGGCTGCTGGGGTCACAGTGACCGGGGCAGTATTGGGATACCTGCTCCCTGGCTCTGGGCACAGTGACTGCCCCATCCCCAGCCCGATGGTGCAGCTGCAGAGGAGCCAGCCAGGGACCGTGGCATCTTACACATCCGGCAGCTCAGGGCTGGACAGGACCTGATGTTACATGTGGCTCCTGGTGCGTTTTAGTGTGTGGCTAAATAAACCGAAAAGATCTACTTGATCTGGAATAAGGAAAAGATTTTTGAGCCTGCTTTGGGGACCCTGTGCAGCTCACTCCTGGTGGGCAGCGTGCACAGTCGCAGAGTAAGTGGCAGAGTGCATTTGGAGGAGGCTGATTGCAGAGCAGTTTTGCTAGCAGGTGCTAATGTATCCACTGCTGTCTCTCTTTCCACTCTGTGCCCATCCAGGTTACACCTGGGACCGGTCCTCAAACGGGATTTGTGCTCTGGCTGTGGGAAATAGAGGGGGAATTGGGTCTACTGTCCCTGGGGCTGCTTGCTGTCAAGTGGAAGAGGGAAGGGAGCAAGGGAGTTCATGTGCTGATAACGTGGGCAACCTCCATGCGAAGTGTTGATAGCCTCTGAGAAATATTGTTAGCTGTAGAGCACAGACGGGCTGTTGCTTCTCTGACTGTGTGATGTCTGAAGTGATTCAGGGGAGTCTGAAACTTTATGGATGTTACATCCAAAATTTTCAGTACAGTCTTTCTTCATTCACAGTTCCACACCAATGTACTGTAAAACCAAGCCAATCTCTGGACAAACCCAAACGTCTTGGCATAGTACTGCATAGACTGTGTGCTTCCCTGCTACGGACCTCTGGAGTGCACCAAAACCTGCTTGAGGGGGAACACTGTGCTGTTAAGCCCTGGAAGGACTTGGGTGTGGGCTGCAGATGTGCTCCTTGTCCCTAGTGGTGTGCTGGCCATGCTGAGTGGTCACCACTTTCCTTCTCCAATCTAGAGAGTGTTTTATAAGCCACTAAACTCAGGCTGTGCCCCAAAGAAGTGCACTTAGGAGGGTTAGCAGGTGCTCAAGTCTTTTCTCATGGGTTTAAAAACTGTTGCTGAGTGCCTTTTCTGCTCTCAGCCCTGCTTCCTCATCTGCTAGCCTTGTTTGAAATGGTCCCTACGTGTTCTCCTTTCCTCACTTTTCCAGCACGTGCTTTGTCCAGATAACCTGTCCCAAACTCACTCTGCACTTTGGAGTTTGCCCAAGTACCCTGTCTGGGAGATGGGGAGGCTGCCTTGGCTCAGCAGAGCCAGCAGAGGGACTCCAACAAGCGAAATGAAAGAGCCCTTCGCATTTTGTCTGTGAAAGAAAGAAAAGTTTTTTCCCCAGTGAAGGTCTGGCACTGGGCTAGTGCTGTCATTGACTTTGCTTCTGTTTATCAAAAAGGAAAGCCAGTGTGGTGCCTGTGCCTGGGATTTCTATGTGCCATCTCTGAGACCGAGAAAACGTAAGAGATGAGTGTTGTTCTGGACTCAGTCTAGGGGCAGATCCTATTCCTGTTTCGCCAAGAGAGATTTTTGTTGCTTGCTGCCAGATCCCGTGTGTGGAAGGATGAACAGCACGTACTGACAGCGCAAAGCAGCCCTCCTGTAGCAACCGTCCTCAGCTGCTTTTATACAAACAATATTCGAGCATACCTGTGGCCAGAGGGAGAGAGTCAGGAGGAATGTGAAGAAGAGGCTGAGCTCCGAGCAGAAGCTTTGCAAACAGCAGCAGTCACTCTCATTTTCCATCCTGGTCTAGATTGTGTGACATAAATAGAGAAAACAGAAGAATCTCCAAGGGAATTTTCTACTTCATTTAGCTCTAAGGAATGTATACTCTTAGTTATTTAGGACAATGCTTTAATGATCTTAACTCTATAGCTCTGTACCAGCCTCTGGGTGTGTCAGAGGTATGAAAGTCCTTGTACCGCCCTAGTCTATGATTCCAGTTCTTCAGGCAGCACATGGATCGAGGTTGGCTGACCTCATGGTTAAGAAGATGCATTTAGAAGCTGAGCTGTACAGAAGGAAAATAGAGGGAGGCTGAGTAGATCATGGAGCAAAACTAAGACATGGCATGCTTTCTGTCTGTTTGCAGAGGGAATAGGATCTTGTTTGAATGGTACAGGGCCTTGAGTGAGCATTCTTATGCCCCAAAAATATACTTCCCTCTTCAGACACATTCAGTGCTTAAGTGACATTCCTCATGCACGACACTGAATTGCTAAATCTGGCTTCTGAGTCTCAAGATAGCTGAGACTGGACTTCACGCCTGCTCCAAGTTTTCTGTAGCCATTTACAGGTGATCCATTATCTTCAGATTAATAAAGCAAAGCAGAAATTTCACCAGGCTCAATTTCTGGTGCTCTTCTAGGACTAATGGTTTCTCCAGCTGAGAGCTGTGTCCATTACTAGGGAAGCACTCAGATGTGTGGCAGGGGTAGCATGAGGATGTACTGGCATCAGGCATCGGATCTCTTAAATTTACACTGCTCTAGTTCAGGTGTAACCAGGACTGGAACCTTTTCCTGATCAAAAACTCCAGAGTGAGCCTGTATTTGGAGCCTGATTGTGATCCCAAATATTCAAACACCTGCAGCAAAACCAGCACCTTCCCACTCCCTCATCTCCCAGTTATTGCTTGTTGCGTGTCTGATTTCTGCTAAGGGGGAGGAGGGAGCATGGATGTTTAGCTCCTGTAGACCGCTAACGCACTCAGCAGGTGAAGTGGTCGCTTCTGCAGAGGGAGTGGTGTAGACATTGATGTGCCTTCCTCTTGGGAAGCTCCACACTGCTGTTTTCTCCCTGAAGCTACAGGCATACTGTGCCCTTGAGAGGGCAGTTCCAGCCCTGCAGACAGTGCAGGATCCCTCAGGCAGATCCTGCTGTTGCCTGTTGAGCTTTTCTCCTCCCCTTCAAATCACCACTTGCCTCTTCTGTTTTACAGCCCTGCCAAGAAGCAATGATTTCACTGGTGTGTTACACTACAGGATTGTTTTTATTTCAGTGCAACTGAAATTTTATTTGCTTGGAACTATGGTAGTGTTTGTAATTCCGTAAGATGAGAGGTCACTTCACCTCTCCAGCCTGTGCCCCTGCCCAGCACAGCAGAGAGCGATTTCAGAGCAGTGAAATCCAGAAGGATCTTGAAGATCTTGAAGCTGGGGAGATCCTTTCTTTCTGGCTCATGAGGAGCCCAAGCTGAGAACTTGCATTTTGGCTATGTTCGCACTGACACCATAGCCTCTGAGGACTGGTATGGCTTACATTTTCAGGGCAGTATAGGAATAATGGATCTTTTGAAGAAATGGAAGGTCATCTGGAAGATCTTTCACTCTGCGTGACCCCGTATAAAGCCTTTGAAATCACATTTACATTTTCTTATATGTGTTTGCTATACTACCGCTGGTTCTGCTGTGCTGTTGGCTGCCAAACCTACGGTCTGTGTTGAATGTTCACAAACTGTGGTGCCAAAATAAGCACAGCCAAGATCAAGACAGTGGCTTAAAAAGCACAAAATTTAAGAAACAAGAAGTACTGAGGGTTTTTGCTTTGCTGTCTGTTCTGTGAATCTCTGGAACATACATTTCTAAGGTTTCCTCCACACCCTGGATATTTAGGAATTTAGAGGGATGGTATGTTTTAATCTGCATCTCCACTGCCTGCCTCTTACCAAAGGGGCACACAGACCAGCAATTAGACCAGGGGACTTTGTGTGTCTCTGTACCTGATTAGATGGACTCCTGACACTCTTATCACAGCTCTTGCATTTTTTTCTTACTTGCAGGCACCAGCAGCATTTGCCTGCAGCATCTCCTTAGTTAGATTAATTTCCTTTGGGGCTGTACAAGCACCTGGAAAGTGTCAGGTTTCCCTGGTTCCTCTTTAAACTTTAGACAAGCTTGTAGTGAAAAGGAGTTTTTTCTATGGTGGACCACAGGGCTGAGTGCTTAACTGCTATACCGGTGTCAGAGTTAACAAGAACAACATCAAACAACTATACAGTAGCTCCATCGTTGTGTGGTCTTGTCATGCCTCGGGACAGGGGAGGTTGTGCTGATAGCCCATGTGCCTTTGGTCCCAGAAGCACCTGAGCAGGCTGCTGAGGTTCCTCCTCCTCCTTTGTCCTGGAGGAGATCCTGATACCCACCTCCCTACAGACAGACCTTGTCCTGTGGCCTGCCCTCCTAAGGCACACGTCTCCTGGGTTTCTCATACATGTAGCTCTGCAGATGCCATTTCGTCCTCCTTGGTTCCTGGGACTGCTCTCTGGGATGTAATGTAAGAGCTTCTCTTCTCCTTTGCCTGTCAGAGTTTCTGTAAATGTATGTTCAGGCTTCCTTGTGTGTTGTACAGTTCATAGCATTTTGGAGATGATTAAAATCTGTGTATGCTATGTGTCCTGGGCAGCAGTCACTGTACCTTGCTCTCATTGAACTTGTAACCCCTGGCCTGCTGTTAACTCTTCATAGATTAAACCTGTGCTGTGGGACATGAGATTTCTTCTTATACGCCAGGTTGGGGTGCGTAACCTGACAGCGCCACAGCCCCATGCTGCAGTAAAAGCTGACTATGCTTCAGTGCCTCTGAAATTGGTCTCTGTGTGTGGCTCTGTTTTGGTGTAGGTGGTTGCATTTGGCAGAGTTGGTCTATGTTTAAAGCAAATAGCACCAAGAAGTGGAGAAACAAGGCAAGGTGGAAGAAAGATTCAAGTCATGTAGATATTATGTGCTCTAAACAGAGAACTTTTCGTAAACAAAGGGAATATTGTTAGTTGTATCAGATGGAATGCTGAAATCCTGTTGGAAGGAAGGCAGTCCAAGCTTCTCACCCTGGAAGAAAACCCAAAAGGTATATCCAAATTTAACTATGTATGTATTAGAGGGCTGTCTGGAGAAGTGTGTGCTTTCAATCACTCCTTTTCAGTGAGTAACTCGATCATTGAAACAGCTCATCATTAAAAAGAGCAAATTACCCTTTGAGGACTGTGAAGTTTGTTCGTATTTCATTGTTCCAGCACAACTATTTCACTATTACTCAGTCTTGAAGTCCTCTTGGGCATCTCGCAATGGTCCTGGTTCCAGCAAATCTTTCCGACTGCTGTATTCTTCTGGCATTAAATGGATTATTTTTCCACTGGAGGAGTCAGTTGTTCTTAATATATACATCTGCTGTAAAATGAGGCAACTCTTCAAATAGTTATTTGTTGTAATATTTACCGTATAATTGGCTGCAGTATTTTGGCTGAAACATTTTTTGGGGAAAAAGTGCAGAACGGCTGGAGCTGGAATGTTAGTTTTTTCTTGTCTCTAAAAAGAAGATAAAAATAAGAAACATTGAATAGTCAACATAATTGGTTGTGGCACTTCGTAATGAAGTGCTTTATCCCTTCTCTCAGAGTGGCATCGTTGGAAGGGTATACATGGTGAGAAGGGGTTTAGTTGGTAACAGGCAACAACTACTGAGTTTACCTTAAAATTCCTGCAACAGAAAGCAGCAGTTGTGATGGGCAGACCATGCTGCGTGGCTGGCAGCTCACAGCGCCCAACCCAAGTTCTGCTACCCACCTGACCAGCCCCCACAGAGCCCTTGGATGCTCCTCTCACGCTCTCCTCTGCTGGCAGCCTTGGAAGCAGTGAGCCCCGTGGTTTGCCCTCTGGTCCTTGCTCTCCTGTAGCAGAAGTAGCCAAGCCTCCCATTTTCAGCCTCAGGAAGTCAGCATCTGCTTTTGCCTGTGTTGCTGAGGTCTTTGCGCTAGAGCACTGCAGCATGCACGCTATGGCCTGATAGATGGAGAGCTGGATTTAGTTGCTGTTATTCCTGCTGGGTAGTGTCTACTTTCACGTGGCAGCCCCACTGACATACCTAACAGCATCAGAATCTGGCTCTGCATGAACAGTTGAATTGCAGTTTTGCAAGGTCTGAATGCCTTTCCGTTTCATCACCTTTTGAAGCCATGCCGTGTTTGGTGACATAATTGTGTGGTCTTTAGCATCAGATGCTTTGCAGATGGCCCCACAGCTCACGCACGCAGGGGCTGTGGCAGTGTGAAGCTGATGGTGGTCCAGGGAATTGGCAGAAGGCTTGCCGCACTCTGCAGGAGTTACGTGGGTTATGTGTTTGCAGCCTCAGCCTCTGTGTCAGCTGAGCTTCCTGTTGGCTTCCTCCTCCATATGATATTGGTTTGATGTTTCTGGTCTCTCCAAGTAAACATATTGTAAACAATTTAAGACTGAATGGCAGTGATGGAAAGGCTCCATCTGACTCAGCTGGACTGAGACTTCAGCCTGATTTCATGTTGCAAGTATTTTTAATATGCATATTTGGTGTCAGAGGTGAGCTCGGGATCGCAAGACCTGGTCTCGTTCATAGGTCTGAGACAAACTTTTAAAGTGGCATCTCATCTTTCCTGACCTCCATTGTCCCTGTTTTAAAAATGAGTTGAATGCTTTTTCTGTGCTGTGGTGTCGGAGAACTGCCCAACCTTAGCCACTGTTCTCTTCTACTTTTCAAACAAGAAGTAATGACTGAAATCTTTTGTGAGATGCTCAGTAGTATCTCCACAGGGTTTTACCAAACTTCAGTAAGACAATGTTGGTTTTGTACTGTCGTTGCATTTAGCATCCCTGCAAAGTAGTAAGCTGACTGTCCCCTGAGGAGGACAGTCAGGGTTGCGTGGGTTCAAGTTCCCCTCCATGACTCAGGACACAGGTCATGATGTCATCCCTGCTGTAGACTCCCTCTTGTCTATTGTGTATTGGACTGTGATTTGTGATATGCTTACACAAATGCTTATCTGCTGTGTGATGGTACTCCCTGAAATCACTGGACACAGCTGAAGGATGTACATGCATATAATTTTGCTGGATCGAACCTGCAAACTGATGTGGCTTGGTGTCTCCCTCCCCAGTCTGGGGATGTTAATCCAGCTGTTCCACAGAACAGTGCTTGAGGATAAATTCATCTTAGTGATAAGGTCAAGTTTCTGTGGTGAAAAAGACTTTGAGCAGAGGCTTGAGGAGCCTGAAGTTGTAGAGAATCCCAGCTTTCCATTTATTCCAGTCAATAAACTACCGAGTCTGCTTGGGTCTATTTAGAAAGTGATTTTTAATTTCTGCTTTTTATTGACTTCTGTATTCCTTAACTTGTTTATTTTGCTAGTGAAAAAAAATTTACTATTGATCTAGGTGTTTGCTGTGTCGTAGGGTCTTGCAGCAGCTTTGGTGATGCTGAAGCCCTGCCTTTCAGTGTCAGATCCAAAGGTGTATCTATGCAGAGGAGAAGGAAAGAACTGCGCTCAAGACTACGTGGCTGTAAATACCTGAATGTCTTTTTCCTCCCTGATGGCCTACCATGAAAGTATTGAATGGCATCCACATTTTGAAGTGCCTGGTGCTTGCAGACACCGAAGAAATTGCTCTCTTCTCCAAAAAAGCAAACCCAAGAGAAAATGAAACAAATCAGGAAAATAAGCTCTTCTGTGACAGCACGGCCACTGTATTGAAAACCTAGAAAGTCTAAATCTTAAACAGCAATATCAACAAGCCAAATTTTCTTGTTAGATGTGCATATTAATATACTGCTTTTGTTTGCAATGTGATGATTGCTGCGTCAGAGTGCTGAGTTCCTGTTCTTCACTCTTTATGGGTACTCCGAGAATATGAATGCACGCTTAAATTGATGTTGGGAGCACTCAGCAGACACCGTGTGTGTCTTCACGAAAGCTCTCTCCAGTCAGGATCAGAGCTATTTGGTTTCAGTTGCTGAGTGCAAGGTAATACCTGTTTATTGCCACGAGATGTCTCAGACCATACATGCTCCTCAGCTGCCCTCAAAGCAGTTCATTCTCCACCGCAGGATGTGCCATGCCCATGGAAGTGCTGATTGCTGAGGGCCAGACACCTCTGCAAACAATCTCACTTTCTTCTCCAAAAACAGCTGTTTAAATCAGTCTCAGGGAGGAATGATGAGTGTTATGAGACACTGTGGAGTTCTGCTCCTGTTTGGTACCATGCTGTGCAGGTCAGCCTGGAAACCTGCAGCTGATGATGTGACATGGGAATGGAAATTAATATGAAACCTTGGAGGGGGGGAAATAGATTTCAGACCACCAGTTTAGTGAGGTTAGAAGAGAAATGGCTTTGTATTGGTGTACGTCTTTCTTTGCAGTGGCGACCGGCCAGCTGTGTCTCACTGCACTAACGCGGTGCTACACAGGAAGGCTGGTGTGGGCACAGCTGCGTTGGCACAGTGGTGGAGTGGGAGCGCATCTGGGAGAGGATGATTTCCACACTCCCCACTGGGAATGGAGGGAAGCAACTATCTGTGTATATGTCAGGGGCAAGAGAAATATAAAAGGAGTTTTCCTTTTGCACCAGTAGGGAGAGGGGAAGGTTGTAAGCCTGGTGGAGAGAGCTGAGGCAAGTGGTCAGGATGGACTTCAGGGACTGATGGGGTAAGCTTCAGAGTAACTGATGAGTCAGCATGGATATTTCAAAGAAGAAGGTGTGTCTTAAAGAGCAGGGGATTATTTTTAACATGTTCCCACCATTCTATCTGCTGCTTTCCTTAGGGAGAAGCAAGTTTTTTTCTGAAGGCTGGAGCCCTGCAGAACAAGCTGCTAATAACTACAGTGAGGGTGGCAGAAATAGACCCTTTGAATCCCAACATAAGAGCCTCCATAAAATTATCCACAGGGTTTGCAATACTGTTTGTAATGAGAAAGGAGCCATCTGGCTTTTGCAGCGAGAGTCTTCTTGCAAATACATATTTTAAGCTGCTTCTGCTATATAAATACATTTTTTTTTTTAAAAAAAAAACTTTTTTTTATGCTTCCAAGCAGTCCCTGTAAGAAACTGATAAAGTAAATAGTGAAACTATGAAATGCCTGCAAGAGCTTTTGAGTAATTTGGGGGCCCTCTGTATAGAAGGAAATCACTGTGTATCAGGAAGCTTTGCTGCTCTAACAAAATGTTTGTGCTTCTGAACTGTAGCAGATGGCCAACCCGTAAGACCCTAGCAAGTTGCTTAAGTTACTTGTAAAGCAGTGCAAATTTCTATGCCTTGCTAGTAGCAGCTAGTGTTGGTTTGAGGGATCCAAGTGAGGGCTTTGTCTTTGCTATCACTATGGGTCTGCTTTGCCAGTGTTGGCCCTGTAGAAAATCCAGATCCAGACTGCCCATAACTATGTTAAGCAACACCTCCTTGCATGCTATGCAGATGGAGTCAAAGCCCTGTGGTGGTAGCAGATGTTACTGTCATAGAAATAAGGGTTGATTTTCAGCAGGAGCTCATTATAGGGACTGGCCAATGTTGGTGGTGGGATGTTCAGAGCTCACTGCGTTACTTCTGAACAGCGGTGGTGCCAGCTCAGTGTCAGAGGGTCACCTAGCAGCAGTCAAAGAGCATACTGTATCAGTCCACCCTTTTACTCCACCTCTCTTTCCAAATTTCCCACTTTGGATGTTCAAACAAGGATACACGCATAAACGAAAATCGGAGTCCCTGCACATTAGTAATGTATGGCTTTGGCAGGCTGCTAGCTATGGCATGTTGAAGACTCTGTAAGTCTACCATGGTCCTTCTTCAGACTTGCTCTCCTGGTTTTGCAGAGGCTTTGTCGACATGAAGGGTTGATTTCTTCCCTGGATGCCCCTCTTGCTGTATATCCCACTGATCAGAGGTGCTCTGTGCTGCATGGGAAAAAGCTGCAGGTTTTGCACTTCAGCATTGGAGGCCAAACCATCTTTGTAGATATTCGTATTTTCAGTTCTAGATATCCCTGGACTAAACCAAGGAAGATGACATGGATTCTCGTTTACAAACTTCCAGAGATGCGAGGGCTGCATTTCAATATGTTCAGCTGCTTTTCAAGGATATTAATTGGGTAAAATCTTTGCTAGCCATCCCAGGTAGTAGTTGACAGACCATGATGTGTAAGTTGGTGTGGTGATTCCAAGTGGCTGTTGCCATTTGTCTCAGCCATGTCTGCTCAGTTATGACAGGACTAGTTATAGGGTAATGTGTAATATAGCCCAGGGCTTTGCATGAAGCCGTTGCTTTGAACATGACTGCAGAGGTTTACCTTTTGAAAATGAAATTAAATAAGAAGGTTGCTCATCAGTAATGAAGATCTGTCTCTACCCATTTCTCATCTGAGCCCAACCTAGTGCAGAGCTGCTAAGAATAGCAATAATACCATTCTGGCCATTTCCTTGGCATGCATTTTATCTACTGTCTATTGGTTTTGAACTTTGGGAGATGTGGAGTCTGTGCTGCCACCTTCCTTTTCCAGGGTACAAATCTACATATGTACTTGTTGAAAGATCTACAATAAATAATGTGGAATAAAGTTATTTAGAAGAATCAGAGCTGGTGTTATTTCAAGACATGAATTGTGAACAGTTCTATATTACAGGTGGATAAATAATGTTTGAGAGTGTTTACATTTTCTGTGAAGAGGAAGAAGCAAAGACTGTGTTATTTTAGGATGTAATTTTTCCAGTCCCAGTGAAGAAACTTAATCTGCAAGAACTGCTAAAGAAAGAGCAGAGACTAATGTTGAACCACTGCTTTGCTCTTAGCAAATCTGTACTTTGGGAAACTTTCTCAAGCTTTTCTGATTTATGAAAGCTTTGCGATGTGAAATAAAAATGGGGAGTTTTAACTTCTTTTTGCTTCAATGCATGATGAAGCTTGAATTCCAACTCTCTGACTTTGTGAGTCTGAGGCATTCTTGGCAGTTTCTAGTGGAAAGTTGAACGTGCACTTCAACTAGAGATGGAATAGTAAGGCTTTACATAAACATGCGAATCTCTGGTAGATTAAAAAATTTGTGCTACTTTATAGGGCAAGGGAGCAATTTCACAGAATCACAGAATCACACAGAATCACCAGGTTGGAAAGGACCTATTGGATCATCGAGTCCAACCATTCCTAACACTCCCTAAACCATGTCCCTAAGCACTTCATCCACCCGTTCCTTGAACACCTCCAGGGAAGGTGACTCGACCACCTCCCTGGGCAGCCTGTTCCAGTAGCCAATGACTCTTACTGTGAAGAATTTTTTTCTGATATCCAACCTGAACCTCCCCTGACGGAGCTTCAGGCCATTCCCTCTTGTCCTGTCCTCTGTCACTTGGGAGAAGAGGCCAGCTCCCTCCTCTCCACAACCTCCTTTCAGGTAGTTGTAGAGAGTAATAAGGTCTCCCCTCAGCCTCCTCTTCTCCAGGCTAAATAACCCCAGCTCTCTCAGCCGCTCCTTGTAAGACTTGTTCTCCAGCCCCCTCACCAGCTTTGTTGCTCTTCTCTGGACACGCTCCAGAGCCTCAACATCCTTCTTGTGGTGAGGGGTCCAGAACTGAACACAGTATTCAAGGTGCGGTCTCACCAGTGCTGAGTACAGAGGGAGAATAACCTCCCTGGACCTGCTGGTGACCCCATTTCTGATACAGGCCAAGATGCATTGGCCTTCCTGGCCACCTGGGCACACTGCTGGCTCATGTTCAGTCTGCTGTCAACCAGCACCCCCAGGTCCTTCTCTTCTGTGCAGCTCTCCAGCCATTCTTCCCCCAGTCTGTAGCGCTGCATAGGGTTGTTGTGCCCCAAGTGCAGGACCCGGCATTTGGCCTTGTTAAACCTCATGCCATTGGTCTCGGCCCAGCAGTCCAGCCTGTTCAGATCCCTTTGCAGAGCCTCCCTACTCTCCAGCAGATCGACACTTCCTCCCGGCTTAGTGTCATCTGCAAACTTGCTGAGGGTGCACTCAATGCCTTCATCCAGGTCATTGATAAAGACATTGAACAGAGCTGGACCCAGTACTGAGCCCTGAGGAACTCCACTTGTAACTGGCCTCCAGCTGGAGTTAACTCCATTGACTACCACTCTCTGGGCCCGGCCATCCAACCAGTTTTCGACCCAGGGATTTTGAGATAAATTGAGGTGGCTTTAGGGAGAGGTGTGAACCAACCTACCTCCATGTAATACAGAGCCCTTAGGGAGGGTGATCTGGTGAAGTGTGTGATATGCATAGAGGAATGAATCAAAAGCAGAGCCACACCATCCAAACTGCCAGTGCTTTGGATCCAGAGCTAATCTTTACTTCAGAAATGTCTCATTGACCCACCACTTTTTTTTTTTTTTTTTTTTTTTTTTGTGAAAATCCCAATTTAGGTACCTGAAGAACATTTGAAGCCATAAGTTTTTAACTAGTTGTACCACATGTCACTGTTTGCACAAATGAATGAAGTAATCCATTTGTTGGGTGTTAAAAGTGCCCAAGATGAATGTTTTTCTCAGAGGCTCTGAAGTGTGGAGATGTACAGGTGGCTGAGAGTTGTCATTCTCCCCCCACAACCCAGCACCCTGAATCAACACAGAGAAGGTTAGTGTTTGTCCCCTGTTTTGAGGATCTGCCGTATAATGTCCTAGAAGCCTAAAGCTGAACAAGGTTTGGAAGAAATTAGGTGTTTGAATAGGAGTATTTCATTAAATGAAACTAAGCATGTAAAGTGAGTAATATGAACTAAGCATATAAAGCTTTGTGCTTTATGGGTGTGGGTAACCACTGTTTGATGAGATTGCAGTGAAAGCTGGTGCAGATAAGAGAACTGATCTGGCTGCTGTGAACTTCCGTAAACCTAGTCCATATTTCCTGTCAGGATAATTATGCTCAATGTTTTCTTCAGCCTTTGAAAGATATAGGCCCTTATTCTTCACTTGACTGCCTCTGTAATGTGCCATTGGTTTTAACAAGATTGCACTAACATGAAAGCAAAGCAGTGGAGTGAAGATTTCGGTTCATAAGAAGTAATCCAGGTGCACAGCATAAAGATACTGCCTCAGTTTAGTTAGCCTCCTAATGAGCAGTGCAATTTTAGTAGGTGTATTTTCCTCCCCGGAGATCTATGGCCATACCTGCAGGAAGCAGGACAGAGGTTGGCTCACGGGAGTGCATTCTCTAACTCTGACTTGCGTACCCTGCCAACCCACTTCAAAGCTTGCTCATGCCGCTGGGTCTTGGGGAGCAGTGGTGGAGGGGATGCATGACAGCCTAGAAACAATACTCTCTCTTTTTTAGTACCTTGTTTGTGGACATTATTTGAGGCCCACCTTCAGAGGAGCAGGCTGGCTCACCTGCATGCCATCCATACAGGGGTGGGCATAACTGTGGGTAGGCTGCAATGCAGAGACTCCCAGACCCAGGTGCCATGTGTAGGCTGGGCAGACAGGCATCATGCAAGCTCTGTGCTGGTGTCCATGATGGAGAGAAGGACATCCATGGGCTCAGAGTTGGGTCACCCTTGCCATGGAGCCATACCTGTGTGGGCATCAGCTGTGGGTAGAGAAGCACCAAGAAGACTTTTTTAAACTTGAAGATTAAATATCTGCAAGTTAAAGAACGCGCTGCATTTGTTCCCTTGTGTGGAAATCTCTACAGAAAGCTTTTTCTTGGTGGCATCTTCACAGAATATGAGAAAGCCACTGACATTAGGTCAGTTGTAGCAAATTCTTTGTTTTATTTCATGTTTTCAGGATGAAACGATCAGAAATTACAGATAAACAGAACAATCCTAGCAGATGATGTCATTTCTTCCTACTGCCATGGTGGATTTCACCATGTGCATTTATACCAACCCTTAAGTTGTCAGTCGTTCTGGCAGGACCTCTGGCTGATGTGGTTAAGCCATGACAAAGAGAAAAATACACCAAAAATAAAATTGTTTCCACCAGATGAAGAACTCCAAGTACTTCAAATATAACTAAATGCAAGCTAATAATATTAAGACCTTGAAAGAGGCATTGAAGAGAATCTCAAGGCAAAATTAAAAAGAACAGTTCTTGCAAGAACAATATAGAATAATACCAACATGAGTTACTATAACATAGCCAGGTGGAGGAATTGTATCTAGAGAAAAGGATAATTCCAGTGGCAGGTTTAAAAGCCTGCTTTTGAAGTATCCAGTTTTAAAAACACTTCTGGAATAGGTCTGCCATATGTTCAGATTTTTCCATTTTTTTCTTTATTGTGGAGCAGAGAACAATTAAAGTTTTTACAACACACTAAATGTCACTCAGTTTTCTCTTAGCAATTGAAGATTTTATTATAGAAGGGTTACAGATGTACATACTGTACCTGATTTTACTGTCTATGATATATCCATCGCCATCTCACTGCCTGATGTTTGGAAGTGTTCAGGAGGCCTGATGTTGGACTGGGTTTCATGTTTTATTCTTCCACAAGTGACTGCTGAGTCAAATAGTGGGCTGTAGTTCTCCAGGAACTGAAACAGTGGCTTGATGTAAACCATGTGTTTTAGAGTCTGGGCTGTGTGCTTTGTGTGGGTGGCAGCAGGGAGACCTGGGGGCTGGAGCTGTGCAGACAGGAGAGCTCATGACCCTCCTGCTCAATTATTCTGGACTACTGAGGTGGGTATTTTGTCTTCTTGATGGATAGCTTGCTACCTCCCTCAGTAACTTGCTGCCTCACTCTCTCCCATGAGAGTAGGAGTAGCTTTCAAAATAAGCCTGAAACAGAGGACGATACCAAAGTTTCAGTTGGGAGCGTACAAAAGAGCTTTGGATGAAGTCTTGAATCAAAGAACTCAAATGCATTTGGTGAGGGGTATTTTTAAGTGCTCGTGAGAAAAACGTCGATCTCCAAGTGATGATCATAAATGAAAAATACATATTGTAGTGACACAATTATGTAAAATAAAGCAAAGGAGCTTTTCACAGGTCTTTAAAACATCTCTTGAGAAAACTGTGGAAAGGGAAAGACTGAAAAAACAGGCTTTCCTTTTTTAAAATTATAATAGTGAATCTGGGAGCTGTATGGCTCAGAATGGATGGCTTTTGCTGTTACTGCTCTGGGCCCAGTTGGAGAAACTGTTTCCATTAATTTTTTTGTTGCTTAGGTTAGTTGTACAGCGAAGCACAACTTCCAGAGTCTCAGTTCTTCTCTGCTGACTGTCATGTTTTTACCCCGTTGTCACTGGCTGTGTGTGAGATGTTATCAATGCCTTTTGTAGTTCTCATTCTGCATGTGACTGGAGGCAGGCTTTAATCCATCCTTGTGTTTCTGTGCTTGGTACACCATTGCTCTTGCCTTGGGGGCTTGGCTGACAAACCCTTCGCAAGGGGTGTGGTCAGGATGGCCAAACTGGTGCAAGTGAAGCTTTTCCGTCTCCTGCAATGACAGTTCAAGCCAACCAGTCAGACCTACAAGGCAGTAGGTTTAGAGGATAGCACTGTCCTTGTGGTGGCTGACAAGAGAAGGATGTCCTGCTAAGGAGTGAGCAAACCAGATACCTGTTGTCTCTAGAGGCCTCACATGTGGTTGCAGTGACTATGCACACCTCATCATTTTAGTGCTGGTGTTCTTTGTAGTGCCTGTACCTGCTTGATAATCACTGATTCCTTCTTGTAGTTTAAAGTTTTTGGCTGTAGAAATATACAAGCAGAATTAGGTGAGCAGCAGCATAATTGAGAGCAAGATACCATGGGCTCAGTCTTCATGGAGAACAGACAGACAATTAAAACTCAATAAATCAATGGAAAGAAGTGACTTCTCTGTCACCACATATAAGTCAGTTCCAGGTTCCGGTAGGGCATAGGATGGAAAAGTAATCTGATTCCTTCTGTGCTTGTCCCTTGGAATACAGCTTGGTTCTTCTAGCTCAGAGATGCGCTAGTAGTTAATCCTGAGACTATCATGAACAACTTGAATTACAGTCCATCCTTGGTAGACCTGGAAAGCCATAATCTTTACGTAGAGAATTTCTAGAGGCAAAAGAGTAATTCTGACCAAAAATACCAAGGAAAGAAATGAAGAGCCTTACGAGTGACCTGTAGCAGGTATAAAGGGCATAACTATTTTGTATTTAATTACCCTTGTACAAAACAAAGGAGAGGACAAACTCTTTAAGTGGAAAACTGTATTTTTGAAACCCATGAGAAGATTTAAGATTTTATACAACACGTAGAGTATCTGTGGAACTTATTGTTGGTAAATAATATAGTATCAAAACACAGGGAGTTGAAAAGAAAGATATTTTTGTAGCTTTGTGAATACACTGGATTTCCTAGGTGAGCTAAGGAATAGGGTGTGCTGTATAGAGTAGAAAACTCATGGTGACTCTGCAGAAAACACATGGATTCAATAGGAAGTGCCCTTTGCAAAGATTCTGCCAGTGCTCCTCAGGGGAGCTCCGTTTTGACATTACGTTTTCAGTGACAGCTCATAGTGTCTCAGTCCCTGGGTGCTGTGATATTTCTCCCTTCTATCTCCAAGGTAATTTTAGATCTCCAAGGTCTTCTAGGTCTCTTACTGTGTTTATAACTCTCCTCTTGACTTTTGTCAGTGGGACTGTAGCTTTCTTAAAACATAGTGACTGGCTGTGGAATACAATTCTTACAGCAGTGAGTTAACACTGAGCAGTAGTATAGAATAATCTCCAAATGATCTGGCCACAATTATATTGATTTGTTTGGTATGGCATTGCATTGTTATTTTGATTAATCTGCAAGCTACTACAACCAGCAACCAGGTCCTTGTATCAAATAATGCTGCTCTGCATAATATTCTCCTTTTCATGTTTAGCTTTGTGGTGTCTTTTTTTGATTTTTCCGATGTGAGTTGTCTATTCTAAACCTCATCTGTCAGTCATAGACCTGTCTTATATATCAATGTATATATCACCATAGGGAAATGTTAGTGAGAAAACCTTAAATAATAGAAATTAAGGGAACTCCAAGTTAAAGTTGCAGTCTTGCTGCCTCATTGGTGCTGAAGTCTGTCCCAGAATTGCTGGGAGCATCGAGTCCTCTGCCTGCACTGGAGGGAATAGCCCAGTGCTGTTTCTGCAGTGATGCCTATGGAAGCCTGTGTATGTAGTCAGTTAGTTAAGTGAAATGTCAGTTCAGGGTAAATGTTAAATTGTTATTATGATTTATAGAAAAGCTAACAGGCTCTTTTTCATGATCTGGAATAGTATTTGGAATTTTTTTTTCCTGCTAGATACTATCCTATTAAAAGTATATACATCTATTGTTTTGGATCCATCAGGAAAGGCAGGGATGAAGATGTTCATACAGATGCCATGGCATTCCACAAAGCCATGTTGCTTGCAGGTTTTGCCTTGTCTTCCAGGCTTACTGATGTTGAGCCATTAGGAAAACATCTAATTTTAGTGCATGTGTTTGACAATGGAGAAGTTAAGATTGTAGGGGAGGATGCAGACTAGTTTTGACTTTGACCATGATTCCTCTGCCAAGCATGGGATGAATGGAGGCAATGAACAGTGTCAGGGTGTGAGAAAAGGATCTGTGATGGAAAGTATTTTGAAATAAACTGGTTGTGGCCCCTTTGTCCTTGTACTCCTACAGTAGAAGTGCTTCTTAATCGCCTGGCTCAGGCCAGTGGTGAGGTCAGCCACAGCCAAGGCATCCCTGCATCTTTGCCAGCTGCTTTTGCCTGCTCTGCTCCCATAAGGAGCCCCCAAATCTGGTGGAGAGGCAGGTGTTGGACAATACCCCACATGTCTTTTTATAGACCAGGGCCACAGCTGCACTGTGCTCCCACAGGCCCTTCAGGGTTGACAGGGGTTATTTACCACGTGGGTGATGGGGTCACTGGGAAAGCCCAGATGGGAAGTGTCCAAAGGCAGCGGGCATGAAAGAGGAGGGTAGACGGGGCCTGACAGGCTTCCTTCAATGAGTGCTAATGCAGAAGGAAGCCTGTGCATGGTTGTCAGTGGGAGAATGTGAAGTCTTGAATAACTCACTGTTGAGTGTTCTTAAGTCATAATACATGCGTTAAACATATAGAAATATGTTGTTGGCTTTGGAAAATGCCCTAGTCCTACTGTACTTAGCATTCAGAGGGCTCTTCAAAGGAAATACTGGAAACTTCTGTTAATGCTGTCAATTTAAAGAACGTCCTCCAGATGCCAGGTAACTCCTCTACAGATGTATAATAAATCACTTTGCTTAAATCAGGCATTACCGTTAGATACTGGTCCTCTGCCCAAAACTCCTGGCTGGAGGCCAGTGAATTATGGCACACTTTCCACTGTGCTTTGCAGGAACTAAGGCGTTCCAGTCCCCACTTTTTGCGCCAGGCAGGAGTGTGTGGAAATGTGCTGAGCTTTTTTTTTTTTTTTTTTTTTTAATTCCTGCCAGAAACAACAGATTTATGTGTCACTTATCTCCACTGCTTAAACTGAGTAGCTTATTTCTAGGAGATCTGATGCTGAGTGTATAAATTAGTGGCATTAAAAAAGTTGATCAGCCCACACAGGGATGAGGTTGACAGTCTTTTAAAATACTAGGGGATCTATGAAACCAGTATGCCTTAGGCTTGATTCGTTCTCCTGTTTCCGACCTACTTTCTCCGACTGTGTACTTGTGCTTTTACATTTGTTCGCTGCTGCAGTACTACAAAGCCCTCACTCGACCTATTGCTATGCTCTGTGCAATGGCTGATCTGAAGTAAATGATTGAGCCCAGAGCTGTCTAGAGTCAGAGCAGCCAGCACAGCTCAGCTCAGAGGGCCACATCAGCACTGTCTGAGCTGGCTCACTGACTGCAGGAAATATCTTTGCAGTGTGAACTCTTCTTAGCACGGCCCTGATCCAGCCCTCATTGAAACTCATGGAATTCCTCCCATTTTCTCAACAGAGCTTGGATCAAACTGTCAACTTAAAATAAAAAAAAAAATATATCCAGTAATACTTTGCCAAAGTGACACGATGCATTAATTTTTGGGTGGAAAACAAGTATCTTCCTGTGGTATTTTGTCTGTCATCTTTCTTCTTTACTTTTCTGCTGATGTGACTTTGAGATAGCTGTATGGAGACAGCTAATAGTGAAAGCGAGGAGCAAAGCAGCTGCCCCTCTGTGGATTCCTGCATGAGTACGATGGATGTTCTCTTTCCATTGTGTCTCTCAGTTATGGTAAAATGCCATTTTTTCTTTTCCTGTTTGTGAATAACACCTGGATTTAACGCCCTGAGTTGCACAAAAGACTACAGAGCTTTAGACACCTGGCTTTGCTTTTTCCAAATACGCTCTTGTAATCTATTTCAAATCAGGCAAAAAAATAAAATGGTATATTGGAATTTCCCAACCCTTAAAGCAAACACATAAAGCAATTTACCTAACGGAAGATGGTAGAGCAGCATGTAGAAAACAATGCCTGTTGCGGGCATGAAGAAGGGATAGCTGATCATGTTGCAAAGTATTTTTGAAAACAATAAACTCTTTTTTCTGGTGAAGGGCAGGACAAGATCCAGCCCTTGGTACATGAACACTGCCACCTGAGTGCAGGGCTTTCCCCTTCTGGCATCCCTAGTGCCCGCTGCGGGACTGATGCCCCTCCGTCTTTCTGCTCCCCTTGGCAGAGGCTCTCTTGGTTTCACAAGTTGCCAAAAAAGGGCAATTGTGGAAGTGCCCTAGGGTGTGTTTGCCATATGTGCTATGACCTTGAGTGTCACCACTCAAGCAGTTGCATTTAGGAGAGCCCAACACAATAAGTTTTAAGTGTGGATGTTTTACAAAGGGTATTACCTCATAAATGGAATTTAAATTTAGAGTTGCCAGCTGAGTAATCAAAATGTAGCATGTTTTTTTTTTCCTGTTCACTTATTTACTATCATTTTTTTGCTACAAATACAGCTGATAATTTCGTAGTGGTAGGGCTCGGACATTTATATATGTAGCATACAGGAGTGTTATATCCCAAAGAAATAGCTCCAAGATCTATGAAGCATAGATGGCTGAGGTACTTTTCTAGCCCTAGTGGTGTGGTTTGGGAGGGAAGCTGCCAGGCATTTTTAAACTTGAGTTGCTCAGCTCTGAAGTTGGATTGCTCTCGCATATTGGCAGTGTCACAAGGTTATTAACTCAAAGGATAATTGCTTGTGCCTTGGGAGCCGTTAAGGACTTCTTAAGACAAAGATCTCTTTGAGGAGGGTAAAGGAACTGATCAGTTTGGCACATTTTATTCCATTTTCCATACTATTATGTTTGATAAAGCAGCAGTAGCCTCAAATCCAAGGTTCAGAGTCAATCAGACCTATTTGATGATTAGAACTTAATTTTTTTAATAACAACAACAACAACCACCAGACAAAGCAAAACCCCAACAACAAAACAAAATAAGCAAAAATCCCAGCAGTTTGCTCTTGTAGTGTAGACAATGATGATTTTTGATCAAGTTGCCCGTGACAGGATTTCATTTGCCACTGGCATTTTTGGCCTTTCGTAATGAAGGCAGTTGATCACTTTCTGATGAGTTCATTATGTCTAAGCAGCTACAACTTCTCTTTCAAGATGTTACCTTGCCTATGGCTGGGTCACTGTGCTCAGCCTCACAAACTTCTGTCTGAACTGAAAAGAGAGGTTGGTGGATGTTTGTAGACTATATCAATGTTGTCTGTTGACTGTGACAAATATGTGTTCTCTCTGCAGCAGAACGCATTTTATAAGTCCTGTTTTCCAGGCCTGAAATACTGCCAAACATTTTTACCTAGACTTATGGTGGCAAATTGAAGTGCCTCATTTTTTGTAACCTCATATTTCAACTACTTTTTTTGCACTTATATCTTAATAGGTTTGAGTTACTTAGGGTATATTTCCCCACAGTTATAGATAGATTAGTAGAGGTCAGTACTTGCCTTTTCTTCTGGAGCTATTTTATGTTTTCCTTTGCTAGATAATTGATGAGGCCCTCTGAAGAATCTGTGTGATTTGGCAAGTGCAAGCTGCCTCCTTGTGTGGTTGTTTAGGGGATGTTTTACCCTCAGCTTAGACCTCGTGCTCTGGACTTACATCATTTGTAAAATGTTCTCTTACAGTCCTGACACGCACAGAAACTTTGGCAATACAAGTGGATGTTTCAACTGCAAAAAGTCGATAGTGGAGCTTTAATCAGCCCTGCATTTTGGGGGCCAAGATACTATACACAAATTCCTGCAGCTGTTGATAGTGTTGGAAATCTACGCTGAAGAGAGCACAAGGGATGGCTCTTTCTCATTTTCCAGAACACAGAAAAGGATTTGGTATTATTTCAGTTGCAGGTAGCTCTTTAGATGAGGTCTGAAGATGTTTACCAGTTGATTTAGTTTGGCCAGAGCAGAGGTCTAGAAAAGTGTTAAATCAGTTTTGGAACCAAAAGAGAAAAACTTATTGTTATTCACAGGGGCAAATAATGGGGAGAATGAGGAAGAATGGACCTTCAGTTCAATCAAGCTCTTGGTAGCTGTTCCCCAAATTTATTAGAAAAAAGGGAGTTGAAAGTGAATGCATCTGTAGGCTTAGCTTTTTCATTGCTACTGATTTGGGACCTCATCCAGACTTTGTGGAAATCCATTTGCATTTCTGGGGTGCCAGAATAGGTGTTAAATGGGGAACAGGCAGTTGTAGTCCTATACACTTTCATAAAGGTCATACCTACTGCCTTTAATAGGACAAACCACAGGCACTCTAGTTGCTATCATCAGTGCAGCTTTCATGCTGATCCAAAATCTTGTCTTGGGACCTGTCAGGGCCATCTTCCAATGAGGATTCAGTTTAGACCATTGTAAAAGGTAGGGAGAAAAGTCTGGCATGATCATACTTCCAGGGAAGTGGTGGATATGTTCCCCACTGCTTAGAGTCCCTGAAAGTGACCAATGTCCTGGGCCATTTCTGGAAACTCATTTATTCATATCTAGGTTGGACTCAGCTGCTCTGGGCAGAGCTGTGGTGTTGATGCTCGGAGTAAGCAGTGATGCAATGTATCCTGCTTGTGATATGGGGATGCATTATGCCAGGCAGTGAGGAAGATATTGGGGTATCTGTAGGTGCTTGGTCCTCCTGTTGGTAAATCAACCACTTTCTGCATCACTGGGAGTAAAAACGTACAGTTATAATCTGATGTGTCTTTTTTCCCTCCAGGAGGATGAGGTTTTGTCTACAGATCTCCACACAATTGTTGCTGCGATTGGTGTGCTTGTATACACAGTGGACATTTTTGTTTGAGTCAGGCAATTTTTGTTGTCACTGTCATTTTGTTTGGAGGGAGCTGGAGTATTTGTGCAAGGTCCTGTTGAAGGTGGGCTTCATCCATGCATGTTCCTATTTCCACGTCACCTTTAATATTATTATAGTAGTTCTTTCACTGACTTTGATCTCCCCTGTTTCAACTCCTCCTCTCCATGCCCCTTTTCTTGGACCTATTCTTGTCTCCCTTTGTCTAGGGTTCAAGGAATGCCTTGATGCTAGAAGTTTTGCTTTCTTTAGCCCAGCACGGCAAGAAAATTCAATGCCTAGTCTCTTGAGCAGATTCAGATCTTGCCATCTCCAAGTTCACATTTAGTGAATGGGATCCTAGTGATGCAAGAAGGTGATGGAATGCATCTTCATAGTGCTTGACCTGTGGTGACAGCATCATCTAATTCTTTTTTCATTAGCTGTGAATGGTTCAAGACTATTGTTCCTGCAGTGTTTAGTGTCCCTCCCAGAAGGGCCTTCTTTGGGAACTGAATGTTTTAAATGATACATGGAATTTATTTCTTCCTCCTTCCACCCCTTCCCTAATGAGAGTAGCTTGCTTAGGACAATGTTTTTCTTTTCTTTCCTTTTCTTTTCTTTTCTTTTCTTTTCTTTTCTTTTCTTTTCTTTTCTTTTCTTTTCTTTTCTTTTCTTTTCTTTTCTTTTCTTTTCTTTTCTTTTCTGCCTGGCCAGCAGAAACAAACTCTTGTCCTTAGGACACAGTGAGCTTTTCTTGTTGCTCAGCCTCCACAATCCCAGGGTTATCCTCCCCATAGAAAATCAGGCTATTTCTGGGAACCAAGACAAGAGGAGGAGAGCAGGGCAGGAGAGCTCTCAGGTGCAGGGTCTGTGACAACAGGTGGCAGTGACTTGCTGTGTCATGGGGGCCTTAAGCAGTGGGAAATGTCCTGACTGGGGAATGCTGGCCCTGAGTTGCAGCTGAGCCTGGCAGGACAGGAGCCCTGCAGGTGCTTGTGCAAGGTGGAGTGAGCCTGACTTCACCTTCTTCCTCTGTGTGGCTGAGGTCAGGGCCCTCAGTCTTATCCCAGACTAGCCTGATGGCTCCCAGACTGTGGCCTCCAGCAGGGTGGGCAAGCTTCTTCTGCTGCTATTTGTTTTAAATGAGAAATCCATTTGTTGTCAAACCTGGCACAGACTTAATGCAAAAATATGGGGTTTGATGGATCAGCAGTTACCAGCAAAACCAGTTTAAATCATTCTCTGACTGCTCCATCCTGGATGCTTTCAGATTCCTGCCAGTCAATCCATGACAAGGAAAGATACATAGCAACTGGAGCTAACTAGTGAAATGGGAACAATGGGCAGTAAAGTGTGGTGGTACCATGAGGAAAGTAATCAAAGCCTTAGAAAGCCCTGGTTTTAAAATCTCAGCTGGTCTCCTGCATTCAGCATTCAGGTCAATAAACTCCTCTTTGCCTAAAGCCACCTTTGTTTTAGATTGAATGCTTTCCACGTGGCTGTCTGGCTGAGGTGAATCCTTTTGTATCTTTTGTCCCTTACAGGTCTCTGTTTTAATTTCTGTTGGAAGCCGTGGCTTTGGCTGGGGGAACAGAGTAGATCAGTTGCAGTGTCCCTCCTGGCCACCCTGGGCCAGTGGGCTTTTGGTGCTTTGTGGCTTATGGAGCCACCAAAAGGAAACCTGAAAAATATGCTTGCAGTGCAGCCTGGCAAGATGCAGGCATTCAGGAGAGCTTGGCTGGTTAAGAGGTGGCGTTACTCTCCTCTGGCCAGGCCTAGACTGCTTAGAAAGAATAAGATCTGGGGAGGTGATGGCCACTTCCTGCACATAGGCTACAAGGAGAGGCTGTAGGAGTGGGGGTGGACTAGTCTGACAAGCAGGAGGATGGGGTGACATCCCACAGCAGACATCTGCTACTTGATTGTAGGCTGTAAGGAAGCCACTTTTTGGTGTTGACAATCCATATGTAATGTTGTAACACTGAGGAGCATCCACAAGTTGCTGTTTGGGAGGTTTAGGTTGGACATTAGGAAGACATGTCAGAAATAACATAGCCAGCAGGACTGGGAAGTGTTCATTGCCCTGTACTTGGTGCTGGTGAGGCCACACCTTGAATACTGTGTTCAGTTTTGGGCCCCGTAGTCCAAGAAAGACATTGAGCTGCTGGAGCATCTGCAAAGAAAGGCAAGGAAAGGCAAGGAAGCTGGTGATGGGTCTGGAGCACAAGTTTTATGAAGAAAGGCTGAGAGAATTTGGGCTGTTTAATGTTTAATGTGAAAAAGAGGAGGCTGTGGGGAGACCTTATTGGTCTCTACAACTACCTGAAAGGAGCTTGTAGTGAGGTGAGTATCAATCTCTTTTCCCAAGTAACAAGTGATAGGAAGACAGGAAATGTCCTCCAGTTGTGCCAGGTGAGGTCTAGGCTAGGTGTTAGACAATATTACTTCGCCAAAAGGGTTTCCAAGCACTGGAACAGGCAGTGCAGGAAAATGGTTGAGTCATCATCCCTGGAGGCATTGAAAAAACGTGTAGATATGGCATTTAGGAACACGGTTTTGTGGTGAACTTGGCAGTGTTACGTTAAGGGTTGTACTCGATCTTAAAGCCTAAATGATTTTGTGATAAAAGCTTTCACCCTAGGTAGCTGGTGCAGCACTGGAATAGGTCCATGGGGAAGTTGTGCCATCTCCGTCCTGGAATGTTTTGAAGAGTGAGCTAGGGAAAACTGGAGCTGGTCTTATCCAATGTTGGAGGCAGTTGGTCTTTGAGCAGGGTATTAAGAGACCAGCTTGAATCTTGCCCTCTTTCAGTTCTCCATGATGATGTTGTGAATGAATGCTCTGTGTTTACATGATCGGCGACTATCAGGCTTTTGAAACTGGTGTTGAGCAACTGCTCAGGAGAGTAAGAAAAATAAACCACATGGGAGGGAGCAGGTAGATTTCTTTAATAGAGGGCGTGATGAGAACCTTCCTTGAAAAGCAGTCAAGAAGCCTCATGAAACAACTGTATTTACTATATAGCAAAAAGCATTTTCTGTTTGTTAAACACTTCGGATCAGATTCACTGCTGCAATCCAGGTGTTCTACATTGTTCTGGCAACACAAAGTGTCTGCAAAACCAGATTAACTGGCTGATTAATCTGGGTTTATAGCTGCTTTGTTTTGCTGGGGTGGTGAGGAGCAGACAGAAGAGAGGAAGTGCTGAAGTCCATGTATTTTAACTGGTGATCCATCTCTCTGTGGGCAAAATAGAAAGTCATGATTTACTATGCTGAGCTGCTGCCCAGTGTTTCAGTAGAAAAGCAGGATTTCATAGGAGTGTGTCATTCCCTGTATATTGTACAACACATCAGCACTGCAATCTTGCATTTCTCACAGGTATTTCAAGAGAAGCTCTACAAACAGTTTTGAGAGGTGGTGTGATTTCTTCCCAAGAGTAATTTAGTAGAAGAACATTTTTTAGGAGCACGTAACAAGATGCAACCTTGTCAGAAGATCAGGACCAGTGAGCAGTTTGGTTATAGCAGGTGTCACAGAGCAGAAATGTTGGAAAAGGACCTTCCTGTTGTTTATATAGGAACATACAATAATCAACACATACTTAAAAGTAAAATGTTTAAGTGCTGTCATGCATAAATATGAACTCCTGAACTGGTTCGGGGAAGAGAATCTCACTGTTGCTCTGACAGGGGGTACTTTGATGCATTGTCTTTCATTGTCTGTCCAGGTCTCTGGTGGCTGTTGCTATGCAAGTCTCTTGTTCTCTTGACATTGCTGTGATTGCAATAACTGGCTTAGCTAGTGAGTGAGAGGGTTTGAATACAGTGTGTAACCTCTGTGCTGGCAGGTTCGTGTAACCTTGCACTTGATAGGATGGCACTGCTAGAAAAGAATGAGAGTGGCCCACTTTGAGTGTGCAGTGTAAAAGGTTAGAGGCAAAATATTGCAACAAGTGTGGAAGATCTGCCAGCATATTTCTTCCTGCTGTCTGTTCTGCCATTCAGAGCAACCAAATTGGTTGCTTGAGTAATGCTTGCATCAGTGTAACATCTTAAAAGAGCACTACTAATCTGCAAGCAGATGTAAAAATAAATTACTCACATAAGGTACCTGTGCGGGATGCTCAAGGGATCGTATAATGGGAGTTTGGTAAGTCAAGAGTCGAAGCATGTGCAGAACAGACCTCTTAAATATGTGGCTGTCAGAGAGCAGAACCACCAGTAGTGGGGTTAGGGGAAGAGAACGTGCTTTTAATGTAGGTTACTTTCTAAAAGAAAGTTTAAAAATAGTGAAATAGTTATGTTCTTCATTCTACACTGACCTTTAGCACTTGCCAATAAAATAGTGTACTGGAATTCCTGAACTAGGGAGAGGGGATTTAAAGGGAAAAGGAAAAGATTAAACAGGAAAGCTACGAGACATCCCCAGTTTCTGGGAGGAGTCCTTGTATTATTATATGTTGTCACTTTCAATGTCTTGCACCAGTCTGTCTGAAAAGCCTGGAAGAAGATACTATTAAGTATTGTACATCCCACTTGGAAAACTTGTTACTGCTGTTGGGTTTTGTAGCAAAAAATTAGAAACTATGAAATTATGCCCTTTATTCCGATGTAATTTAATATATGTGCTTGCAACAGACATAAGTTGACTGTTATACATTATGTGCTTCATAATAACTGTGATGTGATTTGTGTATTTGCTTATTTTTTGAAGAGAAGGACGTGCCAAACAGACCTTTGAGAATGCGCGCCCAGTCTCCAGATGGCAAATTATCTTTTCGGTGGAAACCACCTTATGGAGCAGGCTTGAGGGGTCCACGCAGCAGATCCCAAGGTTACCTTCGTGGGTATGGAGAGAGCAGCCGCAGGATGAGCTATGCCCCCCTGCTGCAAGAGCGACAAAATCAAGAAGCAAGAAAACTAGGTGAGTCACGTTTTCCTGATACCATCTAGCTGAGTTGGCACACTTCTGTGATCCCCCGTGGCTGCTAGGTGATCACAGATCATGTTGTTGTAGCCTTCAAAATTTCTTCTTCCTAAAAATGAAAATGCTTGCTATACTTATATTGTGTAACATGCTCTTAACAGAAAACTGTGATGACCAGTGTATAAACTGTAGCGGAAGCTGATGCTGTGTTAAAGAGGCACCATGTGTGAGTTGCTCTTATTAATAGCAGGGTGAAGAGCAGGGGAGAATAGGCATAGCTCAAATTCTCCTTGCATGTGGTAGGGCCACTCTTAACCCATTGTTTTGTGTCCTCTTCTTATATTTTGTGCCCCTACATTATTTCAGGCCAGTGAGGAAAAAAATAATTCCTTAATTAAACATATCCACACTTACCATTAAAATGTTCGTGAGTTCCATACTAGAGTGTTATTCTCATGTCCATTTTCTCTGCAGTTCCTTCATGAGGTTCTGGTCACTGAGGGCTCCTGAAACAGTCAGGTTAGCCTCTTGTGCGGTCCCATCCCTGTCATGTTGTGATGGTTTGCACTTGTGCCCTAGATCATGTGCTCTTGATTTGAAAGATTTCCCATCCAATTGTATCGATAGGGCTTGCAAGGGTTTTATTTCCCCTGAGGCTGTTTCCCTTTTCACTATTTCTGTCACTTGCCTGTGTCGTGGCTGACCTGTCTCTGTCCTGCTGCATAAGCTTCTCTCGCCCAAGCAGGCACTAGATCTGCACTCACGAGCCTTACTTTAATCCTCCTCCTGCAAGCTTAGGCTGCTCTCTGTTGTTTAGGTGTGTTTGCTCAAGGTTAGGCTTCTTTCTCTCAAAATCTCTCCTGTAGGCTGGAAGCTCATCCCATAGATGGTCTGATCTTGGGTTACAAACGGATGATGATTTTGAAATCACACATGGCCTGGCTTTGTAATGTAAATGTCCATGTCCCCGGTTTTTTGGGTTTTGTATTATTTTTCATCTCCATCTGTTGTAAGAGAGGGAACTCCCTAGAGACCTTATCAGTTATTCTACCTTTTCCTAAAGGAATCTCTTACCTGTTTCTCATCCTTTCTCTAGTATCTCTTCACTTTTTTCATTTTTCTATACACTGCTCGTGGAGGGGAGGCTCTGGGGTCCGTGCTGAGGTGGGAAGCTGGAGACATGAGTGGAAGATGGTCCCCCATTTGTTTGTTGCCAGCATGTACCACTGCTGTGTGGGATGAGAGCCTGTCCAGGCAGTACAGAAGTCAATGAAAATCATGGACTTAGTGGGAGTTCAGTAATATACTTAATCTTGAAGAGAAATAATGAATAACATGGTGTGTTGCATCTACTTCCTGTTTTCACTGCTTTTATATTATGTTTTCTTAAAGAAAGAAAACAAGTGCTTTTTAAATTATCTGCTTATCTAGAGAGTAACTTAAAGCTATTGTAAAACTATTTTTTTTTTAATGTTAGTAATTTGCTTTTCTGCTTCTAAAATACCAACCTTACTGTTCTTACTGTATGCATATTGAAACCTATGGCATAAATGCAATGTATCTTAATAATCCAGTCCACCTTTTGAGGAAGTTTCTCCTTTTGTATCTCAGAAAATAATAAAACAGAGTTCTGCCTGAAAAGACAATTTTTTTTTTTTAAATGAAAAAGGTTACAGGAAAGCCTCTACTTTTTTCCCCCACACATACAGCCTCTGAGTCAGTTCATGTGGTTTCACTGCCATCAAAGATCTCCCAAGGACGTAGCCAACCTGTCTATAGGTCATCTTTAACAAAGAGGAAAGTCACAGGTATGTTTCTTTCACATCTGCTCTCATTTCATGGAGACATTTGAACACAATGAGATAGCTTTATGACTTTTAGACTGCAAGTCTTTTGGTGCTGGAGTTGCTAGGTTTTTCTCTGTGTGTTAAAGAACTTGATAGATATCTCCAATTGCTTCTCTAATTCAAGCAGGATTAATTAAATGGCATAACTCTGCTTCATGGTTGATTTTGTTTCTGTTGTCGGGTGTTTTGTTTTAATCTCCTCCTCTGTAGCCATTGGCAAATGTTATGCACGGCAGTAACCACATGAGAAGACTTGATTAAATCAAAGCCAGGACTTCCAAAATGGTATGACTTCTTGGCAGACATCTGCCTCCTTTTCTGAAGGGTTGATTTACAGGAGCCTAAACCTGGCCAGAAAAGGTTTTCACTTTCTTTTGGAAAGAAGGCATTACATACTCCTGCTGAGATTAAAAAGGATGAGTAAGGTTCTGAGTTTGAATTGTCTTGAGAACTCTCTGCAATAAAAACCTCATTGGAAGAATGTGCTTTCCTGCCGCCTGCTTTCTGTGCATGCGGAGCTGGGTTTGCAGTAATGTGCTACCTACTGAAGAGAAAGACAATCCTTTCCTGGATTTCAGTCATACATTAGTTAGGTCCCCAGAGAATGCAATCATACCAGAGTTTACTGGCCTTCCCTGAGACATCAATATTTTTTCAGTGTTACTGTTCTCTAAAACTTGGGCTGGAAAGTTGTGCCTCGTGCATTCTGTGCCTCTGGGAGACTTGGGAATGGTCGCTCTGACACTAGTAGTGTCATGGAGTAGAAAATCTTTCATGGGGTGGTAGGTAGGCTACACTAGAAAAACTCTAACGGACAGACAGAAACAGGAGCCTCATCAAAACTAAAAACCTCAAAAAAATCAGATTAGTTTAATTTAATTTTATAGTCTTGTAAATTATTTGTGAAGGGTATTTTGATATGTTGAAACACCCCACTTTAATGGGCTTTTTTTTTTTAATTTTTGCTTATATACCATAAAAAAATGAAAAGCTGAATACAAACAACCTGTTTGAAGCACTTAAAAATGTAAATTATGCAGTAATTCTCCCTTGTGAAGAATTTTTGACAGTCCCTGGTTCTAGACTAGATGTTAGGAAGAATTTCTTCACCATGAGAGTGGTGAGGCACTGGCACAGGTTCCCAGGGAGGTTGTGGATGCCTCATCCCTGGAGGTGTTCAAGGCCGGTTCGATGGGGCCTTGGGCAGCCTGATCTAGTGGGATGTCCCTGCCCATGGCAGAGGGGTTGGAACTGGATGATCTTTAAGGTCACTTCCAACCCACACTACTCTATGATCCTATTGCCCTTCAATGTGGAACAAAATTTTAAAATCCAAAAAGTTTCTAAGGCAAAATTTCTGCTCTCCAAGCAGCTCCAAGCAGCAGCGAACAGTGAGTTCGACAGAGATGATGAATGTCAGTATCTTAATAAGAAAGGCATTTGCTGTAAGTAACAATTTGGGCATTGACAGAATACTGAAGGACTGTAGAGTATATTAGTATGCTGGTCTTGTAAGCAGGCAACTAACAGAAGAAACGATGGGATGTCTTCAATAGTCAACGTGCTTAGTTTTTCACTAACGCTATATTTGTTTTTCACCTGTGCTGTGTGTGTCAAAACATCAGTTGAAGACAGCTACTTTTTTTTCAATGGGAACTCCAATACTGTTACTGAAATGCTATTTTTTTTTGCCGTTTCAGAGGAGGAAGAGGTGGAGGTGGCACAAGACATAACAGTTCGAGTTATGTCCTCTCAGTCTGTGCTTGTTGCTTGGACAGACCCACTGTATGAAAAACAGAAGGTTGCAGCAAATAGGTAGTTAGGCCTGTTTTCTCTTCTGAATGTATACTGAAGGTGAACTGCTACCAACGGACCACTGATTGCTTTTGTATTTATTTGATTGCAGTTGGTTTAGGGGCTAATTTAGCTTATAGTGTAGGAATTTACATATCCCTACCTATGACAGTGGTTGGTAGGAGATGCTTTAAAGAAGCTAATAGAAACCTGATGTGGGCGGATGTGGGGAGATGTACCCTACTCGTCTCTCTGCACTCTGGTCTCTAGTATTTAGAAACCTGTGTAAGTGCTGAACTACAGGGGTTTAGGTCCCTTCTGAGTGTTGTCAGTACTAACCAGGGATATTTTTGCTCTTCAAATGTTGGTATATCATGACAGTTGGCAAATCCTCAAGAATTTGGGGTGTGGATGGGACACAAACCACAAAGAGTCAAAGGTGAGGCATTGAGTAAGTTTGTCAGAACAGACTATATCTTTAAGATGATCATACTGTGGTTGCAGGAGGCATCACTCTGTAATGGGAAAGGTGCCCATCAGTGCCTCCTGCATCTGCTGGCCTTCCAGGAGCCCAGTGCAGCTGGGGCCAAGCAAGTCAGGATCTCCTGTGAATGGGAGGGGATGGCTCACAGCAGCTTGCAACACCAGTTGGAGACCAAAATAAAGGGGCTGGAAACTGCCAGAGGTCTGAAAGCGCAGGACTGTGTTCCTCAGCCTGGGAACAGCAAAAGGCTATGCAGCTTGGGGCTGAAACACCAAAGGGCACAGCAGGAGCAGTGGTAATTTTAGATGTTCTCAGTTTTGTTGTGGAAGCCATTATCTGGGCAGACATGTGGGAACTGAGCTGCCAGCACTGCTCTGGGAGCAAGGAAATCCCAGTCATCCGGACTTGCTTGCAGCCATGGGGTGGTGGGATGGTGGTGGAGTCCCTTGGGACATCTGGCTTGGTTCAGAAAGCCCTGCAGCTTCTCTTGGGACAGGAGATGTTTTGAGTAAGAGGCTGGAAAGAGCGGTCCATCCCTGGGAGCAAAGGCAGTCAGGCTCCATTAGAGTACAACAGATGCTTAAAAGATAATTGGCTCTTGGTGGTGGTAGTACCTTGTTGTTTGCATTTCGGTAGTTTCCCCAGTAAGGCTAGCTGAGGGGAAAGCAGTCTTGTTTCTCTCCTATTCTGCTAATGCTAGATTTTGACAGGTGATTTTTTATTTTTGTGTGTTTCTAATCCCAGGCAATACAGTGTTCGCTATCGGGAAAAGGGGGAATCAGCAAGGTGGGATTACAAGCAGGTGCCCAACCGGCGGGCGTTGGTGGAAAATCTGCTGCCAGACACTATGTATGAGTTTGCTGTCCAAATCTTGGAGGGAGAAAAGGAAGGCAAATGGAGCGTGTCTGTTTACCAACGGACCCCAGAGGCAGGTATGTATTCAAGAGATCCTTGGGGTAACACAAATCTTAGGATTTAAGCTGTGAAGTGGGGCTGATTTGAGGGGAAGCAGAATAAGTGGTTGCCTGGAGCAGCAGATGGTTGGGGACATGGGAAAAGCCTCTATGCTGCTGTGTGCATCCCCACATTAGTATTGTGGCTGTTCTTGTGGCACAGTGAGAAAAGAGGGAGATGATTTGGGTATTTCTAGGGGATGGATCAGCGCTGTGGACTCCAGCTGCAGGGTGTGACCCTTCCTTCAGCAGGAGCTGCCTGGCTGCTGTCCCTCTTTATGGGCAGTAAATTTAAATCCTGCCTCCACCACGGAGAAACTGTGGGGCTCCTTTGGTACAGAGAAGTGATCTATAACAACCGAATTACCACATTATTTTAGCTAAGATATGGTAGCAGTCTTGTGTAGACAGCCTGTTCCTAGAAGTCTGGAATAAAATTTCACAAAATGTAATACAGGCATGCATGCACCTGAGCCATGTGTGCTCTTCACATTTGTCTTTGAATGGCCATGTAGGAATTTCTGCTATGAGAAGGAACAAAAGGTGTATGCTGTGTAGGTCAGCTTTTCTTACTTGCCTCTTTGGCATATGGATATTTCACAGCTCCTGCCAGTGCACCTGAAAATTTGGACGTTTGGCCACTAAAGGGGAAACCAACCTCTGTAGCAGCATCCTGGGATGCTCTTCCAGAAAGTGAAGGAAAAGTCAAAGGTAAGTAATAGCAGCCAGTTTTTAACCCCCTCAAAGAACTGGTCTTCTTGAAGCCAGACTGCCACTCTGCAGCAAGCTGGAACTGCTGACTGTGCCAGGATTTTTTCACTTCTTAGTGGCTTATCCTCAAGCAAGATTTTCTTATTTCCAGCCCAGCATCTCTGCACTGCCACTGGGAATCCATCGTCACCTTGTGCCTGGGATGTCACAAAGTTCCCAGAGTGTCACGCATGCATACTTACCTCTTCTTCCATTAATAAGCAGGTTGAAATGGAGCTCAAGAAGGAAGTTTCCCAAAGGATGTGTAACAGTTAGGTGAAGAAGGAAAATTTGAGTAGTTCCAAGAAAAAAGTGGATTTACGTTGTGTTTTATTTCTAGTTTTCACAGAAGGAAAGCCTCAACATAAGAAGCAAGTGCAAACAGTGATTTCAACAGATACCACACATAAACCTTGTGTACTGTAGTATTATTGTACATGGTCATGAAGCTAGTTTGTTAGTGGCTATTTACTTGCATAGAATTTTTTAAGAAAGCAGCTTTCTGGGATTTTTTTTCCCCTCTGAAAATGAATAGGCTGATTTTTTTGGCCACTGCTGTTCTCTGGTGGTTGACAGTGTTGTGTTATTATTTTACACAAGTTTCTGGAGGTGTCTTATCAGCACTGTAGCATCTCGGGGTTTAAAAAACCTTTGGTCTGGAGGGAAGTGTACCGTGTCTGCTTACAAGACCTACTTTATGTGTTCTTCAGGGCAGTGGTGGAATTCCTTCCTCATTGAAGTTAGTAGGAGTCTTGCCAATGGCTTCAATGGAGCTGCAGTTGTGTTCGAGAATTATTTCCTAAAGTAGGGTCATGCAGGGACATTATCTGAAATTTCAGATCTGCTCCTAATTTTGAGCAGTCTGTAGCCCTTTGCCCATTTTTGACTGCCGATCTTTAGATGATTTATCTAAGGCAGTAAATTTAAAGATACCTGATATTCAAGGCCTAAATGCTTATCCACATCTAATATATCATTATTTTTCTTGAGCATGAAGTATTACAGGAGAGGTCTTATTTTTAAACTAAATAAATGCCAAAAATTATATTTATTCTGGGTAAATAAAATCACTGAATTAGCAACTCATAGTAATTTTGATAGCATGTGATAATCATGATTTTTTTGTCTTTTGGTCATTTTGTTTTTCAATCATTTTCTTTTATATATTTATATCATGTATTAAAGTAGTGGAAGAAAATTCCTTCTGTAGCCATTTGAGAGTTACCAGAAGTTACACCACTGCCTCAGCAATTAAAGCAACTCTTCTGTATCTTAAAATAAACAAAACCAGTCCAAAGTTTACAATATCTTCTAAGACATTGATTTTTCAATTAAGCGTTAAATGCATTTGCATATAAAATATTGATTTTTTTTTTCTTCATTTTGGTGATCTGTGCTTGACACATTTCTTAACACAATGAATATGGGATGGTTTTCAGGAAAAAAAGTAAGCTTCCTGTCTTTAAAAGTGTTACTCTGTTCTAGAATTTTCCTATCATGGGACTGTGACTCCTCAAGTATTGTTTCTTTCTGTAAAGAGAAAGCTGTCAGCCCTTGGAATTTATTTTCAAAATCCTGTTGTTTTCCAATACCTGTGCCTCTTACAGAAGTCTGGAAAGCAAAGGAAGCCTGCACATGACTGAGATCTTACCTGCACTCCGTGAGAGTGTATTGAGAAGACTCTTCTTCATGCCTGCGATTATTCCTATAGGGATGAAATTTCTCTCAACACAGAAAGCTAACACAGAGCATAGGTACCACAGCAATCCTAAACTGAAGAGCAAGACCAGGGTGAGCTTCCTGAGTGGCAGCAAGACCTTGCTTTGCTTTCTCTGCAGTGGTGTTTGGCCCTGGCTATGGTTAAGCACAGTGTGTCAGATTTTAATTTTGTTGTACAGGCTCGCTTTTGCTACCATTTGGCAATATGCAGTGCAGTTATTTATTGGTAGAAGGATCTCTTTTGAATAAGAACCTCAATCATCCAGGCATGAATTTTACCTACTGCCCTGTAGATTACAGCTAAAACCCGTCTAAGCAGAGACTCAGCTGGAAACGCTTATATTTGACTGCAGTAATATTGTTTCCAACATTAAAGTAAGTGCACTGGCATTTTCATGGGGATACCTCTCAGGCTCCGGCACTGCTGAGGAATGAGTTTATGGCCTTTGGAGCTGGTAGAGTTTCACCAGAGTGGGCTGGCAGAGCAGTCTTCACATGACTAAGGTCTTGCAGTACAGTACGACTATAGCTGTGTCAAGGCTCTGTTAGAAATGTAGGGTAAGGATGTAGTTAATAGTAATGATTGATGTCACCTGATTTTAATGCTGATGTCTTGAACAATAATTATGTGAATCCACTATTTTGTCCTTCCAAATAACTTCTGTGGGAAAACAATTCTTAACATTTCTATTTGTTGTGGACATGGATACAGTCAGCAACAACAAAGGTGTGTTGTCCACCATTGTGACCAAGTTATGTTGTGGAAGAATATTCTCTGTGGAAGAATATGTGTTGTTGAATGCAAATATCTTGGTAGCTAATAATTAAGTTCAAAATTTTAAAATCTGCTTGCGGTCCATCAACTGTAACATCACAGGTATTCTGATTTTGGAGAACCACACTATCTAACATTTGCAGTTTCAAACTAAATTTCCACAAGTAATTGGACAGTGCTTATTTTCCTAGCAGTATGCATACATATTTTCTGTCTCCAGTGCATTTCCTTTTTGTAGATTTCCTCTACTATTTCTGATTTAGGGCAGTTAATTTTCTTCAGAGGACGTATTTTTTTCCCCTTTATTAGCAGATGTCCAGAAATAAAAAAAAAAAAATCAAACGTCTCCTGGTGCAGTACACCAAACCATTTTGTAGCTGGTGCTGTCTTCTGACTCCTGTTGGTGACTCTTCATGCTAATGGACATTGTTGCTTATGTATTTTTCAGAAGGTATAGCGAACATATTCTGTCTTATTCATTAGGTCATCAGTGTGATTTAGTTTTGTCTGTAAGATGATCAAATGTTCAACTTATCTACATATATATGTATATGTATCTCTCTTATGTCTTTATACTCCGGCTTTTGACTTGGCGTGCATTGCTAGTGTATTAATTTTAGTAATGCACGTTCTAATTCATCCTACCCATACAGTCTATCCGCTGGAAACAGGACTGTTTTCAGTTTCCTCCTTCCAACCGTCTGCCAAATCATTTCAGAATACATTCTTTCATACGCCCCGGCTCTCAAGCCTTTTGGAGCAAAGTCCATCACCTATTCTGGAGCTACAACATCAGCCATAATAGATGGTCTGCAGGCTGGGGAGCGCTATATTTTCAAAATTCGTGCAGCAAACAGGAGGGGACCAGGTCCTCAGTCTAAAGCCTTCAGTGTCGCCATTCCAGCAGGTGAGAACCAAGCCATGCACCAATTGCTTACTCTGCGAATTCTTGTCTTTGTCCCAGTTACATTCATTCTTATCAATTTTTCTTAGCTTTCTCCTCCGCTTCATCTGGCCCATGGGATTTTATTTCCTTAATAGTGTTTCTGTTACTGCAGCGTGCAAAAGGACATTTTATGGAGTCTTAAAATATGTTCATTCCATACTCTATTTCCTGCATGAAGGCAATGCACGCTCTTGTTATCTAAAAGCCAAAGACTACTATGATTACATCTTTGGTTGCGCTTTTACTGGCAACTCTCACTCTGGCTTACTCAGGGACTACTCCTTGCATTTGCTTCTTGCCAAAAAGATGCTGTGATGGGGACATTTGCTGAGTTAACTAAGAACGTGGGACACAACCTCAGATGGGATAATGCAGCACCATACCATCAACACAACTTAAGCTCTACTGAAGATTTGGTTCCATTGATACAATGCCGCAGGCCCGGCTTTTAGATGATTGATTTCAATTGCTCTAAGTTTTACCTAAGTTACAGTAATGCCACATAGAGTGGTTAATATAGAATTTAGTGGTTAATATAGATTTTTTTAATATAGAAATTATTGTCTCATATTCTCGTAATTGTCTTGTTCTTGCTACCTGGCTGATTTCTTTCCTTAATCTGTTTTTTGTACCGCTTCTGTTGTTATGAATAAACACTCTTTTTCTTTTTTTCTGTTCTTATGAAGAAACCCTTTTTTTCCCCCCTAGCTGTTCATGAGGATTCAGTTGCTCAGCAACAAACAAATATTCAAGATATTTCACAGGCTAAAAAACCTGGTTCATCTCCTTCTCAAACTTCCTCTGTTTCTTCAAAAGTCCAGCCACCACTTTCCTCTAAGCAGTCATCTGGTCGTTCACCTACTGTTAGTGATAAAAAGAGTCTTCTTTCTGAATACAAGAATAAAATACTGACTCGAGGAGGGGCCCTAAGTAAATCTCAGTTACCTTCTAGAAAGACAAGTGAGTTGGCATCTGATCTACAGTCCACTGAAGTAACAGACGATCGCAGTTCCTCCCAAGAAGCTCCAACAATGCCACCAAAAGCCCAGGATCAGAGGAGGATTGTTAGACCCTTGTCCCCTAGTCGGCCAGTCCACCCTGTCCTTGCCTCAAGGAGGACTCCTGTTCGAACACACACATCAGAGGTGTCACGACAGACAAGCACAGTGAAACATGAGCCACCAGCACTGTTACCATCATCAGCACAACGTTCTTCTACCTCTTCTGTTCCTAAATACACAGATAATGAAACAAAGCAACTGACGCAAAGCAACATTCGTGTGCCTTCTAAAACCTCTTCCCATCCTCTGCCTGCCAACAATAATGATCTTGCAGGTAATGTGGAAGGAAAGCCAGACACTGTGCTGGTCAAAGTGTCTTCTAAAACTTCAGAGCCTAGTCATCTGGCCTTGCCATCTAATAGGCAGTCTGCTGTCTCTCGTGATGTTGCCCCAAGCCATCCCAGTAGGTCTGGCTCTGTAGATCATTCGCATCAACCCTTTTCCAAATCAGCAGATTCACATGCTCGTGATAGCCAAAATGAGTTTGACAGTGAAGAAGCAGAGGACAGAGTAGGACAGCCCAGTTCTAGGTTGCAGCAAACAAGGCAATCCTCAGGCTCCAATTCTCACAAATGGAAGGATTCAAAATTAGCTGCAGTCTCATCGGGATCTGCTGTTTCTGGTCATGCCTCACCTCACTCTGACTCCTCCACCAGTGCCAAATCTGATGGAAAGGATATTGATAAGAATTATAGGGGGCACTCGCAAGATGCAAACCCCTTATTTCATTCTCTGCCCTCTTCCAAGCAATCTTCTTCAGGAATCTATTCCAAGAGAAGAAATCCTCAGGTCAATTCTGATTCTCACCTCAAGAAGACACAGGGTGAAATGTCACCCGGTTCTGACTCAGCAGAACAACAAAGTCGAGTGGCTGCTGCAGAAAAGCATTCTGTTTTGAAGTCTACTCTTTCCAAACATAAGCCAGAAGAGCAGGACAGTCAAGAGATAAAAGAAACCCTTGACAGATCAAAGCAAAGTGTATCTTTGCCTAAAAAGACATTCCCCTCTCATCCTCTGTTGGAGAAGACCTCCCGATCAGAGCCTCCGCGGAGGGCACAAACCAGTGCTTCATTACTGCATTCAAGGGGCCGTCGCCTCCCATCTCATGTCTCATCAACAAATAATGAAGAATTGCAGGAAGATGATGATGAGGATGTAAGAGAAGGCAGTGACAGAGCAAGCAGCCGTTCTCTGTTTCCTAAAGGTGTGTCCTCTTCTAGGGGATCAGCTGCATCTTTCTCTCAGGGAAGCTCAAGTTCATCTCTATCAAAGCAACAGCAACAAGGTTCTCAGGTACCTTCCTACAAACCAAAACTTACTCAGCCAGACTCCAGTTCTGCCAGTGATGCAGCCAAAGACAACCAGTATGGTGCAAGGTTGTCATCCAGTTCTTCGAGACAAGATCGTCCTTCATTGCCTACTCGCTCAATGGTTGCTACAAGAGCAGCATCCCAAACAGAGAAAAAATATGGCTTGTTGCCCTCAAAAATATCCAAAGCTGAACTTCCTGGAAAAGTTCCTTCCTCCTCTTCATCTAAATCTCGTCAGTCAGTTTCTAATGAAGAGGATGATTACTACAGTGAATACGATCAGAAAGAAGTGGAAGAGAAACCCACATCTTTGGCAGCAAGATGGTCCCCTTCTGTCTCCACTACCAGCAGTAGAAGGAAATCTATGGACACTGTTCTACCTCACAAAGTAAGCTCTGAAGAGGAAGAGAAGGAAAAAACTCCAACATTAAAAATGTTTTCTCCTGAATCACCAGGAAGCTCTGCCGTAGCATCACAGATTACTCAGTCCTCTAAAAAGCACACTGAATCCAAACCAAGCTTTGTCTGGCCACATTCTACTGCATCTACAACCACACACGCTGTTTCTCCAACAGTTTCTTCTTCCACTTTGTCCCCTCGCCAGCGACTATTGAACTCCAGGCTAAGAAGCCCTTCCCAACGGCAATCTATTAGACCTCCTTACAGGCAAGGTATCTTGTCTTTGTTGTATTAATCTCACTGAATTGTGTTTTTCCTAAATTCAGCAGTTAGATGAAAAGTCCTCCATTAGAATGCAGGTCCAGTTATTTAGTATAATGTATTACTTTTTATTTTCATGGATCTCAGTGAGCTCAGTTCTTGAGGGCATTGCCTAATCAGTGTAATGTAGTTCCCCAGACCTTTGGTCCTGTAAACTGATCTGCACAGGCTCCCATGATCCAGACAGGAGATGACAGAGTTAGTCCCTAAATTGGAAAAAGGGCTATATTCCTTATTGAGCAATGACATCACTGAACGCTCACTGAAAACATATTTGTACTCAGAACATGACAACCTCTCAGGTATGTTGCTCTTCATGATACGGATTACTAAAAGGCTTCTGTAGATTGCATAGTGCTACACTGCCTAGGTTGTCCACACCCAGGCAGTAAGGTGTTTCCTCATGCTGTCATGGCATTTGGCATTCTATATTTTTTTTAATTATTTTTTTCAGCCATTTTTCTCTCTCTTTTTTTTTTTTTTTTTTTTTAAGTGACAGGTTTGCACATTCCTGTTGAGGACTGATCACATCAGAGTCAAGCCCTCTAATACCTTTATGGCTATGATTTACCCCAAATGTTACGGGCTTGCTTTCTGCAGAATATCTGCTGAGCCTGGGTAGTGGAACAGAGGGTCGACTACACATCAAGCTGTATCACCTAGGAATTTCCCATGTCACCTGTAGAGAATATCAGACAGTCTCAATGCCTTTCCTAGGCAGAAATGTTATTTTCTCCCTCCAGTGCATGTACATCCAAACTAGTATTGGGTGATCTGAGTGTTTCAGTTATTACCTTCTGTGCTATAAGCAGATAACAATTTTTTGTTCAATGTGGCCACACTGTTATACAGTGAGGACTGTGCAGCTGGGCTTTAGTCAGGCTCCATGTTGTGAAGAGGTCCACCAGCTTCCAGAGCTTTAAGACAGGAGCAGACTTTGAATGATACCATGGAGGATGAGATGTGTTGCCTGAAAGAATAGTGGATTTCTCTGAAGGTTGTATACCAGCTTACTGCTGGCCACGCAATTGGGAAGTTAATAGCCGAGGAGTGTTCAGTGTGTGTGTGTGTACATATATATATATATATATATACACATATGCATATATGTGTGTATATATATAAGTATATATATGTGTGTATGTATATATCAATCAGTTAAGATATGTATATATTTTCATATGTGCTTTTCTGGAGGCAAGTCTGAGCTAGGATGTGAAATTTTCTGCCCTTTCCGAGCTGTGGCCCTGCAACTCAGTGCCACTGCTTCTCCACTTCTGAGCTGAGTGTGCTTCTTTGTAGCAGTGTTTTTTCAACTAGAGGAGGAGAGCCCTTCCTTTTACAGCTTAAAAAAATAAAAGGAGGTAATTCCCATCCCCTTATCTCCTCTCCTTTCAGTTTGTCACTACAGCTTTGTACGAGGATAGGATTGACAGGTGGTTGTGTTTAATAATGGTGGTTATTAAGATAACAAACATTTTAATGGCTGTAGTGCCATATAGAAATTTTGCACTACTTTCCTAAAAAAAATGAGGAAATAAAGAGACCAAATAAACATGATACAAACAAACCCTGGGTGTTTAGCCTCTTCAGAAGAAACCATTTCAGATGCTTGTGTCAGCTGCAGGGATCTGACAGTGTCACAACAGTTGCTCCAAGCAGAAATTTAATGCCTGGTTTACCAAGCATGGTGAGGGCTCTTTCTGCTCTTGTTTATGTCCCGACTGGTCAGAAAATGAATTTCTTTGCATTTTGAAATAAAATGTGGTTTGTAGTAGGCACAGCTTTCTTCAGAGTAGTGTGTTTTCTTCTCTGTTTCAGGTTACAATGGCAGACCTAATCTTACAACAAAAAATGGAAATGGAAATGGAAAAATACTACCTGGTAATAACGGAAAACCAAGTGGACAGAGAGTAATCAATGGCCCTCAAGGGACAAAGTGGGTAGGGTGACCTTCTCTCCAAATTCAAGATGCTTTGAACTTTTATTGTATTTACGTTTTCATTAAGACAAGAGAGGAGAAGAGTGTCTTCAGTCAATGAAGCTGTAAAGTGAAGTTGTACTTAATGATCTACTTTCCACTGTTCCATCTGAATCTAATGACAAATTCTGCATTTCATTATTTGACCATTTAAAATGTCTAATTTAAAGCCTATTGGCTTCAATTTTCAACTATAACACTAATCCTGTAGATGTAGTGAAATGTTTTTTCCTCAACTTCAGTAGGACTTAGGCCCCCAGTGACTCAGGGCATGTCTGCCATGTAGCGTGAGTGAGGACTGCCCAGGACAGCTGCTGTGAAAGATGAGTTCAGCAACGCTTCTCCCAAACTCACTCTTCAGGGACAAGCTTGTGAGCAAGAGTATCAAAATGTAAATTACTTAGTAAGTGGTCACAGCACTTTAAATGCACGTGCGTAGATATCTTTAAGCATTTTGCCATTCCTACAGACATGTTTACAGTGGTATATACAGAAGAGCCCCACTAGGTGCCTACATGACCAGATTTTTTTTTTTAAACCTTCTCCAATGAGTTTATAACCAACCAATGTAGGGGAGGAACTGCTGATTCCTGCTTTGCCCAAATGCTGAGCAGGAGGATGCTGTGACCAGCCTCCTTGGTGTCAGTAATGCTGCTCGCACATGGCATGACACAAGAAGACATTTGTTTTATGGCTTCTTCAATCTTACCATTTGCATTAGAGGAACATAAAAATGTGCATCAGGTATGTCACGTTCAAGGAGTAATTTTGAAAAGTATGCCTAAAGCCCTTCAAATAGTCTCCAGAAAGTGGCCTAGAAAGGTGCTTAGGAGTCCATGAGGCATCCCTTTCTACCCCATGAGAGCAGGTCCTTGCTTCAAGCAGGGCAAACATCTTGTAAAGCAAAAGGATCTGTGTCTACATCTGGGGCCTCGAAGGCTTGAGAGACTAATCTCATGATCTACTGTACCTCCTGCTTTTCCCCGGCACCAAATGTAAGTCTGTCTTGCCAACTTGGAACTGCTGCTCATGTCCTCTTCCCAGTTTCCTCCCAGCATTTAACACCTTTTGCATTGTTGTGTTCTGTGGCTCACTGTCTGTTACCTCAGGTTAAAAAAGCATACAAATTGGCTATTTTGGGTTGAAAAAGCAATAAGGACTGGATTTTAAGTACAGTTACCTCTTGAATTCAATCCAAGGTCTCAGACAGATTTGTTTTATGAGACAGAGTCTTTTCTTCAGTCTCCTACTGCAATTAAAATCTTGGCTACTTTGTTTTTACTGCTGTTTCAATCTAAATTAACTAGTATAATTTTTTCCTTTTTTTCTTAATTAGTAGACATACTTTAAAATCCTGTCCTCAAAAGGACTCAGGGTCATAGTCAAATCCATATTACAGGAACCCGCCTTAGAGTTACCCTAGAAAATCAAGGGAGTTGCTCCTTTGCACATGGGAGCTATAGTAGGCAATATGAATATGGCTGTTGTGTAACTTTGTAGCCCAGCTTCCCGGGATTTGCTTTCTTCAGCAATGACAGTGATTTTTCTGTGACTACTATACAATTAGTGACTCACTTTTAAAAGTCTGTAAGTGTTGTAGCTGTTCCTGATCCTCACACTTAGCATCTGAATTTCCCCAGGATTTCTGTTACTGTGAAATTTTATTTTTCCTCCTCTTGTGTTAGCTAAACTTGAGTCCATCTATTGCTTTTAGATTGTAGATCTTGACCGAGGGCTAGTGTTAAATGTTGAAGGAAAATACCTCCAAGATTCCCAAGGCAACCCTCTACGAGTGAAATTAGGAGGGGATGGGCGTACAATTGTTGGTAAGTGACAATTTCCTTCTTACAGAAAAAAAAAATCTACAGTTTTCGTGCACGTGGTACAATTCTTTGAGCTGTTGAATGTCTCAGGCATCCTGAGATCCCATGCAAGCCATTTGCAGTTGTTTGTACCTCAGATGTCCATCAGGCAGTCAGCACATTGCAAGACCTGAGGAAGCTTTGGGGCGTTCCTCTGTGGCTCCAGTGTATGAGGCAGCAAGAGTCACCTACGTTCATCTCACTTGTATCAGCAGTAGAAAGGACTGCAGAACTGAGCCAGATTGATGTTTGTTTATATCTTGTTTCATAGAAATAATTATTCCTCACCACTAGCACTGTACCAGCCATATGTATGTGATTATTTTATTTTTTTCTTTTGAAACTGACCACAAATAGAGGAAAAAAAATATATGAAAATACTGCTATTTGCATGTCAGTCCACTTGTATAGATCTCTGGAACACAAATTCAGTGCCTGCTGTTAAACTATTTACCATGAATATTTGCAGTATCCAGAATCTGGCATAGCAGTTTATATGCAGTGACAGCATCTCACCAGCTCATTCCAGTTTTTCCTTGCCCAAGTTTGGCATTAGGGAGCAGAATATGGATTCATCATACCTTTCATCAACAGTTACAAGACTGACTACAAGAAAGATGGGCAGAGGCTCTTTATCAGGGAATGTAGTGGTAGGATGAGGGGTAATGATTTTAAGCTGAAGGAGGGTAGATATAGATTAGATGTTAGGAAGAAATTTTTTGCTGTGAGGGTGATGAGGCACTGGAACATGCCCAGAGAAGTTGTGGAAGCCCCACCCACAGACATGTGCAAGACCAAGTTGGCTGGGCCTTTGAGCAAACTGGTCTAGTGGAAGGTGTCCCTGCCTACCGCAGAGAGTTTGGAACTAGATGGTCTTTAAGGTCCTTTCCAAACCAAACCATTCTATGATCACTTAAATTAAATGTAGGCACTGTCTACACATTGTGATTCTGCAGTGAGAGCTCCCTGCGGTCTTCACAATAAGTGTTTATCAAACAGGTGATAAAAGTAAACACCACTGTGCATTATCTGAGGTTTTTCTGAACCATTTGGCAGCTTCCTTAGCCATGGCTCTTTCCTAGATAACACCTTCTTGTTCAGTTTTGTTACAGGACACTGTAATCACACTCTCAAGGCTCTTGGGGTATCTACTATTGATAAATACCATGCTATAAGCCTGAAATGGATTAATGGTGGGAATTGTTTTTTGTTGTTCTCTGCTAGATGAAAAGGGTGCCCCAATTGTGAGTCCTGATGGATTACCTTTGTTTGGACATGGCAGATTTAGTAAACCTGTAGCGAGTGCACAAGATAAACCAGTAATAAGTCTTGGAGGGAAACCTCTCATTGGTCTTGAAATGATTAAGAAAACAACCACTCCCTCAACTACTACTACAACAACATTCGCAACAACTACCACAACCACTACAACAACTGTTGCTACGACTACCACCACCACTCCTGAACCAACCACCACTGAACCACCCACTGAGAAACCAACCCCAACCTGTCCTCCAGGCACCTACGGACAATATGATGATGAGGGTAACTTGCTGTTGGGGGTTGATGGCTTGCCAGACTGCAATGCAGAAGGTAACTTCCTTTTGTGCTGTTTGAAATTCTTCACTTGTATTTTTAGTACAGTGCAGTTACACAAATGTAAAGCAGGAAAGAATCTGCCTCTTAAGATTTTGATCCACATGATAAGGTAGGAGCTGAGATTAAAGCAGCTGAAGAAGGGTTTGGGCATTAAATGTTTTTTCATTGGAAAATGTCAACTTTCTCCAAAGCTGAAGTTTTACATGGACATATGTTGATTTCAGCAAAATTCTTACCATGTGCTGGATCCAGTCTTGTCACATATGTTCACGCACGTTAGCACAAGTGTAAGCAGTAGCTTTGTGGTCAAAGCACTCGCATATAAGGAAGTCCTCACTCCAGTTGAGGCCAGGCAAGGACCTGAAGACACTATACGTTTTGTCTATTTTATGTTCATTTCTCACAATATATTCTGAAAAGTCTCTCTTTTGAGCCATGGTGGAACCAGCTTTTGCAAAATGAGATTCTTGTCCTCTTGCCAGCCCTCAGAGATAGAGATTGTCTATCAGGAACATAGCACAGCACAGATGAAGCTGTGGAAAGACAACCCTGGCTCTCCACAGATAAGGCAGAGAATTGTACACTAATTTATTTCTCATCTGAAAATATAAAACAGTGCATTTATTTCTCATCTGAAAATATAAAACAGTGCATGTCACTATTTCCCTGTTGCAGTTATACAAGCTTGGGATGTGGTGCCAAACTTAAATCCAAAGTAAACCAATATAAATGCACTGGAGTCTTTGGGTCTTGAGCCTGTTCCTACCACATTTTACCCTATCATTGCAAACCAGTTTGCTCTTATTTTGCAAAAACAGATCAGGGAGCACGATGGCAGTCCTTGTCCTTTCTGTTTATAAGTAATAGCCTACTCACTCTGCGAATGGGCAGTAACAGCATGGCCATAACCTAAACAACAGGTTGACAGTCAGACATCTGCCAACTGCAGCAGCCAGTTTCCATGGGTAATGAATCCCTGTCATTTTTCCCCTGTACACCTGTATCTCTGAAACCAAAGTAGATTTACAAGTAGGTCATGTAACCATGGCCCAGGAAGCCGAACTATCTCTTTGAAGAGTGCTGAGATATGGAAAGATGTGGCTTCAGCAACTCACAGGGAGTCTAAGGATAGCATCTTTGGAAAAGATCTCGGGAGCAGAGAACTGAGAATTACCTTACCAACTGCTCTGGGTGATTGAAGAGTCAGAGTTATTAGTACCCTGTGCAGGCAGAATTACAACGATTTATAGTGTTAATAGTTATCTAACAATTAGTCCCGTATTTGAAAGTATGTATTTATAGAAGTGTGTTTGCATATGGACATATGCATGGATGTATACACACACATATATGTATATAAAAGTGACCATCATTGTTAAATATTTCTTCAAAGATTTTTGGTTTTACCTTTGGTGCTTTCATTGTTCTTCATTGTATTTACAGAACTGTAACAAATACTCTTATGTATGGTCACCCTGATATTTTCAAATTTGCCTAAAGGGAACTGTGATTTTTGGTAAAGTAGAATACCTCCCACTCCCACCAGCTCCTTTTGTTCATCTTAAATGATGCTTGTATCCTGTAATGTTTCCTCTCTTTGGCCTGTGCTATTTGATACTTGAAGGACCTCTTCTGAGAATTTATATTCTAAGAACAGTTCAATGAGAATGGCCCTTAAGTCACTCCTAAATTGTCTGGCATTTTGACAGTATGTCAACAAAAGCATCACAATGGAAGACTGAAAGGAAAAGGTGGTGCTGAATTTTTTACTTTTTACCTGCTATACAGCTTGAGCAATGTTAGACCCTACCTGGCAATGATGATGGTTTCTCTGAAGAGTAATTATTAGGATTTTCTCGATTCTCTCTCTCTCTCTCTCTCTTTTTTTCTATCCTGGTGACCTGCCTCAACAATTGACAAACACAGCAAAACAACCTGTCTCTTCCACAGAGGAACTTGCTTGAAAAGAAAGCATCTTTGTGGTATTTATTTAATGATGGCTGGTTGTTTTTAACAAGTGCAGTGTCTATTTCAAGAGGGATAAACAACTACTACTTGAACTATGAAAATATTTAATGCAGTTTTCGCTTGACCATTTCCAAATCATATTTTTATGTTGTCTTTCCCTTTAATCTGGGTCTGGAAAACACTCCAGATTATTTAATGAAATACTTTATCTGCCAAAGCTTGATATTTGTTGCTAAGTGCTTTACTTACAAACAGTCAGGGGCTGCAAGTGCCAAAACCTACTTCCAAACATTCTACTTAAGCCTTGGCAAGTTCACTTACTCTCTGGCAGGATTTTTACTCGACCCAGCAGAATTTATTGTCAACATTTCACTAGATTCAGCAGTCTTTAACTTTCAAGAAGGAGTTTGGCCACACAAGCATGATTGGTCAGTGAAAACAGCTAAGCTTTTTTCATTAACTCACAAGAGGAAAAAAAAAAAGTGGAGTCTTAACCACGTGTTATGTGTGGTAAAATCAAGTGGTATTTGCACAGTCCACTGTCCTTACAGATGCCAAAAGACTATGGCAAGTGGTCACAGCAAGGCTGAGCCTCATTTGGTAGTCAGAGTTCTCTGAAGAGCTGCGGCAAAGAGTGATGGACCAAGCTGGAGAACTGCAGCTGGTTTACGTACAGAAAATTATAAAGTGAGAGGTCCTTTGGGAAGTACCCCTGTCGTCACCATGTCACAGCTAATGCTAAAGAAGTACAGACAGTGAAGTGGAAGAGACTGAGCAAGTGCAAAAATAGAAAATAAAATCTGGTTTTGCTGTATTGTACTAAGGCCAATAGCTGATTAGCTAATAGGTGTGAATGACGTGAAATCTACCCATGAAGGACTTCAGATTTCTACACATTTGAGCCTCCTGTTTACTTGAGCCTCCTGTTTGACTCCTGATATAGTCAAAGGTAAGTACATACATTGTAGACATTGGCTGATGCTGGCCAGATGTGATGAGGAGATCTGCAGAATTCGGCAAAGGATCTACTTTGTCACTGACTACCTTCAGAGAATTCAACTGATTTCCAAGTGGGTGATCTCCTGAAGAGTGGCTGCAGAAGTCTACACTATGAGAAAATGTCCGATTTGATATATGATAGTCTGACAAGAATTAACCCATTTCCTGTGTTTATTTTGGCATTAAAATCACTACTGCATATTTAGAAGAAACTAATCGTAGTAGAAAAAAAGTCAGTCTTGTACAACAATTGTTGGTTCTAAATAAAAGAAAAATACAAACTGAAAATTTATCATTCAGATTATATTTGAGAACTGTTCGACATTGACAGTTAAATTTTTGTGTTGCCTGTATTACTGGCTTAGGAAATACGACATTGTGTTAAAGGAACATTAACAGTATCCTGAAGTCAAAACTGTCTTTCTCTTGTCATTGTTCACCCACTGGCCTCAGCTCCACCATTTCATTGAAGTCTACTGATTGTACCTGCAGTGGATTGCAGCACAATGCTTTTCCTTTGCCTTGCTTTTTGTGGCTAATCTGAGCTTTGTGTACACTTTGGCTTCCCCGAATAACATATGGAGGAACACATTTCTCAGAGTGTGTAAGGAAGCCTCTAGGATTCGCAAAATGAGGTTCTGGATGTCTGATGTACCTACTGCTGGATACATGGCCTGCAGCGATATTAAGATAATATATAGGGATAGGCATATGGAAAGTCTGTGAGTGCATTTGCCTTGGTTGTTGGAGTGGATTGGGAGAGTGTTTTTGATGTGCACGACCCTTTCTTCTTGCTATGTTTTCATACAAACTGAATTCCTGTTGGATGAAGCTAAAGAAGAAGTTGTGTTTCAGGATGACATGTACATGCCCCAACCTGTAATGGGCATTCACTCCACAGGATCGGACTAGAGTTGTTAGTGCAAAGTAAAACCCTGGAAAAAAACACCAATAACTTAATTCTATTAATTCATTCTTTTTGGACTACTTGCTAGCATGGACACAATCTGTAAATGTCATGGCTCTGTGGGTTGTTTAATTTTTATTCCTGCGCAAAAATATTTGAGTAGAAGTTTTCAGTTTATTTGGATTGCTTGATTGGTTTTTTGCATATAAATTTTTCACATTTACTGCTCCGAGACAATAAAACAAATCCTGACCTGAGCATTACATGGTTGCTGGCAGTTTTCCTTTGCTCCATTGCTGCTGAGATGCAGGACAGAGCTCCTGGAAGGTACATTATTCTCTATTTTGAGTAGCAGCTCTGAACCCACTTTCCCCCAGCAGTAGGGGAAACTCCTGGCTACTGCAGTTATTTACTGTATTGTTATTCTAAATATGCGGAGTGGACTGTCACTGTGTTATCTCAAAACTAAGTGGTTATCTAAATTCTTTAAAAATCAGATAGATAAAGACTTTTATTTTAAAGTTTATTCCAGAAGTATTTTACTAGGAGGGTAGAGATTACACCATTTAAATCTAATAGCATTTTTTAATTTCTCCTTCAATAGATACATTCTCAGGACTGGATTCCGATGTGACAGCAACTCCGGAGGCATATGTGATATATGATGATGGTACTGTTTAACTGTAAAGTCTATTGCAAGTGGCATGTTTTGGGTTGTTTTTTTCTGTCTTCTTTCTTTGAATTTGGGTTCCAGTGGGGAGGTTAGTGAATGGGAGCTCAAGCAAGCAGTGGTGAGCTGGAAAAGCTTTCTAGAGTCATGTGTCACATGTGAAGAGCAAGGCTGCAAAGGCAGCTGTTTCTGGATGTGAAATTCCCTTTCTATCAGTCCTGCAATCTAACAGAGACCAATTCTATATCTACTTCCTCTGGTACAACTTGTAACTCAAGCCCAATCAAAGTCAATGAACTCTTCTAAAACAGAAAATCCAAATAATGTCTGAGCCCTGGAATCCTGAAATAGCTTAGTGAGTTTTTAGCACTCTACAGCACTTTGTTGGTGGTGGTTTTTTTGCTTTTTTTCTTGTATATGTAGACTGAATTCGGACTATAAAATATGCTTATACTGAATGAGGCCACCAACATATAAAATAGTTAATCTGCTGAATTCATGTGGAATTTACTCAAAGAAATTCGAAGTCAGATAAAAGGAGAAGAGGGAAAGGTTTTTACAGACTCATATTCATGCCATCTTAATATTATAATCTAGGACACATAAAACTTGGCTAAAAAGGAAGCCTCAAGTCCTAGCATTTAATTATAAGTTTGCATAAGGAATGCAAATTCTTAGTTGCTGGAACTAGCATTCACTTTCTGCCATCAATGACTTCTGATATTCTGCTCATTTTAATTCTCAGATTCCAGGTCCTACCGCTGCATATTGAAGTGGATAAGTACAGACCTCTGTTAAACTCAAAACTTTTTAGTAGAATTTATGGCTCTAGAATAATAAATGTCTTTTACCTTGTGGACGCGCTGCTAGGATCTGAGGTCAAAAACACTAAGAACAGAAAAGCATTTAAAAAAAGAGTGTACCATCTGAGAGAAAGATATGGATTTTTGTGCTTTTTGTTCTGAATGCTTGATACTGAGGCCAACGTTTAGGACGTGACAGAAGAGGATGAACTAAAAATTGTACTAGTACTACATTCTATGTTCCCTACGTCCTACGTCCCCTTGAAAGCAGAGCATTCTTATTGCATAGGTCTTTTGCCAGGCTTCTCCTTAGGTGAAGATAACCTGCAGATAACAAATGCTTTAGCATTTTAAGCAGAAAGCACTCAAAGTCATGAACTGAGTCTTACAGCCTGTATGAGGACATGGCAGGGATGCCAGACACTTCTTTACCTTCACCAATCTGGCAGCAGAGAAGATTTTCAAAGACCACCGGGTTTAAAAGGAGTGAATATCAAGGAGGACTGGATATGAGGAGATTCCTGTGGGCCAGTTTGTTGTCCCTCGTGGCCCTAATGGTATCACAAATGGCCGTACAAGATTTGATGCCTGTAAAGTTGCAGGAAGATTTAAGAGCAGTGTGAACCAGCTCTAGCATTTTAGAATAATAAATAGAGTTTTCTGAAAAATGCACCTTACCACCTTCCTTTGGCATCTGAGGGCTGTGGCCAGGGATTCAGTTATTGTGCTGTCTTCTCTTGGGAGTTGTGAGGAGAAGTGGTAGGTGAAGTGCATTCAGGATATTGTTGTATGAATAAATTTGTTTATTGCCATCCTTTTTACCTGTGTGAGCAAGGTCTAGATCAGAAACAACATTAGTATTCTAAGGCAAAGACTTTATTCTCACTTTCCATCAGTTTGGTAGAAACATTTGCAAGGCTGAGATGTTACCAACCCTGACTTAGAGGCCTGTAAGGGATGTATAGCAGCTAGGGAATGGTGTGTAGCACTCAATTGGCACTGTGGCTGGTAACAGAAATATTTCCCTTCTCATAGTTAATCCAAACTAACGTGAAGAAAGCTAACATTTTCATCTTATGTTTCCTCTGAAGACTATGAGTTCTTTGAGAGCACTTTGCCGCCAACCACCACCACTGTCACCACCACCACTACTTCTACAACGACTGAATTGGAAGTTGTCTACCCAGAGACTAGTGTTGTTGGCACTGGCCCTGTGTCAGAATATGACATTGCTGGGAAGAAACGGTTCACTGGTAAGGATGTCCTTTGTTTTATGTAGCTTACTACTTGCACTGCAAATAATTCTTGTTCTGGCAAGGTCAGCCCTTAAGCTGAGACCGTTGCATGAATATGCCCAACAGGCTACTGCGTGGTCCTTGCAAGTGCTGTCACCTGGAAAAACCAAACAGCAATATTTTGCTTATAGGTTTGATGCTTGCATGTCTAAATTTGGACCCACACTGATTTCGTTGAAGCAGTGCAAACCTCTTTGTACTTTTTCAGTGTAAGTGCGCTACTTTGTGTTCTGCATTGTGTTTGGTTGAGGTGAAGTCAGTAAGAGAGGAAGAGTGTCTACACTGGTGCTCAGTTCAGTTCAACTGCATCATTTCAAGTTCACTCTAGTAGCAGTCATTGCAAGGCTCCATGAAGATGTGAGTTTTCCTCTGGGAGGCCTAATCCTTTTCCACTGGCCCATGCAACCCCTGTGACTTAACCCACCTTGCACAAGCATGTATATCAAAGGTGTGCTTCAAAGATAAGGAATAAATTATATTTTGGGTATGAACCCCAAACCAGTTGAGATAAATTTGTCTTTGCTATTTGTGTCTTCGCTCTGTAGAAGGAACTTGGTGAAGGAACTCACAGTACATTGATATGAGCCATGAGGCTGGCTCCTGTGTACATGAGCCATTCAAGTGTGTAGGTAGGTGTTGCAGCTCTGACTTCAGACCTGCTCTGCTTCTTTGTCAGAGAAGCAACTGGAGGCCAGACCAGAGAGACATGGAGGAGGAGTACTGCATTCCAACCTCCACCTCAGACTAGTGACTCCCTCCAGGCCCTTTACAAAGCTCTGGCATTTGAACTGAGGGCAGGTCAGCTGCTGGCTCACCTGGCATTTCAAATGAGACTTCAGGGGATGAAGAGTCAGCTTTGACTCATGTCTTTCCTTCCCTTCCAATATCCACAGGCTTCACATGGCTTAGAGTGGAGCTCTGCTGCTAGAGTAAAAGATTTGGTTTTCTATATGTCATGACTTTATCCAGTACATCTTCAGTTTCCCTGTCCAAACTATTTCATGATGTTTCTATTCAGCTCTCTCACTGACAGTGCTTCTTGATTCATTTAGCTGGAGTTGCTAAAATTAACTTCATTGCAAGATCTGGAAAAAATCCCTTTAGGGCATGAAATCCAATAAGATAAACCAAGAAATGTTGGTTTATGAACATTTCAAGACACTAAGGAAATGATATTACCATTTCAATGAATTGTATTATTGCAACTGAATAAACATTTCCACAGCAAGCTTTATAGTCTGCACTTTGAATGTTACGGTGACTTTTAAGGCAATAAAAAGATGGTTTAATGTTTTCCTGAAATGAAGTGCAATTCCGATCAGCTTAAAGCTTTCAAAAATAGAAGTTGCAGGTTGGCAGCACATGCCTGGAAGGCAAGGGCTCATGGCTTCTGGTCCCTTGGTACCTAGAGGACCACACCTTTCATATAACCTGTCATACTTTGTCTTGGAATTACTATTCTTTGTTGTTTCGCTCTAGTTTCAAGATGTTTGTTTAAGAGCCATCCACTGAGATCTAGTAAAGTCTTAGACAATGTAAGGCCCTGGCAAAGGATCTGATCCCACATGTGGAAAGGCAAAGAGCTTGGGTGATGTTTCCACTCCACCTTCCAGAGCAGCTGGAGGTAGTGTGCAGCGGGTCCTCTAGTCAAACCGTTCACATTTGCCTTTCATAGCAAAGGCGATCCTTTTGGTTTTGCATCACTGGGTACTATTGTGAGTATGGGGTAGACCTGAATATTGGCATCCCATTCCTTTTGCTCATCAATCAAACCAAACACAAGCCATGCTTTGTTGGCAGCTGTGAACTGTCTCTGGGCTTGATGGGGAGGAATTTTAAAATGCATCTCAAAACTTCATTCTGTTCTTTTCATGAAATTGCCAGTCTGTGAGCTACTCTCTGGTAGTTACAAACAGCTGACTAAACACCACCCTTCCTGGTCTTTTCCAGCTCCCTATGTGACCTATCTCACTAAAGATCCAGCAGCTCCCTGCTCCTTGACAGAGGCCCTGGAGCACTTCCAAGTGGAGAGCCTCGATGAAATCATCCCTAATGACCTCAGAGATCAGGAGCTGCGTCCCCTGAAAGCCCCTCACAACATCACTGTTGTGGCAGTTGAAGGCTGTCACTCCTTTGTCATTGTTGACTGGGCCAAACCTGCTCGAGGAGACATGGTAACAGGTACTCTCCTGAGGGTTGCTTTCCTGATGGGGTAGTGGGGAAGGTTTTCTTAAATGACCATTTTTACCTTAAACTGAGACAACAGCTCATGAAGTTCTCACTCCTCTGCAGTTTTCTGAGGGAGGTGAGCTACTTTCTGAGGAATGAGAAAGTTCTCTCTGTTGTACCTCAGTGGCAGACTCACCAGCTCATGCTGGTCTAGCTATTTCAAAGATTTTGGTATTGCTTTTGTCCCAGCAATTCTGAAGGCAGCACTTCTCACCTGGATGGGAGCTGGGATAGCGCTTTGCTTGACAAAGCACTTCTGCCCCAAGGTAGTGCCCTCAGCAGCACTGCAGGCATCTCCCAAGCCTGCCTTTAGAGCATCTTTCACACTCTGCTTCAATCCACTCCAAGCTAAGTTGACTGTGTGACTGGAGCCAGTTTGGTTCCTGCCTGGCTGCAAGCATGCAACTGACTTCAAGAGTGAATCTTAAAAGTTGCTGGAAAGACACTAGAATAAATAAATAAAATATTTTAGAAATGAATCAACCTGTGTTCATCAGTGGACCCAAAAGTTCTGAAGTAAGCATTGGAAAAGGCCACAGCTTTGATTCTATCATTCAGTTTTTGAGGAGCCTCGCCCAACTCTGTGGCTGATAGCTATGGCAGAGGGGTGGGACCTGATGAAGTCCTGAAGCAGGGATAATGATTGGGAAGGGAAAATGTGGCACTTGAATTGGCTATGTCCTGTCTGCCCCACAACATTTAATTCTTCAAGGCTGTTGATCCAGTACGTAACTGAATTCAGTTTGCATAAGATTTTTTTTAACAGTGAATGGATTGCTTCTGTCATTTTTTCACCTTCACTGTTTGTAAATCAGTGTTTGCACCTAGGTGCCATGCTCTGCTGCAATACTCCGTCATTATTAGCTAATGACAGGAAATTTGTGTAGCATGGGATTTTCCATGAGAGTTAGGCATCAAATCAGTTAAACATTCAAAGATTCTTCCACTTCTTTTAACCCATAAAATGTATCATGATGCCTAGGAATATTATTTATTTAAAATTTATTTAGAATCCTCACAAATATTTTTCTTTCTCATTTACAGGATATCTGGTTTACAGTGCATCCTATGATGACTTTATAAAGAATAAATGGTCAACCAGGACTGCAGGGACTACTCATTTGCCAATTGAGAACCTGAAGCCCAACACACGGTAAGGATTTGATCCATTCTTTCAGTTCTGTTAGGGAGAAAACCCAAATTTTGAGAATTGTAAATTGTTTTTGTTGGCCTTAGTATAAATGTTTGCATCTGATCTAGATTTTACTTATTCTTTTTGACAGCAAATTGTTCTATAAACTACACAGTTACTGGTTTCTTTGCCTTACTAACCCTGGAGAAAATGACTGTGTGTACAGGCATATGTGTTTGTGTATATAAAACCACACACCAGTAATAGAGAAAATATTTTTTTAAAAAACACATTTTCTAGTTTTATTCATAACTCAATAAAATTTTGGGGAGAAGGTATGATGTTGTGTGCCCATTCCCACTTACTGGCTTGGCCAAGAATTGATACCCAAGGGCTGGTGAGGAGAGGTGCTGCTCTCTGGTCTGTTTTCACTGCCTGTTTCCAAGTTGTGCTGGAAGAGAAGACTTGGTGGTATACAATGAGGCTGTGGTAGTTGCTCAGAAGTCCATTTGGCAGGAACTTTAGGTCTTTATGCTGCAAAAAATGTCACTGGAATGGCAGAGGAAGACAGCAAGCTTTGCATGACATTTGAATAATCCATGGCAACTGGGTAGGAAGTAAACAGCCACAAAAGGACTACATTAAAATTACTTCTTTTTGACAGATGCTCTGTGTTTTTCATACTTTCCTCTCAAATTCTGAATCTGAGATACGTTTGGTGTTGCCTTGAGCTAGGTGGTTGCTCTTCACATGCTGATGACTACAGTCTCTTAGACACTGGTGGCAAGTGTTGCTCTTGTATTTGGTAATGTGGGAGATGCACTGGAACTGTGGGCTGGGACTAGCATCCTTCACTTCATTACAAGCTATAGATCAGAGTGTCCACTCCTAGATAGGCACATAGGGTTTGCACCAGAGCAACATAGAAGAGAGAAACGGTGTCACCTAAAGTGTCTTTTCTTTCCAAAGTTATTTATAGTTGAAGGAAGGTTGTAAAGGTTAAAAGTATTTAATTGAGAACGTCAACCTAGAAAACAAAGAATTGTTTAAACATGGTCTTCATCTAAAATATTAATAGATTAAATAATAACATAAGATAAAATTAATAAATCATGAAAAGTCAGTTCTCTGTAGCATTTGGGTCCCAAATATGACCAGGCATATTTTTCTCTAACCACTGTACGGTGCTTCTCTGCACAGCCCTAACTTTAGCATAGACTCGCACACACTTTGCCCTGCAGCTGCTTCTGCTGGCCCTGAAACATCTAAGCACCAAGAAATCACAGTATGTATGAAAAAGAGAGTGTTGCTTCCCTCTCTCCTCCTTGGAGATTTCCCTCCAACCAAAGAGTTCTGGGGACATAGCGTCTCTTTGGGAGAGCCAGCACTGAAGCAACTTCAGCAGCAGCTCTTTGGGCAGGTGCACTAGGGATACATCCACCTGAAGAAACCTGCAGGGTCAAAGGCCTGGGAAATTAGCAAGCAAAAAGTTTATGAAGCGGCAATATAAGCACACAGAGGACATCAAGAGTTGAAAAAACAGAAATAAGATGTTACAGGAAAGCCTTTGTGCCATCTTATCATATCCTTTTCTGTCTACAGCGCTGTTAGTCACACACTTCCTGAGGCTTTTCCTCACATATCCAAGAGAGAAAAAAAGGCAACCTATCCTGAAGATTAATACTCTGCACCTCAATGCAAGTCCTTAAGAGTGGTGGATGGTGCATTAAAACAATATTATTTGCACAGGAGGGAGCTGGAACTGTATACTCTGTATCCGCTAGTGCTCTTGTTGTAAAACATCATTGCTTCAAAAGTATGGCAGGAGGTGTGCGTCACAGTTTATCTGTGAGTTTCACCCATTATAACACAATAGAAGATGTCCGAGGTGTCCTATACTCCTTTGCTAGATAGAAGCAGGTCCAAACTGTCCTGCCTTTGCATGTTCACATTCTTGTGACTTGAGGACACACTTTTCCTAAACCCTCTTCCTGCCTCTAGTCCCAATTCTAGTCTCCACATCCTATACTCCTGTACATACCCAGCCTTTTCACCCTTCACCAGTTTTTGCTCCTCCACTCTCACCATGCCCTCTACACAGGCCGAGGAGGCATTGCCTGTATGCCTCAGCTTCCCCTGGCAGGAGTCCTCAATCTCTTGCTTCTCTGCCATTTCCAGCCACAGCACCTCACCTCTCCTTATGTTTCAGTCAAATCTCATTCTCCTGCTGCCCCAAGGACAATGTTGAAGGCCAACAATAGCTCACTGCTTCTCCTGCCCAACATCTCAAGGGTACCAGGTCACCAGAAAGAGTTGCAGTGAAAGCCCCCAGAAATCCTGCAGCCACTGTCCGGCCACACTCAGTACATGGGACTTGGTTGGACTGTAGCTGCCAACCTGTGGTACATATGCTGAAACGTACCTTAACTCCAGGCTTCAGAAGGTCACGATTTAGCTGTATTTGAATGGAGTTTTATAGGCACAGCAAGGTTATAGTTTTATTTGTGTCCATGAACCTAGTAACTCCCAATTATATTAAGGTTCTGTTTCAAAGCAGGGAGGCTCAAGGAAGTGTTATTTGTTTTAAGCATATTATTTCCCAAAATCTTACTGGAGAATGATATAATCCATTGGCCTCTGTGGTACACTCTGTGGATGTAAAAAAGCTTCAGGTGGAGTCTGTGGTGGAGAAGGAGGATTCTTTACAACAGAGAAATTGTGTGCATCAGCCAATCTCATTTACATTCTCCAAATCCACAGACTGAATTGATTGTATATTTTTCATCTTAAAAATAACTCCCTAGCCACTGGGAAAAGACACCATATCTAACTGAGAAAATATGGTGTGAAATCTGAAGTTAGTCTAAAAATACTGTGTTTGCCTTGTTAGTGCATTTTGTGTAAAGTCTCTGATTAAGTCAGTTTTACTGAATGCAGATGCTGTTTACTGCTGGGTGTCCCATAAGGGGCTATTGGTGGTGCAGTCCTGCAGTGTGTCTGACTTAACAAAAATAGGCTGGCATCTTGGCATAAGTCAGCTCCGGAGAACATCTGGAGCTGTAAATCTGTCCTGGAAAACAACTGCCTGATGTTTAGGTTTTACAAACAAAATGGAAGTCTATGTTTAAACCATGTCATAAGTTTTATTCCAAGACCTGGTCTAACCTCTGTTTGCGAAGTAGAAGTTTTTCCACTAGCAAAACTCTGGTCATCTTCAGTGGGCACAGGAGCTGCTTCCTTGTGACCTGTGAATGTAAACATTAAAATTACATTGAGCCTTATTAGATCTTAAAAACTTAATAATGTCCCTTCCTTAACCTTAATTCTCAGCTGTCACAGAAGACTGATGCAAAGGCCTGGACAGCACCCACTCAACCATTAAATCCAGTCTCCTGTCACAAACACTATAATCCTTGTTATAAACATTTCAATCTCCATCTTGAGCATGGTTAGGCTTTTCCCTGCTTTTTTGCAGGAAAGCTGTGTCAGTGCCTGATGGGAGCAACTAGATAGTCTCATGATTTAAACCCCTGTCCTTTACCACTGTATCTCCATGTCTCATCAAATCTTCTTCCCTATCCATTTGTTTTTTGTTCCCTTCCGGGATGTTTTGATCCCAAAATACCTGCTACCAAATTCCAGTGTTATACAGACCATTTTATAGGAGGCTGTCAAACATTTACTCAAGGCTCACAACTGGAAACAGTCTGAATTTTAAGCTCTGGGTGCCACTTGCACCAAGACTCTCTGTTTACTTTCTTTATCTCCATTAAACCATAGCCACAGTATATCCAACAAGCAGCATTAGCAACAGCTGGATGCTGTGAGTCACCAAAGCAAAACAAAACAGCTAAGGTGTCACCTGTATAGGAAACCCCTCTTCCAGTTCTGCTCTAGTGACTTATTGTAGCATTTGTTGTAAATATTCATGATGGATGTAGTGCTAGGCCATTTGTTTAGGGACTTTCCACTAGCCTGTGAACCTACAGGCAGCTCATTTATGTGTTTTTCTTCTGGTGGGATGGTGCAGTTTCAGGAGGCAGGTTCCAGCCCCTGCCGTCCTCTCCATGCGCTTGTGTGAGGAAACCTGCTTGTCCTAACCAGTCCCCTCCCAGCCTTTTTACACTGTCACCTACTGATCTTGCTGGATGGTAGGTCTGTGGGGTGCTGTCATATCAGCTCATCCCTTCCCTTTCCTGGGCGGTGTGTGGCTCTCCCTCCCAGACATCTGCATGTATGCCCTTCACATCCTCATGCTCACCCAGCACTGATGGAGATTTGGCAGCAGCCATCCCACTGTCCTCGTGGCTGGCATGTGGTCCCAGTGCTATGACTCTCACCCACCCTGCCACCTTCAGTATGTGCAGATGGTGCTGTGGTGCGTCCCACAACTGGCTGGCAACCAGCTTACCACTGGGTGGGGTGCGGAGCTGGGGGTCCACACAATTATGCCTTCAGAGGGGCTGGGAAAAGGATTTTATGGCTAATGAATTTTTATTAAAACCAGATGTTTCCCTAATTGGCATGCTGAGCAATTATCTCACTTTGTGGCTGCAAGTGCCAACTATTTAATTTGAAGAGAAGAGGGACACCTGGAATTAAGCCATAAAATGATTTTGCTTGAAGTGACAGGTATGGTGATATAATTAGTCATATAGCCTAAATGAGTTAAAATATTACATATTCATTGCCCCATTACAGTTTATTATGTCCTTTTTTGACGTGTCAGTAGAAGCAGTAGAAAAAATCCCTAAGGAGGTTTATTCTTAGGAGGAAAAGCTTTTTTCTTCTCTGTCTTGAAAAATGAATAGTGAATGGTATTACATCTCTTGTAGTTATTAGTAATGATTCATTGCAATCCTGCCTAAGAAAAGTGTTATCAAAGCACAATCAACTTAATATATTCCAAATTTTGCTCATGTGATAAAGAACAGTGGAGTTATACTGATTTGAGGTTTCCTGGAAAATTCATCAACTGAAGGATTCTGACTAATCAGACTCATCTTGTCAGATGCCTGGACCTAGGACGGCTTTGGCAATTCCTTTTTTATTTTTGTCATGTCTGAGAAAGAAATACATCCCGACTACATTATTTTACTGGCATTCTTAATACAGCAATCATAGCATCGTCTGTGTTTAAATCACAGGTCAGCAAGTCATGAGACCTGGCTGTCTTTTCTGGCACAACTGCAGGCTTCTTGTATATATAAAGGCTTAGGAACTAATTTTCCAATTGAGCAAAGAAAAATTTACTTCATTGTTTTGTTTTTTTTTCCAGTCAGGCAGGCATATTGAGCAATCATGTATCCCAGACTGGCTTTTATGTACGTAACAGGACACCTGAATATGTAGTTGCTCCAATTGTGTTGGTAATCAGTTCCTGCATTATGCATTAGATACAAACCAGCGTAATTTTACCCACTTAAACAGATGCATTTTGAGCACGAGGTTCTTGGGCCGCTCTCTCCTGTTTCAGATGTGGATCATGGCACTTATGTTTGTCATGGGAATGTTTTGAAGCTAGCATTAATATACACGTATTAAGCGCATTGGAATTGTTGCTCAGAGGGTGCCACTACATTGCAGAGGTGGTATCTACTTGTACCTCTTTGGAAGCAGCAGGAAGTCAGGTATCATTACAGATGTTTTCACCATGCTTTGAAGCATTATGGAAAGGTGTAGGCTGGAAAACATTTTTCTTCTGCTCTTCTGAAGCAGTTACACCAAGTGCTGGGCAAACCCAGTTCAGCTTGGCGTTGTTGTTGTAGCAGCCATTTCAGGAACCAGCATGAGGAATTGCTGTCCTGTGTCCTGTCCCTGTGGTCTGCCTTGCACCACCAGCCCCTGTCTCAGTTTGGGTGGAGAAGGTGCGAGTGGGTGAAGAAGGTGCGGATTGATGCAGGTGTCCTATGAGAGCACTGGCAACTCACAGGATTAAAGCAGTGCTGAGGCTGCTCTGTTCTTCTTTCTCCAGCCATGCTAAATGTTCTCAAGCTGCAGTCAAGAAATCGAGGTCAGTAGTTGAAACCGAAAAAAAAACCTGTGTATTCACATGGCTGCCACCCTTTGGCTGAAGAAGCAGATGGTATTTGATCATTTTCAGCCTTTTCATAGGGATCAGTTCAGTTTTGAGGTGAAGCAGTTCTGTTTGTATGGAACGAGCTATTCTTTTTAATGAAAGAAGAGATTCACCTTTGCCAAAGGGCTAGTTCAGCTGGGTCCCCTCTGGTTTATGAGTGTGAGTGGTTTCATATGTGCTTAGATAGTGCTCAGGCCAGAGAGGGTCCTTTCAGAAGTGACCTCCAGACCCTGCTCTGTGGCCAAGTTCTTGAGGAACAGACACATCTTACGGTACAGGAAAGTGAACATGGTAAAAATTGAGTGGCAGACTAAAAATAGCAAAGCTCCTGCAACAGGATCACGTTGAATTTTCCTGCTGCCTTGTAGGCTGTGAAGCATGAACATCTTACATGGCATTAAGTCATGTTACACTCTGAAGTTTCAAGGGCTACTGTCATTTCTTGTGGACAGAAGTGAAGGAAGAGGAGTGAAGTTTATAATGTGGATGGTGTCCACACTTGATGCATAAACCATGCCAGGTGGCAGTAGCTTCCAGGGGACATCAGAATGCCTTTGCTATGAACCACACTGTCTCAGCCCAGCGTGGGCCATGCAAATGGTGTAGTGCTGGCAGGTTTCTCTGCAGGATGGGGAGAGCTTTGTCATCAAGCCTGATGTTTTTAATGGGACAGGCTCGTTTTTGCCAGGAGCACCACATTTGCCACTCAGATGGGACATTGCCATGGTAGGTAGTCCAACACTCAGTAGTACCCATCCCTGCAAGTAGGTGCTCGTCCTGTTATGTGGGCCATGTATGGCGTTTTTGGAGATGTCTGCTTTTGGATGAGAGGCTAAATGAAGATCCAAATCCTGTGTGGATATTACAAAGATGTGGGTATTTTTTTATTAATTGCTTCACAAGAATGAAATTAAGTAAGCAGGCAAGAAAGGAAAACCTAAACTTAGGCACTTTAAAAATGCTGTGCTGAAACTTTTTACAGTAATCTTCTATTGTAATTGGTTTATGCTGGACTGGATAAAAGAAAAAAGGGAAAGAAGAAAATATTAATCTGGGGAAAAAATGTCAGAGTAGGCATCAGCTGAAAATCATTGTATTTGGAAATGAAATAAAAATGTACTTACACATATTCTTCTCTAAGAGAATAATTTTGCTTCTGTCGAGCAAAGAATGGAGTTCTAGTGGAGAGTCATGTGCTTTGAGTTAAGCACATGATTTAAATACTTTAAGGAATCAATAAGGAAACATGGGAGACTATATCATATTACTCAAGTTCTGTGATCTTAATGCTGCTAGAGTTTTTACAGAAAGGTCAAAAGCTTAGCTTCTGATCTCTTATAAATCTGATTGAGTTTTAGTTTGCAGTTCATACCACTGTGTATGCAGGGGATCATCTGAAATAAACCGTTCCTAAGGTCAGAATTTCATTTCCTTAAATTCAACTTTTTCTTTTAGTCTACTGCTATTGGTTGTTTCATATAAAGTGGATGTAATTGTCTGTGTTTTTTGGAAGGGAGTGGTAAAAACAAATGATCCAAACATGCACGTGAACAATTGCAAAAAGGAGAAATTTCTCTTTAACTGCTGGTTCATACCCTGGCTGAATATCCAAATCCATTTAATTCAAAGGACACCTGAAATCAATGGAATTCTGCTGGTTTGATTCTCACCCTAGTTTAGGATTATTTATAATTTAGTCATTGCAGTGGAATCAATGTTTTAATTTTATTTTCCCTCTCTTTTTGTTTCAGGTATTATTTTAAAGTTCAAGCCAAGAATCCCTTTGGTTATGGACCTGTTAGCTCTTCAGTCTCGTTTATCACAGAATCTGGTATGCATTGCTTTATATTTTCATCTCAGAACTGAATTCCTAATAACAGATATGGAAAGGTACTAGTAATGGCACATATCTTGAACTTGTTGCTTTAAGATTAATTTCTTTAACTTTAATTATTTGTTTTCAGTAAATCTAGGAAAATAATATGCACTGCTACTGCCACTATGAAAATATAAGTGACATTAAAGTAAACTTGAATCAGAAGTTGAATTTAAAATACAGAAGACTACAGATGTTCAACAAAACAGAAGCAATGGGAAGTTAATGTCTTTACTAGATTGACCAAATATTTAGTAAATTAGCTTCCTAATTGTGAACAGCTGAGCAGCTGGAAGCAGTTGTCTCTGGAAGAAATATAAGAACCAATTATTCCATCAGATGGGCAAAGTTCTCCATTCTTCCGTTCCTTTTTGACAGAGCATGCTGCTCTTTCACAGGGCTAATAGTGCATTCAAAAGCAACACCCCCTTCTAAAAATAGTACATGAAATGATCTATTTTTACCCATTTCTTCATCTCCTTCCATTGAGCCAGAGGCCAATGATTCCACTGAAGAATAAAGGACAAGTTTTTCAGTCTTTACTTGAGCGAAAAGTCTGTTGTGTCTTGCAAATTTTGCCCTTTTGCAACATGAGGTATATGCAGTCTTTGCTTTTGCTCATTTGAATTCACCTTCTAGCGCTTGCCTCAGGAGCTCCATTAAGAACCATGGAAATAAGTCTTCATAGAAGGAAGACAAAAAGCAAAATAAGTAGATGGTTCTGCATAACATATTCGGATTTTTTTAAAAGGAGTAAGAAGCTCAAGTATAAATCCAAGCAGAATATTTAACATTGAACATATATAGCAGTGTGCTCAGGTGGCCAAGAAGGCCAGTAGCATCCTGGCTGTATCAGAAACAGTGTGACCAGCAGGACTAGGGAAGTGATTGTCTCCCTGTACTTGGCATTGGTGAGGCTGCATCTTGAATACTGTGTTTAGTTTTGGGCCCCTCACTACAAGAAAGACGTTGAGCTGCTGGAGCATGCCCCCTTCATAGAATCGTAGAATCATTTATCTTGAAAAAGACCTTTAGGATCATCAAGTCCAACCATAATCCTAACACTGCCAAGTTAACCGCTATACCATGTCAAACCATAACAAGGTGACACTTAGGGACATGACTCTATGATTCTATGCTGTGTCTTGCAAGAAGTTTGCTGATTAGCTGAGTGCCAATATGTTGTCCTGAATGCCTAGTTTTCCCATCCAAAATCAGCTACCTTGTGAGCTTTAGTTAATAGATTAAATCCACCAAATTTAAAGTTTTATTTGCAACACCGATCTTTGGTTTGTCACATGGCCAAAAGTGGATTTCCAGCTGGCACAAGTACAAAACCAGCTGCTAAATCTAAAGCCCAATGGTATAGTTACAGTGATGGAATAGGTCAGAAGATACAGAAATTACTAGTTCAGACTGCTCTCCTAGTGCAACTGAAAGATTTGAACTGATGGGAATATTCAACAAAGAATGCCATCGCAGGGTCAAGCAGCGTATTATAAATGTTCAATCTTACCCCTGGTAGAACACTGAAGAGAATAGGAAACTGTTATTCTCTTTCATCAAACTGTAAAAACTCCCTGCAGTTCTTCTTCCACATTGGTAGACAAGCACTGTGCTTTTTCTTCAGGTATTTTATGTAAAATGAGGGCTAGTTAAGAGATGATGGAAACTGCAATGTAACGAATACAGACAAGTTAACACATTAGATCATGTTGTTTTGTTATCCTCACTCCACACCTATTCCATCCTTTTTTATTTAAAAAGGAGAGTATTTCAAGCAAGGAGAAGCTCCCAAGGTAGTGGACCGTACTCCTTGCACTGCCCAGAGGGGTTCTGCAAAAATTCTACCGCTATGACAAAAAGCGCGAGTTAAAATGGCACGTATTTATGAATAGCGCTAAACAACAGTGCTAAATGTAACAGATGTCCAAAACTGAGAGTTACATACAAGATGTAGGTTATGTTTCACTTTGGAAGGCAGTTGGAAAGTAGGTGAGGACCTTCTGAGAAGAGGAAATCTTTTCAGAGCTGGCTTTGGACTTTGGTACTAATCTCAGTAGAGTTTTTACAGTATCAGAATAAATATACAATCCTGCGGCAAGTTTCATCAACTGAGAAAAACAATGGAATAGTGAACATTCATTAGGTCTGCAAATTGAGGAGACATGTAAATCCCATATTCATCATGTAGATAAAGGCAGTTGTTCTGCAACTGACATTCTCTTGAGTGACAATGTATGTTTGATGTTATACAACAAGATTTGGAATAAAAATATTAAATTTCTTGTTTTTTTCTTTCTTCTAGACAATCCCCTCCTGATTGTCAGACCACCTGGTAAGTCTTATTCTGCTGTTTCTTTCACAAAGTGCATAAAACCTGTGCAAAACTGTTACGGTATACATGTTAGAGGCATATTAGCATGGAGTTTAAGTATGGTTTTAAGCAGGAAAAGGTAGTAATTAATTGTGCTCATTCACAATACATTCTCTATCTTAGACCCCTTATTCTTGTCTTTGAAAATAAATATTTTAAAGATATGTTAAAATAAGCACTTAATTTTGGCCCATCTTTTGCCTGGTATAACAGCTTTAATTGCTTAGTAATAAGCACTAAACTAGATTGCTTCTGTATGTGTGTCCTTTGGTAGTTTGAACAATGAGATCAGTTTTTCCTGTCTCTAGATGCTCTGGTCATCTATACTGATCATCATGCCCTTATAAATGCTAAAAAATTCAAGAATTTGTTACTGACCTGAATTATATGCCACAAAGCTTTGCATTTCCAACTTTGCAATCAGCCTGTTCAGCCCCTGGTCAGAAGTGCTGATTTCCTGGTACTGGGGCCAACCTTGCTGATATGTACATTGGTAGGGTAAGCCCAGGCAGCACATGCTCTTGGAAGAGACAGAGGAAGAAAAACTTTATGGTTATTATGCTCTGTCATAAGCAGTTCAGATGGTTGGTTCTGGGGCTTTTGGACTGCATTGTTCATGAAAACAATGTCCAGTGTCTCCCTCCCTTCTGTATTTTATTACACTTGTTAGTCTTTTTCTTCCGTGTCCTCTCAAATGTCTGTGGTGATGCACAGATATTGCAGACCACACTATGTCTCTGGCAGTCAATGTGGGAGGCCTCTGACATTGATGACCTTCCCATGTCCCTGGTCACCTTCAGAGTTTTTTTTGCTGGCAGTCATTTTGTGGATCTGTTCTTGGAAAGGAGGTATTGGAAGGTGAACTTTTGCACTTGTAGTTTCTACTTCAACTGGAGAGAAAGAAACTATTTATATATGGCTGCACTAATAGAGATCAGATAGATAAAAAAGAGATGGCAGAGCTCTGGGAACCCATGGAAAATAAGAGCTTCTGAACATCCAGCACACCTCTTACAGGGCATGCTAGGTTTATGCTTCAGGTCTTTTGGAGGTGGGCAAAAGTGATGGACAAAACAGACAGCAATGAAACTTAATTTAAGAAACAGTTCATTCTTTTATCCTAAAGAGAAAGCTATGGCCAAAATCCTGCAATACTTTCACTATGTGACTAATTGTGTAAAGTTAGTCCAGTTAAGTTTGTGTCCATATTGGTGGAGTTTTGAGGACTGCTGATCAGTGATTGCTTCTCGTATGCAAGTGTTTGTAGGATTTGGTCCGTGGTGAGCGGGAGGAAGAATTACTAACAGAAAAAAACTTTCAATCTTATTTGTAAATTACCTCAAAATAGCACAGTAAAAACAGGGCTTTGTGCTGCAGTTGGAGAGAAAAAAATACCAATTATCATATAGGAAGTTTTCGTGGGTATATTTTGCTACAGCAGCAATTTCAAAAGAAATTATATCATTTAGGGAAGCCAGTGGGAATATTTAGTCTTTTGTGATACAATTAAGCAGTTTCTTCTGCAGCAGTGCTCTGGACAGAGTTCCCCAAGAAAGATATTGCTTGTCTGCTGTTGGAAACTCGTCTGTTTTGATGTAATGTGGGAAAACAAACCAGAAAAGCCCATTTCCAATTTGATCTTTTTAACCAAATGCAAGAATAGACTTTACTTCATGTCACAGAGTGCGCTCACTGCAGAATTCTTAACATCTGTTCTTTAGCAAAAGGGTTAAGTTTTTTACTGGGTGTTAAAATGCAAGTGACTCTATTTAGATAATGTCGCTTTCAGACATAGGATCAGAAAAGAAACTGAGTATCACTGGGTAGTAAAGATATCTTACTAAAAGCGGTGACACTGTTTACTTAAAACTGTGGTTGAGTACATGAAATCATGTTTTAAAATAATTTTAACAGTCTTTATTGTCTACAGCCTAAACCAGATTTAAGCATGTCTCTTGCTTGTTTTTCTTAATAATATTTCTTCTTGAAGTAGTATTTCTGGATATAGAAAAGTCATGCATTAATCTGCTGCAGCATCTCTTGTAAAACATATTATCAGATGTTAACCTCAGTAAAACACGGACTGACATGCTAAAATCTGTCTTTAATTACTTTTTTTTTTCCTCCAAGGTGGTGAGCCTATCTGGATCCCGTTCACTTTTAAATATGACCCCACCTATTCAGACTGCAGTGGCAAGCAGTATGTGAAACGAACTTGGTACCGCAAGTTTGTAGGAGTGGTTCTTTGCAACTCCTTAAGGTACAAGATTTACCTCAGTGATGACCTGAAAGGTAGGCACCCAGATTAATTTCCTGATATATGATTGCTTGGAATTTCCATCTTCTTGCTTTCTTAATCTGTGAAAGAACTGTTTGATGGCTTTCTGGGAATCCTTCTCTTGAGAAGGTCCAATATGGTAGACCTCTTGAGAAGGTCCAATATGAGCCACCCTGCTTTTGTGTTACACTCCTACCCTGGGCATTAGCTTTCAAGAAGACATCCTTAGACAGAAGACGGGAAGAAGCTTCCTTTGAAAAACCTCCGTGTGTTTGTATTCTGAGAAAGCAATGTGATTTGTACTGTGAAAACAAAGTGCTGCTCCCCACACTTGCTCCATGGGCAAGTGTGCCCCACCTGCCCGTGGTTAGACAGAGAAATGCAACCTAGAGATCCTCAGGGCAGGTAGAAGTGGAGAACAGTGAAGGAAGGACTGGTATTAGAGTGACTGAGGAGCAGTACTTCTAAGAGTTAACAGTAACTTTTATGCAGGTGTATTTGGGGAGGGATAATGAAGATAACTTTCCATATTGTTGTTCTAGGGTACTGGGGTAATTCAATGGCATTTCAGATTATGCTAATATGTTATTCTTATTGTAGCACATTAGCATAGTTTAAAGATAGTGTTTGAATATGCAATAAGAAGCAAACAGGGTGGCAGGACCCACCCCATCTATTAGAGAAGGATAGCCCCACAGTTTTTAGTTTTCATTTGAAACCACAGTTAAGCCAACGGTATTGACATATAGAGCATTTTTTAGTTTTTTCATGATATATTGCAATGAAATTCTCTTCACCTGTCACCTGTGGTGCAGCATGTATAGACTTGCAAAATGGGGACTATTCCTAACTGAGCTGTAACCCATTTCTCTTTTCCATAATTTCTTCTTCCATGCTGCAAAGGTAACATTCTCCTTCTTTCCAGACACTCTTTATTCATTGCTAATACTATGTTTGTCACTGTAATATTTCTGCATTCTCCCTCATCTATTTTTGTGGTGGTAAAGAGCGTCCTAAACAAAAGTAATGCTGAGTCAAATAATTGATCTGTATTACCCTTCAGACACCTTCTACAGCATTGGGGACAGCTGGGGAAGGGGCGAGGACCACTGCCAGTTTGTGGATTCACACCTGGACGGAAGAACAGGACCTCAGTCGTACATTGAAGCCCTGCCAACCATCCGAGGTATGGCAATGGGGGAGTAGGATCCCATCTGTAGGACTAAGGTGTGGGGAGTGGAGTACAAAGTGGGGATCTTAGTGCACAGCTGCTGGCAGCTCTATGCATCATCCAGCTGATGCAGTAGGTAATGAGGCCTAGCTGAACAGGTTCCAAAAGCCCCAAGAGGACCTGTGGGTGTTGAATGAGACAGAAAGAAAGAGAGGGGCATGTGATGCAAGAACAAAATGCAAAAACAGAAAGAAAAAAACTATAGAGATCTATGAAACCTTTCTAATTATAAGACCTGCCTCACTGAATTGATGTGCAAAAACTCTTCCATGTACCACGAAAGACCATCTACATCTTTGCAAATATGGCTTTTTCAAATGGTTTCTGACCCACTCATTCAGTGCAAAACACATAGGAATATGTCTAGTGACTGAAGGTCAGACTGCAGGACTCTTATTCTGGCCTGGCAGGTGTCTTCCTCTCAGTAAAACTTCTCACCTTGAAGGAGATCCTCTGAGTAAACTGCTCAGCTCACATAGCCAAGTGGGTGCTGGCTTGCTTCACAAAATGAACCCAATCATGAAAGTCAGCCAATCTTTTCAATAAGTCAATAATGATTTGAATTATTCAGTTAGCCTTAGTGGTTTCCATGTTAAATTATTTGTTGATATCCTTTTCATGGTGATGTCACCAGGAAGAAACTGAAATAGTCACTGATATTTATGTATCACTGGGAAGTACCGCATTTCTCTGTTCAAAAGAGGGATGATTAATCCAGTTGTGTAATACTGGATCTAGGAGACAGAGATAGAGAGCACACAGAAATTATATTATTGGCACACGATATGAGTGTTTCAGATGTTCCAGTGCACAAGCTATGTGCAGAAGAATACTACACCTCTCCTAATGCTTTAAGCAGTTACATTCTTTCTGCAGATGAAGAAAAAAGGGGGAGAAAGGGCTTAACTCCATATTTACTGTGTGAAATGATACTTTTTTGTTTTGTGAAAAGCTGACGTTTGTTTATAGTCTCTTGAGCCCTGTGAGGTAATATGATTTGATGGTATTTTTTGCCTGAGTCCTTATCTACTTTAAACTGACTTAGAGACTTCATAAAGACAGCTGAAGTATAGCCACCTTTTGGAGTGAAATGCAGAAGCTCTTTGGCAGACCACAGCATTACACAATAGTTCAGGAGATTTTGAACAGTAAAACCAATCAAAACTACAAGAAATATGAAGGACCAGAGATAAATAACTCAAGAAAGATCTAGGCCAAATACCAGGGCTAGCAAATACCATTTTGGCAAAACTCCTTACTAGACAGATTCTAGGTTTTCATTTGGGCTGTGGGATTGACTCACTCTGCATCTGCTACTTTTGTTAAATTACCGTCTTTGTTTTGAAACACAAATGGGATTTTTTTCTCCCAACAGGGTATTACCGCCAGTACCGCCAGGAGCCTGTATCATTTGGACGCATTGGATACACAACACCCTACTACTATGCGGGCTGGTATGAGTGTGGTGTGCCCATCCCAGGGAAATGGTAGCAGCCTGCTTGCCTGAATTAGGCAGACCATGCTTTTCGAACTATATCTACCAGAGGACTCTGAGTAACTGATCTGGAAAAGAAAAAAATAAAGAGAAATGAGGCAAATCAGTGAAGACCAGCTGCTCAAGAATCCCTCAGGAAGCCAAACATGGTCCCCACTTTACCAGCCTAAACCTGTGGTGCTGCTTGATTTCTGCTTGGAAGCAGGGACAAGATATAAGTTCGGTGTCCTACTTCCTTCTCTGGGTCTTTAAGGCACTGAGAGGTGGTTGCAGTGTGTGCAGCCTGTGAAAACAAGAACTGTATTAGCCACGAACATTTAGAAGTTTCTTATATCTTGCAGGAACGACCTAAGCATGCTCTGCTTGCTTAATGGGATGCTAAACTGTCCTTTGCTGCCTGTTGGGGCTCCCCTATGCAATTGTGCCACATAACTGGCTGCCCACCAAAGGCAATATATTTTCCTGAAGACTTACCTTGTGGGTTTGCCCACTGCTGGACTAATCACCAGATTGCAGTGTAAATTCACTTTGAGAGGTATATATCTGTCTCTGTATAAATACAGTACTGTACATCTGCAGAAGTACTGCTTAGAGATGCTGAGTTTTTCTTGTTCACTAGATAAATATGTTTGGAATTTTTCTGTAAAAGGTGCTGTTAATTCTTTGAGATATTGCTATGCACAATATATTAACCAAGGAAAGAGCTGTATTCTTTGTGTGAGTACTGTTGATCCAGCATTCGAATTACTGATCAAAGACCTGCGTCCCACTTCCTTGGAAGCCTTTGGCCTGGACATTCAGTGGGAATCTATCCCTCTACCTGTGTTAAACTGGCACTGTGTAGTCCAGCAAAAACATATATTCAGCAGTTTATCAGCATGAGTTAAACTTTCTATACTATTTAAAACTTTTAGTGCAACTTCCCTTCAATCTATTCTCAACTTATTTGATATGTTATTTATTCATGGTCAATATTTTTACTTCACTGTGCAGAGGCATGTGATGAGTAACTTGCAAATCAGAAATTGTTTTTAACTTATTTGCCCTCCAAAAAGAAGCCCAAACTGCCAATACAAGAATCAACTAGGAGTAAATTCCTTTGACTTTGATCTATCCTGGGAAAAAACTGGGATACCATTCATTTAAAATACTACCAAAATCTCTTCCATTCAGGTCAGAAAGCGACAGCTGATAGATGAAAAGTATAATGATGATTTTTTTTTTTTTAGCAGGGATTTGGAAGCTTTCAATAATGTAGGATTTTAGTAGTCTTTCTGGGCAATTCAGCCTTAATGGTTTACTCAGTAACTTTCATGGTCTTAACGTTTCGCAGTAACATCCTAACAGCCTTTGCTCATCTTAATAACTCCACTGCTCTGACAGCCTTTCATTCCAGCTTACATGTATTGTAGGTCTAGCACCTTTTCAGTTGCTTCCTGTAGTTACTGCAAATTGTATGGAGACAGGAAAAAGGAACTAAAGTGTTTAAAAGATCATTTTATTTTTCATGGTGATTTGGGTTTTAACATTTTAATTATTCTCACATACTGTGCCAAATATATGGTCTTGAAGTATAACTTCTTTCCCTAATAAACCTACGATACATGGGTCCAGTTCTATTTCATCTTTTCTGGTCATCTGCGTCAAGTAATCTGACAAAGTGACAAAAAGTTAGCTTTAAAAAAGTCTTCTTTGGGAGAGGAGTAGGCCTCAACTTTTTCTAAGAGACTGGAAGAATGCACGTGTTATGAAGGTGATTAGCAGCTAGCATGGAGTTACCAAGGGAAAATCATGACTGACCAGCCTGATCATATTCTTTGTTCAGGTGATTGGCCCTGTGCACGAGAGGAGAGAAGTGAATGTCGTTGACTTCGGCTTTTTTAAGGTGCTTGTCATAGTCTTTCACAGTGGGCTCGTAGGCAGACCAATGGGGCTGGGCCACATCAAAAAAGCGTGGCCAGCAGGTCAAGGGAGGTTAACTCTGCCCCTCTACTCTGCTCTCGTGAGACCCCACCTAGAGTACTGTGTTCAGTTCTGGAATCCCCAACATAAGAAGGATATGGAACTGTTGGAACAGGTCAAAAGGAGGGCCACGAAGACGATCAAAGGGCTGGAGCACTTCCCATATGAAGACAGGCTGAGAGTTGGGGTTGTGCAGCCTGGAGAAGAGAAGGCTCCGGGGAGACCTTATAGCAACCTTCTGGTACCTGAAGGGGCTACAGGAAAGCTGGGAAGGGACTGTTTACATGGGCCTCTAGTGATAGGATAAGGAGGGATGGGTATAAATTGGAAGGGGGAAGATTTAGATTAGACATTAGGAAGAAATTCTTCACCATGAGAGTGATGAGGCACTGGCACACATTGCCCAGGGAAGTTGTGTATGTAATGTGGGAAGTTGTGGATGCCCCATCCCTGGAGTTGTTCAAGGCCAGGTTGGATGGGGCCTTGGGCAGCCTGATCTATTGGGATGTCCCTGCCCATGGCAGGGGGGTTGGAACTGGATGATCTTTTACGTCCCTTCCAACACAAACCATTCCATGATTCAATGATTCTATGACTATAGCTTGGATAGCTGGGTGTTAAGGTGGGTATAAAATTAGCTGAGATATGAGTCTCGAAGTGTTGTGATCAAAATTAGTGCCAAGTCCAAGTTACAGCTGGATGCAAGTGTCACCCCTAGGTGCCACTACTGGGACCAGTACTGTCCAATGACCTGGGCAATGGGACATAATGCATGGATGAAGTGCATGGACAGAGTGCACCATCAGCTAGCTTGTGGCTGGTATTAAGCTGGGCTCGGGTGATGTGCTGGAGAGCAGAGCTCTGATCAGAGGGACTTCGAAAGGCTGGAGAAATAAGCTGTCAGGACCTTCATGCAGTTCAGCAAAGGGAAATGAGAAGTCCTGCAAATGGGGCGGAATAGACCCTTGGAGTGATAATGGCTGGATTAGATCTCTAGAAAGCAGCTTTGAAGAAGAGGGCTTGAGTGTCCTTGTGCACAACAGATTGAACATGCACACTCTAGATATGTATTTCAACCTAAATTATTCTGTGACTTTTTATGAGTCTAGAGGAAGCATCCAGTAATAAAATGGTTGTGGGGTTTTTTTTTCTTTCATTGAATAGAAGCCATGTCTTGGCCCAGAGCCCAGTTTTCAGCATGTGTAAGTGGGACTTGTGCCACTGAGTCTAAAGAACAGGGCCTGGTTTCACCAGTGATGGTTTGACCTAGTATTTAAAGATGGATGTTCTCTCTCAACAGCCAATGCAATCTGCGTTTTCCATCTGTAGAGACCACAGGTGGGTTTTGATCTGTTCATCTGCAGAGATATAGTTCTTCCATTCCTTGCTGAAAATACTCTTGAGGTGGGACAGTCCCATTGAGGGATGTCATCATGGGTGAGGAGCTGAGGCCATCGTTGTTTTCTGTAGCCTCAGCTGGTGAGGAATGGAGGTGCTCGGGGCAGCAGTGAAGGGCACTGTGCACCGTTACCCTCCAGTGTCGGTCTTCTCTAAGGCCAAACCAGCTGAGGCAGAGTCAGCAGTAGGACATAACAGGGAAATACATGTGGTATGCAGTCTTTTCCCTTTACTTTGGGATATGGATAAGTGCTCTGTGCTGTATGAGGTGATCCAGTCGACACATTTGCATCCTTTGCTCCATGTGCAGGATAACACATTATCATGATAAAAGGTACTTTATGAGATTATGTTATTTTTGCACACTGCTCTTTTTTTATCTAAGAGGTGGTGGGATTAAAGAGGCAACTAAAGCCATGTAGGTCAGGAAAGCCACTTCCCATCCAGATAGTCTCCAAGGCCTCAGTAGTGCCCTGACCACTGGCTCACCCTCCCTTTTCCTTCCCCACTTCCCACTGTCCCCATGACACAGTGGTCCTTCTGTGCCACCACTGGAGAAGCAGTGTGCCTGCTCAGAGGTGAACCCTGTCCCCACCAGAACAGCTGTCCAACTTTGTGACTGCACTCTGTGACAGGGGACTTCATATGGCTCCAGACAGTGCTAGTGGCAGAGGGACAGGTCTTTCCCTCCATCAGCTCACCTCCCATGCTCCCTTTGCTGACAAAGCCACATCTGCCTTTGGTCCCCAAGCCCTTCTCACCAGCTCAGAGAACGCCATGCCCCTTCAGAGGCTCTGTGGGGTGTTGCACCAACCCTGTCTTGTCAGAGTGATCCTTGAGGGAACAGGTTGGAGGAGAGTAAGAATCACCACAGAGAGAAAATCCACACAGCTTGTGCCTGCATTGCCTCTGGTCCAAGTCTCTCTGAGGTGGAGGGATGCCAGGGCTCTGCCCAGTGGGGAATTGCATGGAGCTGGAAAAGAAAGGGAGAAAAAAATAGCAGAAGAAGGACTGGGGCGGAAAAGACAGGCAAAGAAGTTGCTGGAAGCATTGTCTGGCCCTGGTCAGTTCCAGATGCTAATCTCTGATCACTGTACCATATTTTTGTGTGAATTGGGATTTATGCCTCAAAGGCAGCAGGAACAATCACCAGCATGTGAGAAATGCCAAGGGCTCTTGGGGGCAGCCAGAGCCCAGCATGTGGACCCAGGATGTGAACAGAAGAGCTCTTTGGTGATGAAGTAAGCATTGGGCGTAGTCTGAAAAGATAATTAAAGGCCTTCGCGGGAGGTAACCCAATCCACTGAACAATGTTAAATGTTCCTTGTGGTTCCTTCCTACAAGAAACAACATCGTTTTCTGTCCCCCCAAACTCATGCCCTTTTTTCTGATCAGAAAGATAGATGTTCAAATGATGAGGACAGAAAAGAATGAGGTAAGTGCAGACGGGAATGAAGTCAATGCTGCAGCAGCCCAGCTCTGCTTTCCGAGGTGAGGCTGGCATCTGTAGATGTCTAAAAACTCCCACCCATGGAGAGCTGCCAGTCTGCCTCAGGGCCCTTAGCTGGTAACATTTGAAAACAAAGCCATGCCTTATACTGCTGCTCTCCGTCTCATTGTGCTTCTGTGTCCCATAAAGCAGAAGCACTTCTGCAAGACTTATGCCACATTGCTGTGCCAGTGGCACCACTATAGTCAGTGAAAAGTACAGCTCTGGTGGGGATGAGAACTTGGAGCAGAATCACACCAAAATTGTAGCTGATTGTGATAATCGTGGTGTTAACATTGAGAAGTCAAGAGTCAAAGGCAACTGCCTTGAGGCCAGGTCCTCAGGTGCTATCAGTTGTTTAACTTCAGCACAGGTGAGCTTACACTTGGAATACCATTGGCCTTCTAGTACAAGGCAAACTGGACCCGATCAAGGAGAAGAAGACCACAATAGCTAGGGGGCTGGTGCACAGGACGTACAAAGGAGAGGTCCAGCACTGGATTTATTCAGCCTGCAGGGGAGAGGGGGAGAGGTTTGGTTGGTAGGGGTGTATCTTCAACAGCCTCAGGATTATAAAGAAGGTGGAAGCACACTTTTCTGAGAGGCACATAGTGAAAGGATGAAGGGCAATGAACACATTGCCCTTCAACGGCAACACAGGAAATACCAATGAAGTATTAGGAAAATAATGTTACTATGGATGTGATCAAGCTGAGGGACAGCAGCCCAGAGACGTGGAAGAAACTCCATCCCTGAGTATGCTCATAACTGGCCTGGAGAGGGCCATGAGTAACCTGATCTAGCTTTGATGTTGGCCTTGTTTTGAACAGTAGGTTGGACCTGACTGCAGTGTACAAGTCTGTGAATAATATCATCCCTTACATCATGCAGCCAAAGAAAACCAGAACCAAAATTTCATAGAGGCAAAGCACAAACTCCAGGAAATTTTTGCTGGATTTATTTATTGGGCAAAAATGATCACAGGCTCACAGAACGGCGAAGGTAGAAAGGGAGTTCTGAGGATCGTCTAGTCCAATTCCCTCTGCTTGAAGCACAGTCAGCTACAGCAGGTTATTCAGGACCGTGTCATTTCACGTTTTAAATATCTCAAATATGGAGACTCCACAGTCTCTGCTGGCAAGCTGCCCATGTTGAAACACCATCCCATAACTAAAAAAGATGTTTCTTTTGTTTAAATGGGCTTTTCTGTCTTTCAGTTTGTGCCCATCGACTTCTGTCACTGGGCACCACTGAAAAGAGCCTGGCACTATATTCTTTACTCCCTTTATCAGGTATTTATGCGCATGGATAATACCCCATTAAGCCTTCTATTGCCCAGGCTGGACAGTTCCAGCTCTCTCGGTCTTTCCTTATATCAGCGATGCTCCAGACTTGTCATCATCTTGTGGCCCTTCATTGAACTTTCTCCTTTACATCCATATCTCTCTCGTCCTGCAGAGCTCAGAACAGAGCACAGTACTCCAGGTGTGACCTCATTAGTGCTGAATAAAAGGGAAAGATCACCTTTTTTGAAACAAGTGCCTTAAAAAGCTGCTGCTTTTTTTTTTTTTCTTTCCTAGATGGAAGTTGAGAGCTGCCTATCAGATGAAAGCATGACCATTTGTGAGAGAGTGAGGGAGGCTGTGAGGGCAAGAGAGGGAAAGTGAGCAGTCTTCTAGAATCCTGTGAAGAATTTCTGACTTTGGCTTCTTGCTGTGAGTAGTTCCTACACATGCTTTCCAAATGTGACTTGTGCAAGCTCACAACTGCATCTGGGAACCAGGTCACACATGAGGTGATACCCTCATGCTTATGCAAAAAGCCTCTAGATGGCAGGAGATGCTATTTGGCCAGGCCTTGCAGCAGGCCCCTGTAGTAGGGGATGAATGGCAGGAGTGCAGATGGCATGTGGAATTCAGCTTTGCACACACATATGGAGAAAATTGTTTTAATGAGAGCACTGGTTTGGTTCAGGAGCAGCAAAGCCCATTCCCAGGTCCTAGGAAGAATCTCTAAGGAAGTGTCCATCCCTCACTAGGCAAAACTTGCAATCTGTTGTATCTGAAGCTTTGGAAGGTTCTAAGTAGAAACAGATGAAGTGCAAATACATAACATGCTGCTGTACTTTCTCAAGAGATAGCTTTGCTAAATTTGCAGGTATTGTGATTTTCCCTGGACTAGTGTGCAGCTCAAGAACCAATTTATCTTGCAGTAGTTGTAAAAGCATTACAGACTATTTCCTGGGCTCTTTCAAACTCTTCTTGGATACAATTACAATAGCTTTTCTGCCCACCCTATTTCTTTCCACACTTCATTCTGCTGGGGCTTTTGTTCTGTAAGGTGCAGATCTTCTTCATCCATTAAAAACATGAGCTGTGTTTATTTAAACTGCTAATAAAATCGCCATAAGCTTTATCTGATTCTTCATCATTAACCACCATTTTTTTCCCTTCATTTACCTTATCCCTTCTGTAACTGGGGATCCTTTCTTGGAGCTGAGTGAAGCACTGACTGTGTTATGAAAGTATATTCTCAGATATGTCCAAAAGTGTTTCCCAGTGGTGCACTCGGAGGTTGGTGTACCCTCCTGTTACCCACGAGCAAGGTCTACCTTTTCTAGCTCCATATCTTGTATCAGATGTTTAACCTGCCTTGCCCACACATTTCTCTCTTGCATAAACAGAACAGATGTTAATGCAACATATATGTAAGTCCCCCCCAAAACCACACAGCAGCAGCATTTCCTCCTTCCCTATGGTCACTAGTATCGTGAGGGAGTGAAATGTAGGCAATAAAAGACAGAAGGGAACCTGAGATTGAATCTTCTCCACCCCTTCAGCTCACCCAGCACCTCTGTCTTCATGTTGGCCTCCATCCTGCCTGGGCCATGCTGCAAAACTTCTCCTGTATGAGCCCTTCAAATGCTGGCCATGGGTGTCCCTACCAAGCAAATGGGTAGTATAGTCAACACCAGCTTTAGGCAGCATAACATAAACAAAACAGAGAAGTAACCAACCAGAATGAGGTCTTGTCCATTAATTTCAAGTAGTACTATGGGTTGTTATTATTATTATTATCTCTGCAGTTCATTTTTTGGTGTTTTCGGGCTCTGAATGTTTACCCTTCAAAACTACACACTGATAAGCTTTTCTGCAGTGCTGGGCTCCTGCACAGAGCATCCACGGTTATGCTGCAGCCCACCAGGTCTCCTGCCAGGTACTCTACCAGTTATTTGTCTGCAAAGTCTTGAAACTGATCTTTCTGATAAACTTGACATGACTATCAAGGTGATAGGGAATCTTCCTCTGATGGTTCCCAGCTTTCTCGCTTGTTTTTTTGCACAGAGATTGTTAGGTCAGAGCTTCTTATAACTGATCGGCCATTTTCTGGTTGCCTTTACTTCTGCCATAGCTCTCATTTTACATTTTCAGGTTATGGTATTTTTCTGGTTTTTCAGTTCTCCTGCTAAAAATATGCTTTAAGATTTTTTTGTTCGAAACAAAAATCTGCTTTGGTTCCTTCCTTCCTTTTGAAATTTTCTTTTGAAAAATTATTCTGGAGTCACATGGGCTGAGAAATCTGCTTGAACTGGTTTTCTTTAGAAGTCCAGAGGTTCAGAAACAAGAAAAACATATTGCTCAGTTATTGAATTCTTGTGTATGTCTGGAGTATATTATGATATCGTATACATCAATTGATTTATTATATCACATCACAGTTGATTAACCTGTACTGAAAACAGGATTGCTTCAAAGAAACATCATCTAAGATATAGAGACAAAAATGTTTATAAGAATAGTTTGAACTGCATCTGAGGAGGAAAATGTATGGCACACAAGTATAAAGTGGATGTACAACACGATACTATATAGAAAATTCCAGTGAGTCTTAGTCATACACTGTTGTTTCTAACAAGTGGATTATGTACCTATTAGAAAAGTTATTATGGTCATGCATTTTGACCAAGGCTGAGTGTGTGTCACTGGACAGAGTGAGGGCACAGAGTTGCTGTCATGCTGAAAACCCACCATACTGCATTTCTGTAGATTCCCAGCAATGGGAGGAAAAATATCATACTCAGGCAAGGAAAGATTTGTTAAGTGCCAACAGAGGGAGGGTGACTTGGTGCATATGAAAACCTCATGCAAGTCGCAAGAAGTTGGAAAATTCTGAAAACTTTCAGAAATCTTTCACTGGTTCACCCGTCACAGTACTTTCAAAAGATTGCACAATGTCCCTTGCTACTGCCAGTGACCCCAAACAGCTTGGGGACGGTTCCGCTGAGTGATCAAAATGTGATGCACTTCTTGTGATCCTTCAGACCTCTGAGACTCTCAGTCCTTGTTTTCCCTTGCAAAAAGGGAGGGTTGAACCTTGGTCTGTCAAGGCAAATATGTTTTCTTCAGAGATCTTTGCTCCATTATCAGCAAAAGCAAGCTGCTCGAGACAGGTGTCTAGTTTCTCCACGCAGAGGGTCATTCCTATAATCCTGGTGCCTCATTGCAGTTTTCCATTTTGTCATCCAAATTTTCATTTGTACAAACATTTTGTGCACCTGAGGGGTTGCAGCTCCAAAGAAGAGCTTCAGGCTTACGAAAAAAATTCTTGAAATAACCATGTAACTTATCAGTTAGGAGGTAAAAATATTGTAATATAGTTTAATCTCTGCAGCATCTAGATTATTAGGATTTCTATAGCTGTTAAGTAAAACAAGTGAGATATTGCCTAATTTGCTTCTCCCCATTCAAGGCCTTTTCTGCCTCTGCTGTAGCAGAGGGGAATGTGCTTCTGCACAGCATACATTCATTTTCCTGTAGCTATCAGCTGCTGTCAGCCGTATCAAACACAACATATTTGTTTGCCAGATGGAAAACAAGGTAAGAATCAATATGATAGCCATCTGTTCTCTGGGGGTTTTCTGACTCTGGCATGTCTCCCCCATTCATCCTTTTATGATGCTAATATATGTCTTTGGCATGCAACTAAACCTGAGGTCTTCTGTACAAGGCTGTTTTGACCCCCTTGGATCTCACCCTGCCAAGGAATAACAGGAAAAGAGATTGCAAGAGTAACAATGCAGTCATCTCTGAGGGCTTTCCTGTATAAGAGAGCCCCTTGATAAATATTATCCTTGTCTTAATGTTGCATTATGCAATAGTGGAAGTATAAAAGGGACCTTCTGGAATCCCCACTGACTCCTGATGCTTCATAGGGCTGGACTCAGATATCTTGGGAATCTCATAGCATGCATCAAAATCTGGCCATAGGTCTCTCCAAGTTGCACTGCTCCTAGGAGACCTGTACATTTCTTAAGAAGCCCAGTTATAGGAAAAGCTCATTGGTATGGGGCCTTGTTTTCATTCTTCTGTCTTTTCCGCCACCTTTTGTTTATGTTTCTGTCACTAAGCCTGAAAAACTTCATGAAAAGCCACTTTGGTGTAGGATCCACACATTTCATGCACGTGAGTCTACAGCCCCTTTTCAGGGCCTCAACTAACAGAATTGCAGGTTCCTCTGCCATTTGGATACCTGGGCTGTGGGTTAGCTGGATGCTAACAGCTGCAAGGAAACAGGCTGGAGCTGGAGGCTTCAGAATAGCTGATTAATCCCCATGGTCTTCCCTGAACTGCAGCAGAAAACCTTTTCACTTCTTGAAAAAGGCATTAATTAGCAGTAGATGGTTGCCTCAGTACTGGATTGAGGGCAAGTTATGGTTTCATATCCGTTGTCAGCCTCAGGAGAAGAAAATTCAGTTATCTTGAATTTGAATTGGTGTATAAAATTGGACAACTAACTGTTTACAGATGCAACAAACTAAATGCTTGCGTTTGGGTTCACCTTGCAGTTAGTGCCTCTGTGGGCAAAGCAGCTGTGACAATATGCCCATGTGGTGTGTCAGCAGAGTGTCTCTGTTGTGTCTCACCTATGAGGCTCATTACTTTTAGGGTTGGATGTAACTGTAGAAAACAATATTTTAGGAAGAGTGAGCAGTGTCATGTAAGGACTTGTTTGCCATTTTCCCCATTCCTGACTGATAGTAGGAGTCTGTTCTAGTCACACAGCAAATTCAGCTTTCTTTATATGCATATTATCACTGTTTTCCCTACTTTATGAGAAATGTTTATTTGGCTGTCGTTAGGTTGCTTTGTGTTTTACGATATTGAACTGGGAAGTGGTTGTCCTCCAGGATCTGAGTTGATCTAATGGGGAATAATACACACAGACGTGGTTTCACAGAGGCAGTCAAACCCCAGGTGAACTGAAATTCTTCCACTTAGGTAGGAAATGGGGATCTTAAAGTCTGAAATAAACACAAAGAAACCAGCAGAGCAGTGCCAGGTTTACATTTGACTCCCTTGCTGTGCAGATGCTCCAGTTGTTGGACAGCTTAACCTGCTCTTGAACTCCAGACAGCATCTCAAGGAATCGCTTATCTACATCCGAACATGTCTTGCTTGCTCAGGCTTGTCTTCCAGAACTTCTAGCTTTTTATATAGAGCTTAAATAGGCCACATTCAGACACATGTGTTGGCTTATCCAGTTCGTCCCTGTGAAACTAGCAGGAGCGAGACAGCTGTAGAGGAGCTGGAAGCCAGCTATAGAAGAGACTGCTGTTTCTGAAAACAGTCAGTCACAAGCTTTTTGCAATGTCATATGATGAATACTGCATAGGAACTAGCTACAGGGGAAACTCCATGTAATAAAAGTTGGCACAGTAATAGGCATTTGCTATTTTGCTCTTGTGAATGGTCTTTAAAGAAAACTGCATTGCACTTCCTCAGTTTCTGTGCACACAGGCTCAGGCAGTAAGTAATTATAATCTAGAGCAGCAGGAGAAAGACAGGGAGAGCAGAAGTGATTTCATACCCTCCAGAAAATAAAAGGAGAAAGAAAACAAATTAAGAAGGCTAATACGGGTGTTCAAAGAGACCTTTTGCAGGTCTGCCATCCACAGAGGAGGGATGTGCGCTTGGATGGTGCTGGGGTTGTGTCACAAGGAAAGGTGGGAATTACCTGAGACTATGGGACTTTGCTTTACTATAACTTCTCTGTGCTCCTGGAGCAAACTAAAAGAGCTGCCAAAATGCCAAGACCTTCACCAAAGCTTTGCTTTCATGAGCCAGAGTAAGTGTTTCTTTCTAAGTCAGTAGCATGGATGGTAGTAAGAGAGATAAGGGCATATAGGTGTGGGTAAGTTATGTTCCCATATAAGAACTGGTTAATAGCAAGATGATGTGAGTGTCCGTTGATAGCCAAGAATATTGAGACAGGGCCATAGCAGACCAGAGCTGTCCCAGGGGAGATCTGGAGAGGAGAAGGACCCAGCAGACCCCAAGGACAGGATGGTTAAAAATCCTTTCCCCTTTTCTTGAGGTTGGTGTGAAAGCAGAGTAGCAAAAGCAGAGTAGCAGAAAACTTGGCTTTCAGTGTGTGGGAAGCTGACTTGTATGTAAGTGGGAGGAAGAAGTGTTAATTGCTGAGTGGGAGGGACACAGAACTTCACACTGGGAGGTTTTACTTATTTTGTGTGGTTTGCTCAGGGCTGTAGAGCCTTTATGGGTCTCTGAGGAACATCTGAGCTGGCTAAAAGTTCTGCTGAGCTGGAAAGAGGACAGGGAGCTGGAGATAAGAAAAAAAAAAACCCTTATTTATATTTACCCTTTTTGCAACCCACACATTATTCATATGCCAATATTTCCTCTTTTCCCTCACCTCAAACCCCCTCCCCCCCCATCAATAAAGCTTTCAAAGCAGTGAAGTGTTAGAACAATCTTATTTTCTAAAGAACACTGCAAAAGTCACTGGATATCTAAACTGAAAAAAAAGTTACATCCCTAAGCCCTGCCGTTTCCAAGAGGCTGGGGACAGGGACAGAAATTCTTCAAGGAATGAGAAGTCATCAGCTCAGTTTGGGGTTTCAGTGGTTTCACTGTTTGGCCTGTGCTGAGAAGGCATTCCAAAATACAGAGCTCCTGATAATGTCAGTGTCAGAGAGCCACTCCCTCATCAACGTTCTGAAGAGCCTTCTCAAACATACGAAGTAGAAAAAACAGCCAAAACTGGAAAGCCTGAAGACTAAGCAGAGCCAGAACATTTCTAAGGCAAGTACCTACGTGTTGCATCCAGACTGTGGCTGCCTGGGATGAAGTTGTGTCTGCTCTCTATTGCCAGTACAACACAGACTTGTATGGGGCAGTCCTAACACATGTTTTTCAGGCCAAATAATTTTCTTTTGTGATTGAGACATCCTGTTCCAGATTCAGGTCTCCTTTAACTCCTGGAAGCCGTAGGTAAGTTTTCTTAAGTAAGTAATTTCTAATATTGTAACTCATTTTCCACTTTATAAATACAATGCAGGAACTAGAATGCCATTGAAATGCGGACCCACATTAAATACCCTGTTTAGCACTTTGAGGTACTGTAACAATCCCTTTACACTTTCATGGAGCGCAGCAATGATCAGTAGAGCCCCAGGTCCCCCTGTCTCTCTAAGTCACTAGGAATCCACTGGTTACAAAAGACATTATATGAGGGTAAGATCTTCTGGGAGGGAAATGCTGAGCTATCTGAACAAATATATACTTTTGAAATATGATATTTCCTTCATAGCAGTGATGAGGAACACTTTCCTTGCTGAGAGCCAAATAGGCCCGAGCACTTTGGCGTGTTAGGTCCCTTTAACGATATCCAATCATGTAATACCATGAGTATGAAGGGAAGACAGATGACTGGGGACCGTAAGAATATCATAGGTTGTAACTATTCCCTGGACACCCTGGTCACCTGTGCCCTCCTTCACAATAGCCAGAAGATTGTGCTGTCGTTGTTCCTCCTAGTGACTGAGATTATCCCCTTTTCCAACATCATATGGACCAAGGTGGTCTTAAAACCTTGGTCTGTTTTCTGATATGTAATAACATTAACTTAATAGGGAATAAATACCTTCTGTGAAGAGAAGGCAATATTTCATTTACTCTGCAAGTATTTGCTGGCCCCAAGCTTGTTTTGCTCTGCACCCAGGTCTGTGTCAGAAGAATTTGTTCCCATGGGGTGAGAAGGTATATATCATGCAAGCACAAGGTAAGAAATAACTGCAAAAGAAACAACAAAACCACTGATGTATGTGATGTATATTTGTGTCCTAAGGCAACTATTAGCACTTGATCAGACACAAATGGCTCGTGGTACCTTCCTTCCCCCTTCTACTGAAGCTTAAGTGAAGTTGCACTGACATGAAACTGGTGTAGACACTGAGCTGGACAGTGTTTTTTAATTCACACAGCTCATTAGAAGAACAGTGGAAGCAGCTGGCTTTTCATAATAATTAATTAATTATCCAGCCCAACTCAGAATTACTTCCTCCAAACCCATTAATAACAAACGCAGTACTAATAATGATTTTGGTGCTGTGACTGAGATGGGCATTGCCTCAATATGCAGGCACTGGCCAGATGTAGAGTGAAGGACTCCACCTGTGTCCAAGACTTTAGAAATATTCCTATCTGTCAGCCTGTCAGTTTGTCGGTCCATTGACAGAATGCAGTCTGTCCTTAATCTGTTTTGAACTGCACAGCATCTCTGGGCAACCTGTTTGCCTCCCAGACATTCCACAGCACAAAAATGCTTCTCCTTATATCCAAACTGAACCTCTTTTATTTCAGCTTATGCCCATTGTCTCTCATCCTCCCACTGTGTACCATGTGAAGAACCTGGCTCCATCCTAGATGGAGGATGCTCTCCCTGTAGGTACCAGGGGCTGCTGTCAGATCTCACTGAAACCATCTCTTTTCCAGGATGAGCAGACCTGTCATCCTCAGCCTCTCCTCATACAGAAAGTGTCTCAGTCCTGACCATAATTGTGGTGTTCTCCTGAAATTTCTCTAGTTTATTCCTAGTATTGGGGTACCAATAAATGGGCATATTTTAGAAGAGAGGTTAGAAAAAGAGAAGAGTTTAGCTGGGCTTTAGCCTTAGAGTATGCTTTCTAATTATTGCAACTCACACAAGATCACCAAGTGTGACACAGTACTTCTCACCTCAAAGATAGTCATATCAATTAAGCATTTTTTTTTAAACAGTAAATTTAGTCATCTTCATTTCTGTTCTTGAGTTGGAGCACTTTTCTCTCACAAGATCTCCTCCAAGATCACAATACGTGAGCTCAAGAACTTGAATACCTCTCATACACATCTGCTATCTAGATTGTTGAAATTACAGGCTTAGTGGAACATCAGGCACTGCAAAAATTGCCCTCAAACAGGACAAATTTGCCATTAAGACCTGAGAGTGCTGCATCCAGGGAGCACTGTGCTCTCACAGAGCAGCTTGGTGTTGCATGGTGCTAACTGCATCTGTCCACCCGTTAAGGGCTAGAGGTGGGTCAGCAGTCATGGAGAGGAGGGGGTTTCAGAGCTTTTCCTCTTTGCTGCCTGCTTCTCCAAGCAGGAATAGTCATATAAAAGACAATTAAAATAAGACTGAATCAGTGGCTTCCTTTAAATGCAGTCCAGAAATTAAGTGATTTATGTTTTTACAGGCTGGATTAACCGCAGGCAGCCTGGCAGGTGCTGCTTACACCCCAACAGGTAGCTGTCAGCACCCATGCGGAAGCTGAGGTGGCTCACTGCAGGCCAGCTTGTCAGCACCAGTTAGGGAGAGGTGTCTGGAAAGGAACTTTCTTCCTCTCCCTTTCTTATTAGTGCCAGCTTAGTGTTTAACTCCTCATTAACCACTTCCTACACACTAATTTCTGTACCCCCAGGTGTTCCGGTTGGGTCGGATCAGCATAATTTGCTGTGGCTTTTGGGAAAAATAGTTGAAGCTGCCTGTAGTTAATGTCTTGATAGCAGCTAAGTCTGGTCTTCCAGGCTCATTTCCTATCTGGTACCACACTGGCACTTCCCAAGTGTCATTGCTCTATCTAGGAGTATGATGATTCAGTCAACTCTGATGCGGGCAAAGAGAAGAGCTATTCTGCTGTCCCTACACTAGAGCTACCCGCAGCTGTGCTGACATCAGCAATTGGTTGGGGCAGGAGTGTGCTTGTGAAATGAGTATCTGCCTTCCACACGCACAACTTGCGAGGGTTTGTACTGCAGACTCGCCTCAGGAAGCTCAAACTCAGCCTCTGCCAAGTGAAATCAGGGTGAGAGTGGTCCCTGTGAGTGCTTATCATGTGTTCCATGTCCTCATAGACACCCAGTCCAGGCTGGAGCTGGGCTGAAGAAAACTTGCAGTGTGAGGCAGGTCCCCAGCACTGACCCACTCTGCAGATGTGCTCCAACTGTGCTGCACTGCTTGACAGGGCAGATGAAGCTGTGGCCTCATCTGAAACCCATCTCAGTTATCAAGCACACTGTTTCAAAAATAGCTGAACGTTCCTTTGAGTAATTACATGCAGCAACAGGAAAGCTAAGAAATAATAACTAAAAAATAATCCTGCACACAGAGAGTGAACCGAGGAAATCTGGTTTGGATAAAGGCAGCACCATCCTGAACTCTCACCCAGTTTCAAGATGCACTTTCATGCAGTCCAGAGAAAAGTCTTCTGATGCCTTCCTCCAAGCCTTCTCCAGAACAACTTCCACTCTTGACAGCTTCACCGGCTCATCTCTCTGCTGCTTTCAAATCCCCTTGTAGCATCCCTCTACAAGTGCATGGCATTTGAGAATATTTATGCCCCACTTTGAGATCTTGGAGCTACTTTAGTTTTCCCTATGGTTGCCTGATCTACCCCAGCTGAAGATCATACATTGGAGAAGAACTAAAGCTTGTGGAAAAACTCTGATCACAAAAATTAGGAGTAAAATCTCATCCTTACTGAAGGTCATAGAAGACTTTCCATCTTTTTTGGCTGGCCAAAACTTCCCCCTGGAAGCCCTGCTTGCCTTTATCATCACTGTGAGGGACCAATGTCTGATCACAAAGTTTTCAATAGCCTTCAAACCTGAAATGGGCAAGAAATGCGTGCTAGTCAGTGTTGAAGAAATTTGTCAACCTGATATTTAATTTAGGACAAATAAAACCATTTTCCTCCTTTCCCTCTACCCCAAATGGTTAAAACATTTAATCGTGAAGAAGTCAAGTCTTTCAAAGGATTTTTTCATAAACATGAAGAGCCCCTCAGTGCTCACCTGGTGTGGTTGTGGTCATGGAATTTCCCTCAACAGGGTGTTTCTGACATCTGCTGCACAGCTGCTGACACCTGCCCAGCTGGGCAGATTTCCCATACAGTCAAAAAAGAGAAATAGGCACATTTGTGGAAAGACTTAGCTCATCCTGACGTGGTGGAGGGATCTTGCTCTAGGCAAACACCTGAGTGTTGGTGTCTACATGTTTTCTAGAGGTGGGACTCAGTCACCTAAAGGCAGGTCTCTTCTTGAGATGCAATAGCGTATCTTGTGTTGTCTCTAGACATGGCCTTGGAAGGCTCAGGGTCATCTGCCAGACCAAAGGGGCGCCTACACTTAAACGCATATATTTAGGCAAGGGAATGAAGATGAACTGTACGGCTCTGTAGGCTCTGTGAGCTCCAAGAGGTAGCTCTTCACTCAAGGCTTGAAATGTTACCACAGACACTTGGGGACACAAAACACTTAGGCGCCCATATCTGGAGATAAATCCCCCTGTAGACACCTAAGTTGGTCAGATGGCTCTTATCCTAAGGTTTTCTGCTATCGCCCTATGCAGGGAGGTTATGTTGCATAAATTAATTTTAGGCAGCAATGTAGCAGATGGCTCAAGTTAGGTAAGATGAGTGCCTTTTGAGTAGAGCTGAGGTCAAACTCTCTACATCTGGTCCTGGCCCAGGGCTGGGGCAATACAGATTACGTGAAGGAGCTCTTCTGGGGCACCTTGCCCTCAGCCCCTTTCTACACCTGGGGAAAGGCCCAACATGCAGTCTCAGGAACTGGGAGCTAATGCAGGCATGGCCCTTACTAGCAGCCTTTGCCAGATTGCTTCACACTCTGCAGCTGGCTTCTCTTCAGTCTATTTTTAGTCTTAGCTGTCACGTTGGAATTAGGTTAAGGTCATAACCTCCATGTTTGGGGATCAGAGCTTGGTGATTAGAAGTGCGTGGCTTGAGGTACCAAAAGGTGGTCAGGCAGAAGGGCACTCATTTTTATTATTTTAGAAGAGCTCATGCATTCTGAGCAAAGCCGATAGATTTTGGGGCCCTTTGAACCGTAAGGATGGAGGACATAAGATACCTGCTTCTGGAGAGGGACACTGAGCATTCAGTGCAGCTGTGAAACCCTACAATGTGCCATGGATTCAGAAAGTCTCATAATATTAGCAGAAGTAAGAGAACAGGGAGCCTGAGAAGCTACAGTCCTGTCTGGCAGCACCAGTAGCGTGCAGGGAGTATTACTGAGAATTCAAAAACCTGGGCTATAGCAGCAGCATTTGTGATGGCTTCATTGCATTTAGGATATACCAGATGCAGAGTGAGAATAAAGGCAGGGTAACTGAGCCTGTACTCACTGATAGCCTTCTGAGTGAAACCCAGAGACGTCCCAGCCTTCTCAGGCTGCTGCCTTCACCGGGTCATAGAGAGGGCACAGCCAATACCTTAGAAATCCCCACTTGTCAGAAGATAACATTTGAGATGGAGATGTTTTAAAAATTATGCCAAGGACAACAAACATGTTAAGGCCAAAAGACAAATTGCAGGATGACTTTAGACACGGGGTTTCTCTTTTATTTGAGAAACCATATGCTGTAAGGATTGTTACCAGTTTCAGACTTCACTTATTTGATTTTTTTCTTGACTGGGAGAGGAATGATGAAAAACAAGAAATTGCTAATAATGTTCTACATCTGTTTGGCAAACAATTTCTCCTCCTTGCTTTAAGTGTGTTCAGCAGCTCTACATCTCTGCTGATTTGAGCAGCAAGGGTGAAATATATTGACTTCTAAATAACTACATTAAAATTACAATGAGGAAAACAGAAAACTTCAAAGATATAATTCTTGTATTGCTTGGCACACTCCTCTTTATTTATTATCTGTACTATTATAGTGCCTGCATTAGGGAGCAGTAGCCTGCTGTGCCTTGGAAAGTGGGAAACAATGATATTCCTGCCCCATGGACCTGACAAGCAAGGTCAAGAGAAACTTCAGGGAGTGTAAAACTTATAGAATCTGAGATGCATAAATGGGAGAAAGATAAGCGTTAGGTCAACCTTGTGGAGGAGAGAGAGTGGGATATTTGTTTTCAAATTACAAAGATGTAGGAAATGGGATACAGCGGAAGCTGTTTTCAACAATTATTTTCTTTATCACATTAAACAATAACTTTTGTTCTCAACATCTTTTTCTACTCTAGTGGTGGTTTCTTTTTGGAAGCAAAATGCTCAACTGGTTTATGGTCCAAGGGCCCATTTCTCATATAAATGATGCAGAGCATAGAAGGGCTGAGTGGCAGAGGCTCCTACAGCTCCACAAGGGCTGTCAGGATCTAACGTTCTCTTCTGACAAGAAAAGAAGAAATGTTGAAGCCCTGGAAAAAAATATTTATGCACAGCAAATGCAAAGGAAATGAACATCTCAGACTGGGTGAGCAGATTCGTTTTTTTCCAGAAGTTTATTTTGATTTTGACCTTTTAAAAATATTTCCAAATGTTTTTTCTTCTCAAATAACTTACCAAACCTTTCAAAAGGAAATACCGTTTCAAAGATTAGAAAGCAAATCCTCGGATGCTGGAGCATCCAAATATTTCAACTATCCCTTAACTTTCCTCTTCACACTGGGATACTGCATGGATGCGAGAACCTCGTGCAGTGGCAGCTCCTTTGTGAGACGTAGGGGTGGCTAAAGGCAGGAAGGAGTGGGGGCTTTGTCCATGGCATGGCTCCAGTGGCCAGGCAGGAGCTGGCTGCTCCCACAAAAGCCAGCCTTGAAAGGACCTTCGCCCCCTACCCAAGCAATCTCCCACTCTATGCAGAAGGTATTGTGTGAGTGAGATTTTGTCCTAAAGCCATATGTACTCATCTTCCTTCCAGCAGCTGTGTGTCAGCAGAGACAGCTGGGGGTACTTTGGGTACTCAACAGTCCTGTTTTGTTCCTGTTTGCTTCTGACCCTGTCAACCCTTCTTAAAAGACATGTGTGGCCTCCTGTCCCTTTCAGCCATGACTCAGATATTCACTCAGTGTAGAGATGGGGACTTCTTTGCTCTCTTCTCATGTGGCCTCCCACTGTGTAATTTGAAAGAAAAATGGTTTGGCAGCCTTCAGGACTATGTGGACCTGCGTGGGAAGGTCCTTAGTTTTGGGGGGAAAATAAGCACCTGATGAATTTTAGTGATACAAAAGACTTCCTGAAGCAATTCTAGGGCAGGATTCCTTAGCTTTAGGATTGCATCTCACACTAATACTTAGACAAACAATTTCATTGGTTCTATTCATCTGCCTATCAGAAATTATGATTCTCCAGCTCAACTCCTCTGGAGCACAATTCATAACAGCATGAAAGACATCAGCTTAGCACGTTCCAGGCATCCTAAATCTGAGTTCTGAGAACCTCTCTCCTCTAAATCCTTCAAAGCTGGGCTCCCTTACTCAGTGGTTTTGGCTCCCATAGGGAATTTATGGCTTAAACTTTGATGGAGCCTGAATTCTGCTGTCAATCAAAGGAATATTTTCCTGCCGCCAAACGAAAAAGTAAAATTAAAAAAAAAAAGGGTATGGCATGTTAAGTCTGAAAAGTTTTGTGACAAATCTAAATATTTAAGCATAGTCCACCCAGTCTTTGTCACAATACCCCACCCTTCTGAATTGGAAAGGACAATATTGACATAGGAATCTCATGAGGAGCTACTGGCTCAGAGCTGTTTATTCCCATTTCATCAAGCAGGTCCATGCCAGAAGGACTAAGCCTATCTCTGCAAGTTAGTGGGAGAAAGTTGTCAGCCAAGGGAGGATGACTTCTTATGGTATTCAGGAGTTCTGTAGCTCTTTAACTTTTCCTTTCAAATCTTAAGACTCTTTTCCCCATAAATATTTCAACATCCAGGAGAACACAGTGGGAAGCCAAAGCATAGCATGCATTCAAACCTGCTCTCATAAATTTGTCACACACTGAAATTGTCCTGAAGTCTGGTCCAGCTCTGAGTATCAGTTTGCAAAACCTGGAAGAACAGGAGGAGAGCTAACCACCTTGCTCCTTCAGATGACCAGTGTAACCGGTTTGCCTTAGCCATTTAGTCTGATGCACGGAGTTGGAGGGTAAACCTGCCTCCCATCCCTCCATCTAGGCAGCAGAAGTGAAGCCAGGCATATGCTTGTTGCTGCTGCTAGTAAATGGAAATAATATCACGCTCTTTCACATTCTCTTGACGAATCCACTCAGAAGCAACTCTCCCAAACAGACTGCTTCAGATGCATAGAAATAAGCTCTAAAGGGAAAAGGCCAGCACATTCTTCCATGGAAAGAGTTGTGCTTGTTCCTTTTCCCTGCAGTGGATACATTGGTCCTAATGATTGTTTATAGCTGTTAAATAGATAGGCTTAGGATGTATCAAGGGATACTCTGTATGTCTTACAGCTCTTCAAAATACTTTTTCTCTCTCACTTTTTTTCTCTGGTGTTCTTTATTATGCTTATCTTTATTCTCACAAGTATCTGAGTTTCTTCTCTAATCGGAGTTTCTTCTCTGACTCCCCATTTCCACCGTGTATTCCTCTAAACTTTTATACTCTTTGTTTATTGAGTTGCTTTTGTCTCTTCTTATTTTTAATTTTATATAGTAATTCAGTTCCACTCTAGTCTTTCAAAGAAGAAGGACCTACACATAGAATAGCTCTGATACTTACAAGTTATTACAGTGCTCTGGAGTAGGAGGTTGCCTAGGTCTAGGAAGTGACCGTTTCAAATACTGCCTTTAAAGAATAACTTGCTTGACTTACTGGCTGTTTGAGATCCATTCCTGGGATTCCTCACCCTCTGTGCATTATATAGTGTACATGATGGAGGTCTGAAATCCAGATCCACCCTAGGACCTCAGATCAGTTGGTCATTTGGACTGACTTTTCTTCATCTGTGGTAAACCAGATCAAGTGCACATATGGTGCAGCCGTATGAACTTACATCCCTTCTTTCATCTGTGAGATAATGAATAACTGAATTATTTTTCACTATCACTTATTCTGCATGGTAAAAGGCCTTGTTTTCTCTAGGAAATATTGCCCCTATTGCTTCTGCTATTTCTCTGCCACGGAACTATAGAGGCTGGTAGACTGCCAGAGATGTGTAACATCGAGCAGAAACATCAAGGGAGAGGCAGCAGAGTCACCTGTTAATCGCAAGGCAGGGGAATGTATTGTGGCTGGAGGAGAACATAACATACAGTCATCAAGAAGTGCAGAAGATACAAAAGAAAGAGTCAAAGTAGATACTAAAAAATCTCTGACATCCACGTAGACTCCACAGGGGCTTTTGGATGAGTTCCTGCATGGGCAGGAGGCAGGTAGGCTGTTCAGAGCACGTGGCACAGCATGTGGCTGCTGTGCCTTAACAGCAATTGCAGAGACATAAGCTGCTAAGAGGTAACACAATGCTATGCACCATTTAATAACAAACAGATTGTCAGATTTCAAGCTGGATGAGAAAGGAGCACAGTCCTTATGGAGCTGGGGTGGGGGACATGGCACCTTTGCCCTACAGCTCAGGGCAGCCGCTGGCAAGAGGCGGTGCAGAGGCAAACCCTGAGGGCCTGTTTCTGGCCAGGGAAGGTGGAGGGCAGACTTGTGCCCTCCTGGGGTTCTCATCTGCCTTCAGAGAGGCACATGGCATGTGGCAGGGCTTGGAGCGGAGCCTGGCTGGACATTGAGCAGACGTGTGGGCTGGTCTTGCCAGGACATTTCACACTGCCACGTCAAACATTTTGACAACAGCCTTGAAGAGAACATCAAGTTGTTTTTACAGCAGCAGCCCCTGTGTGCTAAGTAAGTCGATACTGTGCTAACCCTGTGGTATTTGGATTGAAAAAAAAAGAAGGGAATCAAAAAATCCAACCTTGATCATGTCTGAAGCACAGGGCTTTGAAGCACAGTTAGATGGTGAGCACAAAGCAGCATGGCCCCATTGACAGCAAAATTAACGCACCACCTAGCCTGCCCCACAGACCTCAGCAAGACCCCAGCAACATGTTACCCAGCTTGCCCCATGGACCTTGGTGAGACCCCCACCCCAAAGCTGCCCACCCAGTAACTTCGGGGAGCCTGGTGCTGCCCTGCCCAAAAGGACACTTGGGCTACTCCTGGCCCCATGCAGCCCCTGGGGAAGGCTGGTTAGCCCGCAGGAGTGCGGCAGGAGCTTCTTTCAGCCAAGGCAAGGCGAATCCTTATTTTGGCTGGACAGACCAGGCACAGAGAGATTAAACATGCCTCATGATCCAGACACCCCAAGGCATCAGTGGCCATAAAACACATGGCCAAGTGCCCTTGCCAGTGGCAAGAGATGCAGCTCCTCATGGCCTTCCTTGTCTTGTCCTCCAGGAAACAAGACACTGGTGAATACAAAACCTCCATGTAAAAATTTTTGCCAGTTTGGAATGTGATCAGATTCCTTGAATCCCTCCCATCAACTGGATGGTGCACACCAGACTTGGGGAAACACAGAGGACAGGCAAATCAAGACATGAAGGTTTAAACGTGGCCGTGGTTAGCCAATCTGAGTGCTATCCCTCCTAGGCTTCCGCTTCCCAGTGGGAGCAAAGCCTGAATGTCTAGGTGTTCCATAGCCTTCCATTGCCACATCTACCGTGTCAGCTTGAGGAGGTACCCTGGTGAGGAGCTGGTGACTGTGCCAACAGCGTGCCTCTGTCGCTCATACCATGCCTTGTTGGCTGCCCCTCTGCTCTTGGTCTGCCTTCAAAGGGCAAAGATAAATACTCCCCCTTGGTGTGCTGGGGATCAGATGGTCATCTCCAGCCCAGTTTTACAGCCAGGACACGATTCTGTGCTGCTCTGCCCCTTGTCCTCCACCTTTACAGGGCAGAAAGGGGAAAGTAAAGCATGAACACCCAAGGAAGAGGGTCAGGGTTTACCTCTGACTTTCAGAGATGCAGGAAAATAGAGGAACAACAGCTGTCCTAAAGCCACACAGGGCTTATTCTTGCATAACTCCAGATCCAAAGCTGCAGTTCAACTTGGAGATGCTGTAAGGTATGGTGAGGGGCAGAGTAAAGAGCTATAGTGGGTCTGTGCCCCAATGCAAGGTTGCAGAATTGCCCAAAGTGCTAAAGGCAAAAGCAGGTAAACGAGAGCAGTCTGAACGCTGCCTTATTTTGATCAGTTTTAGATCAAGCCAGGGCAACAGTGGGAATGGGAAGGACACAAAGGATCATATATCTCATTTTAACCCTTTCCCATTTGATTTTATGGAGAACTTGATTTTGCTGGATGTCAGCATGGGGCATAGGGACATAAAAACAGGTGGTAGTTTTAAAGCAGCTCATACAAGACTGGTCTGACCTCAGCTGGCAGCCTGCTGTCCAGTATCCTGTTTTGAAGACACATAGCACTTTGGATGCCAAGTGTTGGATCCAGCATGGTTCTCTAGGCCAGTTCAGAAGTCGAGGCTTGTTTGCATTGTCTTTGGCTGTTTCCATGCTGTCTGAACTCACACACATCCATGTTCATGATATATTATCAGGCTTTATTTTTGCTCCATGCTTCTCAAGATTCACATTTCTAGGTCAAAAATACATGATATTTTCATATGAGAAATATTTTTTTGAAAACCGCTCAAAGTAACAAAGGACTTTGAGGCTGTGAGGGGGAAAAATATCCCCAGAAGCAGCTGAAAAGACGTGAAAGCCAAATCCACTTCTTCTTAAGAAGGTGATTATAGTTAGTAGAGAGAGGTTCTTCTCAGTTCTGGACTGTTCATGACCACACCTAATCATGAAAACCTTTTTTTCTCTTGTAACATCCCTTAGCATTTTCCCATTCTTCTGGTTTACAACTAACGGTCAACAACTTGAGGTCATATTTGTATATTCAACACTGGACAACAGTAAGCCCCTCACAGATTTGTTGGTCTCATCCCATTTACCATTGCATTTTCTTCTCTTTGCTATTTTATCCAAACCTCAAGGATAAGCAAGTGTTTGCCAAGGTCTGGAACAGACAATACAGCAACCATGTTACCTGTTGATCCAAGACAAGATAGAGGAATTGCAGTGGATGTGGCAGTAGGTGGTGATGTGGTGGCAATTGATGTGGATTTCTGCACATTCTATCCCATATACAGAGACTAAGGTCCCAATGTTACACTGGAAGGCTGTTAAGTCTGTTATTCATTAAAACTGATGTTTTATTTTAATAGGTTGGTCCACACTCTCTTTTCCACTTTGCAAAGACCTTTCATGCCAGGATGTAGCTGTTACGCGAATTTAATGCTTAGAAAGAGCACACAGGGATTGTATACACTGAGGCCATGAGTACTGGGTCAGGACTTAGAGTCACAGCTTAATTTAAAGACAGATTTGAGCCAGGCCTTAGCTGCAGCCAAAAACATCTGGCAGAGGAATCACACAGGAATATTGCAGGAAGAGAACTCGAGGTTTCTTGGGCAAGGCAGAGGTGGAAGTTGTTCACACCATCCGACTTTGGGTGTCTGACCCAAAAATAAGATGAGATTCTTTTGACAGAATTTCTGGAGGACAAGTAAGACTATCTTGATCCCTTAATACCACCCTTTGTCCTCACACAACACATCCTTAAAGCTATGTCACTGGTATGGGAATTACTGATACAATAAAGGATCATAGTAAGTGAAGGAAATCCTGGATCTCAATGGTATCATTCACCCTTTGGCACCACTCTTTACCTGGCCCAAGGCAGAGCATGCTGAGCCTAGTGTGGCTTGTGACTTGGATGAGGTAAAGCCCTTTATCTAAGAGCTGTTTTCTTTGCTGACAAGTTTGGAACAGCTCTATGGTGACCAGTCACACATAGATTTGGTAGACCGTGTAAAAATCTGGCTGATTCCATGGGGTAGACACTGCACAGGGTGTTAGAGACTAGGGTGCAAGTGCAAATGCCTAGGAGAGCTCAGAGGCAATGGATGGATGGATGGATGGACGAGAGCAAGAGTTAAGGGTCAAGAGGGCCAGTATTACACAATGAGGGTGTACTTGCTACTCACTCCATTTTATAGCATTCATTCACCAGTCAGAATCTGAAGTTACAGACTGTGCTCTAGACTTTGCAAAGCAGACACGTGTTGAGCTTTGCACCTGTTACAGGATCAGTTCTGGCAGTCTTGTTCACCACGACCCATGCTGAAGGGGTGGTGTGCAAAGAATAGCACTGCTCAGGATGAACTGGGCAGGGAAGCGTCGTTGCTTGTCAACTACCTGGTACAGGAGGGCTGTACGGGGTGCATACTGTACTGCAGCCCTAGGCAGAGCCTCACTCTCTTTCATCCATTTCCAAACCTGGATTCTTCACAAATCTGTACAGGCAGTCTTAGTCCTCACGTGTACAAACGGGACAATAAGCAAAAAATTCCTCCCTCCCAGGAAAGAAGAAAATGAACTCCTGTGGCCCTAAAAGTTGGGAGGGTTATGTCAAACAGACAGCTGTGGCAAACAGAAATTTCCAAATCTTGGTAAAACACCTTACTTCTCATAACACAGATGGAATTATGGGAACTTATTGTGCTTGGTAATTGATCAAGCTTTTAAAATGCTAAGAGAAAATATCAGTTGCAATGTCAGCGAAAAACATTTAAAAAAGTGCTGATGAATATGGTTTTAATCCCATATAAAATTGTGGTGAGAAAAAGGAAATTTCTGTTGGATGGTCTCCATGGCAGGCCTTTCTTTTTGGTTGGTATTAAACCTCCCTGAATAGCTTGTGGTCTGATTATATTTTACATTTATGTGGAAAGGTACACCAGGCCAATCATGCACTGTGCTTTATCAAGGTAGATTTTCACATGAAAGAAGAACAGAACACTGGAAAAATAACAAAAACATCTTTATATTGATTGGACTTCCCTGACTCTTTTAAACCTTCCGTAGTCCTAGAGGTGAATGTAGTAATGATTGAGCTCTTCCCCACTGGGAAACTGTTACATTTCACAAGCAAGACCTAGCCCTGCCAAACTCTTGAATGGGACAGAAATTTTGAAGGATAGTTTAAGGTTCTCGTTTCGTTTCTTTACCTTGGTGGGGTGGTGGGGTGTAATTGAAACTTCAAGTAGGTTTTTGCAAAGCTAATGCAGAACTAAATATAGCCAGGCAGTAAATCCCAATAAAAGTTTTAGCTTGACTTTCATTTTTGTTCTCCTAAGTTAGGAAAATAGATTTCCAGGGGAACATCTACATGGCCCACAGCATGTTGTGGAGATACAAAAGCTTGCCTTGAACGAGGTGACCTGAATACCACAAATAGTACAAGCCACTATGGCACAAAATTCCCCATCAACTGCTTTGCAGATGCCTGGCTCAATTGAGGTGATGGTAGCCGAGATGCCTCACCCTTCCCCATAGGCTGTGGGGCAAACATACTCCACTTCAGTTCCATTAGACTTCATCCAAAAGGAGAGGCCAGTACGCAGATGTTAGTCCTTGCTGTGCAAAGGTTTCTGGGGACCTCATATTGAAGTCTGCAGTTCCTGGAAAGTGCTGTAATGACAGGATGCAAAGACACACCAGACAAATTCCTTAAATCTAGGCTGCCTTTCTTGATCAGCTCATCTGCACTGAACTTGAAAAATCCTGAACTGTTCATTACCTTTCACAGTGCCATATTATTTAGGGAACTTTCATTGGCCAACCTGAATCTTCCTGAAGGCTCACTTGATGTCAAAGTAGGGTCTTGACATAACTGCAAAACAGCTGCTGGGGCCAAGGAAATAATATGATAAATAGGGAATAATGAAAAGCTGGGGTTTTGTTAACATTTGATTAATCTCGGGGGGAAGAGTTAGCCTGATGGAATATAGTGCCTTCTTACTACATCCATGTCTATACTCTATAGATGTCTGGTTCAAAAGCTGTCAATTGATTACAAAAAAAACTGTTGTAAGAAAAACAGGCCAATTATATTAGTCAAGTTTAGCTAAATCCACACAGTATTTTGCATCAATATTTTCTTATACATCTGCCAGAAATTTTACTGGACTCCAACTGACACAAGAGAGTTTTAAACCAATGTTACAGACTGAGCTGGCAACTGCAGTCTTGATCCCGTTTATTCTAAACTTACTGTGCAGACCAGGCCTAAGGAGCAGACTGTAATGTTTCTGTTCTTTACTCCAAACATCTGTAGCTTAACCTCTTTCTAAACCGGTTAGTATTTAAAACCATTTACAAGTCAAGCAACTTCTCCTAGAATATTAAGCACAACCTGCTGGGTTTGTGCCGTAAATTACTTATAAATGCAGATCAAGGAAAGTTCTAGCTCAAACTTACACCATGGTCATACCCATGAAAAATGTTTTCTGCCATGAGAAACACATGTCAGCAGGGACTTAAACATTTTTCCTATGAAATTGATGCCACTGAGTCATTTCAGCTCTTCTCATTTTTTGTGGCATTTACATTAGAAACAGCATCATTTAGTTCACTATGTATTGGGGCTCACTTGTTTTAATGGTGCAAGAAGATCCATTTGCAAAGCAGTTAGGATTTTGGTCTCTAAAGCAAAGATGAGAAGTTTAAGTACACAAAAGAAACTCTGCTTTTGCAGATTTAAACTTTCCTGACTTTATGCTTTGGATACGAAAAGAAAACTTCAAGAAGATTGGATTGGAAATAACAGTGCTCTTTCAAACTACAGATTGCATTTTCTAACAGGGGCACCGGAAAGATATTATCAGCGGGGTGTCTTTAATTTGTTGACATGTACAACAATTTGGAATTACGCACATTTTTATACAGATACTCTCTTTGATCACAGTGTGCGATCAAGCATTTTCACGCTGGGATTTGACCTCTTCTGCATGAGAGCTCTGTGTTCCCTAATACCAAAACGGCTTGCAAACACTTTAAGCTGTCCTCATGGGTGGAGCTGATGATTCTGCACAGTGGTGGGTGGAAGGTCTATGAAAAGTCACATAGGCCTGTGAAAGGCTCTTTGACGCCAGGCACCTGTTTCCCTTATATTTGTTTCTACACCTATTTGTGCAAAACTTTGGTTTTCCTTTATTCCTCATTTGCAATGGCTTTCCTGTGGGGAAAAAACAGAGTAGAAAAAAAAGTCTTTCATAACACCTCATTTTGTTCCTCTGTAATGTAGTTCATGACTCCTTTAAATCCCTAGGACAAGATGAATTTTATCAGGTGAAACCACAGGTGTTTCTCTTAAAAACATGTAGGAAGATGAGATAGGGATGTACAAAGCTGCATCTCAGATTTGGCCGTGTTAGCATATGTCTGCAGGGTTTTGGTTTCTGCTCTGTGTGGTTGTTTCATGTTTTCATACACCACATTCAGCATTAGATCTAGTATTGGAAAGAGTACAAAGTGACCCATTTCATAATTTAATATGGTTCATTTTCTGTATTTGTGTGATATACATTAAATCATGCATTTGGCCTACACTGTCAAAGAAGTGGGCACTGCAAGAGTCACAAATCTGCTCCAGGACAAGACAGATTGTGAAAGCCAGGTATGTGAGGGGACCAGCTATCGGTGACATCCTCCCAAGGTGCCACTAAATAAAGGAAGTGAAATACACTACCACTCCATGATCACAAAATCGACAGGCAAAAGGCAGGAAAAGAAATGGCTCACGATCATCTCTCATTGAGAAGTTTTTCTTAGAATTAGTTAGGAGAGCAAAAAAAGAAATCTACTGGAGGCAGAAAAAACTCCTGCCTCTGCTATCTGAATTTGGCTCAATGCAAACCAACCTTCATCATATTTCCCCAGTGAGGCAGACGAGTCTGAAAACAAAGAGATGAAATCTGGGTGTTCCTAAACTACTTGAAATGTGAAATTGCTTTAGAGGACATTTCTAAAGAAAGCTGTGGGATAAAAACAATGCCCTTTATAAAATCATCTTCTTTTTCCCAAACTGGGATAGCAAGTCAACTTGATTTGCCTTGCTAAACCTCTGGGGCACCCTGAAACAGTGAAACCCACATCTGCTGTTAGCTTTGACAATTACACAATACTGGGTCAGGAAAAGACCACATGGGCTGCTAGATCCTGTCCTTGGGGCTGGCTGGTGGCCAGGGCTGAGATACTTGTGCTGGGAGGGCTGGTAGACTCCACTTTCTACATGCTGGCAGCAACAGCATACTGCTTAACAGCTTACAGCAAATTCCAGGACTTCAGCAGGTGAAACCAGAAGCAAAAATAATGATCACATGCCTCAGGAAAGCAGAAGGCAAGGTCATAGGTACTGTCAGTGTCCTCAGTCCATGCAACAGCAGAGAATTTATGGAGTTAAAATAGACATTGACATTTCCCCTTGCTCCAGAGCCACAAGGAAACTCTCAGTAACACAACGGGCATTGCCTTTCTGCCATCTCCAAGTTTCAAGCCTGGAGGAAACAAATCTGTATCACCAACGCTCACTGGGCTGCCTATCACGCTGGTCTGTTCAGAAGGACGCTTGTTTCCCTTTCTTCACTTCAGAGGTCAGAAATAGTTGGGCAGGGCGGTCCTGCAGGGACCAGCAGAAAGATGTTGCTCCACATTAAAGTGTCCCAGGGCAGATTATGACATACAATATGTGTGTGCATGCATGCCAAGCTCTGGCTACTCATATATGGTGCAGCTTCATCACGTATACCTGACCCTGCCCAGAGTGCCCCAGTGCTGAATGAACTGGGAGGATGTAGACATGCATAGGCACAGCCTGTTCCCAGCCCACTCCCCATGGTTTTCTTCTTCCCAGAGGCATGCCACATCTGTGTCCCCTGCTGCATTTGAGTTCTCTGGGTGCCAGAAGAAAAGTGGAAGCTGCTGCTGCCTGCACACTGCCTGACATTGCTGGCTGGCAGTCCCTTGGCTTTCTGTTGTGTGGCCAGTGGGTGAAGTCATGCAATTGTCTGCAGCGGACAGGAATTTGAGATACCAGCCCAGTTCTGGTCTGTAAACACATTTATCTTAGTGCTGTAGTCACCAGAATGATTAAAGGGAGAAAAAAAGCAGAGAGACAAAATATCTGAGAAAAACTAACTTGATAAAAAGGGAAAAAAAGAACAAAAAAGAGCTTGATTTATGGACTCATATCTAGGCCAAGGGATAGATACACTGAGAAGTGCTTTTATTCATTCCTATTTACTTCCCATTTTGATGCACATTCATTTCATTGAGGAAGGGCTTGACCAGTTTATGCCACGTGCACATTGCTACTATGCCAGTGATGACAAGAAGGTGTTTACAAAGGCATGTGTTGCCCTGCCATCTCTCCTCCCTTGGCTTTCTCAACAGAGATCTGGGATGGGAAGGGGACCCTGATAAACCTTAGGGTTATGTCCCCATTCCTGACATACTAGTTTCCAGTTCCTTGTGTCCCTGAGTGACTAAGGATAGTCACTCAGAATAGATAGATAGAATAAGGATATTGCCCAGGATAAACGGCAACATTTCCACAATAAATCATGAAATGAAAAGTGCTTTGCCATCACTGAAAACTGTTTCACAGTCACATTTAGGCATCATATTGCACCTTTCCTAGACTTATCATTAGTATGAAAAAAATGACATGCTCTACAATGCCTCAGCAGCAAAGAAAGTGCAAAGCTCTGTGCACTGCTTGGGAAAACCTTCAACTCTACTGTCCAGAAGAAATGTTGACCCTTCATTTGGAGAAGCTTAGGAATAGATAATCTCTTATTGTGGGCTCTCCTGCCTACCTGGATATGAACAGGAATGGATAAGCTGCGCTCTTTCCTGCTTAAGAGTTACTAAAGACTCAGAGCAATACCATTGAAAAGCTCCATGGACAAAACTTGGCTGGACGGCAAGGGAGTGACAATCTTTGTCACAAAACTTTGGCTTAGTTCCCAGACAGCTGTTGAATACTTTTCTTTCTAGACATAAATTGTAAGGTTCTAGTGTTACTAGCTGGAAAATGCCATCAGGGTTTTATTGAGAATTTTTTCTTGCAGTTTTGCCTTGTTAAAAGTTTGATTTGTTTTCCAAGTCAGGAGACTTTGCTCTAGCACAGGTTTAAAGAGCAGCTAGGCTGTCAGCAGTATTCAAAACTACTTTTCCAACTTGCCATTTACCAGAAGGACTGACTTCTCCATGCTCTTCCTAGTACCTAGCGGAAATCTACTGCTCAGGTTAGCACAGGAGAAAGTTGTGGTAGCCTTAGAGTGAAAGGACAAGCCCTCAACATACTGTTCTTGCAACGTCATGTCAGTAATACAGTAAAGGCCCATTTCACTAGTTGATTCCAACACTCAAATACATCCAGTCATTTTACCAAAAGAGCATTTAATGGCTTTTGCTTTTATAGAATCTGCAAATGGCCTAGATGCCCAGAAGAACAGATGGTAAGGCTCATGAGTAGCTTGAAAGCAAGGAGCTACAACTGACAGGCAGAGCTGTGAGAGGTTAAAATAATGGAAAAAACCAACACATTTTCCATGTCAAACTTCTCTGTTAAGTAGAACATGTCTGCACGGATTTTTTAAGCATTAAATAGTCTTCAAAACCCATTCCATGTCCTGGAGAAGAGGAAGTATACGCAGGCCAAATATTGTGAAGACGGAGGAGATCGAACTAGTGACTTGCAGTTTGGTTGCAAGGAGATCTTTGTGCTCTGGGTGATCAGAGATATTGTGTTGAGCACACACTGTTCAATGTCTTACCTGGCAGGTGCAGGCCATCGGACTGACTTCTGGCTGGTTTGGCATTGGCTGAACCACAGCATGTTTGTGCCAGCATGCAGTCATCTATGTGCACATCTCATTTATTCTTGGCATAGCATATGTGATCAGTCCTGCCTTCCCCTCCCCACCTCGAGGTACATAAAGCTATTCTTATAGGCTCAAATGTATCTAAGGGGCATTGTCCAGCCAGCAAAACTGCCCAGCTGGTGTGACTGGAGGAAATCACTTGGAGGACAATTTCCGTTAGAGAGAGAACCACTGATACAAATAAAGGCTATCTGACATGACCTTGCCATGTTTCTCTAGGGAGGCATGGCAACCCCATCTCCCAAGCAGGCAGGGGCAGCAGGAGTGCCTGTCAACTCAGCTGTTCCCAAACCTGCTGGCCCAGCAACTTATCAAGCTCAAGCTACCACCCATGTCGGGCACAAATGCTCCTGGCTTTGCTTTTCCGATACACATCTCCAGTCTATCACCAGAGAGAAACTCTGTCTGTTTGCTGAGGCTCCCTGGAGCAGCCTAAGCCTCCTGTGCTTTTTCTTAGACAAAAAGGCATGACAGCTCTTCAGTCTGACAGCTCATTCTCCCATGGCTTTAATGAAGCCTGTAATTGCCTTGGACTATAGTAGTTAATTTTGGACTGTAGAAGCAGTCAGTAATTGGATAGGAAAAGAAAGAGTCTTTATACTGCCTGCCAAATTGACCTCCCCTTCTCAGGCACCCTCTTTTCTCCCACAGTGTCTCAATTATGACTTTCTTCTCCTTCATCTCTCCTCAGTGGATCCAGGCATCTCCTTGTCCTCAAGCAGAGATCCACATGGCTCTTCCTTCCCCTGCCTCCCCGTAATGCTTTTCCCTACTCTCTTTCCCAGGTGGTGCCTGACACTATCTCCTTCCTTGATGGGTCCACTTTCTTCCTAGTACAGCCCAAGCCCTAGGGTTGCAGTGGTGTTAGGGTCCTGGTCATCCTATGCCCTGTCTGCAGAGCTGGGTCAGTCAAATGGGAGATGTCAGTTTGAGAACATTTTCTGATTGCCTTTTTAAAATCTGACTGAATTGCACAGGCACAGCACCACAGCAGGGAAGAGTCATACTGTTGAGCCAGCAACAGCCTAAGGAAGGCCGGGAGCCTTTCCAAGTGTGGAAAATGTTTTCCGCTCAGTGAAGCCACAGACCAAGGCTCAGTACAGCACTACAGGTATTTCAAGTCAGGGGAGCAATTAAAAGCCTCAAAGCCTCAAACTGTGCAATTTCATGACAGCAAAAAAAGATGTATCACAAAATGGAGCCAATTTCGTTTTGCAGAACTTGTGACATCTTGGATACAGTCTCAGAGAGAAGCTGTAAAGTATCAGGGCATACATGACTGCCTGTTGATACTAATATGTTCATATGTCAAGCACAAATTCCTTCATGGGGTTTGCTGGCTTTGAGATGAACTTGATAAATGAGAATTCCTCACAGGAAACACAAGTTTTGATTCCTTTTGAAGCAGGTTATCAGAGCCAGAAATGGTAATTTCACATGCAGGGCCAGCTGCCAAGCTGTGCTTTACTCTGCTCTAAGGTGGCAAAACAAAGATCTGCACCAAGTTTGTAGCTACCTCTCATCAAAAGCCATCAGGATAGCAGCTAAGGCAGCACCGAGGCGTGGGGCAGTAGGCAGAGCTGAGCAGGGCAGTCTGCTCTGCCAGCAGACGCTGCAAGCATCTGCAGTTTTCATGATATGTTGGTGGGCTACTGGTCTTGTTGCCTGTTTCCGTCTGTTAAGTGCTTGTTTCTGCTCCTTTGCCATGGGACTAGTGTTGTATTTTGCTGGGCATGTTGACATTTTAAGAGATTCTGCAGATTTCTTTTTTTTTTTTAAATCAGGTCCTGGCAATCTCAGTGCTGAGACTTGCTGTTGGTCGGTTTGTTCAGGTCACACTGAACTCATCAATAACGATTGCAAATGCATTGAGAAGTTACTGCTCACCACAGGCTTACAGAGACCTCCAACGCTTCTACCAGGCTTGTACGGGTGCCTCATTTTGTGTTTTTCTTCTGGTCCTTTTGTATCGTAACAATCTAATGAAAACATCCCTGTGTGGTCCAAGTCTCCAGCATGTTTTTGCTTTACAGGTCTAGTACTTTTGGAGCAAATGGATTTGTGGGGGTTTTGAGATGAAAAGTGCTGGCTGAGCTGCCAGGTGCACGGTTAACGCTGTTCAAGTCCCTGGGATTTCAAAGAATGTAGATGGACTGTGAATGAGGAAGAAAATGGGGGGTGTGGAGGGGCTTACAGGCTGTCATTTGACTGGGTATTGGGAAGGCATTTGACGGGCAGCATCACACACAAGCAAAGCCGTATGATGCAGCCAGGATTTCACTGCTGTCCCATGCAGAACTTGTGCAAGTGGCATGGCATCTGTTTCTAGGGTGTCGTCTCAGGAGATCCCAGTCTGGCACTCCTGGCCATGCACAGAGGTGCCTCGGTTTGGAAGTGCCAGCCATCCCATAAAATAGGAATAGACCACAGCTGTTCAGGAAACATGCCCTTTCCACATCCCTTTCTACAAGTATCATTCCTCCCCTGCTCTGTTCTCCTTTGGTAGATAAGGCAAACCCTCTCTCCACATGTTAAAACCATGGTCATGTTCCTTGCATGCACAGCAGTGGCACCATGGGCTGGAGCTGCCCCATAGCAGGCAGGGTTGGAGCAAAACCCTGGGCCCTGGTTTTGCCAGCTGTGCAAGCAGGTTTTTGTTGCAGTTCTCCATCTGAACAGCTGACTTGTTAATAGTCATAGGAAAGGGAGATGGGGAACATACTTTGAGGGGCAGCCTTCAGCTGCCTCCAGTTTCAATTTGCCAGCTGCTGAGGTGCTTCTAAGGCAGGGATGCACAAAACCAGCCTTGGTGAGCTAGGCAGCAGGCACTTCCCATGCTGAGCTGTGGTTGATGCTGAAACTCAGTTTAGTGAGATGCTCTGCACCTCATCCTTCTGTGGCCAGCAAACATCTCGGCTCTGCAGGCTTGCACCGCCCCTTGGTCATTACTGCATGGGTGTTTTAATTTGCTGACAGATATGTCATTACCTATCTTATTTCTGAAAGTGTTTGAGTGACAGTTTTGCCTCCTAGTGAGAGTAATTTATCATGAAGCAGTGTTGTTTATGCAGCCTGCCGCAGCACTTACATATGCTCTCTCAGTGCTGCATAATCACATGATCTTTTGTGGCACTATCTGAGTTGGAACTCCAGTTTCCAAAATAAATTTCATGCATCGGTATGTCTGTTTAAACTGATTTCTTCTCAACATAGTTGATGGATGGCGAACACTTTCCTGCCTCTGTCATGTCCTGTCTGCAGCTTCCTTAGGTTCAGCTCTGGATACCATAATCATATTTTATCTGTGCAGTTTTCCAAATGGCCCAGAATGGTGTAATATGACTTCTTCCAGTTCTTCTCACAAGTATGTTGTGTTGGCCACATAATAATAATGGGCCAATAGTTATCCCAGCAAAACATCTATGGATCAGAAGCACAGAGCTTGGATTCCTCACTAACAAAGGACAGTTGATTTTGTAGAGGTATTTCACTGTGGAGACAATCAATATCCAGCTCTTAACATTGAGGAATGACTGGTTTCTGGATGAGCCTCACTTTTTCCTGCATGCTGTATTCTCATAGCTCCCAAGCAGACAGGAAAGTTTGGACTCCAGGAGTGGAATTTTTTGTTCTGAGGAGAGAAGTGGATTTCTAGAGACACATGACATTGGACCACAGCATGTGAAGGGTAAAACATTGGTTTCTGTTTTAAAAATATTCTGTTAGAAATAGCTCTACTAGCAACAAAGCACCTTTGTTTGCCAAGTGTTGAACCTTAACAACATGAAATTTGTGCTAACTCCATCTGTTTCAGTTCAAGACAGGAGTTACTAAATGAATCAACAGCAAGTAATGTGTCAGTTTCAGAGATTTAGTAAGAAGCGTAATGTCACAGCCACGTAACCTGTCATGTCTTTGAAAAACTGAATTATAGTGATTGTCCCAGAGCTTCTATATCATGGACAAGAAGCGTGCAAAGGAGGGGAAACAGTGGTATGGAGTGTTAATAACTTCATGCGTCTCACTGATACGCTGTGGGATTTAATGCAGTCATAAACCTCCATTTTTAGGTATTTCCCCAAAGTCTTGGCTAGTGTAAACAGAAGAAACTGCATGGCTAGATGCACAGAATGAATATTTTCTTCTTCTTTATATAGTGTGTGAATAACTTTGGATCTCCGCTGGCTACATGTGTTTTCCTCAAAGGGATGAGACAGAGCTTGATTTCTAAAGCCTGCAGAAGTGAAGACCACCGCAATTAGCTCCAGCCATGGGTGAGGGTATATTGTCTACCTCAGTGGGAACCCCAGTGCAGCTGAGGGTATTGGGTCTCACCAGAGGCAATTCACATTTCTTCTAGAAACTTCTCCTGATTTCAATTGCTAATTTCAGCCAAAACCAAACAGTTTTCTTTTCTTGCTCTGCAGTGGCTGGTGTCCCTTCTTAAACCGTAACACATATTTCTCTGAAAGGAAAATGGGATGGCATAGGAAGCCACTTAGTATTGCAAATTTTAACACTGGCCTTGTACCCTCTAAAGCCTTGGGTACATTTTTTAATGCTTCCCTTCAAATTTCTTGTCTGCTGGAACGTTTCTGACACACAAAGGCCTAATGAGGAACACGCTGGAAATAGTTTTGAAGGGAAGTGTCAAGCCTCAAGATGGATCCATTGAGGCTAGCAAGGGTCTCCTCCTAGGGCTACTCTACCCAGATACAAACTTTCCTACTTGGGGCAAACCAGAGATACAGTTTTTAAGAAGTCTTTGGTATTTAGTTTGAGGTATAACACAAAGCACTTATGGCTGTACCTCTCCCCCCTGGCAAAAGAGGACCATGTTGACTAAGCAGACTCGCTCTTGACCTCTTCTTTTTAAAACCAGCTGCATGGGATGGACAGGAGTGTGCTGAGTGCCTGAGCAGACAGGCCCTGGGCAGTCAGCAGCACTCAAACAGATAAGAGATGCAGAAAGTCTCTAACTACTTGCAGAGATGAAGAAAGGCACACATGCCTGTGGTATCACAAGAGGAGCAGATGTTGTCAATTATGAGCTTATGTTTGTTATTGTTTGTTTCCTTTTAAAAGATAAATTAAAGGGTGATATTAAAAAGCAGCAGGAAGTTATTACAAGTTTAAGAAACCTTCTCTTGCAAGTTAAAGCCTGGCACAAACAAGTTCAAATATTCCTCCTTCCCTCTTCCCTGTCATTGCTCTTCAGAAAGAAGCGGCTGTTTGTATGCATATTTGAGCATTTGTCCATTCAGTGTGACTGGCCACATACCAGCAGTAAGACAAGGAGCTAAGATCAACTCAAAACCCTATTCTCTTATCCTCCCTGAAAACATTATTTTTAAATTAGCTTAAGAACTATTCGTAAAAGTACGTAGAAAAAGTCATAGGTCAGGGAATGATTTTCAAGTGATCATACATTAAATAAAGTGAAAATCTTTAAAACTCCAAATGTTAAGAAGTGTCTGGTTTCATAGGAAACCATGGTCTTGGGCTTATTTATTTATTTATGTTTAGAATTGACATTTAGAAATATACGCAGCTGAAAATGTCAGCAATTATAGGACTGTGTGATCTAATGTCAGTCATGACAGAAGAATCAGTAAATGCATCTCTTCTAGTCTTCTAGAAACAGACTTTGACTGGCGTAATAAAATAACCACTTTAAGTCTCGTTCCGGAAGAAGCTCGGTTTAGTCACATTGTTAGCCGAGTCTTCGATCATATGGGCACTAATGGCTCCAAAAGAATATTTGCGGAGAAATAAAGAAAACAACTGGGTACAAGGAAATTGATTCATGTGTTCTCCAGACAGTTCTCCAGTGCAGACACATGCACTCTTCACAAACTCAAAGAGTATGCAAGCAAAATGCACAGCCTTCACTCCAGCCTGTATTAGATACTTTCAATGCAGTGGTCAGCCACAGATTAATTCACCCAAGCAAGGCTGGCTTAGGCAGTGCCTTGCCATGTGACGGGCAGAGAGTCATCCCCTGCCTGGATGCTCCCAGACTGTGGCACTGTGGAACAGACCCCTGTCACCTGCAGTAAAGCAGAACCACCACTCGCATTGCTGATAACACTCCTGTGTGGTGTGGGGGCATGGCCGTTTGTGCGTATTTCAGAAAAAGAGAGGGATAGGAATAACTTCAGAAACCATGGTTTGAAAAGAAACTACCCATGTGTCCAGCAGAGATCATTCAAGACAGTTCATTTTGGGCTGTGTGGTCCTGTAGGCATACATTTTTAATTTATTCCAATCTGTTTTCAAAATAGCTTTTTCTGGAAAAAGTGATAGGGGTTTTAATGAAGCCAGTGAAAGGTCAAAGAACAACCTCTCTAATTGAATGCACTCTTGGGATTCATTTGGAAAGAATACTCCTCATTTTTTGTCTCCCTATCTGGCTGCCAATATTGAACCACAGAATTTTAGCAGCTCACTAAAATAAACTGTCTTATGTGTCAGGTCCAGCCACAGTCATCTCTAAACCTTTCCATTTGCAGATTACCAGAAGAATAATGGAGGGGAAGCATACAGCTAGGGTGGAGTGTAAAGATGTGCTCAAGGTGGTTTAGCTGGATACGAGAAATGCCTTCTTTTTGGTGATAAGCCCCTACAGTCCACATGCAAAGACCACAGAGTGAAATGACAGTTGTTTCAGAAGAAATCTGTAAAATTCACTTCTCTGTCTAGGGCTCAAGGGGTGTAACTTTCCCTCTCAGTGTTCCTGTTCATCTTCTCTTGCAAAAATTTCAGAGGCTGAGGGAGGCAAGCACATTGGGCTCCAAAACCTGAACCAGCAGAAGACAAGCAGTACACAACAAGCAGTGCACAGCAACCATCATCTCCGTTGCTCGTGGCTCTTGACTACACAGGACCGGAGGCACCACTCTGCTCTCAAAGGGGAGGAGATGCATGCAGTGCCATGACTGACTCAGACTGGCTTTATCCTGCCACTGTCAGGGGTTGCCACCCCACAGGATCAGTTCAGAGCAGGCTGCCAAGCTTGACAAGAGGCTGTGTAAACCATGATTAGCATCTCCCCTGGTAGCTTAGTTTACAGTGAGCAGAAGATGGCTAAATCCCACGCAATCTCCTGCAAACCATCCCTCAGCATCTTTGGTGCTCATCCAGCAAGTGACAGCTACTGAATGGTCCTCCAATAGATCCAGCCTCAGTGATGAGCTGAGATCTAGATATGATGACTTTTTGTCACCTGCTGAAAAGTCCCTTGAGACATCCAGTCACCCGCAGGCACAGCCATGGAGACGCCAGCCTCTTTAAATGTCATGCTGTCAGAGAGGGAGAGAAATGCCATCAAATTAGATCATTTTAGAGTCCTTCCAAGCTTTTTATTAAGTTGAAAAGCTTAGCTATGAATGAATGAACAAGGATCGTAGACACCAAAATGGATTGCATAGATGGAGATTTCTGATGTTCCACAGAAAATTTACTTTTAACAAGTGAGATTGGCCTGGTGTGCTTTCCTTCAATCAGTTTGCTTTCATTTTTATAAGCCTCTTGAGAATTTCGCTTATGTAGAAAACCAGGGAAGAATTAATACTAAAGGCATGCCATATCCATAAAAGTCCAAGGCATAATGAAACTTTTGTTAATTGTAGGAATACAGGGATTTTTATTTCTAAAGGCTGCTTTCTTGTGTTATAAACTTAACTAGATACTGTCACTCCTATGAGCGTGGGAATGGTTTGCCATCAAGAGTGGTAAAATGACAGTGATCAGTATTCATGTCATCAAAAGCACTCAACAGGAAAAGTAGGAACTGCATCCAGAAACAAATAAACTCTTCATTTCTATAATGAAGTTAAAGCTGTGGTGTCTCTCATACACAGCACAGCTCTTGCTGTCCCTAGGACACAGGCTGCTGAAAACCTGCTTCTCCAAGGATTTCCCATGTGAGGCCACCTTACTCTACCAGCAAGCCACAGGCTGACAGGCCAGTGCAGAAATGCCATTCATCCAGAGCCAGCATTCAGTGCTGTAACCTGTAGTCAGGCTCTGCTCATGCAAATGTGCTAGGAGGATTTTATCAAGGTGTAATTGAAATAATTCATAAATCACTGACACAACAAAGTAGGACAAGTACAACTCTGGGCTTGCGCTAGGGCTAGTTGTGGCGATCAACAGACACCTGATTACAGCAAAATGGCATTTTTTCTGTGCTGGGCCTGCTACCCCTGGAGTGATGGGACAGGAGGTATGGGAAAATGACAACTGTGGGGCATGGTTGCTTGCCATTCTTTCTCCCTCACTTTTTCTCTCTTGGTACAAGCATAATAAGGCCTTATGGCTCCTGAGCTGCCCCTCCTTCTTGGGGCAGTCACTTTCAGTTTTACTCCATTTCTGGGATTGCCCAGCACAAGTTTTGGCATTACTAGTTCAGCCGGTGAAAATGCTGGCTGAGCTGATTTGCTTCAGCTCTACAGCTGTCCTGTGTGAGAAGATCAATAGGGTGAACAAAATGTACACATTTCTTCATTGCTTTTGAAATGGCAACCAGAAGTACCTAGAGCAAAGGTGCCTACAGAAATGCCTTCAAAGAGTTTCTAAGTGAATGCAATCAGTCTTGAGAGGCAAAAGCCTTTCTTTACTACCAAAGCACAGATGCAATATGACTTACTTGCCTCTGAGCAGGGAGAGATGGGAAATGTTGTCTTTTTCAATAAAACCCAGCTGTGGATTTTATACAATAGTCAATAGCTTTGGCTCTTGTAGTGACACATGTTCCTTGGTGCAGCTGCAAGATCCACAGCTGTTCTCCTAAAGTTAACTGTAGGAACACAGGACTGGTTCAGTGCTGGGAGACCAGGCCTGACAGATGTTCATCACCTCTGCTCTTCAGAGCTTCCAGTGGACAACAGCCCACTGCCTCTCCATCACCAAAGACAACATTTCCTGATCCTGGCAGTCACAATCTTCTTTCATATTGATCTGATACCTCCTTTGCTGCAAATTAAGCAGTTTTCTTCTTGTTCTCCACTTTAAGCTATGTAAGGAAACTGGTAAAAAGAGAAATGAAAACTGCTACGAGGCAGAAGTGAAAGGCACAGATATAAAAAGGAAAACCATTGACCAGACAGGAATGTTATGGAGAAAGGTCAAAGAGCAATACACAAGCAAAACCGAAAATGAATAAATAATACACTCTTATTACTGTCTCTATGTTCTATTAAAATACTTTAAAAATTGTTGCCTGCTTTCACCTGTCTTGTTAATAAATTTTACAGGAATTCTCTCTATGCCCAGCACCAAATTGTAAAGAAAAAGATATGTAGCAGATCTCTGGATTTCCTTGCTGGACACATCTGCTGGGGTGGACAGCATGACACATAGACAACTGCACCTTGCATGTAGTTATACAACTGTTTGTGCCCAGTGATTCCACAGAGACTATTTCACTTCTTTTCGCAAAGAAAATCAGAGTGGAGAGCATGAAAAACTGAAGTCAAGATAATTTTGCTTGCTTTCCCCTTATTCTGCAGGTAAATTATCCCTCCAGAGGAATCAGGTAGATTGGTCTGAGGCAGCCAGTCCTTGACAAGATCATGCTGATGTTTTTTTATCCCCTCATTCTCTTTCAATCCTGATTAATTGTTTTGTTAACAGCCGTGGTGCCATAGACATCATGCTGATGTCTGAGTCATTAAAAAAGCATATGACTGTCTGCTTCCTGCTGCTCTCTTTTGATGTAGGGGTCTGGGTCCTCTGGGGCTAAGACAACAGATGCTAGTGAAACACCTGCCAGAAAAGCAGGAGGGGATAGAATGATGCATGTGGTGGTATCCAGTACTAGAAAATTAATAAAACACAGAGCTTGACAGTTTCATCACTTCAATACAAAGCCACAACTTCAACGGAAATTGGAGAGTACCATAACACATTCTTGTGTGGCATCCCAGGCTTACTGCAAGTGTCCTTCCAAACCAGGGGCTTCTCTCCAGAAGAATGCTGGTTTGGGCAGTTTCTCTCAGTAAACACAATTTTCAGTGCCATAGATGACGTGTGCTCTAAGTCATGCGAGTACAGTGTACTTACCCGGCTCACCACAAAAGCCATTGTGCTGTACGCCCTGATCTGTGCAGAAGGCTCGGTATGCTCATGGCCCCTACGCTGAGAAGGAAGGTGAGGAGCAGCAGGACTGAGGCTGGTGTGCTGCCTGCTCAGCCGAGGCAGACTGGCTATCTCTCGGTGACTTGCACTTCCCATCCCACCAGGGTGCCTAAGAGGAGCTGGTAGAGCAGTGAAGGGATGACTCCTGCCGAAGGAGTTACCCAATACAGGTGAATAGGGATGTGAAAGCATACATTGCTGCCCAGGTCCTGTCTGCTCTCTTCTCTCAGACCAAGAAGAGCAGAAACAGTAAATATCAGGCTTGCAGATGCCCCTTGGCAGCACCTCTTAGGGACACCCCAGACTGGAACAGACTACTCTACCACTCAAGTCAGTAAAAGATGCGAGCGATCTGTAACACTTTTTTATGCCATGCGTCAAAAAGCTGTCTTGGTCCTCACAATTTCCTAGCTTTTGTGCTCTTAAACTCAGTGCGCTCCCTGCCATGAGTGGTTTGGAATCCCACAGGCTTATAGGTGGAAGATACTCTGCGACACTGGCAGTTTGCTGAGCCTGAACAGCAGAGTAGGGTTAAATGGCTCACTTTCAGGCTGCCAGTACCTTGGCAAAACTCTCAGAGAATAAAGAACAGAAACTTTTAACAACTGAAATCCAGACTTCTCAAAATGACAGAGAGACAGTTACCCTTACGGGTGTGGAGAGAATGGGAAGAAGACCTAGATAAAATAGAAGCAAAACAAAACAGAAAAGATATCTCTAAGGAAAGTGTCAAATTCTGCTACTGCAGGCTACTGGACATGTGTCTTTGCAGAGTTCTCCAAGATTTTCTCCAGGTTCATACATCGTCCAGTGAAAATGCAACTGACCCAGTGTCTTTCTGCACAGAATGTTAAAATGAGGAGAATTTCCAGAATAAAATAGCTAATACTTCAAGCAGCAATTTTACTAATGGTCACTCCTAATTGCTTGGTTGTGAAGAAGTTTGTGCTTCAGTTATATTCAGAATTTTTTAGAACTGTTAACCCGAAAGTGTCAAAATCCTTTTTGCCTCAAATGTTGACAAGGGCATATATATTTTCCTGCATAACTGTGGTAGAATGTTCCTAGAAGGTGCTGCCTCTATATAATTTGGGTAACAGTGTCTTAAATGTGTAAGCTACTTTTTCCTGAAACAGTTTGCTGAATAAGTAGATTTTGAGCTGGATTCTTCTCTCAGTTATATCATTAACTGTCCTATTGGCTTTGATGTGTTGGAATGGGGACAGTTCTGTCACCTGCAAACCAAACTAAATTCTTCGTTTCAGAACATAGACTTCAAAGGAAAGAGAAATCCAAGCTCGTGGTACTGGCAATTCTAGGAAGTTCAAGAAAATCACTCTAAAGTCCTCTCTGAATATGGTTATGCCTTATTAGCACTGTAAGTATGTTTAAAAGCATGTTAATATTTAAATATGACTGGGAAGCTGGGAAAGCAGATTTCAACATGAAGCTTTAAAAATCCTTGAAGGAAATATTTAACAATGAAAATGTTTCACAGTTTTTTTCATAGGTCATATGGTCCTGAGGCTTCTGTAATTAACAAAAAGCTGTTTCATGTTTGTGGGTAGATGGGAGTGATACAAAGTAAAGCTATAAAAAAATCTGGGTGAGGTTTTAGAAAATACTTGGACTGGGTCTAATAGAGTTCCTTCCTGTGTTGCATTGCACCTGCAAAACAAGTCACAGCCAGACAAGACTTTTGAAAACTGTCCTTCATCTTTTCTCCAGCATTCAGTTTTAGTGCTCCTATGTAGGAAAATAAAACACTTTGTACCTTCAGACTATAAAATTATGTATTTCAGTCATCATGATTGAAATCGGGTCTAGTCAGGCTGACAATAGAGGCTGACTTGCACCTCCTACCAGAAAAAAAAATATATCATCTACACGGAAAAGACTCTTAAACACGTGGTAATTAATCAACATTTACTCCAAACCTTTGGCACAATTCATGAAACATAGCTTGGTCCTGCCCATACTGCAAAACCACAGCGGGTTCATACCTGTGCTTCTTCAACTTCTGCTTACAGCACTCAAAAGGACCAGAAAGACAAGTCTCTATTCTTCATAAAGGTTTTTATTACAAGGTTGTTCAAGGTGTGTTGCTGAAAGTCTATAAATGAGAGGGAGCATGTGAGGTTGACAAAGGAGACTGACAGAAAAAAATTATGTAAAGACTAGGGCATACTCAAAAAGAACAAAAAAATCTGAAAATCCGAAACAGAATATTTTTCCCTCTTCTACATTAAGTCCATCAAGTTTCCACCTAGTTTGTGTGATGCAAATCAAAATAATTCATGAGTTGGTGGGTAAAAGTGCTAATGAAACCTAATTTGCTTTCAATTGCTGAGGCTGAACCTTGGGTTCTCTGATCTCAGCTGAAGTCTTTCCTTCACTGGGGGCACTAATAGGCTCAGCAGCTTCTGTACAGCCCTCTCTTTCACTGAAACATGGAGAGGCTTGGGAACATAATGTCTGCATCTTTCCTCTGTCAAATCTGAGGAAAACTGGCTACAAGTGTCAAAAGTTATTAGATATAAATATTCAAAATTATACGATGCTACACTATGATTACAGAAACCTCAATTCTTTATTAACACAAATTAAAGGTATGGCCAATTAGGCTGAAATTAGAGTTAAGTGAAGAATTCTTCAAAGACTTTGGTTAATCCTAAATCTATTATGATTTTATTATGTTTGCAAATCTTAAAGTCACTGATTCAGGGATTGCTTTTATTTTTAAGAGCATTTGTTGCAACGTATTGGTGAATAATCATGTAAATACAGTATTTTCAATAAGCATTGTCCTGAAGCTACTCATGTAGCTTGAAAGGTTGAAAATACTTTAGTACCATATGACTTTGGTTGAAAAGACTTCAGTACCATATGACTTTAGTTAACTAATCATGTAGCTCAAATACTGGATCTCAGATACGTGAACAAATAGTTGTGGTGAATAACTCATGAGCCAGTCATAGACACATGTTTACTCGTGGAAAACATTCGGCTAATAGTAACTATTTCTGAAGAAGTCATGGTCTGTTTACAGGCAATTTCTGGCATGAAGGACTGTATTAATCAATTAAAAGGTTTAGCATGAATTAGTTTCCAACTCTAGTTGAAACTAAATGAAGAACTAGCTAATCTGGGTTGTAGCATTTCTCTTTAAACCACATGCATCTTCTTAATGTATTGGTAACTTTGCATAAGTTTATTCAACTTCATCTTTTCTCAAGGGTGTGGTAAGCATTCTGCTTTTCTTGACCTTCTGTGTTGGTTGACAAGTTCAAGGTGACATCTCTCTTAAAACTTAAGAAAGAAGGAAATTAGTAAGAACAGGAAATTATAGCACATCCAAATGATGCTAATGATATCACACAGGTCTGCCAAACCACAGCAACTCAAAGCTGTTTGCAAAGTGAGTGCTTAGTTTAAGAAGAAGGGTCCTCACCTTGTGCCTTTCTGTGGAAACTTTGCTATAACACAACCTTGGCCGGGGTTCTTCAACAAGCGGCACTGCTTGTTCTGCCAGCAGTACTTGTCACCCAGCCTGGGAGACCCTATTTTCCGTGGCATATTTCTCCAGTTACTATTCTGCTTCATATTGGGAAGGAGAAACTTCATGTCCCACTGCAGCAATGTAATAGAGATAATCCACTGTAGATGTCCGGATGCTGGTTTGCTGCAAAACCACTGTAAGCCAAAACCATTGCTGACAAGCGCTGGGATAGGAGAGCAGAAAGATTCTGAAGCTCATAGATGCTGCCAAGTCTGTAAAATGATAAGACCTTTGAAAGGTCTGCCCCAAAAGAGAAGAGGCATTTGGGCATTTGGAGTATAGGTTAAACCTCAAATTCAGGTTAGAGGCAAGAACACCGATCACTACTACTGCAGTCTGGGATATACCTTGAAAACAATGTGTGGTGTAAACTCTGCTGGTTCCCCATGACTGTGAATCTGGGGTCATATCAGCACACACTGCATGCCTTCCTGAATTTCAGGGATCACCCAAAGTCTCAGCCTGTACAGGGTGTTCTTCACCAGGAAAGCCCAAAAGTACTTCCCAGATGAGGCAGTTCATACACAAATGCCAGATCGAGGCAAAATTAAAGAGTGCCCATTCTTTCTTACCCTTGTTTTCACGCAAGACAAACCCAAGTCGGGTGGGAGATAAAGTGTGAATTCTCAAGACAGTTTAAGCCATTGCTCTTCAGTTCCCTGACTGTAAAACAGAGCTACCAAAGGTTCATAGAGGCTGATATGGCAGCCAGACAGGTAGTGTTGATGAAGTAATTATCGTGGCCACTCACCCTTGTGATTTTCCAAGCATATGAGAACAGCTGGATCTGTCTATAAGGGAAATGTGACACACTGTCTCTTAGTCTTATTATTTTTGGCAATGTGGAAATATCTTCAGCATGCTCCATTGCCCAATACCAGAAGACACACAGCCTCCTCACAGAGAATATAGTTTCAGCTTGTATCTTACAGTGTAATGGGCAGGACAGATTTTAAAAATATTACATTTAATGTCAGTTTAACTATACATGCAGTCTTTGGTTAGAATCAACAGCTACAGAGAAAACCAATATTGGTACTCAAATGTCTCTAAAACCACAAAGCCTGTGACTAGAGCCGAGGAATAAAGCCAATGTTTCCACTCTATGAGAATTAAAACAAGAATCATTTGGGAATGAGGACTGCTGACCGGGCTGGACAAGCTGTTGGAATGATAGTGTGTGCTGGAATAGCCACAAACAAGCTAATGTCTCATAAAGTGAAAACTGGTTGGTGTTTTTTAGATAAACAAGTTACTGAAATATTGGAAAAGTCTTTGTCTTTTGTTTCAGTAGCCAAGCCAGATGCAGTGAACTAGGTAGGTTTGCTGGATTCAGAAGTCAGAATAAAGATTTTCCTTTTTGCCAACTTTATTCAGATTTTCTACTGTATGATGACAAATATCAGAGGTCCCAGGTGACTGGAAGAATGTTACTAACCTTCCACAAATGTCTCCCTTAGCTCCATAGTAGAAAATGAATGGGGGAAGCAGAAAGAACAGTTACTTTCTCAGTGCAGTATCTAATGTCATTTCTTTGAGACGCCATCCCATGACAGTGAGGGAAAGCTGCCTTTCATCTTCATTAAAAAAATTATTCAAAACAACTCAATCCAGTAAAAAAAGAAAGTATTGAAGGCTCAAAAACCTGAAGGCAAAGAAAAAACCTGAACACCGCACTTCTTTTTTTAATACTCTGATTTCCTAAACTAACCTGATGTATGATTTCTGGACACTGGGGCTTGTCTGTGCAGCAGGCTTGGGCAAGCCACGGCCATGAAAGAAAAAAGGAGAGGAATGAGTGGCAGAAAGTGGCTCCATTCCCTCAATGGAGTTGCAGTGGCACTAGTTCAGTTGGTTAAACAAACAGGAAGCAAACAATATAGCAAGCTTCTGCTGGTAAATGGTGTTGACTTATGTGGGCACTTGTAGGTGAAGACAAAAACCTAAGATTTCCAAGCAGAGACAGTAAACGAAGAAAAGTCCGAGGGGAAATTCCTGTGGGACTGCTGTCAGCATAACCATGACAGGTGGTGGTTGCAGTCCTGGGCACATGGCCATACAGCCTGAACACAAACACCCTTCAGCCAAATATTGTCCAAGCAGCAATGCCCTGCTCCCTTAGATAGTACCAACGACTGTTTGTGCAGGGGTTTGGCTCCATTGGTGTCCCAGTCAAACATCTCCATATCTGCTGGTTTGTGTAGCCGCTAAAACAAAGCTGTGATCCAGATCTGGCCAGGTGTCTAGATGATTTTGGAGTAGGCTGTCAGAAGCTAGAAAAGCACAACTGAAACATTGGCACTTGGAAGCCCGATCAACATTTCTCAACTTGTCTTCAGCCCAGAGAAGCACAAATTTTGGAGGCCCAATATCTTCTAAATGATATGAAATAATTGTGAGATTGGCCAAAACCATAGCTGCACAGAGCTTTTTCCCAGACGGCTGGAAGTGTGTTGCATGTATGTCAGAGACTTTCATCCCCTTCTCAGCCCAAACATCCGCTTTCTTTGGCTCAGCATGAGAGAAGCGGAGCTGAACTCAGCTGAGGTACAGCCTGTCCCTTGAAGGTATCAGCAGAGTGTGCTTTCCAGGGGGAGTGCTGCGAACCCTGTGCTCCCAGTGTGCTTTCCCATCTGGCACCAAGATTCCTCATTAGTCTGAGTGACAGGGGCTGTGCTGCCAAAAGGAGATAGTTTAATTACTGTTTCCCTCCGTCCTTCTTATGAAGTGGCTATAAAACTGTTCACTGCTGAACCTAAGCCATCCTAAGGAACTGAGAGAGTGAAATATTTAAAAAGGCTATTTTTCTAGGCATCACACCCACAGGCTCCTTCATAGCTGTCTGTACAACCCTGAAGCCACCAAGTATTTCCATAGCAAATAATATGATTTATTATGACTGTCTTGGGTTCTTGTGCACAAACTCTTTCAACCATCTCGATGGATAAATGGTGTGAATTGGAATCAAATACCAGAGGAGCTGTTTCAAATCAAGGAACATCAGTATGAGTCCACCCTAGAACGGACCATGGCTTCTGGACTCCCCCATTCTGCATGTAACAGCTTTGAGGGTGGGAAAAGACGGGATTAGTTTATTGGGAAACAAGGAAGTCAACTTGCATGTAATTACTCAGAGTTCTAGCTTGATCATAATAGCATTTCTGGAAGTTCTTCCTCTCACTTAAAAGCCTCTTTAACTGTTGCAAGACTGTAATCCTCTTGTGCTGTCTGCCAGCACACAGTACATGGAACACGCTGTTAGCCATTAGCCTGGTGAAGCACACAGTGAGGAAGTGGGTGTGATTAATAGACAAACAAAGTGGCAGATGGGAATAGACAGCATGAGATGCTCAGACCACCAAGAAAGCTGACTGTCCGATAAAAAAGTCTGAAGCATGAACACAATGAAAGCAAGACTTGGGTCTACTTATTGAACTTATTTACAGGGGAAAGCTCTTAAAGAAAATGAAAGGAAAGTACTTTTCTATCGTCTATATGCACTGACTGAGGCAGGGAAGTGAATGAAGCATTGATGTTGCAGAAATGCTTGAAAGACCTTGAAAGAGCAGATAGGAGCACTGGAGTATTGTGACTCTAAACAGAATTCAGAGATCATAATATCGTATTATCATAGTATAGTAAGGGTTGGAAGGGACCTTAAAGATCATCTAGTTCTAACCCCCCTACCATGGGCAGGGACATCCCACTAGATCAGGCTGCCCAGGGCCCCATCCAGCCTGGCCTTGAACACCTCCAGGGATGGAGCAGCCACAGCCTCCCTGGGCAAACTGTTCCAGTGTCTCACCAGTCTCATGGTTAAGAAATTCTTCCTAATGTCCAGTCTAAATCTGCCCCTCCCCAGTTTATACCCGTTCCCCCTGGTTCTATCCCCACAAGCCTTTATGAATAGCCCCTCTCCAGCTTTCCTGTAGCCCCTTCAGGTACTGGAAGGTACCTATAAGATCTCCTCAGAGCCTTCTCTTCTGCAGGCTGAACAAGCCCAACTCTCTCAGGTTGTCCTCATGTGGGAGGTGCTCCAGCCCGCCAATCATCTCCGTAGCCCTCCTCCGGACCCGTTCCAACAGCTCCATACCCTTCTTATGTTGAAGGATTCCAGAACTGGACACAATACTCCAGGTGGGTTCTCACAAGAGCAGAATATCAAAATAAATTTCAAATAAGTCATCAAACTATTAGATTCTGGGCTCTTATAAGGTGAAAAAGAAATGAAGAGCAAATGACGCAGATACCTCAATGATGAATAATTTCAAACCACTCCTTATCCCTTCAAGTAAACAGCAACAGGTCTTGAGAATTAAGTGAAGCTGAAATGCAATGCATTGTGACTTTATAAGGCTTTCTCCCTGTGTTTTGCAAGATATCCTTCTAAGACAATTTGGGAAACAGGAAGTAAAATTGCATACAAAACTGGTTGGAAAACCATACTCAAAGGCTCGTTGTTGCTGGTGCAACATTCCGTTGGAATTTGGGTACTGAATAGACCGTTTCCTGGAGACAGCTATATGCACTATTTTTCTCAGTGATTGGAAAGATGAAAGAAAGAACATGCTTATTAAATTCAGATCCGCTGCCACATTTCTAAAATGCTGGAAACAGGATGAGATTTCAAAATGATATTGACAAGTTGGAGAAGAGGCCTGAACTGATGGGAAAAAAGTACAATTTGGGAAGCAAAATGTAAAATGCCATGCTTGGATAGAAGAAAATAATGTAGTTCAATACAAGATCTAATAAAGCTGGCAAGGTCTTAGGCATGTAGTAGAAGGCTTCAGAATTACACATAGTGTCAGGCTGCTTGAATGAACAGTGTGAGACTGTTGCAGAAAAAAAAAAGCAGATATTTTGCTGGGATGTGTAGGCAGAATTGTTGAAGGACATGCAAAATTAGGCAAGGTTGAAAGAAAGGCAGGAGCCTTGCCAGAAGACTGAGAGGAGATGCTCTAGCAGTATTCAGATAAGTAAAACTGCATAGAAGAAGAGAATTAACTGTTTTCTGTCCCCTCCCCCTCTAAGCAGGATAGGTAGTATTGGAGGAAACTGATAGACAAGAAGTTTGAGGATAATTTGATAAAAGGAAATATTTTTTCAAAGCAAGGCCTGTAGCCATTAGAACAGGTTCACTAGCAGGGCTGTGAAATCTCCACCATGATGACAGGCCAGAAGAAGATGCAGTTGATCCTGTCCTGAGCGAAGGAGAATACAGCACAACTCCGGTGCCTAGCCTACCCCTGGGACATCTGGAGGAAACTTGGGCCTGTTGGCAGGCAGAGAAATGTGATGTGGAGTAAGATGAAGGCTTAGAACTCCAGAGGATGGCAGGGAGCAGGGCATGACCATCTGTCGCAGTACTGGCAGATGTCTTAAAAAGTGTTTCTATGGTTTGTGTTGTCTAAGGTTGTCTAAGTTTTTCCACTTTAGAAAAATTTTGTTCAGTGACCTGCAACTTTCTAAAGTTATATCTGTGGGAAAAAAATTACAGTTCTGAGCTCACATCAATGCAAATTCTTGGTGACCCTTTCTGGAAACTGAGGGAATTTTCTGATGGAACTGATGAAAGTTTAATAGTCTGCTTTGAACATAAGTGTCAGCCCTTGCAAGGCAAGCAGCAGTTTTTGAAATTTTTCAGGAATACAGATCCTTGAAAGTCTACTGATAAATGATATTTAGTTGTCAGGATATGATATATCCAGTAAGCTTGAAAACCATTTCTAACACCTTAAAAGAAGTGCACTTATGTGCAAGTGTAACATTGCTCAAATCAGCTTTTGAATGTCTTATTTTAATGCTTTCATTGTCTCACCCTCGAGAAACCTGTCATGGTTGACAGAGTGCTTTGTTTGTGATGAGGGTTCAGTGACACCACAGTCCAGTCAGCGGCTGGGACCACCAGAAATTTAAGCCAGCACAGAGAAGTGACAGGGCTTTAAAAATAAACTTTGTGTGAGACACTAATTAAGTCTACCAGCAGTGCCTTACTCACTTCACTCTTTGTCTGTGCTTATAGGGCTTGACACAAGTTTCCTGTTGCTTCAGGTTTAGCCACAATTAATCAGCACTGTTCTAAATTCTGGGGTTCCTGTAGCTCCTAAAACCATTGGCAAGGATGAGCACACATCTTACAGGGCTTGCTGTCACAGATAGCTGGATTGTCTGCTGCTTCCCCAACCAAAGCAATTACTGTAGAAAAGAAGTTGAGGTGATTTAGGTCTTTGGCACTTTGTTTTATCAAAGAAGGACACCAGGACTCCTACGAGAGGTCAAATAATTTGTGAAAGAAGAGTCAGGGGCTCAAGGGGGAAGACAGTAAGAAATGGTTTTATGGTGTGTTTCACTGAAAATAGGAGAGAGAAGCACAGCTATGCTCCGCAGCCTTCCTTGCTGGCCAAGCAGCCCAGAGCAACACTGCCATGATCAGTCAAAGCAAGTGAAAGATTTGCAGGAACTCAAGGGGTGCTGGACCAGGCCATGTATATGTTTTTGTGGGCATCCATGATATACAGAGTTATTAAAATGAGCAATAAGCAGAAGCCATTCATGTGTATGCAGTTTCTCTGATTTCCCCTAGAAGATCCGGGAAATTTTTTGATTTGTGTTTTAAAATGTTGTTTTCATGGAGGTCAGATATTCTTATCTATGTCCTTCTGCTCACGATGTTTCTCACCAAAACTAGATGAGAATTTTCCTATCTCAGACAACCAACAGTGAGCCGGGGAGTCCTTTCTCATATAACAATGTTGGACGCTCAGAGAGGACAAAAGCAACCAGGTGCCCCTTCAGGGCGCCCTGTCATGTCTATGTGGTGGCATTGCAGAAATGGGGACAAACACTGGGTGACCCATAGTGGTGCGACTCCCTGGGTTCTATGTGGGGCCACAGTTGCCCCCACAGCATCCCTCATCCTCCGTTATGCCACCAGCTGAGAGGCAGCTTCCTGCTATGAGACCAGTGGCCAGAGCGTCCCTGAGAGAAGAAAGGAGAAACAGTGCAGAGAACAGTAAAAGTCAGCTGAGAGCTGAACAATGATCCCCGGGGTGGAAGGTCAGCACATTCAACCTTCCTCATTGACCATAACAAGGTCCAATGTCTAGAATTTGGAAGCAGACAAACTCATAAGTGAAAAAAGTCCTTACTTTTCCAGGCAGGAAGATAGCTACAGTGCAGATTCATTACTGCCTGGCCTCTTGAAGGGGAGATTGGATAAATTTCTGAAAGACATGCTTTTAGGAAGGATAAAACTCTTGCTGTCAGTGTTTGCAGCTAGGTCAAGCCAGATGGCTGCACTGACTAATTCTAGTGTTGGCATTTAATACCTTGCCCTTCTGAAGGCCTTTAAGACTACAGGATTGCTCTCTTACCTTGCTGCCTCCCTCATTCTTCAGCTCCTTTTTAAGCTGATGATTGGAGTTAAAATGCATGTTTTGGGAAACCAGTTGATCCTACCTGGGATATTTGGGAAGGAATTTTTTACCTTACCACTTCCTTCTGCAAGGGCTGTGAAGAAGTGTAGCTGGTGGTGATATTTAGCAGGATGTGGGGCATGGGGACCGCAGCAGCCATCACTTTCACCTGGCTGGACCAGCACCTGCTTGGGATGGGTGGTCTTCATTCACCGCTACCTGCTGCATTGGCCAAGTCTCACCCTATGGACCTTTCCTACTTCAGCTGTGGGGTAGGTGTGGAGGTCATGGAGGTGGAGTAGCATGGCCAGCAGCTCCTGATGCATGGGCAGGCGGCTACCCCAGCTCCCCTGCAACACACGTCATGCTCCTCCTGACACTGAGGGACATTTCTGCCCATCATCTCCTCACCTTTCCAGTTTCCTTTGGAATGTGGACCCTGCTGACTTCATAGCCTTTACCGTGAGATAAATGAGTGAAAGACAATGGCCCATAAAACACGTAGGGGTGGAATAGCCCAATCTTCGTTCACTGTGCTGCACTAAAAAGTGTGTTCTTGGGGTGGGGACAAGTCAAACGTATGAGTGCCATCTGCTGGCAAATGTGAATAGGGTATCGGGGATAGCAGAGTAAACCGTTTGGGATTATTACACTCTGAGTGTTTTCTCTGCTCTTTGGTGCTTCAAGGCTGTGCTTGCATCCCCTGGCTCCTGTTGCACCGTGGCCATAGGTACCAGTGACTAGAGTGATGGTCACCAGCCTCATGTCATCTTCTGCATTTGTAAGCTGGTGCTCCGCATGACAGCATGCCAACAGAGGCAGACAGACAGCCACGAAAGCAGGGCCTTGGTGTGCAGGACCCGCAACTGACATGGGACAAGAAGGAGAGAAGATGTCCTGGCTGGTGGGAGGATGTGCGGGAAGATGTGGAGAATGGTGCAGAGACACCATAGCAGGAAGCAGCCTTGGGCAAGGCACTCTATCCATACTTCCATTCCTAATTTCCTTATTTCTGAATAGATCTGCCACTATTGCTCATCTGGAGAGCTTCCTCCATAGTGTGTATATGTTTGTGAACTTTCTGAGTCATTCTGGGAGTTTTTAACCTTGTGGCTGCAGTGGTAGAGGGGAGGCACAAAACACCCTAAGCACAGTGTCCTTAGAGTTTGTAATGTACGCTCAGTGGGTCAGAACTTGTAACATGGCTTGAGAACTTCTTCACAGTGTTCACCACTCTGTTTTAAGCCAAAATGGTAGACAATTTTAGAGTGCATGTGTGGGGGTGTGTGTTGTTTCTACTTACTGTTTTATTACTATGTAAAAAACAAATGACACACAATCTAAGTAAATCTATTGTGTTTATCTTTATTGGTGAGAACCTCAAAAGATAAGAAAAGAAATATAGTCACCAAGTATTTTTTTGTGCAAATACAGAGGTATAATAATGCAGTAAACCCTAGCCCTGTGTTTGACAAAAGTGTTTCTCTGCAGGCACTTCCAAACCAAGTGCCACTTGAGCAAGCACTCTGTAGGAAGTTTTCGCAGATAGATGCGAGGACGAAGTAGCACTTCGGAGAGGAGAGGACATTTTTGTTCACGATTGGATGGTGTAAGTCCCAATCAAAAATTATAGCTGTGTATTATCTACAAGATAGTTATAGTCAGTAAAGAAAAAGCCTAATTACATATACCTATCTTGTCAGCTAAAAAGGCTGAAGTATAGTGTTGACTTGGAGGGGATTAAACTGCAAAACATGTTTTCTGTTAGAACACACACATATTATCCTTTTAATCTGGCAAAACAATTATTTTCCTTCCTGACAGTTATCAATTGTAATTTCTAAGACCAAAATTGAAGAAGGTTATGAACCTCAAAGACAGTTGGTCTTGAAACAGCCTTTGGATGTGAACGTGAAAGCTCTGAAGAATGAAAACCATGAGCAGTATTTCTGCTGTTTTGGCATGAAGTGTCGCTGGAATGGTTGCTCCAAATTTACCAAATCAAAACTAGTGAAGCAGGAACTTCCTGAGTTAAGATTTGCAATGGACCTGTAAAATTTTAAAACAGAAGAACTTGGGGAAAGAGGTTTTTGACCAAGTTCTCTAAATGCTGATTTGGTCATCTGCCATGTTAACATGTTGTGGACAGAGCCTATAAAAACAATGTTGCCTCAAGCATGTTTGGGTACATGGCTTTTGCAAGACCTTATGAAGACAGTAAATACTTAAACAGGGAAAAGTCAAGAAAATATTATTTAAATCAACTTCCTAGGAAGGAAGCTAAAGAAGAAAATAAAATCACATTCTAAAGACTAATTTGCACAGTAAAGCAGCTCAATGCAGGTAAATTGGAGGGTGTTCATTTGCATCCTCAGAGGTACAAGGAGCTATTCAAGGCTGAAATGTGTAAGACTGACTGTCTACTGCTAAACTAGAGGGAGGTGTTCAGAGACACTTCAAGGCTTCATTTCAATAAAACAACAATCAGAAAAACTCCAGGTCTAACAAGGGAATTGACTGACCAAGAAGATGAGATGAATGATGAAGGGCAACATTGTAGACTGTTGCTGAAACGGCTTGTTTAAAGAACAGGAAGATCCTAAAGACGCTGAAGGTACCTAGGAAAACATTAAGGAAGGCAGCTCAGATTAAGTTGACTTCTGTATGGAATTCTAAGTTGTTTTATGATTTGCCTTGAAGTATTCAGCCGGTTGCTTTCTACACTGAATTTCCCAAAATTTCTACTTTTGGCCAGGCTAGCGAAATGGGTGCATCTGTTGTCTGTGTCTGCACAGAAGTTTACATGCCCCTGTGCTTTGGCAGGTGTGCAGTGTGATCTCAGGTGAATCTGGCAAGAACAAGGCTTGCTATTGCTCTAGAAGGAACGGATCCAAATAAACCAATGAAAGTAAACAAGGCCCTGGAGATGCCTGCCTTGGGGAAAGATTTGAATATTTCAGATTCTGGTCTGCATGTGCCATTAATCTGCAAAGATAAGATTACAGACTGGAGTTACCAGGTGCCAGCTACTATAAAGAGGCCTCCTCTGGCAGATGTAAGGACCACCTAGCAGGGAGACAATGGTGACAAGCTTATGGCTTTGAGTTGTCACATAGTGGCAGGATCCAGGCTGACACCCAGATAGTCAAGGTGATTCTCAAATCAGGGAATTGGACTCAGCCCTCTACCCTCTCAGAGCACAGAGTGAGAATTTGAGGTCTCAAGCTGTTTTCGATCTGTCCTTACCTTAGTGGCAAATGCAAATACACTGAAACCTTGATGTTGTCCAGTCTCAGTGCCTGTATATATGCTATAGCCATTTAACTATGCTCTTGCTATACCAGCTTAGTGCATTGATTTCCTCACCAGCAGCCTGTCTGGGACTGAATGGGGACGGTGTTGCAGCATGATATGCCAGTTATTCAAATATATGCTTTCTTGCTTCACTTCATCTAAATCATTCTTGTATGAGGAACTTAGCTTAAAATGGTTGAACCACAAAATTTAGTGATGCTTTGAGGACAGCAGAGAGCTGGAAAGCTGATGTGGCTATTGTAGTAAACACAGATGTCTACCAAGTAGGAAAATACAAGTTACGTTAAGCAAAATGTATAGCTCTGACTTGAGCTGAGATCAGGAAATGTTTCTTCACTGACTTTAGTGGGATCTTATTCGTGCAGGACCAAAAATAGAAAACTAAGATGGTTTATTTAATTTTGTAATGACTATTTTACAAACATTGTTGGTTGGCTAGCTGGATTTTTGGGGTGGAGTGGGGTGGGTGGAATGTGGGAAAGAAAATTTAGTTTTGTTTTGGGCTAAATTTTTTGGACTCTGTTACACTTTCTATCTTTTCCCCATAACTCTTGGCAAAAAAACTTAAACAAGATGAGGAGAAGAACTCTAGATGAATAAGACTGTGTGAAATTAAAGGATTGTTGGTTTTTATTCAACATATTAATCGATTACTATGTTGAAATGATCTGTTCATGGTTCACCAACTTCTGTTTTCCAGACAGTCACACCTGGATACTGGGGAAGACCTTTGTACAGAAGTCCTTGTTTTGAGGACTCTAGTTTTCTTGGTTGATATGAAAACCAGAAAACTTTAACATATTGTGATCATTTTCAATGTAGTTCTGTTTTTCCGAGTAGATGTCTGAATGTTTCTAACGCATGTCTATTTATGATGCACATAAACAACCTCAGTTTACAAAAGGGGAGCTGTAACAGATAAATTAAGAGTCAGTTTGGGTTGCTCCAGCAGATCTGTGTGCAAACCTGACACATCATCTTTTGCGCCGGCAGGCAAGTTCTGCTATATTGAATAAAGTACCTTTAAATGATCCTCTTGAATATAACACCATTTCTTCACTTAGCTCAAAGTCATCCAACAACAAATGAGGATTCTAGACCTGGGTATACAAAAAAGATTTTTGAACCTTCATGAGGAAGAAAAGGAGACAAAAGATAAGAAAAAATGTTGTTGATGAAGACATAAACTCCAAGAATATCTGATGAATTAGGTGAAAATAAAGCCCACATCTGGCTTTGTACAGAAACTTGAGGAGGTCTAGCAAGCCAAATGTTTACTGTCGTGTGTTGACTCTTGGAGATAAATAAAAGGTAATGTTCATCCTTTTATCTGAACCCTTTGGATGCTGATGGGTCACACTAGCAGAACTTGCAGCCAAGTCGTCCTTTACATAAATCTAAGAAATGAGAGCACTGTTTCTAAGTTTTAATAAAACCTGAACTTTCCTGATCCAAGGCATGATGCAAGAGGTGAGGCATAACTGGGGAATTGCTCCTAGTGGGAGCTCTTTCCAAGTGCCTCTAAGTGCCTCTGGTAACAGACTCCCTGCTCACACTCCCATACAAAATTTCTTGTTTGCCCAGTTAGGGCCTCATCAGAGCTCTTGGTGGGAGTCTACAAATTGTTTGAAGCAGTCCTTGCTGAGATGCTGCTGAACTAATGTTGTGCGTGGGTCTATCTTCCCAAGCACAACCAGGAAAAGCATCATGACGTCAACCAACAGTAAGATACTGGTTGCCTCCTTTCTCTGCTCGCTCCAGCTCTTGACTCACAGAGCAATGGAGAGCTGCAGATACTGCTCCTTCCCACTGAAAGTGATAGCAAAGAGTTTAGGTGAAGGAATTAGAATGCCCTTACACCAGAAATTGCTAAGCAGCAGTGTGGAATCACACGGTGTGAAGGTGGAAGTGCACAGCTGACAAATGCTCATGGTATATGAGCAGTGGAATATGAAGCTGCTTACTGAACCGGAAAGGAAAGGCAGGGATCATGCAGGATAAAATTCAAGTCTCCTTTAAATTAGTGTTATTGAGTAGGGATGTATCTGTGTACATGATGACAGGAACTGACATTTTTAAGCAGCCTAGTAAATTTAACATGACTGGTTGGAGCCTTTTTTAATATATTATTTTTTCGGTTTGTTTTCAGCTTGACTGTGCAAATTTTACCTTAATTTCCTAATGAATCTTAAAAGTCAAATGAATCAAAAAGAGTCACATGGTTTAACAATATCATCAGAGCACCATATTCAACAAACAGAGGAGTTAGCAGTGGGCACCTGGAATAAGATCTAGTTTCAATGAAGGTCTGTCGACGTGCACCAGGTTTGTAAGGTTCCATTATAACCCACAGAACTGAATGAGTCAACAGCCCCTTGTTAGCATGTCAGCTAGCCAGCCACCACCACCAAGCTTCAGTTACCAAACACAAGCATGTAATGCCAGAGGGTACACTAGAAACAGTGGTTACTGACTTTTAATGTCTCAAAGAAAGATTAATTTGAGGATCTTGATAGGGTGAAGTCCCTGAGCAAGGAATTACTGTGTGATGAAGGTAAGCTGTACTCTCACTCTGCTTTGTGTTCTCCCCAGTCGCATACTACTGGACAAAAGCACATAATAGTCCATCGGTGCAGGTGGACTTCAGGTTTGATCCAGCATGTCTACTCATATTTTTCTATCACAATTTAGTAAGATAATTCTCTTATTAACTTCCGACACTAAAAAGTACAGTAGTCTGAGATACTAAACACCCAAACGTCTAAACACCCAAGCCCCCTTCTATGTCCAGTGAAGAGAAATAGGTATCCAGGCAAGAAAAATGTCACCAGAAAGAGGTTTTTTCTACCCAGGAGACTGGACTTACAGGATGTGTGTAGGTACTTAAGTAAGGTGATAGGACATCCATCTTATCCTCTTCCCAGGCACAGAAAAAAGTCTGAGGTACTAGGATAAGAGGTTTTCAAGTACTAACAGCTTCTACTCAGATCATGAGAGCTCTTGGCACCCTCTAAAAACAGTAAAGAGTATGTTTGATTCAAAGCCTTTCCCTTCCAACCTCATTCACTTGTCTTTTGATTTTGAATTTTCCTGCCATGATCTGAATAATCTGCAACATACTAACTGGCATGGTTCCCTTCAGCTGAAAGTCAAATGGGAGGGAGAGGGGAGATTACTCCTTCATCTTGCCAGCAGGCTTGCTTTAAAAAAATATCACTGCATTCCTCTGTTGTTGCAACAACATTCCTGTAAACTGCTGTGTGTACAGGCAAGCAGGCACAACTGGTGCACAGTGTTGATGCCAAATAAGTCATAATCAGATGTAGCCCTAACCAGTGAGTAGCAGTGGTGGTGACACACGGTTATCTTCTTTTCTGCTTACTCAGCAGGTAGCATATTGCAGGCTGGGCTGGAGTGAAAGTCTGACTACGTGGGCTTCCATGTAGTTAGCACCTCTATATAAACTAACCACATACTCAATGGAATTGCTTGCATGCTTAAAATTAAGCACACATTTAAGACCTGACAACCCCTCCTTACTCATATGAGGCCCTGAATTCTGCTCAGGACTGTACAACCTTTGAGGTCTCTGAAGATCTCATTGCTCTACAAACTGATGGTGCTCAGTTGTACTGTCCAGACCAATTCCCTAAAGTAAATATCCCTGCTTTGTAATGTCTTCATGTCTCCAGAGCCTATATACTCTCAGATAGTATATTCAGTGACCCATCCTTTCCTGTGTTCAACCTGAAGCACTCCATGAATTCATTTTCCTATACCACCTGTTGTGATGCCAGATTACAGCCTCCTAGCAAATCCTTGTCATAAAACTGCCCATGGTAAGGATGCAAATCCTTGTCATAAAACTGCGCCCATGAGTTAACCGAGCCTTCTGCTGGCACACCTTCTCAGGTTTAAATGAAACGTAATACATGCAGGCTCACTGAAAGAGAAATCCTCCTTTTTCTCTTTAAGCCTTGCAGGAAGAATTAAAGTCTTAAATCCTCTTCTACAGACAGATATTTTACATGGCTACACAGCAGGAAAAAGCTATTATCATCAGTAATATGCTGTTGTTGTGTGTGATTAGATTTCTGCAACCCCATAGAAACACAGCAATTCAGCATGTCTACCGAAGATCCTAACAAGTATGAAACAACTGCTGTTGTGTCCTCAATGGATCACACACAGAATCACAAGGTTGGAAAGGACCCACTGGATCATCGAGTCCAACCATTCCTAACACTCCCTAAACCATGTCCCTAAGCACTTCATCCACCCGTTCCTTAAACCCCTCCAGGGAAGGCGACTCGACCACCTCCCTGGGCAGCCTGTTCCAGTGCCTAATGACTCTTACTGTGAAGAATTTTTTTCTGATATCCAACCTGAACCTCCCCTGACGGAGCTTCAGGCCATTCCCTCTTGTCCTGTCCCCTGTCACTTGGGAGAAGAGGCCAGCTCCCTCCTCTCCACAACCTCCTTTCAGGTAGTTGTAGAGAGTAATAAGGTCTCCCCTCAGCCTCCTCTTCTCCAGGCTAAACAACCCCAGCTCTCTCAGCCGCTCCTCGTAAGACTTGTTCTCCAGCCCCCTCACCAGCTTTGTTGCTCTTCTCTGGACACACTCCAGAGCCTCAACATCCTTCTTGTGGTGAGGGGTCCAGAACTGAACACAGTATTCAAGGTGCGTTCTCACCAGTGCTGAGTACAGAGGGAGAATAACCTCCCTGGACCTGCTGGTGACCCCATTTCTGATACAAGCCAAGATGCCGTTGGCCTTCTTGGCCACCTGGGCACACTGCTGGCAAAGCCAGCAGTGACAAGCCAGAAATGGCAAGCCAGAAATGACAAAACAGATGTATGCAATCTTAGGTCAACCCCCGCCACTTCCAAAGTGGTCTTCTCTGAAAGCAGATTGTATAGGTCAAATTGGGTTTTGTCCCTGCAGAGGCAGACAGGCAGCCTTCACAGAGAAGCAGAGGAATCTCTCCACCCAGACCCAGCAATGTAATTCGGCATTGACAGAATTTTGGAGAGAAGACCTCCCATTCAGGTAATATCAGAGAATTTCAGGTTTTCGGGGTTTAATCCATTGTGAGACAGATCTTCAAATACAAGAGCAAACTGGCTTCTTTTTTTGTTGTTTGTGTTTGGTTTTTTTAATATAGTATAAACTGCATTACCTCCTTAAGTGTTGTAAAATAATGCAAGCTATAGAGGGATCTGGGTTTACCACATTTGAAGGTCCAACAGTCTAAGCCAGCCTCTGTGGAATAGAAAACAGCTAATTCAGTATAGATCATGACATTATTTTATTGACTTTTTAAAACAAATTTCAGTAGCTAATACAGGGTTGGATTCAGTATGAAGACCCGAAAGCTAGTTTCTTGCTCTAAGGTAAAGGCATACTTTTTTTTTCTCTGTATAGATAAGAGTAATTTTAAAAGGAATGTCGTTCTTGCTGATCAGCATTTTTTTTTGAGGTGATATAAGCAAAAATGCTTAGCTTCAGAAAGCAGTTTAAGTAGCACACAGAGCAAGATAAAATCTGAGGTATAGGGCTGTATGAAAGCTACATAAAAAGATTTTTTCAAGCAGCTGCTTTTTCAGACTTGTGTACAATTTTGATTCGAGAGATGAATATAGAAAAGGAAAAATGAGCTAAATTATTTTTAAGTGTCATTTTTTAATATTTCAGGTAGTTAAAAATAATAGGCTATTGCAAAACTTTAGGTATCACCGCCAATATTTGAACATTATATTTACTCACAAATGTCACCTACTGTGCATGTTTTTGTCTCAGAAAAAAGATTCAAATATAACTGGCCTACATTAATTTGTCTTGTTTGCTGTATGTGATAGGGTGTACCAGTTGGGGTTTTTTGATTGAGCAGTGTGAGCAGGCAAAGAGCATCCAGGGACATAACATGGACTAGCACGCTCAATCCATCTGGATCACATCAATGTTTTTCTTCATTCAAGGGTATAGGAGAAAGGCAAAGGAAAAACCTGATGAATTGCTCCCTCAGATTAACTGTCCACTTATGTAAAAACTTCATAAAATATGACCCCAGTACTCTTCTAACCTCATCATACTTCATGATTTTCTACTCAAATCACTCAAAAGGCTATTTAGCATCTAGAATGTTTAATCAATCATGTGAGCAAAACATCCCTGAGGATTCCATCACACAAAGTGCGTTCTAGCAACTTTTAATGAATGTTTACTGATGTAGCTCAGCTACTTAAAAGTTAGGTTTTACAGTCATTTAAATAGTCCTCTTGCTTATTCAGGACCTTTTTATCAATGAGATCATTGATGAGAACAACACATGAAATCTCTGTCTTATTTGTTTCTGACTGAACATATGTTCCTCTCATGGAAAGAGAACAAAATGACCGTCCATTCTGTTCCTCTCCCCTTGGGTAGGGACAACTAAGTAATTGTTGACTGGTGCTTGTCTAATCTCTTCCTACAGACCTGCGGTGATGGAAACTGTATGGGCTCCATGGGAAATCTGCTTAAAAGCTTCCCTGTCCATAATGCTTTAAATGTCTATTTAATGTCTTTTCCTACTTCAGTACTGAACAGCTCGGTCAAGCAACAGAATCAGTTTCTTTTGACTTATGTCAAGAATCTCCAAAAGTAACCTTCGTGGGACAGATGAGTCACATTTCTTCTAACAGTAAGGAATGTGCATCTGCATCTTTGCAGAGATACAAAAGAGCAAGTATATATTTGATTAAACAGATGTAAGTGCAAAGTTCTGCAGACATATTCCACGCACAAGCTGATTCTCTAAGGATCAGCAGCTCTGTCTGCAGTTGTTATGGTGTAGTATTGCCTATTTGTCCCCTTCTGATTAAAACACTTCCTGCAACCATGGGTAATGTTTCTTTGATATGCAATAGCAGTGGAAATTCTTCATTCACTAAAAGCCCTGTTATCTAATTACAGCTGTACCTGTCCTCCTTTGTTTTACTGTATTGTGCCCTATTGCAGCAGAATCCCGAGACACAAGCTCCCTTTTCTCAAATGTTTCACAAGAAGGGATTAGAAAGCTCTTTCCTTTACCAAACTGGTAGAACTGATTTCTACTCTTAAAATGCTGCCGTATCATGGGAGCACATCAGATGCCTCAAATTTGGACAGTCGCTTAAATGTATCTTACTCCATGAAGACAATAATGCAGCCCTAGGGAAAGGTGTAGCCATCCCATCCATATGGTTGTTGCAGTAATCCTGTGCTTTGTCACACTAACAGGGTTGTATACGTGGAGAATACCATGTGGATCACAATTTAAAACCCAGCTTTGGGATATGTCACAAAATATGTTACCATTCTCCTTTCTGCTCTTTCACAAAAAAGAAAACCATCCTGTTTCTCATTATAGTGGGTAAACCAACAATTGCCGGTGGCTTTAGCACCATGATTTTCTTACGCAGAAACTTTTCCCTAGCAGACCAGTTGTTGATCCCTTCCTTCTCCCTCCTATCATACACAACAGCTGGGACTGCTATGTTTGAACCCATCTGTGTCTGCTCTTTCTGTACAGAGCTGAAAGGAAAAAATGAGCTATAGGACTTGGCTTTCTTTAAGCAGTACAACACGGTTAACTCCTGGTCTCATGAGACCAACAGAGTCAATACTCCTTGTCAAAGGATGTTTCAGGGGTTGAGATGATGTCTAAATTTAAGAGGTCTGGTCCAAGATATTTAGAAGAAGGAAGAATGAAAACTGGCCAGTGTAAATGTTTTCACAGGAGTTAATGAAGCTGTACTTTTCTGGCCTATTTTTCACTTACTAACCCATACTAAGCCTTCGACGGCATGGGATCAAAGCTCACCCTTAGGGAGACAGGGATCTCAAGTATGCCTGCTGACCTGCTGGCTCCAGCCCTTTTGGGGTAAGACTGCTGCCTTCACAAACCACTTGCCCTTCTACTACTTCTTCCACTTTTTTTACTGCCTCACTCTCCATGCTCTGTGGCACAAGAGTTGGGAAATCTGCTCTCCAAATTGCTTAAATCACTCGCAAGTATCACCTCTAAACAAGCTCATCTCCTTCCAAAGGGAACAGAGGCAGGTTAACTATCTTCCTTACCTGTGATTCTCAGGACCTTTTATCCCTGCCTGTGGCTTCCCACCCTACTGACCAGTCCATGCCTCCAAAACTGCAGCACCTAGGATCTCTTACTTTTCTCCTTTCTTCATCATGTACTGCCCGCTGGGAGATACCATTCCCAGTACAACTGAAGACCGAAATGCGTCTCCATGACAGACCAAAGCTGAATAAAATCTGTTGCATTCTGAATGACAAATGTTGACAAGCATGTGTCGTATTTGTGTCACGTTTGCACAGCACTGTAAATTTGAATTTTGTATTTGAACAGAAAGCAACATACAAAAAGACAGATATTTTCCCTTAGCACTTTTTCTGAAAGTCTTGAATGGTCTGGAGATAAATTAACATGCAAAAATATTTCTTTTCAACCCATATATAGGCTAATACAGGGTTTTGAATCTCACTGAAACTGATGACATGAATATGACATATTTTACCCGTAGGAAGTCATTATTGATTCAAGGCACTGTGGGAATGAGTAAGAACTTTCACACCTGTTAGTGAAATACCTTTGAAAACAGTTTTTAAGAGCTGCTCCTGTTCTTTCCAAACACAGATGGCAGAGCTCCTCCTTCTCTTATGGTACACCAGTTCCCATTGGTGTTCTTACTCTACCGGTGGCTCTTTCCAGCAATCACACTGCCCTCTGCTAAGAGAGAAGCAGGCCAGGTAAAGTCTTTGTGAGGTCCTGACACAACAGCAGACCCAAAGGCTCTGTTCTGTGTTGAAACCAGAAAACCTGTTCTACTGGATGGCTGTAGATTGCTTCATCACTGACAAACTGAGGCTGGCATAACAAAGCGTGCTCCAGCAGCTGCAGCTCCAAGCATGCCTACAGATAGGGAATAAGGCATATGTGTGAGCAGAGGACTACCAGCTCCCGCAACTAGTGCTGGCAGCTACATTAGTCTCTGGATGGCTCTGTGCCAGAAAGAAAAAGCTATCACAGCACTGTTTCCTATCACAGCACTGTTTCCTATCACATCTGAATAATTCCGTCCTTTGCAGCACTTATCTTAAGCCTAGGCTGATAAGGGTTGAGCCTCAAGTCTTTCTTACACGGAAGGCTGATTTGCTTTAATTTGTGTATTGAATAGCAGCTCTTCTTATGCCGAAGGCTGCTTGTAGCAGTGGATTAATTCCACATGGCTATCTACAAGTCGGAACAACCTGTGGTTCAGCTAACTTCACATCAGGACAAGAGTGCACTGGAAGTCCCAGCCAGGACCAGGGCTGGGCTGAAAAGGCAAAGTACCCTGGTCCAGAAGAGAGAAGACAGGATCAGGGTACACAAGCAAAGCAGGGAGACCACAATGCTACTCATGTTGCTTCACCATCTGCTGAGGCTGAACACTTTCCTACAAGCAAGACCAGTGTATCTTTGAGTATAGGAGTACAGCTAAAGCAGTACAATCGTTCATTTGGTTGTTTTTACTCCTGCGTAACTTATTTACAAAAAGTTGTATAATTTACACCAATGTAGGTTCCATTGTCTTTACCTCTTCAGCCACACTGACTGTATAAGCTGAAGTCTCACATTGCAGCTGCTCACTCTCTCTGTCTTTTATTATATGACAGATGTCAACTAATTGTGATCCACTTGCAGATTTCCTAAACCTGTTTTGGACAAATTATCTAATCCCTCTATTTTATTTCCCCAAGGCTGTCATCAGGCAAGACTTTTCTTTAACTGCTATACTACAAAAGTGGTCCATTTACAGACACCTTTCTGGAAGCAGGGGCCTCAGTTCACCTTCCAGCACAAAAAGGCATATCTAGGCAAGTCTCAAAGCTCCTCCTGAAGCTATTCCTCAGGAGAAGATGCTCTGGCCCTGTTTTTTCCGCTAGTCCACAGAAAACTTTTGTCAATACTGAATACTGGTGCAGAAACTTTTCTGCTTCCCTTCTTTCCACGAACATACTACTGTGCCAAATCCCAAGTTAAAAACATGCCTCTGTCAAAATGCTCTGTAAATATCTCAAATATATATTTTGAGCTCTATCTCAAAATAGTCATCTTGGTCAAAAGACATTTCAGTATTTTGGTTCAAATGCGGATGATCTCACAGGAGGAATTGCAACAAAATGCAGTCATTTATTAAAGACAGAAACCCAGAAATCAGTTAAAACCTAAAACTCAGGAAAATGTATTTATATACACACATTCAAGATGGATTTTCTTTTAGTTGTTCCCAAATCCCTAGTTGCTTGCTAAGACACCCCTCAAAACACTGCTGCTATCCCATTGCTATTCAACACAACTGAAGTCAAAGAATAGAAAATTGTATTTTTCCAGACGCTACGTGGAAACTTAAACAGATAAGTAAAAGATGGCTGTGCTTATAGCCCAGTTTCTGATGATTCATATTCATTTTGGTGAGTGTCATAGAATATATATTGCTATTGAGAATACTAACAGTTATAAACCATGACTTACTGTCCTGGTGCTTCTTGGAACATGGACTGCACAGGTTTTGTATCAGGATTGATCAACATTAGAGGGTGACCATAGCTAGTCATGTAGAAAACTTTGGTTTTTAAGGATGCCATTACCCTACTTCTATGAAAGAAGTATAAAATTTACTTGAGTAAAACCAGTGCAACTCAGTCACTTTTAAAGGCTAAGGGTGTTTTTATCAATACTCATCCACTTGTGAGAAGTGGGTCTTATGGTAATTTCAGAAGAACTCTTGTCAGGTTTGTTGATTTGGGCATACATACACCCAGAACTCAGATGTATGCTCAGCTGCGTAAATATGAAGGACCAAAGCTCAGAATTGAGAAAGGCTTGGAAACCTAATCACAGGCTGAGGAAATGAATTCCTAGGAATCACTTTGAAGAGAATTTTCTCTCCCTGAGGGTGAAGGAGTGCTGCCTGCCGAGAAGGAAGGTTTTCTACCCCAGAACACCTGGGTTCCACTCAAATGATCTTGATAATAAATACCACAAAAAACGATAAATTATACCTACTTGAGCTGTGTGCCTTAAGCAACTGACATTTGCAAGGCACGATGAAATCCTCAAAAGGAAAGGCAGCACACGTGGTGCATGAAAAGAATTACACCGTTGCCTAATTTCATTCCAGAGGAATGCTCCTGCTACCTGGAATTGTAGTGTGTATGCTGCGAAGCACAGATAATGTGTAGGGCCTTTCCTTTCATGGTGAAGAGGTTTTACCATAATAAATTTAAGAAGAGCATTCTGCTCTCTCTGGGTCTTTGGAGCAGGACAAGGGCGACATCTTCCTCTCCAACAGAGAAACCATAAAGTTCAGATCTGCCTACAGATTATATGCTGGTCAAGATAAGGTAGCTGCTGTAATTTCCCTGAAATTAACTACTCCTAAAACAGATTGGAAGAGTGATCTTACAAACAGGCAGTCATCCTGGTTTCAGATGGGATTGAGGTCATTTTCTTCCTAGTAGTTAGTGTAGTGCTGTGTTTTGGATTTAGGATGAGAATAATGTGAATAACACTCTGATGTTTTAGTTGTTGCTGAGCAGTGCTTACACCAAATCAAGAACTTTCAGCTTCACGTATTGCCCTGTCAGCAAGGAAGTTGGGACTGCACAAGAAGCTGGGAGGGGGCACGGTCAGGGCAGCTGACCCAAACTGGCCAAAGGGATATTCCTCACCATATGATGTCATGCTGAATATAAAACTAGGGGAGTTGGCGGGGGGGTGATAACATCTCTTGGACTGGCTAGGCATTGGTCAGCAGGTGGTGAGCAACTGCATTGTCCATCACTTGTTTTATATATTCTTTAGTCATGACTATTGCTATTACTATTATTATGATTGGTATTTTTCTCCCTTTTCCTTTTCTGTCCTATTAAACTGCCTTTATCTCAATGCATGAATTTTACTTTTTTTCCCGATTCTCTTCCCCATACTATTGTGGAAGGAGGGGAGTGATCAATTTGTGATGTGTGTTTAGCTGCCTGCCAGGTTAAACCACAAAAACAACAGAGCTAAGAAATGCTCATGTTTATTTCTGTGACAGAGGCATGAGATTCCTCTGATTGTGGGAAGTTTTGAGGCTACAGCTTTATCCCACACATGAATGTAGACAACTCGGTGAGGCATGGATCTCCCTTTCCATGTGACCTCAGTGGAGGGAGTAGTCTTCTCCTTGATCAAGTGTGTCTCCTGCCCTGCATACGAGAGCTCTACAGTATGCTGGGGACTGAGACACAGCTCCTTCACATTAATTCTGTTCTTGGGTGGATGGGGAGGGCACATGGGAGCTTATTCTTTACCGCTTATCTTCCTGGCTTTCACAATGATCAGAGAAATCCTCCAAGAGAAAATGCTTGTAACTTTATCTATGTGCAGAAGCAACTCTGTCAAGTGTCTGCTGTTGGTGCTGAAAGAAATGCCTGATGAGCTCTTTCAAAGGGATTGTCTTGTCAGGCAATCATAGCACTTTGCTGTTGTAAATTAGTTCCTGGCAAAAAGAGGAGAACAGCTTATCTCTGTACATGCGTCATGCCAAGCCTGGGGTCAGGTCTACCTTTCCATTTGATTCAGCTGAAGACTATTTCAAACGCTCTTAGTGGAGGCTCCAGATCCTGAGTGGCTGGTCTCTTGTCTTTGTGGGTAGGGACAGAAGGTGATGGAGGTGAAGCTGTGGACAAGACAGCTTACTTCTTGATTCATGGCTGCTTTACATCACTATCGTTCTGCAGAGACACTGCAAGTTGGCTCCCCTGGCAGTGAGAGCAGGGTGAAGCACAGGCACTCACAGCAGCAGATTTGAGGGGGCTCACACCAGCCCCCAGATGTCATTGGTTGGATGCAGCAGGGAGCCCTCCTTTCTGCTTTTCCCTGTTTTCTCCACTGAGGGACCTGCCACAGAATCTGTGCTGGAGCTAACCCCTGTCTCATCTGCCTTTAGAATCAGATAAGTACTGTCCTGCTCATCTGCCCTGCTAAAATCACTTATTTAGGAAGAGGCGAATTACACCATTTGCCTTTGCCATCCACTAATGAGCTGTGGATAACATGCATGGAGTTGAAGTGTAGACACTTGCATTTGGTCAGATGAGTCCAAGTCTCAATCCTGAACCCTCTTCGTCTATTAGTATACACCCTGTGGTCATGCTCTTTCAACATTAATCATGATAACTTGAAAAGTATATCTGAATTGGTTTTACTTTTTCGATAGACGCTCCTAATCTCATATATTCAAGAACATGTTCTGATCCTCACATGAAGGTAGCTATTGCTCTCCCAAGTCTGAAAACAGCTTTCAATATCTGCCTGCAGGGACTGCAAGGCCCACGTTGCAGTCCATGAGGAGTCCTTCCAATAGCTACAAGAGATTCTGAAGAAATATTGCGGACATACGCTGCATTAAACCAACCACATAATATTTTCCAGGAAGATGTGGGGTTTCTCTGCCTCTGTGCTCTTAAGACAATCTTCAGGGGTTGAAAACATCTAGAAAACTCTGAGGCACTTATGTGAAAATACCTGTGGCACACTGGAAACAAAAGGGTCACATCTGGTATAGAATGAGCATAACATTAAAGATTAGAGCTCCTAAGAGATTTGTATGGGTTGTGCTATTCCTTTTCATGGTCTGTTCCACAGTTTTCTCAAGAACCCACCGAGGTGCTAGAAAAACCATGGCATGTGTTCAGCACTGTTCTCTGACACGGCAGGAAATTATATTGCTAGGGACAGACTTGTGAGTGAGGCTAAAGCTTTTTTTCTCTTGTTCCAGACTGGGAAAAAAACAAAATGCTTTCACAAATCAGAATAAAGCCACAGCTCCTGTCTCCTTATCATTCACCTTGCTCGTGGTGCCTTAGAAGCTACCCTGCTAAAAATACTTTTGCAGATACTATATCCTTGCAAAACGTTTTCACCATCAAACCAGTATATGATACAAAATAAAAACAGACATTGAAATGTTCAAACCAGCTCTCCACTGTATGTTTATCTGGTGGCAGGAAAAGGATCTGCTTTATATTTCACAAGTTTCAAACATTTTTTTTTCAGTTCTTTGACTGAAAAATGTGCAATATTTGAACACTAGAAAAGTACTTGGCACCGTGGACATTTGGACACTGTAAAAGCACCTGACCCAAGGAAGTGCTTTTCAAAAAGACCTTTTTTGGTCAAAAATGCTGTTTTGTTGAAAACCAAATGGCTTTGCAGAAACACGTTGGCATTGACCAAAATTGTTTTGAGTCCAAGATGGAATTTTTGCTGAAGAAAAACTGTAACTGTAATCCCAGAAAAGCCTGATAATTACTACATACTCTCCTGCCTCATCCAAAGCAGATAGGAACTTGGAGCAGACAGGATCCCACTTCTTGTGGTCCTGGTAAGGAGAGTGGTCACTTGGGAAAATGTCTTTGGCTCTCTTGTGTTTCTTTATTAAAAGTTTTAAACAAACTTATGTTTTCAGCTTTATCACTACAAAAAGTAATTAAAACCCCTTATGTTTCCCCAAAACAGAGTTATTTTCACTGCAATACATGAGCCATTATCTCTAGGGAAGATCCCAGTTTCCCACCACAGTCAATGGCAGCAAAGACCCAGCATGTTCACGCTTGCTCACAACAGCTTTTTGAAGCAGAAACGTGCATCTTAAGGCAACAAGTAAGACCCTTGAAATCTCCTTAGCAAACATACACACACTCTGTTTCCACTGCTGGAGGCATGGTTCCAGTCTCAGCATGACTGTGTCATCTCCATTTATCTCTTATACCTTGATCAAGTTACTCTTCAGTAGCCTGTAGGGGAAATGGGGCCTCACTTACTATCTGTCAGGCTGTTGACAGCAAAACAAGATCTGTTTCCTTTGGGTTTGTGGTGTTTTGCTTGGGTTCTTCTTAACTTTCACATATCAGTCAAAGAACCAGCCTCAAATGTGATGTTTCAGCAATTCTGTGCAATAAATTAAACACTCACTCAGAGGCTGAAATTGGCCCTATAGGTCTGAGAAGGATCCTCTAGCTTGTTTCCTGCTAAAACAACCAAAAAAAAGAACTTTCGGGGGGATTTATGTTCAAATTTTTGAAAGTTTGTCTGCCATTTGGTTTTAGATTAGTAAAATTATTTTGAAAAGAAAACACAGGCTCACCTGGCAGTTAAGTGTTATTAAAAATACTACAACCTGGATTTCTGAAGGAGTTCTGGCTTCGTAGTGCACAGAGGCAGCTTCAGCAGCTACTGACACCTCATTCTGGTCCAAGTCTATGATCAGCTGTCAGTCCAATGTGAATAAACTTGAGCTTTGTGCTCACAGTGACATTAGTGCAGATCAAAAGCCTTTCTGCATAGGCTTAACAGTGACACTTGCCCTATACATATCCGCAGGAATTGCAAAGTGATGACATTTATCCTGGGCGTTTTCTTCCCAGCACTATGTAAGATGCCTTACTTTGTCTGCCGTGCTCCAAAAGCACCTGCATGGACAGTTACCACAGTTACCATGACACAGCTGGCAGTCAAATAACTTACCATATTTTCTTAGGTGGACTGACTGTTCATAAGAGACTCATTTAATTCATTTTTTGGAGCAACTGAGTTCTCTGAAAAGTGAAATGAATAACCTGATTAATCTGTTGCTGCTGTCATGGTTATTATCACTGTTTTTATCACCATTATTGTTATTATTTTTTATTCATCAAAGTACTGCCAAGCAAAAAAGTTTCCCTGTTCCAGATCCCAGAGAGAATACTGTCTAAATAGACAATGCTGAAGAAATGAGTTAAATGCACAAGCAGATTAGATGTTGGGATGGCAGCCAGCATCACACTAATTGCACAGCGTGACAGCTGTCAGGCTTCTGGAGGGAAGGCAAGGAAGTACCTGCAAGGAGTTTAGCTGAAGGGGAGGAGAAGTGATGGGAGGGAAAAGTCACTAAGATTTGCATTGGTAGGTTGTTACTCACACAGTCTCTCTTTCCAATTTGATGAATGCCAATCTTAATGTGAGAAAATGTAGAAGTTCATCTAACAAACCAAGTAAAACTCATTGAACTGAAATTTGTCAAATGATAGTGTCAGAGCAGATAAATCAAAACTCCTTGTGTGTAAAAGAGCATCACTAAAAATAAAACCAGATCATTTCTTATCCTTGTATTTCACCCATTCCTCAGCTATCAGGCACTGCTGAGGCACTGTGTCAGAGACATTACTGGGAGCATCTGGAAACAACATCTGCTTGCACTTACTAGCTGGTTCTTTTGTCTGGGTTCATTATCACTGATGCTTTATAAAGAAGTGGTGTTCCAAAAGTACTTCTGTGTAGCAAACCTCACCACTTCCTCATGGCTTGACTTCACAGCACTCAGACGTGCACATTCCCTCCCTGCCCTGCTGGAACAAGCTTGGTGACACTTACTTGAGGCCTGGGCCCTCAATTATCAGGCAAATTATATTTTTCAGAGAGAGATAGGAATGCGATCTTTCAGCAGAGGGTTCTTCAGTATGAAAAGAGGCCAATCCAGTCTTATGTGTTGAGGTCTAATGGATCAGATAAATCTGTAGCCAAATGCATGTCAGCACCATCTCAAGACATTTTAACACGCCTTTATACTCAGTGGGCTGTCACTTCGTTAGGGCTACCCAACAGCAATCACAGCTACAGCTTTGTGACGGGTTAATGGTATCACACAGATATACACCCCAGTAACTGGAAATGAGCTCAGTTTCACTAGCAGAGTAACTGTCTGCAAAACCCACCTGGAAAACAGCCAGTTATACCTCTGGTCTACTATGCCTTCCACTACTCTATGCTTGACTTCTGTAAAATGAGCATAGGCTGTCATTGGCTCAGAGGCTTGTTTAGGGACAGGCAGTGCAATCACTCAGCACCAGCAGCAGAACATGGGATGGATCCCACCACAGACATCAAGAGAAGATTGTCAGTTATTTCAGCTGGCCCATTAAGAACTCCCCTGAAGTTCATGGGATTCTTTCCAAACAAGTTACTGCTATTTGATGGAGCTCAAGTGGAGAGGGTATGACTGTACAGATAATTAAACTTTCCTGTACATGGCGAAGGGCTGAGAGAGGAGGTGTTGTGCTGCTGTATTTCTTTAATTCTTTTTACTTATTAGATCCTAAGCTCAAGGCTAGCTTTTTTTCCCAGCATTTCAAGTGCCTAAAGCAATGCCCAGAAACCAAAAGCTAAAGACTATGAGAGAAAGAGAGATTAACTTCATATTTCTGTAATTCCCCCATGGGTAGAGCACTTATTTATTTAGGAGAAGAGCTGCCTTTGCTTAGTTTCCCATATGACAACTGTCTGCTCAGTCTTATCTTGGAGTGACTCATGAGATGGGTCAAAAAGTAAAGAGAAACTTCATAGTAACCTCTTCATAACTGTCTTATAAAATCTGTTTTCTTTGGACTATTTACTTTTATTTGTAATTAGTGGGCAATTTCCCCTCAGATTTCTATTTTCCACCCTTTTTTTTTTTTTAATTGAAAACTCGGTAAAGTTAAGGTTCCATTTGTACCAAAAGCCCCCCCCTCTTCCTGCCTTGCATGTCATGTGCATTCATCCAGTTTCCCACAGGTCATATCCTCAGCTACTGAAAAATGACAAAACTCTATTACCTCCGTAGGGAGATTGCTGCCCTGCGCCAGGAAAGACCACGATAACAGAGAGGTTTGTATTTAGCAGCAGAGCCTCTCAAGCAATGTTCTTAAGAAAGATGCCAAAAGCATCCCAGCAATACCTTTGCCTCCATTTCCTCCTCAGGCACTAGTAATATCTCTCCCAGTCATCCAGTCACCAAATATAGGTCTCAGAAGCAAAGTGCTCACCAACTTCTCTGTGTACATTATTTCACTACATGGGATCGACCACCAGCCCTTCCATGTTAACAATCATGACTCTGAATCATTGATGCTGACAGTAGATAACCAACTACCTGGCAAGACGCTCATCCCCAGCTCCCAGGCTCCCAATTCCCCAGGCAAACAAATACTCTTCAGCACATCTTTCAGTGTGTATCTGATTCTCAATGTGGGTTTAAAACTTATTCAAACTAATGGAACTGAGCGTGTGGATATCATTAAATTTATGTTTCAGTGCTCCATTAATGGATTTAAACAGGCATATAATTATTTTATTGAATAAAGATTTGTGAAAAGCAGTCTAGCAGGACGGTTTTATTTATTGTTCAAATACTAGGAATTGATCTTAGTCATATGGAATTGTACCTGTCTGCTGCAAGGGACACATACCAAATGGAGAGCAAGAAAAGAGAAAGTATATTGCCTAGCTTTTTTCATTTATCAGTGACCAGGCACATGCAGATGCCTGGGGGGTGAGTCTGGAAAGTGCAGGCAAAACAGGCGCACAGAGTAAAATGGAAACAGTCCTTGCTTTTACAGTTACATAAAGCAGTATCATCTCAGTGCTAGCAGCAGCAAACTTTTCCATTCCCCATCTGCTAGCATTCATTTTAATTTCTGCAGTAGTGTACTGTGGAAAACATGGGGTCAAGGAGCCCCTGTCTTTTTCTTAACTCAATTGCTTCTCTTTTCACCCATAAAGGAAATGTGTCTGTTTCTACAGTATGTCCATTTGCAGTGGCTTGTTTTTCATCACTAAAGGAAAAAAAAGAAAAGGGAAAAAAAAAGCAGTAGATTTTTTTCTACAGACCTAATGTCTGAGTCACAGTCAGGAAGAGGGTAATGCACTTTGTTCCAAATGGCATCAGCATCGCATCTTTCCAGACAGGTTTTTTCTTGCAGCCAGTTTTAGGAAAAGTAGGATGTCACTTAAAAATAAATAGCTTTTATGCTCTCCATACATAACTTCTCACTTCAAGCTACAGACGAATCTCTTACAGACAAATCCCCTTTCTGAGGCTGCTGTAGTATTTCATGGCAACTGAACCATTTCTTGTAAATTGGTCAGGCCCTTATAATTTCAGGCCATAAGTCAAGATTAACCTTAGGCCAAGATTAACCATGTTAATGGTTAATCAGGGCTACAAAAAACTTTATATCAAGCACATGCTTTTAAAGTTTTTCAGGAGTGAAACTGAAGTTGATTTCCAGTTAGGAAATATTTATGAACAGAAACTGATTAGGAAGTCTCTTTCTCAAAGGTTGACTTCTTAAGAGGACTCTCCTTTAGTAATACCTTTTCAGGAAGATGTCGTCAACTACTGCACATTTTCAGGAACTGGATGCCATCAAAACAGATAGTTTTCTCAGAAGTGCAAAAAACCGCAGTGTCTGTTCAAAGTCTGTCAAACAAATGGTGCTAAAGACCGTGAGAGGTCATCAAATGGAAAATAATAGTTTCTTCCCTGTAATCCCCCAGTGATCATTGCTGTTACTCTATCCATCAGGAGTAACTTGAGATGACCATTTAATCTGTAAGAGAGGTCTGGTATCTGAGCGCCAAATCCTTTGCTGCTTGTTTGAAAGATGATTTGAACAAATGGTTAGAGAAGTTTTGCAAAAAATATGCAAAAACTTCAAGCAGATAAATTAGCGAAGTCCTTGGCATCAACAAATCAAATTAACAAACCCTGGTAGCTTGGACCACACGATCTAAAGAGACTGGTTTGACGATGAAGTGCACTGTTGTAAAAAAACTAATAAGAAAAGGAATACTATAGATTGGGAATCTCTGTCAGGCCTCCTAGCATTCCAGCAGGTGGCAGGTCCCACAGAAGTTATTTCTTTTGGTGTTAAAATAAATAAGCTGTTTTCTCTTGGATAAAGACAGAGAGATGTTAGAAACTTGGTAAGATAGATGTGAATCTCAGTGCTTTATTTCAATTAAAAACAGTTCAGGGACTAAGTATATTGTAAAAAAAAAAAAAAAAAAGAAAAAATGAAAAACAAAAGAAAACAGATTAAAATAGAAATAGCTGGTGCATTTATTCCTAGCTGCCTTGGCTATTTTAAGCTGCGTATATCTCACTGCAGCTCATAAAGAAAAAAATTAGGTACAAAATAGAAACAAACGCACCTATCCCTAAATAAGTATTTCTGAGGCTTACACCCTCCTGATACAGTGTGTTCCATGATGTGCTGCATGTTAGAAGGAAAACAAAGGCGGAATAAAGCAACAATAAAGTAGTTTTCATTTAGCAAGTGGTTACATCTCTGGCAGCACACAGCAAAAACTAAGTGCATTTGAACAAGCTGACTAGTATGCTGAAGGAACGGTGTCCTGTGATGAGATAGGATGCAGATCCATGCTCCTGTCCTGCTGACATGCTGCAGAAGCACAGTCCTGCCCTTTCCATCTCTGCAGCAGACCTTTGGAGACTAATAGACCCAAAATAAGCAGCATCCACACTTCCGTTTACAGCATAGTACTGGGGAATTGTGCCATGTCAGCAAATTCAACATAGGACCCACCAAGCCCCTGGCTATGTCATCCAGGAGCTGCAAAGAACTCACTGTGCATTCTGCATTTAAGTGTTTGTTTGTCCAAGTTTCTCTTGTAAAGAGATAGAAAGAAGAAACAAGAGATGAAACAAGCTGAGGTGTTTGTGTTGCTAGGAGAAATAATGTCCATGTCCAGGCTGACAGGGGATTCATCTCAGAAGATGGCAGGGAGAAGGTAGCTGTAAGAGGAGGCTTGGGTCTGAGGTTCTAGATGCCATTTTCAACACTGCCGCTGCCTTGGACAGTGCAAAGTCCCTTTTAACCATATATTACTTCAGCTCCTGGCCCATGACTTTGGGCTCCTTATGTTCCACTCTGCTGTTCTCCTTGCTGTCTGTTGAAAGGGCAAGAGTTGATGGTGGGATGGCATATCTGCACACTAGAGCCCCTCCTAGTGTTACACCTGCTGGGGAGCAGAGGTGGCCTGCCCACTCTTCAGACCCATCACCGCTCTCTCCCTGCCTGCCACAGACCATGGCCCCACAGTGCTTGGGGCTGGGCTGTAGCCTAAAGCTGAAAAAAGGCTTTAAGGGCAACCAGATACAATCATAGAACCACAGAATCTTAGAATCACTAGGTTGGAAAAGACCTCTTAGATCATTGAGTCCAAGCGTTCCTATCTGCCACTAAACCATGTCCCTGAGCACCTTGTCTACTCATCTTTTAAATACCTCCAGGTATGGTGACTCCATCACCTCCCTGGGCAGCCTCTGCCAGTACCTGATGACCCTTTCTATGAAAAATTTTCTCCTGATATCCAGTCTGAACCTCCCCTGGCGCAGCCTAAGGCCATTCCCCCTTGTCCTGTCCCCTGTCACTTAGGAGAAGAGGCCAGCTCCCTCCTCTCTACAACCTCCTTTCGTGCCCTTTGTCACCCTCCATCAAGGCTCTTTACCTCTTCTCTCATGGAAGCAGCTACCGCTTGCAGTACCAGAAGAGGTAGTGCAGAGTACTGGCATCCGTTACCAGCTGAGGCTCCGGCTAATGGCATTTATAACTAAGAATAACAGTTAAGGATACCAGAAATTAAATTTTACCTGTTACACATGTCTTGCCCCTAAAACACTTGCACAGCACCATATATGCGGTCATAAAAATGATCATCTGAATGCCTACACATTTCCCAAACCACAGTGTAAATTCCAAAATGCTGTATAAACATACTTTATACAGTACTCATGGGTGACAGGCAAATTCTTCTCATAACAATGGGCCTGTTGTTTCCTGAGTAACAGATATATGCCAGAGGGAAGCAGTAAAAAAAAGAGATGTTAGAAAAACCTAAGTCCAAGCTAGGGGAAAAGCACGAAATGTAAGTAAAAGGGTCAGGGCTATAACTGCAACAGAAGTGAAATTTAACCCAACAAATAAGACTGACAGACAGTGTTTGGCTAGTGCAGGAATTTATCTGACAGCTTCAGAATGATTCCTTGAACAGCTAATCGCAACTGTAGGTTTCTGTACACCAACTTTGGTCCCCCAGCATTGTCCCTGCTTGCTCACATCTGAACACTGAGCTTTCACTTTGAATTGTAGGTTGGGGTGAAATTCCTGACTGGTGCTGGATTTAGTCCAAAGCCCCAAGAACATCAGTGTTGAAAGGGCTGGGATCTCATCAAGCTACTAAACAAGGGCTGTTTCTGTTTTTCCCAAGCAAAAGGGTTGTTCATGACTTTGATAATGGTTTCAGTAAGGATACCAGAACAATCTTTCTTGTTAACCTTGACAAAAACAATCTAAAATCTCTGCTTTGGCTGCCTTAGCAAAACTGTTTTCAGTTCCTTTAAATAACTTTTTCCCTTGTTTTTTGCAAAAAAAAAAAAAAAACTAGAGAAGGTTTTTGATCCTCTGTAGAAATGTATTTTTTTATAGAGTGGGGAGAACTTTCCCAGTTCTGCAACCCCTAGTTTCCTGGTGTGCCTTACTATCAAGTTTAGTGCCATACAAGTCCACAAAACTGTTCATAATCATAAATATTTACAGTATCAACTTCACAGCTTTTCTGGGAGGGTTCTTAAACGTATCTGTGTGGATCACAACTGGTCTAAGGCAACATGGTCATTCCAGACAGATGGGTGTGATTGATTTTTCAAGTCTGGCATAACTGTTCAATGAACAACAGAAATTTCTTGTGTCAGAAGAGCTCCAGAGTGAATTAAAAAAAAAAAAAATTTTTTTTCCATTTTGCTTGGTCAGCAAAACAGAGCATGTAGCACTAGTTTGTATTCATGGAGCGTCTCATGCACATAATTTAGGAGCACACTTCCCTGGAACTCCATATTCTGCACAGTCCAGTTTACCTTTTTGTAATTACTCACTCTGCTGTTTGTGCACGCATCAGAAAAATCTGGGAGCCCCAAGGTGAGCAAAAGCACAGTGCTAAGTTTCCAGACATCCCAAGAAACTGCTGTGGACTGCAGGGCAAACAGCTGTGCCCTCTTCCAAAGACCTCATGAAGCTGCATTTGTGCGGTGCCCAGCTCCCCAGACCTTGTTCCTAGGGCACTGCAATCAGGCACAGCCCTGCTCCCCACAAAGGACAGGACAAGGCTACAACCCCCCTTGTGCCGTGAGCTGGAGCTCTGCAAGCCCTGCACAGAACTCTTTGCTTCACAGCGAGCTGGCCGGTGGCTGTGCTTGGTTTGGCACCACAGCATGTGCAAGATCCTGACACCTGCCCCTGGACTTCTCCAGGTCTGGCACCATGACATCATTTCTGCTCTGCTGCCAGAGGAGTCCAGTGTTACCTTCAAGAGAATGTGGACAGAGAACATAATGTATGGTGCACTTTTCATGCATCACAGTGTGCTTTTGAGTCCAACAGTTTACAAAGCCAGCAGAGTAGAAAAGCTTGCAGTATATGGAACACAAATGACTAAGAGACTTAAGAGTCTTCGACTTACATTTTCATGGCTGCGATCTCTACCTCTAAGTTACAGATATACAACTGTGACATTCAGATCACTACCAAAGTGAAAGCTTGACAGATTGTTGACAAAACAACAACCACAGTGAAGGGGGAGTGATCAGTACTTAATGATTTAGTAAAATCAAGACACACTCCTGGGTTATTTTTCATCCTGTGGACATACTGAGTCCATTTACTAACAGTTTCACATGCCTGAAAATTAGGAAACAATTGATTACAGAGACCAGCTTTTGAACCATGTACTTCTTTTTCATAGCAACGCTAATATCAAGCCCCAGGTGATTACTCTAGCTTTAGCTCACATTCCCACACTGGATTTGGGTAACGTGTAGGAGTCATGACTGGAATTTGTAAAATTTACACAGATGCTAGCAATGCAAATGCTCCAGCTGTGTCACTTTCCACACCAGAGAGTCCCTGATGACCAGCTAGAGAGTGAACCACTGCTCCAGCCTACTCAGCAAGACCAGGTGCATTTAAGGAGCGGTCCCTCCCATGTGCACATCTCACTGTCCCGCTTTCAGTTCTTTTCTCAGCTACAGCAAAGATGCTTGTGCACTGCTTTGAAGACTGAGCTGCACTGCTCCTGTGGCCCCATTGTGGTGATAGAGATTATCCAAGGAGGACTGCTGATGGTCCACACTACAAAAAAGGGCTAGAAAACTGAAGAAGTGACAGGGTCATGAGCCTCCCTGCAGTGGACAGCTGAGAGCCTTCTCACAGGAGGACTTGTGAGGCAGTCTGGCCCTGCAGGGCAGGAGAAGAAGAGGTGAGAGGGGACTATCAAGTGAGGAAAAGGGGGAGCAGCAGAGGAAGGCTGAGCTGTGCCTGGTCAGGGGAGGGGAGTCAAGCAAGGACAAGGTGACACATGGTAGGCAGCACACAAAGGAGGAAAAAAGCCATATGTCCATACTGAAGGTCATGAGCAAGGGTACTCCCCCAGTCACTGCACTTCCTCATGTTCCCTGCACAGAGAAAGAGGTGTGAGGGCACTGGGCCTATGGCCACTTTCTTGCCTCTGCCGTTAGCTGCAGCTGGTCATGGGAACTTGGATCTGCCCTGTGCACCTGTGGGCATTCCTAGATCTTTCTGCCATTGGTGATGCTTTCTGGGATTAAAGGCTTAGTGCCTGGGGATGTGGTGGGAACTGTGAAGGCTGTGGAGCTCTTCTGGTACATTAATGCAGCTCCAGCCACCAGCCCAGTATGTGCGTGTATGTCATTGCAATGGAGCCTCGGATGTTTTAGCAAGCAAGTGTGAACAGCCACAAACCAGTAAGCAAGTCTCAGCTCTTTTCCCAAGTCTTGCATCCATGCTGCAGGTGTCCTACTTCCTCCGCACAGCAGAAGAGATCCTGCCATCAGGGAAGGCGTTTCTTCCCTGGGAACCAAAGGCTGTACACATGAGTCTGCCCACCAGCTCCACAAACCAGCCTTGATTGGTCTGAGCTCTGATCCTTATTAAGGACCTGCTAGTCTCAGAGATCATTTGAATCACAAAACCTTCCTCCACAAAACCCAACTGTGACTGCCTTCCAGAAGTGCACCAGCATCTGTATCTCCTCATATACTCAGGTGAACCTTGCTCAGGTGGATCGCTCCCTTCCCAGTCTTCTGCAGGGAGGTCAGAGGCTTGTCCTCCCCTTTGCAGTCTGAGCCTGGAAACAAGAAGAGGAGAACGAAAACTAATGTAAGTTACTTTCAAACAGTTTGGATCAGAAAATCAATGGAGGAAAGCTGAAAGCTGCTCTACTGCTCCTTCTGCTGCTGCTTGAAGGACTCAGGGCAGGCAATCCCAGTGGTCCTCTCAGCCTGAGTAAAATTCCCAGTCTGAAGACTGTGGAAGTAGTGATGATTCCCAGACAGGGTGCAGCTTCAGAAGAATAAGCCACAAACCCTTTAGACTATAACGGTAAGGGTTTGCAATCACCATTAGAGCTTCGGAATAGGAGTCCTGTAACGGTCTTGATGTCAAACCAAACCTTGCTGTTAGCAGTGGTGAAGGTTACTAGGTTTTACGCTGCGTCATCTTGTCACAGTTGAGAATGAAGTCCAGCGCAACCTTATCAGATGTAGCAGGCTCTTCCAGCTGCCACTCAAGCATGGCTGAATGCCTCAAGGATGCAAACTCGATAGGCCTCGACATGATTTTCTAAGCTGTGCTGTGACTAGAAGTCAGGTTGAGAGCATGTAAGGAGATAAGGAGAGCAAAGAATGCAGGCCATACAAAACACTAAGGGGGTGTGACTTTCCAGAGACTCACACCTCACTATGTACCTAAGTTTAAAGAGGGTACCGAATGCCACCCTGTCAGGATGGCATGACTTCATGATTTTCAGGTACTGTTGAGGATGATGAAACAGGAAGAACAGAATTGAGGAGTGGTTTGTAGAAAATAAGTGTGCTTGTCACCCGTCCTTTCTGTCTGTCCCTCCATGTTTCTGTGGGCAGGACTAAGAGTTTGAAGACCTTTGTTCTCATTCATGCACTAGATTCTCCTCTGAAGCATTTCTGGATTCCAGAGTGAAGGTTACCTACAAGAATAAAGGAAACAGTCACAGACAGGACTTCTGATCTCTGGTCCTAAGCTGAAAAGGTGGGTTATTTTCCTTTTTGCATTATTTCTATTTCACATTACAGGCAGGTATTTTGATGACAACGTGGTTGCAGTGTGTTGTCGCTTTTTAGAAAATGGATGAACAGTGAAAATGCCATACTCAGGCACTTAGAGTACACGATGTACGGCAACAAGCATCAGAAACAGGAACATCTGTTACTCCTAAAGCCTCCTGACCTTAGAGTCAAATAACTAGTTCTATCTTGTGCCTAATGTGAATGATAACAAAAATAATAATCCCCCCCCTTTTTACACAGCGAATCAACTCCACCTAAACTATCTCATGTTCAGGTTCTCTTTGCAGCATTATTTTCAAGATCATGAGAGGAAAGTAAAACTGACACTCAAACCATCTGCTCATTGGCATTTCAACTTTTTTTGCTTTAATCTTCTCACACATAGGAAAATTATCCAGCTGTTTGTCTGAATACCTGAACATATGGGAACTCAAACATGCAAGGATTTGTGATATCCTTTCTGCTGCCAAAAAATTCCTGTGCACATTACCTAGTCAAACCTTATCCTTCTCTGCAAAAGAAAAACTACCTGTGCTGGGATATCATGGGATATACACTAGCCCAACTTCATGTCAAGCATTTATCTTCTTCTAATACAACTTTTTGGGGATCTCAACACGTAAATCGATGGTCCTTCAGCCAGAGTTAACAGAAACAAAGACTGGGGAAATAAAAATTCCTTTTACTGACAAAATATATGAAAAATATAATGCAAAATGTATATAACTGCCACATCATCAGTAAGATAACTGCCAAACCTGACTATGGTTTGTCCAGAATCCTGTCATTTCTACTTAAAAATAGCAAAGGGCTTGCATTACAGTGATCTTTTAAGTTCTGAAACTCATTACAATGAAAAAGCCCTTCCAATAGCAACAAGTAAGCCACTCACTACCATAGGTCCTAGAACCTTATCTCTGCAAGTGTTGCTAGAGCAAAGGGAAAACTCTTTCTTGCCTTCCACAGACTCATGTAGCATCCCCATTGGCAACAAAGAGTTAAAAAGACAGACATTCATGCCTCCGGTTTAGAGGCCAAAAATTACTTCACATTCTTGGGAGTAAACTAATTGCCAGATGCATACGAGAGTAGATCCATGTGTAAAAACACAGTACAGAAACATTCCAAATCAGTGAAGGGTTGTAGTCAAAGCACCCATACTGCCCAAGGTTCCTGCAGGACCAACCAAAACATTCAGCTCATCCAGCCCAGTATGCACGTTAGCTATTTGCAGTCAGTATAAATGCAAATTTGTCAACAACAGAGGTTCTTTCTTGGAGGACAAGGCTGTGATGGCTTCGAGTTCTTTTCTGAACGAACGCCAGGGAGCGGGCTAAGGAGGGCAGTGCCCCACTGCACTTTTCATGGCGCAGCGGTACCATGGGGTCAGGCAGACCCATGCTGGACCCATGGGACAGCATTCCGGTCAGACCTGGAGGTTGAGTAGCAAGTCCTTTGCTCTGCTCAGGGGTGATGATAGCTGTGCCACAGCAGCACACTGTCCCATGCACGGCGAGCTGCTGGCTGTCTCTGCACCCCACTTCACTTACAGACTTACAGAAAAAAACAGTGTCCCCATACCATTTCAGTCTTCACCTCCTTGCTTTGGACCATCCAGGTGGATGCGTGATGACCTTTTCATGTGGAAGGAGGAGGTTCGTCTCTGCAGGGGAAGGCAGTGAGAAAGTAATATGACAGGTGAGAGACAAACCTGCCGGAGACACTTTTAGCTCCAGCACTTGTACCAAGTTGTTGGACAGGTGCCTTTCTTCTCCATCTGTGTTCCCTTCACCTACTCAGAGGAGACTGTGGATTCAAGGAAGGAAGAGCAGAAACTTCTCCTGCAGCTGCCTTTCCCCTCAGGCCTCAATTTCTGTTTGAATTTGTCTGCCTCCAGTTTTCAGATTTTTATTCCTGTTGTTTGACAAGATTATATAAGTCTTTATGGCTCTGGATTCTTTCCCTTCACAGGAATTCATAGGCTACAAGCAAGATATTTTCACATTTTCCTTGTTGAGTTGTGCTAAATTTACCAAGTCTGAAAGCTCTTGCCATAAAAGATGTGCTTCTTTACTAGACTGTCTCATGTGTCACTTTCCTCCAGGTACCTCAGTATTGTCAGAACCTCTAAAAAGTTTGTATGCCATCTTTCAAGATGATTCCATTTGTTCAATGTCCTGAAACAACCTCACTTTTTCTTCCTTTGTCCTCCAAACAAGTTTGATCAAAAGAAGAGCACAGAGAAAACATTTGATTTATCATCATAGACCTGATTGCTTTAGTGCCACCAACAGGGTAACTAAATGGGATCTGGACAGGTACAAAAGGAGGAGATTTAGTTTAGATTAGCATTAGCCTTTCTTGCTACAGTGGAAACTCTGTAAAATATGCTGGGGCAGCTGGTCCTCTGCAGTCCCATAATCCTCCTCCAGAAGTACTGCTTCCAGGCCACTGTTCCACCTCAGATAAGTCAGTCCTGAGTCACTACCTCCACAGAATTTAACTACTTTCAGTCCTACCAGAATGTCACGCTCATCATCCCACTGCAAGTGCCACGTGCAATGATCAGTAGTATCCAGTCAAAAATCCAACCCAGGCACAATTTGCAGCAGCAATACTCATGCTGCCATGCTTTTTGCCCTGTGCTGTGGCTTCCAGCAAACTCCTGAACTAAATACTGACCTAACAAGCAAACGTACTTCTTTCCCATACTGTGTACTTTTTGAATGTCATCGTGAACTCATCTGCAGGAGCATGGTAGTAGTTGAACAAGCATCATCACTTCTATGGGTTTGTGACAGTCACAGACTTACACAATGGCAAAGGCTAGAAGGCCCTTCTGAGGAACACCTAGTTAGTCCCCAGATCAGAGCACAATCAGTAGGAGGAGGTTGCTCATGGCCATATCCAGTCTTGAAGATCTCTGAAGACAGAAGCTCCACAGTCTCTCTGGGCAACCTGTGCTGATGTTTGACCACACTTCTAAGGCAACTCAGCAAGCTCTTAGCCATGAGAGCACATTTCATGATCAGCTCATTGCCTACCAATGCAGCAATTTGAAAGCCTGCAGGGCTTCTATGCAAAGCTGCTTTCCAGCTGTTCATCCCTCAGCCTTTGTTGGTGTCTGGGCTTGTTCCTCCCTGGGGCATGACTTTCTGTTTCCCTTTGTTGAACTAGAGGGACCTCTCAGCTTGTTCTCCAGCCTATGGAGGTCCTTCTGGTTGTCTAAACAGCCCTCTGGTACCAAACACAAACACACTGAAATGCTAACAGTTGCCTTATTGATCCCATAAATTATCCAATCCTAACATTGGGCAAAGATAAATGCTAGCATGAGAACAAATGCAACACTGGTTCGCAATGTCTGTTAAATTTGGGCTTCTTAATGTTCCTGCTTAGCCCATGGAATACCTTCTACTCAAATTTCCTTCTTGCATTTTTCCCTCTTGTGTACCTCTGGTAGACAAACTCAGTGGAGCACTCAGGAAGAAATAAGTACAAGAATGATGGAAAATGAGACACAAACTAAAACTGTGGGGCTCTGGTTGTGTTTTGGGGAAAGGTTTTGAAAGAGGCAAGAGGGGAGAATGGGATGAGTGGACCTTCTGTAGAGGCTGCTGGTTGTTACTCAATGACAAGTAGTGGCAAAGCAGTGTGTACCTAATCGTGCCCTTAACAGTCTGTCGCTGAAACAATTAGAATGCCACAGTGTTTATAGCATAGGCCAATCCTGAAATACAGGCAAAGCTAATAAGGCCTGGTCCGAAGGTGACTTCTTGAACTCAGTGTCCAAAACCAATCTTCTAGGATGAGCCAGTTCCTCACACTGCTTCATGATACTTGGAGTGCATTCGTTTTTCTTGTTTCTTTTAAAGTAAAGCAAACTAGACAGTTTCCAGGGTGCAGAACTGGAGTCAAAATGCTGAGCAAACATAAATGCATGCCAAGGTGTGTGCTGATCTGTCAGGACCCTGGTCCTGGAATCCCATTTGTCTTCTTCTTCACTGGAACTAATTTCAATTTAATAGGTTTATTCAGTTATTCCAACTTACACATGCTATAATGGCAATCCCAAAGAGACAGTAAGAGTCAGGACTTCTCTGGGAGAAGCCCTTGCTCCTGGCCCAGAAAAATCAAATAAAGAGAAGCCCCTGTTTGCCTCTTCAGTGACAAACTTCCCTGGCAGACTCAGCGTGCAACAGCATGAATCATTGCTCAGTGTTGTCTGAGCTCATGTCGTTGGTGGCCAGCCACATGAGTTTTTTAATCTAATATAATGAAATCAATGGACTAACAACAAACCCTTTCATTTATGACAGCACAAACACCAGCTGATGTCATTGTGTGTTGGCAAGCAGAGCTATTAACTGTCAAAACAAAAAAGAACATTGCTACAGACTAGAAAATCAGTTTTCTAATAATTTATTCTAACATTCAGGTTGTGTGAAGATGACAGCTTAAAAATTCTTGTTTTACTTGAAGTTTCTGATGCCTTCTTCACTCTTGTTCTCTCTTTCACACAGGCACACGTACTCACACACCACTTTTCATCTCATGACCCAGCTATATCAAACCATAAACATGAAAACTGTAAATGTAAATCAAGAATCTATCAGAAATGTCTGATTCCCTTTCTCTCACCCGAGACACAACAGTGATTGGATACATAAAAACGTTTCCTCTTCATCTAAATGACTTGTTTTCTCATCAAAATGCTTAGACGAGCAGTTTTGGTGGCTGTGATAGCAACATTCCTGCAAGAAAAAAATCAGTTCTTGAAAAATCATCCTCAATACTTCCTGAAACAGAAACAGCAAGTCATGCAAAGGACCTGCCTGTGGGAGCCAGCAGACTCTGGGTCTCAAGTGCAGAGAAGTCCCTACTGAAAACGAGGAATATTTTTATTGCATGGAGAAAATGTGGTGCTCCTGTTGTTCCCCAATAGCTGCAAGGAAGCAGAATGCCCCTCTGGCATTCTGGCAGCATCTGGAGAGGATGCTGCATGCAGCACTGTTTTCCAAACCCAGGATGACACAGTCTTCCCAAGGCTCTACTGTAGGAAACTGGAAAAAAAACGCCAAAGCTCTTTCCTTCCAAGACATGGTGAAAAAGACAGGAAAATCAGACTCTTTATCAGCATTCTTCTGCTTGTAGATCCTTCAAAAAATTTTTAAAAATCTTCTAGCATTGCCAAGGAAACAATCCAAGAAGACACATGGGCTGCTTTTAAAACCTTCACACAGGACGTGTCAGTCACCTTTGCATAATGTCAGAGGAGCCAAGACCTTCATTTTGGTTGTTTTCTCTACATTTCTTCATGTCTTAAGATTTCAGCCTTCAAAGACGTCCCTGAGTCTAGTTTACATCAGCACAGTCATGCTTTGAGTTAAATTATCCCCAAGGGTCTAGGCAAGAGCGAGCAATGTCTACAAATCAGATAGGTTTAACTAGATTTGTGGTATGTCTTTTCCTCACAGTCACCACAGTAAGGAGATTTCAGTTCAGGAGGAACATGGTGCAATGAGGGACATTTAGGTCAGAGAAAAGGCTGGTGCATGTGCTACAAAAGTGTAATTTGTCAACAGCAAGCAAAGGGATCGTTTCTGAGAGAAAAAGAGCGGGTTCTCTTACTCTATGGCAAAAATGGACCTGTTCTTGTTCATTTTTCAGAGGTTATGTTCAGGAGACAGATGAAGTTACCTGACATGGGGATTGGCAGTTCATAGTCCTCAGTACAGAGAAGTAAAAGAGCAGAACACACTGCTCCGGGGATGCACATGGAAGCTGCGCAATGCACCTTGCATGTAGAATTACTGGAGACCATCTGGTTAGGATCACAGATTCCAGGCTGTTCTGCATGAGTGGCTGTCTGAAATAAATAAGTGTGGTGTATCCACTCTCAATGATTGCCTCACAAGCTGTTATTGAGAGGAAAATGTAAGCAAGCTGTGTTAGAGTTAGTTTTAGGAGGGTTAGCTGAGAGCTCTGGCACCAGCAGCCCAAAATACATTTGGTGCGCCTGTTTAACTTACAGCGTGGCCATTCCAGCGCTGTGTATGTTGCTAAATAACTTTCCCATTGTTTCACTGGTTATATTGCTCTCAGTATTTGGCTTGGCTTTTGTTTTGTGTCCTAGTCGCTTTAAAGCATGTCTGGTAGAAAAATGCATAGCTCTTTCCTGAATCCAGTTTAAAAGAGCCTTTTTTGTCCATATTTCTGTGAATCTCCCACCCCCACTTGGCAATTTTACATGTCCTGTCTTATCTATAAAAGAATACTTACTCTTATGGCTTCAAAAAGAAAAGCTGTAAAGTTTTATCATTTTATGTATAGCGTTGCTTCTGTACAGGTCCTGTCTACAGAATCACTTTATACATGGGAAAATAAGGTTGAAAAGTCCTGCTCATCACGGCAGCAGTGCTTTGTGCAGGATGTTCACAGAGATGAGCACCTAAGAAGGTGCTGATGTGGCAGGAGGGATACCTGCAGGTGCTGCAGGACTCCAGACACAATACTGTAGCATTCCTGCTGCGCCCTGGGAATTAAGCTGCCTGCCACCAGTGGGGAATATCCTGCTCCATGGGACCCTTAGACTGTGATGACTTTTGCACCTGGCAGCACTGGCCACATGCTACTCCTGCCCCACTCCTATCTGCTTCTGTCAGATGAGCTCTATCTTGGACTGAGCCTGAAATTTTCAGCTGCTCTGTGCCGTTGGGCACAACTTGGAGGTTTATATGCCTCCCATTCCAGGGTCATCTATATCTACAACTGCCCTAAAGTGGACACCCATGCTGTTGGCATGGCATACCAGTTGGCATGGCAGCTCAAACTATGTTTTTATGACTTCCAGATCCTATTTATCATACCTGCTTTGGCTCTCTGGGAACTACTGTGCAGGCCACCAAGAAGAGAGGAGGCCATTCAGCATCCTGGCAAGAGAAGAAATGAAACCATGAACACTCAAGAGGCCATCCCAGTGAGTTGCTGGGACTCTGCAGTGGCACCTTGCTGCAAGTGAGCTGCCAGCACAATGCATGCAGGGGTGATTCTGAGAAGAAGTAACTGTGGGGAAGTGAGATGGAGTCCTTCTCCGAAGTGTTAGCAAGTACGATCCTGCAGCTATCCCAAAGCAAGTCACAGGAGACACAAAAAAAACAAGGTTTGCAGGCTGTTATGGGGGTGTTGTTGGGCTCTGATCTGGGATTTGAATTCCTTAGGACTGTCTAAGGCTTAAACTAGAAAGGCTTAAAATATATTGAAGCCAGTTCATTACTATATTAATTATACTTCAGGGTTTTGATGACTGCCTTTTTCCCATTTCTTAATATATAACTTCAGAAAGAAGGTTTTTGTATTTTAGTGATGCATCAGAGATGAGTTATTAGGATGCTCCTAGGCACTAAAAACCTCCGAACCCTGATGAATGTCTTGCTTACATGAGATCAGGGGAGTAGGAGTATAGGTCAGGAGGCAGAAGTTGCCCTTCTCTGGGACAAAGAGACTAATTTTCTAATGCAACTTTTTCTTCTGAGAATTCTTCTGGTATTCAGAGACCTAAAATATCAGTGATCTCTTTTCTTTACCTCAATCTCTCTTCCTGATATACATTGCATGATTTTTTTTGCTTTTGAACATACAAGCTAAAATTCATACGGTTGATAAACACTATCTATAAATGCTTTTGATGTATGGAAGTAGAAAAAGCCTACCTTGTACAGGCTCACTGTGCTGCTAAGAGCATGGATATGCCTGGTGCTGAGATAAGGCTCATGAGATAAGATGAGCCCATGCTGCAGCTGCTCTGCTATGTATTCATGCACAGCCTGCACATCTCCATCAGATGCTCTGTGCCTTCTGGTGCAGATCTTTCAGTGGAGGACTGAAATGAAGCACATCCTTTTCTCCTGAACAAAGGAAAAAAGTGATCCTTGTTTCCTGTATGCAAAATGTCCATTTCCCCTCTTGCAGAGCTGTGCCACCATTGCTACCCTGTTACCCACTGCCATCTCCCATGGACTCAGCATCGCACAGCCTGGGAACTGCTGACATCACCGTGATAGTTCATTCTACCTTGTGATATCAGGGTGGAGAAGTGCTCAGGGTTTCTTGGAGCCTTACAGTTGCAAGGCTGAGGTCAGTATGTATTTGGTGTGCTGACTTTCTCCATTCCTGAAAAGACTGCTGTTCAACATCTCCAGATGCTAGGTCTTTCTAGAGGGACAACTCGGAGACTGTCGCTGTGTCCAGCCCCACTGAAATTGTAGCAGAAAAGGGCATCTGCTCAGTAAATGTCTGAACATTGCTGACTGGTGTCTGAAAGGTGTTCAGGTATATTCAAACTTCCAGTAGACTTGGGAGCTGCATATAACTTGAAAAAAAAAAAAAATCTTATGCATTACAAGGTACTTGGGACTCTGATTGGACCCAGAGTGACATAATCTGGCATAAATTCAAGGGTCTGATTTGAATGCAGGGTAGAACACACGAGGTAAAATGATTTGTGTCCCTTATTCTGACCCCCAGGCCGTCCATGAGAGTTTAGTCAGGAACCCGAATTTCTTACACAATGCAGACAGATAAAAGTGTTCAGAGCCTCCTGTGCTGCATGGGCTGTGGTGTCTACTCTGATATTTTACATGTGTCTTTTTTCCCAAGATAAATTTTAGTCCATCCAGTATAAAGCAGTATTAGCATAGCCTGACAGTACGAGACCCACCACTCGTCCAACACATCGGTACCGTGCTTGTCACTGGTCAAACGCCAATGGCTGACAGCCGTGCAGGTGTCCTATGCACCACGGAGTCTACGGGACAAGCGTGAGCACTTCCTACAAACCTAACAAGGAAGAGGCTTGTAGAGAAATTTGTTTCAGCCTCATTGGCATTTTGTTGGAAAGAAGACTTCCTATATTTACAAACCTTCACTGAGATATGTCTGTTGGTGGTGCATGTGAAAGGAGAGGGCAAAGAGAGAGAGGGGGTGAGAACGTCAAAGCAAGCTGCAGACCCACCAGAGTGGAGTTGCTGCTACTTGATGAACCATGGGTTGGAAATATTTATGGTGAAGAGTTTGGATTGCCCTCCAGTGGCCATATGGGATTTCTGATCCCAGCATAGGTCAAAGGCAATGGCAAGAGAAAAGTAGTTCAGAGGAAATAAAAATCCACAATTAGAAGCTGCTTGTTGTATATTTTATATTTTACAGGATGATGATCTCTGTTTCATCATAATGGCAGTACATCTCTTACAGATATCTAACATTTGTCTTATTTCTTTTTAGGAAGAAGAACCAGAAGAGCTCCCATGCCATAACTTTCCTGGGATCACAGACCTTCACAGCTGCCACCAGCTGAGCACACAGCTGCTAGGACCTTTACTGGTGGATCAGGGTGGGACAATTGTACAGAAGGCCAAGCTCTGCAATCAGTGCTGTAGCCAGAGAGACACCAAAAATAATTACATACAGCAGAAAAAAACAGTCACCTTAAAAGCCTAAGCAAATCACCAGTAACAACATTTGTATGAAAAACAATAGAGAATCTAAGTCAAATGTAGAGTCAAGGATCCTTCCTCTTTTCCCATCCCTCAACCTTGCTGGAATTGGTAAGAGGAAACACAGACACTCATACATCCATCTGTTATGGTTATGTGCTACCATTCACCTTTCCTCCCTCTCTAAATGTAAATGTGGGACCCCTGCAGGTCGGCTTCACTTGGTATGAAAGAAAAAGCAGACAAGATTGGCATGCTCAGACTTCATTTTCTTTTTCTTTTGCTGGGACAACACTTCTTCCATGCCCATTTTGTCTGAGACCTTAGCTTTCACCTTTTGACTACACCTCTGACTCCTGAGCATTCTTCTGGCTCTTAAATATCATTCCTGAAAGGTATTTTAGCACCAGGCCCTTGGCAAGAACAATGCAAGACATGGTGGGAAGATCATGTGAAGGGAAACCATCTCCTGGTGCATCCAGGGTTCATTCAAATTTCTTTGGTAAAACCTTTCCAGAAATTGCCTGCTCTCTTGCTGTACTGCTGCAGGTCCAGTTCAAGTGAGTGACAAATGAGCAAAGAGAAAACTCTGTCAGTTTTAGTTCAGAGACTTGAGTGACAGCCAGAGACAGAATTTTCCTCGAAGGACAGAAAGCTCTTTGGCGCTTGGCCAGCCTGTGAATCTTTGCAAACAAGGTCTTTGGTATCTAGAAGCTGATTTTATTTAAAGGCCTTGGTTCAACAGAGGTCTAAGTCACATAGGAACATAAATCACAGAAATACGGGCTGGAAGGGATATCAGGAGGACATGCCTTTGTGTGTGCGGTGGAGAACAAGAGACTATATCTTAGCCTCTCCTGGCAGATGTACGTCTGATCTGTCCTTAGAAGTCCCCAATCACAAGAAGAACAAGTCTTTCTAGGTGTTCTACTCTAGTCCTGGATTTTCCTACAAGGGAAAGGTGTTTCCTAATGCCTAACCTAAATCACCTTTGCCTTCCCACATCCTTACAAGCACAATTCATCATAGTCTTTCACGGTAATGTACTGGATGTTTTTTATTATGGCCCATCTCAGGATCCTTTTTTTCCTAGATTAAAAAATCAACACAAAACCTTTACTCATAGGCCAAGTTTTCTAAACTTCCCACCGCCCTTGTTGGTCTCCTCTGGCTCTTTTGCAATTAGTCTCCATCTTTCATCAAGTGCATGGTCCCAAAGCAGACACAATGCTCCAGCAAAGACACCACCCTCACTGAGCAAAACTAAAAAAAAATTCATCCCATGGGTAACACAGCACATCTGTTACTAAATGCGAGTATAAAATCCACTGTGGGTTTTTTTTTTACTTTCTTTACAACATCCTATTATTAGGTTATTATTTCAAGAATTGTCCGTACAGACCCATCATCAGCTTTACCTCTTGCCCTGTAGTACTGCCCAAATATATTCCTAAATCAAGATCTAAATAGCAAGTAAATCCATGGAAATGAGTAGTGTAATTGCAGTAGTAAAAATGGAGTAATAAAAGCAGCAAGAAACAATCGCAAGACTAAGTCATAGACTGAGTCTCGGTATACTGAGACTTCAGAGAGCTAGTATGCTTATTCTGTGTTGATATTGCTTTTGGTAGAAATCTGTAGAGTTTTTATATTCCTAAATATGACTGTTAAGTTCCTGTTTGCATTGCTGCATCACTCAACACCCACAGTTAGATGCTGCCCTGGGTTTGGTTGGGACAGTGTTAATTTTCACAAGAAGCTGGGAGAGGACCCAACCAGGGCAGCTGACCCAACCTGGACAAAGGGTATTCAAGACCATGATGTCATGCTCCCTATATAAAGCGGGTAGTTGGCCAGAGCGTGGGGTGGACAACACAGTACACAACTCAGTTTGTGGCTTGGTTCAGGGCTCAGTAATCATGGCTTAGGAATGCTCCTCCAGGCTGCAGATCAAGGGTACACCAGGCTTCAGCTTCCAGGTAGTGAGTGATTTGCATTGTTTACTACTCATTTAATGTATTCTTTCATTGTTGTTATTGTTGTCATAGTCTCTCTTCCTTTGCTGACCTGTTAAACTGTTTTTATCCCAGCCCATGAGTTTTACCTTCTTTGTTTCCAGTTCTCCCCTTAGGGCAGGTGGAGTAGGAATGAGGTAGGGAGTGAGTGAGCAGCCACATGTTTCTTTATTGCGACCTGAGGCTAAACCATGACAGACACGTACTTCTTACATCTCTAATTTCACATAACTTTTGTTTGTTTTATGAAAAATTAGAATAAAATCACATAATATTTGAATAAATTTAATTCTTGGCTATATTCCTAACTGAGATAACGTGGTTTTTATATTTTATGTGGTTTATTTTATTTTTATTCATGAGCAGCACTCCCACCTAATCTTATGAGCATCTGTAGTCGCAGGCTCCTAAACCTTGACCCCATCATGCACAGATGCCATTTAGAGAATGTATTTGTGGATCACTCAAGAGTGTAGATGTGCAGATAGTGACAGCAACCTAAAAGATTAGGCACCAAAGATTTGAAAATATAGTCCCTGGTTTTGATGTCACAATGTTTTCATCTCCTAGTCATGCATAGTGTTCTAGGTATTCAATAAACACAGAGTATAAAGATGCTGAATTCTGTGAGTGGGGACTGCCTGAAATAACTTCCGCCCAATTAAGTTTTGTAAGAAGTTGCTGTCCCTTATTCAGTGAATATTTGCCTATTTATGAAGTAATATTTGGCTGTCTCGTGGTTCAATAAATACTGTTCTGTAACTATTGAGTAAGTTTGTATCCTAATAAGATTTCTATAAATCTTGGTAATGTAGGGAGTGCATCCAAAAATATTTGAGGGCTTTTTTTTTTTTTTTCTGCAATATGTTTTAAAACCTACCCAGCAAAAAAGCCTACAAAAGACACAGGTAGGACTTTTTAAGGACTTTTTATGGAAACCATATTGGAAGGAAATAAATTACCTTTTCTTTGTTATTTTATTCATATCACTTGTCCCCAAAGAGCACAACTACATCATAGATCTAGAAAAGCCCAGAGAGATAAGAGGAGTGAAAGCATCCAGACTTTTCAACTAGACCAAGGAGGGAAAAGTTTTGTAAACCTGGCCAAGAGAAGGTCACTGGTGACCCTGAATATTTAGACATATGACTCATACATAGAAGGATATTTGAACCATTAAAAACCAAAAGATTAATCTTCTGTCGGCCTCTTTCTTTACTCTCTTTCCCCTGGAAGAAGAGAAAAAATGTGTTTTGCAGTGCTTTTTTTCCCTCCTCACATTTAATTCTTCTATTATTCTACAGTAAAGCACCAGACTTGGACTTCAAGGAATGGGTAGCTTCTAGTTTAGAAGCTTCTAGTCTCTAGTAGCATAGATTAAAAGGAGTCTTTGGGCATTGAAAGAGGGGTAAGGGATTTGCTTTGCTGCTTCACCATTAGAGCAAGTGCTGGTGGCCTCTGAGAAACTGAGATTTCATAAATCTAGAACTAGGGGAGAATAGGGATAGAGCAGATCTGAAGCAGGTCCTATAGGAGCAATCGCACCAAGGAAAAAAGCTTGGGTCTAAGCTGTTTTAAAACTGTTCTCTTCAAAGACCCCTAAAAGTGGATATTTGGGCTCCACACAAGCAGTTGACTCAGAGCCATCAAGTCACAGGACTACCAAATTTGAGAGATATAAAGGGCCAGAAGACTGGAAGAAGCTCTCCAGTTTAACACTGTTACTTAAATATCTCTGTAGACTCACATAGGCTGCAAGTGCCACCTAGACTATCCATTGCTCTGCATTCTGCATCTGGCTAAAGTGTCAGCACTGCCTTGGCATCCACGAATGTCAAATAGAGTTCATGCCTTCATCTGAAGGTCTCATCTCTTCTTCTAGACTTTCACTACTGTGAAGCTGAACAGGATTTCACATAATTGAAGCATACAGATTTATCACATCTCATCTACCTCCTGTCACGGGACAGTTTGCTCTGCTACACATAAGAAATCCCAGCTTCTCTTATCTGGAATGTGTAGTTTCAGATGAGCCTTTATTTGCTGAGATGAGCTGTGAATAAAAGTAGGCAGTTGGTCTGAATTCCCACTTGCAAATAATGCAAAATGGAAGACACATTTTAAATAGGTCCTACACACTGACAGGTAAAACCAGAAAGGGATTATTTTTTCTTTTTCAACAAATTCTGCATTTGGCCTATTTGCAGAGGTCTATCTTTGCTCAGAGTCAACCTTGTCGAGCACCTCACCAAACTCAACTCACGAAATTCACCCTGGAGCTCAAATGTGAGTGTCCTTGTTCCTGTACAGAGTGTGGATTTGATCTGAAAGTCTATGGACTCGCTAAGCAAATACCTCAGATCCATTGCAGGGCAAATTTGTTTCTAGTAGCTGAGATAACCTTCCTCACCTGCTACTTGCAAGCTGGACAGTTCAGCACCATAAAGGCTGCAAAGATGATCAGAGGAATAGAGCACCTCTGCTGTCGGGGCAGGCTGAGAGAGCTGTGGTTGTTCAGCCTGGAGAAGAGAAGGCTCTGGGGAGACCTTATAACAACCTTCCAGTACCTGAAGTGGGTGTACAAGAAAGCTAGGGATGGACTTTTCACAAGGGCCTGTAGTGACAGGATGAGGGGGAATGGCTTTAAATTGGAGTGGGTGCAGAGCCACAGGGAGATTTAGGCTAGGACATTAGGAAGAAATTCTTCACAATGAGGGTGATGAGACACTGGCACAGGTTGCCCAGGGAAGCTGTGGATGCCCCCTTCCTGGAAGTGTTCAAGGCCAGGTTGGATGGGGCCTTGGGCAGCCTGGTCTAGTGGGAGGTGTCCCTGCCCATCACGGGATAATCTTTAAGGTCCCTTCCAACCCCAACCATTCTATGATTCTATGATTCTGTGATTCTGTGATTCTGTGAGTCTATAAATCATGGGAAGCAAAAAAGTATTTGGGATTTTCTCTGAAAGCAAAGTCCTAGTGGAATGGTCCAGCACTACCCATATAGTACCTCTCCCCTGGTCACTACTGAATAAAGCCACAGCCTTTTGGAAAAATCCAAAGGAAATCATTGTAACACCCATCAGCTCTGCCCATCACCGTAATGGAAATTTGCAACTACCTACCAAGGCCATTGATTTATTCAGGAGGAAGTAGTGAAAGATCTTTTGAAAACAGACCAACCCAAACATGGCACAAAGTTAGCACATTAGTCATATCAATTGTTTCTGCTGGAAAAAGCGTAGATGCAGTATACCTGGCAAATAAAATGAATGATGCATGTAAGATCTGATTTAAGACACAGCAAAGTCAAAGACTTTCAGGACTCTGACAGGCTTTGGATGAAGTCCTCACACTGCTCTACACACAGTAGAGGCATAGCTGGAGTCTCTGCTGTGCACTGTCATTTACTGTGTTTGTCTCATTCAGCTGTCTTCCCTCTGGCCATGGAAAACTTTGACTCCATCTGTCTAGAAACCACATCACGATGTTTCACCGCATCTTGGTGTAATATGCTCCTTCATTTATTATTATGATTTAGATTAAAGGCATGTAATTTCCTTGGAACTAGTGGGAGTTTGGCCTTGGATTAGGTTAAAAAGAGGTGAAGCATCAGTGTTTCCTCACATTATTTTTTCTTTCTTAAGACACACATCCATCCATTTGTGAATATTTTATTTACTTTTAGTTTGTTTCCAGGGGAATACCAAGAATGTAACAGTCATTTACCAGCCTGTTCTCACAAGTGCTGTTACATTCATAGTCATACCAAGCAATCTGCCTGTAGCACCACAGGACAGTGATCCTAAATGTATGCAATAATTGAATTTATTACTGTTGGAATTTTCATGGTATCTGTGATAATAAGGTGTTAATCTGCATATAGTTAATAGAATGTTTCACAACTCAAATTTCCTGTACTTTGCAACATCTTTTCTCATGGTGTCTCCAATTCTACATTTCTCCCTATTTCCAGGGTTAGGACAGTGCTCAGTATGTTGCTGCAATGCTGCAGCAAATGAGGTCCATGAAGGGGATTTTGCTAGATTATGGAGTTGAAGCCTAGGAGATTAAGAAGGAAGTCTGCCCTCAGCATCCTCCACAAGTTGTCCACAACCATCATGAGATCTGATCTGATAATCAGAGGCCAATGGAGAGACACTGCCCCTGTCAGTCTCTTGAGTTCCATTGATCCCTTATCCTAGTGTTATGGTGGCTGGTGATACTGTGGTACTTTCATCATGGATGAATATTGTGAAAGATTCACGACATATGCACAGGAACATAGATGTGAACACCAGAAGTCTGTGGAGAGTTAAAACAATTTGTCCTCATGACCACATGTGAGCTCAGGTGACTCTCCTTTGGAAGCTGAGATGATTTCCTTGAGTGAAAGACAACACAAACTCCTCTTACACGTGGTCGTCCACTGGTGGGACTCTTCCGAGCTTCTTCCATCTTTCATTCAGGGAGGATGGAGATCAGTCATGGCTCTAGTAACAGACTAATTGGATGCAGGTGTCACTTCATTATGTTGAGCATCTTTAAAAAGGCAGCAATTCTGAAGCCTAACAGTTCAGCAACTGAATTTCCAGCAGCTAGCAAAGTTTTGGGGTCATTTACAAGTTTGACCTAGTCATCACAGCATGAAAGATTTTATTTCTTCTGCACAATCTAGCTTTTATTTTGTATGACTTGTGAAGTTCATATTCCTCTGAGTGCATACTTGAAAGGGTGGGTTCACCATAGATGTTGTTTATTTACATTTTTGCTTTCCTGACAGCTTTTTATTTCCTCCTTGCAATTAAACTGACAATCAAGAAAGACAAAGAGTACTTTAATTTATGGATCTACTGCAAACAATAGTGCCAAGATTTCCAAACCAAGAAGATTCAAGTTGGACCCATCTATCTGTCAAATACCTATTTTCAAGCAGCATTTTTCCATAACAACTTGTTGCAACTGAAAGACACCAAACCAGCCGTTTTCTGGTTTATATAGTTATTCTGTTCCAATGGTTTTTTTAATGGTGATCATAGAAAGATAATTTTTGCAAAGCCTATATACATCAGGAAACACTATGGTTTTCACTGCAGGTGAAAGAGATTAATGTTTTCCTTCCACAAATTCAGATAGTTCAGCCCAGCTATTGTCCCTGTATAGCTGCTCTGCCACTGGTTCTTTTTATTTCTACTCAACTACTATGAATTAAAAAGAAATGTGGCTTCTTCCTGACATTTTAATGAAAAGAGTGTTTGCAATGTGAAACCCAGAGCACCCACCTCCTTAGAGAAGGAAGTGTTACTTCAGTCCATCTCAGACATCAGGCTTTCCTCCTTTGATTTGTCAGAAGGCTGAATCCAATCCCACTGTTTTCCAAAAGCCTCCCAATTCTCTCTTGAATTCAGTGCTTAGTGAAAAACATCGCACCAGAGAACAGAACAGATCAGGTAGAACAACAAGGTTAGAAGTAAGCATTAACTTCACTAAAACAAAGGTTAACATGATGACTGGAGACTTTTACTTTCTTTTAAATTTTTAATAGGAAATAGGATATCATGGCAGCTCGTGTGCCTCACTAACACTGTGTGCAGTCTGGCTTATGTGGCTACTCAAAGTACGAATCATATAAGTAACAGTCTTATTCTGGAATGTTTGCCTCAGTATGTCATCTGCATGAAATACTAGTTTGTTTTTACAAGGTTAGAAATTAATTTTGGCACTGGGGTTGCTGTCCTTCATAAGGTTATAGCTTGAAAATGTACAAATAAATTGCAAGAAGTTTAGCACAACAAAACACCTGAAAGCCAGTCTCCCCAAAACAGAAAACACTGAGTCTGATAGCTCAGATAACCTCTCTTAATACAACTGTAAGTGTTTTATGTTTGTACTACCAATACTTAGATACATGCCCCTCAATGGAGATTCTATACCATCTTTACTTCTGCAGTAGGACTGTAGCAGCTGTCATCCACAGTCCAGAACAGTCAGTGGGTAACCTCTCACCAATTTTGCAAACACCTTAACTAAGCATCTAAATGCAGCGAGGGATTGTTTTGTTTATTTCAGCTATAGTCCCCTTGATGCAACACTAGGAGCTACAAAAGCGAGGCCCAAGGTAGTAGTTCTTCCAAGCCCAGCCCTTGGGCATGGCTTCTTTCACCATCACACCAGTGTGCAAGGAGTCCTAGCCTTGCACACCAGCCTTTGCACACCAGTCTTGCACGCCAGCACAGACTCTGCAGAAGAGGAGGCTCTCCTACGAAGTGCCAATATTTCAATGCCTTGTTGAAAGGCAAGGGTGGGTATAGAAAGATGCAGTTCAGAGATCCAAGTTTGGGAAGTTCACTGTGGATGGAGCAGGGAAGTGGCACTGCAAAAATTTTTATTAAACACAGCTCCTCAGGAAGGAGAGCCTGAAATTGCAAGCTAATTTAGGGTGTGATGGAGGAGAGATCTGTGATAGGCTTTAAAATGTGATAAAGGAGAAGGCTACTACAGTTAGGAAGATAGGAACTGGGTGAAAACTGGAACAAGATGCAGCAAGAACATGCCTGGATAGCATGATAACTTTTCTTTTTATAAGACGGATGTCTTTCAGACAGAGAAATACAAGTCAGTAAAACCTCTCTGGATGTCTGTATAGTATCACACGGGAATTATTAACTAAACTGTGTAAATATGAATCTGCATAGAAATGGTTAGGAGATGAGGACATTCCTGGGGAGATGACAAAGGATTATCCTGCAAAGTAATCTAATGAACTGGGTAATTTCTTAGGAATGAGGCTAAGCATCAGTTCAATATGATCACTAGCAGAGAAAATGGGGATGTCTGCTAGTATTTATTGATGTAAAATGCCGGGGGCATTATCTGAATAAAGAAGACTCACAATGCAGTCCGGATCAAACCCAATGACCTAGAGGGCCAGTCTAATGAAACAGAACAAAGATTAATAATTTACAAAATCCAAACTCAGGTACATGGGGACAAGTTACCCAGGCTTTTGCAATTGTCAGAAGACCTGCTAGCTGAAAATGACCATAGAAGAAGACCAGTGTATATAGGTTGCAGGATGACCCAGAGCTCTGACGCAGTTCTTGCCACTCAGCTTCTGAAGTGAACCACACACCAGATGGGAAAGGGCAAGCACAGGGCAATGCGGAAGAATGATTTCCAAAAGAAGATAAAGAGTAGTACCCACTGTATGTGGACAGGTATGGGGAGACCTCACAGGGTTGCTGCGTATGTCTTTCCTGGCCATGTTCATGCTGAAAAAATATAAAGTAAAATGTGAAGCAGGTGCTGACTGTGAGATTACAGGGGAGGCATTCTTAATACACCAGTCTAAACAAGGTTGGCTTTTCAACCAAAGGAAAGCTGGTGCCGAGGACAGACATGACTGTCCTTTGTAAATGCAGTGTCAGAGTGAAAACCAGAGAGTGAAAAAAGCAATTTGAGACAAGTATAAAGCTCAAATGACTATAAACTAGCCATTGTTTCCCTTACATGGGAAATCATGAGCCAGTTTCTCAGTGCTAGGGCACTGAAGTTACTTCCAAATAGATGCATCAAGAACAATTTGTGTCCCTGCTTCCTGGACACACGTGTGTAAGTGCTTGGATGCAGTTATATAGTGGTAGTAGATGAGAGGACTGACCTTCATGACCCAGGAAATTCTTTCCAGGCCCACTTGATTAGAAAGATATGGATGACATGTGCTTACAGAAAGAAAAACGGAAGAAGGAAAGGCCATTAAAATACAGAGAGGAAGCCCTAGAGGATTGCAGTCATATATAAGCAGTAGTATTTACTTGTGAGAACCTGTAGTGAATAAAGGCTTGGGTTTCCTTTGTCACCCCCAAACAAAGTCATTGTCTTTTTTCGCTACAAGAATCTATGCACATACAGCTGCAGATGTGATTAAACCTCACACTCTTTATCCATTGATTTTAAGATTCTTTTTAACTCAAAATAACTGGCAAGACAACAAAAAATACTATTTCTTTCCTTCTCTGTTTATGACATGGGAACAGAACTGACCCTACCTGTGCCAGTTTGCATCATGGCAAATGTGCGTCCTCGCACTGCAGTGCAGAGCCTATGTGGCAGTACCAGCTCTCAACATGACTTCCCCCTGTAGGTAGCAACATCTCCCATCACAGTCATCTGCAGTTTGTTATCTCTGGGAAGAGGAAGTGGAGTGTTATGCTGTTGAATTACAAAATGTCCCTAAGTGTCTTGTGTAAGGAGCAGAGACTCAATACAAATTAACTGCAGAGGAGATGAATACCAGAGTAAGTATGAAAGCAAAAATACTGAATTTATCAAACTTGACCTTTTTTTTTTAGAGTTTACAAAAATCTCAAAAATCTCCAGGAAAATGTAATGACCCAGACTGAATTTCTTCTACTTGCATAACAAGTTTCCTGAAAACCCTACAGAATAGCATGGAACACAGTTTTGGCTTTGCAGGAAAAACGTCATCACTGTTTGATAAAGAAATCACTAAACGATCTGTGCCCAGTGTTTCAGTGTTTTACTTAAAGTCTCATTTCTCAAGGAGGAAGGGCAGGAGCAGAGCTTCTGTCACTCATCACTCATTGCTGTGAAGAGGACAGGAATCAATGTTTGCAAATCTGAATTTGTGCACTAAAAGAAGGTAATTATTGAACTGAAACAAAAGGTTAACTACCAAGGACTATGACTTTTTTTCAGAATATTTGTACAAAGTAGATCATAGTCTAGATCTGAACACAAAATAGTCATACAACTGAGTTTAGTAAACATTGAGTTTAGTAGATTTAATAGCAGCTGACCAGTTTGTGGAACTGGAATGATTATGCACAAGTTTTAAACCCACACTCAGTGTAATTGTGTAATTTCCTTAGTTATATCTAACCGAGTAAGAATTGGCTATAGTGGCAAAACTGCACAGAGATATGCGTATACTACTTCTTGGCTCTTCCACTGTTTGATAACATGACTTGATAACCTTACTTTGTCAGAATTTACCTCCAGATAAATAATCAGGTTCCTGTATGCCACCTTTGCCTTGCTGGCTTCTGCAGTGCCACTGGCACAGAGCTTGCAGAGTCTGGAAGGTCAGGTAGGGACTGCACTGACTGAGATGTGATGAGAATATCACCACTTGACATAACGAAACAACTTAAACTGGGAGAGGGCTATAGTGAAGGAAGGGGGAACAATGCACTTGTTCTTTCAAGGAGACACACACTCTTTTCTGTACCATGGGTCTTACACCGAGTAGGGAATAGCTCTGGTGGTGTGCAGGCATCAGTGATGGGGAGGCAGCCATGTGGTGTTAGGCTCTGGGATTCACAACTCAACAGGTGGACACCACCGTGATAACTGACACTCCTGTGCTGAAAGATGGGCAGGAATTTATCTACATTCTGGTGAGAAACAATGTACCAGCCTTGCCACAGCATACCATCTACCAAACATCAATTATGAGCCCGTTATTCATTACGCAATGTACTGACTATGCCAAACACCTTGGCAGGAGTGCCAGCTATCACGCATTGAAAAGCAGGGATTTGACAGCTATGAGATCAAACAAGACAATGAACTGAATGTATAATCCAAAATAGTGAAGTTTTTTGTTTCTATTTTTTTGTGGTCTCAGAAGAGAATAGGACTGGCTGTCCAGGAAGCAATAGTTGTTATTGTTTGTTTATTCAAGTTCTACAGATCACTATTTAATGTGCACTCTGGCTTAGCACGAAGAAAAACAAACAGAGTATCTGTATTTCTAACTTTTCATTTTCAGATTGATTCTCATTTTGCTGTTATTTTCCACCTTTTCTCTCTCTCCTTTGGCAAAAGAAAATAAAGAAGTTTGGAGGGAGGATGGAAACAAAGGGCAAAAATAGAAAAAAGACCTTGCTTGTTGAAATTCAAAAGACAAGAAAAACCTGCATTTTTCATATGGCTCTTTCTTTGGAAGAACTGAACACTGAGATTTTGAGAAGACAGTCTAGTTTTTTTCCCTTTGAAAAAATTGTAATTGGCTTCATCAAGTACTTCTCGAAGAGGTAACCAAAGAGACATGAAAACACATGTTTTACTGGTTCATATTTGCAATGACTTCTCTCTAAAATTGTAAGACTAATGCAGTAGTGCCTGGGGACAGGATGGAAGTGAATGTTGGTGCATACCTTAATCTCAGGAGGAAAATATCTCCTTCAATCTTTTTCACATTTACTAAAAATGCTGAAACCTGCTTTGATTCTCTGCACTCTATGCACGCCAAAAAGGAAGCCAAGAACTCAAGGATACTCTTTTCTTCTCTCCAAGTAGCATATTTTCCCATTCTAAAGGGAAAAAAATCCCATCAGTCTGACAGACCTCTAGGAAGCAGTGGGATTAATTTATCATTGACGATATCCAAACTCTGTTTCTTTAGGCACAGGCAAGAAAGGGCCTATTTTACATCCCTATTTACATAACTAATGAATATAGGAGACTGCTTAGCAATAGCTCATCAAACAGCATGAGACTCACCTTCCTAAAAACAGACTCACCAAGGTGTGGCACAACCATTTAACTCTGTTTTAGTATGTGTTAACAGAGGAAATTATGACTTCACTTTACACAGACATATTTTTTCTGTGTTTTCTAAAGTTGTCAGGTTTTTTGAAGGTACATTTTTATTTAATGTTAATGATCTACTTTTTTCTATCTACTCAAGAAGTCTTTTATTACCTCATTAAAAGCTTATTATGCTAAGAGCATATTAACGTAAGGTGCATTTTCCCAATCCTGTTTCATTGACCAGGAGCCCTTAGATTGTTGCAAATCTGGTTTGCCTTGGCAGAAAGGAAACAGAGATCAAATGCAAGAATATATAGACAGGTGCTATAATGATGCATAAAGTGAACCGAAGTGTCACAACTGCCATCTCAAAGTTCACTCCTTTGAAGTAGTGCACCAACAACCTCTGCTTTCTCTAGAAAATCCAGGAAGCAATTTGTACACAAAGGACACTGTCCTGTCACCCCAAACACGATAACCAGTTTACACCATAAACTGCTCTGTATGAAACCGGGCGATATGAGGATAGGGCTAAACTTGGGAGCAGCATTCCCTGCTGAAGTGAGTTAGATGTTTTAGGTAGTTCACATACAGAGGGGGAAGCAACTGTGTTTGGTTTCTGCCTGAGGGCAAACCAGTCCCTCCGAAGACACCTTGGTAGCTGCTTGCTGTTTCACAATTGCCCATGGTGAAAATCCACCTCTTTTTCTATTGAAGTTTTAATCTAAAAGTGGTTCAAGCTGCTTGGAGAGACACCTGGCTTTCCAGGGAAATTGCTAAAATAGTTTTTTCACATTAATTTTTCCTTTCCCCCTCAAGCCAGCAGGTGACATCTGGAAAACATACAAAACAAAGAGCAAATTGTGATTCCAAAGCGATCAGCAACTCCACTTCATCTGTGCAGATGCTGCAGCCCCTCTGCCAGGCTGCCTGTCCTCCCATACCACAGAGCGCGAAAGTCTGCAGGTCCAGGGCCAGCATCCTGGCAGTACACAGCTTCCTCACCACAGACATCTCGACATGCCTTGCAGCAAAGGGAAGTGGAACGTCTTGAACATCTCAGAGAAAGAGCTAGAGGGGTTTTGCTAAAACAAATGCAGTTTAAGGTGCTGGATGGTTGACAGCCATCTGAACGTGAGCCAGCAGTGTGCCCAGGTGGCGAAGAACACCAACAGCATCTTGGCTTGTATCAGAAAAAGCATGGCCAGCAGGTCCAGGGAGGTTATTCTGCCCCTGTATTCAGCACTGGTGAGACCGCACCTCAAATACTGTGTTCAGTTCTCGGTCCCTCATTACAAGGAGGATGTTGAGGCTCTGGAGTGTGTCCAGAGAAGAGCAATGAAGCTGGTGAAGGGGCTGGAGAGCAAGTCTTACAAGGCTGAGGGAATTGGAGTTGTTTAGCCTGGAGAAGAGGAGGCTGAGGGGAGACCTTATTGCTCTCTACAACTACCTGAAAGGAGGTTGTGGAGAGGAGGGAGCTGGCCTCTTCTCCCAGGTGGCAGGGGACGGGACAAGGGGGAATGGCCTGAAGCTGCAGCAGGGGAGGTTCAGACCGGACATCAGAAAAAAATTTTTCACAGACAGGGTCATTGGGCACTGTCAGAGTCTGCCCAGGGAGGTGGTGGAGTCACCATCCCTGGAGGTATTTAAAAGACAGGTGGATGAGATGCTCAGGGTCATGGTTTAGTGGTTGATAGGAATGGTTGAACTCGATGATCCAAGAGGTCTTTTCCAACTTTGTGATTCTGTGATTCTGTGGTGTGACTTATTTCTATGAGAGTATGTTTGTGCCATGAAACGGAAGTCAGCCCATCACTGCAGGGTGCTGCTCACAATATGTCAATACAGTTTTCTGCTAAAAACTGGAAGTAGTCATGCCAACATCTTACAGTCACAAGATTTCTCTGCCCCGTGGAGAACATGGACACCTGTGGCAGGAGGAGCATACAGCAAGGTCTTTATCTCCAATTCCAGACCTCTGCATTCACCTCTCTCAGGGGTCCACACCAGTGGCTGTCAGAGAGACTGTGAGTGGTACAGTTCTGTGTCTGCCTGCTTCACTGCATGGGCTTGAAATGCAGATCTCCATGCTCAAAGGTACTGGACTGAAAAGAAAGGGGTTTTAAAAGATGAGGAAGTGTGACGGACATCAGAAGGCAGGAGATACACAGGCTCTTTCTCCCAGGTCTCTGTCTCACACATCCACACAAGCTGGACTGCCTGCCTGTGTTTTGTCAGGCATACCTGCAGTCCCACTGATAAGATGCTTCTATTTTCTCTGTCAACTCTTTGCACATCAGAGGCAGAGAGGACCCACAAGACAGGAGGTCCAGGTGGGTACATGAGAGTCAAGAAGCAGGAGGTATATGGCAGGGAACTGTTTTTCCTTGAATCATCATGTCCTGAGGTTTTCCCGTTGCCTGTTTCCTCCTCCAAATTCCCAATGAGAGAACTTTAAGTAGCTGAGAAGAATGGAGACAGAAAATTTGGAGGACCTGTGTGAAAGGCCTCCAAGATAGACCAAAGACCTATGCACCTGGAAAGAGATCTCCTGAGGCTGAGTATACAGTACAAAACCCTCTTACCTGTATTCTAGGAAACTTTCAGAAGACAAGTACATGAAAACCTCATCAGTACTTTTCTCTGCTGCAGAACAACAAAAAAATGGCATGATGATCAATTTAAGTAGCTTGGTTTGCTTCATATGTGGTCTCTCAGAATGCTAGCAGCACAGAAGCTGAGGAAAAAAACAAACTAAAAATACTTTCTCCCCCTGGGATGCAAGAGAGACCACAGATTCAGATTCAAATCTCAGGTGTCCCTTGAGGCTTTGGTTCTGAACTGGACCACCAAAACTGTGGGAACTATCTAACCTGCAATTACATCTGCTCTGGTAAGATTTGGCTTAGGTAGTAGGAAGCTTGGAAAGTTCTCAACAAGATTTTGTGAATTCTTATTGTTTCTAGACCCTAATTTTGTTCAGGCTTAACCTAAGCCTGACTGAGTTCTGAAGACTGGCATCACTGTGCAGAATACACCAGGAAAACACAGCATATACTTTCTCTGAAAGTTTCCTTAGGAGAAGACAAGTTTTACTAGAAGCCAAAATGTGCTCATTTTTATATAAACGCTTGTACATTGCATCACGCTCTCTGTCACCAAACCACTCACCTGGTATGAAGAGTGCTATCTCTCTCTTTAGCTCTGATGCATGTCTATAACTATTCTAAAAAGTGGAGATGGTCAAAGGAAAACCAACCCTACCAACAGTGAAGCTGTCCAAACAAAAATTAATTTCCTGAGCTGGCATGCCTTACCCAATTAATCTTGCAGAAGTCTGGCCACATTCAGGCTCCATTTGCTCTTTGTTTATTTTCAGCCAGAGCTGTACGTGTTGGAGCAAATTTGCTTTCTTCAGTGTCATAACAACTTTTTAAGAAATGGGATTGTAGGAACTTCAGAAGCTGAGTTGAAACTATATCTGTGAGCTGCGCCACAGACTTTTTCTTTCTTCTTTAACATAAAAGGATGGCATACAATCAAGTGAAGAAGTAGTTTCACTTACTTTTTGGGGTAAGATTATAACCATGGCTTCTAAATGTTGTCTAAAGAGCTAGCTTGTTCAATGCTCTTTTTACACCTTCTTGGCTGATGCACTAAGCTTGGAGCCAAGATTTCTAGCTATCCAGAAGGCGAGAAGAGGTGCTTGGAAACTTATATTGCAATATTTTAAAACCATCTGTGCAGCTTCTGGACAACTAAAATCCCTCACCCAGTAGGGCAGTCTATGGTACAGTATGATGCTTTCTATTTGCTGTAAGTGACTTCAGCTGAAAACACTGCAGCATTACACATCCTATGGCATGTCCACAAAAACGTGCTGTGCCAGCAAAACATAAGAGCTAGGAAAGCAGCTCTGCCTCATGAAAATCACAGACCTATTGCTGTGACATCCTATGAGTGTATATCCACAGAAGGGAATAAATCACACCATCAAATTAAGTGAGGAATGCCTCCATTTTCTGAGTGCCTCATCCATAGACCCCTGTAGTCTAAAGACATCTTTACACTGAGCTGTAACAGACTAAACCAGTAGCTGTGCTGTATACATACATATATGCTCAAACTGTTGGAACAGGTCCAGAGGATGATTAGAGGTCTGGAGCACCTTCCCTATGAGGACAGGCTGAGAGAGTTGGTCTTGTTCAGCCTGGAGAAGAGAAAGCTCCAAGGAGATCTTATAGTGACCTTCCAGTACCTGAAGGGGGCCTACAGGAAAGTTGGAGAGAGAATGTTTACAAAGGATTGTAGTGACAGGATGAGGGGCAATGGGTATAAACTGGAGAGGGCCAGATTTAGACTAGACATAAGGAAGAATTTCTTCACCGTGAGAGTGGTGAGGCACTGGCACAGGTTGCCAAGGTAAGTTGTGTCTGCCCCATCCCTGAAGGTGTTCAAGGCCAGGTTGGATGGGGCCTTGGGCAGCCAGATCTCACGAGAGGTGTCCCTGCACATGGCAGGGGGGTTGGAACTAGATGATCTTTAAGGTCCCTTCCAACCCAAACTATTCTGTGATTCTATAGTTCCTTGACAATGTCTATTTTAAGACCATGTTGTGGCTTAAGCAGAAATTTACCTGTCTTTAAATGCTTTGACAAGAAGTTATGAAGACAATTGATCTTGTTTCTGGCAACTAACTAGGTTACCTCTTGTGTGATGGATGGAAGTGGGGCTGTCTGAGAGCCTGAGGAGCCCCACACAGAGACAGCTGCCTATAAGCACTGGGACTTGGTCCTCCCTGGGCATCGATGTTTGAGGGCTGAGGAGGAAGTACAGGACCTGCAACTGTTGTTCCTAGGTGCTTCTGGCTAGTGGGAAGCTCTGGACCACAACAGAAGGACATGGTTTTAGGGGTCCCCTAACATGGGGAGGGATTGGCAAGCAGAGAGTAATCCATGGTTTGAATGCAGTAGTTGGGAAATTGTGAAAGGAACCGATAGTGAAAAATTGCTAACGGTAACTGGAAATGTTGGCACTACCTGAATTAGGAGAGAGATTTCAGAGAGAGAGAGTGAAGGAAGGGGGAGAGGCATACACTGTGCAGCTGTGGGGCATGTATGGGACATCAGGCAAGGACCAATGAACTGAAAGGTAGAAAAGAACTTAGAGTGGGAGATGAGATGAGGGGAAGACTCGGACGTAGAAGAAAGAAAAGGGAATATTAAGGGCTGGAGCTGGCAGCAAAGCAGGAGAGAGGTAGAAGCTTGGACTAAGAGAAATAGGAGGCTGGTTTCAGTGAGAAGAGTCTAAAGAGAGATGATGCTATCAAAGGCCCAAGGCTGGTTGGCGTGGCAGAGAAAACCTTAAACTTACCTACTGAATGCTTAAGATCTGCACAACGTTCTTTCAGAGAGACTTCAGACATATGACTGCACACATGCTTTCAAGCACACTTAGTCCAGAAGACCCAATGAAGGGTCGACATTCATGTGTGGTTGGTGTGACTTTTGAAATGGCCAGAGATGGAGCCCTGAAGATGGGAACAAAGTCCTCACACCACCCAGATGTCTGTCAGTGCTTGCCTGCTATCATGCTGCAGAACTGCATTCCAAACAGAGCAGATTCCACAGTGACTGTCCTCTCCATGAGCACAGCGAGAGGAGGACCATCATGTACTGCCTGCCTCTCTATAGCTGTGAAGAAAGAGATGGCCCAGGGGCTGCAGTGCAGCATCAGATGTCTCCAGAGCCTAGCAGAGAGGACAAGGAGCATGGGTACAGCAAGGCTAAGCTGGTCCCCAACTGTCTGTGGCTCTGCAATAGTGCACACACAGTGCTAGCAGCCTGCCACCTCCGGCAAAGCCACCAGCCCCTTTGCTGTTATGTGTCAGCCCAAGGAGGGATGAAGGTGGGATACCCTGTATCTCCACAGAGTTGTTCCCACAATGAATGAGCCTTTGGCTACAACAGTCTTATGGCTCTCCAGAGCTGCTGGAAGGACTGCAGCCAGGCCCATACCATCCTCCAAGCAGGTCTCAAGCATATTGTGTTGGCATGTGTGACGTATGCAAATAAGCAAGCATGGATGTTGTACAGATGAGCCATGCAGGTGAGCAGAAAATGGCACCAAGATGATCCATCTCAATCTATGTGGCTGCAGGCCCCCCAGGCACTCTGATCTGACTCTGTTCTCGCTAACTGCTGGGTTCAGATCAGGTGCGTGGCAGCAGGGACCAGTTCTCTCCACTGAGGCAGGAGAAGGGATAAATATCTCTGCACCTTGCTGCTGCCTGTGTCTGAACAGGCAGCTCTGTGGTGTGCCTCCTCATCAGCCGCCCACATGATGGTTGTGTGGATCAGCTTTTTAGGGCACCCTCCTCTGAAACCTGAAGGTATCCCCAGATGGGAGGGCCAAGTACTTAACTCTTCCCATTGCTTATACAAATCCAGTTTGGCAGCATGTAGTGTGGGCTTACTCCCTTTTTAATCTCCTAGTAAAAGACATGTTACTGGAAAGTCAACATAGAGCAGACCCTCTCAGGCACACCTAACCCCCCAGTCCCATGTGTTGCTGCTGTTCTCACAGTCTCTAAAAAGGCTGTCCAGGAGAGATAGACTTTGCAGCAGCCAGATATGTCTCCCTGCCTGTGGCGTGCCGGGCCAGCTGCTCTCCGGGCATCGTGCCCCGCAGGGCAGAGCCAGTGAGGGCGTCTGACTCATACATGAGTGACCGGTCAAGAAACAGCTGGAGGCACTCAGTGGTGCTGAGGTGCTGGACACAGAGCCTCATCGAGGCTGGGAAAGGAATACTCTGGGGTTTCGTGATGGGCCGCTTCCTTCAGAGCCAAAAGTCATGGGGTTCATGGCCAAACAGATGGACTTCACTGGGAGGTGGGAGAGGCCACCTGAGGAAGGGTAACAGAAGCCAACAGCAAACATGTGTAGGGCTCCTTAGCAACATGAGATTAGCCTAAACACACCATTGCGTTGTAGGCATCTGGATATCCACATGCTCTCTCCTACTCACACATACTAACACCCTCTCTAGACTCCAGCATTTTTAGTGACCTCCCTCCAGCAGCCTCCCTGCACTGTTCCATCCTGCTCAACAGAGGCCATGAGCCAAGTCCTGACATCTCTCGCTGCCTTCCCATGGCAAGGAACCTAATATAAATATACTCGGTACACCTCAGTCTGCTCCTCTTTTTCACTCCAGGGTATTACAAGCTTTTCCACATCATTGATCTGTGAGCGGAAGAAGAAAGTCAGAGCAGAGTTTTCAAAATGGATACAAGTACCACCAGCAACGCTGTCACAGCTGCTGTGGAGGCTGCTAATAATTCACAAAAGCCTTACGCTGGCAAAAATACTCCATTAACGCCTTCCTTTAACTCAGCCCACAGCACCACCTCTGCTGGATTTTACTTCAGTTGAAATCTTTTGCCAGGCCACTGCCCGGCACTCCTGCCTGTGCCCAGCAGGGGCTTGCTCCCTGTCCCACCTGAGAAGCCCATGGCAGAAATACAGTAAGGAGCAAAAGTTTTGTCCTGGAAAACTGAAACAGGGCCATGCTCAGCATTTTCTTACTTCCCATATCTAAAAGCCTCATCACACTGAGCCTCACATGTGCAGCACAGAGCTATGTAGCCCTCTCAGAGGCTTCTCCGTGACTTGTTTTTTTTCTTTACAAAGCCATATCCTGTCTCTGGATTTCCTTTCACCGTACATGCAAATCTTGTCCTCTTGCTTCTACCTTCCCTGGCTGTGCCAATGCCCTTGTCAGTCTAACACTGTCCCACGTGAGCAGGGATGTGTAAACTAAGCAAGAGCAGTTAAAAATCTCCCTCTCCCTCTCTAGTCGTATCATATGTTCAAAACCAAAACAGTTCCAAGGCATCTCTGCTCCATGTTCTGGGTCCTGTCATCAGCAGCATGTACTTCACCAGGACGTAACCCAGACGGTCTTGTTTCTGCTTAGTTGCTCTCTGCTGTCATAACGTGATTGATGAGCAGAAAGAGCTAGACAGAAAAAGAGCATAAAGAGCAAAGAAAGAAATGAGAGTGAAGGCAGTGGAAGAGAAAGGTAGAGAAAGAAACCCTTTTAATAGTGGAAAACAAGCAGAAAAGAAAGATGAAGAAAGAAATGGCAGATGGTGATGAGCAGATAGAGAGAAAAAGGAAACAGTATCCAAAGAGGATAGAAAGTGTAAAACAATATAAAACTGAGCAAGTAAAAAATTGAGTGAATGGAGAAATAGCAGCAGATATAGTCCCCACCTTGAAGATATACATGATGACAGAAAGCCTTTTGACCAGTACCCAATAAATATCTCGGTCATGAGGGAGCAGATGCTGCTCTTCTTATGGTACTGGGGAAGTCATTTGTCACATGCAGTGTCAAAGGTGCCTGAGCAGCCTTTTGAGGAAGTTATCTCAACAGGATTGGAGATGATATCTCTTCTGCAAGTTTGAAAGAGTCATTAAATCATTCACCAGAAAGGTGATCCACTGCAAGTTCGTAGTCAATTTGTTTGGCAGTAGTATGTTTTTGTGCCCAGATCCTCCTCACTGCACACAAATGGGTAGCACAGATGACCAGACAAGGGAGTACACAGCACTCTGGCAATAAGGCTTTCTGCCTCTGTAGACTCTGGAAAATGGGCCCAAACCTATACTATATGCAAAAATCTGTACTCTCTTCTAATATAGTTATCCAACCAGTTTTAAAGTTGGTCTCTCGCAAAATAAAAGACTATTTGAGGTCTGATTTATATAATTTTATCGTTGCTAAGATGTAAATCTTACAATGAATGCTCACACTTTATTTCAGGAGTAATAAATGAGAGCAATGTTGATACATTAAAAGTTAAATCAGAGGAAATTAGTAAAGCCCACTTTATCCTCTTTATGATTTTTTTAAGACATGCTGCCAAGCAAATTCTAACTGAGTTACTTCCATGCAACACTGCATATGGGAGAAGGTTGCAGGCGTGAATACGGGGACAGAGATTGTGCAGGGAAATTTTTTGGTGGGTGTTCATGACAATGGTGCTTCTGACCCTGTGAGGACTATTGCTCCGCTGAAGCACACGCTGGCTGGCTTTCACTAGGTTTGCTAGATCAGAACATGCTGGTGCTCTTCCATGGGTCCTTTGCTTTTGAAGCATCAGCTCTCTATGTTCAGAATAACTAAATCCTTTGAATTTTGGAAGGAGATTTTGCTAATCTGCAAGACCTAGGATAAGATTTTCCAAAAATTCACAAGTTATTTTGAAGCACTTCTTCTTGCTCTAGCAGAGCACAGTTGCCCATGCTGCCATGTTCTAAAGCTCCTCCACAAATCAAATCAGCAAATAGAGAAGACACTAGGTGGGACATTGGCCTCGGTGTCACTGGTCCACCACCACAGGAGTGTAACTGGGGGCAGAATCCAGCTCCTCAATGCCTGCAACTAATACCAAGTAATCAGTTGCTGCATTCAGCAAAAATAAACTGGAATTCATAAAAAACCATTTATGTTTAGGCATGACATGAACATTGGAAACATCCTGGTTCCAGATTCTGTGGCCATGATATTGAATAAGAGTTATTCAGCCTCGAGTAGACACTATATAGGAAAGCTTCACAGTTGCTGTCAACAGATATTCCTATGCAGGTATCAAAACTGGCCTTCTCAGAAGGGGCTTCCAGAGAGCAGCAAGAATTTGCAGCACATGAATCTCTGCCCCTGGTTGCCTGTTCTTTACTTGTTGAACCAGCAGACACATCCTTAGCATTAAAAGTTATGCTGGAAAAACAAAGTCATGCTCTTCAGGATATGTCATTAATGAAAAGGCAAATTTGCAAGAGATCAAGATATTTACAATATAAAAACTATATGGGATCCTCGAAGGCATTTTGAAGGTCACAATTTAAAGGACTACTTGAATCTTTCCCAGAAAGAAAAACAGGAAAGAGGCAATAGCCTCTTGACTAAGTAAAGGCATTTTGTAAGTAGAGTATCTACCTAACTAAGTACTTTAAAGTAATTAGCAATCAAAGGGATTAATTTTGGTTTAGAACACTGAAGGCATAAAGGCATTTGAAGGCATAAAATGGAGAGTTAAAAATCTTTTCATTGCATCAGGTGCATCCCTCTACTCCCACACAAGCAACTAAAAATACACATCAGTGTAACGTTCTTATGTCAAGAAAAAAGAGTAAAATCAGTTATCTTGCTGTTTTCTTGTGTATATTTCTTAGCCTGCCAAGTCTTCAGTCCTGTACATCACATTCTTTAAATTACCTTACACTGAAAGAAGATATTGTCATTATATAAAAGTGTGCTTTGTTGTGTTGTAGTTGGTGAATGCAGTTGTGGAGGGGTGATGCTGTTAGGTGATACTTCTCAAGGGTTCCCCAGTCAAAGTTATAAAGAGCTCCGAGTATACCTTCACTATACTGGGGAAAGGAGCATCAGGACCCCCCGATACTAGAAGCAGAGTGTGTTTCTTCTGTTTCTCGTGTGCTACCTTGTCAGCATAAGCTACAAGGCTAGAATATGGTACATGAGGGTTCAGAAGCATTTCCTCAACATGACACTTCAGGACCTTCTAGTTCAAATTCATCACTTGTGTGATGTTGTCTTGAAGATGAACCATGGAGCTGCTACACTTTAACATCTCAGTTCTTCACTCATGCGAAGCCCTTGTCCTTATCCACAGCACATGTCAGCCAAGAAACTGGTATCCCAGTCTCTGAAATTCATCTTTTCAGATATACTTACTATATACACTCTAAGTCACAAGTGAGGGGATAGACTCTGCAACCACAGAGATGCTCTTATCTATGTCACTATCAGATCCACACTGTGACTGCATTAATTAATTGTGAGCATGCTTTGGGGCTTGTTTGAAGTCCATCTGTTGGAGCAGGAATGTAGCGTCTTGGGGGAAGGAGGCTGGTTCTTTAATTCTGGAATTCTTCCTCCGGTTTCACCTTGCAGGGTGTCTTCTTCTGGTCTCACTCTATATCTGTGAGGTAATTTCATACCTTAAAGATGGTGTCCCTTCAGTTCCACATCTCATGGTGGCAGGCTCATTTCAGACATAGTTGGCCAAAGCTTTAGCAATGTGTTAAAGGAATGTGAAGCTGACATTTTCTAGAAACAAACTCAGTAACTACCTCATCTATTTTCAGTGTCTAAACTGGAAAAGAATGTAATATGTAAACTTGCTGTATCAACTGCCATAAACTGTTTCAAAGTGATTTTTATCTTTGAATTTTAATATTAAAAACTGTTGATCATAAAAGCACAGAAAATGTTTATTTTCTTTAAAAGCAAAGGCATTTCTAACATTCTTAGGAGCTGATACTTGTGAAGAGCTGCATGCAAGCGTTGAGATATTAAATCAAACATGATCTTAATGCATATTCATATAGTTCTAAATAGTGAAGCTGATCTGTCCGTTATTCTTTCTCCAAAGGATTAACTTTTTCCTTTACCACATCTGACTTCTAAAAACATCAGTCTCAGCACTGAGTAGAATACATTAACACAGAAGATGAAATCATTTCATGACAAATACTCAGTTTACTGCTATATGCTATTATTCCAAAACCTAACAGCAGACTTCATTCTCTACAAGCAGAACACTGGCCAAACTGCTTAGTTACCAAATGTGTTTGCATTTGTGTTTACAAACTGAGCACATCTCATCCTTCTTTTAATAAATGAAGAAAAAATCCTTCTCATTTATTAAACTAACCCTGCAGCTTCTTGCCAGGGCTTGAAGACGAGGAATGTCCCTTCCAGTCAGTCACCGAAATTAGTGAATGCATTTCTCCCCATCGTCCTTTTGCCACACCCTGTGTCCCTGGGGACATCTCCACCCCACTCAGAAATCTCCTCTGGACGAGAACACAATGTATGCTAGAAAAATCAATTAGTCTTTGGAAAGTGTACATTTGTGGTCACTAGAAACTCCCCCATGTTTCTGGTGCAAGTAGGTATGGGTGCTAATTCTTCCTTATCTAACAGGGTCACTGTAAAATTATTCTGCTTATGTTTGTGAGGAATTCATTCAGTGCGGTCTGCAAGAGAAAAGCCTGTCAATAAACCAGGGATGCAGCTCTGCAGAGGATGCTGGGAAGTGGTATTAACTGGCCCAAGCAAAGGGGAGATACCCATGGCATCCAAAGGTTCGGGAGGAAGTCAAGGTTTCATAGCCTGATCTCTATAAGAGCTGATGGAAAACTAGCAAAAGGAAAAAAAAAACTAAAAGAGTATCATCATGTTACAAAAGGAGAGTCCAATCAAGAGCAACAGACTGACTGACTGGCCAATACCGTAACATCATATTTTCCGAGGAGGCTATGTTAGAAAACAAAAGTGCACACTGGGGGCAATCCTCATCAGCTGTGATCATCTGTACCAACACAGAGCCTTTGAAGAAAAACCACAAGCCTTCACATGGGGTTAGGGCTCTCTTGGCATATGACATAGCTAAATGTGCAGCAAAGGGACTCTTTCTGCTCCTTCCCCTCACGGAGGCTTTTCCAGGCTTTCCTGTCCCTGAAAAAGAGAGGAGTTTGGTGGAAAACAAGTAAAGAGAATTAATATAAAATGCATGTTTAGCTAAGCCAAATTTTCCCCATCATATTATCATTGTCCCAAGCACAAGTTACAGCACAGTTACAAAATTCCTTACAGGTCTGTAAAAAAGATTCCTGTATTGCGTGATCAGTGGCAAAATTTCCATCCACTTCAGCAGGACTGGAGTTTCACCAAGTTGTTCTTTCCTTCTATAGTCTCTTTCTACCCAGAGTGGAAAACTTTGTGCTCATGTTTCATCTCATGGGCTGGTTCCTATACACAACTATTTATACTAAGCCATGTCTGGGCTCTACAGCATCCTTCAGGTGCAGTTCCACAGCTTTATGCCTTTACAAGCTACAGCTGCAGAAACTGAAGGGACAGAAGCTGCTTTCAGTAAAATCATCTCTGTGGCTCTTAGGTTTTGCAGTTTTGTTATTCTGAGTTAGTTGCTTTCTTTTCATATTGCTCAGCCTGTACCTCAAAGCACATTGTCCCCTGCATGACCTTAAGTAAATAAAAAGCTATATGCTAGAAGACTTAACAAAGAAAAAGTGCCTATATTATCTGAGGAAATATGCAGAAATCAAGTCCATTGTGGAGCCCTTTCCTTATGGAAGGCCTATCCTTGAAGTGTGATATGTAGCACAGTTGCCTGCAAGACATTTCTTCTTTTTCTCCTCACCATGCTCAGGATAAATTAGGGGCTAAATTAGTGATGTGAGATAAAGGCAGAAGGAATGGTTTAAGGTGCTATAGCTCAAGGCTCGCAGGAATTTCCATTATCCATTATATCAAGCCAGGCTGATGAAAGCTGTGTGGTCCCAGCACCCTCCTCTGCTACCCAGCACAGGGAGCTGAAATGGCAAAAACAGAGGTCTGCTGGGCATGGACACTGCAACGAGGAAGCCTGTGGGGATACCGTACCTTGACCCACTGCTGGGGTGGTAAGAAAGAGCACCCCATCCCTGCAAGGATATGCCTGGGTACCGCTAAGGCCAGCCAACAGGGAAAACCATCAGTAAAGCTACAGTATCACCCCAAAAAAAAAAAAAAGTCAAAATTAGCGTAAACCTGAGTGAAAGCCTTAAAACAAAAACCAAAAAACCTTAAGATATATTTTAGATATATTCTGGAAAACTAGACATAAGTTTAAAGAACTTTTGTCATGAGTACTAAAACTGTCTGCTGCCTGTGTTTCAAGTAATTAAAAAAATCTTATACAGAAGGACAGCATATCTGTCTAACTGAATAAAATGCTAGAACAAAGTGTAGTATTACCACAGAAAAAGGGTATTAGGAGAAAGCACAGAGTCTCTAAGGAACAGGAAAGAAGAACTGGTCAGTAAAGAAGTCTCTGATTAAGAGTTTAGGAAGTGCAGGTATAGAAATCAAAAAGGCATGGAGCTGGAAGGAAATAAAGAAAACTTTTCTATCATATATCTGAAGACTTGAAGGGCTGAAAAGTGAGGCTGATGGGCAGAATGGAGAAGGTTGAAACGAAGAATATTTTAGACAAGGCTCAAATTTCTGAGCTTTAAATAACGATGGTGACCTTGAACATGGGATCAAGATTGTGGTGGCTAATAAATAACAGTAGGTGGAAATAGATGTTGCCCCAAACCAGGGTGTAAGTAAATTTGAAAGAAGGTAATGCATGAAATATGCATAATGATGGAATATATGTTTCTTCTGCAGGAATTGTGGAGAAACTAGCAGGGAATTGGAAAATGGTGAAATCAAAACGACTAAAGGCACTTTGACAAGTGGAAAAGGCAATAAATCCTGAAGTACATTTAGTAGTGTTAACGTGATTTTTGGGGTAGAAGATCACCTATTTCTGGAATAAGAAAATGCAGTAGACCTTTTCCTTTTGGCCTTTAGCAGAACATTTCCAGCAGTATTGCCTCGGGAGATTACAGCAAGTGACAGCAGACAAAAAGCAGAGGAGAACGGGATGCAGAGAAAGGACATGACTGTGTTGAAGGGAGGCTATTAGTGGAGTTCATCCAGTGGAAAGTATTAGATCTTACAGCAACACTTTCAGGAATGACCTGAATGACTTGCTACAGTTCATCATGTTTTAGTGAAATTCGCTGTTAATGCAACAAGGAAAGGAACTGTCAAGAGAAAAGGACTGCAGCATCATTTGGAAAAAACTGGATGACCTTCAAGTCGGGAGCAGTAGAAATGGAATTAGAAGTACAAGGTCATATACTTAATGCTGAATAAGAAGGAATTCAGCTATAGACCAGGAATTTGTTTGTGTAAAACAACCGAGAAGAAACACTTAAGTGTATTACTTATGGTGACGTTGAACCACAAATACAGCGCATCCAGAAGAAAGGCAGATGCTATCGTAAGATGTGTCAAGTGTTTCCAATACAAGAAGTAAAGAATCAATGAGAATCAATACAAAGCTCTTGTAACACCTAATTTGTACTTCTGTGCAAAATTTTGGTCATCTCTACTCTAAGAAGAGTACATGAAATGGGACTAGTGTTAAGTAATGTTACAAGGAGGATCAAGTGGCTGGAGAAGTTATTCTACATGAGAAGAACAGAAAACCAAAAGTTGAATGTGTGTGATTGCTCTCTAAAAATATATCAGTTGGAACACACCAGGGATGGGAAGTAATTTTTTAAATAAAAGGTCAATGGCAACACAAAAACCCAAGCCAGCAGAAATGGCCCTTAGTGTCAAAAGTCCTGCAGCCATCTATGACACAAGATTTGGACAGCTATGTGGGCTTAAAACAGAGCCTGATCCATTTATCACACTGGTTGCTTTCAACAGTTGTAGATACAACTCAGTAGTCCAAGGGGTTACTTCTAATCCTGTGATGTGGCATTGGGAAGTGCTGGTGGAGCAAAGCACAATCCCTAGACCATCCCATGTGGAAGGAGAGGAGAGGAGAGGAGAGGAGAGGAGAGGAGAGGAGAGGAGAGGAGAGGAGAGGAGAGGAGAGGAGAGGAGAGGAGAGGAGAGGAGAGGAGAGGAGAGGAGAGGAGAGGAGAGGAGAGGAGAGGAGAGGAGAGGAGAGGAGAGGAGAGGAGAGGAGAGGAGAGGAGAGGAGAGGAGAGGAGAGGAGAGGAGAGGAGAGGAGAGGAGAGGAGAGGAGAGGAGAGGAGAGGAGAGGAGAGGAGAGGAGAGGAGAGGAGAGGAGAGGAGAGGAGAGGAGCAAACCATGCTGTTTGAATTTAATGCAGAACTGTCTGGGTTGAACAATTAAGAAGCAGCAGAAAAGTTTCCCCTGAACTGAAGCTCTTATTTCACTGTAAAGGTCATTGGCTTCCAACCCCACCCAAGGCAGCTGTGCTCAAGTTTTTCAAACCAAGCCCAAAACTTGTGACTTTGCTTTTGGCTGGATAGAACAGAAGACTACTTGAAAGGAGTGCTTGGAAGGAACAGGGAGGGTGAGGGAAGAAACCTGCACATGTTGGGTTGATTGAAGAGGATGCATTGGGGCATATCAGGAGTAGTATAATGAAGATCCAGCGATGGCTAGAAATATCTGAAAATTAACAAGAAAAAAAGTAAGGGTAGCCAACATGTAGCAAGAGGTCAAGAGCTCTGAATGTTCTTGACAAATAGCACAAGCAGCCCTGAACGCCATACCTGTTAAAAAGCTGTTTGTTTTGGGTTTTGGGGTTTTTTTTGGAGAGAACCGAAATTCATGACTCTTCTAGGATTTATTTTAGTTTTCTTTTATTTTGGAAGGAAGTGCTCTACATTTCATCTGATCATTTGCAAATGAAAGGAAAAGGTTGGATGTGTTTAGGAATTCCCCAATACATGTTTTTCAAATAACCCTGCAACTCACCATGTCTCTGCTCTGCATGAGTCACCGGCACATATAAAAGACAAGGAAGGAGGTACTGGGGTTAATCAAAAACAGTCTGCTTGTAGACTTAATTATAATGCTAACAATTAAAGAAAATAGAAGATAAAGTATTCCTTCCAAAGAAGAAAATACTCCGTTTGTTCAGAGCAAGTCAAAATCAAAACAGGAATAATCTATTCTCCATGGTGTTGCAATGGAAGAAAAATATAGCACTATGCACAGATTAAGTTCTTGATTTTCCATAGCACCAGCAACAACAGCAGGAACCATACATATTGATAACAGAAGCAACTCTTATATATTGTTAGTCTCCAAGTGGGTTTCCGTATGCAGTAGCCATGGCTCACCCAGTGGCCTTGCAAATTTTCTCAACGCCCAGCAGGGATCTGCTGGTGAATGTCCAGCAGAGCGGATATTCTCTGGATACTGCCATCAGCTTCCCTGTTTGAGCTGCCCTCTCAATTTAGTATGTTCCTTCATTTCAGAGATGTGTTTTTTCTATTACAGTTTGCTTAGGTCTTCTCAGCTGGTAATGGAAGGCATGATGGGAAACACAGCATCTGGAAAGAGGAGACCCTATAGAGGCAAGGGCAGCAAAGCCTGACCACCTAATGAGAAGTTTCTGCCTTTTATGGCACAACCTTTAATTACAGTATATAGCAATCATTACATGTATCCTTTACTCTGTACTTCTTCTCAGCAGACTTCATTACCCATAGGATCCCAGATTATTCCAGCAGGATAAAGAAATGTCATTTCCAAACAGATCTCTCCTGGGAACATATGCCGCTGTAAGGATGCCAAGTGCTGCTGATACAGAACTACCAATAAAACTAGTACACCATGAGTAGCACAGAGGACATGCTACACCCTCTACTGATGCTCCAAAGCCATCCAAAGCTGCCACACCAATGCAGCAGCTTTGGTTGCATTTTGGATTTTCCCATTAAATGGGTGAAATACAGGCCCAGCCATCAGCCCCTTAATGCAGCTTCCCCCCTGCAAGTAATCAGGAGATCAGCTGTCAGTCACAAAGACCATAACATATCCTCCAGGGGAGACCTTGGAGAGCCTTTGCTGGGGTGAACATCCCCTGAGGCTGCTTCTGTGAGCACCACAGTCTGGGTCTGCCCTGGGGCATGGGACCAGGGGCAACCCCCTGGAGAGATACTGCAGCTACCTCACCATCAGCTCTGTTACACCATCACTGTAGGTGTAGCTATGGGCACTGTGGTGTGATGGCAGAGAGTCTATGTATAGGGGCCTGTATGAAAGCTGCCTTATGCGCTGGGGCAGCTGGAACCTACTTGGGAGAGACCAGAAAGCGTGAAGAACAGAAAAATTTGAGACATAAATGACTCAGGTGAAGTATATACTTTTTAAAAGGCCAACAATAGGTGGAGAAGAATCCCATCCTTACCTGCTACATCAGACATTTGCCTGTAAAGTCAGACAAATATGATGGAGCCAATTCTTGCTTTCAAAAGCTTTGCCACTAGGGCTGAGCTATCCTGGCTGCTCCCTCCACACAGGCACAGCAAAAGAGACATGTTGGAGGAAGAGTTGAGATGGAGCATGGCTGGTACTACCTGCCTACCACTATTGCTGTATGGTGTGCTTCTTCTCAAAAGCCTCAAACATGGCTGTGATGGCAGAGTTCCTCTGTGCAGAAGCCTGAGCTTAACATCCTGTCTTGTTACATTCCCTACATCAGTTGGAACAAGATTTTATACAGCAGAAATAGGTTTAATACCCTGGGGTATCTCTTTCAAAATGAATCTACAGATCCTATCTGCAAAAAATATTTTGTATGTATATAGAGAGACAAAGAAGTCAATCAATAGATCAATGTGTGTACCTATCTATCTCAATTAGCATCCTCCATCCATTTCACTGTGCTCAAATGATTATACATTTGTAGTCAGTCAGTAAAGGGCAGTCTCTGCTGCAAGTCTACATCACTCATACCTCTGGATCTACCACTGTAACCATGCTGCCATCATATCTGGTCAAGTGTGATTTTTTATTTTCACACATATTTTGTCACATATTTTGCTGCTACAGTCACCTAGGAAGGAGGCTTCTGCAACAGAAAGACAGGATTTCAACTACCGAGAGTCAGGCAAAAAGAAATTTTCCCAGAAAGCATATTTCCTAGACCACGTTGCATTATTTGAAAACTTGAAATTCATAAAATCTACAGAAATGAAGCATGCCCTTTCCTAAACGGTTAATTACTTCAGGGCCTATTAGAAAACTAACTTTCTATAGCACAAATTGCTGCTTTTTATACACTGCTGAATCATTTGGCTTTGCATCCAGTATCTGTTTCATTTACCGGTCTGCACAAAGATCTCCATTGTCTATTAGAAAGACCTGCAGCTTGTTGAAATTAGATTGCATCATAGTTGCTTATAAATTCCTGTGCCTTACCTTGGCATTCAGTCAAATAAGGAAACGTGTATAATAATAACCTTTTCCTCTTTAATGAGAAATCTTGTAAACAACAGAAAGACAAACAGGCTCTTTAGAAGTACCAGATAAATAAAGTTAAAAATTTGTACTTTCTGTAGAAAATGCAAGTTGTTTACACCGAAAAAAATATAGCATTGACTCTTTCAGTCTTTCACTACACTAATGTTAGAGAAAAAAACCCCTGCAGCAGTGGAAACTGTTTCAAGGCACTTCTGCAATGTGCATCAGCCTTCTTCAAACATAACCCACCCTACAGATGAACACAACAAACCTAGGAATGAACAACTCCACCCATTCTGCTTTGGATCTGCCTACAGGAAGGGTACCAGATAACACAATATCTTCTGCTATATGGGTAAAATTTGTAAGTGGGATGAAACCATGTAGCCTTTAGACAACCATCAGTTGCTGTTTTCTTTCACACTCAACTATGAACAAGCCTCCAAGCTACGGCAGGTGATGCAACTTGGTCCTGGTCATTTTTCACTCATTATACCCCATTTCCCAGGAAATCGAAGGCTTAGAGGCAGCCTGGGCAAACCTTCCTCTACAGATGTGGCTGTAACACTGGTGGTGTAAGAGGTGTTTGATCCTGGTCTTCCTCCCTCGCATCATCTTCAGCTCTGTTACTCTCAGGCTGTTTCCTGAGATGAGGAAGGAGTGTTGCCAGCCATGGACATGAGAATGGGAGCAAGGCCACCCCTGCAGATGAGCTCTATACAGGTAGCACTGTCACAGTTACAGAGAAGGGGACCAAGGGAGGACACATTTATGAAGACTGAGGTTCACCAAGTAATTTTGATAATATGAAACGAGACATCTCTAGAAGAAACAACTGACAAGCTGCTATTAGAGACATGCTCACCACCTGACATCCCTCCGTTAAGATACCAATGACTGCAAAGCTGATAGAGTAGTGTTGACTTATACCTGCTGAAAGACCAGCACTTTTGTTTCGTCTCTGGAGCATCTCAGATTCAGAGAGATCAAAAACATCATGAGACAGATACTGCATGTCCTTTTCCAGAGTGATGTTGATATTTTGGATATTTCGTGCTGATACAATGATACCTGACTGAAGGTTTCTCGCATAATCCTATCTGTATTAAGAATGTTCTGCAAGAGGACAAAGTTTACCACTTTTGCTTCAAAATATAAAAGCAGACATAAATACGTAGCAAAGAAGGGATCCACCCTGAAGTCTGTTTTTCTAGTACATGCTAAAAATATTTGAGCAGCTCTTGCTGCAGTCCTATGGAGTTAAGTCATTATATGGTATCGACTTTGATGTAATAAATATAGCATTATCTACTGTCATGTTTTATGATAGTTTCATACCCTGATTGACATAAACCACTATAAAACCTCATATTTGAACTCAGATCAAAAGAGATTATGCACTAGCTCAGACAGATGCTTTTTATTCATTTCTTTCGGAAATGCCTGGGATTTCTACTGCAAGCCTTCTCGGGACATGCATTTAGCTGGTCATCTGTTTGTAGATTTCCAGAGGTTGCTGCAGAACTCATGAAAGCTGGAAGAAAACTCATTTTCCATAGCTCAGGCCACCTTTTTTTCCTGGGGAACCCTGCATTCCACAAGTTCCACTCTCTGAATTTGATATATGTGAAATCCAAGCTTCCAAATTTGTGGTCCATAAGAGAGATTTTTTTTTTTTGCTACCACAAATGCTTTAAAACAGGCATCACAGTAGGAAATACACTGGAAGAGGAGAAGTGTTAGAATAGATGATAGAAGGGTGAGGTAGCTGTACCATAATTTCCCAAAGGCTGAAGCATTCAGAAAAGTTTATACAAGCTGGTCACTCATCCATTTAAAAAGGAGGGCTGGTGAGATCTAAGAGATGATTTTCTAGCTAGAGCCTGAAAATCCCAATCCCTAGTGATCACTGGCTACCTCTGGCTTCAAGGCTTCATGAAGAGTAACACTCCTTACACCAGAAAACTCTCTGTGTCAGGAGAGCAGACATGGTGTTCTGGACATACCAACAATTTTGGCATTTTCTGGCAATACCGACAGTCACAGGAAAGGTTTCCTATATTATAATCCTGGCACACAAGAGTTATATTTAGATCAAACCTGGGTCTTGACTCTTCTCTTCTACACACCAGTAGGACTGGATTTGAGCACTGAGGTTCTTCAGTGACTATTTGTTTTACTTGTGCTGCACAATCGCTATAGTCATTTATAAAAGCCTACTAATCTGACTGTCAGTGATTACTGCAACTGTTGGTGAGATCTGACAGTGAGAAACTGCTAAATGTAAAATGACAGTGCAAGACAGTGTCTTGTTTCCTATGCAGTGCATGCCACTAAGCTGATGGTACCCTTGGGAACGGGGTCCTCACTTGACTTGCAGTGGCAATTCTGCATGCAAAGCTCAGTAGGAGCATTTCTCTGTAGTCCAAGAATCACAGAATCATAGAATGGTTTTGGTTGGAAAAGACCTTTAAGATCGTTGAGTAGAAGATGCAGTAGAAGCATCTTCCGTCTCCCTCCTCTGTACCCTTTTGTCACCTTGGCCCCTCAGCTGGACAAAAGCAAGCACACAATCCTGGAAAAGATCCTCTTGCCAGACTGGTGCTACCCACCATGTCCACAAATATCCTCATGTCCCTGCCCACATCAGCAAAGTTGGGAGGCAAAGCCAAGCTGTAGGAAGGTTTACCTGAACTTGGCAAATGCTGCATGACAGCTACCTCAGCTAACTCTTAACACCTGATGCCCTTCCCAAATACTGTATTTGTCAGCTTACGTTCAGAAGGGTGGGCAGGCACCCCACGCTCTCCCATAACCAGCCTGGCAAGCACCGAGAGAAGAGCCATGCACAGGAGAAGTAAGGTCACCCAAGGCTTGGGCTTGGTCATGATCCAGCCCCTGCCAGCATGCAGAAAAGGGCACTGAAATGGACAGAAGAGCAGTTCTGCCTAAAACACACTTCTTTGCAGGCAGCAGCAATATGAAGAGTGGACCAGACACATGATGTCATCCTTTTTATCATCCATAAATCTCCTGCTTTCCATGCTCCTAGCCAACTGTATGACGTGGTGGATCAAACTTTGCTAGAGAAGGTATAGAAGCTCATTTGTTATGTCATATGAAATAACTTGTGGGTCTGCCACAAGGGATATCAAACATTGTTTATCCAAATCTATAAATCTAGTAAAACTTAAGGTGGGGATTAGGATGTAGCTTTGGTGCAGCTCCACTACAAGAGGAATAGCTTCCTTGAAGAGATAGCACTTGCAAGTTTTGAAAGAACAGTGCCATGGAACACATCCTTTCCTTTATATAAATATGTTCATAAAAGACTTGAGCCTTTAGCCCTACTGAAATCATCAGGCAAATAAGTATCCATTGTATCCACTAAGAATGAAGGAATGGATATGCCAGCCTCGAATTTTAGGGCCAGTTTCAAGTACGTGCAGCAGTGTAGAGAAGATCAGAATAATACTATTCAGGAGACACGAAGGAGGAGAATGTAAAGATGTGTCCACAAGCAAGTTTCTTCTTATCTAAGTATTTAAATCTCATAGGGCATAACATAGACCCAGGCCTGGCCAAGGTCAAAGAGCTGCGGAATTCTACATTAAAAAATACCACTCAATAACATGTTCTTGATTAAAGTTAAAATAAAATTCTAATGTTAATGCAAAAATGTTGGTGAGCTAGAAGGCCTCAAAACCTCTAAAGCAAATGTGACAACCCCTGACAGCATTCCTAGCACAAAGCATCCACCTCTCCAAAGGCACCATTCCAGAGAGAGGCAGGCATTTATCTGGGGCACAGGCTGGACCTACAGTCCCTGGTATTTCCTAAATACCTTTAGGGAGAAAAAACAAGGGGCATTTTCAGACTTGAATATGCTATCAATGAGCAAAACTCCATTTGTACTGTCTGCAGCCCTCTGGCAAGTGCTGAGCAAGAGAGTCTGGAGGGTCTGAAGGAAACCACCCAAGAGACCACTTAACCTTCTGCGCAACAACCTCATCACAGAAAAATGCCTCTCGGCCAGTGGCATCTTTGTCTCTCCCACAGGAGAACACAGTGTAAAGTGAGCTCAGGGTGAGAAGTATTATGCAGTTGGAAGTACAGCTGTGTTTCCATTAGGAAGGACTGGTCAGGTCCTGTGCCTTCTGAAGGCTTTGGCGTTTCCGACAGGCGTTTCTTTCCTGTATTGGAAAGAAACGGTGGTAAAAGGACTTTGAAAGGACACCAGTGGTATGTGAGAGACAAGTCTGTAGTCAGTAACCACAGCTAAATTTCTGCGCATGGTGGAGTTAGTAAAAGCGTTAAATGAAGTGATCCACTAAATTTTTCTCCAGCCTTTCTCCAGCTGAAGATATCTTCACTCAGATGCTGTGTACACTAAGTGCATGCTGTTATGCTCTTCCACTACTGGCAGTGTGGACTTCATATAATTGCTACTTCTCTAATTTGGCAGAGAACTGTCAATATAACAATCTTGGAGGGCTCATTGTAAAAATGAGCTCAGCAGTTAATGCATAAAACATCATTCCATGTAAATATCTCCTGGGGTCCTGAAATCACTATATATTAAAGTATGGCCAGTTAGCTCAGCCAAGAACAAAGTCACAGAAAACTTTATGAGCTTTGTGTGAGCTGGAGAGACAGAGAACTCTCTGGGAAGGAAGAATGGCTTTTTTATTGTGTGATGTTAAATGTGCAACTATACTTAGATAAAATCAGAAATTTCAACTGGCATTTAACTTAAGAGGACAGGAGTTACTACTAGGTCACAGGTTTTGGGCTGGCAGAAGTCAGGTTGCAACATTTACGAAGATGGTTTAAGGAAACGTTTGTTTGTATTAATATGAGAAAACAGGTCTAAAACACCTTTTGAGACAGCGTGATTTCTGAGCCAGTAATGAGTGTCTGAAAAAAAACCCCCACATACAGCAATGTGGGTCTTTTAACTAGAAAATACCCATTGAGAGGACTTGCTGTCAATGCTCCCAGCTCCACCTCTATTCCTATGGTACCTTGTACTTCTGAGTTTTGCACCTTTACTAAGAGTTTGGTAGCCTCATCCTTACCAGCACAGTATATAACCTGCCTTTCATCTCCTGCAAAATCAGCAGAATGACAGGAGTGTAAATGAGACAAACATTGGAAGTAACAGGTGTGTTGTTTGGCATTTGCTGTTACTCACATCCAGCCTGAGCTGAATACCCATATACATGAGCAGTCTTGTCTTTAAGCCAAGAGTTCTGCACATTGGTATAGACTAACCTCAATATGTGAAGCGTATTAGTAAAATCACATTCCCTTCCTCACTTCGGTTCTGCTTAGTCCTTTTCCCTTCCCTCCAGGACAGATGCCTTTGATGCATCTTATCTTTAAAATCAGCAATTTTTTCCAGATTTTGCAGGAAATGTATTTAGGGTCTTTCTTTCCTGAAGATCAATGATCATCCTCTAGTTTCCTGTATGATTTCATGGCATTTCTGCTTCCTGGTCACTAAAATTAGGCTTCTCTTTAAAAAGTAACATAACATGGGCAATTGAATCAATGGGAAATGCATATCAGCATTTCTTCTCCTGCAGCAAGGACGGAACAGGAGCTACCTGTGTTGCATGACAAAGCAAACTCCATCTCCGTGCCACAGGGAAAGCGCTAAGGGCCATACCTGGGCATTCTGTGTTCTGCAGCAACCCCATGCCTGATGTCTCCTGCCAGCACAGTCCTCGATGGATCCCTGCTCAGCTCATCCTCAGGAACCCATGGACCTTTCTGCTGACAGGTGGAATTTGTTGTACATGGCTCATGACTTGTATTATGTAATTCAGCCCACTGATTTAGTCACTTGTTTCCCAGAGTATCCAGTTCTAAGAAGAATCTGTAATCTACTGTGATCATAGCAACCAGCAGGCATAAAGTATTTTTAAAGGAGGCTATTTCGTGGAGGAAAAGCCTCAACAACGAATCTGTGCAGAACTCATGGAGCACAATACAAAGGCTCTGTCTTGTATGGATGTGGAGTAGAACACCCTCATCCTTGTGTCCTGCAGCCACCAACAAATGAAGTAAATGCAGCACCAATGCAATGGATGCACATGCACACGTCTTGTATGCAGGAGCCTGTGCTGGGAGAGTTGGTGCAGAGGCAGGTGCTGACACTGCTCAGCCCTCTACCTGTGTTTAATTACAGCAGCCTCATCCCTTGTACTTCACTCCTTATCTCATCTAGTGTCAGTGGATATCCAAAGCCATGTTCTTAGCAAGCATATGGTATTTCAGATCTGGATCACAGAATCTGTACCTATTTAGGCTGATATTGCTGATATCTCTTAAACAGTGCATCTGGCTTCTCACAGCCTATGAGGACTGGAGCTCTGTTGTATCTTACTTAGGATGTTTATGTGCATCAAACACTGGATTGTGGTCTTTTTCAAAAGTATACGTTATTAGTACTTATTTATATCAAAGACACACAGAAAAATTCAATGCTCAGCTTGTTAAAGTGTTACCCAAGCACAAAACAAAATAATATTCCACCCCTCTTCAAGTCCATGATCAAAGCAAATGAGAAGAAACAGCAGGCACATATGGACCACAAGGAAAGAACAATTATATATGACAATAATGTGCTGTAAGAGTTGATGAGTTCTATGGATTAAAGACTGTAAATGTAATTTTCAATGAAACAACATCAGAGTTAAACATAAGAATGGTTGTGCTGGGTCAGAACAGGCTGCTGAGTTTCTCCTCAGTCCTCTCCTCACCATCGTTTCACGATCTCCTTGCTTTTCCAGGACCACAGTTGGTGACTCCTTGGAAGCCTTTGCAAGAAATCTCTGTCACAATGGCTGTTCATGCAAGAGCAACAGCGCATGCCCATCTATCTCTTCTGGCTAGTGCTCCTTGTTCAGAAAAAGTGCACCATGACTTAGACATCAAACCCAAAGGCAGCTCATATCCACACACAGATCCCAATCCTGTCACTTTTTAATTGCCCCTAACTTGACTGACTGCACCAGAGCCAGAGTTTGACCAGTGTATGTTATATAAGCTGCACATCACAGCATGGAGACTGTGACATGCAACACACTCAGAGGATTGTAATCCTATTTCTTATTTACATAGCTGCTCTGCAAAAAAATGGCTTGCCTGCCTGCCTTCCTGCCTTCCTTCCCAGCCAAGTTGTGCTCAGTGAAACATCTTGCACCCATCTTTTGCCTCATTCACTTTAATCAGAGAATTTAAATATAGTACAGGAAATGCAATTCCTGTAACACTGCTTCACTTCCATAAAGATACTCATGCATAAGAGTTGCACGTGTGCATTTCTGTCTGTGTATACACATCAGATGCTTTTTATAGAGGAAGAATCCAACTTCTGTTCTTAATTTCCCAGTACTATTGCCTTCCTTCCCTTTCAGCTAATAGAGCTCCTTCAGAATGATAATATTGTTCCCTTTTCTCAAACACCAGGAAAATCTGATACTCACAGTAATGATTTATCTGACAAATCTTTCCACTCACCTACAGCTATGAGTAATACTTAGCCGTACTGTAAACCATACTGTAAGATCATTAGTCTGAGACATCTGAGGCCAAATTCTGTGATATTTTGGAATGCAAATGAAGCTGACAGGGTTTAACAAAGGAATTTATACAAAATGAGCAGTGTTAGAAGAGAGTGTAACAGCACTTCCAGGTGTAAAACGCCTCTCACCTGGGCACTCCAGGGATGGAGATGCTTATGAATATGGATTTCTCACATCCTGCAAGTTTCAAAAAGAGTAGGGGTCCACTGCCTTCCCCTCAGGTGTTTTCTTTGTAGCTATTCATCTCCTTTCTTTTCTTGTAAGTTCCTGAAATGACACATTTAATCTAGATCCAGGAGGAATGCTTCGTGCCAAACTAAGTGGACTTAGTTCTCTTCCGCCTCTTTGGATGAGAAACAAAATTTCTTCCTTTTGACACCACTTCTACCCAGAGCCAAATATTTTTTTCCATCCAACTGACTGTTTAAATAAAACGTCTTGACATAGCCTTATAAAGAACAAAAAGCACAGCCATGCCACACACAATCAGCAGCTCAAGTGCAAGAGGAAAGGCAAAGGATCGGCACAGCCCACTTGACTTCCCTGGTCTTTGCAGTGGTGACAAGTGTGGATTTAGTCTTTCCTGATCCTAGTATCTATGGCGAGTGCTGCTGTTCCATATGCTGCTTGCCTTGGGCAAGATGGGCTTCTCATCCTTAATTCAACGATGAAACTTTGCATGGCGTCTCTGTCTTTATGGACATTTGGGATGACAAAACAATTTGCAAGTCAATCTCTTTTCAGATGTGCCAGAGACCAAAACAAGACTGGCTTACTAACTAAAATAAGGAGGATCTCAGTAGTAGTTTTTAAGTTTCTTATATCTCAGTAGCTGTCTTGCAGCATTTCTATACCTTAGAGCCTGGAATTTAACCCCATCTATAAAGCTGGTTCCCTCTTGCAGGTGAAAGACAGTATGTTTGCCTGGTGTAGTGATGAGAGAGGCACATCTCACATGAAAACATAGCAACATTCCTTGCTGTTCAGAAGGTGTATGGGTCCCAATCCCCTCATGAGCTGCTGGGCCTTTCTGCCTGCGACAACTTTTCATTAAACAAACTAAATGACAAAGTGACTCGACTACTGAATGAGGGAAAGGCTGTGGATGTAGTCTTCTTGGACTTCGGTAAAGCCTTTGGCACGGTTTCTCACTGCATTCTGCTTCAGAAACTGTCAGCCTCTGGCCTGGACAGGCGCACACTCTCCTGGGTTGAAAACTGGTTGGATGGCCGGGCCCAGAGAGTGGTGGTCAATGGAGTTAACTCCAGCTGGAGGCCAGTCACAAGTGGAGTTCCTCAGGGCTCAGTACTGGGTCCAGCCCTGTTCAATGTCGTTATCAATGACCTGGATGAAGGCATTGAGTGCACCCTCAGCAAGTTTGCGGATGACACTAAGCTGGGAGGAAGTGTGGATCTGCTGGAGGGTAGGGAGGCTCTGCAAAGGGATCTGAACAGGCTGGACTGCTGGGCCGAGACCAATGGGATGAGGTTCAACAAGGCCAAATGCCGGGTCCTGCACTTGGGGCACAACAACCCTATGCAGCGCTACAGACTGGGGGAAGAGTGGCTGGAGAGCTGCACAGGAGAAGGACCTGGGGGTGTTGATTGACAGCCGACTGAACATGAGCCAGCAGTGTGCCCAGGTGGCCAAGAAGGCCAAAGGCATCTTGGCTTGTATCAGAAACAGCGTGACCAGCAGGTCCAGGGAGGTTATCCTCCCTCTGTACTCGGCACTGGTGAGACAGCACCTTGAGTACTGTGTTCAGTTCTGGACCCCTCACCACAAGAAGGATGTTGAGGCTCTGGAGCGTGTCCAGAGAAGAGCAACGAAGCTGATGAGGGGGCTGGAGAACAAGTCTTAAGAGGAGCGGCTGAGGGAACTGGGGTTGTTTAGGCTGGAGAAGAGGAGGCTGAGGGGAGACCTTATTGCTCTCTACAACTACCTGAAAGGAGGTTGTGGAGGGGAGGGAGCTGGCCTCTTCTCCCACGTGACAGGGGACAGGACAAGGGGGAATGGCCTGAAGCTCTGCCAGGGGAGGTTCAGGCTGGACATCAGGAAAAATTTTTCACGGAAAGAGTCATCGGGCACTGGAACAGGCTGCTCAGGGAGGTGGTTGAGTCACCTTCCCTGGAGGTGTTTGAGTCACCTTCCCTGGAGGTGTTTAAGGAACAGGTGGACAAGGTGCTGAGGGGCATGGTTTAGGGATTGTTAGGAATGTTTGGACTCGATGATCCAGTGGGTCCTTTCCAACCTGGTGATTCTATGATTCTATGATTCTAAATAAACAAGCTGCATAAAAAAATACCCCCGCAACCACCAAGATAAAACCTTGTATGATGCAACTTGGACTGTAGTCACTGGTGTGGCACCCAAAGGAAACTAAAGAAAAAAGACAGGCCAAAACAGAGTTTAAGCCACTGAAACTGGAAATCCCATTACCTCTTCTGGACTGTTTTCAAGCAAATCTGGGCTAGGTGGAAGTATTTCTCACTTGGCTAGATCACAGGTTGCTGCACTGGGATGTTCAGGAATGCCAAGATGAATGACCTGTCTACACTCTACTGGCCTTCAAGGACTTGTTTGATGCTGGTATGTTTTGACTATTCATCTCTGTAGGTTCCCCAAAACACTGCTGAGCCTCAGAAAAAAAGATGCTCGTAAAAGAGAAGTGTAGAATGTGGGTGTGATGGCCCCTAGTCCTGTTGGCCTGGACTTGCTAGCAAATTTGGGATGCTGCTCAAGGCATCGGTTTAGATCTATCAAGTTTTCCACTAAAGTTACTACAAAGACTGTAGGGGCAACTGTGTCATCTTTGTAATCACCAGAATTACTGAAGAGAAGTTCCTACCTCTTGGTTTGTGGGTCTTCAGACAGTGGAGAATCCTATCTTTTCTTTCAGGCATTTGGAAAGAGGCTGGGGATAGTGGGTTTTGGCCAATTCAGCATACACATTCATCTCTTGCTTCTTGGCTTGTTCCAGACTGCTCTGGAAAAGAGCTTTTCTAATGGCCAGCATCCCTCCAGGCTGTCTGTAGGTGCTGCCATTTCATCCTTCTGACCCCAGTCTTGCCTCCTCTGTGGACCCTCTTAAACAAATCTTTGCCACCATGTGCTGAGCATGTGAGCATTTGGTACTACCATGAGGAAATGGCATTCCCTGCCCTGCTTCATACTAGCAGTGGTACCTAGAGTTGTATTACACTGACAGTCATTGCTCTGAGGTTTAAATTCTAGCATATCCTCCAGCTTTGTCTCCCAGCAGCCTAGAAGACTGCCTTCAATTTCTTGAGGGGATTTTGGGTGTGACAATTCAATGAATATGCTACTGGGACAAATTATGATGAAAAGTAAAATCTCACGTCAAGTTCAGCAAACAACAACAGTTTGCTAGTGGTGCCTTAAGGATGCCTGAACATATTGTGTGGCACAGGGCTTCTGCGAGCATCACTTCTCAATTGCTTTGGATTACATCAAGACAGGCTGATTAGTTTCACCTGCAGCACTAGGCATGTCTTTAACTGTAATACCACCTGACAATGTCCTGAAACATTTTCTCTGTGAAGATCCAGGTTTTGGTTTGCCTCTCCAATTTTCATTTCTTGAGTGGCGAGGACAAGGTGCATGTTTGCAGGATCTGTCCCTGGACTTTCCAGACATTCGGTGTGCAAGAAGAGTAATCTCCACCACCATGAGCACGAAAAGCCCTACCAGCAGTGTCCTCATGGCAATCCTGCCCTGTGCTCCCATTAGCTCATGGGTGGCTCTTCCCTGGTAGAGGTGCCCTGTCATGGGCAGAAGGGAGTGGAACTTCCCCTTAAGGGTAAAACAGCTGTTCCTTCTCTTGCAATACAATCTCCTCCAGACTGCTCAGGAGCAACACAGCCCTCTAGCCTGCACTTAAATGTGGGCAGCTCATCAAGGGCAATAGCAATTTCCATGCTAGTAACCAGTCTCTTTTCTCAGAGAAAATCCCCTCAAAAAGCTTGACTCAAGAACTGAGTACTTGGGGGTTTGGTAGAGGCTGTGTCATTGATACCAAAGAGCAAGACAGCTGGTGGCTCAGATACTTGTGGCTAGAGGTGCAAATGGGTTGGCTGAGACAACCCTCACTAATCTTATAAGTCTCTAACCACGAGGTTAATGCTGTCCCAGGAACCCAGAAAAGGAGCTCATTTCCCACAGGGGTCAGCAAAGAATTTCCCCCACCGTCGCTCACTGTACAGCACCACAGTGCCCAGGGGATGTCCTGGCAGACACGCACCTACCCCCAGAAGGAATGCACACAAATGACCAGTGCTGAGCTCCAGCCCTCAAGGGGAACTCATGACCACTGTGGAAGTGAGCTATTAGAAATCTTTGTCTTAGACCACAAACCAAGGGCTGTGCCATTACAGAGCATTATCTGGACTGTTTCAGCAGTAATCAGCCCAGCACTCTGCTGTTCCTGCTTATGCCACCTGACATCACTTGGCTTGTGGTACATCAGTGCTTGAGTCCTCTTCGCAAAGTCACTCTGGTTTACCCAGACGGCTATTCCAGCAACCTTCTCTTGTTCTCTTCCCCAAGCCCTGCGCAAGGGAGTGTTTGGGGAAAGTGCAGTTGGGGCAGGAGAAAAGGTTTGTCCCACAGCTGCAGAGGCAGGTGGCAGGCTCAGACAATGAAGACAGATAACTAAAACCAAAGGTCTTGTTCATGGCTTTCCACCTTATCGTAGTCCTTACCAAGACCTGGTTTTAGGCTGGGAAATGACAGCGAGCAGGATGGCATGAGTTGTCTTGAGGAATTACTGGTCAGGTATAGAACTGTAAGAATGGGCAGATTCATTTATTTATACAGAAATTGTACGCGTATACAAAAATATATTTGTATGTACATAACTATGTAAATGTGTGTATATAAAAAAGATCTCTATACATGGCAAACCCATTAGTAAGCAGTCCTTATTCTTAAAGATTTTGCTGCTTGCCATGGGATAATGTTGAAGGACAAGCATGCTAAGACCTTGACTCAGATCACATTATCTATGAAGAACTTGAACATAATTTTTCCAGCCTGTAGGTTAAGGTGACTGGCTGGGTTTTCCTTCTTCAGTGGAAGAATACTGGAATATTCAGAGGTCCCACGTGAAGGGTAAATATGCCAATTCCATTAACTTCCTTGATCATTACCACAGCATCAGCCTGAAAACCCATTTGTCCAGAGGTGAATATTTCCCTAATGGGATAAACAGAAATATCTGTAGGAAGTGTTCTGCCTGTGCCTCCTCCTGCTTGAGATCCCAGTGAGGCTCTTATGAGGAAAGGCAGAGACATGAGTCTGTTTAGCCTGGAAAAGACTGAGAGGAGGTCTTATCAAAGCTTACACATATCTAAAGGGTGGGTATCAACAAGGTAGGGCCAGGCTCTTCTCTATTGTGCCCAGAGCCAGGTCAAGGTATAACAGGCACAAACTGGAGAACCTTAACATGAGGAAAAAATTCTTTACTATGAGGGCAACAGAGCACTGGAACAGGCTGCCCAGGGAGGCTGTGGCATCTCCTTCTCTGATGATACTCAAAACCCACCTGGATGTGCTCCTGTGCAAACCGTTCTAGGGTAATCTGCTTTAGCAGGAGGGTTGAACTAGATGATCTCCAGATGTCCCTTCCAACACCAACCATTCTGTGATTCTGTGAGGACGGGACTCTGATGTCCTCAAAAGAACCCAGTGACAAAAGCAAAGCACTCTCTGTGGTGCCCAAAAGCTGTCATGCTGACAGAGCTATGGCCTCTTCCTGCAAATCACCATCAGGCTACATGGACAGAAGACGACAGACAGCACTGTGAATTAAAATAATGAGAAAAAAACTCCCCACCATGGTCCTTAATGCCTTGGTTTCAGTGCAATGACCTTGAGTTTCTTATTAAATTATCTGCCCACTGCAGCTAATCAGCTGATAGAATTTCTCTCATTTCATGTTTTCTCTGTGAGCCAGGGAGGAATTTGTTGTTGGTAACAATGCTACAGAATAAACCCACATTTTGCCTTAGGTAATTCAAGATTGTACAGTCTAGTGTGCCAGTGAAATTTTTAATGTCCTTGATGTTTATGGTCCCAATCTTCAACTGTGACTCTGGTAAAATGTAGGAAGAAAATTTCCCTCAGAAAACAAGATCAATGCACTATTGGTGGATACCAGATTGAGATATGAAAATACCATGGGAAAATACTATGCTGCAGTATAAATCTCTAAACAGCCAAGGAGAAAAATTAGGTTGAAGTAAGTTGCTGAGAATTAATGGAAATATTATGAGATATTACCAGAAAAGACCTGACAAAAGGTCTTAGTAGGCATTGCAATAAATTCAGAGGGATGTAGAGAACATATTCCAGGAGCAGCAGACATATGATAAAGGTGCATGTTGAATACAATTAAATCCATGGTGGGCAGTGGTTGAAAAGCCAACACTTGAAAAAGCTACACGAGCTCTAAGAGGAGACAGGTGGAACAGGCTGATAACAGGACTTCAAAGTATCCGTATCTGGATATCTTGGTATTCATGCTAATGTTTCTGAATTCCCATCTCAGCCACTGAGGATGGGCATAAACTATCAGTCAGCAGATGCCGTAAGTCAAAAAATATATCTCATTCCAACACTTTGACAGTAAATCACAAACAAGTATGATGTGTAAATAACATACATACATTGTGTTCAAATGTTTTATTTCATTTATATTTAATTTTTCACCCTCAAATAGGGATTAGAGTGTGAGCACTTTTAAACTTCTGGAATAAAATCATTTCCTAGAAATACATTCACAAGTCCAGTGCCTCATTGAACTTTCAGCCAGGCTTCAGCCAACCCAATCAAAAAATTATTGGCCAAATATTAATGACAAATAGTATGGTGTTCACATAGAACATTACAGGCAAAACATGTCCTCTTCACTATATTGCAGAGAGAAAGCCCTAGAATGCCAGCTGCTTGTTGAACTGTTCATATCACCACACTACTGTACCTCTGGAGAGGACAACGTCTGTTGAGAAGTGCCACGTTTTCAGCACTAGAGCTCAGAAAGCTCTTACACTTATTTAAGACTTATGTTTCGAAGCAACAGAAATAATTTCTTTTGGCAAGTATTCTCTCCAATATGTGCAGATAGTTCCTGTACAGTAAAAATTAACAATAAAATTGCACTGTAGCAAGAGGTAAACTTATAAAACAGACCTTGCTGGGAGAAGCCAAACTAAATGTGTCTAACCCACTCCAGGAACCTGCCCGGCTTCAGCTCCTTTTGTCCAAACCACAGAGTTGCTCTGGGCTTGGCAAAACCCTGAAAGGTTATGCTGACAACCTGGTGATCACAAGGGGCTGCACCCCTCCAGAGGCACTTGGTAGTCAGCACAATTGCCTTTTCTATAACGGGCCCATCGGCTGCTCCCATCACACAGCTTTGCCTGTAGAGCAACACACCTTGTACTCTTTATTTATTTCTAAAATTTCTATCGTACTTTCTCTGGCCAATTTGTTCCCTTGCCCATTGTCTTTCCCAGTCTTCATATCCCTTCTAACAAAAAAAATATCCTCAAGTTCTTCCTTCCTCCAGCTCCTCCAGTGAGTCTCCACCTTCCCTCTTTGCTTCCTTCACAAACCTCAAGTCCACGCTCCTAGTGACTGTGTGAGCTCAGATATCTGCCCAGGTCTTAGATGCTCTACTGAAACACTTTATCTATGGTCCCAACCCTTGTCTGGCCTCCTGCAAGCTTGTGTCTTCCTGTTCTTCCTACCGGGTGACACACGTCAAACCTGCCAAGGTACATCTGCTTTCATGAACTAGATGAACCTGCAGGTTTCTCATCACTTTCTCGTGCAATCAGAACCACAACCAGGCTTAAGTTTTTCAAGGATTCAAAGCAGAGCTTTTTCTGGAGTTTAGCCCATAGGGTGAAGAGTGTGAGGTCTGAAATCCTATTGCCAGATGTTTCTACCATTGCAGAGAGGATGGTGGACACACAGCTTGTGCACAGCTGCAGTTGCACTGAGACCTGACCCACTTCCCCCTGCACTTTGTCTTTGCTGTTGTTGCCAAGTTAATCTGAACCATCTGGCTGCTGCCATCTTCTAACTGCCACACCTTTTCTGCATATTTTCTTGTCATTGCTAGTGCGTTGTTCCGGTGTCTTTGAGAAAACATCTGCGCTGAGGATCCCCCTTTTATAACCTCTTTAAAACACGTCACCATCTGCTCGCTTTTAAAATCTCTTCCTTGATAACTTCACTAGCGACTGGCCCTTCAATGACCTCCCAATTCATAGCAAGACACTCGAGCCTCTTCTCTTGGGTGTCAAAAGCTCTCTGCTTCTTGGCGTTTACACAGTGTTAGAAAAAGACCCCCACCACATCTCTCCCTGCACCAGCCCAGCTCCAGTCATGCAGTCTTTGGGTTCTGCCCTCCTAACAGACCATTTCATTGCCCCAAAGCCCATCTGCATCAAACACCCAGACACAACCACTCTTGAAATCTTCACTGCTTGTTTTTTCGCCTTTAAGTCCCTCTCTACCTTGTTTCTTTAAGTCCTTCTCGGCTGAGTACATGCCCCACTTTTTTGCTGCTCCCTCTGACTGACACTTCACCATGCGCTGTTTCCATTTACTTGACCCCTTTTAAGCCTTGTTTGCTTTATCAGTCAAAGCCAAAAGTGTTTTCACTTTTCAGCACCACCAGGATCCACAAGAATCTCCTGTTCTTTTTTCCATATTGTCTTCTCCAATCCAGATTCCCAACTTGCCTCTACTCTAAAACTTTCACAAGATTCTTGCCTTGAGATTGCTTTCTCCTTCTACGTGACACATCTCCACATAAAGTTCTATTTCTGCAGTGACTCTGATGATGATGACGCAGTTTTTTTACTGTCTTACTTCTCCCTTTCCTCATATCTGCCTAAGGTTCAGATATTCCATAAACCAAAACATCACTTCATTTTTTTCTACACATACAAAAAACATAATAGTACTGTAAGCTCCTATTGATATAGTATTCTTCGTGTTTTAAAACCTCACCAGGTACTCCCCAGTTAACTTTATAGTCTTCATCTTTAGTTGAATCCTATCATGCATTTCTCCCTCATACCATTTTACCTGTGTTTTTCACGTCTTACAGCAAATTGCATCTGATTTGCTCATGCTTCTTAGCTCCTCTCTTCATTCTCATTACCTTAATCACTTTTTTAATACTCTGCGGTATTTTGGACTCAAAGATTGGAGAGAATATTGCATATTAAATCTAGTGATATCAAAAGCAGGTCCAAAGAGAGCCAGGAGTGACTGCTCACTCTGAGCAGCCCAATCTGTGGGGATGGGTTCTTGTTTGCAAGGAGATTCTTTGAAAAATTATTTGGTTTTGAAGACAGGGACTGAGAAACAGAAACTGCATATTTTCAGATCCACTCAAGTGGAAAGCTGAACTGAAATACCAGTAAGTGGAGGTAAGCTGTCTATGGGACTTGACACAGTGGTTATGATTAAAGCCAATGTGTGTATGATGTAATATATGCTTCAACAGTTACTTTGCAATGTATTTTACTTCTTTGTTTTCCTCCAGCTTTCTTCTGATTGACAGACATGGATTTGAACATCCTGAGGACCTCTGGAATGGATTTGAGATCCCAACATGACCCTAGCAGGACCTAATTCTCTAGCATGCTCCTCTCCTCCATCTGTGCTTAGCATTTGTCTGGTACAAAGAGCTTATCCTTTAGAAAGCACTAAATGATCTGTTTTGCATGAAAATACAGGAAGATAAGAAAAAACAGGCTTTGATTTCCTCAAGCAAGTTTCTACACTAAGGGTGATTTGTTGCTGTGTTGAGTGAAGCTTTGGGCACTCCTTATGGTGAAGAAGTCTCTCTCAGCTGCATTTGGCCCTTTCATTACACCAAGGCTTAGTGGACTCCTAAAGAAACCATTCTTCTTCCTGAAGAAAGCTGGTTGATTTAGTGAAACCGATTGGGTGTGGTTTTTGTTTTTTCCTAACAATTTTTTACTTAAAAAAAATATCTTTCTGTTACTCTTAGCCTTTCATCCTTTCTGCAGCAGAGTCTTAATGGTGTTTCAAATGCTCCACCCCAAAATAAGTGCAATGGCATTTCTAGCCCAAAGAGGGGTTGGTTTCTTTTCCAGTTCTGGTGTCCAGATAACCATCTGCTACCTATATTCTATTGGCATTTTTCTTGCTCCATATTTTTTCTTTAAATGCAGCATCTTGACTACATAGGGTTTACGTGAAGCAGAAGCCCAGTGTTCTCCACTCAGTCCACCAGCATGGGTTGTGGGACAGATTTTTTTATATCTGTGAAGCATTGCCCATGTAGACAGACTTTGAGCTTCAGATTGTGAAATGACTCTCTTCTTCCCTCCGTGACATTCACCACTCCTCCAGTGACATGTTTTGGGAACTTACATGTCCAGCTACCTCTTACATAGGAAAACATACTTGGTTTTTGCTGTCTTTTTATTTTGAACCTGTCTTAAAAAGGAAGAGAAAGTGCTAGTTTTTCTGAACCATCACTTCTTTCAAAGTCACTTCTAATCTACCCATGGTATGCTACTGTATTTGCGTTTCAAATAGCTTTTTCTTTCACAGAACATGCATTTCCCTCTATTAAGTCTGTATTTCCAGCCAATATCAAACTTCTCTCATCTTTAACAAGCCTTATGAGGATATAAAAGTTTTTGGCATTGTTATAAACAGTTCCAATCCCATCTATGCAACTCTCATTGCCATTTGGCTTATTGGTTTTGAATCTGTACCTCTCTAATCACTCATTTTGTCTGAACTGCTGGTTCCTGTTTTTCTTCTCTCTTACTAGCATACGGCACTCTGCTTGACATGGTGGTGAGATTCTAACAAGAAGATCATTGAGCAGACCATTTTAGACCTGTTTCCTTGTTAGAAAATCCTATAACAGCTCAAATTTCTGAAAGGGGAGAGACTATTGTAGATGGGGTCTGCATATAGTGCGTGGTGCATTGGTTGGAGTCCTGCTCAATGACAAAACACCCAGGGCTCACAGCATCTAAGAGGAACATAAGGCTATCGATTCTATTCTTTTCTTATAGTGTTTGCATCAATAAATAGTATTTTAAATGATACCTTACAGAGTACGAGTGCCGTTCATATTGGGATCATAAGGGACCAGCACCCACTGATGCAAAACACATGGCTATGGTTTGAGTGGTATGTTGGATTTGCCCACCACCAGTCAAAAGTTACTTACAGCTTAGGTGGAAGAATCACATTCAGATCATGAGCCCAGGGATTTTCCTGCTCAGGGAGGGTTAAACACCATCAACAAGGTGCAAAGGGAGAACATGTTGGATATTGGACTCGTCTAAGAAATGGAAAGAGCAATTAGCCATTCCAAAATGCCTTGTGTATACCGACTTCCTTGTTTTTTTTCAGGAGAAAGCACCTTTTCTGGGCTTCTGGAGGACTGAAAATGAGATGGCAAGGGGAAGGGAGGAAAGAGGAGAAGAAAGAGGAGAAGAAAGAGGAGAAGAAAGAGGAGAGGAGAGGAGAGGAGAGGAGAGGAGAGGAGAGGAGAGGAGAGGAGAGGAGAGGAGAGGAGAGGAGAGGAGAGGAGAGGAGAGGAGAGGAGAGGAGAGGAGAGGAGAGGAGAGGAGAGGAGAGGAGAGGAGAGGAGAGGAGAGGAGAGGAGAGGAGAGGAGACACAGATGGGCTGCAGCTCAGATGCCCCAGGAGTCCACCTGAGACCGCTCCACCTTATGACCTGTGTTCTGATCTTTGTCAGCCACAACTTCTTGTTTCCACTGCTGGACTTCAGCTGAAAACAAGTTATTATGGGCTGAATCAGGTTGCTGAGGGGAGTCAAGGAAGGATGAGGGCCGGCAAAGGGGACGGAGAGCAGTCCTGTCCTTTCTACCTCCAAGAGCTGTTATACAAACTGGGTTCAAGTCAATAGTGACAGATGGATGTGGGTCACTCTGTGGAGGTACCATCCTCTTTCATGTACTGTAGAGTCAAGCAGATGACCTGCATGTACTAGAAGTCTAAGTTACGGACAGTAAAGCTAGATGAGACGACAACCATGTTTTTCCAGGCTTTTCTAACCATATGGGTTAGAAAGCCCATGTGAGTTAGAAATACTGTGTTTTCATAAGAAACGAAAGTTGAGATTTCATCTAATCCAGATGCTTTCAGGAGTGGGGACTTCATTAAAAATTTGCAATTGTATGATGAGTTGCTGATACTGAAAATTTGGCAATGCCAAAATCCTGTTTGCCAGCATTTTTAGAAGACAAATTATGCAGTGAATAGTGGTGGGAATTCCAACATTTTCCTCATTTTAGAAATGGTTGTAACTCTCTGTAATGTCCATGGGACCCACCTGCTGACATTCTTTGGTTACATTTTCTGATAGATTTTTTATACGAGCAGTTAATTGCTCTCTCTTGATGAGTTCTGGTTTATCAATGACAAATTCAGAGCAGAAAACAGATATCAGTGCCCACAGAAGAATAACAAAGGAAGCCCAATTATATGCCATTTACAACAACATGATATATTTAACTTGGTTTAATGTATGTTAGCAATGAAGGCAGTGGATGTTAGATTTAATTGGATTCAGAAAAATGATGAGTCCCTCTGGAACTATTCCTGGTGAATGTCCAGGAAGATTTACAAGTATTTTAATAAATTAAAGGCATATGGGGGGAAAAAGGGAAAGAAAATATATTAGCCGATTTCTTCTTTGCATCTCAAAGATTGTAGTTTCAGATCCTCACAGTCCCACAGGTAATGTTCTGGGATGCTGCATTCAAACACACAAACAAACAAACAAACAAACAAAAGCATCCAGTGAGAGAATGCAAAGGGGAATGCAACTGGGGAGCCAAAGGGACTCTACCCTGTACCTGGTAAGCTGCTTGCATTTGTCTGGTCCCATGCTGCTGCACTTGCTGTCTGGAGGGGCTATTCAGCATCACAGGAGCACAGCTCACCTGACACCTTCTGTTGGGGTGTGGAGCCCAGCAGCACCCTGCTGGGGGCAGGAGGCCTTGGGAAGAGTTTAAGGGGCAAAGGCAAGAAGGAGCAAGGCTGTGGCACAGCTGAGGTGGGGTTATGGCACATCGTCCTTCTTGGATATTGTGATGAAGTCTCGCCACCCTGTCTACAATCAGAGCTTCAGTTTGGACTCAAACTGTTCTTCAGATCCCTGCACCTAGATTATGTGCATCTTGCACCTGCAGCGTGCTGACCAGTATGTCTGGACAACTACCTATAAAAGTAGTTTCTCACATCTTAGAATCGTAGAATCACGGAACAGTATGGGTTGGAAGGGACCCATAAATGTCATCTAGTCCAGCTCCCCTGCATTTTCAACTAGATCCGGTTGCTCAGAGCCCTGCCCAACCTGATCTTAAGTGTTTCCAGGGACAGGGCATCTACCACCTCTCTGAGAAACCTGTTAGTGTTTCAACATCCTCATTGTAAAAAATGTCCTACTTATACCTAGTCTAAATCTTTTGGCTTAAACCCATTACATCTTGTCCTACTGCAACAGGCCCTCTTGAAAGTTTGCCCCCATCTTTTTTATATGCCCACTTTTGGTATTGAAAGGCCACAATAAGATCTCCCCAAAGCCTTCTTTTCTCTAGGCTAAACAACCACAGCTCTATGAGCCTGTCTTCATATGAGAGGTGTTCCACTCCTCTCCTGATTTTTGTGGCCCTCCTCTGGACCCTTTCCAACAAGTCCATATCTCAGCTGTGCTGGTATCTTGCCCTCCTTTCCTGACTTCTTACACCTGGGGACTGAGACATCTTATACTCTGTGGAAAGCGTCCTTAAAGATCTGTCGGGTCTGTTCTGCTTCCTTGTCACTGAGGGAAATTTCCCAGGGGTTCTATTTACTAATTCCTCGGAGAGCTTGAAGTTTGCTTTCCTAGAATTCAGAGTCCTAACTTTACTCCTCACCTGACTCGTATCCCTCAGGACTGTGAACTGCACCAGTGCGTGATCACTGATGCTCAGACTGCCTCCAATGGTGATGTCACTGATTACAGAATCACAGAATCTCTATGTTGGGAAAGACCTCTAGGATCATCAAGTCCAACCATTTCTATCAACCACTAAACCATGTCCCTGAGCAAAATTAACTCACTTACTGGACCAGTAGGTCCAGTATTGCATCTACTCTGGCAGGTCTGCCTGTTGCCTGGCTTAATAAGCTATTCTCAATGCATTCCAGGAGTCTCCTAGATTATCTACGGGTTGCTATGCTACTTTTCCAGCCAATTTTGGGGTAGTTGAAGGCCCCCAGCAGGATAAGAGCCTGCAAACGCAATGTCTCCTGTAGCTGGAGTAAGAAGGTTTCGTCAATAGGCTCCTCCTGATCAGGTGGCCTGCAGTAGACACCAACCACAAGGCTCCCTTTGTTGCATCAGTCTCCAAATCTTGCCCATAAGTTTTCAACCTGCTCACTGCTATTCTTCAAAGAAAGTTCTCTATGCATTTCTTGATATAGAGGGCAACACCTCCGCCCCTCCTTCCCTGCCTGTCTTTTCTGAACAGGCTACAGACTGTAGTCATCAACAGCTGCACTCAGGCTGTAGAATTCATCCAAAGAACTTTCAGTAATAGCAACCAGGCCACAGTCTTCTAGCAACATGGTGAGTTCCAGCTCCTCCTGTTTGTTGTCCATGCTGCATGCATTTGTATAGAGACTCTTCAGTTGAGCTGTTGGCCATGCCACCTTCTTAGAGGAACACAGCTTAAATGATAGAATCATAGAATGATTATGGTTTGAAGAGATCTTAAAGATTGTCTAGTTCCCACACCTCTGCCACAGGCAAGGACACCTTCCACTAGACCAGGTTGCTGAAAGACTCATCCAACCCAGCCTTGAACACTACCAGGGATGGGACTTCCCCAGCTTCTCTGGGCAACGTGTTCCAGTGCTTCACCAACCTTACAGTAAAAAAATTATTCCTAATATCTAATCCAAATCTCCCCTCTTTCAGCTTAAACCCATTACCCCTCGTCTTGTCACTGCACTCCCTGACAAAAACTGTTCTAATTGCTCAGTCAGAACCTGAGACTAGAAAACAGCAATGGTACTTATCTTCAGCTGCAATGAAGAAATATTCCCTGGCTTTAGGAGGGCCATCTAACTCTTATCAGAGGGATGGGGCAGAGAGACGCTCACCACACCCACTTGGAGCTTTTGCTTGGAAGTATGGAAGAGGACAAGCCACTGCTGGACAACAAGCAAAGCAAAGAATGCTTTGAAGGGTATCTCCACAATGTTTTTTACATTACTTTGCTGGCTGGACAGCAGCATGGAGCATCTGTTTCCAGCTAGAGAACTGCTCATGGAAAATACTCTGGCAGCTGCAGAGGCTCCCTTCCCCCTCCCTGAGGCCTTCCCCAAAACCACACCAGTGCGGGACTGCAGCCTCCATCGCTCAGGCATTTTGCCTGTAATCACTGGCAATAGATTTATACTTGGAGTCCAATTATGTCCTCAAATTTATAATTATAATGCAGTGATTTATACTGCAAACAAAAGAGCTAAGGGGTCTAAGACTTGTCTTCCTGTGTTTCAGTTTGTTTCCCTGATGCTTGCTTTCCTCTTCCACTTTTGGGGACTCAAGGTTTGGGTTTTTGTTGGTTTTTTTTCTGCCAGAGAAGCTGCTTCAACATCGCTTCACTTTCCAAGGCAAGAGGGAAGAGGCACACCAATAGGAAGCAGTGACTTGCCATCTCTTGTGAATTTAATTGGTTTTAATTTATGAGCTGTAGGCAGACGGTGGTGGCAACTCATTAAAATTTCTTTAGAAAACAAAGCAAACATTTTTCCCTACAGAACGTGAAAATTTTTCATCTTGAATAAAAACTATAAGAGAATATAGTCCAGCATCGGCACTGGCATAGTATCCACTTATAACTGACAAACTTAAGGCTCCATTGTTACTCAGGGCCTTTTCTGCATGAAGGCAGCTAAGGGAAAGTACAAAACCTCCAATGAAATCAGAAAAGCTGATGACAACAAATACTTGCTCTGAAGAAGTGCACTCTCTCTCACTCCGTGCAACATCATCTCCATATCTACTTATCTTCCCTGAACTGGTAAGAAACCTCAAAGGAAAAAGAACAAAGTGAAAAGAAACAGGATCTTGGAAAAGAAGAAGAGCTGCTGCAAAATAAAGGAAGCCAGATGAGAAAATCACTGCACAGAAATGCAGTGTGATTCACTACAATGGGAATTATGGCTCTTTTGTTATACCTGTACCTTGGAAGGCAGATATAGCTGCAGACACAGTGTGTCAGAAGCCTGGCATATATTATTACTATTACTAAATATTTCATCTTAGGTCATTTGGAAGATCTGGCTCTAAAAAAATCTCTGCAAGAAGACTGAGCAGCTCTCTGGATCTCCCTGCTGACAATAGGGAAAAGGCAGATAAAACCTTTAATTCTGTTCATGGTGTGAGGAATTCTCCACTAATATCCTTCCACCCCTATGCTTGGCGCCAGATGCTGCAGGTGGAGAAGTCTACCTGAGTTCAAGGGACAACTTCAGAAATTCACGAACCAGAAATACATAAAGACCTATTACATACAAAGGCACTCTCTCTCTCTTCTGGCTCAGACACAAGCTGCTGCAGGATGAGGAAGCCTCCCTTCACATTTGCCCCAATCCTATATAATTCCCTGGCTTCCAGTGTTACCAATGGTAGGGCACAGCTTGCTGGACTGAGTGAACCTCTGGCCTGAACCCCTTGATTGCTCTTACGTTTGGTCAATTATTGGTACGATTATGATTGCTCTTAAGTCTGGTCAATTATTGGTAGATCATTCCCACACCTCCTCTAAGATCATCCTTCCATGAAAGAGCCTCTCACTAGTTTGCACTAGTGTTGCTATCAAGCGTTTTAATGAGCCTGATTGAGCAATGAAACCTTATACACAGGCATCCAGTACTTTGCTTAAACCATTTATTTTATTTTCCACTGATTAAAAGAAATCAGAATAAGCCACTCATAACCCCCAGTAGCTTACACCTCTGCTGTCCTACCTAGCCACAACAGCTAAAATACACAGTGTTAATTAATCCCTCATATTTTGCATGTGGAACATGCTTTTCTTGCAGCTCCTTAGGGACACATTGCTAAGCACCATGAAACTGCTGCTGCTCTAGATAAGAATTACTTTTTGAGAGGATATTAGAAGTGATGTAATGCTAGGGTCTAGCATGTCATTCCACGTACTGCCAGGGTGACAGCAAGCCCCTCTCCGATCGCTGGGGATGAAATACTGTGGCACTGACACTCTGCACTTATGCCTCAGATTTGAGCCTTAGAGGAGATGGAAAGCCATCTTTTCTGTGGAAACGCTTCTTGGAGTAATAGGATGCCTTTGATGCACCCAGGCCTCATGTGGGATGAGTACTTTGTTCCACTGCAATAAGAAAAGCAAACTTAAAACTTGGATTTTAAATTGATTTGGAATACAAGTATAAATAGGATTTATACCCAACACATGCTTCACACCTTGCAGTGACAAAATGTGCTCAGAATTGTTCTTTCCATTTGTCTCTCCCTGCTTCCAACAAAATGATTCAACCTCACACACCATTCAGAGCTTGAACCTTACGAGGTCATTTTACATCCACGTGCTTGCAGAGCTGAGAAAGTCTTTTGGCCATAAGGCTCTACTCAATGTCTAAAACAAAATCATATGGAAAATATATTGGGAATCTTGAATCTCTGAAAAGGCAGTATTTAGAGCAGCTGGTTTTTAATAAACAAGAGTGTAGAAACAGTTGGTAAAGACTCTTTATATCCCAAATGAAGCTTCAAATTTAATACAACCTGTTTCACAAACCCAGTTTAATGTTAACCAGCTTCCTAACACTACAGGCAACATACACCCCAAGGTCAAGGAAACCAGCTTTCCAGAGTCAATCTGTTCACTCCACCCTTGTGCCCTACAAGAGAAAGCATTAAAAGCTTCCTGGGCTGGTCCCGAAGAGCAGGCCTGTGCCAGTCCACATCATTAAAACAGAAAAACTGGAGCAGAAGCACAGTTTTTGTTGGCACCGCTTTGTGTAACTCACTCCTTGGTATTCACTGCTCTGGAGCAAGAGCACAGCCACTGCGGGCAGCCTTCTGGGGAGCCACCATGTGAGCTCAACCAAACACACCAACAGGGGCTGGTGCTTTTGTCCATTGGCAGCGTACCTCCATCCCTTGTCACCTGCAGGTGGGACAGCTGCCTTGCCCTTCCCCTGGCCTGCAGCTCTCGTGCCGTGGAGGTAAAAGCTGGTGGAGGCTGTTATATCCTTGCCCCAGGAGCAAGCAGGGAGAGGGGAGCAGAGCTTGGGAGTCCCCTTCCCGTGGGCTGAGTTTCTGGGAACAGCGTAGTCCCCATCCGGCGGCTCCTGCCAACACCACTGCTTTCTCTCCGGGCTGGTCTTGGCTTCCTTCTGTGCAGCTGTGCTCTCCACATCAGAAGGGACTTTTCAGAGAAAAGTGAAATTAGTAAAAATTAAGATAATTGAACACAATTTGTTTTACCAGAGAGACTGTTTGCGGTTAGCAAATAGATGTGAAATGTTATAAGATATTTTCTAACAGTACCCTATAGAGATGACTTGTCTGTAAAACATGAAATAAAACTGGCAGGAAACCACCACATTGACCTAATGAAACATAACATTAACTGACACCAAAAAGAAACATAGTTAAGAAGCACAAAACTTTACAACCTCAGTTATTTGAAAAATACAGAGGTAGCCTAGCTATTAAATCAAAAGGGATCATTAGGGTAATTTGCACTATTTGGTTCACTGCTATTAGATGTAATGCTATGAATGCATTGGGTTGGAATTTCTTTGACTCTACCATTCTCCTGACTATGCCTGCTCAAAAACATTGAAAGGCTAACTGCCATTCTAAAACCATACAGCGTTTTGTGACACCCATTTAGAAATATTTCTAGCTGAGACAATCAAGGCTTCAAAGTTTATGGAGCATATATCTTCCCAGTGCATAATGGTACATACATTCTTGACATATTCCTCGGCTCCAAACAGGGAGCTAGAGGTACTGCCTGGGTCTAACTAGGAGACCCTGGAAGCAGATATTGTTAATCCTTCCTGTCTTTTAACTGGGGTTTTGCAAGAACATTTGTTCATAGAAAAGGTGAAAACAATATCAGGATGCTGACCTTGAAGGTTCACATCTATATTTTTGTACTGATGTAGTCCATAGGAACCACGCAAACGAGTTAGTACTCCAGCATGGCTGGTGCTACACAGATACGAGACAAATGTAGAGCCTGGGAATGGTTTCCTCCACACGCTGTGCTGGGCACCTGCATCAGGTGCATGAAAAAGAGAAGAAAAACAGTTGAAGAAATTCTTAGGCATTTTTTAATTATTGTGGTGTGCAGCCCCAAAGCACCTCTCAATACAAACAGCAAAAGCATCAGTATTCATCGAGTGCTGCCTTAACCTCTTGTGCCACGGGGCCCAAAAGAGCATCACAATCTCTGCTGTTCTGCCTGTTATGAGCAGCTTCCTGGAAAATCACAGCGTGTTTGAATGACCCATGAGGTGGAATCCATATGAAATCAAAGAGAGAGGAGAACGTCACTGCTCATGCTGCAAGTAAGCCCTTGTGATGCTGCAGCTGTTAATATTTTATTTGCAATACTATAGTCCCAGCTCTTGAGTCTTTGGTTTGGGAATCTAGGGTACCAGATTATCATTGTAAGACTGTCAACAAAAGGCTCAGTATAACTTTTCCTCAGGTAGTGCCCGATCTCAGTCTTGTTGAACAGTTCTATCCCATACCTGAATGGGTCCTGACCCTGTTCCTCTCTATCGACCTCACTGTCTGAAGTGTCTCTGTTTTATCACATCTACTTTAATAGCACAGTTAGTCATTCGTTTGCTTTTAGACATACAGCTTCCCTGAGAGAGTTAGCAATTTCTCCCTCTATTTCTAAAGAAAGACAAGCTCAACATGTCATAGGATGTCAGGGGTGCTTCCACCACGCAAACACAATATTTGAAGGATATCTTGTGTGCAACAACAAATACAGCTACTGCAAACTTTTTTCCTTAGACAGCCACAGAAAGAGAGAAAGATGAGGTGCTTAGTTGGTGGTGCATTTTAAGACTAGTACCATGGATTACAGCAAGTGATTAAGTCTCCTGAGTGGTAAAATAATATAAATAAATCAATTAGGAGAATGAAGTAAATGTATAAGAACAATTAATTTAGCGGTACCCTTTAAATTCTAAAGTGGTGTGCCATTGTTCTAAAAAGAGAAGACTCTGAATGCCAACATGCAAAGATTTAATATGCTTTTTTCCTTAGGCTAAACTAAAGAAAAATTGGCTGTGCTTTCCTGGAGTTAACAGCAAACAGGTCACATTTATCATCCTGCCACTTATGTTCAAGAACTAGCAATTTAACTGCTCCTAAATGGGTTGGTTTGGCTCTCCTGAAACTGCAGATGGGCTGTGGTTTATATGCAATCTTATCTGCTAGAAGTGACTAATAGTAGAATAAGATTGCACCGCAATCTTGCCGTTCTGGAAAGCTAGTGAGATCCTAGCCCCAAATTCTCCTGCTTAAATGCTGCTGGTAATTTCAGCAGTGTTTGTGTTATTACTATGATTTATGAATATAGGTCCCAGATAATTTACCCGCGAAAGAAAAGTTAATTGACAAATTCTCCTCTAGCCTTCTGAGTTGTTTTTTCCCCTCCTGGGATCAAAATTTCTTTAGCAAAAAGATGATTATTCTTTCCCCACAGCTATAAATTCCTCAGCCAGCTCCTCTGTTACTATGCAGTCTGCTGGGCATATTCCAGAATTATTTCTGAAGTTTTCTCAGACTTCCATATAAGTCCAAAAATTCCACAGCCCTGGTCTGTGACAGCATAACAACCAACCCTAACTGCTTGGTATAAATTTTTTAAGCACCCATTTCTGCTGATGCTGAGCAGCCAGTTACACTGATCGGTAAATTAAGGACACAAAATCCACATAGGACTTTCAGCAAGCGCTATCACAATAATCACACCCATCTCTCCAACAGCTGCAGTGTTTTGTATCAAGCTAACCTGCCCCAGAAACCACAGGAACAGGAAAAATCCAGCCATCTCCACGTGGTCTAGCATTGATCATCTTCAGAGAAAGCTGTGTTGTGGGGCAATTGTAAGAAAGAGGGAGAGAAAAATCCCAATATCTGTGCAAAAATACATGAATGGTACAAAACAAAATAACAGTCCTCCATTGAAGGCAAACAAATCGCTCCCAGGCTCCAAGTCAAGCGTGACTTAAAGAGCCTTATGGAATCAGATGCAGTGTCCTCAGCATGGTGATGCTCATGGTGAGGACTTCCTATGGAGACATGCTGTTCCAGGCATGGTGTTGCTCCCATGCCTGCCATAGGCTGGAGGTGCAAGACAAGAATCTGCTCATGGCCTGTGCATCCCTGTTCCCTGCTGAAAGAGCAAATTAGCCAACAATAACAGTGTTTGTTTTGTTGCCATCTCAGTAGACACTCTAATAGAGCTAATAGGAAAAAGAACTCTCACCAGAGAAGGGAAAGGTTAGAAGGCTAATAAAATAAAAGCAGCTATTGTGCATTTACTTGGCAGTTCATAAGGGAATGTGATTTTCTTTTCTTTCTTTCCTTTTATTTTCTTTTCATAATAAAGGAGTACACTGATGAATCCAAACTGAAATTTCAGCTTTCACACAAGATTTGTTACTGAGAAACATGTCATTACAGTCAGGAATTTTACATTTCATTTCTCTTCTTTATTTTTTAAGTTTTTATTCCAGTCTGTTCTGGCTCTGAAAGAGAAGCAGTGTCATCCATGAGAAAATGTTGGCCAAAAAGATAATTTTATGGCACAGCTGGTCAGCTGCTGCCCTGTTTTAGTCTCGTCCAGCGAGGTAACTCGTTGTTTTTGCTCTAAGCTGGTGAGTATTCCGCTGCTTATAATCAAACACCTGCTGAAATGTTTGGCTGGACTGGGGTTTTGAGTCAACAAAACACACTTTGATAAATGGTTTACTTCTGAGCACACTCCTCTCCAGCACTGTACCAACACTGTGGTGCTGCTGAATCCAGGGACCTCCATGTGCCTGAGAGTAAACATGCACATGGATGCATGTACTTATATCCTGTGTATCTGAGAGTCACCAGGTACACACAAGGCTGGAATTTGATTCTCTTAACAGCAGAAAAATCTTTACAGTGCTGGAAAAGATGTCCCCATGGATAAAGGATTTTAATGCAGCCGGTACCTCTTTCTGGAAGGAGCCCCTGTGCTTCCCTGCCTTACAGCAGTGTAAGGGCTCTGAATCAGTAACAGCAGACTGGGTCTATGAACATGTGGGCACTTCCAGAGGATCTAAGGAGTACCTTAGAGCCTGCCCTCGACCCAGGCAGGACACATGACTGAGGCAACACGTCCTCTTGCGCTGCCAGACCTTGGCTCTCCTCCTTGTCAAACAGCTGTGACTGCAAAGCAAGGCAGCTGTTGTAATGCATGAGAACACAGGCCACAGTACTAGAAATAGGTGATCACCAGCACAACAGAAACGGACGGAGAAAGCAGCCTGAAAGGCTGCAAAATTATTTGCACAGCCACAGCTAAGAGCCTGGTTTGTTCCCAGGAACCAAGGCAGAAGGTCATCTGCTGCGGTGAAATTGTCCCGGTTTTGTAGAAGGCTGAACTCAGGGTGGATCCTGTTATGGACTCAAACACAGCCGTCAGCCAAAACAGCAGCATCTGACACTTCCCTAACAGCCCATGGAAAAGGCCTAGTTTAAAAATCAGTCAAACTCACGAGAAGGCTCCACCCTGACTTCTTGTACAGCAGGCTGATGCAAGAAAACACTCAGCCCCATGTCCTGTGATGGAAGGAGGGCAGTGTTTTGGTGGGATACACTTCCCTTCCCAACATACTAGAGAAGAAATATTACAGTAGAAGCTCAACATGATAGAGAAGAAAGAACATCTATCAAGCCAGCCATCCCTCTGCAGCGGTGGAGCTTTTTTCCTAGGCAATATGCTTGTTGTTTTAAAGGGTCCACTCTGGGGCTTTTGACATCAACTGTTACTGCAGTTATGCCACAATCACAAAGCCTATTTTTGTACTGTATCTAGTATATAGGTTTCATAGGCAACAATACATCCTGCTTCGACTTCTCTTTACTTTATTTCTCTAAAAAAACAACAGCCTGAAATTCTCCACAGAGTTAATGGGATGCTGTGGTAAGTAAACAAGGGATTAAGCATCACTCACAGGTGCTTTTACTCTCTGCACACAGTACTAGTGAAGGCAGTACAAGGAGAGCTGTAAGTGCCAGGCCGACAATCACGCACACAAAGGGATGCTGGAAAAATAAAGCATGTACATAGATCAGCTAAAAGAAAAACCTCACCTTTGGTTGCTCTTCATGTTCATGCAATTGGTGCCAGACCGTACAGGAGATGCCTTTTGGCAGTTCCGTTCCATAAAGCAAAGCATGGGAGCACAAATCTGACTTGTGAACATCTTAATTAATTTTTTACTATTCAGAAAAATCCATTACTTGCCACTTATAACCTATCTTCCTGCAACCTGAATCTCCTGCCTACATTAGTACTGCAGCTCCTTAGTGTCCCATGAGTTTCCTATCCAAATTCTTTATTCCGCTGAAAAAAAGTAAATTATATTAAATCACGGTGATTCAGATGGAGACTAATTGTCATTGCCTCTAAAAGAGACATCACCTTTTCTTTTTGAGGCTTTCTTGTATGGTGTGGGATTGGTTGGCCTTGGAAAACCTGGCAGTTCCATTCACTTCAGCTCAGAGGCTCAGGCTAGTCTACTAATGCCTACTAGGCGTCCAGTTAACCTACAGGTCTACACACATTAGTAAGAGAGAGGAAAGGATTTGATCAAAGCTATCAGACTTCTGGAAGGAGAATTCAATTTCTCATCAGGGAGAAAGACAGGAAAAGTAAAGCAAATTACGTGGGAATTGTGAAAGGAAAGAAAAATATATTAAATTTACTGGCTTTAAAAGACAAAGAAACACTGTGATCATCCATTTCATATAAATTTCTGCATTAGCCAGGCCATGACATGATTGATTATGCCCAAACAAATACATGGTTAATTCTTCTACAGCTCTAATTACAGGTATCTTCAGAAAAAGAGCACTTATTTGCATGCCAATATAGCAGTATTTTACCAGCATCACCCATTCTTCTTTCGGGAATACATTCCTACACCCCTTTCCAAGTGTTGGATGTGAAATCTTGTGCAAAAATACCTCAGACATGGCCAATACAGCCACTAGGGGACCTCAGAAGGACACAGTATGTTCCAGATACCTTTATTAGAGTGCACACACTGCTACTTAAAATTATTCTAAGTCGACATTCCTCAGAGGAAGAACTGTCTCAGATTTTTCTACAATCTCTCATTACAACAGCAATATTTACAGCTGTGTGTTAGAGGGAGCAAGCAGACATCCTAGTCTGTCCCACGCAGAGCCAGTGGTCCCTAAGCCCTACTTATAGAGAGTTTTCTTTTAATACTAATTTCATTTCAGGCCAAGGGTTCAGGCAATGACCTTCTAGACATCCCCACAGCCCCATCACTGATTGCTTGGACAGAATTTTACACCACGATAATTTCCTTAATCTGTTAAATGGTACTGAAGGAATAACACATATCCCATTTGCTCATAGCTGTTTTAATCCAGCATTATCGCTCAGATACTCATAGATCATCGTCATGCTGGATGGGCCCCTCCTTTCGGTTCCCAATGAAAACATACAAAAAACCTTCTCAAAATATTCAAGCTTCCTCCAAATACATACAAATCTGATGTGTTTCAGAAAGCAGCAGGAGCAGCAGCATTTTTCTGTTCTCTGTTGCTTGTATCTCTTCTGAATTATATCAACATCCTGTCTCTAAAGGAAATTGTGAGGCAGATCCAGCTGGTGCTTCACTGAGTATGGTGATGGGCTTGGGGTTCCTGGGGCACCTGTCTGTGCAGCTGGGCTCCCTGTTCTTTGGGGCCGGGAGAGCAGTGGCGGCTGCCAGGAAACCCACTCCTGGGCTCTACAACATTGGGAGTCACCCGGTATCAAGTGCAGCTTCTGGAAACTGAGCCAAAAGGGCAACTGTGTGTGGTAATTGCCGCAGGATTTCCCTGGAACCACCATCTTTAGAGGTGTGATTCCTGATATTTCCGACGGGTGCACAGCTGCAATTGTTCAGTCTCGCTGGCAGCCCAGGAAACAGATTGTGGAGTGGGGGCGAGTTTTGGGTTGGGTCAAGAGGTTTCAAGCAGTGCTAGGGATGAAATAGTGCTGGAAAGAAAGCCCACAGGCTTCTGTTTGAAGTTCTTGGCCCCTTCAAGAACTTCAGTGGTAGTATTTCTAGCGCGTTTGAAGGGGTCAAAGTATGAGAGCTAGGATCATAATAGAATCATAGAATGCCAGGTTGGAAGGGACCTCACGGATCATCTCGTCCAACCTTTTTAGGTGATATATAGTTTAAATGAGATGGTCCCAGCACCCTGTCAAGCTGAGCCTTAGAAGTGTCCAGTGTATAAGAATCTACCACTTCCCTGGGAAGGTTGTTCCAGTGTTTAACTGCTCTTATAATGAAAAATTGTCTTCTGGAATTCAGGTTGGCTCACGACAACGTCTTTGAAATTAAGAGTATTTAAGGAAAGAATATGCTGATAATGCGAGTGTAAAAAAGCGTAAATTGAGATTAGACGTGTTAAATTTGCCTTGGTGGTGGTGTCTGAGGAGAGACATATGGTAATCTATGCAGCAAACTCTGTTATCCCTTGTGAAGTTTGTGACACTGTTCCTTCTCCCCAGCTCCCCCCTCCAAGAAAAACACAATTACTATGACATTTTTACCCTGTTTCACTACATTAGTCATCTTTTATTGTGGATACATACATGAGGTGAAGCACATTGGGTGAGTGGTGGTGTGTGTGTTTTGTTTTGTCACGTGTGGTGTTCTTTCCTTCTATAGTCCAGGCTCTTTGGAGACCCCGTGGCAGAAGCTTGTGGTGAAAACAGTGCAAGCTGCTTTGACATCAGTGGAGAAACCCAGATCGGTGACAGTAAAAAAATGCTGCTTTATATCAAGGGTCTGTTAGAGGAGTATTTGTTTAGTGTGTTTCATGTTTCTGTTAATCTTTTTAAACATGAAGACAAGTTCTGCCTCCTGACTTGCACTTTTAAGATGCATTAATTATTTTTAAGTACGTTGATGTGTATTACGTGTAGAGTTTTCTTACTTTTAGACAAGAGCCTCTCAGGCTCTCCCTGGAAATCCAAGGTTTTTTAATTCTGCTTCAAGACTTGGTTGTGATTCTACGTAGAAATTTTGTGTAGGTCACATTTCTTTGCACTGCTGTGACAGTATCATACCACCACCCAGGAATAACAGGTGTCTGTCTGAAAGACGCTCGTAAGTGTTTTGAAGAATGTAGGGTGCTATGATAGGACACTGAAGCGCTGATGGCTAATAGTGGGTATTGGCCAGATATGGAGTTCTGCTTGAAATACTTGCTCTGACTGCGCTTTAGTTTCTGGAAGGAGTGTAAATGAAAGAAAACAAACAAACAAAAAAAAAAAAAAAAAAAAAAAAAACAAGCTGTGGAAAAGCGAGTAGATGACATTGGAAGCTGTAGCTCTGACTTTGTACCAGCCAGTTACGGGAGTACTGTACACCAGAGACAAGTTGAAAGGTGACTTATTTCAGTCACAGAATTAATTACTGTATCATGGTATGTCACCAGGTTTGTACACAAATATGATTAGACCTCGAAGTCAGCTGTTGATGGAGCAGAAGACAGTCCACAGAAAGGTTACGGGAAAGCAGTAGATCTGCCTGATTCCCTACCACAGCAATGCAAGGCTAGACTCCCAACAGTTAAATGAAAGGTCACTTCAGTGTAACAGAGGAGGGCTGAGCTTTTCTCTACTAGACGGGTAGGCTGGCCAGGTTTGTGCGCATCTTTTATTGGTGAGAGACAATGAAGACAGTTCAGTAATGCATCCTCTTGAAAGACTGCATTTCCCCTCCTCCCTACAGCCTCCTACTCAGTTCCACATGAGAGCTAAGAGCGTTGGTAACATCCCAGAGAAGCATTCAGTCAAAAGACAGATACATAGGTACACACATAGAGAAGATCTTTCTCAAACACTACCTTGGTGAGCCCAAAATGCTTTGTTTGAAACAGCTCTGCCTGTGGAGAAGCCTGAGGCTTGAAGCACACAACAGCTGCCCTAAAAGACAAGAACATCAGACTTCCCCAGCAGCTGTAGCTGTAGCCCTTCCCTGGGGAGCTTCTGGATTCCTGGAAATACTGACAAGTTTTCAATTCTGGCCAGTTTTGACCACAGTCAAACTTCAATTTTCCTGCCAACTGGAAGCCTTTGCTTTTAGCTACCTCAAATCCAGATTTCTAGAGGTAAATTTCTAGAGGTTGCAAGATCACCCATTCCTGTTAATGCCAAATTCTGAACTAGTACAAGCCAGCCTTTCTCAGAATTGTGGCACTACCATCAAATTATGACAATTAAATTAACACCTGTTCTTTCTCCTTACTTCCTGGTTTGCCGATCTTTGATGAGACAGTGATAATCTTTGCAATAAGAGTGTGAAAACTTTTAACCTTCTCCTAAAAATAAGGAAAACTTGAAATTCCTGTGCAGTAATCTCCTGATGCTGCCCGTGTTGCAAAATTCATTGATAAAACCAGATGAATTACCATGCTACCTGCTTCTAGATCTGACTTCTTATAGCTGGAGCTCTATTGCCAGGAGCATAAAGGACAAGACCTTCAGATGCAAGCATTATGGAGTCGGAAGGAATCCAGATACAAGTAACTAAAGCATTGCAGAGGTCACTCTGAAGCAGGTGGCCCTCAATAAGGGACCTCAGCAAAAGTAGGGAGTAGCCAGGGAAGTAGAGACTTGGTTCCTCCCCAGAAAAAAAAGGTGGTAAAAAAGCAAAAGAATTAACTACAGAATTGTAATCCAACTGAAGACAGACCAGGGCTTTTCAAAGTTTTTACCATTCCCTGGCAGGGCAAAATTCCTCCAGAGCAAGTCAGGTTCTGGCAGTCCCCAACCTGTCTGCAAATACCTAGTGTGGTAACCAGCAACTTTGGCATATTTGCCCAGAGTTTTGGAGAAATTAATAACTTCAGAAAACTGTAATTTCTTCTGCAACTTTATGTGCAACAGAAGCCCACAACCATGGGACTTCCAGTCATTTCACATAGCCCTAGTGCTAAGACTTCCCAAGTGCTGCACTGCAGCATGTTCTCTGTGTTACAGGGATTTGTCATCAACAGAGGTGCTTATAAACATCGCAGCGGGACATGTCTGCCAGAGAGCTACTTCAGTGGTGTCACAAGGTACCAGGTGGGTGCGGGTCCACCACAGGCTCTGGCAGGTCCAGGCAGCAGGTTTGCTGACTTGCCTCTGTGCTCATTAGTCCATCCATCTCTTCAGGTGCTGGAATTTCTCCAGAGCAGCAACAGCCCTGGGCAGGCAGCACAATTGTAACTATTAACCTCGGTGGCTCACATAGCCAGCTGCATATTCCTGCAGTCTTGGCTTAATTACAGCAATTTAATAATTTCTTCCCCTGTAGTTAAAACTCGTCTCTGGGCTTGAAAGACGATTCGGAACACCATGGACATTGTACATCCCTACACAGACATAGGTAAGAGCCTGATGAGGCAGCAACCTGGGACCCTAGAAGCACCTTCATTCTAACTAGCAGTACTTTCCTCTAGCCTCTGCCTGCCTGGCGTTAGTAATAGCAAGACCTGTATATGATTATATGTATTAAAATGAAGTGTCTTCTCTACAGCAGTGCTGCCTCCTCCCCTCATACTGACAGCTAATTTCAGGGGTAACCCTGATGATTTAGAAAGTGGAAGCAACAGCCCGAACAGTGCCTCTCCTGTGCAATTAAAGCACACTAACAGATCCTTAACCTGCCTCTTGCAAATTCAACTCCGAAGCCGTACTGAGAACACAGTAAAGTAGGTACACTCCCCCACCTAGTGGGAAAGGCACAGCTTTGGTTTTGTGGGACGGGAACGGCTTCAGCTCTAACAGACAAACGTACACACCCACTACGAGGCCCCCAAAGCAGCTTTGCTTTTTGAATCAGAGATAAAAACAGCTATGATGAAATCTGAGGGCATTACTTTTCCTTGTTAAGCAGAAAGCACTCTAAGAAAAAGGCAGTTTAAGCTTAATAAGTTACCAGTATTTTACCCACTTGGTATTAGACACTACTGCAAACACAACACTCTTGCTTCATACCAGTGCAATCGTTAACCTCTGCAAGGTCAATGCACCAGGCATGTAAACTGTTAGCAGAATGGCATAGCAGCATTTTAACCTATTTTGCTACACTAGCGAGAACTGAATTCTTGAATGCAAAACAAAGACAAGTAAATAAAGAGGTTAATACGTGTGTAAGAACCTAACAGCTGTCATTGACAGTATTTTCTGGAGGCAGTTTGGAGTTTACTATTATTTTTTAATATATGCTCTAGATAAAGGTGAAATAAATAATTGTGAGGAGGAGAGTAGAAGCTGGAGGGAAAAAAAGGTGTCTTTTACCTATTGCCATTTCTGACTGCTCAGTAAAGAAACCTACAGAACCCTCCTGTCCCAAGAGCAGCATGAAGGCGCCACCCTCTGGGCTGGCCGAGACCAGCCACCAGCAGCAGCCACACCACCCACCACGGAGGGACAGATGAAAGACCGCAAGAGCTTGGTTTGGCTGGCCTTAAACTACTTTAATCTTTTCTAGTACAGAGATACACATGCTTTGCAAGTCATATTAGCCTTCAAATGTCCTTTTACAGGTCAGAAACACACGACAAATGCGCATTTGCATTTCACAGCAGCATATTGCCCTTTGAGACCTGATCGCACCCATTTCTAAAAAGAAGTTAAACCGCTGAATCTGTTTGCAGTTTGCAAATCAATCTCCAAGTGCAGCAGCTTTGCCACCCATAAGCATTTCTTACGGAATCACCCTGACACACTTTGCTGTTCCAACTCGTAACACAACCATTTTCAAGAGGATTCGGATCAGTTACTGTTCTTTTCTCCTCTCTTGAGATTGATTCCAAGTTCTCGGCCTACACACAAATTAACTGTAAATATATACATGACACCATCATAAGCAGCACAGTCAAGGAAGGTCTGACAAACGCAAGGCTTGGGGACTGTTGGGATGCAATTCCTCTGCTATTCTTCTGCCTGGCCCAGGTTAAAGAATGATTCAGCTAACTTTGACCCAGTCCTGTAACCTATTGCCTACGGTAACATTTCAAAACCTAAGGCATCAGTACAATGCATGAAGATCTCATGTAAGACGCAGGAAAAGGTAGGGATGACTGAAGACAAGTCAGGAGGCACAGTAATTCCCACTTTCCCTTTCACCTATCTTTTTAATCTGTAAGAAAGCTCCAGAGCCCGTGTAAGAGACTGATTCTTTTTGCTGCCTTAAATAATTTATTTTCAAATGCTGAGGATACAGCAAAGGCAACAATCCTTCACTGCTTTATCTCACTCTCACAAGCAGCCTGGCTGTGTTTGCTGCCCAGAGAGGTCATATGGCAATCCTACCGGTGGGGGAGCAAGGGCAGAACAGTACCCTTGAAGGAGCACACTCAAAACTTTCCAGAACTTTCCTAGAAGCAGCACTGTGCAGGCCCAAAGACTATAAATAATACTCTGCAGAAGGGTTCATTTGCACACCTGCCATCCTGGAGGAAGACACTGGCATTGGACCCCTGGGGTGGTGAACCTTTGCTATTTTTTTCTTTTCTTTCCTCTTCATTTTCTTCCTTCTTTTTTCTTCTTCCATGTTGTTCTTACCATGGGTTTGACAACCCAACACTTTTCCTATTCCCAAGACTTCTGCTTGTGAGAATAAATTTCTTTTATATCAACTGCTGGTATCCTTTTCACCTTAATTGAGCTGGGTGCAGTCCCTAAATTTTCACTGGGACCCACAGCCCACCACAGGCATCTCAGGCTGGGCCACAACAGCCTGCAATACAACAAATTACAAAAGGCGTTTCTCTTCTCCAAACACTTGCTATTACTAAAAATGAATCTCTTGTTACAGAAGATTGTTCTTTTGAGTTTTATTTGTTTATGGTAACATAAAGTACATGTTTCTACTTAGGTGTTTTAATGCAACAAGGAAATCCATTACCTCATTAAGCTTCAGCAAGGTGATCTATACTTTTCTGTGCAATGGAAAAGATTATTTAAAGTGTCTCCCTTTGTTGCACAACAGTTTAAAGCTTCAAAACCCTAAGTAAGTACTTTTCATGGAATTAAACAAGCAGACACTTTGCTTGATTATGAAATGTTTTGTTGGATGAGCTAAGTGTTTTCTGCAGTAGAGTAACTCATTTGTAAGCCACAGGCACTACTACAAGAGCAGTATCAGAGTAGAAGTGGTGACATTTTAGTAGTTTGTGCAAGAATTCCACTCTACTTTTTGCAAGCTGCATATCTTGAAGATACATTCTCCCAGTTGATCACATTCCAGATGGCTTTCAAATAATCAGGTCGAACATTTTTATACTGAAGATAATAAGCATGTTCCCATACATCAATTCCTAGCAAAGGAATGAGACCTATTAAAAAACAAAAAAAAGGACAATAAATTTTGTACATCTATGAAAATACACTTTACATGTAAAGTCTTATATTGCATCCCCAAGTTGTAACCAATTTCTGAGCCTTTATGTGCAGGAAGACAAAGAGCTCTCCAACACACAGGTGTGCACTGCAACACTTTACAAAACTGCTGGCTCTCTACGCACACATCTTTTGCAGAAACTGAAAGACCTGATTAAGATAAACACCTATGAATATTCTAGAATTGCTCTGAAGACATGACTGAAACCAGGTAAGAGTAATTTTTTAAAAGATTTACATCTTTTGCATAATTGTGCAAGCATTATCATTGAAGGTTACATCATGAAGGAGTCTCTTGCTATGGCAGTTTGCTTCCAATATTTTAATCACAAATTATTCATTAAGTGTTTAATTACTTTCCTTGCCTTTGTGCTAAAATATCCTTCTCATTGAATTTTTAATGGGAAGGTTTCAGGGGGAGGAATTAAATTTACCCACATTATGCCGTATGTCTCTATACTAATATTATTCCTTTTTTCTTTCCCTATCAATGAGTGATACATAGGCTACTGACAATACATGAAATTCCTTGCAATTCCAAATGGATTCTACAGAACATGTTTTAAAGATCTGCAACAGGATTTGGACAACCAAATACTGCAAGAAGGATTCTCCTTGGCCACAAGCTCTTCCCTCTGTGGAGGGTGTCCAGCCTGCCACCATCACTATCATTATCTCTCTAAGCAAGTAAAAATATCTTCAAAAGAGATCATGGCCAGTTTTATGCTGCTTGCCTAGCTGTAAGATTTATCCCTATCCAAGGCTTATTTAATTGACACCCTCTTTATCAATATTAAGGAAGCAGATTATAAGCCTTCCATTTTAAACCCAGCCTACATAGTAACAAGAGTTACGATGTGCACTTTCCCTTCTGCTGTTGTCTGGCCTACACTGGCAGTTCTGTGAGTAGTCCCTCTGCCAGAGAAAAAAACCTAAAGGCAAAGAGTCTTGATCTTTCTTGATGCAAGAAGCTGCTCCATTTACTCAAAAATAACGCAAAGGGACCTAAGCTAAAACTATCGTTTAAGAGAGCACTTTCACAATATGGCCTATCTATTTCCCCTTTGACTAGACAAACTTTAAACCCCACTGCTCTTCACAGTTTAAATCCTGCTTTACAAATGCTGTTTTAAAAATTTCAACTGTTTTTCACTTTTGCTAGTAGTGATACTCAGTTTTCTTGCCCTGTTTATCCAGCAATTTCTTCTCAGCATTTGTCCACAAACCCCATTTTACATCTCACATACTTGCCTATGAAATCTACAAAGACAGAGGGAGAGGGGAAGAAATCTGACCTGTTGTTCCTTGCAAAGGGTCTTGATTTGCACAAGCTGCTATTTGTAAGCGCCCATGCTCTTTGTTATAGCCAAGCCACCCCCAGCCTGATCCTTGAACACCAACTGATACAGCTGTCAGCTTCTCCTTGAAGTTTGCGAAGGAACCAAAGTCACGTTTGATGGCTTCCATCAGTTCTCCTTTAAAGAAAGCACAGAAAGATCACAGGTCAGGTATTTAACACTTTCACTTTCCAAATATCATTTGGAAATATAAGGAAAGAGGAGCAAAAGTGTATTTAGGCTTTGTGGGAAGGAAGTGTCTAGACAATCAGAGTAGCTGCATCATTAACAGTTCTATCCCAACCTGCTTAAGGGTGCAAGGAAGACATTAGTGCAGTAGTCAAACAAGCTGTCCTCAAAGATACAGTCACGGTGCTATTAACAGGACATTCAGAAGTTTACATTCTTGTCTAGAAGGAAAGGGAACACCACAAATGTGGACTAGGACAGAAGGTGAAGATTTAATTTGGGTATCCAAAAGGACAACGCTAATTGGCTGTCATTTCTTAATACACAGAAATATTTGGACATCTTTGATACCAATATAATGAACCTAAACATAGTAAGAGGTATTTAACCACTTCCCTCAGATTTTAGATTTACATCTGCTTCTACAGTGGGGCAGTCTATTTGATGTGGATAAGTAGGCTCTACGATTACACTCCTTCCGTATTATACATTTAAGATAACCTGTGCTGGGACAAAGGGAATAGAAAGTAGAATCATTTAGTGTAACAACACACTGTCAAACTACTGCCTTTCCCCTACACCCTAGCACATTTGTGGTTTTCACATATTTGTTTGCTCAAAACCTGAAAGTATCTATGTACCTTTCCAATTAGCCTTCTAATTAGCATATGTAAGGATACTTCTATAAATACTCCAGCGCAATGCTGGAGAATTCTTCATGCCTTCCACCTTCAGACAGATGGTTTTGAAAATCCCTTGGTGATAACTGCAAGTGCATCTGAAGACAGGCTTTAGCAGGCTTCCTACAAAAGCCTTGCACCATTAGGTTGAAACTGAAAAACGGTATTTTATGCCCACTGACTTCCACAGAACTCTCACAGAAATTGGGAAACAAAAATCAAGCCTTTAAAGCATCTTTTCTGACAATGTCACCTAAAAAAAAGGACTATCAGAAATGGACTGATATCAGAACTGTTTGTTGAAATTTCAGCTTCGAATCTTCAAAACATCATGTTCTAGTCTTAACTAGATCAGCTTCAGACCATCTTTGTACTTCCAGAATCAAAGTACAGAATCAAAAGTCACAAGCAGATGTCAACTACGAATGCTGAACTAGAGTACAAAGCACCAGGAACCCACCAATTTACAGACAGGCATATAAACCTCACTCAAAACCCCTCAAGTTTATCACAAAGGCTTTTAAGAGATCTGTATTACAGGGCCTCTACCTTTAATTGCAGATAACCTGTAGATGATCACTACTGTGTCCTCCCAGAAGGGATTTCTTTAGGCTTTAACAGCTAAACTATCCCTATTTCAAACTGGAACATGAATCCAGCCACTAGTTTGGGTAGTCTGCAGCACAATTCTTTCTGTCTGTGAATTAAGTACATATAGGGCAACTTAAATAGCATAGCTCTGGAAAACTATTTTCTCATAGGAAGATGGAAAAGACAATACACAGCAATAGCCAAGTATTTGGCAGCATATGGAATTAGATTTAGAAATTAAAAACACTTAGCACAGAGATAGCTTTTTCTGTTCTTGGCTTGCATCCAAAAAACATCAAATTCCTCAGGACTGTGATCAGTGCCGTACAGACAAAGTAACTGAAAAATCAAGATCCTTTAGATTCTTTTAAAGAGAGAAAATGTATCAGTTCTACTGAGCCATTAAAATTGATGCAATAAACCATCATAACAAGCACTAACCTTTAGGCTCTCCTCCTCCATTAGGAGAAAGGTTTGTCCAGAAGATGGTGTGATTGATATGACCCCCACCATTGAACTTCAGTGCAGGCTGAAGTGACACCTGAGCTGTAACGTCACCTAAGGATTCAGGAGATAAAAATACCTGGATAAATAAAAACATCATTATCATCACAGTAGTCACTAAGTCACCACTAAGCCTCCATCGATCTCCAAAATCTTTCAAGACTTAGTAGTCTATAACATGTCTACAGGAACGATAAGGTTTGTGACTGTTACCCATATTTTAGGTATGCCATAAACTACATTAAAGATTTCTTTATCTGTGACCTTCTCCTATCTTGTAATGATATGTGATCTGCCAATATAGCAACTATCAGGCAAAACACACTACACGTATAAGATCTACTGTCGTTCTACAGCAGAACAAAGGAACTAGTAAAGACAGAACATTTTAAGGACCCAGCATTTGTAAACTGCTCAGAATTACCACTGCAAGACAAGAACACTGTTCACTCATTAGCTCCCTGGTTTGCAAACCAAGCATATTTAAATTTCTTAAACAATTTACAGGGCAAACAGTTTGCGCTTCAGAAAAAGCAGAAACAAAGAGTAAGCACATACATAAACAAAATGTTCTTCTCCGTCCTATTTTTTATTTTGGTTTAGGTTTCTTGGAATGAGGTATTGCAGGAAGAGATAGTGACCTAGATCATTTTACTGCGTATTATGGAACCTTGCATCTGAAAAAAGATCAGACAGCCCTGTATATCCCCCCTTTCCACAAAATGTTGTATTCCTTAAAGAAGTGACTGATGCCTTATGCCTCTAAATGATGTTGCACCACTTCAGTGCAAAGATTTTCAATGCTATTTTGGCTTTTAAAAGAACTGAAACGTTTCAAAGGTTTTTGAAGCTTCTTCCACCGCTACAATACATTCTCTATTAAGAAATCAGTACAGGCAGCTGTTTCCTCTACTTACTTTCAGAATTGAGTGGTAACAAGTCTTCCTTTACCAATAAACAACCCATCTTAACACAGACATGAAAGCAAGCCACAAAACAGCAGCACACCTATTACTAAGATTTTAATACAGGATTCCAGATTCTCAGCATCTCTTCATACCTTTCAGAAACTACAACAGTTACTAATGAAATATTTGGATGGAGTTGTTCCAATATAACTCACCAGTTAGCCAAAAATACAGAATTCAATGCTTTGCTGAAATAAATTACAGCAGGACTCAATCACACATCCAAGGCTTTTGGGGGTTTGCTGAAAAAGACACTATTACAGTAAAGAGTTTCTTTAAGATGCAGAAACTAAATAGTTTTCTATAAACTTTTCTTAGGAATAATTTTGTCCCTACACCAATTCACTTTCACATGCAATATGTTTGAGAGGGAGGAGGTGTTTGTGGCTTGTTTTGTTTTGTTTTAAATTCAGAAAAATATTTAAGGTAAAAAAACAGCCTATGACTAACACATGATCTCTGCATCTCCAGTCCTAATAACACACAGAACAACGAAACCATACAGGTACAGGACAGGAACAAAGCATTCAACACAGATAGCGCAAACACTGTTTATTGAATTCAAGCATCAAATAATGGATGAGACATCTCTTGCATCCAGTGAAATGGCAATCTTTGGGACACTTTCCTTGAATTTTGCATACCTTAACAACACTTCTAAGGTAACCCAAAGCAAACAACATATCACAAGCCAGAAACAAAAAAATAACCCAGGATGTGTTTAATGTCTTTATCACTGTCTATTCCACTATTTGTTAGAGGAATCTACTGCCCAGGACCACTAGGAACCAGAAACGGCACCTGACCATTGCCCTTAAAACACAGTATATAAGGAGCTGCCAGATTAAAAAAGCTGAACTTTGCACTGGAAAACAATGAAAAAGAAGCAACTTGGCCTTTCATTACAGCACAAGTACCTTGGAATGTATAAGTATACAGAGACCCTGGCTTTTGTTACAGCTTATCACGCTCCTCAACATACCCACAGATGACAATTCAGTAAACCATAACAGGCAGCTTAGAGGTGCCCAAGAGACCAGCAGTCAGTTTCTCCCTCTACCAAGAGTCATTGGTTTCCTTGTAAAAGCAGATAAGCAAAGCACCACAGCTTGCATGATTGTCATAAAGGAGCAGAGGAAACTCTGGGAGGCACCAGTTTTCACTAAACCTAAATCTCAAGCTTATAACCTTCAATTAGCAAATTCTGCACATTTTCATCAACCAGGCATCAGAACCAGTTCATGCTGAAACGAAGTCCTGTGCTGCACCCCATTACAGAAATGCATACTCGTTTTCAAATGAGCCAACAACAAAAGCCAACAGGCCTCAACTCAGGACAGCTTTTATTTGAGCTTTCTAAGCAGGTATAGATAGATAAATAAGATGTTAAAGATCATCTGAAGAGAATACTTTACTTCCAATCGCTGAACAAAAGCCATTGACAAGGTCGTTACTCAATGCTGAACTGAAGCACAGAAAGATTTTTTTATCATTCTCAGTTTTTAAGTATGGAAAAAGAATAATTCTGAGAGAATGAGGTGGTAGCATCGAAGCTAACTATGACAGGTTACTACTAATAGCATTTCATTCTATTAAAAAAAAAAAAAGGAAAGCCTGAATTATATAATCCAAAACTTTAATTATATAATTCAAAACTTTTAAAGGAAACTTTCCCCTGAACGAAGGGCTATCCGCTTTTTCTTCTCCATCATCTACGTCAACTAGCTTCTGTCTCATCTGTTCACTGTGGATATACAGACCTTTTGACAGTGCCTCCTTGTATTTCTCCTCTGCAACATTCAGGTTGTTCACGTAGGTAGCGTGATGCTTGCTGTGGTGCAGCTGCATGATCTCTGCATTAATGTGAGGTTCCAGAGCACCATAGTCATAAGGCAAGTCAGGAAGAGTGTGCTTTTGCCTAGAGGCCAAGCACCCCAATGGTGCTATCAACTTGACAGCACTCCTAGAAGAGAAAAAATGTAATGTGGTAGTCATATTCGGTACTTGGGCTTTACGCAGATTGAAACCATTACTGTTATATCAGCTGCTTGAAGCAAACAGGGTATTAATCTTAGATGAAGAAGTCAAATTTCCATTTTTCAACAGCTCAAAGCAAACACATTCTGTAGCTAAACTGCAAAGATTAATTCATATGAGGGTTACACACAAAAGGCTTTGCAACGCAGAGCTTGTCAAACAGAGCCGCCCGAGTCACTGAGAAGGCCCAAGTCACTGAGAAGATTCACGTGCCCTCCCACACAGGCAAGGCAACGGTGGGCTTAGGAATGGAATGCCAGCAGTTACATGCTGACATTCAAAGCTTCACCTAATCTTTATTGACCAAAACTAGAGGCTAAGATGTCCGTGAAGTGTCCTTCCCTCACTATGTGCAAAGTCCCTGTACTGAGAAATAAAAAGGCTGAAAACCCCAGTCACTGGATAGTCAAGGCTGAGCCTCTCCAGCACTAATGCCAACACACGTGCTTGCCTGTCCCTGAGGTGGGGACTGGAAAACCACAAAGTGCGCAACAGCAGGGCAGCCGCAATGCCCGGCGCAGAAACCACACAGGTTCTGGTCACCCTTCCGCACTTCAGTACCTCGCACTTGGTATGAGACGCAACAGCAGCCACAAGGACAGGAGACCCACCGGGCCGAGAGGAAGGGCAGCTCCCCAGGCACTTTTTAGGTCCCGCTGGTGACCTTGGCATAAAATGGGTTCAAACCAAGAGCAAATCTCGCGGGCCCCGCAGGCCCTAGCTGGCAAAGCTGAGCAGAGCCGGCAGTGCCACGCCAGGTGCTAAAACCCCCGGGGCCAGGGGCAAGGGCACTGACACTGAAAAAGCAGCAAACAAACTCTGTAAGACCTGTTTTGGAGTTTTAGAAAGCGAGTATCCTTTATCAGAGCTAGGCAACACGAGGGAGAGACCTCCATCAATGATGTTCAGCCAGACAAGAGCTGGGACAGGATAGATTTCCCACTTAGATGCATACGGATAAATTCTCCCAGAAATCTCATGTGTTTGCTATTACTTTCTAAGGTCTAATTTTAATGTTATTATGAACTCCATAAGAGTAAAATCTCTTGCTAACTTGGAGTGGGCTCCAAGCTGGCTCCAGCCTTGTGTTTGAGATGGGGAGAGGCTGCAGACAGAGGGGATCCCAGAGGACATATCTGTTCAGCACAGATCACACTGCACACAAGACGTTATCATTCTCCAAAGAATGAACAGTGTCTGGAAAAAAAACACTGCCTGAAAGAAAACATGCTATCAGAGGGACTTTCTGTCTGACTTCCAAAAAACACAATTACTTCGATGAAACTTTACTTCAGCTTATATCAAGAATATCCCATTTTTTGTAAAAGTAATTAATTTTTGTATCAAAGCTCTTGCTGGTTTGGAGCTTTGGAGCCAGCTCTGCCTGACCTTGGCTTTAAGATAGGAAAGGCTGCAGACAGAGGGGATCAGAGGACACATCTGCTCAGCACAGCTCACACCGCACACCAGGCGTTATCGTCTCCGAATAACGAACAGTGCCTGGAAAAACGCCGTTTGACCCCTGCTGTCAGAGGGACATTTTGCCCGACCGCCTGCCACAGAACACAATTACTCAGACGAAACCTAACTCTGCTTTAGCTTAAACCAAAACCATTCCGCTTTCTGTAATAAAAACCGCTTCCCGTGTCCGCACAGCGCCGCCCCTCCCCCCACCCCCGGCATGGCCGGAGGCGCTGAGGGGGGCGACCCCACCGCCACCCCCGTGTCCGCTCCCACCCGGGCTCGCGCCTCAGGGCTCGCTGCACGCGCCTGCTGCCCGCCCTCCCCTTCCCGCCCCGCGGCTCTCACCGGCGCGCGGCGGCAAAGCGGCACAACATGGCGGCGGCCCGGCTGTACCCGCGGCGCGATGGCGGCTGCGCCCGCCCGCGACACCGCCCCCTCCCCCGACACACGCTCGAATCTTCAAGGGCGGGCGGCAACGGCGCTGAGCGTTAGCGTGTCATAGGGATCATAGGGTGACCTATTTGGAAAGGACCCACGAGGATCGTAGAATCATAGAATGGTTTGAGTTGGAAGGATGCTGACAGCCCATCCAGTTCCAACCCCCCTGCCGTGGGCAGGGACACCTCCCACTGCATCAGGTTGCTCAGAACCTCATCCAGCCTGGCCTTGAACACCTCCAGGGATGGGGCAGCCACAGCTTCCCTGGGCAGCCTGTGCCAGTGCCTCACCATGAAGAAATTGCTCCTTATGTCTAGTCTAAATCTGCCCCTCTCCAGTTTATGCCCATTGAACTATCAGACGGTCGAGTCCAGGTCCTGCCCCTGCACAGGGCAGCCCAAGGTTCACAGCCCGTGTCTGAGGGCATTGTACAAATGCTTCCCGAGTATGGTCAGGCTTGGTGCTGTGACTGCTTCCCCGCGGAGCTGTTCCAGTGCTCCACCGACCTTTGAGTGAAGAGCCTGTCCCTAATATCCAATATAAACGTCCCATGGCACATCTTCATGCCCTTGCCTTGGGTCTTATCATCGGTCACCAGAAAGAAGAGCTCAGCGCCCGCTCCTCCTCCTCCCTCACGAGGAAGCTGCAGACTGAGATGAGGTCTCCCCTCAGCCTCCTCTCCTCCACGCTGACTGCCACCCAAGGCAAGCGACGAGTCCTAGAGGAGTTTCTTCCAAGCAGGAAAATGCCTGCGAGCAGCTTGCTGCCTATGCAGGCACCACCAAGGACACAGCAGCACAGGGCAGCAGGAGTAAACGCTAGGGAAGTGCCTGGCAAAGAGATGTTTCTGCCAGCTTACTGACAGGACAAGCAATGCTTACAAATACCTGTTCAGCTATTTTATCTACAACTTATTTTTTATTTTCTTTGTTCTTTTATGTTATTTTCCTTTTTGTGCACCTCTTGTTTCCCCAGCTTCTGTTTTTTTGGTAGCAATTCAAGGGCCTTTAGTGCTGACAAGTCCTTTCACGCTAGTACCTTAACCCCCTGGGCAAAAATGATGGGCATGGTGAGTGTGAGCGAGCTCAAAGACTCGTCAAAAACTGGTTCTCCAGAAAGGCCAGTGGGGAGAACTCTTCCTCAATGAGGAAGCACTCTGCAGACAAAAAGAACATTCGGTAAAACTCCAACTGTATGGAAATAATCTCTGCTACCACAAAACACTCCATCTTTCGGGCTTTGTCTTCTTAAACAAACACGTCTGTTCTGGTATCTTACAGAGCCCACATTTATCGGGCTATAAAATCGAGATAGAAAAATTCAGTAGGGGTGAGGTCTGTACAATCTTCTTGAAAATTAAGCACCAGATCTTGGAAACTGCTGGGAAATCCACCTGGAGACAGAGACAGGGAATTTCCACCTACTGCACAGCACAGTAATGTGCGTCCATCCTCGCACTTCTTGAAGGGCCCTACAAAACCACACTGACCCTCACCTATCCACCAGCAGTACTCTGGAAGTCTGAGCAATGAAAAGAACTGTTTTATTAATAGAGACAGTAAAAGTGAACTGTCCAAAATCAACAGGTTTGGAAACAAGGTTTTCCCTTGAATGCTGTAACATGTACAGCAAGATTTAGGCAGTATCTAATAGTAAAGAAGAACATGTTGTATTTATTGGTTATCAATAAGATGTCATCTTACGTTAAAAAGAACTAACAACATTCAGAATTATTAGATGACTTCATATAGGCATTGACAGCCAGGCAAGAACATGAATATGCATTTTAGCATTCCTCTATTTATTATTATACTGCAAATCACTAAAGCTTTACAGTAAGTGTTCCAAGAGTCAACTATGACACATTTTGTTTTCAACTGGTGCAGCAACTGGGTTGCTTTCATTTTGAAAATAAAAATCAAACAAATAAAAACACCGCAGCCTGTTTATTTAAGATAAGCAGAGAAAAGATCTTGCCTTATAATGATGTTCCTTCAAGTTAAGCTTACTTCTAGTCCAATGGTAGAATTTGCATTCCAATTTTTTTAGCTCTTTAGCTAAACTTAGTTTTTGAATAGTAAAAAATTGAAGTACCACACACTCTTGAGAAAATTAAACCATACAAAGATTATTTTAAGACCTGAATGTACTGTATGTGTATATACGTTCCTTTTAATTGGAAGGCGGAAAATTTCAATTAGACATCCGGAAGAAATTCTTCACGATGAGGATGGTTAGATGCAGGCCCAGGTTGCAAGGGGAAGTTGTGGATGCCCCATCCCTGCAGGTGTTCAAGGCCAGGTTGGACGGGGCCTTGAGCAGCCTGGTTTAGCGTGACACGTCCCTGCCCGTGGCATGTGGGTTGGAAATAGATGATCTTTGAGGTCCCTTCCAACCCAAACCATTCTATGATTCTATAGAAGCTGACAGATTGAAGTAGCAAGCTGTCACCACCTGAAAGCTATGCATTTTTTTTAACCTTAGCAGAATTAATAGCAATTACTGTAACTCCAATGATACTTTACAGCCTTCTAATTCCTTACACTACTGGAAAATATGTCTAGCATTTTCATGGCATGAGTTGCTTTTGTATTTCAGAGTGAGAGCTGAACCACAAGGCTTTTTAACATTTATATTGTCAGATAAAGCCATCATTATAACTTATCAGCATTTTAACTTTCTTACAAATATTATTTACTATGTGCAAGATCCAGGAGATACGTATACATGCACTGTGGATAATCAAACAAAAAAATACTAAGACCAAGTATGTATCACCAGCAGCTACAGATCTGGATCACTATCAGGGATTTTTATAAACTAGAAATTACTTTAGGCACCACATGCTGGTACTTTTCTGTAGACATACTTGTCACTTCTTTCTTGCACTCCAATAACAACTGGTATCTTTCAGCCAATGAGGGCTTAAATCGCATTCAAAAACCAACTAGGCATCACCAATGGAATTTACACCTCCAGTGACTAGTACTAATGATACTATGATTTCATAGAATCATAGATGTATTTTTTAATATATTTAACCCTACAAAATTAAAATAGCAGTGGTACACAGACTAGGATGTCTCTAACAAATGACACCAGCTAGTAGTCTTTTGATTACATCCATTTGTATTTGACAATACTACTGCAGATGCCAGTTCTTATCACAATGAAACAAATTCAGGTAGGTCCTAGAACTTCCGAGAAATACTTCTTTCTTACAACAAGAATCTCACCATTTCCACAGCGAACTGTAAACCTATAAGCTACTTACTATTTATTGTTTGACTGGATACACATGAGAATTATTAGTCAACTGGTAATTACAAAATTTATAGGTAGAAAAATGTTGGAAGTGGACTTAGGTCGACCCAAAAGTATACTACTTTTATCTTCCCTTTGAACAGTATTTAGAAGCCAGTGTTCTTTTCATCTCCTTGCTTACATCTATCATCACTAAACCACTGGATTAAAAAAACCAACCACCTGAGATACAAGTTCTGAAAAATTGTGTAACATTTCTACTTAGGCTTAAAAGTATTTTTTTTTTCCATTCTCTGCACCAGTTAAAATGTCGATTCCCTCAGTTAAGCATTTAAAACCAATAGAAGCTATATGTGGTTTAAGAGACTAAATTCAAATTTTGTAGTTTATTTTCTACATTTACCTGTCTGATACTTCTAGATTTTTCAGGTTTTCTTTTTTCTTTGTAAAAGTCATGTTCCAACTCTAAGGTTTAATTTATTAACTTTCTCCTTTTCTTCTTTTTTTCACACCTCTAATCTGCCAAGGCAAAACCCAAAGAATAAGCACTATCAACCTGGCCTGAAATTAGTATAATAGTACACACCTGGAACTTCAGGTATTTGGCATAAGCTGCATCAGACAGGATCGATACAGGAACAAATGCAACAAAAAAGCGAGTACTGCAAATACACTGCACACAAATAAGCCACGTGAGCCAATGCAGAACAATGAGGAAATTACATTATTAAAAGTTTTTATTTAGGTTTGGTCAGTACAGGTAAGATAATATTGGAGTCAGAGCAATATGCATAAACAGGATACAACAGTTCTTAAAAACTGAGTAACTATGCACACAATTCGGTCACCTAAGGAGAAAATGCACAGATGTATGGTGGGAGAAACTGTAATTAACACTGAAACTACTACAGGACTCCTTCAGTAAGTCCATCTTTTAGTGATAAAACTATTGTACTGGGCAAACTTGGCAGTCATAAACCCACAGCTATTATGACAAATCTTGAAGGTGGTGAAAGTATAACAGTATGAGTAAGAATGCCCTTACACAGCACAGGTTCTAGATATACACAGATTTGTACAGACATCATTTATGTTATACTTTATGGAAGTAATTTCCATTTCAACTTCACATTAACTCATATAAAAATAACTTGAGCTACACAAACGTCCTTTTAGCAACATTCAACGTAATTAACTGTTAAAATTTCCAAAGTGGCAGAGGTATTGAAGCAAAAAGAAACCCACAAAAAGGCAAAATTGTGACAAGTATGCACTAATTTAAACGGCTTCTGGACAGTATCCTCTCCCAATTTAAATGACACTGTATAAAAATGCTGCAGAAAAATGTTACAAAACTGAACCCTGCACATTTACACTGGAGTCCAAACCATTCTGGACATGACGAGAACCCACAGTTCTGTTACCTTTCATGCTCACTGTTTTTTCCTCTTGAGGATCATGATTGGAGTCTGTGTCATTTGAGTGGTGAGTGAGAGAGTTTTCACTGCCAGTGGGAGAGTCTACACTTTCATACCCAGTACTGAGTTGGTTTATGTAGCTACCACCTCCTCTACCAGTTCTATCTTCAGAGTGGTTGGACAGCTTATTACCATTCCCTGGAGAAGCTGGGAAGTCATCTTCTGTGCTGCTACCCTCCCTATAAAATCCAGGCCCAGACGTCCGCTGATGGGAGGAGCTACCATTGCTTGGTCCGTTTGCCAGACGGCTGCAGTCTTTGCCCACAGCCTCTCCCTGGTCTGTAGGCTCAGAAGACGGAGTCCTGCTGGTACCTGGGTTGGAGGCCTGGGACTGCTGCTGCTGGTACTGTGCCAACTGCTGGCGAGTCTCCTTCAACTGCTGCTGAAGAACTAGAATGGTACTCTGCATACCCTCTACCTCCTCATCAAGCTGGATGATGAAGTCATTCAACTCTATATAAAGAAAACACATTTGTTGCAAATACTTAATAGCCCATATATAGCTTGACTCTCAAAACAAACAAAAAAAATGTCACATAATGACTTTTTATGCTGAAATTTTTTTGCAGCCATCAGGTATGCCTTGATTTTGATACTCTGCCTCTGAAGGAGGAAATGCTTAACTGCCATCTACATACTTTTTATACTGCTACTCAGAATACACAAGAATACACTAGAAGAAATTTCTGAGCAAAAAGAGAAGTATATTTAGGAAACAGCTCAATTCCAACAATTAGTATTTTGCTAGCAATTCCTCATATCTACTTTTACTCAATTATAAAACTTTTAACAGAAACACTGTAAAAGTGACCATGAGCCATGTATGTATCTAATGGTTGTGAACAACTACAAAAGACTATTCAGATGCAAAAAGATGGTTTTAGTTACACTTCAAGGATATTTGAGCCCTTATTGCTCTTAATCCCCTAAATCCTGTCTAATGGGACACAAAGACTTTCTTACCAACAAAACTGTTAACTAATTCCACAGAGTGTTTGATCACTTATGCACCAAAAAAAGCATTTTACAAGCAGATTGCATACTGGAGCAAAACAAAACAAATTTGACATGACAACAGTAAAAGAAGCACTGAAATCCCTTAAATCTTCAAATCAACGGCTCCACTGATACAATGGAGCAAAATGCTAGCTACTTAATTTTATGAACTTTTACAACAATAAAATATTCTTGGTGCTATGGAAAAAAAACATCATTAGGAAAAGTCCTATTGCAGGATTAACACAGTCTTTGTCCATCTGTGGAAGCATCAACAGGTGCTAAGAATGCATCTCAGTTCTGGAGACTACTTTACAATACTGCACTCAATAGCAGAAAGCTTCAAAGAGTGCCCATGCTTGCTTCAATTATGAACTCAAACTTAGATGAAGGGCATTATCTAAATAGTTAAGAAGCAAAAGTCATTATAGAAAGAATAATTTAGTTTAAGAACTCTAGTTATTACGTATTATTTTATACTGCTACTTGCACAAAAATATGGTCCCTATGGGGGAGTAGAGGGGCAAACTACCCTTAAAAATACAGGATGTGTCAGACCTGTATAGGGCCAAATCAATTCTATACTATCTTACAGACTTCAGCTGTAAAACAAAAAACATACACAGATTTATGTGACCAAATAGCTCATGTCCCAAGACATACCATAATAACCTAATAACTTACACTAACATTCTACCAAAGCCACACAGATTCTACGCAGAACTCTCAACTGAAGATTTTTTTTAAATTTGCATTTCCCCCTCAAGTTATGCATGAGCTCGGAGCTTAATTTCAATGTAGGCTTACAATGCTGTAAAAGCAACTGTGAAAGCAATAATGAGGGATTTTTGTTCACCTGAGTTACCTAAATAAAAAAATCTACTATATAAAATGAGTCAAAAGTTAACAAGCAGCATTCTCACTGCATGCTTAGCTTCACGCAAGGTTAACAGCTTTTATCTTACCAATTCACCCCCGTGTGCAGTCTAAATACTATATTAAATAGCAAGGCCTACAGTGTGAAAACTGTCAATTTCAAATTTAAATGCTGCATTACTAGAGCCGCAAATCCCACCAGTCCCCGTAATGTTAAGTTTGTGGGATTTACATATTTTCATATATACACACACATATATATATATTTTGTTTTTTAATTAAGACCACCCATTCAGACTTAAAATTGTCATATCTTACTCAATATTGTCCTTTCATTCTGGCAAAGATAGTTTTACATTATGTGTATCATCAGGAAATTAAACAGTAGAAGTGCAAGGCAACTTCCATTTTCTTAAAAAAATCCCTTACCATCCTGACTGCTTTTAAGTTCCTCACTATATTTCTTCTGTAAAGCCAACTCTGCCTCAAGCTGAGCAATACGTCCTTGGGACAGCTGCCTTCCAAGCTCTTGATTCTCCTGGATAAGCATTCGACACTTCGCCATTAATTTTTTGCCTGTTTGGCTGCAAAGGAAAGAGCCATCTATCACAAAATGAATAAAAAAAACTTCAGTAATTTTCCTCAAACACAATTACAGACAAAAAGGAGATGCAATTTCTGCATGTCACAATTCAAGGAACATTATGCCTCAACATAATTGTCATAGCAGAAAGTCTCCCCATAGTTACCACATGCTGTTCCAATGCCAGTTGATCTTCTGTCGCTGTCCCATAAAGTGGAAGGCAAGTTTTATTACTGCAAATATGAATAAGCATATTGTTCTTTTTTGATACCAACATCTGGATTATCAGTATGCGCAATCTTGCATGTGCTAATTCTCAATGGAGTTAAGTATTTGATTAAAGATGTGCCTCATTTCAAAAAACAAGTATTGTGTAAAAATTACAAGTGTAAACCAAATTACAAATAAAATCCTTCATTTAGTGTGCTAGTAAAATTTTAATTATTAAACTTGGGTGAAGAGAAGAAAGTTGCTTGGGGGAAAATATTAAACCCCATGTTCATTTTTGATTGACATGTCGATTTTTCTTCAAGAGGCTGAGGCATTCTTTCGAATGCTGCCCAGGTACTCTTGTATAAAATATGTCTATTTTTCAATTCAGTTGATCTATTTTACAGTAGCGTACACAGTGTGTTTCATTATTTCTATGGTCAGCTTTTCCTAAGGACATCTTGCCTGGTGAAGAGAAAGTAAAATGTAGTTAAAAATTTGCAGGAAAGTAAGGAAAAAGCGTGTTATTAATCTACTTCCTTTAGAATTACGTATTTCAGACTGAGTAATAATTATTAAGATGCCCAGTTTCTGAAAGAAACAGGAAATGGGAAGCAACAAAATATTTTCAACTGACAGGATTTTCTTTACATCACACATCTTTAATCTTCACCATAATGACTGCATTGTAAAGCATTATAGGAAGTAGTATGCAAATTAATATATAGGCAATACAGCTGACTCCATAAGAGAGAAAAATTTAAGACTGTCTGCCAAAGTCAGGATAGCAACGACAAACAGTTCTCCTTTTAATAGGCTCAGCAACATAATGAAGCTGTCTTCTTTTCTACATAACTCTACCAAAAGAAGAGCCACCCAACCCAAACTCCAACAGGTTTATTGTGAATTCAATGGCAGGACTTGCATTACTTTCCAAGACCAAGAAGGTCATTTAATTTTTTGTTTGCTTGCTTTTAAACAAGTGACAAATACTGGAAGAAATTTTGTGGGTTAAAAAAAATAGAACAGGAAATCTCTGCTACAATTCACAGCCACAGTTCTTTCCTGCAACCAAAATACTCAACCAAAAAAATTAAAATAATAATTTACCAACTACCTTTTAACCATTCAAGACTTAGACAACTTTTATGTTCTGCCAGCTCTGCCCCATTTAACATTTTCCAACTGACTCTCCCAAATCTTTCAGATGGGCTGCTCCAGAAGGAATCTGGCTGAGTAAAGTCCTGGAAGCCTGAAACTCTGCTAAAGGCAGCAACCCGTTTTCTTTCTTGATGTGATGTCCAATGCCAGGTCCTTGAAGTTTAAATTGTGCTGACCTAATACAGTCCAAGTCGCACACTTAAGATGCAAGTTTCCTTAGAGATGTTCGTTCTGTGTAAAGCAGGACCACTTTTGGGAGACGTCACATTGATTATCTCCAAAGTTTTTAGGCAGACATGCAAAGATTTTTAGCCATTTCCAAATTTCTGTTACTGTATTCATCATCACTGCAAGTTGAAGAAGTTCACAGTGCTTAAATCGTTTAATTCTTTTCTCTTCACAAAACAGTGTCAACTGTAGAATTAGCAAGTACCAGTTACCTTGGAATTGGGACAATTTTAGAATCCCATTAATGTCTTCATGTTAACTCCTGCCAAAACGTATTTATTACCTGTATAGAAATTTGCATAGTTACCTATAATGCTATTTCTTCCCATCAAAAATTTTCCAGATGTTCAGAACTAGTACGGCACCAACCTCCCCTTGCAATTTACAAAAAAGACAACACATGCAAGAATATAAAATCCAGCAACTATTAAAATACTCATGTTAGCTGTAAAACTAAGTTTGGCATTGTTTTCACATATCCTCTTGAACACAAAAGCACCAGAACCTGTAAGAATGTAAGTGGTTAAATTCCAGGAGACTAGTGTTTGTTGTACTAGGCTTACTGCAAGTGACATTTCGACTAATTTTTAATCCAAGCGTACACTATTTAATGATGGTTGAAATGGCTTCTACTTCTCCCTCCAGGCATCAGAAGGGATTGTGCTGTACATCCTTATCTATGGTTAAGTCCCAGAACTAATAACTGCCTAGGGTTGCAGTTAACATGCTACTCTAAGAACACCAGTTAGAGATCTGAATAGGAGCATCATCTATTTCTAAAACTAGGTCAGATGCTAAGAAATAAGAATAGCTGCACACAAAGATGGACAATTATAGCAATTAAAAGGCAGGAGCAGGATGCAAAGAGAATGAAAAAGCCTACACATACTTTACATGAGTCATCATTTCTTTACCTTTCCAGAAATAAAAGCAATAAAACCTTAACCCAGTTAATGAAGATAGCCTCCATTCTTTACCAGGAAATAACTCTTAATTTTCTGTATTCCAACTACTTCATATATGAATTATGCACATTCACACCACTGACTTCAAATTATATGATGCATATCGGGGCACGTTGTACCTACCAAAATAATGAAATTCTCTTTTGATACTTTTGCTTCAAAGAAAGCGCTAAGTTATTTATCTCTCCTCAGTTGTACATGTACATTTAGAGCCTGAGGACTTAAAAAACCAACCAGCCTGTATCTAAGTATATGAAATAATTTTCTGAACTCCAAGTTAAACAAAGAATCTGCACAGCATGCCTCTATCTGCACATTATAGCGAGCTTTACAAATGGCTTGGTAACACATTAACCATTTATTAATGCAAGTCTTACCTCTGTTCTGATGCTAGATCATTAAAATCTTAGTGCTATAGCAAAATCAATCCAGATGTATCACTTAAAAACGTAAAGTTTTTCTGTAGGTTTTTCTTTTGCTGTTAAGTCATTACTTACGCAAACAAAATAAACCTGCAGAAGTGCACTACTCTTGAACGCCATATCATGGGTAGCACAAACAGTTAAAATACTTCAGAGTTAAAAAACGTAATGCCATCTTAATAAAAGTTACCAAAACAGTTATAATACATCACCTTCTATGACAGCTGGATGTGGGTTTTTCATTTAAAACTGAATTTTCTAGAATCAGACTGAGTCATAAAATCTTGCCCAACTGTTTTGAAAATCAAAATCTCATTACTAAATAGAACTCCATTTACTAAAGAAAGTAAACACACAAAATGCTCCACCAAATCTGCATTTCACTTTACACACCTCAGACATGCACTCCCAAGTGTCCCAGATAGCTACTCTTACAAGTAACTTGGGACAACGAAACAGAGGCATCAATAGGGTAGCAAAGGCTCCTTCACTGATTCCACCAAGGAAAATGCGTGCATTTAAGGTTGTTTTTTTTTTGTTTGTTAAAATACTGACTTTGTTTTCAGAGAACGAGACAATGCAGAAATAACAACCTGTTCAATTCTCGTTCATCCCAGGAGTTTCACAATACAACAGTATAACCAGCAGTCTTCCTTGACCTGTGTATTACAACTATTCCAAGGCACATTTTATATTGAAGTGCAATACAAAAAAAACAGGTGTACAAAGGAATAAAAACACCCCACCAACACTGAAGACAGGTGCCATTCATTGTGTGCCTTCTGCATTGAGCATTTGAGATCAGTTCTTAGTATAGAAGATCGAAAACCTCTCATTTCTGCATGAAAACATGCAGTGAAATAGTTATCACAACCAGTTTCTCATACATGCTAGTTGTGATCAAATATATATTGCTTCCAACAATTTTAAACCTGCAATTAGATAGAATGTACATTTTTGTACAGTCCTAATTTTGAGGCGTCCATGTATTACCAACCATTCAGAAAACAGTTCATTATTTAGCAACACTGACTTAAGGCTCCGTCAAGTGCTAGAAAGCCCAGAGGCTCAACAGTCAAATGTGTGCACTGCCACTCCTGTGATATCAAGTGGCACTCTCATGGCTATTCAAAAGTGGTTAGCAAGTAAACTCTTTAATGCAAAATTCACCTCATTGAGTTTTGACCCAGCAGTTCAGTGAACAAGCAGGAAGTCCACAGTCTTATTGGCAAAACTGACTTACAGTGTCTCTAAGTCACTAGGCTCAAGGTTAAGAGTGAAGCATATTCCACTTCTACATTTTACGAGAATTTTACATGTTCAATTCATTATTTATAATCTCTAGGTTCTCTCCTCCAAATTGTCTGTAGACACAGTGTGCCACAGACTTAAGACTTCTGTTTCTCCCTCTATTTTCTTCAAATAGAAAAATTTTGCAAATGTCTACATGTTCTAGAAAAGATTTTTTTTCGAAGATGGCCATTTCTTCAGAATAGTCCGACGCCATCAGGCCTCTGAAGCAAAGGGGGAGAAAAAAGCTGAAACACAAGGTTCATCTGGTAAGTTTTACATTAATCATTACAAGCTGGACAGTATAAGAATGTGGCTTTTTGCCTCAAAACGTCTGAGTCTTGGTGTGGAAACGAGTACTTGGCTGTCCCACCATAGCATTCTCGTAGTGGGACTGTCAGGGAAGTCTTGACTGGGGAGTATTTGTTTTGTTTACCTATCAGGCGTAAATTTCCAGGCACTCAGTTCATTTTGGGCTTGTTCCAGTTTGTCTTTAGTCTGTTCCAGTTCACCTTTCATTTTTAGGAAAAACAAGTTGATGGCTGGGTCCACCATTGTTGATCGCAGTTGTGCAACACTAGGCTGCTGGACTTGCTTGAGGTACTGAATCTGATTCTGCATAAAATAAGACAGAGACTGTTACTTATACAACGTCAATGTTTTAAGGCACTCAGAGACAAATAATAAATAATTATTCCAAATACAATATCAAGGAAGCTTGCCTTCTTTCAACACTAACTGAAAAATGCAGAATAAAAATCACTTTCGCCCACCTGCACCCTATCAATGTGCATATTCACCCAATCCCCCATGCCACCCCATCTAGCCTTAACTTTCAAGGACAATTTCACCACCCCATCCCCACTTCAAGTTGTTTTCTACACAATCAGTTTACATTTGCCAAAGTAATGACTGGAGCATTGCAATTTTCCCTTTCTTTTATACCTGCCAGCACGCTTTTGGAGAGAGAAAATAAAAGCATATACCAAGAGTTATGTGCTTCAAATAGACAGCTAATTTCCATGTAACTTCAGTCAAAGTTATGATGCAACGTTACAGCTAATATAGACAAACAATACTTTTAAGCAACTACTAAAAAGGTTTATACAAACTAAGTTTTTTTGCAAGTCCAATATGCATTTAAATGTATTAAAACTGGCTGAAGAGATTTTTGTTGGATTTGATTCTCTTGCAATAACCACAACCCAGAATATTTACAATTTTATAATTTATAATGCAGAAGACTTCCAATACAGTCAAAATTTAAGAAGAAATAAGTGTGAAGGCTTTATTTTAAATATAGCATTCATTAGTCAAAACTTGTATATATTTCAATAGGATTAACTTTTTTGGAAGTTTCTTGTACTTTAATCCCATCGTAACAATCAGTATTGATACGTACTAAACATGCTTAGAATCCAGATAATCACTAAAATCTCAGCCTACACAGAGAGTATTGATTCTTAAATTCAATTTATTATGCTCTCTGTATCACATACATTTCCTCATCAGCAAGAGGTGATTAAAATCGTGTAAGATTAAAAACGTTAACTGAAGGTCAGTGGTCTTGCCTCCCAGTGCACACAATCTTGCATGCAGACTTGACAGCAACAGTGTTTCACTGACAAACAGCACAAGGCATCAACAGCAAAGTTGAGGGAAAGCCTTCCTCCACACTTTACTTGGTACAAGCAGCACAGTCAAAAGCAGTTTAACCATTTTCCAGAATACTGTTGATCTGCGATGGGATCTTTACACAACAATGGTGAAAAAAAATATTAAGCACTAACATCTAATTTACCTTAAAAGCAGACAGTGACAATAGTCACTTTCTGACTGATGACAGCCTATGTTTTAATTTATCTATTGTTAAGTAGCAACAATTCTTGGATTTTATTTCAACTAAGTGATTTCAAAGCTATTTCAGTAACTGAAATATTTCCACTGACTTCACATTAATTTGATATTATCAAAATAAAAATTTTTACTTACCAAGAAACCCCCCAAAATAACCATCATACTGTAAGTTTTAAATAGAAACAAACTTGTGTCCATAAAGAATTATAAAGGGAATAAAGCACTGCACAAATATATTTCAAGAAATATTGCACTCAAGAACCCACCTACAAACATTACTTGGAAAGAGGCAGTCCAAATTAAGATTATCCTAACTTTTCCTGGATAGCTTTTTACCCACACAGGTCCTCTGCCTCTCTGAATGCCCAAGATGTTGCTCACTGAATACAGATCTATTTAATCTATTGCTACCGATACATCTTTTCTATCCACTCAATTTTGACTCTTGCACTACTGAAGTATTTCAACAACCCGTCAATTCATTGTAAGGTCTAGCACTAGTAGAGGGTGAAACAGCTAGTTTAACAGATGTCCGCACACATACAGACACTACAGCTGGCCATGTATTCCAGAAATATAATTAGGCTACAGCAACATGGTTCCCCATCTATTTTTAGGCCAGCATCACTGAGGAAGGAAAAGACCACGTTCCTTGTCTTACCTAGACACAGCTCCCATCCTCTTCCGTTGACAGCCTAAGAACTGTAATAAATTCCTTGGATCAGGAGGACAAAATATTGCTGTCAGCTGCTCCTTACTCATGCCAGAAATGCACTAAAATACTCAAGAGGACTCAGCTCTTTCTATCCAATGGTAGTTATTTCACAGTCTCATTTGGGCATCTCTAGCTCACGCTCTCAGACCAAGCAGAGAGCACTTGCTTAGGCTCCATATAACATCTCCTCTGTCACTCCTAAAAACAGTAGTATAAAAATAATTTACTTACTTGAGTCGAACAATCATTGCTTGTTCCCTCCCAAAACTTAAAGACCACTTACTCCTCCAGTTTTTCCAACTCAAGTTTTCTCCATCCTTCTACAAGGACTTTCTCCAGTTATAAGTCCACTGTTCTCACCTGTCAGACTTTTCATCCACTCAGACTTAGCAACGTCTCCCCGATATGAAAGAAAGCCCTCTTAACCCTTCTGCCTACTTCCTTATTCTATTCTTCTCCCTGCTTATGTAAGTCCAAGCCTCCCATTCTTGCTCCCTCTAACCACTCCTCTGGCATATCTCTTCTCTCATTGATATGCCAGGTGGTAGGAGGCAGAAGGGTATCTGCATTCGGAACCAACTTCAGGCTAGGGCTGAATATGCAGGAATAGTAACAACCACTACCAGATCTCAGGACATGCCCACTAACATCTGAAATGCCTACTGGTTGTTTCTATTCCCAAACACGAAAGCAGACACTAGCTGTTATTTTTCAAAAGCCCAGACTGACAAATACACGTGAATTTTCAGAAAGAGAAAAACATTCTAAGTCAAGGCAGGAAAGCCATTAAAGTTATCTATTCAGACGAAATCAGGCAGTGTGAGGTTTTGTTTGGGTGGACTTCTTTTTCCTTAAGACAGACAATACTGCATATTCTTGGAAACAGTTGAATCCTTCCAGCCGAAGTAATCCAAAGACATCCACAAAGACCAGACCCTCTGACATGAAGAATTTAACAAAATTGTATATAGGTGTTTAAAAGAAAACAAGCAAATAAGTACAACTACATATCCTTCTTATAAAGAAGACGGGGGAAAAAATGCATAGTAAAAAACTGTAAAAACACAGCTGTAATGTAAACCATGAGTAGATTATTAGAGTAAGAAGTATCTAGGTACTATAGTAAACTGCACCCACAGGCAGCTTTCACTAACTGTTACCTGTTCCAAGGAAAATCTATTTGAGTAGCAAATATTTCCAACTGCCTGCTCACTTACTGACCTACAGCAGCTGTGCTTGGGAGGTGGTTAAAGCATTTCCCTGAAGTAGCAATAACTTCACCACCCCTGCCAGAAATAAAGCTTTACATAAAAGCAATAGCCAGTACCTCATCTGCGCTCCCATAATGGCAGCAACCTTTTAGGGTGGTGCTCCTGCTAGGGGGAAGGTAGCTCACGGTTTATGCTGACAATAGGGCACGCAGTATTAAACACCTGAACTTAAATCTAGCCCCTTAGTCAGACACCCCGAATTACACACAGTAATCCTGCAACACTAGACTCTCAATAAGCTCCTAGCTCAAGAGGAACCCATACATTCTGCTGCTGGACTTGGCACAGAGTACGAGAGTAGAGCTATGCACTGAACTACCATCTTGTTTCTTCAAGGAGTACTTAAACAGAATCCGGACAACAATTCTGCTACTGAGATGCACGCCTATACTTTCAAGATGATGGCTTGTGACTTCTATAAGCTAAAGTACATTTTGTTGTCTTATCTTTTTAAAAGAAGGGTACAAATTAAAACAACTAACACAAAGTCTATCACCCCTTATTTTAAAACACAGACAGTATATTTTAACTAGCAAAGTGTTTTGCACATCAGCAATCAGAAAACTCATGTCTTTGTCAACTACCATTTGAATAATGTGTGGTAGTTTTAAGTTTCTATCCAATTATCAAGACCTGAATGTAATTATTTACGTACAAAATATGCCCCCAAAATACATTAAGAGTAATATGAACACTAAGTATTACATGGTAAATATTCATTTTTAGTTTTCAAGAAACCTGACACCACAGACATTCAGTCTTTCTAACTGAGATGGGACAGGAAACAGTAAAGGCTTACATATAACATAACTGTCTTTACTATATATTACATGTAAATATGGATTATAAACCACTGTTAACGATGATAAAAATGAAAGTTATTTTACCAACTGAAAATGAGACAAACCAAATAACTCATCGTATGGTGAATAGTTTTTGTCCATTTATGAAATCATTTAGGAACATACAGCTTAGCTTTGCACCTCAAACATGATATACTTACTGGAAAAATACTATTTAATACTACAAGTAATCCTCCAGAACTTGAAACTACATGCATTTAAACTTGGAAACACTTTAAGACACCAGCGTCTCCAGTACAGCTTTTACACACACCCCCCAATCAAGGATGCTTCTTCCTAGCTCCATGCATTATGGGGGAGATTACATCCTTGATGTTATTCATGTGTTGATATCCAGAAAAACATAAGTCACTCATGTGGTTGCGCACTCGTCTTTTGTTCTTCTTGGCGGGCTAGAGAATACCCCCCCCCCCTTTTTTTTCTTAAATACACTGAAATTACACAAACTTCTGAAAAGCTTTATTAAACAGACGTTCTGGGAAGTCTATGTATCACACCTATCAATATCTATAACAAAGAGCAGTGAAACATTCTATAATTTTGACAAGATCATGAAGACTCAGTCTTAAATACTTGAAATTTGTCTAACAGTCTTTTAGAAATAGGGAGGAAAGAAGGTGAAGATAGCACATATAAACTTGGATTCTGTGAAAAATTTCCTAATAAAAAATGTATTTATCGGTTTTGGCCATATGCTCAGAAATCCAAAAGAAAAAAAATTCTTATTACCGCTGCTCCTTGCAGCAGAATTTATCAGTAAAACTAATAAGATAAATATGATCAATATAGGAGTCTTACTACTAGGGAAGCGTTGCAGTATGGTACCAGAACAGATCTTCATCAGTGTCCTGGGCTGCATTAGAATCAGTGCTGTGAACAGGTCGAGGGAGGTGATCCTTTCTCTCCACTCGGCACTGGTGAGACATCTGAAGTACTGAGTACAGTCCTGGGCTCCCCAGTACAAGAGAGACATGGGCATATTAGGCTGAGGCCAACAAAGGGCCATGAAGATAATTAAGGGGTTGGAGTACATAACGTAGAAGCAGAGGCTGAGCGCATTAGAGCTATAACTTGGAGAAGGCAGCTCAGGGGGACCTTATCTGTGTGCATAAATACCTGAGAGAGGGAGAAAAGAAGGTGGAGCCAGGCTCATCTCAGTGGCGCCCACTGAAAGTACAGAAGGCAATGAAAACAAATTGAAATACGTAGAATTCCATTTCAGCATAAGAAAAAGCTTTTCCCTGTGAGGATGGTTGAACAATGGCACAGGTCATCCAGAGAGATTTTGCAGTCAAAACTCTGGGAAGCTCAAAACCTGACTCTGTGCAGTCCCTTCCACCCTCAGTGATTTGTGATTCTTGCCACTGCAAGGCAAGCTTCACCTCCTCATTTTTTGTTTTCATAACTGCTTACAACAAACTGAAATCATCTATGTTCTTCACAGCGGTGAAAATAACATGTAGAGTTAAGCATGACATTACAATACCTGACAGTTCTGAAAACCTACAGGAAAAGAAGAAAGGAAAGCTAAAAGAAAATAGCAGAGGAAAGCTACAATACTAGTTGTGTTTGCACAGAGTTTATGTTTTTCGTAAGAAGTTCTAAGGAGCACGTTACACAAACTAGCAGGAGAAGCTTTTAACAATCTTCTCTCAGGAACTGCCAAATTAGAGCAGCTGATGAAAGTTATGTTAAGAAGGAAATTCAAAAAATATCAGAAATCATTAGAAGGTAAGTTTCAAGAAACTAACTAAACACAGAAGAAGTCACAGAAAATGTACAGAAATAAAGACAAACAAATGTATTCTGTACAGAGAACATGAGAATCCCCAAGAAGCAGATCTGCCAAATCTCCCTCTGAAAAAGACAGTAACTCTTTTCCCCTACCTAGCCAAATGGATGCTGAAGCTTACAAATACTTTGTTATCCAAATCTAACAAAAATACCTGCCTACAATCTCCTGCACAAAACCCAGTATACTCAATCTTATCCTTACATTTCACTTTGTTCCTGCATCCAATGATAGTCAGGAATAACGTTTCTGGTAAATATGCACGGCTGATAAATGCTAGAAGGCAAGCACGGCTAATGCAAGAATTAGCTTGGTTCTGAAGCAAAAGTCCTTCCAAGCACAACTGCTGCAGAAAAGCAATGTAAGTAATACTGAAAACGCAAACTGTAAGCAGTGACCTTTACTAATTCAGTGAAAGTTTTCTTTAGAAAAGGGCATGCTATAGATATATTAAACACATTAGCACATAGGTACTGTCCCAAAAGTCAACATTCCCCCAACAGTCTGAAAACACATCCTCTCTAAATACTTACAGTACACTCCTGCATCTCCTGTTCCTTAGTTGCCAGCCTCATCACCAGAATATTTTCTCTTCGTGCAGACTCTTGCTGCTGCTGTTTCAGCTTCTCTTCAGATTCTCTCAATCCCGTCACATCGTTAGCTAATATAAGTAATAAAACACAAAAAGTATGTTTTATAGCATCCTCTCATGAACATTTTTTAAAGACAGCTGCAAATCTGAAAACTAAGCTCAAACAGAAAGAACTAACTAAATAAGCATGACTTTGTATAAAAAGCATAAGAAAAGTAGCATTAAGTATGAGAAAAGCTTGACAACAGCTGGTTTTAAATTAATCTTTCTGATCCATCCTAAAGACTTACTAAACACTTGAAAATGTTTCCATATTTACATAGGAAATAACTTTTAAATTGCTTGCTAACCAACTACTATTAGAACTTGCAGCCTGAAACTTGGAAGTTGGAACTGTCCCGCTATCTGTAAGAAATATTAAGGCCAAAGTGGGGAAGAGGAGATGCGTACACTATGGCAAAAATGATCCACAGTCTGTAAACTCTAAATTTTTCTGATCCATTAACATTTATGGAAGTTTATGTAAAAAATATGAGAAAGAAGCACTGCACATTTCCAAATGACTCAAAGGGGAACAAGTACAAGCAGTCTCACACAGACTATATATTCACTCTGCTACCTGCCATGTATAACTTGATGGAAATTTGAAATAAATAAGATTTATTTTTTCTAATTACTTAACAATGATCAGCTGTAAATGTAAACTAAGAACACTAAATTACTTCAAAGACAATTATTTCTAAAAAAAAAAATTTCAACTAATTCAACAATACTGACTGCTACACTTATATTAATTTCCCAAATTGAGAAATTTGGAACATTAAAACTTATTCATCTATGTTAGGACAGTCTGAGATTAGAACGAAATTAACTGCTTATATTTAAGTCTCTCAAAACCTCAAACATTAGGGGGTGACAGCAGAAGAGGGATGTTACAGAAATGGGATATCCATCTGGACTCACAGAAAACAACTTAAAAGTCAGTGGTACTAAGTCTTTTAAGTACTTAAGACTGCAAAGGCAAGCGGGAAAGACAAAAAAGCCCGTCTCCTAGTTACCAACACAACTTTAAAAGGTGAAAGGATTCGGAACTCAATCATTTCCAGAATTCATCCAGCTTTCCTCATCTGAGAGTAGGATGTTTTTCCTGTATTCTGAAGTGCAGGCCAAGTTTTAAAGACCATACAACTGATAGTCAAATAGTTAATTTGCCTAATCAGACCAAACATGGGGGGGACTAATTTCAGACCATTACCTCTACAAACTGTAACCTCTTCCATGTGGTTTACAACTCCCTAAGACTACTGAAGGCACAAACATTCATGAGGTACTACGGTAGAGGATAGTATTTCCTTTCAAATAGAAGATTCATGAAACATCCTTTTGTGGAGTTCCATTTTGGGACTTCCCCTCCCCAACAGTCCGGGTACAGATGGTCCTACACATACAAACCCAAGACTTTTTAGAAGCCGTGCAAGACCTGCAAAGGAAAGTAACTGGCTGACAACGTTGGGGAAGGCCGAGTTACACAAAAAAACCCAAACAACCAGGTACTTTTTTTTCTGCCAGATAGCAATCCTTTATTTCTAACAGTTCCACAAAGCACAGACATTACTTGAACACTACGATTCATAAAAACATTTAGGTAACTCATACCATTTTGAAACTTGGCTAACTTACAATTAAGATCTGTGTACTTGCCCTCCAGAGCTTGCACGTATGCTTCATACTGTTTCCACCTATTGCAGAGATGGAGAAAAAAGAACTTTCTAAAGCTCAGTTCATTAAATCAAAGCATCTCAGTCCTAAACTTTCAGAGCATACATTTATACCAAAATCAGAAAATGTCAAGAGATAAATACACAACTGGATAAAAATCAATTCAGATTTTTAAAACGGGGCTTTTAACCATGGAAATAGTTAAATCCATTTTTTATGTCAAAAAGATAGAGGCAGCTGTGCATTACAATACTTCAAATTGGCAACTTAAAACTGACATCTTAAAACTTACTGTAACATTTTGGACAAACACTCGTATCAAACAGTTATTAGTTATTTGTGTAAAGTACCTGAGATACATATTCTCAAAGCAGAACAATTTAACAGAATTCTGTACTAGAAACCATAATCCAAAGACAGTATTAAATCTGTTACCAAGTGAACAAGACAGCAAGCGGATACGTACTACAATACACTAGAATTCGCAGTCTAGGTTAAGTAGTTATACCAGCTCATTCAGACCATACTCAAGTTACATTCATTAACCTGGAGCCAAACAGTTCTACAACTCTTTGAAGGCACATAAAAGCCTTCAGTCAGAAAACCTCACACTTAAAAACAGCATTGCATTTGATACAAACCATCAAATCAGCAAACAGTGCACAGTAAAGCTCAGCACGATATGCTTTACCGTAGTTCACTGGACGATATTTTGTGGGCTTTGTTTCTTTTTAAATCAGTACTTCGCATCTAACTATGTGTCTTCCTCATTATGAAAAAAATTAAACTACTAGCTTACCACTACAGAAAGGGAAGGTTTCTCTACCCTGCTCCCAATTACCCTTTTTCCCTGCTCTGTTTTGACTCCATAACCTAACTAGACTGCTACCTCAATCAAAACTGTAAAAAAAATATAAATCTAACTCCAGATCATTTTTTACCATGTCTGAAAGCATCAGATCTGTTACAGCAAAATCACATCACTGGGAAAAAAATCAAATGTAAGCACAAGACTTCTTCCTCCTAGCAGCAACAATATTCTGCATCTCCTCATCTGAGGATGAAATCAGCACGAATTAACTCTCAAGCTAGGCAGAAGGGATCCAGTTGTATCACCACTTAACCCTTAAGCTTATCTCTTTGCTATCAAAAGAATGCTGTTGGAAACAGTTTCACCCTTTTGTCTACACTAAGATGATTTGATAGCAACATTTGAATGTGCAGATTCCCTCCTGTCCCTTCATTAACACAGTTCAACTGCTGATATACTTCACTTCCTTGGGTGTATTCCAACACATTTTCACTTGAATATACACCGGAGAGGGATCTCTTCTACAGTGGCAACTAATCATTTCAAGTTACAGAAACTGATTACAATTGGAAGCCTGTTTCTTATATACACACTATCAATTAGAAAGCAAGTTGCACAGAATCTATGCTTTGGTACTTTGACAGGAATTTTACAGCTGGAAGTAGGGGCACAATTTTAGACTTTGGAGTTTGCTATTCCTGAGGATAATCTCGAGTATGAAAACTTTTATGTAAAGGTTCAAAATGCCTAAACCACAACATCAAAGAAGCATTTTCTCCTGTTTAAATATATTATCCTTTATTACCCAAAAGACTAGATACTGAGAGGAAGCCAGTTTTAAACATACTAGCCAGACTACATTGACTCCCCTAGAAAGAGCTGTAACGCCAGAAGGAGCTGGTAGGATAGTTTGCCCAGAAGAGGTGTGTGTGTATACCTCCTATATTAACACTTCATTGCACTTGCACCCTCATGTTTCTACACACTTTAGTTTTTGTTCTATGAAATACCAATATTTAACTTCAGATCCTAATAATGCTAACAACTTACAGTGCACAAAACCCCAAAAGCACAAGTTTACCGAAACAGAAACACAAAATTACTCCAGCAGATAAACAAGACAATCCACAGATGCCTAGTTCAGTCAGCTCCTTGTTTATATATCAGGAAATTTAGGCATACACAGACAAATGGCTTCAGTTGGTTTCTCCAAGCAGGTGGCCTATGTGACACAATTTCCTATTTTTTTTTTCCCCATGATGACACTTAGCTTTCTAAAAACGTGGAAAAGATAGACAGGTTCTCCTTTATACAAGTTCTAGGCAATGAAAACTTCATTGTAACATCTTGCAGTTAATATCAGAATGTGTTGGACTACCGTGCGGATCAAGAAAACCTAAAGTTTGTTGTAGGAGTAAGGACAAAAATATGTTTCTGATGTTTAAAAATAACTTGCTATTCAGCGAGGAATGCAAACAACCATATCTTCTGAAGTTACTAGAGAAGAAAAAACTCCTACTGATGTATTATGAAATACTGTTCAGGATTTTGACTCTTTGGACAGAGTGCTTCCCCCTAAACTACAGACAACAATATCTGAGAAAAGACGAGAACTTCACAAAAGAGATGCACCACAAATAATATAAAATAAAGGATGCTAAAAACAACCAAAGAGGGAAGTTGCGCGTCTTCCATTAAAAGTTCACTAAAATGTTGAGATGGAAAAACTGCTTTTTACTTTACCTTAGAATGAGCTCGTCCCTAGGTAAAACCTTAAAATCTGCTTCACTAAGGCGAACCTATGGAGGAAAGACACAACTTATCAAGCTGTCATGATTACCTGGGGAGGGCAGGCAAGAGGGGAAGTCACAAGTATTTTGTAACATACCTTCTTTGGGAGAGGTTCCTCATTCGTCATTGTGAACTCTGAGGGAGGATGAGAAAAGTTTTATTTAGTGTTGTTACTAGTGTACTTGAAATACTAAACAAGTCCAAAACTTGTATTTCTAGTTTTAATTTTTTTAATTTCCAATATCAAGCTACTGAAATACTGCTTCCACAGAATGCTGTGCCACAGTACAAAGCACCATCAGGCCAAATTTGTTGCTGTAATATCTATAAAGTCAACAGAAGTATTTTTTCCTAAAAGTTAACCAAAACTTTGTTTAGGTGTCTAAAAAGTTGTTAATCAATTCTTCCTACTTAATTATGCAAAACCACTCCCAACTTTGTCCACATTTGTTTAGATCAAACCGATATTTTGTATGTGCTTACATCTATTTAACATTGTATTTTACAAGGTAGAGAATAGTCAGGGTCTAAGAAAAGCAGTTTATACTACTACTACTTGAGTATCTCTTTGGAATAAAAGTGAATCATTTAAAATTACCACTAATGTTTGGGTCACGTCAACATAACATTTTCTTCCGAGTGCTTATTTTCTCACTTTTAAAATTCCGATTAACAGGCAATATTAAGCAGTTATTTTCAAATATTTATGAATATGTTTTTGAAAAGTACGATGGCAAACAGCTTGGATACACCATCAAATTCAGTTCCTCTTGTGTGTAGGTAGCATAACAGGATTACATTCTGCTACATTAAATATTCATGATATTCAACTGCCAGTGTTTGCATAAAAAATTCGGCTGTCCAAAATAACAAAATAACTTGAGATCACAGGGGAATGCTTGTAACTGCTGATTTAGGTTGCTTACCTCCCCCACTATAAATTTTCCTAAAGATTTTTTAGAACCTTTTAACCCCTTCAGTGTTTGGAAGTAGTCTTGAAGACCACAGCAAGATTTAAGTCCTTGATAGAAAGTAACACGCTTTTCAGATGCTCCACAGAACTACAGCTACGACTGATTAAATTGTGCACATGTCAAGTGATTATTCTTATGTTCCTGATAGAAGTACCAGAGTCACACAAATACCAAAACAGGCGAACTTCCCCAAAGACTCAGCTTGTGAACCTGGCAGCAGCATACAACAATTCAACACTTGACTGCTGCCACAATCATGACTAAAAGAAATCAGAGGATGATGCTCCATCTAGCCTACGTCACATCTCCAGTACCCAGTTCTCTACAGCAGCACCAGACTTGGCTATTCTAACCTCTACGCCCAGCACACCATTTACAAAAACACCTCTTGCTTTCAGGGAAGAACAAGGGTGCTGAAGACTACAAGCTACAGGCCACTGCATCACAGAAGCTACTAATGCCTATTATCACTTGTAGTAATGGAAACATGAAAAAACACACTAGCTAAAAATACTTTGCAAGTTATTTTTGGAAAAGCTAGGTTGATCACATCTACAGATAAACACTAGCAGTCTTTCTGTATGTGTGAATTTCACCTCGCTACTCTGATGCAACAGCTTTTTTTGGCACCTTGAGTAAGTCATCAAAAGATTTTGCATTTATTACTACTATATATTTCTACCATTGTGATCGGTGTTTTTCAGAAACATTAAGAGCATCAGGCTAACTACATCAGTTTTCACAGTGATTTGTCTTAGCTTTCACTTCATTAACAGATTAATTTATATGCTACAGAAAACAACACCTTAAAAGTTTATTATTTGAATTTAATAAATAAGAAATTTTTCAAGTACTGTGCAGCAAGAGATGTTTCTCATCACATGGGTCTATTCTGAACAGAGATTATCGCTCTTCTATGCAGATAAGAAATATTCTGCAAGAGCATGATGAAGTGCCATTTTCTACAACAAAAAGAATCAACGAAAACAACATTCCTGTACAACTAACTGGAATTAACACGATTATATTTTGTGATTTATATGATGAACAGCTTAACTGTACTATCCTAACTAAGCACTTCAAGGATTTGGGGAAAACGATAGCAGCTATGTACCGCTCCTCCTGCAGACCTGCTCCTGTCAAGAGCAACATAAAACCATACTCCATACTTAAAATAACATTGTCATGGGCAGCAAAAGAACTTTTATGTAATCTCATGATAGTTTATGGTTTTATGGCACTTTAAATACAAAGACAGCCAAAACGGGGAAGCGCATTTTAATTATGAGAACTCCACTACTCCATACACCTTTTACTACAGCGTTCAGAAAACATGGGATTTAAGGATTAAACAAACCTAAAAAACAAAGAATCATAGAATCACTAGGTTGGAAAAGACCTTAGAGATCATGGACTCCAACTGTACCTGTCCACTACTAAATCATATTGCCAAGCACTTCAGTCTCCTATCTTATAAATACCTCCAGGGACAGTGACTCCACCACCTCTCTGGGCAGCCTCTGCCAGCACCCGATAACCTTTCAGAGAAGAAATGTTTCCTAATATCTAATCTGAACCTACAGTACTGCAACTTGAGGCCATTTCCTTTTGTCCTATCGCCTGTCACTTGGGAGACCAAGACCAAAACTCACCTCGCTACAACGATAAGGTCTCTCCTCAGCCTCCTTTTCTCAAGACTGAAAAATTAAATAGCATCAGGAACGCCGCTTTAATAATCACTCCTGAAACGCTTAGTTGTTCTAAGGATATCAAAGAGCTCCATGGGGAAAACAACCCTGGGTCGGGCTCCAGGCTCCCGAAATACGAAGAAAAAAAGCTTCGAAGTAATACTCTGGCTGAGCAGACCTCACAGTCGCCCCAGCAGCCGCGGCCTGACCGGGATCCCGCGTCCGCTGCCTAGTTATTTAGCCAATAAGAAAAAGCGTTCCATGGGGAAAAGCTCAGGCTCCCGAAATACGGCAGGGGATGGGGGGGGAAGCTTCCAAACAGCACTGACTGGGCAGACCTCTCAGCCACCCCAGCAGCCTGACTCGCTTCCCACCCCCTTCCCGCTGCCCCCGCCGGTGCCCCGCGCCTCCTGCGCGCTGGCAGGAGATGATGGGGGGCGGGGAGGAAGGTGTGAGGCGCGGGCGCGCGCGCGGGCGTGGCAGCCGCCGAACCCCGGCCGAGCGCAGCAAGGCCGCGCACAAAATGGCTCTGAGCGCTTCCGCTCCTCCCCCTCAGCCGATGGAGCCGCCGCCGCCGCTGGGGTTTGGCGCTCCGGGGTCCGCGAAGCGGTGGGAGAGGGGGAGGGGCGCGGTCTCCCACTTACCTCCCACCCGCGGAGCGGAGGCCGCGCTCTCCCCGCACGATCGCTGCCCGCGCCGCGCCCGTCACATCGAGGGCGAAGCGCCGCCACCGCTCACGCCTGCCGCCACCTCCGCGCCCGCAAACCGGCTCTTGGGGAGGGGAGGAACCGCCGCTCCGGAGCCGCGGTCGTTCTCGTCGTCGTCGCTGTCGCTGCTGCTTCTGCCGCCGCGTCGCCGTCCCCCCTGCCTTCTCCCGCCCGGGCTCTCTCTCGGCGGCGCCGCTCCCGCCCGCTCTTTATTTGCGGATTTCTCTGCGCTACAAAATGGCGCCCAAGGAGGAAGCGAGAGAGCGCGCAGCCCCGCCCACAGCGCGGCTCCCGCGCGAGGCGAGGTGGGGCGGGGCCGGGTTGCGCGCGCAGCCGGGAGTGGGGGGCGAGGAGCGGGGAGCGGCCTGCGCAGGGCGGGGGAGGAGGGAGGGAGTGTTGGGACATAAACTCTGTCACACCCGGTTTGGAAGCCCGGCAGACTTCATCGGGGCTGGGCAGCACAAGGGAGCGGTCTCCATCCATCACGTGCAGCGAGACCAGAGCTGTGGGCGGCATATATTTCCCATTTACATGCATTAAATCTCCCAGAACTTATGCATAGTCTATTACTTTCCAAGGACGAATTTTAATGTTGTTGTGAACTTCACAACTGTCAAATCTCTTGCAAACGTGGAGCTGTCTCCAGCTCTGCCTGACCTTGCATTAGAGAGAGGAAAGCCTCCAAACAGAGGTGATCTGAGAGAACACATCTGTTCAGCACAGATCACACTGCACACAAGACGTATCATCTCCGAAGAATGAACAGCGTCTGGAAAAACACTGAAGGAAAACCTGCTATCAGAAGGACATTGTGTCTAACTTTCAAAAAATACAATTATTTAGATGAAACTCTTCATTTAGCTTAAGTCAAAAATATCTCACTTTTTTAATAGTAGCTGTTTGTTGTATCAAAATCTCGTGCTAATTTGGAGCTGGTTCCAGCTCTGCCTGCCCTTGCGTTAGAGAGAGGGAAAGCCTTCAAACAGAGGGAATCCCAGAGGACACATCTGTTCAGCACAGATCACACTGCACACAAGACGTTATCATGTCCGAAGAATGAACAGTGTCTGGAAAAACACCATTTTAAAGAAAACATGCTGTTAGAGGGACATTCTGTCTAACTTCCAAAGAACACCATTATTTAGATGAAACTTAAATCTGCTTTAGGTTAAATCAAAGATATTCCACTTTTTATAGTAGCTACTTCTTTTATCACTGGGGCTTCCCCGTCTTGCCAATGTGATGGTTCCCTGGGGTTATTTGAGCATTGAATTGAAGGCTGCCAGCTTGATACTGACAGTGATGGAAAATAAAACTAAGACTCGTTTTGGAGTTTTAGAAAACAAGCACCCTTAATCAGGCCTGGGAAGCACGAGGGAGCGAGTTCCATCAATCACATGCAGTGAGAGAAGAGCTGGGAAAGGATGTATTTCCCACTTACGTGCACATGCATAAAACCTCCCAGAAATCTTATACATATTCTATTACTTTCCAAGGATGAATTTTAATGTTATTATGAACTTCACAACAGTCAAAGTTCTTGCAAACTTGGAGCTGGCTCTAGCTCTGCTTGACCTTGGCTTTAAGATAAAAAAATACTACAAACAGAGGTATTACAGAAGAAGAGGCATCTGTTCAGCACAGATCACACTGAACATTATCATGTTCAAAGAACAAACAATGTCTGGAAAACATGGTTGTAAAGAAAACACGCTATCAGAGGAGCATTCTATCTAACTTTCAAAAAAACCACAGGAGCTTAGACGAAGCTTAACTGTACTTTAGTTTAAATTGAAATATTCCACTTTGAAATATTGCAGATATTGTCTCAAGCTAAGCAGGCATCCCAGGGCAGGTGGAAAGTCCCGCCGCAGGGAGGCATCCTCCATCACTGCCCCCCTCCGCCTGGCCTGTCTTGTCTTGTCCTGTCCTGTCCTATCCTATCCCATCAGGGAGTGGGACCCTTGACTGCTGGGGCTTTCTGCCCCTCTGCCAGAGTGGGGAGCAATCACTTGCACCAAGCTCAGCAGTATCGCTGCAAGGCGGCGTCATCCATCGGCAACAAAAGAAAACGTAGTCCTATCCCAGGAGGTTCCAAAGAAATTATACTGCATAGAATCGTTAAGGTTGGAAAAGACCTCTAAGATCAAGTCCAACCACCCACACAAAACCACCGTGTCTACTATACCATGTCCTGAAGCACCACATCTACATGATTTTTTGAACACTTCCAGGGATGGTGACTTCACCACTTCCCTGGACAGCCCATTCCAATGCTTCACCACTCTTTCAGTAAAGAAATTTTTCCTAATATCCCGTATAAGCCTCTCCAGGTGCAACTTGACGTTATTTCCTCTCATCCATGTTTTAACACATGGGAAAAATAAAGAATAAAGCATACTGTTTGGCCTTATTTGCAGTCTAGCACTGAATTACTACTTTAAAATCAAATTTATTGTTCTTATTTATTATCTTGATTTCTCATGCATTACTAGGATGAGTAAACCTGTTCTCCACTTGCCAGCAAAGGCATAAAGCTTCCATAGATGAAATTCACTTGAGAGGCAGACTGCACAGATGCGACTATCACGCACTGTGGTGTTGTTGACGATGCCCCAGAAAGCTGCTGTCTTGACTAGCAGAAAGGATGTTTTTGCCACAGAACAGATTCCAATGTACGTGTCCACACATCTGTCTGTGTATATATAAACACACAGATTTTCCGTGAGAACTTGAAACAGTTTGAAACCCATGCTAGCTTCAAGTCATTTGACATGGTTACACCGAAGAGGTTAGGGTTGTGTGATTAGTGACCACAAGGACAGAGGACTTGAATTAATTCCTTTGAAGTTTTACCTTATTTTTAAATTGAAAAAGATACACCATGATTACCGTCTTTAGTTTCATTTGACAATATCTTGCAGGTATTTGTTTTAAGCATTCAAGATACTAATTAACAGCTGAAGCCACCACAAAATATGGCAGCATGGATGAGGTGCTGAAATACCAGAACAGTCCTTAATATGAACATCAATGTAACAAGTTGACTTGATTTCCTCGTGCACAAATATAAACATTACAATACTAAAGATGCATATAAACCAAGAAATTGAAACTTCTTCCATGTAAATGAGATGCAGAGGATGCTTCTATTTTGTGTATTTCTATTCTGTACATAAATTAGCTGACATTTTCTTTATATCAGTGGTAATATAATCACAAGATCTATCTATAGTTGCTTGGAGTTTGGCTATTTTTTTTATATTCAGAAACCAGGCCTCCCTTGCGTCTTTTCAATAGTGTAGATAAAGGTCTAGCTCAGAAGCACTATGAAGTGGGGGACCATAAACCTTCGACCAGTGCCTGTTTGTATTCATGAGAAAGTAGAAAATATTCCTGCATTTTTCTTGCCGCATGCCAGCACTTGTTATTTAAGCTTTATCTTTACAAGTTTAGATTACATTTGTGGGAAACACGCTGGCTGAGCAAGAGGCAGCCAGTGTAAAAAGAATTAGCCTGCAGACCTTTATATTCTGGGCTGCCTTCCTTCTGTCCCTTCAAATTAACACGTGTATTGTCAGCCTACACTTAGAATTTTTGTTGGAGAAAATAAGAGTAGCATATTGTTAAGAGGTCCTTTGATGCCTTTGGGAAAAGGACATTTACTTGAAATAGCCTTTTATTCTGCGTATATCACCTAACACAATGAGAACTAACTTGGGCCTTTTTAGTGTTGACATCTGCACTACTGGGTTGTGTTTACAGCATGATAATGGGAGTAAATTTGCTTTTCAAACAATAGCTGCTAGCATAACCTCCATCAGCATTGTTTGTCCTCAGATGAGAGGACACAGAACCATCTGTTCAAGCACTAATGAAAAAAACAAAATTAATACATTCATTCCTCTATAGTGATAAGAAGAAAGAGGAACCTGATTATGAACGTGTTTGCAGGACAGCTTGCTCTAATTAACACAAGAGATAAAAGTGTTTAAGGTGAAAATATCCATTACACTTTCATTAAGTATATTGCATTTGAATCTCTGTTTAAGAAGTCATCTACATTGTATGGTAAAATTGTTGCAGACCCTCTCTCTTCTACATCCAGTTTTGATGGAGAAGTCAATTCAAACAAGAGGAAGAATGTCATGATGAGGTCCACATTTAGCATTAGAGTGACCTCTGTGCTCCCACATCCCTGCCCAGCTGCCCCCAAGTGCCATTTTAATGCCCAGCACCTGCTCAGGGGAAACAGGTCTCTTCTTGTTTGTTTTAAATCTGTTCATATTGTCTCATCTGGTTTTAGGTTCCTTGAATGACAGCGTATTGTTCATTAACTTAATTATCCGGTAACTGGAAGGCTTATTGGTTTTACCTGCTCAGTTCTGGGTTTCTTTTTTGGCCCTTTGGTTTCATATAGAAGCCAGCCAGAACAACGCCAACGCTAAGATGCTTCTAAGCTTAGAGGGGATGCTGTTTGTCACCTTTTTTTGGCTCACTTTTCTTTCCTCAGTCTGTCACACCTTCACACGGTCCACTGCATGGCCCTCCCCATGTGGCAGGATGCCCTGGTGCCCCAGGCATGCGCCTCCACCCTTCGCTGTGGGAGCGTGAAGGCTGTTTCCCACGGCTTTCCATGGATGGATGGCGAGAGGCAGATGAAACACTGCAGCACGGGCAACACAGGCTCTAAAGAAAACTATTCACTAGTATAAAAGACTCTTAAAATAATAGCCTGAAGGTCAGGAAAGCTAGGAAATAGGAAAAAGTGAGATAAAGTGGTGTTCAGAATTAATAACTATTTGGAGTACTGTTATGTACATTTCTTAGTGTTTTGAGGTAATTTAACATATAAGGAACTAAAGAAAGGCTAATCAGATCTTGCAAAGGTTGTCCTTGATTTGTAAGGACACAAAATGAAGGAAGGCAAAATCACAGTACATCTGCTGCTGGAGCACAGGGTGAGCTCTCACAGGGCACTAGAAAAGGCTGCTGTAGCCTACAGGTGCAGGTGAAAGATAAAGTCTATGGATTGCTGCACTGCGAAGGAAGTGATACGGAGGTCCATCAGGTGACTGATAGGTAAAGATCTGGGCAGCAAAAAGCCCAATTTTGACATCCATGAACTCTCCTTCTCTTACAGAAGCTTCTTGAATGCTAGGCTGCAGGCTTAATGCTTTCTTTATATCCCGCAGTTAAGACATTTTTAAGGTTCTTACTGGAATTATGATGTATTTTTCTACCATTTTTAAAGCAAGAAGTAATTAAACTTCTTCAGAAAGCTCTTATAAGGACTTAACTTTTAATTACCAGTAATGTTTTTATATCTATATAAAAGATTCCACAAGAGCACATAAAATCAGCAGTATGATATGTACAGCTCCACAGAGCCAATTAGAATTGTAACTCGTGACTCCAAGACTCTTGTGATGCCATCACATAGCTGTGAATGGGTGCGTGCAACGTAGTGGTCAGGAATCTTTTTCCTGTTAGGGGTTGACCACAGCAGGGAGTGAACTCCAGAGCCTCTCCTGAAGACACCCCCTCACTCAGAAGCAATCAAATTACAATTACATCCAAATGGTGACTCCATTTGAATTCTGCTTTGGGATGCTTAATAGACACTGGAAGCTTGCATTTGAAGTACAGGCATGGATATTGTTGCTAAGAATATAAACCAGATATTTACTATACACATTTTTTAAGCCATGGAAAGGCCATGATGGCTTTAATACTGCAAATTTTTTTTTCTGTCTGGGGGAAGACAGCATGTTTTATTAAACACTGACTAGATTATGAGCTTTCCCTGACAAAAACAGATTCAAGGAAAACACAGATTGCTTGTAGTGCACCTGAGAACATATTTTGCCTGTCAGGAACTTGATTTCCAAGGATCCCATCAGTCAGGCTGAAGTTTGAGGTTGAGGAGTTTTAGAAAATGTAAATCTCATCCTCACAGGAAAAGCAGTTTGTTCTTTGAGGCATATCTTATGTGCTGAACTTACCCATAGACAAGTGAGTGTCAGTCCACTGTTAAGAAAGTCTGGAAAAAAATAACTAATTGTCTTTGCCTGAGAAAGGCCCTTAAGGTATTAAATGTGCTTAGCAAGCCTGAATGTCCTACGTATCCTGACACAATCTCATGGTATGTGGAGACAGGAAAAGGCTTTCTCAGTTCTTTCCCAAGTGAAAAAGGCTCTGGTTTACACAAAAGTATACTTGTTGTCAATCTTATTTGTTTTGGTAGCTGATTTGATTTTTTTAAGGAGAAAACAATGGTGACTTTGCTGTCCCTCTGTCAAGCTGGCTTTTTGCTTAGACCAACCAAAGAACGATTTCCATTCCCGATCAGGAATAAAAGTAATTTCAAGCTGAAAATTCTTATTACAGGAAAGTTGTAAAATTAAGGTTTTTTTTTTTAAATTATAGAATGATCTCATGTCAAGATTTACAAATTTAAAATAATTGTTCCTTGCAATTTTTTTTTCCGTAAAAGGTGAGGCATAGTTTTTATCAAACTCACACCCCCAACAAAATTATTTTTGCAAAGATTCACTGGCCAAGTGTTGGATTTCTGTTAAAAAGCAAGGCTTTCACATTTTGGTAACAATACTGATCTCTGTAAAGGTTAAGTTTAGAAAGCATTTTTTAGCAGAAGGGTAAATTTATGAACACTGAAATGCTCTAAATTTTTAGACTCTTTCTAATAAAACTGAGCCACTATTACCAAATAAAAATGCCAAAATCTTTGCATTTTGAGTATTTCACATAAGGCACAAGTCTGTTTCATTGTGTTCACAGAAAGGTAATAAATAAACTTTGCACAACACAGGCTTAGTCTTTTACTGATAGCAAGGAAGCTCCATGTTCAGAATTGACGTCCTAATTTTTACTGACTTACTTAATTTCCCAGAGCTTAGATTTCCAAGAAATGGTAAAGCGTACCAGCATGGGGCAGTAGTTTTCTATTGGGTATTATGCTGCTCATGAGCTACACTGAATTTAAAAGCACAGCTGCCTAGTCATGTTTAACAGTTTTTTTCCTATATTTAAATAACTTAACTTTGATCTGTACCATACACATTTCGTAATTGCCTTTGTGCAATTGCTATGTTATTTTGTTCCCCTACATGTCCCTTTTATACATTCGGATCTCAGTCCTGGATACCGTCCAAGCAGAGTTAAATAGGCTACTGCAAGTAGTCTGATCAAGATACCAAGATAAAATTCACTCATCTTTGTCATTTCAAAGTGGCCCAACATTGCAGCCTGCTCTGTCACTTGTGTTGAGTTGCAATACAGTTCTGCTGTTTGGGGCTGAGATCAAAGGTGCAGCAGGTCGTCTGACCTGAAGTCCCTAGACCTGCTTCACAGTCAAACTCTTTCTGTCTGTTAGTGGATTAAAGGTGAAGTGTGGGGAGGGAAGAGGCTGGAGCCTCACTTTATGTTCTGTTAAGTATTTATAGTGCGATTTGGAAAGTTTTAAATACAAGGGAATCCTTTTTGTAAGGCTTACTTTAGGTGTCCTGTTTCTTTTGGACTTTGCATGCCTACTAATATTTGGTGTTAATCTGAGCTCATTTTACATTATTGATTTTGTATTTGCATGATAACCTGAAGTTGTAATCAGTCAAATAGGATCATAGAATGGTTTGGGTTGGAAAGGACCTTGATGATCATCTTGATCCACTGGACCAGGTTGCTGAAAGACTCATCCAGCCTGGTCTTGAACACCTCCAGGGATGGGACATCCATGACTTCTCTGGGCAAGCTGTTCCAGTGCCTCACCACCTTCACAAAAAATTATTTCTTTCTAGTAGCTAATCTAATACTACATTAAGAATGATGTATTGGTGGCACATGGTACTGTCAATAAAGTAGGTTACCTGGGTCTACCCTCATACATCTGTATTACTCACTCTCTACTGAATTCTGAAAAAGGGCAGAGACTACATTCAGTCATATAGGGTTCAGTAACAGTATTCTTTCAAAATAATCACTATATTGCTTAAAATCATGTATTCCTGATTTTTGCTTGTATGACATATCTACTAATTACTTACTGATGAGTCTTTTGGAAAGACACCAGACATGGTTTTCACATCCAAATATAATCTGAGGTCTTTCTTACTGTTATCAGCTGCCCTGAGTGTGCAGCACCATTAAAGAAAAACTGTAGCCCACCCCTGTTGCCAGTTAGTGCCTCCCTAGTAGACTGGTAGATTGGTCTACCTAAGCATTTATCTGCACATGGGATTTTCCAGAGTTATGCTTTTCTGAAGATATTGGAAGGGATCCTTCTCTTCCCAAAAGCTGGAAACCTCGAATTTCTGCCTGCCTGCCCTGCCAGAGGTTGCAGCCATTGCTGCTGCTCTCTCCTCTCTTTCCAGCCTCTGCCCCTTGGGCTGCCAGGGAGCTCCGGGTCCCAGCATGGGAGTGTCCCTCACAGCTATCCCAGCTTTCCCCTTGTAGCATTTGCCTCCCAGGGAGGCAGCCTAAGAGAAGCCCCCGCTTTTCTCTTTGTGCAGGTCAGACAGGAACAGGCCTTGGGCCAGTGGCATAGCACTGCCTGTGATAAAAAATATAAGCATGTTAGAGTCATAGAATCACAGAGGTTGGGAAAGACCTCTAAGGTGATCGAGTCCATCTGTCAACCCAGCGTGCCCACTAAACCATGTCCTGAAGCACCACATCAATGCATTTTTTTAACACCTCCAGGGATGGTGACTCCACTGCTTCCTTGGGCAGCCTGTTCCAACACTTCACCATTCTTTTGGTAAAGAATTTTCTTCTGAATATCCAATCTAAAGCTTCCCTTGGCACAGTTGGAGGCTGTTTCCTCTAAGGAAGTGTTTTAGGCTTCTGTTGGATTAAAACAGACAAAAGGACGTGATGTGCTGGGCGCAGGTGCTGGTAATGCTGCAGCTTGGCAGTGTTTCATTTAGGTGATCACTCCTGTTGAGGTTTTCTCTGCTCACATAGCATTTACCTTTTATATACAGGTTTTCTGTACTTTGTGCTTGAAATTACTTTTATTTCCGGTAGGGAATGGAAATTGATCTTTGGTTCATATAATCATAGAATCATTAGTTTGGAAAAGACCTCAGAGATCATCGACTCCAACCGTACCTGTCTACTACTAAATCATGTCCCCAAGCACCTCATCTACCCACTTTTTAAACACCTCCAGCCATGGTGAACCAACCACCTCCTTGGGCAGGCTGTTCCAGTGCTTGATAACCCTTTCTGAAATTTTTCCTAAAAAGAAATTTTTCCTAAGTGATATCCCTCAGGGGTCCATACTGGGACCAGTGCTGTTTAATATATTTATCAATGATATAGACAGCGAGATTGAGTGCACCCTCAGCGAGTTTGCAGATGACACCAAGCTGAGTGGTGCAGTTGGCACACCAGAAGGACAGGATGCCATCCAGAGGGACCTGGACAGACTGGAGAAGTGGGCCTGTGAGATCATGAGGTTCAACAAGGTCAAGTGCAAGGTTCTACACCTGGTTTGGGGCAACTCCTGGTTCCAATACAGGATGGGGGATGATGTGCTTGAGAGCAGCCCTGCAGAGAAGGCCTTGGGGGTGCTGGTCGATGAGAAGTTCGACATGAGCTGGCGATATGCTCTCGCAGCCCAGAAGGCCAACTGGAGATGTTCAAGGCCAGGTGGGATGGGGCCTTGTGCAGCCTGATCCAATGGGAGGTGTCCCTGCCCATGGCAAGGGGGTTGGAACTAGATGATCTTTAAGGTCCCTTCCAACCGAAGCTATTCTATGATTCTACGATTCTAATGTCCGGCCTGCACCTCCCCTGACGCAGGCTGAGGCCACCCCCCTTGCCCTATCGGCCATCACCAAGCAGACCAGCCTCCTCCCCGCGCCGCCCCACAGCCCCGCCCCCCCGCGCCAGGGGCGGTGCCCGCAACACGCCAGGGGCGGTGCCGGCTCCGCTCTCGCCTCGGTCGCTCCCGCTGCTGCTGCTGCCGCCGCTGTTCCTGCTGCCGCTGCCCCTCGCCATGAGCACGGACCCCGTCGTCTTCGTCTCGGCCGTCAGGACCCCCGTCGGTGAGAGGGGCCGGGCGGCGGGGGGCCCTGCTGGGCGCTGGGTGCGCCCCTTCCCGCCTGCCCCTGGGGCCGGTGCTGAGCTCTGTCCCTGCTGGTGCTCAGCTCTTCCTCCCTGTCCCCTGCCGAGGTCTCCTTGCCGATGCTGAGCTCTCTCTCTTCTTCCCGGTGCTGAGCTCTCTCTCTCCTTCCCGATAATGAGCTCACTCCCCCTATCCCGATGCTGAGGTCTCTCCTTCCCAGTGCTGAACTCCCTCCCCCTGTCCGGATGCTGAGCTCCCTATCTCGGTGCTGAGCTCTGTGTCTGTCCCCGTGCTGAGCTCCCTGTCGCGGTGCTGATCTCCTGCTGAGCTCCCTCCCTCTATCTCGGTGCTGAGCTCCCTCCCCCTATCCGGATGCTGAGCTCCCTATCTCGGTGCTGAGCTCTGTGTCTGTCCCGGTGCTGAGCTCCCCGTCCCGGTGCTGAGCTCCGTGTCTGTTCCCAGGCTCCTTTAACGGCGGGCTGGCGGCGCTGCCGGCGCACGAGCTGGGGGCGGCGGCCGTGCGGGAGGCGCTGCGGCGGGCCGGGCTGGCCCCGGAGGAGGTGTCCGAGGTGATCCTGGGGCAAGTCCTCACCGCAGGTAAGGGCGCGGCGGGATTCCCTCTCCGCCAGCGCATCCCGCCTTCCTCCCCGCGGGGGCAGCTCCGCTGTCGCGTTTCCGAGCGCTTTTCCTTGCACCTAACAAGGATGACAAGTCCTTTCGATAACAAAGGACTTCTCAGTGCGCTCCCGATGACCAAACCCTGTGATAGGTTTTTGGAAAGGATGCGGTGGTGGCATAGTTTATTCTTTTTATTTCAAAATCCCCGGAGTAACTAACAGCGTGTGCATGAAAGTCAGGTTTTTTTCTCTTCTCTCACGCCATTCATCTCCTCTCATACATTTAACATCACAAGCAATGATAACCCTGAGATTTTGGGAGCGAGGCCTACGGTTGCGTTCATCTGTGAGACTGACCTCGAGATTCGTGATGCCACTTGCTTGTAGACAAATATTTTGATTTAATGCAAATGCAGCTGATAGGGAATTGTTTGTTTTGAAACGATCCCCTGCTTTCTCTGGGGTAATGTTTAATCAGCAGAGTCATAGGGCAGGAATGTATTTTAATGATGATGGAAGGAAATAAAGGAAAGAAATACCTTTGTCTTACTTAAAGCTGATCCAGGTTCCTGTGTATTTTTAGCTTCTGAATCATAGACTCACAGAATGGTTTGGGTTGGAAGGGACCTTAAAGATCATCTGGTTCCAACTCCCCTGCTGTGGGCAGGGACACGTCCCACTAGATCAGGCTGCCCAAAGCCCCATCCAACCTGGCCTTGAACACCTCCAGGGATGTGCTTTGCTTAGCCATTTCTTTGCACACAAAGAGCTAGCCTGGGGAGATGCAGATGAAGAATGTTTTCTATGATTATAGTGCTCCTATTCCCTCTGTCAGAATAGAGGCAATGAATGGAACGTTTTGTGTCTGCCCTTGCATAATCATGCTTTTGATTTCTATTGGAACTTTCCCTATAAGTTGCCTATTGGTGATGTACAAGAGATACCAAAAAGAAACTCTTTAGCGAGTAGCAATTTAAATTAACTCTCCTCTCATACACGTACAACAGGCTACAGCTAGTTTGAAGCTGGTGTTTCATCTGACCTGCCATCAAAAACAGAGTTGCAGATATAAGAGTATTAGTAGCAAATCCCTGATCTTGCAGATATTTTATTGATAGACAGTATAAATTAGAGAAGTAATGGAGCTCTATCCACCAACTGAAAATAGGAATGAGCTTCTCAGCCTGAAGAAGAGAAGGCTCTGGGGAGATCTTATAGCTCTGAGATCTTCCAGTACCTGAAGGGGCTACAAGGAAAGCTGGGAAGGGACTATTTACAAAGGCTTGTAGTGATAGAATGAGAGGGAATGGGTAGAAACTGGAGAGGGGCAGATTTAGGCTAGACGTAAGGAAGAATTTCTTCAGGATGAGAGTGATGAGGCCCTGGCACAGGCTGCTCAGGCAAGTTGTGGTTGCCCCATCGCTGGAGGTGTTCAAGGCCATGTTGGATGGGGCCTTGGGCAGCCTGATCTAGTGGGATGTCCCTGCCCGTGGCACGGGAGTTGGAACTGGATGATCTTTAAGGTCTTTTCCAACCCAAACTATTCTATGATTCTATGATTTTGTTGGAATCGGCGTATCCTTTGTGAAAAGTGGCAAGGTTGACATTTGTCTAAGAACAGACAAAGGGAAAATGCTGCCTGTTCCCACAGGTGCTGGCCAGAACCCTGTCCGGCAAGCGAGTGTTGCTGCAGGCATCCCTTACTCTGTGCCTGCCTGGAGCTGCCAGATGATCTGCGGATCTGGCTTGAAAGCAGTGTGTCTGGCTGCTCAGTCCATACTGACCGGAGACTCCAGCATCGTGGTTGCAGGAGGCATGGAAAGTATGAGCAAGGTAAAGCAAACAATTTCACTCGCATTGCACTAACTTAGAGGGAACAAACAACATGAAGTTATGTTGAAACTGTGTATTTCCAGGCTAATCCTCTGGAGGCAGATTGAAAGAGCAGCTTCAGTTTCTGCACTTGGGAATGAATTTACACATAAACAATTAACTTCAGTAGGTGTTTTTTTCTTGTATAAAAAAGACCTGATGCTGAGCTACTGAAAAGGTGCCATGTAAACACATACCACATTTAAAATTCCATTTTAATTTCCATCTAGCCCTGTTGTGGTGAATTATTTGATTGTGGCATCTTGCAATAGATGGGAGGAGGGTGTTCGTAGAAGCCCAAAGGAATAACTGACAATATTATTGTTCACCAAACAATTTGAGCTTGGAGAGGAAACAGAGGCTTTTCATTTCAAGGCATTCAGCCCAAGACTGCATGGAGGAATGTCTCTGGACTGGTGATCTGATCTGTAACTGTCATGGTTTAGCCCCCGAGCCACCTAATTTCAGCAGCTAAACCCATGCAGTTGGGATCTCAATCCCTCCACCCACTCACAGGGAAAGCAAAATGAGAGGAAAAAGACTTGTGGGTTGTAAAGTAAAACTACAGCTTTAATGTAATAATAATAATTATGATGATGATGAAAATAATTAGAAAGTAATAAAGAATATACACAAATATATGAGATTGCGCCCCCACCCCTCAATGACTAAACATCACCACAAATACTATAGAGCAGACATGAGGGAATGGGTCCACAGCTAGGAACAAACTGGATTCAGGAGCACATGGATCTAGGATTAGGGGCAAACAGAGAGACAGGGTTGTCCTTGAACATTGGCCATTGCAGAAGAGAGTGAGACCTTCATGATCTCTCAGTTTTATACTGAGTGTGACGTATATAGGATGGATTGGTCATTTTAGGGTCACCTGTCGTGTCTGCCCCTCTGCAGGTGCGGCCCTATTTCACCAGCTCAAGGATAGCCTTGGTTACTATAGGAATAAGTATAAGCATTGGCCTTTCTGCATACCAGTGCCCTGTGTTATCACTTCTAGAGAGAAACTGTCTGAAAAACATGCAGTTAGCTTTCAGAAAATGAAGTGATTTAGGCAAGACTGAATTAGAGGCACAAAACTTACTCTAATTTAACTCCAACCACAACAAGAACAAAAGAGTGACCTCTTCTGCTGGGGCTTGGTAGCTGCCCATGCTGAGAATGATGTTGGTGTTGGCTGGCAGCAAAGTATGATCGGGAACCACCTATAGCAGTCTGGTAGGATGGAGGACCCACAGCTGTATGGCCCCAGGTACAGTTGATTAGATCTGCAGAGAGAAAACATTTGGTGCTTGATGATCCACTGCTGGAGAAATGTACAGGCTAAACAGAGCATGCCAGCGGGCAGGCTCCGAAGGGAGAGAGAGCAGACAGCCAGGGATGGTTACCTGTAGGCACAAGGCATGAGTCTGTCTTTTCAGTTGTGTGGCTCCATTATGTACTGGAGATAAAAAACATCTAATTGTTTCTGAAATACCTTCTTGCAGGCTCCTCATGTCATTCATATGCGAGCTGGGGTGAGAATGGGAGAGGCTTCCTTGCAGGACACTATAATCCTTGATGGTCTTACAGATGCTTTTTATCAGTATCATATGGGTATAACAGGTAAGTGGTGACAGACCAGAAAATGAAATAGTTAAATGAGGAGGGGAAAAGAATTCACTGATAGGAAATTTCAGAAGTCTGAAGTTTCAAAGAAGGTGTTTCAAGCTGTCCTTAAATTGTAGTTGTGAAAAAGAAAGAAACTCCTAATATTGAAAGGTATTGAAGGCGTTTTCTGCTGCATTTGTAAAGCTACTGTTTTGGGATTTTTTTGTATGAGCTAATCTCTCTGCATCTCTTTTGCATCTGAGAAATTTCATTTAATTTCAGGAAAAATAAACTAATCCATGCATGTAACTGAAGCATTCAGCAGCACAGATTTACACTGGGGGGGAATTGCATATAGTGTGGACACGTGGTTTTGCAACTTCATTCAGCTTATTGCACCCTGGATGGGAGAGTTGACTTATAAAACAAAGTAACTTCAGAACTGTTCCCTTCTCTGAAGTACCTTTAGAGAGATCTGTGTGTAATAGTTCATAGAGGCAATAAAATAAGAAAGTTTGTTTGCATTTGTATTTACCTTGATATACCATCTGGGAGGAGCTCGCACCCAGAAATTTTCACCCTCAAAAGAAAACATAGTAGAGAATCGTGAGCAAACAAAATGAAGGAATTGGAATGTAGGCCGTTCAATAAGCTTAGCTGCTCACTACAGAGAACATTAATGACTGACTTTGTACTTACAGTTGTACAACTTAAAATTGTAGCTTTTTCTGATGGCAGCTTGCATTTTGTTCCTATTTCAGCTGAAAATGTGGCCAATCAGTGGCAGGTCAGCAGAGCAGAACAAGACCAACTTGCTGTACTGTCACAAAACAGGGCAGAGGCAGCACAGAAAGCTGGCTATTTTACGAAAGAAATTGTTCCTGTTCTTGTCCCTTCTAAAAAAGGTAGGTGTGAATGGATAGCGAAAGCTGATTTTAAAGAAAAACCTGTTTTCTGCTGTGTCTTCTGTGATCAGTGGATGGTTCCGTAGTTATGCAGCCTCTTCTGGAAGCTGCTCAGCGACTGCGTAGCCTGTTGCTCTCTTTTTCAACTCTCAGTGGTTATTTTTTGCAGTAAGAGAGAAACAGTGCAAATGTGGAATATCTAAATGTAGCTCTCTGCAAATAACTGTAACTATCTGTTTTGTTGGAGATGTAATTACTACCCAGGCCAATGGTTGCATTAACATAGGCTCGGATTTGGTACCAAAATCAGTATTTTTTGTTTCATTAGACTCCTGCTGCACCAAACTTAACAGTCCCACAGATCTGGTAAACCTCGCCCACCTAGTAAAATACACAGTGACAATAATTAGGGCTAGTAGTTAATTAACTATGTCAGTTTACATACATTATGTATAATGTTTTTCTTTAGGGCTATTAGTGATATAAATAGTAGTATTATTGTGCTTGAGCCAAAGGTCTGTTTCTAGAGGGGGGGAATTCTGCCAGCTCCTTGGGAGATGGATGCAAAACCTGAATTTTCCAAACAGAAATCAAGAATCAATTGTTCAATATTTGCATTCAGTAGATTATGTGGGAAAAGTTCTGGCATCAGGCTGTTTACAAACTAAAGAACGGCTTTCCCTGTACCAGTTTAGATAATAATATTTAATGACACTTGACTAGTCTTTGGGATGAGATTCCTACAGGTACCATTTGGAAGATAGCTGTCTGCATGGAAGAGAAGCCATTGGCTTGGGAACAACAGGAACAAAGATATGCTTTGGTACAACTAGGCAGAATTTGAGTTGTTAGGGTTTGTTTCAGGATACCCAGCTGTCTGTCCTGCTTGGAGCAGCTGGAAGGAGCTTCAGCCAATTGCACTGAGTTGGAAGCTTGACTCCAACAGAAGAATAGCTTGTTGGTTAAAAGGAATATAGTGTATATTCCCAATCAGCCTGTTGTTTGCACCAGCTTTGAGACGTGTGTGTGATTAGACCCTCCATTGAGTATAACACTCTGTTTTGCAGGTCCTATAGAAGTGAAAACAGATGAACACCCTCGACATGGGAGCAACTTGGAAGCAATGGCAAAATTAAAGCCCTGTTTCCTGACAGATGGAACTGGGACTGTAACAGCAGCTAATGCTTCAGGTTGGTCTATTAGGCTAAAGCCAAAATGGAAAAGAACAGTAGCTACTTGTGGCTCAAGGCAGGGTCTCTGCGAGGGGTTAGGCTGTCCTGTGGTTACTGCTGAATGTGTTTTGCAGAAAATGGCAACGTGTTTCACAGCATAGATGGAACTCGACTGCAGTGGAGGACTTTTTTACAGAGTTGTCTGTGGCTTGCTTGCTTTCTGTGAAGCAAGTGTTTGGACCATACCAGTCATATTTGACAGGCTGGAACAAATAGAAACTACATCCTCTCTTTTTAAAGCGAGCTATCTAGTGGTTTCTAATACTGCACGTCTGAACAAAGTTAATCTCAACAATTAATTTTTGAAAATGTTACTCCTGTGGGACTGACTTCTGCCACTGGCAGCTTTGAAACGCCTTCCTTGGGGCTTAAGCTGCCTCTTCCAGAGGCAAATCTAATGTGCTCCTTTTTCAGGTCGTGCCTCAGTCATGGGTAGATGAGGTGCTCAGGGATGTGGTTTAGTCGTGGACAGGTACGGTTGGACTATGATTCTATGAATTCTTCCACCTGCTCTTTCCAAACAGAAACCACAGATGTGTCACGTTTACAGCAGTATAGAGATGTTAGCTGTTTGAAGTGTTTGTCAGAGGTCATACTTGGCTGATGTGAACAACACTGACTTAAACCAATAAAAACTTGTGATTTTCTTTGTGAAGTTGTGTAAGCAGGGAAAGGGAGTACAGTACAACAAAGACATACAAGTTGTTTGTCATTCCACAGGTTTAAATGATGGAGCTGCAGCTGTAATTCTAATGAGGAAATCAGAAGCTGCTAGGAGAGGTCTTATGCCTTTGGCTCGGATTGTATCTTGGGCTCAGACAGGTATCGATCCATCTATAATGGGAGTAGGGCCCATTTCAGCAATAAAGAAGGCTGTAAGTAATTGTCTATGTATCTATTATGTAAAACTTCCTGCTTTTAATTGCTTTTCATTTTCTGGCCACATCTTGGTTTTTCTGTATTCTAAGGAAAACTTAGTAGGAAAACTAGACTAACTGAAAACAAGACTTAAAATAGCAGAGAGTATGTAATAGTGCTATCAGGCTAGTCCCTAGTTGTTGGGAAAAAGAAAAAATATCTAGGTGTATGAATGGAGGTCAGAGCATTAACTAATTTGGTTTGTGAAAGGCCACCTAATAACCTAGGAGGCTAAAGACCAAATTTCATGGATGTGTATACTAACTTAATTTGGGGATGGTTTGGTCCTGCTACGCATGGGTCTGGTGCTGTGTCTGGCCAGGTTAATTTTCAGATTGCTGCCTGATTATATTTGCAGTAGTACAACACTGAGGGAAGGGCCAGTGAGTGCATCTCCATTACCAAATTTGATGGTGCCCTTTGTGTTTTGGTTTGCCCTGCAAAAAGGTGGAGGGTGCCAATTGGATTCCTTTCAGGTGAAACTGAACAGGAAGGTGCACTCCAGAACCATATCTAATCTACTTAGGCCTTCTTAGTATTATGTATGCTGTGCAAAAGGCCTTATTTTGTTCATCTCTGAAATATCCTGGCAACGCAAAAGCCTAGCCTGACCTCACCCAGTGTCTGAGGCTTTCAATGGGAAAATCAGAACTGTAATGCTGAAGCATTTTCTTACCAAACTTCTCTTTTAAATGAAGAATGCTATAAATGTATAAACAATACACATTTTTAGTTTCAATTGAAGAACAGACAAGCTGTATTTAACGGTACCTATCATTTTACAGGTACCATGAAAAAAGGGCACACTACTTACTTCTTAGTGTAAACTTTGTAGTGTTACCAAACACTTCACACCCTCCGTATATTATCAGTTTATCTCTTCAGACTATCATAGCAACACTTTATAGTGAGAAAATGACTAAGCTGCGCATATTAGTGTTCCAAGAACATTGTAAATCTTAAAGATGGGACGTTCCCCAGATGGTGGACTGTTTCTACATCTCTACAGTATGTAGTAGAAAGAAGCTCTCCTCCTTGACTATAGTCTTGGAGATGCACCAGCCTGGCTAGCTGGTTGTGAAGCATTGTTGCTGATGCTTCTGCGGTTAAAGCATTGTTACTAGAAACAAAATGAGTGGAAATAAAAATGTAAGTACATGAAACATGCCTAAGCCTGTACACAAGTAGCCAACTGCACCATAAGTTACTCAAGCAAAAACATGAGTCAATCTCCATTGGCAGGCGAGACCAAACAAATTACACTTGACACCCGTCACTAACAGTCATTTCACTGCTTTCTTTGTAAAAAGTCTGCATTATGCAGAGAATCTCTAATTGAACCAGAGTTATGTCTGAAAAACTTGCTTTTCATTTGTTAAAACCTACTTTTGAAAACGGTGCTTTCTCAAACTACATACAGGTCAATTCCCACAATTGCATCACCACCACCACGTTACATTAGTCAAGATTTTTTTTAAGAGCAGTGTGTTACACTGTACTGACTTGCTAACACTGAAATTGCATGTGTTGTCTTTAAGAATTGTCATCAACCTTAGCTATAAAAAAAACTTGTTTCCAGATTGGATGGAGCGTTGGGCAGTCTCATCTAGTGGGAGGTGTCCCTGCCCACGGCAGGGCGGTTGGAACTGAATGGGCTTTAAGCTTTCTTCCAACTCAAACCATTCTGATTCTATGATCTATTGAGAAGTGGTGGCTTCAAATCACCCAACTGAAGTCTTACGAAGATCTTCCTCTGCTGCTGAAGACCTGAGAAACAATAAAGCCTGTGTTTATTTTCTCAGCTTGACAAAGCCGGCTGGACTTTGGAACAAGTTGACCTGTTTGAAATTAATGAAGCCTTTGCATCACTCTCTGTTGCAATATCAAAAGAACTGAAAGTAAATCCAGAAAAGGTAATGGATATATTTGAGGCCATAACTAGTTTGCCTCCTGTAATTCAAGATGGCTCTAGTCTGTGCATCTGGGTCCTTTTGTCATCACTTTTCTGTTAAGCAAAGCGGAAGGAAACCCCAGTAGGCATCCCCTTTGGTATTCTGCTGCAGCCTTGCTTTACTACCAAGCACCTTCTTCCTAACTGCACAAGCTACAACTTCAGTGCAGTGGATTTATATAAAATCTAAGGAACTACTCTAGCACGCTCATAATTAACATCGGAATTTGAACTTGCTGCTGGAGGCATTTGCCACTGTATTCTTCCAGTGATAGCAAAACCCAAGTGTTACTGTCCCCAAGCTGACCTCAATTAGCACCTTCTCTTCAGAAAGTAGATTTTATAGGGAAGAAACAACAGCACCCGTTGCATCTATGTTTAATTTCTCCATGAAATGGAGAGTTTCAGGTTTACTCACAATGAAGGCCGGTATCCAGTGAAGTCCTTCATGTTGAAACTCAACTAAGCTAGTTCCATGATTCTTTAACTTGACCTTCTCTATGGGCTTTTTATTTTCTAGATTAATATCCAAGGTGGAGCTATTGCTCTCGGTCACCCTCTTGGCGCCTCTGGTTGTCGCATCCTTGTTACTCTTCTATATGCACTGGAACGAACAGGTGGAAAACGTGGCGTTGCTGCTCTCTGTATAGGAGGAGGAATGGGAATAGCCATGTGTGTTGAGAGATGAACAAACAGCTACCAACTTTGAAATACTTTTAACTAACTTTGAAATACTTTTAACTAACTTTGAAATAACTCACTAATAAACTTCTAATTATGGAGGTTACTTTTTTTGTTGTCCCTAAAATTAATTACTTTTTGCCCCTCAGTCATTGCCTTGCCAGAAGATTAGTGGCTACCGCAGGCCCTCCTGTTAACGCACCCTAGAGTTTACATTCTCAAGGCAAGGACCAACCTCACTTTCAAAAATTAATTATTCTCAAGAAAATAGCAGCAGCATTCAACCACTTGTTTTATTAACATTTTAGTTACAAGAGTGGGAAACATGAGTTAGACGAACATAAATAAATCCTAAGTTATTCTTCAAGTGCTCCAGAGTGAACTGCATCCTCATAGCACCCTCTCTCTTCTTTAGTTTCAGGGTGCAGTTTAATAAGATCATCAATTCGAAGAATAGTAATTGCAGCTTCTGTTGCAAACTTTAGGCTCTTAGTTTTAACCACCGTTGGTTCAAAAACACCAGCTTGCTTGTTATCACGAGGTTTTCCATTGATCAAGTCAAGGCCAATCCTGCACATAAGAAATATTGTTAGATAGAGAGGTAAAAAACAAGTACAAACATAGCTGGGAGTATGCTGTTTAACTACTACTGGGTCCCAGGGACACATACATAGGACTGAAGGAGAGGAGAAAATTGCACTGATGGCCTACACCCTTTTCTTAAAGGCAAATCGTGGTTTGGCATACTGGCCTAACAAATTTCCATCTCTATCATCAATCCACTTCATACCTTCTACAGATAAATACTTACCATTTCAGATTTTTGCGATCTGGGTTAACTTGAGCCTCGTTGTGGAATGCTCTCAGCTTTGCAACGAGGTCTGTCGCATCTTGAGCTGCATTTACTGCCAATGTGTTTGGAATTACTAAGAGGGATCTTGCAAATTCTGCTATTGCAAGTTGTTCGCGTGATCCCTACAATAAAGAAAAAGCTTTTAAACCAACTGCTGCAACAAAAGATCTAAAATTACAGCCATGATCATCAACAGGAGGGGGTTTTGACCTGCAAAACCTATTTTTAGGCCAAAGAACCGTACAGTCTTATTATCTGAGAAAGAATAATTCATAGCCTTCATTTTAAAGCAGCAGCTTATACTCTGTAAGATGATTAGGTTTTCGTGAACCATAGAACTGACTTCTAGCAAAAGAAAACAAATGCTTGAAAATTCACATTGTCCTAGTTTAACGCAGACATGCCGTTACTTCTTTGTGCAAGACTTACCATGCTAGTTGCATAATTTTCGAGATATATTGAAAGTGCTGCCTCTACAGCACCACCACCTGGAACAACAGACTTGGATTCCAATACCCTTTTAACAACACACAGAGCATCATGTATAGATCGTTCCATTTCATCACACATGAAGTCATTAGCTCCTCGCAAGATAATCGATGCTGAAGTACGAGCCTTTGTACTAGGGAAACAGAGGAATGAAAAATCAACTTATGTTCTGTTGAGCCAAAACTCCTCTTGCTTATGTTTTTTAACTCCAAAGCAGAGTTCTGTTGAGCTAGAGTCTTCCAAGCTTTAAAAGAAAATCTTAACATTGTTATGCACCAGTTAGGATATAGAATCACCAGGCTGGAAAAGGAGCCCAACCACAGTATATACATAATATGTAAATATGTACATTGTAACTTAGTAAGTTAATAGTCCTAATAGGCAAGAATCTAGTTTGAGTATTAGCCTCTTAGAGAAAGCTACCTGCAAAAGCACAATAGACAAAATGTTTCTCCATCAAATGGGGGAAAATGGAGTGAGATATTAAGAAAGCTCTCTTTTGTGCAGGCATCAAGTGAGCTCATGACATGCCTGCTTATACTGTGATGCTGGCAGTAACTGTGCCATGGTGAAAATATTCCATTCACACACAAATGAGACTATACAAGCTCAAAACTGAGAGGGGATTCTAAAACAGAAAAAAGTTAATATCCAAAGTATGTTCTTGTTAAACGAACTGATACTCGGATCTTCAGGTGTCAAACAGCAGTGGAATACTAAACGTCAAGGGAAAACACCACATATGTGGGCAATGAGTAATTGTTGCTCTTCTTGCTCAATCCACAACACCCCTAAAAAAACCCAGAAAACCCTCTTCTAAAAATATGGGCCATTTCATACTGCCAACCCATGACTGATTCAATGAAACCAGCACCAGTAAACCCTGTCTTCCACTGTTAAGTGGCATGATTTAACTTGTACCTCCTTACTCAGGTGAAATTGCTTGGATGGTTACCTGTTTTCCTTTACTGTCTGTAAAGGACAGCCAGTTTAGGAAAATCTGTTCATAAACGAAACATATAGCCTATCTAGCAATCTGATTGTCTCATACATTGTGGTTAATAATGGTCCAGCCCCAGAAGAAGATATAAAATACTGATATTTTAACCTCTAATTTCCAGTGGGCTTGCATATTCTTTCCCATGCGTGTAATTACTGCCAGTATGGAAGTAAGTTAATGGGATTATCTCAAACCTAGTATAAAGTGTATACAAAACTGAGTACTGTTTTAAAATGTATCCTTACTTCTTGATTAAAATCAGCTCATCGTCACAGATTCTTTCTTGGATCACCTCTTCAGCCTGTCCCAGCATTACTGCCTCAAAGCTCTCCTCACCTTCAAGGTTTGCAAGGGTTGAACAGATGGTTGCTTTAACAAACAAAAAAGTGGAATTAGCATTCAATTCCAGCACAAGCTTTGCAGACTTCCCAGAACAGGCACACAGAAAAAACCCAGAAATTGACATCCGAAAGAAAAGTGGCACAAGTAGATTTTTCTTAAATTCAACAGCACTTTTAATTCTCAGCTAGGAATTCAATATTCTGCAGTTTATAATCAATACTGCTCTTTTTGCTCAACTTTTAGAGTGCTTACTTTCCCACAGCTAATATGAGCTCCTGGGCTTAACCATCATGAAAACGCTTGCTTGCCAATTTAAGAATTGACAGATAAAAATCAGTATAGGACCACATTTTGTTTTGCATTATGTATTAAATGTTCTAAACTGTCTAAAGAATTTATTGAACACAACTCTCCAAACAAAGGCTTTATAAATGACATGTGCTTAATAGACTTCTAAATAAACACAGATTCTGGCTCCTATTTCCACCAGAGGACAGTCTTCCCAGTCCAAGGGCAGCATTTCTTCCCACCCCCCGCTCTGTAAATCTTCAGCTGTCAAATCCTACCGTACTCAGCTCTACTCATCCCCTCCTTGCATGGCTTGCATATTTAAAAAAATAAAAGAAGGCATATTTAAAAAAATAGTTACCAATACCCAAACCCAGCTTTTACTTAAAGGAAAAAAAAAAGTAATAGGAGATTTTTACATATACATACCTCCAGATGCCTTAGCAATCCGCTTAAGGTCCCTTTTTACAACTCTCCGCACTGCCATAGCACCCGCATCGACAAAATATTTCAGGCACATATCATCAATACCTCCAGTGGTGAGAATAACATTGGCACCAGTGGCCAAAATCTTCTGGATCCTTTCTTTGGTAATATCTGACTCTCTGCAGGGATGAAGTTGCAAAAATGTCTTTAAACATCTACAATCACATTCTGTCAACCCATTTCACAAAATCTTAATGCGAAGCTCTGCAAGGAGAAAGGGACTCTTGAAAACTGACTCAATACTAGTTCTGCCTCCAGAAGTGAAGACTTTTACCATTAATTTTCGGTATTGTTGGGAAATATTAACATTTAAAACATTTTCACCTCCTGTGCTCAGCCAAAATTACACCAAGCCACCTCAACAAAAGAGACCAAAAGATGCCCATGAAACCTCACTCCCTCAGTTACTCAAGCTTACACACCTCTGCCTTATCTGGTCCAGCTTCTCAGGGTCTGAGATAACAATCTGAACACCAAGCTTCATTTTTGCTTTCTGCAGGCTGAAGTCAAGGCATGCAATCTTTGCATTAACTATTCTCTTGGTCATACCTGACAAATGGAAAGAAAGTAGAAGGATTTTGTCACATTGAGTTAAGAGAACATCAAGTTAGGGTTAGATATTAAAAAACTAATGCTATTTTCAGATTTAATAATATTCAGTTGGCTTTTCCACTTTCAGTTCTGCTCCAGTACAGAAGATGCTAATAAAGACTTCCACAGGGAATTTTTTTTTTAAAAAATCTCTCCCGTAACACGTTTACCTTTTCTCAGACCACACAACCCCAAAAAACCCGTGAATCATCATGAGAAGTTTACCAATCAGTCTCCCATTTCAGCTCTGCTTAAATGTAGCAATTCCCTACAACTTGACGCTAGGAGGTGCTAATGTACTAGAAGATTCACAGCGTTATCAGGCTACTGCTGAGCTAAGGAAACTACAGCAACTTATCAACACTCTGTGGATTCCTATTACCTAGACCTTAGCCTAGAAACCACTGGTAAAGCATTAGGAGCTTTTTTTGCGTGTTCCTGTTTAATTGTTCTGGATTTGAAACCCCACTATTTGCAACTAATGCAGTCATTAAGAAGATCCATGCAGAAAGACTAAAGAGGACCAAGTTAACAAAAAACGCTTCATGAAACTTAACATGTTTTTACCTTGTGAGCCCACCACGCAGTTCAGAGCATAACCGTTCACAAGTATGCTCTCTTTTTGGCTTCGGCCATGTGCCTTCAAAACATTAACAGAGTTGATTGGATACCGAGCCTGACCCTTCTGGTCTGTGTATTTAACTGCCAGCGCAGCATCCACCACCATATTGGCAAAGAAATCACCATCACTACAATGCTGTTAAGGTTAAAACTGAAGAAAACTACTACTACGCTTAAGAAAAAAAAGTCACTGAAAGTGCCTAAACTAAAAGTCAAAACCCGTTTGCAATGACTTTACAACTCCAGAAAGGCACAGAAGTGCTAGCTTTCTTTACCTCTGCCTTAGAGGAAGGAGTAATTCTTAAAAGCTGAAACACTGGGAAGAGAATTAGGACAGACTAGTGTGATGCTCGCATTTTACACATCCTTTCTTCCTTAACAAAAACATGCTGTATCAGACTGCATTCCCTTTTTAACACAAAAGCTAAAGACACAAATTTTTCTGTGACCATGGAGTAAAACGCAATCTCCTTTCCTCTAGTTCCGCACCCCAGGTACCCGACTTCTATAATGCATTCTTCCATTCACACAACTCCTTATCTAGTCTTACTAACAATTAATGTCAATAAGGAAGCAACATACTGTTAAAGCTATTATACCCCTAACAAGGTTAAAGTAAACTGAAAGAATCTGAACATAGTATTTATGAAACATTTTTCACACCCCTGTTATAAAAACAGCAGCTTGAATACTACACCTTATTCATGAAAAACTGCTGCCAAGGAAATCAACCTTTGCTACTCAAGCTCTCCAATGGATCACTCTCACTTAACTAACTGGATCAAGTTAAAGGATACATTCCTATAATTTTAGAGGACATTGATGTTTTAGCAGCGTTAATTAGGCACTCCCTGCCCAATTCATCTGTGTTAATAATAAGGTTTTCATTGATGTAGCGAACTGCTTCCCTGTAGAACAAAGACAAAAATTTTACATATTTTCAGCCCTTGTTACCTCAAAGAACACAGATGAAATAAATTCCTTTTCTAGAACAGGTATGTGACATTTTTATGTGATTAAAGAAATACAAAATTGAAAACGGAAGAAAACAAAAAAACAACAAAACCCTAACCAACCCAAAAAATCACCCCTGCCTCTATTAAAAAAATATCCCCTTTGCACCAAGCAGTCTGTCTTAATGCAGACACAAATACAGAAATAAACAAAAAGCATGCAGTTATTGTACCTTAAAAAACGCAATGTACTTCAACTTAGTTTCTTACTTGCAAGCAAGTCGGTATCCACCAATAATGGAGGTAGGATGGATTTTCTGTTTCACTAGCTCATCTGCATTTTTCAGAAGTTCTGCAGCAATAATTACCTGTTTGAAAAACAAACAACAGACACACGTATTCCATACAATCAAAGTAACTACCCGTTGCCATTAAGCGGAAAGCAGAATCACAAGTAGCTTTCCAATTCCTACTTGTGTAAGCAAGTATTTGCAACCTAGAAAACATAAATAGTTTCTGACATCAGCTAAAAGCCATCTGAATCCACCTCCCCACCAAGCTGCGAAGTCTCAGGCAAGTTTTCAACACTTTGCACCCTTATTAGTCCCAACACTTCAATTTCTCATAGTGGTTAAAAATTCTGAACCTTAATTCAGAATCCATCCAAATCAATAATGAAACTGCAGCAAGCAAATTACATTCCAGAGCACCATCTGTGTATGGAAACTAGCACCCCTAAAAACCCACAAGTCTAATAATTTCTTTGTTCTGTAAGCGCTTATATTCAGTCAAACACAAAACTTAATTCTGTACTACTGACTGTCATTGCATCAAGAGTCATAACAGATAAATTAAAAGCCACACCGTGATAACGAAACACTGATTTTTGGTTTATCTGCCTGGTTTATCTGCCTGTAGAACTTTCTACGTACCACTGAAGTTGTCCCATCGCCAACTTCTTTGTCCTGCAGGTCTGCCAGCTCACAAAGCACTTTTGCAGCAGGGTGTTCCACTTCTAGCAACTTCAGAATGGTGGCACCATCATTAGTAATGGTCACATCCTAATTTTCAGGAAACAAATGTTAAAATATCATGGAAATATACTTCATATTGATTGCTGTATTTTGTAGGATTCATACAAATGAAAGCAAGTTATTCTTCGCAAATGTCCATAAAATAAGCATTTATACCAAATGTTTACCACTTTCTTTTAATCAAAAGTCCCAATCTTATAATAGAAAGGTTACTAGTGCAGAATCTCTGCTTTCTTTTAATCAGGAAATTTTTTATGTTACAGAAAATCAAACATTTTCCACATACCAGATTAGCAGTAGTACAGCAACGACCCTCTTAATAGCGTTCTATTATATCAGACTGTAAAATGGCAAACTTTCCTCATTTGCTTGGAATATTTTAAAATATAAAATGTGGAATACAGCCTTTAGATTGTTATGGGATTACATAAATTCTTTTCTCTTTATTTCCTTTAATATACAGATCAGGATATACAAGTCAACACCACCACAAGGCCTGACTTAAATGGTGATACTCTTTCCTGTGTGTCTGACCAATACTTGTAAGTGGTGACAAGAACTTACACGTAGAAAGGAAACAACTGTACCACATAAACCACAGTTCTAGACTGAACTAAAACGATGTAGTATACATCACCTGATGTTCAATTTGACCACAATTCTTTTCTTAACCCCTCTCAGACCCATGGAAAAAACTAGGCATGTGCACATTTGATCTATGAAGCACACTAAGTGGAAGCACTTTTACACAAGAAGGCAAGTCCACCTGACACTTCCTGAAGAAAGGTTACTTACCCCAATATCATCCACCAACATCTTATCCAGACCAACTGGCCCAAGAGAACTCTTCACAATATTAGCAATAGCAGATGCAGCAGTAACTGAATGAATGAAAGAACAAATATTACTTTTCCGAATTTAAGGCATTTGGGTTTACAAGAAAGCGTGCCAAAAACTTGTGATTCAGAAAGCTGAGATAAAGAGACTCTATCTAGGATTAGGTTTCAGCCAAGCTAAGCTAGTAATGGCTTGCTGACACTAATAATAAACTCTGCGCCAAACCTCACTCTTCCATCCAACCTGGTTCAGGTAACTAACCTAGCAGAACAAAACAATCAGAAAAAGAATCTTTTTCTGCTGGCCTGGAAAGATGGAGGACACTATTCAGGTTAGAAAAGCAGTAGTGGTTGTAGCTTAGCAGAGGTTGGCAGCAGTTTCTTCTGGCAACAGCAAGTCATGCTATGAAACTTTGTTCTCATTTACTCCTTAGTTCTAAGAGAATATACAACAATCATCATCATCATCAATCAACTAGCAACACCTCTTTTTGTCTGGATCAGGTCTGTGACAAAAATAAAATACTCATTATATAAAAAAGTGGCTTTTTTTTTAGTCACTACAGAAGTGACATGAAATCTTTAACACAGCAGCTCGTTTAAAGGATGTTCTGCCAACTTCATGTAGGAAAAAGATACAATCAACCTTTTCCTTCAGACCGTGGCAAATTTTTCTTTATCCCACAAGCATAGCCACTTAATCTAGAAATTGAAAAAGTGGTAGTAGAATGGGAATAGTTACAACCCAGACTTTCACTTTGAACTTCAAACTATCGCTATTTTTCTTGCTGTGAAGGACCAATGGCAGCTTTCTGGAAGAAATAACCTTTGTATCAAAAGCGCCATTAGTGAGCAGAATCTCAGCCACAGATTAACACAGTAATTTTCATTTTAAGTGTTCTGCCTGAAGTATCCTCAGAGCTACGTGACTCTCACGATCATTACAAAGTATGCCTTCAGCTTCTTCCCTTGCCTTTTATTAAGCCAGAAATTGAGAATGATCCGAACCTGCAGTCTTCCCGAGGACTGGGATGAAACCCTGAGAAACGGCGAATGTTTTTGAGAACCTGCCCAGTAAGGAGCGGGATGCGGGGACATTTGGTCACGGAGAGGTCCAGAGTGGTACCCTCTCTCACACAGGGGCCGCACCACCCACCCTCCCTCCTCCCCAGCAACAGTGACGATACCGAAAATGCTGGTAGATAAACTAAGACTCGTTTTGGAAAGCCAGCATCCGTTGTCAGGCCCGGGCAACAGGAGGGAACGATCTCCATCAATCACGTGTATCAAGACAAAAGCTGGGGACAGGATAGATTTCCTACTAACGTACACTTACAAGTATAAATCCTCCCAGAAAGCTTATGCGTATACTATTACTCTTCAAGGGCTGATTTTAACGTTATTATAAACTTCGAAACAATCAAAGTTCTTATTAATTTGGAGCTGGCTCCAGCTCTGCTTAACCTTGCACTGGAGACGGGGAAAGACTTTAAACAGAGGCGACTACACGTAAGTGGGCAATCTATTCTGTCCCTAGCTTTGTCTCGCTGGAGTCAGCTCCGAATTAGCAAATGACCTTGCTAAGTTTCATACTAACGTTAAAAGCTTCAAGACTTCTGGGAGAACTTATCCCTATGCCTGCGAGTGGGAAATCCATCCTGTCCTAGCTCTGGTCTCGCTACACATCACTGATGGAGACCGCTCCCTCGTGCCGCCCAACCCTAATAAAAGGCCCTTGCTTTTTCAAACTCCAAAACGAGCCCTAGAGAGTTTATCTGGCGTTATCCTGGGTCTCATCCCCCTCCCAGCTGTGAGGCCGGGGCCGTGAAGCGAGGCCGCTTCTGGTGGGGGGGGCGGGGGCGGGCGAGCACATGGCGATGGCGGCGGCGGCGGCGGCAGCGCCTGCACTGCTCTGCCTCCCCGCAGGCCCTCCTCGCTACGCCTGGGCTCTGCCCGTACCGTTCTGCGTGCGGATGGTGTCCCCGCTGGTCCTCTCGCCGAACACGGCCAAGGGCCCCTCCATCGCCGCCATCTTCGGCCGCGCCCGACACACAAGGCAGCCCGCCGCGCCGCAAGGGATGATGGGTACACTCCCCCCCATACACATCCACGGGAGCAGGGGCACGGCCCCGCGCGCCGGGGGGCGGGGCCAAGCCCCACCTGACCAATCACAGGGCGCGGCGCCAGCCCAGCCTCAAGCCGCGATTGGCCCGCGCCCCCTAACAAAGCCGCCAAGGCAGAAGAAGGAGGGGAGAAGGAGGCTTCCAGGACGTTCTAGAAGGCAGGGGGGCGGGGGAAGGGAGGGAGCTCATGCACATGCGCGTTCCCGTGCGCGGCTCCGGCTCCGCGGGCCCGCAGGGCGGGCACGGCGGGGCGGTGCTCCCGCCGCCTTGGGGGCGGTGTGCAGCGAAGAGGAGAGGTGGAAGGTGATATGAGGAGCAGTAACTATTGCGAAGAGTGAAATATTCTTCATTTAAGCTGAAGCAGAGTTAGGTTTCACCTGAGTAACTGTTATTTGGAAGTCAGAAGGTCCCTCTGATAGCGTGTTTTCTTTCAAGCAGTGTTTTCCCACTGTTGGTTCTTTGGAGATCATAACGCCTTATCTGCAGTGTGATCTGCGCTGAGCAATATGTCCTCTGTGATCACCTTTGTTTGGAGTCTCCCTTTCAAATGCACGGTAAAGCAGAGCTGGAGCCAGCTCCAAACTAGCAAGATTTTTCACTGTTGTGAGGTTTCATAATGATGTTAGAATACTGATGCCGTGAAAAGCCAGAATTTCACTCTGTTGGATACACTTACACCAAAAATGCTGGCAAATAAAACTCTCTAGGACTCCTGGAGTTTTAGAAAGCAAGCACCCTTAAACTGGCTTGGGCATCGTGTGGGAGTGCTCTTCATCGATGATGTCACTCTGTTCCTCTCTTGTGAGACCTCATCTGGAATACTGTGTCCAGTTCTGGAATACTCAATGTGAGAAGGATATGGAGCTGTTGGAACGGGTCCAGAGGAGTGCTATGGAGATGGTTGGAGGGCTGAAACACCTTCCGTGTGAGGACAGGCTGAGAGAGTTGGGCTTGAGCAGCCTGGAGAAGGAAAGGCTCTGAGGAGATCTTAAAGCAACCTTCGAGTACCTGAAGGGGGCTACAGGAAAGCTGGAGAGGGCTATTCATAAAGGCTTATGGAGATAAGACGGGGGGAACAGGCATACACTATAGAGGGGCAGATTTAGACTACACATTAGGAAGAATTTCTTCACCATGACAGTGATGAAGCCTTTATCTCATTGCACATAAAATCATAGAATAGTTAGGGTTGGAAGAGACCTTAAAGATCATCTAGCTCCAACAGCCCTGCCATGGGCAGGGACATCCCACTAGACCAGGTTGCCCAAGGCCCCATCCAACCTGGCCTTGAACACATCCAGCGAAAGGGGCATCCACAGCTTCCCTGGGCAACCTGTTGCAGTGCCTCACCATGGCATCCTCATGGTGAAGAAGTTGCCCTGTGAGAATTAATTGGTAAGTTTTGCCGCACCTGGTTTGTATGTTTAATTATCTCATCATATAAATCTGTCTTGTAAGATGTAGCTGGTTTAGGCCAAGAAATAACATGTCTTAGGGCTGTGAGAATTTATAAATATGCTTAGTTGTCTTTTAAGATGTGGCTGTTGTAGGTCAGGAGAAGCTGAAGGGAATCTCCGGATATGGTTGTATAATTAAAAAAATAATGAACATTCTTTGAGGATTTATTTTTTTTTTTTGTCTAGAACTAGTATATATACCCCCTGCTTTTGTAAGATGTGCCTTTTTTAGAAGGGCATCCAATTCAGTGCTGAATTGTAAAATAAATATATTATTGCCTTTGCTTCAAAGACTTTGTCCTTTTCAATATTTTACCAGTGAATGAGTGTTTCTCACACTCCTTGTGTCTTAATTCTTCCTTATGTTCTTCCTTATTCCTTCCTTCAAGTCCCTCATGTTGCCCAGGCCTGATAAAGGATGCTTACTTTCTAAAACAAGTCGTAAGAGTTTTATTTGCCTGCACTTTCAGTATCAAAAGGACCTTAAAGCCCATCCACTTCCAGCCCCCATGCCATGGGCAGGGACACCTCCCACCAGACCAGGCTGCCCAAGGCCCCATTCAACCTGGCCTTGAACACCTCCAGGGATGGGGCAGCCACAGCTTCCCTGGGCAACCTGTGCCAGCATCTCGCCGGCAGGGAAAGGGAGGGCCATTAATCGTTTCTCCGAGTGAGGGTGGGAGAAGCGACTCTGCTTTAGACTGGGCGATGGGCCCAAGGCCGCCACACGTACTGCCACATGTTTCCCTAGCGCCCGCGCGACCGGAAGTACTCTCTGCACCGACTTCCGGAGGGGGCGCTGCCGGCTTGACCAAGATGGCAGCGCGCGAGCGGCGCTGAGTGGGAGCGGGCGGCAGCCCATGGCGCTGCGGGGGCGGCTGCTGCTGGCGGCCCGCGGGCTGGCGACGCCCGGAGCGGGTAAGCTCGGCCCGTCGCCTCTTCCCGTGGTGGGGGCTCCGCGTTACCACACCCTCGCGCTGCTCCCGGGGGAGCGGGCCCGGCGGTACTGGCGAGGGGTCCGGGAGAGGTTCTCGCGGCCTCTCTGGACCGAAAAGTTATGTAGCCGAGTGAGTTTGCAAACCTCGCTCCACATTCGGGTTTGTAACCTAACTTAGTGACCAAAGTTAGCCTGACAGGATCTTGATGAGCTTAGAGAAGAGAAGGCTCAGGGGAGCAACCTTCCAGTAATAAAAGGGGGCCTACGGGAAAGGTGGTTTTTTTATCAGGAGGTGCAGGGGTAGGATGGAGGGGGATGGTTTTAAGCCGGAAGAGGGAAGATTCAGATTAGCTATTCAGAAGGAATTTTTTGCAGTGAGGATGGTGAGGCACTGGCACAGGTTGCCCAGGGAAGCTGTGGGTGCCCCATCCCTGGAGGTGTTCAAGGTCAGTTTGGATGAGGCTCTGAGCAACCTGATATAGTGGTAGGTGTCCCTGCCCATGTCAGGGGGGTTGGAACTGGATGATATTTAAGGTCCCTTAAACTTTTCTACGATACTATGATCGATGATTTTTACTTGGTTACTTGACAGTGCTGTCATTGGTTCGTTGTGTAGGTCACTCAGTATTTTTTAAGTCTTAATGGTTTTCTAGGCCTGCATGGATTAGTGTATTTTTGAACCATTGATAAAACTAGATATACTTTTGATTTTTTGCCTATAGTTCACCTCACAAATGGAGACACAGGTAATCCTGGTAATTTATCTGTTTAATGTTTAAAAAACAATAAATAGCTAATTTTGCCCTGCTAACTTTTGCAAGCTGCATCATCCTGTATTTTATTTGTTCTACTGTCTGTGTTATATTTTTTTAACTCAGGGGGGCGTTATTTGTTGCTTTTCCTCAAGGTTTTCGTTTTGCTTCAACTACAACCAGTCTGAAAACTGAGACAGAACTGGACACAAGTGAAAATGAAATTGTTGCCCCAGACTTCACTAACAGGAATCCTCGGAACTTGGAGCAGTTGGGCCTGGCTAGGAAGGAGCGTGGCTGGAAGACAACGTGGCCAAAGCGTGAATTCTGGCATAGGTGAGGCAGAAAGTTACCAGCAGAAATGAAGACTCCAAAGTAAATTTAGAAAACACAAAACCTACAAACCCATCAGTCAAAATTTCTACAAGATGCACTTTTTGGGTTGTTGAATCACTTGCTCTCGTATTTGTTCTTAATAAACTGGTATCTTCTGTGGTCAGAGAGCAGTAGGCTATCATCATGTGAAAGTTAGCACGTGTGTTGGAGATTTGTTGTTAAGGCAGCATAATATTGCTTAAGCAACTGCTTTTTAACTTAGGATTTCCTAGTCCTGTGCTGACATGTCGTTGTTTCACTTAAGGCACCAAACAGTCTGTTGGGTTTTGGTTTTTTTGTTTTTAAGAAAATGCTGATTTCTTGTCTTCTGGGAAATAAGTTCTTTTTAAGCTGAGGATTCTGAATCGTTATTCTGTTATTTTGGGGAGAACCACATTTAGTTTGTTCCTACCTGGAAACCTCATGTTGTTTCAGTGTAATAGTAAATAGTCACTGCTAACACCCTGTTGACACCTGGTACGGGTTATGAAATATTGCTTGACTGCTTGCTGATCCTGATGAGTTGTTACCCGCTGTGTAAGCAGAAGCCTTGAAGAGACTGTGCAGCAAACCTAAGGCTCCATTTCTGCTGGAACAGTTCCTCTGATCTAGCTCATAAGCGCCCACACCACACAGTGCTCAGTTTGGAGCAAGTTCTGGCATGAGGTAGCATCAGACTGTCAGCTCCATAACTGCTGTGAAGCTCCTCTTGGAATTTCACTCTGTTGAACTAGTAAAGTGAGTCCTATTTTATGTTCTAATAAAGTAAGCAAAAACCTAGATAGGATCATAAAAGCAGTGTTAAAAATCATTATTGTATTAATAGCTCCAGTGAATTCAGGTTTATTTTAAGTCACTTATACATTTAAGCATTTGAATGTGTTCTCTCTTTAGATCTGGAAAAGACATCACACCGCATGTTATTTCTTTCCTTCACCCAGATTACGGCTTGAGCGGACACAGCACTATGTAGAAGCCTTTGTTGAGCGCTGTAATGGGGATGTTGTGGTATCTGCCTCTACCCGAGAGTGGGCCATAAAGAGACACCTGTACAGTCCCAAGGGAGTGACAGCATGCAAAAACCTTGGCCGTGTAATGGCGCAGCGCTGTTTGGAAGCAGGAATCAATTTTGTGAACTTTAAAGCTGTTATACCCTGGGAATACCGTTGTGACTCGGCAAGTACCCATCTCCTGACACCCATTTGGCCTTTTTTCCCCTTTTTAAGAGCTAATTTTACTGCTCTTCACCAGTAGCTTTCGTATGTGGCTTGACAATCCCTTCTTATAGTGCTCGGAAGGGTAAATTTGTCAAGCTGCAGTTCTTGGCATTATGCTTCAGTCAGGCTGTTAACCTCTGCCCCTCCACAGAAGGTGGTCCTGCTGATACACTTTCTTTGTTCTTATTTGGGTCTCTCTGTCTTTTAAACAAGATTCAGGAATTCGTAAAAGCTGTGGAGGAGGGCGGTGTTGTTCTACGGGAGCCACGAAGAATCTTTCGGTAAAATGGAGAAGGTCAGGAAAACTTCCCAAGGAAAAACTCACTTCTTTATGTGTGTGTACCGGCACAGTGAAGGTCCAGACCTGGAAAAGTATGAAGATGGTGTCTTAAATAAAATATTTTTAAATGTGTAGAAGTATGTCTCATTTCTTGATTCTAAAATCTTCCAACACCTTTCTTTTAAGATGAGAATAAGCTGTTATGGTTCAACCTGACAGACTAACAGAATTTACTTAAGAATTCAACAATTTTAAAATATACTTTTAAAATTTATTTGAAAAGGCTGAACTCTTGAGAAATGTTTGCCCTATGTGTACAGCTGGTCTAGTTTAGCAAAACGCAGTCACTTACTGGAATCAGAATCACGAGGTTGGAAAAGACCTCTTGGATCATCAAGTCTAATGAATCATAGAATGGTGAGGTTGGAAAAGGCCTTTGAGGTTATCGAGTCCAACTCTACCCATCCACTACTAAACCGTATCCCCGAGCACCTTCTCTACCTGTTAAACACCTATAGGGATGGTGACTCAGACGAGGAAGAGCTTGTGTGCTGAAGTTGGTAAGAAGATTACACTCCCCTAACTCGTCTTTGCAGCTTTTTCTCAACAACTTGGCTCCCGCTGCCTTACGCCCCGCAGGGGCAGCAGGGCACTGCGCAGATGCCCGCTGTGGGGAGCCAGCAGCCGGTTTATCCCCCTCGCTGCTGCCGGCTGCTCCGCCTGATGGAGCCGCAGCGCTCCCGGGTGCTGCTACCCGGCTCGCGCTTTTACTTCCCGCATGCGAACCGTCCCCCGTCCCACCTGTTTAAATAAGGCGGTGCCGCCCCCGGGAGCCGCGCAGGCGCCTCGGTGGGGTCCCGCGATGGACGTAGTGGGGGCGGAGGCGTTCGAGCGGCGCCTGCCGGAGCTGCGGGACCGTGTCCGCAGCGCCGCCTTCCTGGGTGAGCGGGACCCGGGGGGGCTCGAGGGGGTTGGAAAGGAGCCCTCTCTGCAGGGCTGGGCGTTCGGGGGATGTGCTGACACCCAAAACGCCGGCAAAGAAACTCTCTCCGTCTCATTGTGGAGGTTTAGAAAGCGAGCATCCTTTATCCGGGCTGGGCCCCACGAGGGAGCGGTCTCCATCGATCATGTGCGGCGAGACCAGAGCTGGGACAGGATGGATTTCCCACTTATACACGTGTATAAGCTTCCCCAGAAATCCCATGCATGTGCTGTTACTTTCCAAGGTCTAATTTTAATTATGAACTTCACAACAGTCAAATCTCCTGCTAATTTGGAGCTGGCTCCAGCTCTGCCTGCCCTTGCATTAGAGAGAGGGAAAGCCTCCAGACAGAGGGGATCCCAGAGGACACATCTGTTCAGTACAGAACTGCATACAAGACATTATCGTCTCTGAAAAATGAACAGTGTCTGAAAAAACACTGCTTGAAAGGAAAAATGCTCTCAGAGGGACGTTCTGTCCAAAATAATTGAGATGAGACTTAACTCTGCTTTAGCTTTAGTCAAAGTATTCCACTTTTTGTAACACTTGCTACTTCTTGTATGGGTACCCCAAAGGGTGAGACAGGCTTGGTGGCGTACTCCATTCCTCATCCTGCCAAAGGGGTGAGGGAGCAGGAGATTCCACAGCTGCTGCAGCCTATTGCCCTTTTGCTCACTACCGATGAGTTTGACACACAGGTTATGGGGAAGAGAGATGTCTGAGAGATCCTTGTCATGATGCTGATGGATTGATTGCATGCTTCATGTTTCTGATATTTTTCTGTTCTTTCTGCCTCAACAGCCCTTGATCTGGAATTTACTGGCTTGCATTCAGATTTCCCACCAAATAACAAGCCCAGGTAAAGCTGTTGGACTAGAAACCTTATATACCTTATATCAGCCTTCCGGTACTTAAAGGAGGGTCACAGGGATGCTGGGGAAGGGCTCCTTATCAGGGAGTGCAGTGACAGGACAAGGGGTAATGGTTTTAAGCTGAAAGAGGGGGGTTTTAGATTAGCTCTTAGGAAGGAATTTTTTCCTCTCAGGGTGGTGAGGCACTGGTACAGGTTGCCCAGAGAAGTTGTGGATGCCCCATCCCTGGAGGTGTTCAAGGCCAGGTTGGATGGGGCTTTGAGCAGCCTTATCTGTGGAAGGTGTCCCTGGCCATGACAGGGAAGTTGGAATTGAATGATCTTTAAAGTCTCTTCCAACCCAAACTTTTCTATAATTCAGTGAAATACGAGGGGCACTTGCTGCTCTAGCTCTGAGAGAACAACCTGTGCTTTGCAAACCTTGTTTCCACTCCCCACCCCTCAATTCTGGTTTTGTTCGTAGCCTGTTTGATTCTGCTGCGAAGCGATACCTGAAAGAGAGACAAAGCGTTCAGCGCTTCACCGTTGCTCAGCTTGGTAAGTGTTCTGGCAGAGAAAACGATCTCCCCAGGTCCCAGTGATAACAGGCCTTTTGCCAGCTGGCGAGCCCTTCAGGTATTTCTTGTCTGAATTCACTCTTTAGAGAGCCATTTGTTTGCTGTGGGAGGGTTTGCTCCCCCCCCCCCGATATATAATAGTCTCAGCTTTTTAATATGTTAAATAACTTATAGTCAGGTGGGCCGTATACTTTTTACGAGAAGAGCAGCAGTCACTGATCTCACTAGTGACCGATGATAAGACCCAAGGGAATGGCAGGAATATGTGCCAGGGGAGGTTTAGGTTGGATATTAGGAAAAAGTTCTTCGCTCAGAGAGTGGTGGAGCCCTGAAACAGCTCCCCAGGGAAGCAGTCACAGCGCCAAACCTGGCAGTAATCAAGAAGCATTTGGACAACACCCCCAGACACATGGTTTGAATGTTGGGGTTGTCATATGCAGAGACTGGAGTTGGACTGGATGATCCTTGTGGGTCCCTTCCAACTCAGGACATTCTGTGATTCTATGATTTTTAAAGATTGCGTATACAAATACAGGGCTCTTAAAACAGGATGCAAGCAAGAAGTTGGTGACGACAGCTCCTATTAAAGGCTCTGCCTTTGGTGCAGTAAGGGAACTATCGAAGATGAAGGCTCATATTTCTGATAAAATGTTTAAAATGTTTCTGATAAAATGTTTAAAATAATGTTCAAAGCCTTAGACTATGTAAGATCATACTGTGTTTTTTAGGGACTAATAGAAAAAATCAGAACTCATTTAGCAAAAGGCACATTTCAGTCCTGTGATGCCGTCCAAATGCTTTTGTAGTGTAGTTGGACCCATAGACCTGTGTACGCATAGTTGGAAATTTTCCTTATCAACTCACTTCTTGCTCATTGCTCAATCTGTTTGCTATGTAATTAGACTTGACCCCTTTTCCCACTTAGCCCAAAAAGCTGTTCTCCGTTCAGCTCTCAGGGAGCTGTGAAGTGGCCTGGCAGTTGCTGTTGAGGGTTGTGCTATGGCATTAGTGATTGGAAAACATGGACTCCATCAGGGAATCCCCACATCCCTTATCTAATTTTCACATCTCTAAACATCCAGCTAAACGTTGCCATTTCAACACAGGTTTCTCTCTTGCAGGGCTGGCAACATTCACAAATGAAAATTCAAACAAGTAAGTAAAAAGCAGTTTTCTGTCATAATGAAGACGTTGCAGTTGAGATTGTATGCAGAATTCTCTTGGTAGGGGTTAAGTAATTTATTGTAATTACCTTCTAGGGAGATTTCTCTTTTCTTTGTAGGTATGTGGTGCATTCATACAACTTTTTTCTCTTTCCCTCAACACTGGGAGGTGCAGATGTCGAATTCACCCTCTCTGCATCTAGCATTCAGTTCCTGTCTGATTATGGCTTTGACTATAATAAGGTATGTAGTCTGTCTTCCAGAAATCTAGAACAGAGGACGTCTGTGTGGTTGCAGGAGAAATTAGGATTAATATCCCTAAATTCTACATTTCTGGGGTAAATAACATCTTGCTAAAGTGGGAATACTTCATGTGGTTCATTACCAGCAAGGAGAGCGAGTGCTGTTTTCTCTGAACTGTCATAGAGGCAATAGCCATGTCTTTGTCAGACTAGGACAGATTTTCCCAGCTCAAAAAAAGAAAACCGGTAAGGTGAGAAGAGCCGTTACCGAGCAGACCCCAAGGGGAGTGTTTACTAGCCATGAAGGTGACTAAGTCTCAGTTAACCTGTATCGTAACATTTTGCCACATTTCCCATAAAATTCAGACTATGTCATCACATAAGCGCACTGTTCAGCAGTTTTGGACAGGAAGGCAGAATGTCGATTCCTGCACTTGGGCCGCAACAACCCCACACAACGCTACAGACTTGGGGATGCGTAGCTCGAAAGCTGCCTGGTGGAAAAGCAATTGGGGTATTGGTCAACAGCCAGCTGAAAATAAACCAGCAGCGTGCCCAGGTGGCCAAGAAGGCCAACAGCATCCTTGCTCATATCAGAAATAGTGTGGCCAGCAGGACTAGGGAAGCGATCTCCGCCTGTACTTGGCACTGTCGAGGCCGTGCCTCAAATACTGTGTTCAGTTTTGAGCCCCTCACTGCAAGAAAGACTGGTGCTAGAGCATGTGGAAAGAAGGCCTACAAAGCTGGTGAAGAATCTGGAGCACAAGTCTTGCAAGGACTGGGGCTGTTTAGTCTGGAGAAAAGGAGGCTGAGGGGGAAGACCTTATCGCTTTCTACAGCTACCTCTACCAAGGAGGTTGTAGTGAGGAGGGTGTTGGTTTCTTTTCCCAAGTAACAAGTGATAGGATGAGAGGAGATGGCCTCAAGTTGTGCCAAGAGAGGTTTACACTAGATATTAGGAAAAAAAATCCTCATTGAAAGGGTTGTCAAGCCCTGGAAAAGGCTGCCTAGGGAAGTAGTTGAGTCGCTATCCCTGAAGGTATTTAAAAGACCTTTAGATGTGTCGCACAGGGTCATGGTTTAGTGGTGGACTTGGCAGTGTTGGCTTAATGGTTGGGCTCGATGGTCTAAAGTTCCTTTCCAACCTAAATGATTCTGTGATTTTTCTATGGTCTCATTAAAGGAAAGGTAAAAGCAGAGCAAAAAATTGATTACAGTTGACAAAGTACTTTTCTTTCCTCCATACGTGAACATGTTTTCCTTTATGTAAGAATTTATCTTGGATTACCTACGGTTTATATTTTCTAAGAAGATACTCTGAGAATGAGGGACACCAGCATCTCTCAGGTATATGCTGGTTTTGGACCTGGCTAACCTGCTATTCTGAAGTTGCTGCAAGAAAGTCCAGGGAAGAGAGTAACTAAGCTGGCATTTTTTCTTCCCCCTCAGTTCCTCAAAGATGGAATCCCATACATGAATGAGGTACAGGAGGAGAACTTTAGCAAGCATCTCTTCGTGGGTAGCTGGAAAGCCAGCAGGTGAGTGCTATTCAGAGAAGTGGCTCCTCAGTACTGAGAATATTTGTCTGTATTGACAGCTCCCCTTCACTCAGATCCCGTTTTGTAGGACTGTTAAGCCTATCGGTCTGAACGCCTTGCTGCCAGCTGTCCCAGCATGCCATCCTCTGTTTGAAGGAAGACCGAGATCACGAGATACAGTCTGGAGAGCTGGATGAATGGCGGGGAAAAGACGGTTTTGCGTTCCCATAGCAAGGCACAGGGCTCTATCTGTAAAGAGATTTTTTCTCACACTGCCTCTTTTCCTCTGATCCTGCTTTAGTGCTGTGGACAGGGATGTACTGAAGAAGGCTATTGATGAAGTGACTCGTTGGATAGTTGCAGCAAAGGAAGAGGAGACTATGATCCTGCAGGATCTGAGCGGTATGAAGCAGAGTGCCTTCCTTAGGCACCTGTGGGCTCTGAGTGGCTTCATTACTTCTGAACCGCTGAGGCTGCTGCTGTCCTTTGCTGCCTCTTCTGTTAAATTGCTCTGTTGAGAGTGAAAGTGCCTGTGCCCATCCTGCCTTTACAACTCTTTACCCCTGGCTGTGCCTCAATTCTTTCAGGCATTAGTTTCTCTAATCTGCTTTGCTGCTCTATTGAGGTGGTATGTCTTGTGGTGGTGGGTCTTTCTGTAGTGGAAGTGGATGGCTAGGGGCTTGGAGCACGCTTTGTTGTAACTGACTTCCATTTTGTGCTTCTTCAGAGCAACTGGAGAATTCGACGTTGCTCTGGATCAGAACAACTTCTGACTTGTTTTAAATCCTGGGTAATCTGTTTTTTGTTTGTTTTCTTCCCCTTGGAGAAGGGAAAGGTGGGTCTCCTTGCAGAGTTTGTTCCTTCTCAGGTTAGCAACAAAGAACCCCACGGAGACCCGTGTATATGCCAGTGGGGAAAAATAGGCCACTTAGCACCTGCATTAGCTTTTGAGAGCATGATGGAACACTGAGGATTTTCAGTGCTCTTGTGGAGGAGTTGAGTGACAGAGAATTGTAGCAGAGATTATTTTGTAGATTTGCTCACAGAAACCAAATCTTACTCCTCTAGGTCAGGGAATAAAATACAGAAAAAGGTTAGGAAAGGCTGAAAGCATTTCAGGCTTTGTTTGTTGATGATTTTTTTGCACAGTGTAAAATACAGGAGATGGAGAGCATACTGTGTTTTGCATCTGTGTCAGCTGTAGTTGAAATGATACTGATACTTTAATAGGGCCTGGCAACAGTGAGCACTTGTAACAAGAAAGGCATTTGTTTAAGTAAGCAATAAGACTATTTAAGTCTTTCTGGACGCTGTTCAGAAGAAGGCTGGGTTAGTTCCTTACTAGTAATGGTGGAAAATGCATTGGTGCCTCTCATCTGTGCTTGGCTTTTTGGTGTGTTGCTCTGAAACCTTCCGGAACCACGGTCTTTTTTTAGAGCAGAAGCTTTCCTCTCTCTTCTTTTCACTTAGTCTTCTCCTTTCCTCTGTGTCTTCACAAAAGCTTATTTGCTGGAAATTCTCACTGTGCTGTTTTTTGTTTGTTTGTTTTGCTATTTTTTTTCATCTGTCATTCTTTATGGTAATGTACCAAGGTCATACGGAAAATAATCCTGATTGTACCCTTGGGGAGAAACATCTGGTCAGTCCTTCTGATTAGAAAAATGTGTTTTCCTAAACAGACTTGTCAGCACCTCTGAAGGTTTTGTTGCTACTTTTCTTTTTTCTTTTTTTTTTTGTATCTCAGGCTACCAGGTGTTTGAAGTTCAGCTGGTTCTGAGACGGGCTCTCCAAAATGTTTGGACAGAGCCTCTTGGGGACAAGAAGGTGAGCGGGAAATGTGGACCTTTTGAAAAGAGGGTTTCTATCTAGACAGATAGGACTGGTGTTCTTGCAGAGGCTCTGGAATGTTGCTTGTACTTCTGATAATAGGGTCCAGGAGGAGGAGAAGACACTGACAAAGGAACGTTTTGGGAAGTGTTAACTCTGGGATCCTAAGAAAAGAGATCTAGAAAACTGAGTAACTTTGTTTGTCCTATAGCCACAAAATACCTTGAGGTGGAAGTGCTTGTCCTTGGGGCACTTCTGGAGGGACCCTGTCTGTGTCTCCAGGTTTTCATTGATCTCTCCTTCAATACCCCCACAAGAATATACAAGGTTTAGCTCTTTTTTTTGTGGCTTTCCTTTGGAGACCTTTGCAGTGTAGTTGCTTTGAAGACTTTTACTCTGTCAATTATATGACTTGCTGGTTTGCTATTTGCTATTTTACATTTGGAGCAATATTTTCTGAATTAAACCTGTTGCTGTGGGCTTCTCAAAACATGATCTGAGTATGTTAGAAGGAGGTTACAGAAATCCTTTCTTTGCATTAGTGCTGTTTCGGTCTGATAACCAGCATCAACAGAGTGACAGATTTACCCAGCCTTCTCACCTGAAGCACAGCTTTTGGAGATTCTGTGTGACTGCTGTTTGTTTCTGGTTTTCAGTGCCCTGAACTCGCCATATTGGTGTCGTGTTAAACTGAATTATGTTTTCTTATGCTGAAAAAAAACTGTGGTAGGAACTTTTCTCTTAACAAGAGACACATTAATAAGGCATCCTTAGAGCAGGTTTCCTGTGTTACTAGAGCACTGACCTCCATGTGGAAGAGAAGCGAGGCAGTTATGAAGTCTCAGAGGATGCACTCTCTTTTTCCTTCAGAGCCTAGAAGCTAAACTTGTCCTTAGCATTACTGAACCTGAGTAAGCAGTGTACATACTGCTGTCATGGGAGACTAAGATACCCACTGACTATTCTTTTTAGGTACTGGTGAAAAAAGTGAGTCCTTGTAATCGACAGCTTCTGGAGAACTCTCCTTATGACTGCTGCCAGAAGAAGCACATTCTTCTGTCTGCCCGGGGCTTCACCAACCTCTTCCAGACAATTGTTGAAGCCAAGAAGGTAAAACGCCTCATCTCATCTTATAGCGACCTTCCAGTACCTGAAGGGGACCTACAGGAAAGCTGGGGAGGGGCTATGCATAAAGGCTTGTGGGGATAGGACCAGGGAGAACGGGTATAAACTGGAGAGGGGCAGATTTAGACTGGACATTAGGAAGAATTTCTTAACCATGAGAGTGGTGAGACACTACATGGGTTGCACAGGGAAGTTATGGCTGCCCCGTCCCTGGAGGTGTTCAAGGCCAGGTTGGATGGTCCTTGGGCAGCCTGATCTAGTGGGAGGTGTCCCTGCCCATGGCAAGGGGGTTGAAACTGGATGATCTTTAGAGTCCCTTCCAACACAAACTGTTCTATGATCTCTACTCATTTTTTCATGTCTTTGATTTGCTACACTGAGGGGTGATAAAAGATTAAATAGTAATTCGTATTAAATGACTGGACTCATTCGGTGTGATCATCTTGTTTAGTTGTCAGTGAAATTGAATTATTATATTGTAATCATCATTAGAAAAAATGAGTGTTAAACCCTTTCCAAAAGCATGCTCAGAGCCAAACACTAGATTTCCCTGTGTTGCTTTTCTATTACACCTGCAAATCAAGCGCAGCAAGGGTAGAGGGACCGAGAACCCATTCTGCAATGTGTTTTTTATGTCACTTGAGAAAACGCAGGAGTCTGCAATGCTGAAAATCTTTTGTTACACAGTACAAATCACTGTCTAATAAAGCCAAGCAAATTCTTGTATTTTGGGCAAGTTATGCTTTTAAAGCATGTGACAGACCAGTTTATTGGACCACGTGGGCCATTGGTCTGACAATGTGTTGAGATTCTTATGTTCTGTATGTATATTATTGAATGAATTTCAGCTTCAGAAGGCTATGGGTGATGTGCAGGTAAAGGCCCTCCATCCCGTTGTGAGCGAGCCTATAAATTGAATCACTGAAAGATTTTAGCAGTGTTCAGCTGAACTGAGAATCCACCTAGCTCCCTAAGTCCACTCAAACCAGAATGTTGCTGGAAGTAACACCCTCCTCGGAGAATCCACAGGTCTGATTCCCTGAAAGCAGTAGTCTTCCTGTGAGTTTTGCAGTCTGTATGACTTTGGGGTGAGCATTTGTGGATGCTGTCTAGCAGAGGACAGCTGTTGTGCAGGCCTAAAAGTAGTCATCTCTGAGCTCTCTTCGAAAGTATGCTCCAATGGGCTGTTACGTTTCTGTTCTTTCTGTAGCCCGTGGTGGGACACAACATGTTTATGGACCTTATGCATCTTCATGACAAGTTCTACAAGCCCCTCCCAGGTAATGGCATACATAGCTGCTGTCCCCAGGTTGCTGCCTGGACAGTGGGGATGGGACAGTAAGCACAGAGGTCATTTGCCACCTCAGGCACCTGTGGTGCTTAGTAGTTGCCTCTCCTGAGCTTTAACTGCTAGAGCTGTGCATTTTTCTTCCGACTCCACCTTTTTCTCTTATTCATTTGAAATACCATTGGCTTTTCCTCAGTTTTACGTTGTCTTTCTTGTCGTGTGTTTTGCTTTCAGAAAGCTATGAGGAGTTTAAAAGGAACGTTCACAACCTGTTTCCTGTCCTCATAGACACCAAGACTGTAACAAAATCCCTCTGGGAGGTGAGATGAAAATGTCTTTTTGTTTGCAATTAAAGCTTGTCTTTCACCCAAAAGAGAGGATGTATTTTCGCAATGCCCAGTGGTTACAGAACTGTGAGCAGTTCTCAGTGTTGCCCTGAGACATTCTGATTTTAGATCTTATTTAATGAATCAGCAGTATCAGTAAATGAGCTCACTTACCATGAGGTCGGTCTTGATTGGTTTTCTAAAATGTTTTTCTTTTATAGACATGTCCGTTTCCTCCAGTATCTAATCTTACGGAGGTGTATGCAGCTTTGTGCAGGTAGGTGGTAAGCTGTAAAGCTTTCAGCAATCCTTTTGGGAAAGATATCAAAAGGCAGTAATTTCATATATACTTACTTGCCCTCCTCTCAAATGTTTTTTCAGGGGCTTTCTTTGTAAATTTAAGAGCAAAATATTTGCTTATCTTTCTTATAAAGTAATTGTGCAGTAAATTATTTTTTCTAAGTCACTTCTCATGTTGTACCATCACTAATTTTTTGGTCTCAAGTTTGACTTGCAAACAGCCTTATGTATAACTTTAGAGTTTTGTGTTACTTATATCATGTTTTGAAATGAGTGAGTTTCAGTTCTTGTTTGTTCTTTCTTTTATTTCAGTCGTTCCATGGGTGTCTCTTTATTAATCTGTCCTCCAGAGTTTCCCATTCAAATAGAACCATCTAGTTAACCCTCTTCCTTGGAGTTTTCCATTGATTTTTAGTTCTGCTCACATTTTTGTATGCAGTTAGAGCAGACTTGCTGCTTAGCAGATTTGATGGGGGGAAACGGCTGAGGAAGTATTTAGGAGTCAGTTTTCAGGAAGAGAACTGGTAGATATTATTCAGCTAAGTATCTTAGCCTTTTCATAGAATAATACCAAGGTTCCTTTCAAAGCCATAGGTGACTAGAAGACAGTAACTTGTCTCTTAAGACAAAAATCTTACACGTCCACTTGTCTTCAGCAGCAGCAGCCTAAATTCCAAAGATCCAACGTGCCCAGTGATAGCTCTTGCAAGTGACTGCTCAAGATATGGTATGTTCTTAAGCAAATCTTCAAAGTCAGGTGGCTCAAAAGGGGTTTGTTTTACTTTGGACGTCCACATACATGAGTGAGTGCCAGTGGGTCTGCTGAATTTGCACCGAGCTGCCAATACACATTTTTGCCCAGACCCGAAGCCTGGGCTCCCAAAATGACATGTGTTCTGCATGTCCCTGGTAGCAGATTTGCATCATGCTGCTCACACAAATGGTATTCACACTGCATTGCGCTGAACTGAACCTGACTTAGGGCTGTGAAGAGTCAGTAGCCCTTGGAAAGGGCAAAGGGAGGTGGGGAACAGTGGTCCTAGAACAGAAAATAGGGGGAGCTAATGGCAGAGAGGTCTCAGAAAGTAACAGGAGCTTGATGGCTCCTGCAGGGTTAGTGGTGCTGCATGTGCAGGCGGTTGTATTCAGTACATGGTGTGATACAGGCTGTGAGGCAGGTGTTTCCTGGGTTCTCCTGGCAGCACAGTGTCCTGCAGCACAGGGCTTCCTGTGTTTTGAAATGGTTCCTATACTATCAACAATATATGCACACAATCCGATTTAGATCTTCATGAAAGTTATTAATGCACATCTTGCTAAGCTTTTCAGCCATTCGTGTTACTGCTGTCTTTTTGTTGGTATCATTTTAAAACACATGGTAGAAAAATAGATTTTCTAGGGGGTGTAAATATTTCAAGGTGAGGAACGAAGTGGAGCTGGGGTCGGGGGTGGACTGCAAACCAAAACAGTGGATCTTATGAATGTTAGGATTCTGCAGTGGAGCGCTTTCCATGGTGTGTTAAAAAGTTTTTATTCCCTTTTGATTTTTGTCGGACATTACAGCTGAGAAGGAATTGCCTCATGAGGCAGGCTATGATGCATTTCTCTGCGGTTCAGGTAAAATGCTTCTTAAACACTTCTTCAGAGTTTGTGTTGGAACTTGGCAATTCCTTTCGTGCTCTGTAGCTCTCTTGATGCTAAGAAGTATTTGTTTATATACAGTCTGTTGCTCTTGGTAGCTTAGCTGCACTTTAGTGAGGTTTTTGCTTTCTATTTGTTTAGCTATGTTTCTTTAGCTTTGTTCTAATGCCAACTCATTATTCCTCCTTCTAGTTCTTCTGAAGTCAGCTTATTTGCTACTGTGCAGATCCACGGAGTGAGTGATGTTTAAATATTTACTGAAAACTGTGTTACATGGATGGGTCCTACAGAAAACAGTCGTCATTTTGCTCTGGCTGACTTTCCTTTTGGATAAGAGAAAGTGTTATTGGAAATGTCACTGTTCTAATTAGATTTTTATTTTATAAATCTGAAAGTAGTAGATTTATGTCAAAGCCGACATTTAAAAAATTAAATTGAGGGCCATGCAGTGGCTCAGGGGTTGGGAAACTGTGACTCCTTTATCCTTGAACATGCTCTCTCAAGTTCAGTTCACTCGGATAAGGGTCAAATCATTTTCCATTAGTTTCCATTTTTGAAATCTGTGTGATTCAGTTAAGTTCCTAAGAGACAGCTGTTCAAATCCCTTCCCTTTGCTTGCTGCTGTTCGACTTCTGTAGAAGATACCAAGATCTGAAATACATATTTTATCCCTAGTTAAATAGCTCTTTCAGGAGCTCTGTGCTCCGAAGACACTGTGCAGCAGCGCAGCGCTGGAGAAACAAAACTTTGTTCCATTTTGTTTTCTGATGTAGCGATGCAGTGGAGGCTGATCCTTCTTTCTCTCAGTATCTCACCGTGTTAGCCGAGTATCTGAACAAAGTGAATTTCATCCGAGGTGGTGTTTCCAGCATTGTGCGTATGAATTGCAAGTCTGTGACCACTTTGTGGGGTGTGTAGGTCAGTAGCCTATTTGACAGCTTCATGAGAGGAGGAAAATCCACCAGTGCCTGGGTCAGAAGTTGCTGTCATACAAATGATACAATTGACCTTCCCAAATGGCAAATGAGTTGGATTTCTTCATTGTGAAGTGTGTTAATATTATTTTCCTGAAAGACGGCATCAGTCAGTTTACGTTGCCCTAATTCTTTCTGCTCTGTAAGAGAGCGGATACAGAGCTTGCTGCATCTATGGTGGTTTCTCCATGGTAATTGTGACAATTTACTTTTATTAGTCATGTTTAGGAGAATCTTGCGATGAAAGAAAAATAAATTTACACCAACAGCTGTACTGTACAGCCTGTCTTATTGATGTTACATTTTACTTATTTTCTGATTATATTAGTAGTGCTTATATTGTATTTCCGAACTTGGATGTGTCTCAGTATTGTACATTTTCCAGAATTTTTCTGGAGAAGATGCTCCCTGCCAATATCCTCCTCTCTTGGTTGTCCGTGTCCAAGGCTGGCCAGGTGTGAATGAAGAGCAGATTTACCAAGAGTTTAAAGCTCTCTGTCGCTTCGATGTCAGAAGGCTTTCAACCAACCAGTTCATTCTGCTCTCCAATAAATTTAAGCAGTAAGTGACCGGAATGTCTTAATTTACAGTCCCTGTGCTGTGACAGCTCTTGGATAAAGAGGTTCCTGTCCTGAGCTATAAGCAGATGCTGTAAGCAGACGGCAAGCCATTGCTTTTGACATCTGCTCTCATTCCAGAGTCAGGCTTGTTCTGCAAGATTATAAGCATCACCCTCATCTGCGGGTTTCTGTGTATCGCCGCTGGAGGCACTCTCCGGGTGTGAACTGCCTGCTGCAGTGAGTTACAGAAATCACGGGAACAGGGAAGGGAAAGAGCATTCCGTTCGGGGTGCCTGGCCCTGCAGTCTGCTACTCTTTTGCAATGTTCTCCTGCCAGCCCTCCAGGAGAACAAGGGGTTCAGAAGCAGGTGGGCTTACTGACTGCTGGGTGACATTGTGAGCTTGTGAGCTTTCAGCCCTGGGCAACTGGACGTTAATCTTGATTCTGATTAACCGGGGAATGTTAACCCGTGGATAGCACAAAACTATGTAGGTGCTATCATAACAGACAGAGGGTTATCTTAATGAGCTGTGGTGCTGGATCTAATAAGCTTGAGGAGAGAGAGGCAGAGTCTCCTAGGTGTGGGATGACTGTGTGGTTTTTCTACAGCAGAGCTGAAACGTTGCGTTGTTGCTCTCTACAACTACGTGAAAGGAGGTTGTAGAGAGGTGGGTGCTGGCCTCTTCTCCCAAGTGACAGGTGATAGGACAGGGGAGAATGGCCTCAAGCTGCATCAGGGCATGTTCAGATTGGACAATAGGAAAAATTTCTTTACAGAAAGGGTTACCAAGTGCTGGAACAGGCTGCCCAGGGAGGTGGTGGAGTCACCATCCCTGGAGGTGTTTAAAAGGTGGGTAGATGAGGTGCTTGCGGGTATGATTCAGTACTAGACAGGTACGGTTGGAGTCGATGATATCTAAATCTTTTTAAAACTTAGTGACTATAAAGCTCAGTAGTAGGAGAGAATTCCAGATTCAAAGTGCACCCCTCTCATGAGGTGATAACAGTGATACTTATAAAGGACCTTATTTCTGGCCTGGTATGATTTGGAAAAGAATCTTGGTACTTAACAAGAACAAAATTAAGCCCTAAATTTAACTAGCCTAACAGCATTTTGTTATTCTTGCCTTTTAGAGTCTCTGGTATTGTGGCACTGTGGTCTCTCTTGGCCTTTGTATTCGGAAGAGCTCCTTGCTGTTCTTTGTAAAGGACCACGGTGCAGCTGAGACATGAGGAACACAGTTCGTTTTGGTTTTGTCTCTGTTTTGTTTTGTATTGTTTCGTTTCATTCAGTAAACTATGAGGAAAAAAAAAAAAGCTATGAATAGTGTTTTTAACTTTACTTTCTTGGAAATGTGTATTTAAAGGGGGTGTGTTGGTTTCCAGTTTGTGATATTTTGTAATCTGTTCAAAGCATAGTCCCCTCTTGAAGAGGGAGAGATGGTTCTCTCAGTGCCTGATTTACTTTTGATCCTCTGTTCGTTCTTCACAGCTATTCATAACCCCAGTTTGCTCCCAGTACTTATGCTGCTGTATAAAACACATTTCTGATGAACTTCAGAAAGTTATGAAATCAAAGAGGCTATTTTTAGTCTCACTTGTAAAGAGGGGAAATGTCACTGTTTACCAGATGAAAATGGGCAGAGTTGATGGACAGACCACTGTTGGGACTCATGAAGGATACTGGGGAATAGTAAATAATTTGCAGTACTCTCAATGTCATGCAGTGGTAATTTCAGTGGCAACAGAGCTGAGGAGAGACACAGATAAATGGAATTTATCAGCGTCAGTATACACAAGTCAGGTGAGTTGGCACACATTTCTGATTGCTTCTGGTGCACAGCATGTGAGCAGTCCTTTATTCAGAAACACCATGAGATATGTTTTCATCTGTTTCTCTGATATAAGCTGGAGTGTTTTGTCAGTCCAGAAACTGTGGTCTGCACAGAACATTTTCTTATTAATTTCTTTCTCTTAAAAGCAACATGCTGATCCACAATTGCCAAATAATGATCCCTGGATTTCATTAGTCAGACCTAATTGGATGGGGTCTGTGATGACCTAATACATAGAATCTGCCTTTAATTAACCGTAGAATGGGAGTTGCTGCAGGGGACCTTAAAGCAGCAGCACGGTATTGCGGTGTGCCTGAAGAATCATGTGCTCTCTGCTACTAATGGTTTGCTGCTTTGCTGCTTGTTAGGAGAAAAGGGCAGTGTATCTTCAAATGTGGTTCTTGAGTTCTGCACAGCTTGTGGTTTACAGCTCTTGTTTCATAAGCCAGCTCCTAGCCAGACAAATAACTGACTTCTTGATGACCTTTCCTTTTTTTTTTGGCAACCCTTTTAGTGACAGGTTTCTCTATTGCAGCCTTTTTTTTTTGTTTTCAGATACCAGTGTAAGTATCTCCCTGTTTATTGTGTAATAGTTTTTGTCTTTTGGCATCATTAGACACCTCCCTTGTGTCCAGGAGAGCACAGGCTCTGTCTGTTGTTTAGATTTGGGGAAATTTTCACTGCATGTTACATGCGCTTTCCCATAAAAACACTTCTTGGCTTATGATCTAGGAAACATAATACCCTTGTTCTCTGGGGTCCAGATTCAGCCAGCTGCTTGAACATGGGGTAGATGTGGCCTCGCTCTAATCGTTACAGTCTGGGGATCATGAAGATGTAAGTGATGTCACCTTTGAGAAGCACAACAGTTTTTAAGGCAGCGTGCACTGTGAAGGAACAAAGAAGTTTTGTTCTGTCTTTAATATTTTTCTCCCCTCCTCCCATTTTCTTCTCCCAGTGGCACTCAGATATATAATAAACTAGTTCCCTGCAGTACTGTTCTCTCTCTTGGTTCACCCTCTAGAGAAACACACTTCCCCATGGAAGAAGCAGCGATCTTTTACCCTTTTTGTGAGAAATAGCCCATGGGTCTGACCATGCCTTTTCCCTTTCCAAGGGATGGACCTCATGTAGGAACATAGTGTAGTGATCAAGAGGCTTGGGTTTCCTGCGTTAGAGCTGGAACAACTTATAAATAACTGCTGTATATCTACTAGATATTCCTATTGTAAACCAGTAAAGCTTACATGCAGAATAAATGCATGAGGAAGAAATGAGAGCAGGTTGAGTGTATTCTGATCTCCATCCTAGGGGAGAATTTACAGAAACAAGTTGCCTGTCTGTAATAACCTAGGGTCACTCGCTGCTCAGAGTGAGCATGATTAAAAGACATCAGTCAGATGTACTTGCAGTTAATTCCCATGAAATGGATTAGCTGGGGGCTAATCTAACGAATCAAAGCCGCAACTTTTATCTGTGAGAACAGATATACAAGTTTTTCTGAGCAGTTGTAGATCAACAAGATCTCCCTGAACATGCCGATCTGGCCATTCTAACCTCAGCTGTTGCTTTTGCTCCGGACTTGGGAGTTGTTATTAATTGAAGTTGGAAGTATCAAAAGTAGCTCAGGTTATGCCTGTTCCTGCGTGTCTTCTGCAATAGGTGGGGGCTACTTTTGATTCCTGTGAAGCCAGTTCAAGGTGGTGCAACCTGCCATGTAACTCTGGCTCTGAAGTGATGCATGTCAAAGTTGCTGAGTGGTTTTGAAGACTGGCAGCTCACAACACCAAATCTGCTTTCCAAAGACAGAGATAAAACCACAGCAAAGTCCCTAGCAGTGGTTATAGCACACCTGCTTCTCAGCACTATGAGAAACTTGTGCTTTAGGAGTAAGTTTTGAAAAGATAATTCCAAGCCTCAATGAAACAAAACATTCAAATTCAAGTTGTGAAGCTGTGCATTTAAAATATAGCTCTGCAAACGGAGTGTTGCAGATCAGAATATATCTATTTCCAAGAACAATTTGATTTTTGATACTGAAGGGTTTGCTTTGTGTCTTTTTATTTTACATGTTCAAAATTAAATATGTGTGTTTTGATATAACATCTCTACTCGTGTTGAAGGCCTCTCAGGGCACCTCTTTTTGCTGGACATCTATACTGGAAGTCTTGCAATGGAGAAGCTCAGCATTGTCTCGGGTTGAAAGAAGTACCACCACACCAGGATGTTGTTGAGAAATTTTATCATTAATTTTGAAAAAAAATCCCAACAAACACCGATTATGCAAAAATGTCTATGGATCCGTACAGGGAAAAGGCAAAACTGTCTAAATATTCCTGAAAACATCATTCTTGCTTTTTGTGGCTTCAGTGACAATATGCCAGTCTGGCATTGGAGGACAGTGTGATTTACCTCTTAAAAGTTGTGGCATTCTTTTTATACAGAAAAAGGTTTTATAAATGTATGTTTTCTAGTGCTGCATCAATTCTTCTTGATGTTATGCATTCCATTTGTTCAGAATACATCATCGCTGAAAACCTTGGTGCATCTTGGAATGTCAAGGTTCCAGATGTCTTGCTGGAAGAATCAAGAACTAGAGCTTGGCGCTAAGTGCTGGCATCGCTCACCCTGTTGATGTGAGTTAGCCAAACAAGCCAGAATGGCTTTGGCTGTGTTGCAGCACTGCAGCTGGGTCAGAACTTTTGTGTGCTGATGAAACAACTGAGGAAATGTCTGTATGCCTTAAATGTGGGAAAACCCTGCTGTACAACTGCTCCATTAGCACATCTTTGTGGTGTTCTTCATATGCAGCAACAGATGTGACTTTTGTGTTCTAGTTTAATTTCCCTTTTTCTCATGGCTTTTCCGAACAGCCTCTCTCCACTATTTGCTGTAGTCTCCACCACTTGAGGGGACAGTGCATGAAATGGAAATGCTGCTGTATTTCTTCCAACAACCCTTATGTTTAACGAAAGGGGGTGATTATACCCCGTCTGACTCAAGGGACCCTCAGAAGGGGAGCGTTGGGTCAGCCCTGTCCCCTCTGTAAGGCAGGTGTGTTACAGAAATACAGATCAGTGATGCTGGAAAGAGCACAGATCTCTATATCTCTTGGTTTGTTGGAGGAGCAGTGAGTCAGAGCTGCGCTGGAGGTGTGGTGTGTCTCATGGCAGGGTTCTCTTGCAGCTGGAGATGACAGCTTGTAAGACTTGCCACCAGGACTAGCCATACACCTCCAGGAGCACCGATGGAGCAATACCCGTGCGAGTATATGTAAGCACTGCATATTTTGTTATAAAGGTTGTGCCTGAGCAGTAGGGAGGAAGGCAAGCTGTCTCCAAGCAGAGACACGTGGAGCTCGTGGGGCAGAGGATGGCTGAGGGTGGCTGTAGGGCACAAACTGGGGCAGGCAGAAAAGAGAGGCTCAGCACGGGTGGAGACAGGAAGGAGAACATATATGGGCAGAGGTGATGGAAAGGAAGATTTTCTTCCGGAGTTCCCTGGGGAGCTGTGAGTTTGTTGCAGGGCAGGAAGCCATGAAAAGTGGAGAAGAGTTGTACTGCCAGGATGCGTGGGAGACAAGGGAGAGAGTATTGCCTCAGTGTCTCACCCAGATCATCTATGCTTTCTTTTGCTGCAGAAACTAACTTGTTCAAGGTTGTAATTTTAACCAGTTTTAAGAAAACCAGTACTTCAACTATTTTGTGAGCACCTTTAGGCTCACCCTCAGGGAAAGAGCACGGGGCAGTCCCAGCTCTGAGGGGTACCTGCGCTGGGGTTTGTTGCTTTTAAGCACAGGCACTGCTGCAGAAGTGCTTCTGCCTGACATTCAGACCCCTGCCCTGCAGCTTGGGCAGGGGAAGGAGACACAGATCCTTGGTGTCTGGGAGTTCAAATGTGCTTTTCTCCTTGCCATCCTAGCAAACAGGTGAATAGTTGAATCCTCTTGCAACTTCTCCCTAGCCAGTTGAGCATGTAGAGGTGAACAGACAGATGTTTCACCAAAGGCATGATGGAAATGGGGCTCCTGCGCTCCCTCCTCCACGCAAGAGGGAGAAGGATGGCCAAAGGCACATTCCAGACACAGGATTGATTGAGGTTGGTTCTCCTGTTTCTAGAGCAAGTGTGCTAACCCATAGACCTATACAAGGTCTTGTATGCTTGTTCTGCAGACAAGCTTTAAAAGAAAATGGCAACAGCAAGGCAGCTGGCAAAGAACATAATGCCAGTGCTGTAAGTTAGCCTTGCTTCTAAAATCCCTATGAGATGGAATCTGCAAGAGGTAACGGTTACGAGACAGGAGAAACACATGTCATCTTGCAGAAACACATCCAGTTAAAAAAGACAATGAAAAAGTGCTATTTAAAACATGGATGAGTGTTATTCAGCACCACCTGGGCATACACAAATCAAGGAAACACTAAAGCAGTTCTAAGTCTGGATCTGGTTCAACCCACTGACACCTCTGGAGTTCACCTGTGTTTCTAAGCAGTGTAAGAGTAGTTGGCAATCCTAATTCTGTATTTTGAAGTAATACTATTTTTATTTGTCCCATAATGCTTAGTGGTAGTGATCAGACAGAGCTGTGGCATATTCTGAGCTTGCTCTAGAATACACTGCTAGAAATTTCTGCTTTGCTTCCAGCTTTGGTTACCAAAGGTCACGCTCTCTATATTTTCTCATTGTTTAGTAAGCTGCTTGCTTACAAGTGCAGCCAGCATGACCAAAAGAGGCAATTGTTCACTCATCCTCTGGAGCTCGTCTGTCCTGTGCATCAAACATGTACAACGGACTATGCCATTCCTACATAAATATGAGGGTTTGCAAACCCACAGGCTCCCACAGCTGCCTTAGTAGTGCTCAAAACTTGCCCCCTCCCCTGGGATGTGGGACTGAAGTAACTTGATGTAATTGTTCCGTAGGGTTGCTGGGTCATGGGAACTGATGCCACAGGAGACACGCTGGGCTCCTGGGCCTCCCCGGCAGTCCTGCAGCCTCCAGGGGGTGGCTCGGGGCTAGCTGCTCAGCAAGGGGTGTCTGGGGTTGTCTGCAACCAGAGGCATCCCTGTAAAGTGGGGATGCTCCTGCTCCACAGCTTGCACTGATGAATATCCTACATGTACCATAATTTAGCATAAGAGAAGAGTGTGGCCGTGGAGGACAGAAGCGCATCCATAGCTCTTCTTAATCCCATTGGAACCTGTTGCCATCTTTAGACTCCCAAATACTTGTACAGTCTGGGCGGCACCTCCAAATCCACACCCACTGCTGAGCTCAGCGTCCTTTACCTGTGTGCCTCAAGTGGTGTCACTGCTGTGGGAGGCACTTGGAAGAACCAATTGCACTTGTTGGTGGCTGCTGACCCGTGGTGGGGTCACTGTGCTGAGGGCAAGGCTGCTGCTGTGCAAGGCACTGCTGTCCCCTTGCTGCAGGTGGTTCCCAAGGAACACGTACTTGTGCTGCAGCAGTGGTCATGAACTCCCAGCACAAAGGCCAAGACTAGCAGCCTCCCTGCTGGCAAATGCAAGAGTAAAGGAGGACTCTGGTCCTACCCTTTCTTCCCAGCTGTTGGCTTCCATCAGGTCCCAGCATCAGCAAAAGTGGGAGAGAGACGGGCTTTGCCTCTCCACAGGGGGTAGAGGGGCTGGGAGAACAAGCTGGATTTGGAGAGAGTGGACAGGAATAGGTAATTAGGGACTAGAGGGTGATGTGAAAGGGTCTGCTGCTGATGATCTGCAGGGTGAACCTGGGCTCTAGCCTAAGGCTGGAGATTTTGGCACCTTCATCTGCACATTGCTTCCTCCTCACTGAAGGTTACTACTTCTTTTGGGATTTTGCATGTTAACCTTCTGATCTGCCACATCAGCGCAAAGCCCACTCAGGCCACCAGCAATGGGCTGAAGCAGCTGACACAAGGAGATGGCAACTTGCAGCAAGGGTCGGCGTTTCTTTCCTGCTACTCTCCTCCTCCATCTCTGAAGTATAAAAATGAATGCAGCTTTCTTTGGAAACACGGATTCCACCCCTCTCCGCACAACTTTTCTAGAGCAAGGATAGTACTCTGCTCTGTGTACACAGGTCTCTTATTCCCAGGCAGGTGTCCCGGGTCAGCTGAATACAGCCACTGTTGGCCCACGCTGTACCCTGCTCTCCATGGGTGACAGAGCCAGCCTGGACCCATGCTGATGCCCTGGCACTGGGCAGCCAGCCCATCATCGACCTTCCGCACTGGAGCTGGTTTCCCTACACCCTTTAGTCTGCTCAAGCAGCTTGTTCCATCTGGGAACTGGGAGGAAATTTCCCTTGAATCACTCTGGCAGGGACCTTGCATGATTTTAGTTTTCTTTTTTAGGCAGGGAAGGCTGCCTTCCCTGCAAGGTAGGGTGGTTGGAATGTCTTTTGCTCCCTTGACTCCTTACCCCTGCAATACCCAAACGGCAGCTCCCTGTCCTGTATCTGCTTGTGTTCCATTTTTTGAGATATGAAACATTCTATCTTAATTAAATGTTGAGGATTATGTGCGTTTTTTTCCAAGAAAACTTGAATTCACCTACAAAAAAAAGCAGAGTTTGCTTAAACTTTTCAGAGTTTCTTTAGGGATGGAAAAATGTTTTGGTTTTGTCTCCATGGGTCTGACAACACCTCCTGCTGCTTGTTTAACCTCCTCTTCAAAATCTGCTTGTGCTGAAGGCTGTGAAGTGTTCCTTGGTAATCTCATGTAGTGATTCGCTGTCTTTATAGTCTTCGTAAGTCTGAAAAACATATTCACCTGCAGATTGCATCCCCTCTGGGGGGTCTTGTAACTAAACTCCTGGGTTTCTGATCTGTCCTAGTGTTTCTGCTCTCAACTTGCTCTCCCTGTCCCATCCCAGGCTCTCTGAAGTGCTCTCTGAATGGCTTCTCTGAGCATCATCTTCCTCCATCCTCCAACACAGTAGGTGACCGGAGGGTTTGCACTGCTGTTGGTGATGTTGAATGAAGCAGAGACTTAAATGATCTTGTACGGTAGCAACATAAGAAATCCGTGTTTCACGCTGGTTACCAGTCTAGCAGGCATAGCAAAAATGAGGAATGCTGCGATGGTGACAACGATGGCAGCGTCAAGCCTCATTTGGAGGCCTTTTGGGAACAGTGATGAGCAAGATCAGACTCGCGAGAACCATAAGGCAGATAAAAATTAGGAAATCTGTGTCAGATGTGGAAATAATAATTGCACTGTTGCTCAGTGAGCAGAGCTTGTGTGTCCTTCATTTGATGAAATCCTCCCTCCCTCTAAGCAGACAAGAGACACTTGGAACATGACTGTGTATGCAGAATGAGAGGGGCTCAGGCCAAATGCACGGGTGCTGTGTGGGGAACAGGACCCTCTGCACTTCGCTGTCAGCTGTCAAAAGGAAGGACCGGAATTGTACCCAGTGGAGAAAACCATGCCCAGCGCTGTGATAGCCGAGAAGCTTCCCTGAAACAGGTGACCGCAGGTCCATTAATACTAGGGTGGAGATTACATCGAGGATGGCCTGATTTTGCATATATACAATAAATTTGTTCCTCTTTGTTTTGGAGCACAGAAACCAGAGGATGATACCATTCCTACTGAATCCCAAAGATGCGGTGGGAAGCACTCACCTGACAAAGACTGCCTTCAGAAATAACGTGCTGTCTTCTAAGCCCTTGGATTTGGTCTTGTTACACTTTGCAAGGTCTGTAATGGGCGACAGCGCAGTGTTGCACCCTGTCATGGTGTCACTTAAAGTATGAGCTCTTTTCCGTCAGCAAATGGGGTTATTCTGCCATCAGTTTGCATTACTGAGGCCAATGGAAAAATATCAGCATCTTCTCATCAAATAGCTTAGAAATTCATAGGTATTATAATTCAAAGAGGTTACAAAGAACTTAATTTCTCATGTGTCCGATGTTTTAGGAGGAGAATAGTACCTTCGAATGCTGCTTTAATAAAGCAAAATGACTTCACCAAAGGAGAGATATGTTCATCAAAAAAAAACAGAGTTAAAGCCAATACACATTTTGTACTGCATATTCTATGACAGCTGTTTTACTGAGTGATTCCCAGTTCACCGTTACAGCAGGGTTACAAAAAGCTCAGGCAAAAAAAAGGGGACAAAAAATACTTTCTTGCAGAGATAAATCTGCTCATTGAAGAGGACTTCTGCAAAAGTTAGAAATAAAAGTCTCCTAGTTGTGTAAACCTCCAAGCTGACAGTATTGAGCTGATGGCATAGCAGAGATTCTGATTTAAATAGCACTGCATGCAAAGATATAACTAGAAAAAAAGAAAAGATCTTACTTTTGTGTATAAGTATTAGGAATCCAGAGCCCCAAATCAGTGAAGAATGCTTCTTCTCTTGTGATAAAGACCCAGCAAATGTGACCATGTTAGCGAATTGTCTGTATTAAATATGCTTGGTCACCTACTAAGTACTTTTCATGGAAACCAGTCTGATAAAATCGTAACTATCATCAAAGAAAAAAATCACCACAGCTAAGGTCTTGTTTATGGAACTAAAAGGTTTGTAAATTTTTAGAGCACACAACGTCATCAATCAAAATTATTTGTGTCACTCTGCGTTAAAAAAGTAATTAATAGTTTGTATTAATCCATAAATATACACAGTATATATACATAACTCACAGTATCACGTTATCTTGCAGCTTTTGCTGTCTAGTGTAGTTTGCCCATGTTTCTATAGGCTTGGGAAAAAACTACCAGCTTTAAAGTACCGAGAATCTTTTACCCTGTTTATGATAATAACAGCCAATAATATTCAGTGCTTTGTGGGACGAGGGCCTATATTTTTCACAAGTCATGAACTTCACTATAATTTATCTCCAAGGATCTAACTAGGCATGCAACGCTGACCACTCCAGCTCTGGTGTGCTGCTTTCAATCGTTTTCTGTATCCAACAGATAAGGGGAGAGCCTGTTGGTGCCGTAGGTTTACCCTGAGACACAGCCCCAATGTCTGTTGTGAGGACGGGCTGGGGACTCAGCCCTGTCACTGTGACCTTCCCCAGTGTGTCCTGCGTTATCTACTGTCAACAAAGGCGAAGCACTGCCTTACCAATCTGCTTTTAGACAGCTAACAGCAAATGACCGCAAGTATTTTAAAAGTGTATAAAACCCTACCATTGCTCTTTAAAAACAAGACTATGAAAACTGGGGGCGAGGGGGTGGAATTACATTTGGGATGAAATCTTTATTCTGGTCCATTTAATCTCCAAGTTTTGAATGAAATGGCAAAACGCCTTTAGGCTGTTTAAGCACCTCTTTGTATACTCCCATTAATTAAAAAGGCTCAAAAAAAATTGAGTACTACCTTGCATTGATTTAAAACAATAAGCCAGCCAGTATTACAATTCAAATTACTTTTCTTTCATTATCAAAGTAGGCCATGAGGCATTTGTTAAGACTTGCATTTGCTTGTTTTATGCTTACAACACCCTAACCTACCATCCCTATGATGTCCTTCCTGGGGCAGGGCATGAGCCTTGTGGCAGCCTCATGCTTTTTTGGCTCCCTTGAAGGAGGAAGTAGCTATAAGCAAGGGCTATTGCAGTTGTTTAAGGCTGCTCTGGTCTCCAGGGAACTGCAGGAGATGGCTGCCTTCTTTTTCAGACAACTCTCTGGCTTGCAAGACTTGCAAACCCAAGCAAACAGGATGCTGAAGGCTCCACTGGTTCAACAGGAACAAAAAGTCCCAGACATACCCATGAACAAGATTAAAGCTAAATAAGCAGACTTTATTAGTACCACTGCTGCAGGCATAGCACGCGAATCCAGAATTCCCAAGAGCAGAACAGATGTAAAGGAGAATATGCTGGGGTTTTTTTGTTTCTCTAAGCTGAAGTGAGATCAATAATGTGCTGAAGTAAGTGGGAATGCAGGACTAGAAGGCAGCTCTTACTTTCCAAAGCCTGATTTCTTGTTATTATATAGAAAAAAGAAATCTGCATATTTAAGACAATCATACTTGTTCCTAAAGGTATTCAGGATTTTCTGCCCATTCTTATTGCAGCTTGTCCAGGAACCACAGTCCTCTGATGACCAGATCATTTTCCAGCCCAGGTGCTCTGTCATGTTAGAAGAGATACAACCTTGTCAGCCAGGCCAATGCACTCTGGTGCTTTTAGATACTGCCTGACATAAGTAATCATGTAATTTCCTAACTGGAGGAAAATATTGCGCTTCACAGGCAGTTTTCCTCTGCAAAAGTAAAAGTTAAGCTTCAAGCAAGCTTCAGACTGGGTCCTGTTACCAGTCAAGCTGAAGGGTAACTTTTTTCCGGAGGTTTAAATTGGAGCTGTTGCAATAATTACAACATTGAAGACATGCTTAAAAATAATTACTTTTATCTTGAATAATACCATTGTGCTAATTTTTGAGGAAAATGGTTAGTTGTGCATGTGAAGAACTGCATACGTTCAGTGGCAGCCACCACGCTCGTGATGAGGGGAACCCTGGTTAATCCAGCTCACGAGTTCTTCACCGAGCAGGTTAGCGATGTCCCATGATCTGCAGATGAGCCACATGGAGGAAGAGCAAAAGGCAAGGCTGAGGCAAGTCACCACGTGCACTTAGACAAGCTCCAGGGTTGATGTCATAACTGGGGGAAATGCACAAAGCCACCCAGAAGGTAACGTTTCCTCAACGGTCAGTAAATCTAAAGGGTGAAGATGAAAGAGAAGGCTTCCGCTTCTGCCTAAATTAGGAAAGAGAGAGATTCCCTGTTGCGTGTGTCTGTCTGTGTCCTGGAAGACCTGTAGCATATAAAGATTGCCTGTAAACATTTGGAGAAAAATAAATTCTCTGTCTGAGATAGAAGGACCGCATTGTAAGAGGGGTTGAGGACAGTCCCCTGGAGCTGGTGGGTAATTTTGGAATGAGTGTGTAGAGAAAGAAGAGCTTTTATTTTTGGTGGTGTGACCAGAGAAGGGCATGAATCAGAGTATGATTAAACTGAGTGTGGTGACCTGCTGGGTAGAAATGCAATGATGGGATGTTGCAGGGAGACACTGAAGATGAATGCTCTCCGTACTGGTTTCACTCGTGCTTTGAGGGCTCTGTCTGCACTGAAGTAAAGGAAAAAGTCACATGGCTTTTTTCCGTATTTTTATCTTTTCATCATACTTCTCTTTTCATTTTCCCAATGTCTCAAGCTTTGTCTGGCATTTCTAGTGGTCACAAGAAGGAAGTTAACACCTCAATGGAGAGCTACAGGGAACATAGATGATGTAAGTAAGGGCAGAGTGAAAAAAAAGGAACCAAGAAACAGGCATAAAGGAAGAAGGGTCCACTGATTGTACAAGAACAGAGGAAAGCTGTGGACGTTGGAGTTATACAGATGACAAAGGAGGCACAGCAGCTATTTTAGTGGTGCTCACTCTGCACCTTTTTCTTGGTCCAATTCGATGTAAGGCTTAAAATTTGAAGCCAATGCAATGGCAGAAATACTATTTTAAGATTTGTTTGTTTTCCAATCAGCTGTCAAACAGATGATTTGGCAGCCCAGGCCTTTGCCTAGCCCCAGGAGGACATCTCTGGCCTCTACATCCATCAGGTTGTGAAATTATCCAAGAGTGGAAGGCACCAGGGCAGAGGCCCAAAAAGGAAATGCTTCCCCTCCTTTCCCCACAAGTGTTTCCAAATGCCCATCTCAGAGAAACAGCTTAGCTTTGCCATATGAGAAAGAAATCACCCTAGAAGGGAGGGGCCACCTGTGCCTATTCCAGAAGGATTTTGACTGTTATGCAACGTTTTGAATGGAAAGAAAGGCTTTTCAAAGCACAAACATATAATTCACCTTGTGGTGCTACAACAGCCACATCCAACAGTGATACGAGATGTTGATTGAGTTGTGATACAAGAGTGATGTTTGAGATATGTGAGGAACAAGGAAAAATATGAGTATTACCACTCTGGAAGATCATGCCAGTTACTGCAATCATGGAGTGCTCTTGGCAGAGAATGTATCTCCTGTTGCATTAACATAAAGACCTGATCTGGGAAGCCAGGAGGTATAATTAAGCTTACTCAATCACATGTTTCCACTGGGGAAGTGTGTTTCACCACTGACACAAGGGGATGAATGCTTGAAAAGCCTGGCCTTGTTTTGTCTGGCACGCTATGCCTTCAGGAAACTTGCACCTACCGTGTGATAATCGTCATGAGAAAGTTTTGCATTTGCAATTATGGGGCAGACAGTGCCACCTCCTCAGCTGTTTCTTCCCAGGACTGAAACATTTAAGCCTTGATTGAATGAAATGCCTGGACATAGGCTTGAATTTAGGTGATGTGTTTTAAACCATGTGGTTTAAATCATGCTGAATTAAGTGTGCCTTTCAGAAGAGTTAGTTTTTCATATACCATACAAGGCCTTTGCTTTCAGAGCCTCCAACCTGATCCCATCCTCAGGTACACATACCAGCTTGATGAAGTAGCTGAGAAGATGCAAGAACCCCCTGTAAAACTAGTTACCTGGGAATAAGGAGCACTCTGTAGCCTGGAGCTCATTCGCTGTTGTTGGGCTCACAGATTCAGTACTGTAGCTTAACTCTGCCAAAACAGTATTAGTAGATGCACATGGAGACTATCAGGAACAAAAAAATGCGTGTTTGCAAGTCCTGGCCAGCATCCTTCCACATTGCCTCCTCTGTCACAGCACAGTCATAAAGCTGACAGTCATGGTCCAAGAGACATGGACTTCAGTGACTCGTCTGACATGTGAGGGATGAAGCCCACTGCCTTGTCATCCTGACATGGTGCTGTCTGTGGCTCTCAGGGTAACTGGCCACCGTCTCCGTGGATCTCCTGGAGCTCCCTGTCACACACAGGTCATCACTAGCATACAGTGGCAGGAGAGGGTGAGTGCCATGACCTCCACCGTCATCACTGTGCAGTAGACCCTTTAGCACCAGCTTCAGAAACTCACTCATCTGCACAGTCTCTAGCACCAAAGCAATCCATGGAGGTAGAAAGCAGAGCAGGCAGTGCACACTAAGGATGCCCGGGCAGTTCTGCGCTGGCACTGCCTGCCTGCACCTTGTCTGCAGAGCCAACATGGTGCTGCTGGCCCAGAACAGTGGTGACCTGCTGGCAGCTGACTGCTTTAAGACCATTTCCTTGCTCTGTGTTTTTGCACTTCTGCTTCTCTCCTATTAAATCCAGTATATAATTTATTTGAAAACAAGGGGGCAGCCCATCACCCCCCTGGCATCTGTTTCAGGACTCTGCCCCGGAGTCACTTGACAGCTCTGAAGGATGACACTCAATCTTTATCCACTGTCAAAAGACAGCTCTGATTTTGGTCTTCAGCCATCACAATGTCTCCAAAACTTTCCAGTAAAAGAATGAGATGCAGTTTGTCTAGTTATTTTATCAATTTATTTACCTGTCTTTTCTCTTCTGACTAATATGGTTTCTACAATATCAATTATATTCTAGTCTCTTACTGGTTCTTCCTTCCACCATCCCTGTCTCCCCCAACAGAACACCAGAAGCTAAGCCTTTTTTCACCTGGGAAAGTAGCAAGTTTAATTTTGGCAAGATATCTGTATGTGTTTAAATATTATGCATATTATATACTATACAGTCCTTTGGAGTATTGGTACATTCAGCCTGAAGAGGAGGCGCTGTATAGCTCTGTGACTGACAACTTGTTATCTCCTTCCATCAATTCATATTTGGAGGACTACTATGGAAATACCTTTGCTGAGAATATATCTCAAATCAGAGTCTGAGTTCCTTGTACCACAGCAGAACAGCCCGCATGACAATGTAGGTGGAGAGAATTCAATCTGTTATGGGTATTAAGTGTACCTTGAGTCATCCTTGTAAACTCTGCTCTTAAATGGGAATGCATATTCCCATCAGTGGGAACGCCGATGCATGCAAACCACAACAAGATATTAAAAGATTAGGCCAGGAACTGGGAGAAAACAATGTAGGACAGTGAGGCAGAGAAGCAGGACAGATGATACAGAGCTACCAGCCTTCTAGCTTTTTAATCAAAGCACCTCATCAGTAGTTAAAGTGTAGTCAAATGCTTCTTGCCAGGGCTATATCCCATGTTTTTTCCCTGGGACTGTGCTGGTTGGGAGCTAGTGATAACTTGAACATTTCTGTGCTACCCTGGCTCTCCTCTGCACAGCCAGCTCAGCCCCACTCCATCCTACCATAGGTACACAAGCAGATATGACCACCCAGCTGGGACACATCCTGAAGCCCTGACTGTGGCCAGCAGCATGCATCACACGGCCATGAGCCACACAGACACGGTGTGTTGCTCATAGGGCAAGAAAAACAGTGTGTCCTTGACATTGAAAGATAAAAGGGAAAGCATGACAAGGAAGAAAAAACATAGTCGTAAGAAATGTGTTCAGCAGGAAACAGAGGCAGCAACAGTCTCTGCAGCATCTAAAGTCTGAGGAAAGTATTTTTTATTGACAAAAGACTGAGACTTCAAGTGTGTCTGAACACACTTTAATTACCTGTTAAGTAGGGTGAGAATGTGGTAGTGTCTGTAACCTCCCCACCTCAAAGGAAGAATGAATGTGATGTTTTGGTGTAGGATGAAGTGGAATTCCTAAAAAATGCAGAACTTCAGTTTCTTCATCTCCAGCTGCAGTTCAGTTGATTGTTGTTCATTATCTAACTTATTTTGTGTTATCTCAACTCTGCAGAGCAAATGCTGTTAATAAATCAACCTACGAGTAGAAGAGAACAAGTCAATACTGTTTCTGGAAGCAAACTGATGACACAGCCAATATTGATGTTCATGCTGAAGCTTTGGCAAGATGTACCACCACATCGCTGTGGAAGACAGAAATCATGAGCCTGGCATGTCCAAGAGCAGCCCTTTTGCCTGTGCAGAGGCTGAATTATCACCTCTTTTACTGACAATGATTTCCATGGCTTTGTGATGATTTACCACAACTAAGCATCTTGTTCCATTTCTATTGCAGGTATAAAGGAGAAAGTTGGAAAAGACGGGGGGGGGAAAACAGCCAAGAGCACTTGTTTTTGCTGTAATAGAATCAAACTCTGTTTTATTGTGTTAGTGAGGTTGAAGTATTAGGTGAATTCCTTGTATTTTTAGTATTTATATTATGCTAGCTAAGCATCTCACAGATTTGAAGTTATCCTCCCAGTGCCCCCATGTTACTCCCATTTTGCAGAGGAGGAATTTTTATGAGTTTAAGGAAGTCTGAGACAGAGGAAATACAGGACTCACAACATCTATCCTCACAATGTTTTGTGCTCTTGCTACACCTTAAAAATATCCCTTTGTAGAAAATGTAATGGCTTTTTCATTTGATACCTAGATCCAGTCTAGGTATATATGCTTGATAGAAGAGACAGATAATTCACTGTTTTCATTCAGTGACCTGCTGGCTTTATGGAGTAAATCTGCATGAGCTTGTTTCGTTCTTGTGTTCAAGCTGGATCACCTAGAAAAATATGAGTTGCCTCTCAGTCTGTGTTTTGTCTTTGAAAAGAGACTAGTATTAGAAGCAGCCTGAAATATAGGAAAATTTACTCAAAAGAAGATTCTTAATTTAAAAAAGTCAGCATTTGAGAAAAATCCTAAAGTAGAAAGAAGTATTTCCCTTCTGACTTTATGTTTTGATGCACCATGCCCTAGTTCATCTCTGTCAATTAGGCCCTCAATCAGACAGCAAGAGAAAACAGGGTTGTATTACAAAGTCCTATTCTGTGGTGCACTGTGGGAGGTTCCATCCAATAAAGGAGAAATGAGACATGAAAAAAACTGGGCTACAGTTTCCCTGCAGAACCACGATGTGATATCCACAATGAAATTTTGTGTTTAAAATACTGAATTACTCCATAGACTTTTAGACCACTTTCATAGTTCAGCTAGAAATTCCTTCATTAAACCCCAGCATCGTATAGCAATACATAGCGCTTTCAATCATGTCATTACAAAGATCTGGTTGTTTACTGCTTATTACCTGATTACATCCATACAGAGCAATTACATTTGTAAGCATGCTATTAAATGGCTTGTAAGGGTGTTGCCCTGAGGAGTCACAGACCTATCCTGGCTGAGTATAAAGCATGTTCTGAGAAGGCTGTCAACAATTCCTATGTCATCTACTTTCATTTTTTGAAGTAGTGGTGCTTCCATAGAGCAGTTATCATCCTTCTAAATAATTTTCCAGTAGAAGGGATCCCCAGCACCATAGCTATTTCTCTTGTGTGTAGGAGCAGAGTACAAGGAGATAGGTGCATCACCAGACCTCAGTCAAAAAATCACTGAACCCAACCAATGAGACTAAGGTTTCATAGTAACGAGCATCAAACATTTTATTTAGCCACCTATTCCTGCAATGGAGAGAGCAAGTAAAGAATAATGGCTAACTTCTGTGATAGGTTGGAAATGGATGTAAATTATAGAATAGACTAGTTTGGGTTGAAGGGGACCTTAAATGATGAGTATGTGATACAAAATACAAATTAAAAGAGGGGTAAAAAAAAGGAAACATGGAGATTAGTACTATCAGGAATAAAGATTATTTCGGGGCAGTCTTTCTTACTATGGAAAGCACTTCATACAACTTAGTCAAGAAGGATTTGAACATCTATAAATGGGAATCTCTGAAAATAACACAGGTTGAACAACAGAGCACTATGGTACCAGACCCTTCTTTCATTATCTTGATGGGAATACAAAATGTCTTAGTCTATATGAGGTAACTGGACATGACCATCCCATTTTATCTCAACCTAAACAAAGGAAAAGCTAAATTTACTGGCTCCTTGGTGCACAAACCACTTCTTCCAACCTTTTGTCATGGAAAGCTCTGACTCCTCTCTGTCATGCCTCTCTCATATTTTCTAATCCTGTAACTTCTACTTTGCACAACTATAGATAAATGGTTTAAACTGCCTATACTAGTTACACGTGTATGCCAAGTTATTACTTCCATTCTTATCCTATCTCTCTCCAATAGTTTCCTGTATTGTCTTACATACATAAAATGAAAATGTAGAATGAAAATACTCTTTCCTCTATTGTCTTACACTACACAGCAGTGGCGGTCCTAATGCTTGGTAGCTGGTGGGGCTGCCAGCAGGCAGGTGCAGCGTATTTTCTCTTCTGATGTGTGATGATGCTGGGTTTGGTGCTAGCATTTGTGCTATTGGTGACTGGCCCAAGGGGGAAATAAGACTCGGAAGGATTTTAGCGAGGGCAGATTTCTGGGGACAGACCCCACTGTCCCCAAGGCAAAAGCTGCCATCTGCTACGCATGTTAGGACTGAAGAGCTTCTGAAACCCAAGGACAGAGGAGACCTCCTTGCATTCAGTGTGGCTGGCTGAAGATAGGATCTGTCTGAATAAGAAAGGTTTTTTGAAGAACTCGTTACAATTTTTTACGCAGAGAGGGAAAAAATGTTGGTGAGGCTTTGCAGGGAACTGAATGATAACGGCCAAGGCCTCAAAGAGGCAAAGTGTGACCAGGAGTGGATCAGAGCGCAGAGAGATGCAAGGCTACTTGGTGAAGAAAGAAGACAGCTGCTCTGTATTTCATTAAGGCCCAGGTTCTCCTTCTGCATGACTTGGTGGGAGGCAAGCCGAGAGTGGGAACACATTTCCACTTGCACAGGAAACTTCTAAACCAATAGATTCAGAAAAATGTTATGGAGATTCTTTGAGAGGTGAACACTTGTGGGTTTTGGTAAAGACATGCATTCTTTTCCTTGCCCAGGAATAACTTTTCCTTTCATTTTATATAACTTTTAAATTTTTTTTTCCTCCCCCCCTTTCCAAAAACACCCCGGAAAGATGGGCAATAGGAAATCTTGTTATTTTATATTGGTTTCTCCTATACCTACAGTATCACTAAGAACTTCTTGCTTCCTCATACACTCTCTCAGCTCCCCACCCATCTCTGATTTGGGAATCTCTCTGCAGTTGCTCTCTGGCTGCTTCCTCACCACCACTGTGATGGGACACAGAGTTGTAAGCTCACAGCCAGAACACTATGTGTGCTGCACCCCAGGCAGGTAAACATGTCCACCTGGTATATGAATATGTCTTTACAGCTTCTGTACCAAACAGGCTGATTTCTTCTCTGGTTGTGGAGTTGCACAAGTAGAGCCACCCTGGAGTTGTCCTCGCCCCTGCCATAAACGTGCCCAGGCAGCACACACCTCACCCTGGCACTGCAGAGCTGAAGCTGTGCTCCTCCTGCTCTGTGACGTTGCCCCTGAGTGCTGAGTCCTGGCACATCACCCAGAGATGTGCAAGTAGGAAGAAAGAAGGTGCGTCTCGAGTCAGGAGCAGGAACATGTCCAAATCCTCCCCTGCTCACATGACAGTCATTCCATGAAGTTACACGTAAACAGTTCCTCTAACTTGCCACCTCACTTTGTTTCCAGAGATTTCCAGAGCCCTGCACACTGGTTTTGGGCCTGTCTACCCCTAGCTTTCTGTCCACTATTAACTATCATTTTCTCATCATCCATTTCGAAGCAGAACCTAAAATGCCTGAAAAGCCATCCCTGACAAATAGAAAAATAATCTGAAAATAGCTTTGCCAAACTATTTTAGGGGTCTGTATGACCCCAACAGTAACTATAAACCTCCCATCTCACTAGAAGCTTTATTCTGACCTCAGACAAGATTCTTCACAGGTTCTCACAATACACCTAGTTTTCAGACCCACTGCCATAAGCACTGAATTGTCCGTAAACAACATGCAGTAGGTCTTAACCACTCAGAAAAAAAGTATGATTAATTCGTTCCTACCAACTTTGGTTGTCAGAAATCTCTCAGTAGGATTTCAGGATTAAGCAGTAATCCTTGCTTTTGGAGCCTGCTATTTCCTACTGTTCTCATAAAAACATAATCCCACCATACCATTAACAGGATTTTACAGCTGGCTTTATAACAACTGAGCAGCCACTAAGGAATCTTCATTGTAACCCTGACTCTGGACAGAGTCTTCTTACTCTTTATTTTCTGTTTTCTTGAATCTTAGCTCCTAACATATGTTACTTTTATCTATAAACAGATGATCCCTGCTGGCCTCAAAACTAGCTGGTGACAAATACTTTCACCTTGCTTTGCAGAAGCCAATAATAAATCTATCTCTCATGCCTCTTGCCTATAAAACACAATCCATCAATTCCCACCCTTTAGGGAACTGGGCATACACTAGAATGATACAAGTAGGGTAAAAGACATCTAGCAAGTTCTGTGGTGGGTTTTGGGTTAGGGTAACAACCTTAAAGTTTACTCTAAGCCTAACTTCTACTTTAATCATATTTGCATTTCACTGATTGAGGAGTAATCGTAAGTCATTCTGGCTTTCCTAGTGTCCATGAACCTTAATGGATCTTGAGACACCTACAACCTGTGCATTTGCCCCCAGTGTGCCCCAGAGTCCTCTGCTCCCCGTGGTGCCTCAGAGCTCTCTGTCTGGGCTTTGGTCATCTTACAAACCCTCAGTTTTCCAGTGAGCCTCTCAGCCTCTACTAGTTGTTCAAACTCAGCTCCTCAGTCCACAATGCTCTGAAACCTAAGCACAATTTCTAACCTTTCTTTGAGCTGAATAATTGTGGAATGAATTTCATCTGGAAAGTGGAAATGACTGAATGACCATCAGGAAAAGTTGCACTGCCTGAAAATTCTGCCAAAGCACATTCCTAAGGGGGTTTCGTTGTGGCTTATGGAAGTACATAATTAAAACATCTGACTCCCAGGTACTTGGAGGGTCTTTCATACACTGGCACCTATATCAACTGCATAAACCCCTCTAATTTGGTTTATCAATCCTAGATCATTGGATTTTCTTTAATGAATGAATTGTAAGTTCTTGCCAGGTTGCTTTCTGCTTCCTGGAATTTGAGATACAAGAACATAGAATTATTTGAAGGCTCAAAGAAAAATGATAAAGAGGTAACACCGCTAGCTTCATGCATACTGGATATTTGAAAGTATTAGTATATTTGATTTACATCCACTGAAAGGCTGCTCTGTCCCACTAGGTTAGTGCATGAGAGATTTTTTTTAGGATAAATTATCATTCATGTCATGGTCTGCTGTATATTCAGTTTAGATTGAAATTAACAGAGTATCTATATGGCCCATCATGAATTTATTGCAAATACGAATTTCTAGTCCCATGGGCTGTTGGAGTTCCATGCTTTGTTGTTGTAGTCTCCTTGTTCAATGTCTGGTTAGTTAATCTGATTCAGAAACAGCCACTGCATTTCGAGGCAGCATCTGATATAAACACTTCAACGGTCTGAAGGCACAGGATCCCCCAGTGCTATTCAACCTTTCTGAAATCACTGAGTATAAGCTGTGTTTGTGACCTGTTACCCTCAAGACCGGGTTTCACTCTGCTGCCCTGGCCTTGCAGATGATGACTGATGAGACCCTAGGACCTGTCATGAAGGAGGTGCTGTGTGCATGTGAGTGAGAGGGATCACAAATCACCTGCCTCGTGGAGACAGAGAGTCCAGGGCATCCCCAATTTTGGATTGTGCTTGCACAGCAGACTGAGTGGGCTATGAACCCAAGTGAGTAGTCAGTCTTGGAACGTTAAGCATATGCACATCTCATTCTACAGGAAAGGAGCTTTTTTTTCCTGTTTCAGAGGTAATTTGAAATTTTTAGTCCCATGGCCATTGAATGTAAGGTATATGACAGCTTAAGCCAACAGAAAGCAATTAGACATTGTTTTTATTTCACTCTGTTTCTTTCCTTACTTTATTCTGACCCCCCTCTTTGGGGTCATTTATTTCTCACATTAGTTAGTAGTTTCTCCCGTTTGGGGATTTGGTAGTTTTAGTGAAACATCCAAAGGAAAAGACCAAGCAAACTCTCTCCTTTTTTGGCTAAGAATGTTTGTTCTGCTAATATCTGAATATAAAAACAACCTAATACTTGGGGTAAAAGCAGGAGACATCCTCAAGGGACTTTTCAAAGAGTTTCTCTTCTCCTAGGCCTGTTTGAACTTTTCAGGGGAGACTGTTTAAATCTCAAGTACAGATTTTCACTTCACACGGCTGTTTTTTTTCTTTTGGTAGATTACCTCAAGACACAGTTTTTACCAAGAGGAATGGATGTATGGGACTAACACAACGATGTGCCTATTTTCTTTGCTCTGTGGTTTCTTTCTATTTTTTTTTCATTCTATTAATTAGTTTCCTTCCTTCCTTCCTTCCTTCCTTCCTTCCTTCTTTCTTTCTTTCTTTCTTTCTTTCTTTCTTTCTTTCTTTCTTTCTTTCTTTCTTTCTTTCTTTCTTTCTTTCTTTCTCCTATTAAAAATATAACACAAATTTACAAATCAACTCGTATTACTTTAGATGACATTTTGTGGCACTGTTCTAATTTGAGATTTTTCCTTCAGATCTTATCATCCCCAAATAGATTTTCTACTCACTTCACGTTTGTTTGTTTAAACTATGTCTCTTGGTATTGTGGCAGCTCAGGACAGCTTTCCATATACTGCCATTTAGTTCCCACAAGAGTTAACTCCCAGGCTTTCAGCTAGATGACTTGCCAGTTACTGAGTGATGCCATTTGAAGCACAACCTCAGTTGATGAGCCTGGGGCCCTTTGCTTGGCATGCCTCAGAAATTTGGAGCAATGGGAGAACTGCACACTTCTTTTTGAGGGCGTCATAGTCGCAGTCACTGTTTGCTCCCCCTCTTACCAAAGGCAAATGGTTGGAGAAGGTAACCATCAGCTTCTTCAAGGACAACATTATCCAGCAGCTTCAGGGAAATCTGAACAGACCATGGATGTATCTGGAAAGAGAGAATTCTCGCCACTTTCATCTCTGAATGCTCTCACGTGGGAATGACCATAGTAAGTCCAGAAATTTTTCCTTGTTTTACTCTCCAGAGAGAAATGCTCCATTTACACAGGGATACAAATCAAACACTCATCTTGAGTCTTTTCATACTTTGAATCTTTCCTTCATACTTGAATCTTTTAATTCTTCTTTTCCTCTCCTACTTGTTTTAACACTTGAAGTAGATAACCTCTCTTCTTTTCTTTTGTGAAGCTTTACTACACTCACAACAGCACAATGTTTGAGCACCTTCCCTCTGCAGTTTTCCAGAACACTGCTTTTGGGAAGTTTGCCACTCAGTCTGGTCACTGCATTTACATTTTGCATTCACATTTTGCGTCCGCATTTTGCATTCACATTTTGCGTTCACATTTTGCGTCCACATTTTGCGTTCATTCACATTTTGCATTCACATTGGCTTCTCTGCCACACTTTCAGCTATGTTTTTTGTTCTCTCTGTCTGAGTCTCAGATGGTGTCACAGTCAACACAATCATCACTAACATTTTTCTGCAGGCTTAAATGCCAGCAAGCCCTGAGGCTTCCTGGGTTGTTTACTGAATGCTCTTTTTTAAACTCTGATGTTGTATCTTAAGAAGTTGTTTCAAACCCAGGAAGCCTAGGGCTCATGAAGGAAAATTTATGAGTGGGATGAATGGCTCTTTTTAAATGATCATCGCAAAAGTTGCTCCATTAAAACTTTTTACGTTGCATTTGATGTTCTTAATTACTTGAGGGTATGGGTAAATTTCCATTATGGCACGTTAAAGAACCAGGCTGATGATATGGATGAACCAAGTCAGCAGGGCAAGTTTACTGCAAACATGTAGTCCGTGTTAACATCAGTAAATCAGCAGGGGGCCTGAATATGACTCTGTGTTATCACAGAGGCAGTTTGGAAGTTACATGGAAGGGGGCATGAAACATTCATGTGAAAATCAGCCGAAAGAAGATATACAAAAGGAGAACTTGTTCTGTAACTCAGCAAAACAGTTAAAACCACTATAACAAATGACAAGGATCCTGAATAGCTACTCCTTGTGATGGGTTGGATTTGTAATGTTTGCAGGATATTTGCAGTTGTACTAAGTGTTCAGAGTGTGTAAACGTTGTTAAATTATATTATGCTATGATAAATGACAATTAAAGCTGATAAGAAATTACTGTCTCAAAACAATTTTTCTTTCCCTCCACCTCTGTATTTGGAGGGAATACGATGCTGAGTAGCTACTACATATTATTTTTACTTATTTACTTAAAGTTCTTCCTGGAAAAGATATGTTGGCATCATTTTTTTTAAAAAAAACAACCAAAAACTTATGAGCCAAATTCACTTGAGATACATGTGTTTAACTTAAAATTAATATCATTAGCTTCAACGGGAGCTGAATAGACCTGTCTGGGAACAATTTAAGGCTCTAACAAGAACCACTAATGCAACCTGTGACCACTGTATCATGAAACTTTGCAACATGAGGGAGATGTTGCTTGTCCAATAGCTCTTTGAGAGTATCTCTGTAGCTGTAGTTTAGCACTGATATCTTGAACCTCATAGAGAAGAAAGCTCAAGATTTCTGCTAGCACGATAGGCTTAGCGATCTTTAACTCCTAGAGTAATTCCAACTGGGTTTCAACTAGCAATAGTGTTCCAAAGCTGTTTTTCCTTTTGCTAAGGCTTTCAGATACGACCAGAAATTGATAGGCCACAAAACAGAAAGAAAAAGGGGAGATGAGGAGCACACAACACTCACAGTGTATTTTTATACATATTTACAGAAGGAAGAGCTGTGCTATCCAAACTTGAGCTTTCCCCATGGATGAGTCAAACATAATGTTTCATCCCAGCGAAGGCACAGGGAACATCTCAATGCACAGAAACATTTCTACACAGGAAAGGGTCTGGGAGATATTGACCCCACTTTGGGTAATTATGATCATCTCCTTCCTGGGTTTTTGTGAAAATGGAATTGTCCTCTGGTGCCTCTGCTTCCAGATCAAAAGAAACCCATTCACTGCGTACATCATGCACCTGTCCATTGCTGACATCTCCTTACTGCTTTGTACTTTTATTCTGTCGATTCAGTACATTGCTGGTTTTGGATTCGCATATGGATTTTACTATTATATAACCACCACACTATCTATTATCTTCCTTCTCGGATATAATACTGGTCTGTACCTCCTGACAGCCATCAGTATTGAGAGGTGTCTGTCTATTGTCTACCCCATTTGGTACCGATGCCACCGGTCACAGCACCAATCGGCAACTGTTTGTGCAATTCTGTGGGCTCTGTCTTTTCTGATGACAGTAGCTGAATACTTAACATGCAAAGATGATTCAACGAAGGAACAATTCGACGATGGCAACCATTGCCAAGCACTACTCATCTTCACATGGATCCTGACTTTCATGATTTTCATTCCTCTAATGATTGTGTCCAGCCTGATCTTGGTTATCAGAATTCACCGTAACTCCTTGAGACCTCATTCGTCAAAGCTCTACATCATCATAGTGGCCACAGTTATTGTCTTCCTCATCTTTGCCATGCCCATGAGGCTGTTATACCTTCTGAATTACCACCACTGGTCGTCTTTGCTCAGCCAGCAGAACCACGTCACCATCGTTCTCTCCACTGTTAACAGTAGCATCAACCCCCTTGTTTACTTCTTCGTAGGAAGCAGCAAGAAGAAGAGGTTCAAGGAAAGCCTCAAAGTGGTTCTTAGTAGAGCACTCACTGATGGGTTGCGGCCGAGAAGCCAGGAAGTTGGCATGAGTTTGGATATAGCCGAAACAATTTTCTAAAGCCTGGGGCGGGAAGTCTAGGGCCAAATAATTGGAAGATCTAATAAACCACTGCAAACCTAGAAGTGTTTTTCTTCCATAGAATGTATAAAGCAGTGGTGAAACAGTACTGTTACCTTCGGTGGTTGAGCAATGGAAAAATATGGACTAGAATAAAGTTAACTTTTATTTGTATTTTCTTAATTATTCAAACACATGCTACATCCTGATGTGACTATGTCAGTCAAGATACCACAGTGGAAAAGAGAGAGGCCAACAGAGAATATAAAAAAAGGACACAGAAATATATTATAAATAGTGTGACATTTATACAAGCACTAAGCACCCATAAATGCCATTGAAGTCACCAGGTCCTGTGTGTATTCACATTTTTGAAAGTCAAACCTACTAAATGCAGGAGTCATGTTACATAGCGCAATTTAGTTTCAACTGTTTCCAGTTTGTTTAAGTGCGCAAAAGAGCTGCTCCCTGGGGACAAAAAGTGGAAGAAATCCATATGTGAGAGTAAGTCCCCATACATACCTGCAAACATATAGCATAGCTTTGGTCTAGTAAGGCGTTTAAGAGTATATTAAATGGTCAAGTTCCTCCCTGGTTAAGGGGCTTTTTCAGAGTCCATTTTAAAAACATACATTGTGGCATTTCGAGTGACATCAACATTTCTCTGGGTCCTTGGGTAATTCACCTGACACATGGGAGTAGCTGGCCACTTAGGGACGTTGTCAACGCAGAGAGGGCTTTTGCCCTAATTACAAAGGGTGGGGCTGGCTTATCCTCAAAATGTCAGTGTTCTTGTAGGTTTAGTTATTCAAGGAGTCTATGAGAAAGTCGGTCCCAACACTTGCTGTCCCAGCCACTTATTTAGTATTTAGTTGTTCTCTGGAGAATATAAATTCCTTTTATGGTCTCTCTGTTTTATAACAGTCACTTTTGGATAAAGAGAAGAAAAGAAAGATGCTTCACACAATGTAGAACTGGGGCTACACCCCAGCCACACTGTTCCAGCTGATTACCTCCTCTCGTTGAATGCCAGGGTACTGTGACTGGTATTTTGTGTTTAATTCCCAGGGCTACTTGCCCATCTACAGCCCAGACGCAGAGTGCAGAGCACGACAACAACAAGGAGGGGATGGGACTAGGTCACGTTTATCACACAGACGCACAATACATAGGATCTGGGCAGTCAGAGAGCTGTGGCACTTTCAAAGAGATGTCTGGGAGATGCATTTGTCTCTGACCCCATGTAGCTGCAAATTCAGCAGTAACAGAGACCTCCTGTCAGCTTCCCGCCAAGTTTCCATTGGCACATTTAATAGCTAACTGCGGAAAGAAAAATACAACCTACTCCTCCTTTGTTGAAAGATTGCCAGTCCTGGAATAAGGAAGATGGTAGGTTAAGACTGAGCACTGGATGGGAATTCATGTAGAGAACAGATCTCAGAAGGATAAATATTGTTTCTATGCATGTGCCCTTTTCTCCTTACATTAAAGTACTGCAGTGTGTCACTGCAGTAAAAACTCATGAAAACGAAGAACTTATCCTTCTACCTTCCTAATTAGCCCCACTCCATCAAAGTCTTTATCTATGACAGTCACCCTACTTGTTCCAGTTTTTCACTTTGAAACTCTAGTCCCTGACTAATCACCTCTATTGATTCAGGTGGTAGATTAGAGCAGCCTGCTTCTTTCTTAGGGCAATGATCTACTGCATTGCTGGAATGACAAATCAACAGAGCAGCTCCCCATTGACAATGGTGAGTGCAGGATGGGGTAAGTAGGTCTGTGGACACCCTGGCAGGGTCAGGGGGAATAGGGTGCATGGGATGTTCACATACATGTGGCATGTGTGTGCATACACCTCCTGAGGGACTGTCAGGGAATTTGTCAACAGTGATAAATGCCATAAACTTGAATGCTAGTGTAGATCTAGCCCAGAAAAAACCCAGACTCTTCTCCAAAGCCATTCCCTACCCTTACCTCAAGACCCTTTACAATAATCACGTGCAGAAACAGAGAGAGGGGCAGGAAGCAGGAGTTGCAGGAAGCATGTTCAAAACATGTTTCCACTGTAAGCATGAATGTAACACAGTTCTGTCAAAGTGATTCAGGTGAGACAAGGTATATTATTTACAATGCTTAAACATACACAGATTATTACTAACAGGTTTGGGGTAAGGATCACTATGCATGCAGGCAGGGCAATAGATCTGAAGAGGCAGTATTATGCAGCAGGGCAATGCAGATATTCATGAGCTCAATAGGTGCTGAGGACTATTAACTTCTTACCTTTTCTCACCTTTGTCTGGCCACACCTTCAGAATTTGGACAACTATCCATAGATCAGTTCGCAGAGCAGACAAAATTAACATTCATCATGAAATAAACATCCAGAAGGATGAATAAGAATGAACAGCTAGTGGCTGAAAAATGATTAATGTCTCCCAGTCCACAGATAAAAATATGTTAGAGATGTTCCTTTCCTCTTTATTACAGTGCCTGATGACTTTTCTCTGTGCAGACAGGCTGCAGTACAAGGGGAACTGATAAGCACATTATTCCATGATTAAAAAATAAAACAAAAGCAAATCAAACCAGGAAAGTTTTGACACTCCATTTGTTGCACAAGAATGAGATTCCCCAGAAGTTTGCATTTTTCAAAATTATTTGCATCTGTGGAAGAGGGTGAAATAACCCTATGTGGATCACGCAGAGTTAATAAGCACTTTGCAGTGGTGCAGAACAGGAAAGACTGTCTTGCAGATGAAGTACTAGTCACAGAGTTTAGAGATGTGGATTCTGTTTCAATGCAGTCTTGGCATCTATTTTTTCTGTTCCTCCTTTTCCTGCCTAAAACGTGAGGATTATATTATTTTGTTTCCAGTGTTGTGCCTCCACATTTATACTATTTATGCTTCAGAACAGCAGCTATCTCTTGGTTATCTCTTGTAATGTCCAGGGCAATAAGGACTCAGTTTTCGGTGCGGGCAGGAAAAGGAATTATTCCAGGAAGAAATGCCCAGTGTAGTCCCTACTTTATTAAAACTCTTTACCACACTTCTGTTCTATTTCATAGTAATAAACATTGTGGGATATAAAAGTGTGGTGAGAAATGCAAAGAAGGAAGTCACTTCCCTCAGTACTGCACAAAGTCTTTTTGCTTTCATAGCTACCTCCTGGGTGGAAAGGATAACAGGGGGCAGGTTGCTGTGGGGGTTCAGGTCCACAAGGATGTGATGAGTTTATGCATCAGTTTTCCTCTATAACTCACAGACTTTATGAATGATACTTGTGACAGCAAAGGCAGAGCCTGAAGCTTACCCTGGGAAAATCATCTCAGGGAAGCGGAAATATATTCCAGTTGTACTGGTCCCTGACATAGAACAAAACCTCCCCTTGTCCCCTTTCCAAGCATGAGAACAATCTACCAGTGCACAGCATTTCCCACTGTCACTCAGGTCACCTCAGGTCACTATCTAGGGGGAAGATTGGAGGGACAGTTCAAATTCCAGATAGATGTCCAGCAAGGTCTCAGCCAATTTCATGTTTTTCATCCTCTGGGAGCCTGTGATGCTTGGCTCTGCACGTACCTGTCAGAGGCTCCTTCCCAAGTCCTCATGCCCGGTCCATTGCACGATGAGGGTGATCCACACACTGGGTTCTGTGAGTAAAGCTCAGTACAAGGGAACGTGTATGACTTTTGAGTTCCCCATAACATGAATACCTGATGAGACAATGCCCAGAGAAACCATTTGAATCCTCAGCTGACTTTCATCATCTACATTCTGCAATTCTTTTCCTGCACTGCTTTCTTGACCTGCAAATACCCACAGCCTGTTATGCTAGACCTGGACAGCATAATCCTGGTGGTGGGGTGTGTACCCCTTTAGTAGCCCCAGTGAGTATCAAGGTGAAACCTAGCTGTGCACCCACCTCTCCTCACCCGGCACTGCCTGGTTTCCAGCAGAAAGGAGAGCTGCTGCCTGCAACTTTCAGTTATTCCTTGAGTTCAAGCAGTGGCATTCATGGCCTACTGATGTTGTAGTGATGATACTGGTCAGCAGAGGATATTCTCAGATGCTACCTGTACCAAGGGAAAGCAGAAAATCAGTGTGAGCTTGGGTGTAGCTGCCATAGTATACTGCTTTCCGTGTGCATACTTTGCTGCTTCTCCTCCTAACTCCACAGAGAAATAATTTATTATTCTAACATCTGCTACTTGGGGCTTCTAGCTACCTATGCAAGAATAGTTTGCTTTCCATTTGGTTGTTCAGGTGCTTATTGCGATGGCTACATGGAATTATTTTGCTTTTGTCATTGACTTCTACAATCCTAAAAGACGAAGCACCAGAATCTACATTCAAAGAAAAATATCATAGGTCCGAAACTCTGAATTCAGAGAAACAGGTACTGAGACGAGGTAGCCTGCATGAAATATGGCGGGTAGGAAAGGAGAGGAGAGGGTGGGGCAGTGTCTATCTGGTCCCAAATCCTATCTCCAGCAGTGGTCACAAGCAGATGCCTGCAGAGGACAAGAAACAGGGCAAATGTATCAGAGCTCCTTCTCATCCTCTCCAAGCCTTCAACAGTTAACAACTCAGAAACCTCTTGGTCTAGAAATCTTTGTATTTGGCAACTTTTAATGATTTCTCTTTTAATGATTTCTTTTCTATTGATTTTAATTTCTCTTTTAATGATTTCTTTTTTAATGATTTCTCAACAAATATATTTGACCTCCACTGGAGTTTTTTATGTCTTCAATACTGTTTCAAAACTATATTAAGTATTTCCTGAAAAACATCCTCCTTTAGGCTGTTTTGAGTTGCCACTTCCTAAATCTTTTAATGCCCCTAATACTTGTATTGGAAAAAAAACATGACCAACCTTCTGCAACCAGCCTGTCTGTGATTGAATAGATGTCTGTTGTACCACTTAACAGCTACTTCCCCTTCAACTTCTTTCTTTACAAAGAAACCTTCTCACATTTAAGGAGCTCCTTTTTTGACATTGAGTACAATTGTCTACAATTTTGTCACTCCTGCAAGAATCTATATGTATTATAGTAGCTACTGCACTGCAATGCTTTGATAGTGGCATTTTGAACCAGGTCCTACATGTTACTTAGTCAAGTCAGGGGATGCTTTTCTCCTCATTAGCCCCTGTTGTTGACTATCTGAAACAGATACCTTGGCCCCATGCTCTGATATGACAGTCATTCTACCATGGGGTGGCCCTGGTCACATATTACTGCCCTATGCTTTGCCTTCACGCCATTTTTTATGTCCCTCAGCACCTTAGCTAGACAGTCAGTGATACAGAAAATAGAAGAAAAAGGTATTTTTCTTATTCCAGCTGGAATTGTAGTCCATAGGTTTGAAATCTAGACTAACACATTAATTTGTTATAGCAATTTTTATCCTAAACATTCTCCAATTTGCTGCAACTATTCCACCACTAACACTGTCTACTTACCTTTTATTTGTAATTGGTATCTTAGTATTTCATGGTCACCCATAAAGATTACCCTCAAGGGCTGGAGGATTCTTACTTGGATTTAATCATTCTAACACCACTAAACAAGAAGAGACACTAAGCAACTAATCTTGTGGGGTTTTTTTAGAGCTGGACACGAAGTGTCTCTGGAACAGGAGTAACTTTAAATTAAGCATTTATCCCATTAAGAATTTACTTCATGACAAATATGGGCCTTGAAAATTAGACATTGTAGCAAATAAATATTAATTTTAATCATAAAAGGTAACAGATTGTTGAGGTAAAGAATAAATTAAAATATTTGTAGAAGCAAGTATTTGTTTGTATAAAGAGCCTATAAAGAGATGTAAATCTTTTAACATTTATGTGCAGAAGATGGAGCGAACACTGTGGTGTTGATGTTCTATGTCAGAAGAAAAAAACATTTGACAATATGAATTGGAGGAGGGTATTTTATGTTCTATGTTGTCTTTGGTCTATCTGGATTTATTTTTTTGACTCAAAAAGTGAAATGTGTTTCAGATGTAACTTTTTCATATTATTTATAGGAAAAAAGTTCTCTTTATTACAAGTGAAGATTATCAGATGAACACATCTTCTAAACTCACTGAAGATACTCAGTTACATACTACAGGAAAATGTAATTATTTTGGTGCAAATAAATATATACAACCAGCAATTTTTGTTTTGGCTAAGTTTGATAATTACTTCCCTGGGCTTAGCCCAGAACGGACCTGTCCCTAGCCAGAGGACAGGCTGGGCCAGTCAGACCAGTGTCAGAGCAATGAAAGATGTCTCTATTGCTAACCTTGGCATGGCTGAGGTCCTCTGTAAATACAGCTCGATTCACTACATTCTTAATTATCAGCGTGCTTCTCGTGCAGTTTTCGGTTAGAACATACCTTTTTAAGCATGACACTGGTCTCTGTTTCTTAGCAGTTTTCAACACTGAGAAACTTTTATCTGTACTTTTCCCCGTCAGGATTTGATATTCCTGCCCACAGCGTCATTCAGCCACTGCATGTGCCATCCTGTGGGTTCTCCCTTGTTTAATCCCTATGGCAGAAAACTTTAAGGCTACAGGGCAGCTATTTTAAGTCCTCGGACAGTCACAGCAAAATATATGCCATATAACTCTCACCTTTCTATCCATCCTGAGTTTCCTACTGTGTACTCCACTCACACTTCCCTCCAGTTTGATCCTTAGCATAAGACTTGTAAAATTCTGCAGCGATCAGATGCCCCCTATCCTGTCTGCTCAGAGTCACTGCAGCCGTTACATCCTTCTCTTGACTATGCTCACGAGATCATGTACCTCCTGTAGCATTAGGATAACAAAACACTGCCAAGAGGACTGAATGAGCTTTCAGAACCACTGCCCATCATCAAACACAACATCAGCCTCCTCATTATTGTGTTTTGTTGAGCAGCAAGAAGAAAAGAAACAGAAAATACCTCCAAAAGGTTTCACTGAAGCCTTTGAGATGAGTTAGTTCTAGCACACCAGAAAGCAGCAGCTCCTCCAACACCTGTTTCAGAGTGCATGAATTCCATCAGAACACTGTGAAGGTGAAAGTTAATGCAAATGATTTACAGATAAAACTGTTTTCTCTCTTGTGTTGTACAAACCTTCCATCCTATTCAGGGAGAGAACATACATGGCATTTCCTAATCTTACTTTATTTCAGCTGCTAAGGAAATAAATATCTGGAAATATTAATACTTATAACTAGTAAATTTTTCACTGTAAGATTTTCTTCCCCCCTGATAATATTTATCATATCTTTCAATTTCATGCCGGTACCTGAGAAAATGCCAGACAACTCTTTGAGATAGTTGTTATTCCATGTTGATCTGATGCGTATTTCTTAGCACATTCACTATGATATTTACAAGTGTTCCGTTCATTTAACTCAGATTCTGACCGAAAAGATGTAAGGAAAATATTGATTACTTCCACTGACAGAGGTGGAGATATTACAGATTCAAAACATTATAGTTTTGAGATCTCTCTCGTGTCTTGTGATCTACATGTGCAATCTATTATTATAATCTAATGTGAAACTTGAATTGAACCATTTATACAATATTGTTATTTGGCATTAATTCTGTAATTAGAATTAGAGTTAGGCTTAACTGGGCCTTCATATATAAATTGCTATTGATAGTCGATACTTATTTTTCTCTACTCTATCTCCTTCAGCAATTAATGAATACAAAACATACATGGAAATGTGTCTATCATTAAAGAACTATATTGTTAATCTTCTAAACGAACTTATATGTAACCTTATCTCTTATTTTTCTACTTCAGATATCTTAAAATGTTCTACGGATAAATGTAATGGAAATAAAAAGCATACCTAGAAGACACTTAATATAGGCCTAAGCATATTTATGAATGTGGCTATGAAAACAAATGTGTATACATGGGCAGAAAATATAAATATATTCCCAGAAAATACATTCTAGACTGGGTGACAGAAGAATCAACTGAGTAAATGATACCACATACTTCAGTCTTCCACAAATAGCACATTATGCAAGAAATGTCTTGCATAGCTTCTTTCCCCTGAGAGGAAAATGAAGGAAGAAAATGTAGGTTGAACCTTGATGCTTTAAACAAAACCAATTTGGTCATTTCTCTGCCGTGTATGACATTTGTTAATTTTTAAGAGTGATGATAAAGATGGCAGTTTCATTTTAGTGTCTTTCAGTTACAAGGAGAAGTCGTGACACTACACAGGGACAGGAAAAAAAAATGAAGCAAACCAGAAATTTATCAGCTACATTGTAACAATCAAGATGGAACAGATGACCACTTATTGCCACACGTAGTACTAACGAATTAGGTGAAATGACTCCTGAATTAGAAAAAAAAAGTTGCTTATTGTCTCAGAATAACACCACAACATGATGGGGCAGTAAATTTCATTTATTCACTTCAGCTCCACAAGAGATACCTGCAGGTTTTTTTTCCTTTACATATCTTGTACTAGCTTGCACTTCTCACAGTGGAGGAACCACAACTGTTTCCAGCTGCTCTAGGTGAGGGAGTAGGAGGTTATCTTTTCCCATTATCACATCCTGCTGTGCTGAACTGCTTACATTGAGATAATCATATTACAAGTGAGATCCCAGATGCAGAGAAAAGAAACACTTCATATCCAGAAGTTAAAAAGTGATTGGAAAAAATCATATAGCTGGAAAGCAAAACATGATAGATTATGATATTGGGAAAGAGATGGTGATATTTTTGGAGTATATGTTTAATGACAACAGATGTAGCCTGGGAGAATGCTGATAAATATAAGTCAGGAAGGGGATGGAGGGAAATGTCAAAAAATTATTCTGAAGTAACAAATATATTTTGGGACACTTTCATTTCCAAAGCCTGCCTTGGAAGTGGGGGCTTTGTTTGCTACCACCACACCTACCTCTGCCTGTCTGACTGAATGCTCTCTGGGAACACAGTGAGATCAGCAAAGGCAGGCTCGCATAGTATGCCCGTCATTATCGGTATAAGTCACAGAAAAAAAGGATGGTGGCTAGCTCAAAGATGGGGGACAACAAAAGACCACAATTACAAAAGTTCCTAGGAAAATAACAGACAAAAGTGTGAGGAGTAACACTGAAGTAAAAGTGCCCAAGACTGGGTAACAAGGCTTAAAATACTGAAGAGTCTTTCACTCTACACTTACTTTAAGGTTAAACAATTTAATTTCTAGTATTGGCTTCGAATGAAATGGGATTAGCAGAGAAATCAAATCATACTCCTCTGACACAAAAAACTTGTGCTAGTGAAATTTCACTGACTACCAACCAAAGTACCTTTGGTTTACTCTGGTGAAGTAGTTCGTATTTTACAGTTCTTGCTCTACTTGTTGAAAGTCCACCAAGTAATATAGGCCCTAGTTAGTGAATCACATCCTTCGTCATTATAAAATATTGAGTTCTGACCCAAGCATAAATAGCCAAGAGTCATATTCCTTGAAACTTAGATGAAAGATGTGAAAAGAGATGGAGAAATGCAGAAAAACTACTATAGACTTGCTCAGGCAATGACTCAAAAACGGCCTCGACTAGGGCTGTCTTCTAATCTTCTCAGCCATGGTACAAAACAGTGCTCTTTTCAGTGCCTACACTAAAAAGCATCTGAGTGTACATGCTGTACACTGAGTACAGCATGTAATGACTTTCCCAACGCAACAAAGATTGCAAATAAAGTAAACACGTTTAGACTAAGTCAATATCTTTTTACAGTTTCGTTGAACAATATCAGCTAGATTACACAATGTCATTAATTATCTCTCTAACTGCATTGGGAAGCCTAAACCTAAGTCTGCCAAACAAGGTCATCAGGCACTGTTTTCCTCAACAGTCTTATTTTAAATTGTTATAAAACAGGATAACTCATTATAACAAAACAGGAGGTAACTCTTCTCAAATGTTTGCCTTTGAAAAGTACTAGAGAGAAAGAAACAGGGAAGAGCAGAAGTGGAACAGAAAAGGAAGGAAAAGCAATAGAAATTAGAAAAACAGTGAAAGACTGAATGAGCGGCAAAAAGAACAAGGAGCACTCAGAAATAATTGTGTAAGATTAGGATGACTAAATTTTAGGTGTACCAAGCAAGAAAATGCCTGAAGAACAGCACGGCTCCATAGAAAAGCCTCACGAAGAGTTTTGACAAAGTATAGAAATAATTAGTTCATTATAGTGGAGCTTACAGACATCTAGAAATAAACCATCCAAACCTCACTGGAGAAAGAACTTCCCACAATCAAATGTAAAAACAACTTTAGATTCTGAGAGTTTTTGTTACTATTTATTGAAATGTCAGAGATCAGATATGACTGTTAAAGGGAACTGAGACAATAACAGTAGAAATAAGCTGCCACTCAGCCAGCTTGTACTGCGTAGCTGATACTGGCCACATGAAGCAACAGCGTGAATCAGAAGAACATGAAATGATGTGACATTTGACATCCAGCAAGATGCAAGGAAGAATCGTAGAAAACCTATGTATACATCACCTATTCGTGATACTCTGCCTACTGAAACCCATCTATAACTTGGAAGTTTCAGCATGAATTTCAGGTATACTGGGATTTAGTGGCACATAACTAGCAGTCATCGCCTCTCCTGAGGAAAACAAAAAGGTAAGATTATGAGATTACAGTGCAGCATATTTTAATACTGTCCCATGTATCCAGTTAGCTGAGATGCCAATATCACTAAACACGGGTGGCAAATATTTAAATTATTTGCCACTCAAATTATTATTAAATGATATTCAGAATGGAACATTGCTGCCTATTTCCAAAACATACTTTAGGACGCAAAAATGACCAACACGTACCTCTCTTATGTATTTAGTTAGCTTTAAACATGAGAGAATCTCCATGGATCTTGACAGAACTACCGGATCTCCCAGATTATAAAAGTTAAGGAAACTATAAAGAAAATGAAAACAGTCACAGAATTGCAATCTGCAGTTTCTTACTTTATAATTTTATTTTAAAGATGTTTGTATTTACAATGTATATTTCAGTATTTCTGCAGCTCCATAGCTATCCTCGCTGCTCTGAAACTTTGATTAATTGTATTTTACTAGTACTGCAGATATAAGTAGAATTTCTGGGTTTTTTTTTTTCCCCCTTTCTAACTGGCATTCTTTTTCCTGATGTTTCAGTTTCTTCCCTTCTTGTTAGGTAGCTGTTCAGATACTTTTCAGATACTCCTCTGAAGTCTCTGAGCCTTATGCAAATATAGGGTCCTATGTATACAAAGGAGTATGCAGAGTGAAGAATGCAACTACTATAAACTTCTCCATTCTTTTGTCGGTAAATAACTTTGAATTAACTCTTATCAGATAACTGAAATTAACTGTTTATATGCTGCCAGGCCCTGACTCTGCAGATCTTTATGTGCATTCATAATGTTAGCAAGGAGAGCAGTCACGTTGTCTTCAGTGGAGTCACTCACATGCTTAAACGTACACAAAGAACACTTCAGGAATAAAACTCTTCACAGAAACACAGGTAGCTAATCAGATCAGGACCTACAGCATGTCTGCCCATACTGCTGTCTGCAGTGAATTTCCTGGCCAATATGTTTTTAATTCAACTTGGTAAGCAGAGACAGAATTTACCACTGAGCCTTATGTATTTGCACTGCTCTGTGCAGACTGAGTGATGCTGGTATTGGGAGCAGAGCAGCAATGTTTAACAAACATAAACACAGAAATAATAGACTTGGTATTCTTTTAGTCCACTGCTTTTGTCTTCTTTTAAGCCACTAGATCAGGCTGCTCAAGGCCTCATCCAACCTGACCTTGAACACTTCCACCTTTTTCTTAGGTTCTGAGCAAAGATCGATTGATTATTGTTTCATGACACAACTCTCTTTCCAACGTAAAGACTGAAGGTCTTCCCCTTTCATTAGCTGAGGACATTGCTGTTAGGTTAGGCTGTGATAGCTCTAAAAACTAAGTTTTTTCTGTTCAGCCACCACAGCTGAACAGAACCACCAATGCAGTCCTCTTCCTGTTTTACCTTCCTCTCGCTCCTCTGCCCATTTACCAGGATTCATCACTTCACTAAGCTGCTACAATTGCTGAGCCAGCAGAAAACTATCCCCTTTTTTTTTCAGAAGGTGAAGTTTCTGTTGGATTAATGAGTTAAACTGAGCTAAGTGGCTTTACACAAGTATCAACACATCTTGCGCAAGCAGACAGACAGGAGGCACTGGGGTCTGAGGCCATGTGTGGCAGTGGGGAGCTTTTAGGTTGACTTGAGCTGTAACTTCTGGCTTCTCTAGTTGGGGGAAATTTCACAGCAGTAAAGGCTGATCTAACTTGGGGCCTCGTCCCCCTGCAGCATCAGCTATGCCTTCCTGTCCCCCTTCTTGAGCTGGTGTTGATATTTGTGCCGATATACAGTGAGCTACATAAGTCAGGCAAATGATACTACTGAAAACTTACCTGGAACAATTAAAGTAGTACGTTAGGTTTCAGCGAGATCAGCACCTATAATGAGCTGATTGCCCTGTTGCAGAAGAACTAATGCTACTTAAAAAAAGGGAAGTGAAAAATGTAACGGGAGAAAGAGGGAAGAAAGGAGTAGATTGTGGCAGCCTGGAATCAGGTTAAACTGCCATAGAGCCAGATCTTCAGTGCTGTCATACTGCCTTTGGAGGTCAGGGAATAGGGCAAGAAAACAATAAACTATTTCAGGTGCAGAAGTTTTGAATTTATTTGTCCAAATGACTTTTGGAATGTAATCATTGTTAGTGAACAGAATTACTTCATACAAATAAGACAACTGTCTGTTTAATGGGTGTAATTTTTATTTTTCTTTCTCTCCCCCATCTTTTGCCTCCTCCCACTCGCAAAGATGCTTTGCTTCTTAACTGCAGTTTCATAAAAATTAAATCTTAAGTCTCTCTTTTGAATCCTAAGAACCCCAGGTAAAATTTGCTAAATCCTGCAAATAATCTGTTGCACAAGCTCTGTGCCATCCTGCTCTTTACCGTAGTCTAGGAGGCAGAGATGGTAGGCCAGTATCTCTTCTACTTCCCCCTGATGGAACTGCTGCCTTGTGCAAGCCTCCCCCGCTGCCTGCCGTTTGAAAGGGGGGAAAATTTCCACACCATGCCAGCTTCCCTGTTTTAGTAGTAACGCTTGCAATACAACAAACCATGTTGCTATCATCGCCTCTTCAGTTTCCATCCTTAACGGGTTTAGTTTGCTGGTTTCTCCCAAGACTTCACAGCACTTATTTAAAATCCTATTTAACTTTTTCCAAACAGCGTCTCTCTGACTCAGCCACCACAGCACCTACAGTGCATTTCACAGGGTGAGTCTCCGCACAGCTATTCCCACCAAAACTCCAGCCAGTAGCCGGCATAGCACAAAGCCTCAACTCTCCCTCCCAACAGCAGACTGCGAGACAAGCACTCTGCCTTCCAAGGCTGGTGCTCAAGAAGAGGGATGACTTGTCCCTGGAGCTGTGTGTGTAGCAATGAAGGGAGGCAGCAGCTCTGCCCCATAGCTCCACATACCACATCAGGGCACACAGAGCAGAGGCATCAGGGATGTCACACTGTCAGGCAGTGGTAAGGTCCGTGGTGGGTGCTGGTGGCTGTTATGTGCCCATTCTTGTCCTGACTGACTGACGGACTGGCAGGCTGACTGGCTGACTGGAGGACAGACTGGTTGAATGGCTGACTGACTGGCTGTCTGGCTGATTGACTGACTAATGGACTGGCTGGCTGGCTGACTGATGGATGGACTGGCTGCATGGCTGGCTGACTGGTAGACAGACTGGCTGAACGGCTGGCAGACTGGCTGACTGACAGTCGGACTGGCTGCCTGACGGTCGGGCTGGCTGGCTGGTTAATAGACTGTCTGGTTGATAAACTGATTGGCTGGCTGACAGATCAACAGATGGACTGGCTGCACGGCTGATGGACTGAGTGATGAACTGGCTGACTGGCTGACTGGTGGACAACTGGCTGGCAGACTGACTGATGGACCGGTTGAATGGCTGTGGACTGGCTGACTGACCGACGGATTGGCTGGCTAGTTAGTAGACCGTCTGTTGGCAAACTGGTTGGCTGGCTGATGGACTGACAGATGGACGACTGGCTGGCTGACAGACTGATGGAGGGACTGGCTGAATGGCTGATGGACAGATGGGCTGAATGGGTGACAGCCTGGCTGACCAATGGTCGGACTGGCTGTCTGGTTAATAGACTGTCTGGTTGACAAACTGGTTGGCTGGCTGATGGACTGACAGATGGACCGACTGCATGGCTGACAGACTGTCTGTCTATCTGACAGACGGACCCACTGGCTGTGACCAACCGACAGCTGAACTGGCTGCATGGCTGATGGACTGGCTGAACAGCTGGCCGACTGACGGACAGAGGGACCGGCTGGCTGGCTGACAGAGTGAATGGCTGGCTGACGGACAGATTGGCTGGACGGACTGACAGACATACTGCCTGCCCGCCCGCTCGGGCCGCGCGCTGCGGCAGCGGCTGTGGCGGCGGGAGGAGGGGGGAAGGGAGGGGGAAGAAAAAGGGGTGCGTCACGTGAGCGCCGCGCCCGCACGTGACGGGGGTCACATGACCGGGGTGGAAGGGCGGGCGGCGGTCACATGACACGGAGGGGGGTGGGCACGCGGCGGTCACATGACGCGTCGCCCGTCGCCGGTGCTGCCTGACGTCCCGGGGCAGCCGCCTCCGCCCGGCCCGGCCCGCGCCCATGGCACCCGCCGGCCTCCCGCCGCCCCGGCCCCTCCTCCTCTTCCTCATCCTCCTTCTGTCGTTGCCCCTCGGGCCGGCGGCGGCTGCGGCCCTGAGCGACGCTTACCGGGACCTGTGCAGGTGGGCGGCCAGGAGGGGGGAGTCTTCCGCGGGGAGGGGCTCTCCCGGTGCCTGGGTTCGCTCCTGTCTGCCGCGGGGCAGCGAGCGGGAAGCGCGAGAGCTGAGCCAAGCGGGACTTGCGGTCGGGGCGGGGAGCGCGGCTGTTCCCAGGCACCGGTCGCGGTGCTGGGAGCTCCGTGAGCCTCCTCAGAGGCTGGGCTGAAGGGAGGCGGCAGGCTGGGGCGTGGGGCAGTCCCCGGGAGGACCTCGTCGTCTGACTCTGTGCAGGCAGAGGAAGGTTGTAGGTGAGAACACTTGCTCGGTTACAGTTGCCTGTGGTCAAGACTGCATCATATCACTGCATCAGTTGTGGTGTGGAAGGGACGTCACTTGATAGTTGTCTTTGTATGAAAGTTATTGCCAGTTTCCATGAAGTTACTCACAGGGGAGTTAAGAAAACTCTGAGTAATGAGAACTGCTATGTGGAAATGGCACTATTCTTCGTGTTTTGGCATGTTCCTACTCTGAATTCAGACATGAACTTAGTCTGCCATCTTCTTGCTCAGTTTCTTCATTATTTAGACAGAATATGCAGTGTTACTTACAGGATTACACTATCTCAATCAACAGCACTGAAGAGCACCACTGTAGCACAGTGTAGCACTGAGGGCAGAGGTTGGGTCGTGGAAGGGAACGGACTGCCCTTCTGGTGTAAACTGGGGTATGATACTGTTAAACGAAGGGAAGGAGTAGGTTTGCATGCAAGGTTAACCCACGAGGGTGACAAATAATGGTTTTGTGAGATGACCACCCTAATTGTGGAACTGAGACAGAAATGTGAAACTATTGTGTGGCTTCTGGAGGGAGTTTAACTTCTTTGACTGTAATGAATCTTTAAAAAAACACTTTTCTAAATGACTTGATTCTTAAGCAGTTCATATTTCGAGAATAGCGTTAAGACCTATCAATGTCTGTCTTGCTTTTGTTGCATGTCTGTGGCTAGAGGAATGTTTGGAAGTGCTGCTGATTGGATGCAAATTAGTGATGCTAGTTTCATTTTGTTAATGGCAAGTGAAAAATAAATTGTGAATAAATGATGTAATTGGCAGTTTTCATTTTAAGATGGACTGCTTCAAAAACGTGCTTGCTGTTGTGCTGTGGTGGGAAAAACTGCTTTGAAGGGCTTATACCTGGTCATTTAGAATGGGTAAAGGAAAAAATCAAGAACTTGCACTCTGACTGGTGGGAAGCCACCATGGAGATCAGTGGTGTGTCGTCTTGGGCAAAGTTGCAGCAAAGCTACCAAGTGGAGGATGGTGCACTTTATTAGTGCAAACGCTGATGTTGATGTCGCAGCCAAAAGATGAAACCTTGGTGTGCAGGTCCCTGAACAACCTGTTTTTGCAGTGCCTTAAGACAAGATTTTGGTTTGTTTTGTGACTGTTAAGAAAAGCAATGTCCTGATTTTATGTGGCACAATAGGGCTGGTAAAGCTGCTGCAGCCTCTGTGACTGGTGTGTGGATATCAAAAGGTGGGCAGGGAAAGAAAATGTTGGGGATTGGATGAGGCACTGACTCTCCTTTATAAAAGAGTAGAGTGATACCCGGGTGTATCTATCAGTTTTGAAAGGTGTCAAAACTGTTGGTGCAACAACTATGGCAGGAGGCTACTTAAATTTGAGTTAGTGGTTTTCATTCCTTGTTTTGTGTAGCCTTACTGCTGGTATGCTTGGGAGGTCTGGGGGAAGAAGAAAAACTTTCATTCTCTGAAACTTTGTCAAATGTCATGGCTTTTAGTGACTGTATTTGTCATACGTCTTCCTTTGTTCTTGTATGCTCTGATAAATGACTGTGCTGTCCTATGCTTGTAATTGGAATTCTCTTTTTATCTTCTGTATAAAGGCGTCTCCAGGACTGCTGCAGTACGAGCACCTGGGAAAGAATACAGGGAGCTGGTTGGATATAGGAACTGACTAGTCAGTTTTGTCTCTTTCTCTGTTTTTCCTTCCCCTTACATCTTTCATGTGACAATATGGGAGAAATAAATTCTGAGCTTAGAGTTAATTAAACTCATCTCCTTTAAAAACAAAAGAAAAGTTGACAGTTAGGGTTCACCTTCTGTGTAACGTTAGGAAAGTTACTGTAAAACTTTCCTTCCCCTATAAAAAAATAGCAGGAAATGTTTTGAGTGTGATGGTAGAGCAGCAAATACAAACTGTCTTCTCCCTGTGTTCTTTTGCCTGATAATCTGCCCTGGATGAGAGGTGATTTGATGACAGGTAATGTTTTTGTCTCCTGTGCAAGGATAGGAGTTGGTGTGTAACTTGTTTAACTTTTCGACTCATAAGTGGAAGGAAAACTCCTTTAACAGCTGTACGTGACAGGATTGCTATTGTGCAGAATTTCCAGTTTGGGGTTGTAAGTCGAGTCTACTTTACATTTAATGCTATAGTTTTTAATAATACAACTCCTACAGCTGGCTGTGCAGACAGTTCTCTTCATTCAAACACTGTCTTTTCAGCCTTTGTTGTGAAACCACAACTGCTCTCGTGTGCGGTTGGAAACCCTCAGCTCAGCGTTCAGCTTAGCACATGCGTCTTCACTGAGGCTGAGTACAGAGAGGTGACCTATAGGTGAACTTCCTCAGCCTCATTAGGTGCTTTGACATATTTAAGTGGGAGATGCAATAAATAAGTCATTACTGGACTTATTTGCATATGTGCATGATTACTTCACATGCCTGGGAAGCTGCCATTATAATGATTTGAATGCGATTTCTCAGCACGTGAGCTTCCTATAGCTGTTGTGTACTTCGACTTCAAACTGCTATCCCTTTTCTTAAGCGTTGTGTAAAATGATGTAGTAGATGTGGTTTAGACTGTAGTGTGAAAGACCAGATGTCTTTTAGTTGGCGAAAGCTTAACAGCTTGTGGTGTAACTGCAAGGCTATTACGCACAATGCATATGCAAGAAAACTTGCCTGAAGACAAGCAGTGTGCATGATGGTTGGAAAGGGTGACAGGTAAGCTACAGCAGAGCTAAGCATTGAGTAGGGATACATTAAAAAGCTCTTGGAGTATAACAATAGCTCTGTACCATTTGCCACTCAAGCTCTCCTTTTCTGTTAGGAGAACTTGCTTTGACATTCTTCAGTGCATTCCCCAGAAAGCAAATGCATCTTTCTTTGTAACTACATTTTACAGTTGTTACAAGCAGGGTGTACTCTTCTTCTATTAGTCATTCTTTGGGTAAGACTTTGAGAACTGAAAACTTGAACATGGTTATGGGAATGATTGCAGTAGTCTTTCTGGCACTCTAGTGAGTTTGAAGTGGTTCACTGGTGCTCAGACCTCAAAGTGGCTCTGCTGTGGGGTTGCACATTCTGTGGCAGCCATTAGCTATCTGTACTTTGTCTGACTTCGATGCCTGAGCTGCTGATTTTCAAGGTAAATTAGTCTTGCTTTTTCTTTTCATGTTATCTTTTCCATGAGTTGCTTCTTTCATTTGTCAAAAAAAAATGCAGAGCTCTTTGTTGCGACTTGCTGAAAAGTAATTTAATTTTATTTTTCATCCCGTTGCTTCAGTGTCTTAAAAACAAAGCTGGGTAGCTGGAAAGGCTGGCCTGCAGACAAAGTTATTCCCAGTAGCTCGTTTGGACCTTGTTTGCACAACTGCTTTTGACAGGGGTCTTGGTTGGTGCTGCCTTCCTGCTGCCTCTGGTGCAGGGCCAGAAACTGCTGTGAGCCAGGCGGGGAACTGGCTAGGTTCAGTGCCTTCGCCACACACATGCGCAGGCACCTGTTGTTTTTGCTGAGTTAATTTTGAGAGAGGGCAGTCCCTGAGTCCAGCTTGTGTCAGGCACTGGGACCAGCAACATGCATGGGAAGAGAAGGGGAGGGCAGAGGAGGAGAAGAGCCTGCCTTTGAGTGTTAATGTGGGTGTGTATTTCAGGCCTCTAACTGTGGGACAATCCATGGCCGGGTTTATCTGGAAACAGGTCTTCAGCTGTGACAGTTTTGATCAAGGCAGATTGAGCCCAGATCTTGAACCGCACCAGAAACGGCTGCCTGAATGGTGCAGTCTTGTGAGATGGCATTTGTATTGAGCCCCCTGGACAGAGGGCTGGTCACCCCCCACATCATGACCAAGTCTGGTGCTTTTTAAAGCTGTTGGTATAACAGCTGCCTAAACTAGCTCAACTGCATTGAATCTAGGATAGCTTGAGCCCTTCAAACAAGATAAGTTTGTCTGGCCCTGGCAAGGGGGTAATTACATGAAGCATCACTGCTGGTGGAGTTGAGTGCTGAGCAGTAGCAGGAATCCAGTCTGTGTGGCTCAGCCATTGTCAGGATGGATGATGTGATTGCCAACAGATTGTTTCTGTTATGGGATGCAGTGGAGAGGTCAGCTTGCATCCTATTGGAAAGTAGGGCACATGTAGTTTGAAAAACTATTCCTAGGCACCAGCAGTCTTACTTGTGAGAAGAATAACTGTTTTTATGTGAAAGTGTATTTTGCATCTCTCTGAGAACAGCTCCTTAGCCTACATCCAGCCTGCTGTTACTTGCAGTGAAAAAATTCTGCCCTGATCCTCCCACCCATTTTAAAAAAAAAAAAAAAAGTCCCTTGAACATTCTTGAAAGTAATACTACTCTGAAGCTGCATTAGATTTTCATTTTTGTGTGCCACTGAAGTTGTGGTTTGGAACACAATTGAACGTGGGACTTCTTATTTCTTTTCTGTGGAGTATGTGAAAGGACTCCCCAGCTTTCCCTGTTCAGGGGCCTGTGAAAGGGCAGAAGAAAGGATTGGCTTCAGTCACGACTTTGCTTCTGTAAGCTGCTCATCTTGTTTCTTTTTTGCTTCTGGCATGTGGGTGAATGACTTGAAGATGTTGATTTCCTCTGTTTCATAACATGGAACTGGGAAAGCAAAACCCTTAATCTCCCAGAATGATAATTCTGTTGTGTGAAGGGCTTAGATTCTCATTCAGTTTGCAAACTGATTTCAATTTGCAAGTAAAAAAAGCATCACACCGAAGAAAACTCTGGCTTGATTAAAACTGTTATTCCTTAGTATTATAAGTTGCCTTCTTGTAGTCTTCCAAAACTAGACAAAAGAGAATGCTGAAGCCCTTGGGAATTTTCAGTGAAATACTAACTTTCTCGGGCTTCGTTGTGAAGAAATTGTATTTTGATTGAAATGCATTTTCTCCTGGATATAATAACAGTTATAGTGTTAATCTCTCTTGCTGCATGAAGCCCTTGAAGGTAGAGTTAGATTCTTCTAAATTATTTTGTATTTATGATTGTGTGTTGTCAAGCTTTATCCTGTTCCTGACTTTGGTTATACTGTGCTGTAGTTTCATTCTGATCATCCTCATTGGGATTCTTTATTCCCTTCAGAAATGCAAGAAACTGGCTCAGGGCACTGATCAGTACGACTGTAAAATGTGAGCTCTGCCTGCTTGTGAGGAAAGAATAATGGCAAGTATTTGTCTAGGATTGAGGCACAGTACTTGAATCTGATTAAAAAGTAATTTTATTGGTATTTTGGGTATGATTCGGTAGCTGGTAAGTTATTTTTTGAGCCTTATGTTATTTTATTGGAGCTTTTATATCCCAGTATAATTAGGATATAATTTTTTTTTTCAGCTCACAGAAAGAACTCTCTTGTAGTTGTCCCTAAATTGTCCCAGTCATTAGTAGACTGAAATTAATAAAATTGTTGTAGTACAGGGAAGCAAAGAACCCTGTAGTTAGTAATTAAATGGAAAAGTATGGGATGTTTTACTGGCGGCTGTTTGATTAGAGATGGGATGCAGTGGATTTGAAAGGAGTTGTTGTCTGACTCAAAATCTGGAGTCAAGTAACTGAACTGTTGTTGCTCCTTCCTCAACCAAGTATTGGGCTTCAGAGTGGCACAGCAAGGAATTCCCTTCTTGAGAGGATCTGGGATAGAATAACATCAAGTAGTGCTAGAGATTAAGGCTAGCAAACCTTATGTGTGAAGCTTCTGGTAACCTGCTAATTTATTGATAGCTGAGAGCAGTGAGCTGAGGACCCTTTCTGGATTTGGTATTCATTTGAAGGTTAAGACAGATGCTTCTAGGAGTCAGGTAGGTCTATTAAACCCGGTGCGAGTTGTGAATAGGGAATACCTAATAAGTCATCATGCTGTCCTCAGTTTTCTGATGTGATGACTCCGTATTAAAACCTACTGAATTTCCACTTGGGATGGAAGGGAAGCTGTCGAATTTCTTATGTTGCAAAAATCATTACTGTCCAGAGGGTGCCAGCTGCTGCTGGCACCAGAAGAGGTGTAACTGAGTCAAGCTCACAGCAAATGTTTACTGAGCTGTGCCTTTTTAACAGCTTGGCTACAGCACCATGCAAGTATGGCAGGCTGCCTAAAGAGCTCCTGGCTCTGACCTAGCTGGCCTGGGCCTTCCTCGAAACTGGGTGGTGCTCTGTCATGTGGCTGACAACATCTCACTGCAGTTTTAGCATCTGCTGTGTGGGAAACAAATCCTTGCTCTGTCTCTGAACTACACTGAATTTATTTTTTTTCTTCTGTTTACTCCAATTAATTACCCATAGTATTTAACCAGAGCTTCATGTTCCTCTATTGATTGTTAGATGACTTTCTGACATGCCTGTAGCTAGCTAGTATCATCTTTTCCTGAGTCTCTTCTGGGTAGCTCTGCTTCTGACATCATCCTTCAGAAGCTATTCTTTCAATATTGATATATTTTTTTATATAATATATATGTAAATGCACAAATGTGCAAATTGGCCCTGATAAGCATTATTAGCATCATTCAGTCTGAATGCTGTGAGAATCTCAACCCCAGTTTTGACCCTGAAGCTGAGTGGCTCTGCTGTTGGCAGGCAGGATGTTGTTGGCTGCTCTGTTCCACTTAGTCTTGGAACTTCTGCTGCTCTTATTGCTTATTGATAAAATGCAGTAGTGTGCAGCCTGCCAAAGATGTTTTAGAAGTTTAGCAGGCTCTCGAAGACAAGTGTTCACCACCTGTGATAGACCTAGTCAGAGTGGCCTCTCTTCACAGATTTGATAGGGAAGAATGGGAGGTTTAGCCTTCAAGAAAAGGGAAAGTGAACGCCATTTACACTCCTCAAGTGTTTAAATTTGCTTTATTTTTTACTTTGACACAATGTTTTGGGTTTGTTTTTTTTTTTCCTGGTATTTACAGATCTAAAACACAAATATGCAGCCCAAGTTAGTGGTGTTCTTAGCTTTAACTCAGTTGGTTCAGGAACTTGTGTCTAGAGAGTGGTGGTGCATGCAGTATGAATACCAACTCACAGGCTTTTTTCTCTTTTCAGTTACACATGGGAAGCCATCGATGCAGACAAACATGTGCTTTATAAAATAAACTTCTGTTTTGGTGTTGAGAAGTGTGGAAGATCGAGTGCAATCTGTGCATATGACATGAATAAGAATACCTCTCTGTCTGTAGGTAAGTAAACAAGTGTCCTTCCTCATAAGTTGTTCATGTTAATGGATGGTCCTATAACTACTGCAAACTTTGACATGTTAGCAAAGATTTTTTTTTCTTTTCAGAACAGCGTATAACTTTATTCTGTTGTAGATTTACTGAGGAGATTTGGGAAAGCTGGTTTGATTGCAGATAATCACTTCACAGGACAGTGAAACTTATCGTATGTTTTAGCTAACTGTACCCGAGTGTGGAACTATGCAAGGCTTTCTCGAGCAGAAGTAGTTGCATCTACCTGTGGCAAGACATGCACTGTGTGTAGCCTTGTTTGAAACTTGATACTGAACACAGGATAAAGCTTGAGTTATATTTCTGAACTATACCACAACCTAGCCTGATGTAACATCAACTCTTTGTTCAGAGTCAGGTTACTCTGTAATGCAATCTTGGAGTATTGCTGAGCTTCAGGGATGTCATCCTTACACCGATACACACAGAATGGAAATAATTACATGCAGTCTTCTGTTTTCAGTTATACTTGTAAACTACTGAAGCGGACACTAGATTAAACAAGATGTCCTTGGTGTTCTGAGAAGTGTGAACTTCTGCATGCTGATCTAAATATGAAACTGGCATATTCCTATACACATGCTTGCATGTGGTTTCATCAGCTGGAAGCAGTTTGTGCTCTCAACAGTGTATGTGTATTTTCATGTAGGCTTGTCTCTTTCAAGGTTGCTTCTGTACTTTAGCTAGTGCAACAGCAGTATATGGATACTGATGAAGAGGTTTTCTGGTAGTTGGCTATTACTTCTAACGGAATAAAGCAATAGCTTTCTGAAGAGTAATATCTCTTCAGACTGCCTTTTAATAGCTGCCAATCTGAAGTCCGAATTTAATTGCTTGCCAAGTCTTGCCCTCCATTAGCAGACAGCTCTTAAATGCTATGACTGTTCAGTAAAAGTGTTTAAGCTTGAACTGCTGGTGGGAAGGAAGATGATTCTTGCCTGTATGCAGATGTACAGCAGGTAGTTAGCTGCCATTCTCCCCATCCCTCTCCATTAACTGTAGTGATACTTTGTTTTCAGGCTGTGGTCAGTCAGTGCTTTTCAAACCAACAATGGTTTGTGACCCAGGCTTATAAAATCACTGGGTGCATGAATAAAAGTATGTCTCAGTTCATGACTGCATGTTTTTGGTTTGTTGAGGTTTTTTTTTTGTTACGTGCAGTATGTTCAAGGCCCAGAGTTTTCTGCAATGACTGGTTGGATTCATCTAAGTTCAAACTGCAATTTCATGTAGTAGCATCTTTTACTCTGAGGAGTGTAACATCTCAGGGGGAATGCCACTAATGTTTTTCATTCCATAAATATAGAGCAAGAAGCCTTGTGACTAGCATTAATGTGTGTCAATTTGATGTACTAGTATTGGTGTTAGGACCCCAAAGACCTCTGCTAGAAAAAGCTCTTCAGCTTCATTGATTGACCTTAGAAGATTTCAAGGTACAGGCAAATGCTTAGGTCTTAGATGTCAGTGAGGATGGAAATGACATAGTACTTACTTAATATAGTTTGCCACATAATGACTTGTGTGCCACATAATGACTCGTGTGCCATTTAGCAGATATTACTGTAACTGTTTTTTAACCTGAGTGGTGTAATGTGTGGTTTGTCAAGCTGCAGTAGGAGGACTGGACGTGAAATGATAACTTCCACCTAAATGCTCCCTTCTTCTTGTCAACTGATTGGATGTCTTCCATGATTGCCTTTTGCTTTCCAAACAACTGAACAGATGGAGTGAATAAGTAAAAGGTTTTGTGGACGGTGCCTTTTATACTGATTTAACGCAACTGTATAACATGGAGTATATGGTGCTAATTTTTGTAAGCTGTACTAGCTAATTTTAGTGTATTCCTTTTGGAAGGAATGCATTCCTAAAGTCATGAAGAAATATGAGTGATTGTTGAAGAGAAAGCTTAATATTATGGAAAAGGTGGTTGCAAAACTGGTGCTTTGGAAGGAGCCTCTTGGGAAGCTGATCATATGACAGGATGGTTCATGAGACTACTTGCTCTGTGAGCAGGTATGGGAGGAGTCATGTTACACTGAAGAAATTCTTGTTAAAACTTTTAGCAAGTTCCCAGACTTGTTTCAAGTGTGCAGAGGGGAGGAACACATGTATATTGGCCTGTACTAAACAAGATATACTGGCTTAACTTGATTTTTCTTGAATATCACTTTGAGGAGACTAGAGTTCTCACAAGGCCTTTAGGGCAATGTGGTGTGTTCTCAGAGTTGAGGTAAAACTACTGCTTATAGAACATCGAGGTAATTCCTCGGATGGTGCTGCCCTAAGTTCCCTGGTAAGCTGGGGCTTAAAACTGTAGACATTTGTAATCAGAGTTTTTAATTGTGTGTGTGTATTGTTACTATATACAACTCTTTTGACTAGAAAGTTCTGCTGGCTTCCTTCTGCTAATATGATGGGGGGGGGGGGAGGGGAAGGATTCCTTGCCAGCATCTTCTAAGCAGTGATGTGATAAGTAAAAATCTTGTTCTTATAGCAGCTACTTAGGTTTAAAAAGTCTGCATGGCATCTTTTTCAGCATCAGTGCTAGAAGTCTTAAAAACTTGAAGATAGCCTTTTGATAATGAGAAGGGCAGGAAATATGAAAGGCCTGAACCACTGACAGCTTCCACTGAACTGCAGTGGTGGTAACATGTACCACTGTTGGAGGTTCTCAGCCAGTGCACATGCATGTGCAGGTTTAGTCTGCACTGCTGTTGTGCACTGGTGTATCTCCACTCTTACTTTCCTTTGAGAAGGTGGAGGGTTATTTAGTGATCTGTAACACTGGTCATTCCCCTTTTTTACAGGAAATGGCTGCTTCAGGATGAGCATCTTAATGTACCCTCCTGAAACACAGTTATCGTAAGCATGTGCACCATGGTAGAAGAGCTCTGAGCTGCTGATGGGATGTTGTGTTTGATAGTGTTTCGTTGCTGTTCTAACTGCCACTGTTCCAGCTTTACCTACAAGTTTGGTGACTGTAGTTGCTTTCTCTCTGCTACAGTTCAACACAGTCTATGATCATCAGAAAAAGTCACAAATGCATCTCTGCTCAGTTCCTTTGCAGGACTGGATTGAAAAATAGTGCTGGGGAGCTTTTTGGAAAGCCACCAAACAGTTCCTGTCACTAGGAGAAGCACTGGCAGTTGGTAACAGCCTTGAGTATGGGTGCATGGAGTCATGTTTCTGCAGAATATTGCCTTGACGGTATTTTTGAGGTTCTTGTACCCTCTTCCTGCCCAGTTCTCTTACTTATGCTCCTTTTGCTCTTGGGTTATGTTACTTGGGTGTAGTGTAGTTTTGCTTGCCTTGAGGAGATAGCAGGCTGGGTCAAGTTCCAGCGAGTGTTTCTAAGATGAAGCAACATCTGGCCTAGGTACAAAGCTGATGTCTGCAATGAATACAGATTTGTCTTGCCTTCTCCCTAGTGTAGACATAAACAAAAATGGGAAGGGGGAAGCTGGTCAATACTTGTGTTTTATAGTGTTCTGTATAATTCAACCAAAACTCTTTGCAAAATTAATATCTATGTATAAAAAATGGACATAGTGGAGTTAGCATGCTACTTCTAAAGGGCTTGGTGCTTAACACTAACCAAAGTAGGTTTGAACAGGAACATTTCAGTGGCCTGAGCTGGTGCTCATCATGACTTGAAATGTGCTTCATTTTTCCCCTTCATGTCGGGTGCTGGAGAGGAGGAGAATGCACAGTGATGCAGCACTGACCTTTGTGTTCATGCTGCATGCTAGCTGTGCTAAAGGAGATGGGAGCTGCAGGGAGACATGCTGAGGCAGTGGATCTCTATTGGGTTTGTATGCAGACAGCGCCAGTACAGTGGCTGTGATCGGGCACCAACAGGTTCTTCATTAAGTAGACTTAAGGTGATGTGTGCACACAGCTGAGAAAGCCAACTGTATCCTGGGCTGCATCAAAAGAAGCACAGCCAGCAGATCAAGGGAGGTGATTCTACACCTCTACTCCATGCTCGTGAAGACCCAGTCTGGAGTACTGTCAATTCTGAAGTCCTCAGCACAGGAAAGACAAGGGCGTGTTGGAGTGGGTCCAGAGAAGGGTCACAAAAATGATCAGAGGGATGAAACACCTCCTTTGAAGAGAGACTGAGAGAGTTTGCTCAGTGTGGAAAACAGAAGGCTCTGGGGAGACGTTATTGCAGGTTTTCGATACTTAATGGAGGCTTATAAGAAGGATGGAGAGAGAGGGCTGTTGGACCTGTTTTGATAGGACAAGAGGTAGTTGTTTTAAACTGAAGGAGGGTAGATTTAGACTAAATATAAGTAAATAAATTTTTTATGATGAGGGTGGTGAAATACTGGAACAGGCTGCCTGAAGTTGTGGATACCTCGTTGCTGGAAATGTTCAAGGTCAGGTTTGGAAAGGATTTGAGCAATCTGATCTAGTTGAAAATGTCCCTGCTGACTGCTGGGGGATTGGACTAGACGACCTTCACAGGTCCCTTCCAACCCAAATAATTCTGTGATTCTGTTATGGACTCTGTCATTGTGCTAATGATATTTTTAAAAATGACATAAAGGCTAAAAAGCTGATAAATAGAAGTTGGTGAGAGGAAGGAGTGAATTGTGGTACTTGAAAGTAGTTGGTAACAGTTTTCTGGTGGAGTCCTTTGTTCCTAAGACAGTGATTAGTTTGTACTGTCAATTGCTGTTGTGCTTCTTAACATTCAAATTGTTTGCTAAAAACTTTTGAGAAAGTAGAAGTGTGATTAGAGATATGAAACACTACCTTAACTTGGATCTAGTGTTCCAGTTGCAAGAACCACAAAGGTTTTCAGTTGTACTCTGATAAAGACTGTCTTCAAGTGAACTCGTATGTCTTGTACTGCTCAGTGCCTGAAACTAGAGTCTGGTGCTGTAGTGTGATTAAACCCCTCCTTTTTTTTTTTTTTCCTTAAACTCTAGGTGATGTAGGCTTGCAAAAAATGTCTAAAAATCTTCTGGAACTCAACACTACAAAAGACTGCTTTCAGCAAGGAGGTCAGCACCGAATTCAAAGCAACATTAACTTCCTGTGTGGGAAAACATTGGTAAGTCTAAATCGAGTGTTCTTATCTTCAATGGAAACGTCATGTATTTCTAATTTGCTTTTAAAGTAGACTTGCTGCATTCATGGATGTGCAATAGTTACTGAGTGTCATAGCTTAAGGAAGAGCCAGCTATGTTTTAGTACCAAAATAAGATCATGATCTACTCTGACTTTAAAAATTCAGTCCCTGTAGAAAATAATTGCGGATCTACAAGTTAGCTCTGATCATGGGTTTTTCTGGGCTTTTAATGTTTTTACAAGGATTGCACTCTGGTGTTATAATGTGGAGAAATAAGTCAACAGTGGACAGGGTGCTGGAACAATAAGAGCTATTGTTTAAATGCTGGCTGTGCCCCAGCTGTGGACCTAGCAGGTCTGTTTAGTAGAACAGCATCAAAGAAAATGACTGACCTCTTATGGGTCAGCATAGCTGACAATAATAAGCATTGTTTTGTCTGTCCATAGTTGAGCTACCAGTGCTTACACAACCAGCTTGGCTTCTGGGGTTGTAGTTGTTTGTGAGAATCTGCTTGGAGTGTGAATGGAGATCCCCGAAAAGCTCCTAGGGGAGTATGTATATGCAATTCACTTCCACATGCTTTTGTAGTTACACTTTCCACACAGCTGACTGATACTACAGCTTGGTTTTCTGTACAGGCTGTGATGGGTTTACGTATTTGTGTATGAGAGATAAATACTTGTTTGTACCACTGTTGATTGACACCGATGATGCTGTTGCACACTCCCTCTTGGAAATCTAGCCAATTTTAACAAAGTGCTAGTGCAGCGGAGATATTGAAATGCTTCCTGTTCTGTTTCAGCAGATGGCTCTCTAAACTAAATTAAAGACAATTGCTCAACTCAACAGCTGTAATACCAGATCCTAATGATCTTCAAACTTCTTCTAGTTAGCATAGTTTTAACATCTGTTCTTCATGTGACATGGTAAAAGGATTTTGTCTGGAGCAACTTGTTTCCAACATTTTCCTGGCAGGTTTAAACGTGGAAGGAATCAGTTTAAATACGCTAAAGTGCTTCTAGCTGAGGTGATGGAGGGAGAATGGAAAAATCTGATTGTTGTCTTTCTTGAAGTAGAGACATTCACTTGAGCATCCAGCTCTCAACTATGGTAGCACCCCCATCTTGAAACAGATAAAAATGTGTATAACATGAACCTATAAAAATAAGTAGCTGAGGTTGGAGAAAGTCTTTCCTTGTAGCAGAGGAGGTTGCTAGTCACTCTGCTTTGTAGAATAAAAGACATCAAACTGGTAGGCCGTACATTGCCTTGCTCTTAGTCCATTTATGTATGTTTGTATTGGCATTTTCCTTTCCAGAAGCTAGATGTGACTGTTGCTTCTGCCAGTATCAATTGGCATAGTGAGCACTTCTAAAAGATGTAGTGCAATTACTGCGTATCAGGACTGGCACATCTTAATTTGAGACTTGTTGTATATGTAGACTGAGGAGGATTTGGCATGCTGCATTTTCCTGAGTTTGTCAACAAAGCTTTTAAATAACAAACTTGCTGCTCAGAAGTGCTATTAAGAAACTGTATGTCCTTTCTCTGTGGCGTGCTGTGTTTTGTTTTTCTTAGTCTTGAATGAAATTCTTGCTGTGTACAGGTGTAAAATGAAATGTAAGTATTGTTTTTAAAGAATTTTCTTTTCTCCTTTAAATAGGGTACTCCTGAATTTGTGACATCAACAGAGTGTGTACACTATTTTGAATGGAGAACCTTTGTGGCTTGCAAGAAGGACTTGTTTAAACCTGTGAAAGAGGTAATCTATGTACTATCCATGCAGAAGTTATGCTTCACACATCTGGCAGTTTTACTGTAACCACCTGCCCCAACCCTAAACAAATCTGAACAACCTCCATAGACCTTACATTTTCATAGGCATATGAAGCATCTGTTGGAACTTGGTGGAGCTGAACATTTTGAAGAACTCTTCAGACATTATGATCTGGATGGCTGTTGATAGTAGAACTCTTGTAAAAGCTAGAGCAGAACAGTCTGACTTTGGATGCCACATTTTAGTCAGCATATCAGCTTTAAGTATTTGAACTTCCAGACTTGAAAGCCTTTTCCACATAATAACTTGGTTTGATATATGCCCACTTGTAACTTCTCCCTACTTGTGTACCATGGATCGCGTGTAATTTTTTGTTGTTGTTCTAGGTCCCTTGCTATGTGTTTGATGAAGATTGGAAGAAACATGACTTGAATCCTCTCATCAAACTTTCAGGAAACTACTTGGTGGATGATTCTGATGATGATTCCTTGTTCATAAACATCTGCAGGGACTTAGGTGTGAACACTTGCTTGTGTCACCTGTCAGTGTATAAATTTCTAGTAATGTGGTTCTTTTCCAGTGCCTCAGTTGACGTTGTCCTATGGCCAAAGATCGATATTTTAGGACTTGCATTATTGTTTCAAGTTACTTTTGATGATTTGAAGGCTGCTTTCTGTGAAGCCAAGTCTTACTTATGCCCCTTCTGGATGGGCAAGTACTGTTATAAAAGTTGACAAACTGGACTGAGTGAAAGAGTTTAGCTTGTCTTGTAGCTGCTTCTGTTTGCTGCTAAGTAGGACCGAGATGATGCACAGCACTTCCCATGCTCTAAATTTATCACTTTGGGCTCCAGTTTCAGATAGTTGCTTAGTTTAGTTCCAAGTGAATGTCCTGAGATGCATCTAAAAGAGTGTTTAGGTGCTTGGGCAGGTAATGGTGCATAGCAAGCACTTTCATGTCATTTGGGAGCTATATATGGAAGGAATTAAACCAGCTAAATAGCTCATTTGAAAGTTGCTGAAAAGGCTAGTTTAACTGTGTACTCCCACTGCATTTTTTACTTTCCAGATAAATATGTATTTAATGCCCCATTTAAGGGTTTATCAGTCTAGTTTTAGTGGCAGATCTATTCTTTTAAAAATCCCATTAGTCTCAAACTTTTTACTGGTAACTTTGAATAAGATGGTTTATAACAAACAAAGGAGAGGGAAAACCCTTCCCTGTGAGGAGAGGCTACCCGTAACTTCATATAATTTTGTTGTTGTGACCCGCCCTGACTTGGCACACTTCTAGATGTTCTTAAAGCCCTAGGCATCCAGCAGCTGTAATAGCTGCAGGTACTTTGACAGGAGAATGAATTAGCTGTCCCTGAGAACAGGGAAGCATGAACTTCCCTGCATATATCTTAAGTGCCTCAGGTGTTGTCTTGCCAGTCTCACATCTTAATGTAATCAATTTTAAAGGTATTTTTAGAAAAGGGCGAAGTAATGAGTGATGAACTCACAGATAAAATGGCAGGGTACTTGAAGTGGTGCAGGGTTTAGAAACTGAGTCTTATTTCTACAATCTACAACAGGAAGCTCAAGTGGAGAGACCAGAAACTGCCCCGCTGGCAGTGCTGCTTGCTTGTTACGTGAAGGTCAGGTTTATGATGTTGGCCATCCACAGGAACAGCTGAAGCTTCATGACAAAGACAGGTATGTAGTTTTGGTGGTGATGCTTCTGTAAACACTTCTCAGTCATATGGGCTGGAAAAAGCAGTCTTGGTAACAGATGAATCTTCTAAAACTTAACATCAGTACCACTTCAATTTTGAAGTATTGGCAGAAATAAATTCTTCAGATACTGTCAGGGCAGAGTCTTTTTTAGGCATCCTATTGTACTGCCATAACAGATAATTTTTAGTTCTTCGTTATAAAGGACTCCTTTTTACAAAATTGCAAAACTCTCAGAATTGAGGTATGATCGCTATTCTCTGCCTGCAGTCAGAAGAGTGAGATTTGATCTTGTCTGTCTGCTGTCTAAGCACCCACAGGGTAAATGCCTGTGGCTCTCAGTGGGTTTACTTGCTCGGGACCAGGGGTAATCTTAAAGTTGAGAATAGGACCCCATGTTGCCCTTTTGTATTTTTGCATTAATGAATTCTTAATAGAAGAAATAGATAAGCAATGCAATATTTATTGTTCCTGGTGCTGGCAGAGATGGGACTAGGAGTAACTATTTGTTTGATGCCACCTCTGTTTGCTGCCTTTAGTGCTAGAAGTGTAGCTTGAAAGAAAAACACCAAACCACCCAAATAATCCGGTGTGGCTCAGGGGACTTATTTACCAGGCCGATCATTCTGAACTTCAGGTCATCTGAGCCTGCTCACCTTGTCTATAGGGTCAATAGCACACTGTTGATTTCTGCAGTATGCTTTTTATCTCAGATGCAAGCTGAAGAAAATAAACAGAATAACCAGATTAATATCAGGATTACTTCATTGACAGGGCTGTGAGGGTTCTTTTGGTTTACAAATGAAGTTATGAGCCCTTCATTGCAGGGCTTTCCCTCACAGGTGAAACAGGTGTCTGAAGTGTTCTGGACCAAGGCAGAAGCTTACATATGACCAAGCACAAGCTTGTTCTTGCGTTCAGGTGCAACTACTACTCTGTAAGAGTGTATTGCAAGAAAGCTTTATCTTAGGATTGAACAGATCTTCATTACTTGAGAATTCATTGTATGTGCTCAATCAGACTAGGATAGCCTGAGAAGGGAGTAAAATGATGATTGTATATTTGCGTCTTAAGGTATAAAGAGGCCAGTTAGAGGTGTGGCTAACCTGAAGTCAGACTGTCACCTCTCTGCAAACTGTTGTCTTCTGCCTGTTAGACTACATAGAACAGTAATACTTACTTAGGTAGTTCTGTTGATCTGCTTGTGCTCTCATCCAAGTCATCTTGCCATTTGCCTCTCCCTGTTGAATAGTTGCCATGTTTCATTCTCCTACTCTTGCCTTGTGTCATCTACCCCAACTGCCTTGCTCCTGTCAATTTGCTATTGACTTTATCTTATTCTTAGTTCTGGGAGCAGAATGGAAAGAGATTATATATACAGAGGTGGTAAAGTATAGGAAAGTGGTAAAACATGAGTGGTTATTACTTTAAAAAGTTGCTAGAGTGTCCTATCATATCTCGTCTCCAGTTTGAGAGTTTGTTCTTGTGACTGTTAGCCAGGTTATCACTGCAATATGGGTTGCGAGGCATTGAGCGTGGTCTTAATTGGGGTGCAAGGTGATGCTGTGTTAAGTAATTTTGCTGGCACTGTCTTAATCTTTATTTTGGTTAACTGTAAGATTAAACGAATAAAGACCTCCATAAAAGTTGCTTCCAGGAGCAGGGCTGCGTTGGTATATTCTGCCTGGGTATGTAGTACAAAGTGAGTGTTCTTTCAAGAATATCCCTCTTTTGTACAGTGCACAGTGTCTTAATTGTATTTTTGGTTTGCCACTTTGTTTCTAGGCTGGTGTTGAGTTATGAGAAAATATATAGTGATGAAGAACCCCCGGACTTCTGCCTGGGCCATAACCCAGCAGTGACGATCACGTTTGTTTGCCCATCAAAGAGGGGAGAAGAGGTAAATTTGCTGGTTTAGTTTGTGTTGAATGGTTGGTCTTTAACTTTGGTATGCATTACCTGCCATTTTTATTCAGGGATGACCAGCGCAGAAATTCCCATGGTTTGCAGCTTGTAAAGAGTGTGAAATCTTAAATATACTATTCAGAAAGCCTTCTAGAACTTTAAGTTAAATTAATTGCTTAGCAATTAACAAGAACTTGAATAAAATTTCCCCAAGAGCTTGTTCTTTCTTGTCTTGACGAATTTGGTTGTTCTTTTCTGGACTCAAAGCTTTGGTCTGGGAGTAGGACAGAGTAAATAGTATTAATCCTTGACACTAGATCTTTGCTTGCTGCTGAACACTTTTCCATCATCAGTCAGGCCAGGTGTGCTTATAGTTGTTGTCTGTAACTTTTCTTTTTTAATCTGGCTTTCCTCAGGAAATAAGTGTTGTCACATGGCAGAAGTCTGTCACTTAGTAAGCAGGCTCCTGAACTCCTTTTAACTTAAAGTAAAACCTTTAGTGTTAAGCATGAACTCAGTTTTTGCAAGCCACAGTTTTAGCCTAGCTTCAATGCGGTACCATGGTCACTTTGCTAGGTAATCTCAGCAGCCCACACTCCTTGAAGTGGGCCAGGGTGGCTATTACTAATGCTCTGCCATTTCATATTGTGAAGTTTTTGGTTGCAGGTTAGTGAAGGAAGAACTCTTGCCTAGTAAATTTTTGGTTTAATTTTTTGTCTCTCCTCTGACCTAGATAGGTACCACACTTCATTCTCATTGCTGCAGAAACAAACCATAGGCCTTTCTCTACTGTCACCTTGAAATACCTCACTGCAGCTATGTGCACGTGTAATATGAGTGGTATTACTAATGTTGCTTGTGCCTGTAGCTTACCTGATACTTACCTGTGTATCTGCCTGCTGTTTTAGTAGATGGCAGAAATACGGATTTATGAAACAAAAGTGAATTTCTAAATGTTTGAGGAATTTCTAAATGTGTGAGGAAAACCAAAACTTACCCCTTTCTGCAGAGGTGCCAGAGTATTTTGCTACAGAAAACGCATCTGATGGAAATGTTGGCAAAAGAATTCTCAAATGTCTTTCAATCTTGATTTGGACTGAGGGAATCAAAGCTACTAAAACACCACTGTCTGAGAGGCTGCCTTCCTTTCAGAGAACACTTGATCTCTGCTCGCCTGTTTGACTCCTTTGAGGGAAAGACAATCCAAGCTGTGCCTGGCAGTATAGGCTCACTTATCTCTGCGTTTGCCAACGTGTTAAGGAAAAGTGCTTTTTAAAGTACTCTGCTGTCCTTCTGTTAATCTCTGATGCTTCACATCTGTTTATTCTTCTAGTAGCTTGGCCTATCATTAATAAAGCTGTTCAATTTCTTCTGAACGCCTATTTTTGAGAGGCCAGAAACAGTGTTTGTGCCTCTTTAGCAGTTTGCAGGTGAAGTTAGTCATTACTGTCCCTAAAGTAATGTGATACTGTTGCTTTAAAGGTTGTATTTCAAATAAGTCTCTACTTATAATTTAAACTCTGTTCACTTCTGTATCAGAGTGCAGGTCCCAAACTCACAGCAAAAACAAATTGCCGTTATGAAATTGAGTGGGTTACTGAGTATGCCTGTCACAGAGATTACCTGGAGAGTAAGAACTGTCTTCTGACTAATGAGCAACATGATATCTCCATTGATTTAAGCCCACTTACTCAACTTCCAGGTAAGCTTACTATTTTGCTTTTGTATTTGTGGTATTACTAGTCAGTTTTCTGGTTCCATGGTTCAAGACAGGAAGGCTGTCTTCTGTAAATATTTGGGTTTTACATCTGTTCTGCTGTGTGTTAGAATGTTTTCCCTTCTTATGTTCATTCAGATTACATCACACCGTATTACGCCAAAGATGACAAGGGGGAATATTACTATTACTTGAACATATGTGGGAAAACCAATGCAGGTGACTGCAAGGACCGCACAGGATACACTTCATCTTGTCAAGTAAAATTTTCAAATAACCAGCAAAAAGTGGCAGGAAGATTTGAGAACCAAACCCTAAGGTGTGTAAAGGCTTTTCAACCCTGCTAACTGGTCTGATTAATTGGTATTGGTTTCCTACTTTGTCCTTATTTGTAAGCAATAGTTGATAAAAAAATCTAAGTATTTTTCCTCTATTTTTTACTTAAAAAAATGTTAACAATATACCGGCATAGCATCAGCAAATGAAGGAGCAGGTGAGGTTGGTAGAGGCCATTGGCTAGATGGGGAAGGAACTTTCACTGACTTTGTCAGAATTGCAGATTGTGCTCTGCTGCCCTTTGCACTCTGAGCTTTGTGTGTGAAGTGGCATCAGGACTGGATGTTTTAGAAGCTGACCTCAACAAGAAAGTATCTCTGCTCCCTTTGCAGGAACATGCATGAATCATTTCCAAGACTACTGAGGTCCAGGATTTTGTGATTTTTTTTTTTTTTGTAATTTTTATTTTTTACCAACTTCAGGACTCCCAAGTGGTATATGGGGGCAATAGTTTGCATGAAATTGCAGAGCGGAGATTATTCACCTAGGTATGATCCTCCGTTTGTAAGCACGTGACAGGCTTGTCAGAGTGATCTTCCAGGAAGCATGACTTTCTCCACCTGCAAAAATAGCCATACTGTTAACTAGAGGGAACAAATATTCTCCTACAACTAGAGTGGCTTTAGAGCATTCTTTAAACTCTATACAGATTCATGAAAAGTAACCAGAAAAATCAATGGACACAAGCTTTTGTTGCAGTAGAAATGTCAGCATGTTGAACAAGCATTTGTTTTCCCTTTGAGACAAGTGATAAACAAGTGTGGATTCTATATGTGAAGAACACTACATAATTGTGTCTGATCCCGTGTTTCTATCTAAAACTGACTTTTTACTCAGATACTCTGATGGGGATCTCACTTTAATTTATCCGAATGGGGATGCGTGTAGTTCCGGCTTTCAGAGAATGACTGTCATAAACTTTGAGTGCAATGAAACAGCAGGTGAGTTTAACAAGCTGTGATGATTCTGCTCAGGGTTTGACTTCCGTGCTTGCTAGTAGACCTTAAGTTCAAAGAAATGCATGCTTTGGGCCACAGCTAACACAAGGAATAAATATTGTTAGAGTGACCATTAACTTCTATGTCTGGCAGGATTGTTTTGTGCTATGTAGTAGCAGTGCTATTCTAAATTTACACTGATGACCAAGAATATTAAGGTATAAAAGAGCTTCATTTCTTAGCCAACAATTAAAACAAACAAGCAAACAAAAATCTTTTTGATGCATGTGACTTGTTTGTGGTTTGTTTTTTTTGGGGTGCGAGGTTTGTTTATCTTATTTGCTCATTGATAATCCTGAGGTCTCCTTGCTTTTTTCCCTTTCGCTCCATGGAAACCTAACATCTTTTTATCAATTTTCAATGTTAAGATAATGATGGTAGAGGAACTCCGGTGTTTACTGGTGAAGTGGACTGCACCTATTTTTTCACCTGGGATACAAAATATGCATGTGTTAAAGAGAAGGAAGATCTCCTTTGCAGAGTTGATGATAAGAAGAAACACTATGACTTGTCACCGCTGACCCGCAGTTCAGGTATGGCAATGAAAACTAGCTATCAGGTACTTTTTGTCCTGTGTTTATATGCGATTCCTTACCTGAACGTTAATCAGCTTTTGATTTTCTTAGTGAATTTCTGGAGCACTGGTGTTCACCTCTTTGTCTTGAAGGGAGCAAATGCCTTATGAGAGTAGTGGTATCAATGACTGCCTTGGTTGCTGTCATCTTAAATGGTCTTAAATGTGGCTCCTTTGTTGTGATAAAAGGCAGTTCGGTGGAGAGGCTAGTATGGTTAAGTCAGGTGATTTGTTCTTAACTACTGCTTGTATTTCAGAGTTAGCCCAGAACTGGGAAGCTGTGGACAGTAGCTTTTCAGAAGCAGAGAGGAAGCATTATTACATCAATGTTTGCCATAAGGTATGGAAGAGAGGAGGAGCTTCCAGCTGCCCAGATGGTGCTGCTATTTGTGCTGTAGGTGAGTCTTTTTGGGGTGTTTTTTTTTTTTTTAAGACTCTGAACACTTGGCAGTTCCTCTGCAAATTAATATGGGTGCCCTGAGTGCCTTCATCTATTTGAGAAAACAGTAGTTAGGAGCACATTTCTTGTGCTCCCAAAGACTCTGGAGGAAATGATGCAAGTAGCCTTTTCTAACCAAAGTACTTCAGGCTTTGTAGCATGGTTTTGGTGATGTAACGACAAACTCCTGATGATATGCTTTCTCGAGACTTTCTGTTTGGCTAGTTACTGTTATTGTAATAGTGTAAACTTCACTTCTTTCCAGGGAAATAAGCGATGTATTTACTGTCTTTACAGATAGAGAAAACAACAGTCAGAATCTTGGAACATTTGTATCTTCTCCTAAAAAGGTTGGAGAAAATATTCAACTTACCTATTCAAATGGAGACCGCTGTGGTGGAAACAAAAAAATCAAAACTGTCATCACTCTAATATGCAGACCAGGTGAGAATATTGACACCCTTTTCTCTGATCCACTTAAAACCTGGGGGTCATTTAATACCTCCAGACATGAATGCTAGATATTAGCATGTGCTTTTGTCTTTTATTTTCTTCTACACAAAAGCGAAGCTTTGGTTTGTTTACTAGCATGATGATGATGTAATTGCAGGTTTTCAGCTCTGTTCACTTTTTATAAAAGTACTCTTTAAAGACCCCTAAGTCTCTTGAACTAAGATTATCCCAAACATGTTGAAAGTATGTTTAAGTGTTTAGCGTTCCACAAGTACCTGGAAGTTATACAAAGCACTTTCTATTCCTAGATTGTCTTGATGGGAAAGACTGATTCTGAACTGAGATCAGATACTTTAATCTTCTCTTCCATTAATTATGTTTTGTCAGAACTGCTAGCAGTTAACAAAAAGCAGAAGCATTTGCAGAGGTTGTTAATCTCCACATAGTAGCCTATTTAACTTTCTCCCAGGTAAATGGGAAACCTGTATTCTTCAGCCTAAGGAAGCTGGATCCTCAAAGTGTACTGGCTTTTAGGATCAGGTTATGTGCTCCTTCTTAACAAAGCAGTTGTTTTGTAGTGATACACCAGGTTTGTGTATCAAAGCAAATGGTTTTTATGGATTTTTTTTTTTTTTTTTTTTGACGAGTGATAGTATTTGGGAACAGACCGAGCAGCATATCTTCTTCTGGCTAAACCTTTATTGTGGGCAGGAGGATGTAAAGAATTTGTGCAAGGAACTTATGATTCTATTTAATCTTCATTTTCAGGGAAGAGATAAGGATAACTTTAAGAGTTATCTTGGTCTACCATGATCTACCATTGGGGAGGAGTTAGTATTCCTAGGATTAAATTCCTAGTTCCTTTTGGCAGTCTGACTGTCTGTCTCTGTGTAACACATTGCTCTTGTGGTACCAGGTGATCTACAAAGTGCTCCAATCTTGATGTCTGAGAGTAAGTGTTCATATGCATTTGATTGGTATACTGCTGCTGCGTGTGTTCTGTCTAGAACTGAAGGAGATAACTGTCAAGTCTCTGATCCTCAGGCAGGTACGTACTTATGTTCAGCACATTGAAAGGTTATGAGGGATAGAACTTGCCACAACACTGAGTGGTTTTGATGCACAGGAACAAAGTGAGTTCAGCCTAAGTCTAAGCACCCATAGCAGTTTTTAAGTATATGTGTATGGAAGATCAGAACATAGTGAGTGTAGTATTTCCCTAGTGTGTGTGGAGGAAAATAAGTGTAAGATGTGTTTCACAGGATCATAGAATGGTTTGGGTTGGAAAAGACCTTAAAGATGATACAGTTCCAACACCCCTGCCACAGGTGAGGTTCCAACACCACCAGGGATGGGACATCTGTGACTTCTCTGGGCAACCTGTTCCAATACCTCACCACCCTCGCAGTAAAAAATTTCTTCCTCATATCTAATCTAAATCTACTCTCTTTGAACTCAAAACTGTTACCCCTCATCCTATCATTACATTCCCTGATAAAGAACCCCTCCCCAACTTTCCTGTAGGACCCCGTTTAGGTATTGGAAGGCCACTGTAAGATCTCTCTAGAACCTTCTCTAGGCTGAACAATCCAACTTTCTCAGCCTGTCCTCGTATGGGAGGTTCTCCAGATCCTCTGATCATCTTTGTGGCCCTCTTCTGGTCTTTCTGTAACAGATTTGTGTCCTTCCCGTGCTGAGGACTCCATTCACTGTAGCAAATCTCTTTCTGTAAGAAAATATGTTTTTAGTGTGTCCAAATTGTTTCTGGAACAATAATTAAATGGAAGGAGGCTTGTCTCGGGGGAGCTGAACTAGCTGTGTGACTACCTGTGTAGAATTGAAACCTGTGAGAGTTCTCAGGAAAAAAATTAAACTGATAAAACTTATTTTTTCCCAATTAGGTTTCTCTTTTGATTTATCACCTTTGGCCAAGAAAAATGGATACTATGTGGTTAATACTACTGAATACTTGTTTTACATAAACATCTGTGGCAGTGTGCCAGATGAGTTGTGTCACACAAAATCAGCAGCGTGCCAAGCGACACAAAGGTGAGTAACTCAAGTTCTGTTGTCAGTAATAGAAGGTCTTTTATTGCATGATATGTTGTCTGTGTGTAACAGTGAACAATTTACATATACAATAATTACTGTGCTGCCTGTAATTAGATTCAGGTAATTTGCATGTAAAACATTATTTGGTAGTGCAGTCGTTGTGCTGCAAGCTGCTTCAAGCAAAGTGTACACGTAATCTTTCTTAGAGCTGTCTTTTGAGATTGAATGAGTGTATCCATTGCTCTGCTTGGTTTCTCATAGGGTCTATAAACTGTAGATTAACTACTGCAGCTGTATTAAGCCAATCCACAAATTGGATTCGGGGTCAGCTGGATTCCAAGAGCTGTCCTAAAGAAACACTGCTGTGCTCAGGATGAGTAGTGACTACCTTATGCAGAGGTGGAGCCCAGAACTGGGATGTTGCACTGTATTTCCATTACTAAAAGTACTGCACAGGCACAGTCCCAGTGTGTACTGCTACTCTGACAGCCTCATTGCTATTATCTTATACACGCTATGTTTGAGATACTATCTGTATGCTTCAAGTTCCAGGTCACCCTGTTGCCAGAGATGTACAGTGCAAACATATGCAGGTGTACTGAGTTGGCTCTATCTGAGTTACTCTCCAGCCAAGGAGAGTCTTTACTGCAGACACTAAAAACATTCTTCAGGTGAAGGTGGTCAAGCTAGGTCTGATAGAGCCAGTGTTAAGCCAGAACTAAACTAAACTCCTGAACTAAAGCTGGTCCTGAGCTAAGGACGTATGAATGCAGTTTTCTTCCCTGAGTGAGAAGACTTGCTATTGTGCAGTGCCAGATCTTCGCTGACAACATGTATTTGCATGGAACCAGTTTGAACCCAGCATTAGGATGTCTGCAGTTCAAATTTTACTCGAAAGTATGGGAACTTGATCTTTCTGTCACTTTTCTAGAGAAAGGAGTGTTTTCTAGATAACTAGGCAAGTTACAGCTTTCTTTCCTTTCTAATGGACACCTGTTCATGTATTAAGTTTCCTTTCGGCAGTGTTCTGCTCATCCTAGTTCACTTATGTCTAGTCAGCCTTATTTAATTCTTACGTTTTATCATGATGTCTTCTATAAACTTACCTTTGTGCTTACTGCTTGTAGGACTTCTCTTAGGGCAAATTAATTTTGTGTTCTGTTTAGTCTCAAAGCCCACTTTTTTTTTTCTAGTAAGGATCAATCTTGGAGTCTTGGACTGCCCAGTTCCAAACTTTCATATTATGATGGTCTGATTCAGTTGACCTACAAAAATGGTACAGCATACAATGATGAGAAGAAAACACATCGATCTACCCTCATAACTTTCTTGTGTGACCGTCAGGCTGGAATAGGTCAGCCTGAATATCAGGTAAGAAGTTCTATTTGAAGGGAAAGATCTCCATCCCAAAATCTTGACAATAATTGCTGCTAGGCCAGTGGAAACAGATTAATGAATGGAAGTATCCAATATCTATAAATCTTGCCAAGATGAATAGTTATTTCTCTTTGTATATCTGCCTCTTGTTGCAGCCATAAAGTTTGTCTTGACCACTGAACTGTAAGCTGTTCACCTAGATTCAGGTTCTAACTTCAATCTTCTCTAGTTTCTGGGCCATGGATATAGTAGTGCTTTTTATTATCTTGTATTTCTTGCTGAAAAAACTCAAACTGGCTGTAAAGTAAGAAGTGGTAGGACTGTATCTCCTGTAACAGAGTAGACAGCAGTTATGTTGATCTAGTTGGCCCGATTCTGTTGGTTTTGGAAAGAGAATTTTGATTACATAGCAAATTACAAGATTTACAATGAAACAGACTTACACAAGTCAATCTGAGAAGGTATATCCCAAAACTAAGGGGAAATAACAACCTTAAAGTATAAAAGAGTAGCTCCGAGTCACGAAGTATGGTGTGGAAAGCCTCACTGACCCATATTCTTCTTTTAGAGAGAAGATAACTATACGTACAACTTCAGGTGGTACACTGAACATGCTTGTCCTGAAATGCCATTGGAATGTGTCGTGACTGATCCCAACACCATGGACCAGTATGACTTGTCAAGGTAGGAAAGTAACATATATAAGGTAGCTTGGCTTTTTTAGGTTAGTGTTCTGGCTGATTGCTTTGCACTAGTGAGGTTGGTTTCCTGTGTAGGTGGCACTAGAAACTTGATCTGTTGTGACAATCTTCACTGCAAGTATCTTGAAATGAGGACATTGTTTCCTCTAGTGTATTGACTTGCTTCCATAGATGCAAGTTAAGTTTTTGGAATGGTTTTGTTCAATAAAAACTCATTACTTTGTCAACTGTGTTCTGCTTCCTAGGAGTATTATTTTTAATTGTAGCAGTTAAAAATGAGGGGAAGAAGTTATTCTGAAATGCCTTATAGTTGTACTGTTTCTTGAAGCTGACAGAAAGCTAGAGAGAATCTATGAAGATGGTGTTCTTAGTGTAGAATTTTCTTTTCCTGCTCAGCTTAGCAAAATCTGAGAAGAGAGGTGAAAACTGGTATGCCATGGATAATTCAATACCAAATGACCACAAGAAGTACTACATAAATGTTTGTCGACCACTGATTGCTGTCCCAGGATGCGACCGACGAGCATCTGTCTGTCAGATGAAATATCGGCATGATCATGTGAGTAGGCTTTCTGGCCCAGTCCAGAGCTGGCTTGCCAAGTGTGTGAGATTAAGGGGTATACAAGGTGGGCACATGAATTCTGGCTTTTGTGCAAAATACAGTGGTATTCCATGTATCAGTAATGTTGGCATAATCGTCGCAGGATGGTAGACCCCTGTCCACCTCTTCAAAGACCAAACCTTTAATTTTTACAAGTGTACTAATGTCGTGCGCATGATTCTTTGCAACACAGGACAAAGAATCAACCGAGGCAGACAGATTGCATCTCTGCTCTGTAAACTACTGCAGTCTGAGACTGCCAGCATTGCTTGGGAACGGACTGCTCTCTTGGGCATTCTGTCTTGCTTCTGTCTTGTATTAAGTTGAACCATGGAAGAAATGTATTTAAAAGTTCTTTGTCAACCCTCTCTGGGCTCTTTTTGGCTCTTAGGAGTAAATGAACCAATAAGAAAAAAGAAAACGAAAACCAAAAACATGGAGGGTAGTGGTCATGGGGTCCTACTTCTCTGTTTCTCTGAAGTGTAACAATTTATCATGGGAATGTTGGTGCTAACAGGCTGGATGGATGCTTTGCTCAAGGCCTTGCCTCAATACTACTGAAGGCTGCTATAAAGATGGAGGCACTTTAGGGTTTCGTTACTTCATAGCTGAAGACATTGGAGTAAAATGTGAGTGCACTGGGTCACCCTAAATGCAGAGGGTTTAAAAAAAAAAAAGTGGAAAAAAAAAATCTGAAATCTTTGTGGACAGAGCAGATTTGGATGTGTATTCTTCTGTTTGTTGCTATTGTTAACTTAAAATGGTTTCTTAAAAATAGGAAACACCAGTTACCTTGCAGAAGCAAAGATTATTTTGAACCTTGGTAGAAGCACCTGCTGTTGTTCCATTGCTCAGTTTCTGCTAGTGTTTTGTAGGCTTTGCTGAGCACGGCAGATCCCTAAGGTCAATTCTAAGCATGCCTGAAAGCTTCCACGTACCATGTTTTAAAGAGCAGTACAAATTAAATCCTACTTAACCATGCATGAGACAGTTCTTCCTAAATTCCTAAGCTGCGTAGCTGTTAGGCTGAAGATGGCTGTTGTGAGGTGCCTGATTGTACTAAAAATGGAAACAGAACCATGCCTGCTTGTGGAGCTTGTCTGTTAAATATGTGAAACTTAAGTACAGAATGAGGGAGAAATGTAAGGGGTTCTTTACACCTTTGTTATCTTTGTAACTTTCAAGATAACGTTCTGTATTGTGGTAGATATTTTCTTTTTGTCTGTCTAGAATTCATCACTTGAGTTTAGAATTGCTGACAAGCTTGTCTTTATTTCTAGGTTTCTTACTCTGAAGTCACCTCCATTAGTAATCTCGGTGTTGCCAGCAAAGAACTAGTACTTGAAAGTCCTGGACACCTTTTTCTAACCTATGTAAATGGCTCTGTGTGTATCGATGCTGATGGAAAGAAAACTACTTATACCACCACCATCCACTTCATCTGTTCCAGGGGCACTCTTGTAAGGATAAATAATCTTTCAGTTGTTGCTTCATTGTAGTAGGTTTTCCATCGTATAATGTGAAGCTACCTGAAGATGTATAGTGTATAGAAGATTCGTGACAAGGGAGAGTTCTCGAGGACTTAAAATAGAGATGTAAAAATCAAGCTGACTTAGATGCTAGACAAGTGTCTCCTACTGTGTATTTTATCATAAGCAAGAATTAGTTAACAACTAACAGCCTCGGTGGACAGTGATATTTCAGACTAATCTAATTAGCATGAAAAATGCATGGGTACTTCAGACTGAGGAGTGGTACATGCAAACATTGCAGACCCTCTTAAGAGGGAGAATATTGTGAAGTGCGTCTTCCAGCTTAGGTTCTGCATCTTCTGTAGCTTGTTGTTTCTGGGTGAGTTCTTGAAATCTATAAAGCTTTTGCTGATACAACTCTACATGCTGAAGTTTAGACTGAAGGGATTGTTAGACTGAAGTTTGCCTAGACTTGTTTGCTCGTTTGTGAATCTGCAGGTTTTACTCCCTTAACTCACATGATCTTCAGCCCAGCAGGTATAGTGAAAATCTATGATGAGCAGTTGTAAACTGCATTCCTTTTGCTTGAAAACACTGAAATGAAGTGTATATAATTAATACTCCTGTTACCTTATTACCTCAGCTAACAGAGTTTTGTGTTGCTTGATGTTTACTTTTCTGGTAGTGAACTATGCATTTTACTCCAAAACGTTTTGAAGTTTAGACTGAGGCAAGTTCAGGTTGTGTATGTCTAGATTACGTATTGTTTTTAATCTGAGTATTTGCATGTCAGATTCAGTTCTTTGTAAAGCTAAATGATGTGCTGAGAGTTTAGCTAGACAAAATTTTCAGCCATGACTTTCAAACTAAATAAGGGAGAGGAAAGTGGCGTGGGAATTGTGTGGATTTGTAGTGAAGTCTTTGAGAAGACCCTGACAGTTTCTCATCAAGTGGAATCTCAAACATGAGAAGGTGTTGGCTGTTACTTATAATGGCTGTCTCTCTGCAATCTGTTTCCAGAGTAGCAGCCCACGGTTTATAGCTATTCAAGAATGTGTGGCCACGTTCTTATGGGAAACTGAGGCTGCTTGTCCAATCAAGGAAACAAAAGATGATTCTCAGGTGAGAAAAGGGGAGATAATTGCATACATGGTCTCAAGATACACTTTTTTTTTTTATTAGCACTCCTGGCTGCCATGTTTAAATGACTCTTGGAGAAAACTAACTACAGTGATGTCTGAGGTTGATCATGATGGAGTCTTAGAATATCTTATTGCTTTTTTCTTGAAGTGTTCCTGAAATGTGTAACTTCTGATTGTGTATTGGAGTGCTCTTTCTTCAGAACAGCCTTGCTTGCTGTGGTACTGAATGTTTCATTCCCTCATAAAGTTGCTAGTAAAACTGAGCTTATATGTAAGGGTACATATTGTCCTTGTTTGCATACAGATCATCAAATGTGTAGAAGCTATTCAGTTGCTTCCGCTTTAAAGGTCTCAACATAATCACGTTGGTGCAAAACCAACCCTCAGTTAAAATTTCCTTGCTCTTAACTAACCTGACAGATGCCATCTCTTAAATCACACTTTGATATGTTGGTATGTCATCAACAGCAATGGACAACTGTACAAAAGAATTGAATGAAGTGTTGCTAATGCCAGAGCTGTGTTCTGGTTGTCCAGATAAAGTTGCTGGTTGTTATCCCTAGCCTGTGTATGTATAAATCAATGCTTTGGCTTTTTAAGCAAGTTAGAGGTAGAACTTAAAACAAATGCAGAAGGAGAAAATAATGCTGTTGTAATTTTTCTTTTCAGTCCTGCTCTGTGCGAGATCCAAACACTGGCTTTCTGTTCAATCTGCAACCATTAGCTTCTGAAAAAGGCTATATAGCTGCTGGAATTGGGAAGAAGTTCTTGGTAAGGATTCTAGCTGTACAATCTGTTGCTTATGGATGCTGTTGTTACATTTTTCCAGACTTGCTTGGTGAGCAAGTGGAGTTTTAATTTGTTCCTCTTATGAAATTTGAGTTGACAAGAAAAATACTGTGCTTGAAGGGAGGAATAGAAGATAACTTGATTAATCTCGGGTGGTCTTAAAAGCATGAGACTTCTGGTTCTTAGTAAACATAAGTTAGCCACACTTTTCAGACTGTGTAGGTTTTCCAGTTTTAGACTGTTGCATAACACCAGTGTGTCTGCTGGTGCTGCAGAAACGGGCAGTGGAAGCCTAGAAAGTGATTTAAATCCATCCATGTCAGTGTTCTTAATGCGATCTGCATGTGTCAGAAATCTTGGGCTGTTCATGGGTATTACCACTGTGTTTTTTAGTCAAAGAATAAACTTGCTAAATCACATCCTGTTCTAGAGGGGAGAATTTGTGAGTCCTGTAAGCTTTAGGATCTTGTTCCTGCATTATAGTTGGTTGTCTTGGGGTCTAGAAATGATAGACTTTTTATGCTGTTTGAAATAGTTCCTGACAAGTGAGTTCTAATGATGTAGAAATGGCTATGTGGACCTAATTCTTCTGATATGATTAATACTGTGTACACCCACATGTTTTCAAAACTTCTAGCTAAACATTTGTGGACCCATGCCAGATTGTGGTAAAATCAATGGCAAACCAGCTGCTGGATGTGAAGCAGAAAACCTGACGTCGGTGAGGCTGGTAGAATTGGATAAAACCCTGTATCTGTCTGGTGAAGGGTTTCTAACTCTTACCTACAGAGGTCTTCTTCATGTGCAGTCAGGTGAGTTCGGATAGAGATGAATGCTGATATTTCACAAAATTTGAGAGTGGTCTTCATTTCTCCCTTTGTTCATGTATTAACTCACTAGGCTTGGTGTTATCAACCAGCTTGTTTAAGTGACTGAAAATTTTAGGAAGAAATCAAATCATGCAGAATGGTAATGTCTCAGTTTTCAATAGTACGTGTGCATTTCAGAACTCATGGAGACACACCAAATACAGTACAGGATTTTTTCCTTACTGAGTAGATGAAAAATATTGCTCCTTGCATGCAGAAATGAATAGTCAGATTGGGAAAATAAGCAAAATCAACTCTATCTCTTTTTCTAAGTGATATCACTGCTTTAAGCTTCAGTTTCATGAATAGTACTCTCTACGATTGTTTCATATCTGAAAGGTTGTTTTTTGTTAAACTTATACTCTTTCAGTATAATTTCTTGAATAAATGCTCTAATACTTCATGTATACCTACTTCATGAACTTACGTCTGTTTTGCAGATAAGGCTAAAGAAAAATGTGTCTAGTTTTTGGCGCCTTAACATATGACGCCTTAACAACAAAACGTTTCTAGGAAAAACAGGATTTTGGATTCGGAAGCCTCAGGTGTTCCTGTGTGTTCATGCTCTGTACACATTGCTAGGGTGATATCTCTTCTTTTCCGAGTCATGACCTTTTCATACCTAATGGGAAACAAGTTTTGATGTCTCATGTGTTTTGCTTTGAGAGCTTTCACAATTTTAATAATACTAGGATACACTGAAAAATGCTACTCCCCTCCGTGATTCTACCATTATTTGTGGGCTGTGGAAAGGGGGACTAAACCAAATTTAACATACACTGCTTAAATAGTATCAGTATTATTTATTCTGCAGTCATTACATTGAACTTCTTACAAACAAACAAAACCCCTGAAATTTTGCTGTATGTGATGTAATTTAGAGGCTGCTGGTACAGCTGACTTGATGTTGATTTTCTGCTTGACTAGATTTTCTGTTTCTTTGAATATATCATGCCAAAGACCTAGAAAGCACAGTTCAGTGAAGGTAACTAATGCTCTTCAAATGTGTCAAGGCTTTCTGGTCTCCCATATGGAGAGTCAGTTGTGGCTGCTAGGCAATTTAGCACAGGTATCTAGAGAGAGAAAACTAGTGTATTTACTGTTTAAAAACATAAGCAATAAGGTAGTGTTTTCCTTGAAACACTTACTACTAAGAAACTGTTAAAAATTTTTAAAGTCGAGTGTTAGCTTGAATTTAAATTCAAATATTCCTGAGTGAACCAGCAGCATATAAGTGTTTGTTTTACAGGATCATCAGACACATTCACGGTGACTTTCATTTGTAATGATTCATATCCTGGAGAACTTAAGTTTGTGCGTGAAGAGATAAACAGTGCACAGAATATCCATAATACTTTTTTTGAGTTCCACACAGCTCTGGCCTGTGCTCCTGCTCCTGTGGACTGCCAGGTTACAGGTAAGTACCTAAAAATTTGCGTGGGCTCTATCTAGCAAATGTTGGAAGGATTAACTGAATGTTAAAAGTCTGTGGAGGAGGGCTTTAAGAAGACCTGTTGTGAAGACATTTGTAAAACTTGTAGAGAAGGAGTGACAGTTAAGTTGTTTGAAGTGGGTTCAGCTTCTGAAGACAAGCAAGATGTCAAGGTGGAACAAGCAGTACACATGAGAGCTGATAATTGTTTTGAAAACCTTCAATCCTTGTCCTGACTGGGTGCTGCTTCAGCCCAGCTCTGAAGAAAATGAGTCAATTTAGTATTGGCCTCTGGAAAAATGCACCTTTGAATTATGGAGTAGTTACTGTTGGGAAGTAACTGTCAAGGGAACTGTTCTAAACTTGGGGTAGTGACATTTTTTATGGCCACGGTAACTTCTCACAATCTATATCTAATGGGATTCTGAGAATTACTTTGCATTACATGTGTTCATAAGTGAAACTTGTATCATTTCAAACAACACTGCTGCAAGTTTATAACAGGTTGTCTTTCAGCTTATTGTATATACCACATGTCTTTCAGATGCTGCTGGCAATGAGTATGACTTAAGTGACTTGAGCAAAGATGGTGAACCATGGGTTGCTATAGACACTTCAAAGGAAGCGAAGAAGCGAACTTTTTTCTTGAATGTCTGCAAGCCTTTGCCCTATGTGACCGGATGCCCTGGTAAGCCAAGTGGCAAGAATTTCTTAACTTGTAACTTCTGGTGCCAGACCTTGTATGCAGAATAACACCCCTGGTTATTTTAGTAGGGTTTCTTGAATCCTGCCCATTCAGGCACTGAACTTGTGCAGACCTGAGTGAGACATGGCAAGGTTATAATAAACACACTTACTCAAACTGAGAGCAGTTCTAATGCTCAGGACTCTCATTGATGTGTGGGAATGCATTTGTTAAGAATGCATTGAGGGAAGTACCTTTGATTTTGTTTTAGTTTTTATAAAGAAGTTAAATGTTGTTGAAGTCTCTGAACTGAGCCTGGAATGAGAAGCTTGTGCTATGTCTTACTGCACTTCTAGCTGATTAGATTTATTTAACATGTTGCTGTAGTGGTTTATCAGTCTGTGGGAGCAGATAAGTTAGAGAGTTTTAAAGATTTCAATGAATGCAGGACAGTAACTTGTTCGATTCCTCATAGGTTTTAGGCACACAATGTTTCTAACTATATTTATGAAAACACTTTGGTTGTTATCTGCTTCAGGAGTTTGAGACGGTCTGCTTTAATGCTTAAAGCTCTTTTAAATCTACTCCATTATGTTATTTTACAACTAACTCTGTGTCAAAGCTTTAAAGTAAAACCTAGGCTTTTTCTTTTCCCTGTAGGTGGTGCTGTAGGATCTTGTGTGAAATATGCTGATAAAAGCAGGAACCTGGGAGTCATTCAGATAAACCCAAAGGCAGCTACTGATGGGTCATTAAGCATTATTTACTTGAATGGTGACACGTGCAAAGATGAGCAGCGTTATTCTACACGTATAATCTTCCAGTGTGATCAAACAATGGTAACTTTCTGTGCTAGTTGCTGTTCATGAGGATTTTAGAGATTGGAAATAAAATAACAAAATAGACAGTATTTATTTCTCTTGGAATGAGGAGGCTGGTTCTAAAAAATAGTAACCTGTATGCAGGCTTTTCCCTTGTCTCTGCTTACGACTGCGTTCCTGAACCTATAGAACACAGCAGTGAACTCTGTTGTGGAATCCTGTGAGCCATCAAAAATGGCTCTTTGCTGAAAATGGGTATTGAAATTTGATAATAGAGATTTTAAACTGTGCAACTGCAATAAAAAAGGATTCTTCAGGTACATTTTGAGTCTTGTGATTGTAATTGTTAGTAAGTCTCCTTCATATGGCTTTTTTTCTGTAGGGATCGCCAGTGTTTGAGCAAGAGGATGACTGTGAGTTTGTATTTGTTTGGAGAACCTTGGCAGCATGTCCTGTTCACAAAGCAGAAGGTAAGTGTAGGTGTTTGAGCTTTAAAATATCACACAAATCTGTGCAAGTAAATACTTAGTGAAGCTATGTTTGTTTCTTGCAATGTGACCCTTTCTGTAAACAGTGCTGGCTTCTGAGCTTTAAGCCAATTAAGAGTCACATCTAACATTGAAAGTAATGTTGAAAGCATCAGGTTTCATGAGAATGCAGTTGATCCTATACCTGGTAAATCATTCTCTCTCCCCCACTGAAGACTGAAAGCTTGTTAGACACTGGGGAAAAGAGACCAGTGGGGAGGGAGAGAGTCAGGGTTTACAGTTGACTGTAGGACATGAAAAAAGGAATTGCAGGTCCTAGCTCTGTTACTCATTTGGTTCTTAGGTGGGAAAGTTGAGTGTGCAGGTCTCTTCTCTGCCCTTGCAGTCCGTGTTTTGCAACTTGTAGATAATGCCTTATAAAACATCTAGATTTCCTGTAAAGGGTCTGTCACAACAGTCCTAGACGTCATTGAAACTGCCAGTCATCTCATGTGGCCTTAGAGGAATGTTACAAGCCTACTGCACGTTAGGACCAATTAATGTGCAGGACAGTGGTGACAGGAGTTGTGGTTTTGAAGAGAGGGAAACTGGTATCTTGTCTTTAACTTGGTACCAACTTGTTGGATACTTGAGGGGAAGATAATAATCATGTGATACAATCTGATGTATTTTAAAAGCTTCATAATATTAAGCGAAGGGTCACTTTAGAACTGAGGACTTGATCAGCAGTGAAGTTACTGGTGTATCAGCTGGTTAGACTCATGCAACTAGAATTTTCCCAAACCTTTTCTGTATACATCATGGTAGACCCATAAGTTGTAGCTAACATCAATTATTTCCTATCTTGATAAATTACTTCTGAACTCATCAAATCATAGCTGTTAAAAGCTGCAATGCTGACATCTGGGACAACTTTTGCTTAGCTCTTGTGACCTCGCTGTTCTTTCCAGATAATTAAGCAACTGCTGGACTTAGCATTTCTGGTTCTGTACTTGACCTTCAGCGCAGCTGAAGGAAGAACCTGTGAGGCCACTTTGACAGAGTTCTTGAACTGCAGTGTAACTTTTGTTTTGCATCTTGCTTTAGTGGCAGTTATAAAAGAGATGTCCCTTTTGTGGCTTAGTTTCATAGTTCTAGATACTGGTGACTCCCTGAAATGAGCTGCTTAGCTGAACTAAATGGCTCTTCAGTGTCACTGCCCTAAAGTGCTGACTACTTATTTTTGTGGCATTAGAAGAGCAACGAAGCTGGAGAAGGGGCTGGAGAACAAGTCTTATGAGGAGTGGCTGAGGGAACTGGGATTCTTTAGACTTGAGAAGAGGAGGCTGAGGGCAGACCTTATTTCTCGCTATAACTACCTGAAAGGAGGTTGTAGAGAGGAGGGAGCTGGCCTCTTCTCCCAAGTGACAGGGGACAGGACAAGGGGGAATGGCCTCAAGCTCTGCCAGGGGAAGTTCAGGCTGGATGTCAGAAAAACATTTTTCACAGAAAGGGTCATCGGACACTGACAGAGGCTGCCTAGGGAGGTGGTTGAGTCACCATCCCTGGAGGTATTTAAAAGATGGGTAGATGAGGTGCTCAGGGACATGGTTTAGTGGTTGGTCAGAATGGTTGGACTCGATGACCAAGAGGTCTTTTCCAACCTAGTGATTCTATGATTCTGTAATTATTTGTGCCATTAAGCTTTTATTGTCGTACGTCTATTTGGCATGGCTCATAGATATTTAATTGTATTTTAAAATCTTAACTTTTCTTTAAAGGAGAGAATTGCCAGGTGAAAGATCCAAGATATGGTCATGTTTATAACCTGAAGCCACTTTCTAGTAAAGATATAAAAGTGAGTACAGATGAATATGACTACTACTTCAGAGTTTGTGGAGAGATAACAGAACATTGCAAACCAGAGGCTCACACTGTGTCATCGTGTCAAGTAAAGAAGACGGACAGTAGTTTCAGAAAAGTAGCAGGTATAGTGTTTGATTAAAAGGAACTTAAAGAATGGGAAGACTAACCCAGGTGTAGATGAAGCTACTGTGTGATACGGTAGGGATTCTTGTTAATCTTGTACATTTTATGAGATAAAGCACATTTACTTCACATGCAAATAGTGTCATGTGTACAGTTATCTTGATACACAGTGAGGAATGAGCTGAACCCTACTGTACTGGAGTAGTACTTATTGAATTACTAGGTCACAGATTTTAAAGGAAGATCGAGATTTTTCTATCAGTATTTTATTGTGCATGTTACTGCTGTCTATGTAATCCTGTTGCCAGAGGAATTACTGCAGTCACATGTATTTACTGCGTTAGCTGTTTACTTTTCTCAACTCTGTTTCTAGGCTTGCTTACAGAAAAACTGACCTTCAAAAATGGTTTAATAATGATTAATTACACCAGTGGAGAAAAATGTCATAAAATATATGAACGATCAACTGCCATATTATTCTATTGTGACACGACTACTTCTGAGGTTAGTTTCAAAACGTATGCTTCCTATACATACACTCTTCCAGAGTTGCTCTCTTTTGAGTGTGTGGGAGGGTGAGGTGGAGAATGTGAACTAGCTTCTTCCTTCAAGGACTGCCTGGTCATTTACAGATTAGGCAGGAGATAAAAAGGTCCTGTGAGGTAATAAAAAATGAGGAATGTTTTGCATTTCCTATTTATGGAAGGTATTTTTGCCATGTCCCAGGAAAGTCAGGGCATGTTGTTCCTTTAAGGGATGTCTGGTATTAGCAAAGCTCTTGGAGATGTTGGTAAGGGATGTTCTTTAAGAAATATCAGCCGTTTCTTTGTAAGAAATGAAAGGCAGGAGGGTGAATCTGCAGGAAAACAATTATTACATGGCCAGACCAAAATAAGCTGTTTATTTCCTTTTAGTATCTATGTATTTGTGCTTTTGTTCCTTTTTTTAAACAATGGTGCCTAGAGTTATTTTTGCTCTTCTTCCTCTTTCATGGAGGAGTCAGAAGCTCCTAATGGCTGCCCAGAAGTGGCATAAACTTAGGTTTGGGAGAAGTCATGCATTCAGCTAGTCAGAGCCATAGTGTGGATTTAAGATAATATTCTGTAAATGCAAGTTCCTGGAGCATCTTAAAGCAGACAGAGACATTTTGGTAGCTTCATTATGTCTAAATGTGAAAGTAAATATCTTGTGTTTTGTTTTTTCAGCCTGTATTTTTGAAGGAAACTCCAGATTGCACCTACATGTTTGAATGGCATACACAGTATGCTTGCCCACCTGTTAAATCTACTGAGTGCTCCTACAAGTAAGTTGTTTCCGCAAACTTACAGTGGAGCTGTTTGGCAGAAACAAATAGTCTTATTGCAACTCAATGCAATATTACCACTTCAGCTACCGTGTTTTGACTTAGTAATCAGCTAACGTGGCATTCAATGCCAGTGCAATGTGTTTTAAGTAAGTTAGCAATTTGTACTTCCTAAAACTAACTTCACTGTAGAAAAACACTTTCTTTGAGCTTCTTCTGGGGAATAAGCTTGATTTCAAAGTGAACCATTGGCTATGCAGTTATTGATGGTCCAACTTGAGTGTGTTAAGTTGTTACAAGTGTCTAGTTATTATTTAACTGTAGGTAATTAAAACAAGAATACAAGTGCTATCTGTTTGGAATTTCCACCAAACAAAGCTCCAGGAAAAAATGTCATATATTTCTGTCACAAACAAGTCTTAGCTCATCAAGATTTGATAAGAGAGGTCAAATGTGGCTAGCAGTTGGCCCAGGTATTAACATCTGGCATGATGATAGGTTTTTATCCCAAGGCAGAACAATCCATTGTAACTATACATTTGTTCTTCCCCTGCACTGGGAGTCTTCACGCTTCAATGAAAAGTCAGAATTTGTTTGTGTTGGCTGAGGGCTGTGTGCATGTGGACAGTTACTGTGGGGGGGTGGCTGGTGCAGTGATACCTCTGCTGAATTTGAGGTTTGTAGGATGCAGTCAGTCTGGTACAGATTGCTTTTCCAGCATCATGCTCTGCTTATAGACTTGCTAGGTTAAAATGTATTGTAGTAACTTAAGAATTGTAACTTAAAATTACTTGGATTTTTTTTTAAGTGCCTCTGAATTTGAATCGTTTATTCTTCTTACAGGGATGATGAAGGAAACTTCTATGACTTTTCATCTCTGACACGGCATAGAGAGAACTGGGAGGCAATTACTCTATCTGCTTCTGCACAGAAATACTATATTAACGTCTGCAAGCCCTTAGTACCATATGGTGCTGCACGTAAGAGCAAAATAAAAATATATTCTTGCTCTAGCTAGGAGAGGCAAGTGATAGGACTATTGTTCAAATTAAAAAAAAAAAAAATCACAAAGCAGTGTGTGAAGACAGAGCACCAGAGGAAAGGGTAGATCATGGGCCTCATTTCAATGCACTTGGCAGATGAGATTAACTAGCAGCTCTTGCCTTCTGTTGATAACTTTAGCACTCTAGCTCTTCCATTCTTATCCAAAGTGTGTTTACAGCTCTTAAAGATTAAGCTTTTGGTGTAAGATGTTAGCTTCAGAAGTTTCTCTATTGCATCTTCTGGCTGCCTCCACGTTTTGTGCAGCGGAAGACCAGGTAACGGACTCTATCCTCTCACTCTGTGTAGCAGTCTGCTGCCCCAGTAGCAGCTGCCACTGCATTCTGTGTGACCATGAGTGAGGTGAGGTGGTTGCTGCTACTTTTGATTTTGGAGAAACAGCCACCTCAGTGAGTATGCTTTACAGAGTGGCTTGCAGGTAGATCAGCTATAATATAACTGAAAGTAAAGTAATGGAGATTTATTCCAGGCATGTAAACCTTAACATTTGAAGTAATAACACAGCTTTTGTTCATCTGTATAGGTTCCTGTCCTTCTGATGCTGCTGCCTCCCTTATGGAGGGTGCAAAATGTACAAGTCTTGGGGAAGTGGCTGATGGTCCCCGATGGGAAAATGGCATTTCTGTTCTGAAATATATTAATGGGGAGCAGTGTCCAGATAAAATCCGCAAGAAAACAACAATATTGCGCCTCAAGTGTGATGAAAGCAAAATTGTAAGTGGGTTCCTCCTGGCAAAGTTTTTCTGTTTTCGTGAGTTGTTCATATCATTGTATCTGCATGGAGAATGGTTGGCAGTTCTTACCCTTTCCTTAATAATCTATGGCTGCATGGGAGCCAGTGTTGTAAGTAGTAGATACTGAGCAGTTTTTAGGAGATCTTTTTGTACAATCTACTAGCATAGATTTTATCTGTAATACCTTCCAATTGTGTCTCTGTCTCAAAGCACTTCCCATCTTCAAGTAGTAAATAATGCTATTGATGGTGTAGTTCTTAACTCTTGCATATCTGTGTGCTTTGCCATTAAACAAGTCTTCTATTTGACATGTCTTACCCTCACCTTTTGGATTGTCTGTTGACCAGCTAGACTGCCTCCAGCTCTCTTTCATCAATGTTATTGTTCCTAATAATGATTTCATACTCAAATATACTTGTATATTTGAAATCGCTACAGTTAAATACTCTGTTCTTTGGTTAGTTCACTGGACCACAATGGGTTGTTGAGTCCTAGGGCTGACATTTGAATTGAGCTCAACTAGAGGCTTCAGGGATAACCCTGTGGCATCAAATCTTACAGTAGCAATCTGTAGAAGTGTCACTCTCTCCACTGTTTCGTGTCTAGGAATCAAAGCCAGAACTTGTAACAGCCATCGAGGAGTGTGACTATACCTTCTTATGGTTTACTGCAGCTGCGTGTCCTCTTAAAAGCAATGTGCAAAATGATTGCCGAGTAACCAATCCTGCAACAGGTGAGGAGGAGGCCTCAGGATTTTGTATGTGGAAGAGGCTGCTGGAAGCAGCACTACTATATTTGTATTCTTGAGAGACTTCATTAGAAAAGAACCTTGTGACACATCCTTTGGATAGTGACTAATAAGTTTATTGGTGGGTAGAAGTGTCTTGTAAGGTACTGCAGTGTCCCTTGGAACATAAATAGTCTATCGTTATGAAAGTGGTTTTACCTCTAGTTATTAATATGAATTAGTAATTGCCTTTCTAAGCTAGTAGTCAATAGAGGCTGGCTGACTTTCCTACTAAATTAATTTACTAAAGCTTTTTAATACAAAGAAATGTCGTTATTTTGAAGGTCAATAAATTATTCCCTGATACTCCTACAGGCCACCTCTTTGATTTGACATCACTAAAGCGAGAGTCTGGCTATACCATCACTGATTCACACAACAGAAAAATTGACTTGAACGTTTGCGCGGAAGCTAGAAGTTCATGTGCTAATGAAGCTGGTAAGAATCTAGTACTGTGATTACTATAAGGTACCTGAAGGAAATACTTATAATCAAGTTAAAAATAAAATGTGAGGTGCAGGTTGTACTGCAGATGTTGAATGAATGAAGAGAATGATTGTATGGCTGAATTGCCTAGGAAGAGATCCTAAAAATTCTAGGAAACGAAGTGATGTATTCCTATCAGACTCCATTACTGATCTTAAGTAGGTTCACTTTCAGTCCAGTCCCTTTCGAGTGGGTATTCTTTTGGATATGAGAGGAGTGCTTCTAGTGCACCCCTTCCTTGTTGTGAAAAGGGAGAAGTAGGAGAATTAAAGTGGGACTGAAATCTTAAGTTTCCTGCTGTTTATGCTGTAAGATGCTATTTTGAAGGGCTGTTACATCAGAATTTATCTGTTTTGTTCATTTTTCTCTTTTACTTTAGCTGTCTGCATCACTGGTGGTCTAAAACCCATTAATGCTGGAAAACTGAGTAAGACTTTAACATATGAAGATCAAGTGTTAAAGCTTGTCTATGAAGATGGAGATGCTTGCCCTGCAGACCCTGCACTGAAGCATAAAAGCTATTTTAGCTTTGTATGCAAGTCTGATGTTGGAGATGACAGCCAGCCTGTTTTTCTGTCTTTTGATGAGCAGACATGCACTAGTTACTTCTCTTGGCATACTTCCTTGGCTTGTGAGGAAGAGGTATGAATTGCTTCTAAGGAAAACACTTGTGGGTCTAAATTTCTGGAGAATTTAGGTATAGCGGCAGTGTATTTTTTAAATTACTTGAAGGAAAGTACAGAGCCTAAGTTCGTATAGAAGTTCTCCAATACTTTTCTTACTGACTTTTTCAGCAGTAGTGAACAATACTTGGCAAACTTCCGGTCTGCATGGTGAGCCAAGTTAAGATTTCTAATACTTCAGAACAACCTCTTTGTAGAACTTAGCTGGTTTTCTGTACAACTGAAATGGAAACCATAGAGGTCTTTCTGGAAATTGATGGTTAAGATCATCCAATACAGCAGTCCAACAGAGCTTTGGTTGAGTTGGGGGTGGACGATAGCATCTTTGTGCATGGGGATAGTCTATTTCCAAGCAAGTGACTGGAGGCCAAGAAACAGACAAGTGTATAATCGGTTTGCTCAGTGCAAAAACTGATCAACCTTGATTGCATGAACTTTGGATCTGCTGTGTTGCACATGCATAATTTGATTTGGTTGACTCTAGATGGTGTACTGCACAGTACTTTGAGCTAGTCTTTAGGTAATTATGGCTAGTTAAATTGTTACCACTAGTGGATCCGCAGAGTAAAAGACAGCAATAGGAGTAGAAAGCTGAATGAGTTATAGAGAGAGTTCAGATCTCTTCTTAACACCTGAACATTACATTCTGTCTGTCTGCCTAATCATTCATTTCTCTGCCTTGGTTACTTGTGATGTGACCGTTATTCTCTGTGACAAGTTGTTTTTCCTCCTCATTGCTGTCTCAATACTACCATAGCTCTTGCTTCCATTTAAGAAAAATATTTTCCAGTTTTCCTTTCCCCAACAGGAATTATCAAATGTCCCCTCCTTCCGTAAGAATTCTGCTACATATGGCTTTGGTTTCCTCTTCAGTAGTATGTGCCATGCTGCAACGCAAATCAACACTTCTTAACCATCATGTTTTCTAGCCTGTTAACTCTGATTGTTTGTCCATTTCTGATCAGTTTACACAGTGTATCCACAGTTACTGTAGCTATTTTGGTTTGGTGGTAGCTAGGTAGCAATGATGATCATTTGTCCTGAAATGAAATGGTAATTTTGTTAGTTGCTTGTTGTCTAATATCTAAAGAAGAGTACAATTCCCAAATTCCAGGTGGGTTGTCAGTAAACTTACGTTTAAGAATGTGTGAAATAGATTCTGAGGAAACAGTGCTCAAGCTGTCTATTTGCTATACAATAACTTCACGTTGTTGCTACAAAGCTTGTTTATTAGAGGTAGTCCAACAACGTGTGGGAGACAGGGATAGGAAAGAACTGTAGGATCTACTGATCTCATGAAGACATAATGACTTACTTGTGCTGTAATCTCCATGTGTGAGCTTTGTCTTGGTATTATTCTGATGCAGACTCCATTCTGTAAGAATGTTTAAATGATTGAGGTTTTTCATATTCTGCTTGTAGACGCTTAGTATCTGCAGACAAAATTATATATATAGTAATAAATGAAGCTTTACTTAAAACAAATTTGAAACTTTTAAATGCAGCCACACTTCTGGCCCTGTGAAGGACAAGGTGTTTGTCAATAAATCAGAGCAAATGGTAAAAGACTAAAGCAATAAAACCTGCTTTCTTGTAGGTGAAGTGCTCAGTATTGAATGGCAGTTCCCTTATTGACCTGTCTCCTCTGATCCATCGCACTGGATATTATGAGGCATTTGTGGATGAAGATATAACAGAAGTTTCTCCAGACTTCTACATCAACATTTGTGAGCCTCTCAATCCTATCAAAGATGTTAATTGCCCACCTGGAGCTGCTGTTTGCATGGTTCCTTTTAATGAATCGCCAGTAGTAAGTACTATGCCTGGAGTCATTGTAATGTGCGTTTCCCTGCTAGTTGAAAACAGTACCCCTGCTTAGAGACCCAGTTTAAACTGGCACCTTGACAGTGGGTTGAAGAAAAGGAATACAAAATGAAAATCTAATCTGCAAAATTCCCTTTTGTTGCTTTTCCCTATGAAGTATTTTCCTGTCACGAAACCTGGTGATTTTTTTTCTTGGGTGTCAGAAGATTCCATACTGTGACAAATATGAAAAATTACTACAGAGTTTTTTTGTGTAGTGCTGTGTGCCAAGTATAGAGCCTGGGAAGCAGAATGCCTCTTCATCTGCCATTCTGTTGCACAGAGATGGCATGCTTCATCCTGTGATAGCCTGTTGCAATATGAAGCATGCTACCAAATATATTTAGTACTTTCATGTAAGAAATTGATAACTGCATGAATAGCAAGCGTGTGACAGAATATTGGTGAACTTGTTTGTGTTACGACCTGAGAGACAGAGGTTCTTAACCTTTTGAGGTCTTGTTTGTGAGCTATGTCAAATGCACATAAAAAGTTGAGATTGTTTTCCATTAAATTCCCCTTGATCTAGGGACCTTACTCCGTGGTTAACACTACACTGTTTTTATGTGCTATGTTGTTGTTTTGGCACAGTGATTTAAAGAAGAATCTACCTGTCTTTGTTCAACCTTAATCAAAGAGTGTGTTGAGCTGCCCAAATTGTGTTTTGTTAGGATTGAAATATAATGGATGTTCTTTGCGTATAGAATGCAGTTTTCAAAAGTGCAGTAGTTGTGCTCCCGTGTAATCTGACTAGATGAATCTGAATTGATCTGAATCTCTGGGCTGATATGAAATCTAGGTGTCCCATATGTCTCTTAATCCATATTTTTGCTTGTGTAGGATATTGGTCGTGTTACTGAACCTCCCAAGTTAAATGATGCAGTAAATGAAGTTTACATCACTTACAACAGCACTACTCCTTGTCAGATAAACAACAAATTGAATTATACCTCTCTTATTGTATTTCACTGCAGCCAAGGAACTAGTCTGGTAAGACATCTGTTAAACTTATGTTGATGTTGGAGCACTATGGGAAGTGCATAGTAACCAGCATTAACTTTGTTTAAAATTGAATCAAGGATTTTTCTAGCATGTAAGGATGGATTTGTTTCAACAAGAAATATACTTAGTGTTTGTATTCTTAACTAGGCAAAATTTCATAGGGTGCATGAACTTTAGGCTTGGAAGCAGCACATTCTGATGGTTTCAAGGGTCAAATTCCACTGAAGTAATGTAGCGATAACTTATTGCTGGCATTAAACTTAATGCTGTATTGCACCTTGTCTAGGTTCAGAAGTTTGTACTTATACTACAAGCTAAACCAAGAACCAGTGAAACTGCTTGTAAACTTATTAGTGTGAATTGCTTCCCCTGTCTTTTAACTCTTTCCATGATCATACACAGCTTTAAAAATTTGCCTTTAGATACTTATGTTTTTTTGTGTTGACACCTAGACACTCAGTTGGGGTTGCATGGTACTATGAATCTTACACTTGAATTTTTCAAACATTTTATCCGACTACAGAAGCATTTAGATAGGATGCTCAACAAGCTAGAGCTTGTTGAAGAGACTCAGTGGAACCATTTCCCATCAGCATGGGGTATGAACTAAAATTCTAGGCAGCTCTGAATATTAAGAGGCCGTACTGATAATTTTATTTAAAATATAACAAAGGAAACATCATTCTTTCTAAACCTTAACTTGGTGATCTTGATTCATATTCTCTACTACGGAAAAACACAGTTCTCTCACACTTCTATTCCTGCTTGCAACAAAGCTGAATATCAAAATATCGACCTTTAATTAATAAGAAACCTTGTGTCCTTGAGTTACTGCTTTCAGAGTTCTCTGAAGCTGGGTAGAATGCACTTCACCTGTAGCTTTTGTGATGCTGGTCATAATATGAAGGCATGGTATTTGTCCTTTGGTCGGTCAAGTCTAGCCTCAGTAATATCTGAGGTTAAGTTTTGCAGGGGGGTAAAAGTAGGAAGAACAACAAAATCCAAAAATTAAACCTACTGTATCTTGCTGTGTTCTTTGGTAACAGGGCAAACCAAAGATGATAAGGAAACTTGACTGCAGTTTCGTGTTTGAGTGGGAAACTCCGGTTGTGTGTCCTGATAAAGTGAAAACTTTGGGCTGCTCTGTGACTGATGAACAGCTACACTATACTTTTAATCTGACCGGCCTTTCTGGAAGATCATTTGAGGTAATGCCTTTTGGTAGTGTGGGTTGTTGTTGTTATTATTGTTGTTATTACTGTTTAAATTGCCCATTGCACATTTTTAAAGCCGAAGCAGAGGCTTCTTTAAGTATCCTGGGGTTTGAGAGGAGGCTGACATATGTGCTGCAGCTTTGGTCAGTGTTGGTATTTGTTTGGCCTCTGACAGAAGGAATAATATTAGAGGGAAAAACATTAATTTTTTAAAATTTTTTTGAGAGGGAAATTCATGGATATATTGATGTGGAAAGGAAGGGGTTATCTTCACCTATGACAGAATCCTGAACACGAAAACAAATCTAGTGAACAGGTTATCTTTGGTCCTGTGGGTGTCCTTAATCTGCCATTGTACCATATTAAGCAAGACAAGACTTGCAAAATTAGTTATTTTATTTTCCTCCTGCATTATGCAAGTACTGCATAAGACTTGATTTATAAAGCACTCCACTGGTTCTTAAGTATTTACTATAAGCTGTGAGGCAGCCTTGTTTTTGATGCTTCTGAATGTCCGCACAGGTATTTTCTGGATCCAACACTTACCACGTTGGTGTATGCAGTGAGGCAGTAGACTTGCCCCAGGGAAAGTGTAAAGACGGGGCCGTATGTCTGACGTCAGAAAGTGGTGTGTCATCTTTTGGAGATCTAAAGGAAATGAAAATGGACTATAGCCACCAGGATGAATCAGTCATCTTGCAATATACAGGAGGTGATTTGTGCCCTCCAGGTGAGATTGAAGCAGACACATTCTTTATGTAAACTTGTCGGCTCTTTTGTTACCCTTATGAGTTTTTGTTGTGATAGGAGGGAAGAAACATGGATGTTGAATAAGTTAAATAGAAACATGTTTCTTTAAATCACATGCACCGTACTAATTGGCAACATGAACTTGTATCTCCTAGAAGAGAGTGCAACTATTCTGATGATCATATCTAATTGTACTACAAAAACTACATCCTAGTTTTCTAAATGAGTTTAGACTCAAATGTTTCAGTATTTGTTGTCTGCCTCAGCTTACATATTTCCTTGAGTAGTATTGAATTACAGATTTTGGATACGCCTGCTATTTGACTATATGTTATTAAGAGGATATACCTTTCTTTCTCAGTGACTGAAAAGGGAGAGCTTTGCATATTCCCCTTCAAGTATAAAGGGAAGACCTATGAGAAATGTATTACAGAAGAAAAGAATAGGCCGTGGTGTGCTACAACTGAAAACTACCAGGGAGATGGAAAGTGGGGATTTTGTAGTAATGGTAAGAACTTCCTATACTTCATATGCAAGGGTCTGAGCTAACACAGGAAGTTAGCCATTGTTGGGTGGAGCAAAGACCTCTGGTGCAGTACAGTGGAAGTAAAAGGATATAACTGGGCAAGGCGAGGAATCAATGGAATGAACCTGACTTTACTCAAGTGAGTGGGCAAAATACTTCTGAAATAAAAAGTCATGCCTTTAGAAGAGGAGTGTTCAAATGATAAGTGATACTGTGCTTTGATGGGTATCAGTAATTTTGGAAAGAACATTACTTTGTAAAGAGCATGGAAGTTGACCTAGGGAATAAAA